>NC_047538.1:10010000-12759166 GCF_012275295.1 Melopsittacus undulatus | reverse complement strand
GGACATTAATAAATGTTAGGGATACCAGATTTCATTTGGTCAAAGAAGGGAGGAAAGATGAAGCTATCACTTTTCTTCGCACAGCATTGAACTTTCATCCAAGATCAGCTCAGAAAGAATGGAATCAGTAGATAGGCTAACTTGGAAAAAGAATAATGTTCATATGAAAATCACAAATGCATTTAGATAACTCACTTGAGATATATCAATTTGGTTATGCAATGATACCTCGTGGGTTGTTGGGGGAGGGGACCCTTAATAGCATACCAATTTCTTACTGGCATTCAAAAGAATGTTTCTAAGAACATTCATCATGTGGCCAAGTATAAGGAAGGACTCACCGTGCAGCAGCTGATGCAGCAGGATTCCAGCCACACAAACAGCTCAGGCTGCTGCTGTGTGGCCATAGCAACAGGCCCTCAACAGTTCCCTTCCTTCCCTTCTTTTACAGATTAGGAACGTGGGGTTGGAGTAATTTAGCTATATGTAGGGCCCTAGTTTTAAAAGGACAAACTGGTTTTAGTGGCCATATAGATTCCTGCGATCAGAAACTGCTCCTTAATAAACCCAGTGGTACCTGAATTCTGTGTAAGACAATAGTTCTGTTTTCTTCAAAGATAATTGTATATATGGATAGAAAGAGCAGGATTAACTCAGCAGACAAGGAACTAATGGAGTGGGGAACTGTTAAGAGTGCTAATATTAAGCATAGTAGCAATTATAAAGAAACTCCTGAGGGAATTTCAGAATTTCAACTTTGCTTCATCTTAGCTTTAGCATCAGGAGACTCATGCCACTAATGAGACATTCTGAATTATATAGATGTCCTTCTAGTCAACAGTAATCTTTCTTTCTAATGTACCAAACACTAAAGATGAGGAATAAAAAATCACACAGCTCTTTTGTATTGTCTAAGTATTGTTAACCAACTCATTAGTTTAGATAGCACTTAGTATGCTAGACTGTAATTTAAGATGCCAAAAGATTTTCCTATTTATTTATTATTATTTTAATTTCCAAATTTCAATACAAAAGAAAGCTCTCACATTCTAATATTTGACAATGCTGGAACAGGCTTGGACCTTTTAACATTCAAGAGATAAGCCTCTCCCATTCCTGCAGCAGACTAAAACTGTTAAAAGGGCAAATCAACATGGATAAGCAATTTTAAACAAGGATAAGTATATAATAAAACCCCTACAGCTGTGTTTTACAACACCACTAAGAATAAGAATAGTTTCAACAAAATTGCCAGTCAACTACTTAGAACTGATGTTTTATTCTCTTTTGTAAGGAGTTGCTTTTAAATCACTTCAGACACCCATGTGATTTCAACCATACTGAAACACCCTCTTCCCCCCAAGGAATCCATATTTGCAGCTAATGAATTATTCACTAAAGAAGGTGACATTATAGTATTTATTTATCACCATATGTGTAGTTCTACTTACCATGCTACTTGTGATTGTATAAAACTAGAGAGATCTAGGCCCTTTTTATGCTGTGCTCCTGCCCTTTGGCAAATTTGAATGATTTTACAGGAGTGTCTTAAAATAATAGTTCTGAAAACAAAAATTCTGCCACTTGATAAGAGTTTCAAACACTAACTGCTTTCTGCATATTCTCCCAGTTCAACACATCCTAGACACATAAAAACGTGTCATGTATCCATAAGCTGATTTACTTCCTGTGTCTTAGATCTCTGTCACAAACTAAGCTACAGAAGAAAAGTAAATAAAATAAATTCAATGATCTTAGTGAATCCAAAGTATAGGTGGGACCAAGGCAACCAAACAGAAACATCTTCACTTACATTTAGTGTATTTAACACATAAACATATCCCAAATTGGGCACACCATTAGAGGGAAATCAATCATTTCAAGGGATCAATTATTTTAGAAATATAAAGCTGCTAAAAATACTGAGAATTATCAGTACTGAGATCCAGATTTTCTCTTCTTATAAAGCTGAAGGAGATTCAGTTACCGGGAGGGACTGGAATACCGTGTCTCCATGGCATCACAACACTCCTTACATCAATTCTGCAGGAACAGGAGCACCAGCAGATTCTGTAGTTAGCCAAAGGATTTGAGGAAGGCATTCAGTACCTGTACATAAAATAAGTTAACCTCATGACCACTAACCAAAATCAGTATTCCAAGCTATGGTGAAGAACAAGACAGAACAACTCATGCCAAAAGGATAAGAGCAGAGTTAACACTGAAGAACAAGAGAGGTCCCTGGTCTTCTCCTGCCCCTTCTACACTGAGAAATGTTCATTCTCCTCCTATTGAAATGGGGTGAAACTTTACAAATATATAGCTAGTGAAAGTCTAACTTAACTCAGGAAAATAACTTCTACTTTAAAGAATCTCCTCTAAAATGTTGCAGAAAAAATGAATCCTCTCCACAAAATACTTTTTAAACTAATAGTTTTTATTTTATGGATTTTGAAGATCAACAAACCATAATCTATTCCTGTGTTGCATTTTAATCCAACTGATCTGAATGACTTTGGCTTTGTAAAATCTAGTTTAAGAACTTTATTATAATTGTTACTCAAACATAATGGAAAACATCTCAATAATTTGCCTATTTATACTGAGAACTAACCTTTTATAACTGTTCAGAGTTGTTTTTTTCCTCATACCAGATCACATCTGACAATCCAGAGCACTCTTGGGGTGCAAGGGCAACGTTATGATATGTTTTCCCTGTGTACCATCCTCAGACTCTTACTTTTTAGCAGAACGATACTGAAAAACATGGCCAAGTTTTGAACACAGTTACATGAAACAACCTCATGATAACGGAAACCCCTGCTATACATTCTAGCTACTTATGGTGACAGGGGAAAACTCAGAAAGAAAACCTAGTCGAAAGCTACTGAGCTCCGTTCAGCCCTTGCACCTTGAGGCACTCTCACCCTGCTACACCTCTGCACCAACTCGACCACCATTTTGTTCAATCTGATTTTTTTCCAGTTGTGTTCAACTGAGATTACTTTTAGGACGGCGGGTGAGAAGAGAACCTCCCTCCACGTTTTAGCACAGCGGGGACATAAAACGACCTCAACGCTGCAACCCCGCCTGAGGCATTCTCCCTTTTCCTCACTTGCCTTCTCCCCTCAGGGGCCGCGCCTCAGCCCGTCCCGCGCCTCAGTCCCGCTGCTCACGGCCCAGCCCCGCGCCAGCAGCGGCCCCGGCTTCCAATTCACCAACTACGCCGCTGACGCTGCTCTCTCACAGCAGCTATCGTCAAACGCTGTATTTACGCTGTTGACGTAGCATAAGACTCAGTATACTTGGCTGCGTTATTCACGGAGCGAGGTGTTGTGGTAACCGGTGCTTGTTGCTGTGGTAACTAGAGCACGCGGCCGCGGACGCGCAGCGGGCAGGAGCTGAGGAGCGGGAAGCTGGACCAGCTGAGGCGGTGACATGGTGGTGGGACAGGGCGCCTTTGATTATTTAGTCTATTTCTTTTGTTTTGAAGAGAGAAGTGCAGTTGTTTAGCAGTTGTTTGAACTTTGCAGCTGGGTTTCTCTTTGTTGTTTTGGCAGAGAGGTTCCCAGCGCTGGAGGTTGTATGCTTCTATCAGCTGCGCTGTTTTCCTTACTGAGAGAAGGGGGAGGGCAGCCGTTACTGATTCTTTCAAAAGTTAACGGATTCTGAGGGGGAGTTTAAAAGAATGTTGTTTTTTTAAAAAAAAAAAAAACAAACTGACGTTTTTCTTGCTTTTGCTTTATTGTTTGAGCCCCTTGTCTGGTTCAGGACATTGAACTACTTCATTTTGATGCTTTGGAAAACATTCCCTCTCTCACCTTGCAATATTAAACTTGCTTTCTCTCTCTCTTCCCCTCCCCTCCTTTTTTACAGCGTTAGGTAGAGAATTAAACCAGAGAAGACAATTCAGCTGATGAACAGACATTAATGCTGATGACCATAAACCATTTCCACCTCTTTCATAGCTTCCTGACAATGAACATATGCTAAAGTAGCTCTTCTGGGACATAGAGCACCGTAAAAAGTCACTAGTAGTCCTTTTGGTACATTATCTCTCCAGTCATCACGTACAGTCATTTTGGAGTATTTTTAGGGAGAGGGAGAATCCTTCCCAGGAAAAGTCAGGATGGCACATGCTCGTATATCAGCCAACCTCCCCCCTAATATAGATCCTACAAAAGCTCCTATTGCATTTGGAAGGAGGGCCCTTCCTAAACTGAATGAGGAGTTACAGTCTCCTGAGCTGCTGACTCAGCAGCGGGCATTGATGGCTCTCTGTGATCTGGTCCATGACCCACAAAATGTCTACCAGGCACTAGAATTAGGTAAGTGGTCTGTTGTCATAAGCTTTAACAGAAGGGGAAAAGGGAAAGCACTTTTGTGCTCTACTTTTCTCCTCATACTATCTTTGATGACACAAAATGGCCATGAAGTTTTTCTTATTTTAATATCTTTTAAAAAGGTAAAAAAATATTCTAATGCCATATGCATAACAATTATTTTAAGAGTATCCTCACTTTAGGATTTATCAATGGCCTACTATAGGTTTTATCAACCCCTACATACAAAAGTAGTGCAGAATCTTTTTTATCTTTTGTTTACACTGAATTTTATTCAACTCTGAACTCAGTCTAATAATATATACCTATAAAAAAGATAAATCAGTCCAAACTTAGAAACACCACCCCCTTGTTGCTTAGTTAAATTTCATTTGCCTGGAATCTTCTCCATTTCTGTTTTCTGTGAACCTTTCAGAAAAAAAAAAACAGTGATCGCATGAAAACTACTAAATATATTTTATTTAGAAAGGGGAAAATAAAAAGCTTTTAGTTATCCTAGAGCAAGAAAAAAAAGCAAAATCACCCTTTTTTCTTTCCCCTTCATTCGACATTTTCTACCACATATGACTCAGGAGAGTGGTACTTCACTGGATTTTTCATACTTGAGGTGCTCAAAATACTCATATCTCAGATCCCATAATAATAAAAGGCAAAAAAACTTTGATGAACCTTTTAATTAATAATTAATAAAATAATATTTAAATAAGCTTTACAAGTTAATTTGCAGAATCCATGAATCCTGTTTTGTCATTCATTTCTTCAGCAGTGGATGGCATGCCACATACAGATATAACTTTAACAGAGAGAAAATATCAGACCTTTTCATGCAGAACTCCTTCTCAGAACTCTCTTAATGACTGTAGAATGAGTCTACAGCAAAAAACAACACTGGAACTTCGTGGGAATTTAAGATACAAAAGGATATGACCAAATCTATTATACTCACCAGGATTATATTTGGCCACCACTATTTTCAGAGGGTTTTATCTGAGCATTTGAAAGAATCCTAAGTGTGGATTTTAGGGAAGGAAAAAAAATCAAAAATCCCCCCCAAAACCCCACAGAGCTTATCTTTGCAATTTTTAGTAGTCTGCTGCTAGTATGTAACACTTAAGGAGCCTTCCAGTTTGCCACTGCTTTTTTCTCCATTTACTTAATATTTTTTTTCCTCATGAAAGATACCAATAATCATGTTCAAAATGTATTATTTGTTGATCAACAGTAGCTGCTGAAGCAATGTGAGATTGTTGGTTGGGTTGTTTTCCTTTGGTCAGGGCTATGTATGTATACACATAATTATTAAGGGTTCACCCATTTTCTTTCCACATGTGAAAAGCAATGTTGTGTGTTTATACATAGCACATGGTACACCTAAACAAAGCTTAAAAAGAAATGTAGGCATTGATCCTGCAAACATATGCTCTTTGAAAAGCATATTCGTATTTCATGAATATCTCCACTTATTTTTAGAGTTATATTGCTTCATAAATATTTGTAAGATTAGAATTTAACTTAATACAGAGTTCAGCAGCTTGTTTGTAGCATAGCACTTTTGACAGTAGGCCTTTACACTCCAAAGTTTGTTCCCAACTTGAGATAAAACAACAAGAGTTTCATTCTCAGGACAAGATGAAAAAATTCTGATTATAATCAGTTCAAATTGTGATATAAAAATTATTATTGCTATTTAAAATTAATGCTGAAGGTAAGAAATATTAAAATGAACTATTGTGTCTCATAGGCATTTTGGATAACCTGAAGACTTTGCTGGTACATCAGGACAGTACTGTCCGACAAAAAACAACAGAAATCCTCCATATAATGACAATGCATAATGTTGGGAGGTAGGTGTAATTCCAAAGTTTACAGAACGGTAAGGGAAATGATAATTTTCACAGTGTGAAATAAGAACAGAATTTCTAAGTTTTTACAAGATAGGTGCAATGTAAATAAGATTTAGCATTTCACAAATACTATACGAGTTTTATTATGCTTAGTTAATTGTTTTCTCCAATGTTGTTTGCAGGCATGGGCTGATACAAAATGGAATGATTTCTGCCCTCGCTGAGCTCTTGAATGATCCAGTAGATACCTGTCGGAAGAACACGCATCTCGTTTTTGAATATATGTCAAAATTAACTGAAGGTAGGGATTTTTTTTCAGCATTTAAGTATTCAAATAGGTAAAGCAAATAGGTAAATTTACCTGATTCCCTATGCAATATCTTCCAGATTAATTTTATTCAATTTTATTTGAAAAACATATTTTAAAACAGTACCTTTTCTGGTTTTGCTTGTCTAAATTTTCTTTCGTTAGTTTCCTATGAGAATTTTTCTTTGGGTTCTGTCAGAAAACTTTAAAAAGTATGACTGTCATCTCTTTTATTGGTAGAAATAACTATATTTTCTAGATATATATTTAAAAATTGTGTAAAAATGAGACTACTTATCCATAATACAGAAAATGCTTTATATAGATAATAAATTAAATGCTCCATGTTAACATAATGCATCTGTGAATAGTCCTGTGTATGTACTGAGGGGATTGATGCTGCTAGATCTGTTAATTTTCTTAGGTCTTATGCAAGCTAAGGCTACCTGCTCACAGGTTGTGAGGACTGCAGGCTTGAATTCATATTTCAGAAGCTGGCATAAAAAATTCACTTTTTCCTCTTTTGTTCAAAATGATGATCAGCTGTTCATCATGGCATACTAATTTCACAGTACATAGGGTTTGTAGAAGGTTTTTCTGGTGCTAGAAAGTACAAATGTTCTGGAATGCCTTCTCTGATGCTTGCAACCATTGCTATAGGAGGATACAAATGAGCAAGTAAGTGCACAGTCTATTGCACTGTGTATTCCACAGATTATGTATTCATATGTCTTTGAACTTAGGCTCATAGGCACCATTTCTTAAATGTACACTTTGACATTGCTTTCAAGTGGTGAACTAAAAAAACAATCCAACTCCCCCCCAAAAACCAACAAAAACCCCAACACACACTTGTGGATGATGCAAAGAACAACGAAGAATTTTGCTTTATCTGATTATTTTATTCAAATATTGTCTTTATTATAATAATATAAAATTTTAAAATTTTATAAAATTTTTAAATTATCTTGGTAAGGTACAGAGTTAAAATGTGATCAATTACAATTAACTTTAGATGTCAAATGGAGCTAGTCATCTTACACTCCCTGCATAGCAGGGGTAAAATCAGTACCTAAAGGCACAAAAAGTCTGACATATAGGTGCTTAGAATAAGTTCTGCTCTGATGATGCCCATTTATCTCTGGTGAGATAACCAGAAGAGTTAATTACATCAGAATTAGGCACATAGTTTTTAAATGCTTCAGTCTAAATAGAGGAATCCAAGCTGAGAATTTGTCTTCGACTTGTCAGAAGAATAGGTTGTTGTACCATTTATATATTTTCTTTATTATGTGTATTTATAGTTTTCAAAATATTTTATGCACTAAGAGAATTTATGCTGGTTTGTTACTTTTATATCCAGATTTTATTACTATGTTTTCCATAGTTTTCTAATTTTAGCATTAGTCTTAAACTTTTCCAGTTGATGAAAATTATAATTCTAAAGTTTAAAATTTTAGTAGATAGAAATTATCAATTGAAAAGCTATACTATTTACATTCATGGGGAAGTATCTTGTCTGATAAATAAAAAGGAATTAAATGAATACTCAAAGCCTTGCTGAGAGACTATAATGAATTAACAAAAATAAAAAGATGTATTCTTACATGCATACAGCCCTTTCTAAAGTTCTAAATTACAGAATTATGAAGGATCTAAATACGGTGGACTGAACAACTTTGTGACCATCACTATAGGAAACCAGTTAAGTTCTATTGTGATTTTACATATTTTCAAATCAAATGAGGCCAGGACTTGGCTTACGTGCATTTTGACCTGACTGCCTTTTAACAGTTCTGTCCCTTACCTGTGTAGGCAGATAGATACCATCCTGTGAACATGTGGATCACAATAGAAACTTATGGGAGAAGAGAACATAATAGAAGTAAATAAATGTTGCCAAATTTTTGCAGATTACTATTAACAGGGAAACTGCCTTAGAGTTTGGTGGCTGCTGTACCATTTTATATATGAATTAAATGTAAATTACAACTAATATTACATGTAAACACCTGCCTGCTTTTAGGTTCTATCTCACAAAACTCAGAGCATTTACTAAGTAAGTTGGAAGTTTAGCTACATAATCAGAAAATATTCACTGCAGAATTAATAAAAGTTTGGGGTGAGGAGTTGGAGGAAACAATCTTTATGGAAACTATCCATGTGGCTCTGAGAGGATGTGAGAGCTTTATTTTTTCCCCCAGTGTTTGCAGTTAGACACTTTCTAAAAAGTAGGAATTAAATCAAGGGTTATATAAGAAAGTATTTTATTAGAACCATTTTTTCTACTTTGAGACTTAATGTAACAGTAAGCAATGCTAGCTGTTAGTGTGCCAAAACAAAGTATTGCACATTAAGAATTCTACATAAATCAAAATACATTGCCCAAACCAGAGGATATGTAATAGTACACCATACTGCCATGCAGGTCTACACCCATTGCTCCATCTTTGTCCCTTCAGGCATCTGAATATAGCTTCTTGGGTCAGGAGCCACTGATGGGAACTGTCACAGCTGTAAAACCAGTATGGTGATAATCAGGAAGTGTGAGATTATACTATACAAGGAGAAAACAAGTTGCCTCCTGCAGTGGAAGGATTATCCAACAACTGCCAAGCTGAAGCTGGGAGCCAGCTGCAGCAGTTTCTCTCCTCAAAACCTTGCCTTTGAAGGCAAAGGATTCACAACAGGTCTGAAGTGAGCAGGAGCCTCTGCCAAACAAAAAGCAGCTTCCAAATCTTGTAACAGTCCCAGTTTAGCGAAAATTACCTACACTTACAAGAAAAGCTACAGTTCTCTGAGTGGTAGTTGCTTTTCAATAAGGCTTCTCTTGAGCTAAGACTGATACCAGTTTCTCCCTTTTACGTCTCTCACTTCAGGTACTGATGGCAGATAAAAATCAGATTTTCCAAATCAAACTAACACCAAGACTTGTTTCAGGGAATGGTTCTGGATTTTTGCCTCCAAAAAGCAAAAAAGGTTAATTAGTAGTATGAAAACAGAACATTTAAATAACTGTAAAATTAGTTATTTGGTAAATTCTGTGCATCAGTGCCTTAACTGCAATTTCCTTTTAAACTTAAGTAGGATTACTTTATTTGAAACCTGGTATTTATGTCCATTTTGAGTAACTTTTTGCTCCTTCATTAATTCTCAGTATTTTGCCATGACCTTGTGCTATATGCAGGTAGGCCAACTTCTTCCCTATTTTTTCCTTCCTCTCTTCTATTTATAAGAAATTAAAACTGAATGTAGACGAACTGTTTACATCTGTGAAGTAAGCAGAATTTATCTGATCTTATACTCAGATCTCTCGGAGAGCATGATGTGTCTAGCAGTCTCTTTATAGCTTGCTTGAGTCATACCTTTCTAGGTGGTATTCTCTTCCAAAACTTAATTTCTTCAGCTGTGAAATCATGCCAAATTTTGGCCATTTCCTCTGGCAATGTTTGTGCTATTAAAATCCTCCAAGACTTGTTCAGGATAGAAGTCCTTGACTAGTTTAAAATAGTCTTGCATAGCTTTCTGAAGATATTTATACAATGTCCTTTTTGACAGTCTGGGGGGGGTGTGTGTGTGAAAACCTGCAGTCCTCAGCCTGTCATATATGTGCAGTCTGTAAGATCATTGGTGTAGAAGCTGAGGTAGCACGTTGTCTGTGAAAACATCTCTGAGTAATTGCCCTAGGAAAAAAGAGTTTTTTATGAGCAATGTATTTTTTATTTTGATAAAAATGTAACCTATATATAAAAATATACATGCCTGCATTTAAGAGTTGGAAGATAATGCCTTGAGCAGAATTGAGTTACCATAGAACGGACTCACATACGCAATGCTGCTTACAAGAAAAATAAAAATGTGGTAAAACTGTTTTCTTTGCTGTGAGACAATTTGGGGAATTATCAGGGAGAACAGCAAATCTTTCTCAATAGGTAGTAAGAGTCACAAGGCCTAACATATTTCATTTGACATGTTACAGATACAGAAATAGTCTCTGCCTGGTAATTCAGACTTCCTCAGCTAGCCAAGAAACTGTCTTCCTCTCTGCATTTACTTCTACACCTCACATCCAGATAATGAGATAGGGTGTACCTTGTGTCAGCTTGAGGAAGTCAGCAATAATATACTATTCCCCAGCTAAATTTCTGATGTTTTCTAGAGCTGAGGTAATTTACAGGGGCAAGAATGCAGTATGTTCCACACTAGACAAAAAGGAACATAAGCTGTACATGTATTTGGCATGAAATGTAGTTGCTTTTGTTAGCTGGGATGTGGTCAGTGACTCCAGTTAGCTCTATGCCAGACCACCTGGTACTTCTCCAAACAGGAGTAATTTAGGAAAATGTGGTTATTTTAATCAAATCCATTTGCAGACTATAATTTAAGGATGTACACCAGTATCTTTCAGGAACAGTGGGATCATTAAAAACCAAAAGGCTGGAAAACCCACAAAGACTGGGAGAACACCAAGGAGTACCATTTCCAGAAGGAACAAAAACTTAGTGGCAAGAATTAACAGCAGAAGAACAATAAAAATAAAATGGATATATATGAGGATAGAAGAAGGAGAAGAACCAGCAGTGGGGGAAAATTTCAGAACACTGAAAAAACTAATAGCAAAACTTGACACACAGTACTTAACAATATAAGCGAAAGGGTGATATGCAATGATAAATGGCAATAGCAACAGTAAAAACAGTTCTAGGAGAAGAATATTGCACTAGGATATGGTTAATACTGGAAAAGTTTAATAATTCTTATCCATTATCTAGCCTGTCTTTTATGGGTTCTTAATCCTTTTAGACAAAGATGGAGGTAGACTGGATGGGGCAATGGATTTCTAAGCTTGCCAGAACCTCTATTTCGGAAGAGTCCAAGAGATATTTCTCGTACTTTACTGATCCAAAGTGTGTCCACTATTCCAGCCTTGGAAAATCATAATCAATCAGATCTGTGGATAAGGAATGTTTAAGGATACTTTATTCCCTTTGAAATATGTTTTGCTGTATGGAGTGTGAATGATGAAAGGACAGATGGCATTCTTACTGCAGCAGATGGAACATCTCTTCTATGAATGTCACTGTTGCCCAGGTGAAGTGAAATCCCAGCTGTATTAATGCAGCTCTTTCGGGTAGCAGTGCACTGCATCACTGATAAACCTGAGAACTGAGAAAATAGATGCAAATTTAATTGCATGATTTATCCAGACAGATGACTAAGAGTCAAGTGATTTCATTTCAGCACCTGTCTTTGGCCTAGCCTTTTTAGTTTTAACTTCCCTGTGCCTCAGTTTTCTTACACAATCAGAAAATAGGGTTATTTTACTTTTAACATCTTGAATTCTTTCAGATAGAAAAGAAAGTACAAGTTCCTCAGAATACCAAGATCAAAAACATCACAGAAATTAGTTGGCTAGAGAGCTTATAGTAAGGAATTGCTAGTCAGAGAACATGATTATGTGATTTATTTAACTGTTTACAACTTTATTTCTCCCCATACCAATGCTTTTCTCAAGCCAAGTAGGAACAAATGATATAGCTTCAAATGCTTTTCTTCTTCCCAAGACAGCTTCATTCAATGAACAGTGTGACTCCTTTTCTTTAGAAACACCCCTGGTCCTCTGTTAAAATACCCTAGGTTCTCTACTTCTACTGCAGGTTGCTTGTAATACTTAATGACCTTCGTAGTTGAATAAAGAATTATTTTTTCATATAAAATGTTTTTTACCCTCCTCATGACTGACTACACTTTTGGTTTTAATTTTCCTATCAAGCTTTCTCACCCTGAAACTATGCTGAAATGAACAGCAGTGTTTTCTTTTCACTTCTCTCACTAGTCTGAAATGGTCACAGTACCACAAAAGGTAGAGGTGAAGGAGGCAATACATTTAATAATCCACTCATTCGTAAATCAGGCCCTGACTCATTGTATACCTTATTCACAATTCAGCTGCCTCATAATAGGCTATTACACTATAGAAATTAACTCAGATAGAAATACCATGCAAATTCTCAAGTAAGAGAGAGCATTTTAATGGTAAACAAAGTTTAGAGGATCCTGTACTAGCTACGTGGACAGTACTGGCAATTACCATGGATAGCTTTCAGTAAACTCACCAAGTCAAGCAGCACAACTGCAAATATCACAAGCAGGCAATAATATCTTCTCCTTACAAGCAAAACCTAAATACTCCCTACTGGGCACGACAACTCCCTACTGGGCATGACAAATCTTTTATCCCTTCACGGTGCAGCCTCATTGGCTCTCTTGACTCTATTCAAGTGTAACAGTTGACACAGAATGTTTAAATGGCCCCTGTCTTTAGCACAGGGATAAAATAATCTTGTTCGAAATTTGACAGATCTCTCCACCATTATTAATTATGTCCACACTAAAGAGTTTTCAAAGTCTTAACTCATGACATGAGCCTCAGAGAATATTTTGGTTTGAAATAGCAAGGTTGAAAATTATTATTGCTTAAACCACTGCCTTCAAGGGTGTTGCAGTTCTCTTAGCAGTCCCACCCAGCTCATCATTAGCTTAAGTCTGAAGGTCACTTAGAAAAATCCTAGCTTGAATTTAGATGTCCTCAAACAGGTCAAAAGAAGGATTCTTATGTGTAAGGTAAGAAAGATTAGGACTTTTTGATGCATTTTGTAGAAATGCTGAGAAGCAAACAAAGCAATGAAACTATCCAAACACTATCAAATATTTTCAGCTGGTCTCAGAAATGATTAATGGGATGAAGGGCTCTAAGTCAGACTGCTTAAATTTCAGGGATGTTATTTATCAAGCATCCTCTAAGAAGTGATTTTTATGAGTTTATGCTGTTTGTACGAGTTGCCCCTTTTCTTAATGTACATCCAAAATTTTAAAGATTTCAGCAAGAGGATTTTCTAGAACCTTGTTATACTCTGAATGGGTGGATTTGTCACCAAAACAATAAAAAAATCAATAAGAATTATGCTGATAGATCACCTGATATGATAATTTTAAAAATACTTAGATTTTTCTCAGAGCCTAATTTTTCACAAGCATGAGCCAGACAGATTTTTGTATTGATCATAATAACACTCATTCAGATTTTACAAAGATAATAAATGGGAATGCACATCCCTTAACTCTTACTGAGTTGCTCAGATGTAATTGTTAAAGATGGAGTATCTGAATGTTGATAAATAAACTGGGAAAGGTGATCTGGAGCAAATAAAACAAAACTTCACAAGCATTATCCAGTTAAGTAACTGTCATAGCACTCATTAATAACCACACTAGAGACACATTAAGTATCATTTGAATTATTTATTTTTTAAGTGGACAATTTAAATGTTGATGTTATTAACCATTTTGTTTGAAATTTCTTAGAGCCCTTGGCTGAGATTTCTTGCCCTAATCATAATACATAGGGGGAACAAAAGTAGGTTATTTTCCAGTGTGCATGTGTGTCTGTGTCTCTGTGTACTTATGTGCTTTACAATTATCAAACATATATTTACACACCAACTTTACACTGAAGTCTTTAAGAAGTCTTTTCTATGGCAGGGGAAAGAATCAACTGACCAAATACTTAGGTCTATATGATCCATTTGAGATTTTCCAGTATAGTCCCACAGAGCTTCTTATGCATTCAAACTTTTGCTGGAATGTTAATCCATCCAGTAGTGTTTCTTTATGAGATGAAACCTGGAGCTGAGGAATGCATCTCTTCAGTTTCCTTAAGTTCACTAAACTGTAAATAATTTAAATTATTAAATTGAAATACCAAGACATTTAGTTATTGTTCATATCGCTCATCTTTAACCTTCTAATAATACAGCACATTTTAAAAATAATTTAAAAAAAAACAAAAAAAGAAGAAAAAAAGAAAAAAATACTTTGGAGGCTATATACTACACAATCTCCACAGCTCCTGCTTCTTAGGAAATCTGTTACAATATTACAATTCCCAGAATGCAGTTGGAGCAGTGGAACAGAATTGGCTGTTGGCAACTTTCACATTCAGCAATCCAGACACTACAACAATAATTTTAAAAATTGCCTTGTGATTTATTTTATCTGTATTAAAAAAGGAACACTAACCTACTTAAATATAGTTTGGTTTTTGTGAAACACCACAAGATTTGGCAAAAAAAGATGTAAAAGAAGACTAGTTTGGTGTATAAAACTCCTTAATAGTAGAAGAAACACTGACCTTAATTTGGCCTATTCATAGATTGATTTTATGTAGTTTTGCTGCATATTTGAAGCCTTCAAGTTCAGAATGAGCTGCTTGTCAGGTTGGAAATCACACAACAGTTGCACACCAACAATTCCTTAAACAGGCAAGGTGATAAACAGTAAAGCAAAGCAGAAATGTGTACATAGTATGTGCTATGAGTCATGTGCACACATGATGTATAGGTATATACTGTTTGTGTGTACCACTATTGTGGGTGCATGCCCATTCTATACGATTTTAAGTAGTATTTTGCTAAAACTCGCCTGTTCTATAGCCTCAGCTTTGAACCAGCTTTTTTCTCACAACACAACCATTCTGCTCTATACCCTGCAAACAAGTTCATTTATCACTCACCAGCTTTTTACCTTTGTGTCAGTAAAATTTTAGGACAACTGGATGAAGAATTATTTCTTACACACAACATGATAACACTCCCACTGTAGGAAAACAGAATGAAACAAATGGAGTAAAAGTGCAGTGACTATGGTGAAAAATTATCCACAGAGTTAGGCCTCAATCTCTTTCTTTGTTTTAATTTGGGTTCTTTTTTTTGCTAAGTGGGGCAGAATTGTGTGGGGTTTTTGGAGAGGAGGCTTTCTCTCTCCAGATCATGTATTTGTGAAAAATTATGTAGCAGGTTAAGGGGGCATAAGAGGAACTGTGTACATACATCAGATTTCCCCTTTTCTCTCCTTGGGCTACTAAGCATTGCCCCATTTATTTAAATGAGAAGTGGCAGTGATTAGCCCCTTTTTTATCACTTCAGCAAAACAGATTAAGCCCAAGGATTCTTAGCAGAGGCCAATATATTTGAGATTGTTCTGAATGATGACATCTGTCACTGCATCAAAGACAAATTGTATGTTACTGGTATCAGTGGCGCAGGTAAAGTGTGAGTAAATCTCCTTGGTTTCCTTGTTGCGATTTAAGTCCTCAAACTGGCGTTGGATGTAGACTGCTGCCTCTTCATAAGTGTTTTGGCCTTTGTATTCAGGAAAGCAGACTGTTAAAGGTATGCGTCGGATTTTTTCTGCCAGCAGATCTTTCTTATTCAAAAAAAGAATGAGGGAGGTGTTGATAAACCAATTGTTGTTGCAGATGGAATCAAAGAGACGCAAACTTTCTGCCATTCGACTCTGTAGGAGAAGAAACAACAGTATCAGTAACAGTGTTTCAGCATAACTGGAAAGCACACAAAATATGTCTATCAAAGAACAAACCCTACTTTTAGAAACATTTTTTGTTTCATTTGGTGATGGTCTATCTTATCTGACCATGAATTACAGGGACCTTAATTCATTTATTTTGATACAATACATTTCTTCACAGACATACTTTTATCTTTTAAAATATTTGGCAACTATGGAGGAAAGTTTAAAACCGAAGATTTAGAAGCTATAGGTGTAACTTGGGGAAAAATGTTTGTGTTCAAACTTAGGTTAGCACTATAAACACCTTCTTTAATAAAAGGAAAGAGTAACTTCTAAGGATTTCACAGTACAGAAGCATTCAATTTGAAGTTTTTTAAAAATAAGGAGCTACTACAGTACAATGGTAACATTTCATCATTAAAGGTGTAGTTTAGCACATCATACATACTCTGAATTTTTTCCTTGCCTCTCTTCTCCCTATTGTGTAATGGTAAGCTTAAAAGAATACACAAGAACCACATTCTACTCACACTAGTGGGACAATTTGCGTATTTATGGGGGAAAGCTCAGATTAGTGAGACATGTTTAACATCTTTGTGTCTGCTACCCTGTATGTAGACTCCATTGATGAACAATTTAGAATGACAAACACAGTTGCATTTTTTGAAATAACAATCCAAGCTATAAACTGAAAGCAGAAAGGTCTGTTAGAAATCTTCAATTGTCCTGATGTGCTGCTGCTGTAACACTCTCAGGGTGCAGCTGGAGCTGTCCATGGTACCCAGTGCTCTTGGCAGGCAGCTTTTTTCATTTGGTTTATACTTATAAACAGGTGTCAACAGATGCAATGTTTGGAATAGAAAATATTCTAGATTATTAAACTAAATAGCAGTCATTCTTCGTGCAATTATAATGTATATCAAATAATACATTCCTTTTACCTAAGACATGTGCGATACCACACAGTGGCAGTGTTCTGGCAGTGCTAGGAGGTACAGCAAGTACTTCAGAAGTTTGCTTATTTTGGATAGTGAGTGTAAAACTAGTATGGCACTTCACTATGTTCTAACATTCCCACCTATTATTCTGCAATAATTGCAATAATTCTTCTAATGTTAACTTGTAATGAACTTACTGTTTTGAACACTATTAGCTACATTTCCCATATAGATCACTCTGCAGGTACAGCACTCCTTTGTAGACACAATATTTTAGGTTTGTAAAAACCTTATACGTACATCATGAGTCGCCAAAGTGGTCCAGAGTAAGGGTACAGAAGGGATTTGGGATATTAAAAAAAAAAGAGTATATTTTGCTTAGAAGATTATTTGCAAATATTCCACTTGTCTGGCCTTGTGTTCAGAGAGAATGAAAGTAATCTACAGAGTCTGGGTATTTTTGTTGATGTTTGGCTGTGAAGGATTCTGACCAGTTTTCCTGTATGTAAAGCAGAGAGGGTGATTTTCGCCTTCAGTAGAAGTAACGGTATTTTGGGACTAATTCTCCTGCAATGTGTATCAATTGTGTCTACTGTATCTCCCTTTACTTCAATAGAGTCACTCTATATTTCAGTTGGTGAGATGAAGAAAGAAGAATCATTCACTGTTTCATTACCCAAAAATAATATGGAAATATAATTTGCTTAAACTCTACTTTTTAAACAGAAAATTAAACTATCTTCTATTGTTATTAATTAAAAAGAAATTTGCAACAGTATTGATCATTATTATTAGACTAAAACAGTATCCTGAAAAAGTTACTACTTAAAAATGCACAGCTGCTGAACTACTGGCAGTTTTAACTAAACTTTTCCAATTACTTCATATACTTTCCTCATTTTATTTGTGTTGCTATTCCTTTCCATTTGCTATGGACTGACTTGATCAGAATCGCATCCTATGTTCTCAATGCTCCACAAAGGCATTGATTTAGTGATTTTAGTGACTAATTCTGTGTTTACAGATTAAAACCAAGACCATTGGCAGTTTCAAAAGCTGCAGGAGCACAGGGGCATACCATGATAGTTGGCACTCCCACAGCAGCAGTATGTAGCCATGTTAAAATCTACTGTAGAGCTTCTTAAGGCATACTGAAATATAAACAAATTGACTCAATACCTATATTTGGTTGGGATTTTTTTGTTTGTTTACTTCTTCCATTGTAAAGGTGGGGTTGTCTAACACTTGAGCCTACTTTGTGTACAGACAGTTTTATAGGTGTAAAAACGTGGCTTTAAAAATCTGTTTGAGGGTTTATATTTTAGTATCACCATGAAAATCCTGTCACAACAAATAATCCGCCCCAAAACATCATAGATCTGTTTCCAAATAATCATCCTTTTCTTTCCTTCCCTGAATTTGTAGCTGATAATAAAAACACACAAGAATTTTTTAGTTCTGTTGAAATGCTTTTCCTACTAGTTGTTTGGAAAAAAATGGTTTACAGCTAAATCTAGGGGTTTAGCCAACTCTCTGAACATTCATTCCAACAGGATATTGCATTTTAAGAGGTTTGTGTTTATTACTGTATTCTGTAGTGAATCATAATTATGTTCCTCTACTGCCAAATCCTCAGCTGGACTCTGTAGTCAAAGAACAAAATTAGAGAGTTAAAATATTCCATAAATTGTAAAATGCAATGTGTACAAGAGGACCAACAGGTTTCAGTTATCGTAAATTTGGTTATCATGATGTAAAGAAAGAATTTTTAAACTGTGGCACCTGCCACCTAAGGAATTTCTTCTTCAATGTAATATCATTTTTATTATATTGGTTGAATATCTGAAAGTTATACAAATCTTAACTAAACCAAATAGAATTTCTTTTAGTTAAAATGCAATCAAGTTGATCAGGAATAATTTCCTCCACAGATGCATGCTGTATTACACCAGTGCAAGACTATGGTTGTATATGCTATAAATGCTTGATATACCTTTGAAAATGTACCCCTCAAATCCATTTCATGATTTAACTGTAACAGCAAAAGTGGAAAAATGTATCACTGAGCTATGAGGAAATAAATACATCAGAAAGGAAAATCAAACTCTTACTCTCAGTAGGATGTCATCCATGTAGTTATTAAAACTTTAGGGAAAGAGAAATAGGCAGCATCTATTTTGTATGAAGAGTATATGAGAAAACTAACTGTAGTTGCTTCAAATTTTTTTTAACCTGTTAACATGGAGACATGAAACAGTGCTCAATATCACTTTCCACATGGAATTATATGACAAACATATAAATCCAAATGCAAGAGAAAATAGTACACATGGCAAGACAAGGCCTGTATAAATTTTAAGTAGTGGCTTGTGATTTGCGAAGTGCATCAATCACATTTCAAACAGCAATGAATGATGTATCTCAAGTTTTTATAGCCAGATGACATCTTGATATAGCTGAAAATCTTTAATAAGAAGTGATATATCCACAGGTCTAAGATGAAGACTGACATTGAAAGTGAGCCTAAAGATACATGAGGTATCCACTCATATAGTCCTATCCTAATGTAATAGGCTCATTCCTGTTTTTTAAAACTACTGTACATATTATAGGGAAAGTGAATTAGAGAGGGTTAAGGTTTACTTTAATAATAAAATTGATAGAATAAATTATTGAACAACTCCTAAAGGGGTTACACAGATTTTCTATTAATGTGGAGGAAAATTAATGGTAGGAAAAGGCATTGCTCTTCTCTGCAGTGTCATTTCCAGTTCAGGAATCCTGAATGGAGAAGCTAGCCAGGTGGTTAGAAAAAGGTGCTGCTGTAATTCCATAGTCATACACAAGCTAGGGTATAAGCAAGATAACGCCAGTGCCTTATCCAGATGGCCTTGTTGGGAGCTAATTGCAAATTCTTCTCTGAGCATGAGAACAAAGAATTGGTTGCTTAAGGGAAAGAACATGTTAAGGAACAGATGGCTGCTTCTGTTCTTCCAATAATTTGCAAACATACAAACATCCCTGGTCATGCTCTGGAACAGCAGAGTTGTGCTTAGCAGGAAGGAGTTCCAGGACAACTAAGAGTTTTCTAGAAGGAAGACCCTCCTAGTCAGTAAATTGAAAAATCACTTGGTAAGTGAAGCCAAATTGAATGTAGCATCTTCTCACAGCTTTCACATTAAAACTTTCTGGTCGCAGTTGGGAGAGCTCTGAACTTAAAAAATTAAGAACTATGAAGAGAGAAACTATCACAAATAAGAGAATTAACTGCTATTCGTATTAAATACCAAAGTACTTTCTTTCCAACATTATTTGCCTTTCATCATTATTTTAAACCTGGTTGGCACTTCAGGATTATGAAAGCATCAACTAAACTAAATAAAATTTATCTTACATAAACCATAAACAAGGATGAATAAAATTAGTGTAGGAACAGTGTTTGCTTTCCAGAAAAGTTAGAATATCTTTAAATGTCAGCAAATCTTGGAAGAAACAGTGGAAGCTGTTGCTATTTTCCTGTAGAGACTTTTCCTTATGATAGTGGCTGGCATTTAGCATACGCTGGTAGCTATAAGCTATTTCACAAAATGCCATGAAGCTTTTCTTTCCATTTCAAACACGTTATTTTGAGACCTGCAACTTAAGACCTTCTAAAGAAAGCAAGCAAAGTTAAAGTATTTGAAGAAGGGGTAAGGGGGTAAAATAGGTAGTTGAATCCGTTAGATGTAAACACTGGGCTTTCCTTAAGATTGCTATTCCAAAAAAACTCTGAATTTGTTCTGCAGTAATGACAGTCTATAAGTAAATCTAAGGAAATACCACTGCCCAAGAAAGTCATTGTCAAAGCAATTCAGGAATTCACACCATGTTTGAAGAAGTATGTAATAAGAAGGCAGAGGAAAAGCAGAATTTTGCAGAAAAAAATACAGATGATGCAGAAAGCAAGGAATGGTTTGGGTAAATAGAAAGAGATACTTTTTTGTTTAAAAAAAGCCTAGATTGAGTGCCAGATGAAAGGTCCTTTCTGTCTAGCAGTTAGTCCTGATGGAGTGCTGGGTAAGAAAGACTTGATTTAAAAGGAAAAAGACTATTGCATAATTCATCTTTTGTTCAAAGAAAGAAGACTCCTACAAGAATGCACAGGATCAGATAGCTACGGGTCTAAATTGGGAAAAATGATGATAATTTAATGAGTACAAAAAATAATTACTTTCATCAAAAATGAAAAAGAAACGTTTGGAGAGAAGTAAATAGACAATCTAATTCACTCTATATATTTCTCAAATAAAAAAATTAAGAACCTCACTGAGGTA
Organism: Melopsittacus undulatus; assembly: GCF_012275295.1. Taxonomy (NCBI): domain Eukaryota; kingdom Metazoa; phylum Chordata; class Aves; order Psittaciformes; family Psittaculidae; genus Melopsittacus; species Melopsittacus undulatus. The sequence continues at coordinate 12,738,052 of NC_047538.1, read as the reverse complement.
GGAATAAACTGGGATACAACACTCTTCCTGTGTTGTCCTGTACATACCTGTTTCCAATTTTGGCTCCTCCCAGAGGAGACAGGATAAGCAGGGATTTGACTAGATAAAATTATGTTGTCTTTCTAAACTCTTTCTTTCCAATCCTATGATCCCAAAGTTCTCCTGAAAAATGCTGCAAATTCTAAAATGTCAAAATTAGGGTGAAATATAAGGATAAGTCCTTTTGTGGATTTATTCAGAAGTGTTCTTAAGTCACGCAGTATCTTAATTCTACAAGCAGACAAATTCATTATCCCATCACCAAGGTAACATGTTTCATTAGTCTAAAACCACTGCAGGAATTCCTGACAAGTTACGTGGTAAACAAAACAGGAAGGAGGTCAGGATAACAGCTATGTCAATTTAGCACCTGTCACAGGGATATGTACATTCCTGTGCCATCTATTTCTGTCCTTCCTACCAAAATTCGTTTTACTGGCTTGCACATTTAAGAGGATGCAGAAAGGTGGAAAACTAACATAACATGTTATGTATATATGTATACTTTATGCCACTGCAATAAAGGGAAATTGAAGGGGATGATGAAAGAAGGTTTTATAGTAGAGGCACCTCTACTATGAAATGAATACATAGAAGGCTAAGAACTACTGATGTTATGAAGTGGAGCCCTGAAGAAATCTCATATGGTTTTGGATAGGAAGATACCTACTTATATGGTGAGGGCAAAAAAAAGTTTGCTTCTAAGTTTTTTTTAAGAGATTCATCCTCTGATTAAGAGGAAAAATTGCACTAGCAAACAAAATCTGTAAACTACCAAATGAATTCTTCATTATTTTAAAGTTAATGCCCTGTAATTGTTTCTACTTAACAGTTTGTAGGTGCAAATGTAGAAGAGGCAGAGGAGGCAGTAGTCAATATTTATAACTCTTTTTCAGAGATAAAAGGGGAAATAAACCTGAGAAAGCAGTCCAGCAGCATACTGTGTCCCTTGATGATTTCCTGTGGAGTATTACTACTGCCTTCACAGCAAATTCTGCAGATAACTGAATCTGGCAGCATGAACGAGAATTACATGGGGACCTTTAGTCTTGGCTATTGTACAGGATGACAATGAAACCATTATGAATATTTTATCACATATGATCTCTGCGACTGGAAAATAATTACTAAGGCTTACTGTGGACTAGACTACATAAAGCAGATTTAATTGGGACTATTACTTTAACGGAGTCCTGAACATTTGTCTTTGAAAACTGATTCCTGCAATTTTTTAGGTGTGCACTGAAACAGCAAGTCACGTCTGTAGGAGTATGTGATAAGTTAAGCATTGTTATGTATTAGATACATATGGGTGCCAGTGACAGACTGGGGTAAACCGCTCTTTAGTACTATCTATCAAAACTGTTTTATATTCCTAGATCAGGAACAATACAGATTTGTTAATCCTAGTGAGTATAGTCTGACACCAAGCTATGATTATACCAAGGAGAGTGCCTGAGCTAAGAAAGAAATTTGATTAAATTTTCTGACAGCAGGATTAGATTTTGATCCTGGGGATTTCTAAGTAAAGGAACAGAACAACAGGTACTGCTGCTAGGACTTAAAAACTAAAGGGAACCTAAAGAAAGGATATATAGAAAACTCCTGGAAGTACAGAGGAAAAGGTTACTGGATTGAAGGATCAGAAAGAATGTGACATTCATCATTTAATAGGAATGCTAGAAAATCCTGATAAAGGCTACTGGAGTACATCTGTCAAAGGTATTAAAGGCTGTTCCACTACAAGGAAAGAGGCAGAAACAGAAGTGGAGAAATACATGTAGGTTGAGTTATTGCTTGTGAGTAGCTGTACATAGATTTTAAGCAAACTGAGGTACAAAAAATGATATATTTAGAAGTTATAACATGTGCATGTGATAGATGTCACTTTATATTTATACATATATTTATCACTTCTCATAGGAGAATTACAAGTCCAGAGAAAAGTTCTAGAAAAACTCTGTTCAGGAGAATAGAAATATGGAGCAGTCAGTACTGGTCCTGTGCCTGACAGAACAGCAACACCAGTCAACATTTCTGGGAATGAGTAATCAGGATAGATTGGCAAAAGAAATGCTACTACAGCTGATGCATGCCAACGAAAGCTAAAGTGACAATGGGCCAACATATTTAAACCTCAGAATTACATAGATAGTGTTCATAGGGCAGCTCTGCCAGGGCTGTAGTAAAAGTATACAACATACATAGTATCATAGAATATACCTCCTTTCACAGGTCTCCGTTTAATCATTTAAGTGGGCAGGTAGCTTGTTTTTCTCCTTCAAGGAAAGCTTGTTGGTTCAGGTACTCAGCAAACAGCTGTTGCCACTCTCATTTTACCACCTCAAAGGCCAACAAAGCTTTATATTACATAAGTCTCCTGATGTTAAGAGTTAGGAGAGCTTGCACTGTGCTTCTCTGTGTATTATTTTGAGGAGCAAGCAGTTTTAAGAGGGCAAACATGCCATAAAAAGAATATAGGAATAAATATTCAGTGTCTTCAATAGTGCCAGAAAACTAAGATTTCTGGAGCACAAATTAACATAGTTCTTAATTTAGTTCTAAGAAACAAAGTAGCAGCATGTAATACCTATGCTTGCTCTTCTTTTAAGCATTGTACCATATTCCAAGCAAACTGCATATTTCCGAAGTTTAGAAAAAATCCAGTTTAAAAACGTTTTTTTGTTAAAACCCTATTAATTTAAAATTTCACCATTCTTGATATCCAGTTGCATGAACATCAATACTTTAAAATATCTGGATGTTTTATCCTTAGATTGAGTTTTATATATAGTAATGCAGGCCAGGGACTTTGATGTCAGGAAAAAAATTTCACTAGGAGATGAGCATAGCATTGGGATAATTTGCCTAGAAATTTTGTGAAATCTCCATCCAGAAAGGTTTTCCTCATTGAACCAGACAAAGCTGTAGCTGGCCTGATTTACTGTTGGCAATAGTACAGACCTGCAGAGATCACATCCAGCCTGTTTCTATAATTCCATGAATTGTAAAAAAAGAGTTATAACTGAATACATACATGAGAAGTCAATTAAATGCATGCAGTTCCAAGCAAATCTCAACCTTTTCATCCTGAAGAGGTAAATTCAAGCATAAGGACTACTCTTTTGATGGAAAAGTTACACTACGCTCAATATCCTGTTGGTGAGACAGAAAGAAAAAGAAATAGTCAAAGAATGGAGCAGTTGCCTTTCTGGAATACCCATTTTGTATAGTTTTCTGCTCTTTCAAGCTATTAAAATACTGCAGAAATATGCATGAGAACTACATGAAAATATGCAAGCAAAAGAAGAGTGTTAATTCGCTGCTGCAGACTGTTAAACTGAGTTTTTGTATTGTTTACCTAACCCAAGCTCCAGCTGATAGATTATGTGTAAAGAAACAATGTTTCTCATTGCACCTTCTTTTCTAATACCTCAGGAGTGGGTGGGGTCAGTATTGGTTCCTGTCACCCAGAGAACTGTGTGTCTTAATTGCATATATAAGAGAATTTATTATTTTTTTTTTAAGTGAAGTAACTCCATTACTTTTTACCACTAGAATGCACTAACAAGTTTAATAATTTGGTGTAACAGAATAATGGCAGGGGGACAGACTGCAAAATGCAGTGCCTGGGAATACCCTTTTCTCTGCATAAAGAACATTTGAAATCTGAAACATTGGACTGGACAAGAGTCCAAGCTGATAAACTATTATAGAAAGAAAAGAGGACTTCTCAGTTAAGCAGGTTTTCATTTCAACACAGACAAGCCCAGCTGTAAAACAGGACTTTCTGGATATTTATGAAAGTTCATACATATAAGTAAGATAAGGGAGTATTTCCAACAGTAGAATTTGAAAACATAAAGGATACTATCAGGAATTATCGTAAGTATGGAATGACTATCATACCAAAAACCAACAAAGCAACAAACAAACAAAAACCCAACAAAAAATCAAAACCAATACAGTAGAGCTCATAAAATCATGAATGGTATGGAAAAGGTGACTAGTGAATGGTTTTTCAACCATTTCTTACAATGCAAGAAGAAATCTCAAATTCAGTCATCTGAGAGCAGACAAGTATTCTATGCAATGCATAATTAAATGTAAAACTCTGTCATGAGGTGTTAGAGAATAATCATAGTATAAGTCATAAAAGTGTAATTGGGTTCAAAAAGCGATTAAATTAGAAGGGCACTTAAACAGAAAGATGTTGATGCAATCTTCAATTCAGTTATCTTGTAGGGTATACTGCAGGAAGTCTCAGTGTATGTTTGATCTGTTCCCATATTCTTTCTCAAATATCCACTGCTGCCAACAGCTGGACACAGACTCCTGCTATTTCTCAGATTGTGTGGCATCTGGAGAAGGACACATTTTGCCCTCACAGCTTAAGCAACTGAAACAGGAGCACTGGCTTTTTGTTTATTGCATCTTTGAAGATATTTTAGGTAGAATGCTTATAGAATGCAGCTACAGCTCTTGTGGAAACAATGACTATCATCCCTTTTTATCCCATCTATGGTGCAAGATTCATGTAGCATACTTCAAAAGGAAGTGGTTATTTCAGATCTTTTAGCAGCCTTGCCTATAATTCTAACATAGTTCTTGCCATCATGCTTATTTTTAGGTTGCCTCCTACTAACCTGGAAGAATTGTAACGGCTGTAGGGCACATAGGTCAGTGTTCAGAGTCAAAGATGAAAGAACAGGAAGAGCAAGCTAAATGAAAACATGCAAAACAACATCCAACAGAGGTTCTAAATCTGGGTCTGATCTTGGCATCTTTTTTTGCATAAGCTGAGAGGAGTACTGCATGCAAAAGCAGCATGTTTAGCAGCATAGAATAAAAAAGAATTATGTCTTCATTTTCCATAAATTCTTCTGGTTTTAAGCAGCATTAGCAGAATTTAGATTAAATCAATTTGGAGAGATAATTTCCATGAAATCTTTTTTCTGTTCTCTACTACTCTGATGCTTCTGGTGTCTCAGCTCTTACTGGAACCAACTTTCCAATGCTTAAATCAGAGCTGCTTATGTAGTACTACTCATGTAAATCTCGTATTACAGGAACACATACAGTTAATTCATTGAACCCCATCTCATTCATTTTGCAGGATGGACAATGTCATGTGCTAGTCAGTATTTTCTTTATTGTCACAACTCAAGTTACAGACTCATGCTTTACTATAAACTTACTATTTATGAACTGCTCAAAAGACAGAATTACTAGTTTCTTCTCAAGCTTATAATTATTGTCTCTGAATATTTCATTGGCTACATTTTACTTCCACATCACGTTGTCAGATCAAGAGGTACTATTAAAAGCAATTTATAAATAGGGAATAATGCAATCTCTACAATGAGAAATTACAGTTAGAAAGAACCCAGTAATTCTAGACACCCAACCTGATTTTTAGGAACCTAATTTTTCAGCACATGTATTTATTTAACAAAGTTTAATAGGTTTTTCAAACTATCATTGATATCTGCTGTAGCTCTGAGTAATCAGACTTACTAGAAACGAAATCACAGGATCTCAAATGAGGTCCCTTGGAGAAAAGAAAGAATGTGGGATTACCTATGAATGTTTTAACTTAAGAAACTGATTTGGAATCAAAAAGGAAGGAGTGTGGACCTATGCCAGGGCCTGCTACAGTTATTCAGAGTAGCCATATGAACTTTCTCTGTTTTCCTGTAATCCCATGTTCCATTGGTTTGACATTTTCCTCCTTCAGCAACAAATGATGGCTGTGTTCCTGAAGTTGCCAGTTATTTATCACATAAGCCCTCATTAATCGTAGCAACCCTATTATATTCATTGAATGAGGCACAAAATCCATGGAAAGAACCCACCATTGCTATAAAGCCTGAATCAAAACACAGAGAAACAAGATATTCAAAATAAGGTACACCAACAATCTTCTCCCATTTCCTAACTCAATTATTTGATTTCACCAGATCACTTAAACACCATGCCACCATATCTTCCACCCACAATCCAAACTTACTCCCAACTTTCTCACTGTTCTGGTTGTTCCTCCTCACACTTGTACATTCCAGATGAGAAACCGTGCCTATGGAATTTTGTACTAGTAGAGGCTGAACAGATATTTCTAAAGAGGATCTATTCCATTCAGATTAGCACAGGAATTTGCACAGTTCAAATTAATTCAGACTTACAAGGGAATGAGGAAAAAAAAACAGGTGTGATGCAGGGGCTGTGCCAAATATTAAGGAGGTCTTGTTAAAATTGTCAGATCTTTATTTTTTTATTGTCTAATAATGGGTGAGAATAGTTTTTCCACTTGCAAACAGATAACCTTTGTTTGAAAACTCAGCATACAGTGCACTATTTGAAGGGCAGAATTAGTGTCTTGCCTCCCCAGCTTTCTCAGCTCTAAACTAGTACAATAAGATTCCTTAGTCATCTTGGTGTGTGTAAATGTATCTGCATCTGATAAAGGATCTTGGCTGTAACTATTTCTAAATTGATCCTACTGTACTATTCTAAAATTTCTTCTCTCCTACACTGGGGACAAGTTCTTGTGGTGCTTTACACTAATCCTGGAATTCACAGTGCTAGAAGATAAGGCTGTTCCTTTTCTACATCTGTCACCAAATTTTAAGCATTCATTCTATATGTGAATTTTATGTACAGTGGATTTTTTTTTCTAAATTATGGGATACCACATTACTTTGCCACCTAATAATTCCAACTGAAATCAATAACTGTGATGCTTCAGGACTGACTGAGTTACATACAGAGAGGGCCTGCTCACAAGGGAGTGTCTCATGGGTCTCTCCTGCCCTCAGAAGACAATAAAAACAGAATAATTTTGGTCCATTGAGTCTTGATCTTCTCCTAATCACAGAGTAAGAACGCAGGATGCCTTCTCCTCCAACCTGTTTTACATTGCATTAGTTTTAAGTTCTTCTTCAGGTTTCCATGGAAATAGCAGAGAAGTGTGCTTATATTCTTGGCATTAAAATATTCGTAAAGAGAAGGAGATGGTTTGTATGGTAGACACTGTATTGCTGAAGTAGGCAGTCAAAAACTTAAGCTCTTTGTGTGTAAAGAATCATATGCATAAGTGAATGTATTCTGGGGTGAATAGCCCCAGAAAATATTCTTCACACGGAGAGGAGAAAGAATAGGTAGTATAACTGACCTGCAGAGAAAGCAGGGATTTCTACCTGAAGTGCAAGACTTCCCAGAGTAATGCAAAAAAGATGCTGCTAAGATTTTACCATTAGAAGTTGAAATCTTTCTCAAGAGAACAGAATATGACTTAAACTTACTACAGAAGCACATGTTGTGCTAATGATCACATATTTCAACAAAAATGTCTTCTCTGATAAAAAAATCTGTTTCTTGAAACAGAATTCTTGGGTTGCTGTCAACAACCAATATATTAAAACCTTTAAACCCAAAGTAAAATCTATCTTCTTCATAGAAAAGTCTATAGAGAAAGTTCTGTTCTTATAAACATCAGTTTATAAACCAGATGTTTGAGCAGACCCATGAAAATCACATTAACAGCATTTTAGGTTTTCCAATTTAAAATGGGTAAGTTACAATTAATTCTATGTATTTAAAAAGAGACAGAAGCAGACTGATTAAAAACATACATCTAATTGTTCTTGTAGTTGTACTGTATGTGCTAGAAGGGCAATGAACTATATAATGAATATAAGACTGATTCCTCTCTGAAATCTTAGATGCTTTATAGATGCATGCCCACATTTACACATCAGGACCACAAAATGTAAACTATGAGCCATGCCAGACGGATGTCTTCACTATCCCTGAATGCAGAAACATATTCACCTTTCTTCATAATGTATATAGTAGGCTGGATGACTCTGCCATTCATTCAATATGCCTTTGCAGTGGCATTACGCAGGTAACATGAAAAGTCTGCCTTAAGCCTTTCCTGGGTGATTTCCAGCAATGTCTGCCAGAGGCCAGATGAGGTTTATAAAAGAAGAATAATGCAGACCATGGCTGAGCATACAAAGAATCACACCACTTTTTCTACCTAAAGAAAATACTTGCAAGTGTCCATCCTGATTTGAAAAGGCATGACAACAGCCAAAATCTATCCACAAGGAAATGACACCGAATCCCAAGTCATGCCTTCCTTTCTAATATTGTCTCATGACAACTTGAAACACTTTTATCTTTGTATTTGATATAACAGTATCACGCAACGTCAAACTGCACCTATAGTTGGTCAATACATCTTTGATCTCCTGCTTCTTATACGTTGCAGTTGTGACTCTATGTAGATAGACATACATATGTCTGCAGCAACAGAACTTATTTTTATTCCCATCAAGAACGGTACCTTTTAAAAGAATTGATTTCCTTGAGTGCTTTCTTCACTTATTCACATTAGCATTCCTTATCAATGCATTTTTCTATTTTAAATATTCATGTTTTGAAGAAGACATTGAATGACTTGAGTATGGCTTTTGTATTCTCCAAACAAGGTGACATCTCTTTGACTCCCTCTGGCCTTTTAAAGTTTCTTCTTGAGCAGAGCAGCAGTGGTAACGTCTTAGAAAACCTGCATTACTCCCTTTTACTCAAGACGCCTCCACTTCACTTTTATTTGACTGTCACTCCAAAGAGAATTTATTAAAGGACTTCTTTACAACTATCATGCAGCTTAAATCTTGTCTTAGGGTGGATCACAGGGTATTTTGTGGAATTTAAAGTCTGAATGGGAAAGACCCACTTTGACACCCATGGATTAGCTAATTTAGCAGACAGTATCCAAAGAAAATCATAGTAATGTCTGTGTTCTGGGGTGCTAATATGGTGTCAGGGGATTTCTTGCTTGTTTTTTGAAACAGATGTCCTATCTTTTACACTAATATTGGGGAGAGGGGAGGCACTGGTACACAATAGTTACTAAAGTATACAACTTATTTTGTAACCATGTAGTTTGTAAACACGAACGCTCAGTAACCTACAGGTTCTCTCCTTCCTCTACTAGCAGAAAGTACAATTAATTCCTTTTTATACTATATTTCATTTTGCTATTAAAGCTTACTACACCATTTCCTCTCTTAGAAGTGAATAGAAATATATTAATCTAATCTACATCTGAACATCCCTGGAAACAAACATACATTCTGTATTCCCATTTCTCATTCATTCTCAATATTTAAATTTGCTACTTAATTAAATTTTCTTAGCTATATTCTGAATTTTCCTCTTTTTTAATTTTGTGAAATTGTACTTCATTTTATAATCTTCGGAGATTAAATCTATCACCATAATGTGGCAATACAGATCCATGACATTCAACTTCTCAGTGCAGATGTCTTCTAAGTCCAATCAGAGCTGCTCCATATGAAATACACATAGCTTTGATTCAACATCCTTGTTTTCATAGGATGATACAAACTAATCTTGTATTGCAAAGGTACTGCAAAAATTCTGTGGATGTGTTTCATATGCTGACCAGTGAGAAATTATATAACACCTGTATTAAGCTATAGCCCTCGATAAATTGACCTTGCCAGTGAAGCTGGGAAAGGAACAACCCTACTCCTGCAGTGCAGTGGAACATCCCCCTGTTACACCATCACATCTTTCTATGAGGTCACACTGTAAATGCAATCAGTAAAACTCATCCAACCAAAAAAAAAAAAATAGCACATTTCAGAGAATGTAAGCAAGCAGCATATGAAAATAGAAGAAAGAAGGTTTGGAAGTCTAAATTAGACTGGTTTCCAGGGCTATGATGACATCAGGCTACCGCTAAGCAATGCTCGAAAAAGATCAATACATAGTAAAACTAACAGGATTAAAATCAGGTCTCTGCTATGTTTGTACAGTGTGGTGATAACTGTATTATGTAAATAGTCAGCAAAGAGCACTGACAAAAAAGAAATCTTCTTGCCTTTCTTTCCTTCCACCTACACAACTAACAGGATTTCTTCATGCTTCTGAAAATACTATCTGGGGAAGAAGCTGCCTGTAGTCCCACCCTCTCTTGCACCAGTACATAGTATCTATTTAAAACTAAATGGGTCCTGAGATCACCCAGCTGGGGTTGTGTGTTAGCTGGCAGGGGCAGGCTTCCCTTCTTCCCATACCCTCCTGCCTTCAACATCTCTAAAGTATGCATAATGGGTCCTACAACCAGCCAGATTTTGTCTCCTCCTTCAGCATTCATACTCCTTTTGATAATTCTGCTACAATTCTTGGCAACAGTTATGGAATAACTGTATATACTTCAGTGGATAGACAAAAGAAACAAAATTAGGACAAGACTGAAAAAATACAAAACTAGAAGTACTTTAGACTTATCTTTCATACTTGAAAAAATATTTCAGAACCCCAAACTGTTTGATGAAATTTTGAAGTCTCACTTGTATAAAACTTGCACTTCCTTTCACTTACTGCAAAAGGAACATCTGCTACAAAATGCAATTAAAATTTTACCCCTTCAGAAAGACTCTCATATATTTCAAACCTGAGTACATTTAACGTTCTAAAATATACATAAACCCCAACATTCTTTTAATCATATAAATTCTAACGAGAAGCAGGAAATACACTGATTTATATATAGTTTTATTAATGACTCTTACTCAGAGTTACTTTACTTATTTTACTCATTACAGATATTTGAATCCTGAGCATTACTGAAATTATTCTAATAGTATAAACTAGCATTTATGTCCTAGGCAATCAGTTCATCTGAACAAAAATATAAGCTCCAGTCCTTAAAAGACCATTCCATAGGCAGCCTCCACTACCATACTTTGACCTTTCAGGAGAATGTAATGCACATTTATGTTATAGAACCGGTATGTAATATGAAAGACAATTAAAAAATATATATCTATGAAAACCAAACATTTTAAGCCTTGCTATCAGAGTATTTACTATGTAGAGACTGTGGCTTTCATTTTACAAGAATAAAGGTATTTTTAAAATAGATGTATGTAAAAATAAACACTTCAGTGTGTCAACATAATAGCAGTAAAAGCCAAGAATTGCATTGACTTGCCTGCAGGGAGATATTCTCAAAAAAACCTGGAAATCATAAGGCTGATGACCAGTGCATACGATTGAAGGCCCATCAGGATGGTTATTTGTATCTATAAAATCAGCCTGGGTTTCGGCACATTTATCAGTAAATCCTTTTTTGAAAGACATTCAAAACAAGGGTATTATGGTAATATAGCAGCCTGTTAAACCTATTATCTCAGCTGTACATGCAACAAATATCCTGTGATATTTTTATGCTACAAAAAGTGTTTAAGTAAATATCTCTTTCAAGAAATTTTTTTATAAGCCATACACATCTGCAACTGAGCCAAGCAAGACAGAACAAGATTAAGCTATTGACGCAAAATGATAGAACAATCAAGAAAGAGCTGTTGAGAGAGGGCTTTTATAAGACAGAGAAGGAACATTATAATAGAGAAGTTTAAGAACTGTTGTTGTACCGTCAGTACAGACAAGCTATTTTAACAGCAGCTGTGAAATTTAATAATTAACATTAAAAAACATAATACATATCATTTCATATACAGTCCTGTATTATAACATTGCAAATCAGGCCTCTAGGAAATGGGCTCTGTAATGGAAATGTATGACAAATACTAACACTGAATCAAGAGGATAACGTCAGTAGGAACATGGAGGGTTTAGAGGAGGTATGTTTTCTGCATATAGGTCTGATGAACAAAGAGAACATCAGGACATGAAGCAACTACTGGAGATAAGATACTTTGAGTAACCTGTTAGAGGATTTAGATAGCAACAGGTCTTTCTGGAAGGTGCATTTTTGTAGGTGGCAGTCACATTACACAGCTGTTAGCAAAGGCTGTTTTTCTTCATCTAAACTTCATTTTCTTTGTGACACCAGAAATGCTACATGCCCATATTATATCTGTATGGATAAGGTGACACAGATACCACTTTACCTCTTTATTTCAAGAACAGTAAAGGTATTTTATGTTCAGGATTTATTACCTCAAAAACCCCTTCAGTTTCCAGCTTGAACTTTTGGATAATCAAGTAATTTCCCTATAACTGAGAGGATGATCATCTTCATAACAGGGAAACAGCAGAATTAAAAAAGCATCGGTCAAGCTGTTCTAAAATCACCCATGATTTGTTAACATCTTAGAATTTTGCATGCAAGGTAAACTGAAAAGGCACCTCACAAAAGCCCTCTGTGAAGAACGGATTGTAATTTCTGGAAAATCTTCAGATTAAGTTGAATTTGCAACTGACTGAAGTCATGCTATTTGTAAAATCTCCAGTCAAAGTAGTTCTCAACTAAATCTCTGACTAATCACTCACAGTTACATTCCAGTGAAGCTACATTCTATCAGCTTTGGAGCAAAAAAAAACTAAAACCATGGGACAGAACTGTTTCAGCAAAATTCTAACTGCATAAATGTTAAACTCAGAATATTTATGAATCTTTCTGCCTCTGGTGCAAAATTGAAAGCCAATTTATGTGACCTAACTTTAAAGTCAATAAATAACAATTTTTAAAAATGAGAGAAAAGCGAAGAAAAACCCCAGCATTCTTTTAAGGCAAAATGCCTGGGCAAAGAGTTAAGATAGCTGGCAACAGAGTGGAAAAATACTAGCAGTCTACCATATGCATGACCTACAAGTTCAATACATAATTATTTTGGTGAGCCAATGCTTAATCTTATATCCCATGTTCATTTTACTGGATATCTTCACCTTACTTGACATTTTGCAGGGACTGTTACCAATTTGTGTCAACTAAAGAAAGTGATACAACGGTGACAGTACAGGTTAGAGATTAATTCTCCATTAGATTATGTATTTCTAAAAATATTGATCATTTTTTCTCTTTTTGGGTACTTATACATTGATCAGGGACTTCACAATCTTTTCAGCCAAACAAAACAAATTAACCTTTTGAAACCTTTCTAAATGCTGTAAGCCTCAGTCTGGATTTGTATATAGCAATGACAGCCAGATGCTCTGCAGAACACTGCCTCCAGGACATTTTAGGCACAACCATGCTGTATTTACTGTTTGTCAGCCTTTCATTTTATTTTTTTAACATATCTCTAACATCCTTTATTAACCTTTCCCATTTCCAATTCATTTTGATTGTTTTCCTTTTTCCATCTATGACTTGTTGTGGTTTTTATTTATTTCTAATTACTGCTTTCATTTGATCTTTGAAGAACAACAAAGGCACAATGAAAGCTGCTATTAGAACCATCCCTCTCTGTATCACTGCCAGAAGAATTCATACTATTGGACTACACCTAATACTAAAAGGCATTGCAAAAATTATTCTACTCTGCTAAGTCCAATGACATCTTTAGCCAGTATTATCAGGGCACTACTGCAAAAGCATTTACACCAGTGGAATTCCAACTGATTTTGGCAAATATTAATGGAAAAAACCCTCACTGCAGTGGGAAGGCTGAGATTGCTAGAAATATTGCTAGCTTTGGCAGGACACAGCTGAAGCAAAGCTCATTGTCGGCTGATATGACACTACCATGCCATGTTGCCAGGGAAACAGCAGCAGAACAGAAGGTTGTTAAACTGGAGAGGTTCTAAAAAAAAGAAATTAAAACGAAAAATGCTCAGGACCAGGCTGACCTGAAGGAAGTCTATCTGCCATCATGTTATTCTACAGAAATAGTCATAACCTTCCTTCCCATAACTGATGGGCTGAAGGATTCTTGCTTCTGAAGATGCTACTTCCATTACATGGATTTGGTGATAAATTGTGTGCAACTATTATCACTTACTTTATTTCGACTGATGATCCTTGTGTACTGTGAAGCGTCTGTGCCCATCACAGGGGGTTGGAATGGATGATCTTTAGGTCCTTTCCAACCCAAACCATTCTGTGATTCAACATTACGGTTGGGTGATAGTTACTTTTTGTAAAGAAAAATATGACCAATCAATAAATAATGAGGTAAAGTACACAAAGGATGACTGCATGTGTGCTTTTTAAGTTTTTTCAATCAGTTTAATAGTGGTAATAAAGGACAGTATCAAGACCAAATATCTAAAAACCAAGTGACAGGAGTTAGAGAACTGAGTTAATTGGAGTAGAGGAGTTATTCGTTGCCTGCTAATTTTGAAGTATAATCAGGGGACACTGTCATTAGTTGACAGGCTCAAAATTCAACTAACCCTATTAACAGCTTTAAAAAAATGCATTTTGAAACTCAGAAATGTATCCCAAGAAAGAGGTTTATGGATTCAGTCTTGGCAGCAAAAAAAAACAAAAGGAAGAAAATCCATGACATTTGCATATATTGTCTCATCCATTACTCTGCACAAGAAGAAAAAAAAATAGATGAAATAGATAATCTGGAGAGAGAGGAAGAAAATTAAGATATGCAGAAAAAAAAAAACAAAAAAACACTTTCCTACTATTTTATCCCTGCTTCTCAAGATCTGAACTCAGAACTTCCAAGCCAAAAGCTCTATCTTGATATTTAATAGGTCTTGCTATATTTCTTGTATACATTTTTCTATTCCTTCTAAACTTGTGCAGATTTTGTGCATGACACTTTCAGGCAACAGGCTCCATAATCTCACTCTATGTTCTGTGGACCTGCACTGCCTGTACTTCACTCTAAACATGTAAGCTAAAAAAAATCATTCAGTATCCTTGATTCTTAGAAGAGAAAGCAGATAATGATTAGAAATCAGTTCTCTTTATGCCTGTTGTCATTTTATTAGCCCACCATATTGCCCTGCCTTATACATCTTATTTTTTTCCTAGAAGAAAATGTCCTCATCTATTATTTGTTATTTTAATGGAAAATATTTTCTATTTTAGGTCATGCTTGCTCTAATTCTAATATATTTTCTTCAAAATGGAAGAAGCAAATGTAGACAGCATTTTGAAAGCAGACATCCTTTGCATTTCATACTGTTCTCTGATTTTTTTTCCTTAGTCTTTTCATAATGTTTCGGGCTTTTTTGACTGCTATTGAACATTGAGTTGATATTTTCAAAGCTGCTACAACTCCAGAATCTCTTTCTGGTATGTGCACTGTATGATAATGAGTAAACAGGATACTCAAATGTCTAACAGTATCTTTAAAGAAATCAAATTTCCCATAAAAGCCTTGTCACACTGCCAGAAAAATGGCAGTTACCCAAGAGCTCTCAGTATTAGACACCATCAGTTTTAGTTAAAAACCTGCTGGAATAGCAACACTGTCAAGCAGGCACCCGACTTCTGTTCAAAAGAACCTACTCTCGAAAAGCCTGTGTAGGAATAGCACATACATCAGAACAAAACAGTGATGATACCATAAGAAGTGTAAGAAATTTTGAGTTCACACAAACAAAAGCACTAACACTACTCATTGTATTACTCTGGCTTTATGGCAGTACCAGCTGCAACTGGAATGCGTACGCAAGTGGCTTATATGCATGTCAATGACTGCAAGGTGACACAGGTCTTAGTAAACACCTGAAAATTTACGCTGCAATAATCTAGGTTAGTTGATTTGCAGTCCTCCTTTCTCTTACTTTCATTTAACTATGAAAATGTTGTTGTTCTTACTGTGTATTGTTATATCTAAGCCTGACATATGCCTTTCAATTCATGACATTAAAGAAAAGCCTCTTTTAATTTTATGTAGCCCAAAGCTTACAGCTCCTAGTAATATGGTAGTACATAATTTTTACAGATACGTAGAAACATATACAGATACGATAATATTTCAGGTAGAGACAGCAGAACACTCTGCCAGCATTTACAATCCCTAGAACATTCCCTGGGTAACCAGGTAGTAGGTTTGTTCAATAAGCTACAGGAGCTAGTAGAACAGGGTAGATAACATGGCAGAATTCCCATGAACCAGTGTGCTGAAGCTCACTTACTGGCAGCCAAATAATAGTGCCTGAACTCTGATGGAGTTTACAAACTCCATCTAGTATATACAGAATTTTTTAAGGAATTACTATGCACAAAACCTCTACATCCTGACTCTTCACCTTTGAATCAGGAGAACTGTGCGCTCTCTTTTCCATGACCAGTGTGTGACAATTATTGGCCAGGCATTTGCAAGTGTTACAGGTACTATATTTACCCATATGCATGTCTGCCAAATTCTTCAGGTTTTATGCTGCTTTTACTCCCTTGTTACATGGAGAACTTCTATAGAGACTAAGCTCCTGGCTATCAAAATTAGTCTGCCTATTGAAAATGGCTGAAAGAGCAGTAAAACAGCAGCAACAAATGCAAGTTACTAAATACATGCAAGTGTATAGGCAGATTCTACATGAATCTGTTTAATGTCCAAGCTTATTTAATACATTAGTTAATGACAGAAAGAGTAACTACATTCACAGAAAACACTGTATTAAAACATACCTTAAACCCCAGGACAAAGATGATAACATAGCAGAATTAGAACTGATTACAACGGTATGTCAAGTCACTCAGGTTTTTCATTTATATAAGTAACTGAATTCAGGGATTCTGCAGGATTGACAGAGATGGGATCCGCTTATGATTATTGGAAAGGAAACTTAAGCAAATTGAGGTTCAAGTTGGGATAATATTTTTGGCATCCACAGAACATTTTCAACGCAAATAATAACACCAAAAAGTTACGCTTGAAAAGGCTTTAGTCCAGACTGAGTGCCACTACAAGAATATTGCTAGTTATGTTTCAGTGGTCAGATATTTGCAGCTGCAAAACTTTATAGCCTAAAAACCCCCCATCCTACCACCTTTCCACCATGTACAACAAATACTTCTATTTTGTTAAGATACAATGTTACTGTCAGACTAGAATGGTCTCCTTTTACTAGTGCTGTCCAATTTAGCTAGAATAGTCTACTAGCATAACCACCAAATGGTTTTGAAAACTAATACAGAGAAAACAATGAATTTAATTGTATTCATGCTGTTCATTCTGAAGTGCTTTGTATAAAAGGTTATCAGTATAAAAATATCCTATAAGGATATTAATATAAAGGGCAGTAGACAGAGTTAATGGTAATTTTTTTAAAAAGATTATATGATCAAGAGGAGTAAAGGCACCAGAACGCCCTGTAACACGCCACAGAACAAGAATGCTCAGTGACCCATGGACAATGTTGACCTAACAGGACAATTCATGTGACTCCTCAGCCCCAAATCTTTCTGAGGTTGCAGCAGCCAACTACCTTGAGCTTTACTTTGTCTTCTAGTTTCACCTCATCTGTCCAGACATGGCATTGTGTACAAAGAGAATGCCTATGCTGCAGCTGTCTGGTAAAGTCAGTCAATCCTGGGAGCACATAAACCTTACCACAAATACACAGTAAAGGCCTTCAGCACATGTCCAGAATTGTCATCTGTAAGAACAGAGGGAGGACACTGACTGGCTGCTGTCACTATCATGCTAGAACACAGTATACATGTACTAGATCCATTATGCAGTAGTAGAAGATGGCAGTGTGGCTGCACTGAGGACCACAAAAGGAGAACGCATTGACCATAGGGAAGTCTTTTTGCTTTATGCAATTGAGAAGTTTCTGTGCTACCACATAAAATAAAACAGTTAAACATAAGTCAGAATATATTAACCTTTTGTTCAAAGTGATAGCAGATACAAGGTTCTTAAATACCACACTGGAAGACATTAGGCAGTAGTGAGAAAGTCAAAAGTATTCAAGCAATGATTAAATATTTATCTAAAAGATTTGCAAGAATATGAATACCTATTTTATAGAACAGAAGTGATAAAAAGATTGAAAACATGTATATTTTTGTAATAATATATATAATTTTTATTAATTTTACCATAATAATAAATTCTTAGAAAAAGTAGAGTTGATCAAAAGCCTCATTTGATTACATTTCTCTAAAAAACAGATTCCTTATTAGTAATATTGAGAGCTCTTCCAATTATTTTTCTATGATAAATCATATTTCTATTCTTCTGCTCATAAAACATCAGTAGTAGGTCAGACTGAACAGCAACTTTTTAATGTCATTTGGGAATATTTTAAACAATGGAAGCTGATGAGAGCACCTCCTGCTCCTCTGCTGCCTCCTTACACTGGAAGAATTGTCCACCAACTCCTACTTCTCCTGCTACCTTTAATCAGATTTTTGTTCAGGACAAGCCTTCCCCTCTGGGACAGAAGAAAGCCACAGCAGCCTAGTTCCTTTCAGAAAGCCTCTGTCAAAAATCTTTTTTCCAGAGTAAAATGGTTTCAGCATCCAAATTAATATCCTGCATACTTACTCATGCCTAAAAAAAACCCAATACAAAACCACACCAAACCAAAACCCACACCACCACATCAAAACTGACAACCAACGAACTCAGAATTAGCAACTTCAGAAGGCATGACTTCCATTTGCAAGAACCGTATTTATTCCTGCTATAGATTTTTTCATGTGTCTGCATATTCTAGTCTAAGTTACTAGTTTCACCCAGTTTTTTGATCTATGCATGCATCAGACTATCAACAAAAGCTATTCTTCAAAACTATGTTAAACATGAACACAAGTAATAAGATGTTAGTAGCAACACCTTCAAGATTATTAAGTATTTGCTCTTTACTTCGTAATGCTTTTCAAAAGCTGGTACCTAATATTTTTAGATTTCATTCATGATTTTGCTTGCTGTACTACTGAACTGTTTTGGCTTTCCTTTGTTACTAATCCTGTCAAACCTCACAAGGCTTTGGGTATTCAAGACCACTTTCTATTTCCTCATTTCATGCCACACAACTTTCTTCACTAAAGCTTGTCAAATGCTTTACAAGTTCTTCTGTTACCAATGTCCAAGCTAGATGGTTTTAGTGAGTGAATGTTATGAAAGAGATCTGTTCACTAGTTAGGAATAATGATGAGTGGTATGGCATTTCAGGAGTAAAATTTCAGATCAACCTTTCGTTTTCCTACTCTCTAAATGTAAAGCAGCAACTCCACCAAATAACAGCAACCAGAAAAATTCATAAAATCATAGAATAGTTAGGGTTGAAAAGGACCTTAAGATCATCTAGTTCCAACCCCAATGCCATGGGCAGGGACACCTCACACTAAAGCATGCCATGCAAGGTTTCATCCAACCTGGCCTCCATTTCAGAATGCAGTGTCTTTCTATATTCACAGGTAGAAGAACTATGTCAGATGTCTCTCAATACACAGAAAAAAATATGCAATGGGAATAAATACTAAGGAAGTGTTCTAACATCCTGGAGGGGTTTTGGATTGCTATCCCAAAGCTCAAATGTATGCCAAATTATACCTGTTATTAGGAATGAGAGTGGATTATAGAAGAAAATATTACATTGTACAGTAATGGTCTTATATACACACAGTGTTCTTAAAGAGTTATTTTCAACTTTGTATTGAATGACACAGGTAGTTGTTCCCCTGAAGTTTAAACTTCTAAATGTCCAAGCAGCATATTTTCTAAAAGGCTAGGCCAAACTTGTCATGTATGCATCACAGCCCTAAAAGTTTATGGTATTCCTTACTGTTAAAGGCATTCTACAAGGACAAATACAGAATTTGTTTTCAAGTAACTGATTTTCAATACAGTCATCAAAAGAGTTTCATATAAAGATGACAATTTCTTATAAGGGAACGTCATCTTGCTTTGGTCTATTCCCCTTCTATGTGTGGATATCCGTATCAGAAGCATAAAAAACTAAATCTTCAGACCTGAGGTAATATCTAAATTGGGAGTTGATTGATCATTTTATGTATACTTATTATTTTACTGCTTTTTACATATTTTAGAAGATATATACTTGGGTACAAGCCTTAAGGCTGGAATCTTGATAGATCACCATTTAAAGTTAAACTTTGGTAAGGGAATATATATTTTACATTCTTAAGTGAAAAAAAACCCAGGCTAGAATTCCATTTGCAGAGCTGAAAGACTGCACACATGAATGCTGAAGTCATCCAGGCTTTGCTCCCACACAAACTTCACTATGAAATACAATTAAATGGAAAGCCTTCATAAAAAATGAGAGCACCTGAACGGTTTAGGTCAATCTTTTCTGCAGATTCCCAAGAGGCTTATTTTGTCTGCTGCCATGTTTTATTTCCAGTGGTAACTCCAGGTGGTAAAAGGGCTATATATTACATGTAGCACAATTCCCCCTCTGTTCTGGCTGTTAGTATTGCAGAACAACAGTCGCATGCCAGGAAGGAGTTTAAATAGTCTCAAAAAGCTGAAGCATCAGGAAAGGCAAATAAGCTCCTTAACAATTTGTTTATTCAATAAAAAAAATCCTGGCAGAAACAGGATTTCTGTTCAGAATTCATACAGTTAACATGTGAAAAAGAGCTTTCCAGGTAAATAATTGAGATTCCATTGTGACCCCAAAGCTTTGCATGAGGCCTGCTGAAGTCTGAACTATTTTTGATTTTTCATCTGCACCTTCCTTCTAACAAGTTACTCCACTAAAAAAAGCCTCAGAACTTCCACAGGTTTTGTTTTTCCTTTCACTGTTAATAACGGCTAGAAAAAAGTAGAAAAGTTTTCTAAATCTGAGTCACCTGCAAGTAGCATTCACATTGATAAAGTTACTGAACTAGTAGTATTTTTAGAAAAAGCAGACATACCACCTTTGCTTCGTATCTCCTGCACCATGTGAATCTGTTACAACTACTGACCTCAGGAACTCTGTCTTACATCCACGTTTAATTCATTTCATTGCTTCATTATTTTATCTCTGAAGACCCTTTCTAATGGTCTAGAACCCTGTTGCAGCTAAACACTGTAGAAGAAAATTGAAAACTATGCATCAGGATGTGTAGCAGGTATGAAACACCAAACTGCATGCATACAGATGGGGGACTTGCAAAGAAACTGCAAGACTCCTTTTCAGGGTGAAAGGCAGGAGTACTAACATGAGAGTACAGATTATTTAACATTCTCTAGCACACTGTCATGGTTTGAGCAGTGGCAGTCATTTTTTCTCCTTCTTGTAGCTGGTGCAGTGCTGTGTTTTGACTTCTGGGCTGGGAACAGTTGCTTGATAGCGAGCATGTTTTGGGGGTGTTTTTATTCGGGGCCTTTTCTGAGCACGTGGTCTGCCGGGGAGGAGGGGAGTCCGGGAGGAAGGAGAGACAGGACACCTGACCCAGGCTAGCCAATGAGGTATTCCATACCATAGCACGTGATGCCCAGGATGCAACTGGGAGAGAGAGCTGGGGGGGTGGAGCTCTAGAGGGAAATGGAGGAGGGAGCACGCAGTGCTTGGCCGGGCACAGTGGAGTGAGTTATGGGTCGGTGGCTGGTGAGGTGTTGTATTCTTTTTGCTTGTTGTTGGCTTTATCATTATTATTTGTAGTAGTAATGACGGTAGTGATCTATGTTATACCTTAGCAATTAAACCGTTCTTATCTCAGTCCGTGGGGGCTACATTCTTTGGATTTTCCTTCCTGACTCTCCGGGAGTTGGGGGACTTGGTTTAAACCACGACACACACATTCATTTAAGGAGAAATTTAAATCAACATGAGACACTCAGATATTAACAGGAAATTCCTACGTGCAGGATGCAACATGTAAGGAGGGAGGGGAGAAAAAAAAAGAAAAAGATAATTTTACATTATCAAAGGCCAGAGGTGACATCTTAGTACATAACAGAAGACAGAATGGGTCAGTAAGCTGCTAAGAACCGTGAAAACTAAGACAAGCAATTTGATGCAACGGAGAAGAAATCACAATGGGGATATAAAAACCAATGGCAACCTTCTCAGAGTGCTGGTCAGGAATAATGATCTTGCAATAAAGCAGTAGCATTCCAAAGGTATTGTACAAACCAATTTTGCAACTGTGTCACAAGAAGAGGCAGCTGTTACCTAGCTGAGTCATACTAAGTAGGTATGATGCATACAAAGATACAGCTCTATTTATCACATCTTAGGTAGAAGACAATGCATAACACTGTGGAAATGAAAACAGACTCGGATCATATTTGCAGATAACCTTAGATAAGCAAGAAAAATACTGTTACTGAGAATGACGAAAGAAAGCACACAAGGTGGAGGAAAAAAAAGTGAAGAATTATATTTTTCACTATTTTGCTCTTTAGTAAGCAGCTAATTATTGAATAGATAAGTCAAAATACTAGTTTGGCCAGACCTACAAACTGTTAGTGCAGGTGATATTTGCCTCTGTAAATGAAGTTACCCAGAATAAAGCATAGCAGAAGAAAGAAAAAAAAAAAAACAATTAAAAGTCTTCCCTTTTCTCATTTCTTTCTAGGCAGGATAAATTTTAACTTACTTTGTCTCTCAAAATCACAGACAAAGGGAAAAACTGTCCAGGCAACTGGTAATTTGGGCATTATTTTTGTTCTCCTTTCTGTACACTGGTGTCACTACAATAATCTTGCCTTGAACAGACTCCATGAATTAGCTATATTCAGGACCTACCAGTATGCCAAACTGGCTAATTTTTCACTCAATTTTCACCATACTTGCCAATCATTATTTTAATGCATCTTCAGTAAAGACAGAGCTCATGCATAACATTTATCCATTTCTGTCAACAGGAAGCCCAGAAGTTCTCATATTCATACAGACTGTTTGCTCAACTTGCACAGTTTATATATCACCCAGATTCTTACACACTCTGTCAAGTGGCAAGTTACAACTAGTTTTTAATAGCTGTTTTCGGCATAAAAATTACACCAGGAAGCATTTTAAATTCAGCAATGCTGTTATTCATAGGGCTTTTCTCAGGAGTGGCAGTCTCAGTGTTGCAGTTCAACTGATGTACCTTCTCATAGTTCTGCTGTCAGAGCTGTTTAATGCCATGCTGTGTATTCAGCACACCTGAAACTTGCCATCTCTGTATAGTAAAATTATGGATGTGTGTTTGGATAAAACATAACAGCCAAAGAAAGATGGGCCAAAAGTAACCTGTTCTTTATGATTATACAGCCAGGTTCCCCCTGAAATGCTATTAGTTTTCCCTTTCCTTTTTGTAACATAAGAGGGAGTTGCAGGATGATGACTGTTCTCACCCATCTGTGTTCCAGTTTCTCCACAGGCCATGAGAATATGTGTGCAGAATTTAATTTTATAGATGGGCAAATACTTGACAGTGGTTGCATATACATAGAAGCTGAGGGGTGATAAGAGTCTGAATTTCAATGATGAGTATATTCTATAAGCAGTAGCACCAAGGAACATCAGCTTGTAGAAAAGGGATAAAAAGAGATCATAGGAGCTTAGCCCTCCAGGCTGTTAAAACACTATGTATAAGTGGGCTTCAATGTCACTCTGAAATAACCCAGACATTTAATTCATTTGATTTAAAATATTGGAATCAAAATCAACATCCATAACGATTTTGATTCCAGTATTTAGAAT
The DNA here is from genome assembly GCF_012275295.1 of Melopsittacus undulatus. Lineage (NCBI taxonomy): Eukaryota > Metazoa > Chordata > Aves > Psittaciformes > Psittaculidae > Melopsittacus > Melopsittacus undulatus. The sequence goes on along the minus strand of NC_047538.1, from coordinate 12,714,658 downwards.
CAAATTTTTATTTTCCATTTGGGCTAATTCTTTCTGATTTTTAAATTTGAAAAGTGTGGCAGGAAAAGTCTAAGGAATTGCAAGAAGCCAAACTAACTCCAAATCAGGGTCTAGATACAAATAATAGATGTTTTTCCTAATATCTCTGAGAATTAACACAAATAATGCTTCTCTTATGTCAAGAGGAGGTTACTAAATAAATCAGCTACAGAAATCTGTTACAATAGGAAGGCACTAATGCCAAAACAAGAATCTCCACGTTAATGAAGCCTAAGTCCATACGTAGGACAATTAATGGTTAAGTAGTTACCATAGTACAGGGAAGAAAATGAAAGTGCAGTGGATAAGCTCTAAAATCACTAAAGAAGATAAGAATAGAGAAATATTATATATGTGATAAGCTCTACTAACAAAAAAAAAAGACCAATTTAAACAGTGCTGACAAGGATTATTGGAAATACCAGATCTTTGCCAAAATCATTTAAGAGAGAATTTCATACTCATGGAATGGCCTCAGACACATGGAGACAATGTTGGAGATAAGATAGAAAGATGCAGACAAAGTCAACAAAGCTACTAAAAAGTTAGGTATTTTTTTTTTCTTAAAATAATTATTTCTGGTCTGATTATTTCTCATGACCCAGTGGTCATGCTGCTTCTCAAAGTTGTCACTTATCTGCCTTCTAATACAAAAAATCTTTGTAACAGATTCAGTACTCATAATATATATTTCATTTGCAGTAAAAATCAAGTATTTTGGAAGAGTTTTATCAAAAATCAGCTTAGGTGAATGTTCTTGACTATAAGTGTTTTTTTCCCTTAAAGAATCATAGAAAGAAAACACAAAAGGGATTCAAGCATTTAAGACAAGCTTGTAAAACGTAAGGAATATTTTTGGAAATGATTTTGTAGTCTAATTGCATCTCAAACTTATCACTTAGCTCCCTCTTAATAAGAAAACTCTTTGTAAAAACTGTATTAGCAACCAAAAATACTGACAAAGGAATTAGAAGCGAAGATGAGTTGAAATGATTTCACATCTCTGTACCAGTAGCAATAACAGATTGTATAAAGTGACACATGAAGAACTCCCTTCCTACATGCATGAGATGTGGACAGAATTGCTTCATTTGCTTTCTTCAGTGATGATCCAGTCTTATGCTGGTTTGGAGGGTAGGAGTTGCAGAAGGACATCCTAACATCTTACTCCAACACTACTATGCAAACTGAAAAATATGATGGAAGTATCACCTATAAAAGTCTTTTCTTTAGCCACTCCCATTTCAACGAGTTTCACCACCTCAATTGCTGTCAGTCCCAGTCACCAGAACTGTGGAATACCCTGGGTCAACTGACGTCTTAATCTGCACCACAATCCTAGGATAAATTATACTGCATAAACAGCAGATTAGATAGAAGGCACTGAAGTTGCTTCAGGTACTGATATAGTTCACCTTGCCTCAGGGATCTGGTAAAAGGCATGTGTTACATAAAATGCGAGTAATTTCTGAGAGGATTTCACATTTAGCCACTGAAGCCCTTCCAGCCATTATCAAAACCAAGACCACCCATTTGCCATCTTTAAAGAGCACAGAAACTCTCAAGAAACAACTTTTAGAAATAAAATCAAGTATGCAACTAGTCCTGTACAAAATTAATGTAAAACAACTGATGGTATGGAAAGGAGTACAAGAAAAGTAGAAGCACTTTAAGGTTAACTTTCTGATTTTACAATATAGATTAATTCTTCCTGAAAAGCAGCTGTTTTCAAACATAAATACAGCACGTTTAGGAACCTCTGGATGACAGAATCATTAAGTGTTCCTACCCACAAACCTCTCTCTTAAGCATCACGTTTTATATAAAGCTGTCAAAAAAATAAGTTCAAATGAAACCCTTTAAAGGTTAACTCAGGCAACCTAAATGTGATAGCAAATACATGGTTCCATATGCCTTAATGTTCATGTGTTTTTCCGTAGTTACTGTATTTGTGTGCTGTGAAAAGCAGAAGTTAATAGAATTAAAGGGGATTAAACAGGAATAGTTATTCACTGCACCAGACAAACCAGCCATATCAACAAAGTCAGAAAAAAATTAAATTTAAAATTTCCATATACATTAAAAACTTTTTTTTTAATTAATTTAATCCCAGATTCTTGTTGAAGATCCTAGGGAAATAAATGGGGAGAAAACTGTTACTTAATACTATTTTAGCTTAAAAATTTCCCAAGACTCACAAAACATGGTGTCCAAATACCTTTGTACAGCAGGATGTTACTACTGTCTACACAGTAGTAACACTCGTAATCACTACACATACTAAGTGATGTTTGGAACAACAGTAACCAGTTAAACATTTAGGAAAAAGGCACACACACCCCCACCAAAAATACTGCAGTCATGTGAAGAGCACCTCCATTTCCCGAAAGTATCATTAATCATATAAATCTGTCCAGTGGAAAAAATTATCCAAATAAAGGAGTCTTAGTTTCTGGCTTTTTGCTATAGACTGGGGGTGAGGCAAAGGAAATCACATTTGGGGCTAAGAACTTCAGTATTACTGCCTTGGGAGACTAGGAAGGTGGAGGGAAAAGAGGCCAAACACTGAGGAGGAAGAAAGGAAGAGAAGACAAGAGAATAAGGAGCAGAAGGTGCGCTTACTGTTTGGTTATCTTCATACAGCTTCAAGTCATATCCACTCAGCTCCACACAGAAAATTATTGCTGTAACCCCCTCAAAACAGTGGATCCATTTTTTGCGTTCAGATCTCTGTCCACCCACATCCACCATTTTGAAAGTCAGCTCTTTGAAGGTGAACTTATTTTCTACAATCCCTGTGGTCATGTCCCGAGAACGAAGAATATCTTCCACTGTAGGGATGTAGTCCAGTGCTGCAATCCTTTCTAGGTCATTTAAGTAGTATGCAGCATTATCCTCTAGGTGGTACTCGTTGGAGCGGCAAAAACACTCCTGCACACCAGGGTCTGCCCAGAGCCGTTTCATGACTCCCAGGAGCTCAGGGGTAATCTCACCTTTGCTCTCAGCTGGGCCTGTCAGGGCAAAAAGCTGTACAGCATCATATGCTCTGTCAGGATTGTGAAACTCTATCTTAAGGGTGGCTAGAGCCCGAATAATACGTGTGAGAGAGTCAATTGCATTATAGATAATCAGAGGTTTGTATTCCTTACAGGCCTCCAAGTTAAAGCCACCACTATGAATGATTTTCATCTGCTTTACAATAGTGCTCTTCCCAGAATTGCTGGTACCCAGGAGTAGGAGCTTAATCTCTCTTCGCTGTCGCTGACTTTCAGAGCGCAGGTGGCGGTCAATCCTACGGGACCGCCGCGCTGCCTCTTTCTCCTCAGAGCTTTGCCGACATCCCATGGTATAGCAGGTGGTTACAGAGGGGGAGGCTTGGAGATTGTCTCACTCTGTTTGTATCTCAGAAAAAGATCTGCGGTGTCTTTCACTTCCCGTGCCAGGTACACCTTGAACAAGAAAAAAAAGTTGCTCTCCAATACCTGATGGTCCGAGATGCCTGTACCACCTAATTCAGTCCCAGCAGGGGTGCAAACCCATGTAGATATGCAACCACAGAAATAGTCTCTTCAGCAGATCTCATGGCACTCCCCTTTCCAGCGTATAAACAGTGGCACATTCCTGTTACTGAAGGCACACTTCCCTTTGCCACTGTTTGTCTAGATCCATGAAATACTCTTTTCTGTTCTGCATAATTATTTTGCTGCCTTCTGTCCAAAGGTAAGGAGCTGCACTTGTCTTTTAATTGTATTTTCCGGTTGCTGTGGTGATGCTGCTAGATAAAGCTGAAGTTCTTTTCAATGGCGCTGTACTTGTTTTGTTTCTCTTCCCCCACTTCTTCAGCTGATCCAGTTCAGCTCTGTAAATCAGTGCTTTCCACCTGCCAAACAATGAGAAAAGAAATGAATGAAATGAGAGACTCTGCTTCCTTGCTGTGAACCACTCACTTTCTCCTAGACTTCTAAGCCTTTTAGTATCCCAACAATGGATCAGAAAATACAGATGAAAAAATATGTAAAGAAAAGCAAAAATCTAAAACCATAGCAAAAACGTAGGGACAGCTGAAGCTTGCAGACCTAAGAAAATGTGGTTTCTGAACAACAGTGAATCAAATCTCCTTTTCAGCCTTCTGAGTTTTATTATCTAAACCTACATGAAAACAAACAGTGCTGAGCTGTGCCCCAATTTCTCCCTCAACAAGAGCTTATGGCAGTGCTTTTCCTGCACAGTCCTGTTCTGACTGGTTTTCCTGAAGTAGAAAATGAAACAGACTCACAACTTCTTTCCCCAGTCTATTTATGTCAGTATCTTGTACTCAGACAGATGTCCTCCTGAGTTTTCTTTCATCTGTTCTGAATGCATGGAACGTTTAAATAACTAAATTAGGAAGAAAAAGGAGGTGATCAACTTTGCTTCATGATTTTGCAAAAGACAGAATTACTCATCTTTGCAGAACACAGTAACAGATCATCTTTCCCTTTGGAGACCAGTACTGTTCGATGTAGTACGTGCATCCTGCTTAATCAATAATGTGATGCACTAACACAACAAACTTTGTAAGCTTCCTTCCATAGCCAACCTAAGTATTATTAAGGTTCTTCGCTTCCATTTTTTAAACAGGAAATTCTGAGGTACAGTAAAAGTGAATAGTGACTGTAAGTACTATACTTACTATATATGTTTACTAGAAGTATAAGTGAATAGTGTTTCATACAAAAAGTACATGAAATGCTATGCCAAGCAAGAGCTGACAACTTTGCAGTGACTGTTAGAGCAATTAGTCTTTCCCAAATTAGGGGTTAAGTCTCCTATTTGGAATGCTACAGAAGGCAACAGCAGGAAGCAGTTACCTCTCACAGAGGGAAAACACATTACTAACAGCTGATTGGTGATAACTTGCCTCTCTCCTAGGAAGGGCTTACTGCTCCCATTAAGCTTCGAGCACAGTGGGCAGCAGAATCACAAATGTCATGGCTTCCACATTGTAAGCTGGCCCCAGCCCACTTTTGCACTTATCTTGCTGTCTGCTTACTTGTGCCTAGGGGGTTTTCAGTGAGTATTTTTATAAACTCAACTGCACGCCACCAAGATACTCTCAGAGATAAGGTTGAGTTCAGAGCCTACTACAGAAATAGAAATTCTACTAGATTTTAATAAGACTGAATCTTCCAGATTTTAGTTTCAAAGTTGCTGTAGAAGTCTTTAGAAGTTTTCTTACATGAACTTCTTAGCATTTCAGTGTAGATGTCACAAAGCATTAAAATACATATTGAAGAGGATGATTCCACACTAGTAGGAAAGGGACAAAATGATCCAAGCCAGATATTGAACAGAAGCTTTTGTGAGAAAAGAAACTGAACTACAGCTACTGACAACCTCATATACATTGCTTTCTTTCTTTCTTAAGCATCACAGCAGAAGTTTTAGTGAACAAAAGACACCTCAGCACTCCAAAACACTAATCTGTAATTATATATTTTAAACACAGCACTGGATTTACCAATACGTATTTTTCCTTTCTCCACATCACCTACATCATAGAATATGAGTCACTTACACAGATATACAGCAGGACATGGTGGTTCTCATTCTTTCTTGGCCACACTGCTTTGGTTGAAAAATATGAACTTACGTTTACCTGACTTCTATTTTAATGTGGAACATATTTATAAATGCATATACACTTATTAGTAAATGTTTTGTAAGATACTGTTTTACTATTGAGAATCTCAACTCTTGCTTTTTGTCTTGCCAAAAACCCTTATCAGCCAGGGATTTCAGCAAGATCTTGCCTTGTCCTCCCAGTAGTTGTCACTATAGTAGAAATTAATTATAGTAGTAATTAATTATGTCAAATAATAGTTCTAGCTAACTTTTAAGTACAGTTAACTGAGATACAGCACAGCATAAAGAATTCAAGACAGGAGCTTCTCACATATAGATAAGGAAGATTACATCAGTTGCAGTACTGAAGGTAGTTTAAATGGTTAAAAAAAGGATAAACCTAACTTTGTGAGTTCCAATCTCACATTTACAAGAAAAAAAGCATTCTTAGAACATTTATTTGGGAGGGTAATAAATTATATATCTAGGATTTCATTCCTGAGGTAGTAGAAACAAGTGTAATGATCTCAATCTTTACTGTTTTGCAAGAGGTATTACTATTCTTCTGTTATGCATGTATTCTTCATCACAGTGGGCTATCCTAATCTTAGTTGCTATACTTTGTATAGCTCTGTCTCTGAACATGCTTAAAAACACTTACAGACCACTTCTAATTTATGATTGTCTGACAAGTAGAAAGGTAGAGTCTATCCATCTGCTTTCAAATCCAAGTCCCCACTGTTATGCATCTGTGGGATCTACAGTTCTGTAACAGCATCTTGGTATTAGGCAGGTTCTTGCTATACACTGGATCCCTTTTCAGCAGTTTTCAGTATCTAAATGTCAAGGTATCTGGGAACATGAAATGGGCACGTATGGAAGGACAAACAGTTTTAGCAATCACTGTTAATCCCTTAACATCAGAGAAAAAGGACAGAGTCAATGGATGACAGTTCTACATACTCATTCCTAAAGTTTACTGGGATGTTAGCCTGGGACAGTTGAACTTGCAATCACTCACCCTGAGATACTTTTACTGATTCTATATCTATCTTTAAACCCCTTCCTAACTCTAATCCTGCTTAGGGGAGATACACAGCTGAACCAATGTAGACCTGGATACATGACTACCACACTGAGTCAGTGTAGGTCAGGGCTGGTGCCAGTACACTGAGAAGATTTTAGTTAGAATAAGTATTTTAGTTAGATATTAAGTATTTAGTTAGATTTTTAGTATTTTAGTTAGAATAAGATAAATAGATGATTGTTGCAAACAACTGCAAAATTCCACAACTGGAACTCTGACCACAAAAAGGTGGTAAAAAAAATCAGGATATGAAGTATATTTATATACTTGGATATCCCACTCATTCTTGTCTTTCCTTAGAGTCCCAGAACACTGTTAACATATGCATTTTTAGCACAGCAGCTTTTACTCAGTTCTGAAGATCTCCTGTACAGTATTTCAACTTCCCATCTTCTTTCTTGCTCCTATTTAAACCCTCCTTCTCACTATATTCTTTGAATGTCCATGCTCCAACTCCTGCCTGTAAAGCCACCCCAAATCCACAAGCGTGAAGTCAATTAACTAGAACAGGACTTCTGCAGTGACCAATTCCAAAAACTAACCACAACAGTATTACCTTCAGTTGTTCTGAACTAGTTACCCAGTCAGTACATCAAGTCACCTCTATATGGCAGTATGTAGTGCTTATCTGTTGTCTTTGCCAGTATGGACCACAATGTATGAACAGGCTTGTAATGTAAGTACTTTGGATACCTAAAATACAAAAATGTCTGCATCCTTTGCCTCAAATGCTAATACCTTGTCTAAAATTCTACAAGAAGAGTCTTAATAGCAGCTATATTTATCTTTTTGCACATCAGAAGGACATTAGCACATGAAGAACAGATTAATCAGCAGAAAGTTAAAATAACAGTATATACTTTAATAGAAGGGTAATCAGCACAGATTTAATACATCAAAGATGTGGGAAAGAAAACCCTCCAAAATGAGGAGTTATGCCTTCTTCAAATAACGGGCTTTTTCCAGTGGTCACAGAATATGAAAAATAAAAGTTGAGGAAGCTGTTTCTTACTGAGTAGCTTTCCAACCACACAGAGAGAATGGAATTACTATATCAGATATCAGGCCAAATTCTTGTTTTCATTAATCATGTTTATTCTCACATGTTCAGAACATTTAAGTCCTCATCATTATCTAATGACATGACATTCACTGTCATGACATTAAGACCCGGTTGAATTCTTTGTGACATTTTCTATGCATGTCTGTGATTAAAGATGAACAATTTTGCATGCAGCACATACGGGACTCCCCCTCCTCTCTTTAGTCAAGCTTCATCTGGGGAAAACAAAAAGGCTTACTAGATACAAGCAGCAAGAGGATACATTTTCCTCCCAAAATGCATCAGCAGTCCTGATAAATCTGGAGATTTTATGCCCATATAAATAGAATTTTTATTAAACTTTCTGTTATTGGCCTCAACAATCACTTATGACAGTTTGGTAGAAAGACACTTTCAAGAAAAAATAACTCTTTTCAGACCACTTGTACACTGTGTTTTGCTTCCTACTGCACATTTCCACAGATATTTAGGTGGATCATTCACATCCCACAGTGGTTTACCTATCTATTATTCTGCTTGTCATTCATTCCTATTGCATATTTTTATAACATATTTGGATATCACTATTTCAAGTGGGAATACAATGGAGCAATTATATTATTGCTTTGTAAAGCAGAGTAAGAGATACTTTTCCCAATAGTTCACGACATTTATTTAAGTTTTTCCACATACACTAAGTAGCATCTTCCAAATTCACAGTCACTGCTTTTTAAAGTTAAGAAAAAGGATAATTTTATGGAGCCAGGACAGTAATGCAGTAGCAGTAACATATTTTCTATAGATAAACTTCTTCTCATCAGGTTTACTTTTCCTTGGAACATACTCGGAAAACAAGGCAGTCTAGGAATTGTTCTAAAGGGTTTTTTCAGATCAGTTTTTGTATTGAAACTGGAAGTGTCTCATGGCTGTAAGTTCCTAATTAGATAAAAGTATTTTCAGTTACCATAATGGAAAGTCCTGTTGCTTCCTTGCACTGTGCACATTTCTCTAAACTCAGTTTAAACAAAAAAAATCTTATTCTTTGAATGATCAGATTACACTGCACATGTAGAACAGGGTGCCCAGAGAAGCTGTGGCTGCCCCATCCCTGCCAGTGTTCAAGGCCAGTGTGGACAGGGCTTGGAGCAACCTGCTCTAGTGGAAGTTGTCCCTGCCCATGGCAGAGAGTTGGAACTGGATGAGCTTTAAGATCCCTTCCAATGCATTCTTATTCTGTGTGTATCTAAACCAATACACCTGCCTCCTCCTGACAACTGAAGCTGCTCAAAATGTTAATATATTTGTTTAATCTGTTATATATGGGCTATCTTGTAATGACTAAAATGGGTAGTTCTTCACACAAGATAAAATTAACATGCCCCAAATCCTGAGCTTACAGTGATCAATTAGCAAAGATGTAATGCCAAAACAGTTTTTAGAGTGGGAAGAAAAATTCTGCACTGGTTTATTATATTATGTTCTTCTGTCCATACTTTTATAGCAAATAAAACCAGTTATTATTCTTGGTTTCATATCTAGTCTTGCTCTTTGCCCCTGCCCATCACTTTTGTCTTGTTCAAACTGATCTCTGTGTTTGTAATCATAAACACTTATCCCTTTGCTCAGCATGTTCCCAAGTAATAGTGAGGGCAGGGGAGGAGAATGGCACTACAACATCACAGTTCATTTGTGCAAATTTTCCTAAGGAAGGATCCGAGTACCGCATCTTGTTGCATTAGCTACTGGCACACTATCATGGCATGCCGTGAAAGATGTTCCCCCCTTCAAGATCTTATTGAAAGGAGGTGGCTTCTAAGCTCAGAATAAAGCTATGGGCTGTTACTATCACAGTCAATGTAGGCTGTGCATAAGGTACAGCTAACAGCAGGAACTTCAGCTGGCATTGTAGGCACAAAGCTATATTCTCCCTCAAAAGCAAGCAGTACCAGTAGCCTAATAATTAAGCTTCCTCACCCCAACATGCACACACAGAGCTTTAGGAGTTCAATCTTGTTCAGCTTTTTACAATAAAAAAAAGCTTTACAATAAAAAAAGTAAAAAGCTTTTTACTACATCCTAGTAGCCAGATGTTAAGTATAAATTTTCCCCAGTAGTACCTAATATAAGAAAGGAAAATGAAGTTCAAAAGGTTGCAACAAACTTTCCACAACAGTTTTAGCTGCAGTTGCCAGCAGCCTTTGTTGATTCAGGACTGATGCACTATTCAGTATTACAGAACATATGCTACCAGAGGAAGAAACCAAAACCATTCCCAAGCTATATTTTCCCAGGTTATTGATTCTGATCATTTCTTTCTCTTTACTTACCTGAAAGTTTAGAGGTGGTGAACCTGCCTGTTTGAGCACCTACCCATGTAAAAGCAAATACAAGCAAATCTAGCAAGAAGTAGCAGAGTACACATGAGACTTGCAGGTATAAGCCAATCTAATGTCATCCGTTTGTAGTAATTAGACACATCCACAGAGAATTCCAGTAGTTTAACAAAACCTTATTTCTTCAGGTTTAAGCTTTCAATCACTTCATACACTATTAAAAAAGGATAAGATGACATGAGGGAGTAAGATGTAGCAGAAATACCCAAGGTACTTGACTGAGGAAGAACTTGAGTGTCCCACTGAACAGGCTTTTTTTTTTTTTAATCTTTTTTTTGGAGCAGAATAGAGGCTAATAAGGAATGGGGAAATCAGTTCAGATTTTAGAAACCAGGAAAGCACCCAGAGAGTCCTAGATATGCATGCAGAATAAATGCAATGTTGAAATACTTTAATGTATTACATTAAATAATACATTGTAATAAATACAATAATATTACATAATAAATACATTGTAATAAATACATAAAAGTGTATTTATTACAGAAAAAAAGTTGTTTTAAAACAACTCTGGCCAGAGACATTACCAACATTCTCTTTAGACAATCATTGAAATCAGAAATAAGAGGAAGAAAGGATGAATTTTTTTCCTAATGCAACCTCCTAGTTGATAGTACCACTTGTTGTTGCAGTTGGCTGACAATATTATTGATGTTGCTGTTTTCCATTGCTTAAAGCCTTGGGGAAGTACTTAGGTTGAAAATCTCTCCAGCAGATATCCATCCCTGAATAAATGTTTGAGTGCTGGGGCAAAACTAAATGGTTCACCCAGGCTAAAAGAAATTGAGAACTTTACTACTGTATCTGCAAACTTTGAGCCAAGGATGTGAAGTTCAACAGAAGAGGAGCTTTATGGTGTGGATATGCATCTGCCACTCCCACAGACCAGGAAATTCAGTTGGAGACTCTGGAAGATTTTAGGCTTAGACAGAGCAGAGAAAGATTCCATTTTGAGAAAGCACTTGCTAGGCAAGGGCAATTGGATTTGCCTCATCCACCTACGGATACATGAAAGAAGAAAGTTTTACAAGGAAATAGTGGAGAACCCAGAGTAAAGTACTTGCTCCTGTTACATGTAGTCATAGACCTATCTATGTAATATAGATCTAACAGAATAGTTTTCTGCAGTGAGATATATTCATAGGTTTAAAAATCACGTCCTTTTCTGTTGTTTGGAATGCATCCAACATACTTTAGCAGTATTGAAATACCACTTAGGCTAGTTAGTGGTTTCCAGCTAGATTTTGAGCTTCAGTTAGTGGTATTAAAGTTTGCACCAGCTCAGGTGAGATTCAGACCATAGCAGAATACAGGAATCTATTAGTTCTTTTTTTTTTAAACTATGCACACCCCAGTTACTTTAGGAAGTTGGAAACATAAATCCCGTAAAGCATTAATATCCGAATAGTTCGTATATGTTTAAATCATGACCTGCTTTAGCACATCCACAAACTAGTGTGAAACAGTGAGAAGCAGCATCAACACAACCAGTACATAATACTGATTGATTCTTGAATAGAGCCAAAAATACAACAGTTCTGAGTTGTGTTGCTGAAAATCCAGAGTAGTGTCAGTGACTGCATATAGAATTGCCTGTGCTTCACAGTGCTTTAACTAAGACCAGGATCCACCACAGCAGTCATTTCAGAGGTGACCTTCAGACTTCCGTAAAGAATGAAGTATTACAGTAATATTACAGTGGGTGTGCAGAAAATCCTGGCAGCTAGACAAGGGTGAGGAGAAACATCACAGCCAGCATCTGCTTTAGGGACATACAAACATCAGACTCATTTAAAAATTTGTAATGAAGCAAGAAACAAAATGCAGGACTCACTCAGTGTTTCATAAACACCTCAGGTGATGACAACAGGGCAGGTTATGTCTTCATTAAACTTGCTGTTTAGCTTTTAGCATTGGTGTTACTATAGTTCTTATGTTGGGTGTTCATGAGCTAAGACTCACATGCCACAGGGCTGCCATTCCATGAGTCTTACTGAGATTAAGGAGATGATTATGTAGAAAAGCTAGTAAACATGAGGTTTGGTTAAGAATTTAATGTTAAATTTCCTGTCACTCATTCAACCTTATTGTACATAACACCTTATGAAAGCATAAGGAAATTTAGGTAGTTATAGCCAAAGAAAATTAAAGAGAGATTTGAAACAGGATAAAACTGTAGCTTTGGAAAAGGAAGTTTCTCTTCCTGTGCATATAAGGTCACATTAGAGAACAAAAACATGCTTGGTTTAGACTGTTCCAGTTATAGGTATAAACTAATCAGAGGTCAACATCAAAATCTCTGTAGTAAGAACCTGAGAGCCTGGGTACAGACAGCAGTGCCCTGAAGAAAAGAAGTCTGATTAATATAATAGGGAAAAGCAGCCAGTGAAGATTCAGAGATTGAAGCTCGAGGCCAAACAAGAGGCAAGGAAAAGATGCTCTGGTAAATGGGAACCATGGAAACAATAGACAAGTTTTATCCGTGATCATGTTTTATCTGTGATGAAAGCATCCTGGAGACTCTACACAGAAATAAATCACAGCAGTGCTGTTTATGCATTTTCTTAGGGGAAAGAACCAGAGGAGAGGCAAAAATTACGGAAAAGAATGAGAAAGTCACTGAAGCTAGGCAAGATTTCTTGGGTACAATGAAACAGTATATAAATACGGGAACTGAGAAACTTCTGTATTCATGAAAACAAGATGGAAAGGATAGCAGCAGAGGAAGAAAAGATGAGCCGAGGAGAGCAGATGGACACATCTTACTAGATCACACTGGCAGAAACCTATATAAAGAATAAAAAATGCCAGTGGGAAAGGACTGACTCAGCTGTAAAGATGAGTCTGCACATATGGAATTTAATTACACTGGGGTGGGAGGCGTGTAAATCCATGGTGGAAGAAGTCATTTGGGTCATCAGATTTCCACCAGAATGGTTTTGCTAGAGAAAAGACATTGCTAAAAGGGAATCAGGGCTGGAAGCTGGCAAGACAAACCCTGAAATGAGAGGCAGAGCAAAAGGTTTGAGAAAGAGGAAAGTAAAATATGGGAAATCATTTCACTAAAAGTAATGAACACTGAATTCACAGAAAGGCTGAGTGAGAGCATAGGAGGAATGGACTGGTGATGTGACAGTTAAAGTTGGGAACTAAGCAACAGAGAATGAGTAATGTTTCTCAGAACAAATCAAAAGAACCTTGGTGAATGGAAAAAACAGAAAAACAGACACAGGTTGAATGAGTATGCAGGAACAGCGAATTATCAACATGAGGTAAAGTCAGAAAAGGAATATAGATTTGTGAGAAGAGAGAACAGCCTCAGGGAGGTCAGAGACAGCAGCTCAAAAAAAGCATGAGGGGAAAGAGCAACATGATGCAAGAAGAGCATTAAAGAGCTGGTCAAAACAGAAAAGAGTAGGAGAGGAAAGCAGGACTGTGAAAGAATAAAGCTAATAATTCTCATGAAGGTCTAATTTAGGGAAGGACAAAGAATCTTCAGCAGGTTTGTCAGGTTTATCAGCCTCAAAACAAAACATAAACATGGATTAAAATGCTGTTCCTAGTATGAAAGAAAGGAAGAGTGTGGATAACAGCCTAAGAGGCTATTACTGGGGACAACTTTGGTAGGTAGGCTAGAGAGCAATTTCCAGCCTTGGGCCACCTCTAAAATTAACCATATGAACTGTATCAGAAGGTATCTATATCAGAACTGTGAATTTCCTAGATTTCATCTTAACAACTCACATTAAACATGAGTTTATGCACAGAAAGGGAGAAGTGCACGAAGTATTAGACTGCAACCCAGGGGAGGAGAAAAGATACTAAGAAAAAAAAATCCCAAGAGGCTAAACAGAATCCACAGTGTTCTCTGAAGTGTGACTCATGGGAGAGGACTTGTATGCTACCAAGCACAGATTACAGCTGCAGCCTACGCCTGGTCTCATTCTTATTCCTTTATGAAATTCAGAAGCTTTGACAGTCTTACGATCCTGCAGCATGCAAGAGCTTCAGCAGGTTCATCTCAGCTGGCTGAGCCACTGTCGTAGTTACTCACTAATTCAAAGGAACTTTTTTGTTAATAAGCTGAATATAAAGAAGTTATTTGATGTTCTGGTCTTGATATGTAATTTTTAGGGGCCCAATAAAAAAAAAAACAGATATACTTCTACTTCACTCATTCTGCAACCAGAAGCACTTAAGTACAGCATTGTACAATAGCTTATCAGTTTCTGTTTTCAAAAGCTCTTTCACTCACAAGCAAAAGGCCTCAATATCCCAATGCATCAACTTTTTAGCTACCATTTTCCCCTCTATCAAGACCCACCTCAAAAAACAAACAACTAAACAAAACAACCACCAAACCCAACCAAAATGAACCCAAGTTGCAAGTTGCTGCCACCATAAAGAACCTAACATCCTTTTCAAAGTTTAGCAGCTACTAGGATTTCTCTTCAGCCTCTCCTTTCCAATTCCCTATCTCTGGAGGGAAAATCGCACTTCGCCTGTGCTACAGCTGCAGTTAGTTACACACCCACCACCACCAGCCAGCAGGATCTGAGTTGCTTCCTGGAGATTCCTAACTAGAGATTATGAGAAGCTTGTTATTGTTGAACATACAACGAACCGTACAGAACACTGAAATGGTTAAATTCCTTTCATCAGACTAAAAAGACCTTTTAATGAGAAAGTTGCTTGCATATGAAGTGAGAGGAGGTGCAGGTTTAACTCTCTGAAGAGACTGAAGAGACTCTAATTTAAGAGAACACAGTTGGAGCAGCAGTGCAAGCATCTCTAGCAATATTCTCAGTGTGTTTTTCACCACTTATGCTCTGGAGAGTTCAAGTTTCTTAAATAATGTTGGGTTCTTTCTCTTATTCCACCTTGTTTTTTCACTGAGATCAAGAACATTTCCACATGGCACTAAGTGAAACTTTAGCTGTGGTGAAACAGCACCTTATGTTAAGTGACACTTTAGGGTGAGAATACTCATGGCTCTTCCGCAACAAAATAAATCTCACTGCCATTGCTTAAGGGAAAAGTAAGAAAAAAACCCAAAACTCAAACCCTGTCAAGTGCTACGATTGTCATTCATTTACCGTACGTGTTTTAGTTTACTTCAGTGGGCTTTGAAATGCGCTTGTATCCAGTTTGGAACAGCATGTAAATAAACATAATGTATTTAAAAACATTGCAACCAGGATACCTAACTGCCAGCACCACAGACAGGTTTACTGAGGAAAATTCAGTATTTAGTGTGTGATTCATACTCTTCTTGTATGTGAATATCTACAGCTAAAAGCCTTTGTAAGGATATGAAGCTGAACAGTGTAACTTTCAGCTCTCCATTTTACGTGATCTCATCAGTGCTGTATTACTAGTGGATACTGAAGCATGATCAGTATCACTGTGCTTCAAGATTCATTTCTTCCCTACATGCACATGTTCCAAGCCTGGAGTCTGCTGGCATTCACTATGTATATTTGTTCATAGGTCTAGTCAATCTTGTTAAAACAGAAACCGAATTTGACCACGTAGATTTGAGTCATACTGTGACAAAACCTAGTCAGGATGGCTTCACATGTTCATCACGCTGTGCAGATTGTCAGCACCATTGATCACTTTCATATTCTAAGAACAGATTTTTGTCCAAAATAAAGACATTAGGTATTTTATACTAGTTAGTATTTGTTGTTTTAAAAATGCAAAGGTAACAAAACAAGCTGTTAAATTTAAGTTCACCTTTTGAGGAAGCTTGCATGGATTTTTACCCTGGGCATTTACAGTAACACAGGAGTACAGGGATTTAGGTTTGAATGGGCAAACCTGTAATTTTCCAGCCTCAGGAGAGTTTATAATTAGTTATTTTTCCCAAAATCTGGCACATATAAATGATAAATGGATTTATTTTTGTTATTAGACATGAATCAAAAAGATAAAAAAAAATGTGATTGAATTTGTTGGTTTTCAGCTGTGCATTAATAACTGTACTACTACTACAAGTATTAGCAGTTGTAGCTCCAGATTTTGTAATGCATACTGATGAATCTTTTGGTGTTCTATTAACACTGTCAGTACTTCTGTGTTTACACATGTGCATGTGGAGAGAGAGGGGGAGGAGGTAACTATTACTCCTATGCAAGTTTATGTTTTATGTAAGGGCATTTTCAGCATTCAGGTTTTTTTCCCCCCAAACTTTTTATTCCCTGCAGGTCTCCCCAGCCATGCAGCCACAATTTCTATATTTTTACTAAAACCTCTGACAGCATTTTTGCTGTTTCTTTAGACCTTAAATTCAGTCTGCAAATCTGTCCTATTGTACAAGTTCTCCTGTGATAAGGTCAGAAAAGTTTCCCTTTTGTATCACACCTCATGTAGAATTATCTCTTCTCTTTAAGGTATCTAATCAATTAGTTCACCATTTTGTGACCCTTTTCATTTCATTCATTTTGTTAGAACCAGGCTCTTCCATCGAATATTGAGAACAGATAGGTTAATTCATTATACTACATACACAATCCACTGCAACTGTTAATAGTAGTAAAAACAAGTTTTGCAGGTCTTTCCTGCATGTGGCAGGCCTAACAGCTTATGTGAGTGTTTCACAAACCAGACAAACGTATGACAATAACCACACAGTACAAGTTTAACAGCAGCATTTCAAATGGTTGCTCTTTTGTTCTTTTTACTCTCAGTGACATCTCTTCTTGACTCAAATAGCTGTGGCACTAAAATTATCTTAAAGCTGAAAGGTGCTAATCGAGCCTTTAGTTTATTCATTATTCAGCAATGAATCCTTAGTTATTCATTTCTCATATTACCAGAAAAAGTTACTTATGGTAACACTGTATCCTACTATTAAGATGGCACAAAAAGCTGAAATTCGACCATTAATAAGAAGCCATGGATTCTTAACTATTCTAGTTTGCATTCTGCATTTCACACACACGAGACATGCAGGAAAAAAGCTGATGACTTACTATTTTATTTCTTTTTGCTCACTAAAAATCTGCTGTTGGTACTGTCATAAAACCAATTATGAGAAAGGAGTACACATTTGAAATAAAAATACATACACTGGAGGTTACTCAGAATGCATCCATACCTCAGTGGAAAGGTCATACACAGATTTCTCAGCAAGGCATATCAGGTCAAAACCGTGCCAACGCTCTTGCAGCTCTAGGGATTCCAGGTTCCAAATTCACCCTAAACTCACAAATCAGATCTACCACATAAAGGCAAGCATCCACAGTGCACAGCAGAACAATAAATGATCTGAGAACTTCATTAAAAGAGGACAAGAACATCTCTGAGACCACTCAGATTACTTTGTGAGCAGGGGTGAGGGGGACTGCATTTTCAGTGATCTGTTCTCAGGTACAACTGGGTTAAACCACTTCTTGCCTGGTAACTCCTTGTAGCCTTCCAGGATAACCATACTTAAAAGCATGGGTTTTGTTATGTTTTGGTTCATTTACAGCATACCTTAAGACTTCCAAATTGAAGTATTAGATTCAGTATTGTAACTTACAAAAGATGACAAGGGTTACTGCCTCATAATGCTGCTTGTGACTTATAAACAGCTTCTGCATCTTCATTGTTGCAAGGTTTGAAATTTTCTCAGAGGATACATTTAAGTAATAAAAGAACAGCTCATTATCTAATATCAACCAAAAAAGCTACACACATTCCATAAAACAAGGTACCTGAAATGTCTTTCCTCTCAGCTCAAGAAAGATGCTTGATAAGATCTCTTCCCACCTCTACCAAAAGCACCATATGAAGGCAATAGTAAAAATGGTCAGAGATTATGTAGCCTTTAACCCAACCCAGCTGAAAGCAATTTGAATTTTGTTTCAATTTATTCCAGCTGGCAGCAAACTTATTGAGATGCAATGCCACTGATAATACACCTTTACTCACAGTCTTCTACTCCCAAAGTATACTTTGCACCAAATAGTTCAGGAGAAATAAAGCCAACAGTTTGTGTAACTCAGCCTACATAAGTCCATCAAATATAAATCTTCTTCACAACACAGGTAAAATCAGATAACAAACAACATGTCTAAGAAAATTTCCATTGCACATCATATCTCATAGCAGTGCTGCACAGATTAGCAGAATTCCATCTGGCCTCCTTCAAAAAGGTTTACAAGCACTTTACTAGCTTTTCTTACACACAGTTATCTATTATAAGCTTTTGATAATTTTTATGAAAAGTTCTCAATGGATAGTTTACGAAAACTGAAAGTATCCAAAATCCAAAGTTACAGTGATATAGATGGCTTTGATTCATCACAGATTACCTATATTTGGACAAATAAAAGACCAAGAATAAGATGGGGTGCAAAGATACCTAAATACTGTATTTTGCCAAGACAATGATACATTCAAATTCTCTCTGCTAACGTTTTCATATTTCACCATAAAGTATATGAAACCAGGTTGATTTCTGGGGACTGTGCACATTCTATGTATCATTTACTCTGACACACAGAAACCATATGCAAAGGTACACAAAGCAGGTTCAAATTTTATTACAAAAAAAAAACCACTTTTTGAAATAATTAAGATTTCTAGTGTCATTCTGTAATATGCTGCTGCCCATATAAGGTGGTACATTTGAAGTGCCACTTTTATTAGTTGTGATCAAAAGACAACGTTATTCAATAATAACTTGAAAGCAAGAAGGAAAGTGTCACTTCTTTCACTCCCAAGTTATTTTCAGTGAGGAAGAACAAGTCATACTATCAGCAGCAGTTCTTACTTTCTTTCAGGTTTTTAATCAAATTTTGCCATTCTTGACTCTGACAACCAACCTTATCAGTTGTTTCCAGTCAGCTCATTTGGATGATCGTATTCTGAATAATCTAGGAAGCCACCTTTAGCCTAATAAGAACTCTTAAGTTCAGATTTACAGGCTGGGTATGGAATGGGAACTCTTGTTTTTCATGGACAATGACCTGTGCTTTCTCATCAGTGTAAAAGAACAAGAACTCTTTCATTTTTCCATTGGCCACTGCCCTGATAATACCAACTAAACTAAACTTACTTTTTAAACATCTAAAGACAGGTACTTTCATGAGCAGGGTCTTTCCCTGTACTTCAAATGTAGTCCTATAGGTGATACTGGGTAACTGTTAGCTGCTTGTCTATCATATAGGGCCTTTTCTGTGGAGTACTATAAACTTCTATTTCATTAGGCTTTTCCATTTGAGTCTTATGAAAGACTGGTAGAAAAGTACAGAAACAATGTAGATTATAGGATTATGAGAAAATAGCAACTGTCCTTATATTCACTTGAATTTCACTCGACTGAAATTCTCTCAAAGACAGTATTATTAGTAGAACTTCTCCAAAACATAAAGAGAAAGGGAATAGTCCTGTTCACTTGGGAGTTCTCCTGTCATTTGTTAATTAAGTCCACAGTACTCCAAGGTACCCCCCCCCCCCCCCCCCGAGTTCCATGTGTCTGCATACCCAACTTCCCCTTTAAAGCATACTTTTGCTATAATGGGCATCACCCCTTTCTTTCAGATCAATTTTTACAAATAAATGATTTCCAAATTAGGATATTGCAGTTTTTTCTACTTGGGATTCACTGCTTTCCAGGATCAGCAGACACAACTAGAAAAGCAAAATTAATTAGTCAAAAATACAGAGAAACTGAGACAATTGTAGTCTTGATCTGAACAGGGGATCTGAAGCTTAAGATCTGAATAAGAAGAAATGGTTTTTGTGATTCAGCCTTCATTACAGAGCCAGGTTGGACCTGCCAGAATGACAGCATGAATTAAAACAGTTTCCAGGTAGGATCCCAAGAGGTCACAATATCAGTGGCTGCTCTTGGGTTTCCTTGACTGCAAAACTGGGAAAAAGAGTAGAGTTGCTAGGCCAACACCACAACAGTGAGAGAGGCTTTTCTCATCAAAGACAATTCACTGGTAGAGAACAGGACTGTAACAGACCCAGTAATTCTGTTCTTTGTCCACTTGATAGGTTATTACTTTGTGTATTAACTTCTATTACACAGAATTGCACTGTTTAGGACTGCAGTGAACAACCAGTCCTCTTGGGGAAAATGGAGAACTGTAATTTGCAGTGTTAAAAGTCACAGATTCCCACCTCTTGTTGATGTCAATACCTGATATTTCAATTTGTTTAGACCACTATGTATTCACTTGACCTGTGAAATCAAAGAATATCATACTGATATAATAAAATGCACTGATACACACTTCAGCCTAAAGTCCTGCCATGTTAAAAACAATTACTAATCACTTTCATTAATATGTTGTTGAAATTAGTAGCCAAGAATTTGTTCCTGCCACTTAAAATTACATAAAGGCTTCAGCATTCTGTTTCTTTTTGTGAACACACTTGCAAAAAGCAAACTTGACACACCTATGTAATCACCGTCATGAGGCAAAGTTCAGATTTGCTTTTGGGAATATTCACAGCAGGAAACATAATCAGAGGACTTATGCACATCTAGTAAGGGAACAGAAACAATATGATAACAGAACAATTGTTCAAATTTGAAGTAGGCTAGCCTTAGCATTTTAAATACCAACATAAATGTCACTGTATTACAAATTGAGGTAAGTTTATCTGCTCATGGACATAAATGGATTGAAAAAGAGGTTAAAAACATGTCTCTGAAATGACTGATTAAGGTGAGATTCTACCATTGCTGAGCAATACAAAATGAAAGCTCGATAGGTTCTTAGCAATTGTAAGAATATATAAGTATCTGCCTGTCACAAAATGGCTTCTACTATAGCACCCTGACTTTGCCAAATTCAAAAGGCCAGGCACAGAAAGGCATCTTGAGAGAAAAGCTTCCTGCCAAGATCCAGTTGCCACAAAGGTATTTTGTGGGAAACTATCAAATTGGTGGCAGTACGGAGAGATGCTCCAGTGCAGCAGTGTTTATTCTATGTTAGTTTAGAATGGATTTGGTTAGTGTCATACGTATTAATTTACTGATGGATTTTATCTATGTATAAACATGTATTACACATCCAAAAGAAATAATATTTTGTTAATACATCCCAAATATTTGGATTATATTACTTGGGCTGCTAAACATCCAGAGGAGAAACTTTTTATTTAAAAAAAAAAAAACAACCTGATAACTCAAAGTGTGTTATTTTCAGAAAGGTGTTCCCTTGGTTGATACCTGAGTGTCCTTTTGAACCATACAGATACTTGTCTTTTAAAGGAAAAAGTGTAATACCAAGGTGCATAGCCCATCTAAAAAGCAAGCCCTTCGAGAGCTAGACATCCAGCTGTGCTCTTGTTACTATGCCATGACACACTCATCTGAATTGATTACAATTCAGTTGAATTGTTTTTCCTTCCACAACACAACTGTGTCAACTGTCTTTGTGCATCAACACTTGATGTGCTGCCTAATTGTATTTGCGTTGATGCGCTTTGTAAAGATAAAGGTAGTTATTCCACATTGTCTTGATGAGGTTTAAAAATATAGAAAGCAGGCACACAAAATAAGGGCGGAAAAATACTGGGAACATATGCTACAATACTGCTTGGAGTGTGAGGAAAACCTGGATAAAAGATTTGGATTACTTGTACTGTTTTAATAAAGTCCTTCCTCCACTTTCCAATAGCACTGTTAAGATACAGTTAGAGGCAGAAGCCAGTTAGCCTACTTCCTATCACAGAAAACAAGAGTTAGTAGGTAGGAGATGCAACTGCATCATTACTTACAAATATTTATGGTGAACCATAAAAATATCTTCATAATTAATCAGTTAAGATCGGTTAAACATTACAATATAAACAGTAAGAGACATTCATCTGTCCAGATTTAGCATATTCATGTAGGTGGTTACCTCTGAGCTAGTCATTCCATGCTTACTTTGTAGGCAGTGGAGAGAAATAGTAATTTTCAGAGGTCAGTGCCTCTCAGACTAAGAGAGTAGTCAAATCTTATCTGATCAATTACATTGCAGCAATCTCTTTTTCTCTCCATCAGTTATAAGGAAGTCTTAACAACTACTCCATAGGTACATGTCCATATTATAAGTACCTAAAAGTGAAGAGAAAAATTCCTTCCAATTGCTGAATTCAGGAAATTACTATTTAATTAATCTACTGTAAAAATATCAGATTAACAAGTTACAGTTGCTAAGAAATCATTATTCACTTTCTGGTCATTATCATTCACATATGTGGGCAAAATGAATACTTACAATTTGGGTGCAGGTTTTCAGATTTGACTCTTTATGGTCTTAAACTGGCCAACATTTCCAGATCACTGGTAATTCCACAGGCTATTCCTGTAACATAGAATTGTCTGGAAATGTTATCACACTTGTCTTTTGATGTGATGACTTAGCAATCCAGAGGAGAAACAGCCTCTGGTATAAGGGTCTTAAAGAAAAAACAAAGGCAGAGAAAAATAGGATTTGTCAGGTAAAACTGTGTTCTCTAATGATACTTTGAATGTCCAATACTAAATAATAAAATGGAAATCTGGGGAGAGCTGAATTGCTGCTGAGCCACAGATAATGCTCTGAGCTACAGAAACAGAAAAACACACGGAAAACTGTTGCCTCCTGAAATTTTGCCAAGTGTTAGCTGTGATCTTAACTGTATATAGTAGTAAAAAATGTTTGAAGTCTAGGTAAGACGGAAATGATGGCCCGCATCAATAACCTGTTCCTTTCACCCCACTTCACCAGTGCCCCTCAGTGTTAGTGAATAGCAACAGTTGAGAGTATTTTCTCTGCAGCTTTCATTTCAAGGGTTAAATTCTGTCCTTGACTACAGTGGTCTAAAGCTAAAAGAACTTAAATTGCTAATGCATATCAATTCCAGATTTAATAGCAGAATAAATAAAAGCTGAATTTAGCCCTTTTTTGTCAACCTCTGTATTCCACATACCTCAAACAACCACAGGACTTGAGAAGGGAATCAACATTAGTTGTTTTGTATCAGTCCAGTTTTTCCCTTTTGTGATTATTCTTTCATCAATATGATAGTTGAAATTTGGACTTCTTAGTCAGCAGTCTTGGATTCTGGAAAGTTTAATAAAAATATGAGTTTTAATAGCACATATATAGTATAAGTCAAATTTTCCCCTCAAGTAGACTGAAGGGAATCTGTTGTAACTCTTAGTGGATGTGGATTTATTCTGGAGCATTTGGGGAGGACAAGGAACAAAACTGAGCCTTTTAATTTTCATTAAAAGAAGCCACTTTTTCTCACCCAGTATAAATAATGCAATTGTATGTAAGTATGCCAATATTTTCATTCTGAAGGGCTTTGGTTTAAAAGTTCTCATGGATAAAACAGCTAATCCCTTGGGGAATAAGCTGGTACTGCTGACAGTGGGTTACATCAACCTTAACAGCATTTGGGGAAATAACACGACAATTTTCACTGTAAAAAGAATGCCACTGAAATCCCTGATAATTTACAAATTAGTGTCTGTGATGTTAGTAGAGAGTTACTGAATCTGTCATTGAGACTGTGACCTCACTGAAATCAACTATAAAACTGTTCAACACTGTTGTTCCTAGAGGGCATGGGAGAACCTCATCAGTGAAACCATATGGGCTTATATTGATCCTGGGCTCTCTCCCATGGAAATTAGTAACAAAACTTCCAATGACTCCTGTGAAAGCAGGACAAGAGCTTTACACAGAAATAGTCATATTCAGTTCTCATAAATCTGGAGAATCTTTTCTGAAATAAGGGGAATTACTGTGATCTCACAAAAAGCAATTAAGAGTATTTTTCTTTCATTCATAGAGGGGGAGAGAAAAAAAGACATCATTCCCCTCTGCTGCCTCACCACTGTGCATCAACCAGGACTCTATCTGCTGTCACAATCCTTATCTGCTTAGGCTGGAGAGGAATAGCTGACTTCACCACTTGAGGACTTAAACTGTTATTGTCTATTGAATTTTCTGTTACTCTTATCCCTCTACTTACCCTTTACCCACTGCATAGCAGTTAGATGCCTTAAGGAGAAGGGGAAAATTTTTAGTTTCTGTCTAGATTTCTTAAAAAGTAAGGTACCGTATTCCATCAACATGTAATCCAAACCAAGACAACCAGCACACTTCCAGTTCAGTCTTTCAGAGCTACCTGGCTGGTTATTTTTGGATTATCATAGTTAAGTTCAAACCCAAGGCCCATAGCTGAAGCAGTGGGCTGCTGTGGAGGCTCACTCAATTCAAGGCAGTGCCTCCAGAAGTCATTCAACTCTGTTCACCAGTGGCCAGTGAAGTGACAAGCACATAATCCTCAGACAGAGGTGTAACATTCTTTATGTAGCATGTAGACTTCATTCTTCTCTTTAAGGTCCACTGTCAGAATGAAACTTCTATGGCCTTACACAGAACTGATCTGCTTTTATTTATAAGCATTGCATATACACAGAAGTGAGAATCTTCTTTGCAAATGCAAGTCAGTACTTGGGCAATGGGAGAAATCAGGAGATTTTCTTCTAAATATGCCATATAACTGAGACATTTTCTTTTGATTGCACCTGTCACTGGCTTCTTGAAGACTGGAACTTCATTCTTCTGTACACAGGACTATCCTGTAATAGTGTCCTCTCTCCAAGGGCAGGGATCTATGCTTTTTTCATGACAGCTTCCAACCAAATGATTTGATGGGGACAACCAAGTTAATGGCAAAAAGCTCCCTGTTCAGCCACGCTGTATCTCTTTGGCTAGTGAATATGTGCCCTGCTGCAGAAAAGCAACTATTTCTTGCTATTTCTTACAGAAAGCATGTAAGCCACCAGCTCAGACTTCAAATGTCTACATCCATAAGGTCAGAAACAATTTCCCCTAAGGAAGTACAAATTACACACTCATTTTGACTCCATGATCCATCAGTAGATGTTCACCAGACTGTGTTTATCTACCTGACCTGCAGTTGTAACCTGTGTAAGATGCAACTCTGATGGCCACCCGAAGGGTGTGATCCACAATGGTCTGAAACACTGAGCCAAAATAAGAAGCAAGCTGTGGGTATAAGAGTATCAGTTAAAGCACATAAAGAAATGCTGAAGGGAAACATTTTCAAGATTAGTCAATAGCTTCCACAACGAATACCACAAGAACACATGTTAAACAGCTTCTACAGTGAGACAACCAAACCAGCTCAGATCAGTACCTTTAGCAGGAATTAACTTGACATACAGTTGTCCATAGCACTCCCAGCTACCATTAAGAGTTGAGGAGGGTTGCTCAGATCACTTACCCAAAATGCAAAGATACCAAAAAACTTGCAGACCACAGCTGCAGCCATCCACAGGTGAGGACTGATTAATATCACCAAACCTCCTCATTCCTTCACATGCACAGCCACATGCAAAGAGGTTGAGCATCCAGACTCCACAGAGCCCCCCATCCTTATATCGTTACAAGCAGATGGGACTCGTAGAGGGAGAATTTATGACAGAAATTCAGCAGCCAGGAGGCTTTTCTGACAGAACATTAGCCCGCCTGCATTTCCCTGGGAGGAGGAGGTGCTACATAGCGTGGAGCCTCTTCTCCCAACAGGCGGAATCTAATGGATTCTCTTTCTGAATCATTAAGAGAACACAACGGATCTTAGTGAGGCTCAGGTATTGGATATTAATGGGTTACTATCCAGGCTAGGAGAGGGAGATTACTTAATTTTGTGAAAAAGGGATCAAGCTGAAGCAGCATCGGATAGAAGGCCAGTATCCCATGAGAAGGTCATTTTCACTGTCTCAGCAGCCTGTCTCTCCTTACTATTTTTTCTCTGCATACAGCAAAATATTTCTACCTCACAGTGACATTCATCTTGTCTTGCATCCAACAAAAACATAGCTTACTGTTTCAAAATGACATCTTCTGCTTGTTGCAAAAGTCCCTTTTTATTCTGGAAATACACAGAGGGGTAAACGTTCATCATTAAACTGATTTAAGAGAGAAAGAAATACGGAATATTTCACTCACCTTCCCGGCACCAGGCAGGCAGCCGCCACCTCTTCAATCCATCAGTCCAAACGCTCGCATCCACTGACGCTTCTTCTCCCTGCTTCGGCCCTTTTTCACATCAGCATCTGTGATTTGCAGGGAGCAGACACACCACGACCGCAGACACTACCCGCGCACCCCAGACAGGAGCAGAAGCCTGCGCTCGTTCATTTTCTCCCTAGAAAAGGCAGGTTTAAAAGCCGGGATTTTTGAACGGCGCTACCAGGAACCCTCTCCCGGTGGCCCCCCGCGGACAGGGAGGTGCTCAGCGGTCTGCCCGGGGAACCGGGGCAGGGGGAGCGCGGGGCTGGCGCTGGGGGAGGAGCCGCGGCTGCCGGCCCGTTTCCACGCCAACGGCGGGGGGGACCGCGGGCGGGCGGGAGGCGGCTCCCGGGGCGGGGGGCGCGGCTGCCGTCGCGGGTGGCCGGGCCCTGCAGCCCCCGCCCCGCCCGCTCCCCGGGCCCCGCCGCAGCTCGCAGCGCGGTGCGGCAGTCGGGCAGTGCGAGCCCGCACGGGTGTGGGCCGGGCACCGCCGGTGCAGCGGTATCCTCGGGCTCCTGCCGCGGTTCCATGTTTTCCGCAGCAGTGCGGTTCGGGGCTCTGTCAGAATTAGGAGGTTTATGATGAATTTCGCCATGCGTATCTTAGGGCGCTGCTGAAGTAGATGGACAAGTCACATACGTGTTAGAATGATGCAATAAACGGTAAAGGGAGAAAAAGACAGTTTAGGTACACGGAATGGATCTCCTGTTTGCATTCCACTTTTTCCATCAATCAATGAATGCTTTCAGTACTGTGCATGTATTTTCTTCCGCTTTTCCCTTTCTGTCTTTATCTTTTCCTGTTCGTTCCATTTGTGCATGTGTAAATTACTACAGGTTTCTTAAGTACAGATGAGTGTAATTTGCTTTTTATCTCATTAATGGATTGAACCTATTTATGTTTCACTTTTTTTTTTCTAGTGTCTTTTTCCTTTTGGCCATACAATACCAGCTACACTGTTGAATCTGCTGCCTTGAGCAAATAGCTGTGATTTCTCCCTGCACTGTTAATTTTATAAAGCTAATTTGTTAGTGATACAGTGGTGCTGGAGATGGCAATAGGGACTCACAGACACAGACAGAATGCAGATGGGTTTTCTCCCAATAAGGCAAACATAACACGGTGCAAAAATTATCTGATTCCTCTAAATAATATCACTTCCAGTACTGATACTATCAGCAGAGCTGCAGCATTGATGAATTATAATTATGAAATATTTTAGTATTAAACCACAATATAGCAACATTATTTTGCTTGCACAGAAATAAGAGCCATGAATCAGTGTACCACGTGAGGGGCATTTTTCTGTAAATAATAAACCTTAGGTCTTGTTCACACTAGGAGAGCCTGCCAGCACATCTAGACTGGCAAAGTTGTCCTGGCAAACCCCCAGCATTTAGAAAAGAAACATCATATACATAATTTGCATCAATTCCCAGCAAAAATAGTAATACTCAAATCACCAATTTGCTCTAATAAAAAATAGTAAAAAATATAAGCTTCACAGTTTTAGTTTGAAATTTTAGCTTTCAGAATCTATGCACAGATGTCTTTTGGTGCATTTACATGATCAGATGGTGGTCAGTTTTAAACTTCTAGCAGTGTTTTGTTTTTCAAATGTACTCTCTACTTGCAATTGCATCCTGATCTAGTTATGTTGGCAAGGGAATAGAATAAAAAATTGTATCTGTGGTAACTGAGTAGTCTAGATAATAGGATGAAAGAACAATAACAAGGTGTACAGGTTTAATCTGCGATTCCATAAAGAACAAGTAGTTACTATAGAAACTGTCACATTACATGTATCTTTAGTATAGTACTTTCTATGTGAGAAAAAGCATCTTCCACACATCAACCAACTTTGGCAGAAATAACAGCATCAGCTAGCATCATCCCAGGTAGGAAGATCATTGTTCACACTCCCTACAGATTTCATCACTATTTGGTGTTTCCAATTGATACAACAAAGCATTTGCTTTCTTGCAGTTCTGAGGGAGGCCCCTGACTGTAGCTCACATTTTGTTAGTGAAGGAATTATGGGCATGTGGTATGTGGGTAATGGAACAGGCCCTTCTTGGAGAAGTTTAGGTGTTACTGTTTCAACACCACCATGTGGGAGCTGTTGATTAGTGCCTGAGTTAAACCCCAACACACCTGAAAAATAAATAAGCAGATATGTCCAAGTTCTCTTCACTCTCACCTTGTCCTGTATCCAGAAATTCTCAGTTAGGGCCTTTCAGCATGCATTGATTGCACTACATGTAGCTAAGCTCCCAAAGGAATCTAAAGAGAAATATGTTTCAAAATGGCATATACAGGTGATTAAATGCCAGAGTCAAAAGCCATATAAAACCAGGTATTCAGCTCAGTACTCTGGTGTTCCTTGTAGATGGATAGACAGAACACACACAGATACATATTCAAAGTTAATAGTTTGCATTACTTTTCTTACCCTAAAATAGTATGCAGTGATTTAAGAGGACTGTGCTGATCTGACTGGATTCCTGCTCCCCCTTTCCATGTGAGGCAGCTCACCATTTGTTTTCCATATCAGAGCAGGTTTCAGTTTGAAGGGAGCAGCATTTCACTGCTGAGGTGTAACATCTCATACACACTTTAGTGGAGCCCTTAGCTGCATGAGTTTCACTCAGTTTGCCAGAGCTATTCATTGACCAAAAGCCAAATCCTCCCCTGTTTACTGTTGCTTTCTGTTTGGGATCAATCAAACCAGATGCATTCATACATGTCTAGTTTGAAGACAATAGTGCTAAAACAGAAATGTGCTCTTAAGTGGAAAATCCCAGAAGGATTTTTCTAATCAATTACCCTTTATTATACCATGACAACATCAAAATATTTATATGCACACATGCAATGTTCTTGGTGAATGTACATCTCCAAATGATAGAGGGTAAATTGAGAGGCCACATCTGGTCTGTAATAAAAAATATAATAAAAGACATTTTGTATTTCATTCAATTTTCTACCAAACACCCTCTTTTTAACAAGCAATTGTAGATCTGGGTTAGATATTTATAGATGGGTCTGTGATTCTCTTAGCATGAAGAACTGAGCAGAACATTTAGAGAAGAATAAAAAGGCTGTATTTTTATTTTTAACCATTTTCTCACGTGGAAGAGTTTAAAATAGCATAAAGTACAGATGACTGGGAGCTGATATTTATAACTATCTGGCATATTGTTGCTTTGTACCAGTGACTGTGAGATGGTGGGGAAAAAATCATGAATGCACCTTCCAGCAGGTGGTATCAGCCTGACCTCATTTGGCTTTATCATCCAGGATGAAAATTCACTTTCTACCAGGATTTCACCCTTGAAGTAACTGAGGGTTTCACTTAATATCAAGTGTTTACTTGTCCTCTGAGGTCAAATCATGGGAGACATTTGAGAATGCCAGACAATGAATTACAGCTAATACCATAGTGGCTAAAGAGAAGGACTCCACATTGAGAAAAACAAGCATTAAATCCAGCACATGAAGGGCTGCTGGAGGCTCACCTGGAGCCCTGGGAGATGCTGCCTTCCCTGGGTAGTTACCTTTACACAGCCAGCCCCACCTACCCTGAGCTCTGTGATGGATACATGGAGCCAACTCCTCCAAAGCCTGCATAGGAAGGAAGCTACAGATAGCGTTACCATGAAATAAGGTGAAGGGATGTAGGTCTTTGTAATGGACCTGTCCTTCAGGGCTGCATTATTACTTTTTTTTTTAAAGGAGAATGACAGTGTTCTTTCCTCATCCTTCACAATAAAGAGTAAAGGAATGGGAAAAAAAACAAAACAAACCCAACCCCCTTCAAACTTCAACAACAAAAGAAAGTGGGGATTATTTAGTAAAGTATATAAGAAAAGATCTGTGAAGAGTGAACAACTAGCAAAATCATCTGAGATCACAATATATAGATTATTTGGGAATGACACACAAGAAGACGCAATTAATAGGGGCAGGAATGTTTTGAAACCAAAGCTTTTAAAACAAAAAGTACCAGTTTAAGGTCTCCTAGTAAAGTGGTCTGAACAACAGACTGTCAGTTACCCTTGGGATACCCTCTTCCCTCCTGCAGTCTCCCAGTTTGCAGGTTTTCCATTTTATAAGAATGATTAAATATTCATTGAAGCAGTGAGCTGAAAGTAGGTCTCTCCCACTTCAGGACACAGGTAGGCATTCAGGTTTGGTTTGATCTTTGCAAGCAAAAAGGCAAATTGTGCTGTTTTCAGAATGTTTTGGTTTCATCACTGATGTTCTTGCCAGCCAAAGAAGTATCAAACTGAGGCCTCAAATCAATTATATATATTTTTAATCGTTACCTAGAAAAAATGTTGTCATCTGATTTCATGTTTCCTTGTATCCTTTACACATGATAATTCTATTTCATGTAGGAACCATGAGATCCAGCTACAGATTCAGCAGGCACTATTACCTGTCCCTTTTATTACCTTCTTGTGTCTGATTAACAGGAATAAGAAATTGGTTTTGAAGAAAAAAAAGACTGAAAATTCTGGTTGAGGACACAGAGGTAATTCTGGGAAGCTCAGGAAGAAGTTTGTATCTACATAAACAATAAAAATATGACAGATACACCTATCAACCAGTGATCATTTATGAAGCACAAACTATCTATCCAAAGTTGGAGCTTCAGCCAGTTATAACTGATCTCCATCTCTTTAGTGACGCATTTTTAGACAGAGGGGTGAAAAAGTGTACAAAAGATTGTTTGGTCTCTGACTACACTAGTAGTAAAGTGACAGGAAATTGCACACGTGGGACTGCTGGTCCTCATGACTTACCCCTCCTCTCTTTTAAAAGTGTTTGCTCTGTCAATGACACGCACAAGATCAATGCCAGCAGGACATGGAAGTGACTTACAGCCTCCACACATAAGTTTCTAAGATAAATTTCAGCTTCCAAGTGCATCCCATCTGGACTGCAACTGTACCCTAGAAACTTCCAAGTGTTCTCTAGGTCTTAAGTCATACCTGACAGCTCCAAGTGATAGATACTAAAATGGCATTATAAACCTACATTTAGCCATCTAAATCACATTCTTACTCACTGGGTGACGGAATCAATGAAATTAGCAAAGCACATGATGTTAACTTTTCCTAACAAATTAACTGATTAAGTTTATAAACCCTTCATCAAATCTCTCAATTAATGTATTTTTCAGACTTACTTATAACTATGTTCTTTTTTAAAAGCATATTGAAATGACAGTAATTTCCATCAGCTGATGAAATAGTTTCTGGTATTTGCTATAATCATTGCAAATACTGTTCTCTGCTTTTGTTTAACAGTGTTTTGAATACTCTGATATAATGTTCTTAAAGATAAGCACATTACTAGCACTGTTGAAGTGCCTATGCTTAATCTGGCATGTTTATAGATGGTAGACCTAATATTTTGGTCCAGCTTAAGTAACAGGTTCATGTAACTGTTGCTGGGTCCTGCAGAACTAGCATAGATACAAAAGGCCTTTCTGCAAGAACACCTTCATTCATTTGCTCAGAGAGCCTCATTCAGGAATCCATCTCTAATCAAAAAAGCAGTGTACTGTTAACATGTGCCTATTTGTAAATCACAGCAAACATCTGTGATTTACAGCTCACTGGAGGAATAAGGCTCTCAGCCCAAGAGCCACATTACTGGGGAGGAAAAACAAATCATCCACAAAGCAGCTCACACCTTGGCATTCTTGTATTCAATTAAGATTAAAGAATTTTTCACTGCTGGAAAGAAAATACAGACTAAAGCACTGGAAAACACTGCTGTAGAACCTCATTCAGAGCAAAATACAATTTTCATTGAGTAGTATAATTAGTTTTCCCTAAGAACATGGTTTCTAATGGAAAACATTAGAAGCAAAGTAGCAGGTCTGAGTGGAGAATCTGCCTTTCCATACAGCTCCACTCCTGCCGTGCAGCCACCTGGGCCTGTGGTTCTAATCAAGATGTGTTTCTTCTACTCTCATTGCAAACAAAATTGCTAAGTCAGACCATCTGAAACAGAAATTTAGGATTATGATTTACCTGCCCATGGTACCATGCTCTTCTAGAGGTTTTGGCAGTTCTAACTTACTGCAGACCTGCCAGTGTGCTGGATCACAGGTACAGACAGGGCCATTTCTCCAGTTCCTTCTCTGAAATTTCTACCCGGTCAATTTTTAAAGTACCAAAAAAAAATCTCCCACCCTTCTAACAATAAAGAAAATGCAAACAGGAAGTGCTTGTACAATGAGACTGAATGAATATTCTGTTTAACCTCCTCCTGTTGTCGTCTAGTACTATCTGCAGATTTTCAGTCTGTGCAAGGATTCAGATACTCAAAGAAAGTTTATGTGCATTTTCAAGATTAAATTCCTCAGTATCTGACACATGATTAGATATTTTCTTCCTTTAAGCCTCCCATTTTTAATTATTTTTTGAGAATGGTATAAGCAAACCTATACAGGAAACTCTCATATACTCTATTTCTGATGAACTGTGATTCAGTTCTACTGTAGAAGTTCAGAGGATATTTTCACCATCTTAATACATTTCTCCTAAGGAATGAAACTGATAACATGACTGCTGTTACACCTGAACACCTGTGAGGTTAATACACCATATGAGGTTAATCGCAAGGGTGAACATTGAAGGTAACCAAGATGTTACAAGGGTCATTTTGCTATTTAATGCCATTTTGTAATAGAGCTCCAGTTGCACAGATATAGTTTCCAGGTATGGACATTTAAGATATTTATCAAAACTGTTTATTGAGCTTCACTCATGTTGCTTTCCTGTTGTGCCTTTTCTGCTTCAAGAAAGGAAAAGACTGTTTTAAAAATCTGTTCTCTCAGCAGAAGTTCTGAAACCTGAAATCTTGCAATTGTGCATTAAGGGCTTGTAAGGCAGTCAGACTTCAAAGTGTAAGCAAAACACTGCCACAGTTTTACCCTGAAGGGTATCTCTCCAATCGGTCAGACAGCTTTAGCCCCTTTAGTAATATGATTAATAGGAAGCCTTATCCGCGGCTCTGGGAAGCTGCTGGCTGCCTGCTCTTGGACAGCTGCCCACGGAGGACACTTCCCTTGTCCTGCCAAGCCTCCTGCCTGTCTCACCTCCCTGCTCACCTCTCCTGTGAGATCAGGGGGAGGCCAGTGGGCATCAGTGGGTAGGAGCCTCCTCCCTGAGCACCCTATGTGAGCTGTGGCCACCAGCTGAGCATCAGCACCTGGGACCAAAGTGACAAACAGCTCATAATGATTTCTCAACTGTTCATCTGACCTGAACAATTACTTTAGACAACTTTTTGCCTCTTCTCATCCACTCCCCTTGCCCCATCCAGTCAGACAATAATGTCTGTAGGAAATGAGTGGTTTCACACATCTTTACAATAAGCCTCTGTGGAAAAGCAGACCTTCTTTCTGCTTAGGAATCTGTGAAATTTACTACAGTATAAGTAATAAGCATATGAACATCTGTCAAACTGATCATGTCCTGTTCACATTGCAGTATCGATTTCTGCGTGAATGAAACTTGCTATAGTAGTTAACAATTTGTACACTCTTGATGTACATGCTTGGTATAAAGTACAAAATCTGTTAGTTAAGTTAGTGTTTGTGAAAATGCCAGTGCAGGTTCTCTTCTGAAAATAGCCTGTCCTGCACACTGAATTCACTGCTTTCTGTGAACACTGCATTTCACAACAGGCACTTGTGAAAGCAGAATGTCACCAGTCTCTTACAGTTAAGGGCTGCACTGGTCCCTTTAAGGCTCATCTTATAGCTACATGGCTGCACTGCTGACCTGCAGGAAAAAAAGAACAGATTTTGACCTGGGAAACCTAAGGTGGTTTCAGTAACTCAATAGCTGAGACTTGTCTTTTTGGGGGTAGTTATCTGAAGGCTTTCATTTTCCCTGCAGTAACTGATCTGGGGACTTTGGCACAAGTAGTTCCTATGTCAGATTGTTTTCCTTCCTCCATGCGTTTTGGCAAAGACTTCCCTGTAGAGGAAATTAATAAATTTCAGGATGACATTTCCTTCTTCATCCAAAAGAACAAGAAGGAAAAAAAAGAAAACTAAAAAGAAAGCAGGAATATTTTCAGTATTTAATTTTTATGTTTTTAAAGATATTTCCCTGAATAAAAGAAAGATAATTTTGTCAGAAAAATAAAAGCCAATGAATTTCCTAATTAGCATGACCAATATGCATGCAAGATCAGTTGAGTGCATGTTATACGTATGCATATGCATTCACCCAGGTAGGTAGGATGAGCATGAGCAGATCTATAAGTTAAGTCATACATTTAGAAAACTTCAAGAAGATTAATTACATGGGAGCTGCAAGCAGCTGGAGTTCTGAAACAGAATAAAAGCACAGCAAAATGTATCAGTGCTTGTGCTTCAGTGTGCAAGCAGACTATCAACAGAGCTAGGAAAAAACATAAGCCAGTATTGCTTTGTTGCTTTGATTTCACCTCCATTTTGTTTGTTTGCTTTCTTGTAGGTGATATGAATAGAGTTTCAGTTAAAAAAAGGGAAAAATTGCTTTTATTTTGGATACTTCCTTCTGATGCCATATGAATAACCAGCAACCTACAGTTCAGGGATGATGCACTACTACAGCAGAGTATATCTCATTATTTCCACCATAGTGGTTTTGGTGATTTCACCCTAAAAGGATCCCACTCTGACACTTCCATCAGTTAGCAGTAGGTTACTTGTTTTGGTCAATTAATGAACTCGGGATTCTGTACAAAAACAGAACCCAAGATGTATTTTTCATGTTGTAAACTGCCCCTATGTGAAACACAAGTGTACTCTGCCTAATTCATCACTGGGGTTTCTAGAGAAGCTGCAATAAAAGACATTCTGTAGATCAGAATTGTTAAGTTCAGATATTACTCCTCTTTTCATAAAACTGAATGATTTAGATGGTTAAACCCATTGCTTTCAAGCAGGGAGTCACAAGCAGTGTCTTATTTACTACCAAAATAACAATAAAAAAAATAAAAGTATGTTTCTTGGATTTCTAAATGATATTAGAGAAGCCAGTGCAGATACATAATGCAGCTGTATTAGTTGGAGTTTCTATGTTATTTTCAGTGGTGCTTTGATATTACAGTTTTACACACACTAAAGCAAGGTCTCTAGAACTAAAAGCAAGGTATGCTGGAGTCTCTCAGATTCTTCACTGAGGATTAGGAACCTCCTGTTTATCAGACCA
This sequence comes from Melopsittacus undulatus, assembly GCF_012275295.1. NCBI lineage: Eukaryota > Metazoa > Chordata > Aves > Psittaciformes > Psittaculidae > Melopsittacus > Melopsittacus undulatus. The sequence continues at coordinate 12,679,235 of NC_047538.1, read as the reverse complement.
ATCTTTCCTGTTCCTTGTTAATGCTGCAAACATTCTGGATTTCTAACGGATCCCCAGAGGCAGGTGCATTATGTGCTTCTCCAGTGTACTGCTGACTTTTTCATATTTTCATAACCTTAATTTTTGCTATGTCTCTCATTCAGATAACACCCCAAAATCCTTAGTATTGGAAAAGCAGATCCCATAATGCTTTTATAAAGTTTATAGCTATTGTATTTTAGTGAGGATATGACAGACACTACTACTGAAGCAGTGATTTATACCTACTAAACCCCTAGGGCTGTCATAAGATAAATGCATTCAGCCAATGCACAGATTTGAAATGGTGCATTGTTTACTATTTCTAATTGTTTACTATTTCTAATCCAATACCAATATCTACAGTGTTTTTCTCAGTTCTCTTAACATCCTGATAGCACTTCAGTTCATTTAAAAAGGGACTTCCCACCTCTGAGTGCTGTAAAAGAAGAGGTACTCTCTGTTTCTAGGCATAGGCATCGTTTGGGACATTACTGTTTATTCCTGTAAAATTATCTTTGAAAGGCAGAGGGCTGTTGTTGCAAAGAAGAGGAAAATATTCTGGATTTCAAAGATGTCAACAGAATTTTCAGTTAGAATACTTGGTAAAGCTCATGGGGTACAGGCAGGTGAGTTCTATTTAATTTAATGTGGCCTATCTCCTGCTCTAAACAAATTTCAGCCCAGTTTTATACTATTATATTTAACCTACTCCCTTAATACACAGCCTTAATTACTCCCTACACAGCCTTAATGCTGGAAGCACTGAGACTCAGAAAGCTGACTCTAAGCTACTACAAGGTTTTCAGATTGTGCTCTTGTGACTGGTGACTCAGAAATCTCAGTGATGCTAAAGAATAATTATTTTGAATTCCAGTTTTTCAATGAGAGCAGTAGTGAGCAGGAGATACTACGGGAGGTGTGCTGGGGAAGGACCTTCCACGGTCATCTTCTCACTCGGAAAGGAAATGTTATACAAGCACTGCATTTTCCCTCTGTATGTTATCTGCTAGCACTCACTAGTTTAATAACACTTTGTTACCTCTAAAATGGTGTTACTGTCTTGGAATACCAGCAAGAGAGCTGGCAGGTCTGGAACTTGTGTCAGGAACATTTCAAATCATTGTGTGAACATCACAGAGACATCTGAGGTGTCAACAACACATTAATATTCTACAGAATTCGTGTTTATGTATTATTTTACTATGTTATCCTAAGTGGTACATCACTCTGTGGCCACATGCTTCCTACCAAAACAAACATTTAAATGGCTTTGAGTTGAAAGCTGACATTTGTAAAGAAAAGGACTTGTAATGTGATTTAATTGATTTATGTAATTGAAAAGCAAAACAAACCCTCACTGTTATGTACTAGAAATGACCCCTTTGTCTTCTCCAAAATTTCATTTGTTTACATGCCCTGCAGCCATACTGAGAGAACGGAATCACTGGAGACTTCTCTTGGGCCTGTCTGAAAAAGGAGTCAGAAAAGGGAGAAGAGTGGCCAAAGGCTTGTGAAAAGGAAGAGATGAGTTCTCAGATAAAAAGCAGCAGGGAAGCCTACAAGTTCTCAGAAAACCAGATCAATAATGATGTAAACTGCAGCTGCAAACGCAACTATTTGCATTTTGATTATATTCTTCCCTACTACTTCACTATGCCCAGAGTATCTTTAACACTCTGCAACAGACAAACCGCCTTTGGAAGGGCATTATTTTAATGCTAACTCAAGATCCTGAGGATGCTGCTGCGTTTTTCAATATAGGGCTAGTAGAAACACCAGCTTCCCTTCCCCTCCTACTGCTTGCTCAGCAAGATGCAAGAATCTGAGACTGCTCTAATTTACAAGTGTCTCTCAAACAACTTTCCACTGACTTTGTCTCCTCCCTTTTCCCTTTTACCTTCCTAGACCTTTCACCCTTTGGTTCACTTGAGAAAACCATGACAAATTTCCACCTGGAAATTTCAGTCTCAGTGTTAGGTAGTCTCTTGTTGTTGGTGGCCTTTCCTCTCCACCCTTTCTCTTCACCACGTTGAGACTTTTGACAAGGTCAAACAATTCATCTTTGTTTCTATATTTATACTGGGAAGCTCCTTTTAGTGGCACAATAACATTTCAGATAGGACAGCCAGACAAAAACAATAGATAAGAAAGCTCCTGGTACAGAAACCTTGCCTGGTAAAATAAAACATTTCTTTACTTTTAAATGAAAACTTCCTGAGTTTTCACACAAAGCAAGGAATAAACTACAGGGCTACTGAAAGCTGTCCTGCCTACCTGAATGTATTTGTTGGATATTTTAGAAGAGAAGTGAAAGACAGAGACACAAAAGTGAAACCTGAATGCTGATAAATGAAGCGATCAAGAGAATTGCAATAAGTTCACAAGGAAGTCCTGAAAAAGAAGGAATTAAAAAACCAGAAATGGAAATTAAGATGATGGGTTTAAAAATTACTGTTAAGTATTTGAAAGCAAGTACAAGAAATAGTGATGGATACCTCTGGGAAAGTAAATAGAACATCTGCCAGCATGAGAAAGGTGGGCAGAATGCTCTAGCCATAGTTGTTATAGAAGAATGAGAACTTAAATTAAAACAAGCAATGGCTTCTCAGGGCAGAATGCCGACTACTCTATGCCAGAGTAAGTGTTTGGTTATGAAATGATGTGATGAAATGCTTATGGTGTGGCACTACCACAAGGAAGATTGGTATCAACATGAATTAAGCTCCACAATGGCTCCGGGGGAGGGAGGAGTTTAAGCTTCAGTTATTTGCTACTTTTATTTACATTTACATTCAGTGTTTTATCTTCTCTAGGGAGAATGAAATTACTTTAAGGTCAAGTGGTCCAGATGTGGGCTTTGTTCAAAAGTATCACAGATCACCTGGCAAAGCAACTGTACAATAAATAGGCACTTTCTGCAGAGAAAGTCAGCTTATAAATCTATCACCTCCAATTCATTAATCTTCTTCTGAAGCTGTACCTCCCAAATTTTGATTTCATACTGATTTCCACAGAAACCCAGCATACAGAGGTGCACTGATGTGTGATGATGGTTGTGTGTGCAGTTTGGGTATCCCAGTTCCATGCACACAGGCTATTTGGTTTATCTTAATGAAAAACCTGGGGAGGAGTTTGGAAAGCTGTCTTTGAAAAATCTTGGTTTTCATAAGCTATTTCAAAAGACCAGAGGGAAGTGTGGCTAAAACAGTCTGGATATGAGTGATTTATAGTCCTCTGAGACTGCGTTAAACTACTTCCATGGGAGCAGTTCACTAGTGGGTTCCCTGTTGCCTGGGACTCCATATGGCACCAAGTATTCCCAGCCACTCTTGGCTAATCCACCATAACCCTTTTATGCCTACAACCTACAACCCAAACACCTGCAGTGCTTGTCAAGGGAGGTACTGCTGAGGATGGAGTCAGCTGTCCAAGCTTTGCCTCCTTCTCAGGCAGCTCGAGAGAGAATCCTTTGCCAGACCAAGAGTGCAGGTTTCCTTTACCATATCCTGCTGCAGGAGCAGTATGGATGGGCTGGAGCTGATCCTTGGGAATTTTCTTCTCTTCACGTTCCTCCAGGGAACATAAATATAAGGTTGGGTGTGGTGGTTTGGTTTGTTGACGTGTTTTTACATTGAAAGTGTCAACCCCTCCATGCAGTGATGCACAGAGCAACAGCCTCAATGATAACATGGTTTTCACTTTCCTTTGCCTTTCTGCACAAGGAGAAATCTTCGTTTTAAATTTCATTAGCCTTCAAGAGTGAACTTTCTGACTCTATTTTTTCCTTACTATTTATTTGAATCCTCACAGCAACTGACCTTCAAATGTAGCACAAATGGTAAAAGCTGTAATAATATCACCTCAAGGTGTTTCTTTGCATTAACTTGGTTCCTAACAAGTTACTAACATAAGAAGCTATTGAATGCCAGCAAAATCTCAGAAATATCCAGCACAGAAGAACCTCTAGATTAGATTCATGTTTTTCAGCTGTCAAGTTTCCCCATGCACTATCAAAGGTCATTAAAACCTCTGTCCCACTTGTCCTTTTATCCCTGCCTGTGGAGATTCATTTGAAAATACCTTGATGACTCCCATCCACAAAACTTCCTTATCTAACCATATATGAATCACTTTGAAAGCAGCTGCATTTCTCTTAGCAACCAAAGAATCAGTCTTAGCAACAAGACAGCCAGAGAATTTTGTGTTCACATAGCTACTCGTGGACAGTACGTTCTGCTCTCTGCTTTCCCATGGCATTGCTGCTGCAGTGGGGACTTTCTGAACTGGTACAGACAGATCAGACGCTTGTTCATAGGAAAGACAGCCATTGCAGGGCAAATAATGATCTTTGTGCCTTGACTGTTCTTTCCTTTAGGAGACAGTGCAAGCAACTGACTGCTGGAAAGCTCAAAAATTACATTTTCCCTGTGGCAGAATTACTACAAAGACATGTGAGGAAGCTGACAGCTTCCAAAATCTTGACCTCCCCCACAGAAACCATAGTGGAGAATCAGACTATTAGCTGTAAAGTCTCACATCTCAGGCCCTCTCAGCATCTGTTCAAGAGCATTTAGAAAGGCTGGCTCTAAGATTACTTTTATACATATTTTTACCTATATTTTCTTAGCAAAAACAATTTTGGAAGAAATATTATAATGAGAGAAACTGGGAACATGAGAGCAATTGTCATTTTGGTTACTGCCTGGGCTACAGTCTTTCCAGGACTGTTGGGGAAGCTTCCTGAGGAAGCAATGCTAAGATGGCATTTATGAGCAGAGCAGTGTTGTAGTAGTTTCCATCTCTCACATTGGAAGGAAATGAGTTACCATGTGTAGTTTGAACCTATTAAGAAATTGGAAGTGCAAGTAGAAATAGTAAATGCACTCACAGCCCACCTGCGTTCCTCCTCTGTCTCCTCCCGTAGGTGCTGTTGGCATACTGCATGCCGGTTTGATTCCCCTACTTGTATCCAAACTGAAGAATGAGTTGGAAGAAATCCAGGAGCTAATCCTTGGTACACTCTCCAACTGTCTGCGCGTGGAGGCTTCTGAAGCTCTAGCAGCTGATGCCGTCATTGTCCTGAAGGAAAAGCTCACACACTCATCAGTGGCCACCAGAAGCAAAGCAGCTTGGGTCCTCTTAGCTATCAGGTAGAGAAACCTGCCTATAACACATGAGCCCAAGAATATACCCATTTCATGAGGGAGTCAAGGTCATTAGTTTACCGTTGTGTTCCTCTACACACTGAAGCCGTCACATTTCCCATGTAAAGCAGTATCAGCCTCAACACACACATACATAGAAGACTTCTAAAATTCATAACTGCTGTAAATACTCAAGAAAGCAAATGCAGATCAGTAAATGTCATTCCTTATCCTTCTGTTTGGTGTTGGCAGTGAAATCAGGATTTTTTCCTGATTTTCTCAGCACTGCTAAGAAAAAAATCTTGCATGAGAAATGCAAAAACAAGATTCTGACCAGGAATAGGGAGCAGGAAGAATTAGAAAGTAGGGAGAAGCTTCCTTGTTTTTTGAACAACTTCTCTCTCTCTAAAAACTAAAGACCCTGGGAAGCTTTCACTGTGATTGAGGACAGAAATAGTTTTCTGACACAGGCTGCTACAACCATCAGTGATGGATCAGCAAAAGCAGTCTTTATATTCCATTTGTGGGTCGAACACTGGATGGAGGGAGCAATTCTAGCCCACTGTCCTGCAATCACAACATATAATAACTCAGCAGATGTCTGGTTTAAGAAGGTCTGCAGGTGATGTAGCTTACTTATCAACTGGCACAAAACACTTCCTAATGTCCTATAACAAGGTAAGACCCTATACAAAAAGCAAGAAAGTATTGATAACGTGAGTAATAGAAAGCAGAAATGCAACCTGAGTATGGACATCAGCTAGGCTACAGGTCACCACAGGAGCTGGGCCATGTCAGATACTTCCTTATTAGGCTGGACAGAAAGAGAGAAAATTGACCTGGGAGCAGTAATAACTGCAGACCCCAAATTTAGCAGGTTTTAAAATCTGTGTAGGGTTCAACAGCCAGATTTCTATCTGAATTGTCATAGCACATTAAACCCTAATCCTGGTACCTGCTGCTGCCCAGCCATCTCCAGTGTATGGCAGATGCTAAAAAACAAATAATCCAAACATCACCTAAAAATAGTCTAAACAATTGGTAAGCCCACACACATCGGTTAACATGATCTCATCAGTCTTGTACCAGCAAGTAGATTTCATAGACATCAGGCACAACAGACATCCCCTTTCTTTTCTTTGTGGCAAGCAGTGGCGCTTGCCATCTGTCTAACAGTCAGAAAGCTGTGACTCCAAAGAGAACAGAGAGGAGGACTGTGTCAGCACCGCTGTCATCAAACAAAGGAGGGCTGCAGGGATCCAGGCATGGGGAGAAGCTGTGGGTAGCTCTGTGGTTTGCAGGCACAGCTCAAGAAAGCAACTTAACCATCTTTCCTGCACAGTACTCATCCAGAAGGAAAAAATGAGGTGTGTGAAGAAGTTATTCCTGTGCTGGTGAGCCTGCTTGAAGATGCAGATCCTGAAGTCCAAGCCAGTGCAACAGGAGCATTGATGTTTGCTACTCTCAAACCTCAGGGTAAGAGACAGGGGGAGTTCTCTTGGTATAATTTCTGGAAACACAATTCTAAGCCAATTTAGTCACAAAACGTTTGCCCCTCCACCCCCCAAGTCCTCAGTTTCCAATGGTGTTAAAGCTCTTCAGCAAACTGTAAGATTAGATCATTTCTTTCTGTCTGTTGTTATATCTGTTGTTGCTCCCCCACAGAGCCTAGACGGGACAGTAGATCTCACATTTCATTCACCTGAAGTAGGTCAAGAAGTTATTTACCTACCCCGCTACACCTTTTCCCTCCAGAGGGGGAACACCTTCCATTCAAATTCAGGCCACAGGGAGATCCACACACCTGAAGCCACTCAAATCACCAGTCCTCAGCAGAGGAGCACTGCTGTCTGGAAACTCTTTCTGTAGTTAGAGGCAGTTTCTCTCTCACAGCTGGGAGAGGAATGAATATTAACAAGGTTTGTAGTTCTCCCAAGTCACTTACATGACACTGAAAATTTTCAGTGGGATGAATGAGTAATTAGACACAAATGACTCTTAATAACAGCGGTTGTGTTCCAGACCTCCTCTGCAACCATCCCCCCTGCTTCCGAAGACAACACAGGAGTGGATCTCACTGTTTGAAGTGTCTTTAGAAATAAAAGCTTGGAGGATGTTCCTAAGGGCATCTAACCCAACCCCAAATACCTTATTTTATCCCTTGGTGCCTCGTATATTCTTAGATAATTCATCGCCAATGAAATAATAACGTGCAGGGCAGATAAAGTTAACCAAGATCTTTCATCTTAAAAATAAACAGCTGGCAGCTAGCCTTGGTCTTCAAAAGGAAAGCATGTCCAACCTCTTTGCCCTGCACCCTCTGGGGTGTTCAGAGCTGTGGCTGGCCAGGGAGTAGAAAGCAACAATTCAAAAGCACATTGGTTGTATGCAATAGCACATTTTAAAGTCAGTTTATTTCTCTACAGGGCGATTTTCAGCCCTAGATGCTGGAGCCATCCCACCTTTGCTGAAGTTGGCTGCTGAGGAAGGTGGCAAAGCCCGGCTGAGTGCCATCAAAGCCCTCACCATACTGGCTGAGCTACCAAAGGGCCGTGAGACTCTCCTCAACCATTTAGATACATTTCAGCAGTGTCTGAAGGATCCAAGCAAGGCAGTGAAGAGAGCTGCCAAAACTGCCATCAGTGTCATCCAGTGGAAACCTTACTGAAGATGTGAAGTTTCCTAGAGATCTGTTGCCCTCTGTTGTTGTCTGGCTGTAAAAGTTGCATGATTATATAAGCCCTTCCTTCAAAACTCTCAGTTTCTCTGGATCAGTTCCTCCTGAAAGGTCACTGATCAGCAGTTCACATCTATATTGCAGGTCACAGACAGAATAATGGAGGTGGGGTGGGGGGGAAGGAGCTAGGAAGTCTAGAATTCTTCACCAGGAGTTATTTCCTGAGTTACCAAGACTCTCCTGTGATACAAGAAACCATTCCTTTCTGGTTCCTTCATCATGTTCTTGCCTTTCTTTTCCTTTCTTCTTTTGAAACCTCAGCCTAACAAACAATCAATAACTAATTCTATTAGAAAGAGCAGTTCACAATGAAGCTCGCCAGCAGGAATTTACAGTTTTGCTACAAACTGTTGAACATAGGATTGAAACCATTTACAGCATCATTACAGGAAAAGCAATGATGATGTCATAGAAGGGCTCCCCAAGAGAATTATGAGACTTTCCCAGCCTGCAATATAACCCAACACTTATCAGCACTCTTCTAATAGATGAAGCTGCTGACATGACTTGCCAGCAGTGAATACAGCAGAGATGGAGCCCACTGCCCTGGGCTAAGAGCCCCTCAGTCTCACCCTGTCCCTGTGATGAGATTTATTCATGTAACATTCCAACGCTGCCAGCTAATGACTTCTCGAGGAGGGTTTTAGTAGCAGCCCTCACCTTACCTTGCAGCCCCCTCTGAGCCCTCTCCTCAGCCTTAGCTGTAGTGATTGCTCTTGTGTTTTCAATCTGGTGAGGATCTCAACATGCAGGTTTTCTCCTTCTGTGTGCTTGGATCCAGGCTCAGGGCTGCCTCATGCAATTGTCCAAGCTTAGGGTAAAAGGAAAATAAGTCAGAAAAACTTGACTAGGGTAAAGCCTGGTGAAGGTTTGTTGGCGACAGGCTCCACTGCCTCTAACAGAATAGGGGTCTATCTGAAACTGGGTGTTGTGTGGAACAAAAGTGCCTCTGCGTTTGTGCTTGGTATTTTGTCATTTTCTACAGCTGTAAGCTATCCTTTGAGTGCAAAAATTAACAAGTACAGTGGAAATGGAAGCGTTGTGCCAAACCTGAGGAGTTTTGCAACTGTGGCTCAATTCTGAGGGAGAAGGATGGGGTGAGAGGAAAGCTGATCCTAATGTTATGGTCTATTCCAACAGAAGCTGGACAAGGTGATCTCCAGAGGTACCTTCCAGCCTCTTGTATTCTATGATTAGCAGCTGTCTAAACACAGACAAGATAAACAGGACAGAGAACTGAAAATGTCAATCCCCTGTTTTGGACAAATGTGTTTGATTTTTATTTTCTTAAAAAATACTTAGCAGTTTTTTAAAAAACCCTTTTACCTCACAAAATAGAGACTAACAGAAAATTCAGGCTGTTTGTATAAGCCAGCCCATCCAACAAGACATAAGTTGCCTGAAGGAAATGAGGTAGTTCCTGTATTTAGAGCTGATGGGCAGTGGAAGTGATGGAAAGTTCAGTAGCCTTTTACTCACTGTGTAGTCAAGGCAGGTCACTACAGATATTGCTGCAGATTTCTCTGTCTGAAGTTTTAAGTGTGTAATTGAAGAGGCATCTGCAAAAAGCCTGGGCAAAGAAATAAAGGAGGCCAGCAGGACAAATCCTGGCCATTCCCAGCCACCAAGAGAGGTGTGATAATGCGGCTGACTCAGCTTTGCAGGAAGCCCTATTTGTTTTCACTCATGCCTTGCTCTCATGTGGTATTTTTATATCTAGATATTACCAGTTGTAGCTACAAAGAAGCTGCATCATCTCTATAAAGGGGTTGTGTGTCAGGGCTGCTTTTCCACTGCAGAAACCCACTGTCACACCACAAACTGCGCTACACTTATCCAAAGGGTAAACTTATAGGAGTGATTAAAGTTGAAATGCTTCCTTCCATAACCTACCAAGAGAGTGATTTACAAGTACTGAGTCAGTTGGATTCATTCCCTCCAGGCAGGATCTTGGAGGAACTCTGCCTTTTAAACACACTTACATACATAAGGCACTCATATGTAATACATACTGATGCCAGAATGCACCCAACTCAGTAACAGAGAGCCAGGCAGATGAATAACATGCTGAATGTTCAGTGAAGGATGAGGGAACAGCAGAGAACAGTGGGCTTGTCTACACTTACAAAAGTGCTGCAGTAAAATGCAGTGACAATGATCATTTCACCTCAGTCCCAACCTTCAGTGACAGACTCCCTGGCAATCCAGGTATCCCACTTCAATGACTGTGCAAAATAATTGGCTTGTTTAGGTGTAGAAATAAGACCATCCAGACTGAACTGCTCTGACCAGCAGAAATGTAGCTGCCTTGGCCCTTAGGTACAGCATTCTAAGCAGTAGATCCTTGCTTTAAGAAAATATAAGTTCTACATGATATCAGTGGTCTTGTCTCATATAAATGCTCAGTACAAAACTGGAACGAAGGCTTAACTGAATGCTGAAATAACAGTTTTAGTGACACCCTTTCCCCTGATTTGTCTCAACAACTCTTTGGCACTATTATATCTGAGAACATAAAACATGCTATTTCAATCACAGCAGTAATTCCTTTGGTCTATAGTGACCATGTACTGCCTATACAAACACCAGGATTTGAAGTGTGCCTGTAGAACAGCCATGAACCATTATTAACTTTTTTTTACTCACAAAGCTGTATTTACTGACAAAAAGGTTGCAGATATAATTCAGATTCACAATTTATTGACAGGACTGCAGCAGACAGGGTCACAGAACAACATATGACCATCATGGCAGAGTTCTGGCACACAACAGCCTATGTGAAGCAAAAGATGCTGCAGAGAATATGAGCTAATGCAGAAACAATGCTATTTATTGCAGAACACCATTTGGTAACTTGGGGGGCAGCAAACCCCAACACAGCACAGGCATGGATCTACCTTACAGAGCAGAGGAACATCACACTATCTCCTTTGTGATTCTGACCATATAGAACCAGAATTATAAGGTCAGTTTTTATTCTCCAGAATCATTCTTCAGGGTATATTAAAATGTAACACACAATTGCTCCCAGTGAACCAGTTCCTAAACCTCCTTCCTAAAATGAGTTTCTCAGCCAAAATTTGACATCTGAAATGTCCCTTCACTTCCTAAAGACCTTTGAGATCTCAAATGCAATTGAAATTAGTCAAACAGGCACAACTCCTAACTAAATGTTCTAATGGAGGCTGGTTTTCCTGGGGAAAATGTAGACCTGCCTTCTTTTTAAGTTATTTTGCAGGAAATACCATACCCTGGTTTATTAGAAGGTATAACAAAAAGAAAGATAATTTTAGAGGATTTCTACTATAGGCCACCCATATATTTAGTAACAAGGCATCAAACCTTGTATGTAGATATCAGGACCATCCACCAATGTTAGCAGTTACCAAGATATCCAGTAATTTGGGGGGATATGTTTCAGTGTATTTCTGAATCTCCCTGTTAAAGCAGTGACCATGAGCTGGGAGATGAGATTACAGCTCTGAAACAGTGGTTGGGAAATCAAAGCAATCAAGAATATGTCCTTGAAGTAAAGAAACCAGTGGTGGAAAAGCAAATGTCCATGTTGACCCCAAACAAGTTCAGGAGAGACAAAAACCAGAATGAACAGAAATGACAGGGTAAAAAGAATTAGTTAGAAATATACAGCATAAGCCTGGATTTTCAGGCTTGGAATTTCCAGTCCTCTTATTAATTGGTAAACTGACTGATCCTGTAATTTCGCAAATAATCATCTAGAGAATTTCCATACCTAAAAAAAATCTTTATGATTAAGGATTTTCTTTTTCTTCTGAGGTACACCAAGTCTTGAAACAAAGGAGAACATGGTGTACTGGTGCTGCAGTAACACTACTTGGTAGAACAGGTTGGAGTTAACCCAAGATATCCTTTGGCCCTGGCAGTGTTTTGACATCTTTCAGTTACTACTTCCCTGCTAAGTACAGTTTTTCCCTTTAGGCAGTGCACAAAATAAAATATGCATCCTAAAATTCTTCTTGTACTCACATTCTGATAAAACAAAAGGGTCACCTGTCCTAGCAAGTCCAAAGGCAGCAGTTCAGACCATGTTCCCTATGAACCTCACCAACAAGATGATGACACTGATGATGTTACATGATGCTAACTGGGCAACCTGTACTACAGGGTTTCCTGTGAGTGTTGTCTCCCTTCTCAGGTTAGCTGTGTTTCTGACCCATAGCACAGATTGAGCCCTCGAGTTGTGCTTGGTGCTTGCTGGCTTTACAGTAATCTCAGTGTGGAACATTCATTCAATACGCAGCTACAGACTAAGGACCAGGGAAGTACTGACATAAGCAATGGGCATGGGGACTGCCACAGCTGTCTAGAGCCAACTTCCCACTTTGGGGTGAGAGACAATGGTCCCTAATTGGGGAGGCTGGGCAATTAATTAGTATTCTAGGTGCCAGTAAAACAATGAGCTGGACCAGAGAAACACAGCTGAGGAACGCTTCCCTTGGACTGACTTAGCTTTTAGTAGAGTGTACTCCATAATAAAGCTGCCACAGACTTGGTCACAAAAATACTAAAGATCCTTTTGAATTGCTTCGTACACATTTAAATACTTCAATTAACATGTCAGGATGTGGCACTCTCATACCCTGTAATTAAACTCATTGTTTCAACAGAAATGTTGTGTGTACAGCAAGTCTTTGCTTTTAGCACTTTGTGCTCCACAGTGCTACAATGACATTAGCACCTAGGTAGATTTTTAACATCAAAGACAAATGGTTGGTCTTTTTAAGCCTGAAGCCAACAGTGATTAAGGCCCAGATATAATGAATGTGGTCCTGGGTCAGTGCTGGAATTAATTCAGCTGCACCCTGCACAGACCAAGTTTTCAAACAGGCTGAATTTCTCAGCGATACCAGAAGACAAGACCTTCTTGTCTAAGCCTCATGTCCCACCCTGGCAGAGCTCACTCTGAATGCACAGAGATCTATATTAGCTCTTCCTAACAGTCTCCAGAAGGTTAGGAACATTACGGCTCTTAGTTCTTCCAACTACAGAATCATTCCCTGTCCCCATTTGCTTTCAGAAATCCAGGAGTTGAAAACCATTCTGTCCTGCCCTTGAAAATGGCAGCTTTTAATTCTATCTCTTTATGTTCCAAAGCAGAAAGTATTATTGCTTCCCACCATACATTTTATTTAAAATATGCATATAAATAAATAAAATTCACATTAAAAGTGTACAGAAGTGAGAGCTTTGTCCAAGGACAAACTAAAGAGCCTGGGAAAGTCAAATCTGGCTGTTTCCATTTAAACCAGGAGGGCAGAATGTTTTTTTCTACGGCTACACACACATTAATTTGCTGGGAAGTTCAAGCACAGGACCTCTATTTAGCAAGACAAAATTTGCAATTTGAACGAATGAAAACCGTTGTAATAATTTGTTTGAATATACTTGAAATGTGAGTTTGTAAAGGTAAAGCTCACACTTACCTCAGCTTGAAGTTCATCCCGCTCCCTTCAGAAGAGCATGGCTGCTGCTGGCACAGCTGTGCTGGTGCTGCTCTGCCCTTGAGTGCTGCCAGGTGAGGAGAGGGGCAATGTTTCTGTTTCACAGCTCCATGGAAATGGCAAGCTGGAGTGGTCTTCAGGAGGGACAAAGAGGCAGCCTCTCATTAGTAATGAGGGTGATAACCTTAGGCCCTGGTGCTGGGTGTGCTATCCTTCATCAGAGCCGCTAGTGGATACTGGAGTGAGCACGGGCCTGCTCCATGGAAAAATAACCACCAGGTACGAGCTGGTGGGGTTTGGCATCTCTCGTTTTCCTCAGTGCCTCATCGCCCTCTGTTGTTACACCCGTGGCACTGTACTGTGTGTCCCGTGTGTACAAAGGGAAGCTCGGCTTTCCCCTCGCTTTCTCGCTACACCATAGCAGCGCTGCGGGAGCAGGGCACAGACCGGCGCTGGGACACACCATCAGCAAACCCGTTTTAAAAGCAGCACTTCCTCAGAACTCTTTGCTGTGAACCCACGGCCCGTGAACAGCCTCCTCTGCACAGCGGGGAACCGCAGCTTGAACTCCCCCAGCCCAGAGCTTCAAACCAGTGAATACAAGTGCTCTTCACAGACAATAACCAGACCCTTACAGCCTTTCTCCCAAATGCCAGTCACTGCTGGTGGTGCATGTATTTATTGCTACTTATGCATATATTTATTGCTGCTCTCTGCTCCTCAGCTTTGTGTCCTTTTACTCCATGTAAACATTCCTCATTTTGCCAGTTAAGCAAGTGACCTGAGCAGGAGTTGAGCCACTGGTGATCACAGGTGCTGATGGTGCTCTCATCACAACAATCGGCTGCACGTGTAGAACTCAGCCTTGTGCCATGTCCGCTTTCACCCTAGACAGACATTCTGGTTCAAACCAGAGCACAGTTTCTGCAGATGTATCTTGAATGAATCCCAGCTTCCCTCCCCCAGCATTTCAGTGCATGAGCTTATTCAATAATAGGAATAAAACCAACTTTGGAGTTGGAAGAACAGAGTGTTCTCAGGATCATTTATAATGAACATTTGTTATGACTGATACAGAAAAATTAAAACATAAATGGGGAGTGGATACTCTTTTTCAGGAGTTAGCCTGAAAAGTATGTAGTGATTCTTAAAAGGAAGGTCTGATTTGTTTAGTGTTGAGTTCTTTATACATCATTTTGTAATTGGCTGTAGTGCTATTAGGTGAATTTTAGTTACTTAGTTTGTGCAGTTCATTTAAAATAAGCCTACAGGTCTAACTAAAGTCCACCAAAATAAGCTGTAATCCTAGATCTTACCTGACAGGATAAGCTGTCTCAGGATCTCTTGAAACAGAGATGTATTATTTATGCTGTACGTGCCATGCATGTGTATTGGGCTCTTAGCCAGAGCTATAGCTGGAGTCTCTCCACTCACTGGAAGTGTTCCACATTTACAGCCAAAGATTGGGAACAAGCATGTGCTCACTGTTCCCATTTTTAAAGCATGAGACTGCCCAGCACAGTGTGTGCTGTGGTTTTGCCTGAGAATGTCCCACAGCAAGAGCTGTAACATGGACAATTAGCATGAGAATTGAAGAAAAGTCACTTTCTTCCTTAGAATCCTGAAATTACCTTTGAATTCCATAGGTTCCAGCCTGAGGTGGCATTCAGCTGTTAGTGTAAACAGAAAAGGTTTGATCAGCTGCTCACAATATCCAGCACCTGGAGGAGTGCTCCAGGCAGCAGCCAAACCGTCTGTGAACATCCCAACTCTGCCCTCTACAACACGCAGTCTTCAGACTAGAACCAAAGCAAGCTGCTGAGGATGTACAGTGAACGTCCCTGGGAAACTGAGAGTTTGCTTTTCCAAACTCCTCTATCCTGGGGAGGAAAATGAGTGCCTGAGTAACCACGAGGCCATCTGCAGGCTGCTCAGCCTGCCAGGGAATCATGTGTGGTGTTTGTCTTTATCCAAATGGCTGTAAAGTTTCACCGTGTTTTTATTTTTGTAACAAAGTGGGACAAAGAAGGATCTGAGCAATCCTCCTTGAGGTACTTCCTGTTTCTTTGACACCCACTACTATTAGCCAGAGCCAAAATCGAGACACTACATCAAGTTTCTCTGTCTTCCATCATATTATATAAAATTCCCATCATTTTGTGGACATCAAACACTCCAAAATATACAAACACTTTAATACACACAAGTCTTCATAGTCCATTAAATATAATTAATTCCATGGTCTTCAAAATAGTCTATCACTGTATTAACTGTAGGAAAAAGGTTTGCACTGGTATTTATATAGTACTGATTTGATCTGGCCTATGCAAAACCTTTCAGCACACCGCAGGGATTAAAAAGAGCAGCAATTTTACTAAAATCCATGGCATCTGGGGTTAGAACCAAACAAAGGAAAGATACTATCAGGAGATTATCAAGGGAGAGTGATTACAGTTGCAGGAGTTAGCGGCAATGCGTATAGCTCATACAGAGACACTACACTGGCTTCCGATTTAGATGCACTTCTGGCAAGTCCAGTGCATCCTGCTGGAGAATCACACTGAAATGCTTTGGGACAATGCAGCATTCCACAATATGAGTGCAAGAGGAACAAGGAATTGTGGTGCAGCTTGACTACTGCAACCGATGTCTTCTTTTGACACTTGATTCCCCAGGAAGCTGAATTAGATGATAAGAAGATCTACTGGTTTTTTTGCTTTCAAGTGGTAAATGTCTTCTCCTGTATCTCCAGCTGGTACCAAACTTACCAAGTGGAGACAATCAGACTGGTTTAGCTGATACCCCGCAGCTGAGATCATTCTCCTTCATGAACTGTTAACTCATGCTGTTGTAAAGCATGAATTCTATTTCTCAATGAAATCTTCACAAGAAAGATTTACAGCTTTGCAGAAAAGCAGCGCAGAGCCCTCAGATGTGCTTGAAGGAAAAATGCAAATCCAGCACTCTGATGCTGTGGGCTTTTAACCATGTGCATGGATTGGTTTGGAGCACAGTCCATCAAAAGAGGCAGTAACACCAACCCTAAGATAAAGAGGTCCCAGTAGTCGTGGCTGGAGATTAACTCTGATGTACCAAGATGGAAATTGATCAATAAGAAATAAATATATATATACACACACGTACATACATACATATTTAAGATATATACTATATAGTACATATACATAGTGTATTGCATGTGTATATATAATATATGTATTTTGTATAAAAAAGCTTCACATTCAAGTATAGATACATATCAAAATATAAAGAAAGGAGGACCTTTTGAAGATAACCTGAAATAGAAAATCTGTCATAAGCAGAATTCTTATTAGGATCATCAAGCCATGTTTGCCCTAATTTCACAATGCAGATGGTTGGTGAGAAACACAACCCAAAGAGAAGTGAGAAAAAGGGGGAAAAAGTGATAATGGAAAATGAGATGTAGTGTCAAATACATCAGTATATACATGAATCCTTTCCTTAAAATATCCCATACTTGGAGGGAACAAAAATGATGTTTTAATTTGAATTCATAATATGGTCCCTCAGTTGTTGTGTCTTTTTTGTAATCATCATCATAGCCAAAGGAAAAAGATATCTGAATGATCAGAAGGGTTGAAAATCAAACTAGTACCGTCAACCCTAAAAGGTAGTTCACAAGCCTTGATATGAAATATGGCTCATGCAGCTTTGTTCTGCACCTAAAATACGAAATGTATCGTGAGTAGAGAGAATATTGGATGGAAATTCTGAACCTCAATTAGCCCTGCATTGATTCAATGTCTGACCAGAAATTCTCTCCATGGCCTTCATCTTCAGATTGTTGAAATTATGCTCACATAATCAGCAAGTAAATCACCCTGACTTTTACAAACAATGAAAACACTAAGTGTATCTAACTCTGTAAATCTACAAGTCATCACTTTTTGTTTGACAATACAGTACAATTTGGAACTGTGATCAGAGGTTTATGCAAAGAAGGCATGGCAAAATACAGCCACGGTCAATAGGATGATGCCATTGATATTCACAACATTTCTCCAAAGTGGCACTTCGCTAGTGTCAGTCAATTTCCTCTTCAACGCTTCCTCTTCCTCCTTGCTCAGTTTGGGTCCTTGTTGTTGATCTAAGCCACAGAACCAGTTGAATGCTTTCTTGAAGCATCCTGGTTCTTCCCTTTCCTCGTGAACTGGAAGGAATAACACACTAGTCATGAAATAGACCACTGCATACGTTAGAAGATCCCTGTGACTGAGTGTCCTGGGTTCGGAGTTGCTGGCTGGATTTAAACCACGACACTGAGGGCACTCCTGTATTTAATCCAGCAGTTCTGCTTTATGGTAATAGTTACATGGAAACGTTTTAGTACAAGGCAGTACAGGAATCAAGTTAATATTGTGTTTTCGCAGCTCAGCTGGAAAAAGTGATTTCCCACATGTTGCAAGAGAGCCTTGTGCAGAAGACACTTGCACCTTTTGCAGCCTAGAGATTTGGTTTCATACTGGAGAAGCAAAGTGCTTCAAAGCTTGAACTCATTTTTTTCAATGCTTTCTACACTTTGAATTAAAAGACATATGGATGAATTTGAGCATATTTATGAAAAGGAACTTGGCAGCTGAACCACAAACCAGCTAAGAGAGCAGGTCATTTTGCCCAGATGGATGTCTGGCAGTTCACTTTCAGGATGCCTTACACCAGATCTTTGCTCCTTCAGTCCTGGCTACTGTTTCCAAGTGAATTCTCATTGTTTCATTCCAAGTGCTGGAGTTGTGGGCAGTTCTGCCAATACACACCACATCTCGCCTAAAGCATCTCCATTGGTTTAGTCCAGCACTGCCACCTAGCTACATAGCAAGATTTTCTCCTTTCAAATCCACTTCTGATTTATGCTAGGCTTGTTGGATTGCTAAAAGGCAGCTTACCAGGCATTTAAATATGTGGGGTTTGTGTTATTGTTGTCTGGGCAGGCAGGAAGATGTCTTTAAATATCAAGCATGTTAATGTTCCTTCAGGAATGAAATAAGGATACACAAATATGTTGATAAAATCTCTACATATTCAGCAGTTACCTGATTCCTTGTCTTTTTCATCAGCTTTGGTCTCCTCCTCATCTGCATCAAGATCAATACGTTCTTCTTTGCTGTTCCGTAAAGACCAGCACAAGCGGTAAAGCTGCCATGAAACAAATGAGTTTATGAATTTCAACACCAGACAAACCAGCCTGGCCAACACATGAGCAAGACCAAATGTTTATTTAGTCAATGTCTAAGATTATTAGGAGTTACTGAAGATTTGTGACAGATAAATGAAGACTAGCTCATTGGCCTTCTTACAAGGACTATGTGATGTGAGTAGCTGAGACGTCAGGAGGTAATATACCAAATACCATTTATAATATAATACAAATAGTGTTTAAACCTAGCAGTTTCATTGAGTTCCACTTCTTGAAGAGCAGGAATGCAGTAATACTCACGTGTACGTCAGGGATGGGTTTAGTCATGAAGGAGACTGCCAGAATGACGATGGCAGAAACCCCAAACAGGATGATTGCAAAGTAAAGGTAGTGAATCCCACAGATGATGAATGGGCATTTGGAAGGGGACACACAGCTGCCAGTCCCATAGGCAAACTCTGCAATCATTCTGCTGAGTCCAGTCAACAGCCCAAACATCAGGCCCCAGAAGGCACCCTGCAGACAAGGTGACAGCAGTTACCAAAACAAGTAATTTCAGGCATGGAAATAGCTCTAAGCTCTGAATAGTTGCTGGAGGAAACATGGAGGTTGTTATGTGTGAAGCTGACTTTGGCACATAGGCTTTATCCAGATACTTTCAGTAACCGTATTTACAGCTCAGTGTATTAATATAACTGAAAGGAGCAATGTTCAGCCACTCAGAGAAGGAACTTACCCAGCTCATTTCTCAAAGTTCATTTGTCTCCACACAATGCACTCCTAAAGGACAGGCTCCAGCCACAGACTACATAACCCAAGGGTTGTTCTTGTATCATTTCACCTCTGAGGGCTGAATCCCTGACAGCTCTAGCATGATGGAGCAAGCTAGTGTGTCTGTGTGATTCCTCTTAAATATGGGTCTGGTTTATCTTCTAATGACCTTAACAGAAATTAGTTACAAGTTAATTCTCAATACTTTTGGTGGGTGTTTTGCTGCTAGGTATAGATTACTGCAGCCCCAAGTATAAAAGACACACAGGTATGTCTGGGCACAAATTGAAATATGGGAAATTCAATTTAAACAGGAGCTTTTTTTGTTATACTGTAAAGATGACTGAACATGGAAAAGGTTGCCTAGAGACACTGTAGAGTCTCCATCCCTGGAGATATTCAAAACCCAACTGGACCTGAGCATCCTGTTCTTGTTAGCCCTGCTTTGAATAGGGGGTGGCACTAGTACAGAGGTACCTTCCAATCTCAACCATTCTCAGAGTCTGTGAAGTCAAAAAACTTATGACGGCAACACAAATTTATAAATCCTGATTAAAAATACTCTAGGTTTGATGCTGGGTTTATGAACAAAGCAGTTTTATTATTCAGTGGTCAAAGATACAAAAAGGTCTGGAGTAGGACAAGACAGTTACTTCTGTTTCTGGCAGAAAGAAGAATGATTCTGAGCAAGAAATGTTGATAAATCTTATGAGTAATTATAATATTTGAGTTTATCTTATGCAAGGCTCCAATTCTCAGAAGCTTTGATGCTGGTTTCCATATTTACCCAAATTTAAATTGTGCAGGATATGCAAATCACTAAGGATTATACTTGAATCCTTACTCAGGTAAAATTCCAGCTAAAATCAATGACAGTTTTCCATGAAGTGTGCAAAGATTTAATCCATTTGTGAGGTTTAGCCATATTGGGATAGGGAAGGGAATATCCCTTCTGTGTAAAATAGGCTTTTCTTGGCTATACACACAACCACTGAACTGCACTCGAGAGGAAACAGTGAGAAAAGTTTGAGCCCTATTCAGAAACTTGCTCTCTCAAGGCTTTATCATTGAACTCAACTCCTTAAAGCAAAACTGAGCAAGAGGCAAGTATTGGTGTTCCTAGTGTTACAGGAGAGAAACTGAACTCCTGAGTACTGAGCTTTCAGGATGTCTGAGACCTCAGTTACCACAGCTGGCCTATGGTCCTATTAAAGCATGTGACAGACCTCATGCCCTTCTAAATGACTTGCAAAGGCTCAAGTACAATATTTCTCAGTTCACTGCTCTATGAATCAAAATCAGTTATTCCCAGACTAGGCCCTAAAAGCAGCAGGAAACAATGCATGAAGCATCAGCAAGTTATTTAAAAGAGCACTGACAAAATATATAGTGGTCCAGAGGAATGTGAAAGGTGACGTGTAGTAAAGCAGTTTGTGACCAATACACTAAGAGATTACTTTCAAATACATCTCCATAAATTATCCATGTGAGACACTTCTTGGCAAAGTGACAGGTAACCCAAGTTTCAGAGCTATGTAGGAATTCATAGGTGACTGTTTCTGTATCAGATTAGCAAGGAACTTTTTCAAACTCACCTCTGAAACCTCAGGCCCTGATGTGTGGAAACAGAATCCCTGGACTATAATAGAATTTAAATAAACAGGAAGAAGTTGCTAATAGAAGACACTAAACCAAAACAGGCAGTTCTCACAGTGCCTAAAGGAACATGCAGCATTCCTGTTTCCTAATTTGTACTTACCGGCTCATTGACCCGCTTGCAGAAGACGGCAAGCAGGAAGAGAGCAGCAATGGGAGGTCCCAGGTAGCTGGTAACTGACTGAATATAATCAAAGAGCTGCCCACTTTGAGCTGACTGCACCACAGGAACCCAGGCAATGCTGATGCCAATTAAAAGTAACATAAATGCCCTGTAAACACAACCAGATATTCACTTAGTCACCTGCTTAGAAGCATCTGTCAGAAAGAAAAAAGCAGCAATTAATAATTTAAATGTCTATTTTGTATTTCAACCAGCAAAATCGATTGTAATGGCCAGTGTCCATTGAATATACAAAAGAAATCCAAGTTGGATAGTGTTTGTCAGCTGGCTGTCAGCACACAGCTCAATGTGCAATCAAAACATAGAAATAACTTTTTTCCTTTGTTTGTTATGTCCAGAGACAAATCAATAGCAGATCAACAAGAGGAACTAGTTCATTGATGCTGTAGTATGGTGTAGCATAAAGCCTATGAAGATAGCTTAAAGCAGTTCCCTTTGAACAGCAGCAGGAAATGTTGAGAATTACTTTAGCTACTTCATGCACTGGCAATTAAATTGGAAGCAAGGGGGCATTTCCACCAGGAAAGGGTATTGTGGGACAAGCCTGTCTGACCACAGGAGGCCACTGCTGCGCTGCCCACACCCCGTGGGAGCAGGTTTCCACCCAGGCTCTCGGTGCACGCCTTGGAGGCTTCGGCCCGTATGCACCTAGTGCTTGCTGTTTGCACCGCTGGAGGAGGCTTGGCTGCACTCACCTTCCTGCTAACATAAGCTCTTTCTCAGATGGTCGTGTTCGAATCTTGGTGTAAATGTCCATAGTGAACAGAGTACTAGCACTGTTGAAAATGGAAGTCAGGGAGCTCATAAGGGAGGCCAACATGACTGACAACATCAGACCCCGCAGACCTGCAATACAAAGACATATGAACCAGGCTGAGTGTTCTGTGAGGGTCTCAGTACGTGGCACAGGCCTGTTGTGTCCCTTTCAAGCCAGGCAGCTCTGAGTGTGTCTGGCTCATTCACGTGCTGATGCCTGACTGATATTCTCTCACAGTGCAAGCACAGTAATGCCTGCTGAGCTTTGGAAAAGCTGCCTACGGCAGTGACAGGACAGCTCGTGAGCTTTTGGAGCATAGGTACTTCTTTTGTGAATGCTGCCTGATCAAGTGCTGACATAACTAAGCAGACTGTACCCTACAGTTATAAAAACGATTTCTCTTGCTTGCAGGCAAATGCTCACTTGCTTGCAGTACTGGTTTACAAACCAGTTGCTTGGCAAAAAAGAAGTTTCTTTTATTGTTTGAAAATCAGAGTAAGCCACTTTTCCAGATGGCATGATCTAGTCAAAACAGTGTGAGGAAGTACTGTAGTATTTTAATAATCCTATGTACAACAGTTATAACACAACAGCAGAGTACTGAAGATAGCAGGGAAGTACCCTGGTGTGTATAATACCCTAATCTGTCTTTGTAGCCTTCTGAACCAGAAAACCTCTGATTTTCTGCAGAAATTTATCTTCTACATGCACTTTGTGGTGCCTTTTTTCTCTCATTGAACAGGTGTCCTGTGGGACAATGGGTACCTGGAACATTTTCTTCTCCCACCTCAATAGGTTTAGCAAAAGGACTCCAGGTGTATGGCTCCAACTCAGAAACCCTGACAGAGACAGTTTCTATAAATCATTGGCCAAAGAGGTTATGTTTTACCTTCTCAGAAAGGGAGCTCAATTCCCATTTCATCACCAAGTATTTGTAGCTATTCTGCGCCTACAGCTACAACTAATACAGGCTGTACTTTTGATAGCAGTACATAATTCTAGCAAGAATTTGGGAACTAAATATAGGACTTGGGCTCCACCTGATTTTACAGTCTGTCAGCCTCACCCTTCCTAAAAGAAACTCACAAACACAGGCAGTATCCTACCTCTTGGCATAAGCTCCACTACCATCTTTGGATAAGCAATGTTTGTACAGCCAACTGCAGTGCCACAG
This sequence comes from Melopsittacus undulatus, assembly GCF_012275295.1. Classification (NCBI taxonomy): domain Eukaryota; kingdom Metazoa; phylum Chordata; class Aves; order Psittaciformes; family Psittaculidae; genus Melopsittacus; species Melopsittacus undulatus. The sequence continues at coordinate 12,656,135 of NC_047538.1, read as the reverse complement.
GCCTCCTGACAGACTTCAGGCACAACACAAGCCACCACATCTGAGGAGAGAATAGTGAGACAGGGTTAGACAAGGTCATATAAACAACAGATTGCTCCCGAATTAGCAGAGCTTCCAAAATTTATCTCTGTGTTGAATCACTGAATTGACATGCTTGATACCATCCTAGGTCCGCTGGCAAGGAGGAAGGCTACTCTAAGCCTCTACCTTTTCTTTCCTCTCTAAACGGGTACTGAAAAGTGCTTCAGGTCAACAAATCAGCATTGGTTTGTCAGACCAGAACTGAACAACACAAGGAGAGCAAGTAGAAAAACAAGCCAAGGAACACAAAGACCCCTCCCTCCAACCTGAACATCTCTCCCTTGCCTGCTGTTAAACATATTGATGGTTAAGAGAGACGGGAGATGGGCATTTCCCTCACGCTGCACTCAGGACTGTGTGGCCCAAAGGGTTGCTGTCTGACCGATGACATTCTTCCTCTGACTTCCAGCAGAGTGCCAGTCCTGGACAGCATTTTCCACTATTCAACCAGAGTGGGCTCTAACAGATAACTGGGGAGAAACACTGTGGAATTTCTCTCCCCTAAAACAGACAGCAGTAGGATTAGCAGAAACCTGGGATCAGGGAAAAGAGGAAGACCTGTGGCTTCTTACAGTGTAGTTATTCTTTCTGTATACATGTGTCTGGGCAATTTGGGTGACAAGATAATAATTAACAGGTTGTTTGGAACGGACAGAGAATAGGAAATTGAGACTGGCAGTGAAAGACAGGCAGCAAGAAGAGATTTGCACTTCCATGTACAAATGCATACCTGTATATAGAATTCGGCTGATCATTCCAGGCATCACTATGAGAAACATGGGCAAGAGTTTCAAGTATCCACACATGATACAACCAGCCTTCACATGGGACATGTTCTTGCCAGAGAGACATCTTTGGACAATAACCTGTCAATGAGACATGACTCAACCAAGAGCAGCATTCCATGAACACACCATGCCAAGTTCCAGGAACATAGTACTTCCTACCCTCAGTGAAAGAGCCTATGATCTGTTTCTGTCACTAGGAAAAATAAAAACTACATGAAAATCTAAGGCTGTATTTGAAATAAGTAAAGGCTGTAGGGAGAAGGGAGATAGACTGAGGAAGCGTCTCCAGACTGAAAGACTTGACATATAAAGAACATCCTCCCAAGACTTCATGCAAAGATGAAAGCTGCACAAATAGGAAACAAATTAGTATTACTGAATGGGGTATCGTATCTAGACCCAGTCTGACAGGAATCATTCAATGCATGGTTTCCTAAGCTAATGTTCACATAACAACCTCTCTGTGTTTTTACATATGGTCACACACAAAATATAAGAGATTATACACAGAGTGCATAAGAAGAATTGAAAGAACACCCATTCAATCTTCTCACACGTGGGAAGGGTTTAGACTGACCAGTTGTGAAATAAGTGCCATTTGTGTGACCCAGCTGTGAATCACAGTGGGGAAGGAGCACCCCTGGGTCACACCAGACTGCAGTTTTGTGTTCAGCATTTCCAAGACAGATGGCTTCCACATTACCTGATCTGTGCACCAGTACCACAAAGCAATGATGCTCAAACCGAAGATGAGCGCTGGCCATGGCATATCTCCAGTGACAGGATCTCGGAAGATGTGAAAGGAATCCTTCCGAGGAGTGTAGCATTTTGGATCTATTGTAGTATTCCCATAGGAGATATTGGATGGAATTGCTTCCATGTACTTCTTCATGAATGCATCATACCCTCCTACTTCAGCAAATGCTGAAAAACAGAAAGTGAAAGTAGTGATCAAGATCTCACATAGAGCTAGAGAAAGTGAAGAGAAAAACCTCCTGAACAGGGCTGTACAGAGCCCCTAGCTAGCACACAGCAACCTTGTCAGGAAACAGCACAGGGTGTTTGTAAGCACACACAGTCTAAGTACCCAAGTAAACTTCCTTTTTAGGTTTCTGCATAACTTGCAAATGTTGGGTTAGGCTCCACTGCCTCCACATTTCTTACACATGCCTTGCCAAGAAGTGAAATGACCATACATTATTTCCACACACTGTTAATGTAGGCAGAACCTGACGCAGGGTTGGGTCAGTTTGAGGTTTCTTGTATTATAACAGTGGTGGAATAATTTTATGTCAGTGAAAGACCTAGCTAGAGGAAAACCAAGCCCTGAGTACCTAGGCGATAGGGAAAGGACACTACAAATTCTTGCAATCTTACGACTACATCTTTCTTTCTTATAATCCTTCCAATTCTGTTTAACAGCATCATTTCTGTTGTAAAAAGCATATAGACTTCTGGATACATACACTGTCCTATTCATAAACATTCAGTTCATATCTTCTGTCCAGCTGGCAATATAATGACGTTCATAGATCAACAACAAGGCTTACTTAAAGTGTTAATATGTTTGCTTTATTTTAACACAGGCTAGCAGCCAGAAACAAGCTAAAAACATGCAATGGGACCAACAGTTTTTCACTTTGACTCAGAAATTTTCATGTATTAGCATCTGAATATCTATGAAATTATAATCTACTCGAAACCAGATACTCTCTGAACTTCTCAGGAGTATCATTATCACCTGCAAACAACTCTGCTTTTATCTCATTAGCCATCACAAGTCCTGTTCTCTCATGGGATGCTAGTTATTACCTTACACTTTCGTGTGTGCTTTGGAGATGGAGTGGTCTCAGTAACTAAAAGGCTTGGCAATATGCCTTGTTTTAGCAATGTGCATATTTTCTTCCATGACAAATAGGAATAAGAACTGAAATCTGCTGGTTAAGATAAGAGAGTTCCACACTGCAGGATCCATTTCCTTAGCCACTGTGGGATTTGTGGTTGAATATTCCAGTTTATTCATCTGATTTACTTACCAAACCCCATGAGAATAAAGGATCCCACTATCATGATAAATGTTTGTAAGGTGTCAGTGTAAATAACAGCTGCAAGGCCACCTAATGGCAAAGAAAACACAATACAAATACGTTATTCCCTGTGGAAATGCCTCAGTGGAAGTCCTGATTTGTTCATCCTGTCACCACCTCTCTCTTTCAAAACCACTGTAACTCCCTTTCCAGGTCTGCATTTGTCCCCTCTTACCCACCTCCCCTCTTCTCTTTTCTCTGTCTCCCCTAACTTCTTTGATTTATCAGACTGCTCTGCAAACTCACCTGTGATGGTGTAAAGAGCTGTAATAGCAAGCAGGATAATTATGGCCAAATAAAGATTCAGGCCTAAGGCCAGATGTATAAATACAGCTCCAGAGAATATGTCTGCCTAGAAAAGAAAAAATGATAGCTCAAGCAATGTATAAATTTGGGAAGATGGTGTATTACACATTCACAATGAGGGTGCTGAAATACATAGATCCCATATAGTACTGCACACACCCCCAGAAAGGACCGAAAAGAAAATAGAGGCCATTTTAGTACAACTGCCAGTCTCCTCTCACTGCTGTGTGCTTTCTACAAGAGCTGTAACACTTCCCAAAGAACCTCCAGGTCTTTTTCAATGGGTCATTTCAGCTGGACATGGAGTCACCTCACTACTCTGTGCTTACATGGAGAGACAGCTTAATAACCAGTTCCTTAAAACTGAGATGACACTTGCTGCTCTGCACAGGGATGGCCTCTGACATCTCCAAGACACAGGTTGGTTTTCTTCACGTGATGCTGCTCTATAAGTCACTTACTCTTTCTTTATTGCCTGCACATGTGTGGTATAGCTCGTCTTGCCGGTTCAGGACAAATGGTGCATTTGCATTAGAGGCAAACATACCTCTAGTTTTGAGTTCCTGTCAGAATAACTGACATCAGTTGGCTAACAGAAGAGACCTTTAGCTCTTGCGTAAGACAGGAATTGTTCAGGTTTCAGAGCAACACTCTGGGATTTTAATCATATTAAATCAGTTCCTGATTTAGAGGTAATTTGCATTAATGTTATATACCCAAGTTTGCAATCAAAATAATCTACTCCAGTGCACTTGTAATGCATTACTGTAAATTATGCTTTCATTTGAGTTTGCATCTGGGCCAATCCTTTCTCCTGAGCATCCAGATCCTGAGCTCATCTCCAATCCCACCTGCATGCCTCCTTCCTGTATACCACACCACCTATACAGGACTCTATACAGGGAATCCTACCCCCATTTGACAGTACAAGTCAGCACTCAGTGACCTCAGGAGCTGCAAAATGTCCATATGCAGGGTTTGAGAAACAAAGATAAACACCATCACATGTGCCCTGGGGTCAAGCCAGCACACACAACTGCTGTAGGGCAGCTGCTAGTAGCAGCTTGGTGGAGGAGCAGGAGTTCCACAGGTCAGGCTGTGGGCAGCCAGAGCCTGTGATCACACAGCAGGCACTGGCACCACTTTGGTCCAGGCTAGGCTGAGGTAAGGCCTCAGTAACACCAATAAGCAGTCATGGAGTCTGGCTATCTGGGAGATGTCGGATGAAGAAACCCTCTTCATTCCAGAGACACTGAAGCCAAGACTGGGGGGATATGATCACACCCTTAGCTCACTCTGAAGAATAAGGAAGAGGTGAGGACATCTGCAGCAAGAGACTCTCCAGTCCTACTGCCCTCACATGCAGAAAGCAATGTGAAGCAAGAACTTGAATCACAACAGAGGTCCCACTCCCAAAACTCTGCCTCTGGAGCAGCTTGAGACTATTTGATTTCTTATAGGCACTGGGAGCCACGACTTCTAACTCTTATCCCCAGTGGCTGTTAGACCACACCCTTTGTCCTTTCTCTCTGCTGTAATTAACTTTCTTCCTATCTTTTCATACCGTTGATCAGGTTGTGTCCCAGATGGTTTTTTTAAATTGTTCTTGGCTTTAGTTTAGCCTAAATATCATTAAAATTTAATGGTCCTAAAATGACACCCCAGAAAGAAATGTATAGTTAATTATTTAGCATCCTGAACTATATAACAGCTCCTGTAAATTGCTGAGTTACCTTCCAACCTCACTGTTCCTCCTTCCCAATTAGATTATTGCCTTCCAATATTTCCTTGTTTCTCCATTTATACTTTTTTATGGACACTGTTTAATCTTTACCTTATCTCTGAAGAGCATAAATCTTTCCTTTATACTGTCATTCCAAAACCATGTGCAGGTCATGCAGGAACAACTGGCAGAGCACGTGCCAACTGAGTGAATCCAGCTGCAATGCTAATGTGGGAGTCAGGGCAGTGGCACGTGCTCTTTATCCCCTAACACCATGCAGCCTTAAGAGTTATCCTTCCCCTTCCTCTTCCACCTGGTAAGTCTATGCCCATACATTTACTACTGAAGTTATACACAATGAATGGAAAGAAAATGCTGGAACACATTTGGAAATCCAAGTTTGCAGGTTCTGATTTCTGCAAAAGCTTTCAGATCTTAATTCCCTTTGGTTTGTCATAACTCAGTCAATCATTCTCCATCAAGATTTCATTTTTACTAGGCCATTTTTTTTGGCATAATGACTGATTGACTGATATCAGCAACACTAATTGCTAGCAAGGCCCTGCGAGCTGCTACCAGCACTGCTCACAAAGCACTTCATGCTTAGGATACACCTACATGTGGGTTGCCTGTGCAACAGAAATGCTTCAAGCTCAAAGATCTTGTGTGTCCTGACCCCAAAGATCAACACCTTGCAGCATGACCTCATCTTGCAAGTGGCTGATTAGCGACAAAACAAGGTAAGAAATCAACCAAGAATACACAGAAAATGTGCAGGAAAAGAGAAAAGGTGTGCAAAGGGAATCTGAGCATCATATGGTGGTGGGCACTGTGCCAGAAAGAGCATGCCTTGACATGGTCTATCGTTCATTGGAAAGCACTGTAATAATCATATTATTAAGAAAATTGGATATTTCCACATATCAAAGAAGCAGGATGTGAAATACCTATCCCAGAAACAAGATGTCATTCTTCTACAAGGTTAAACAGCAGTGAGTATCACTGCCAGGCAAACTGACAGGTGTGACAGCCCGCTAAGGGCAGGGCAGAAACCCATGCTTCTATATCAATTCTCAATAAGCCCTGAAGATCACAAGGGAGTGTTTGCAAAGGCAGCAGTCAAGGAAGTAAGATGCAAATTTTCAAGCTGACTATGACATGGGCTGTCAACACATGGGTATGTTCACATACACAGCATGCCTCTGGAAGAGACACCTGTGCTGGCTTCACACAGTATGCATATCTCTATACAGTACAAAGAAGCTAGCTATGGTCCAGGATGAAACAGCCTTCCCCTTTCTGCTTCTGGAGCTGGCTCATCTGGAGACGATTAGGGTCTGGTGTTGCATAGTGGGGTATAGAAACACCTACTCTGACAGCCTCTGACAGTGCCTGAAACCTCCAAGCACTTTGACTGTTGTGCCTTTTCTGAATAAGATACAGCAGGTAAACCAGACCTGGGCAAACCCTGCACTACAAAACAGAGTGACATAAGACAACAGTGCAGAAGACATGTTTGTACAGTACAGGAATCTGAGCCACATTTGTACATGGGGCAGACACTCTCAGAGTTGTTCTGGGCAGATGGGGGAAACCAAAGAAATGCCTAGAGGAATTTGTGCACCAGATTTTTCCCCTGCATGGCACAGAGCTCCAGCTCCATGGCAACTCCCCATGCACATCTGGAATAATTGGGTTGATGGGAAGCTGGGACAGGCCACTGGTTGAGTGCAGTCCAGGTAAATTGCTGCTGTATAGATCTCTTGATTATTGCTTTGCTTCACAGGACCACAGAAGCAGGAGAGAGTTCTTCAGCCTCCCGACCACACTGGATGCAAGGCCAAGGCACTCCAACTGAAATGGGGTGAAATGCCAAGACCAGACCCCTAGGTGTGGTAGAGGCTGGAAATAAAGATAGATAATTAATTCAGAACCTTGTAACACCTTGATGGCTCATTACAAACATGTGTTGCAGAACAGTACTGTAAGTCATCTGACTGGAGGAGTTTCTTGGCTGCTAGAGCTGCCAGAACTCTGTCATACCTGGGATTTTGATTATGGTAGTTAAGCACTACAGCAGCAGATTAACAACTCCACAGTACCAACCTGTTTAATTTATAACCTTTCTAAGGACTGGCTGTCAGGAAGATGTGAGAATGAGAGCAAAAGGCCAATCTTTTAGCTTAAATTGCACTATTATCACTCAGCTCCTATTCAGAGGGCAAAGAGTAATCTGCCATGGCAACTTCTGCAAAACAACAGATTGAGGTATGCCTGAACTGTGGACTTCTTTAGAGGCTTGGTAGTTTCAAGTTATAGCGAAAATACCTGTTCCCTTCACTACCTGACACCAACACAACCACTTACTTCATAAACATTAACTTCATAGCACCTTAAACTTTATACCAGCCACTTGCTCAGTAAAAGAAACTCTCCTCTCTTCTCCTTTCACCTCAGCTGTTATAATTCCTCTCCTTTCCACTTCCCCACTCCTTTGTTTTCTAATCCCTGTTATTCTCTTATTTTCCATAGCCCTCTTGCTCTTTTCCCTCAACTGCATTCATGATGGCGTGTTCACCAGAGGATGCTAAACCAGATAAATATGAAGTCTGGGGACAAAAAATCTCCTGCTACGTTTTTCAGGGATCCCTAGAACCATAGACTGTAATACAGTACAAGCTTCCCTCCACTCTGACTTGTTCTATAGGAGAGCATAAGCATAAGTAAACCTTAAAACCTGAAAAAGAAAGAAAGCACAACAAGCATCTGGAGACATTGCCAATTCAACTCAAGGGCTCCAAATCAGAAACAACTGACCAATTGGGTGAACAATATTGTAAATAGGAGTTTCTTTTCTTTAGCTCAATGTAGGATGGAAGAAATGCTCTACAAGTTTTACTTACTGAGATCTTTGTGAAAATATACAGGATCAGTGAAAGGACTGACAGGTAGATCTGAATCCGTTTCCCACCAAAACGCTTCCTCAGATACTCTGGCATCGTCACCACCTGCAGGGAAGGAGTTGAGGTTTCAGGTAATGGGGAACACACATAAAGCAAATTAGAGGAAGTTTTTTGCTACTCAGACGTTGTAAGAGTCAAAGGGAGAGGAGCCGCAAATGCAGTTGCAAGGAAGAGTAGCTCCAGGAATCACAGGAGAACAAGGTAAGAGTACCTAGTACTTCTCAGCTCAGATCTCTGAACAGACTCCTCACTTTTCAAACAAAACCACACGTAGTACAATCCTAGCATACTGGGATCTCTTGCCATTCATAATGCTTTGCAACATTCGAGACCTGATCCATAAATATGACCAGCAAAGAAAAGCATAACATACTGTTTTGACTTACCCCAGCTTTGATGTAGATGGGTACAAACAGCCATCCTAAGACAACCACAAATATCAGAGCCTGTAGCCAAGACAAGATCAGCTGAATTAGTTTCCTCTCTAGAGCTAGAACTTCCAAAGCCCATTTATCAAGCCCAGTAGCAGCTAGAGACCACAGAAACCACATAAACCTGTGTGGTGTGGGGGTGAGCTACAAAATATTAAGGAAGGTGAAGTCTGCTACCTGAGACCTATTTATTAGCATCTTGATCTCAGAACCTCTAATGCAAGATACCTTCCCACCCAGAATCAAGCATGCTGCAATGGTGTGTTGTAACACCTAAAAATATAGCTACTGGGGAGAGTAGTGCTTCTTTTGGTTATTATTTTGATCATTAACTGCCTCTGCACTGGTCTGTCTGGATGGTTGTGTGTTTTACAACAACCCCATGTACAGTACAAGATCTACCACATGCATTTTGTAAAGTATTTGTATTCCTACATTACCATTTCATAACTTATTTTGTGTTACCATGTGTATTTTGTGAGCTGTAGATCTTACTGTATTGCAGTGTCACAGTTTTCTGACTTGAATGGCTAGCCATGGCTTGTCTGATGCAGAATTGTACATATTTAAATGGACAAATCTAGAACAAAATCCTGCCCTGCATTATGATGTCCACAGGGCTTAAAGGGCTTTTTTAACTACATCTTTTAAGTTCTGCCCTTAGATTAAAACTGTAAGATGGACAAGAAATACTGCTTCTGCTGTCATACTAACACAAATTAGAAATCATTTCAGTGGAGTAACAGTGATAGACAAGGCAATAACAGTCAAACTTGGTATCTCTTTTAAGAGGAGAACCACATGATACAGTCAAGAGCAATATTTGCACTGTATCTATTAATCTGTATGCCAGTTCCACTATAAGTAATAAAACTTAAAAAAAAACATAAGTGATGAATTACACAGTGTACCTGTTCAAATACACACATGCATCATTGCTTCTTCCTAAACAACAATTGTTGTACACTGTGTATTGATATTAGTCTACAGAGAATCTCCCGGGAGATGAAGTGTAAGAGGTAGGTATGTTTGAAGAAGGATATGGGTCCTAAAGCTTTGAATACCATGAAATTCTGAGCAACGCTTTTTCTGTTTCACTTTGCTTAGTTTTGGTACAATGAGAAGGGAAACCAGGTTTGGTACAGAATTAGTGTAATCAAATACAGAAAGATGACAAATTAACTGTGCACATCTCATAGAGTTCATTTTAGCCTTTATCCTTCTCCTTAAATATTTATATCATACAAGTACTTGACTATGTGTAGCAACCATCTACTTGCTAATGGAAAAAGCCAAATCCCTGAGGGTGGTATGCCTCTTTCCCTGTGCAGAATTAAGGGAAGTATCAACCTATGTATACTCATGAAATTCTTTGTGTAGTGTTAATCCCTTCTGTGAAGGTGAATTATGTAGAACAAGGGCATTATTGTCCACACCCCATCGTGCCTGAGAATACAAGGGAATGGACTGAATCAGCTCATGTGAACCTACATCCTGTTGCAGTTAACACCATTCCTGGTACCCCAAGTAGTTAATATAAAGTCAGCTTCAATATCTCTACCCTAGTCTGCAACTGGAAGCAAATCACACACATAATTAAAGGAAGGAAAAACTAAAGAGGAAAAGATTTTTGGAATGCAGGTGGTTGTGAAGGATGCCTAAGGTTTCTTACAGCCTGTGAAGAATTCAGAGCCCCTTCAACAATTCTACTCAGCAAAATGCTGTAAAAAATACTGTGGATTACAAAACTGATAAGCTCTGCCCAACATCCTGCAGTCTGAAAGGGGTCTTTACAAATACACTTTGAAAGTAAACACAAGATATGTATAAGGAAGAGAATCCACTGATTCGTTTGGTTCAAACACTCTCTAAAAAGCCCCATTCAAAAGTAAAGGGACATTTTTTTCCCAGTGGCTTGGACAAGGATCAAGGAGGATGAACTAAACAGTAGATTACATTGGCACTTAGTAGTTTGTACAGAAAACAAGTGTTGCCAAACACAAACTTTGACAGTCTAAATTATTAGTCAACGTTATTTTGATTAACCTCAGCAGAAAAGCTGATGTTACAAATATGTTCACTTAAATGCATGCCACTTACATTCCATTCATATCCTCCGATGGCAATTCCTCCAGCTGCTGCTGTTCCTGCTATTCCCACAAAATGTCCACTGCCAATGTTACTGGCAAATAGAGAAGCACCAACCTAGAAACAGAAAGAACAATATTTGGCTCTTAGGTCCTGTTCATGGTTACTTGAAAAAATCATGTTCATTTGGCATTTTGAACTCATGCCCATCTGTCATCTAAGGCTGATGATAAAAATGACTTGGCAACCGACTTCCTTGACAACTTTCAAGACTCCCTCTTACCATTCCCCCTCAAACCTGACACTCTAACCATCATATTTACAATGATGGGGAAAACCAGGATGTTGCATAGGATTTCTTCCAGTAGAGTCCAACAGTTTATTACATAAATACAGATTTTTAAATATTTGCAAAACTTGACTGACATTTGGATGATATCCAAAGAATTAGGGAAGGCTGTGATCTCTCTTGCTCAAGTAGGAAACCATAAGTGCATATCCACTTGTCAGACTGGCACTCGCTACTTCATATTGCACAGTCTGTGGAGCTAAATGTATTACTGGTGAGAGCTGAACAGATTTTGTACTTGGTTCACTTTCCATCAAAAGATGTGATTCCTGAATTAAATTCTGAAAGCTGCATGGAAGAAATATCTGCTGAGAAAGTGCTTCTGGAAGATACAAACACTAGCAGATCAAGGAGTTCTACTTAAGAAATGACGGATCTCCAAGAACCCAAATATTAGGAACTGCTGAACAGGGAGAGATTAAACAAAAAATAATGGTTTATGTTGATCACAGACAGGCAGGAGCCATTCACAAGAGAAAGAGTGCCAAAAGTTGTAATTCTCTATAAAATAGCTCAGGCAGTAGAAAAGATAAAGAGAAAAGGTAGGAGCTTCATTTCTTCATAATGAAACTATTAAAGGCAGAAGAAATGCCTAACAATGATTTACAGGGTCAGACACTGAGGGACGTAGGGTGAGAATTCAAGCATGAAAAGGAGGTTGGACTGGGTATTGTGGGCAGAAGACATATGAGCCGGAGTAGTTCTGAGATGAAAAGAGGCGAGTGAGCAATGCTTTATTCACTTCTATCTTTCCTGAGAGCTACAAAGAAAAACAGGAAATAGGGTTAAAAATCAAAGAAAAGCACATAAGCAGTAGGCAAAAGAACCTCTGCTGACCAGCTTCATTTGAGGCAGATCTCTCGTGCTGAAAGATCCCAAGGTGCCTGAAAATAGGGGTTTTAGACATAGGAATGCAGGACCTACATACAGCACATTCTTCTTATGTAGCTGCCAAGTGCAGGTGGTTGGAATATGTTTTGAGTCACCTTACAAAAGGGAGAAATATTCCTTGTCTGCAATTCACTGGGAGATTTTTAGGGTCCTAAAATATATATAAAGTGAATAGCTAAAATTTCCAGGTCTACAGTCACTGCAGTGAGCTCTTTCAGTAGCAGTAAAAATCAATCTTTCACAAGCACAGGGATGACTGCCTGAGATTTGAGAGGATAAAAAGGATTTTGTTTTAGAAATCCACCTTTGAATACCAGATTTATTCTATAGAGCTATGCTAGAGCCAGGCACAGCAACTCACAAGCCTGATCTCTAATCACAAAACAGATCTCCCTCCCCAAGGTTTTATATACAATGTACAAATAAAATTCATCAGAGGATTCCACTTTCTTTTCCAAGCTTACTTTTTTCTCCTTTCCTCAGTTTGATCTTCTGATTTCTTCTAGTCTCTTTTCAGACAAACTGTTCTTTTGCTGTGACAGGACATTTATGTCACTAAGGTCACACAGTTCTGCAGTGCTGGAGTTTGTTTTCCTCTTTTTTACAGGTTTCTAGAAGCTGGTTGTGCCCTACAGAAATGTAACCAGTTTGTCATATGGCAGATATTTCTACAGGAATGATAAGTGTTGCAACAAGCATTAGCAAACAAGTCAGAGAGATCACTGGTAATAAAGAAAACCTTTTCTTCTAACCTCTTTGTGACAGCACCTGTGGTTTCCCAGCAATGATCATGAAGAAGCAAGACCCATTTATGCCAAGCATTAGCACTGTTCTCCAGTGCTTTCCCTGGAGACTGAATAATTAAACTTAAATCTAGGTTACTAGAAATGCAGTCACCAGAAAAGATTAACCACATTAATATCTGATTTTATTTAATGTGTTCCCTCTCCTGTTTCAGAAGCTCAGAATGTTCTGCAAGCAGATCCACCTAACAAAAGCAGCTAATGAAGATCCTGAAGAACTGAGAGCTGTAGTAAGCTTTGGCTCAGTGCCAGACACCCCAGGCCATATTGCAGCACTCATTGACAGTGCTGTGTTCCCAACTCTGCCCAGAGTACAACCACATTCAAAGAAAACCATGAAACCCAACAAAAACAATGCAAAATTACTAAGATCTTTAGGGCCGGCATAAGGACAAAACAATGTGAATGTAGATACCACACTTTCTAAATTCTCTTCTCTGAATTAAGGAACAGCCCATGCAGCAGAACTGTAAGATGAACACACACAAACACGGATGCAATTTCAAACAAGTTTTTTTCTTGTTATGTAGACATGGAAAGATAGAACTTCATAGCTGGGAAGATGCCTGTTACCCATACAATTGTGGCATAGTTAAAGCAAGCTGAGTGTTTACCAGACGTGCTTGTATCCTGTTAGCTGCTGATGCCAGAGGGGAAAGAGAAATTCCTGATCTGTCACAGCAGTACTTTAATGATAAAGGGAAGAAGGCAGATGAACTTAGTGCTGTGGTATTTTTGTACTGAAACAGCTGTTTACTGGAATTGCATGATTTGCTGTGGAGATGCTGCAGTACACCTAAAGAACACTGAGCTGAAACTGGGGTGGACAGAGGCAAACAATTTTTAACTGCTCTCAGTGAATGTGTTAGTGAATTGATTTTTAAACCCAATCTATGAGGAAGAGTGAAGAAGAAAGTTGACTGAAAGGAACAAAAGCTGTTAAGAGGGAAAGAGAGGACAAAAAACTGCACTAACCTGAGGCAAACGTGGAACATTAACTCTTATAAAATATTTTAAGAGATCAGGTTTTAACAAGAGTCCCCTGCTCAGGAAAAGTATCACCATGCTGCAGTCAGATTATCATCATTATGTTCTTCCCATGTTATCCATTAACAGTTTCACCTTGCTCTTTTCATTAACCTGAGGATGCATTGACATCCCAGTGCTTGCTGTTCCATTCCATGTGCAATGTGCTCTTCAAGTAAGTGACAGCATGCAGATTTTACAGCTTATGGCTGATACACATCCTATGCCACTCACATCCCCTTTCCTGTTTGAAAGTGTTAGCTTGGTTTCAAACTCTGTTCCCCCATCCCAAGCACACCTTGTCTGTGGCCTTTAGCCCCTTTACAGAGAACAGCAGAGGCTCCCTTACATCAGCAGCAGATCATGAGCCTTGCCCTGAGGTATCACTTGTCCCATGGGTCACCTGCAAACCTCTCTTCTCTAGACAAATTTCTCCCTCCCTTGTTGAGAAGTGCTCCTTGACACAGTCCACAGAATCATAGAATCACAGAATAGTTAGGCTTGGAAAGGACCTTAAGATCATCCAGTTTCAACCCCCTTGCCATGGGCAGGGACACCTCACACTAAACCATGGCACCCAAAGCTTTGTCCAGCCTGGCCTTGAACATCGCCAGGGATGGAGCATTCACAACTTCCCTGGGCAACCCATTCCAGTGCCTCACGACCCTAACAGGAAAGAACTTCTTCCTTATATCCAACCTAAGATCCTATATCCAATCCATGCTTTTCTTTAACTCACAGTTCTTCCCTGCAACATCATTTTTCCTAGCTGAAAACTTAGGAAAAAATAAGTTCCTACCTTTCACTTTGGAAAAAGCAGTACATTGCTTACAATGAAGTATTACTGCCACCCTTTCAAGGCTTTGAGATCCAAATAGAGAAGAATAGGTTTTTATTCCTCTTTCCCACTTGCTCTGCAAATTCTATGTACTGCACTATTGCCAAATCAAAACACATTTACTCACTTCCCAGTTCACTAAGGAACAGAGATGGATACACATCAAATGTGCCTCTGTCTTCCAACAAACCCTGTAGCTGTTGGAACAGCACAGTTGCAAGAAGGCTGATCTGATACCTTTCTACCTTTGTCCTCTGAGACAGAAAGAACACCTCCTGTCCAGCTGGAAAATTCTGACGGATTCTGCAGAAATCTGTTGCATTGAACTTTTCCTTTTCTACCAGAGCTTTCATCACTTCATTATTCTTCTTTCTCTGAAATTTATTTAAATTATGCATGAAACCCTGTATATCCTGTGAGAGTGCCTGCTGCAACATATGACTGTTCTCCAAGAACAGATACTTCATGTCCTACAGTGGTAGAAAGTATTTTGCTGAACCTAACTCCTTCATCTAACAAAACAAGCTAAAGTTCAGTCTGAAAGGCCCACAGTTACAAAGCTGTCACTTTCCTTGAGCTTCTCTTTGTCTTTCTGGCAAAAGCAGAGCTGGCTATGAGGATCTGAAGAGCCATATATGTCTTTCTTGAAGACATTTCCCTCAAAGCCCAAGAGACCACAACCAGTTCCTTGAAGATTCTTCTCTCATTTTCTGTAAAAAGACTGTGGAGAGGGCACAGCATTTCATACCATTATGATTAACCAACAATGATGTCAATTTCTGGCAATCAGTGAGAATGTGATTCTATACCTTGATCCCTAATCAACTACTGGAACTACTGAGTTAGCACATCCACTGCGCAAGGACAGTGATCCCAGTGAACAAACACAGTGATCTATTACGCCAGCAGAACAGCCAGAAAAGACCAACTGTGGGCTTGGTTCTGCAAAATGCTTCATGAATGCTGCTGGAGCCAACAATCAGAGGCACAGCTGGACAGATATAGCCAGGATAAGTGTCCTGCTCCTACTTTATACACTGAGGAACTGAATCTCAGTAACAATTTTGCCAGTGACTAATATGCAAAATCTATATCAAAAGTGGGACTAACCTCCAGCCCTTGATTACCAGGGTCTCCTCTAATCTACTAAACAACAGCTATTATATCATATCTTTGAACTGAATCCCTGTCTCAGGCTCATCAGTAAGAGATCCTAATACACTGCTAATGACTCTCTTTCCCTGTGAGGTCAGAAGAGCCACTTATGCCTGCCCTGGAGAGCACAGAACATGCACAACCACTGAAAAATACCATTATTTTAAGGGAATTCAACTTTTCAAGTGTTTCACAAAGCAGTTACACAGCAAGGGGCCTTATGCTGAATTACAGGGAAGAAATACGATAAATAAGAGTCCACTTACAAAACAACTTCCCTCACTCTGCCTCCCATCTACACTCTGTGGAAATGTATCTGGGGTTTCCAGAACCATGCCAAGCTAGTCCTGATGTGGCACAACATTAAAGTCAAAGCATAAAATAAGTAAAAAAGTACACACAGCATTAGCTGTTGCAGAACTGAGATCACCTCTTTGACTGAACTTTCTATAAACTTTCATTGGTTTCCTGGTCATTTCAGCCCAGTTTGCACTGGGTGATGGACATCCTATCTACCTGCTAAACCATGGCAATAGGTGTTTTGGAATCTCTCCTTATCCAAGGCAAACTTTCCAAGGTGGTGCTGCTGACCTGGTATTTAGTTTGTGGTTTGAGTGCTTGCCCTTTGTTTATTCTGAGTGATACCAGGGAGAATAGCAAGAAGGGTTTATTTTTCTGGTGCAGAAAGACACTCCTGGCATTCCAAAGGGAAGGCCCAAAGGGGTGGTCTAGGACTCAACTGATGACTAGCACTTCATCCATGCTGAGCTCACAGAGTTTGGGAAGGAGAGAGAGATGATCCTAGCAGCAGCCACTGCACCCTGGGGTCATCCTTTTTGTTTCCCCCCTGGAGACTGAAGCTTGCTGAATCTGTTGGGTTTGTGTCAGCAGAGAACTCACTGTTAGATAATCTTCCCTGGGTCTTAGGGGATTTATTAGGCATTCTCAGTGCCACTGCACAAGACAGCAGTTTTTTATGGTGAGTCTTTCTTGCCTTGTTTCTTCCATCTTAATTTACATCTGCACAAAAGGGTATTTATATTCACCCTTGACAGGCATACAAGAATTGCACAAGATTAAAACCAGCCCACAAACTAAAGTGACAGTTAAGCAAAGTGATCTGTTTGGGTTTATTCTCTCCTCCTAGAATTATAGGATTAACCTTAAAATAACTTGGAAACTTTCTCTTTCCTTGATCTTCCAATGGAACCTTAATTTTCTTAGATCTACTATACCAAATGAGGAAATTTTTTACTGTCATTGGTCTTTAATCTTTTTATGTCATTAAAGAGGCCCAATCCCTCTAAAAGCAGAGAGCAGCTCCCTGAAGATCAAGAAGACTGAAAGATGTGTAGGGATTTCTGCAGCCCACTTTAAGATTCCTAAATTGTTAGACAACAAATATTTACTCTCACTCTCTCTGACCCTGTTACTGAAGCCAGTAAGTGGGTGGAATCTTGAATCAAAAATCTTAATGAAGTGCAAAAACAATTTTGGAGAAAGAATGAAAGATCAGGGATGTTGAGGATTTCCATTAAGACCATGGAAGCATGAACAATACAACCAGTACAGACAATGCAGGTTTGTCCAAGTTTTCTGCTGTTCCAAGAGGTCACACTAAATAGACTGTATGATCTGAAAGAAATAGATAACTGTTTCTAATACCATTTCTGCCACAGGCCTGATGGACGGCTATGATCGTGTTTTGTGCCTGTGACTCCTTTTCTCCACCTTGGAAGAGAATACAGATCCACGGAAGAAAAATAATGCAAGTCACAAATAATCTTTCAATAAATTTAAACTGTATTTTCCAGTTAACAACCTTATCACAGTATTTCTAGGATTGTCTCCTTCTACAGACCAGAACTTGTTACCAAAAGTGGAAACAACAGAGCAATTCAGGGAGAAATTTCAGTGAATCAATTCTCCTCTGTGATAACCTCGCAATGAGCCAGCTTCAAGAGCAGTGAAAGGAATAAAAAGTTTTAAAGTGGGCTGAAAAGCAAAGCCTGCATTTGTCTACACTGACATTACCTATGTGTCCGGGTTCAAACAAGTTGTTCACATAATCAGGCCAGCTCAGATCTCAACACAGACAACTTCCCCAACACTTTTGCCTACCTATCAGGTGGCTTTTGTTGTGCAGTTTGCCTTGTGTCACCACAACTAGAGCAAGAGTTTGAAGCGCATCTACATGAAATACCCATCATAGTCTCAACAGTATTGTAGAGATACCTAACATTTAAGGACTAGGCATAGTCATATGGAAGTGGATACACACATACAAATGCTTTCTGTATATACACAACGTATAGCACTCACCGGCCACCAAACCATGCTTCGTCCAGCCAGGAAAAATCCACCTACTGTCCCTCGGTTGGTTGACAACATAGCCTGTGAGAAAAGAAAGAAGGAAAGAAACAAAGACAGATTGAATCATATTTGAAGTATAATAACCCAGCTGTCCACAGACTAGAATAAACAGCTGGAAGGAAGGGATAAAAGTGAAAGAAATGGGCAAAGTGAAAGAAATAAACAGAGTGGCTAAAAAGAACAAACATGATGAAGAAAATAATACAACTTGAGCAATGAGATTTGTATCTAGGTCTACATTAACCATACAAGTTCCGTTGCTTCACCTTTCATTACAGTGCCAATCATTAAAATAAAATGAAATTTAACAAAACCAAAGAAAGATCACTGAAATAAAACTGCATATGAGCACTTCATCAGGGGTGCCTTTGATTCCAAGCATCAAAAAAGACTGTAAGTTGCAAGTTCATTAACAGAAAGTGTGTAGCTCTTTTACTTAATACTCTTTAGCCCCAGCAGATAAAAATGTTTTCTTGTAGAGATATCAGCATTGTACCCACTTCTCTCTAAAGGTCAAGAAAAGAAGTTAACAAAAATTGCCTTTTCACACACTCATTTTGTATTAGTCAAGGGATGGGCTTTAGAGGGAAGCTTCATCCAGTTTTTGTTATTGACCCTGATCCAAATAATGGATTCCCATTGTCTCTTCTGATGGACTTTGAACAGGCAAATAAAGAAAGAAGACTTGGGGAAATTAGCCTGTTCTTTTCTTCTGATGCAGAAGAAAGGAAGTAAATATGGTAGATTTACATTTAACTACACACAGCAACTGGGAAATTATTTGCTGGAAAGAAACTACTCAGCATAGAAGTGCCTGATAAGCCATGGATCAGCCCTTTTTTGTCACAGACCTTTAATATGAAGTTCAACTACAGCAACATCCAAATATTGGTGGCAAAGCCTCAGCTCCCTCCTGCAGACAGCAAAGTGTTCAGATATACTGGGGGCTGCAGAGCTTTTGCTATGTTTTTGGCACTTATGATCGTGAAGAAGAGGTAAAGAAAATGTTGAGTCCATTTTGTGTACAGTCTAAATCTTTGGAGCTCCCCAAAACATTGCTGTGCTGCTAGAAAGGGATGTTTGCTTTGCAGCTGACTTCTCTGCACTGTGAAATAGACCCCTGGGATGCTCCTGGCTATCAGAGGATTACTGAGGGGCAATGCCTCCTCTCTGCTTGTTAATGGTCAGGTGTTTGGGTGACCAGGAGAGCTTGCCCCAAGGAAATGAAATTTAATGACATTCCACTGCTTACACTGTGTAGCTCACAGTATTTGCCTGTCATCTTCAAACACCTCAGCACTGAGGTTACACCAATAAGACGGTATCTGCCTTCCTCCATCAGCTGTGAAAGCACTGCACTTTGTTTTCAGATTAGGCACAGAGTTTTCCCTTGTAGTCCTCAGCACATTCAAGCATTGCCAGGATGAGGGCAGGAGGCACTGGTTTGTGATCATGAACAGATCACGATCATGATCAGAGTCATCACCTCACACCAATTCTCACTGCGCTCCACAGTGCTAAACCCCATCTGCTCACCTGCTTCCTAATAGAGACCACAGCTAGCCTGACATTTACTGATCTGATCTCTCAGCTCCTTCCCCACACACACCTCACTACTACACTTTCCCCCTAGTTCCATTCATCCACCTAAATGGGTGCCTTCACAGGTTGCCATCCCCTCTCCAAGTAAACACCCACATTTTCCCCACCATGCACTCATTAACTATCTCAGTTAAGCACCAAAATCTTTATGCAATTACACATTTTCATCTAGTGAGCCATTTTCCCAAGACCCTCTAAACTACCTGCTAATTAAAATAAAATAAAATAATAAAATAAAATAAAATAAAATCCCAACCTACCCATAGTCCCACTGCCAGGACTACCAAAAAATAGATGACAATAACAGAGATGTCCGCAGCATTGTTGATCTTTACGCTGGATTCCATCCTGGCTGCTTCTCTGGCTGTCTTCTTCTCTCCTTATGTCCTTCTTGCAGAGTTCAGGTTAATGATAAACTGTTTTCATCCCCTACGTCTTATATAATGTATAACTTCAGATTCACTTGTCTCCCATGTGCCACAAGTTGAAGCTGCTGCTTTTCCTCAGACAACAATTCCTTCCCAAATATTGCTGCTCGATGTTACAGGTGCTGCAGGTTTCAGAGTTCAACTGCCCTGCCAAAGGTGCTCAGGGTTTTAACATCCAGGAGCGGATGTCTGAGAAGGAATGAGCACGGAAAGGAGTGGCTTGGCTGCAATAAACCCGCATATTTACCTCGCTGTGTTTGAATACTGTTTTTTTTTCCTCAAGTGGTTGTACCTGTAA
Source organism: Melopsittacus undulatus (assembly GCF_012275295.1). Classification (NCBI taxonomy): domain Eukaryota; kingdom Metazoa; phylum Chordata; class Aves; order Psittaciformes; family Psittaculidae; genus Melopsittacus; species Melopsittacus undulatus. The sequence goes on along the minus strand of NC_047538.1, from coordinate 12,635,905 downwards.
GTCTAGTCATGGAAGATGCAGTTCTTTTAGATGATGATGGTAGCAATTATCTGTGAGGAGGAGTGACCTGGCACCTGGGGAAAACCCAGGGGTCCAGGAGCTAGGACACCCTGTGTCATCTCTCAAATCAGCAGCATTACTCAGTGGAGAAACAGCCCTGTATTTCTGGGAAGACAACCTGAAGCTGCCTACATCTCTCACAAGTATACAGGTAAAGATGCTTGTGACCTACAAGACTTAGATCCAAGAGCTTGCTGTGCTGAATTTTGGGGTGTTTGACTGTGGTGTTGGTTCTCTCTATTGTAGCTAATCAGCTTCACATTCAAATAAGTTCAAAGTTCATCAGAGCTTGGGTCTGCTCTCCCTTTATTTGTTCCTCTGACTTCAGAATCAAGCTAAGCAAAATAGCTGATCACAAAGATGTGAACATGCTGATTATAACAGGTCTTCACAGCTCTTAATAAAGAAGCTTCCCCAAATGATGCCTGTGTGAGCTAGAAGAGGTCAGAAAAATCCAGGATATTTAGAACAAGAGACATATTTCTGTGCTCTGAGAAGATCTGAAAGTCCTATTCTCTGCTTTATACTAGGGAATCATTATTCATGTACAGCTGACTAGGCTGCCTTTTGGGAGCAAAATGTTACCTTGAAGTCACACTGAGCAGAACAAGCAGTACAGTACACAGAAAACAACAGGTTTGACTGTTCATGCAGTGGTTATTTCTTTGAGAGTTGAAATGGAGGTCTGGCACTCTGTTCATTGGCAATTAATTTTTCTTAGGTAAACTACCCTTTGGTACCTGTGGCTAATAAAAAGCACCAAAGTCTAAGGAGCTATAACAAAGTGTGACTGCTTAAAAGGATAAAATAAAAATCTCACTAGTGTTTCAGCATCTGAACTCTTATAAAACAGTCCTGTCCTCTGACAGTTTAGGCATCTCTCCCAAAACACATTCTTCAGTTTGTCCTACAGGACTGTGAAATGTTAGCTTTAAATCCAGCAGAGAAAAAATTAACCCTGGAAGCTGCTGAGCACCCAAAATTCCCATTAGCAGCAACCTTTCCTGCTGTGTATTTCAGTGGAAAATAAAAGACTTATTTACTAACCTTAATTATCAAGAAAGAGTTTGCCTAAGATAGGCTGTAGGTGGCACTTCTTTACAAAGATTGACAGATTCCTGTGGGTCCTTGCAACTAACAAAAAGGTTGGTTTTCATGAATTCCATGTCTGCATCAGTCTGCAGAGGTAAAGCAAAGAAAATACTAGGCAGAACTTATCTACTGTAATTTATCTTGAGCTCTCATCCAGACCTCTGCAAAATAACAGAGCTCAGAGGCAAAGAAATGCTACAGCCTCCTGTCCACAGCTCCTACCATGGCCACATCCACAAGACTTCAAGGTTTGACACAACACTGGAGAATTGGTGTCTAAAAATAATAATCATGCAATTCCTGTCTTTATAAGAGTAGAAACACACTTAGTTCTGTTTTCTTTTTGAAGACCACAAACCCAAACTAAACAATCTTTACAAGACTGTCAAGAAAGGGCAGGAAGCTTTGTCAAGGCCCTTAATATCACACATCCCTCATATCTGCAGTCCAAAGAAAAACCTTGAAGCATTACACTCAGCAGACTGTCGGTGTACTAAATTAATCACTTCATTGATCAAATGCATATAAATGGTCTCTGAAATGTCACCCAAGTTTCTAGATTTGAAAAAGGCTGAACCTACCTCTTTATTAAAGCTTTTGAAGATAAGCATGAGTAAATCTCCTGATGTGAAGGGTGAACTTAGCATCAGAAGACATCTTTTTCTCACCCTCAGCTAGCAGTGTATTTCAGTGGGTACTCTTATCACCCTGAAGTGTGTGGTCAAACAAGTGAGGGCTTCAATACCAGAGAAATTGACGAATAATTTGATATACTGAGGAAATTTGTCTGCTCCTTCCTGTGAGCCATACCAGTGCATTGAAGTAAGAGAGATTTTAATAGAAGTAAGAAAAATAGTCAAAGTAGCACAACACAGCAACTGTGATCCATGTCTATGATTGCTCCCCTGTGGATCAAGTCTGATGACATTTACCTTATCATGAATTTGTCTGTTCATACCTGAATAGACAAAACAGACAACAGACAAGAGCACAAATACCTACAGAATGGTGTACTGACTTGTTCAAAATTACACTCCAGTTTACTGATGGAGGCCTGAGTTATGTCATGGATTTGCACACCCAACTACATAACTGCAAGGGCTGACAGATGTCTGATGGGGCACAGGGCAGTACATGAACTGTGTAGAAGCTGCGATTGCTCTGTTGTCATTACAAAGTTGGGCTGTAGCATAGAAAATCTGAGAATTACAGCCCTTGCTGCTCCCTTAGCCTAGTCTCTTAAAAACATGCAAGTCTTTCTTCTGAAGATGGCAAATGATAAAACAAATAGCAAACCAACCAAACTACAAAGAGAAAGATGCATTATGATGCAAACTACCTCCCACAGGGGAACTCCTCTAATCTTGTCTCTGACATTTCTCTAAATTTCTTTCTAAAGCAAGCAGATTGCTTTTGGGGATGCTCTTCAGAAATGCTAATTTATACACAGGAGCCTTTGCACAGTTAATAAAGGAGAAAACCAGACAAAAAAAATTGCAGTTGTTTTACTTGCATAAGGCTATATACTATGTTAGTAAAGTCTCTCCCCTCCTTTACTGGTTTCCTAGCTATGCAGCATGAAGCTAGTGAGAAAAGAGATCATATTTGCAAGCGGACAAAATAGAAATTAAAAGGCCTCCAGCAAAGTTTTCCTAAGATGGTCCTAATAATAGAGGACAGCAGTTACAGTGGGAGACAGGAGAATTTTGTAGCACCTATTCTTTGATGAAACAAGGACCTTTTTCTCTCTGTGCATACTTGCTTAAGTGAGCAAAAATTTGTCTCTAATTAGAATAATTAGTCACAGAAGGATGTCAAATATGCTGGAAACTAAAGAGCAGAATCCATGGAAGACAAATTACTGAAAGGTAAAAAGATCCAAACTCCAGTAGATATGATGAAAATAGAAGAAAATACCAGTAGGAAACCAGGTGCCTTTCTAAAAAGTTATCAGAGAGAAAGCAATGTCATTGTATTCTTATTCACTTAGAAGATCACATCAAGAAACATGAGAAAAAACAGGTATTTATCAACACACAAAAAGATAACATTCTCTAGACTAATTATCTAATTAGTGTTTCTTTGGAGGAGAAATACCAGAGGACACAAAAATAGGTTTACATGCACCAGAGTTGAAGTAAGGAAATATATGCAGTTCTTCAGCAACTGATTAAATTATCTCTGTGTGATTACTACGTACACCCAGCCCTGCAGTATCTAAGCATTGCCAATGTTATAAAAAGAACAGTTCAAGGACTGTACTCTTCCTGCAAAATAGGCTAAGACAGCAAATAAAGTAACTTGGATTTATTTCTGGTTTATTGATGGGTTACTTATTCGTATCATTCAGGAGATTAATAGGGTAGGATTAATGGCAAGATACAGGTTTGAAATTTCCACTGCAACTAAGTTGAACAGCAGATTAAAAACTACTCCCCAAAACCAATGCAGATTGGCAACCAGATTGAGCAACCTGACTGTGGGCAGATCACTCCTCACAAGCAACTTCTCATTAAAACATGATTATTATCTTATAGACTGTATAACACACAACATAGTTCTTATCCTCATCATATTTGTATGTTAGAGGCTTGCTAATCCTTCTTGGGAGCTTTCTACCTTTCCCCAAATCAATACTTCCAGAAAAATATTTTGTTAAGAGTTTGTTACATGGTGATTTGCCACTTCTATTACAGCTAAAATTAAATCATAGAAGGAATTACCCAGAGTGGCTGCATAATGGTGACCACAACTCACAAATGTTTTGGTACTTCATGGGTGCTTTAGGGAAAATAATACCTCCATTGCATAAAACACAGGAGAGAAATGAACTGGAGATGAGCTGCTCATGCCCCTTCCACTGAAACAGTTCTCCAGTCTTTCAGGTGAGCTAACAAAACCCCTGGTTGCTCCTCCTCTATTTTGCTCAAAATAAATGTCATCACTCTAGAACAACAGATAGCCTCAGCCCTTGTGAGTGCTTTGATTGCCCTGCAGCAATAAGCAGCAACAAACATATCATTATTATGATTATTTATTGTATTTGACAGGTTAATTTGATTTAAAAAAATCTAAGTGGAGGAGGGAAAAGATCATAATCTGCTAATGTAATAGCCTAATATATATGTCAAAAGTGTTCTACAGGATCCCAGAGGCTCTTCAGTTAAGAACACTTGATTGCACAGTGTTTGGCTGGAAAAATAAATAAGGAAAAGAACCTGAATAATACTGTACAAAATGCAATATGAAGCTTCTGGAAAAACGGTAAGAGCAGAAAACATTGTTGGAGAGAACCCAGAGGAAACATTCCTTAAGGAATCTGGGCTGAGAGTGTTTGAATTTGGTACAAACACCTTTTTGCTACTGGAGCAATAAATTGACCAGAAACAGGGAACAGTGAGACATGGGACTCCCAGGTCAGGATAACACCAAAAAAGCTAACAAACAAACAAACGAAAGCCACAGTCAACAACAGAAGAGACCATACACAGATTACAGTTGGAAAAAAAAAAGAGAAATGGAAATTAACATGAAGAGTGTATAAAATACACTAATATTATCTGGAAGCAAAACCACTGATAAATTCCTAGCTACATCTGTGCAGAGGTATCTTTCAGTCAGACTAAGTTCTGACAGAATCTAGAACAGAACAAAAGGCCCAGGTGTTATTCTGGCATGAAATGGAGGTCCCTCCTGAAGGGGATGGATCTGCCAAAAAAATGAGAAAATCTCAAAACAAAAAATATTTGTTCTATAAAAGTTCAATAAAGTTTCAATCTTCTAAACCTACTTACTGCTAACTACTGAAGTTACTGAAGAACTGCTAACTCAGACGTTAAGGCAGGAGCCTGCATCTATTTCCAGAAGAAACACCAGCCTAGATTGGTATCTAAAAAAGTCTGTAAAACTTTCCTAACAGATCCAAGAAGTAGTCCAGTCATGAGCTATGCATCCTGAGCACGTGATACAAACCAATGACAAATTTCCTTACTTTAGTTATCATTGAGTGTAAGACATGGATAGTACTTGAAAACTTCACAAAATGCTATCATCACAGGAATCATCATAACTGTATATCAGATCTCAAGACTCTTGTACCTCTAATTGAGCTCCTAGGAACATGTGAATGGAAAGAACATTGCCTCGATTACTGAAGTGAAGGAATAAAACAATTCCAAGGGAACTCTACCTTTCCATTTAAAAGACCCATCCTCAATTCCTAAGTTCTTTGGAAATCGGGACTTAAAACATTAATTAAACTATAATCCAGAATGACACCAGAGGCTCATGGCTAAGCATAGCACATGTTAAATAGCTCAGTAGCTGTAATGAAGTTATCACTCATTCATATTCAAAGCTTTGATTTATGTTATTGCTTTACAACATGGTTTTGGTAGCATATTCTTTTTATTCCAATTATAATTTTCACAGCTGTACATATGTGATTTAAGCTACATCTGATCATGAGGTTTATAGCTAGTCTGGTGAACAGTCAAATTCAAGTAGCTAAATATATTGTTTAAAATACTTCATGAAGCCTTCTGATACTGTGAAAAGTATCAGCCACCTTGTGAATGACGAAGTGTCAGCAAAACTGTGTGGTGACTAAAACTGAAACCTCAATATACATGAATGTTATCATTTTATTTGCACTGCCAAAACAGATAAGAAAATTTATAGAAATAATTTAATAATAGATAGTAATCATTTAAATCTCCCCCCTAAGCAGCCTTTGGATAGATTTTAATTGTTATTTTGTAGAAACCTGAACATTCTAGAAGGACTTTTAATTTGTGGATCTCACAGACTAATACCTGTATACATTGGATCTATGTTATTTCAGTCTGTAATATACATGTTTACCATATACATCCTGTGTATTTTATGTGAGGATGTCCCCATGTATGTGAGAACCCTATTGCATGAACACGAGGTGACACATTGATGGGTGTGGTTGTTTCCAGGACTATGAGATATAAACTTTTTAGAAGAGTGCTGATGACACCAGCAAATAAACCCCCACACACATACTTGATCTTTACAGGTGCTGTACAATTTGTTTCCTCGCCCTGTGATGTAAAGAGCTAAACTAGAGCAACAGATAAACTGGTAATTAAACATAATAGGATTTACAGTAAGGAAACTCTTCAAACTGCCCATAGCTCTTGCTAAAACAAATCCTCTGTCCTGATTCTGACATTGCTAAATCCCTCAGGGAGACAGGTTACTGATGCCTTGGACATCACGTTTAAAACTGCCGAGAGCACTTTTAATTTGAAGCAATGCTTAAAGCAGAGGTATCAGTCAAGAAGACATTAGCATTCCCAATGTTATCAACCCCTTTGTTAAAGGGAACCCAGCTGCAGATTACCACCTAAGAATGCACAAGAAGGAAAATATTTAGGAATACACTAGCTTCAAAAGCCATATCTTTCCTGTTATCAGACAAGTCAAAACACCAGAAAGCCTGACTAACTGGATGGGCAGGTATTCCCCAAACCAATGCAGAATGTAAGGAGTACAGAGGGTGAAAGTGACACTCAGTTGTGGATATTCTCCAGCAGAAGAAATGGTCTTCAGGGAGAAAATGTCCAGGAGATGTTCTGTGCATTCCTGAAACACCTATCGCAGGATTAGCACAATGTAACTAAAGTAATCAGCATTGTAACCTTCCTTCTTTCTCTTGAATGGTCACAGACTCTTGTTCCAGGATTTGATAAAAAACTAACTTTTCTACCAAAAATAGTGATTAATATTTTTCATTCATCCAATCCACTGCACAATCTGTAACTGAAATCTAGAATTCACATTTAGTATCATATACCAAATTATTCTGTTCAACAGTGTTAAATGTAAACACTAACGCATCCTTGTGCCGGCTAATTATGCTAATACTGAAAGGCAAGGAGAAAAACTCCTGGAATACTTTTTCTTTCCAAATGGTTCCATGGGGATTCAGTATCTTTAATTTTCTTCTTTAAAGCCAGAGAAGGATACTACTAACAATTAGGAGTGGGAAACCAGTATGAGCTCCTTTTAGCAGCAAGACATATGAAATTCACCTGTTTTTCAAGTCATATGCTTCAAAGAAACTCCTCAGGCTTTGGCAGTTTCTGGGCAGCATGATCTGTAATGGAAACATAGAATAGATCATAACTAAATCTAATTTATTCAGCAGCCACACTTACTCTATTACTTACACTTGCAATAATTTCTGTGCTTTTTCTCCACTTCCTCACTACATTACCACAGTATGTAAATTCTGTATGAGGTAATCCATCAGAAATAAGGATCATTGATTGAAGCTGTTGACAGCCTAGGACATCCTAATGTGTGTCGTTAATGTGAACTGGTGGTAACTGGGCAAGGAAGCTAAGCATTAATGATAGGTTCTTTATGTGTGCTTACAGTAAGACAAGGTGGTTAGCTTGGAATTACCCTTTACTGTCACATTACTTCAGGTGTGGAACTTCAGTGACTCAGGTGCAGGTGCAAATCATAGCAAAGGGTGTCTAAAATCTCGAAGATATTTTTCAGTGTCAGTTAAGAAGTTTCATATCATCACAACATTGCTTTTGGAAACAGTTAAGGACTGTAAGACGTACCTATGTAAATGAGGTTGAGTACTGAAGTCACCCCAGATAAGAATGCAGCTTCCACTGATCATATCCAGAAGGACTACATAGCAGTGGAATATAAACTCACAATCTACTCTGAAAGATTAGTCCTGGAGAGCAAAAATCTCTTCTAACTCCTCAAATGCTGCCGATCCTCCTTTAAACTCATGCAAAAGGAGTGTAAATGTTTTGGGAACATCATGCAAAGATCACTGATAGAATGAGAGATTCACATTCCAGAACACTCTGGGTATAGCCCAGAGGGACCATTAGAGTTTGAGTTTCCATTTGTGCTCACAGATAAAATTTTATCTGAACACTTTAGAGAATAAGCAAACCACTCGTTTATAAAAAGAATAAAATTCAAAGACTACCCAGATTAGGCCTTTTGGTTGCCAGGAGACACGGCACGTGTGTGAATAAACATGTATGCTTGCTGGAAAACTTGTAGATTCACAGCTTTAGGTGATTCTTTCCACATCTAAAAACATTTTTACATTGTATTTGTCACTTCAAAACACTCAAAGCTATTTCCTGCACATCAGTAATAGGAGTTTCTATAAGAAAGTTAAACCTCCAAACTAGGAAACACCTAAAAAGCTATTTTTACACATTCATTCATTAGAAATGACCTCACGTGGCTGAAGTAGTACTTGAAATGTGCCCTTCTCAGAGATCACAATGGATAGATAATACTAATCGTTGTTGTACAGTCACAGGACACTAAACTGATTAAGAGTGGTTATTATTTTACTACTTGTTAACATTTCCTTAAGAGTACAGAACAACTGTCTGTACACCTGCAGAACAATCCTGTACTCTGGATGCTCCTGTTAGACCAAGGCCATGTTTAGATTGAGAAATTGAAGCCCTTCAGGCTTGATTTGCATTCTTGTCAGCATCTGCAAAAAGGCCAGGTAGTGCTGCCTGCTCCTTCTGCTGCCCCTCCCTTTTGCCATTTTTTCACTAGCTGTATTCCCTGATGAGCAGGGTCTTGAGGTCCCAGCAATGGGAGTCTGCATGCATCCCTCTTGCTAGCTTTCAAATTAAAAGAGCAGCCTGTAGGACAGCTGCTAGGCACTTTCAGGCTGCTTTTTGCTACAGTCTGGCAAATTGCGTTTGAATGGTACATAAAAAATGACACAGTATCCAAGCACTCACCAAGCACAAGTGTCCTCAGGAGTAGCCCAGTGTTTTCCTTGACACTGTATCTGGAAGAAGCTAATATCAAAAAATAAATTTCTCCACAATCTTGCACATTATACAATGTGTCCTGATTTCTTACTTTGTCATAAAATCAGGAGGAAAACACATGGGTATCAGGACACAGCACATTTGAGGATATCCTTTTGTATACTGTGCTAACAGCTAGCACAAATACTTCACCTGTCCCCTCTCAGATAATTACAGCTGTGATCCAGCTCACATGCCTGAGACACATCTGATTTGAGCTGCTACTGATCCAGCCTTATCCCAGACCAAACTTACAGGATGGGTAATTCTTCCTTAGGTTATCAAGGCAGAATTTTATAAGTCTTTGACCAAGTTGCTGCTGTAATATTAATCTCTACTGTTGTAATTGGCTTGGAATGCACTGTAGAACATAGGAATTTCCCTTATTTGAAGAGGAACAAGTCCAAGGGACAAAAAAGGTGACAGCTACTGCAGATTTACCAAGAGAACATTTTGCCTGAAAAACCTGCCTGCCTTCTACAATAAAATAATTAGTTCTGTGGATGAAGTAGCAGGCTTTTGACATGATCTTCCACAGCATTATTATAGCCAAACTGGCAAGGTAAGGACTGGATGGGAGAGCTTAAAAAGGGGGGTGAAAAACTGGCTCCACCATCAGACTCAAAGATATTACAAGACTAAGTGAAAGCTGATTCTAAGTCACATCAAGTTCAATACTCCTTCGTATCTTCATCAGTGACCTGGACCTTGACAATAGGACAGAATGCACCTTTATCAAGTTTGCAGATTACATCAGGTGCAAGAGATCAATTAATGTGATGAAGGTACTGGCTGCCATTCAAAAGGACCTCAAAAAGCTACAGGAATGAGCCAACAAGAACCTTGTTTAATTCTGCACAGGCAAACAGAAGTTCTGCACCTGGGACAGAAGAGGTTCATGAAACAGGAAAAGCAAATTAAACATGTGGCAGCAATGGCAACATTCCTTTGCAACAGTGAGGGCTAAGTGCATACAGGGCTGCATTACAAAGAGCACAGCTAAGGAGGCTGATGAATGTGAACCCTGCTTTATACGTGTGAGGTAGCATCTTGAGCACTACATCCAGTTTTGGGCCTTTCATCACCAATGTGATACTGATAAACTAGAGAGAATAGTGAAAGGTCAGTAAAATAATTTAATGCTTAGACCAAATGGTTTCTGGAGGCCTGTTTCAAACTAAATTATGTTAACTGGAGATCTCTGACATGTTTCCTGTTCTTCAAAGGCCATCTTGCTGGTGGCAAACACAAGGCTGTTTGACAAGCTCATCTCTGCATGCAGGTACATTCTCATAGGTTCACAAACCACCTTTGACGCACATTCTCACAATTACAGCGCTAAAACAGTCAGTGCTGTCATATACTCATTTCTTAGTATTCACTGCTAATCCCTGAGGATACTACCAGGCAAAATCCCATAAAACTCTGGAGAAAGCAGGATATACTTCAGTGCCACTACTTCATTGTGACTTATCTGAACAGAAACTGCATGTGAGCTAATTGAAACTATATTAGGGCTGTGGGGGCAAAGTCTGGAAGCTCCTAATCACTATTTGTTCAGTTCTTACATAGACCTCTCTTTGGAGTTGCAGGAATGGTGCCTAAATAAAGGCTGAGCAAAGCTGACAATGGACTCCACTCACTGCCTGCCACTGATTTACACTAAACTGCTGGTGTATGATTTGGAGCCTGAGGCTACATATCTCAGTATTTAATCACTGTGGAGAAATCAGCACTTTTTTTTTTTCCTTTCAAAGAGGAATGTCAATTCTCCTCTCAGATGCAGAAGGATAGTTGAAAATCAGTGGAACAGCTGAGAATAAAGGAGAGTAATGACTTTGACTTCCCTTTGACTTCTTGATCCCAAAACTCAACAAGGGTAACCACAAGGTACCAACAATAACAAAGGTCAGGCTTGGGGTCCTGACTGTCTGTGGTCCTGGACAGCACTTGGGAGTGGCAACTGTTGAGAACCATCCAAAACTGAGCCAGATTCACCTCCATCCTCACTTTCTTTCTTGCTAGAAAGATTCCCTAGAATACCAGCCCAGTGGAAGTTTGGCACAGAGAGCCTGTGTAGCCACAGTGGGTTCTTCACAAGACGTTTTCAGGTGCTTTGCAGGATTAGCATGAAAAAAGTAATAAATCAAATGTAGTGACTAGAAAGAGAAGGATGAAGAGGAAGAAAGCAGCTGCTAGATTTTAAGAGCAAACTGAGATTGATCAAAACACACACGCACACACACACAAAGGCTATCTATATCTACATTTGGTGTTAAAGTCATTGTGAGTTAGCTAATTATAACAGATTACACATATTAAATCTAGGTAAGTCAAAGGTAAAATTACTAAGATATTCAAACTTAAACCAACAGAAAATACTTCACTATGTCCTTTTCCCACTTCCAATTTTTATTTTCATATTCCACACAGACCCCTTGGAAAATGTAGGCCTGATCTTTTGTTGCTTGGCAAAAGCTTGCCTTTAATGTGATTCATAATATACGGTAAGGTGAGTAGGGTAAACAGGTGCTCAGTAGATTATCAACACAAGAGCAAAAAACATACCCAGTTCTTCATTCTCATTATTCTGGCCATGCTTAGAGCTTGGTGAGTTGTAACTCTCCATCTTTTCGCTCTCCAGTTATGTCATTTCCATTGCCTGGGAGACTGCAAGGCTATTTCATGTAGGTTTCTAAGGGAGAAGTACATGTTAACAGCCAATATTTGCTTTTTTATGTATTATGTTTCTAGGGCTTAATGGCTTATGTTTCCTTGGCAACAAACACATCATGTGCTTTTTAATCAGGTTTGCATATGGGCTGTGTACAGGACTGGGCCAGAGACAAGGTTTCTAAAACATTATGAATTCAGATAAGTGGATCTACCCTTTGACAAAGCAAAGAATCACACTGGTGATTTGGCAGAAGCACCAGAGCCTTCCCTTGTCTTTATAGAACTGCTCAAACTGCAGTCTTCTGCTTTTAGTATCTGTTCATAGTGCACATAAGACAGTGATCAGTCCTTACTAAAGCAAAGACTATCCTCACTTATCTTACATCAATATAATATCGTTAACTTCTTGGTTATCCATTGAAATATTCTACAGTGAAAAAACAGAGGAATTCAGTTTGGCCAGTAAGGCTGCACTGTGGCTTATCCTGAAGAAATCTTGGGAAAAAAACCAAGCTGTTTATTTTGTTCCATATTTTTCTACAGAACAGCTTGTTACAGGAAACAGGCTGCAGCCTTTTTCAAAACTTGAACGTGTTTTGTGAAATCTTCTGAAGATCACAGGAGGGTATCCCACATCCACAGAAAACAGAGCTCTTAAACTACATAAACCATACTGATAAAAAAACAGGCTTCTGATAAATATGCACCGGCAGAACTAACTCTTATGACTGAAGCCAGCAGAGATCATTAAAGTGCCACTCTGAAGTGCCTCTAAAATTCTGTTTCATAACAAACATAAAAGCTCTATGTTCAAGTCTGAAAAGAAATAAATTAACTCAGAGTCTGTCAGAAAATTATGGTTATTGGTTTGAATGATCCTGTAATGCTATCTTGAGGCTGTAATTGTACATACTTTCAGGTTTCCTCTTCATAAAAACAATTAATCTTACATTACAGCTTTCCTATTAGAACTTTCCATAGCCGTCTTGTGAATTAAATACTTGGTTCTAAGTTCTGTACTCAGGTATATAAACAAGTACTGCTTTCTCCTTCCATTCCATTAATAGTTTCAAACTTCCTTCACAGGATACCAACCCTGGCAGAGAGAAGAAAACCCGAGCTGCAGGACTTTCAATCCCAGTGGGACTTGAACTGGGATAGTTTTAGTGGTAGGAGATGAAGGTTGCTGGTCCAAAAGGATGTGGATTCCTGCCCCTTTGACAGGCACTGATCAGAAACACATTGCATGTGTCATTTACAAAACACTCATAAATCAATCACTCACTGATTCGGCAATGACTTTATATCTATGACTTACAATGAAAGTGAAAGGCAGAGATTTCCACTCTATTATCATACACAAACCAGTGCCTTCTGATTCTGTTACACTTTCCAGAAAAGCCTCATTCTACAATCAGATCACCTCACTTGCAGGTATACACACCAAGTCTGGGGTTTCATGCAATCACTGTTCGTTCACCACGCAAAAGGAAGGGGATTTTTATCAAGAGGATACATGAATATCTCTCTGTGGAACAAGGCATACAAGTGGAAAGAAAGAAGCATGGAAGAACCATCTACCTCCCCAGAAGACTAAACCTGTGACTATATAACTGGGAAAAAAAGAAACAAACCTTGTGCCAGTACCGGTCTTCAGCAGTGACTGAAGGTGGGAAATGATGTTGAAAAGGTCACTTTTATTTTCTTTACTTGATCACGTCCCTGGAAATAAGTAATGTCATTAATACCATATAAATCTTGGCTGACCCCCACCTTCGTAACACTGTAAAACCAGCAACAACCAAGAGAAGGTGGAACACTGAATCTCCAATGCAAAGTGCCAGATAATTCAGTTGCTTATATTCTTAGACAGTCATTTACACAGTATCTGATGTAAGTAGTAAAGAGTACAGTCACGTGATCCATAGGCACCTTCAAACATGTATGGGTGAGTAATCCATATAGTGCTCAGAGCTAAGGGAGGCTTACATCCACTGGCATCAGGACCGAAAATAAGAGGAAGGAGAGCTCAGCAGAGTTTAGCTGGCTTCTGCATCTTCACTGATAGCTTCAGACACACAATAAATAACAAGACCTTATGAACAAAGGTGAAGTTAAGCTTATACAGACTCCTGTCCTACTGAGTCTGCTTGTGAGTCAGGGAGAGAAGAGAGGGACAGAAGCATGCTAATGATCTGCTGCATGGTGATGTGAGAGTCAGGCTTGTCTCTAGAGCTTCTATGGAAAGCAACTAGATGAAATTTTCAGTGCTCCAAAATCTACAGCCTAAGGAGGTAAACAATGATGCAGTTCTAGAGACATCCACTCACACAGTATGGAGAAACTCAGCAAAATAAAAAAACACCTTCCTTTTCTAGTTTGGAAGTCAGTTTTGATGCCATAAAACTGCAGAGAGTAAGAGAGGGTTTCTCTGGATGATTCTACACACATCTCACTGATCCTCAGGGAGGATACCACAGATCCCTTCTTTCTCCTCCACATCTTATCTCTTGGGTTTTGATTTATGTTCCAGAAAGAGGAACTTGCCTCTTCCCATTGTTTCAATTGGCATTAATCTGTTTGGCTTCTTTATATAAAGCAATCAGAAGCTTCAGAAAGAAACTATTCCAAGCACAGAAAAAGAGTGATCCATTGTTCCACCTGAACCCAGAAACACAATGAAAGGATTATTAAACACATGGAAACAAGATCTAATACATAGGGAAGAAAAAAGAAGGAGGAAGCGGAACCAAACTATACAATGGAACAATTAGTATGAGAGACATCTCTACAAATCACAATGAACAGAACTGAAATTAATAAATAAGGTGTGCACTGACCCATTACAGGTGACATAGGGAAGAAAAGATGACAGCAAAACTGATGCATCAGGTGAGCTTGTGTAAACAGAGGACTCTGTTTAACTCCTCTCCTTTGCAGTTATATCACATCAGCCTAGATCAGCACAATCAGAACTCCCCAGTTGCTAATGCACCAATCTGAGCACAACTGAATATCAAGGATGGTAAAATGAAATTGCCTCTGGTTGCCACTTCAAAAGATGTAATAGAATAATTCTCAAAACCAACATCAACACTGTACTACAGAGCATCACTAAACTGTAGGCAAAGCAACTCCCACAAAGCTTGCAAACTGGTACATCAGGCCCAGTTTCCCCAGTGGCCATGAATGTTGCCATCACTGCATCACGAAACCACTGGAAAGAATTCATTGTTCCCAGTTTAACAAAGCAGCCAAGGCATAGGAACTTTCTGCTTTAGAACACAATCACTCACTTCATCAGTGACACAAATGTAGAAAGCATGAGGCAGTCTTGAATAACTAGCTGCAATGCTCATTCTCCAGGAACTGAGAAGTAAATTGATTTCTATATGACTCAGCTGCTCAAAACAATACCAAGCCTCCCTTCCTCCTGCACACACACAGACACATTTTTTCTTTTAAAATAACAAGTATTATTACTATTAGAAGTCTGGGCAGTCTGGTGAAGTTCCTGCTGACTTGAAAAGGGGAAATATAACCCCAATTTTTAAAAAGGGAAAACAGGAAGACCCAGGGAACTACAGGCCACTCAGTCTCACACCTCAGTGCCCTGCAAGATCATAGTGCTTCTGGAAACTATGCTAAGGCATATGGACAATAAGGGGGTGATTGGTGACAGCCAACATGGCTTCACTAGGAGCAAATTGTGCCTGATTAATTTGGTGGCCTTCTGCATGGGGCTATGGCATTGGTGGATAAGGGAAGAGCAACTGACGTCATCTACCTAGACTTGTGCAAGGCATCTGACACTCCTGCATGGCATCCTTGTCTCTAAAATGGAGAGGCATGGATCTGACAGATGGACCACCTGGATAAGAAATTGGCTGGATGGTGACACACAAAAAGTTAGTCAACAGCTCAATGTCCATGTGGAGACCAGTGACAAGTGGTGCTCCTTAAGGGTCAGTATTGGGACTGGCGCTGTTTAATGTCTTTGTTGGTGACATGGACAGAGGGACTGAGTGCACCCTCAGCAAGTTCACTGACGACACCAAGCTGTGTGGTGCCCAGAGAAGCTGTGGCTGCCCCGTCCCAAGAGCAACCTGGTCTAGTGAAAGGTGTCCCTGATCATGGCAGGAGGCTGCAATTGAGTGTGCTTTAAGGTACCTTCCAACACAAACCATTCTATGATTATCTCAAAATTTAAGAAGCATCATACTGTGCTTACCATGGTATAAGTATGTTTTTCAGGGGAAAGCTACTTGGAAAGATTTTCTGCCTGTTACTTTATGCAATGAAAAATTTGTCACTGTTTTTTGTGAATCTGGTCACAAACAATTGTGGTGCAATAATTTTGTGTTCATGTTCTTCATCTGTAGGAAATTGGTTCTAAAATTTGATGCCAATTTTCCATTTGAATCATGTCTATCAAAACAACATCACATCCCTATTTTTACACTCCTAGAAGGTAAAGAACATATAGAAACATCATTTCCCTGGGATGTGGCACTGCCTAAAGTCACAGCAACATAATGTAAAAGGCAATTGAGGTCACTTTAAGTAGATTCCTGATGAAAATTTAAAATTGTCAATTGACTAAATATTAGATTATTAATAACTTTCTGAGGATATGATTTGAAGCAGAAAGAGCACATGCATCCATTCACAATGACAGTAAGGAGCTCCATCTCAGTTCAAAAGTAGTAAAAAGGAATTAAAGCCCATAGTACACAGACTTGCACCTGTGAGTTACAGTCCTCAAAGGCTCTAGATGGTATGTAAGCCATAAAGATACTGACAGCCAGAACACTCTGAGGATGAAAGCACACACATCAGCAGTGGAATGTGCTACTGCATGGTCATTCAGAGAAAAGCACTTCTTCTACCTTTATTTGCCTATATAACATGATGGACTGGCAGCATTTCTTTTTATTGTTTTTTTTTAAACTCCAAATAAACCCTTTTTATTAAATGACTCCCAATGGCAGCTTCAGATAAATAGTGCTGCTCCTGCAAGTGAGGTGACACCACAAGGAACATGATAAACACCTAAAGTTTTGCCTCTGGGCTCCACAAAATTCCTTAAACTGCACATGCAGCTCAGTTAACCCTGCTCAAAGGTAGTTTCCAGTGACTGCTAAGGTGAACAGTAGATATTTTTCACACAAATTACAAATTCTGGACATAGGCTGTAGTGTTCCTAACACTCACAGATTTGTTTCCCCACATTCACAATATTCAGGGCAGAATCAGTGCTGCCAAGCAGTACTGAGCTGTTCAGTTTCAAATGAGCACAGAAACACCCAGAGAGAGGATCAATTTACTTAGAAAACATTAGTGATTCCTTAGTTATCATGGAAGAAAGATACCTTAACAGTTGTTCTTTTTCCTTAACCTTAAGATACCTTAAGTTGTTCTTTAATAAAGAGCAGCCAATGCAAACCCAAAGTCTCTCCTTCCTGCCATTCTTGTAATTTTAAATGTGTTCAACCCCTAACACCTAGGCTGTGCTTTGGTTTTTGAACATTGTTCTGACTCCCTGCCTTAAACCAAAGAGCACTTGGCATAGTTACTGTATAATTAAGTTAAACACCCTAACAACATAGCACCTTATCAAGCACAGGAATTTGAGGTACCTTAATGGTAGCATAAAATCAAAAAGGTGATATATTCTAAGGAATTAGTTATTGAAGGCCATGTCAAGAGCATGTCAGGCTTGCATGTGAACAACTGAAGATACTTATCTCACTTTAATAATGGTCCCAAAGGGCATAGGATTGTATAGATTGCAGGTATGCAGGGGCAAGGTGCTCTGACATCGCATCCTTTTTATAAAGACACTGTACTAAATGCCTTTATCTTATTTATACAAGTATAAATAAATATATTTAATTAAAAATAAATATAGTGAAGCATATTGTCTATACATAGGAAGATAAATATTCTATATAAATATATTTAAACAATATAATTATAATCACTATAATATAGCTAATATTTAATATTTATATTTAAGAACTATAATTAAAGATTAACTATATCTAAGTATGTTACCTTCATATAGGAAGTAGTATATACTATATTAAAAATATATTTTGTATAAATTCCTCTAAAATTATTTCTTTAAGTAGTACATCTAGTCTTACATATAAGCCTATAAATTTGATATATACTTTATTATTTATATATAAACTTACAATTTAAATCCAACATAAACACATTATATTTATTTGCAATGCCACTGTATTCAGTTCAAAGGTGCTCTGATGTTATTACTTGTAACAACACTCATAAATAATAGTAACATAGCACAAAACCTATTTATTCTTTGTGAATTTTATAGTTTGGGGTGGATTGGGTTTTTCCTACAAAACCTAACAAGAACAGTAAAATAACAAAAGGATACGGCAGCCATTCTATGCTGTCCTTTCAATAAATCAATGGAATTGCAGGGAAGAATGAGAAGAATCATTCATTTAAGAGAGAAAAGCAGGCTGGGAAGTATGATTAGCTGGGCTACAGCTACAGGTCTCAGCAAGCAAGTTTGCTCCAAAATTCTCTAATCAGACACTTCAAGATGCTCAAAGATTGGGGTGATGCTAACAAGGAAAACAGAAGCTACTATTTGTTCAGTTTCTTCTCAGCCACCACTAGAAGTGTCTTTCATTTCGTTAAATGGCAAATCAGTGCTGATTACAGTGATGCTTAGGGAGCACAAGCAAATACCTCCATGTATTGTAGCAGTGTGAGTAATACTGAGTGACCTTTTCTAGTCCCAGTTCTAAAATATACATCTCAATGGATATCTGCCCCCATCCTGTTCAGTCATGAAGCATAAAGGCACAGTCAGTCCTGCAGCCCCTGAAGTCTCCTACTGAAAACACTGTTTTATGCCATGAGTCACAAAATCACCTACTAGGAAGGTATTTGTAGTTTCTGTACTTTATTCTGCTGTCTTAGAAACTCTATTTTGGAATAAAACAAAGTATTGATTCAAGATAGGCAGACAATTAATCACCTTTCAAATGTAAAGCTGTAGAACACAAAAGCATTTGTGTTAGCTTCTCAGAATAACAGAGAAACTCCTTTATTATAATAATTAATAATTAATACATCTCTGGGTTTTAATTAACACTTTGGATCTGAGAGTGCAACAGAGTGAATCCTGTGAGAACACAGTTCTCCAGTAGATGGAAGTATTAGTCAGCAAAAGCTGAGCTCATATAGCAGACAGGTTTGTCTATCCTGCTTGCTGTCTTCCCTACTACACACAGTTTTACCATGTAGATACCCCAAGTGGTTGACACTGACGGAAAACAAATTTATAATTCATTATGCATAACTATGATAATAATCAGTATAGCTCTCCAGTATTTCTGTATCACAGCATACAGTTATTATTTAAGAATTTACAAAAACCTGACGTTGGTGAAAGATTGAAGGCAGATATTCCAGGTAAAATATACCAAAGCCCCATAAGCTCTACCAGCCTTTTCCCATAGCTCCCTGACAGTTAAACAAACACAGTCCAGCTTCCTGCTTTTTTTCTCATATTTCACCAATAAATGTCATTCTAGTGTAAATGTTTAAAAAGTGCTTAAATACAATGAACTCAAGGTGTCAGGTATAATGCTGAAATAAAACAAAGCCAAGGTCAGGGTTCACTCTGAAGCTCAGCTGACAGGAAAAGTAACACAAATAGTCATTACTAGTAGGATCAAATATTTCTCCAATTACAGATTAAACGATACCCATTCTAGTAACTGTAAAATTGTTCCAGTCCATTAGAGACAGGGAAAGCTGCATGATTACTGACACATATTTCACAGTGATGCAAGTCCCTGAGCTCAAAATGAACAAAGCAGCCTGATTTTCAAACACCACCACTGAAACACTGTTAGCAAGTTAGCATGCAAGAATCTACACACAGGTCTGAAACATAGGCCAGTGGTTATTCACATCTCCCACCTGACTGTTAGGAACATTGACTGGCTGCTGCTTTCCACCTTCATTAGTTGTTCTGTTTCATTGCTGTCTGATCTCTTATAACTGTTGTTTCCTGCAGGTTTACCTACTTACAAATGTGAAACACAATTTTCTTTTACCATTTTTTTGGCACAGAGGCTGAGATTACTTTGTACAGTGCACTGAACTAATAAACAGGAAATCAAAAAGTATTTTTAAAGTACGAGGACTGGAATCCAAAAAAAACCTCTAGTTAGTAACATGTTTGTACTGCTTCATCCCAAGCATCAAAATCCCAGCCACCCAATGAATTTACATTCTCTCTTCCCAACTCTTCACCTACTTCTGCCAAAACTGAGATGCTACCCCCAATTCCAGCCTCCTCACAACATTTTAGGAGCCCTGGATTTCATTCATTAGCTCAGGCATCCTAAAACTCCACAGTTATCTGATCAGCCACCAGCACTCTCCATCACTGCTTTGATAACATCCTTGTTTTCATCTCCACAGTACTTGTAAAGTTTTGATCCCAGATTATGATGTTCCACTTTAGGATGACCACACACAGAGGGGTCAGTATAGGGTACATTTCACGTGTAATTAATTGGAAGTTTCACATTGTAGTCTTTAGTCAACTTTAGAGCATCTGCACGGGTACTGAGAGTAGAAAGCCTTTATTTGATACACGGGGATAGTCACTCATATATATGCATAATTTAACTAATACACTGTACACATGTAATTCACTCAAATTGAAGAAAGTCTGGAAAAGCCATTTTCATAAAAGCTTATTTATCCACAGAGCAATTATATGTAAGTTTATACACATATACAAACTCTGCCAAAGCTACAGATCTGCACACCACACACAGGCATAACAGACACAGTTCTAACCACTATTTACATTCCCACATCCTTACACAAATCATGATCAACCCCACACACGTGTTTACACATTGTTCTACACACTCAAGCCAACTAACTTGTTCTTGCATACCTTTCTGGCTCTTTAACAGCTGCCTCCTGCTTTTTATTTAACCTCTGCTTCACCTTTCACATTGGACATTTCTTGGAGCTCCTGGAACTATTAAAATAAGATTGTTATATTTCAGCAAGGATGAAACACAAATTGGGAAAGGCAGGAAAGAAATGAAGAACAAATTACAGACACACACAGAGCCTGGTGCAGATGAAGCAAGCTCAGGTGTGTTACATTCACTGTTACTTATATCTCTGACATCTGCTGGGACAGTAACTGGACTGGGCTATTCAGCACAGAAACAAAAAGAACCAAAGGGAACAAATTCAACAGCAATAGAAGGTGGGAACCCATTTTACACAGAACCATGGAACAGTGTAGGTTTTCTCCATTTTATTGTGGTGTAGTGTTCATGATAACATTCAACAGCAGAAGCAGGGGAGCAAGATCCCACAGACCAATGGAAAGCAGCCCAAATGGCGCGCACTGTACCAGAGAAAGAAATGGGGTCTGTGAATCACAGGCAGCCCACCCTGTAACACAGAAATATAAATAAAAGTCTCTATTCCCATTAATGGGAACATTTCCTGGCACTGGTCAGATGATAAGCCCTTTTTTCCCCAGTTACCTCAGCCAACTCAGTAACTATGGTAACTGTCTCTAGTGCAATGACATCATATGGTTTCCCAGGCAACTGCTCCCAGTGCAATGACATCATGTGGTCACCATGGTGATGCTCCATGAGGCCAGGCAGAAAGTATTTTAACTGGGAAGATAGGTCAGGGGGGACAAAAAAGGGCTCAGGAAAGAACGGGATAAAAGATAAAGGAGCTGAAAATGTGAGCCTTAGGAGAAGGAGGGACACAAGTGAAAGGAACAGACAGAGCATGAGGACAGAGAGAAGACTGAGATAGAAGTTCTAAGAAATGTAAACTACTGATGAAAAAATATATATCTTAATTCCATTATCTACTTTAATGACACATTACTTAGGTCAGATCTGCTGAACCACAGCATGCTTAGTCACGTGAAGTTAGGCATGGATTAAATGCTGATATAGTGGAGAGACTTCTGACAATCCATAAGAAACTTCCAGAATTCTCCAGAGACACCCCAGGTGAAATCACACTATATAGAATACACTAGGTTCTTTTTTTAATACAAGGTATATTTTCTAACAGATTTCCATTCTCTGACTCAGGGGCTCTGCCACAGCAATGCCAATAACCAGATGTTACTGTCTCCTCTACAAGGCTTGAGGAGAAGACTTCTTTGCCCTTTACAATCTGTACTTTGGAGTTGAAGAGAAGATAAGAAAAACCTGGCCATCTGACAAATTAAAATGTGTTTTCCATTGATTGAAAGCTCCTTCAGACCCTCATGAAGACAGCAGTAAAGAGTGTACCTTCTTTTTAATTTTCTAGATCTCCTTCCAATTCTATTATACTTTCAAATGATTTGCTGAAGATAAATATCCTTTCTGAATTCATTTGTCTACTAGTCCTTTACAGTCTCAGGCAGTGGACAATGTTAGTTCCAGCTTTACTTTACATGGCTATTAAAGCCCCTGGGAAAAAGCTTCTTGGCAATGAAACTCTGGAATTACTGATACATATGTCATGGTTTAAACCAATCCGCACAGCTTGTGCACTCATACCCCCCCCCCTTGGTCCCCCAACTCCTGGAGAGTTAGGAAGGAGAATCCAAAGAATGTAGCCCCCACGGGTTGAGATAAGAACAGTTTAATATCTAAGGTATAACACAAATCACTACTGCTACTACTACTACAAACAATTATTATAAAGCAAATAACAAGTGAAGAGAATACAACACCTCACCAGCCACTGACCCATAACTCACCCCACCCTGCCCGACCGAGCACCGACCGATACCTCCTCCATCCCCACAGAGCTCCAGCCCTTCCGGGTCTCTCCCGGTTACCTCCTCGGTATGATGTGCTATGGTATGGAATACCTCTTTGGCTAGCCTGGGTCAGGTGTCCTGTCTCTCCTTCCTCCCAGCCTCCCTCCCTCCCTGGCAGAGCATGAGCCCAGAATAGGCCTTGGACAAACCAAACATTTGAGCAGTAACTCAAAACATACTTGCTATCAGCAACCGTTCTCAGCCCGAAAGTCAAAACACAGCATTGCACCAGCTACCAAGAAGGAGAAAAAAATGACTGCTACTGCTCAAACCAGGACATTATACTATTTTATCAGTGTACACAGCCTTCAGGGAAAGATAAAGTAACGAAGAGTGATGACTTTTGAGGACAGCTTGCAGTCTGAAAGCTTAGGACAACCTTCTTGAGGAAGTTTCCAAGCCTACAACACTGTATTTTAATATTGAGTAAGGCATCTTTACATTTTCCTTCACAAGCAAAACTTCTATTTAGTTTAATTACCACAGAACTGCCCTCCTCCATTTGAGGAGTTAATGTAAAATCAGATGTAGCAACTTTGACTGTAATATAGCAACTAAGCAAAGTAATGTTGTAGCTATGACATCTTCTACCAAAAGTGAGAAGTTTTTACAGCTGAAGCTAAGATGAACCTCAATTGGTTTATTCAAACCCAAATTTCAAACAATACTAAGTTTAGAAACCTGTCTAATTTGAGCATAGCAGTAGATGCAACTTTTGTTTCAGGCTACCCTACAAAGTGCAGAACCTCAAAAGTCAATGGTAGTAGTGTCACCAGTTCAGCTGCCTGTACACTCCAGCAGAAAGTAGCTTTCTAGATGAAGGATTCTGTACAGTTTGTAGCAACAGAATATTTTTCTACTAGGAGACCTCTTACAGATTGTTGCTGTTAATCAACAGTGCATTTAATATGCCAAGCACTTCTGAAATCTATGCAACAGGCATTAGGGTACTATAAAGTCTGACTCCCTCAGAGCCATGCTTTTCAAGAGGCAGCCTTACTGCAGTGAATCTCAAAAGAGTTTCATTGCAAACCCCTGCAGTCATCAGGCTGGAAACGTTCCAGGTGCTTAATCATACACAGCAGAGTGAGAATGGAGAGAGAAAGAAGAAAACTCTCATGATAAGCAGCAGTAGGAAGGATGTGGTGGCTGAGCGAGAGAAACAGGAAAAGGGGAGGAGGAGAGGAAAGGGAGAAAAAATATCTCACACTGCTGGTGAGCAGAAACACAAACACCAGAGAGAGAGACATAAAACAAGGCCAGCATCAGCTCCCCAGAGTTATTCTTTAGTCCTCATACTCTTCCTCCCTAAATCAAAAGATATTAATGGAACAGCTTCTTGCACATCTCTCACAAAAATACATTGGGCATTCTCATGCAGTCAAGTGGTCCTACCCACCAGTTACATCTTCACACCCAAATGTATTCTTCAGGGAGAGTGAGGGAGGAAGAAAAGGTGGTCAGCACAAAATGAAGACTGCTTGAGAAGAATCAAGTGGGAAATAGGTGGTAGAAAGGACTTTTGGTTTGGGGTTTGGGTTTTTTTTCAGGTTGAGCTGTGAGACTGAAACATCTGCATTAACTGAGCCATGTTTAGGAGGCAGTCTTATTTCAAACAAATAGGATTTTTTTTGTTTAAGAAACAGTGCTGAAACACAGGGTGAATTGATAATGCCCTTCAGTCTGACTTCCAAGAAATCCCTTTAATAAACAATGGTACATGCCAATGTTAAGCCAAACTAAATGCTGAAAGTTGGCTTGAAAGAGAGAAAGGATAAAAATACAAATAGCTAAGTAGAAAAGGGGAGGACAAAAGAAATCTATTAGCTGCTTAAAACTGTGTTGCCTTAAGTCATAAAGAATAATAGCAAGTGCTATGTTTTACAATTGCACAAATATAAGTGTTCTGCATTCATTAAAAATAAGACAACTTCTGCTCTGATTAATACAAGATAATAAAGCTCACAAGTGATAGAAGAATAGGTAAATGCAGCTTACTAATATGGACAAAGTAATATAGCGAGACATAACAATAAAATCTGCACACAGCTTTCCCGAAAGCTGTCAAATGCTTCAGCTCTAAACTAGGTTTAACCCTGAAAAAGTAATTGATTTTTAAAATATAATGTTGAAATAACATGAAAATGAAAGAAAGGACACCAAAGTAAGGCAACTAAACCCATGAAATTTATTTATAAGAGCAGAAAAGATATGTACCAGCAGGAATTAGAGTAACTGTTGAGCAAAATATCTCCTGGGTATTCTTGACTCTGTGTCAGCCCATCCACCTGCTAATTAGCACCAAGACATTATGTGATTGAACCAGGATAACAGGATGAATAATTCATAATACCCTACCCAGACACCTGACACATTAGTGGATCTTAATCAGTTCCTAATCCCAGAATTCCGCACAACTTTTATATCACAATTGACAACATACTCACGCATACAGTGTGTTTAGTAAAACTCTTCAGTAATTGCTTTAAACACAAGTAACACTGGGCTACTGAGCTCAGATACAGCTGGGCCTTACTAAGCAAAAATCACAGTTAATTCTATCTACTCTTAGATTAGTCAAAAGTGATGTGCCATGGCACCAACCTTATAGAATCACAGAATAGTTTGCATTGGAAGGGATCTTAAAGTTCATCCAGTTCCAACCCCCTGCCAAGGGCAGGGACACCTTCCACTAGAGCAGCTTGCTCCAAGCCCCATCCAACCTGGCCTTGTGTGAGATGTCAATTCAGCTGTTGAGCTTTTCATCCCCAGTAAAATGTCAAAAGTTTACTGTAAATTACAAAATTCCTGTATGCCTTCTGAGAACAACACAGTGTAAAAAAAAACTTATAGGACAAATCCTTCTCATGACACAGTAATGAAGAAAAAATTCTGACTTTACTTACAGTACTTCGGAGTTTATCTACAAAGATAATTTTACCAAAATGCTTAGTTTAGAATAATTTTTCATTCCAATGACAAGGTTGACTATGCTGCATTAGTCTGAAATAAGTACCTGGGTAAATGCATTATACATTTCCACGCTAGAAAGGGTGTCTTAATACGGGCTGAAGGCATTCACCTGGACATCAGTGACACAATCAGTCCAGGAAAAGACTCAGGTCCGAATGTATCATTTCAAAGTTCGAAGAGCAACAGTAAACAATTTTCCCTGCAATTCAGCCTCTGTGATTTAACTCTCTGTATTAAATGCACTTCATTAAAAATTAAGTTAATTTCATAATCTATTTTATGATCTTTTTAAATTTTTTTCTTCTCTTTGGGTAGGAAGAACTTGACTACTTAGCTCCTGTTTTTGTAGCTCACTTCTTAAGTCCTTTACTTGTCAGATTTAGCATAATAATGCAATGTTTAGCTGCGGGAAGAAGGGGAGCAGCTTTGACAAATTAAGAGAAGATTCAAATAATGATTTCTTACTTTGGTTTTGTGGAATCTTCAGTGTTTTTTAAACAATTGAACACTGAAATAAATGAAGGTCCAGACAGGACAAGCAAGTACCGAATAGATGATTGGAAGGATAAAAAGATATTTAATTGAAAGAACTATTCCCACTGTTGGGATCTTAACTTTCCTCCTCAGTGATATGATGTTCAGCTGTCAAAGGAGAACACACAAACTTTAAGATGAAATTCAGATGAGCTGTTTATGGAACTTGCACCTTTTTTTCTTAGCAATACCAAACATTAAGTCAAAATATAGCTTTTACTGCAACAGGCTGCAATATTAAAATTCTATCAAAAACACAATTTGCTAATAAAGTGAAGTGTTTTCTGTCATGATATTTTCCAAAACAGCCTTATCATAATTGCTAGGAATTTTAGATGTGTTCTTCTATAGACTGCCTTCCACACTGCAACATGAGGTATTCCCAAAGTTATAATACCATTGATTTTTTTATTATAAAAGTTTTAAACATCACAGCTGTAATTACTGATTTTCATTGCATGCTGCTTATTCTGCAGTGTATAAAAATAAACATTATTAACACAGAAAAAGAGAAGCGCAGAGCCAATCTCAAAGCAAGGAAGCCTCAGTTGTGAAAACCAGCAGAATGAATCAGCAGTAGTACCAAAGTATTCTCATCTATTAACAATGTTGGACTCTGATGATACCGATGACAGCAAATGTTTCAGCTTCTCAATCCCTCCATACCATTTTACCACCCAGCAAGGCTTAACAGGACTTGTTTCAGAAGAGGCAAAGAGCAGTCCTTAAAAAGCTTGAGGTGGCACAACTGAGCAATAAGAGATGTTCCTGCCCTTTAAGGGGATGCTGGAATCTCAATAGAAACACAATGACCCAACCCAGCCAACAAACACTTGGAGAGAGGAGTACCATTTCCTGCCAAAGGCAGGCTTAGGCCTTCTGCTCCCTTCTCTGGATCTGGGATGCAGATTGGAACAGGGATGATTGCTCCAGTTGCCATGGAGACAGGAAGCCACTACAGATGGTCCTAGCCAGTCCCCACATGGTGAGCACACCTCCGCAAGACACACTGAAAATTCATTTATTCTGGATGGTTTTTAAAGTCGTCACAGCCTTAATTCTCAGAGACCCTGCGCAGGAACCTCATCGAAGTAGCTAGGATTGTGCTTCTATAAAAAATAACACAGGGTTTGTTTGTTGGGGTTTTTTTCCCTCCTGTGATTTAAAACAAAGTAAACATGGGACAAACATGAGGTTCTCACTGCCGAGAGAGAACATGCTCCATTTGACTCAGCAGGGAAACCAGCTACTCAGTTACTATGTTACTACACACATCTACCAGTCTCTGCCCTCTGCAAGAGTCAGGTGTTCTTTTGTGGTACTGAACACAACAGACAAAAAGCCTGTTAGCAAAACGCTTTCTTGCCAATCCCCTACAATCCCTGCTTCTTTCCAACGTATGCCTTACATGCTTGGGAAAGAAATCAACCCTTCACTGCAATCCCTCCCCTTTCAGTAGCCTCTGCTTGAGAAAACTGAATAAAAGGCATGCCTCAGATGTTCAAACAAGGTTACAGTATTCCAAATATCACAGGTTTTATATACCTGCAAATATAACCAGGTTTCCAGTACATCATCACTGGAAGTCATGTGGACAGTGTGTTTGGTCTGTTCATTCCCTTACACATTCTGTTAAACCAGAGAATTCTTCAGAGATGGAAGAGTTCAACTACCAATAGAGTAAAGCCTAAAGTGGAATTGATCACATTATCAAATTATGTGAAAATAGCTCATACTAATTTAAGTACATAATTGCACATAACTGATTTCTTAATGATTACATCCATAAAAATGCATTCACTGCTGGAATACTCACAGTGCCCTAATGCACTCTGGGGTTTAGAGGCAAATACCTAACTGGATGGAAACAATTCACTGGCTATGTTTGAGGTCGGACAGATCAAACTGATTTGTAATTGTTAGCTAAAATCAGTTAGAATAAAATATAAGACAGCATGTAACACTGAAGATTCAGGGGGAAAAAAAGTATAATTTATTTACATATAGGTAATATATAATAAATGCATTACTCTAGTTATGTAAGATTAGATCATAATTGGCATATAGGAAAGATTTATAATAAGCATATTTAACCTTGTGATTTAATGATAAAATGGGAAAAGGACTTGTAACCATAATACCCAGAAATTTACACAGCTTGCTGACAAAGCTGTGCTCAGTCTTAACTGCCCGCAGTTTCCAACTGCAGAAAACCAAATTCTACTGATAAAGTATCTTCTTAACAATAGGCGAAAAGTACTGATACCCACACTCACCCTAGGTTTTTAATAGGAATCTACACTTATCCTAAATTTTTAAAGAGGAAGGTATTGCTTCATCACCCACATACTCCTGATCACCAAGCATCTTTGCCCTGGTACTGGAATGGGTTGCCCAGGGAGGTAGTGAATGCTCCATCCCCGGCAGTTCAAGACCAGGTTGGATGAAGCCTTGGGTGATATGGTTTAGTGTGAGGTGTCCCTGCCCATGGCAGGGGGGTTGGAACTAGATGATCTTGAGGTCCTTTCCAATCCTAACTATTCTATGAGCCTATGATTCTACAAGAACAGTGAAAAAATCAGTATTATTTTCCCACAATTTTGTTCCTAAAAATTCTACCTGTTTCTCTCAAACACTCTATAGTTCTTTTCATTCCACATCTCTTTCTCAACTGATCCATATAGCTACTGTCCCAACATTCTTCTCAATACTCAAAAGTTAGCTGTGATACAACAAATAAACTTGATAGCATACAACCCAAGTGGGGAGTAACTGGGGAAAAGAACCAGAACATGTCATTAAAAATCACATACAGTATATATATTTTTGAATATTTAAACAGTCCATCTTCATTTCCCTGGGCCATAAATTCTTTGGAGCAGAGTGCCTTACAGAACATTTATAGTTCTAAAATGTGCCCCTCGTAACTGTACCTTAATCCCAGCAAAGCACTGATATTAAATAGTTTCTCACTTGATATTAAATGGTTTCTCACTTGATTGTACTTATTGCAGCAGAGACAGACTGTCCAAGATTGTTTCCTCCAACTTGAAATATGTGTTGTGGCAACTGTGCTGTATGTTAACTGTATTGCTTTCAGCAGGCAGCTTTCCTATTTCTAGGAAATATTTAAGCATCTAATTAAACAACTCCAAAAATAAACCTTAAATATTCATGAAAATTTAAAGCTGACAATTTATTCTGCATAAATTGCCTGGTGGAATTCATTTATAGTGGGCTACCTTAAAATTAATTTGCACAAATATTCCTGTGTACAGTCTTCTTCATAGCTGTTTATAGTAGTCAACCAGTATTTAATTTTCATTTTGTAAGCATGCAGTGAGTACAATTAGCTGATCAAACTTTAATATTAGCAGCTGTAGCTATGTATCAGCACTGTGTATCAGGCTTTAGGCAGAGGGCTTAAAGCTTGCAGGTATTTCACAAGTCATTTGGCAGATGACATACCTATTGCCGATTTCAAACCAAGACAAAGCAAGCTTAAAACTGATGGAATTCACTGCATCAATTTAAAAATAAACATAAAAAGATAAAAAAATAAAGATAAAAGTCAGATCTGTTTAGTGAAAGTTCAGATACATAGCAAGTGGGTATTTGTATTGTGGTTTCTAACCCTCGTTTCACATGTGTAACTAAAGAGTCGAGTTTTGTTTTGATGTATTAAGAATGTGTCAGCTTAACTTCAGTTAATGTAACAGCAAAAGTAAGCGCAAAAAAAAACCGAATGATGAAGAGGAAACAGTGAGTGTGAAATTTACTTATGTTCAAGAATTTGCAATTATAAACGTCAATGGGATATTAAATTAGCATGTGGAATGGAATACAATATACTGAAGTATAGATATTTCTAAACTATCAAATAAAGAAAGGTCTATTGATTTCAGCTCTGGAATTATTTTTGCTGAAAGCTAAAATAAAATGTTTTAATTTTTATTTTTTTTAGGAGACTAAAGGAATGGCTCTAGTCCAAAAGAGGTTAGTTTTCCTGCAAATAACATTACAGAGTCAATGCCAAAGTCTATGAAGTATGCTGACTCAACTCTCTAACTGTAGAAAGTAAAATTATCAACTGATCAAAGATGAGGAAACAGAGAACAGCTCATTCTACATTCTCGCTGTACCTGTTGTCATGTAACTGTTGACTCAAATACTTCTCCCTCAAACAGTGGGGGTTTTCTTCTGTTTTTTTCATTAAGAACAACAATAAAAGTTTACAGGTTTTTTCACTTATATGCTTAACTAGCAGAAGATGATTATTGCAGTAATAAGATTCCAGAAACTTACATATTCTACATCAGTCTTGGAACAGGATACACTCCTTGTTATTCATGTTTGACATTTTATTACTTGACAGAACAAAATAGAGTTAGATCACAGGACAATCAGAGGCTTGCCATGGGAGTGTGCACTTCATGGAAACCTTCTTGTGTTGGGTTTTTTTTATTTACTGTACTGTCCTTAGATTTTTTTCCTTACTTGTTCCCAAAACATTTTTATCTGAATAGCTCTTTTCTGAGGGCACTTTGCAATATTCCAGTGCTTAATGTTGCTTTTTCACATGCAAAAGACAAACTTCTTTAACTTCTAGGGTCTCTTACCTCCCACAACATATCCACAAATATTTTATACTTGCCTATTGTCTTCACACTACATAGACGCAAGCATAAAAAACAAAGGAGGAGCCTGAACACATATACCCACATATACCCCTATTTTCTTACAGACACTGCCAACAACAGTATCAAAGAACAGTTACCGGAAATCAGTCTGGGAAAGAAATTGTATCAACAACGTACTTGCTAGCTTGGGGACATGCAGATAAAGGTAGTTGGAAGCCTGGCTTGCTTTACTTCCAGCAGATGGCTCAGTTTCTGTCACTAACTAAAAATCTACCTGGGCTGACTCCAATGTTTGGAATCTGTATCTCTAAATCATTAAGACTCAGAAACTAAACTATCTGCATTTATGTGGAACTTCAAGTACTTTGGGTTTGTTCAGAACAAGATCTGAACCTCCTCTGTCAATTACGTGTATAATTAACTTCACACTCTTCAGAAAGTGCCGGATCTCGGTGAGCTCCTTCAGTGAATCTAAAATGTATCCAACAGGTTTTTTCATGTTGTTGCTCTGGTTTTTAAGTTAATTTTTCTTGAGCAGCTATGATAAATTAGTTCAAATATACGGTGTGGGCAGAACTAAAAAAACAAGAATCCAAAGCACTGAAATCATTTTCCTAATTTCCCCGTCCTTAAACTGGTTTGTTGAGGGATTTTAAGTTGGTCCCACAGTGCCAGAGAATATTTTATAAAGTATATTGACAACAGTTTTCACCCTTCTGACTTTCATTATTAGTAAGTCATTCTCATGTATGACTTAAAATAGAGCCAATCTCTTAACTTCCCTCAAATTGAAGTGTACTACTAAACTTCCTTTTCTACATTACTATATACCAGCTGCTGACAGAAGCCACGGGAAAATGGTAGGAAACACTGTTGTGCTCCTTTGCAAATGCATTCATCTCAAGAAGTCAGCCCATCCAACTTCAAGATTTAGGTCACTAGCATGAATATTAAGGGTGGAAAACCAGAAGTAGAAGTTATATACTAAGGAAAAGCAACATGAAAAAAACTGTTTTCAAACTTATACCAGATTATTGCTAGAAAAAATGGCTACTTACCAGAACAACTGTGGTTCATTGAGGTGGGTTATCCATGGAGATCTCAATCTCATTACTCTTAAGGTTTCTGCTTGCCTAAAAAAGTCAGTGTTCTTCAAGGCTGTCACTTACATTGGATAATAAGCCTCTTATTACATACAGCCTAAGAAGGTTAGATTCCCACAGCACTGGCACATTTTGTTCTAGTGTGGGGTTCAAAACGCTGTGGGTGAGTGCGTGTACTCAAACAGATGAAGGCAATGGTTTATATAAAATTTGAAGATAACTGAGCAGATCAGGACATAGTCTGAAAGTATCTCTGTCCCTACAAACACCACACGACTAAGTTAAGGTCTGACTACCCCTTAGCTTTCAAACTCGTAAGAGTATCATATAAAATGCTGTTATACTGTTAGCAGCTATCAGGTTGCTAAAAATATGAGGATATATGTACACCTTGCTAATAGTATATCAACACCATCAGAGTGATCTAACATCTCAATAAAGTTTGCCTGGTTCTGGATGTAGGGAACCAGTGTAACCCTCACCATGTCAAGATTAGCAGGCATCCAGTTACAACTGAAATCAGGCAAGTAAAGAAACCTCTAAAGTGTGTGAGGGGGTGTCACTCCATTTTAAGTCTTTCCATTAGAATTATTCCTGCTTCAAAAAATGTTGTGAACTCCAACTAAGCACTTTTAGTGAAGACAATTGGTGTCTTTAAACAATAACCAAATTGGGTGCAGCCTAGGATTTTATTATATTTATTTTCTTTATTCTGAGAGACAAAAGACATATCTTGGAGGCCACCTAAGAGAAATACCAGTTTCAAAATATCTCCATCCTATGGTCCACTGCAGACAGAATATTGCAATAAACAACATGTGCTGTTCATCTGATCTAATTTCCTCCAGATCATCCCTACAATAAGGATTACAAAAAAGCAGCTAGCAGTCCCAGGGCCCAGGAAATGAAAAAGCTCCTAAAGTGGAAGAATATGGATTGCACTGGAGCATTTCTTCTTCTTGCTCTACTGACTCACACAAAAAAGCAATCACAAAAATATTCTTTCTGTGTTGTGGATCATCCACTGACAACTGAAGAACATGAGAGAAGTATCTGCCCTCAGACTGAAAACCAATATACTGCTGGTAGCAAGAGCTGGTGAAAGAATTTGGCTTAGAAGACTTCCTGAGACTCATTAAATGAGCAG
The DNA here is from genome assembly GCF_012275295.1 of Melopsittacus undulatus. Lineage (NCBI taxonomy): Eukaryota > Metazoa > Chordata > Aves > Psittaciformes > Psittaculidae > Melopsittacus > Melopsittacus undulatus. The sequence continues at coordinate 12,602,960 of NC_047538.1, read as the reverse complement.
GCATCAACATATGCAGAGCAACTGTGCCTATCAACATTCGGTTTATGAACCTCTAGCAAGAACAGAAATGCTTTTTATGCCACAGAGCACCCAGAGCATAAAGAGAACATTTATATTTAATTAACTTCCTGAGAAAGAAGGGACAGATTATTTGAAGATTCAGCTAAATAATTCACCTTATTTACTGCTTTCCTGAGTGGATGCTCAGGAAAGCATCCACTGCTACAAAGCTATAAGGCAGATCACACAAAATAAGGGTACACCAAAATAGCCTTTCACGCTGTACTAAGGAAGCCAGAACTAATTCTGGGACTGTGACCTTGTGCACAGGGTTACTTGAATACACCCAATAATTTCACTCACCTACCTTCAAGTTCATCACCCTCAGAGGAACTTCATCTATACTCAGGTATACTGAGATTGTAGCTTGAACCATCTTAAAGTCCACAGGTAGCCCAGCACACACACACCACCACTTGATGGAAAACAACCTGTCAGCTGTTCCTCATGATGACTTTCAACTCTTCCATGTTTCAGAGGGAGACAATTCAGAAACTTGGGAGAGTATTTTCCTGTTCACCAGATTCTACTTTGCCAGGAGCATTCGATAATAAGGTGCCTACATTTGATGGGGTTCACTGACAGATTTTGTCATTTTCGTTTTATGTCAGGACATTGAATCAGGAAACTCTTGCTATTCCTAGTTCTTTGAGATAGTTCCTCGGAAGATCCTGGCACAAGATCTGTAATTCTTAGAAGACAGCTGCTACTTTCCAACCATGTCAGCTCATGCTATTAGATCCTGGCCCAAGGCCTAGGTAGCTTTGAGGCAGAGCAAGCATATAATGCCTGGTATGCAGCACCCCAGTTAACATTACTAATTTTCCATCACCTCCAGGATCACTGAGGGCCTCTGCGTCCACAAATTGTCAGAATGCCTTCAGCCAAAGAGAGAATGTGAAGCATTCTCTTGTGATTCAACAAGAGACAATGAAGGAGCTGCAAATTTTCACACAGCTTCCTAATATGCAGCTATCTTTCATCTGTTGATACTTATGGCTGTAACACTGATATTGCCTGGGAGAAGGGAATCCACCCTTCCAGCATAGTCAGAAAGCTATTTCAAAGCAAAATTTCATACTTTATGATACCCCACAAAGATTTATTTTCCTGGCTTAATGGCAACACAGATAACCACAACCACCTGATCTGCATACTTTATAAAATCAGAAATTATTAAGGCATGTAGCAACTGCACCATTCCACAGAATACCTTTGGTCTCCATTGTGGATGTTATGCACCAGGTAACAGCTGCTCTTCAACTGCCTAGTCCAGAGATGTCAGAGACCTGCTGATTCACTTGCAGACCACAGAGTGCTCATACATTTGTGACAAAGGGTCTGCACAAGACAGTACCTAAAATGAGAAAGGACTCCTTAATTTTTGAATTAACAGATAGTGGTACTTCTATAAACAGGAATAAAATAAATAATACTAATTATTAACCAGCCAAAGTGTTTCAACATAATAAAGCAGTCTTATTGCCAAGTTCCACCTTGGGTCCACAGGGGCAGGTAAGCAGATCTATAGGGAAGGAAGCTCTAAGATCTAGAAGGCTAAAGCCCAAACAGGTATTACTGACCAAAAGACTCTTGCAAGGCTTACTTGCAAAAAGGGGAACTGAAAAACAAGGACTTTAATATTGCCTGACGAAATAGAAGCAAATAAGAAAAAGTGACTTCCAGAATAGGCACTTGCAGATAGTAGTAATTTATATTAAGTACACACTTCAAACTACTTTCAGAGGTAGCACCTCAAGATTATACAATAGTACATTAAGTATCTGTATTTTCATCTTTTTCATACGTTGCGTTTGTCTTTCAATTGTCACCAACTTTACTGCTGTAATAAAGTTAGTATTAAGTAGAAGATAAAATACATAAATACATGTATCTACCATTAAAAATTCTAATCCTACAGATACTTAAAAATAACCAGTGAACTGCTTTAAAAAGCATGATAAGTTGTTGTGGGTATTTAGACCAGTACCATTTACCACACAAATCAAAGTAGATTTAGATAAATGAGAACTTATATGACCTCTGAGCTACCTCAGGTGCCAGCAGCAGTCTGCATACAGTGACATGTAACAGCTAACTTTTCCTGACATTCCATTACATACGTGTGTAGAGAACCAATAAATAAATAAATACACTAACTGCTGGGAAAGAAGGAAAAAAAAGAAAACAAAACCACCAACGGAAGTTTTAGGGACTAGACTGAAGTTTACTAAAATAGAGGCATTCCTGAAGAGCAGATACTGCTTCTGTTTGAAGCAGGTATACATGAAAGTAATTGGGATTTTCATGTGTAAATGTGATTCGATGTGGTTAGCACTTCAGGAAGTTTGGAAGTTAAGAGGACAGAAGCAAATACAAGTCTCTACATTGGTATGACAAGTAATGTCCTTCACAGAGCTTCAGCTCCTGAGCAGAACTGCATAACGGTTTCACTACCAAGCAATTTACTAAATGTATCACCTTTGGAATCTCCACTTGAGCACAGGTGAGCAGTACCACATTCTAGATGGCTGTGGGTGGCTTGGGGTTTTGCAAGTGTTTTCTGGTTGGCTTCTTTTTCCCTTCTTTTCAACATACAGTTTTCTTTGTTTTTTAGCATATGACACAACTTCTCATTAAACTTTTGATTAAATATGTTTTAACCCACCAGTGATGTGTTCACTAACTCAATATCTGCTCTGAACAAAAGACAGGACAGCTTATGTAGAGATAACGTCCCCAAAGCAGCATTTTATTTTATTCATTTAATTTCAAAACATTTAATTTAGAAGTCTGGCATCTCAGTCATCCATCTTAACATGGGCTAATATTGACAGAGTGTCATCAGAATACACAGACAACTAAACAGCCGAAGAGTTTACAAAAAATAAATTCATGGTTCTTCAAAACAACTGCAAAAGGTTACAAGTATCAAAACTCTCAGGTAGATGCACTGCATTGAAAGAAACTGTGCACATAAGTTAGAGGCAAAAAAAACCTGCTACTGAAACCTCACATTTCAAACAATTTATTTTAAATGGATGAACAGGGTTGTCTTCACTGTTCTCATTGACTGAAAAAAATTGGGGGTGGCTAATTTACTCTGCATGCACAAAATGTACTGCTTAACAGAACTGTCAGCTCATTTCAAATGGAAAAAAATTAACTGGAATCCAATTATCTTCAATCACTCTCCATTCTTCTTTCCCATATTTTCCTATCAACAGGCAAACTGAAAATGCCTCATTTATTATGCATCTTTCTGCACTGCTCAAGTGCAACTAAGATAATAGGGCCAATAAGCCAATCAATCCATCAATGCCCATGGAGACTCATCTGAAACTGCTTCTCAATGTGGACAGCAGATCTGAACAGCTGTACAATACAGATATGCTTAGCACTAGATATTTAGTGTGACTGTGGCAAGGAAATATTGGTGATGATGGGGATGGCGAAGTGGATGAAAGAGGGATTGGAGGAAAGCTTTTTAATTATTGCCCTCTCCTGCTTCTTCATCTTGCTGATCACTCGTCCAGAGAGTGAGGTTATCTCGAAGTAACTGCATGATGAGAGTGGAGTCCTTGTAGGAATCCTCATTTAGTGTGTCCAGCTCTGCTATGGCATCATCAAAGGCTTGTTTGGCTAAAAGGCAGGCCTGCTCAGGAGCATTCTGGATTTCATAGTAGAAGACCGAGAAATTGAGTGCAAGCCCAAGCCTAATTGGGTGAGTGGGCTGCATGTGCTCTTTGCTGATTTCAAAAGCCTCTTTATAGGCAGCTTCTGAGGCTTCCACAACACTGTTCTTCTTCTCTCCAGCAGCAACTTCTGCCAAATAGCGGTAGTAATCCCCTTTCATTTTCAGATAAAAGACCTTGCTCTCATACTGGAAGTCATTGCAGTTCTTGATTAAGTATTTATCTAGGAGAGCCAAAACATCATTGCAGACTGTTTCCAGCTCCTTTTCTATCTTCTCCCTATAGGCTTTAACCTTCTCCAGCTTCTTCTCATTCCCATCTGCCATAGTCTTCTGCTCTATGCTGCTGATGACACGCCAGGAAGATCGTCTAGCTCCAACTACGTTCTTGTAGGCTACTGACAGCAGGTTTCTATCCTCATTTGAGAGAGGCTCATTCAGCTCAGTCACCTGAAAATATAAACAAAAATAAAACTTAAAGGGTTTGTCTTAAAGAAGAGCATGTAAATCTCTTTCAATACTTCCATCATCAAATACAGGATACTAAATTTCTTCTAGATCCCAAAATTCCTTCTAGAAAGGAGTCAATTTGTAACAAAAGTTTAAGACTGTTTCTGCAGTCAAGGCTTAAGAGTGAAACCCCCACAGTTCTGTTGTAATAGAACATGTATTTAGAAGACACTTCAAATCACATTCACTGAATAAAAGTGATTCAGCCTTGTGTAATGAAGAAGCATTCACAGAAAGAAGACTCGGGTTTTTTTAGCAAGTCTGCTATAATTCTGTAGACTACACACTTAGCAATGAATTTAAATGTACCTAGAATACCAGTTTCATGAATCTGGAACACAGCACAGGCACTAGAAACTGATGGAGTTCTTGCATTTCTTTTCCCTGCTGCTTGCTTTCTTTTGACACCAGAGATGGAAGCGCTGCTGTCACTATGATTAAGCTCTGCATAGTACAAATGGAATTAGTGTTTCATAGTATCTTTCAGTCACTTAGTGAGCAATTACACAGTGTAATACAAAAGGTATCATTTCTAATAACTGGTGACTGCAGACACATTTCAGGGATAGCATATGAAAAAAAACTGGATAAAAATTAAATAGGAAATCAGTAAGAGCCATGATCGACTCCAGGTTCCTACTACAAAAAGACAGAGGAAAGATAATACTTCTAAAATTGTATTTAGGCATATTTCACTTGACGTGCTAACTTAGAGAATAAAAACTACTAGAACTACAGTCACTTAATTGTTCTGCTTTTGCAAATTTACCAACATGTTATTAGATTTGGAATTTACAGTTCTGGTGTCCCTAACATAAAAAGGCCATGGAACTGTTGGAACAAGTCCAGAGGAGGCCACGAGGATGATCAGGGGCCTGGAGCACCTCCTGTATGAAGACAGGCTGAGAAAGCTGGGACTGTTCAGCTTGGAAAAGAGAAGGCTGCGTGGAGACCTCATAGCAGCCTTCCAGTACCTGAAGGGGGCCTATAGGGATGCTGGGGAAGGACTGTTCATTAGGTACTGCAGTGACAGAACAAAGGGTAATGGGTTCAAACTTTAATAGAGAAAGTATAGATATAAGGAGAAAGTTCTTTACTGTGAGGGTGGTGAGGCATTGGAATGGGTTGCCCAAGGAAGCTGTGAATGCTCCATCCCTGGTGGTGCTCAAGGGCAGGTTGGACAAAGCCTTGGGTGATATGGTTTAGTGTGTGGTGTCCCTGCCCATGGCAGAGGGGTTCGAACTTGATAATCTTAAGGTCCTTTCCAAACCAAATAATTCTGTGATTCTATGAATTAGGACAAAGAAAATGTAACTCCATTATTTTACGAACACTGTATTAACTGCATTAAAAGAAGCCACTAGAATTCTAAGGATACGTACTTTGGTGTGAAAGTAAACTTGTCCTTGCTCAGACACTGCTAGAATCATTATTTCTTTTAAAATGCACGTTTACATGCCTTGACAGGCATCAGAACGTTCACAACCAAATAAATACTGCAAATAATCAAGTCGCAAATATTTATACTATTCTGAGACTGATGTATCCAGTGAATCACCGAATAAATGCACGTTTTTAAGTCTGAAACATAACTTATATGCTTTACAACTGTTAAAGTACAGAGCTTAGGTTTTTGTTCTTAAAACATTCTAAGTCAATTAGTTTTATCTCCAAATGCCTTTTCCCCACAGGTCAGGAGCCCACTCCTGGACACTGCTCTGCCTGGCCCAATGCAATTCCAGATTATCCACAGCGAAATGCCCAGCAATCAACTCCAATAGCATCCCCACCATCTTCTTCACAGCTTCCAATCAATTGTCCTCCCAACTGCCCCTCCCTCAAGTCTCTACTACAACCCACCTGTATCATCTTCTCTAGTAAAGATACTAACTCCCTCAAGATGCAGAGGCTCAGGTAAGAGCTTTTTATTCCCTACAGTCTGTCAGAAGACAACACTTGCTTTACAAAAATTTCTAATTTCACCCAGTTTGTCGCAAGACAAAAGTACTATCTTCCTGGAGTATTAGTAGCCTTGAAAGAGTTTTCCAGGTTTTTTTCTATTCTATTTTCTCTTTTCTAGTGGTATTCATTTTTACTTGCAGAAAAAGCATCATAACACCTACCCTGAAAAAGCTGTTTTATATTGCCCATTTGCACAGGAGCCTTTGCAACTGCAGATAACCTGCACCCAAAATGCTTTTGACCTTCCCTAATCGCAAACAATATCCAATGCAAGTGTTGCTTAACAGCGTATCTGCAGAAATTTCTGAAGGTCACATTAACAGAGGGAGATGTTGTAAAGTCTAGCATCAACTCTGGCAATCTTGTCTGGTCTTTACTCAACATTTCATATTAGAAGTACATCTACAGTACATCTTTAAAATGCAGCGTAACTTTTGGAAGCATCTTCATTCTGTACTTAGACAAGCCAGTTAAGGCTTTGCTGTTGCATAAGCTTAGGCTAAGTTTGCTAAAATCCTCAATAAGCACTAGACTGACAGAACCTAATCTGACAAAGCAAGATTGAGAAATAGCAGGGAATACTTAAAATTCATTCATGTAAAGCACAACAGAAACAGCCTGGGGAAAAACCACCTCAGGACAAACTGAATAACAGTTGCTAATATGTGGAAAAAGAATGTTAACTTCTTAATCAAAACATTAAAGTATCCAAGAGACAAGATTAAGACTTAATTAAGAGACTGTTCCAGGTCATTACTAAACTGCTCTGCCATTTAATTCCCAAAACTGACTTACCTTGAAACTGCTCCTTAAAAGAGGAAACATTAACAGAGAAGCTAATTCAACATCCTTAGGAGATGTCTACTAGCTTTATGATGTATCAGAAGTTACTGATCTATCTTGGAAAATCAGCAACTACCATCAAACTCAAGTGCATGGCAAATTATTCCTATCCTAGCTGAAAATTTATGTTGCTCTGTGTAAATAGAGGTAAAAATCGTATCTATCTCTCTGGTGTATACTACAAGAACCTAGATTCAAAGAACAGCACGTTACCTTTATGGAGCTATCTACTGGTTTATCTATTTCCAATACATGAGCAAAGTAGACACAAACTGACATGTTTCTCTTCACATTTAGATAAGATGCATAGAAAAAGAAAACTTGAAATGCTGAAGGAAGGTTTTTTCTTCCTATATTCCTTTCTACCCACAGCTTTTCCATAATAGAAAATATCTTGGGATTGCTATAATTTACACTTTTAATGTCTTTTACTTGTTAGATGTAGGCACACTTTATAATGGCTCTAAAGGGAAACCAGAAGCACTTAAAGATGAAAAGCCATTTGTAGTATGACTTCAAAATAGTATTTACTTACTCAGGTGTTATTCTATAATTTCCTTACGCAAAGAAACCTCTCTCACACACCCGAAGTTTGGGGTTATTTTCTGTCCTGAGTCAGATGATGCAATCGAACACCCAGGCTGTGATCTGCAGGCACTTTTCATTCAGACTGACAGTCTGCTTTTTGTAACCAGAATACAGTCCAAACCATTTATTTCTAGAATACTTTCAGGTATCTCCTCTGCTTTATGCCCATTCTTTCACAGTTTACTGGGAGAAAAATGGGTGTGTATAAAAGGAACCACGATTACAACCTCAAATTCCTAACTACACATGCTGATGAGCATGGCAGTCCTGAATCAGCTCGGAAATTACTTCCATGTGTGTGTTCCCATAGACCATACCAAACCGAGTTACACAAAGAAAACACACCAAAGTGAAGATTCCACAATGAACAGCAAATCAATGATGCATTGTTGGATTACCTAGTAGAATTTGACCCAGGTCAACTGAATGTGTGTGATTATACTTGTGTTTCATTAGCCAGAGCATGTGAGTCACAGCTAGAGCCAGTTCTTAGCAAGCTGCTGCAAAAACGACTGTACCTGAGCCAGTATAAAGTCAGGTTTAATTACTTAAAGTCTCCTGATACAGTTATACAGCCATAATTTCTGAACAAATAAAGCAGGCTAATGAATTTAAAGCAGATCAGTCCCTTGCATCATGCAGCTTCATTGTTTAATACTAAGCATTGGAAGTTCATAGCTAGATTTACTGAATAAAACCACAATAAAGAAGTAATCTCACAGCAGGGAAGGACATCCTTTACATTAAAGACATCTCATTCCTCCCTCCTACACATGAATACTTTGTTAACCCAAAACCAGACATTGATGTGGAGAACTTGGTGACACAATACCGAAAATATGGAACACCCCAAACTTTTAAGCCCGCTTATGTGCATAGCTAAAGCCTACATATTAAACTAGAATCTTATGCTATTTTACATAAAAAACTTTAGATCCTTCTAAGACTCGAATTTATTTCACAGAGTGTAGTAAGATTAATTTTAAAACTGTACCTTTCGTAACTCAATTCATCTTACTAATTTTAAAACGTAAAAGACTCTCTACCAGCTACACTAGAAAAGCAATATAAATTAATAGAGGTCCTGAGCATTACATATCAGAATTAACACTGTCTGAAAAACTAAGGGTTCATACAGCTGAGATGTTTAACTATTTCTGGAATGATCTAAACCAAAAGGTACTCAATGCTGCATTCTTAAGTGAGAACCTTTAACATTTACACTAAGAGCATTATCTTTCCCAGTGTGAAGAAGCAATTCTGTACGTACCGTGTAGGGTTATTCCAAACAGCTGGAATCCTGGAGCAGCATTTAATGCAATGACAATGCCACACCCTTGGTGGCTATTTCATATAGGCACATGTACGTAAAATTTTATTCTCTAATAATTTTATCTATTTCATTTTCCTCTCTTGTCTACACATTATAAGCCAAAATACCAGAATTCTTCCAAGAAAAAAGTTTAAGACAGCAACAAAAAAAATTGTATTCTTGAGCAGTAGTTTCCTTATTTATGCTGCAACTGCTGCTATATCTGGCTTTTTTTTTAACTGACAGGACTGAAAAAAATCAGTGTTTCTCCAGCTTCATGCTGACAGCTGAAATGGCAGTCCTGTCATACTTTTTTTCCCTTTGGTGGCAGCCTCAAAAGTCATGCAAATATCCTTTCGCTAGAACAGTTTTTGTTACTTTATGTTTTAGGAGTAACTATCAGGCTGTGGCTATATTGCATTCTGTAGAAGTGTGGTGATAAATACCTAAAACTGAAATTCGCATTTCTGTTTCCACTGAACGCACACTACTGTCACATAGCACCTTTAAAAACCATCAGCTGGTATCTTCAGAGATTTTTATATTTTTAAAAAATATAAACTCTTCAAATCAAGATATTCTGCACTAAGAATAGATATCCAAGCTAGAACACTGATTTCCTGTTGAAGGAAGTCTGATGTCTCTGGAGTGCATTAAGATTACTTAAATATGATTCTATATGGATAAAGCAGTCTCTTAGTATCTGTTACTTACAATCACTGACATAGAAGGAAGCACTATCTGAGAACAGCCAACCACATCATAAAGTTTCATAGGATCTTATGCTCAGCCAAAATCAACTGCAGACACTGAAGAGTGTTCTGGAAATCACCATGCTAGAAGGAATACCTGTGAAAGCCAAGTAACCAACAGATGCTACATTACAGACCTGCAACAGGGTAGGAACACTCCAAAAACTATTGCCTTTTAAATTCAGTTTTACTTTTTGTATTTAAAGTATCTATAACATAATGTTTCATAAATGCTCAAGACTCCAGCTCATCATACAACCTGAGAGCACAAGCAGCGCTCCAGAGAAGAATGCTGTGATTCAAGATGAGTGAAAACTGCAGAGTAATTTGGACAGTTTAAAGAGAGCTGGACATACACACTAGTTACATGTACTTCATTTACATATTTCCTGAAACTCAGCAACTGTACTCTGCTTCACATCTGTTCAGAGCATCATATGTACACCACAGCTTTTTATTTTTCCAAATACTGCTGAACTATCTACAGCTATAAATAGCCTTCTAGAGCAGCAGCGGATTTTGGTGGTTTCTTTGCTCCATCTTTTCAAACTAGCTATTGAAATATTTGAGATTAACAGAGCTGTTACTACTGCATTATATGTATCAAGAATTTGTCTAGTGCCTCTGCTACTGAGACACTCAGAAGCATTGCTGCTTTAGAACTGGATGGCTGTAGTATTTCTAACGACACAACAGCAAGAGTGAACAAGAGCAGCAACACAACTGTCTTTTTACTGCCCTCATTTAAGGGATGGGACATTCATTACAGCCCCTGAACAAACTGATTTGTACAACAAAAACAGGAACTCCGTCTGAAACTGCTCTTCCAAACTAAGATCATCTCATATTTAAACAGGTGTACTTTCCAGGGGAACAATTCCTCTTGGGGTCATTGATGTTCACAAAGGACAGAGGAGTGAGAACAAACCCACTGTAATTAGATACAGCAAAAACAATGCTAAGCATTTACCAGCATTAACATTACTCTTAAAGATGAGGTTACACAAATACTTTGGTTTTTAAAAAAGGACTAGACATAGTAAGTTTGATCATTCTGCAAGTTTATTATGTATCGGTAGACAGATCAGTACAAGTAATTTTCATTACTTGGTTATGGAAAGAGGTGAATTGCAACTGTAGCTTATTGCTTAAACACATGTCAGTACTTAACTGGGTACAACATGCACTGACAATTTGTTACCCTACAAAGAAGAAGCAAAATAACAACGGTAAAGCTTGGGAAACGCTCTCTGTGTGCTGGGTAGCTTTTATGCCTGGATGCAACCACTATCTTTTGAGTCAGAGTGCTGATGTTTTTGGGTGAGGCCTTTATTCGTGCCTTTTATCGCAAGGCAAAAGAAACGTCTAGAACAGGAGTGGGTTTCTCTTGCCGTGCGCGGTTTCCCCAGACACCCCCAGCAGCTGGCATGTCCTGGGCTGCCTCAGAAGGGAAGACGCACCCCAAGGTCAAACCCGACATCCCCACCGGGGGAGGGGGAACCGGGCGCCAGGACGGGCCCCATCTTGAGTAGGGGTCGGAGAAAGAATCGACCACGTTCCCGCCGCGACGCGCAGAGAGGCGGGCAGTATTCAAACCGCTGCACTGCGCGCCGGATTGGCGGCGGTGGGGAGAGGAGCGAGAGGAGGGCATGGGGACAGCCACACCCCCAGGGCAAGAGCGGCCGCGGAGCGCGGCAGAGCCGTTAGGAGGGAACGGAGGCAATGCGGGAGGAAGATAAATTTTACAATGGGAGCTGGGTCCAGTCTGGACCGGCTGCTGTTTGCCTCATCTCCCCCCGAGGCAGGTAGTAACGGGCACCGCCCCACACGACGGTGAGGTGTCCCGCCGGGAAGGTCCGGCTCTTGCTCCCGCCCTCCTTTCTTCACGGCGACGGGTGGGACCTGGCGGCTCGCATCCTCCCCGGGACCCAACTCCGCCTCGGACCAGCCCGGACTTCCTTCCCCTCCCTCCCCCGCCACTACCCACTCCTCCCCGGGTATGACCCACAGCCGCCACGCTACCAGCCCCACTCACCGACTTCATGGCCGAGGCCATGTCATCGTATCTCTCCGCCTGCTCGGCCAGGCGGGCCCGCTGCAGCAGCTGCTCTCGGTCCCCCATAGCCGCTTCCGTGGTGGCTGCTGGGCTGGGCACTCTGCGCCCCTCAGAGAGAGAGGAAGGGAGGGGCGGGGATGAGCGCCTCGGTACGGGCGGATGGTGCGGGCCGGGAGCCTGCACGGAGCCGCCGCCTCTCGCTCCCTCAGCGGCCGCCGGGCTCGCCTCAGCCGCCGCGCGCTCGCTGCGTGCCCTCCGCGGCTCGCGCCTCTCCGCCCGGCTCCGAGCCTCGCGCTGCTGCCGCCGCCTGCGCCTGCGCGCTGGGAAGGCAACGAGGGGGCGGAGCCGAGGGGACTGCAGGGGAGGGGAGGGGGCGCCGCTCCCCCGCGCTCTATTTCTAGGTGACGTCACTTGCTATAAATAGCCATGCCGGGGCGCCGGCTGGGGGGAGGCGCATGCGCGCTGCGAGTGCTGCATTCTACTGCTGCAAAGGTGGAGGTGGGTGGTGGGCGCGGGCACTGCGGAGACGGGCGGGGAACGCCTGGGGACGGGCTCGGCCAGCGGCTGCCTGCGCGCAGGGACACGGCCTCATCCCGCTGAAATTAACGTGTGTCGTGTCCCAGCCGCTTTGGGACGCTGCTGGCTGTGGGGGTGGCAGGCACGGAGCAATCCTAATACCTTGCCTGGGAGATACAACTCGATTAAATCTTACTACATATTTTAATTTGTGACAGTCGGGCTCCTCTTTCATAAACTGACAGCGTTCCAGCCTTGCATAGAAATCATCTCAAAGGGAAGGTACTGCACAAATGACTCCAGAAACACGAGTATCCACGTTACTCATCTCTTACAATAACATATAGATTAACTTTTTCTATTCAACCAACAGCCAGCGCTGAAACATCGCTGCACCACTGCGCATACGGGAGTTGCTGTGCAACGAGTGACAAATTCACTTCCCATCCAACAGCGCATCAGAGCTGCTGACCACATCACCCCTATCCATTGAAGCTCACTTCTGTGCTCACCCCCAAAGCAGAGGGAAGCAAGCATGTTAGCATGCATCAGAGGAAGGGGACCAAGGCTGCTTCCACTCATGACACTACTCAGCTCACCCTCAGCACTCTTGCACTGCTGAAATCCAGTAAATCACATCCCCTGTACCAGTCAAAACTTTTTAGCCTCTAGCATTGCCAGCTTTTATGTGTTAAGTCCTCATGTCATTTAAAATAAATACTGCAGTTAGTTTTAGAAGGGATTATATGAATATTGCAGATGGTTTTAAAGGACATAAATATTATGACAAATAAGAATAAATAACAACTCTATGTAATAAAGCATGAAGGGTAAAAATTAAGTGGAAAGATAGAAACTGAACACCAGCACATACAGGAAGCAGCTCTGTGCAGCACTGCTTAGAACATAGCTGCAGGTAGGTACCAGCAAGCTGAAGGCCACCTCTTTCCCAACAGGATTTTACTGTCACTGTTTATAGGAGAAGACAGTGATTAATAAAAACAGAATGGAACCTACGTCTCAGCCTAATTTGTTATCATTATCAATGCAAAACATGCATTGATTTTACCTGAGGATAAAGCAGAAGCATGTTCTTGAAAAGGTGCATTTAAATGTAAAAATATGGATTTTAATATATTTAACACTTATGCAAGAATAGCATAGAAGAGAGGTAGACCAACCCAAAATACACCATACACTTCTCCATCTTGGAAACTTTGCAGTTGTAATCACTTCTTAGTGGAGATTACTCAGCCTGTGAAGTGTTCCAGTGGCTCTGAAAATTCATGGGGTTTACCAAAAGCTTTCTAGTCTCATACAGCAGTTTCAGACTTCCAAGAGAAACAGATTATGAACAATTTTTATAACTAGTTATTCACCCACTCACCAGACAATATGCATTAATCTGCCAAACATATGTGGATACACCGGCACAGAAACATTCTCATTAAATGCTTTAGGGTTTTTTTAACTGAGCTTCTAACAGCTATTTCTCAGTCTGAAGCATCTCAGAAGTTCTTAACCTTGCAGCCACAAGGTGATATACAACCTCACTGCTCTAAAATCAGAGTCATGGCTACACACAGTTGCAAGGAAAAGTGCAATCTTGTATGCAGCATTTCTACAGTCTGACTGTAGTAGAGACAGCATTTCATACACACACAGTATGTGGGAGAGTACCTCTATCCTCCCGTGCGCACAGCACCTCGTGCTCTGCATCGTCAGCCATAACAGTGACTCCTTGATCTGTAGAGGTACAAATAAAACCAAATTAGAGCTCACACAATGAGGTTTAATCTGCTGTAATATTTATAAATTGAGACACCACATCTTAAAAATAAAAGTGGAAAGGCAATGGAAATCAAAATGTCGGCATACCTTTTAACAGAGTGCTAAATGGGTGCAAGACACTACCTAACCATGGCTGCCCTGACAGATGCCAGGCACTAAGCATGATGTGACAGAGCTCTGCAATGCCCCACACAGCCCAGGCAGGAGCTCAGAGATCCTGCTCTCATGAGGCAGGACTGGGAGCTGTTGGCAAAGTGACCACACCCAGCAAGAATTTGTAGATGGAGAAATTTCTGGTACTGAAAATTGCACCATGACCTAAGGCAGTGGCTCTGCTCCACAGGCATATCTGATTATTGGACAGCACCAATGTTCCACAAATAGCTCCCTGCTGAAATGCCATTCCCGTTCACTGTTCAGCTCCACACCGGGGCACTGGGGACACCAAAGCACTCTCAGATGGCATCTCCCTCCCGGTGCAGATGTTTAGCTGAGGAGACAGAGCTAGAAGGTACACTGGTGAAGAGGAAACACAGCAAAGAAACCACCCCAGCCATTCCCCCACAGTGGAAAGCCTCCCCTTTGATTGTTCTGGTAGCAGTAGGAAACATGCATTATTTGCAGCACTCATCCTGAGACTCATGGAACCAAAGCAGTGGTACTACAAAGTCCCTGCCACTAATATCCTCCTCATTCCTGGAGAAAGTGATCTTCCCTCTCTTTTCTGCAGCAAGGTAATGTTTTATTTAGGGAACTGCTAAATGATAAAAGCCTCGGGGACAAGACACTGGAAAACAGAGAGAACAGGAACAGCTACCAGCTGATGGGGGAGGTTAACTGGCTTCCACATAATAGCAAAAGAGACTTGAGTATGGCAGAGACAGAGTTTGTGGGTATCTTGATCTTGGAAATACTGTGACTGGCACTTACCTGAGGCAGAATACCCAGGCAGCACTGTAAGGTCAGATTTTTTCACAGGCTTAGGACTACCTATGATTTTTATTGTTAGAACCCTGGCAGCACAAACTCTGGTAAAGTGAGGTAAGTGTGCATCAGAGAGGAAAGGTGTAACCAATGACAAGATCAGAGCACGAGATAGGAGTGGGTGTAGCTGAAAGTGTGAGGATTCTTTCCTAAACCACAGGGGACTATCATTTCAATGATATGTTTCTAGCCAAACTATATACCACAGCTTAACAAGCAGCAGAACCCTCTAGGTTGTCACAGTGTGTGAAAATATTCTACCATTTGTCATATTTCAATTTCATGTTAATCTTGAATCATTCTCACAGAAACTCCCTCATAACTCAAAGGAAAATGCTAGAATGAAGGTAGAAAGATTACTTTGCTCAAGCACTACTCAAAAGCAGTAGGGTTTATGCCGTGAGTTGTGGTAAAGCACATTGCTTATCTTTTCACTAACACGGGAAGATCTTTAAAACAAAAGGGCAATGATTGGTACAAAACCTGTAAAGCTCTTGCTCCCTTCTGGGAAAAGTTAGGTCTGTATACTGAAACCTCTCTGGAATCACTGCAGTATTCCTAACACCACTCAGCATTCACACACAGTAGCCTTTTATATGTTCAAAATCCTGTGCAGACCTCAGTTGATAAATCCTCAGAACTCTCTGGCAAAATGTGTCATTTTCAAGTGTTTGCTCATTTCAGAAACCAGAGAAGGAGCAGCACTAAAAGATCATGGCAGTGATTTTACTTGCCAGAATGATTCAGGGATAGCACAGGAGGCTGTGAAGCATGCTCGGCTGTGGGGGTTCTTTAAGTGGCAAGAACACAGTAGCTAATTGGAAGCAGCTTTAACTCTTAATAAGCTGCCTCAGACCACAGCATGTGCTGGTCCTGGCCAGATAGAAGAATGTGGATTTATTCTTTATATAACGAAAGTAAATTAACTAGAATTCACAAGCATGAACAGGAAAACATGAAAAAGCCTGTTTATCAGAAGCTGTCACCATTGCACCATACTGAAAAAAGCTCTACATGAAAGAGGAAAAAAACACAACCTATGCTAAGAAAATGTTAAAAACCAACCAACCAACCAAATAAATAAACAATAAACAAGCCAGATCAGAATTCAGATGTCCACCATTTCCAGAACCAACCCAAAGATTCCTCATGATTGGAAAACACAATTAAGGACTCAACATCAGCAGCCACATTTAAAAAATACGCCCAGATCTGTCTTAACAAGTGAATTTGTACTGCTCTTCAAACTTTACTAAAATGGATTAATTTGGCTTAGAACTGAATTAAATCCCACTGAAGATGATTGCTCTGAAACAACAACCTTTCATTGTAGAACATAACATAAAAGACTTTGGGGATAAGACTAATGAAGTGCAGAGATAAAACAAAATGCCTCTACCAACAGTTTCAAAAGTGGCCTCTTATTCTGGATGCCCTACTTGAGCTGCTGTGTAAGTGCTTATTTCCTTTGAAAATGAGGCCCCAAGCAAGTTGAGCCAAGCATCCAGAACAGGAGACTGCCTGAAAATACTGGCCTTGAAGATGGATCTCCTAACATTTTTCCTGAGTGGTTCTCAGATGTGCCCATTAGTTCTGTGACAGCCAACGGAATCACCAAGGGGACTTAGAGCAGGGAAACTACTTCTCATGCCATTAATCCTCTCTAGTGCTGTAGTGGATTAGTTCAGCCATTTCTACAACACACTTCTTACTACTGATAGGCTAGAACAGCTCAGTCTCTGACCTTGCCAGTCTTAGGGCTGTCTGTCAAAATGCCAAGAGGAAAGCTGCCTCCAGGCAGCAGCACTGAAAAGTTCATATGCCTGCCTATTGGGAAAGTGTCCTCACCTCCAGGACAGCCAAGTAACAGAACTGCTGAAAGTGCTCCTAGATTTCCATCCCCTTTCTGTGATCAATTAACACATATAAGCATTGTTCTTTGGACACTTATATACATTTTAAGATAAAAATGACTTGGGGTTTTTTTCCATGTAAGGCAAGCTTCTTCCTTTGATAGGCCATGCCACATTGAGGAGGACATTGTCATTTGACAACAGCATGCAGAGCACATTCAGCTCAGGGCAGGTCAGCCACATGTTCAGAGTGCTTCTAAATACAGCTCCAAGGAGCACCATAAACACACCAAGAGCTTGCTACATATGGTAGGATAGGGAAACCAGAACATGATGGGGATGCAAATCACACATAGGAAACAAGAACAAGGTAAGACACAAACTGAACAATTTAAATGCTAGCACAATGTGAATACAATATAAACAGCTCCACTACATTGTCTTCACAGGCTAACTCCACCCAGCAGCACAGGCAGAGAAGGCCAAATCCTAAGCATCACTGGCATTCAGCAGAGGTGCTTGATCTTTCTCTGCTACATGGCTATGCATCCTGTCCATTCCAACTCATAGGTGGGCAAGCAGCAGCCTACCTCTGAAGTCTGCTCAGCTACCTGTAACTCACCATCATCTGTAAGTACAGCTCACAAATCCTTGTCCAAATGCCATTAGTGCTTAGAAGTGTTTTGTGCAGATTCAATATCCAGGTGGCACGAAGCAATGATGCTAGCTGGCCAAAAACACACTGTACTACAACCACTTGACTTTACATCACTTGAAGAGATCTCACGATAAAAGTCACATTAACAGCGTGGATTGGAAGGACCTTAAAGCTTGCCCAGTCCCAATCCCCTGCCATGAGCAGGGACACCTTCCACTAGAGCAGGTTGCTTCAAGCCCCGTCCAACCTGAACTTGAACACTGCCAGGGATTGGGTAGCCACAGCTTCTCTGGAAATGGTTGCCCTGGGTTTAATATTCTGGATTTCACATATCAAACTTCGAATCACCTAACATACATTTCCAGAAAAGAAGTTATTTCATCTGGGAAATGACCTAGAAACTTCAGCTGTCCTCCAGAGAACAACTGTGCCAAATTCAGAAATTAAATTCATTAAGTGTAAAAGAAAAAGCTTTAATTCTGCTTTAGGTGCAAAGCCCTTTTTTCAGATTTAAATTTGGGGGAAAAAAAACTTGTCAATCTAGCACTCCTAACTTAGGAGTGCTGGTAAATTCAGCCTCTTCTTTACAAGTAAGAGGTCAAAACAAGTGTGAAAAAAATAAATCACAAAGCCTTAGGGCTTCAGGTACTG
Source organism: Melopsittacus undulatus (assembly GCF_012275295.1). Taxonomy (NCBI): domain Eukaryota; kingdom Metazoa; phylum Chordata; class Aves; order Psittaciformes; family Psittaculidae; genus Melopsittacus; species Melopsittacus undulatus. Next base: position 12,584,730 of record NC_047538.1, on the reverse strand, counting down.
TTAAGACACACAGGAAGGGTCAGTCACCTCCAAAGCCAAATACCGGCATTCCCTAGTGTGAGTTGTTTTCTAAGAAAATAAAGCTTAATTTTTAAGGATGGCTACCTAGAATTTCTATGCATTTTGTGTTGATCTCACCTTTATCATCTTCCCTGTCAGGGAACAGCAGTTAAGTATTTGAAGGAAACTGAAAATACATCTCATTTTAAGGGAGATGTAATTCCTTTTTACTCCAATACATCAGTCCTCAACAGCAGGGCAACGCAATCCACATGTATTACATAGCAGTGACCAGCTAAATCACAGTAATCGGAGTGCTGTGTCACATCGTTAGGGGTGAAAAATCAAGTACGTTTTTTTGGGATCTCACACTAAAATCTATCAAGATCCAGGGTGAATTTTGCTGGGGGGGCTGCTGGTTCTGCATGAAAGTTGCTTCACTTGGTGCATAACAGCGTCTCGCTCTCCTGCACTACGGGCCGCAGAGAAGAAGCACCTCTCGCCCCCACGGTGCAATCGCCCGGTGAACGGGTGTCACACAGCACAGCGGGGCCGCTGTCCCCTTCGGCAGCGGCGGTCACGGCCGCCCCGCGGCTCCCGGCGAGCCCCCTCCCGCCCAGCCCCTCCGCTCCCTCAGGCGAGGCGCTCCCGGCCCCGCCCCCGTCCCCTCTGAGGCGCCGCGCCCCCGCACCGCTGTTGCTATGGCTCGGCGGCGGGCGGCAGCCAATCAGCGGGCGGCAGGATATATTTGTCGCTGTTGCTACCGCCGCGGCGGACCAATGGGGAGGGAGCAGGAAGGCGGCGCGAGGCCGTCATGGCGGCGGGGAGCGGGAGGCGCCGGTGGGAGCTGAGCGGTGGATCCTTAGCGGGGAGCGGCCTCCGAGGGCACCCGGCCCCGCTCCTCCCCGTGCAGGGCTGGGTTCACCCCAGGCCGCTGTGGGGAAGGAAACGGACGTAAACGTGTTCGTTACAACCTCTCCAAGCACCGCTGTTCCGAACACAACCCCTCCCACAGCACGAACATGGCACTGTTCAAAAGCACACAAGTGGACCCCAGGCAGCCGGTGCTGGTGTTCTAATACATAATTAAAATATCGTGTGGGAATTACCACTTCACACCCTTACCTTCAAAAATGCAGCCTGAAGAAACAGTCATTCAAAACCTTTATTTGCTAGCTTTATGACAACAGGTACTGGAGGCATCCACTTTGCCTAACCCAGGGCTCGAGTTTCAGTAAAGATTACCACTTTTCCAGTACAGATTTAAACCCCAGCAGTAACACATAAGGAAAACACCCTAAAGACAGCACAGTGATTTGCAGCTTTAAACTGCACCAAGGGTCTGCTGTGCTGCTTCATGTCCTAACACTCCCATACACAATTCTGCTTTATAGCCTCTAAGAGAAAGGAAGGAGAACAGGGCTCCTGCTCCGTGAGCAACGTGAGGTGAAGGAGTGTAACAGGTGCCTTGAGGCTGGGTTAAGTAAGGAAAAGAGATGGGAAACAGGAACAGAGCAGCATGCACTCCCCAGGAGAGCTGCAGTTGAACAGCTCACCCCCACCGAGTAAGCAGCCTCCAGCCTACACAGCATCAGCCCCACACTTACTACAGTGTGTAGGAAACTTGAGCCTGTACAAGTCACGCTGCATTGCAGGGCCATCGTCTGAACACAATGTGGTTCACTGTGGCCAGAGACCACCTGCGGTTACACAACAGCCCTGGCAGTTTGTGTCCATCCAGATGTGGGGACTGACAATGGATCAAGAGGGTTCAGCAGCTCCTACCTCCTCCATTCATCCTTCTTCTTTCCTGAGCAATCTGAGACACAGGTAACATTAAACACTGACAACACTGGTAGGCCCTCCCTCTACTGTAAGAACATTGACTTCAGCACTGATAATTCTGCCAGTGTGTGTCACCTGTGGCACTCTGGAGTACTGAATGCTCTGGCAGTTACACCCAGCAGTACCACCGAGATGCAGGGATGAGAAATAGCAGTATTTTACCAGCACTAAGCTGATACTCCATCATCCAGGCCTGAGAAAAAGTTACCCAATATTCATTGCCAGGCAATAAAACTGAATTTTACTCTGAGTACAGGAGCTTCATTTACCTTCATCATGTAATGAACAACTCTGGTCTGACCAGTGCTATGGGTAGAAATACTTAACTGCCACAGAACCAGTGACTTGATATTTTTAGCATCTGCAGTGCAGCTTCAGACTGCTCTAGTCAAAACCTGCAGTCCACAATGCACCTTTCATGTCTTCTATCCTTTGAAAAATTCTTAACCAAACTGTAACAAAACCAAACTTTGCAACCATTAGAACAGACCTTCATCATTCCTCTACCTCATTCTGTATTCACCTCCATGCCAAACCCCTCATTCATGCCGAAAAAAAGCATGGAGAAAAGAACACCCAGGAAAGGATGGGGTGTTTCCTAGGGAAGTGCAGACCACATTGAACATCTCTGCAGGTGGATCACATTCGTCCACTGGCTGAGAATTCAAAGAGCAGCCACGCTGCCCAGAACGTGTCATGGGTTAATGGGTTGCCAGCTGGATCCTCCAAGACCTGAAAGACACAAAAAGGAATCAAAGTTTCACCACACATCCTCAACAATGGTGATACCATCACTCAGGGTAGAAAAGCTCCTTTGGGCAGAAGGGAGGGGATGTGAGTGGTGAGGACTGCATGCATGAAGCAACAAAGTCTCTGCTTCCCTCTGAGATCAGATAGGGTAATCCATCTGTACAGGAGATAGGTATAAAGATGACAAGCACAATCAGTGCACAAATCAAGTCTCAGTAATGCAGAGAAGAGCAATTCCCTTCCATTTGCCCAAGACACTGGCTCCTATAAAAGCAAGTAACTGATGTAAGGTAAGACCGGGATGAAATAAGGGAGTGATCACCTGAACAAGGGAGCTGCATTCAAGGAGGGAAAGAAACAGATCCAAATTGCTTTCTTTGTTTTATTCTCATGTTGGCTCTGATGGGATGCATCACCTATGACACCAAATTGCTAGTCATGCATGGACAAAAGGAAGAGTACCTCTGCACCTCTGTGGTTCAGACATAGGAACCAAACACCTGCATATTCCTGCAACAAGGCCAGGGCAAGTTGATTCAGGAAGATGCAGAGTGCCTGGGAAGTCTGTAGAATGCTGTAAAATCACTTACCCATTCAAGCCCATCCTTTTCCTGCAGCACACATTAAAACACATAAAAATTGCTTTTCTGAATTCCTCAACTTAAAAAGATTCAAAGATGTCCCCTTTCAATATCTGCAGGCATCACAGGGTGTTTTGCTCCCCAGCCCATAATGCACTGAGTGTCATGTTTTTATACCATTGCAAAATCAGTGCAGGAATGCAAAAGTGGCAAGATGAAAACTAGCTACAGAGACTGCATGCTCTGGAAATCTCAGAAAAGGCTCATTCATTATTAATGCCCAAAGCTTTCCTCCTCATCTGGCTCACATTATGGCTGGTAAAAAGGCCACTCTCCAAGATACAGATCTTTATATTGATGCTTTCAAAGGCTCGAAAGAGGTTCTGTTACTGCCCTCAGAGCTGCAGCCGCTTCCTGTAATGAGGCCAGCAGATATGGTCCCCTGCTTTTGAAAATCCTTTTAAGCAGCTCACAATGCAAGAGACACAGGAATGGATGCTAACTGACTGGGAGAGCAACACTCGTGAGGCCAAAAAATAGCTCAAGGTACAGTTTAGATAGGGCTTACTTGGGTCCTATTTTAAAGACTTTTAATTCAGAGATGTGCTCGCATCCCCTTGAAAGCACCAGATTTCTAACTTCTATTCTCTACTGCCTTAAAATCACCATGAGAAGGCATGCAGACTGCATCCGGATCCTGGAAGTAATTTATCATGTCTATAATATACTGCTCCATACACTGCTATCAGCCATCTCGGAACAGTAAAAACCCCTTTTCCTCATCAGCCACAGTCATAGAAATGGAAATTACATGAAAGACTTGAAGAGGTCTGGGAGAGCAGAGTCAAATTCTGCAGAACCCTGCAGAGCAGAGGGCCCTCAAGCAGCTTTCTTCCTATCGTCTTCTTTCCACAGAGCTAGCTTGAGCCCTCCATTGCTCAAAACGTAAATGATACTTTGGATCTGTACGGTGCTTCAGCCATCATTTCAATGACAAGCTTAGTAAAATTAGCATCTGATAAGCAATTCAAGTGGAAAAAACAACAAAAGCACCTCTCCTTCCAGCATCTGCTGGATACTGCCCCTGGGAATGCCCATCCTGCTCTGAACTGGATTCCAAAAGGTATCCTTTGATCAAACACCTTTGATACTAAATATGATATTTCACATCTCCTTTGTGAGAGCTACAGCTAGATAGTGCATACAGGTCTAAGCAGCTTTCGCTAAACATTAGGTGTGTTCTCTCACCTGGCTTTGTCCCAAGGCTTGGCTTTCTTCCATGCAGGGTGCAGAAACAGGTGGGCACTGAGGCTTGCCAAACACAGAGTGACAGTAACTACAAGAAAATACAATATACAAATGCATTTGTATTTATGCCCAGCTCGGCACCTACTGTTATGTTTTGCAGCAGGACGAGAGGGGCTGCTGGCAAGACCATTCAGTCAACAAAGTTCTATTAAATTGTTTGCAAAACTGCTCCATTTCTCAAAATTGTTACAGCCTGAAAATCGAGATTCTGCACTGGGAAGAGCAGCCTGACCAGGAGCAGTACACAGAAATTACATTCCTTTTGCCCCCAGAATGCCCCATAAACAAGGATATGTCTACCAAAACATCTCTCTCCTGAAACATATTTTAAAAACACAGCCCTTAAGAGTCAGAACAAACATTTAGCTTTAGACACAGCCATAACATCGGTTATGATTCTACAATAGCTTTTCAAGGCTGCCAGTCTGGAGACATGGCTTCCCCATCCACACCTCCCCTGGGGGCACTGCCAACCTCTCAGAAGAGGTCACAATCTGCAGGCACTGGGTCAAATGGGAGACACTGGGTACTTGACAAAGGGATGTGCTCTCCCTTCATCACCAACTCAAAAGAATCTATAATTCCAACACCACTGCCCCCACCACTCCCAGGAACAGCCCAGGGTATGAAAGGCCATACAGGCCTAGACCAAAAGGTGCCAACTAATAGAGCATAGGGAAAAAGCAGAAGAAACAAGGTAAGTGTCAAGTTGTCATTCCTTGGAATGCACTGCAGGTTCCAGCAAGCAGTCTTGGGACTCCTCTGCTGGAGGCTGCATTTCGGCAATGCCATTTACTAATGACAAATGGACTCAACCCCTTGCCCCCTTCTTCCCCCCCCCAGAATCTGTCTCATCTTTTTCACAGCCCACTTACACTGACATTCACAATGCCCTTAGCAACAAGTTCTGTGATTTAATTATGCAACATGCCAAAAAATAGCCTCCTTTTATGCTTTTTGAACTTGCTGCCTGCCAGTGTTGGGGTGCTGGGCTATCCAGAGGGGAGAGCCTAACAGCAGGAGGATTCCTAGCACTCTGAGCTGGAATCCCAAAAATGCAGGCAGAAGCAGTAAGCTGCAATGAGCACCTCAGCAGTGATTTTCTAAATCAATATGCTGGCCATAAATGCAGTCTGTCTTGCTCTGTAGAGCTCAGTGTGCTTTTCTGTTTGAAATGGAAGGCACGAGAGAGTTATATTTTGCATTAATCATTAGCTGGACAACATTCCACCTGTCCCAGCTCAAGGAGTGAAGAGGATATAACACCACTATCTGTAAAGGCGAGCATCTGTTTGATGTCCCACAGGGACTTCCAGTTTGCTTGCTGGATCAGACTCCCCTGTCAGGCAGCAGGAGCAGATGGAAACAGTCAGCTTCCAGCCTGGTTCCCCCTCACACTCCCACCTCACAGCCCTGTAGATCATAAGAGGCTTGGATACAGCCCAAGCGTGTAGGACCAACAGTAAAAAGCCCATGAAAGAAATCACCAGGAATTGTTCTAATGAGCTTTCAGGCCAAGTCCTTTCCAGGTGAGCATCTTTAAAAATGAGACAGGCAGATTAAGGGTCCTTGTGCTGATTTGTAGCTCTGTCCCTGCACTTCCGAAGCAGGGAGCCAGAAGTGTTGGCAAGGCAGTGAGAGCACAACACTGAGTCCACCCCTGGTGGGTGACCTTGGCTAAATAATTTCCTTTTCTGTGCTTTACCCTTATCTGTGAACAGGGGTAACTTCACTGCCCCGCCTTTACAGGATAGCAACACTCTCTTGCCTTACAGTTTAAGCTGTTGACTCATTCATGAGTCCCCACAAGTGATGCTCCTTACAACATTATTGCTAAAGAGGACTCTGGTGACACAATACTTCCTCTCTTATCAGTAACTGTGTTAGAGGGCTCTCCCTGATAACAAAGGTGATCCTTATTCACTGCCATTCACTGAGTTATCCAAGACTACCCACATGAGGTCTCCTGGCTCTTTGGAGAGAAACTGCAAAAGAGCCTAGATGAAGCTGCAGCCTAGGCATCATTCATTTCCACAGAAATCAATGTTCCTTAGCATTCGTGGTGTTCTGGGGAGTTAAAGGTTTTCTGGTTCAAGCTGGACCAGGCCACTAAACAGGGTTTACGAATAAGAGCTCAAATAATTATATCCTCCCCAGAAGGTGTCAATGAAGCAACAAGTCCTGCCCCTGACAGGAATACGATAAAGGGTGTGTAGGTTCCTGGCACAAGTGACATAACCCAACAAGGAGACATTCACCATAGATTTCTTCTGCTGGTGGAACATATTTTAAAAATAAACATGAGCTCACTCTGGAGTCAGAACATGCAATTTTAAATCCAGCCAGAACAGTGCCAGCAAAGCCTCACTGGTCCTTTATGATCTGCAGCCACTCTTTGAAACTGCAAATCCCAGAACACGCACTGAGGTGGGTTTACAATGCCCTGACCTGGATTGTCAGTTCAGAGTGAGGAGCCTGACACGAACATGAACACCAAGCCTACTGGGAAACAGAAGCAAAAGGCAGAAATTATTTCAGCAGGGAGGCAAACCCCCACTGATCTTTATCTCCAGTGAATCACTGCCTTCCCTGGTTGCTTGACAAAACCTCTCTGTGCCTCTGCTTCCTCATCTCTAAAGCGAATAAAGGGAATAAAACTGCTTCTACCTACCTCTCTGACGTATTACTGACAGCATCATGCCAGTACAAATGCTGGACAGTGTCAAGGCAGAAGGGTTATGAAATGGAGCTACTGCTCCTGCTGCGCCTTTCAGATCAGTAAACTAAAGGAACCTCGTCATGTCTGTTTGGCAGTGTTTATTTTTATGTAACGTTATGGGGGTTGTGTAACATATGGAAGATGGCATGGGTTGCTGCTGGTTTGCATTCTCTGAATTTATCTCAAGTCCCAGAGAAAACCTACATTTATTAACAAAACATTTATTACAGGTGGAAAACAGAAAGACAGAATAGTGCCTTTCTGTCTTCCAGTTTGGAAAGCCTGCACTATGGAATAATCTGGTCATGAGGTTATGAAGCTACAAACACTATTTTAGGATTAAGTATGGGCCCTACCAACCCAGCCCACAGAATCAGCTCTCACTGAATCACTATAGCTTATGATTTTCTGCCAAAAACAGGCAAACAGCTTAGAAACTAAACCTGCTTTAAAGAGAGGGGTTCATTTATTTTCTGGTCAGGCTGGTCTCAGATCTCCTTTGTGCCACCACCATAAGACACATACACACTTATACAGGATTTGTCATTTCCAGTGCACAGGTAGAAATATCTGTAAAACATGATGGACACAAGGAGAGCCAAGCCCCTGAAATAAGATTCATCACCACACTCTTTCTATGACCCTCTTCAACAGGGGAATGAGGACAAGGCTAACCCCACAGCATCACTGTCACTCCTGCCTGTAAGAAGCCCTGTGCTTTCCATTCCCTTTACCTGTGGGGAAGAACAGACTCCAGGGTCCCTAGCTGTCCTTCTCTAAGGATGAAGCTTTCAACCTCTAAATCTGACTGCTGAATGATTCTTCCTGAACTGGCCTCAATACAGCCACCTTGAGGGACTCTGCTCAAGGGAGCTCTGATACCTGCTGAAATAAATGTTCACATTAAAGACAGTTACAGAAAACATGACCCCAACCTCTGACCCATCTGTTCCTCCTTTTCTTGTTCTACATTCACAGAGGCTGGGTGAGTGGCAGCCACAGCGTTTTTGTTCTGCAGACCTACAGCAAAAGTAGGTGGACATCACTTACATAGCCTGCCAAGGCTATTGTTAAAAACAGAAGAGATGGTGGGAATGCTGAACAAGACCAGACAGGAAGGAAAAAGAGAGGGAGAGAGAAAGAATAAGAGGAAGGAGAAGGGAAAGTGAGAATGTGTTGCTGAAGATGTGCACTGTAGCACAGTTAAGAAGTTCCTAGCCTCTGCTTAGGCAAGCACTTGAGAAAAACCCATAAGCTTGCAAACTGACAAGGTGAGCAAACACCTGAAGGGACTCTTGCAGTGGAAATGCACCTTGCTGGAAAAATACTATCTATGGAAGCAGTTACAATTTAGGTGAGAGTAGGTAAGAATGTCTGTTTCAACACCTTAAACCAACATGTTTTCTAACAGATACTATGGGAGCACAACTGCAGAGCTAAGTCAGCCCTGCTGCCATTTGTCATGACACTGGAAAGCCACATAAGTGAGCAAGAGTGTTTACAGCAAAGGGAAGAGAAGCTTGAAAACTCTCAAGGTCAATGATCTGGGTGCAGTTTTACTAACCTTCTATACCTGGGGTCCACATAGAGCCAGAGACTCCTCTGGTGGTGCAAGGGGCTTGCCACATGGCCAGCCGTTCATCTGGGAATGTAAGGGATCCACAGGGGCACAGGACAAAGTTACCCAGCTGGGGGTTGGCATCAGCACTGCTTGCTGCTTCTTTGGCTTGCAGGACAGCAGGATTAAAGCAGGTTCCCGGTTCCAGCGTAGCCTCAGGGCAAAACGATACAGGTTGTTCAGTGCTGTGGGTGGTCAAGAAAGCCTTGTCTGTCGTTGCTTCATACGGCTCACTGCTCGGCATAAAGCTGTAATGGTGGAGAAAATAAATTAGCCAAACATATTGCTTTGTAAAGAGAGACACCCACCAGCTAAACCTTTGAATCCTGCCCTTGATAGCTGGGAAGTTAACTGCTAGATGCTCTGACTGCCTGATGCTGGGCATGGACCATTTCCCATATACAGAGTCAAGACTAAGTTATGTCTCCTGGGAACTGACATGAAAGTCAGTTCCATTAACAGCTTTAAAGGTCACTTCATCTCTGAACTGTCCCTGTAAAGACTTTTTCATACATCACCTGGATTCCAGCATCTTTAAATATGTTCCCTCAGGAGGCTTATCCAGATCTGCAGCTGACTGGTCCCACCCTGGGTCACAGGGCATGAGAGTTATCTCCGTTTGCTCAGAGCCGATGCCTACGTAAGATCCATCTGAAAGGTGCAGGCCAGGCAGGTAAAAGAACACTAATAGTTACTCCAAAAAGCAATAAAACAAGTCTAATTTGCCAAATGCAGTAAGACCCTCTTATACTCCCTGACTGATAATTTTGAAGGGGCATGGCAATACTGGGTTTTACTGGACTATAGCCCTGATCCCAGGATCTGAGTGCTAAAACCTGCTGCCTCGCAGGTATTTGCTTTCTGTGCCCCTTCCAAGGTGGGTATCTCTGTTAGCAGGGGTGAATGTGTGTATTCCAACAACTCTGGTTGGCATCTGAGTTGGGCATCTCTGTTAGCCTGTCCTTGCACAGGCCTTATCAATGTTTGCTTCTTCTATGAGAGACAGCCTCTAGACAGTGAGGCACTCTACTGAAGATCTCTTCCATGTCCACTTGATCCATCAGCCTACAGATGCTGTTATGGAGAAGGAATACCCTTCCTTTCCTGAGGGAATTTAAAGTTGGTTTTCAGCTTTCTGGATCACATCCTAAGCCCATTAGTAAGAAACAAACCTGCAGTTTGTGGAGCATAGAATCCTCTGTCCTGCTGCTGCACTGTGGGATAAGCCAGAGCCCTCTCAGGACATGAGTTGTTTTGCTTTTCCATAGGAGGGAGGCTGGATTTTTGACGCCGTCGGTAATTTGCAAACCAGTTGTAGACCTGAGTTGGCAGCAGGTTCGTGTCCCGAGCCAGCCCCTCCTGCAAACCCATGTGTAGGGAGAAATCAATGAAAAAAGAATAAACCACATCCAAATAATCAGGCTTTCTTTTCTTTTCCAGTTCCAAAAACAACAGAGAAAAAGAGCCTTCAAACCCAGACATTTGTTCACTAAGGCTCTGACAAGCAGATCCCATTGAGGAGACTGATTTGTAAACTCAAGAGTTGTTGGAATACACACATTCCCCCTGCTCCCCTACTCAATTTGTCTGCTAAAAAATAACCAACACAACCCAAACAGCCCCATCTACTGCTATTTTATATTGCTATATTTGAATGGAAAACCTGACCAAAGCATGCTCTTCCCACAGAATGACAGCTTCGCATCACTACCATGACACTAATAGGATGAACACAAATGCGTTTACCACAGTACAGAGTTTTCACAAACTGTAAGCAGCATGAACATCTGTATCACATTCACAGAAAAAATGTCTGCTGCATTAAACTGTTAAAGAATGAGATCACGTAAGTGAAGAACGTATTGGGAAATTAATGCATAAGTGAACATTGTATCCTGACCTTTTAGGACTTAACTGTGCAACCTCATTATGCTCCCAGACCAGATTGTGGGGGGCTTTTTTAATGAAAATTTGGAAGCTGTTGCTGCTTTGTGAACAGGGTAAGAAATAAACCAACTTCACACTGCAGAGCTGGTCACCAAGCCATCCTGCCTTATGTGAGAAGGGTGCTGGAAAAACAGAGCACCACAGAGACAGACTTGACAGTCTGAAGCCTTCACCTTGTGAGGTAGTAATCAACAAGGATTACTGAATTAATTCACATGTCACTTCCATTACAGATTTATTCTTGTTCAAATAAGGAAGACAGATGCAGACATGAACACAACCTATCACGTTTTCAAATTCTGTGAATTTAATGTGATAAGGCAGTATAAAATATATTCTGGTAAGCAAAAAGCAATTTAATACAGGCTATAACTCACTCAAGTCAGAACTATTTATCACTCTAATACAGCTCTTCTGAGTGATGGCTGGTTTGCTGCCTATGCTGAACCACTACCAAATTAGAACTGTTAGAAGCTCAGTGAGGAACTTTGTATCTCCTGATCCTTTTGTCCAAAACAAGTGAGATTACTTAGCATGAACCCAATGCTTCTTTTAAGGAAACCATCAGGAAAAGACCAAGTCTGGGGACTCCCAGCTCCACTGGAGCTTTAGAAAACGAGGATTTAGAATGAAATCAGTTCTAGACCCCTGATCACAGACTTCTGCTTCTCTGTGACAAGGAGACTTGGTTAGAAGTAGCATATCCCTACCCGCTGTTTCTTGTTTGGATTTGTTGTCACCTCTGCAGCAAACCTGTGCAGTTGCTGGCGCACTTCATCTGAATGGTTTCGATTTTTCAGACCTTCAGGACAAAGGGAAATGGGTGGAGGATTCCTGTACACAGGAGAAAACAGGATTAAAAAGTAACCCCAAAAGTCTCATTCACATTGCCACAAGTAGTCAAAACATCGAGAACCACCTCGCTCTGAGAAGCAGCATCCTGAGGTACAAAACCAGCCTCTGCATCTCTATCCCCTGCATCTACCAGGTACAGCAAAGAAAAATAAATCAGTGCCCCCACACCATGGTACCTCTTCCTGCAACGGAACTTCTGCAGCGGTGTCAGAAAATCTGTGTGGTGTTGCTCCATTACCCTCCGGTAGTGAATCTCATGCCAAAGTTGCACCAGCTTCTCCTTCTGTTCTGCCTTGCTATCCTAAAACCAAAACAGCATGTAAGCAAACTCTCTCCAGGTAGTCAGTCATGCTTCCTGTAAAGGAGAAAACCCTCAACAGCCAGAAACTTACTCAGAGATTCCTACTAGCCTGACAAAGCTGGTAGCATTATCCAAGTGTATGGCTCCCTCTATTTCCTCTAATGTACACAAGGAGTTGCCTAATTCCTTCTTTTTCCCTGGTGAAAAGGGCTACATTACCAAATCTAGAGGCCAAAAATCCGCCCCTTGAGTGGTACCATCCAGCCTTTCTCATTATCTTCCCATCCTGGAAGCCCTCTAGACCTGGCTTCCCCAAGGCTTTTACATCCTGAGGCCTAAATTTGTGAAAACCTCAAAGAACCACCACATTAGAGAACAAAAATCCTGCTTTCACAAACTACAGCCAACCCCATAATCACCCAGTTACATTCTGCCCCTTGGCTGATTAATAGCAACTGCCTGTAGCAGTCTTTATCCTGCATTTCAGGTCAACCAACGCACACCTACCACCTTCTGCTGCTGAAGGCCAGCTGGAAACACTCCATGTCCTGCAATTTGGATACTTCTGCACTAACAGCTCTGGTTTTCTAATATTGATTTTGTCTGCACGAAGAAACAAAGAACACATCCCTACCTCCAGCAGTCTGCAGGCTGTGTCATGCTGCCCTTTCTGGATATGAACAAACACACAAGCTTGGACAATGTGGATGTTAGTGAGAAAATACATCTTGTGTCTGCATCCCATCATGGCCTCAACCAGCTTCTCCAGACTAGGAAATGAGCTCTGGAGATCCTGGCAAAGCTGTCCTGCTAGATCCAGCAGCTTGGCAGGTGGGGGATCCTTGTTTTTATTCCTGTTTAACATGGCCATGAACCGCTTCATCCTTATGTCCTGTTGAAAGACTTTTCTATGCAATGCACAAAATTGTGAGTTGTGGTTAGATAAAAACTATTATCTCCTATTTTTAGCTTCCATGGTATGCTTGGGGATTTTGGTTTTGTTGGATTTTTTTTCAGTAAAGGGAAGAAATTCACGGTGCTGTTAAAAGCAGCCTGAGCATCCCCAAAACACTCACAAGTAGGCCTAAAGCAGCCTGAAAGGCTAAAGCCACCCCAGGCTTGTGGCTGAGAAAACTGAGCTCAGAAAGACACAAACTTGCCCCAAAACTCGGTGGCTGAAGGAGGAACTGCACACGCGGGTGGGCTCAGCCTTTCCCGCTTGAGTCCCTGCGTGGCTGGGAACACCGGGGGTGCTGCAGAAGTGCCAGCATTGCCCACGCCGCTCAGAGCCCAAACCTCCAAACCCAGCTCACCACGGGAGCAAGTTAAAAACTACCAGAGCACAAAGTCTCGAGACGCTCAAGTGAAATTAATGAGGGTTTTCCTCCAAAATGGCACGGGACAGGGGCAGTTGCAGCAAAGCCTGACTCCATGGTGGCTGGAGCTGGTGTTCGCCCCGGCGAAGGAAACCCGTGCTCACCCGGTCCCCTCGGCCACTCCCAACCCCTGGACCGCTCCAGCCCCACCGGACAAAAGGAGGAAAAGCCGTTAAATACCTGCGAGGTTGAGGCGCAGGGTCACGCAGGGAGCCCCGTCCCGTTCTGGCCCTTCCCGAGGCAGCGGCCTCGCCAGAGCCCACCCGGCCCCGGTCCCTGTCCGTCGGTGACCGGAGGAGAGCTGCGGGGCGCGAGTGGGCCTTCCCCTGCCTCCCCTCCCTCCTCCCGCCCCGCCGGACCCAGCCCAGCCCCGCCTGGCCCCCACCTTGTGTGCCGCTGCCCAGCGGGTGGTGCGGAGCTGCTCCCGCCCCGTCCGGCTGCGGCCACCTGCACGGCGGAACAGAGCGGAGAGCGCAGCAAAGGGGTTTGTAGTAGAGTTAAGTGTTCAGATGCTAATGGGGCTCAGATGTGCACTGCTACCCACCTGCTCGAGGAGGGTACTGCCTAACAGCACAGCAGTCACCTAGACCCAGTGTAGGGGATGGAACTGAAGCACCTACGATTTTTCCTTCAATCAGGTCCAAACACTGCTGTGAGTATGCCAGCCCTCTGCTGACCTCAGCTTACTGAGGACAGGTAAAAACAGTGAGGATCTCAGAGCAAGTCAACAGCCCCAATGCATAGTGCTACCAGGGGTGGATGTGAACCCACCCTTAACCCACACTTCAGTAACCAGCTCATACCAAGTCCACGTGCCATATCTGACCTTGCTCTGCAAAGACAAAGGCTACATACTTGAGTGGAGACATCTTCCTTTTGCTACATGCAGATACATCCTAAAAGTCTGCTCAGAATCCTTTTTGTTACTCCCATCAGCAGCATCTTGCATTCAATTGTCCTTGATTTCTCCTTACACTTGGAAGCTGGCCTTGCATGACAGTAAATGTCTTCTTGCTCCTGCTGCATGACACTGTTCTAGACCCACAGCTGGAGGCAGAAAGTCCTAGATACTGCTCAACTTTGAGCATTCCATTACCATGCTGGAGATAAGCAGCAGTATTTCCTTTTGGCAACTGTTCTCCTTTACTCCCTGAGTTTGTACTGCTGTCTGCAGTTAAAAAAAAAACATCATGTCACTCGATTTTCTGCATTTTTACTTATTTACACATACGAAACTTAACAAGTGTCTCTCACATTTTATCTTACATATTCACACATCAGGTACACCTCAAAAGGGAAAGAGGCAGGCTGCTGCCAGGCACATCAGATACCAATCACTTCCAACGACGGTAAGCTACTACCATCACACTGGGCTGAAGCTGAGCGCCCTTGAAAACCATTTGCACTCTCCTTCCTTAACCTCTGCTTTAACACAAATTTTGGCAATCAACGACTGCAGCTACTTGAAACCAAGCTGAGGTCAGGTGATAAATATTGGCAAGCCAACAGCTCAGATTCTTTTTCTAAGGGCTTAATCAAGTTCTGTTGAATATCAACAGCAATATTGATCAGGTCCTCGTGGAGCCTCAAGATGAATCTAACAGAGGCTCTTTTCCGGTCATCCTTCACCTTTACTTCCTTGCCACAAGGTAAAACTTCTAGCTGTCTCCCTAAGAGATACAACCCTATTTCACGGAGCACTCGCATGCATCTTATCCAGACAATCAGTCCAGAACAGAACAAGGCGGCTGTCTTTGTTCCAGCAGAAGTCTGTGAAGTCTTTTAGCAACCGGTCAGCGAACTTCTCATCCCCAGTGGCACTGGAGCGCCATGTTTTCGTCAGCATGGTGTTGTAGGCCCAGTTGTAGCCAATGCGCTCCTCACAAAACATGTTCTGGTTGGTGGAGCTCGTGGAGTTGCGCCGGCGACGCTGCTGCCCACAAGAAAACTTCCGCTTGGAATACGGGAGCTGCAAAAACACTGTCCCTGGGGGAAACAGACAGGACTTTACTCTTAAGCCAAACTAGGGCCCTGCACCTTGTAGCTGACTCATTAAATTCTGGAAAGGAAACTGGGCTGAGCGTCGTTTAATTGCCTCTTAGCAAGATAAAATGGGATACGCTTCTCCTTTGCTTTTACATGCTATTTCTTCCTGCAATTTATAACACAGAGAGAGCACACTTAGTCTTGCCTTTCTCCTGGAAGACAGGAATGAAGCAAAGATGCAGGCTCCAATCCATTTTCTAACTTTACATTAATTTCCATCTCTCCTGTAATTTTCCAAAAGGTCTCTTCCCATCATTGTTTTCATGCATCAGCAATCCCTCTGAAAACAATGATGTTTTACTGTAATATGCCATGCATGGAGCTTAGTTAGAAGTGCTGATAGATCAACATTTATGAAGAACAATAATGAAAGCAAATACTTTCTCTGTCTCCCCCACAGTATACATTAGATGTTTCTACAACTGACCTTAAGCATGAGAACAGAGCACTGACTTGTCCCAATACCATTCCCTCCTTCCAGCTTCTAGATACCCATTTATTTACACTGCACTTAGAATAAGTTTTGCCTTTATATTTTTCCATCTCCTGAAATGTTTCAGAGACACTATAAAGCAAGACTTCAAACCAGCATCGCTGATGAACAGCAACACCTTGCACTTTCCACATTGCCTCTCTGGTTTGATTTGGCTGATACACTTATTTGTCATGTGACCTGGTACATAATGAGGACCAAATCACCAGCATAAAACACAAAATACATGTAAAATGGTTCTTCTGTTTATAACAGCCTCCTCCTTACCTCAGTGACTGCCAAACATTGCTCACCTGTGACATGGATATACTGGGGCTTGTTCTCAGCTGGGAAGTTGAATGCAGAGGCCGAGTATTTATCTTGCACAAATCCAAATCTGGAGAACAAACACCAGGAGAATTAAAATAAAATAAAATATTTTACATATATATATACACACACATATATATACATATATGTAAAAGAGTCACTCCAGCTCAGATTTCTTCAGCCCAAGGTAGGGTCAACCTTCCCTGTCACAAAGGCTCCCTTTTCTTATGGTCTGAAGGCAAGGGGAAAAGGGACGAAGAGAGCTGGGCTTCTCCAAATACTCTCCACCCTGCCAGGCACTGTGTGAAAGCCTGTAACTGCACACTGATGTCTGTTCTAACTTATGCCGGAAGCAAGAGCACCAGTAGCTCAGTCTGGGAGGGCACTGAGCAGCCTCTGATGAAACAGGGCAGCTGCACGCGGACGAGGGAACAGTGACAGCCAAGACAGACATTCCTTGGGTATCTTTCAAGCTGTAACACCATTTTCTTTCGTGCCAGGCAATATTCCATGCAGAACTTCAAGTAGCTCACCTGATCATTCTTTGCTGTTTGTAGAATACCTGTTCCTCTCCTGCTTTCTAAGCTAATGAAAGCTTATTTCCAAGGTAAAGCCCATTACAAAAGGCGGTTTCTCTGTCATGAAAAAGACCTTGGCAGCAATACCATGATACACTCTAGCAGCTCAAGCACACAAAGGGGGCTAAGCTCCTGCTTGTGCTGCATGAAAGTTCTAGATCTTCAGCTGGAGGCAGAAAGTCCTGGAACTCTGAGCATTACATTATCATGCTAGACATAAGCAGCAGTATTTCCTTTCAACAACTGTTCTCCTTCTAAGTTTCCAATAATTCCTTCTTAAACCAGGCAAAACCTCCTGGTATCCAGCTCACATCCCAGTCTCCTGCCTAATGTCAGTCATTGGTTGTCATCCAGATCAAGACTGGTTAAGTACACATGAAGGAAATAACTATCCCTTCTCAGAAAGGAATCTATTTACAGACTGTCTGTTTCTAACTTAAAATAACAGGGCACCTTCCAAAGGCAATGCCCTCCCTACGAGGAGAGTATGGTTTAGTAATGAGTGACAGGCTGAAACACTATCTACCTGCCCCTTGCACCCACAGAGCCACCTCCAGGCATTCAAGTTATATTTTTGTCTAATAACCTGCAAGCAGACTTCAGAGAGACAGACAGCACAGAACCCACACGACTCAGGAGTGACTGACTGTTCAGTAGAGATCTTCCCCCTGCATCATCCAGGGAGGCAGGATCCTTTCAGTCACTCTGCTCTCTACATACCTGTGTGCTATTGCTTCCTGAAGGAGGTGCATACGGTCCCAGTATGTTTCTGGTTCAAAGCCTAGAACAAACAAAAGGTCACAATTGCCCAGTAAAGCTATTTTATTTCCTTCAAAACTGCAGTTTTCCTCAGAAAACCTGTTTTTTTCTAATCATTTCTTTTAGTCACTTGTTTTCCTGTTGGCTGTCCCTTGTACACCCATCCTATTAGAGACGTGTCTTGTACACTCCAGTAGCAGATTCATGCCTGAATTTAGCTTTTCATTTAGTTCCTGAGATGAAAGAGAGGAACATAATGGGGTGTGTGGGAGGGGGCAAGGAAGGGGAGCAGGCTGCTGTGTGTCACCACGAAGTGCTCTGAAAATAATCATTCAAAGTCAGTGGGGTTATGGTGACCCCACAGCACATGGATCTGTCACTGACTGGTTTACATTGACAGGACACCCGTAACCCTGGACACTGGGTTAATGAAAATAAACTATCATCTTTACTATTTTAAAACAGAGCCTTTTCCTAACTGTCCCTTCTCATGATGCACTTTTGCACCTCTCTGTATGGGGACAGAGCTTTCTGATTTTTGGAGCTTCCACCTGACCAGAACAGCATCACTCAAAAGGGGCAAAGTCACACTGCAGAAAAGGAGATTGCAGTTTCTAGCTCTTAATCTCATGTGCAAACACTTACCACGTATGTAACCATGGCAACAACAACAAAAACCCAGGAAGATGGAAGTCATGAAAGCCTAATGTCATTGAAGGGAGAACAAACAAATGCAGGGTACAAGTGCAGAGCAGCTGTGGGCAGGGTCTACCAGCAAAACAGACTTACAATATGACATTCTGTCAAACAGATCAACTGCTTGGCTGATTATCATTACTCTATAATGATATGCAACATTATGGCAACAAAGATCACTGGGGAGACAACCTTTCCTGTGCTTTGGTACTTCTTGCTGCCAACTTCATACACTGTTGCATGCTGATGAGCCCGTCACTACAGCTTCCCCCAAGCGCCACCCTTCCTGAGGGTGGCTGCTGAAATGTAAAAACAGACCCTTCATCCAGCTAATGCATGTCTAGCAAATGAGCTTCTTCATGTCAGCTACATGACAGAAGGGATCTGCTTGCAGAAAAGTGTACAAGAGGCAAAACAAAGAATACTTCTTACCATCAAACAAATGTTCACTGCCCTCTTTCAACAAGCAGCTCACATTGAGTGGGATGAACAACTGAGCTCGAAGTGGGTCTCCATATAAGTAACTGGGCAAAGCAAATGGTCCTTCCAAGACTGGAACTAGCAAGAAACCACAGGATGTGGCTTTGCGATGCCAACCCTGAACCTGAGAAGAGATTCAAGCAAGAAACTATATGACATGTGTCAACTGAAGAAGAGCACTTATGGGCATAGGACCAACTCATTTCCCTAGAAGAGATCAGACATGCTCAATTCTCCACAGGCTCAGCTTGCTTTGTATGACAAGCACACAAGCATCCTTGTAGGTAAAGCAATACAAGCACTAGCCATCAGGCTTTCTTTTTGAAGTGCCACATCAATCACAAAGCACTTTAAAATAGGACATTTTTCAGGAACTGATTCAGCCTACTTATCATCAGCGGCTAAGCACTGCTGCTTTACTGGAACAGCGCAATAGACTTTAAATAGAAGCAAAACCAATCCCCTAGTGCTGGCTGGCAGGGTGGGGTGAAACCTGGTGTTAAATAACATGGGTTTTACAGAAGTGACAAAAGGGAAAACAAAATCTAAAAATTAAGAAGTGACACAAGCCACTTGCATCTCCAGTTCAAAATGTCTTCAGCTAGCTAAAAAGCATTGCTGAACTGGAAGAACACACTGCCTGCAAAAGCCCTCTCACAAAAGCAATTCCACTAAGACTTAAAGTGCTCAGGTTTGGGGATAGAAGTAATGCAATGTGAAATGCATTCTTTTTCTGAATGTCCAGCTCAAGGCTTAAGATTTGCCTAAGGGGGACTCAAATTCCTCACCTTGACCTTCACTGTTCTATGCACACTGTGCATGAAACCCACTAAAAGCAGGAAACTACCCTGCATACAGAACGACTACAGATAGCATGATAAATGATGACCAGATGCAGCAGTGCTAACCACCACCAGTAAGATGACTTCAGGAAATAAGGACAGATCCAACCCACTGTTACTTTCTAATACTTCCCATGACAATGTCCCCAGTAGTTGAACGGATACAGAGGCCAGAGGTGCCACCCAAAACAGAAGGACTCACTCTTACCATCTCAAAAAGAACAGCTGCAGTCACTGCCATCCAGTGTAACTTGATTTCAAAGGCAGCATTCAGGGAGAAGTTGCCATGGTAATAACAACTGCACCACTCCAAACGGTCAGTGCGGTTATTCACATCCACGTCAAGCGTCACTGTCCGTTGCTCAGGCACTGTGGCAGCTACTTAGCCAAGGAACAGGGGTATATTTAAAAGATCCATTAAAGAGAGGGTGGGAGACAAGTTGAAGAGGACACAAGAAACAAGACAAGCTATTTAAGAGTAATTTTTCCTGCCACTCATCCACAAATATTTTTGGGCTAGCAGAATAGTCCCAGAATGCTGCTCATCCAGATCAGGAAAGACAAAAAACCTGAAGCATTACACAGATCAGGGGTCAGTGCCACAGAATTAGCTCCCTAAGAAGTCAAAAGGCACTTCAGCGGCAATAAAGAGACAGAACTGTGACTCAAGCAGCTAATCAATAAGCGACTGGTGCCACAGTTAAGTATGGCTAGACAGCATCAGCTCTTTCATACCCAAAACATTCCAAATTGGTTTTAGTATTTCTGTATGTCCCCACTAGAAATCACAACAGAGTGCTGTTACATAGGACAGGAGCATTCCAGGACTTTCCACAGCTAAACAAGATAGGAAGTTAAACTTCTTGTTTCTTTAACCCCACATCAATATCCCACATTACTGCACTGCTAAAACTGCACATCCGACACTTTCTGTAAAAGCATGAAAAGTCAGCCAAGACTCATGCAGCAGCGCTACCATCACTGCAACACCTTCTACTGCTTCGCAGTAAGTGTTGGGATAGTGCCCACATCCAGCTCCCTTTGTGCCCTAGACCCCAGCATCCCAGTGAAAGAAAATCTCAGCTGTCAGGCAAGAGAAGCATAGGAAGTGGAAGTGACCTGGCTGGTGTCATACTGCAACTGCAAGGCCAGGGATAGAACTCCAGTCTCCTGACTCTGAGACCAAAGTCCTGGTAGGAACCATAACCATGCTGTCACTTTCAGCTTTTTTTTAGGCAAAGACATAATTTAGCATTTCTGTTATGTTTACAATTGACACAAAACAAAGGTGCAATACCATTGAAAAGACCTTGTACTTTATTGCATGCATGAGGGATGGATGTTGTTATTTCTTAAGTAGAGGAAGATGTGCACCATTTGATACAGTCACCTTTTAAATGACCTTATAATTTAATGGCTTAATGGTGTTTAAAAAAATAATAAAGTTCTTCCTTGAGGTAGATGGAAAGTTCCCACCTTTACTTCTGCTGCAAGGTAGCTGGAGACAGTTTTCAAGATTATTACAAAATCCTTTATACTGCTATTACTGCAGCTTAGGGGAAAAAAGAGAAAACCCAGTAAGAATGGAAGAACATTGCCCCGTTTTGTAAACATGATCCATTTTGGTTTTAGAAATGTAAAATCTGCAGTTTCTGAGTTGGGCTGCTATTGTCAGACCAACATCTTGTGATTTTCTTGCTCATTTTCGGTGGAGTATCACTGTGAATACAACCCTCATGGTTAAAAGGTGCCAGTTTTGTAACTAAGTATGTTGGAAAACAACATCCCAAAGCTGTAAAGTGAAAGCAGCTCAGTCAGGTAGATGTTGCTCATTAGCTCAGAGGTCAGTGGTAACACCACAGTCCAGTGTGTCCAAAGAAGCACACTGTGAAGAATGAGCTCCCTGCTCCCTTAGACTGATCCTTTTTTCAGGTAATGCAGACTCCCCATTAGGGCTGGAGCTGCCTTCTCCACCTTGTCTGCAGCGATAATCCACATGTAAAGCAACAGGAACACAGTCCAACCAGGTGAGCTAATCAAAAGGACCTTGAAAACTGATGAGAAATATCCATGTGTCTGAATTCAGAAGCTTCAGATTAAAACCAACTAGATTTTAATAGAATAAACTCTGGCTTTAATAAATCTGATTTTAAGAGGACTCACCTGCTTCCCAATTACCTTGTACCACTGAGTATTTAACTAATGACTTATTGAGCAAATCGGAGAGGAGCAGGCAGGTTATTCTCCAGTTACAGACTACACTACATACAAAGCTACAATTGCTAGTGCATGCATTGCTATAAATCAAAAGGGACAAGATTAGGTGTATCACAGGTCAGACTTCCACTGGGAAGGGAAAGAGGACAATCATTGGGCAAGTGATAGGGGAATTGGGAGAGATAAAGATCTTCGAGATATGCGGAGCTTGTTCCAGAGCTCCCAAACCTTGCATGCAATTTCATGTCACAGCCTGACATTTAGGGAAGGTGGGGAGGGGAAGAAATAAAAACCACAACCAAATCAAAGCCAAGAGAGGAACAAATGAAGTCACGTGGACCAGAGGTCATCTGGGTTTAGTAAAGCTCCTTGCCTCAGATGAACTGATGAAGGGTTTTTTTTGGAGTACTGTTTGGAGGAGGGACAGCACAGAAACATCAATTACACCAGTTCCTTTGTAAGAAAGAAGTTCCACACTGGATTATTCTCCAAGAAACTCTTATTGCTGGAATAACCAGCACATGAGCAATGTGGAGGTATTTTCCATCCATCCAAGAACTGCACATTAATTAAACAGCAGAATGGTCACAGTTCCAAAATAGATCAGAGGGCTACACAGGTGTGTAACTACATCACATGCTCAGGGAACACACTCTGCCCTGGCTGGCATTAAAGAAAGTGTGAGAGGGGCACTAAAGCACCCTTCCTTCTTTGCCCATTGCCCCAGGTGCAAGCGTACTGTCTCAGCCTTCTCATTTCACAAGAGAACAGATGTAGAGTGGTTTTCTTGAGCTAAATAGTGAGTATGAGATCAAAGCATAAACAAGAGCCAGCCCAAGCACCTCCAGCCTTCCCAGTACTTTTATGCCAGCCTACATTTAGGCTTCAGCTCTGGCCAATCACTGAGATAATGAGGCTGCGTACTAGCCAAGGCACCAGATTTGGTGTGTGACAGGGAAGAATATCCTGCATATGTTGACTTCAGGGAATTAACCATTATTTCAGACTTCCTATCCTTAATGTCTCTCATTTCTGATGCTGTTCCTCTTCAAACAAGGCTTTCAGAAATACACAAGGATTACTGTAACTTCAGGCTTAAGAGATACTACACCAGCAGTAAATTCTTTTCAGAAGGTCAAATATGCAAAACAGGAGAACAGCAGAATTTTCTTTTTATCCTTAAATTATAGGGCTTTAGAAGATGCATCTGAATAAACCTGAAGTTGCAGTTCCATAGCAATGATTTTTCTCATCATTTTGAACAGGGAAAGAGGAACAAAAGCAAGTGACTCAGGCTGGCCTGGAAATGCCACAAAAAGCTGACAAAGCAACACAATCAGTCATGCAGCCAGGGTGTTTCATGGGCTGTTAGTTGTAGTCAGTGTTATACTTCACACCTTACAGACTTTAGATACCATAATCGTTTCTTGCCCAGCATCAAGATCTTCCATATATAAGATCTTCCATATGCTTTTTGCAGCTGGGCTTCCCAGACGTTAATATCAGGAGTCTGGGTATACATGGTTCAGATTAGCCGAAAAGCCTCCAGCACATCACAGACAACTATATCTGCGGCTTTTGCCATTAAGCAGCAAGACATACAATTTTAGGTACAGCTTTGTTGCTCTGCTGTACTTATAACCTATCCCTCTATGCTCATTACAGGTTGTGAAGAGTCTCTCTGGATCTACAAGGACCAAGTCAGTATTTCCTCTCTGAATTCAAGAGGATGGCATGGGGAGGGGGTTCAGGAACAAAGAATATTTAAAGAATAGTTTTTCCTGTATTCCAGTACTCAGAAGTGAAAATTGCCCACTCAGCCAGTGAAACACATCTCCAGCATATGAGAACAAGTCCATGTGCAAGACACATTTAAGGCCAGCATGAAATTTGCAGCTTTAATTGCTGGTCCACGTGAGATCACACCCTTGGCTGGCTGCTCTTCCCCTTTCAAACTATCCCCTTGAACTTCCCCAGCTGTCACCTGTGCTGTGCATCTACCTAATAGTGCAGCTGCCTGGCTCCGTCCTCCGAAACTGCGGCTAAAGGAACTGTGCCTACTTGCATAGGAGGCTGGGCGGCTGGGCAGCCAGGGCAGGAAGAACGCTGGGATTTCCGAGTGCAGGAGCTCTTCTGCCACAAACGCCACCTCAAACCATTTCCTCTGGAAGGCAGAGAAGTCATCCATGGCAGCTGTGTGCCACATGGCAGGCTGCTGCATGCCCACTGAACAAAAAGGAAGGGGAAGGAGAGACTGCAGTTAGAAACTAGTGTTCGTGATCAAGAGAAAGAGGTCATTCTTTCTGAAAAAGAGGAAGGAGAAAAAGAAAAAGTTATGTTGTCTGCAATTCCTTTTTTTGTTTTATTAACCAAAAAGGCTAAATTTCTTTGACTGTCCTTAGAGCAGTGGTTTTGCTGCTCTCAAAATGCATCTCTGCTGCAGCACCCATAAGAATCAAGCACAGCTTGTGATTATGCAAAGGGGTGATGAGGAAAGGCTTGTAGTAACGCAATGCTGACCTCTGTCTGGTTCTTTGTCCACAACAATCTTGTAAAAATAAAAGCCATAAATAAAGGTTCGTAAAGCTTCTCCAGACGCATGGACAATAAGCTGCTCTTCTAGCATTTTCTGAACAAAAAAAAGAGAATAGAGCAAACACAATAAAAAAGGAGAAGTCACTCTTCCAGTTACATAAAGAGGTTGCTAGAGAACATTAGGAAATAGTCTTCCTTTTCTTGACATCTTTTTGTTCAGATACGTGCCTAATGAGAATATCAGCAGTGTTATCTCTTGATATTCAGCACATGTAGCAAGTTCTTATCTCCCTGAGAAATTGTTTGACCTTTCTGCAGATGTCAGTCTTCCTCCTTTACTCTGCTCTGGTTTTATAGGTGGATTTATAGGAAGGTAAGAGGTTGGAAACATTCTGGGTTCTCTGTTAATTGATATGGGATCTCAGCAGAGGAATGAACTCCAAAACACTTCCAACCTTCTGTCCCTGACACAGTTTGCTAGGGAAGGAAAAAGAATGAAAACCCATGAACACAAGCAGTGTGTCTTGCATAAAGTGTGTATATTTCAGCACCCATAAAAGAGAGGTCATATGCTAGATTTATTATGACTTCATTAACTAATTATCAGAAGAAAAACCAAAACTAAACCCCAACCCAAATCACACTGTAGTGCCTCATAATTCTAACACAAAAGGGAGTTCGTGTTAAGTATCTGCTAACTGGAGATTATACACAGAGCTGTCATCATATGTAAGTGGGAAAAAATGATACAGATTACTATTGAAGAGTATGTTGCTGATTTGTGATGGGGAATCCAAAAAATGTCATCATTATCTTGCATTGTCTTGAACACTATTTTCAGTATCTATCAGTAAGAGGATTTTAATAACAAAAACAAATTACTGCTACGCTTTCCTCTACAATTCTACTTCTTCACAGGGTAAGGTATTTCTGGCCCTCCAGGCACCCCTGGATAGCTCTTGTACCTGCATTATGTCGATGGCCATGGCCTGGGTTTGCACACCTTCCACATTATTCACCAGCCAATGGACAACTTCTGCACTGATGAAACAGTATGGAGAGAGGCCCTTCTGTTCAGAGAGCAGTTGGATCCCTGTGCTGAATCACAGCAATCACACACATTAATATGGACTGACTGACACTCCTCTTAAATTACAAAGACAAAAATCACTGCTGGGAAAAAAAAGGGAGATAAGAGATACAGGACACAGTGAACCATAGTGGCACATCATTAGCTTCTGGTAACAGCATAGAGAGCTGACACTAACAGCACTTCAGTGTCTTACTGAGACTTGACTTGACAAGATTCAGGGATTCTATTAATTGAAGTCCCTGCAGCAATACTCGGACCTCAACAAAATTCCTTGTTGAAGAGACTGAAACCGAGTAACAAAAGGAAGCTTAAAACTCTTCCACAGCTGACATGGGGCTTTCCTTTGACTGACTTCATGCCCTCTTGTAAAACATCTAGACAAATGTTAAGCACATTTACATTAAAAACTTACGTGGGGTGTTTCATGGCTTCGAGAATCTCTATCAGCGTGGAGGAAGAAGTCAGAGTGCTTGCTGAACACTGCTGGGAGCTGGAGATTAAACAGAAGCATGTTCAAAAATCAAGGAAGCTACCAGATTTGTTCAAATACACACATTTAAGAAAAATGCTCTCTCTTCCCAACAACGACTTTGCTACATTTATTTCCTTTTTCATCTCAAGAAGGACAACTAAAAGCATCAGGCCTGTATTTTCCCGTGGTCAGGTCCTATTGACTCAAAGCACACTACACCACACACAGCCGTACTCAGGAGCGATGGAGAGCAAACATTTTGAGGTTGAGTTTTTCTTTGAACTGTAATATACAACCACAGGAAACAGGTGCTAATACAGTTTATTTTTCACATTGCTTCCTCCCCAGTGTCTCGCCTCCACGTTAGAACCTCTTGGATTTCATCAACCTACACGATTCAGTTGGATCTGTAGGGCCCCCCTTTGCTAGAACAGACAGAAGCCAGATTCAATTCTAAGCCTGGTTTTCTGCTAACAGGTTTCAGAAATGGTATTTCTTCATTCTTCATTTCTTGAAGAATGAAGCTGGGTTTGTGGGTGGAAAAATCAGGCCTTGTGTTCATTTAATTCTGGAAAACTGGGTTGCAAGCCTTATTTTACTACCAGTCTTTCCGCACGTGTAAACGCTGCAGTGAGGTCTTGTGACAAGTGCCATCTAGTGCTGACAGACACAGCACATCTTGTTCTTAGGTTCCTTTTTAAGTACCTACCCCCTGACACCAGAAAGAGGAATGTAAGTGAACAGAACTGCAGTCCAGCTCTGTTGTGCTTTTCTTACCTGCCCTCTGCAGCACCGGCTGTGGTGTATCCTTGGTCTGCAACACTCTGGGAACTTCCCAAGGTCTGCGTGCTGCCCCTATCAGGTAACTGCCCCGTGTTTATCAATGTGCTGCCATCTGAGGTTACAGGAACTGACTGATCTATGGACACCTGCAAGGAGTAAACACAGTAACATCTTTATGAAATTCATGATGCAATCCATCGCCTATTTTCCCTCCTTCCCACATTATTTGTACCTCAGCATAGGTTAGTTAACAAGCAGCAATACTATAAGGCAAGCACAAGCATACACAGAAAAGATAAATACAGTCTTACTTTTGCCATCACTACAGAGCTGACAAACACAAAATTCAGACCCCAGTAAAGATGAGGATCACCAACTCAGTAACAACTGTTGAGAAAGCTACTGGCAAACCAGCAACACCACTCCCAACCTGACATTTTCAACTTGAGTGAATAACTTTGACTATAAACATGCAATGGACAGAACAGGAGCTTAATCACTATAGGAAAGTAGTAGGCAGCTAATAAAAAATAGTTTCAATTCTAACTCTCAGACAAAAATACACAAATGTATCACACGAATTCAAGTTTCATAATGCACAAAATCAGCTCATCCTCCTTCCTTTCTTAGGGTAGTATCAGGAGGCTGGTTGGCACCCACCCACACCTATGTCGCCAAGACAGCAAGAACACTTTCCTCCCGCAGGAACACTTGCACTATTCCAACGGTAGACTGAATAGTTCACAAAATTAACATAAAATCATCTCAGAAAGAACATGAACGCAGAAAGATTCAGCAAAGTACAGGCTGTAACTGCCATCTGTCATTAACACGTACGGCTTCGGAAAGGCGCATTATATAAAAGCTGGAGAGGTGGGGGAGAGGAACACGAACATCAGAGTAACTCAGTAACTCAAACTGGTGTAAATAAGAAGGCTGATCTGCCATGATGAATCCACAGCATATGCACAGCTGAAAAGCGCAAGGCTGGTGGTTTGGCTTAGGTCTGATAGCCAGACCAGAGTCCTTTCTTTATGCCATTTCTCACATCTCAAAGATTTCTCACTCCGCAATGGCAGATGTCCCTTTTTGGACAGCCAAAAATGGCAGATGCTCCCAACATGGAACCTACAGTCCCACAGCAAGCTAAATCCACTCTCCCACCTCAAAGTTCACTTCAACCAGCAGTATTTTCTACTAACACACTGTGTTATTGCTAACTCCTAACTGGCATTTAAGTATACAAACAACTTCTGTCACGATGACTCTTTTACACCAAGATGACACCAGAATTTTCTCAGCCCTCAGTTGCCTAGGAGTTTAAGGACACAAATTTGACTTGGACCTCCCCAGAGCCACCTGTCAGTCAAAGCCACAGAAGAAATTTAGCCAAGAACGAGATGAGTAAGCTGTTGCCATTTTGTTTAGCAAGGGAAGATGGAAAACAAGCACTTACTAGAACACAAAGAGAAGGTTCAGTAGTTGACAAGACAGCATTGCAAAGGACAGTAAGGCAGGGCACATGAACAGCCAAAGCACATCACAAACATTGAATGGTGGAAGGAAATGCTCGGTATCCACCACCACCAGCCACTTTGTCCTGCTAATGCTGTACATCTTGCTCTCAACAAGCAGATCTGGAAACTAACACAGGTTCCCCACATGGGAAGCTCAGGACAACAAATGCTCTTCATCACCTCAGTCCAAAAGCCAGCGATGACAAGACCCCATTTAAAACTAACCTGTGAGTAGGAGGCTGAAGCTGTACGTGGGCTGCGAACAAAATCCATAAAGAAGGCCCCATCCTGAAGGCATCAGAGGAAGTAGGCCCATTAATGGCAACAGCAACAAGGAATTGAAGAAAAGCAAATACAATGTTGTGCAAGTATGAAATGACCACAGAGAGAAAGTATGAGGAGTACTGCAAATCCCAAACAGACCCAGAACATGAGATGCAGTAGAAAGCAGAGCATCAGGAGTCACTCACACACATACCTTCACTTTCTCTCTGTGTAGCAAGACAGTGCTCTTCCTGCACAGATGCTTTTTCAAAGACTTGAAACCCACACTGATCAGAAGCCAACTGAAACTACAGCCTTCTCTCCACGCTTCATAGCAGAGAGACTTGAGCTCTAAAGTATGGGGGTTTCCATCCCAAATGCAAAGCTGAACAGTGATACAGAAACCTGTAGAACTGCATGTGTCATGACAAATCTCCAGAGACAGACAGCAATTTTTCTAGTCTGTCAGTCATTAAATGATAAAGAGGGAGAGGCAAAGAAGCACTTTCAGGAAGCACATTCCTCCTCTCAAATGCAGGTCTGGTATGGTACAAAGGGAAGGGAAGAAAAATTCAACACACAGATCTTTCCTACACTGTGTTTAATACTTCATGCAAAATGCAGATCTTGCCTGCATGATGTTCCCACCTACTTGCAAACCTTAGATAAATTTATCCCCGGCTGCTATTCAAAGATGTGTCAAGATTCTCTTATCGCATAAGACAATGCAGTGGAACTCAACTAGATTTTCACTGCCTATTTGCAATTCTTTATTCTGTTTCCTAGGCAAAATATTTTGTCTAGCCCGCAGTTAGGATGAGCGTACTCTGTTATGTATGTATAAACGTATTTTCTGGAAAGAATCAGCACCAGGGTTACACGACTGGCAAGTTACGCAGTGTTGAAGCAGAGCCAAGCATCCTTTATCCATACAGGCAAGGACTTCCCAAACAGATTATACACCAAGCTAACTCACTGTGGTAAACCCATATTGTATTGCCCAGTAACTGGCTGAAGTGACTTGTAAGTTGTACTCTGCAACAGAGTAAAGGTGGAGCCAGCAGCTCTGTTTTGCTTTGGAATAACTCCAGCACTGAATAGCATCCTAGAAAAGCACTTGCCCCCTGGCTGTTGACAGAGCACACAGCTGTGACAAGCTGTCAGTACTTTGGCTGCATGTCTCTGGACATACCCATGCTGGTGAACCCTAAAGGGGTTGTGTTGTCCTGGAAACATGAGGCACACACTTGCCAATGTTTCCAAGTGAGTACAAAGTTGTTTGTCAGGCTACTTTCACCAGCACCTTTCCAACAAGTGCAAGCCATCAATCTGGAGATCCCAATTGCTTCTCTCCAAGTCCCTACCTGTAAATACTTATAAAAGTGTTTACTACTGTCGTGTGAAAGGCTTTCAATTGATAACTTGTTCTTCAAGATTCTCCAATCAGCCCTACAGAAAGGCTTTCAAATATAGTTACTTTTAACATGACACAAAATCCCATTTGCTTTTCAGAACTTACTGGTAGTACAATGTCTGCTACTTGGTTTCCAACACACCAGTGCACCACTGCTGAGGAAGCCAATTTTGACTTTTTCCCTTTGCTGCCCAGAACAATTGGACACAACATTCTTCTGTCCTGTGTCCTAGATGGAATCTTCACCAGCTTCACTGGTAGAAAGAGATATTTACAATTTCCGTATTTAAAGAGGGAAGTTTTGATGAAGCTGATTTTCCAAAACAGTTGAAGAGGAGAATGCAAGGCCTGATTTATGATCTGGAAGTTTGCAAACATGCCTCAAGCCAGTTTCTGCAACTAGTTTTTCCAAGCCTAGCATGACCTGCACCAGAATCACATCCGCGTTTTGGAAACACACATTTTACAAATAGGTGTCTGTTACTAAGATGACTGCAGTTACTCTATCACTTCAACTAGGAATATCCAGGCCTCCAGAATAACTCAACACTTGTCCCTGGTGGCAGCAGAAAAGGGTGGATTGTGGAAACATTAGGTGGGAAGAGAAAAATACTGAAAGAAAAGGTTAAGTTGATAGGGAATCTGAGAATTTTTTCTTTGTAGTATTTCAACTGTTGAACCCAAAGCCAGATCACACCAAAGTGCTGTACTTTCATTCATCAAATATTTCTGGTTGGACTTGGTGGCAGAGTTCCTGCTCTCCTGGCACTCACAGAATGGTTGACAGGAAGGCTGAGGGGATAGCAGAGTCTTTTCTTTAGCTGTCTGAAGAGAGCTTCAGGAAGAGAGTTTTCTCCAGCCTGGAGTTCAGCCAGTAAATGAAGGACATCTAAATCACTGCTCAGGAACACATCCTCTCCTTTAGGCAGAAGCAAGTGACTGGAGTTCCTGCTGTTAAAATTCCACTGAAGCTTCACACAGTCATGGTCTAGAGCTTGATTTTGCTCTTAAAGACAGCTTTCATGCAGAAGGAGACAGCACTGACCTACTAAATCTGAAAATCAAGCCCTGATTGAAATGTGCTACTGGAAAAGGAAATGGACTAATTAATAAAACCCACTTAAATTAGCAACACACACTGGGACAGTATCCCAGGAACTTCATCTCATTCTCACAGTTGGGTAGTTGTACCCCAACCTCTTCTTATGCCCTTGCACACAAAGGCTTAAGGGCATCCCCAGTACAGGACCAGTCCTTGCTGGATTCTAGAGTAAGATGTGGTAAGATGTACCCATTTGCTTATAGAAATACCCTATTATTTGATAAATTTCTACACAAAAATAGTAGCTGAAGAAAAAGCAGAAAGTCCTTACCTTGCGAGGGCTGTCCATATAGGTAGGTGTGATAGCAATGCTCCCACTCTCCGAGGGCTGCCCAGAGCTCTTCCCAGAAAGCATTGCTGCTTGCTGCTCCCCCAGTGTCCTGAAACAAAAGGAAGGAACCCAGAGTTTGTTCAAATACACTCTGTGTCAGCTCCCATCCAAAGGGAGGCACTGCAGAGGGGTACTACTGTATTTTCAAGCATTTGCTCTCCCACATGCTGAAGCAGAGTCAATCCAATGTCTGTAAGTACTTTTTACCCCACATGAACAACATGGACCCTTGATCTTACTCAGTTTCATTATGCACATGCAGTATTACCTTATCATTACCAAAACATTAAGATTTTGTATGCATTTAACAGCAATGATGTTTTAAATTGTGTTTATAGCTTCTCTGGTATGAGTAATCTGTGTTTCTTTGAGCCATTCTAGGTCAATACTGAAAAAGAACCTCAGAAGTTGAAACAAGTGAAAACAAGCTATTTTGTTCAGACTATGTATTTGCTACTGAGACCACTCAACAAGTGTGGAGTACCTGTGTACACTTAGGTCCTGGTGAAGCTGCTCTTATGTGGATACAACTGCACTGGCAAATCACAAATAGATGACAAATTTGATGTGTAATGGACTGAGATGCTACTTTAAAAGATGCTCCTTCTAGGTTACCAGGTATTCACTTCTCATGTTCCTCTCTAGTTTTTGATATTCCTTCTATTAATGAAAACATAATACAAGGAAGTCACTGGAAAAGCCCAGCGTTTCCCAAGCCCTGCCACAAGAATACTAAGAAGACATCCCTTTTGTAAGTCAAAGTTCCCCAAATCTGCTTTGGCCAGCCTAGGTGGGATACATAGGAAGGATGTTCTCATGCTCTTCACACAGCCTACTTGTAGACTCACTTCTGACTGGCTTCCATTTGCAGCAGAGCTGAGAGTGCTGAGGTTCCTTTCTTCCCAATGGGAGGCCCAGACTGCTCCAGAGAGTGGGTGGGAATTGGACCAGCAATCTGCAAGCCTTTCATGGCAGACCCTTTCTAACAAAGGAAAAATGAAAGCACAAATTCAATCAAGCTAGGTGTAATTAATAAGCAAGAACACACCATCTCACATCAGCAGGGCTTTACTATGTACACTTTAGAAAGTTAATTAAACCATAGGTACACAAGAAGTGGAACAGCCTAGTGCCTTGTCTGGATGCTATTTCAAAATGGGTGTTACTCTGGAAAAGGTAGATTTGCTCTGAAATAAATTACCCCATACAGTGTATGAACTGGAAGAGAATTTGGTAAGCACTAATCAGTTTCTCATTACCTTCTTGAAATTCCTGTTCACCAGGAATTCACCCATATGGTTCTCTTTTCATAACCCTTTTACTAAGTCTACAGCACACAGCCAGCCCAGACTGAAGTTACCATCTTAACTACCTCACAAATCCTTTTTTATCAATCATCTGCATCACAAGGTACAATAATGTGTCCAGGATAACCACATCTACAGCACAAAGCAATTTAACATTTGCAAAGAGGTGGCATCAGGCCATCAGGGCTGTGATAAGAGAAGACTAGCTGAGGAAAAACCAGAGCACCAATAGGCTAAGACGTGGCTGTGCTATGTGGAAGGGCTTGGTTTGTTACCGAGTGAGCTATCTGTTCTGGTTCTCATTCCAGCCACAGCAGCATAGGATACCCATTCCAGATAAATTTAATTAGTTTAAGAACAGCAAGGTGTTAACAAAGTCATACTGTTAGGAACCTGAACCAGTGCATCAGTCAGTACTGATTACCCACACATAAAGCACAGCTACAGGTTGGGCAGATAAGAGATTCAGAGCAGCCCTGCAGAGAAGAACTCGGGGGTGTTGGTTGATGAGAAAATTAACATGAGCCAGCTTCAGTGTACTCTTGCAGCTCAGAAAGCCAACCGTAGCCTGGGCTGCATCAAAAGAAGCGTGACCAGCAGGTGCAAGGATGTGATCCTGCCCATCTACTCTGCTTTCATGAGACCTCACCTGAAGCACTGTGTGCAGTTCTGGTGCCCTCAACATAAAAAGGACATGGAACTGTTAGAACAAGTCCAGAGAGGGCCACGAGGATGATCAGGGGACTGGAGCACCTCCCATATGAAGACAGGCTGAAACAGTTGGGGCTGTTCAGCCTGGAGAAGAGAAGGCTGCGTGGAGACCTCATAGCAGCCTTCCAGTACCTGAAGGGGGCCTATAGGGATGCTGGGGAAGGACTGTTCATTAGGTACTGCAGTGACAGAACAAAGGGTAATGGGTTAAATCTTAAACAGGGGAAGTTTAGATTGGATATGAGGAGGAAGTTCTTTACTGTAAGGGTGGTGAGGCACTGGAATGGGTTGCTCAAGGAAGCTGTGAATGCTCCATCCCTGGCAGTGTTCAAGGCCAGGTTGGACAGAGCCTTGGGTGACATGGTTTAGTGTGAGATGTCCCTGTCCATGGCAGGGGGGTTGGAACTTGATGATCTTAAGGTCCTTTCCAACCCTAACTATTCTATTATTCTATACCCATACACCCCCAACTCGCCTGGGACTGTCTCAGGGTGTGTCTCTGCTAGTGCTTCAGCTAAACCTCAAGCTTAGCTTCTCACCCAACTAAAAGCTGACTCACTCGGATCATTCGATCAGACCGATGGCGTCGACGAATGCGGTTCAAACCCTCCACAAAGCGAATGAATCCATCCAGGAGCTGCCACTCCTCCTCATCAGAGCGGGGCTTGTCCCCATACACATCACAGTGCACCTCTCCTTCCATAATACGCTTGGTGGCACTGATGCAGGCAGGCAAAAGCAGAAAACGGGTCCTCCAGAATTTCAGTGACTCAATAAGGCTGAAGGAATACAAAAATAGGACAGAGGTCAGCAGAGTTTCCTGTGGAGGATCATACAGTAAATAAAATGCACATCTATCTGCTGTAAATTTCAGTTAGTATAGTGACAATCTCATTCTGCTATCCTAAGTGAGAATGAACAGATAAATGGGAATGGTCAGCAATGAGTAACACTGGGAAGTATTAAAACATTGATATGCAAAAGAGAAAACAAGGCTATCTTCAGAGTAATTTTAGAGATAAAAAGTCTTTTCTGTAAAAGATCAGCTACAATGGCTTTTTCACTAAAGATAAGCAAAGAAAAGGGAATTTTAAAGATACACCTTAGAGAAGGTGGCATTTTGACAGATACAAGAAAAGAAACAAAGACAAAGGCTAGTTTTGTTGAGAGAAAATATCAGAAAGGCTATTGATGTTAGTGGAGATATTTCACATTACTAATAAGAAGCCATGCTCTACATAGCTTAGGAGTAGGACTACACTCAGGCTAAGCCTAGGACTGAAGCAAGCCTCCAACAGATTCAAACTAAACAGAAGTTTTGAGTCGCAGCCAGAAACGAGTAAGAAGCCAAGAAAAGCATCTGTGTGGTACAAAATGCCATCATATTTCTTTGTACTTGTAGCAGAGGGAAAAAAAAAATTGGTTCATGCTGAATTTGTGATCAAGACTTTGTATCAGATAATGCAATAGGCAACAGAGTAAGATTCCTGCTAGCACTATACAAGTGAAAGCAGGCCAGTAACTCTCCCTGGAGTACTGAGCGTTTCGTGAGTCAAACTTGTTGAAGGAATTTTAGGTCAAGAAGGAAAAGATGCAATTAGGACACAGAACAGTCTGGATGAACAAGGAGATCTTGCCTGAAATCCTCAGAGCCAGCAGAGCAGATATACTGATCCAAGTAATTCCACTTGTACTCTTCTAGTCTCTCATGGGAAAATTCTACCCAGCAAGAGACAAACTCAGAGTCAGAGTGTGAGGGGCACAAGCTGTAAGTGTAATTTATCTGAGCAGATTCATATGGATACCTAGAGAGAAAATGCAGACATTAATCTCAGCATCATCAATAGCAGTGCTGCTCTTTCTTCTCAAGATACAGGAAGTTCTACAGGATGTTCTTTCTAGCAAGTACCAGCAGCTAGAAAAGCATGTTCATCTGAACACTGTCAGGGAACTGCCCAGAAAGATACTCACTTTGGCAGATATCGGGTCACAGTAATTATTTTGTCTTTCAGTGTTACTTTGTGGAAAGTACGGCCCATACTCAGCCAGTACTGATCTTCTTCTTCAGGTCGATTTCTTGATACAAGACCTAATTGTTGAAAGCAAAACACACTCCCTTTCAGCTTGCTGCAACAGTCAGAATTTTGTCAATCTACCTATAGAAATAGACTCTAAAACTGGGCTTCTGAACTCAAGACAAACTAAAAGCCATCTTTCAGGCCACCTTTTTAAGGAACATAAATGTACAACAATCTTTTTGTTCTTACAGTTCAGATTTCCTAGTATCACAACTGGAGAAGGGCATTCCCCATTCATACACCACCAATACAGACCTTCTCTAGTCAGGACAATTAGAGAACAGACAATATGAAATGTTAGGGAACTAACTAGGTTTAGCTGACTCATGGTTTCAGGACAGTGAAGCTTTACCTATCTGCGAACTGCACAGCTATTTTAGAGTTAAGAAACTGCTTCTAGTTACATACAGTTCGGAGCTTGGGTCTGTCTTCTAGAGATGTGATGGCCCTGCAGTCACCATGTGAAGTGTGTTTAAGAGTATTCACACAAACAGCACTCATGCCATGTCATTTGGGCTCACCATCATGAATATGAGGCAAATTTCTTATTACAGTTCAAAAATCCTGCACCTGTCCCCTCATGGTGCAGCTGAGCTGTTTGTGCTGCTGCAGATCAAGCTCCCAGCAAAGACTTCCATATAACAAAAAAGAACAGATGCTTCAATGAGCATCTCTGCCTGATTCATAGAGGTTACTGGGATTGGCAGAAGGAGGGAAAGATGGAAGACTGAATTGTCAATACAAAGTCACTCACCTCGACTGTACAGGGGACTGCTGCTGAGTGGGGGTGGCACAGCTGTGGCTGGCTTCTGTGGTTTGGATTGCACAATAATTTGATAGCCTTGCATGAGACGCTGACAAATAAACTCCTCAAACACCTGCTGGGCTGTCATCTGCACTCCTTCCTCATCTCTCCTGAACGCAAAGGTTAAGGAGACTAGAATAAGAAAGCTGACCACACACCTATTCTTAGCCCTGCATTTCCTAATTGAGGATTTTTGCCTGTACTGGGCTCTGCACAAGTGGGGCCCTCTGCCTGTGACAACCAACCTGCAGTAACAGGAGAGAAAAAGCAGGTACCTGACTATCTTTAAACAGGTGATGATTAGCTCTGGCAATGCTTCCTGCCTTTGAAAGCAGTTCTGCAACCAGTAACAAATTGGCTTACAACTTTCAACCAATTCATCAATGATCACTGTTACAGCACTTTGCAGGGACTCTCAGTGCAGTCTGTAAGTGTTCAGTTGAGCCCAGCACTGCCAGTGTGCAGCAATGCTCCACCCTCTCCCACAGCAGGATGTCTGGAGCAGACAGAGATTAAGACACATCACTATAGCATCTTATCACAATCACTTCTGCTCCAAAGTTCATCTTCCTGCTATAAAGGGATAATTGACATTTTGTTTAGGCATTTCTCCATTAATTCTTCTATTTCCTATATATCTAAATTACCCCGACTAATATTTGTGCTGTGTTCCCATAAAAAGATGATAGCCTGAGGTTGATTATTTTGACTGAAACACAACAGAACGGAACAACATTTTGTACTCAGATTTTTAACAAAATCTACACAACACAATACTGTCAGACAGTAACATCAGAAAAGGTGCAAAGTTATCACTGAAAAGGGAAAAAAATCTAGGCATTCTGCTGCTAACTACATTAGCAATTCATCTTTCTCTTGCAGAAGTGCTCCTCTTCCAACATCTGTGCTTTAGGCATTTCAATGCAAGTTACTTTACAGAGAAGATGCTGGCCAAACCTGTCAATGTCAGCTTCTGGGAGGAGATCATAGCAACCCTCAGTGTAATCATTCTGCAGGCTCTGACGGTCAGGGAAGTAGTCCGTGGTTAGAGGGAGACATGCCGGAGTAGTGAGAGACTTCCAGTCCACTCCAACTGTACAACAGAAGCCTGGCACTACGGGGGGAGCAGACAGTGTCAGAACTGCCTCGTTGTATCATTGTGGGGGGGGGCAGACAATGGGGGCATATATGGTCACCCATGAAAAAACAGGGTGCATGGGAAGATGAAAGAGATACATGAAGAGGAAAGTTAGAAAGAATGAGAGACAAAACAGAGTTGGCATAAAGTCAACAGGGACAAACAGAGGGTGGAATGAGAAGGGGAAGGAAAGCAGGAGGGGAGGAAGGGAGGGAGAGAAAGAGACAGAGTTTGTTAAACAATGCAGTGCACATGCTAATTCAAACCCATCATGCAAATGGCATTCAAAGTTAATACATTTGATTTTGCTGATTGAAAGCTAGAGCTGACATAGCCACCACTATTCCAAAATTACAGCAAGCCAGGTGCAGTTACCCAGTTATTAATACAATAGATCAACATTCCAAGTCTGAACAAGAACATCAGACCAGCTTTGCACCCTAGACAACTGCAGAAGGAGCTAGGGATGAGGACAGAAAGAATGACAGCCTCTTTCTGGACTAGTACAAAAGCAGGAAAGGGAGTATTGCTACAGTTATAAAAACAGAAGACAGATCCAGAGGGGTGGGAAGACCAGAAAAAGAGTAACTTGGAAAGCAGTCTTTCCCCACACCCTTTCCTACAGTTACATTGCAGTTTTGTGATTACAGAGATCTAAAACTAGACATTAAAAACCAAAAGCTAACTAAATTATATCAAATTATCAGCTCACTACTGAACTACATTCTAACCTGCCTCAAACAATCTATATCCAGGCACTTGGCCAGCTACTAATTCTTAACTTCTTGCCATTGAGATCTTACAAAGTTACTATAAAAATGTTAACATTAATGGCAGGAGCACTGCATAAGTAATACAGGACAGACCACTCTAAGGAAAATATTTTCTTACACAGTCACACACTTGTTTTTTTATCAGATGAAGGCACATTTCTCAGTTAACAGTACCAAATTCACAAACTGACTGTACTAATTCTGATTCAAATAGCTGGTGCCTAGCAAACTTTCCATGTTGAGAGGCAGACAAGAGTTGCAGCTCTTCTGCTAAGGAAAGAATTTCAGATGTAATACAGCAACCAGCTTTGCATATTCTTAAGAGATACAGCACTGCACTCAAAGTGAGACACACAGTACAGGGTGATCCTGCACATTACTGCAGGGCAAAATAAACTACTGTCAGAAGCCAAGTAAGTTCCTCAGCTTCTTGCCTGCCATCTCCTGATGTCTCTACACATGTACATGCCCTTCCCCTCACCATCGTCCCACCTACACAAACTCTTTTCCAAACCTTTCTCCTGCTTACTTGGATCCGGAGAGTTAGAGACAGCATCTTCCAAGGAATCCTTGTTCTGAGTTTTGCTGTTCACCCCTAAAAGAAAGAAAAATGTATTTTAAGTAATTATGCACTTCACTTTCACTTCAAATAGAAATAAACAAAAAGCATGCCAATATTTTAAGCTTATACCTCCTTGGAAAGAACTCAGGGTTCTGCATAGCAGAAAACCACACAAAGCCAACTAATGAGGGAAAAAAAAAGGCATCTTGGATGAAATTTGAGCATCTCATTAGAAGTGTTCAATAGCTAAAAACCAAGCAAAACCAAGCTCCTCAAAATGGTGAAACACATCTCGAAAAGTAGATGCCACAATAAAAGCAAGTAACAACAGAGTCATCTGTAATCATTTCACTTGCTGATCTCAAGGTCTCAGCAGCTAAGTAGTTTAAATTACATTCAGTACCCAAAACCAGAGTTTTATTTATTGATTTTCTCATTTTATGAACAAGGAATAAGTGAAGAGAAAAAACTTCATAAAACACAGGCATCAAGAAAGGAAATTATAACAGATTTTCACCTGGTGGGAGAACCCCTATATGTGATTCTAATTACCTGAGAAGCCTAACTTATGAAAATCACAGTACAGATTGATACCAATTTCAACATTTTAGGCATAAACTACCAGTAAACATTTCACTCTCTGCCAGGGGGCAGGAGATCTTCTTGATTCAGCAAATACAGAATACTTTTTTTATCCTTTGCCAGGCTACAATTTGGAAAAGTATTAATGAAGCCCTCAGTGCCCCTAAATAGGTCCAATATATTAGCTACAGACTGTTTAACATTACTATGTTCTGCAAAGGCAAAACATGAGAAGAAACAAGCAGTTAAAGGGACAAGTAAAACTACTGGCCTAAAAGGCATTTATCAGAACACAAGTTTTAGGAGCCTCCAAACATTTAAAAGGAGCCATTTTATAAAACTAGCTGATGTAGATTTATCCAGAAAACTGATATCAACATCACAGCTGTTACTCTAAACAGCATTTACTATCAGAAAGGATGGTTATCTGCTTCCATGATGATGCTAAAGAGTAAAGGAGGCTCGAATTGGCATTCATCTTTTGCCAGCTCCCCTGATGCCATCTGCCACCTAGCTAGGGAACTGCAACAAGGTTTATTTGCTCTGAACTATCATCTACATCTGCTGGACAACCCAGGCTACACACTGAATGCCAATGGAAACAGGTAGGGTAATATTTTTCACTGTGAAGGCTGTGTTGCAGCTAAACCTGCTGTGGGCAGCAGAGGAGAAACAGACTCACTGAGAAATCATTTCTGGATTATTATTTTTGTTTTTAAAGAACAGTTTCATTTCATAAGTGACTCAAACCTGAGGGAGAAACATAAATCACTGAGTCACAGTGTAGCAGCTACAGATGGCTGAGGGCGTTTAGTCAGGGAAGGTTCTCCTAACTGCTTTCTCAAGGACAGACATAGATTAACCTCCACCACATACACAATTTACAGCCAATCTACAGACACAAAAGGCTTGTATTCAAAGCAAGCATGTTTATTGCCAGGATATGCCCTGCATCTACCTTGTGCAAACTGTATCCAGCACCTGAAATGCAGTTCAGCAAGAGCAAACAAAGTGCATGTTGAAGGCAGAAAAAAAACCCAGCAGAAAGTACTAAAGCAAGAAAATGAAATGAATTCAGATGAAATTCACAGAAGAAAACAACAGAACAAAATCCCTTTCAATGTGACTATGTGAACACAAGGTGAGAGAGACATGAAAATTAAGTCTGCTAACTTCTCCATGGCTCTTCAAGGTATGAGCATCGAGGAAAACAATTGCTTTAATACAAATGTAACTTGGAAGGGTGAATTTAAGAAAAAAAAATCAATCTTTAAATTCGTTTTGACAAAAGAACGTAAGTCTTGACTACAATAGCCCAAAAGATCAACCTTCTCTATGTACCCATGCAGAAACACTTCTATAAAGTCAGAAGGAAGGGTGCAACACACCAGACAACACAGCAGGATGCTCAGTGTGGCATGCTGTTCTACTGACAGGATTCCAAGGAAACATGGAGAAGTTCCACTAACTCAGGTGTCTGGGTAAAGCAAGACAGACAGTGCTAATGGTCAACTGAAAGTACAGACACGTGCCTTCTCTTTAAAAATGTGGTGAAATATTTTGGGCTGTGTGAACAACATTTAGTATAAGCAGCACCATGTTCAAAGTTCTCAAAATCTGGAGAAAGTGCATTTGTAGATAATGACAAGAAATGCCTGAAAACACTGAATCCCAGAGCTTACCCCACAAAATAAACCTGCTTCTTTAGAGCTTCACTCAAAACCTACATATGACCAAATGTTATTCTTTCCATCAGTTTGCATATGTAAAGTATAAATATTCAAACAAGTTTCTTAATCCAAAGGGTGACAGCGTAAGGCAAAGCCACCCAGAAAAAACAAGTTTTAAGCAATATCAATGCATATTTACTTATATTTTATGTCTGGACATCAGTGCTTTGTTATCATGGAAGCAAGCAACTGCCTGAGAGCTCATCATATGTGAACAATGAGCATCCTTCCACAGTAAAAGTTGTTAGACATACCTAGAGAAGTAGAGACACATAAAGAAAAAAAGACCAAAGAAGAAAACAAGAACAAATCACCCCCAAAACCTGCCACACACCAAAAAGTCCAAGCAGGACCATTAAAAGATTACTCAAAGTCAAAAACTGTTCTTCCATTATTGGTTCTTTCTACTCTGTAACACCTGCACTCACCTTCCCTGACTCATGGTTCTATTACTTTGTCCCTGCCACCAAGGAAGGGCCCCATCTCCCAACCCCATGCCCTGTCAGTGCTCTGTTACCTGCACCATTGCCACCAGCCAGACCATTTGAGTACTCGTCTGTCCCACTGAAGCTCAGGAAAGAGGCACTGTCACCTGGGTGCCGAGAGCTGCTGTGTCTGTGGAAAAGCAAACCGGCCTCTTATATAGACATTCCTCACTCATGCCATTCCTTGCTTTTAACAAGAGCTGATGTAACAGATAACAAGTAATCAGCCTGCCAGCTCAGCTGAGCTCATGGTGAAACCATGCTCTTCATGATGCCTGCAGAGATGGCAACAGCCACAAAAACAGCACAGAGAAGGCTGTAACAATATTCCTCATCTGTCTATACTGCTTGCTCTTTGCCTTTAGCAACAACAAATGCACTGTCCTTGCAGAACAGTGGAGAAACAGCTATTCATATACCTCACAGGAGAGAAATAAAATTTAGATGTGATTTCATGGTCTATAAAACTAATATTCTAGAGTGAGGAAATTGCTTCAGATGAGTACTTCATCCCCAGAGATGACAGAGATCCAGAGAAATAATCATCAAAAATATGACACAGGAGTTTGGCATTAATGACAAGATACTTCAGCACATCAGAATGTATTTATGAAGTTAACAAACAAAAAATCTTACCTTTTAAAGCAGAACTAGCGAAGAAAGTTGGTGAGCATGATGTCATATTAACATTATACAACACAAAGATTAGTGTATTCTACAGGACAAGAATTGTTCTCTTAAAAAAAGGCATGAAAGAATAATTAGGCAGTGCATTTTCCTGAAGGACTGCTGGAAAACTGCAAGAAAACCCCCTGAGATTATAAAAGCAGAGGAGAACCAGCAGTGCCCTCACTCGTCCTGGACATCCAGGAACAATACCGAACATGAATTTCTGCAAACATGCAAGACAAAAGAAACACATAGCAGGAAAAATGCCAAATTTAATGATGAAAGAAACCAACTTCTTGGTAATTCTTAGGTTGTTTGAGCAGCCAAAATGGCTTTGGGAAACAACACTTGAAAATGAGTGAAAAAACACAGGCAAAGTATTTTCAATAAATAAAAAAAGGTAACACAACACAGTATCTGGAGATTGGAACCAAAACCAGGCTCGCCACAACTATACCACACGCAGTTACACTGGGATCTTTTTCACTTCTCAGAGCCAAGAATCAATAAGCTCCCAATACTGACCAGAGGTCATTTTTCTTGAAGAAAACCAGTTTTTAAACCAGGTGTTTTCATTTGCAATCCTGCCCTGATGTTTGTGGTGGCTGTATTTCTCACCAGCATGGGGAAGACAGGACTGAATGGACAGCAACTGAAATTGCTCAGCAGTTACTGTGAGGCAAAGCTATGCCATGTGTTAAAAACATGTTCTAATCTGGGATGAAGGTCACAGCTATCGGCATAATAAGAATCAAAGACGTAAGCTTTTACAAGGCAATTCTGAACAATTCCATGAATGATGCACTGCATTGCTTGTGCCTGGCAAATTCTGATAAACTACCCCCTTCACCAACTTAAGGGAGGTAAACCATCTCCAGCTGTGTCAAAAGAGCTTTGTATCTTAAAACAGAAGTATATGCTGCATAGGTGTCAGTGACACAACATATTATTAACCTTGAAGATCACAACCTTTAACTGCCATATGTCAAATATTAAGGAAAAGAGATGTTCATGTGAAGTTTACACAGATTCAGCCTAAAGACCGCACCTGCCAGTTGCCTCATGGTAAGCCAGCTCCAGCAGCTCAGCAGAGGAATGTGTCAAATCCTGCTGCCCATTGTCCTGCATTTCTGCCATATTCTGACGAGTTTGATGATGGATCTGGATAGCTTCTCCGGATGGACCTACACAGTTACAGTGCAATCATTAATCACCACTTCTGCATTGATTCCCCAGTTGCTCGTACCCTCCTTCTGTCAACAGCACAGGCAATGCTAACTAATGGAAATTAAGGAGGCATGTTTATAAAATCTTCAGACTTGAACCTCTGGCATCTTCTCTGAAGCCAGAAAAGCAGAACAGTCTTTTAACTATTTTGCATGGCCTACTTACAAGGTGCTCAACAAATACAAGAACAATGCAGCATCTGCAAGTCAACCCAATTTATAGTTATGATTCACTTCAACAGCCTCCTTCTGCTGTAAGATTGTTCCACAGTACCTGATGCTGCAAGTTTGTCAATAGATGGCAATTTATCAAGCCGACACACTGACTTCAGCCTCTGTTACTGTGCAAAGTACTTCAAGACACTAGAGTTCAGATTGGTTCTCTTGTGTTAATTCTGGGACAAGGGAAAAGTATCAGCACTCTAATATGCTACATAAGAGGCTTACCCACAGGAAAAGTGTGCATCCAGCGCCTCCTGTTAGATGTAAGCTTCATGGGCATGCGGGATGGGGCAAACGGGTTTATCAGTGCTCGCTGGGGTGTGTATCCCCCAGGCCGGATGTGCAGCATGGATTCTGCACTGCCAACATGGAACCTCCCAGGGGCACTGGAGTCACGCTGCTGAGACTCCATCATGTTCTCAAGGACATCTAGAAAACACAACTTAAAGTCAGTGCGAGATCATGCAGAAGCCAAGCAGAAAAGAACAGATTGCTCAGAAATATAAAGATTCCCCAGGGTAAGTGGGAATAAGGAGAGCTGACAAGCAGGCATGGAGAGAAGCTGAAAGCGATTTCAACCCAGTCTGCAGGATACAACGTGAAAAA
The DNA here is from genome assembly GCF_012275295.1 of Melopsittacus undulatus. Classification (NCBI taxonomy): domain Eukaryota; kingdom Metazoa; phylum Chordata; class Aves; order Psittaciformes; family Psittaculidae; genus Melopsittacus; species Melopsittacus undulatus. Next base: position 12,540,605 of record NC_047538.1, on the reverse strand, counting down.
GAATCCAGACGAGAAAGAATATAATTTCATGTGCCATTACAGAACTGCTGTAAGCTGTGTCACTTTATACCAAACGAAGCCAGAAAGAACCCACTTGTTAAGTCAACTATTAAGAATTACTCAGAGCTTTGAGAATTCCTGAGAAATCAAAAGACTGACACACCAGTAACTTCAAGATGAGTACCAAAGACACAGCAGAAGCCACAACTGAGTAATACTGAACTTTTTGTAACATTCAGACTTGACCACTGAAATAAAGGATTACTTCCAGAAGATACAGGACACAATCTCAGCAAGTTAGCAGTTAGACATTGCTATAAAAGAAAGAACAAGAGTAAAGTTATTTAGAAATAGGAGAAATAAAGCAGACGAGGAAGAAGCAATCACTGTTCAAAAACAGAAATCCCAAAGAGAAGGAAGGGTCTCTTTACCACCCTATACTGCCAACTGCAACATGTAAAAAGCCTCAGCTAGTCTGTTCCCTCCCCATCAATCCTATTCCACACATATCCCCATGCAGATGCACACCTTCAGATGGGTCACAAGACTATCCTTCATAGTCAGAAAGTTAACAGAAATGGGAAAAAAAAAGGGAGGAAGGAAGAGGGAGGAAAAGGAAGGAAAAGGAGAGGAAAAACAATGTATAGGCAGCAGGGGAACACATAAAAGGTAAAAGTAACATGAAGCACACTTTATTGCAGCAGTTCCACATCATCAAATCCAGTTCTTGTTAACAGGGTAAATACTGTATCAGGAGTTAGTGTGACATGAAACAAAGAAACACATAAAGAACCTTCAGGGACAGGGTTTGACAGAAGATCAAGGAATCACAGGAGAAATACACTTTACCTATAAATGAGTTGGGGTTGTGGAAGATACCCTATACTGGTTGAGACCAAAATTAAATTGGAAGGAAAGAAAGGAGAGCACCAGTACTGCTAATGCACCAAGGCAGTTCAGCAGTACAGTGTCAAAAGCAAGGATCCAGAAAGTGACTCTTAAGGACAACAAATCCCCATAGAAACAAGTTGCAGTCAGGGTCCCTCAGGGCTCACCACTAAGGCCACTTCTCATTTGACAGATTATAGGTGACCTGGATAATGAAAAGTTACTCATGTGTGTCCACATTTGCAAGCAGGCACAGGAGAATAGTCAAATATAAAAGAAGGCAATAGACAAGGGAAAAGAGTAAATCATGTCAGGACACTTCTATTTAGGACAAGCCAGTAAAAAAGAGCAACGGAATTGGACAAGGATAACAAAGGGAGAATGCACACCCAGCTGGAACCACAGAAAAGGTTTACCATGAATGTTAATATAAGCACCATCTCCCCCGTGCTGGCCTGGCTGCGGCCACCACAAAGTTCCCTCTTCTCTCTCACCACCTAAAGTACCTTCCCATCTGCGTTAGGCTGACCTCTGGTGCTGGTATAGCCCAAAGAGCTGCTGACTTCACACTGGTGCAGATGAGGCCGTGGGATCATCAGGATGTTGGAGATCTTGCCCAGTGAGCTGTCATCAGAAGCCTGGCTCCTCACCTCCTCAGGGGGTAGCGTGCGGCTCTGCAGAGAGGGGCTGCATGATACGTCATAGGAACTAGAGCTCTTCCTCGTTCGACTTTCTCTCTCCCTCACAGACCTACTGAAAATACAGATATGTCCAGTGGTACAAAAGATAGATTCATTCCTGAGTTATCAAGGGGCTTGAGCAGGCCCAAGGCATGTAAGATACTCAATAGGTGAGCTCTATAAGAGGACAACAAGGAAGAAGTACCAGAAAGCAACAACGTGGCTACTCTAGTACTAATAGACTCACAAGCCTCTTACCTGAAAGTGGTACAGCGCTGGGCTCTGGATGGGCCTGGCAGTCTGAACACCTGGGCATCGTAGCCATCATAATCCACCTGGATAGGTAGAGCATTCTCAGCATCTTTTGGAGCCCCTAATGCTGAAATAAAAATCATATAGCACTGGAATGTTCAAGATCTGCAAGTCAGAAGTACCCAACTCTTGCCACTAAAAGAAGTATCTACTCTGAAAAATCATATATAAAAGCCTCAAGGGCGGAAAGGTGGAGCAGCTCAACTATCAAAGCAGGTGCCCCTGAATCAGGGCTCCTGAGGCACAAGTATCTTCCTCCCATATATCCAAGAAATTTGACTAATAAACAAGTCTTCCTCACATGGGAATCGCACACTTTGAAGCATTTTTGAAAGAATGGACAGATTCTTATACAACGTACTCCTTTCTGAAAAGGGGTGGTATTAGACGAAAGTAGGCTTCTCCCACTGCAATTCTGCAGTCACAGCACTGTCAACACCCCAAGGCAGTGACTGTCCTCCTGTCCTACCCCTACAACAGTACCACTAGCATGCCAGCCTAGTACCATCTATTCCTCAGCAGCCGGGACAGAAAACTACCCTCAGTATTAGTTATTTGCCAAGACGGCAACTGACATACACACATTAACCCCCTGGACAATGACTATGGGGTTTTCCCAGTTTTTCCAACAGTTGTCCCATCCCACATCTCATCAGTAGTGTTTCTGCTGAAGCGCCATTGCTTTACTACAGGTATTAGTGGGATAGATCACTACAGAACAGAATTACTCACAGGCATCTCTGTTACTTTTTGCTTTCTCAGTCAGTGGCTGCAGGGTCCAAAGGAAGAGGGAAGTGACCAAAACAAAAAGGACAAGAGAAAAGGAGACAGTCAGCAAGTTAAACAACGCTTATCTTGTTGACTCAGTGAAGCAGCCAGACCACTTCAGAAGTATTAAATACAGATACTCAGTCACAAAACTGTGTAAAAACCATCTCTGTCAACAGCTTCCTTTCCTCTCCATGATGCAATTCGTTACAGAATTAAATTCTAATTTTTATGGTGATTAAAACATTTCTCACCTAGTTTCAGCCCAGAAAGACCTACAAACTTGTGCCTCATTCACAATCCCTACAACAATCATTATAGCTTTGCTTTCACTGTCTTTTAACACAGAAACTTAGTTACAGTTGTTGGAATACTTGCTAGAAAGATTCTGATGCTTTGCTGAGAAAAGGTATCTGACAAGCTAGGAAGAATAAAAGAAAATGAGAAGGATACTTACTTTCCTTCCTGCCAGCTTGATCCGTGGAGTGAAGCTGTTACAGAGGAGCTGGCTTTTGGATGTGTAGAAACTGAAAGGAAAACCAGAATACTTCAGTTGTCTTATAAAAACTGAACTTGGTTAGCTACAACTACAAACAGCTCATGAATTTGAGCTGTTTGATGGCCAAAAGGGACACCTTTCTTTGCATAAGACAACATATGGAAAACACAATGGATACTTAACTTATGAGAAGTTACCCTTCCTTTAAAGGCCAGACTTTGATTCCCATTAAATGTTCAGTCCAGACTTCTTAATATACTTACATTTGTATTCCCCAGTTCACTTCCTCCTTCTGCAGAAGGTATCCACTTTCACTGTCTATTACAGCACTGTGCAGTTTACACAACACTCTCTCCAACTTACATGACAGTAATGACTCATGAGCTGCTTGAAAACAACATACCTCCTCCCATTTTAAATAACGTACTCTTTAAAATCTGTTTCTTGTTATCTGAATCTTTTAATTATTCTAAGACTCCAAACACAATTTCACCCATGGCAAAGATCAGATGCCTTCCTGTCACTTGAAAACAGTGCTACAAAGGAAGCTATGAATGGTAATTGGTCAGGACAGTCAATTAATGCATGCAGATAAAATGAGGTATTAAAGGAGAGAGAAAAAGAATAATCCTAAAGCAAAACAAGGACTGAGGAGGTAGTTTTCATCCTGAGCCCTGATCTCTATATGTTGGGAAATAAGAGAGTATTATGGCACAAAACATTTAAGAGAAAGCAGAAAAGAAACCCACCATGCTTTGGAGTGAAGCAGTGTAACACTTAGCCTCAGTGTTACCTGCAACTGTTCCAACATTTATCCATGTTATCCACATTTTCTCTACCCATAACTGCTAATTTGGGATGTATCTTTTCACTAATAGCTAATCTAGTTATTAGTTGAAGTGACTGTATTTTTCGCTTAGCTTCCTGACTTCCCTCAAACATAGCTAAGGGCTATAACTAAATTAATTGGAAAGATCAAGACCTTTTCCAATGCAAATAGTCTATTATCTTTTATATGTTGCATTAATGTCCAGAATTCTGCAAGGCTACTGTAATACCTGTCTTTGCTTCAGGAAGAGAACAGAGCAAATAAACAATTAAAGAAGAAAGGGAATTCAACTGATTATAAAATGGAAAGCAAAGCAGAAGTGATTAGCAAAGGCTGAGAGTTCACCTACCTATGGTTTATCCAATGTGGAATATTGTAGTCATCACCCAATCTGGAGTCCCCAGGTCCACAGCGATTATGCAGCTGTAAGAGTTAATTCAGAAGCATAGCAACTTGGTCTTTGTCTAAGTAGTCACAAAATGAGCAATATTTCTAGTAGGAGCAGAGAGAAGGGAAAAGAAGCATTACCTTAAAGAGTGGTACAGCATGCAACGGTTGTTCTCCCATACATACCAAGTCCACACCTATCCCTATAAACAAAAAACAGTAGAGTTCAGCTATCTACCAAGCAGGACTGATAAGCTAAGCCAAAATAGACCATCAGTTTGAGCTGAAGGCCCAATTTGTATTTCTATCAGATTTTAAGGTGTAATTATATTGAAAATGGTAGTTAACAGTCCCATGATATGGTTACAAATCAACAGTGCCAGCAGGGATAGAAGAAATGTTTCTTTTAAACTAATGAAAGTCATGCAAGATTATCCTTTAAGGGAAAGGTCTGCATGGACAGATGAAGTTCTCCATCACAAACAAAACAAACTGTAATCAAATTGCCTGTAAGTTCTCTGTAAGTCTGTCTATCTCAATATGAAGCGTGGGCACCCATCTTCCCAGAGTACACAAGTTACAGCAGACAGCAAGAAAAGGCTAGAGTTTTTCCAACTATTTCTGCTTGCCTTCATAGAGACTGCAGAGTATTGGTGTAATTTACCATTGTCTATCATCCGCTGCTTGGTTAGAATCATAAGGAGTCGATCAACTTCAAACACTCCCACCCCAGGTGTGATGACCACAGACATCTGGCCAGTCCGATCAAAGTTGCGGTTTATGTAATGCTTGTCAAACACTAGAAGAAAGGATTGGGGAATACTTTAAAAGAGCAGAAGATGCTGGAATTTTGTTTTCAGATCAAAAGAGGTGACTATAACAGCACATGCAAGCATGAGAGGGCTTGTATATAGTCTTGTCCAACAATCAACAATCAACATTAAACTACAGCAGAGAGAAGAGTTAGGGCTAAAGAGAAGACGGGAACCAGATAAACAAAAAGACGTGTTTTTCTCATATGTTTAGTGTTTCTTTTATAACATCTAACAAACCCCAAAGCCAACAAACAAACCTAAAAAATCCCCAACAAGATAAAAGTCCATTACTAATAATTTAAAATAACATCCTGTGCTCTCTCCGATAGGAATAAGACAGTCACTAAGAACAACATATGGTGTAGAGGTGAGCACTTCCAGCCTATCAAATCCATTTCCCTGCTAAAAGACATGGATCTGTTTCATGTAAACCACCTTTTATCTACTCTGATTCTGAAACACTTTCATAATTGAAAATTCTAACTTCTATTCCAAGAGGTTCTCATATAGATTCACAGATGGAAGGAAAAGTTTGATCTAACAAGGCCCCACAGCGTGAAATACCCAATACTCAGTTATTTGAGGGCTACTGGCTTTCCAGAGACACATAAGACAATTTCTTCTGAGGCTGAAAATTAAAACTACCACCTTACGTTTCCCTTCTCTTTATAGTGTTAAAGACCAGGCAACAGAAGACCACAGCCATTTACTGGCAGCTGCTTCTTCCTCTATATATTCTATCCATGTTTGTAACTTACCATTGAATGAAAGATTTATGGCCTCCAGGTAGTTCCCTTGTGCTGAAGTAGAATTGTTACCTGGAGGAAAGCCCTCTGGACAAGTGTGCAGAAGGGAAAAAGAAAAAAGTTATCATCCTTGTATAGACTAGCCAAAACCAAACAAAAATTATTATATATTTATTTATTTTTAATTTAATTTTTCTTAGCAGTCTCCTTTCCCCCCAGAAAATCCCACCCAAACAAACAAAATAAAACCGCATTTGCAGTAAATCCTATCACTCCAACAAAGTTAGTATTGGTATATCACATAGAAAGACCCAAGCAAAATAACCTAGCCAGAAGAGCACTAAGTAGCACAATACCAGGCTCCAACTGAAACTAGACCTTTAGAAATTAAAAAGAGAAAGAAAAGGGTAAAGCACGGGAAAGGAGGATTCTTGTACCTGCTTGCTCGAGTCGTACCAACACAGGATACTGGATGAAAAGCTTTTTAATGGTCACAAGCAATGAGGTCCACTCTTCTCGTCTCTCATTCTGAACAACAACTCTAGAAAGGGCACAACTTAATGAGAATTATAAAAGGAAGTTATGAAGAGGGAGAAAGGACGAACAAACTACAGAAAAGTAATGCACAAAAAGGTGAGTGGTTCTTCCTTCTGCTAGGCAGCACAGGACTACTGCATACTTGTAGCAATAACCAATGTGTAGATGCACACACAAAGCTGGGCACACTCCCAGCCAGAATAATCTCTCACTTGTAAACAGGTTATCAACATTACATGACAAATAGCATCACTTTTGCAAAGCAGTAAGATCATTAAGAAGCCGAGGTTCAGAACCAAATGACAGCTTCCACAGCTTCATCTGTTGCGCTCATCAGCCAAAAAAGTTCCAGTGAGTACCTACACGGAAACACCTGTTTCAGCAACAGAATAATTTATTCTTCAACTATTCAAGAAAGTAGTAAGGACCTGAAAAAAAAGTCAAGTCTTATGGAAGATCTACTTCCAACACTACAGAACTTCTCAAGGTTACTGGCAACTCCAGTTAAGCACAGGGAACACAATATTCACATGCTCATCGAAGACTGACATAGCAAACATGGGTGTGCACTCACAGATAGAATGGGGGCTACTCATCAATTTGCTGCCATATTTTTCACTATCTTAATTCCTGGCAAACTCCTACACTTGGTAACATGATATTCACCACATGGGTTGCACATACATGGTGGGACAGGAGGTGAAGAACTGGGAGAAAGACCTACTTGTAAAAATCTTCATAAAATCTTCCCTCATGATCCTGCCGAATTGAAGCACGATGCGTTTCAGGAAATTCATCTAGAACAGAAGTAAAAGCACATTATTACCCTGTGCTCTTGTGTAGAAATGACTCCTCTTTCCTAGTAAAGAGCTGTTATTTTCATTAAAATAATAATTAAAAGGCAAACCAAAAACCAAACCTTTGAGAAGTATCAGCTCTCCCACACAATATCAGATCTGTCTTTGAACCACTGTGAGAGCTTGAGTATGATGAGGAAAACTTGGCATGTATTGTTCTGTGTAAGGTTTCTGCTGTAGTATTTTTGTAAGAATGGCTGTGTATCTACTGTGCTTGACAGGGATTATTTTGGACATGGGCATAAAGAAAGAAGGAAAAAAAGTCCCCGACAGCCTGTGACCAACTTTCAAGAGAGAGGAAATACATTTAAAAGTAGAAACACAAATATACAGAATTTACACACCTATAGATTTTGCTTCGTAAAATGTTCTAGAAAACAGAACCACTGTCACTTCATGGCTGCAGTTCTTCTCCTGCTCAGGAAGAACACATGAAAACAGAAGATCTTTAGGGTCACATTCAGTACAAAACTCTGTATATACACATACAGAAACACACCTTTTCCCCTCACACCTAGAACCAAAGGTAACTAAAAAAAGGTAGACTGCTGTGTTAATGAATCTGCATGAGTGCTCCATATTCCTCTATGAAATAACATAATGGTCTGTCCTGTAGATTCTGTGCTTCTAGGCTGTACCACATTTAACAGCAGCACTCCCCACTAGCCTCTAAAGAAACTCTTCTCTATAACTGCCAAGATACGTGACTTTTGTTTAAAAAATAAATACATCTGACTCAATTGGTTTATATATATGACAACTTGATATTCTTATTTCTTAGTGTTGAGAGAGATGCCCCTAACAAATTAAAACTTTATATTTTATATGCCCTTTATTTTGAGTACTGATATTGTTCTCTCAAGTCAGTGGAAGTCTGCTGCAGGACTGCTAACAGCAGCTCTAAGCCAGATCATGCACTGAGTGAGGAGACAGCTCTGGACAGTTCAGCTGTAACAGGCTTTGGTTGGTTTTTGAAGCAATTCACTTTGAAGAACTTCACACATCATTACCAACCCACTTACTACAAGCTGAAACTTCTTCACATGAAAAGACAGCAGCACTAAACACATTACACATTGTACAAGGGAGAGAGTCATAACAGAGTCCTAGAACATCTAAAATTGTGTAAACCAGACTTGTGCATTACTGCACAGGCACAAACATATCACACATTCAGTGACTTTAGTCCAGTCCTACACACACACTGTATGATACAAACACAGCAGATACAAGAGATCAGTAGTGAGGTCACTCAGGACAGGTTATAACTTAATGCAGACCTGCAGTACCCAGTCTTTTGATGCCCAAGAGCCACCTCTTCAAGTCCTGCAAATCTTAGCATTGCCTGACACAACCTTCCTCAAACAGGCACATCAATGGGCTTATTAAGATGGCATTGACTTGTTCTTTCAGACAGGATTAACTCGATCATCTATTTACCTTCCATTTTGTGAAGAGGTCAGCAAGGAAACCATTCACAGCCTTCTCAAAGTAGAGGTCCCCTGCAAAGTAAACATCTCCAAAGCATCAAATAACTGCAGCTACTCCAACTATGGGGTACATTTAACCTTGAGATCATAAGAAAATTATTTCTATTAGAATTAGAGCAGTTGTATGCATAATGAATGCTAGTATCACTAATGCAAAGACGGTAAAAACATTAAAAAGCATGACAATGTTTGAGAGGATGTAAACACAACTCTGACTGTGAAAAGGATCTGACCTTTATATTCCTCTTTCCAACATATTCGCAGCATGCTGGGAAAGCATCTGCACTATCTTTTAGGCATAGCATGCACAACTGACACCCTGCTCAGTTTTGAATAGCTGCCCAGTTACATATGCCTAAACACATGGTCAGAGGAAGTGGCAAGAGGTTTTCTGAAGAATTAAAGGTGGAAAAATAAAACAGGGCAATGACACAGAGAAGTGAGTAATTTTCAATCCCAAAGTTTTAATACTGACTCCACCTGGGCTAAGGAGGGGATTTTGATTCCTCACCAAGCCAAATTCAAGGGAGATCTAAAACATCAAGGTCCTCCTCATACAAGATTTCCAGACATTTTTAGTTTCAGGATTCACACAGGTTTGTGCCTGCCTTCACCACCAAACATGCCCATATCCACAGAAAACCTTTCTGATACCCCCTTGCATTTCATCGCTGAGATAATGGCACCCAGGCCTTACAGTAGGGACAGGAAAATTATGGAATACCCAGTAGGCAGAAAAGCGTGGCCCTATATGGAAGGATCTAAAAGGCACTTCAGAGCACTGCCTAGGCCAAGGGCAGGGTACTTCAGTTTTCTAGCAGTGGCAGAAATAAATAGTAGCAGCAGTTTTCTCATAGGGGCTGAAAGGATAACTGCTGCCATCCACATCCACAGGCAGGTCAGTTACCTACGTACCATAAATATCAAAATCCCACATTTCACAGCTCATCTGGATAAAAATATAAACCATGGCAGAAGTGGAGCGGAAGACCACCTGCAAAGGAACAAAGGACCTTATGTAAAACAAGGTAAGTTCACTAAAAGGTCCACAGGCTGAAAGCAATTAGAGCAACTTCTACAACTGTGCCTACTGCACTACAGGGAATGTCCCCCCTAACAAGTTGACATTTCAACAGCCCAAGTAAGTCCTAGTGCTGCCAGTACAGAAGAGCTGAAGTTTACTAATCATTAATTCTCCTGAATTTATCATCATTCTTCCCCTTACAACATGGCCAATTCAAGTGATCCATACAAATCTGCAAGCAAGACAGAATTACAAGAAACCTGGCAAGGAAAGGAATGGAAAAACTTCCTTTGCTGCTGAAATCTTACCCGGGTATCCTCACTGATGTATCCACAAGTGACTTTCTCACTCTTCACCCACAGTTCACCCGCCTGTGCCCTGGAAGATAAAGAGTGCAGAATATTTGTTAACCAGAGTGAACATGAAGATTACAGAATCAATATTTGAGCAAATAAGGGATGTATCAAAATCTATGTTCAATGATGACTTGAAGATAGAGTAGAAATCTATTGGGTTAAAACCTGATCTTTAATCCAGAAGATGTCCCAACAGCTGTTTCCCTCTGCATCTGCACCTTATCTTGTCCCTTTGTCACCTCAACAGCAATTGAAGTAACCTTCATCTAAACTATTAAGACATCTTGGGAAAGGGGAGAAATACTATAAGTGGTAAAATGATGATTATTTGGCATTGATCAGAAGCAACAAGTCTTCCTGGCTGTCCTACTATTAGTTTCTTCCACCCCAAATCAGACGGAAGCTTTCCCCCACCTCACAGTGCTGACAGAAAACTGTAGAAGAGTAAGAGAACAATAAATCATGAAGGATTTTTCAGAGAAGATTCTCCAGTTAGATACTCAGGGCTCACTAATGTAATACAATAAGTAACAGTGAGCCCTAAGGGGAGGCACTGACCTGATACCCGCAAATTCAACCTTCTGGGTGACATACGCACATGTGCTGACCTAAGAAAGAACAGTTACAGGTGTTAAAAGAACAGAAGGCTCAGAATGAGAAGACCAACTTACAAACAAAATACCCACAAACACCTGATTTCTCCATAAAATCATGAAAGCCACTGAGCATATTTACAACTAATACTTCAGCCTACAGAACCTCTGCAACAGAAAATAGTTTTTAACACATTTAAACTTTTATTGGGTTCATCTGTCTAATTCACTGTGCTTAGAAGAGCCAAAGACTGTTTTAGAGATGCAGAAACAAACAAGTTGCTTATTGAGAGGTACTATCAGAGAGAGGATACTTCAGCATGCTTCTACTTGGAAGAACATTCTGATTCAATTCCTTCCAAATATAGTAAATCATTAAAATTCAGAACATCAGCTAAAAACTCTCACAGCATTTCAGTGCCCAAAGCAGTAATTCACATAGTGGCAATGGAGTAGGAAATGATGGGATTAAATTTTTCTATAACACATTTACATCCATTTCTCCAGCTCCAAGGTATCACAGCTTAGGCTCCTCAGGAGCTGCTCGTCTTGTCCTCAGCTTTCTGCACTTTCCTTTACAGCAAGCAAAGAAAAAGGTACATGATCTCCTCCACCTTACATATTATCACAAAAGAGGTCTTACCAGACTTTTCTTCAGTCGCCACATATCCCCACGCCCAATATACTGATCTTTAAAGGTCAGTTCCACCAAGTCCAGAGTCACCTCCTGGGAAATGGAAGAAAAACAGTGCTGTCTGGTTGTTTTGAACTAGTGCCCTGCAGTCTGTTCTGGTAAGAACCAAATGTTACAGGAAGAGCTGTTCTAAAGCAAGTCAATACTCCTGACAGGTGCAAGATAAAAGCAAAATCCCTTCAGAGTAACTGCATGTACCTGGAACAACTCAGAGCTGCGAGACACTGTACACTGGGACCAGAAAAGCCCAAGTATTAAATCTGTGTTACAAGTCTCAGTGCAAACTAGAAGCACAAGTGAAACAAATTACTTCCATTGTTCACTGTTTTAAGGAAGCCTTGTTTCCTGCAGATTTGTGTCTTGTGCTGAATGTAAGCTCTGACTGAAGCTCTTTTGGCAGTGAGGGCATTTACAAGAGATGCCTCTGCTACAAGGGTATTCGGTGTCAGATAATGCATGCACATGCCATGACTCTGCTTTTGACTCAGCCACTTACAAAATGTTTCTCTTCACTTTGCCCAGTTAACCCAAATTTCTAAAATTTAAAGGTTTTTGAAATCTCTAAATTTCCATCAAGTTGTGCTGAAGCTGCCCCCAGACTTCAGACAGCAGAGATGGCAGGGAGAGAAGAAAGATGCTTAAACAGTTCAACTGCCCAAGCCTCATTTTCTTAGGAAAGAAGGCTAAATACCTTCCAATAAAAATACACCCTCTTCTTCCCCAATACTACTGTAGATGGAAGTTCACAGGACTCTGATTTGAGCTAAGTGAAGGAACAGATGGGAAAAAAAGCTGCAAAGCCACACACCTTTGGGTCAACAACATTCACGTGGACATCCTGGTATGGCCGCAGTCGAAACACTTGTGCAACTGTCTGATCCACACTTATCGTTTCTGTCACAAATACGAGAAAGCACAATAAAGTAGCGAACATTCCCAAACGGTTGCACGTGGTTTAAAAGTACAAAAGAAACAGTGAGACTGTCATGAAACACTTAGGGCCTCAGCGAAATACAACAGCTTCTTTCAGATATGACCCAATTTCAGAGTTGTTAAAATCAAGGCAGGCAGGATAAACTCAAAGTTTAGGCTGAATTAATTCCTGCAAGAAGGAAAGTTATAAAGCTAGCCAGAAAATGCAGAAACAAAACTCTCAAGCTAAAAAGCCAATTTTGTTTAATCCATAACCCCGTATGTCTCACCAAAAGCAGATTTAAAATTGGCTATTCATTTTCTGATAAAATTAGAATCCTCCCATTCCTAAAGAGACAAAGCACTGATTTTTTCCCTAAAGTTCAAATATATGTATTAGTCAATCACAGGTACAGCCCAATAATATAATCTTTGTCACTGATTTTACTATGTGTACTATGAGTTTAAAGTTACCTTTCTGCAAATCTTCCTTAAGTGACTTCACTTGTAGAAGCAGGGGACTAGCATGCAAACAAGAAAAAAGGGCAGAAAGTTGAGATACCACCAGTCTACTCTAGCAAATCACTCTCTCAAAACTATTTAGCAACATGGAGCACAGGATAAGCTAAACGTAAACATGAATATTTTCTAGAAAGCTTCTTACACCATCCTCTATCTTGTTTCTTACACCTTAGAAAGTACTCTTGAGGTAAAGATGATACTCTAAATGGGAAATATGTCACACAGTACCATCTTGGAATCTCAAACAGGTAAACTGTTACTTTTCAGATACAGGCTGCAGTATGAATAGCTTCATGTAAAGATGATTCATGTTTTTATAGCAGAGCAGGAAGTTTTAATTTTGCCTAGGATATAATATAGGATGAAAGAATAGTAACTAGGCATCAGTGAATCTATGAAGGGGACAAAGACATTGTTAGATTCCACAGTCAGGTGCTATCTGCCCTGTGAAAGGTCAACAAATGAACACCAAACACAAAGAACTCCATAAGTTTTAAGGAAGAGCTCCTGGTGTAGTTATCCTTTTTTCTCCAAGCAGATGGCAGCACCCTGAAGCAAAGTTCTCTCTGCTCTAAGAGCCCATCACTAGAAGCAGCTGCACAAGATCACACCCTCTCAGTGCTCTAACCACACCTGACTGATATCAGCAAAGAGAGAATTCACCTGTACTCATCATTGGGATGTGCAATTTCCACAACATCTCCCAGCTTGATTTGAAGAAATACTTTAGGATTTACCACCAGTTCATCATCTACAAGACATAAACAAATGAGGAAAACTGCAATGAACATGGTTGCATGTTCATATGCAATAGCTTACTCCACATAACCACACCATCCTAGCATTAACAGGCCAGCAACACATTATATCCACTACAAGACAGCCCCCCTGGTGTCCTGGGTTCAGCAGTAGCGGTCACTTTAGTCTGACCACTCTTGGGGGCAAAAACTTCTCTTTAAAATCCCTGAACTTTCACAAAAGATGTGTCGGACAAAAGAGTGTTGGACAAAAGAGTGCCTTAATGAGGCAAGCAGGATCATCTCTTGCATTTCTCATCTAACACACATGTTAGTAAGAACATGTTAATTAGAAAGTAGATAGTCTAACAGGAACCTTAACAAGATCTGTTGGCATGCTGTGAGTCTAGTAGGGAGCAATCAAATAAATGACATTGTTCTTAGTACACAGAAACGCACCTACACACAGGCACTGGTCATTGACACATCTGTCACTTATTGGGACGACTGAAATACAAGGTTAAAAAAAAAGATGCAACAAAAGGAGAAGAGGCAGAATAAAACAAGCTAATTTTCTAGGTGCAATTGCATTCTGTTCTCACAAATGCAATTTTATTCTGCTGTATCTTGCTATCCAAAAAGAGCTTTCCAAACAGGGTGGTAACACTGCTGGTTACACAAAAATCCCATCTTCACTGTTCTGTTAGAAAGATCAGTAAATTAATTGTTTTCAATGAAGTAAGAAAGTGCTGGTCTCATTGTTACAAACCAGGAGATACTGACCACTGCCTCCAAACCCCTTCTTATGTATGACGAGCTTGTACACCTTGTTAGTTCTCATCTTGAATTCCAGTTCTTCTCAGCTGCTTTGAGTGAAAACAGTTGAAGGCATCTTGCATATCTAATATAGAAATGAAAGCAAACACAGATCGTGTGTTATTACAAAACCATTCTTTATACTCTGCATGTGAACACTGGCTGTTATACCACCACATAGCCAAGAAGGGCACACCTGAAAGCAGGCACATTATGAAGTTTAACAAATGCCAAACTAAAAGTTTAGTAGTTTACAACAATTTTACAACCTCTCCTACCAGTGCTCCTCCTAGTACCACTCTCTAAAAGCCTCTTTCCTACTTCACGGAGAAATTCTGAACCCTGTGTTAAATGCGTTAAAATGAATACCCAGTTATGGCCACTGCCTATTACATCTTCTGTTTTCTTCATTCCATCCCCTTCACACATCTTTTTCCACATGTCTCAAAAACACTGGAATCCACAGCCAGATGATTCCACACCAAAGCAGCAGAGCTGCAGCCAGCAGAGGTACAAGCAAGCCTCTTGGCTTGGTATAAGCTAAGCAAACACATTTGAAGCACCAGTCTGCATTCATTTCTTTTAACTGCATCAACCACCACATGAACCTCTTCCTGCCACTTTCATTTAAAACACAGCATATTTCAAGGGAGGACTTTTACTTTTCCAATTTACTCTTTCTGGAAGTGTGTTTAAACTGGAAATTATCAGTGACAACGCGATTTTCTTCATAAAACTATAGCCTCGTTAACATATAAGCTCTTTTATTTATAACTGTATTCTTACACCAAATCAAAAGGCAGGACTCAAAAGTGCCTTTCAAACAGACTAAAACACTGAGTTTCAGATGTGCTTCTCAGAAAGTCGATTCAATTAGCGAACTACAAAGGCACGGGGGGGGGGGACGGGGGGGGGGACGGAGGGGACGGACACACCGGGACCACGTCCAGAGTCTGAAGGTTTTACAGAGTTTATCTTCGCAAACTTAGACCGGAGGCTGGCAGAAGCAGGCACTCGCCTGCAGGCCCTGACGAAGCGGTTCGCCCCGCGGCGCACCGGGCCCTGCACGGGTGAAACTGCGTGTGAATGAACCCGCCGCTCACAGACACTAACCCCGCTGGTAAACGCCGCGTCCCTCCACCAGGCAGTAAAACAGCGTTAGCAGGATAAAGAAGTAGTTTTACTCTCCCGGGGGGGTCTGGCACGGACGGAGCCCGGCAGCCCCAGCAAGAGGAGAGCAGTGGACACCGTCCGAGAGACGCCGCGGGCCGCTCACCGGCTGCCGTGGGACGACAGCGGCACTGCCACGGCCGCCTTTCCGCGGCAGGTTTAAGTGCAGCCCCGTCCCTCCCAGCGGCCACAGAGCAAGGGACAAGCGCAGGGCCCTGACCTCCTGTCCCGTGTCCCTCAACAGCGGCGGCGGCTACGGCACCGTCCCGAAGAAACCCCCATGGCGGCGCTCGCCACTTCCGCATCCGGGGCAGCGGCGCCAGCACGCGCGCGTCACGTGACGCATACCCCCGGTCCGGGTGGGACGGCGCGGTGCCGGGACACCCCCTGGCGGCGCGGCGGGCGGGGCTTGACACGGAGGGGGCTGCCGGGGCCAAGGGGGCCAACGGGCGAGCCCGGATGAGGAAGTGATGCGGCCGGCGGGCAGCAGCGGGGCCGGCTGCCGCTGAGGTAATGGTACCGGAACGTTGCCGCCGTTGGGCTGCAGAGGGGGATGTCTCAGCCGCGGGCCCGCCTCTTCCGCTCGCCGCCGCCGGTTGGGAATGGGCAGCGGCGCCCCCGGTGAGGCTGAGAGGGGGGAGAGGGGCTGCCGGTGGATCCGGCCCTGCCCGGATGCGGCGGGGGCTCTGTGGGACCGAGCCCGCTCCCTGCCGGCACCGGGGGAATCAGCGGCGGTTGCATAATTACCTTCAGTGCGCTGCCTTGGGGCGGGTGCGGACACCGGGGACGAGCAGAGCCGATCGGGCTGCCGCTGTCCGGGGCTCCTGTCCAGGAGAAGGGCTCTGGGCTGAGCTTGTCCGCGCTGCCGCCGCGCTCCGGACAAAGGAGCGGTCGGTCCGGGCCGTGCCGTAGCCGGGGCTCGGCGGTGCCGTCGGCAGTGCGGTCCTTCCCGCGGGGCTGGCGCTGGAGGAGCCTGTTCCTTAGAGGCTGTCTCGGTTCGGGAGCAGGGAGAGCAGCGCTCAAGCCCGTGTTTTTGTAAACTGAGTAACTGATGCCTCTGGCAGCGCTGGGCTTCGACCGCTCCTGGCCGTGCAGGTGTCTGCAGCAGAGGGGAGACTGGGGGGTTCGTTCAGCAGCCGGCGTCTGAGCGGCTGGAGCCCTTCGCGCTGTGATGCGTGCGCTCTCGCAGGTGCAGGGCATCGGCGTGTGTCGTTTGGGCTGAAGAGGGTCCCGACGCGATACCAGCGGTGTGCAAACAGACCTGGAACGGCACATCCGACCTACAGTGTGAGGTGCTTCTGTGAGAGAAGCTAATGAGGAACGGTGTGTGATGGATTACATCTTAAAGTGTTCCTTCTAGCCAGAAAAGTTGGGGTTTCCCTCCTCCTTCGAAGATTAAAAACTTAACAAAATCACAGGAAAACAAATGGTGCTTTGGTTTTAGCTGAGGGGTAGGGTGTCTAATATGAGCCCTACTGATGTGCTTGATAGTCTGTTTTCAGGTATTCCAGAAGATGAAGTTATATTTGTAGGAAGAAGTTTGAACTTGAAAACAAGGCTTGGGGATGTCTCCCTGTTTTCACCATCTTCCTCTCTTAATTGAGCTTTTGCTTAGAAACTCAAACATTTCTCAGCTGCTTCCTTAAAACGTTATTTGCAAGTAGTTTTCTTAAACATACATGCTGGAATCTTGATGAATGAAGCTGTGCCTGTTAATCTGGAGATTACTCCTATGTATGTTGACTTAACATTGCTTTTATTTTTAGGGTAAACTGTTAAAAGCTCAGGACAACCAATCTTCAGCTGGCCTGATGCTCTCATCTGGGGTGGAATCTCTCCTTGATTCTTCGGGGTCTGCAGGAATAGAAGAGGTGTACCCTGGACTGCCCACAAGCATCTCTACGGAACTTATGGCTGTGTCGGAGCCTAAGGCTGGGTTAAGTGCAAAGCCTGGTGTGTCAGTGCCTGTGCTGGCTCATGGCAGCGGTCTGTCAGTGGAGCATTGCACAACACCAGGAGCAGAGAGCTTCTGCGAAGGTTTGGGTGATGTGTTCCAGGTGATTTCTTGTGGGCCAGCAGAATCCCTTGGTGAAGAACTGGTGAAGTCTGCAGACCTTGAAGAGGATGAAAAAAGCAAAAAAAGGAACTTTAGGAGACTAGAATGTTCTAGTGAGGGATACCAGAGAGGTGGCAAACAGGCAGAAGATGCTGAGGAGTATCATACTGAATGCTGCACTCCAGCCCTTGGGGGAAGCTTGGAAAAACAAGTAAGCAAATGGCAAAATGCATCCCTGTGTGATGTTTTGAATGTAGGGTTAAAGTGGCTGGGTGGATGTCCTGGGTTCATGACTTTGTCCATGTGGTTTCCTGTTTCTTATTTGGGGCTTCTGGCATGGGTGTTGTTGTTTGGATTGTCCTGGGTCCAGTGCAAAATTAGACCCTACTTCAGGAGACAAGCAGTGTTTTGTAACATCAAGCTTTTCATTTTCTTAGATATTGTTGGGATGGTGTAAGATAGGGATGTAGTAGAACATAGAGCAAAACTGACTGAAAAAAAGGAGAAACAACTTAGATAGCTCCTTGCCCAGTATCCAAGTTTTGTGAGTACAGCATATTCTACCATGGTACCATATTATTATTATGGTAAATAATTATAATAGTTATTTCAGACTAGTAATAGTATTATAATGCTGCAGGGGCTTCAGTTTAGTATTTCAGGGCTTAATCTAAAAATAAAGATTAATCTTCATTTTTACTATTACTGTTTGAGAGAGGAAATCACAGTCAGTTTCCTCTTTCAAAAGGAAACTCGCATTGCTTTTTTTAACTCCGCTTTATCACCCCTGATGATAAAGATGTTCTTTCTAGGTAAAGGCTGCTGAAAGATGTGCTAAATAGTACTCTGTTGAAAACTGATCAGTCACAAAGCTTGGTTTTCTTTCATTTATAAATAATTTTCACACTCCCTAGAAGAACATAGGGGAGAAAAAAAGTATGGAGACTGAGTTCACACCAGCCAGGAAGTCATAGAATCATGGAATAATTAGCATTGGAAAGGACATTAAGAGTACCTGGATATGGTGCATAGTTCTGTGTTTTACAGACCTGCTTACTGTATTTTGCATAATACTAAAATATTTGGGGATTTTAACTCTGGATTTTCCTATCTGATTGATTTATTTAGAAGTTTGTGAAAATGAGGTTAAATGAAGTTGCCAGTCATTCAGTTTTCCAATATGAGTTTTCCCATATTTCATAGTGCTGGTAGTTTGGTTGTGGGGTCTTGGTTTGGCTTAGGGTTTTTTTGCAATCAGGCTGAGGTTATCTGCTCCTGGATTTGTAGTTTTGAGGCAAAAGTGGTACAAGGCAAGTTCTACCAAGGAAGAGAAAGTGCATGAGTCTTACAGAGGTGTACAGTAATGGTCTGAGGATGTGAGATAGGCTTGGGGACTGGATTACTCTTCTGATTCAGATTTGTGACAATTTGCATTTTAAGGTGCTTATATTTTAACTGCTTATGTCACAAAACTTCATTGCTGCTAAACACAAATCTTTTTTGGATGCATCAGGGTTTAATGGGGAGATGATAGTGACTGATAAGCTCAGAAAGGAATTATGTGAAACAAATTGCAATGCAAGGCTGCCTCCGTGCAAGGACTGATGTGTTCTGAGGTTTCTCAGTGGTTTTCTTACTCAGAACTGACCCAGATGAGCAGTGCAGTCCCTGAAACATGCTGAATATTTCAGGAAATCCATCAATCTCCAGTAATATTCCTGTCTTGTTGCAGGAGGACCCTCACTTAAACCAGCATGAATTGAAGTCTTTGGGAACCTGTTGCACCGAAGCAGTGGGATCTCTGAAGAACGCAGGTGTGTATTTTAGCAACCTGCTGTCCCAGGTTACTTTTTGTTGATTTGGAATTGATGAGTGACTGTGAGATAGTTCATTTATTTTGCTTTACAGTAGAAACTATTCCCCTGCATAGCTAGAACAATATGAAAACTTAATCCTCTGCCTTCTCCTGACAGCATGTGCACTTTTCCTGAAGCCCTTCTGTGTACAAGATGTGTTTTAGTTATTTAAGTCAAATACTTATTTACCCCAAAGCAGAAAGTGGTGTTAACAGCAGATGTTTTGCATTTCCTTTTGTTTCAAAGCTGGATTATATGAGAGCAGTAATAGCAAAAATGTGAAAAAGAAAGAGACTCTTTCATTTGCTGATGTTCTAAAAAATGAAGATTGAAGTGCAGAATCCAAAGGAAGAGGACAACAAAACAAATCTTAATTTCATTATGATCCATTATTTCCTAGCTTCAAATACTTTAGTCACTTTGCCTGCATCTAGTACTTACTTTCTTTCTCCCTCCATGCTGTCACATAAGCAAAGCTTGTATTTAGAATGCCACATAGTCTTGGTTCTTAGTAGAAACCACGGAAAAGATCTGCAGAAGTCTGAGCAAATATGTTCCCTATGAAGTTTTGAATATGAAGATATTCTACAGTCACTATAATTTGAATCAGCCGCTTCTTGGTGAGCTTACAAAACAGTTTCTTAATAATCATAATAGCTTGGACTGAATGAGGCACACATTGTCTTCCTGGGGATGGCTTACTGACTTTAAGGAAGAAGGAATGGAAATGGCTACTCTGCACAGCTGTATTCTAGGATAGAGCAGATAAAGTACCCAGCTGTGTTGAGCTTCAGTGTTACAAATACGTATTATCTGCCTTCTGTAATAAGTATTATGTTGGTGATCTAAATTATAAGATATATGGTTCTGATCTTAATTTTTTCTTGTGCAGAAGAAAACCAAGCACATGTTCAGGTGACAGACTTTAGAGAGCAGATTTTGGCCTCAAAAGGAACCTGCTTAGTAAGGTTCCGTGGGATATAGCTCTAGAGGGCAGGGGGGCTCAAGACTATTGGTTGATATTCAAGGATCACCTACTACAAGCTCAGGACTGAATCCCAACTAGAAGGAGGTCCAGCAGAGGGCCAGGAGACCTCCTTGGATGGATAAGGAGCTGCTGAGGGAAATTTGAAGGAAAAAAGAGGCTTATAAAAGGTGGAAGCAAGGACAGGTGGCCTGGAAAGAATACAGGGATGTTTGGGAAGCTAGGGGCCAGGTTAGGAAAGCTGAAGCCCAGCCAGAATTATAGGGATGTTAAGGATAACAGGAAGGGATTCTATAGGTACGCAGCGAATAAAAAACAGACTAGGGACAATGTAGGCCCCCTCTGGAAGCTATCAGGAGAACTGGCTACCCTGGATTTGGAGAAGGCTGAGGTTCTTAATGACTTCCTCGCCTCAGTCTTCACTTTCAGAGGCTCTGACTACACCACCCAAGTCTTAGAAGGCGGATACAGGGACTGTGAGAATGAGGACCTTGGGCCCACTGTAGGAAAGGATCTGGTTCAAGACCATCTTAAGAATCTGAACGTACACAAGTCCATGGGACCTGATGAAATCCATCCGTGGGTCCTGAAGGAGCTGGCGAATGAAGTTGCAAAGCCACTGACCATCATATCTGAAAATTTATGGCAGTCAGGTGAAGTTCCCGATGACTGGAAAAAGGGAAATATAACCCCCATTTTCAAGAAGGTGAAAATGGATGACCCAGGGAATTACAGACCAGTCAGTCTCACCTCTGTGCCTCGTAAAATCTGGGAGCAGATTCTCTTGGAAGGCATGGTAGAGCACATGAAAAAGAGAAATGTGCTTGGTGACAGCAGCATAGCTTTACTAGGAGAAAATCCTGCCTGACCAATTTGGTGGCCTTCTATGATGGGGCTACAGAAATGATGGACAGGGGTGGAGCAGTTGACGTCATCTACCTGGACTTGTGCAAAGCGTTCGACACTGTCCCACATGACATCCTTCTCTCTAAATCGGAGAGACATCAGTTTGATAGGTGGACCACTCGGTGGATAAAGAACTGGCTGGATGGTCGCACTCAAAGAGTTGTGGTCAACGGTTCAATATCTGGCTGGAGATCAGTAACGAGTGGTGTCCCTCAGGGATCGGTGAAGGGATCAGTCTTGTTCAACATCTTTGTTGCTGACATGGACAGTGGGATTGAGTGTGCCCTCAGCAAGTTTGCCGATGACACCAAGCTGTGTGGTTCGGTTGATACGCTGGAGGGTAGGAATGCCATCCAGAGGGACCTCAACACACTTGTGAGGTGGGCTGATGCCAACCTCATGAAGTTTAACCATGCCAAGTGCAAGGTCCTACACCGGGGTTGCAGCAGTCACAGGCACAGCTGCAGGTTGGGAAGAGATTCAGAGCAGCCCTGAGGAGAAGGACTTGGGGGTGTTGGCTGATGAGCAAATGAACATGAGCCAGCTTCAGTGTGCTCTTGCAGCTCAGAAAGCAAACGTATCCTGGGCTGCATCAAAAGGAGCATCACCAGCACATCCAAGGATGTGATCCTTCCCATCTGCTCTGCTCTTGTGAGACCTCACCTGAAGCACTGTGTGCAGTTCTGGTGTCCTCAACATAAAAAGGACATGGAACTGTTGGAACAGGTCCAGAGGAGGGCCACGAGGATGATCAGGGGACTGGAGCACCTCCCATATGAAGACAGGCTGAAACAGTTGGGGCTGTTCAGCCTGGAGAAGAGAAGGCTGTGTGGAGACCTCATAGCAGCCTTCCAGTACCTGAAGGGGGCCTATAGGGATGCTGGGGAAGGACTGTTCATTAGGTACTGCAGTGACAGAACAAAGGGTAATGTGTTAAATCTTAAACAGTGGAAGTTTAGATTGGATATGAGGAGGAAGTTCTTTACTCTAAAGGTGGTGAGGCACTGGAATGGGTTGCTCAAGGAAGCTGTGAATGCTCCATCCCTGGCGGTGTTCAAGGCCAGGCTGGACAGAACCTTGGGTGGCACAATTTAGTGTGAGGTGTCCCTGCCCATGGCAGGGGGGTTGGAACTTGATGATCTTAAGGTCCTTTCCAACCCTAACTATTCTGTGATTCTATGGCAGCTGAAACTCTGTCAAAGCTCACTGAAGAAGTACAAGGTATGAAGGCTGATGGGACTAGGATATTTAGCAAAGCAGAATACCGGAATGACAGAGTGAGTAAAGGTCTTTAACCTGAGAACAGTGAATGCCCAGAAGTCATGGCCAGAGCTGGGGTTTCAGAAACCAGCTCGTTAGATTTTTCAGAGCCTTTGAAAATCACAAACATTGAATCAGCCACAGAGCATGCACATGAAACAAATGAGTACAGTGGGCTGAAAGCCCATACTGCTGTACCATTGAGAACAGGGGGTACTGTTGCATCTGGTTTGGAGACTAGAGAAGAACAGTTATCCAGAGGAAATCCTGATAATGAGTTCAGTGTATCACTTGTTAATTGCCAGACTTATCAGCAGGTGAAGAAAACAATGCTCATGACTTCTGCCCTGGTCTTCTACTTAAGCATAATGAACCTCATAGGTTCTTATCAGTAGAAAGCTGTAGAACACTCTCCACAAAAAAAAATCCAAAGTTTTATGTTCAGTTCTGAAAAGCATCTGTCCTCAGGACTTCAGAAATAAACCACTAGAAAACAATAGTACTGCAGCCCACAGAGTTAGCAGTGAACCCCCCCAAAACATGGAAACTCGGACTCAGTATGATCATGGAACTGGGTTTGGAGAAAATCAAACCTCCACATCTGTACCAACAGAGCAGATCTCAGTGGTAAGGAGCAAAGCATTATCTGGTGCTAAATCTGATACTAGGGTGGGAAGTGCTAGTGTAGGTAAATCACACAGGTCTGAATCTGAAGAGGCTGTTGAAGGCTGGAGAAAAACTGCTGTGGGAGGTAGCGTTGAAGTTTGTAGCTGTCCTGAAGGTCAAGAGGGTGCTAATTCTGAGCATTGTCATTCTTCAGTTTTTAGTTCTGTTGCTTTTTCTCCTGAGGAGTTCTCAAAAGAAAGATTTAAAATGGCCCCATCAGATGGTGATAAATTGAACAAGGACCAGTGGCAATTCCTTGTCAGTGGTTTATGCAAGGTTGATATGAAAGAAAATAGTCTATTGATGGAAAGGAGCAACACTGCTTCCTGTGAAATTGGACAGACAGACATACGCTTTTATAATCCCTCCAGTAAAATTTCTCCTCCCAGTAGCCACAGCTGTCTGGATCTTAGTACCAAGCTAGAAAAAGGGTCACCTGAGGCACAACCACTTGAAAAGGAATGTGAGAGTAATACAACAGGAGAAGAGTTGGCTGGCAGTTTAGTTGAAGCTATAGAAGCTAATAGTAATGACAGTTTCTCCAGTGGCAAAGAAGCTAATTTGAATTATACACTAAATGTAACTACCTCCTGTTGCATAAAAATCAAGAGAACCTCATCATAATGAGTGTCTGCCTTGTACTGCTAATGAAGTTTCAAGCAGGGACAAGGCTCAGGATAATCTATCTGGAAAAGAATTAGTTGGTGCTTCTGGAACAACAGGGGATCAAGTAACTAAAATTGTGCTTCATAAAGACAAATTCAAGTCTTCAGTAAGTTCCAGGACTTCTGAGAACCCTAATGTGACAAGCAAAATTTCCCAAAAGAACATGAAGTCTTCAGTGGGAGATACATGGAGTGTGGTCACTAGTTTAGAAAATGAACATAGTGACACATGGAATTGTAATAATCAGAGTCTGAAAGACCAGTGTACAGCTGCCAGTACTTCCTGTGTTTTATCAGGGAGTACATGTGGAGATGATGTTCTCCTGAACAGTCATTCTTTTAATGTTGAGGTCAATAAGAAGACTGAGGAAAATGATAATTTGGAAGGAGAAGCTTCAAAGGCACTCATCTTTCCAAAAGCACACTTCCCTTTGGCATGTGAATCTCTTCCTTGTGAAGATGTCTGGGGCAACAGAGGTGTAGATCTGTATGAGATAAATGACATTTCCACAGCAAAGCCCACATTTTGCTCAGCTGACACTGCAGAGAAGTCTGTTGCTACCTTGGTAAGAAATGAGGTTCCAAATAAGAATATGGAGGTTTTGAAACAATTTGGTCATTGTAACGTAACAGATGGCAGTGAAATTGTTTGTGGCAGAGATAAGGCAAAAGAACAAATCGGCGTGTGTGCTCTCCAGAGAGATGAATTTGATAGAATAAGAACTGTGGATTCTTCAAAGGTTCCTAAAGGCAATCAGAGAAATAAAACTAGTGAACAGCTGTTAGTCAGATATTTGAACAAAAAAGCCTGTGTTCATAATTTTGGATTTTGCAACTCTCCATTAGGCCCCAAGAAGATAGAACTGGGAGCGTGTGAGGAGGAAGAAGTGTCATCGCTCACAGCTAACCCCTCCAAGTACAGTGCTTCAGTCTGTGGGATGTGTCCGTTACTCAGCAACAGGAATATTCAAGCAGAGAAGACCCTTCGTCCAACGGAAAATGAGTGTCTTGTGTCTCAGAATGAGTTTGATGGCCCAATTCCAGACAGCAAGAAACATTTAGAAACTTTAAGTAATCTGCCAAACACCAGCTTACAAAATGAGGCTAGCTCTGTGGAAGAAACCAATATATCAATTGGCTCTAGTCAGAGCAAAGAGATATTGTTAAAAACAGCTAAGGACCTGCCTCCAGTAGCTCCTACATATGTAAGAGAGGACAATTTTCAAGGAGCTCTGAAAGAGAGTGCAATGGATTTGGACTCTTTAAGTGGTGAGATAAATGAGCACTGCTCAGGAGACGTGGGCTTCGTCAGTGATCTAACTGAAGAGAAGACAATCGAACAAAAAGAACACAAGAACAGATGTGAAAGAGAAGATAAAGGAAGTCTTGAACAAAGCTTTTCTGAGAGCCAATCACATTGTTCACAGCGTGCTTGCTTTATCAAATGTGCAGGAGAGAAAGCAGAGCCAGTGCCTGCAGGAAACAAAATGCAGCAATCTTTGCCAAAGGTGAAGTCATCAGTGGAGGATCAGGAAAATCCAGTTAGTGCCCAATTTTTGCCCTTCTCATCAATTCCTGGGAGTCTGTCGTATAAGCCAGAAAGTATGAATGTGCTTTCAGAGACAGAAAACAAGAGTCTGAGAATAAAATCTATCTTAAGTAACTCTTCCCCACAGTTAACATTTGAGCCTTGTACAGAAACTGACACTGAAAAGGGTATTGCTGCATCCCATTTCAGAAAGTTTGACATCCAAGACTCTTATAATGAGACTCAGGTGGATTCAGAAACACCATCAGTTCTGGACCTCAGAATCTCTCTGCCTGAGAAAGAAAAGCAGTGTCTGTTATCTGGGAATACACAAATGGATAACTGCAATTCATCTGCAGCTGAAGCTTTTAGCAAAGATTCTTCAGTGGCAAAGCCTCTTTCTGTAACAATGTCTGGTAAGAGAAAAGCCAACAAACCTGAGGTTCCATTGTCAGATAATGAAGCCACAACCAGCTTTCTGAATGGTGCAAAATGCTCAAGGGTTTGTGCCTACAGCAAAGAAAGTCTGAGAGGTGAGGGGCATAGCATGCTAAATGTAAAAGACATGGATGAGACCCAACCTGGAAGGACTCACTGTGGAGAGAAGTTTAAGAATACATGTGTGGAAGAGAAGATGAGAAGAGAAGTAGCCCCTAGAAAAAACTTGCCCACAGATTCTTTTCTTGATGGAGAATACTGTCCATGGGCCTTTTCAGAAGATTCAGAAAAGCCTGGTAGCAAAATAGGCCCTCTCAGTACTGAGAATTATGGAAAGATTTTGGAAGAAATCCCAAGATCTAACTTAAATAGTCTTTCAAACGAAAGAACAAGTGATACAAAGAGCAGAAACTTATCAGGTACCAATCTCCTGTCAGAAACTCGGCATGATTGTCAAGCTGAAGCTGCATCTGATGCAGAAACTTCACCAGAATTGCAGTGTAATACAATACCCCCCTTTTATCCACCTATGATATTATCAAAGAGTTGCAAAGAATTACTCCCAAACTCTGTGGTTTGTAATGAAGTATGTGTGCCTTACAAATTAAATGCACAAAGCAAAGATAATGTAAATTTGATTACAGAAGGCCAGGACACTACCCCAACTCATTCCGTTTGCAAGGAAAATGAGGTTTCAGGTTCAGAGAGACTTGATCAAATAGAGAAATGTCAGGTACCTAAACAAAAGAAGAAGTGTAAGAAGATGGAAGAACATCTATCAGACAAGGCACAACAAGAACAGAAGTCAGAATATCAAGAGAAAGCAAATATCACACTGCAGCCGAGTATGTTGCGCAGTTCTGGACTCCTATGCAGCTGTTCACGTGAGTTGGTGACATCAAGAAATACAAAGTTTGAAAGTCCTTCAGAAGAGATTTTTGCTGTTGGAAGCAGTGAAAATAAACTACGTAGCACTTTACAAGAAGTCAAAAGGCCAAAGATTACCACAGATGTTATTAGTTCACAGTTTTTGAAGACTCAGGATTCAGAAATGCAAAACCTGAACCTTAATTTAGGGTATGATGGAATCGCTGGTGCCTTTGGAACTACAACTAAGCAAAGAAAACCTCTTCCAATAAAGATACAGCCTGGAAGGACATGCAAAAAAGCTCCCACATCATATCAGCTAAAAGTAGTAAGAAAAAGCAAAAAGAATAGAAGTTCACCTTTTTTTGAGATTCCCCCAGAGGTATTCCCTAAACAGGAAAACACACTTCTTGAGTCTTTGTATTTCCCATGTAAACCACCGGCACCGGGAGCAGAAGCAGCCATGAGGTGTGTGCGTATGCCAAGGCAGAGGGCCAAGAGGTGCAGTTTGTTGAACAGCTTGAGACTCAGAAAATGTACCAAAGAACCAGCACTGTTGAGCAAGCTGTCTGCCATGGCCAGCCGGCTCCTGGCTCCTGCTGAGAGCAGCCATAAGGTAGAACCTCTGCCACGTTCTGCTGAACTTCTTCCAGTGGGTGCGAGGTACAGTAAACGTAGGTATAAGAATCTATCAGAAGCCTTTTGTTGCATTAACAGGAACGTACACTCACGCTGGGCTGACAGTTGGTGCACCAAGATGTTCAGCTTTCAGCCTTTGGCACTTTATCCTGTAGAATCTACCAAAATACTTTTTTCAGACTTGAGCCACAAGCCTCCAACCTCTTTTTTGGATACCACAGTTTTCCCAATTTCTTTTCACATAAAATTAGACTCCAGTCCTGTGACAGACCTCCCAGGGATGACATCCCAGCACTCTGTACATCACGGACCAGTTTTGGGAGAAATGCCAGCACCGCCTTTGAAGTGGACTTTCTCTTTTTTCCTGTCTCAGAGCTGTTCAGATACAACAGCTTTCCAAGAAGATTCCAGTCCAAATAATGAACTGCATTCCCCTCTCTTTCTAACAACCCCAGGGGCTGTTGTCCTTCGTCGTGACCGGCGAAGGAATGCCATAGCTGAAAGAAGAGGTAGTTGCTCCATGGCTGGCCTTCACACAGTCTTAGCAATTTCTTCCCCTGGATGCTACAGGATTTGGACAAGAAAAAGAAACTTAACTAGTCATATTCCTACCATCCAGAGACTATTTATATCACAATTCGCACAGGGTTTGAAAGGGGCAAGGTATCCACCTTCTGTATCAGATGACCTCGTCTCTTCATTGCCATACTCATTGGGCAGGGTACTCTCCATATGGAGTCAGCATGGTCCTTCTGCCTGGCCTTCTGAAATCACTCCTCTCCATTCCAGTGATTGCAAGTGGCAGCCAAGTGTGGGCATCGCAAACAGGTAAAACCCATCAGTTTATTTCTGAGATTAAATATATACAAGGTATGTACTTGCTCCTTTTTGAGAGGGAGAGGGTATTTGCAGCTTGCAGTGAAGGGTCAGTTTCCCCTGTTCCAAATCTCCACATTTTACTCCAAAATGTCTCACCATGGAAGATTCTTCCATACAGAACAGTCTGTTAACTGAATTTAAATATATTTGCCTTCACTTCTTAAACAATCTCCTATTTCAGCAGAATGGCTAACTCTATTTTCCCTTGCAAAATGTACACACCATGTATCAAAATAGATAATGCAGAAAGGTGAGCTACTTCATTAGGTCTATGCAGAGTGACTGCAGAACAACTGGATTTCTGAGGTAGGAAAGCTTTTTCAGAGGTCTGAGCCACAAGTGCCACTTGGAACTACAGAAAAATGCCCAATATCAGATTAGGAAGAATCCTGAGGAGTGAGAGGTGGAATTCAGTTAAATTTTTAATTATATTCCATAACATTTCTATGCTAGCTGAAACCTCTTTATGTATGCTGTGACTTTTGATAGTATATGCCTGATGTATTGTTGGCACAACCAAGTGTAGCTCCACTTCAGGTTGGTAATGAATTTTGTATGTGCATCATTCTTGTTATGAATGGGAAGAGGACTGGTATCTACTCAGTATATGTAACTGTCATTGGCATTGCTTTTACTAAGAAACAAAATCAGAGAAGAGGTTCCTAGCTCTGCTACAGGATTTTTGCATGCCCTTAAGCAAAGATTTTGCCCTTTATGCCTCAGTGACACAGGCAGCTCAGTCCCTGATTTTATGGTCTTGAGCTTTCTGGACAGAATGCAGGCTCACCAGCACTGCAGAAAAGTCCATTTGATTAAGTATTTTCTTTAATATGGCAGTCTTTAAAGAACTGTTGAATATGGCTTTTTTTATGTCAGTGGCTCAACATATGTGTAACCAAAACTTTTGCCAGATAAACTAATGCTCTGCTTTGTAGAAATGGATAACATACCTAAAAGCTTAAATACCTCATTTAGTGTAAGTCCTAATGCCTACCAAAGGTGTGAGTGAGCTTATAAAAGTACTGCTCCACTCTGGGAGTTGTCTGCACTAAAAGAACAGGGCTGAAGAATGGCATAGAGACAACTTCACAATACATTCTGTTGGATTTGCATTCTTTTTGATTCCATATGAATCAATGTATCATGCTTAATTTTCTAGAGAACAAAATAGTACTCTGGAAGCAATCACACCAGTAAACTACAGTTTGAGCACTAAACTTAAATACAAGATACTGTGGCCATTCTTCAAAACCAAAACAAACACCTTTTTGAAACTTAGGCCTGCATTTGAGGTGAATTTCTTACTTTGTGTTGTTGAGGCATGTTATCCTTGGACTGGGGAGATCAGAGCTGACTTATACTCTCATGTTTTCCCCTATACTTAAGTCCACAGACTCCCAGGCAGCTTGTTACAGCATACCCAGTTAGCTGAAGTGCAAGAGGATTTAATTCCTTGACAACGGATAATTTAAAAACTGAATGTTTTGCTATGAATGATCTTTATCCCAAAGGGAGAGAAGCCAAATCAAACTACATCTCTTCAAGTGAAAAACAGACTGAGTTTTAGACAGTTTTAACTTTGTTTTTTTTTCTCTAAAATACCCTACAGATGCATGTATTAGAGCACCTCAATTCTGCCCATTCAGGTTTGCTTTAAGGTGAAGTTACTGTAGCATGCAGTGAGCTGAAAAGATGGTTTGTGGAAATTTAAATAGGTGCGACAAAGAAGTTCTATTTGTAAAACAGTTAAGCAAAAATGAATATTAGAGGTTTTGCTATAAAGCAACATAAAGAACAAAACCTAACAGTTCAAGTATTTAATGCAATTTTAGATGCCATTTTGCTGAAGATTGACAACCTCTTCTCATCAACTAATAAATCTTCTTTTTAGAAAGCTAATAGCAGGAACAGTGCCAAAAGGATAATTCAGTAAATCTATCTTAAATTTGTGTGTACTCAAAAAAAAAGTCTCCTATGAAATAAATGTTTGGTGTATAAATACAGGAATACAGGATGTATGTTTGGTGCAGAATAAAAACATTTTCAGCTCCCAGTATGACCAAAAAACTTTGCCTTTTTAAATTAAGATATTTTAAAAACAGAAAAATTAACAGGTGGCTCCCAGCTGTCCACAGCCCGTTTTTTTTTTTTTTTTCCTGGAAGAGATTTGTCCTCTTTAAATTATTTCATTCATAGTTAGTGGTTTTAATAACAGGAAAACAAGGAACGGGAGTATTTCTCCTGGCTAAGAATCTTCTGTCACTTCCACTTCCAGTAAAAGCATTCTTTAAGTGAAATATTTTTTCTAATTGGTGCTCATTTGGATACAAAATTTCTAAAATGTCTTTTTTTTCCTCCCCTGGTAATTTATTTTTATTATTATTGCATAAATCAGTAAGCTCTGCCTCTAGCATGAAGGGTCTGATGAACTACTGATACAGGTTCTAGGTGCTGGGATAGCAACTGGAACATGGAGAAAAACAAAATGCTATAGTTGTGATATTAAATGGCAAACACAAGAAATGGATCTTTCTGGCCTCCTTATATTTAGACTTACCTGTGCTGCCAGCATGGTTGGTTTTCATTTATCTGTAGCATTGCAGTGTGGCTGTAACTTTTTTGCCTTAGAACTGTGACATACATTTAGCTGTTAGTTTGGGAGAATAGCAAGTACAAGATTTGCTGTTTAATGTAATAAAAGCTGTCCCAGCTGATTACCCCCCCCACACACACACTATTGAAAGTATTAGCACAAAAATAAAGCTTAATATTGAAGGACTTTGAGCTGCTGTGCTGACTTTTATGCCATAGAGTTATGGTAATTACCAACCCTTATGAAAAAGCCTTTGGTTATTCCAGTCAACTAAGTATATTCAAGTAAGAAAGACTATGGGAGTTAGAGACAACAGGGAGTTAATCTGATGGAAATCCTTCCTTTTCCTTGTTTTTTATTTACTAGCCAAATCCTTTAAGGTTTTTTTGTTACTTTAATTTTAAAACCTGGGGGTTTTGAATGAGGAATATAGACTTTAATAGAAACAGTTGCAAGTTCCAGACTAATGCTGTCTCCCTCTTTCTGGACTTTTGTTTCCTTTTCTCATCACTACCATTTTTAAGTGAAAGTAGGACTATTTCCCTGACAAGCTGTCAGTGAAATTTAGTGGACTGAATGGCAGATGTGGCTTGTTCTTTCATCATTTTAGTCTTTCATTCCCATTCCTGACGCTAGCATTTTTTGTCTTCCAGTCCAGTTTATACTAACAATTTTCCCCTCAACTATTTTATAGTGTAGACCTAATTTCTGTCTGTCTTTGTTTTGTTTTGTTCATTCCTCTTTGGAACCAGCTATGCCATCACACCGCACTTACCTATACAGAGTATGGAAGCACTACAGACTGAAGGTCATGAAATTTGGTGAGTTTCTTGGACTTTGATGTTTATTCTGAATAGTGGGATCATAAACTTTATCAGAAAGACGTTGCTTATGTCAGTTTGACTTTCAGCTTTTGGCAGCTTATTGCAAGAATAGCTTTCTGATTAAAAAGTTAGTGAAGTAAACTGACTAGATCATGTAACGGAGACGTGTGGAGGGGCATTAAGCAAACACCATGTAGCTCATTGCATAGAGCAATTCTGTTACTTTCAAGCGCGTTGTGCCACTTCTTATTAAATGAATATCTGGTACTAGAAAAGTTTGTTTCCTTACTTGGATCTCTGTTCTTTCTGTCTGACTGACTAGACATTAGGTGCCGCATGGTCCTTCTGTTCTTTTCCAGCTTTGGGATGGCAAAGATAAAGCTTTTATATTTATCTGGAAACAAAAAGTATAACAAATAGTTGTGACAAAGATTTGCTGGCAGAACAGGAGGATTAATCACTTTCTTCTATCAGTAGTTACTAAGTAGAGCTGTAAACTTTTAACTGTACTGCAGAAAGAGTTCATTTGCTTGGGCAGTTACTGTGAACTGCATTGCTTTTTGTGCTCATATTGCAATTTAGGAATAGCGCCTGAGAGCATGGTATGCTGTTGTAGCATAAATTGAGTATTAATCTAATATGTTCCCTTCTTTCTCTGTTACAGTCTGGAAACTTCATTCCCTCTTCCATTACCTAAGCCTTGCTCACATCTGGAATTATCGCCATCTCCCCCCAGGCTTCCAGCATCTGAACTCAAGGTCCATGCCGTTGATGGAGGTGATGCTTCTGTTCTAGCCTGTCTTAGATCCCAGGATGACAAAGAACTGGAAAAAGTGAGTTCATTTTAGATTTTAGGTGTCTTGGGCTCTTGGTTCCCCAGAACTTGAAGCTCTTGCTACTGAATATTGACTAATACCTGTTAAAGATGAGGAGAGAAAACAGGCTACTATGACTAGTCTGTGATGCTTCTTCCTTTTATTCAAGCAAAAAGGAGGTGGCAAAGCAAAGAGGAATGATTATTCTATAGATAATGTGCACTCAAAAGGGAATTCTATTGACTAGTATGGTCATTATTTTCTTCATTTTAACTTTTTCTCCTGTCTTTCTTTTTATCCCTTTTTCTTTCTTAAGACCGAGCCAGAAAAGAGGCCAAAGAAAGTCTCACAAATCCCAATCAGGAAAACTGTTCCTAAACCAGACCCTAATCTTACTCCAATGGGATTACCCAAACCAAAAAGGTAAGCAGTGTTTTATAAATGGACTCATACTGGCTCTTGTAAACCTGCTTGTTGTGAAGAGAGGTAGTTTTGAAATTCCTCTTCCTTGACTGATTTGTTCATTACATTTTCAGGCTTAAGAAGAAAGAATTTAGCTTAGAAGAAATTTACACAAACAAGAACTACAAGTCCCCTCCTCCAGCCAGGTTGGTTCCACTTTCTAATGAGAAAACCAAGATAAATGTGCATTACTTAGGCAGAGAGAAAGGAGTTTAAAGGTGTCTGAAAGCTAAAAAAGGAGATAAATCTTTTAAATTGCTCTAATTTAAAGTGGTAGGAAAAGTTCAAAAATCTTATCTTCTACTGTTTCTATAATTGTGCTTTTGGACTGAAAGCAACCCAATCTGTGCACCAATAACAGATTATTTAGCCAGCAGTAATGTGCAGTTGCAGGAGGTATACACTGTAGGCAAGTACACATTACAGGAGGTGTGAAGGAATTGTAAGAATGTAAAACTTAGAAGTGTGTTTACTTGGGTTATGAAATCCACTGGACTGTCTGGTAAGCTGGTTACCTGCTCCCTGAGTATTCATGGGGTCTATCCTTTGCTTTTATCAGGAGCTTGGAAACAATCTTTGAAGAGCCCAAGGAGAAAAATGGATGCTTGATCTCTGTCAGCCAGCAGAAGAGGAAGCGGATTCTGGAGTTTCAGGACTTTACTCTTCCTCGGAAAAGGAAGAGACGAGGCAAAATCAAAGCAGTGGGTAGTTTCACCCGGGCAAAAAAAGCTGCACTCCCAAGTGCAGAGTTAGATGCTCTTCTGAGTCAGAAGCTAATGGACCTTGACGCCTTCTTTGCAAACGAGGCTGAACAGGAGCAGGCCTCGGAGGGAGCCATTTAGCTGAAAATGGTCCAGTCAGCTCCTTTAGTATTTGTCTTTTTGGGAGAAACCTACTGACTTCTTCATACATTACTCTGCCGCTCTGCTCTAATATCTGATGAGCTGGTTTTGGCTGTGGCTCTCATTAAGGTGCTATTTTTGTGGTTTTTTTTTTTTGTAAATTATTATTTTTTTTAGTGCTATTGAAGGGATTCTTTCAGGTCCCTGTTTGAGTGTAACACAGCCACATCCAATTTACCATTCTTTTCCCAGCCCCTGGAAATTACTGCTAATGTTTAATTACATTAAAATACTTTATGGGGGTAGAGTAGGAGTGTAAAGGAGGAAGTAGCGCACCTTCAGTGATGCTAGAACTCTGAACTTCAGATCATTTGCACATTTGAGTCTGCTGTTGTTACTGTAATGGCTATTTTGAACAACCTGACAGAAGATATATGGTATTTGATAAAGATAAACTCTAGCAAACACATTCTTGATATGCCACTAACTTTTTAATAATTAAAAGTAGTTGTCTGGGTTTGCTTTCAGTTGTTTGTTCCTTCCGTTTACTTAGAAGGTTCCTTCTGAGTTTCTCTGCCCTTCCTGGCTTCAGGCAGCAGAAGCCCCATATAACTAGACTTTAAATAACTTGCACTTTGTATATGTTTCTTTATTTGCTGTAAGAGGACATATTTAACATGTCTGAGCTGAAAAAAAAGGTAATATTGTAAGAAAATAATGTGCCCAGTACTAATTTTCCTAATCGTAGAGTTGTTACCTACTCGGTTGATGGCAGCTTCTCCTCCAAAGGAAAAGGTAATTAGCCCATGAGGATGTTAAGCTGCAGGATACATAAGTAAAGATTTTTATTAACTGAGCCGAGCTGCTGCATGCAGGGAACACCAGCAAAATCTGAGACTCATTTTTAAGTGATTTTAATTCCATTAAAAATGCCAACTTGATTTTAATGCCAACAAGAAAATAAATCTTTTTTCTATCTTGAGGGGTTTTCTATCATTTTAGATTTACAATTCATTAATTCATGTAGCTCGTAATTAAATATGTATAACAGCACTGTTGTACATAATAGAAACATGTGTCATACAAAGAGCCTCCTGGCATGTGGATTTTTCTGTTTCATTATGTAAGGACATTTCTAATTATCTGATGCAGCCATGGGCAATTTCTCAGCTATACCATTTGAGGGAATAACTTCAAACTTATTTGAAGCGTAATTCAAAATGAATGCTAGCTGCAGTTCAGGTAATTTCTGTCCTTTAGTGCCTATGGAAGTTATTCAGGCAAAGCTATCATTGCTGGGATGCTCAAATTACTCTGTTCTTTCTCTTACTTGTCACTTGAAACTTGCACTTTCTTATTTCCCTACCCATAGAACAGAGTTTCTTTTTACCTTCAAACTAAGCAACTATCTAGTGGGTGGGTGTTTTTAGTGAAATGCAGGGCTGAGAATAACATCATTATCTTCTGTTGCTTTACCACTTCTGTTACTGACTAAACAGAAAACTAAAAATTAGCAAGTGATGTGCTAAATTCCAGAGCTTTGGAAGTGGAGAAATAGAAGAGGATTATTACAGTCTGTGTGCCGAGTCTCGAAGGAAATGTAACCTGGGCTTGTTTTCCTCCCAGTTTATGTGCTGGCATTCCTAGAAGTTTACATTCTTGTTCTGGAGGCCAGTTGTCTTTCCTCAGGAAGACTAGAGAAGAGAGGAGTGCACACTTCAAGGAGTGGTGTTTGAGTTTTGAGGGTAGAATAACACAGTCAGACTTTGAACATAGTGGCATATGATTGCAGCAGCAGGGTCTGGTTAACCTATTGGGGCTGCTGTACAACACTTTATCCTCTATTTTTGTATAAAGAAATCCCTAAAACCCAAAAGGTCAACTGCCTTTTAAAAAAGTATTTGAAACTTTCCCTGTATTGGTTTATTAGCCTAGTTACTGACTAGCTGAAAGCTGTTGCAAGAGCGAGATATATATTTTTATGGTTGTATGCTACAGAATGGGATTGTTACACAGCATTCATTCATCTTCCATTTATGTGGGAGGTTTCTAGTGCTGTGACACAATTGAGCTAAACCTTATTGGGGCTTTAAATGAAAAAGGGTATGGGTGGGATGAGAGGAAATCTGGGTCCAGGCAAAGTTCAGACCTCTAATGTGCTTCAGATCATGGAATGCGTTTTTTCCTTTGGGTTGTGGAGTTTCTTGTCTTAAGGGTTTTTTTTTTTTTTGGTCTGCTTCCCTGCTCTGTCTTGTTTCTGATAGCTTTGAAATATCATTTCTTAGCTTTCTTTTTAACAGCTACAGTAGAAAGAGCAGAGCAGTGGAAACATTCAATTCTCTTTTGTTTACAATAATTGGAGTTACAAAATGATGTTGCAGTTGCCTAGCATGTCGCAGACCTTAGTTTGTGGCAACCCAAATACACAGCATTATTCCGTTTGGTTTAGTATTTGTATGATGATAAAGATGTAAGCTTATTTAGACAAAGCATCTCTTCTGCCCCTCCAGCATACAGATGTCAGCCATACTTGTGCACTTGTAGTTTCTTCCTTTCCCACCTCTGTTCCTGTTTACAGCATTTGTGGAACAGCCTTGTTCCTTGTGGCTGCTGCTTGTACACTGAGAGTGATGGCTGTGCAAAAGCCAGGTATTTGCCACTCTGAGCTGCTTCTGTCCCAGACAATTGAAAGAAACAAGTGTAGAGGATGCATCTTCTGGGGTCCTGCATACATCTAAAGGATACATACACTTTCCTTTTCATAAAGGGAACCTACTCCAGTGAAGATTTCTTTTTTTTTTGTATTATGGAAGGACACTATAGGTGTTGCTCACAGACTGATGACTAAAGCAGCTTGAGAACTGCAAAGCTTTTGCCACTTCCTGTCTCTTAGTAGTAGGTTTTGCAGAGCCAGGCAGCTCTTTGCTAAATGTGCCGGTTATGGGAGGCAGAAAGATCACTTTTCACAAAAAAATAAATCATATTTTCATCATGCTACAACTGGAGCAGCTGAGGCTACTTAGTGGATGTTGTATCATTTGCCTGGCTACCCTTGTGGCTGCATACATTTGAGTTCTGTTGCTTGCTGAATATGCTTTTCTGCAAGCAGTTCTCATTTATCATATTTGATTTGAGGTGGGCCTTTGGTATATTATGTTCCAGGTGCTCTTCTAGAATACGGATGGTAGCTGTGGATTAAAAGTCTGTAATGATGCTATCAAGTTAAATAGCTCAATGAGAATTTGTACACTTGTGCCATTAGCCTCCATTGTGCTTTTGGCATTTTGCTTCTGTTCAATATTGTGTGAATCTAAAATTTTACTGTTTCTTTTGTGTGTGTTTTTAATTTATGGAATAAATTTTTGAGAACCTTTCAGGTTTTTTTAAGGCCTTGTTTAGGCTTGTATCAGTAAATATGCATGAATGTCCAGGTCTCGCATACCTGGGGGGAAGAGGTCAAATCTCCAAAGAGGTTAAACTCTGTTAAGTAACTGGGTGGGCTGTTGGTGAGGCCATGGAGCAGCAATTCTAGTATTGTCTCATCCATACCCACACTTCAACTGAACAGAAACAGACCTGGGGGAGTTCAAGCATGATTCTAGCCCTGAGAGAGCATCCATCTCTTAAGGTATTAAGAGAGTACAAACAGATCTTTCTAGGTTCAGAACAGATTCAAGGCTGGAGCAGGCCAGTGGTTCATGCACTACAGCCTGTGCAATGCATCAGACTGGTGCTTTTAAACCAAAGCTGAAGCCTAAGAACACCAAAAAGGTCTATTTTCTGGCATAGATATAGATGCTTAATAACATCCCTGTCCCTCTAACCCATAAATTCTATGTATAACCCAGATCTTTCAATTTGCTGCTATTCAGCTTCACATTGCTCTTGGCAAAACTAAGCTGGCAGATGCGTTTCTCCCGTTTCCCTTACTCCCTTCTCTGGCTGAGGTGCAGTGTTACGTGGCTCCCGCAGATGGCATGTAAGCTCCAGTAAAGAAAGGAAGGGAGCACCTCAGAGACCTTAAACAAGCACCGTCCTGTTCTGCTGCTTCAAGGCTACAGCTTGCTGGCTGCTGCACATTATGAGGATTTTGCTGTTACTATACTGGGACTTACTTTTTTCACCATGTAGCTCTCTCCTTTTCCTCTGAAAGGCAGATGACTTTGGCCTTGCATCCTCTCTCTCTGTTGTTTGATTAGTCAATGTCAAAAATGGGACAAGTGGGAGAACAGCCTCAGCTAAGAGGCACTGAAGCTAAACCCTTGCTGCTGATCACAGTGAAAAGTTTTTCTTTCTCAGGAAGTGAAAAGGGGGAGGAGAGGGGTGACTTTAAGTCAAACAACAGGAAAGAAGCTAAGCATAGAACAAACTTTAAAAGCATGTATGGTTGGCAGTGTATCTTACAACTGAGTATTGCTGCCTTGCGCTGCTGGTTCTGGTGGAGGGCAGGAGTTATGGGTTTTTTGCGTTATATGGCACATACAGACTTCACTGCAGCTGGCCTGTCTTCACTATTTGCATCCCATTTCTTACTAGCTGAGGTTAATACTACTGCAATAGATGTAAAAAGGACTGAAAAGTTTGTGGTGAAGGATTTCTCCCCTCTCCCCTCTAATAAAAAATCTCAACCTTGCCTGGTTCAGGTGCATAGGACCAGAAGGCTTTGCACATGAAATAAGCCCTGCCTATGAAAAGCCGTATACTCTAAATCTTTATCCAACAACAAGCAAAATGAATATATGATACATTCTGTTCAAAAGGTTTCATATAATGTTCAGGCAGTTCCTGCTTGTAAAACCAATGTTGTTTAATTCAGAAATCATGTTTTGACACTTGAATCATAGATTCAAAGTGCTAAAGTACTAAAATAGTAATGGTTGGAGATACTGACAAGGATGAATAGCCATTGTTTTCCTTCACCTGAAGGCTGCAAGCATCCAGTTCTGCTGGATTAATTCTGCTTAATTTGTGAGAGAAAAATATTTTGATTTATTGGTATAAATCCTTGGTTAAAAAAAGCAACTATATTCTTCCCAGTTAAAAGCAAAAAAGACTACTTCTGATAGCAATTACATATACAGCTTACAGCATATATGGGTATTCAGAAAGGACTATCTAGCCGTAACCAAACCATGGATGGAAGAGGACAGTGCTGCAACTACCAAAATGTCAGTTGATTTTACTTTTGTTTATAAGATGAGCAAGGGAAACTGCTGCCAACTAACCTGTGCCATTCCTGACAGTCTGTATTTTAGTCCATGGTATTGGCCCTGCCATTTCTACAAAAATGCCGATTTCTCCTCAGTAGCTGTACAGGATTGCTGATGCTAGTTCTGTGCAGGTTATGCAGATTGGCCTCTGCTGCTTCTTGCTGATTGCTTTGGATAGGTTGGACTTCCAGCTTTCCTTGTTTTCAATATCGATGATGTATGTGCCTTGCAAAGCCTCTTATTAGCTGTCAGTTCCTCGAAGATGCACAGATATCCTGTTTGCAGAAGTCTAAGATGCCTACAAACCAGTAAGAAAGTATGTGCTTAAAGATGCTAGCAGCTTTTAAAAAGAACGAATTCTTCAAATACTGTTCACTAAATCAGCAGAACGGAGGTAAAATTCCCCTTTTGAATTTAAGTTCTTTAACTCAGACTCACAGAAGTCTCACTAATTGTATAATCTTCATTTACTTCAGTGCAGAGTTTCAGGTCTCAGAACAGCTTGACACTGGCTCATGGACAGTTTTAGTGATAGCTAAGTACATGTTTCATACAGCTTTCAGTGGAAAATAATGAAAAAGCAATCCCTTAAGTTTGTAAAGGTTTTGATCTTGCATTCTCTAATGTGCTCTTTTTTAAAAGGCAATTAAGTTATTCTGAGATTAATTCAAGAATTGAATATCAAATTTCTCATCTTTTCCCCAAGTTTAGTCTATCCAAATGAACATTGTATTCCCTTTTCCCAGAACTGATCTTTGGAACTGAAGGGAAAAATTTCAGAGTGGGAATAAACCAGTCCCATTTCAGTAACCTCATACCTAAGACATATTGGTTACTCTATTCTTTCAGAGCTCAAATTTTAGTGCTTTTGGATAGGAGTCGTATAGGATAGTTGGATAGGAGCTCTAAAGAAGCTCCAAGCACAGTACTCCTTGGAAAACTGTTACTAACAGTATTATGTAGAACATACTTCTCCATTTGGTCTAAACAAAAGGACAATAGCTATGCACAGGAGACTTCCTGCTTTGGATTTGTCTCTAACTCAAAACTAAGAACTTGACTTTACCTGCAGGTGTACAGTTAAACACTGATTCTGCCAGCTGGAAGAAAGACACTCCAAGGATTTCTTGATAGCTCATGTGACTGGCACGAACAAGGTACTGAGTAGTGTCTTTGAAAAGCAGATCACTTTCACCATACTTCCATGACTGAAAGAGTTGGAATTCAGAATTCAATTTGCTTCCCAGAGATTCCTAAAGAGAAAAGAAGTACGTTTCACAGCTTGGATCACAAATAGCAAAGCTTAGCTGGTGTACAAAAAGGTGCAGTTTTGCAGCACCTTATTTCTCAGCAGAAGTATAACCACTGGGGAATGGCAACTGCTGCCAAAGTACCCCTTTAGAGAATCCAAATAATTATTCTCACAATCTCCTACATACATTCTTAATTCATATTGAATCTAAAGACACTTAATGAATTTAGGATATAAAAGCATTCGATCTTGAAAGGGTTTTCAGCAGTTGTATATAACAAGTGATAACATGCTAACTTTTTCCCAGTCACCTGTCTCACCTGGGATTTCATTAGAAAGTCATAGATTTTAGTGACAGTGACCGGTCGAGTCATGACTGTGCTGGGGGGAATGGGGCCAAGGTTACAGCCTGCCCATTCTGTAACTGCAGCACGTGTTCCATCCGGACACAAGAGTTCAAAGTCAATAGGGGTATAGCCTTTTGCCCAACCAGAAATATCCAGATCTGAAAAGAAGATGAAATGAAAGCAAATCCTTTTAAAAAATAGAAGTAGAAGACAGGGTGAATTTCATGCAAAATGTTTAAAATTGAGAGGAAGGAGTTTAGTTAACATGTTCAAACAAATGCAGCCACATGGTCATTTATTAGGAAAGCATAAAGAGCAGGGTAGTGTTTTCACTGAGGAAACAGGTCCGTGAACTTAAGCTGCACCTCTCAAATAGAGTAGTATCAAGGCATATGAACAGCTTATCATGCTTCATTTTCATCTGTAATCAGATCACTTTCTGAAAACAAAGCAATTCAGCCTGCATGTCCTTTGCTTCCCCAAACAAACCATTCATAGCTGCATGAATTCCTGTGGGTTTCAAGCCCTTATACCTCCACTTAGTTTTAGAGATTCCTCTCTTAGGAAAGTCCCTTCTGTTACTGAGATTGCCTAAAACAGAAACCCTCATTCTGTTTCTGAGGCTGAACAAAATGGGGGTTTCCTTCAACTCTACAAAGAGGAACCGCATTCGGAACAGTAGGCATCATTCAAGAGATTGAGGGAATTTAAGTTACTGAAACGAAAACTCAATTGCTAGACTGTTGCAAAGATCAGTATTTCCCTCAGGAAATTGAAGTTTTAACAGTGTAGTAACAACATTGTTTCAGAAACTGTGAAAGGCAAAATAATTTGCAGTATTTTCACCTATTAAGCTATTTGGACTGTTTGTTCTATAAGGGCCTGTGAAACAATATGAGGGAGTTGCTTTGTCATGATGAAGCCATAGAACATCTCTATGTGTGCCCACAGCATTGCCCTTATCTGCTATTATTGTTGTTGAAACTCTGATTACAAACAACAGGTCCATGGCACTATGGCTGCCTATGGGAGAAGGTCTGGTGAGAAAAATTGTTTGCTTTTTAAAGCTTTGAGTTTTAAAAATATTAGTGCAGTCTCCAAGGATTATTACCCCCCCAACCCACACATTGCTCTTTGCACTCAGTGGCTCTTCCTCTTTCCTCTCCAAAACTGAAAGGTATCTAAATGTTGAGCTTTACAGGAAGACCTACATGCAAGAATGTTCTTGCAATTTTCCAGTCACAAACACAACTTCATGGACCTAGATTAAACCTATATAAGTTGATCCTCATGAGTGATGGTCAAGTGTGTGAGAAGTAACTGGCACTCATGAACATTCTGAAGTAAAAGAGAACATCTGCATCTCACTCTTTATGTTCTGGAGGAGGTTAGAATGTTCCAAAAAAGCTACATCTCCGAAGCTCCTTCCACTGGGATTGCCAACTAGGCACCTAGTGAAGAAAAAAAAAACCAAGAAGTTACTGGAGACAGCCACTACACTATGACTGACACTTGGACAGTATTCTGAAGCTAAACCAGGAGTAGCTGTAGTATCCCTCTCATCTGTAATTACTTGGTTGTTATATGGAACAAGTTAGTGATACCATTATAGATCTTAGTGGACAGTATTCATAGGTTTATTAAAAAAATCCCTTCCATCCCTTAAAGAAACTCCCAAGTCAAAGATGTGGCACAATGTCTATGCAGCATCACCTGCACCTAGTCAGGAAAGAGAATGTAATTCAACTAAGTGCATTACATATGTTTTATAAGCGTGCTTTCACCTTTAATATTTTTCTCTGCCTGTTTTCAACCATTTTGTTATCTCCCATTTATTTAACTACCTCCTGTACCTTCCATTGCTTCTTATCAGACCACCTCTGCTTTCTGACCTTCTAACTATCTTTCATCCCTTTTCTTTAACGAGTCAGTATCAATACTCTGAGCCTTCCATGTTTGAAAGCATTGTCTTGCTCTTAAGGTGTTTTCATGACTGCTTTAAATTACCATTTTGCTGAACATCCCATAGCAACTGCAACCAAAACAAAATACATGCTAGCAAAAGTTTATACAACCAGTTGCTTAACAAAACAAAAACCACAAACCTCCAAAGAAAACCATCAGCAAAATAATAAGCCAGTTCTGGCTAGTGCTCTGCACTTCTGACTGACAAAAATCTTACCTGAGTGCTCCCATATTGCCATAATAACGTTCATTGTGGCTTGCAACACATCTGCTAGATACTCGAGCCCCTTCCACTTCACCGTCTCCAATGCACACCTTGCACAGGTTTCCATCTGCTCCTGGCATGCAGCTCTTCCAAAAGTAATTCTGGTAGACTGAGTAAAGAAAACTGAGGTGAGATTAAGGCAAGGTGTTTCCAAAGTCTCTTCACACACAAGACAGGAATGGAATTCCATCCCAACAGTTAGCAAGAAGGTGGCTAAAGAATCACATATAGTCAGATAAGAGGAAGAGCTTCTTCAACACCCCCAGACACTACAATCATCACTTGCTGGTCAAATCCTCATGTACCTGTCTCCATTTTACTCCTAAATTTGGGATTTCAGATTCCCGTGGTCTAGTCAACAAATAATCAAGAGCAGCCCTTACCAGAGCCAATATCACAGCTCTCAGTATCATTCTCCAGAGCTCCCACTGCATATCTGGAAAGAAGTAACCATCCTCCAGGACTATACATGTGGCTGTGGCAGGATCGTCTTCCCCTAAGGTTATGGATGTTAATCTGTTTAGCATTTTTCTTAGCTAGAGCAACAGCATAAACAGGTGGCAGTGCTGTAAAATAATGACAACCAGTTACATCAAGGCACTTATGTATTCCAGACAGGTGCAGTCCCCCTCTTCCCCCTCTCATGCTGTCACATATCTTCAGTTTAGGTTTTGGATGTGCATTGTTTGCTTAAGGACAAAGCTCTCATCCTAGCTGCCTGGCATTTCCTGCAAACCTCCTACGAAGCACAACAAATTCTTTCCCAAACCAACATGTGAATACATTCTGACATAAATCCCAGAAGCAATTTCAGGAAAATCTAAATCATTTGTCTTCTCAAAGTTGTTCTGTTACCTTTGCGCTTCAGATGACTTAGCTTCCTCATTTCCCCCATGCTCTCAGCAGCCTGGGCACAATCTCCCCCTGGAGAGGAGAGATGACTGTTAAGGATCTTGGGGCTGCTGTCATTCCTATTAATCAGCACCAACCCATCAACAAGCCACGTCAGCATCTCTGTCTGTTTTACAGAAGAGATACAGTAAACAAACAGGAGATCAAATGCCAGAGCCAGTTAGTGAAAGAGCTGGGAAAAGTATTTGGACATATATATTAATTCCTACTTCCATCACAAACTGTACAAATGTAACTATATTTTTAATGGTACTTTTTTGATTCCCTCCCTTCTTGCTAAGGTCACATGAAAACTTACCATAACATTCTGCAGCTACTGGCACCAATCCACACTTTCCTGCAATGTAGACATGTGTTGCATCCAGGGTGACTGCATCAGCCTCACTACTCTGCCAACAGCATTATAGAAAATAACAAAACCAGGATTTGCACAAATTGTGTAACCAAGCAGCTGGACTTCCCTACTGGCTGGAAATTCTCTCTCATCCCCACTAGCTCCTCTACGATGCAAGCTGGTTTTCCTTTGCTTCAGCTCATGCAAGGACACATGCACTTATCATAT
Source organism: Melopsittacus undulatus (assembly GCF_012275295.1). Classification (NCBI taxonomy): domain Eukaryota; kingdom Metazoa; phylum Chordata; class Aves; order Psittaciformes; family Psittaculidae; genus Melopsittacus; species Melopsittacus undulatus. The sequence goes on along the minus strand of NC_047538.1, from coordinate 12,496,179 downwards.
CCTCTGAGTAGAGGGAGTCTCCTACCTTGATCATTTTAATGCATTTGGTCATGGAAGTTGCTTGGACACAGACCAATGGGTAAGAGTTGATGCTCAGTGCCCACTCCTCACATTTGTGAAGCTCAGCATCACTAATGCAGCACCAGCGCACAATGCTGTTGTCCAAAGAGATGCCTGAATTAGAAGAAAGGAGCAGAGTGAGATCATGTCACCTATGCACCTATGTTAAGGAACATTTAGGTCTATGCACTTGTGCCTGGCATGGAGGAATAACATGTAAAGCAAACTTTTTCTTCCCTTTCCTTAGCTACATATCTCTGGAAGACTTCTCACCTTCATGGCCTAGTCCTTTAAGGAGAGCTACATAGTCCAGACCAAGGACATAGGCAATCTCCAGCTGCTCTTCAAGAAGCTGTAGGTACTGAGTGGCATCCTGGAACAGCAGGTTCTTTCCCCCAAAGGGTGCTGAAGTGAAGAGATCAAATCTAGCTCTTTCCTTTCCTTTTCGCCCAAAGAGACGCTAGAACAAGAACAACACTTTTAATTGCAACAAATCTGCTCATCCTTCCAGTAACAGTCAGCCCCATCCTTTCCTCCCTTCACAGCCAAGGTTTGTAACATAGCACTCAGAGACAAAGCACACTGGGTTACATTATTCCCTGTTTATTTGTCATGATTTAAGCCCAGCTGGCAATAAAGTACCACACAGCCACTCACTCATTTCCCTCAGTGGGATGGGGAAGAAAAATCAGAAAAAAGTAAAACCCATGAGGTGAGATAAGAACAGTTTAATAATTGAAATAAAGAATAACAAGGAATAAAAGAGAAAGGAATAAAACCCAAGAAAGACAGATGATACACAACACAATTGCTCACCAACTGCTGACTGACGCCCAGCCCATACCTGAGGAGTGATCTGTGGCTCCTGGCCAGCTCCCCCTAATTTATATACTAAATGTGACATTCTTTGGTATGGAATACCACTTTGGCTATCTTAGATCAGCTGTTCTGGCTGTGCTCCCTCCCAGCTTCTTGTTGCATCTGCTCACTGACAGAGCATGGGAAACTGAAACGTCATTGTTTTAGAGTAAGCATTGCTCAGCAACAGCTAAAACATCAGTGTGTTATCAACTTTCTCATGCTAAAGCCAAAGCACAGCAATGGACCAGCTATTAAGAAGAAAATTAATCCCATCTCAGCCAAAACCAGGACACTACTGGCCTATTTAAAGGGCCAGATGGCTCCATAAATTCTTTAAATTTGCATTTAAATATGCATTTCAGGTTCAGCTTCAAATGGATTCCTGGATGCCTAGGTAACAGATACTATTTATAAGCTGAGAAAAAGAGGGGAATAAAGATGAATCCTGCCTGAACCCATGCAGCTATGTAAGAATTTACTCAAGATGCAGGGCAGGATGAACATAACCATTTTTCAGTTTGGGTGTTATAGCATCTTTACTTTTTTATTCCAGCCTTCTAGAGAAGAACATTCTAGAGAAAAGTGAAACTTCTGCCAGAAGCCAGTGCAGGATCCCTCCCCAGGACAGTCAATTTTCAGTGATTTGTTCACACAGACGACAAATTTCTCAAGACGAAAAGGCAAACTGCATGGTAATCTCTACATAAAGATGAAAGAAAAACCTGTCTCTGGAGATACACAGCTTATAATATCCACTCACTTGGATCATGATGAGAAATTTATTGGTGATCTTCTGGAAGTTGTGGCGGGTGATGATGCCACGTCCAGGCCCCTTGCCCAAGTTACAGGTGCTGTACTCAGTCAGCTCAGCTGTAGTCCCATCAGGACATAGGAGTTCATATTCCTGTTGCTCTGACTCTGAAACAAGAGGACACTCATGAACTCATGAAGTGAAATGTGACTTGGCAACTAGCACAGAGATGGAAAGCAAAACATCTTTCAGAGGAGGTTGCTCAAAGGCTATGTAGGTAGTACATAGCTTGGGAAGTCTGTCTTTGATATGCTCTTCTCTTAAGAAAGAGAGGGACCTCAGCCACAGATACTCAAAAATATTCCTTAGCTGTACCCCTGTACATATATTTGTTTAAAAATCCTTACCTGCAGATACTAAAGCTACCTTAAAAAATGTCAATACAGATCTCTACCAAGTTTAAAATACGAATGAGGTAAACAGGAATGGTACATTCCAGCAACAAAATACACTGAATTTTTAAAGGAATCTTATAACTCAAGTAATGCAAATACTGACAGCTGTGTCAGAGACTTCAGGCTAAAAAAGAAAACACCTGTATAAAAGCATCTGTCTGCTCCCACCCTGAGAATCTCTTGTGAGCAATTACTGCTCACTTACTCTTCCTTCTTCTGTTTCCTTGTGACTTAGGTGGAGAGCCAAGAAATACACTGAACTGCTTGTGAGGATAGAATTTTCCCTGGAAACTACAAAAATCCAGGCATATTCCCCAAACTCCAATGCAGGAAAGACTACAGTCAGAAGTTAAAATGAATCTGAAATTTTAAGATTACCTGTAGCACTCATAATTGTTAGATGATCTAAAAAGGCAACATCTGCCACTCCATTCTTCAAACACCTGCAGGGAGAAAAATGCCACCCTATTAACATGCCATCTGGTTTTTCTTCCCTCACAAATCCTTTTTCCTTAAATGTAAATTCAGGACCAGCATCACAGAGCTCACCTGAAGGCTCCTTCAGAGTCATAAAATGGTTCATTACTGCTTGTCTCACAGAAGTAGTTCTTGTCTCTGACATAGGATTTTTGTCCTTGGCAGAGAGCACACAGCTGAGGAGCAGCAACACCAACCCCAGGGATGCAACTTGCATTGAAATACTCACTGACTGCTGCAGATGTAGGGGAGGGGACAAGAAAAAAAAGTCAGACGGGAAAAACAGAGGAAGAAAAAGGGGCCAAACATATCATGGACATAACTAGGATTATGGTGAATTAATAAATAAAAAAAAATAAATCAGCAAATGCAGCTTCATTGTCTGAATTTCAAATTTGAAACATTCACTAGAAAATGTGATCAGATTCTTTTTGTTTAAAACCATCTTTGTCCTGGTTGGATATTGGAAAGGTTTGCTCCCTGTTGGATACAGAACGCAAAGATTTCCAGTTTGGTAACAATTCTGCTGCTTTGAGATCACTAGAAAAGTTCTGAAGAGAGCTAAGAGCCAGTATCAAAAACACTCCCAGAAGATACTTCACCCACAAAGCCCTTCAATTTCTACGTAGTTGAGTTAATTCCACATCTGCTTGCATCTCACTTGCTTTTGCTGATAGCAGAGACATAGCCCTACAGCTGCTATCACCCACCTTGGCTCAGAGGTTGCGCCTTATCCCAGGAAAGATCATTGCTTGCAAGGAGAAAGCCAAGTGGAATATTCCAGCCAGATGTCCACTTGGCTCCATTGTGGCAGCTGCGCACACCTCGTAGCCTCTGGATATCCAGAGTTCCTCGTTTGGCAATGGCTACAGCAAACACACAATTTCCTGGAATAAAATAAAATATGCAACAGAAATAACTAAATCCCAGTCCTGCAGCTTCCATCTGTGTACAGGACTTCCACTACTTCTGTAACATGGCTAAGGAAAAAAAATAACCTTAGGCATATGAAACATAGGTACTCATGCTGGGAAATTTATCACCTACTGGCTACATGGCACTGTGTCAAACTGAGCAATGCAAGTGATGTGCAAAGAAGAACATACAAATCTGGTGTAAAAGGCTTACAAGATGATCCCACTCCATTATCCTATGCAATTGCTTCTCCACACTTTTGAACACTTGTATCACACTGTTTACATATGGTAATGGAAAGAACTCCTATGTCTTATCCTCAGAACACATCAATTCCACTATGATTTCACAATTCTTCAGACAAAACAAAACTCACTTCTGTTCTCATAGTGTCCCCTTATTAGTCTCTTCCTGTATCCATCTGCTAATTTGGCTTCCATCTCAGATTCATGTCTTAGAAGTATTTTCTACTCCGTGTTTGATTTTGGCTCAGAGTTACTTATTCCTGTCTTACAAATCATTGCAAACACTGTTTAGGTCTGCCAGGAATGAAGAGGAATCTTACCATAACAAGATTTTCCATCTTACATTTCTGTCTCTTTAGGGTGTAAAGGAGAGAATTAAATAGTGAGAAAAGCTAACCTCTTAAAGAAAACTAGTAAATGCTTGGTTACACTAGTTAAGAGCATGGTATAAGAACTGACACAGATGGACAAAAGCTTTCTTATTCCCTGCAAGATGTAGAACTTGGGTATACAACCTGTGACAGTACCAGTACCTAGACAGTAGCCTGTCTAGGCAGAAAGGCTACTAGATAGAAAGTACTACTGGGATTTTACTAAGCATCACTAAGTATTTCAGCAACAGTTGTTAGTCACCTCCGTACTCCAATAAAGTTCATGAAATATATAGACTTTTTCAAGAATTTTTGAACTTTGCCTTTCACTTACAGCAATTTATTAGCCAAATACAATTTATTCTTTAGCTTTATGAACCTACCTTGGTCATAAATTTCCTTTGCCACAACTGTCAAACCATAGAGCTTTACAGCAGAGTAAACATCTCCAGCATCCAAGGAAGCAGCATCTGCTTTATTCACCTTAAAAACAACAGCAAAACCCTCAAAATAAATGTGTTTACACAGATACAAACAGCAGCTCCAAGAGCAGAATTTCTGCCTGAGAAGTAGTAACCAGAGATTCTTACAAGCATTTGCTTGTTTTTTAATTGAATCCACACTACTAAGCATGGTGAAATGCTAGCAGTGAAGGCTGTTACTTTAAAACAATTCCAGTTCACTTCCAGTAACATCCTTTCTCATCTCTGAGCTTTCTAATTCAAAACCACAATTCTGATGCCAACTGGAGGAAAAGCCCTGTTTCCTTCTACTGCTCCCCCAGGACCCCAAATACTTCTCAGAGTCCTCCTATCTAATTTGATTCAAATTAATGCCTAATTTGATTCAAATTAATGTATAATTTGATTAAAATTAAAGAACTTTATACAAAAAATGCTTTGCTCTTTACTTTAGAAATACTGATGAGGTGCTACAAATAGCAGGGAAGAAAGAGAAGAGAAAATATTCATTATAGTCAGAGTAGAACCAAAAGCCACAAGCAAGGAGAACGCTCTCAGCAAGTTTTAATTTAGTAGCTTGGTTTTGTCCATCTATGTCCAAGTAGCATTTTACATATTTCCTGGTGATTGCAAGGATGTGAGCTGGGGTAAAGAGTATATCTAGTAGAATACTCATGGGCTTTAATTCTTGCCTCTCAAGCTAGTACTGAGTACTTTGTCATATATGCAATACCACCATTTCAGTATCATTTTATTCTCCCATGGGTTCTGTTTATCAGTTACTTCTTCAAAAGAGGATTTGGACCTAAAATCAGTTTTAAAAATCTCTCTGAACTCACCCTGATTTTATCAATGCAGTCATATGTGTTGTGGGCTCTGATGCAAGAAATCCTGGCAAATGAATTGACAGCAGCAAGGGGCACCACAGCCATGAGTGCTTTAGACAGTTCAGCACACTTCCTCTGTTCTAGGTCAGAAAGGGTGCACCATCGGAATTTCTTCCCTGTAAGATCAAAAACTGAGTCAAGATTTACAGGATTTAGAGGAAAAAAAAAAACCAAACAAACAAAGCCACACAGTTTAAGATGTTATGGAATGGGGAGATTATTTTATTTTACCTAATTCAGAAGTAAGTTAATTCTGCTCACTCACACTCACATTTCCACATACAGGCACCAAAGAAAGGTACCTAAGCAGTGTAATCAAGATCACAGAGGACAATGAATGTTTGCTGTTGAATCTTTACTATGTTGCTTTGCTGGCAACAACAAACTAATTTTCAGGTAGATTTTTCAAGAATCAACAATTATTATGGCATGATCTTTAACCTCAGAATCTTCTTTGCTTCATCCTCCATTAATTTTAGGCAAGGTTGCCACCCAAAAGCAGGAAACAAAGGCAAGGACATCTTTAAGGCTATGGTCTGTTTTCCCATCAGGAGGGCAAGAAGAGAAAGGGCACTTATGATGCAGGGTAACCTTGTTACCATCTTCCTGTTATCAGACTGCAGTTTTTCTTCTGACAAGTTAACTGTGGCGTGACCTTATCAGACCTTCCAATCTTGATGTAAACTATGCATTCCCCAGGGTTTATAAGTTTTAGTGCTGTCACCTGTGTTCTTGGTTATCAATACAGGCCATTCTTTTAACCTTTGCTCTGCTGTTTCCTCTGATGCTTTCACACACACATATTCTCATGCATAATTTATCCATGCTAATTTTAGTATTTCTGTTACACAGTTCTAGAGATTCAGAACTAAACCTGCAAAAGAACAAGAAATATGGATGGAGGATGTTGATAGGGAATCAAGTTGCCTTAGCATTGTTGAATGTAGTCTTCAGAGAGGGGACCATTGTTTTTTCACCAGGCAATATGTGATGTTCCAAACCCAGGTGTCTCGCAGCACTGAGCTACATAGTTTGAACTTTGTTAGAATGGCATTGCCCACTGGGGGTTATGCTTTGTTAGAATAGCATTTCCTTCCCATTTTCTTTCCAGACAAATACTACCTGATTTTAAACAACAAGATCCACATCAGAGCTCCCGGGGCAGAAAACCTTAGAGCAAAGGAGAAGTACAAAAATTTTAAGCTGAAAACGATGCCCAATTAAATGCTACTTTATAATAGAGTAAATCAAACCCCTCAATCAGGAGGTGAAGATCTGGGGTTATTTAAAATTACAATGGCAGTTCTGTGACTGGACCTTCTGCTTTTACACAACGTATTATCTAAGTGTTTCCTCAGCAATGACAAGTAATTTGCTGGATTCCTCTCAAGACTGAGAGATTTGTCTTCCATGACAACACCCACTATGAAAGGCACAGGCTAAGGACAATTTGGTTATTGACAGTGAAGAGCTATGTACTGTGTTGAACAGAGTACTAAGTAAACATGAACAACAAAATCCTCAAAAACTTACCTCTTCCAAAGAGGAAGTTAGTGAGAATTATCTTCGTTTCTGGATGCCAAACAAAGAGATTAAATAACCTGTACAAGAACACTGGGCAGAACTGCAGCAGAACTGCACTATTCAGTTGTCAGATCTTTTTCCAGCTGAAAACTAAGTAACCAATTAAAAAAAAATAAAATGGTGCCAGCAGAAGGAAGATACAATTAGAAGTGGAGGAGATGCTGAAACCTCCTTTCCCAGGAGGAACTGGGGGTTTGGTAGGTTTAAACTGACTATAAAGCTGCATTTTCAGGGCAGTCCAGACACATCAACAAAATTTCCTCTTTAGGCACCAATTATTCTATATTGGATGTAGTATGACTTATTTTATATTTTTCCTGTTAAATGCCTATTCTGAAATATATCATCATATACATCTCAAGGATATGCTATACATTAAAGGAAAAAAGTGATGATTATGTATTAAAATAGCATGCAGTTATGTAACTTGAGAGACATTTATACTATGTAGTGAAAGACATGACCAAATGCATAGAAAACACTACAACATCTCTAACATTGCCATTTCCAGATGTTTAAGTGTTTGGATCTCTGTCAATCTATTAACATTAAACAAAAATGTTTCCTGGAATAAATAGTGCTTACAATTAAAACATGGACGTTTTTATTTCTTTGAGCATAGCATCAGACTTTAGTACTCCACTTGCTTTGACATTAATTCAGCATTACTGCAAAAAGAACCCGTTGTGGTTTTAGAGGGGAGCAGCTTGGAATACACAGATTCAATCTGACAGCATTAATAAGTACGCAGATCTCAGCTATTCAAAGGAAACAAACCCTCACTGAATTACTAAGAAACTAGTGTATCAAGCTGCTTCAAAACTAACTGGGTCACCATCTGCCAATGATCGAACAGGAAAAATACAGGCAAATGGAAACCACAGGCACAGTTCTAGCTGCAACTTTTTAGCACAGAAGAAAAACTCAAAGCAAATGTTAGAGTCTGCTTCCTGGTAACCCATCCAGAGATTTAATTTTACCCCTCTGCATCAGTCTTACCTGAAGACAGCAAAGTGAAGATGATTAAGACAATTAAAATCACTGTCTTCATGATTACAGCAGTTCAGCAAGGATCCTCTCTCTACCCTGAGCTCTGTCTTCTCATACCAAGAATTCCACAGTGATGACCAAAGCTTCTGGACAATAGCAAAGGGGTTTTAGGCATCAACAAGAATAAACTATGATTTCAGAAAAAAAGCCAGTCAGAGGGTGGCATATCCTTGTACGCAAAAGAGAAAGAGACAATGTCCTGTTCCTATTCGCAGATAGAAAATAACCATGCATTTTCTGCTTTGTTATAAACAGGCATAGGAAGAAATGTAAGCCTCTGCTTTTGAACTAAATTGTGCTCCTCCTGTTTCAAAATGCACTAAAATGCCTTTGGGAGACAGGTAAGACATCCATCTTACAGAAAAAGTTTTCTAAAGCTGAGTGAATTGTCCAAATTACTGAACATATCACCCTACAGAACATTGAAGGGTTCTTACCTTATATTTTCACCTGATAATGGTTTATCTGAGTTATTTTAAACAAAAAGTAGTCCTTTGCCTCCCTAAGTATTCAGAACAGCGCTGTGGCACTGCTGACTTTCCTCATTCCATTCTAGCATAGCAGTCTCATCCAAACAGGCTTATTTCCCTGTTTTCTAACACTTAACCTAGAGTATTACCTCTTAATTACTCTACAGCAGTCATGAGTAACATCATTAATTCTACAGCAGGGGAAAAGAAGCACAAAAATATACAGATATATGATGCATGAAATATTACTAATGTGGCTTCATCTCTCCTGTTCACGAAAGAATTCGCTATTCCAAGAGTCCTGCAGAAAGTCTTTTGCCAGATTTTCTTTTCCTTCACTTTATAGATTTACTCAGTACTTTCTCTGCTTCATGTGTTTTTGCCAAGAGTTTTCCCAGATTTCTTTTGTTGCTTTATGTACTTTTCCCCTAGTGACTCAGAGTCCGTATACCCACTTGCTTCTTCCGCATTCAGGTACATGGATTCCATGGCTTATCTCTGCATTTCACAAGTTCCCTCACTGGATCTGCAACATTTGTTGAGGTGTTAGGTTTCGCACTAATCCAATCACAGGAATTGCATTTCTCATTCCTTCCTTCGCTCCCTGAACAAATGTTTTCAAGTCCCAAAGTCTCTGTTCTCTCATTTGCTAAGAGAACAACTGTGGTATTTGTCTAATCTTTGACTTGGCTCACCTGCATGGGTCCAGCACAGCTCAATACCCTTTGGGAAGTATCTTTCATTCCTCAATAAGCACAGTCTATATAATTTTTCATACTGTCAGATGTTAAAAACAGGACAACAAATGTAAGAACAAAACACATTATAAAAGTAATTTAAAAATAGTTCAAGGTTCACATATTTACTTTTAATTCTAGGGGAAAAGATCAGATTGGGACAGACCATTAATCACTAGAAACAAGTGTGTTTCATTTAACTACACAACCTCTGAATCACTTCTAGGGAAACTTGTCCATCGGGCCCACTAGAAGGGTGCAGTTAGACATCAAAGCTAATGATTCTTGCAATGCTTGTAACAAAGCACCTAACAGGATCAGATCCCACCTTCTTTGAGGTTTTACTTCCTGCCAATCCTACCATTATGTACACGATATATGTATCTCCCAACAACTCAGCCAGCTAACACTATTACTATTGCATCTGCATCTGGATCTCTGCTTAGATGTTACCAATTTGAAACCAAAAGGCTTCCTGTATATAAGGTACTTACACAGTTGCTGTGCTGCTGTCTGTGGTGATGTTAAAACCAGAATGACATGAAGGTGTTGTAGACGTCATTTAGGCCCATCAGGAAAACAAGCAGGTGTTAATCACAAATGTAATCAGGTCTGCTGAGGATGAGGAAACAAGGCAGCAGGACTCTGGAATTCTTTTCTTACTGATTCAACCTTTGAAACTACCCCCATAGGGTGATAATAGCATCAGAAAATGGTAATTAGCCTCTTCCCAGCCATGCAGCATTTATGCATGTGTCTAGGGGATGCATCTGAGAGAGTGGAAATTAAATAACCTTTATGAATTCCCCTTTGTGCTACCAGGATCCAGGCAAAGGACATCGGAGTAGGAACAGATATTACTGCACTACCCTGTGCAACATCAGACTTGCAGGAACAGCATTGTGTTTGTCCTGTGTCAAGTGTGTCTCCCATCCACCTAATTTCTGCCCTGACATCCCTGCTGCTCCCACATCTGTGGTCAAGGACTTAATATTGCCCCTCAACAGCAATGCTAAGAAGCAGCTGAACCCCAGCTGCCTCATCCTCAGCTCCCCAAGAAGCAGTCCTCTCCTCTAACCATACCTCCCTTTGGGCAACAGCTTTGTCCTGCTACCATACACACAGCCTTTGTGGAGCAGCTTTGTCTCCGTACCACAACTCCTCAGGGACAACCCTGACCCCAAATTATCTCCCTCAAGCAAGGGCTCTCAGTCTCCTCAGGCCCCTCCCTGCCCCAGAGAACCCTCACCAGATTCGGGTACACCTCGTACCCGTATCCCCATTCCACATCTGCTCTGAGGAAGGGTCCCATCCCTGCACACATACTGCCCTCAGATAAAGCCCTCTCCTCACACCCCATCCCGCCCCGCCCGGTTCTCCCCTCAGCCGCACAGGCCCCGCCCCTCCCTCCTTCCCTCCCTCTCCGTCACCGCCTGGCTCCGCCCCTCGGCTGTCTCCCGCCCTCACGCGCAGGGCGCAGCAGAGGGCACGGCGGCGGCGCGGCAAGATGGCGGCTGCCATGGCGCAGGCCGGTGCGTGCGTTCTGCGGCGGAGCAGGTACGGGCACGGCAGGGGGGGTCTGTACGGTACAGTACGGTACGGTACGGTACAGTACGGCACGGGATGGGGATGTCCAGGCCCGGCAGAGCTCGGGGGGAGGCGGTAAGGGTTGTCTTGACAGCCGGCACCCGGGGGACGTGAGGAGGAGCTGTGCTGCAGCTCGGCCTCCCCCCGGCCGGGGCCGCAGCCGCCCCCTCCGCCCTGACTGCTCTGGTCGCTGGCGTTTCCCTACTGAGGCGAAGACGCGGTTGTGTCTGGTGCCTCGGCCCTGGGCAGGTGCGGGGAGGCTCGTCCTGGTTGTCCGAGCTGGAAGGAAAGATGAAGGGATTTCATTTTATTTTAAGAGAGAAAAGCGCACGGTCTCGTGTAATTATAACACGGTTTCACAGTCAGTAGCTGTCCGTGTGTAAGTGTGTATGGAAAGGGGCAGACGGAGCAGCTGCTGCCCCCAGGGTTATGTAATCACGGGGGTACGGTCTGTGAGAAGCGCGCGTCCCGGGAAACCCACTGCCCTCTGCAGATGTGCTTTTCGTAGCAACGGGGCGGTTTTAAGAATACTGTTTATAGGATATTAATGTGCTGTTAGAACGCACGGTCCCCCTACTCCCCCTTCTCTCTCAAAACCTGAGGAAGACACCTCATGTGCAGAGCATATTGCTGTCTGGCATTAGGGTCGTGTTGTCCCTTGACCTGTGGTGACCAGGTCACCGAGGGGCTGAAGTTAACATGGATCCCACAGTTCCTGCTCCTGCACCCTCCGGCTGGGTGGTGGGGTCAGGAAGGCAGTGCTCTCCTGCACCCTTGTACCCAAGATCAGGCTGTCAGGAGCAGGGAAGGTGAGGAGGGCAGCAAACTACTTTGTTTTGTCATCTTTACCTATTTTTAGATTTCAGAGTAAGGAGGAGAGTGGTTTTCTCGTGTTAGGCACCAAAACCAGTTGCAGTAAGAGCTTAGGGTCTGTGGTTGGCTGTTGCCTTCCTCTGGGATGATCTGTGTGCTGAAGTACCTGATATGCCCTGCCCTACCTTGGCAACCACACAGCTCCTGGCGCTCCTGTGGAGCCAGTGCAGCTAGTTTTGTTCTGTATGTGTATTTATCTTTTTAGGTTGTTATGTATCAAGCTAATACATGTGTTGAGAATATGAGTGCTTTAGGCTGCAGCTAAGTTGTTTGGGTTTTTTCCTAGACTTTTTAGGGTTTTAAGATTTTTCTGGTAAATTCAAGTCCAGTGCAGACTGGGTTAGTTCTTAGTTTTTTTAATCCCTTAGAAATATCCCACAGGCTCCCAGCTTATCATGGGCAAGAACTTCTTTTATCTCAGGTGTTCTAATATGTTGTAAGGCAGGCCTTGTAATACCACAAGTTAGTGTAGGTCTGGTGTATGACCCAAGCAGATCAGCTGACCTCCGTGTTCATCTAAAATTACATTCCCTTGCTATGTAAAATATACAGGTTCTGCAGCAGTGTGGGCTGCTTTTTCTGCCTTGCTAAGGAAATAATATCCTGGTAGATGATGTGGCAGTGTGGTATGTTTAGCACCTGGTCACAGGAATGCATGTTTTGGGGAGGGACTGTCCTGACATGTTTGGGTTAATGCAATGAGTTTAATTGAGACCGTGAAGCTGAAGGGCAGAGTGAGATATTACTGACACCATGTTATGGAGATAGGTTAAAACTACAGCTGTTTGTCCTTGGCTAACATTAAAAATATTGTTAGCATGTGTCTGCTAGTATCACTATGTGATTTCTAGGCAAGAAGTGTGCTATTTGTAGACACTTCTTCTAAGTAAAGAGGTGTCTATGTGTAACTCATTAGACACCTGAAATTAGTTCTAAATGTTCTTAATAACCACTTCCTTGAATTGAGTGGCCCTAAATGATGCAATAGCTTGTAAGCTACTGAAGTAATTCTGTACTCAGCATGTATCTCATCAAGAGCAGATGAAAGGTTAGAGGGCCAAATGAAGGTATCTCAGCTGTGGCATTTGCATCCTGGGAATGAACGGGTTGCACAAAGACCTGCCAGACCTGGATCTTCCCAAGGGACTGAGCCTGTTGGTGTGACAACACTGCCCCTCTCCTGCCCTGGCTTGAGCATGAAATCCTGTCTGACAGCAGGATGCAGTGTTGCCATGTGTTCCTCAAGAGCTTGGCTGTATGTGCTTATATAAAGACTTTGAACATGAATAGTTCTTGTGCAATCAGACATATCCTTTTCAGGTTATTAGAAACCAGAAAGGAAATGTTATATATTAAACATATGAAAAATCCTGGTCAAACCTTTTGCCTGTGTTTGCCAGTTGCAAGTCTGGGTGGTTTTGGAGTGGCAGAACCACTCACAGATCACTAGCATACAGAGTGGTAAGATAAACTCTAAAGAAGAGCTTCTGTGCCTGGCAGACTTTTCGAGCTATACTAGTTGGCCTAATAAATGACATTATATCTTGGAATCCATACATTTCCTATGTACTCCTCCTCCCTACCAGCATGACAAGGAAGGAGATACAGGAACCCAATTCAGAAGTGTCAAGATGGTTGCTGTTGTAGGAGCTTCCTGAATGACACACCTGAGTAGCAGCCTGGGGGAGATGGAATAATCCCAAGCACTAAATGATCATTAAAAATTTACTGTCACATTTGCAAGCAGAGTTTGTTTTGATGAGCATGCTGGTTTCAACTTTGCCCATTATAAACATTATCTTTGGATGGAAGTAAATACTTGTTAGCTGTGTTGTTATAGAAGATAATGATGCTTGTGCTATGTATTTACCTTGTAAGTAGAGCAGTCTTGTTTTAAATGCTTTTGTTTTCCCTAGCAAAATAGAAGTTATTTACTGACCTTAAAGGAGATGTTTGCATGCTATCGGAGAAAATAGGTCTATGTTAAATTGAAAGAAGTTTCAGAGAGTAGTTACACTCATCAGTTCTAGATTCACTTATTTAAAAGGCAAACCCAAACAGGTTACTAAATATTTAAGCTAGGGCACTGCATAAAACAAGATGAAATGAGGTATCAACTTTCTTTTTATAAAACACTCGGGTTGTATTCGCAATCACATCTTGGAACTCCAAATGGGCCAAGATGTGGTACATAATGTCAACATAGCTAGTCCCCCAAAAAGCGCTCTTGTCAAGATCAGCACCTATGATACTCAGACAAGTATCACTGTTACAGTAGAATTAAGCTCAAGAGGAACATATGTGAATATTTGTTAAGAAAAAGATAAAATGGATGCAGCATTAACTAAATATATGCAGGAGCAGTTGGATTGTCAGTTGTTTGGTTTTGTTTTGCTTTCCTTAGGGAAGAAGCAGGCCAGGAAGGAATATGCTCAGTGGGAATGTTGGATACTTTGAGGAGATTTTTCACTCTGTTATTCAGCCTCTGAGTATAAGATTATTGCTGTTATTGAACTGCTTAAATTAATGCATCATTAAACATTTGTACTTAAGCAGCTGCTTCTTGTCTGTTGTATTTGCAGTTTGCTGACTAGCTGTAACTTCCTTATACATGACAACCTGTTTCTGAAAACTGGAGTCCTGTGGAAGCATCCACCTTCTAGGACATTCTTCAGTGGTAAGTGAAGGCTTGTATCTACCCAGTGGTTTTAAACTCAGGGTTACTCAAAGTTGGCCAAATTACAATCACATACTGGTGAATATGAAGTTCTTCAGATAAAAGCAGAAGTGGGAATCTGCCATCAGAGATCTGTTCAATTCATGGCATTTCCATAGACACACGCTTGAAATTATGCTTTACTCCTTTGGTGTTACATTTTCCAGGTACTAAAAGAAGTGTGTTTACCTATTTCATAATATTCCTCATTTTTCTCAACTCTACTGGAATACTTGGATAACAAATGTTATGAAAGGAAATAATTTCCGTGGTTTGTTTATGGGGTTTTATTTATTTATTTATTATTTGTACTTTTATTGCTGCAAGAGGACCATTTTGGATGAAGAGTTTCCCTAGCCATGGCTGAAAGCTTCTTCTCTATCCTTTTAGATGTGCCATCTGTCCCACAATGATCTTATAGGTCTGAGGAGCCTTGCAGAAATGCAAATCTAGATAGCATTTGGATGCTGTAGTTTCTAGAGCAGTATTGGCTAAAGCTGGAAAGGCATATTTTAGATTTGGATTTGGATTTAAATCTAGATGACTTGCAAATTATGTAATTAGGAGGAAAAGAGAACTAATCTTATCTCTAGCCTTATAAGTGGTCTCCTCTAAGTGCTTGTATCTTTTCCTAGAAGAAATACTTTATTTGGTGAGAGTAACAAAGCAATCTTTAGATCATTGTCTCTAACTGCCTTTGATTACGCACTTAGCTTTCTCACCCTGCATTTTTTAATGCTTCTGAGGGAATGAGTCATTTTCATCAGTTCCAGAGAAGGAGATTATTACTTTATTTTCATCCTCATCTGCTAAATATACATAATGTTTAAGAGAAATCTGAAACATGTTCGCCTTATCTGGAAGGAGTTCAGATTTAGGGTTCAAAGCATCTTAAAATGTTACTAGTGTGTTAAAAGTCCCACACCTTTTTCCTCTTGTCCCAGATTTGTTTCTACTGGCTCATGTGCCAGGGCATGAGCTTTCCTCGCATTCTTATGCTGCTTGCTAAAGGGCTGCTGTAGTATCATTAGAGGACATGATGTTCAGCTGAAATCTCTAACCAGCCCCAACTGCCCGAACATGGGCTTGTTGCCAGAATTGATAACTGATCTTTTTGTCTTGGAATTTGTAAACTTGTGTGAATTTCATTCCTATCTGAAAGGTGTGGAATTTTATTTGTCAGGGCAAAACCCCCTTCACAAAGGCGTGTTAGATGCCTTTGCATCATGGCTTGGATACCAGTTATAAAAGTGTTTTTTTGTTAGCATTGGAGATGGGGAAAAGTCGACTCTTCAAATCATTTATTGACAAATTGTTTGCTGTGGCCTGTGGAACCTCAAATGGTTCAGTCTCTAGCACAGGAAAAGAAAGGTTCAGATTGGTGTAGTCAGTAGAGGCTCTTGAAGGGGAAACAGCCTCTCCCTGGATACAAACCAGAAAGAGCTGTTCTCACTGAGGGGTTCGGTTTGGGAATTTGCTAATCTCTGATGAAATAGCTGAGCAGCTTTGCTAACTTAGAACCAAAGATGTGGTGAGAAGGGAGTTCAAGGCTTTAGGGCTAAAGAGTATCATAGGTCTCTGTACAAACATTTCTGTTGAAATAGTGATGCAAAGTAAAGGTTGTAAAGTCTTTGTAAATTCAAAATAAATAAAAGTCTTTCTTTAAAAGCATTTAGCATTTCTAAATTATACCTGTCCTTTACTGAGCATTGCGCTTTAGGGCAGAATATTTTCTAGGATCTTAACTGTAACTGTACTTGCTGCCTTGTTTGTTGGTTGGTTTGGTTGGGTTTTTTTTTTCCCCAGAAAATAAGATTTTTTTATTTTTTAGTAAGAATAAAGCTATTTTCATATTGTGTATTTTAGGACATACAATTCAAACAATGTTTTAAATCGCATGTAGAAAAGAAATGAGCAAAAATATTGTTTTAGTAAACCAAAATGTGAGCGAGAATTACTTTTATTGGGCATCTTTTTGCAGCATCATACATGCCTTTTCTCAACTTGACTACTTAGAACTAAAGCTTCTCCAATTGCTGAGCAATTACACTTTGTTTCTGTGCATGCCTGGAAATAGATCTGGTGTTACTGAATTCTTTTGGTTGGCAATGCATCCTTTCACTGTCAAACCCTAAACCTGACATTGATGGAACAAGGTCTAGTCCATAGGTTTTGATTCTGGCTCATCCTGTTAATGACTGTTGTGGAAATTACACCAATTGGTATCTGAGACTTAGTTCTTTTGGGGGTTTTCTCTGTCTGGTTGTGAGTTAGGCTCATTTCAGAGAACCTTCAGACTGCCTGTAATACAGGTAGAAGCAGCACAGTCCTTAGACCATTAAGCCTTAACATACTAGTTTTCTCTCAAGATCTGGCAAGGGGAATACTTCCCACTGCTCTCGCCACTTTCCTGTGCGGCTCTCCTGTTGCTTAGTGACATTGCAGTGTACTTGGATCTCACAGATGACACGCAAGGCTTGTGTTGTGCAGGAGGAGCTTGGTAGTGCTTGGTAAGAAATAACACATAACACTAGATGTCTTCTCTTCTCCCCCCCTGCCCCATGTGGTGAGCTGTATTACAGCAGAAATGTGCCTCTTATTCTGTTTACCAAACCTACACCAAAGCAGGTCGTCATTTCCTTCCCTCTTCCAGTTAGCTGTATGTTTTGGGAATTCTGTGATTATAATGAAACCTTTAATGACTGAGGAGCATGAAGCTTCACAGTTCTACAGATTAATCCCCAGCAACTGATCATTCTGTATAGTAACAACATAGATGTCATTGTTGGAAAGTAATTATAACGCTTTCAGGTAGCTCAACTTCTGAATTTCTCCACAGTGCTTTCAGGGAGCTCATTTTGTTTTGGGGGGAAGAATGCTGGAGGGATAAGGGATGGTGGATAAGGTTAAAATCACAGATGACCAGTTGGTGTTCATCAGCTGAGATTCAGAAACCTGTTGTGCTGCAATGACTGGAGTACTTAAGAACATTTATACATACCTTATGGGTCACAAGCTTCTAATTACATTTTCTTCACGTAAGCTGACATCCCTCACTGCACATAATAGCTCTCTTCTTTACTGTGTAGTTGTTCTCTTTCCTGAAGTCTGTGTTTCTTTTCTGTTACAGACAGGAAGAAGTTTCATACTGCTTCGGTAGGGCAAGTCTTCCGCCTGCGCCCCTTCCATGTTCTGGTAGCTACAGGAGGAGGATATGCAGGATACAGAAAATATGAGGATTACAAGTTGGAACAGCTGGAGAAGAGGGGCATAGAGGTGCCAGTGAAGCTTGCAAGTGAGTGGGAGGTAAGAAACTTGGGGCAATTTTGCTTCTGCCACATTTGATGCAAAGCTCCTTTGCTCTCATTCCAATAAGGGAATGTTTAATTTGTCCTCTACTTCCAACACATTTTTGACAAATCATGGAACTAAAGTTTCTGTCACTTAAGTAACTGTCATTTTGGCTGAAGTCAATATAATGATGCATTAGGAGCTGCTGGTGTCTCCTCCACCTTTTAGTATGGCTGACACTTTATAAATACTTGTTAGATGGGAGGTGTAGTTAATCAGGTGATGGTATTATGTATTTTTTGAATAAAAAGGAATTTGGTAGGCACTGAATCATTCAGATGGGAGTCATGTCACCCACCCTCCTGCTTAAAGCAGGGCGAGCGCTCATTTCAGACCAGGCTGCTCAGGACTTTATGCACTTGGGTCTTAAAAATTTCCAAAGACAGAAATTCCACAGTGTCTATGGGCAGCCTGTTTCAATGCTTAATTATTCTCATAGTGAAAAAGATTTTTCTTGTTAGTTAATTATATATATATAAAATAATACAAATTATAGAAAATATATAAAATTGTTTATAAAAATTATATTATTTAAAATTTATGTAAAATAGTTTGCATATAAATATTAATTAATTTTTAAAAGTTAGAACCTTCCCTGTTTCAAGTTATGGCTGTTGTCTTTTCATCTCCCTCAGTAAAGAGCCTGGTTCCATCTTCTCAGCAACCTCATCTTGGCTGTTGGAAGGTTGTTTATAGGTCCCTCCTAAGTCTTCTGCAGGCTAAACAAGCTCAATACCCATAGCTCATCCTCACAGGCCATGTGCTGCAACCCTTTGACCATGCTGCTGGCCCTTCACTGGACATGCTCAAGTCCATCAGCACCTTTCTTGATTCTAAGAAAACTGGACACAGTATGGTCTAAGATGAACAAAGTAAGAGGGAACAGCCTTCCCTTAGCTTCTGCTCCTCTGTGCTGTTTGCCTTCATCACTGCCAAGGCATGATGCAGACTCATCTTCAGCCTACTGTCCACTTGCACTCCTGTGAAAGCAAAATGCATCTGCAGCAGCTGATGGAACTGGAGCTCTGCTCAGAGCAATGCAGTTTCTCATTTTCCCCACCTTGCATTGCAAGGTAGCAAATTAAGCACATTATACAGCTTACAGAATTAAATACAGAAATCAAAATAGGCAAGACTAAAATTACATATCATAACATTCAAAACCCATTCAGTGCTGAGGAATTTTTGTCCTAGTAGCTCTAGCTATGGGTGCAGCTTGTGCAGTCATTGTAGGGTTTATCTTCTCACTAGCTGCTCAGTCTGTGCTGCTTGGGACATTTCTTCCTGTTTTCATGCCTTATATATACTTACATATATACGTGTATACTTACATATATAGTTATATACTTATATCCTTATATACAAGGAAGCTGAGACAGAATTAATACTTAGTTAATAAAAATCTACCTGTTTTCTTTGTGAATAGAGATCAAGGCTTTTTTTTTGTTTTTATAGGTAACACTTAGGTCTGTAATGGCTCTTCCTGATCCTGAGGGATTTTTGCCTTTTCCTTCTGGATTCCAAGCAGTTTAAAAATTACTGTGCAATTGCAGTATGTGTATCAGATTCATAGGTCAAATATCCATTGCAGCATTGAAATAAGAAATAACTTCATAACTTCCTCTAATTGCTGAATCTCATTTGAAATATTAAGGATATTGTCTAATTCCATGTTAGACAGTTTGAAGTATATGTGGTATTCTTCCAAGCAGCCAGGTGAATGCCTGCTTCAGTGCCTTTTCTGAAGGCAAGGAGTTAAACATTCTAGGATCATAGGATTGTGTAGGAGATGCTTCGGTATGACCTTTAGCATCCCATTTCTTTGCATTCCTGAGCACACTGCCAGTTTGTGTGTGGTTTGGCCAGATGCCTGTGGGGGACTAGGCTGGAATCCCTAAATTCATTTTCACTAGTGACCCGAATCAGATACAAGTCAGACAGTCCAGATGCTAAAAGCTTAGGCCATAATAGCCCCTGAGGAATTTCTGTCTTATGAATATTCTTTTCCTGCTGAAGCTTATTTCAAACAGGTTTTATGTTCTGATTAAAAAAGAACTGGTAAGTGTCCGCAGAGTATTTATGTCAATTCAGTTTTGATACTCAAAAACAAATGTCCTCTTCTTATTATTCATACTTTTAAGTATGAAATTGAGTATTTCCTTTATTAAATTAATTTTCTTTCACTGTGCTGGTTTGTTATTATTTGGTGAAGCTACAAGTATTGCTGTTGATGAAGCAGCTCGGAAGGGTCTGGGTTTTGCAGTGGGGAATCACACACAGAATGTAGCAGGTACCAGTAGGAGACATGAGGTTTCCTGGTCCTTCCGTATAGGCTTAAGTTCTGTTGAATGCTTCTGTGGGAGAGAAAGGAAGCTTGACAGTTTTGAGGAAAAAGAGGAATCGTGTTCAGACATTGCAAGAAATATTCTGAACAATGAAGGTTTTAAGAAATATAAGAGCTGCATTGTTCCTTTTACTTGGAAAGTCAAATGTCTTTTTTTTTTTTTCCTTTTTTGCCTTTCAATTTCCATTATTCTGTTTTACTGCATCCCTGGAAGCACAGTTAGGGGTGTGGAAAAAGAGGAGTATTGTCTTGTTTTTGGAGCAGTGTAAGTCTTTGCATAGGCAAAATGAGACCATGTGCAATTGAGTGGGCTTTGAAAGAGTGATATGGAACAAGAAACTGCCGCATTGCCAAGCCTGCTGCTGGGAAGTTCTGATTGTGCAGTACCAACCTCGTGTGCATGTACGAATGTGAATGTGCAGCATCTTCCACATGATGGCTCTGTGTGCCAGCCAGATTTTCTGCTTCTGAGCAGGTGACAGAGATATGAAGTAGGAAATCATCATTATCATGTTAGGCAGGGAAGCTCTCCCTGTAGCAGAGGTACATATCCTTATAGAAGTGTTTGTAGGGTTTGATTGAATTGTGGAGTAGACTCCTGTATACTTCATGAAAGAATGGGGAGGAAAACAATCTGGTCTAAGTGTCCCTTAAGCCTTCCACAGAGAAAAGGCAAAACTGTTGTTCCTTTATCCCAGACCTTTTCTTCCTTTAATTTTCTTAGAGACATTATGTAGCTAATAGCTTGAGCTGATTAAGGCCTTAGGGTGTCTCCCACTGTGAATGCCAGTGAGGATCAGCTTTCATTTAATTAGATGAGGTAATGCAGCCGACTCTGAGAGAGGCAGGTAGATATTTATCAGATGGATGGAAGCTTATTGTTTCAAATCCTTGCTGTCACAGAACATTTCCTGCTGGGATCTGCATGCATAACACACTGTTCATATGCTAACTAGAGGCATTTTGTATCTTCTCACTTGGGTACTGGGGAGTATTGATACAGGATTGAAGAATTACTGTGGATGAACAGAGTGACTGGATGAGTAAGAGTTTTTCTCTAGAGAGGAACGTTTGTAGCTGTCCTTTGCTTCCATAGTTGGCTCTGTTTTGTCTAAGCAAAAACTAGTGTGTGTTGGAGTGACATGCAGCAGGAAGTCTGAAGTGAGCCTCTAAGGGAAGTGAGCTGTGGTGACATCTGAGCATACAGATGACGGGTTAATTCACAGTTCTGTTCTGGGCAAACCTCAGCTTATTGCCATGGGCCACAGTTTTCGAAAACAACTCTAATACAGTGGAGAAGTGCTTGAGTATAGGCGTAGGATCTTGGTTCTCAGAAGTAAGAATAACACAGTCCTTCCTATTGATACTAAAAACTGCTCATATTTATGTAACCAAGGACACTGGGCGCTCTTTTGGCAGTACAACACAGAAGGTGCTTTTCTTGGCCTAGATGAGACTGACATTCAGTGTTATGGCAAGAGGTGTGCATCGGGTTTAAGGAAATGCTAATAAAGGAAAAATCTCTGCTTATTTTGTTAATCCAGCTTTGGAAGAATGAAACATCATCTGCACTGGGTTGGTCTCTTATTCTTCATTCTTGCTCCCATGTTCTGATGTTTGGAGTTTTATTTGAGCAAACATGCTGCTGGCAAAAATGTCTTGTAGAGCACCCCAATGCACATGGCAGAGGTGTCAGAAAATGTTCAAAGTGGTGAAATTCCAACAGCTTGAACATGTGTGAAGGGTGTGATGGGGTGAATTGGTTTCTGAGGTGTCCTGGAAAAATGAACTGAGGAAAATCATTCTTAATCTGATTGGTCAAGTGAGGTGGCTTTTTGACTCTGTAAATGGTTTCTATCTCGTCCAACTTCCTGAGCGCCTTGCTGGGTTACAGGGTGATTTCAGGAGTACTTTGTGAGACTGCAGCGCACTTCTTCCTTTGGCTGTTGCTCTGTGTGTCGGATCGCGTTAACGTACCCGCTCCCCGCCGTGGCAAGCGCGGGGTCCCGGCAGGCTGCGGGGGGCACAGGTACAGCCCCAGGCAGCGCCTTGTACCCCGGCACCGCCACTTCCGCCGCGGCTCCTTAGGAAGCCAAGCGGTGAAGGGACCTCTCGTTCCCGGGGTGTCCTGGCAGGGTTGGTGCCTCCCGGGGCAGATCCCCCCAGCCCGCCTCGCCAAGGCTGTCCCTGAGTTCCGGTCCCCTCCGGCTTCCCTTCCTTTTCGCATCTCCTGCCCTGGCTCCTCCTCCTCGGGGGCCGGGGCCCTGCGGGAAGACAGCGGCTGCTGAGCGCCAGTGGCTGGGAGGCAGCGGGGGAGGGCCCCCGGCACCGCGCTGCTCCTTTAAGGCGCGGACCGGCACCGGCAGCGACGGGAGTGCGGGACGGGAGGTAGGTGCGGGCCCGGCGGGGCGCGGGCGGAGCGGTCCGGGCTTGGGGCGTCGGTGGGTTTTGCCGTCCGCTGCTTTGTTCACGTGTCCGAAAACTGCTTTAGAAGGGCGGCAGCGGGACAGAGCGGGGAGCAGAAGGAGACCCGGCGGGGCGGTGAGCGCTGCCGGCCGGCAGCAGGTAAGGACCGCTGTGCGAGGGCTGGTGACCAGGGTGCGTGGCTTGCTGGAAGTGTCGGAGACACGTTCCAGGGTCTCGACTCTCCCGTGAGTAAGCTCTTGGCTGATTCAAACCGTGCCAGTGTCTTGGGGCGGCGTTCTCGGAGTTGAGTCCCGCGGAGCTCGCTCAGCTTCCTCCGGTGCCGCCTCGCTGCGGAGAGGCACCGCGGCTTGTGCTTCCGTTAGAGCCCTGCGGGGCCCGGAGCCCGCTCCACACGTGTTGAGCCAACGCGGGGGGGGGGGTTGGTTGTGTCTCTAAAAAGAAAACCAAAACCCCATGATACGGAAAATCTTACTACAAAAGGTTAAGGTAATACAGCACATTTTAGGTGTCATCAATTTTCATGTTCCTTTGCAAAAGTAAATCAAACTTTCTCCCTTGCTTCACAGATGAGCTCTGTGACACTATACAACAGGCTTTTTGTACAGAATTCAGGTCTAAGTTTTAAAAACCACACGACGTTTTATGGCTAGCTTAAAATAGTACTTTTGGATATTTTTCCTATTTATAGAATGGAACTAAACAAGCTATGTGTAATTAGGGGGAAATGATCAAAAGTGAGGATTTTTTCATAATAAAATATTAAAAGGCTTCTTGATATAAAAAGTAAAGCGTTTTAGAAATGAAGGGTTGCTGAAGCAGAGCACGGTCTGTTCCGTTAGTCCACAGCAATCCATCAGCTGAAGCAGGGCACTTGCCCAGCTCATCCTAGCCAAGCTGGAAGTGAGTGTGCTCCTCACAAATCCCGTGGCCTTCCTTGGCAGCTGCAAGCTGTGCACTCGGGTTTCCCCGGCACCATCAGAGGAGCTGTGTTGTGCTCTCAGCGTTTAGGAACTCTGGACTGGGCTGGGTGTGGAGCATCCCGTGTTCCTCTTCTGGGCTGGCTCCAGAGAAGGTTGGGTGGGAGCAGGGGTTATGTGTCTGAAATGATGCATACTGCTGGGAAAGGAATGGGGCCCTAAATAAACAGTGACCAAATACCTCTTTGCCCTGCTTGCAAGACCTTATTTTTACTGGCACTTAAATCGAATACAGCGTTTGGATGTGTCCGGTGCATTTTTTAAACAGTAGTGTGTTACCAAATGCAGAAAGTGTGACCAGAGGACTGTGAACGCTCCAACTTGGCATTCCAAGCCTAATGATTCATGCTTATGATTTAAAACTAAGGTTTGAAGTTCAGTTGCATATTGGTCTTCCTGGAAAATGCGTTGCTGTGTTATTTCATACAACTTGGGCTCACTGGAGTTGATGCTGTACTTGAGCTGATGGAGCAGAAGGGTGTTGCATACCTGGCAGATTAGTAGTTCTCTATTAGATAATAATTCTCTAGGGATTGATACCTGCTGGTAACTGCTGATTTTTTGCCTAAAAGGGATTCTGGGTGATTTCAAATAGGTGGGGAGGTTCTTACTGATGTCCAGCTCCTACAAACCACCAAAAATTCTTGTCTAAGCTAATAACAGAGTCTTTGTGGCACCTCCTGCATCCCAAGTCCAGCCATTGAGATGCCCTTCGAGGCATACCCGTTATGAGCTGGTTTATCACCAGTTCTTGTTCATTACCCCATGGTGTAAAACTCGGGGTGGATTTTTAATTTTGGCCTTTATACACTGTAGGAACCTTGCATTACTTCTGGGGCAGCCACAACAGGGATGGCAGCTTGCCATATATGCCAGTGCTTAAGCACAATTCTGATATTTGCCTCTTGATGAATGTAATGAGGTCAGCAGAACAGAATTTAGGAAAAACATAGGTCTTCTTATGCACCTGAATTCATTCTTAACAAGTGGAGAAGAAGCGCTTTTAACAGCAATACTTCTCCCTTCCTCGAGAGCGATCTCTCCTGCACCACATTTTTTGTTCTGAACTGAAGGTTGGTAGTTCCCACTGCTTCAGGATGTAGAACCCATGGTCCATTTGTTTTGAGGGAGCAGGTGAGCTAGCTTGTTCCATGCTTGCATAGAATCAGGTCTGTTCAATACAGAATATCATTTCTTGAAAAAGTTTTGGGGAATAAGATCAAATTCCTACTGAAAGAGCTTGTGGGTTTACACCCCTTACCTTTATAGGGAAGAGTACAGAAAATGTAGATAAGACCTCTGTTTGCTCTGGTATCTTTCTACAAAGTCATACATAGGTGAAGGTCTTGAGAGGAGATGAGGGCAGGGAGCAGGGTGCCAGCCTGGCTGCACAAAGGGCAGCTGTGAGTCGGGGTGCTCTGGCTCTGCCTGTGCCAAGCCTAGGAACTCCCCTTCCACATTCTGTGAAGACACGTGTCCAGTGTGAAACTCGTTTTCACCATGGTCTGAAGTGCCTTTTGAAACCATGTTGTCAATTTAGCTAATTTCTTTTTACAATCTCGTATCTAATGGTGGTGATTTCTAATATTGCAGGCAAATCCAGAGCAGCAGCTCCCCCGTGCTCCTTTTTGCTTTGCTTTGAATTTGGATGGGGTTTTGGGTAACTGCTTTCATCGTTTCACTATACAGATGGCTCCATTTCTGTTGTGTAGGAGTTTCTTGTGCCAGCCAGGGAAAGACTGAATGATATTTTTAAATAGGAAAACAAAGTTGGCACAGGGCTTAGGGAGGAAGGAGTTTCTGGGGAGCAAGGAGACTGTTTGGGGTACTTTGGGCTGACCATAGATTTACCTTCTATCAACTGGCTGGATGTTTTATTTTTTTAATAATTGTTAAAACTGAGCTCAAACAACAGCAGGAACAGAGCTCTTGGAAGCTCCTGGGGTCTGGAACACTATGCAGCAGTTTTCTTGCTGAAAATAATACCCTAATACAGACACTCCAGAGGTGTTTCTAGGGAATATCTGTAATATTTAGCACTGAAGGTCAGGCAAAATACAAAATTTTTTCTAGAATTCCCTTTTGAGGAAATGGGGAATTTTCCTTGCAAGGAAATTGGAGTGGGATGCCTTTAGCTAGTTAATTCTAGCTTTTCCTGCTGGCCCTCCCACATCTCCAGCCTTGTCTCTAA
Source organism: Melopsittacus undulatus (assembly GCF_012275295.1). Lineage (NCBI taxonomy): Eukaryota > Metazoa > Chordata > Aves > Psittaciformes > Psittaculidae > Melopsittacus > Melopsittacus undulatus. The sequence continues at coordinate 12,470,389 of NC_047538.1, read as the reverse complement.
TACAATACAACCCTTGCCCTCAACATCAGCCCACCAGTGCTCTTTTGGACCCACTCTGTTGGGCATATAGATTCCATGGTGTTTAGAGAGCTTTGCAAACAAGGAAATCCTCATTCTTTTTTTTTTTTTTTTTTTAAAGCCAGCCTTCAAAAGATAACAGACGTGAAACAGCCACTGGAGAGCCAGCCCCTGAACTGGTCCCGGTGTTTGGTCTGGCCTTGAGGCAAGATGTAGCTAACAGTTGACTAACAGTTTCTGAACCATGGGTGCACTTTCAGGCTCCCTTAACAATACAAATCCAGCCACAGGAGGTGCAGAAAACCCATGTTTGAGATGCGGTGTGCAGGGTCAAAGGGGGAAATTTCCCTCTGTATACTCAGAATGCTCAGATAGAAATACTGCAGCCTTTTGTCTGTTTTTACAAACAAACCAACCCAAAACTTCCTGTACTCAGGTTTTGTTCTACTGGAGGTAAAAATGTGACAATACTGATAGTCACACAATAGGCACTTTAACACTTCTTTTATACCCGATTCTCAAGCTGGTCCTAAACCTGGCTTGTTTCATTGTTATGTATCTGGGTATTTGTAGAAGAATGTCCTTTATGGGCTCCTTATGTGAGTCTTTTAAGATGGAAAGAGACTTCAAGAGATGGACACTGGTGTCTAGCTAGGGTTATACAACAGAAGGATGTTCCTTTCCTTTCTGTTTTCTTCTTTCCAAGCTGGATATTAAGAGCAGGAAAGGATTTTTGGTGCCCAGCAGTCTGGAACTCTTTTAGTGGTAGCTGCTGCACTGCAGAATTTAAGCTGGGAACTATCTCCTCCTCTTCTTCGTGCCACTCCTCCTCTGAGCCTCGGATTCAGACTGGCGCTGGGTTAGCAGTGCAAGGCCATTTGGCTGCTCCTCTGCCTGTGGTGCATCGCTGCCCCGCAGCCTGGGACTGCAGGGTGGGCTTTGGAGACTGGAGTTTCAATGGCAACCCCGACTAGCGAGGAACAAGGACTGCTTATATGGACAGCTCGTTTTTATCTTGTGCAGAGTCAGCTTTGTAGTGGGATGTTGAAATATGACACAATGCCTGTTTGTTTGCAATAGCTGCAACCCTCGTAGCAGAGATTCAAGTGGGAAACAGAGGGGGAATCAAGAGACAAACCAGCGGGGGAATTGGGAACTGTGACGCCGTGGCCTCTCTCCTGTGCCGGAGCAAGCAAAGGGAAGAGAGGTAGAGGAAAAAAGACTGAGCCTTGCAACCAGCCGTCATCCTGACGATGTGTCAGTCAAACACCCTGCAGGGACCAGATCTGCACACAGGGAAATGGTGAGATGCTATAAAGCTTTATCTAACCCTCCACCCTCTTGCTACAACCTCCACAAAGTTAAAATTCATGTCCGGAGGCTGCGTTCAGGGAACGGCGGCAGCAGCAGCTGTGCCGGGGACCAGCACCCACAACTGGAGAGTCCAGGCCTGGCTGGCTCTGCCGGGGGTACACCAAATAGGAGAAGTCGCTTCAGGTACTGTGCAGTATTTTCTGCTTTGCAAGAATGGTGACTGAAGGGAGGGAGGATGGGAGGGTTTCTGGGCAGAAGGAACGACAGCCATCTGCAAAGCTTTTGTTTGGCCTAATTACTGTAAAGCTCCTTATGCATTGAATTGGCAGAGAAGGGCATGCTGTTATGTGACAAAGGGAATGAGGAGGCTTTCATTCCATTCCTTTCTACTCTCCATCACTAGGAGAATGGAAAAAATAGTGAGGGACTGCTCTGAAACCAGGCCAAGGCAGTGAGAAGCCCGAGGGCGTGAGCGAGCTGCCAGGATGCAGCTCTGCAGGGATTGGTCCATGAGCGACTGCAGTGAAGAGGGGGAGAGCAGCGGGAGGGGGAGCCTGACCTCCACTGGCAACCCAGTCCTGGCAATCCAACCCAGCCTGCCGGCCCTCCAGCACATCTTAGGCTGATGGGTGGCAAGGATGGGAGGAAGAAAGTGAAGTGCCCCTTCCTATTCCCATGTAGAGTCAGTCCCACCTCCTGCTGAGAGGAAAGCGGCTTTATCTCTGCTGAAGCAGCACTTCATCTCCTCCGGGTTTTTTCTTCCTCCATGCATTGTGATGCACAGATCACTCTTTGTTTTTTATTAGTTAATTCTTGGAAGGAAAAAAGCTGTGCTCACTGCAGAAGTCTGAGCCAAAAGCAGTTTGCATCCCAAAGGGGTGAGAGTTGTACCTGTCTGCATGGAATTTTAATTCTGATGCAAGTTTTGAAAAGAATGCATTGGCAAGAAAGTTTGCTTTTGATTTCCCAGCTTCTTTCCATCTTGGAAAGATATACACAGTACTTTGTACTTCATCCTTTGTATCATGTAATCCAGTGAGAGAGAGAGCTGTTCAGAGCAGCCAGAGCATACTGCTTCCAGTTTGGGTGCGCATATAGCTGTATCCCAGCTGCAGGCACGCTGCCTTCAGCAGCATGGGGAGGACAATCTGCTAGCCAGCACCGAAGTCAGTGCCCAGAAGATTTGAGTATTTTGCCCACAGATAGGCAGACTTCAGTTTGATCACATGATCTTGGGAGTGCCAATGGCTTCTTCATGAGTAAAAGCCAAAGAATAAATGGGGACCTGAAGGGTCTCTTATCCAGAGCTCCTGCAGGGATCTGAACTGGGGCTCACAGTGCCTAGGAAGTTGAGCAGCTTTTCCCTCTGAGAGTTACAAGTTCAGTTTCTCCCCAGGAGCATCTCTGCAAAATGGGTTTTCTCTCCTTCAGGGCAACCAAGTAACAAAAAGCCATAGATGCAGTTGGTTATGAGGCAGAGGAGTTGGTTACTGGCCTATGGAGACTAGACTCTCGCAGCACTAGAAGTACTGGCTTTGTGCATACTTCTCTCTTCAGAATTGGGGTGAAGGTTTTAAGACCTGGAAGGATGTCTTTTGGAATCAGTTATTTGTAAATTGTATTAACTCAGGAGTGCCACTCCTGTTGTCTCTAAGTAAGTGTTTGTTTCCCACAGTCAGAGAATGACCAACAGGTCTGTGTAAATTTAACTCCAGCATCTTTTGTGATACAAAATACAACTTGAGGCACAGTCTAGACAAGATGTCCTCAACATGTGAACCCTCTGAGGGACCTCTTTTAGGTCTCGAGGATTTCTCATCCAGAGTATCTGTTCTTGCCGTAAGATTGTCCCTCAGTAAGAGTACTTATTAAAGTCCCCATTACCATGTTATGTTGTTAGTTGGATGAACTAGCTGTGAGTTCGTTTACAAGTGCCACCTGCAAGTGATGTTGCATTTAAATTTTTAGGGTGTCATTCGTAAAGTGTGACCTGTGAGAGTGAGCACCATTTTTTTGGACAGAGAATTATTCTGGGTTTTGGTTGTGTTTGTTGGGTTTTTGTGGATTTTTCAAGATAAACTGGTTTTCTGCTTTGGGAAGGGGAAGAACTGATCCAAACAGAGGAGTAAAGACTTGCAGAATCAATGTTTAAGACTAGCAGGAATAAATCATCCCCAGCTATCAGAAGCTGGTGGTTCTGAAGCTGCGATGGCTGACCCTCATGTTGTGTATGTAATCTTGCAGGTTGCAATTCCCCCAGCTGGCCCTGAGGCGAAGGTTGGGCCAGCTGAGCTGTATGTCTAGGCCTGCTCTGAAACTCCGTTCTTGGCCTCTGACTATTCTCTATTATCTTCTGCCTTTCGGTGCTCTTAAGCCCTTGACCAGAGTGGGATGGAGGCCTGTGAGCAGGGTAAGTGTGAGCAGGTCTCTTGCGCTTCGTGTATCTTGGCTGTTTTATCCTGGAGGGAGCTGGCAGCAGCAGGGTGGAGATCCTTAACCCAGGATAGGCTGGTGATCACAATATGGAAGCAGACAGATGCAATTCATGGTTCCCTTCAGCTTTTACTTTTCATAGTTGTGATGTCCAATTGCTTCACAGACAAGGGATTTTTTTAACAGTCAGTGTTCTGCCCAGGAAAATCAACAACTTCTGAACTCATTCAGTCACCTCAAAGTACTGACCGAACCTCCTCCAGTTCCCATTCCTGGCCACACTGAAATGGTCCCTTGCTTTCTGTCATTTTTGCACAAAGAAAGTTTGTTCCTCAAGTTCTTTGAGCATTTTTAATCCCGCTGGGCTGGCTGTTATGCGTATCTGTGCTCTGACACTGTTGGGAGCAGGGTGCAGGATGCCTTGCATGTGGTTATTCATGTAATTGCAGAATGCAACAACTACACAAATAATTCATAGAAAGCTGCCACAAAACTGCCATTCTTAAGATGATTTCACTGAACAGCTGTTCTGTTTGATGCCATAAACTTGAAAACCAGGCTCTTCTGGAGAGAAGGGGTTCCAAGAAATAGAACTTCTAATAGTTCTCTGATTTTGCAGTTGTAGCTGCATATTCTCAGTATTTGTGCTAAACTGAGCACAGGTGACTTTAGAAATTAACACTGTATAACACGTGTCAAATAAAATGGCAGAACATTTTTTTCTTCAGTACTTCAGCTTACACAACCTAAGTACTGTTCATTTATAAGGTTTTATCCAAAGTAAGATTGGGCTGGTGTTTTCCTTGTGCAATATCACTGTATGTGACGCAGGATGGTGATTTGTGGGTGGAATCTTACTTTGCTCTATTTGATGGACAGGCTCTCGACAGCGTGTGCTTGTTTATGGCTGTATTTTGCAAGACTTAATTATGAAGGACACAAAACTGAGAATAAATTATGCCTCTCACTAAGAAATAACCCATAACTTCCAGTCATGTAGCTGGGCTGTTCTGTTAAAAAGAAACTGTACTGGGTTCAGCAGATCGCTACTCCTATTGCAAAAGTGCTTTGGAGGGTTCAGTTCCCTTGGTCCACAAGCCCTATATCACATCATGGTCATGTGAGCTTGGCTGATAACCACAAACCCCAGAGGAGTTATCTGCTGGAATTACCAACAGGAAGACAGTGTCGTCATTCCAGTTACATCAGCAGCATATATATACCTCTTATCCACAGTTTCATTTAGTTGCCACTGAAGCATGCTTTCATGTAAGTCCAAAGGGTATTTCTGGAGGAATAAAGGCACTTTATAGTCTTGCAATTAGCAGCTCCCATTGTTACAAGAGGAGTAAAGGCACAAGTTTATACTGGTGTAGCTCTATCTACATGTGTGTGTTTCTTTGACTCTACTAGTGTTATTAGAGCAATACTGGGATGTGAAAGTCACCCTTCTGATGAGTGTTCTACTAGCACATGTGAAATCTGTCTGGTTTAATGTAAGCCTCACATTAGGCAGTTTCCAGTAACTTGTATGTGGAGCTTCAGCCTGCAGGGGAGTGGAGATTCTGGCTTCTGTATAAGGTGGTAGAAAGTTTGATTCTGTCCCTCATCAGAATGGAGGGAGTGCAGATGAAGAGCAGTGCTAATTTCTTGCTGACTTAGAGGCTGTGTGTGGTGTAACCTGCTGAATGCAAGGGAGGGGCTGGTAAAAACAGTCTGATCCTTTCTGTTTTCTGAGGGGAAGTAAGAGAAAGCTGCCAGTGGGCAGAACCGAATGATGAGGTGGGATTCTTTCTTTAGGTTGCTCTGTACAAATCGGTTCCGACTCGCCTGCTCTCACGAGCCTGGGGTCGCTTGAACCAGGTGGAGCTGCCGACATGGCTCCGGAAGCCTGTTTACAGCCTGTACATCTGGACATTTGGAGTGAACATGAAGGAGGCAGCTGTTGAAGATCTGCATCACTATAGAAACCTCAGTGAGTTCTTCCGCAGGAAGCTGAAACCGCAAGCACGGCCAGTCTGCTGCATGCACAGTGTGGTGAGTAAAAGGAAATGAAGGCTTTACACCACCAGCTTCCTCTCACCCCCAAAGGAACGTGACTGCTTTATGAGGAATAAATGAATTCCTAATGTGTTTCCTTTTTTTCCTCTTCACTGTAGATCAGTCCCTCTGATGGAAAGATTCTTAATTTTGGACAAGTAAAAAACTGTGAAGTGGAGCAAGTAAAAGGGGTTACTTATTCTCTGGAATCCTTCTTGGGACCTCGTGTCTGTACAGAGGAACTGCATTTTAGCCGGGGTGAGTTCTGTATCCGTTCTGCTCTGCCCTTTCAGTGTTCTGAGATCATGAAAAAAGCGATTACTCTCTTTCTCTCTCATTCTCACACTGTCTGCAACAAAAGCAGGTCTGATTTTTGTTTTATTTGGGTCACTGTTTTAGTGTTTCTCTGTCTCATTGGTAGCTTTAGAGTGTCTTGTCTGGTTCATAGGATCTAATTAGATTATAATGTAGGATCTAATGTTGTTGTAAAGGTTAAAAAACACTTTGAAATATTGGATTCTTGGAAAAAGTGTATCTTTTGTAGTCTCAACAATACAAGTAGACTGCATTCAGTCCTCTGCTGTTAGCACTGATTCTAAGCTAGCCTGCTTGGCTGTCTGTGATAGGTAACTGTGAAGAGTATCTTTAACCCCTTTCTTTCCATTCTTTGCAGCCCCATCTGGTAACTCTTTTCAGCAACAGCTAGTCACAAAGGAGGGGAATGAGCTCTACCACTGTGTAATCTACCTTGCACCAGGGGATTATCACTGCTTCCATTCCCCCACTGACTGGAGAGTGTCACACCGGCGTCATTTCCCAGGTAGGTCTTCACTCCTAGAAGGTAAGCCCAGAGCAGCTGTGGAGGGAAAACCTGGTACAGGGCACTGCTGAAGGAGACACACCAGTGGAGCAGTTGGACAGTCACATGATAGACAATGGTCAGAAAGTTATGTGTCACAAATGGTATTGAGTTTTATAGTAGTATAGTTTGTCTGATCAAATCACATCTAAATGGTGAAAGTGGTGATACTGTATTCAAGCTGGTTCAGTTCTTTGAAATAAACGTTGATGCATGCTGACCCGATTTGTTCCTAATCACCGTTTGTTCAATTTGTACCTGAAATACAGATAGTTCTGCAGAGCAGACCAGAGTAGCCTAAAATACAATCACTTCCTGTGGTTGGCAAAGAACATGCTACTAAATGGTTGTTACTGGAGCTGGGATCAGATGGTTTTGTCCTCCTCTTTGCAGGTCATTTACTCGAGTTCAGCAGATAACAAAAACTGATATCTAGTGAAAACCTAAGTACTTGGGTTTCGCTTCAAACACCATGAGAAGAGGGGCAATGACCTGCCATGATGTTGGAGAAATAAGTCAAGTCCCAGATATAAGTTAGACCTTGATTGCATTGAAGGACTATGGGTGAAATGCTACTATCGGATTTGGTGTAGCAAAGCAGATGCAGTTTATAGCTAAAAAAGTGTATAGTGACTATACCTGACTAAATTACTTAAGAAGTATGAATTTAAAACTTTTTGGTTCTTCTGTACTGGTCAGCCTGAAAGGAGCCATTTACAGGCTTGAAAATATAAACCCTTTGCTCTTTTACAGAGAGAACTGTAGATGGTGTTCCAGACTGCATTCAAGCTTTACAAATGAAGGGTCTTTGGTTTCTCTTGTGATTCAGCTAGATAAAATGCAAAGTAGCATGAGCCTTGCTCAAGAGTGCATCTTTCTGGACTACATTTTCCTATGACCCCTTTGTTTTTAGTATTGCTTTGTTTTTCATTCCCTGTGCCTACCATTTGCCTCTCTTCCTGCAAATACATGACAGAATTGTTGACTGGATCAGCTACTGTTATATTGAAAATACCATTGCAGTACTGCTACAAACCAGACAACTTGATTATTTTCTCATTCTTGCAGGCTCTCTGATGTCTGTGAATCCCGGAGTTGCTCGCTGGATCAAGGAGCTGTTCTGCCACAATGAACGAGTTGTCCTTACAGGTGACTGGAAACATGGCTTCTTCTCTTTAACAGCTGTAGGAGCAACTAATGTGGGCTCTATTCGCATCTACTTTGACCAGGTGAGCAAGATCGTGGTAGGCAGCTTTCTGCTTTTGATGATGGTTGAGATTGGTATAGTACAAACAAAATTGCAACAAATATTTAGATCTTATTACTTTGAAATTAAGCTATTTCACAGTAGTGCTGTTCTAGGACTGATTTAAAGAGTCATCTCCAGTATAAACATCTGGTTTTGAAATATTCCTACTGCACTTTTGAATTGTAAGAAAGTTCCTGAATTAAAGGCCTCAATATTCAGTTTAAAGCTGTGCTAAGGAATACGGAGTACTGAAATACTTAAATATCTTTTTCTTCTTTCTCTGTACAGGACTTGCATACCAACAGTCCTTCTTACTCTAAAGGTTCCTACAATGACTTCAGCTTCATATCCAACAACAACAAGGAAGGGATCCCCATGAGGAAAGGGGAACATTTAGGGGAATTTAACTTAGGGTCTACAATTGTACTCATCTTTGAGGCACCCAAGGACTTCAAATTCCACCTCAAAGCTGGACAGAAAATCCGTTTTGGAGAAGCACTGGGCTCTCTATAGCAACTCTCAGCAAGGTGGTTTTCTACACAAAGGGACTCTTATCACACCACTGAGTGTTTCATTTAACAAGTATGTATCACTCAGCAGGACCTGGGTGAGGAAAACTGAAGAATGTCATTGCTATGTTAAAACTGAGAGCATTTGTTTTACACTGACATGCTGCTGAATGCAGAAAGAGAATTGAATGACCAGAGGTGTATCAGGTACAGCTGCCTTTAAAGATGTTGGCCATGGAGGTTTCATGGAGGACCCATCCTGTGCCTGTAGTCTTTCATGTTCTCCCTTCAATGTGCCACAGGGAAATTTTGTTCTTAAACCCTTTTAAGCCCTCCAAGGCTGTGCAGGTGCAATGGGGAAGGGTAGAGATTAGCTGTATTTAAAGGGACAGTGACAGGCTGAGTCAGACCTTGTACCTGCAATGTCTGTTTTTCAGACTTTGAATAAAGAATGTGTTCTCATTTTATTCTGACATACTCTGATGAAGCTTTTAAATAAAGGTAGCTGTGAATGCAGAGAGACAAATAGTTCAGGGGGCGAGTATGGATTCACAGTTCAGATATGCAAAATGTAGACAGCATCAGTACAATAAATTGCACTCATCCAGGTCTTCTACTGTTAGACAATTCTTTTACCTGACATTGTCCCTTTAAAAATGGACTTTGCACTGTATTTTAAACCTGAAAACACTGTGTCTACATTCCATGTGATGAAACTGGTCATCTTGGGTTTTTCTTTTAGAGAAGTAAGAGTAGACAAAGCTGTGTCCTCTTCCTAATCTATGGTTCTATTTTTCTCTTCCAGGCCTTAAAGATTTTGTTTGTATGAGAGGCAGTATGGATTAAGGTGTTAGAAGAGGGAATATTTTTCCTTGTGTGATGCAATAAGGTAGCAGCCAAAATGTTTTTACTCCTTGCAATGCATCTTCATTGTTGCTTTGTCACTAAAAGCTTGAAGAATTACTTTCTCTATTTAGTGAAGTTTCAGATACTTCAGGACCAATTTTTATTGCACCGAGTGAAGTACATCTATGCACTGACTGTGTATAAAGATATTATGAATCTTTGAAGCAATCCCAGATTGCCTCCCAGGTGTGAACCTGGCCATCCTGTAATGGACTGGCAACAATTTCATCTTATTCAAAAGATGACTCTGACTTTTGTCCTCATGCTAGGAATGTGCTGAGGACAAACCTCTGTGCTGAAGCTTCATCCTACAGCAAAACTTCAGAGCTTTCTTGTAACACCATGTCAAGAAGAGTTTGAAATCTAACACTTTGGGAGCTATCTAATGTGGCACTGACAGAAACTGGTGCCAAAGTGAAGAAGAGGCATTGAGTTTTAAATGTATTATTTGTTTTTAGAGAATAAACTTGTTTCAGGCCCAGGCACTCAAACATTTAAAACTGACTTTGCTGTCCAGAGCCTGGTGGAGTGAACATGCCTTTCTGCTTTCTCAAAGATTCCTATTACTTTCTTGCTTGAGCTAATTTTCTGCTACTTTAAGGAGATTGTAGGCTTTAACTAGCTCTGATTTTCTAAAGAAAAACTTCTTTGTATGCACTGCAGAAAAGAGAATATAATTTTGTTGTACAAATGTCCAGTTTGCCAAGTCCTGTATGCTTAGCTTGTCATCAGGAAAGATGGGATGATAAACTGCCTCAATGACTTCAGTTATGGTGGCTGGTTGGGTGACAAGCAGGAAAAAATTCATTTGGCTCCAGGAGTCAATGTTTCCTCACTTTACATGAGGAGGAGTTTGAAAGCTTGAAGTGGCTCTCAGCCACCCATCTTGTTAAATTCCTTGGCATTAGCAAGTTTACTCCTGCAGCAGTATGTTATCATATACAGGTTATAGAAACATGCACTTTTAAAACTGTTGCTATTTAGAAAAGACGAAGGCAAACATCAACCCCAGAGGCTGAAGCTATGACTACTAGCCTTTTAACTAAATATCATAACAGTAGAAGGCAAATTCATTCCAGTGGATGACGGGAAAGACCACTGAATCTTTTTCCCCTTTTCCACTGGGGCCTCTGCCACCCAGACACAGCCAAAGCAACTTTGAGCTTTAATTTCTCCATGCTCAGCATCACCATCCACAGTATCTGAAGGTTATTGTTAGCCTAGTAACGGAGCACAGGTTACCTGGTGTGTGCTTTATTAGAAACGTAAGGAGGAGAGGATTCAGCGTGCAAGTGGCTGGTTTTGTGATAGTCTTAATACTGTGCAGAGCTAGCTGATTAACAAACAAGTTTTGTTATGCAGTGGTCAGCAATGCACCCTGGAAGTGAAAAAGCAAAGTTCCTAGAGGGTACTGATAATGCTGTGAATTTCTCCTGCATGGAGAATCCATTTAATTCAACTGTATCAGTAGCATGCTATTTTTGTATGTCAAAGTGTATGACTTACTGACATGAACTCATTTAATTGCAAAGATTTTGAAATAAAGAGTCTTATCAGTGTTGCTTATCTTTGTGAAATGTCAGGGTAACCTAAACTAGGTATTGTGAGTGCAGCATGGGGTTTATACAGCTCCTTGTATAAACACTTGTTTTAACCACTTATAGTAACAAACCAAAGCAAGCAAAAAGATTTAATTTATAAAATAAAATTGCCATACATAGGCTAAGAGAATGTATACATCCCCATCCTCCCCTGCTATAAAAAGAGCAAAAAGTCCTACCCATGAGCTGGAATAGTGGTTCAGATGCGTTATGTACTGAGAGCAATCTGGATTTCATGCAGGCGGGCAACCAGGCTCTGCACATGATACCTCTCTTTCTGTTGTGCTTTGGTGAGAGTGTTGATCCTCACCTGCAGCTGAAAGTGAAGAGAGCCACATAAGCTGTTGGTACAGCAAGACAGCATTTAGTCTTTCTGACAGAGGAAGAGTGAATAAGCTCCAGCTGCCCACTTAAGAACCACTAAGTGACAGGATAGTGTCACTCAGGAACAGCCAAGTACTGTCTAGCTTAAGAGCTAACTGTTAAGTACCCATATGGCTGTATTAAAACCTGGGCACTGACAGCAATGCAGAAACAGTCACTGTAGTGTAGTTACACTGTCCTGAGAAATCTCAGGGAAAAAATTGAGACTCAATCTACTAAGGCCTGCTGTGGAGCTTGGAAATAGCCTCAGGAAGGGCTATTGGAGCTGGAAGTACATATCTGAACAAATAAGATGCATCTACACAGCAGCCTGTTGTGCTCTTCAGTCCATTTCTCATTACGAGTCTCAATTCTCTTGGCATGTTAGTAACAGGTTACTACAAAATTGCTCACAACTGCCATCAGCCTATAGGCAAAGTGCACAGCATAGTGATTATCACGTAAGCAAGTTGAATTTATTTGCTATTTACAGACCTGATTCAATTCTTCCTGAACATCTTGTACACCACCTTGGTCCTCTGGTTGTGTGCTGTTTTCTAGCCACTGCTCTAGAATCTCTGCCTGCTGCTGACAGAACCTGATAAAATGGATTAAAGGATTCTTATGCCAATTAGAAGCTCAGCAGTCTAAATCAACTTACTTGCAATAAGACCCAATTTCTTGTCTCAAACCAGTGAATGGTAAAAGTCTTAAAGAGATGCTGGAAAACAGAAACCTGTCTGAAAATCGTTTACATTTCGTACTGCTTGTTCCTGACCTTGTCCTTTCCTGACAGCCCCATTTTCTTGTAAGCATTTTTGTAAATGTGTTCTAGTAGAGAAGTTGTCAAACACCAACCATACAGTTGGCAAAGCTAAGTCCTCATGATAAAAGAGCTAAAAGCTAACATTCACTCTGCCAAGTTCACTTGTACTGCCTTCAGATTACACCCAATACCTCTGTCATGCTTTCTCTAACAGCTGCCAAAGGTATAATTAAGCCACTTGCTGACTAACAAAAGAAGTGGCACATGCACCCCTGTCCTACCTGGAGTGAACTCTTAGAAAATCAAAACCTCTGGAACTTTCCCGTTTCATTCACACTTCTGCTGGGAACAGACTTGGTAGTTTAAAAGCAGATACATACAAAAAGTGTAATATCAAATTGAGAACGTGAAGCAAGGCTGGATAAATAAAGGGGCTTTGCAACATACTTGAGTTCTTGCTTCCTGCTGAAGTAGTACTGCATCTGCTGTTGGATGTGTCGGAGTTCAACTTCCAGCTTCCTCTGTAACATTTCTTCTCTGGAACTGGACTCCCTTTGTTCCCTTTCAGCTGAATGGAAGATACAAGGCACAAGCAATGGAAGTGGAGCAGATTTTCACTGTTTCTTATCAGTGAAAGTCAGGTTAGTAGATAGGAAACATGGAACCCTCCTGCAGTCCTTTCCACAAGTTTTTTCATCTTGTGACATGTACATATTCGCCCAAAAGATCAGGTACAATGAGAGGGAAGGAGTCCTGACAGCATTACAAGCTCCAAAGACTCGGTTTAAACATACACACAAAAAGATAAATGTGAATGATTTAGTACTACAAATGCTGGTTTAGACAGAATTTAGTGTTTGGCCGTGATTTAGTGTTTTATATCTCTAGAACGAAGTCAGTCTAGTCACATGGAACACAAATTTCATGCCCTAAACACCACACTGGGAGGTGCTTAGACACCTTATGTCCTCTTTACAACCATACTGTAAGTACAGAGAAAACTTAAGAGAGTTCTTGCCTCCTAAAGTGAGGGAAGCATGCAGCCTCACATACATGAACATCCCAGCACTTAAGTACATAAGCCAATCCCTAGCAGTTCCCTTCCTTCAATCCCCAGAACAGTGTTACCCCTGATTCAGCAGAATCCACAAAACTCTTAATTACTGTCCCAAAAAGGAATGACTGGTATTCTTCACCTCCTGAAGAAGGCACATGAGACTGCCTCGTCTCCCTGATGTTTTGTGGAGCTGATTTACACTCTTGCATGGATTAGAGGAGGGCACACAACTGCTACAGTTTAGATCTGAGGACCTACCTGCAGTCTGGTGACTCCGTTTTCCCACCAGGGTTTCAGGTAACAACAAACGTGGCTCCAAGTTTGGTCGTAACTTCTTCTCCATAGAGTCCTGTTGAGAGTCTTGGGAATGGGCTCCTTTGTGACCACTCACAGACTGACCTGCTCCCTACAAGGTCAAAATGATACCATGTTTTTCCCTCAAAGGGTTTTCTTGAGAAAGCCCTACAAGTAGAATGCACCTGACTTACTCAACCCTACTCCCACTCAAACACCCCCTGTAGCCACTGAGCCCCTCATAAAATATCAAAGAAGAGCTTAAGAAATAAGCATTTCAATTTCTAGCATGGACATGTTTCATCAAGATTAACACCACCCATTTGGTGTGGAACAGGAGGTTGAAATGCAAGCACCTATTTTCAGGGGAAGTGAATTCCAATTCTGGGGACTGTCAGCCATAGCCACTGCCCCTAAACTGAGCTGCTCTTAAATCCCTGTAATCTGGTTGGCAAACTGTAACTGCTCTGAACTCTGAAGGAGCAGCACTCTCAAGTCAATTGCTAGGAAAAGCATCCAGCTAGGAAGGACACAAGACCAAGAAAAAAAGGCATGAAGTACATGTGGATTGGTCAGCTAGTAAAACATTGCTTCAGACTGGTGGTAAAGAGCTCTGGGGCATTCAGAGCTAGTTAATTTGGTCAGCTTTTAGGATGACAGCTAGAACAAGAAAAGAATAACCCAACAGCCAGATGGCTGCTCCAGCAGCTCCACAGGAAAACCCAGCAATAAACAGCATGCATGTTGAGTAGCCCAGTAAGCACACTAGTTTTTCCTTCAGCAGTACACTCACCATTTCTGCTCCAGCTTTCATTTGAGGCATGAAAGACGAAGGAGACCTTAGCTCTGGCCTCTGAGTAGCACGGTGCACAGCATTTGTCCACAGTGGTAAAGCACGTACAAGAGATGGGTAGGATCGAGTGGTATTGCCCATTTGGGACAGACATCTACGGGTACTTTCTTCTACTTCAGGTGTTTGCATTAAGTTCCCAGTCTGCCCAAGACATTTGTTCACAGATGTATGCTGAAAGGGTGCCTCTGGTCTGTAAAAAGAGGATGAAGTAATCTTGTTATTCCCTTGCACACAGCTTTCCAGACAGCTGCTTTACTATGCAAGGGAACCCCAAATTTAATAGGGAAAAAACCCCAAAACTACCAAAGAGCAAAAACTGCCCAAACAAACAAAACCAAAACACCACAATGATTTCAAAACCAAACCAAAAAAGCAGCAGAGCAGCAAAGGCTTCCATTACTCCTCCTGCTCTGCTCCAAATTCTCCACATTAATCCAGGCTGAAACAATTTCTTTAGAGCTGTGAATTCAATCCATTAAAATCCTGCCTCATTGGTTTGGGACAAGAGAAAGAGGGAGCAGGATCAGCAATCTCAGATGGGTTTTGAGAGGAAATTGATGGATATTTCCCTTTTCTAAAGCTAACTCCAGAACAGTTTCACATGAAAGTTCAGTCTAAACATCTGCTTAGAAGCAACTACAGCTTCTATAGCAAGAGCAGTTTCAGCTCCTCAGTTTCAGGGCTAAGAAGTGCTACCATAACTCAAATGCAGAACGCTCAAGACAGTGAAACTGCTGATTTGTTGAACATTCTCAGCAGCAGCAGCACAGACCTTTGGGGGAAAACAGAAATGACAACAAAATAGCTCCTTTTAGAGCAGCAAAGTTGATTCAGCCAACACAGAAATATTCAGTTCTGGCTCTGCACTACCAGAATCAGTAATGATTCCCCAGTAGATCAGTTAAATTCAGACACAAGCCTGGTGTGGAACAAACAAGATCTACGAGCCAAAAAGCATTCTGCACAACTCAACTTTCCAAGTTTATGTGGCAAGACTGACAGAAAAATAACTCATAACTTTATTTATTCCCTAAGCCCATTCATTCTGCAAGGAAGTGATGTGCTCTATCTTGCCCTCAACATCTCTCACTATTGAAACAAAAGCCTTGGTTGCTATTTTATTAAAGTTTGTTTTTCTTGTCTGCTTCTTATAAAGAAACTTGAAGTTTTTAAGGTCAGGATGGCCTTTTGGTAGCAGAGAGCAATGCACCATCCCATAATTACGGAACACTCTGTATTACAAAGGTCAGGGGATTTGAAGGGATAAGCATAGCATATCCCACTCTAAGCCACCCTATTTATTTTTACTTTAAAAACCAAACTTTCTACCTAGAAAAAGGAGATCCCAGCAGTGCATTGCCTTCTAGAGAGCCCTGAAGGAAGTCAGGCCTCTGTGGTGGTAACCTTGCTCGTTGAATGCTATTTCTGAAAAGAACAAACAGAACCAAAATGTATTTTAAATTAGCATAAGCTGGCATTGCAGCTAAAGAAACAGTGCTATTCATTCATCTCTGCTCTGCAACATTCCCCTTGCATTTAATAATAATGTTTAAGGACTACATTTTGACCTGTATTAATGTCACAATCTGGTTTACTGTATAAAGGATTGTGCCAACACAAGGAGTGGTGGAAGGGACAGAACTGAACAAGACAAAACTACTTCTTTTGGCAGCATATACTAACTTAAAGAAATGTGAACCCATCACCTTATTTCCCTTTAAGGCTCCTGTCCTGGACTGAGAAGCTTCATGGAAGATTCTTCCTTGAAATTGCCCCACAATCAGAAATTTTTAAGGAATAGCTTCCCCAGGGGAAAGAAAGTGACAAGAAGAAAGTTCCATTTCTGCACAGCCACGATCTTGATGTTTATCATTTCAGATATCATGTCAGACCCTGTACTTGACTTCAGTGAGAAAGAGCTTCACTGACAGCTCTAGGCCACTCAGACAAGATCAGCTCTCATGACAATAAAAGTCCCATCACATACATCTTTCAAATGTTTCCCTGTGTTCTATGGTAAGCTCCATGAATTCATAGCTGTATATTGAGAAACACAGTGGGAAGTACATAGCTGAGCTGATCCTACCTGTCGCTGATATTTAAGTATAAAGTCACAAATCCCTTTTTTGTTTGTGGGCTGATGTATTCACTATGGACAGACCTTGTATAACTGCAAGACCAGCCACATGATGCAGGGTCAGAGAGAGTGTTAGGGACTACAGTCATCAGTGTGAGAGTTTGGAAATACAAAAATGAGAGAGACACAGACAGAAGAACTACACAAATGTACAACTACATATATGCAGGGGGAACTAGAACTTTACACTCACAGATTACTGAGAACTGAGTCCCCATCAGCAGGGTGAAATGGTAGGCGACTGTGCTTTGAAGGCCATGGCTCTTCCTCTGCTGAATGTCCTCTTCTCCCAGAACTAACATCAGTCATTTTAAACATCACTTGCTTCTTCAGAGGTAGCAGAAAAGAACAAGGCTTATTTAATTTCTTGGAGAGAGCTTTCTGTTTCCACAGCATGGCACAGCGATACACTGACTGGTGAAGGTTGTAGGCTGCCTGCCAACACAAAGAATAGCAGAGTATTTGATGGCTGAGAATAGGAAGCAACACCACTGCACCAAGGAAGAACACCACAGAAAGGAACTGAGATTTCTGCTGACCTCACAGCCATAGCAGCTCCCTAAGCTAAATTAGCAGGTTCACTGTGGAAATACTTGGGTAAGAAAAATGAACTGGGTACTTCTGCAATGAGGAAACAGAACCATCAGTGTCTTGAAAACCTGGTAAAGAGTTTGGAAAACTGCCCAGGAGCAAGAAGAGAGCAATCAATATAGGCATCCCTATCTTCCTTTCTACACAACAGGGTTGGGGTAATACTCAAAGTCAGAAGTGACACAAGCCCACATTTGAAGGTGGAAACGATGCTAAAGCTAAGACAGGACTAGACACAGACTCTTAACGCTTCATTATAATACAGACTCTAGAGACCAGACAGTAGCCACATGCAAAGGTGTTATCCATCAATATTATCTATGGTAGGAATTGCCCAGTTTTGAAATAGCTTCATTGAGAAAGGTTCCAAATTAGCAACACAAGTCTGAAGTTTCTAGTCTCTGCTCTACGAAAGGACAGAACCACAGGCAAAAGTGTACATCAGATCCATACAAGAGCCAGCATGTAGGGCTCCCAGATACATATGTGCACACAAATATACACACAAAGTAGATCAGAGCAGACCAGTGCTGGATGTATCTGAACAATCATTTGTCTCTTTCACCTTGAGCTGATGCTGGGCTTGGTGCTGTCCTTGCAACTGTTTCAAGCCAGTGGTGTATCTCAATACCTGGGTTACACCTTCTCTCAGATGAACAGCTTGGTAAACTCCTGTGGCTTTTTCTATGCAATCTTTCTTCTGCTGTTGCCCTTTGGTAAATCTGAGCCAAGCAGCAAATACCTGCAACAGGACCAACAATCAGCTCAAGTGTTACAAACACAGGTTCCAGGCCAGGGACTCCCCCTGCAGACAGAAACACTTTCCCATTCACTGGATAGTAATAGGCAGAGCTACAGCAACAGCAAGACCCTACCACAAGGGCAAAGAGACAGGGATTTAAGTCAGCTGAGGCTTCATGGGGAAAAAAAATGCACAATTTTTAATCTGGTAAGAGGATTCAGGGTCAGTTTTCCAGCATCCTAAAATAACATATAGCACCCCAAAGACGAAAGGAAACAGATAGAACACACACTCTGCTAACTGCAGTCATGATGTATATGATTTGCACACCTGCAAATTCATTTGTCCGTCCCTGACACACACAAACCCCTACCTTTCTCTGCAATGAAAGGGACCAGTGCCACAATGCTTGCACCATCTTCTGCTTTTCCCATTGCTGCTCCAACAGCTATTGGGGAAAAAAAAATGCACAAAGAGGTAAGGAGTTTCCATACCCCACACCAGAAATGCCAGCCAGAGCAGCAACCAAACAGGATGTGCTGGTGGAGCTATAGCACAGTAACCTGCTCAGTTCACCCAGTATACAGGAAGGTGTCCCTTCTGCTAGTGGAACCAAAACTCCAGAAAATGATTAAATACATTTTTATGGTCCTCATATTCTCATGTATGAGTGGAGTATGAAGGAGAGGAAAGGATAAAGATCAGAAAAGTGCTAGCTACCCAGGGTTCAATTCCTTACCCGTGTCTTCCAGCAAGAGAAGGAAGAAGAGCAAAGTCTACGAGTCATTAGCTGATCTCCCAGTCTCCGTAGCAGCTGTAAGGCAAGCAAAACAGTGAGTCACTTGCAGACAAACCCCACTTATCCGAGCCAAAATTTACTAGAATAAAACAGGTACCAAACAGCCCTTCTCACCCTCCCTTTGTTCTGTAGAGACAACCCTCAGTACCTAAATGCCCTATGGTGTAACAGTGTCTGTGTATCTATGAGCCCAGCAAGGATTTCATTAACAGTAAATGGTGTCACTCAGGGCAAGCCCAGCTCCTCATCTCTTAGTTCTACAAAAGATTCTTTGGACAAGACACTGGCATGTTCCTTCCTCATCAATGCACAAGACTGTTACACTCAGTCACTACCATTCCCTTCACCAGTAGGCACAGCCTGCTCCTCCACACCCATAACTTCCCACCCTAGGTCACTGGCTTGGGGAGGTCGTTGATCCTTCTCACCATTTTCCCAAGGCACTGCTGATGATACTTCTTCCATTTCACCAGGTACTTCTGCAGTAGGTGCTGCTGGTGGTGCTGTGCTGCCCTGTGCTGCTGAGCCCTCAGTATCAAAGACTCCCTAGTTAAGTCCTTCCAGTGAAGAAAAATGGTCTGTAAATGCACTGTCAGGAGAAGATACATTAACTCAGAGAGTATCAAGTTATCAGCTACTTTTCCAGACTGAGACTGAAAGTTGCTTTAAGTATATTTAAAGTATATATAACACTGACAGTACTCAGCACTAGAAAGAAGCATCGTGCAACACTTCAGCTAATGGTCAGTGAGCCATGACTTATAAGTCTTCCCTGCTACCATTGACATTCTTTATAATCCTTAGGAAATCATTTGCCCTTGCTGCTTCAGAGTCCTCATGTCAAGAAAGAAGGTGGCTGGTACTGTGAAAATGCTTGAGAAGTTTGAGGGTCTTTCTGTATTAATTACTAGAGAAAGATCAAAGCAGCAACTGATAAGTTTACTTGCACTACCCTTAAAATAGGGACATCTGAGCTTCTCAAAATTAGTAATGGAAAATTCCCTTGAGGGAAGACAAGGAACCAACAGAGAAGCAAAGTAGCAAACTGATCACTGGAGTCCCAAGTCCCTCCCCATTCTATGGGGGCATCCTTTGTAGACTTAATAGACATCTGTACAGGTGACACAGAAGACTGCTCTACTGAGCCATGTCTTTCTAAGGATCATACATCGATAACTAAGTCTTGAGAGTTTCGTATCTCCATCAGCTCACCTATATCCAAATGTTTTCTGGCCTGCATCACAGCCATCATCTTCTGCTGACGGCTACACACTTGGAGCAGGGCAGTGTACCTCCACTGTGCCAACACCTAAAGGTGCAATACAGACAAGAGACAGGATGCAGACTGACTGCAATGTTTTTTGGAGGGAGAAGCAATGTACTCCATACTGCCGGCAACATAACCATTCCCATTTAATTTTTCACATCAGGCTCAGCAAGACAATGCAAATTTCATATGAAGTAAACACAGCAAAAGGTCCCCCTGCAGTTTTCATTCATTCTCCTTTTCCATTCACCTGCCTTCCCCCCCCCAGGTAATACTACTGTGCTGTATCATACTACTGATTCTGCCTTCCTGCTAGGAAATGGGGAGAAAGAAAGAGGAAAAATCATGAGTTCACTCAGAGACAAGTTTCAGAGATGCCTGTAGAAATAACATGGGAGTTCCACTTTTTAGACCTTTTTTAGTAGTGGCTTTTAGATTAAGTTTTTGGTCCTGCATTACCTGATCCATGCATGAACAAGCATATGGACTTAAGACTTTGTATCTGCTATGGAGACCCTACCTTTGACAGGATTGCTCTCCTGTAGTGCTCATCTGCTTGAATAGCAGCCTTAGCTTCACGTACAAGAGCAAGAGCATTTTCCTTCCACAAACACAGAACCTGCCTGGGTATATAAATATATTAAAAATTAAAAACCAACCAAACAAAACCCATTAAGAATGAATCTCACTTGTTCATTTGGCACCCTCCAATTCACAGGGGAGCCAAAGCCAGCTCTCTCTATAAACTCAGTCTTGCAAATCAACTTCCACCCCTTCGAGTCTATGTTGAAGGCAGCACAAAACTGGAACACCCCTTAAATTCAGCATCTTATGCCAAATCAGTCAGGCTCTGCAAGTGACTGTGGTTGTACAGCATTAAAACAAATGAGGTAGCTAAAACTAAAGCAACTACAACCAATACAAAGTGGTATTTTCTTTAACCATTCTCCTCACTCTTAATGCAAGACAGCCTCTACATCTTCCAGGCTGGTTTAATATCGTATCCACGTAAAATCCATGTGCTCCCTGCAGGAACTAATATAGTTTGCCGTCTCTTGTGGGGCTAAAATAAAAAAGTTAAAGCAGAACAGAGGGGAATTCAGGAAGAGGTTGACTCCTTTTAGCTAAGTGATCTGCACAGGAACAGCAACGCACAGCAGAGTCAATTCCCAGCACTGACCACTCAAAAACTGACAAAGATGGCAGTGAAAGAAAAGGAGTACTTCATGTGCAGTACAGCCACTTCTCTCCTGCTGCACAAGGACACAGGCTTACCGGAGCAGTAGTCTGGTGTGCTGGTTCTCCTTGTCAGCTACTTGGGATAGAATACACTCTATGTTATGTTGGTAAGTCTGCAAGAAAAGCAGCAAGAGGTAAAATCTCCCTGAATTGCAATATCTGAGGAGAGGAGACATCTGGAAACTCTTAGGAGCAGCTTTCTAGAGCAGTAGCAGCAACAGAGTACAGGGGGTGGGGGAAAATAAAATTGCAGCAACTGAAATCAAAATGCTGCTTTTCTGAGACAAAGAGTCATTACACACTAGTTAATGCCAGCTATGACAGACTCTTCACCAAGCCACATGATTACATTGGTTCTTTTGCTTCAAAAAGAGCTTACACACCCTATCTACAGGAGCCTTCACTCCACCCTGGTATGCAAGTGCTTGGAGTGAAACAGCATAGCAGCTCTTCTGTTCTCACCAAAGCACTTGAGCACATGCACACAAATCCTTCATAGGAAAGGATGTTCCCTCCTACCTTCCAGGCTGCCAAGGTCTTGCTCAGTAACGTGTGCTGATAGTGCATGTCAGCTTGCACCAGCTTCCTCCATTTCTCACGCTGATGTTTCACATACTATGAGGGGGGAAGAGGAGAAAGACACATACATATGATAGAGAGAAAACAGGCAGTGGCAGAGCAAAGAGGGAAAAGAACCATCTCCAGTCACTGGGGAAACGTCTATCCTTCAATCTTGCTGTAATAGCTCTTCACTCAAACTAGTGCTGCATTCTGCTATTTCTCCAGAAGGCCTGGTTGAGGCTTCCTTAACCTCAACAGGATCATTGTGAATTAACCCTTTTTAGAAATCCTCTTGAAGACTGATACAGTTCACTCAAGTTAACAGCTCTGGACCAACATACTAGTGTCAACTCCAAAACTCCTCAATACGACATGCTGCAAGGCATATCTAGTCTATCACATCATGGTAAGTGAAAGGCCCAGCATAAAAGTGAAACGCCATCTGATAGGGCCTGCTGTGTCTTGTACACAACTACAGACCACACCATAGCCTTGCTGCAAACTTCTAACTTTGAGAAGAACATGCACAGTACGAGGTAGGGATAATTTCACCATGTTAGCTCTGGTTACATTCCTGGGTATCTCCCAAACTACAGTCCCATTCTCACTATATTAGAGAAGTGAACAAGAAGTCAAAGGACTCCCTCTTTTCCCTATGCAATTTCTGTTCAGCCCACACTGAACTGGTTTTACCCACCTGGAAAAAGAGGAGAGCTTAGGAATGACTAAAATGATTTAAAATAAATTAATTATTTAAAATAAACAACTTAATTTCTAGCCATATGGGTAGACGCAATCTGTACAAAACAAACAGGATTCAAACTCTTCCCCATCTGTTAACTCCCTCACCTCCTTCCACTTGTTCCAAGTCTGCTGCAGACACTTTGAATAGTGAAATCTTAAGGCTTGCATCTCCTTCAGCCTCCTACAAGAAAAATAATTATTTCTCCTAAGATGCAACTCATGTTACTGTACCCCTCTAGCATGCACTTGACCCCACACTTGCTGTTTTCAGTAAGTCATTTACTGAAAGACAAGCTAGTAGATTCCAAAGCACACATAAGTAGTCAGGATCACTGTGAATTAACAGCTGCTTTGCCAAAAATAGGCCACCACAGGACCAATCTAAATAATTCTCCCTTTTAAATAAACTTCTTACTCTGTTTTTCTCTCCTGAGTATTTTGCTTCCACAGACAGAAAACCTTTAGCAGCAGCAGGTTGCTGTAGTGACCTTGTGCATGAACCAAGTTCTCTTGCTCCTCCAAACATGCAGCTGTTCTTCTACGCCAGAAGCACAAGAAACGATGCAATAGCTGCCTTTCACAATGAAGTGCAGCCTACAGTGGGAAGAAGGTGACAATAAATTCATGGCACAGGCCACTTATAAACAACAGAAGGCAATTTCTTAAAAATGACATGCACAGGACTGCCCAGTGTTTGTTTTCCTCTTATGTTAAACATGTCACCCAAGCCCCTTAGCTGTGAGTTTATGTGAATGTATTATAGAGGGACCTACATGCATGCAGATGCAGAAACTGCCACCAGAAAACAGCAAGCCAAAGAGAGGAAAACTACACGCTCATCAGTAGTATACAAAAGACTCCTAAGAACTGGTAAGCTCCAGAAACCACTCCCGTTGAATCTGCAGGGACTGATAATCTCAAAACCCCAACAGTCGGCCATATCTGCCTAAGGCCACACACAAGTATGCTGCCATCAACTAGGAGTTGTGGAACTCAGACCACATAAAAGGTCACAGTGGCTGCTACAGATAAAGACTACAGAATTATATATACCTCTTTGGAAATGAAGGCCCCTTGAGTGATTTTATGGACAGCTACCTGGAACCAACAAATTTGTCAGCACCACCCTGAACTTTTTAAATAGGTTGGGATTGGCTCTTTATTACTATTATTGCTTCAACCAGGTAACTATGAAATTGACATTTACTGGGTGAGGGAATAAGTGAATGAACTGTGTGAATAGCTACCCTCTAGTATCAACATCTCATAACTATTATTAAATTACTAATAAATAGCTTACCTCAAAAAAGGTGATTAGTAAATACTGGTTGTAATGCATTTCCCCTGACTTGATCCCCCAAAAGGGAAAAGGGAACTTAAAATACCCAAGTCGATCTCATGCCAACTCATGTTCACAGACAGTGACTAAGAAATCATGCCCTCTATTTCCTAAGCAAGGCCAGGTAAAAGAGTGGATTTACCCTCTTCTCTGCCATTCGGTATTCTTGCTGCTTGCAGGCTTTCAGCAGCCACGTGTCAAATACCTGTCTCATCAACACCCTCCTGCAAGCAAAAAGGGAGAGTGTCAGCACAGGAGAGTTTTCCTTCAGGAAAGAGCCTGTTTTATGAATGTCAAAAGATTAATCCATCTGGAACTTAAACAGTTGATTTTTCAAACAATGCAAGCCACATGGAAATCAAGTAGCTGTATGTCCTCATTATTCTCTGGGTTAAAAACCAGACAACTTGCGCCCTGAAATCTTACACAGAATACATCAGATTAGTGAATTTTCTGAAGTTATCAAAACTCTCTGCTTCAATTCAGATCACTCAAAAGATCGTTCTGACTCTGAGCAAATAATTTCATTTATAAAGAATAAACACAAAGAAAAAAAATGATCTAACAACCTTTTGTTTCTTCTCCACTGTAAATACAGTCCAATCCCTCCTCCCTTGGAAACAGTTTGAAAATCCTACTCAACTTTCTCTATTTAAAACCAAAACAAATATTGTAATAGGACTTAAAAGAAATTATAATAACAAACAATAAAGAGCAGTGTGGACTGATCTTAACACTGAAGAGGCTCTACCAAAGCAGTCTTTAATGAACACGGTCAGGTTGGTTGCCCTCATTATCGAAGCTTCTTTCTCTCTAGATTAAGAGAGTACTTGCTAGTCCTTGTCCTCTCCAGGGAGAATCATTACCAAATAGCACTCTAAATATGCAATTAATATATATTTATGATTGAACACTATACATCTCTTTCACAGAAGAAGCATACAGTAGAAACCTCCTAGTCCAGAAGTCTGAGCTACAGCCTAGTAGAAACAGCACACAAGTTATTTCCAGACCTCAATCATGTGGGTGTACTAATTAGACTGTCAGCAAGTCTCAGCTCTTCTCTAGTCTAAAGAGGACTAAAAGATATTTGGATTCATACCAGGTAATTTCTGGTAGGTAGCTGTTACAGCTCATTACAAGTTCATGAGGTGGTAAACAAGTCTTCCCGGAGGGTACTAGCAGCTGCCAGTAAGAGTGTCTCTGATCTGTAGACAGTCACAAATTCCCGTTGGTGGCTCTTCTGGGGTACCTCCCAGGTCTTACCACCAGACAACATAACTGGGGAACTGACTTGTGAAACAGCACATACATGCCTCAGAGACCAACAGGGAAGCTGAGTTCTGGCAAGCTGCCATGGAGGCTTTACTTAGGTCTGGTTGAAAAGCAGCCTCAGACCTCTGAACAGGGTACACAATTCTTATCATTTGTTCAGGAAATAGGACCTCATTTAGACTCTTTCTAAGGAGAAAGGATTGCACAAAAAAACATTCCTGACCCACGAAATCAAAATATGGCTCCAAAACCAAAGAGTTCATCCCTTCCCTGGTGAGAGAGGCATGAGTTACACTGCAGCAGCTGCATGCTGCAACTCATCTTCCCTAAGCTTCAGGTCCTGAGTGTCTGAGCATTTTCTCTCTCCTTGTCTCCAGAGGGTAAGAGCTAACAGCACAGCTGCAGTCTCAAAACAGTTGTGAAAAACTCAATTGCTTGGAGAAATGCAGCTGCCCTCATTACTCACCTGCACTCCAAACCCATCTGTGAATCTCCCAAGAGCAAACCCATACCCAAGCCAAAACAGACTTTTTGCAGCTTGCTTTTCAACTGTGAAGTCAGGCTTCTCATGACACAAAGGTATGAAGCTGAAACATGGTGTGACCATTCTCTGCCACTGAAAGGCACAAGGTGCCAAGTCTACTAGGAAGAAGATTCAATGTTAAAGAACATTTTTCTGTCTCTCAACTTATGCATGGAAAAGTGTCCCATTGTCCATGGACGGATCTCATTGTAAAAGCATATAATAGCACAATAAATCATAACTCGACCTTGAAGAGTCAGCACTGAATCCATGGGTAAGAATACAAGCCCAGGCAAGGCTTTTAAGGAATCTCAGAAAAGGCAAATACCCTTTTTTTCCTTCCTCTTCCAATCAACATTCTCCACCTGGTCTGATTTCCACAATGAACAATAACACACTCTTGTAACTCCTGTGCATGTCTGTGCCTCCATAATATGCCAGTAAAAGTAGTTTTAAGATGTATCGTTACTCTGAGACAAAGGCTAGTGTCTGAATTTTAAGAGTGATGAGAACCCACAGCATCCATTTACTTTAACAGAAACACCAAGCACCTCTAAAGAAGACAGATTCCCAATAATTTCACACCATAACATTAAATTAGAATAACTCCCGCAGTTGTAATAGATTTATTTTGGCATGACTGCAGTTGTGGACCTGGACTCATTTTGAGTGAATCTAAACAAGCCTCAGAGCTAGGCTTAAATCAATCTCCTCACATTTCACAGAGAAACTCATAGAAAATATAAGAGCAATTGGCAAGAGAATGGTCATGCCCCAGAGGTACTACCAGGTTTTAGAAGAGAATCAAAGGCCCACAAATCCCACATTTGTACAACTATCAGTATTTCTCTGTGTACCTATAACGGGCATAAGCCACTGTTGTTAAGGCCTGCTGCTGCTGTTCTTCCTTCTCTTCCAAACGGGACTTCCAGCGGTTCCAGAACTTCTGCAGCACCTGAAACAGAACAATACACATGAAAAAACACAGATATCAAAGCAGGAAGAGAATCCAAAGACAGACATAATTAAATGTCCTACTGAACCGCATGTTGCAATGGTTGGCTCCTGCACTGTTTCACATGCCAGCCTTGTTCTATAATCTATGATTTTTTCTGGTAAAAGTCACCCTAAACATAGAAAAAGAGGGGACTAAACTAAGACTGACAATTGACTTACATAGGAGGTTTTCTGTGGCTATTATTATTTAGCAAAAATACTGATTTAGCAAAAAACAGCATTTTGTAAACAGAAGTGGAAGCCAATAGGACAGCTGAAGAAAAACTAACACAAAGAAAGGTCAGACTCACTGTAACCTGGTGCTGATGGTGTGACAGATTTTTTCTCATCTGCTGAAGATGAGTGGTCACAACATTCTGCCAGAGACCCTTAAACCCGAGTGTCTGTAACAACACCACATGTCCACAACTTTCACGTAACCCAAATCAGCACTCCACAGCTTAGAACTGGCTGCTCCTTACAACCCATGTTTGATGCTACTCCTTGCAACAACTAAGAATTATGAACTTGTCATCAAAGCTGCGCATCGATTTCCCCTCACAAATTGTCACTTCTCCAGCTGAATTAAAATTCCCTTCCACATTCCCAGGGTTTTATTACGAGACATCTAACTCCTCATTCTGTTATCAACACCACTACCCAAGTCCTTTCCCAATCTACCTCCTCCTTCACCTCAAGACTCCTAACTTGCTCCTTATCAGGAATAAAAAAGACCCACTCCCCTTTCAGGTGTCTTCTGCACAAGGTCTTTTGATCTACGATCCCACAATGCCTTGATTCAGGTATGAATATGGTAAAGAGTATTCTGAGAGCATCCTGCCTTAAAGTTCTGTTACAGTCAACGTTTTCAATCTATGATTTAAATAGGTTTATTTACTGCCACTGCTTTGCTGACCAGTACTGATCCACACTTGTACATAATTCAGTTCCAAAAAAGCTGGAGGCTTGCTCATGCCTGATGCAGAAAGAAACATTTGAGGTAGTGGTGAGAAGGAAAAAAAAATCGGGGAAAATCAAGGGGAAAACGCACTATCACAGTGAAATGGCCAATAGCATCAAGATTAATCTACTACATGACCAGCTTCTCAATTGGAAGAATAATTATCCTGGAGAGCAGCACAGATTCACCATTTGGATTTAACTGGCAGATTTCAGAATAGTTGGAATTTAGAAACTTGATGGTAGATCCAAACTCACCCTGGCAGAAAATTGGGCATTGCCACCCACACCCCACTACTAGTATTAAAGCACAGTGCCAGCCAGAAGTATTCAACTTCCCTTCGCAGCCTCTTCCACCCATGCATAACAGTGTTCTTACCAACAGATGATGCCTGTAGTGTTTTTCAGCCAGCTCACACTGCTGCGTCTCTTCCACACACAGTACAACATCTGTCACTGTGTTAAAGGATCCTCTACACAGAAACATCCACCCTGATATATACACAACCTTCTCCCACAGAGGGGCACTAGATCTCCATCTAAATTTGCTTCAGTACTTGAATTTCCACCACTGTTACCTGCACAAGTTTTGATTACTGTCATGTTCACAGTATGTTTCCAATTCACTGTTAAGTTATCAATTCTTCTCCAGCCCTAAATTGTCTTCTGCTGGCTCTTAGCTGTCAGGAGGTTAACATACTGTAATTGCAACAGTTATACTAATTGTTAGTACAGCTGTACATACATCTTACTAATGGTAACATGTTTGTTGTCACCCACGCTACTACACAACATTCCTGCTTATTAATCAGATCATTTCCCTGCGGAAATGTTTTCAACCTGTCCCTGTCAGCAATTAAATACAGATTGGATACAATGCTTCCAGTGTACAAAGACTCTCCGTAAGGCAATCCTTGATGCTAGCTTCTCCATGTCCTTTTGGTGAGCATGCATTCTTCTCCTGCACTCCCATGACAGCCGCCAGCTAGAGAAACACCACCGGACTATCCTGCTTCGGTGATGCTCCTGGGCCAGCTCTGGAAAACAAACACACAAATTACTCATTACTTGTTCCATCCTCGGCTCATTTCTATCAGGTGAGACCATAACATTTAAAACAATGGTTCTGAAGTGACAGAAGCTCTAGCACTGAAATATGGTGGTAAAAATTCACAGTAAGACTCAGCTATGGACTATGTTCTTCCTATAGATCACAAAAACAGTTTTAAAGCAGCACCATATTGCACTCACTGAAGAAGGGAAAGTTAAGACACTCCATCACTTGCAGTGCAACGACAATGGGCAAGTTTTGATCAAGGGAAATCTAAAGCATTTTCTCTTAAATCACATGGAAAGCAAGTTATCTCCTCAACAGTTCAGTATATAACCTTAGCTAGCCTTAGCAGCATACAGTCCAAGTTGCATCTCACCATCTGTTGAGTAAGCAGAAACACTGCAGCATCTCCTAGAATAGAAAAAAAACATCACTGTGCCTTAAGCAAAGGGGCTGAGCCCTGCTCAGTCCTAACTTGTAATTTTCACTCACCAGTCTGAAGTTTCTTTGTTTTCTGAAGGTTTACATATCCCAGCCATGCTTCCATGCACCTCTTCAACTCCCAGTGCTGATTGTGAGTTACTGCCCTAGTCTCCTTCTGCTTGTTATTCTGGCTGTACAAATACAGCTCTCGCCACTGCAGCCAAGCCTGACAGTACAATTGAGGAGGGCAGGCAACAGGAAAAAAAAAACAAAAACAGACAAGGTTAGGAAAGTAGAATAAAGAAGACAAAAGGAAGAACACACAGGCAATAGCAAATTCAAGGCGAAATCCACGAGCAATGAAGTATCTCCCCACAATGCGAGGAAAACACCTAACCAACCGACTGAACAAGAAACAAATACCAAGAGAGTGTCAGCACAGACAAGGTCAAAGACAAAGAATTGATAGTAAACTTTTTAATTAATACTTTCACACTTCTTACATTAAAATGCCAAAATAATAGGCTTTCAGAGTATTTTCATATGTAAGAGAATCGCATCTTGAGATAAGATTTCCCAAGCCATTTTCTTTTTCCAAGAAAACCAGGTAGCATTGCCATCTTACAGCACAGGGCAAGTTAAATATCATTTAATACCTGCATTTAATAACATAGACAAAGGGCCAGTTTCATCAAAAGAAAGAAAACCTTTTTTCTTTAACACTGTTTTCACCATCTAGGATGAACTACTTACTGAAAGAGCTGACAACCTTTTAAGAATATGAAATGCTGGACTGTATTTTCTTACTCCAAAATGGAATTAAATATGCTCACAGAAATTCATTAGGACATAAGAAATGTTATCTTACAAAGAAGCAGGGTGCTGACAAACAGCTGATCAGTGCTATCTTGCCTCCTAATGGGATAGTGGACTGGAGTTCAGCTGGATGCAAATACTCTTCATGCCCTGCTCAAAATGCCAGAGCTGCAAACACACACACACCTGGTTAAGTGGCTAGTTTCTGTGATGGAGAGAACTCCGATAGTTCCACTATCATCAAGCACTGTGTAAGACAGTAATAATTCCTTCGGACAGTCTGCTTCCTAGCAAATACAAGACATGAATCCAGTTTGCTTTGCCTAGATTTCTTGTAAAAAAAAAAATTGGTCTGACCTTCTTCACAGAATATCTCAAGTTGGAAGGGACCTGTAAGAATCAGAGTTCAACTCCCTGCTCCTCCCAGGACTTCTTAAAACCAAATCATCTGACCAAGAGCATCATCCAGACACTCCTTGAACTCTGACTGCTTTGGTGCCATGACCACTTCCCTGGGATCACCCTCTCAGTGAAGAGCCTTTTCCTAATGTCCAATCTGAACTTCCCCTGACACAGCTTCATTCCATTTCATGTCTTAATATGCTCTTCCATCTTAAATACTGCAGTTCACAAAGCAAATAAGGCCTATACTTTAATAACCTTCAACATTAGTCATATGTGCATGCAACTTAAAAATTACATCTGGTAGTAGGTGATGCTCCTGGGACTTACTCGAAATTGCAGGCTCTGGGCCCAGTGCTGCAGAGCCAAAACAGTCATTTTACGTCCTGTGCAGCTCTGGTAGCGTCTTCTCCACACTGCCCACGATATGCTGCCAAAAAGTATGTTACAGACATGTTCAAATGCAGGTTCCATAGTTCAGTACAAGAAATTACCTTCCCCTCATCAGAAAATGCATGAACAACAATCTTTAAAATTCAGTCTCTGGGTGTACCAGAAGAATTCAGACACAGACCCCCTAAAAAAGGAGGAAAAACCAATTTAAAATCTAACATGGAACAAAGTCACTGCAGTAAGAGATAACAGGACACAGGTAAAAACCATGGCATTATGTTCAGTGCCTTTCTGCTTGTTTGCATTCCATTCTCACCGTAAACTGCTTCTTTCCCTGAATGCCCACGCCACAGACTGCATCCCACGTTTTGTCCTTCGGACATCAACATAAACCAGCCAACACTGCCAGGTCCTGAGCAAGTTTTGCTTCTTTGCTGTGCACAAAACCAAAAACATACTGTATCTTAAGTTCATGCATGAATGCAGCACTTTTTAACCACTTAAATATTTGAACCGTTCTTTAACTTGCCCCCAAGCTCCATCCCCCTCAACCCGCAGTGACACCTCGTGGGAAACCCTGAAACAGCACCACCAGCGCGAAAAACCACCCCTGCCGAGGGTGTCACACGGACAAGAACCTTTGAAACGCTGACAGCATCATGCCGCTTGGTCAGAGCAGCGTGAATTATCAGACAATGCCACGGCTTTGTCTTCAGTGCTTACAGGGTATATAACTGTAGAACAATATTCAGCGTAACAATCTTACTGAGTAAGAATCACAGGATTTTCTTTGTTTCATTTTAAAAAAGAAGTTCATCAGGTTCATCAGTAGCTTTTCAAGAGTTATTCTCTATTATAAGCAGAGAAATCAACCAGAAATAAGTTAAGTTTATTTAGCAAGCTGGTCACGCAGCTAAAGCCAGAAGTGGTGCCACAAATTCCAGTTTACCCCTTTATGCAGCGCATTGCACTTTCTCTGCACAACAGTCTGGCTTCCCAGAACTGACACTATAGAAGCAAAGTTATTAGAAAAAACATCACTGATTTTATGCTATTTCACACAAACTAAACAAAACACCCCCCCACAAAAAAAAAACCAAAAAAAAAAACCACCAAAACCCACCACATTTATGGTTTAAGATTTCCTTGTGATCTGGTGAATCGAGTATTAAACTACCTTAGTCACTTTTCTACTTAAGTAAGACACAGCTGCTTCGGTAAGCACCCTGCCTTCAGTAAGAGGAAATCTAGATAGCCTCTCAGTTTGTTTCCAAAAGTGCCAGTCTATGTAATATTCCGAGGCTACATTCATATGCAAAGAGACCATTTAACTCATTTTGCAAATCAGCACAGAACAAAAACCACAAGATCACCTTTAACACAGGGTCATCCTCCCCTTGGGGGGGGGGGGGGGGAACATATCCCCTGAAGCCAAAGGAAGTTGCAACCAATATAAGCAACTTCATAAGCAGGATAAATCTACTGCAAAACAAAGGCTCTACACAGTAAGATATGGGGCACTCAATAGTTTGGGCCTCTTCTCAGTTGCAAGACACAAGCTAGAAGGAATAGTGAATACAGGCAAGATATGTGCAGTTAATACCACAGGGAATTACTATCTAATTTCTATAGCCACAGCTGATAGAATTCCAGTAACACAATCTATCAAAAAATAGCTCTGTGAACAAATATTGTGATAAAGAGAAACAAGCAAACAAAACTACCAAAACACCCCCCAAAATAAGCAATGCAATCCAGAGCAGATGGAGAGGCCCTTAAGCTTATTCACTGGCATCACTAAGTAACTAGCTAGCTACAAGGTACGACATCAAATAGAACCCCCCTGCCAGCTTTAAGACAGACAACCATCTGTACCTAAAAGCATTACATTTCCATGGGGTGGGGGAGCGCTGGGGGGAGGTGTTGTGCAAACATGCACAAGGGACAGAGATTCTCTGTAAATATTTCCCATGGAAATTCCCATCTCAATAGGCCACCCAATAAAGCACTTCACTTACCATGAGACTGTACAACATAGTATTTGTTCCTCTTTCCTTGTTGCTGCCTTACATGGGCTCTCCAGGTCTTGAACATCATATTGCAGAGAAAATGCCTGAGAAATGAAAAAGTGCCATTCAGTGAAATAGCTACCAAATGCCCAGAGTAGGATTCTTTCAAGTTCTGTTATACTCTAAAGATAGGTTGGATAGGAAACATGAAGATAATCAATGAAGACACTGTTCCTGGCCTTGAGGTACTGCTGATGTAATTTGCTCACTGGTGTTAGTAACTCCTTCAAAACCCAAAGAACATTTCTCATATACACATAAAAACAGGAAGCCATTTCACAAACCTGTAATGGTTGTCTGCTCTGAGGCTGAGCTTTCCTTCTCTGCAAACAGTCCACCACTCCTTCCACTCTCCAAAAGTTTTTTGGAGAATCTTCTGGTCATAAAAGCATCTAAACAGTTGAAAGATTTGGACATATGAAACATCATACAGGCTTCCAGGTTGACCACAAATCAGTTTTAATGAAGATTATGCTACCCTTTTTCCAGCCTTGTCTGATTAGCCTAACAGTATCTAATTGCACTTAAATACCACTATCCTACTGTGACACTTCAGTCCAAGACTGTGAAGTATGACAAGAAACAATCAGCTTACTGACTGCAAATACTTCACACAAAGTCAAGGAAGGAAAGACAGATGTTGCTGACTCACCAAATACCAGTGCCAGTTGACTTCAGACCTGTGAATAACTTGCATCTCTTATCCTTAGTTCTGTGTTTTACTCAGACCACCAGCACAATTGGTAATGATACATGTACTTTCCTTGCTGATTTTGTTCTTTGTTAAACACAGAATATTTTATGTATAGAAATAAATACAAAAGCTACTTCAGCTTTTATAACACTTGGATTGTTCCCTTATGTTCTTAGAAACAGATAATCTCAGGCCACCCTAAATTTAAAATCTGCCTTAAGGACATTTAAATAGGCTTAAGAACTCCCTCAGCTAGTTGCACATCACCCACACTAAAATCAAAGCTGTTCATCTGCCCAGGTACCTTCTTCTTCCAATGGCTGCTAAGCCATGCACAAAACGGATTCACAAGTCACATATAACCTTAAAATTCTTGCACCTTAGTAGAACAGTCTCTGCTTTTATACCCAGATTTCATTACCACACAGCTGACCATGTAAGAAGTGATGCTACATCTAAACTGATTAGTGAATAACTGAAAATTACAATATAGGAGGGTCTGCATGAAGGACTTAGGATTTTGATCACCTAACTAAAAACAGTGATCATAATCTACAACTTCAAGAAATTTGTGGGATTTTTTCGTTTTAAAATATTTTATCAAGCATTTTTCCATGTGATCAAGATGACCTGGGCAGCAGCCTAAGAACAGGAAAAGTTCTTCTGAAACTGGAAAGTCTCATCAACAGGAATACAAATACATTCAAAACATTCTTCTGTTTTGTGATAGAGGAAAACAGAGGGACCCATGAAAACATACAAGCTAACAAACAAAAAGTACACAGACTCACAACCTTTGATCACAACTACCCCACCAGCTTAATGAAATTGGTCATGTCTGTAGTAACAGGATTAGGCCTGAAATACCCGGAGATCCCTCAGTAAAACACATCTGAATCCTCTCACAAGTTGCAGTTCAGAGCTACCTACCCCAAGCCAAGTTGCTAAGTCATTCCAAGCACTCAAGCAGAAAAGGAAAAAAAGAAAAAAGAAATGAGCTGGATGTTATAATTATTTGTATTTGGTGCACTAACAGAATATTGCAATTATAGATAACTGGGGACTCTGAAGTCTAAAAAGGCAATTCATTACTGCTTATGCTCCTTGCTGAACTTCATAAAATGTACTCTTACTCATCTGCCTAAAAAATAAATAAAAGAAGTAATCATTATCCTGAATTCAGACACAGCCAAAGAAGTGCAAATGCAGTACATGGGATAGCAGAGTAGAGAGGTTTACAGAACAACTTCCATTTACCAGCTAAGGCAGACATACATGTACAGTGTATTCCAGCTACATACAGTCAGATACAGTACAATGAAACTGGATAACTAAGGACCTGATCTTATTCTGACTGTAACAAATACAGGTCTTTCTACTGGGAACTGCTGCAATTCCCAAGGGTGTGGTCAAGCAAGAATGAACGTGCAAATGAAAGCAAAACACAAAGGGAGCATCCAAGTGTTGGGTTTCAGTAGGCTAAAAACAGAAACAAATTCTCTGCCACAGGTATTTCAGACAGTTACAAAGCATAAACGGATACACATTAAGAACATAGTGCAAACAGTAAAATGAACTGAACTGCAAAATCTCCAGTTGTTAACTTTGAAAAATTATTCATTTCAAATAAGGTATCACAACCCTACCCCAGCATTTATAGGCACATATGGTTCAACTACAACATGACAACCACAATTCCATTTATTTAGTTTGTAAAGTTAAACGATTATCAAAAACAATAAAAAAGCAGGAGGAAGAAGAGTATTCAGTGGAAACCTTCAAGTGATCTCTAAAGACATCCATCCAGGTATTTTCTGTGCAGCCAGTACTCCTAGCCCAATGGTACATCACTGAGCCGTAAAAAACTTTTAAAAAGAGAAGAAAAGCCCCCACTCAACTTCTGTAATTTTATCTACCTGGCTTTGGAAGGAAGAACTTGTCCAAATGTCTTTTTTGCCCACATATAGAAGAATTTGCTTGCCAGATATCTGGAATGTAAGGAAAGGTTAGTTGCCTTTGTATTCTATTAGTTCCAAGGCAGCAGTGAAATAAGAAATTTTATGCTAGTTTCAGTAATAATACCAAGGATCTGGTTTTCAAAGATCCAACACCTATACAAAACATTTACCCCGTGAAACTAGTACCTTTAACAGGACTATTCACCAAGCAAAATTGCATCATTACAGGACACACTGGGACATACTTCCTCAGAAAACCCAGCCTGCTGAAACACCTTCCAAGCAGCCCACTTACACCCACTGATACTATTGAGGAGGCTGCTGATTAACTGAGGGGCCTGTGATTTAGAAGCAGTAACATCATTGTCTCCCTGAAGTCAACCAGCTGAATCAGACTTGTTTCCACAGCAGCCAGCCTAATGATTACTCCTGCCTGAAACCAGCAGCTCTTCATTCTTCCTGCCTCCCCCACAGCAGTCCTACTTCTCACCCAACTTCTCCTTGTACCAGTTCAACTCACTAATCTGTAGCTGTGAGGCTGTCACCTTCAGCTCCCCCCCCATCCCCTTTTTATTTTCACAAAGGGATTTAAGAGTTAACTGGCACACAGAGGGCCCCAATAAGCACCAAAGATATCAAAGTAATTAATTAAAGCACACAGTCATGAAGAGGCCCTGCTTCTTTCAGCAGGTCTGAGTTGCTGGATCAGCTCCAGTTGTTCAACACATATTAGGCTTTTAATCTCTAAACAATTGCCATCCAACTTTTGTCAAGATTCCTCCAACAAACAAAAGAAACACAAGAGGTGGGCAAGATAAAATCATTAGTCTTTCTACATTAGAAAGTAAAAAATTTATGAAATTTGACTGTGCCAATGCACATCCTCAAATTACCACAAGATATCTTCAGAACTATCTGGTATGCCTGTGAACAAAAACATTTGCCTTAGCCTGCACTTAAACTACTAAAACCAGAGTTCTTCAGGTCTGATCCCCCTGCTCCATTCAGTGAAAATTACGTTTTGTGTTTATCACCTGATTTGGCATTCTTTTACCCTTCTTCTTTGATGCCAGGTATACCAAACTGGATCCAAACTGTCATGACCTCTGTCATGAAATTGATGTCTGGCAGACTGGGGAGCAGTGGATTGCTCAGCTGTGTGCATCTCATGCTCAGGTAGTTGTTGGATTTCATACATCTTCATATGCATCTTATGCATCTTCAGAGATTTTGAACTTGAAAGAAGAAATATTTTGTGTGTAACTACATTAACTGCAAACAAGTGGCATGATTTCTACAAGTTAATCTCTAATGAAACTATACAATCACATTTATAAGTTGATGGCTATGAAACATTAAAACACATTTTTGATCTCTTTATCAGGCATTTTTCACTATCTAGAATTTTAAGATTGTTTCCCCAAGACAAGCAGGAAGACGTATTTCAGTGCAACCATGTCACAGACAATTCCTTTCTCCTCTAAAGTTGAAACAAAAAGGCACTAACATACATTTGTGCTTCCCCTCCCATGTGTGTTCATACAGTGTGCCTTTACAGAGAACATCTGAACATGTTTTTCTGCCTTTTTTTCCTCAAACATATCAACATACTCTGTCTATTGCTGACAAATTCTCTTGAGGACTAGGGAACTGAAGTGATAATTACTCATTTTAACAGGAAATGCATTTACAAAGACAGTTATTTTCCAAGGAGCTCTCTTCTAGCTTTGCTCATATTTTAACTGTTACTTTAATAAAACTAAAAAGTCCTTCTTGCTTTTTATCCATTTATCATCAAAAAGGAAAATTTGGTATATTTTCCCATCACAGTTTGCTTTCATACATAGCTCTAATCTGAAAAACAAGTATGTTTTTATGAATCCCTGAAAACAAGAATGATAAAAAAAGATAAAACCCGCTGAACCAGTTGCATTGAAGCTTCTTTCCCAAAACAAATACTGCCACCACCCTGAAAATTTGCACATTAGAACCACAAACACATTCTTGAGCTGCTTCATGAGGCAAGAGAAGAGGATAGTCTGAAGTCTCAAACTAATAATCACCTGAACTGAGCAGGAACACTATGGTGACAGCCAGAAAAAAATTATTCCACAGTTATTGGAATAATCCATACTAGTAATTTTCAGGAGTTCAGCTGAAGAAACACTCACAGTGTTAACAACAAATCATTGGGGGTGGGGAACAACAAAACCACACACACAAAATATCTCAGAGAAGGAAATACAGTATTTGGGCTTGTTCCAGCAAGCTGCAAGGAGCTAAACCGAAGCTAATGAAAGAAAGCAAGACCTATGTTTCATGTGAGAGAGAAATTCTTATTCTCGTATAATATTATTTGTTGTCTGAAAGAAGAGGAGCCTATCCAGCTGACAAAATAATTCTGTTCACATTAAGATGTACAGTTAAGGCAACTGCATGCACTGCTGAAAAAGAGCTTCAGATACTATTAAACATATGTAAAACAGCTTTCACCATGAGTTCCTATACTGATGTATTATGCTCAACTCCCTTTAAAACCATCTAATGTGCTCCAAAAGCAAACCTGCTCTGACCATCTAGAATAACAATGGAACACAAAACAGTCAAAAAATCAAGCTTGTAAAAGTTTCACATTAAGGTCTGAAGCATGTGAATAATGATTGTCCAACATATGCAATTTTAAACACGATTCCTTAATTTGAAACACTGTATATGCTACATATATTTAGTGATGACAGCCCATGTCCGTAAGGATTTACAAGTCACTATGAAAAATGAAACTCAAAGATCATTTATCCCCTGTAAAATTAGAAAATAAATTCATGGGAAGAACAAGAAAACTGACACCACCATGGAATAAACCTGTGGTTGGGCCCACAGCTATATCCAAATATGTTACGTTCTATTGTAATACCTCAAGCTACAGAACATCATTTTTGTGTCTGAATGTTATTATAATGTAAACCCACGTAAAGTTGTGTTTAGTGATGGGTTTCAGGGTGGTGTGTTTGTTGTTTTTGTCATTTGGTTTTTAAGAGGAAAACTTTCTGGTTAATAGCATTTCATAGAGACCCTCATATGAGACTGTCTCGACTTTCTTCTGTCTCATGGAATGTTTAAGATGTTATAATTAAAGAACAACTAAAATCACAGCTGAGGTCATCAACAAAGTAGCATCTTATTTGTGCTCAACAGCTTCTGGATATCTTCATTTTGTTCTAGGTGCAAGTCTGCAGTAACCAAATACACTCTCTGCACTGCAATGTTGTATATTAGCTCTGGACAAAGCATAAATTTCTTCCTGTTACTTGTGACAAACCCATCAAACAGCCCTATACTAAATGCAGTCTGTATCTTAACACTAATAGGAATGCCACTCAGTTGACCTGCATACAAACAACATAATGCAATTCTAGCTGTTTAGCACAAAAAGCATCTACCTGCCTGCACACTCATAGCCTTACTGACCTGAACAACACTGCGTTCATATAATCTGTTGGTAAGAAAGTCATAAGTAGTTGAATCCTAAGACAGCAGCACCTGCCTGAATAAAGCTGTGCTAGAAATATGCTATAAAAAGATGACCCTAAGTTATGTTCTTCTATTTAGAAACAAATCCATTATCTAGGGTGATAGAAGAACCAGTACCTAAACAGACTCCTTTTCACTTTTTTTGCCTCCTAAGCTTCTCTCCTTTCACAAGCACACAGAAATTAATAAAACAATGAATTCCACCCAGCTCCAGTATGCAGCTTTCCAGAGGCCTCATGGAGAGCAAGACTGTGAGAGCACCTGAACTTATGACCAGCAATCTCCTCGTAAGTGCAAGGCTTAAGGCGTGACAGAGAAAAATACCCCAAACTTACAGCAGTCAATCAGAGTCTGCCTGCACAAAATTCCTTTCGACGTACAAGAATTATAACCTGAACGCCTTTTTGTGCTTAAGGACTCAAGGCCCGCGCAGTATTGCTCTGAACCCCTCCCCCAGGGGCTGGAGGCCGTGGGCACAGTGCTGGCCTCCCGGGCCACCCAACGAAGGAACCGGCCGCCTGCCGTGACAGGAGGGCGAAGGCAACACCAGCACCGCGCCCCTTGGCGGGCCCCTGCGGCCCCTTAGCGCCACACGGAAGCCGAGGGTCCACAGCGGGAGTCCGGGGGCTCTGCTCTCCCTAACGCAGACGCCACCGCTCCCGCACACACCCGCACAGCCGCCGCGGCCTTCGCAAGCCGGCTCCGCACGGGGCGAGCGGCAAAAAGCCTCAGGAAGGACCGGAAGAGGCCGCAACCGAAAGCGCTGGCCCTGACGGCGGTACCTCAGCGCAGGACAGGCCCCGCCCACCACTGCGAAGAGCGGCCGGAGCGCCCCCGACCCCCTCGGCGGTGCCGCAGCGCCCCTCGGCGGCGAGGAGGTGTGCCCGGTCGTGTCGCTGTCGCCGCCGCGGCCTCCGTGCCGGTAAGGGCCCAGGCTGCGCTGTCCCCTGGCGCCAGGGCCGCCGCCACCGCCAGGACAGATTTACCGACCTCGGGCGTAAGCTGCAAAGCCGAGCGGCAGGAAAGGGGCTGAGCTCGCTATGGCACCGAAGGGCTGGAGGTCCGAGGCCACCTCTGTGCCCCTGGGCGGCTCCATTGCCCGGTAACGTGCGTCTCACCATGGACCGGCCTGGGGAACACAGAAAGTGGCGACGAGTACAGAGGCTGCAGGGAAACACAACCGCGTTCCGGCGTCCCAAGGGCAGTGCCTGCAGCATCTCACAACGGCCCTCAGCCCTCAGCTCGGCAGCTGGCTACCATCGGCCCTCAGCAGGTATCTGCTTAGAGAGCAAAGCTGCTAGAAGAAGCTGTAAGAGTCACAGCGCTTGTGACACAGCGCCCTGTCACTCGAGGGGAAACCGGGAAATGTTTATTTCCATTTAATTCCACAGGGAAACGGTTTGTACTGCGGGCATTCAACCTCATTAGCGATCAAGAAAGAAAACATTTTGTCCACCAGACCCTACCAGTGTGTCCTTGTCCTCACTCCTGCCTCTCTGCCTGAGGAGCCTGGAAAACCGGGGCCCCAGCTGCACGGTGTGTGTGGTGGTTGTTATGCGGGCGCTGGGAATGCTGCTCCCCGACCGAGCCGCGGGAGAACGAAGCAAGTGAATTCCTCACTAAGTGAATCCCTCCAGCTGACGGTGCGAACAGTTTTCGCTGCACGGTTTAGCAACAACTACCGGACCTGTCAGGTGCGTGCGGATGAGCCACACCGACCGTGTCCCTGCCGTCCGTGAGAACGCCAGTTCCGTGGACAGAGACTGAGGGTGTTCTACACCACAGCCCCGCTGGCAGGCGGCGTGCCAGGGCCCCGCGCTACGGCTGCACATCAAGGGCCGGCCCCGGCAGACCTCGCCCCCCGCCGGGACGGGCCTCGCAGGGCGGGCACCGGCAGGGCCCGTGCCCCGCAGCTGGTTCACTCCGCGGGAAGAAGCTGTCAGCGGCGCCTCCCGCCTGCGCCGAGGGGCCCGCGCTGCAGCCGCCGCTTCCCGCCCTTTTCGCACCCCGCGCTTTCCGCAGAGCGGGGGCCTGCGGCGGCGCGGGGACACGGCCGCTGTGGGGCCGGACCCGGACCCGCCTCCCGGTGCCCGGCGCCTGGCACATGGCGCGCACCACGTCCCGCCGCCGCTGCTCCCGGCGGCCGCCTCCCCCGCAGGGCTGCCCGCCGAGAATGCCTGCGGGCCCTTGGGGCAGCCCGAGCCTTTCCTCGTCCACCTCAGCGCTCGCAAGGTGAGAGCGCGATCCGGCGGGCGGCGGGGACGCAGCCGCCAGGCAACGGGGAGAGCGCGGCCCCGTCGCCTCCCGCCTTTCCCGGTCAGGCGCCGCCCGGGGGAGCCCCGGTGCGCGCGCCTGCCGCCGCGCCTGCGCGCGGGCCATTAAAGGGGTGCGGGGTGGGCAGCGGAAGGCCCCGGTTACGGCGGCTGAGGAGAGACAGAGTCGGGCGAATCGGGAGCGGGCGCGCGAGGCAGCGCGGAGGGGCCGGAGCCGCGCGCAGCGGAGGCGGGAGGGGGACGGCGCTGGCCCGGGGCGCGTGTGGCGCGTGAAGGGGGGGTCTGAGCACGGTGCAGGGCGCCGCTGGGGGGGGGGGCGGGCAGGGGCGAAGCGGAGCCGGTGGCCGGGAGCAGGAACCGCCGCGGGCGGCTGTAAGGCCTTCAGCGGAGCGCCGTCGGGAGCCCCGCCGCCGGAGCGGTGAGTACGACCGCCGGGGCGGGGAGGGGCTGCCGGTGCAGGTGAGGATCCGCTGAGTCACCTGCCCCGTCGCCGTCCGTACCCTCCCGCCCCACTCCGGTGCTTTGGGACGGGGCCTCGGCCCCGCCGCGGGCCGCGCTGCCCCCGCCGCCACGCCACGCGGGGTGGGGGTGTCCCGGCGGCCCCGCTCCCTCGACCCTGACGGGGTTTATCCCGGTCGTGCCCACGGAAGGATCTTTGTTGTGCTAAAGAAGTTGGGGACCTGGGCTGCGATCCGGGCGCGGGGCCGGGCCGGCCGGGCTTCGGGAGCGGGTCAGGCACTTCAGCCGGAGCTGCTTGTTTGGGGCGGGGAAGCTACAGGCAGAAATAAGGCAGTGTTGGGAAACGCGTTCCTTATCTGGTGTAGCCAGGTCCCAGATAGGCTGGAAGGAAGAGGCACCCTCTGGAAATATATGCCTCAAAATCTGACGGCTTGGTTTTGTTTTAATTAGGTCCGTGGTCAGAGGCTTTGAAGTAATCATGGATAGAAGAGGAGGCCTAACAGAGACTGAAAATGGTGATGCGTTCCTGGAGCTGAATAGAATTACAACAAAGTACCCGCATCGCTACACAAAGGTGGGCTCTCTCCCCTTCCTTCTGTGAGTTGTGCATGTAGCTCTTGGTCACAGAAGTAGTGGGAGGAGGTGCAGGTTCTACGGGAGGTAAGCACTAAGGAGAAAGCAGGAAGGCCTTTGCCTGGATTGGGATTTGTGAGCTGGTGTAGGATGTGTAACTTGTTAAATGGAGGTGGCTGTGTCAGTCCTGTCCTTGATACACTTTTGATTCCCACTGTTTTTCAGTATCTGAGCACCTTGCAGCATATGCTGGGGAGATTATGGTAGAGGCTGGAGTGAGTTGTTCTGCCAGCTTGCTCAAGACTTGGGTTTCATAGTTCTGGTTAGTTTTCAGCAGTATTCCTTTAAGAGGTTGATAGGGGTAGATGCCACTTCCTTGGAATGTATAGCACACTAGATTTTATCATCTTTAATTTGTTTGCTAAGATGGCTTTTGTAGTATTAAAATTGCTCATGTTTGGGTGCTAGAAGCCTAAGCACTTACAATTCCAACTAATGCTTAGCATTAGAACTTCAACACTGGTGCTTTTGTATAGCTGTGGTACCTAAATACATACATGTATGGAAAAGCAATAACTGAGTAACTTGTAAACAAGGATGCTTTCAATACTAAGTGTGCTGTGTGTTTGAATGTATATATCAGGTTTAAATCTGGTTTGAGCTTTTGGTCCCACTGCTGAAACTTGCCTTTAGAAGCAGTTGTTAATGGAGGCTGATTTTCCCATTGCTGAAAGCTGTGGGAACAGGTGCTTTGTGGAAATCAATTAAGATACTTTGCAACAAATGGCCTGAAGTGTGGAACAGGGTGAGACTGTACTGTTCCTGAGTGTGTTATCTTGAGGAATTCTGAGCTGTTAGCTTCCTAGCAGGTGGTTTTCAAAAGAAGAAGAACTTATCACTGTGTCTC
The DNA here is from genome assembly GCF_012275295.1 of Melopsittacus undulatus. Taxonomy (NCBI): domain Eukaryota; kingdom Metazoa; phylum Chordata; class Aves; order Psittaciformes; family Psittaculidae; genus Melopsittacus; species Melopsittacus undulatus. The sequence goes on along the minus strand of NC_047538.1, from coordinate 12,427,402 downwards.
TGTTCTGTCAAGATAGTAGGGCTGGCTTATTTTGACTAGACATCAATAGCAAACAGTGATTTGGATTTGATGCAGCTTATGTGGGAGTAGCATGGCTTTCTAACTGTAACTTCTTAGAGAAGATGTACACCTCTAAGATGTGAAATACCCTATTGCTCAGGCCTTGTTATTCAGTTAGCTCCTCTCCTTCACTTTAGAGTTGTCTTTAAGCTTCCAGTGCTGGAGAAGTGGTATCTGTGCTAGTTCAATCCTACCTAGCTCCTCTCAAGACTAGTAACTGAATGCAGCTTCATATCCTGTTTACTTTTTTTAAGCAGTATTCACCTAGTGCTGGTGGTAACTGTATGCTGAAACCTGTGCATTTGTAGCTTCACTTTTGTTAGTTTAGTATGTATTGTTTCTGATAAGGATAAAGTGGCAGAACTAGTGCCAGAAGACATGTAGTCTTGTTTATCTGTTGGTTCCCAAGGAGTCTAAAATCAAACACCAGAAATAAATCTGTGTTAAAAGATCTTGCATCATGTTTGGGGCTTTTTTTGGTCTTGTTTTTCTGTTTTGTGTTTGGTGGGTGTTTTTTATTTCACAAGTAATATTTGAGATGCAGCTGGTTTGAGGGGCTCAGGTAATGATGTTGTAAAGCACTCTCATGTGATCCAGTTTCCTATTGATTAGGGATGGGAGGAACACTGGTTTAGGACATGTGCTGCTGATTTCGAAAGGGGACTGATTTCCTTTATCTTCTTTAATACCAGTAGAAAAACAATTAGCTTGTGGGAATCCTTCTGGACTGTTTCAATAAAACATGATTTTTCCCCTATCAGCTTAAAAGTACTGGTGTGTGAATTAACAAAAATAGCCCCAAAACACCCTGGAAGTGCCAGCATTAATATCCTCTAATATGAGAGGTGTTCTATAGTCCAAGCTGTGTCTTTTCTGGTTCTTTTGGTGCTGTTGCTCCAGGGGTGCACAGCTAATGAGCTAAAGCAGAGTAACAAATTTTCCTCACTCCAATGGAAGAATTGCAGTAGGATCTGATGGAGGGTCTATGGACTCCCTCTCGTGGCCAACAAAACAGGCAATTTCAAGTTTAGTGATGGACAGTGCTGTTAATGCTTGTAATACTATCGTAGCCTGATGCACTTATTACAACACTGGTTTATTTTGGGAAGCTGTGGGCAGAGAGAGCAGTCTCCCTCCCTTTTTTTGCTGAAGACTAGTACAGGGTGATGCTTGGTTGTATGTATATATATGTGTGTGTGTATTAAGATCTTTGGCTACCAAGCTGCCATTTGGAAACTTTCAAGTATCAAGCTCACCTAGCTGATTTTAATAATGTAAGGATAATGATGTGAAAGCTCTAGACATTATTGTGTTATTTGGAAAAAGGTAAAGAGACTTTCTTCTTCAGTTTGGTTGATAAGTGGTGTCTGCTCTTTGGATCTCTTTATCCTTCCAGCTGCCCACTGATATCTGCACAGTTCTGAATCACTTCAGTACAGTTGGGAGTGAGGCAGATTGAAGAAAGGTAATCTAGGGAGAATGAGTAAGTTTTTAATTAGAAATGTGCATCCCAACTGCAGCCAAGTTCAATGATGAATCAAAACATCGATAATCACACCATTAATAATGCTTTTTAAATGGAGCAGACTGCAGTGAGGATGTAGATTGATTACTACTCTGCCTCAAATGGCTAACTGCTCAGGAGTGTGCAATAGTAAACTACAGACTGTATTTGAAAGCTGGTGGAAAGTGGGAAAACTGGAGTAATCAGCATTGATTTGGTGTTGGGTAGAGTGGGTAATTGTATAGCATACACTTATGTATCTTGGAATGGGTGGTAGTCAGAAATGGCAAGCTTGTCTGGAATTTCCAGATCTACATTAGTAACTGGTATTGTGGTAATGCTTTTCTTTACCTGCTGCAACTCATATAGTATTGAGCATAGCAATACTGATTTCATTGAACTTACTTGCTCCACTAGCAATGATGCTAGCAATACCTATAAGCCAGATTGTCCAGGGAAGTGAATAGGTTAACATATATGATGCAAACAGCCTTTGAAGGACTGAACTTGACCTAGGGAGGTTTAGTCCTTCAAATAAGTATTTGCTCAGTGGCCGCTGCTAGAAGAACTGAAAAATAAACTTGTGTCTAATGTCAGCTTTGCAGTGTGGCATTTCACAGGAAGTGAAATGACATATTGGGAAACCTGGGTTGTCAAATTAAAACACTACATTGAGCAGGCAGTCTAGAACAAATTTTGTCACTTGAAACTTGTCTGGGTGAGAACTGAAACTAACTTGTTGCCTTCTTTTGTAGGAGGAACTGCTGGATATTAAAGAGCGTCCCTACTCTAAGCAAAGACCTTCTTGTCTTTCTGAAAAATATGACAGGTATTGTAATGATTATGCAAAAATTATATACATTTCTTTCAAAATAAAAGCTGAAATTGCAAAAAATTCTTCACTAAGTGCACTTATGCTCATGCAAGATACCTAAGTTTAGTGTATGACAGCGTTTCCAGAGGTACTAGTCTGCTAGGAAAGGCTTAATGCCCTACCTTGGAATTCTGTGTTTTGAACAGAGATTATGAGATCCAGCAGAAAATAACTTAACACAACGCAAGTCTTAAGACCCGTAGGACAGCTACCAATAATATAGATGGGTGTATAGCACAGACCAACTAGGTCATGTTGCAACAAGCTGACTTGCTTGATGGGTTACTCTCCCATGTTGACAGTACCTCATTTAAAAATGAAGGTGAGAATGTTCTTGGCTTGTTTCTTAATTTGCTGAACAGCAATATCTTTACTTTTTGGGTTCAGTATGAGATTGAGGTAACATTTTCTTAATGAGAAATGACAATGTACAATTCTATGATCTACTTGTTAGTTTTTCAGTGTACCAAGCAAACTTCACCATATCACATGTTGTTCACTTTCTGATACGATTCTGGGTATTATACTTCCTTACTGCTACAGAAGGGATCCAGAATACCATGTATGAGGTAATAAAGTGTAGTAGGGCAGAGATGTAGAAGCTGGGTATGAAAGCTGTTTCACTTGTACAGATTGCTAGTCAGTAAATTTTAGGTTTCCAGCAGCAGTGTTAGGAGCTATCTACTAGACTCCAAGGTAGCAAACAGCCCTGTGATTTTATTTTCACAGTGATGGGGTGTGGGATCCAGAGAAGTGGCATGCATCTTTATATCCAACGTCAGGAAGAGCTTCACCAGTGGAAAGCTTTAAAAAAGATTTGGATTCAGATCGGACTTCTCTTATGCGTAGGATAGTGGGTAAGTGCATTCTTAGAGCGCAAGACTCAAACCTGAGCATAGGCCATTGGCAAAACCTTTCTTTTGGTACAACAGCATCTCTAATTGTTTGATTGCATGAAATAAGAGTCAAGACAATCTTGGTTGCCCTGGCTGTAGTTTCTGGTGACTTATCTAAGAACAAACTTCAATAGCAGTAAGTTATTATATCCTACTATTCTTGTGATATGATAGTAAATACACTGCAATAATGCAGATGCTGGGTGCAATTGTTCTACTGTTCAAGACTAAGTACTTAGGTCTGTAGTAGGAAAACGGACTTCCTAGGAGACTGCAATGATTCCTCAGTGTCCAACTATAGATGTAATTATTTTTCCCCTCTGCACTTCATGTGGTCTTGCCTAGATTAGCTTTGCAAAATTAAGTCCTGAGTGTTTTCCTTCAAAAAGCTCTGCCATAGCAGTGAGGCTGTAGAACAGAAGGTTATTACACAAAGAGCTAGCTTGTATTTGCTTATACATTAAATTTCAGTGCTTTTTGTCTTGTCTTGGACTTGTAGATCCAAGGGAGCGAGTGAAAGAAGATGACTTGGATGTAGTCCTAAGCCCACAAAGGCGAAGCTTTGGAGGTGGCTGTCATGTAACAGCAGCTGTTAGCTCACGGCGCTCGGGAAGCCCATTAGAAAAGGAGAATGATGGTGTCCGTGTTATTGGGGGCCGTAGGATTGGCAGTGGAAGAATAATCTCTTCTCGTAACTTTGACAAAGACCACCGGAGTGGTGATAAGGACATACGTGACTCTAGAGATGCAAGAGACCGAGATCGAGAGAGGGACTACAAAGACAAACGCTTCAGGGTTTGTTCTCTCTTTTCGTGGCTGTATGTTAAATCAGAGGTTTTGGACACTTTGCTCTAAAAGCAACGGAGGCAGGCTGATTGCATGCAGTAGCTGTGTGGCACACAAGCAGGCCATTTCTTCTTAAAAGCACCCTTATAGTGTAAAGGGTGAGCACTCAGTGCTTCAGAATAAGTTTGAGTCCTTTAGACTGCTTAATTGGCATGTGTTTAATACTGTGTGTTTCACACACCTGGCCTGTGGTAGACTTAATAGCAAGATATTAAGAAGTCTAATAGTTCACTTGTAGTTCTTAACCCAGCAGTTGTCAGTAAGGGGTCATCTTTAACCTCAGCAGATGGAAGCTTTCCATGCTTTCAGGTATTTGTTTTCCTTTTAAAGGAGGAACCACTAGCCTAACTCTTAGGATGCAGACCAGTAGCCTTCAGTGTAATGAAGTAGAAATTCAACTGTAACAGTTAACATTGAAAAGCTTACTGAGCATGTGGAGTATGTGTATTAACTGTGTTTAGAAAAGAAAAACAGAATGGTGTCAAAAGGTTGTCGCTTGAGGTCAGGGAAAAATCTTGTGAAACAGCATCTTATGGTTAATATTTTTACCATCCCATTTCAGAGGGAGTTTGGCGACAGCAAACGTGTCTTTGGGGAGCGAAGGAGGAATGACTCGTACACTGAAGAGGAACCCGAGTGGTTCTCTGCTGGTCCTACAAGTCAGTCTGAAACCATTGAGCTCACAGGCTTTGATGATAAAATTTTGGAGGAAGATCACAAAGGTAGAAAACGCACGAGACGACGCACGGCCTCACTGAAAGAAGGTAATGGCAGCTCTGACAAGAGCTTTGCTTGTCTGCTGCTGTAGCATGTTGCTGGATGTAGAGGTGACTGTTACAGGTCAGGCAAGTGTAAAGAGTAACGCAGCTTACCAGCCTTTATCGTAAACTTGCGCTTAAGCTTTTGGTCATCCTGAAGCAGAAGATGTAAGGCCCATAAGTAATCTTTCAGATTGAAAGTACCTTTAAGTGGTAAAAGGCTATTTTTTCTCAAAGAAAGGCAGGACTGAGAGACTGGGAAGAAACTTTGTATGGGTGTTGAGTGATACAAGGGATCTGTAGGCTATTTAAAGGGTCTTGTTCATATTTGTATCTTGCTGGGTGCTAAAGGCTTGGTTTAAACTAAGCTAGTACCCTGAGATACTTCAAATATTTCTCCTGATAGCAATAGTATCATTGGAAACACGGAGTTGGACCTACAGCTGGCAGAAATGTAGCTTAAAGCTGAATGTGGAGACTATCTGAATTTGTCTGCTGTCATTGGACTTCAAGTCTACAATTATTAGTACCACTGCAAAGCTGTAGTATAAACTTCTCTGAGGCAAGAGAAATGACTTTGTAATGCTAGAAATTCTGCAGGTGGACAACCTGAACCTGAGGAGTTCAGGTTTAGTTGTGTATTCACTTAACTGAGATGTAGTACAGTTTCAAGCATGCTAGGTTTGTAATTGTCACAGCTTTTACAGCACCCATGCAAGTTTGAGTCTTCAAAATGACATGGGACTTACTCCTGCTGGAGGAGGAGGAGCAGTATTTGTCGTGTGTAGGCAATAACAAGAATTTATGTCAAGTACCAGTTCTTGGGGAATCTGCTCTCTAGGAAGAAGGCAGCTGCTGCTAAAGGATTCTTGATGGAAAAACAGCAACAGCTCTTAACTTACTGCAGCAGCTCTCTCTGCTTGGTGTGACATAACATCTGTCCTGTTCTTCATGCTTCCTGGGATGATCGGGATGCAGTTATTTACACATGATTCAATGGCATTTGTTATTTTCTTGAAGTAGATGGTCTTAATTAAAGACCAGAAGCTCTGTGCTAGGAATTTTAAGGGGTGCAAGTTTCTGTTGTGGCAGACTTCAACCAGCACAATGCAACTGGTGAAGTATCACATAGGTGGGTAGATTGGGCCTATGCTTCTAATTCCTAGTCAAATGCATTGACTGTTAAGGCACTGTTCCCTCTGGAAACAGTGAAGTTCAGTAACTCAGCAATCACTTGGGGTTTTTTTTTATCTTTTTAAGGGATAGAATGCAATGGTGGAGTGGCAGAAGAGGATGAAGTGCAAACTGTCCTTGCCAATGAAACGCCAGCAGATCAAGAAGTTCCTAGGGAAGCTGTTTTACAAGAACCAGCTCCAGGAGAGTTTGACTTCAATGAGTTCTTTAACTTGGATAAAAGTGTTCCTGGCCTGGCTTCGGTGAGGGTTGTTTGTTTTTTTTTTTAAGACTGGCTGTATTAATGAGAAGCATTTTTGCTGTTGCTGTGCTCAGTGAAAGCTAGAACTTGTTGCTTTGTGGAAGTTGCTTTATGTGGTGTGTAAATTTAAGATGAGCTTGTAGAGATTTAGATTTGGAATCTTAGGATGTTACTTTGAAGTGTTAATCCTGGGACTGGTTCTGTCTCCAAAGAAGGTGTATGAGGCAAACTAGTTGATTATTTGTCCTTTCTTTGATCACTGCTTGAAGACTCAAAATAGCATCCTGCAGGAATCTTCTTCGGAAGCATTATAGATATGTTGAGAGAAGGTTCAGTGTACAAATTCAGTATAGCTCAAAGCAACCTTTTGCATCTAAGTTTGGGAATCACAGCAAATAGGATGTTCAAGCTTCCTTGGAGGCTGTAAGCCTGAAGACACCTGACAACTATTGTCATTGACATATAGTGGTGTTCTTATTGGTACCAGTAATGTGGTTGAAATGATGTGTGTCTGAAAGGGCTTGAATCTGTACTACTTAAACCTCTGTGTTGTGGTCAGTTCATTATTGCAAGCTATTACTACAAAGTTAGGAAAACAAACATGGTGTCTTGATTCAGTCAAAAGCATGTTTAAACGATGTTATTCATGTGATACTCTGTGTAGGTAAGTCATAGGTGGAACGCTACTGGTACTTAGGAACTAGTAGCAAGACCATGAATAAGACTGAAACACCGTAAGTGTTTTCCAGTGTGGATTTTTAGCTGCAGCCATGATTTGATTGGATTTCTGGTACTTAGTTGATAGTGTGCAGTTCTTGAACACTTTATCTCTAGGGGTCATTGTGAATGGTTGGTGTTAACTTTTTAGTGTGAAAGCTGTAACCAGTCTGTTTGGTTTTCCCTATGTATTTTTTTGTTTTCACCACAAGAAGAGCAAAGCAGGTCCAGCAAGGACTGACTAAGCATAGGCCTAACTGACAGACTGATTCTGTTCTGACCTTTCCAGCACTAGGAGGAAAAGCTATTCTTGACTGTTCCAGATGGTATAACTGATTAGTAGGTGGAACTTGGGTAAAAAGCTTAGTATTACAAAAAAGTAAATGTGTTTTGTTTTTTAAATTGTATCCTGATAGCAAAGACACTGATCTGATACAGCTTAGAAATGTTATGGTTTAAAAAAAATGGAAGCCTTACATAGTCTTTAAAGTGAAAAAGCTGCTTGTATTAAAAAAGGTTCATATGGTGGCAGTTATTTGACAAATATATAGTGAAGAATTTTGTTTCCCCATAGGAGATATAAATTGTGTCCTTAGAATTGACAATCTCATTTTCAGTGTATCAGCAAGATGGTGTCCCCTTTCAAAAGTGGGGACTTCACAAGTCACAAAATACCTGTTAATGAAACTTTAGTAGGCAGGTATCTGTCAAACAATTGAGTCACACTAGCCAGAGCATATTGTCATGCTCTTTTTTTTGTGTTGGTGATGTGTCTGTGACAAGTGTTGCAACAGATTTGTACGTTTTCTGACTTGGCTGTCTTAATTCGTCTAACATGTCAAAGAGTCAAAACCAAATGGATGAATTCTATCTTGGTTTTGCTGTTGTAAGTAGTGTTGAGTGCCTCATGTTTCAGAGCAGACAGCTTCTCTGGCAGAAGGAAGCTGTTCTTTTTTTTTTCCTAGAAGGAAATGTGCTGCATGGTGCCTATTGAGCAGGCTTTTAACTGGATGCAAGGTAGGAGAAGCTTTAGTTTGAGTTCACTTTTATAATGTGCTAGGTTTTAAGTACTTGTAAGCCAAAGAAGTGAACAGTTGCTATAAACTATAATGACTTCTGACAGACTGTGAAGTGCTGCTTAGTGACCTCAGTTCTGCTGGGAGGCAGAAGGTGCTAGCTGCTGCTGATGCAGACTCCATGGACTTGAAGAATGCAGCCTTCTTATTCCCAGAATGGTTCAGTGTGTGAAGTGCAAGCAAGTAGCCCCTAGCTGTTGGCCTTCTCTGACCCCTTCTGGGCTGCTTGCAAGTCTTTGTACTTCATTCCAGTCCTTGAGCAGTGCAGGAACTAAATTGAATCACGATTACAGAAAATCCAATGGCTCAGAGAACTCTTCCTATACAGCTACAGAGATGAGTCCTGAGCCATCTGACTTCCAGAATTACTCATTGTTATAATTCGTTCTCGTTGTTGTGGCAAGTGTCTCTTTTTGAGCACATCCATTTTGGAATGGTGTACTTAGTGGTCTTTGGATGCCCTGATTATACTGGTTCAGTTACAGTTTTACTCTCAAATATCTGGCACAAATAAAAGATGTGTGATGGGTTATGCTATGTAACTGCTTGGAAGGAAAAAAAGGCGGTTCAAAGCTTTGAAACTTTTGGAACAGCATCAAGTTACCTGTAGGAGAATAATCCTGATTGCACAGTAAAGCTTCTCAAATGTTCTGATCTTGCTTCGAAAAAGATTATCTTTTTCCCTCCCTGATCTAGATGATAGAGGATGTGCTTGGGGAAGGCTCGGTGTCTGCCAGCAGGTTCAGCAGGTGGTTTTCTAATCCGAGTCGCTCTGGAAGTCGGTCAAGCAGCTTGAGATCTACACCACATGAGGAACTGGAGAGGCTGGCAGGTAAGACTGGGACAGTGCAGGGTCACATACCCTCCTTCTATATACCTTCCTACTGGTTCAATAAAAACATAGCAGATGGAGCTTTAGGACAGTGAATTCTCCCAGTTTAAGCACTTGATGTTCCTCGTGAAACTCTTAGAGTAAGCAGCTTGTAAATTTTAACAATTGTTCTTCTCATGCTTTTTAATGACTTTTCTGATGACTTTCCAGCTGATCTCAGGCAAGGGGTGCAAGGCATAACTTGTCAGTGCCCTACTGAAGTTGGTTGCCAGCGTGTGTTCATCTTGAGACATTGGGTTGGTAAACTGATGTCGCAGTGCTCCTGGTTTTGCTGTTTCAGGTCTAGAGCAAGCCATTCTGTCCCCTGGCCAGAACTCTGGAAACTACTTTGCTCCCATTCCATTGGAAGACCACTCTGAAAACAAAGTGGACATCCTAGAAATGCTACAGAAAGCCAAAGTGGACTTAAAACCTCTTCTCTCAAGTCTTTCAGCCAACAAGGAAAAGCTTAGAGAGAGCAGTAAGTGCCTCAGATATTGTCAAGTTCTGGTGATGCAGTATCTCAAGGCAAGAAGCTTGGTATTCTGGAAACTTCTACTGCTAAGTCCAGGAGTAGGAAGTACTATAGGTTTACTTACACTACTGGAAACCCAATATTCAACAGATCTCAGTTGTGAGATTCATCCCTGATTCTTTTCATCCTACTCACAGGATGACATCAGGACTCTATCAGACTGCCTTATTGGCCGTTAATAATCATAAGTTAAGATGATGTAAGTCTTGATCTGAGTTTCCAGCTTTGTTCATGTCATTTACATTTTCACATTGGAGAACTGTAATGTCAGCTCTGAAACTGTGGCATTTGAACTCTGGGTTTACCAAAACCTTGGTGTAAGTCATTCTTGCAAGTGTCTATAATGGATCTACCAAAACTTCAGTGCAGGTCATTCTTGCAAGCATTGGATCAATGTGGTTCATCAAGTATCAGTATCTGAGAAGATGAACAGTGGGTTGAGGATGTCAGTTTTTTCAGGTGCATGCTGTAAACTTGAACTTCTCTAGACTTGCTGCCACTTGAAATAGAGTGTCTGTGCTCACTGATGACTGCATTAATTAATATGAGATTTGCCTTAGTTATGTCAGCCTGGCCAGAATCACAGGATTCTGGGGAACGTGGTCTATTAGGATTCACTTTTGCTATGATCAGCTGCTTGAAACAGAATTCAGGGCTGACTTGAAACTTAATATTCAAAGGCATCTCCAAGTTAGGAATTTGCATGTTTGGGCCCATAGCATGCATGGAGGGTACAAAATGCATGTGTTCTTTGAAATTGCAAAGATCTAATTCTGAATTGCTTCCTTCTGGCAAGCAGCATGTATTGCCATGTAAACTGGACTGAACAAAAAGTGGTGCTCTGATGTGTGTCACTAGGAAGGAAAGCAACCAAGCACTGTAAATATTTATAAGCATCCAGTCTGGAACTATGGAATGTCAGCTAACACGTGGAGGACTTTTTCATAACTTGACTTAAATGGAAGCACGAGTCTTCTGTGTTCTGCTTAATCTGACTTCCCTACTAAAAGCTTTTTAAGCTTTGATCCTCACAAACAAAGGATGAGCAAATAAAACATTGGGGAAGCTTCCTTCACTCAAAAGTACCTGATGTGGGTTCTGTATTCCCCTAAAGCGCTGTACAGTTCTTCAAGTGTTGTGGAGGTTTCAGGTCAATTTTTCTTCACCAACATCATATTTTTCCTCATGTTCCATGCTGCATGTCTGCATCATTGCTTCTTTTCTCCACCTTCTTGCCCAAATTTCCAGTAAATCTTATTTCTTTGGGCCAACATCTGCTACAGCAACCCATGGCATGCTCCTGTCTCTTCTTCCTTTTCTCTTAAGGTGTCATCCCTTGTGATTTATGTTAGCTGGTCCATAAGGCACATCTAGCCTTGATGTCAGGTGCTGATAGATACCTATATATGCATACCCAGAGGAAAAAGTACAGCTTAATAACACTTGTACCTTACTCTGGTTATGCCAGTGAAATCTTACTATTGTGGCTTTAACTTCTCAGAAAGAAAAATCTACTTCAAACTTACACACAGCAAACAATGTGTGTAACTGAGTCTCCAAAGTATTTAAATACTCCAGGTATGTATTCTCTCTACTTATGATGGCTTCAGACAGCTTAACACACTGTCTTTCCTTAAGTATAAGGTAAATGGAGCTTTCTCAACTGAAAATGAACAGAGTTGTCAGATGAATAGTCAGACATGGTTTGACAGCCAGTAAGAATATCAGAAGATAAGTTTTTTTGTTCCTTGTTTTCAAACAATTTGTATTCAAGACCTGCATGAGAAGAACTATGATTTATTGCTCTTTCTCCTCTTTCTCAGCACATTCAGGAGTTGTACTTTCAGTGGAAGAAGTTGAAGCTGGGCTAAAAGGTCTGAAAGTAGATCAGGAGGGAAAAATTGCTACTCCATTTATGGCAGAGCAAATGGAAGAATCATTGAATGTCGCTGGCTCCAGACAGATCAAGAAAGATGGAGACATGACTGCGTTTAATAAACTGGTCAGCAGTATGAAGGCAAGTGGGACTCTACCTTCACAGCCGAAAGTCAATGTAAGTAGCAGACACCTGGCTCTCCTGAACTGTGCTAAGACAGGTTATGAACTGGAAATCCCTTACATGACCCTTCTGATAATGTGAGCCAGGACTGGATACAGCAGCATGATATTAAATGTAGGCTTACATTTAGAATATTGTTGCTTGGAGGGGAAGGGAAGTGCTTTGGTCCTTCTAGTTAATCAAATTAAGTGTGTTTCAGTTTAGAGTTCACAGGGTTTGATTTCATGTTAAGTTTCTAAAAGTCCCAGAACATTAATATTATGTGAGCGGTCTGATTGCCACTTTGCAAGTGGACTTGTGTGGATATCAAATTCAAAGGATTAATACCTGGACTTGAAAACTATAAATACTTGTCCCCCAAAAAATCTTGTATTACAGAAAAGTTGAATCTTCTCTATAGGACACTGATAACTAACATTCTCCTACACTTGAACTCATCCTGTCTGAACCTTACTTAATAAAACCAAGTGCATCTGTAGAAAAGGTACTGTCTGTATAACAGGCATCAATCTGCTCTTCATGGGAGACTCGCTGGTGTTAGTTTAGTGGTTGCCTTAGTGTTGGTTATTGAAAGGCATTTCTTAAAATGCTTGTAGTATGGTTACAGCTAACAACTGAAGCTTGGGTGTCTTGCTTTAGTGACCTCTGTTTTAATAGAGGTATGTCAGTGCACATTCTAATATTTCTTAACTTGGATTTTAAAACTGTTTGCACCAAAATAAAACTAAACTCAGTATCTGTTACCTGTAAGGTTAATATTAAACAAAAGACAATACTGAGCTTTAGACTGGAAGAGGTTCCAGTGTAAGGTTTCATCCTGCCACTTAGTACCTAAACAGTATGCTTGACTCTGAAGCCACCAATTGCTGCTACTGGCACCATATAACAAATCTAACAACAGAGCAAGCTTTTTCCTGCTGAACTCAACACAAGGCCTTTCAGCTTCATTCCACTTCATTAAAAGATAGTGAAGAATGTAAACTTGCCTTGTGAAGAACTTGCAATTTCCCACTTAAGTCAAGATGTTAGTTTCTGACATCACTTTACATAGACATGTAATTTTGATGCATAGAAATGCAGCTTAAAAAATTAATATGCATGAACCAAAGGGTGTTTCTGTAGTTTCAAGTGACCACTTGGCCCAAAGCTTCATCTCCAATTTACACAATTATATAGATACATATATCTGAAACTTGATTACTGCACGTTCAACTACGTGTGTGCAATCTAGCACTAGGCATTTTCTTAGCTAGGAAAGATCTGTGAGCCAGCTCATCCCTTAACTTTGCTGGAATTTTATTTGACTGATGCATAAATGATGGTTCTACCAGAACAAGGGAAATTGTTTCTGTTACTGAGGCCAATGCAGATGCAACAAATGCATCAAGAGACAATCCATAGCTGGTTTACTATGTGTTCATTTTCTTAGCAGAGCCTTGAGAGCCACCTCATGTCACCTCCAGAGATACCAGGCCAGCCTCTATCAAAGAATATTCTGCAGGTACTTCTTGGGGGGGGGCAGCAGTGGAGGGGGGATTACTTCAAAGTATATCCACCATGAGAAGAAAATGAATTATTTGAACCTAAGGTATTTAAGGCAGTTATGGGGTCAGTAGTCAGACATGACTCTCTACAGGGAGAGAACTAGTTACTAGTTCAGTAGAAATTTGATTGTTGTGCTATTTCCCATGATTACAACTTGAAAAACCTGGCTAAGTGCCTAATTTTAAGGGCAGTCCAGAATTGGTGTATCTAGTTGTACAAGTCCACCTTGTCTCTTCAACTTGCTATAAATAGCCTGTAGTGTAGTGAAACAAGCTCATTTGTATAAATTGATCATACTCAATGTTTTTTCATTGCTTATTCCTAGGAACTTCTTGGTCCACCCATTACCAGACCTGCTTCATCAAATGTCTTAAGTGGCCTCATAGGTGGTTTGGAGCCTGCATCCTCTTTACTGACACAAAGAGCACCTTCTCCCCCTATCCCACCTGTGTTTCCAACTCGAGCTGCTTCTGCAGATTACCTGCGCCATAGAATATCTTCACCCATTGGTGAGACTGGTTGAAAAACAGCTTTTTTTTTTTTTTTTTTTAAAGAATAATTTACAGAATAATAGATTTCTGGCACTTGGTGGGCAGCTAGGTCAATGTCTGCCTCCTGAGTGCAAGATGCCTTTTTATGTATTAATCTCTAGTGTTAAATTAATCTCCAAAACAATATAGATGTCTATGATGGATCAACTGGACCTCACAGTAAATATTGGTGTGGAGTAATGTGCAGTTACAGTATAAGAAGGTAATTCTCAGGGACTGCTTATCCATTTGTATTGCAAAGCACTACTTGTAGCTTCCCTGTAGCTCTCCAGCCTAGTGACAAGGAAGAAATTAAGCTGTCTGTAGATTTAAAGGGATGAACTGAGAGCCTTCCCAAGGAATCCTTAATGAAATGGAATTGTTGAACTTAAGGATGTATGTTATATATTAATGAAAGAAACTGTTAGTCCTTTCAAATACAACTGTTGAATGTTCCTTAGGTTTTGGACAAGGTTCTCAGCAATTGCTTGGTGATCCATTTCCAGGTGTAAGGAAGCCCATGAGTCCAGTTGCTTCACAGGTTAGATCAAATGGTTTTTGCTTCATCTTTTTATATTGTATGGTCTAGAACTAACTTCTGAAACACATACATAACTGATGCATTCAGATGTTTGTGCTTATTTAAGTTCACTGAGTGTGAGGGTGCAAGTAATCTGGTACAGTTTCAAAACCTCATTGCAGTTGGACCCATCTTAGTATCTTCAGTGGAAGATTTCTTTGAGACCTCATTGTCTGTCAATAAAACAGATGGCTGTTGGTGGGCTGACACTTTGAAGCCAGAAGTAGTTACAGCAGTAAATCTTCAGTGTGTTCAAAAATGCTCAACCAAATACAATCTTTTATTTGTGTGTTTTATACAATTCTACTTCAGATGAGTCCCTTGGAAATACAGCAGGCTGCATTGGAGGGACTGGCATTACCACATGACTTAGCCATACAGGCAGCAAACTTCTATCAGCATGGCTTTGGCAAACCACAAATGGACAAAAGCAGAGATGGCTACAGAAACAGGTGAGTATCTGGCTGCAAAATGTAAGGGGATCGCTGTCAACTGATTTTTAATGTGGGTATTATTTTTCACTAGCTATTAGTACTAGTCACTCAAGCTTGTATTGGTTCTCAGCAATCCTGCATATCATTCTGTGCCAAGAGTAGAGCTGCTGCTTACTAACTTCCTCTCCCTTAACAGGCAGCAGCGAGTGACTAAGTCACCTGCCCCTGGACACAGAGGGAATGCATCTTCTCCAGCCCCTGCAGCATCCATCACTAGCATGGTTAGTACCTAATGCATGAGGATTGCAGGGAAAGCTGTAAAAGTGTCTGCAGTAACTAGATTATAATGATAGTAAATTGATAAGAGGAAGGGAGGCCATAGAGATACAACGTGAATATGATTGTATCAATGGCTGCATGATCCAAGAACAAATTATACTCCGTGCTTAATGTCTTCACTTTGGAAAATGGCTTTCTCTGAGCACTATCTCTTCTAAGACTGAAGAAGCACTGTTAATATTGCATCTTCTGAAACAAAAGGAAGAAAACTGAAAACTCGGGCATTCTGTTTTGGTACTTAAGCTTTCAGAAGACAGTTTCTGAAAGCCATTAGCTACTTTAGAGAACAGTTGTATGAAGAGACTGATCCAAAGTGTCTGAAGTTGAAATATTACTTGAGAGCTTCAGGGTTGCTTTGAAAACAAATAAAATCTCAAAGCCAAGCTGTGACCTTGCTGCCTTCAGTACTGTGTAGAATGTTGCTTTGATCTAAATTTGATCAGTCAAGTACTTGCTTGCAGCTCAGGACTAACAGACTCAGCTGCTAAATCAAATAAGCACTTCTGTTTTTATTCCAAATGACTGGCTCCCACAGATGCTCTGTAACTGAATGGGCAATAGTTTTCTGCAGCTCTATCAGCCCTGAGCTCATACAGGTAAGGCAGCTCTGTAGGATCTGTTGCTGTTATGAACGAGTAGCAAGGAGGAAACAGCTGTAATTTAAAATACAGCTCATCTGGGTTGGTTTTTTTCAAGCCTGTTAAATGTGCATTTAACTTGGCAAGCATCTGCTGGTTTCAATAAAGATATTGGACTTCTGCAAAAAGCTGAAGTGCTTAAACCATAAAATGAAGATACGGAGTGAGGTGAAGTAAAATTTGTGGGCACACAGTGGCTGATTGAAAACAGCTTGAAATGGGAAGGATGTGCTAGAATTGGTGTCCACCCACAACTAAGTGTGGCCTAGATAATGAGCACTGAGTAAAGGTGCTGCTTCTTACTATGTTCTCTGCAGCTGTCTCCTTCCTTCACACCTACCTCGGTGATTCGCAAGATGTATGAGAGCAAGGAAAAGAGCAGAGAGGAGCCAGTTTCTGGGAAAATGAAAGTCAGTGATGGTAAAGATGAAAATCAGAGGCCAAATGAAGGTATTGTAATGGCTTTAAAGTAATATATATAAAAAAAAGATTTGGAATAGAATCAAAGACCTGCAGTACATAATACGCCCAGGCTAAATTTAGACATTCCCCATTTGTGGAAATGAGGAGGGTGTGGAGATATGAGCCTCTAATGAGAGGAACAGTTAGAACTGTGGAGAAGGGTACACTTCCAAGTGCAGTGTTGGGTTTAAATCCATTTTTTCCCCCCCTTATCTGTCATTTTGTAAGTGATGGTGACACTAAGACCTGGACCAGAACTGTTTCTTTGCAATTGGTTTTGATGAACAAGCATAGTAATAATAATGCTCTGTATGCCTCCACACCAGTCACTGAATGCAGGCAACTTACAGCCCTCTTGAGATATCTTACAATCAAAGTTGAGACCAGTTAAGCTCTTCAGAGATCTGTAGCAGATCAAGGCAGCATTTTGTCACTCTAACTGATGTAAGAGGCTAGTAAAAGGAAATGCTTGATACCAATTGCCTGAGCCTGTAGGACTGATATGTCTAATTGCCATGGTGTTTTACTTCAGTACTAGTAACCACAGAGGTAATTCAAGGTCCTGTTACAGAGTGGACTTCTTTCCTTTTAGTGTTCCAACTATTACTCCTACCTCAGCTGGTAGCAGATGACTCAAAGATATTTTAGGCCTTGCCTAACTGGTTTAGGTGATCTGTGGAAGTAGCTTCTTGTGATGCTTTAGTGTTCCAAGCAGATAACCAGATGTCAGACATAAAAGGCTGCTGCTAACCCCCAGACACATCTAAACTGAAAAACCACTTTGGGCTAGATTTGTGCCAATACTGCAAATGATAATACTGTCTAGGGAGGATCCCTTGTACCTCCTGTTGCCTTTAGGACTGATTCTTCCATGCTGCCAGCTCAAAATCTTTTGAGAAAGAATAGAAAGTAAAGGTTGAGTTACTGCCTGTTGTGACCTAATTTAAGTTCGCTGTCAAGGAGTTTCTGTGAAACATTCCTTCTCATTACTGTTTTGAAATCATTTGGCCAAAAGTATCCAGGAAAGACCGATGCTTATTAATATATGATGCAAGTTCAGTTAGTCCTGGAATCTAGCTATCAAATCCAGTCATTAGCTTAATTTTCATTAGGGGTCATCCCTAGCTGTGGACTATAATAGTTGTATTCAATTCTAGCTACAGATAACCTACTGTCTAGTTCTGTGGAGAATGCAGATCAAGAAACTTTGCCCACCTTAGGTACCAAACTACCCGCACTGCAGCGCTCTGCATGTTCCACACCTCTTACCCAAGCAAATCGTTGCACCAAAGAGCAAGACTACAGGCCTAAATCAGCTGGTAGGAAGACTCCTACAATGGCCTCCCCAGTACCAGGAGGCCCTTTTCTTCGTCCTGTTCATCAAGTACCCCTTGTTCCCCATGTACCGATCGTACGACCTGCTCATCAACTGCATCCAGGATTGGTCCAGAGAATGCTGGCACAGGGGGTTCATCCACAACATCTTCCTCTGCTGCAAGCAGGTAATTCATACTTACTATTTTCCCCCTTAGGCTAATGCATCTTCTCTGTAAGACTGATTTTGTTAGGAACAGCAAAAATTGAAACTCATTACTGGTCATATTTCTTACATCAAAACTTACCTTTAAAACCAGGCCATAAATTCCAACCCATCTAAATATATAAATGCTTGGTTTGCTTTAATTCCTAATGCTTATGGGGTAAAGCATTTCCTCACTCTTCTTCAACAGGTATGCTTCCACCTGGAGTAGACCTGTCTCACTTGCAGGGAATATCTACTCCCATCCTTGGCCAACCTTTTTACCCACTACCAACAGCAAGCCATCACATCTTAAATCCACGGTCTGGGACACCTTTGCAGCTAGCAATGATGCAACAGCAGCTACAACGATCAGGTAGGCTAAACATAAGAGTAAGGGCACTAGAACACTGACTGGCCTTCCCCAGATGCTATACTTGTTGCCCTTTTTGAGTATACTTTGAAGCTACTTTAATTCAGATACTCATAATGACTTCTGTTGTGTGGATACTGGAGCAGTTTTGGTGACAGCAGGCTTTTGCCAGCAGGTCCAAGTGAGGCATTAAGTTTCAAGGTACATTTTATGACTAATATCTGCCTTTTGCAGCTTGTGTGCAGTCTTCATTGCTGGGTGAGAGGCCTCTTGCCCAATCTAAAATAAGATGCTACTTGCTTCTGGCCTTCCAGTTAAAACCTGCATTATTCTGTCCCAGACTAGCAGTGTTGGGCAGTTTATGGAAGTGTTAATAAGAAACATGCACAGCCCAGAGTTCCCAGGACGAATAGCATGAGTGCAAGCAATGTTTGACTCATGTGCCTTATCAGGTGATTGCTCTAGGCCAGATCTTTAGTGTTGGGTGAACATTACTCCACCTCTAATAGCTTTACATTTCACAGGCACTGGAGCACAGGGATCACCCGCTGGTGCACAAACAACCCCCCAAAACGTGCTGCCTCGGACTGGGTTATCTCATGGGCACACACAGCTCGACCATCGCCCCAGCCAGAGGAGTGGCTCTCCCATTGGCCTTGCAAAGTGGTTTGGTTCCGATGTCTTGCAGCAACCTCTCCCTTCTATGCCATCCAAAGTCATCAGTGTAGATGAACTGGAATACCGGCAGTGAACAGTGACCACTGGGTGGAACACTTGTGATTCTTTAGATTGGATAAAATGTCCATAGTCAGGACTTCACCTCTGTTTGGGTTTTTTTGGGCTTTTTATTTTTAGCACTCTGTGCAAAATTTCTTTTCAAGAGACTAAAGCACATGGCACCTGTCCTGGTCTCATGTCTGCATCAAGACTAAAGGATCCATTATGGCTTGAATAGTGAAGCCTGAAGAAATTTAGATGCAAGACAAAGCCAGTTTAATCCTGGAAGTGTCTATTTTTCTTTTTGTAAGATATGTGAATGAAGTGCTGATATTCTCTAGTGTAGAGGTAGCAGCTATTGGTTCCTCCTGCAGAAAACTAAATGTATAGACCCTTGTGTACAGACTTGTGTATAAACAATCTTTTGTATATATACACATAGACTAGCCTTTTTGAATCTATACAGCTGTACATAAGAGTAGCTGATAACAGTTGAGCTTTAGTTGTGCCTATGGTTTGGA
Organism: Melopsittacus undulatus; assembly: GCF_012275295.1. Taxonomy (NCBI): domain Eukaryota; kingdom Metazoa; phylum Chordata; class Aves; order Psittaciformes; family Psittaculidae; genus Melopsittacus; species Melopsittacus undulatus. The sequence goes on along the minus strand of NC_047538.1, from coordinate 12,408,113 downwards.
TCTTTCTCCATTGTGTGTGTGGGACTTACTTTAAGATTAAAGTTGCATATCTTAAGTGTGAGTGAACAGGATAAAGTTGCTTTGCCTTTTCTTGCTGCTCATCTCCTTTGGGCCTCCCCATCACATTCTTATGTCACATACTGTGCACTCAGTGTAGCTGAAGTGTCAAAAAAAGCCCACATCTTGCTGTCTGTAACAGAGGTCTGACTCCTTGTGTGTGTGACTCCTGCCACCAAATCAAAGAATTGCTTAGTCTTCAAACAGCCGTGATGATGGAACTTGGTATAGTAATGATGAAAGTCAGATCTTCAGTCTGCCATGGAGGCTGTAGGTACCTGCTGGTCATGGCTCTTTCAAGAGGGCTGGTGCTGATCCTTGTTTAGCTGCAGTATATTCCTTTTTTTAATCTTTCAAACCTGTTATTAAAGGTCATCAAAATGGAGCCTTTGAATCCTCACCCTTCAACTCCTAAGTCATATCTGTGGTATGCTCTGTGCTGCCTCCAGCTCTGTGTAGGGAAGAGAGTCCCAAGAACTGTCTTCAGTCTAGTGTGCATCTACTGATGCAGTTACTGTGAAACTTCCTTGGAGTCTTGTTCTGTGGCTTGAAAGGGGGAGGATGGGGTAGTTTTGTGATCTTACTGTGTATATTTGGTTTTAAAATACTATGTTCCTTTTAAGCCTGTTTCACTTTCCTTGAACAGTTAAATGTTCTCTTCCATCCTTCTGCATGGCTCCTCATGTCACTGTCTCACTTGTGTTGAGTCTAGTCCTGCTGTCATGTCCTCTCTTTAGCGTAGGCCTGTGTGCTCTTTAAAAGGTGAAAGCAAACCCAGAATTCTCACAGACTTGCTCTTTCTTAGGTCTCACTGAATGCAAAACCAGCAGTGGGGCGGGGGGTGGGGGGAAGAATCACTTGCCTGTATTATACCAATTGCCAGCATGCTGTGGTGGGTTTGTTTCAGTCTGGCAGAGACAATGTTGTACAGAAATAGCAAGCTGAAATCTTCAGTGTGGAATCTGTTGGGGGTCACCCATATACTCCTAGCAGTTGTTCCTAAAACAATCTGTGTAAAACATGCAATCACCAGCTTGTCCTTGTAAGATTGTTTTCATACTTTTTTAACTCGACACTTTCCCAGTAACTTTCTGTAAATAAAGTTGATTCTACCAGCTCTCTGTATCTACTGCTCTTGAACTAAATTATGTCAATGTGTTGGTTGAGTTTTTAGCATTGTTGGAGCTGAATCTGCAGAGAATTTTGATGGGGCAGAGAGAAATAAGTTTGAAGGTAACTGCCCTCACTGTACCCATACAGTGGGATTGCTGCATTTAAATGTAGTTTTGTACAGCCATGGTTTAAGTGCAAGGCAGGAGATTTTGGTGTACTAGAGCAACTCCTAAACCTTCCAAGCCTTAAGAAAGAGTGAATGAGGTTCACTGTTCACAGTCCAGGCTCATAACCCAGCACAGCTGCAGTAGATCAGCTCACTTAATGCAGGAATTTACTTTTAAGACTAGGAAAAATGCTAGGGAAATAAATGCTTAAAGTAGAATCAAGGCTGAGTAACAACCACTGTTGTAAGCTTTAGTGATTTATCACCCATTCAAGCACTGTCCTTTTATAATAATAGGTGTAGTAACATGAGATCTGGCTCTATGCCCTTTAGTCCTGTTTATAAGATACAGTTCTCCAACCTGTGTTCTTCATGTTTTGTTCTAATTTAGAACAAAATAATTCCTGGCATGTGAAATTCTTTGCAATTTAGACAGATGTGTATATGCAGCAGAAAATCATCCCAGGCATCAGTGCTTTCCTGTGTGATTTTGCCCTTGTAAAAGTAATTTAATGCAAGTTTCTCGTCTGTGAGTTCTGCCAGAACAGGGCACTGCAGTGTGACTTGGCCAGAAATACCAGTTTACCATGCAATAAGGTAAAGAACAATACTAAAAAAACAATACCCATTTGTTAAAAGTTTTCACAGAATCGGCCTGTTCTTTGCCACTTACAACTAAAGACAAATTTCAGGCCCAGCAGCAGACTGTGTGAGAACGACTTTATTTCTTCACAATCTGAATAACATCTTCATCTTCCAGAGTATGGTCTTTACCAACCTTCTGAGGGTTGTGTTTAACAGATGAACCCCAGACCAGTGCACTGAAAGGAGAAGAAAACTCAAGTTTAAAAGGCTTAGAAGTGTAGCATGCCAACACTGGAACAGCAGCTATTTCCGTCACAAAGCTAATAGAGAAAGCAATGCTTAAGAGCTATTTTTATTCTCCTGCAAGTACCTGGATGAGTGAGATCAAAACAAACCATGAAGTCATCCAAAGTACTTGTACATACAGGACAATGGCCTGGAATGGTTCCTTCAAATATTTCATCCCCACAGAGGAAATTTATCCAGGAAAGAGCATAGGAACATCAAATACAGTAACTTGTCACAGGCAGATCAGTTCCCTCAGCATTAATAAAAAAAATCTAATAACCCTTCTCCACTTCTAGTTTACAAGAGAACAAAAGAACACACCAGGAGGTAAATATTTCTCTATTAATTACTTTTCTACAATACTTACTATTTAAAGTCTTTGATGAGATTTTTGTGGATCTTCATGCAAAAATCCTCCACTGTGGTCTTGCAGTAAGGTAGTACCACAGGAGAGGTGTAGTCTGGGAGCTGCCCTTTAGGTTTGGTGTAGCTGTAATGCAGGTGGAACAATCAGTCAATACCAAAACCTCTTCCCTTTCAACCCATCATGAAACCTCATAGATCACTTGCACTGTCATCCTTGTGCCACGTTCCACTGTTTCAGTGGTGACAATAGATACTCTGTAAAGTGTTTGGTGTTCCTAAGCTGAAATTGCATCTGGGTAACCAATGTCTGTAGCAGGTCCTCCCTTGTAACTGCAAAGGTTTATCACTAGTGAGCTTAAACAATGATGAAACTGGAAGAGTTGATGGAAAAAACACCCTATTATAACTCCAACTCATGATTTATGTTTTTTGGGGAAAACCCCAACATATATTGGGAAAAAAACTGACAAAAGCTGCAGCCCCAATACCTAAACACTCTAAATCCCTTTTTACAATAGATGTTACATTGTCACAAGAACATAGATTCATGGAGCAGGACTATTAACAGCTTCAGTCATTAATTTATCCAAATAAATGCATGAGAAGTATGAGGTAAACCTGGAATAACTTACCTTAAAAATACCCAAAATGCTAGATGAACTAAAGTCAGTTCTGTTCAGAGAGCTGAACACATGACAGCCCGAAGAGACTACCCCTACAAGTCACAACTTTGCACTAAGTTTGACTAGAATTCCATGTTTTCAGGAATTTTTTAAGAGGTACTTCGGCCTTGGTTTCACACGGTGCTTGTTTAATTACCCTACAAGTTCAAAACACAGCCCTTGTGACTTTTAAGGAGCTGTCCATCACACTACAGACAAGGAGTATGATTTCCAATTTAAAGAGTGAACATACTTCAGTGACAGAAGAAATCATCATTTGAAAGCTGGAGCTCTAAGCTAGTAGAAAACCCTTATAAAACAATCATAATTCATCCATTCTTGAGACATCCTTCAGTCTCAGCCTTACACTGAAATCCACAAAAGACAGTAACTGCGACTCACATTCGTACTAGCTTTAAGTAGTCCCAAATTTTCTCCAGCAGATCATCGAAGTTCCAGCGATGATGAGCAGATATTGGTACACAGTGGGGTACTTTGTAAATAATATCTAGTTCCTCAATGGAAATTTGGTCAATTTTATTTAGGACATAAATGCATGGGATGTAAACCCTGCAAAGAGAAAGAAAACGCTGTTACTGCAGCCTAGCAGCATCAGCTACCTTCATCAGAAAGACCTCCCATCTCCCTGTGCTGATACCACATCACTAATTTAGCTTCTATGGGAAGCAGACAAGAGAAACAACTCTTTGCAATAGAAACTGCAGGTTAGAAACAAAGCCAAGAGCCCAACAGTACCTGTTTCCTTCAACAACATCAATGAGGTCGTCAGCAGTGGCGTCACTGCGCAGTGTGACATCAGCATTGTGAATTTTGTACTCTGCTAAGATGCTCTTCACTGTTTCAGTATCCAGCTCACTCTGAGGACACTGAATGTAGACACAGTGTTAAGGAATTGAGTTTACAGTCAATACAACATTACAATGAATAATACTATCACCTAGCAATCACTGCAGGTAGATTACTAGAAACAATAGCACTGTAAGTTCCTGAACTTGACCATGATTTGACTATAGTTAGCCTCAGAAGAGGGGACAAAAAAAGGTTTAAATCCTAACAGCTTTATTTACATTAGCACCCACTGACATCTGCAATCTTTCTTGTCAACCTGGGACCAGTTGCAATACAAATCTATGCATTTACCAGTTCAGTGCCCAGACAACTACGTGTTAAGCACTTAGATCCCAGGTATGAGTTCTGATTTTTGGTATCTATCTCTGGATTTCTATGCTTTTAAAGATTTGGTGGTAAATATGAAATGAGTAGCAGTCCAGGTTGAAAGGCCAGAACTCCAAGCAATCCTCTGCAGAACAATGCTGTAGCCACCAAGTGAAAGGCAGGTTTTGTAAACTCTCCTTTGGACCTCAGAACCTGTAATTGTTGGAAAGCAGCCAAGCCTCTGATTTGGGGTGGAGGAGGTGGTCGGGCTCCTGGAATAGGTATGGATAGTCTCCATGACAAGTTAACTGCAGCAGGAATGGTCCCAGGGACACTGTTAACTCCAAAAGCCTCTTTCCTCAATCAGTTTTATTATTATTACTTAGGTTAAAGAAAACTTTTAACTTACTGTGGCTGTAAGGTTAATGCCTCCTTTATCCTTTTTTTTAAAGCCAATATTGGGAGGCTTACTATTCAGACGAATTCCAAACCCCTCCAGTTCATTCTCAATTATTTTCTTGTGACCAAGGGGTTTTAGCACATCCAGAACAATCAGAATGAGGTTACAGGTTCGAGCAACTGAGAATCGGAAAAAGAAAGTAATCTCTCAATAAATGTAACACGCAATCTGAGACAACACAACACAAAATACGGCTTAGTGACACACATTATATGACAACATTAAAGCCCTGAAGGCTCGTTCATAGTATGTTTTTAAATTGCACTATGAGACTGAAGTTTGTAGTGCTGACCAAGCGTCACTGACATGTAGATCCTTACACATTGTAAGAATCCCAGAGGCTGGAAAAATCTTCCATCCAGTCTACATTCAGACCCCAGAGTGATGACAATAAGCTAGGAAAAGAAATTAAGACACCAGCCTTGTTTAACATGGGATCACATCTGCCTTCAAAACTGGTAATATACTTTCACTGCAGTGTCAATGCAGAGCAAGAACTCAGCAAATGCATAAAGCCAGAACTGAACACAGCACAAAATTAAAATGACACTACTGCTTCACAGTAAACTGCTCAATTCCAGCATATAATTCAAGCTTTTGAAAGACATCAGAAATGGTGATTCAACTTTTCTTTCTCATAAAGTGTTGTAGCTGAATAAGAGAAAGAATTATGCCTGCAGCTCTCATACTCACCTGCAATGACTTGCCGCCCTCTGCCTTTACCATCCTTGGCACCTTCAATAATTCCTGGGAGATCAAGTAGCTATTTGTTCAGAAGGAGGAAAGTAACTTGTGAGAAAAATACTTTTCTTCATGGAGAAAATAAAGCCTATTTTACCTTCCTTCTAAACCAGCTACTGCAAATCTGAATAGAATATGGCAAAACTGTTTCCTATATATTGCATTACTCCACATACCCTGTTGGTACAATGCAATAGATCATCTCATAGAGAATATGAGAACTCCCCAGAGCAAAGTGAAAAGCAGAGTAAAATTAGTTTTCCTCATGGAAACATTTCCAATGTATTACCAAGCTCTTCTAAATGTCACTTGTAACCTGCTAATGTCAGGCTAGACCATTCAGCCATAACACCACTGCATCTAATATACACACCCTCCTATCCCCACAGACACAAAAAGATCTCACCTGTATCTTTGCTCCTTTGTATCTAATGACTCCAGGCACGGTAGTTAGCGTAGTGAATTCATATGCTGCCACTTCAGAGTATACACCAGCCAGATTACTTAGAAGAGTAGATTTCCCTACTGATGGAAAACCCACAAACCCAATTCGGGCATCACCTGTCTTTGCAACATCAAAACCTGCAAATAAGGAACAAAAATATTAAAGATCCCCATTTTCTAACTTTTCAGGTTCTGGACAGCAGTCCTGCTATTACTTTCAATATTGCCTGAATGAAAGCCGGTAAGGTTCCCTCCAAGGAGGATGACAAAGTGAAACATAGTTCACAATCTATATTGCCTTGCACAACTTTGTCTGTATAACACTCCGTGGCATGTACCTGTCCAGAAAGTACAGGCTGCAAGGTTTCCCAGTGGGCTACACCTGTCTTCAGTGTAGGTGGCACTTTAAGCACTGCAGCTTAGACAATTTAAACCTTTATATATAAAACCAGGCAGTGACTGCAAGATGCATCTTATGTAAACCCTCCTCAGACTTCTGCAAATTCAAGGTTTTATCAGACAAAATGCAAAGCCCTTTCATTCACGCTTCAAAAAGGGCTGCACCCCAAAACCCTAGAAAAAGGCTACAAAGCACGACCAAGCTCCTGTACCAGGACGGACCAGAGGGAGAGAAAGCTGCTCCAGTTTATTCTGCAGACAATCTGATAACGATTTAAGCAGACAACAGCCACCCCCGTTACACACACGTACATCACACACCCTCCGCTCCGGCAGTAAGGAGCTGCCACTTCAGCGGAGGCCTTCCCGCAGAACAACGCACCTTCCCCGGGGCCGCTGCCGCCGCCTCCTTTGGGGGTGATGAGCTCCCGGCGCAGCTTGGCCAAGCGGGCTTTCAGCAGCCCCAGGTGGTGAGCTGTGGCCTTATTCTTCTGCGTCCGGGCCATCTGCAAGAGCACGGAACCGAGGACTCGACATCGGGAGAGGCTCTACCCGGCCGCACCTCCCATCCCCCGGTGCCGGCAGGGCCCTGTCATTCCCTCATGGAGCGGGAACCACCTCCCCCGCGCCCCAAGCACCACGGGTCCTTCGTGCCCAGCCCACCCCCAACCGGGTATAAGGCATTACCTCAGCCTCGATCTCCGCGATCTTTGCCAGCGTGCCGCTCATCTTGGCGACTCGTCCCGGGCCCGGCAGCGGTTACCACAGCTGCGGCCCTCCCCAGGCGCGGCACGGCCAGGCCCGGCAGCGCGCAGGCGCACAGCGACCTCTCGCGTGAGTGAGGCCACCGCTCGCGAGAAGCGGCGGGAGCGCGCCGAAACGGCTAGGCGGGAAAGAGCTCGCGCACTGAGTTGCCCGGGGGTGCTGTAGCGCCCCCTACGCAGCTGCCGCCTCAGTACCCCCCGCGCCGCCTCTGGCGGGGGGCGCCGGTGTCCGTGTGGGGTGGGCTGCGGCTCCGGGAGGAGAGGAACGGTGTGAGAGGGAAGAGGAGTGTGTGTGTGAGTGTGTGAGTGTGTGTGAGGGAAGAAAACGTGAGAGAGAAAGGGGCAGGGCAGCTGCAGGGATCGGCATGAGCCGGGTGTTCGACAGAACTGACGGAAGGCTGAAGGGCGGGGGGAGTCGCACAGCCGTTGTGAGGCTGAGGTACTCCTCTGTGAGGGAGGCAACAGGGCTGCTGCAGCCGGCGTTCCGCTGAGGCTCCGGGTGTCCGTTTGTGAGAGAAGATGCGCGCTCGGGGCGGCGGTGGCGGGGGGGGCCGTGTGGTGAGGGCGGGCACTCGCAGGTGAGGCGGCGGGTGCCTCTCCCTGTGGTAACGCTGGACCTGGCGCCTCGACGAACGCGGGGATCCGCCTCTGCCCTCGTCCTCCCTACAGTACTGCTCATCACCAGGTGTGTAGATGTGCATATGTATTCCACAGCCCTGCCGAGCCGGGCAGAGCTGCTCGTAGGACAGCTTCCGTTAGCTGATGCTTTGCAAACCCAGGACTTCCACAGTGAAGCTTTCGCACGGCTCCTTTCAGATGAGCCCAGGCCATACCGCTTAGCACCAGGGATATCTGTCACTGTCCGCTGAACACAGGCTACTTATATAGGTAAAGAATTCTGCCCTTAATGCCCCTTCAAACATTAAAAAGCCCAGTATCTCCAGGTTTTGACAGTATCCCAAGAAGCCGAACAGTTGGATTTGGAATAAAAAGTATTTTTATGACGTAAGGAAATATCTTTTAGATTCTCCCAAGTTTCTTTCCCTGTCATATTTTGTCTGAATTGGAATAATTTATGGAAGCATTTTTTCCTATATTTAGTGACCTTTCCTTCTGTCTCAGTTTTTTACAAAGTCCTTTTCTTTATGGCATAGCTCAGCGTAAAATAATTTTTTTCCTTTTTTTATTATTTTCTTAATGAAAAAATAAGCTCCTCGGCCCATACTGTAGCAGTGTTTATAATGATAACACTTGCAGAATCACCTGCCATGTCTTCAGACCGGATTCTGAGCATCATAAGACTGACAAAATTTAACTAACCTTGTAACACTTTTGGTAACTGAATTGTTACAGATCATTAACTTCAAGTTAACTTCTTTAGGTTACAGGATAAAGGAGAAAAATATCCCTTTCTGGTCTCATCTTAATCAAAAACCAGCCTTTAATGTCATAAACAGTAAATGTGTTCTTATAAACTCACTGCCTCCAAAGCTCATTTATTAAGTCTAACTGAAAAATGTTTTCCCAAGTGTGGGCTGAATAAATAAAGATGTCAATAAAACATGTAGTTTGCAAATTTAGCTGTGGGGTGAGTTTTGTTTTCTGGTTTAGGTATTCACAGTGGTTTTAATGCACAACTGCTCAGTGTATGCTCTTAAATCCTTTTTATCCAGAAAGTTACTCAAGCAAAGATTCAATAAGGAATTTAGGCACCTAAAAACTTCTTTCAGTGTTGAATATTGTTCTTAATTACCTGAAGAGAGTAAGAGTTTAATAATTTGCCTGATTTTTATTTTCCTAGCCGAATTAACACTTTATAATCGGTTAGAACAATAGAAAGTAGTTTATATTAGCTTAAAACAACATCCTCTTTTAAGCCTCAGAAAGGTTTATTCAATAGAAATTCATTTCAGATTGTACATAGGGTGTAATTATTTTTATTTAGTGTGATGATTCTTGTGAGTTTTTTAATAGAAAGGTGTTTTAAGTGATGTGGTTCTTGGAGAAGAGGGTGATTGTGACCATGGGAAGTTAGGTGTGACAGCTGGGGAAGTGACTGAAAGGTGGGTAATTGGGAATGGATAAATTATCTCCTCTGAGGACAGCAATCAAAACTAGAAAATTGAGTGGAAATTACAAAACTTTATGAAAAATAAAAGTCAAAGAAGGGGAAAAAATCGAGGAAAATATTCATAGAAAATTGGATGTAATGTCAGAGGAGGAAAAATCCCCAGGTGGAACCTGAGAGAAAATGAAATGAGATGCAAGAGCCTGAGATATACTCAAAAGGTTAACCGAACTTTACGGTGGGCACTGATGGAAGATGGAGTATGTGAATTGGCTTTTTTTTAGTGTTAATATATATATGTATGAGGTTTAAAGTGTGAGAATTCCATTTAGGAAATCTAGATGAAGTGCAAAGTTTGTAACTTGCACAACATTTCAAAGTCAGTCTCAGGTGGCAACTACTATGTCAGGCAACACAGGATAAAGATTCAGATATGGAATAAAAAAATCCAAATGATCAAGGAGTCATATGAATCACTGATAAACTCAAAGTATATAACATAAGCACTTTTCCAATAATACTTTCAGTAAGATAAGGAAGCAATATACAATAGGGTATTCAGAAAATGAAGGGCTGCATCTGAAATAAAGATTGTCTGCTCAAACAATTAAGAAACGTGACACAGCGATTTGGAACAAAGCAATGGCCTTTGTTTCATCAAGCTACAGTGACAGGAGTGTGACTGAAATGGCACATACCTTATTAGCAGGAGCTGAAGGATGAAGGGCTGTAGCAAAAATGGATTTCAGAAATTCATATTCTACACGCTCCAGTCCTGCTGAGTCATTGATTTTGAGCAACTCATTTCCTTCACTTGTGTCTCAGTTTTATTTTTGCACAACAGGAATGTGCAGTTGCCACAGAATGATTAAAACTTTCATGTTTCCATAGCACTGCCCTGTGAGTATGGTAACTGTGGATCACTTCAATAGGACAGCTGAGTAGTTCATGCATTTAACATGTTTTCTGTCAGCATACCAATTTTAAATAAGATGCTTCATTATGTGGAAGATTCTGAAATTCTTTCTGAAGCAGCTATTGTTTTAGCTTAAGAGTTTTACTTACATGAGATGCAAATTAAGTTGAGAAGAGGCTTGCAAGTCTTTTGGATAATCATGTAAAATTTACCATTGTAAAATATATGCTAAAAACTCAAAGTATTACATTACTTGTGATAACTTGTGTAGTGTATGCTTCATTAAAATCACATAAAGACCCTTCTTCAAAATAAGCAGTGCATGCTCACCTAGTTAGATTTTTTATTATTATTATTCTTTTTTTTCTGTTCCTCCTTTTTATTCTAATATATAACTCCAGTACTTGTGGATATCAAGTCTATTCACAGTGCACTAAGAAGGTTGTTTTAGCTCAAGAGCCAGGCTGGCAGTACAGTACTTGTGGTTTTAGTAATTCACCTTATGACAGAAGCTGTAGCACATACTGGCAAACAGCTGCACTAGTGCTATGTGTGTGTGCACTTGCTAATGGACTACACTTCTAGCTTAGTGGTGGGGATTTCTGCAGGATTTAAGAAAAGTAGGAAGGAGGCAACAGGGAGGAAATGAAATCATGATTGCAGGTGAAACAAGGCTCTTGAAGTTTCATATCCTCTCAGAAGTTATCACTAGCCCAGTGAAAAATAATCTGTATTAAATGATAACCTTGACCTGAGTACTTATTATTGTAAGAATGATGGGAAGGGGACTGTACCCAACCTGCCAGAGTTCCCTCATGAAAAAAGGGCAACTGCAAGTTATGGCATATAGCAAATCTGTTCATTTTAATGTGATTTTTCTGTTATGTTTTTGTTTGTTGTTGTTTTTCTTTTGCAGTTTTTACAATTTTGTACATTTACACACAAACTTACCCTCAATTGTACTTTGATTTGAGAACTGGCTACTAATTAACCCTATTGTACTTCAGGGAAGAAGTGCTCATGCTGAAGAAGAGACAAACCAGTTTGAAGTCATTATAATGAGCTGACGAAGGTCCAGCCTTCTACCTGCTTGGAGAAATGAGATTTTGAAAACCCACTATCAAAAGGTAAGATTTTTGAGATCTATAGTACTGAGTCTTCAGTGGAACCATAAAACTCATTGCCTGAGGTGAACTGACTCAGGAAGTTGATGGAATTCACATCTAAATTGACTCTTGAGGCAATAGACAGAAAGTTGTGTCTTTTGAATGTTGTAAGAAATACAGATGTTTCTATTATTAGTTATCTTCCTGAATTGACTTTTTAATGCCAGTTTACCTGGTATTTATAAACAAATTGGAATCAGGACAGTACAGCTTAGGCATTAGTCTGTAAATACCAAACATTCCCTACTTGCATTGAGTATTTGAGGTTGTATTGTAATGTATGTTTTACATGAGAAAGTTGTCTGTCAGGTTTGCTTAGCTAAGGGTGGATGCTTGATTCATCGGGAGCCCTAGGTTGTATTCCCGTTTTGATCAGACCCTTAAAGTGGCAATCTTGTTTTGAATAGCTCAGGTTGCTTTGGTTCCAGGCAGTCTAGAGTAAGTTAAAGTGGGCAGAGTGAAGGAATGAGAGAAACAAAAGGGAGATTAAGTATCAAAGATTGGCTTCCAAGACTGTTAAATCAGTTCAACAGCAAAATGTTCTGTAGTTAGCATCAGCTCCCCAGACTTTGTCATGAACTGTCATGCAACAGATGGACTACACAGCACACAGTGAGGAGAGTAATAAAAAAGAAAAAAAGCAAATAGTTCAGTTTTCCCTTTAAAAAATAACTGTTTCTGCATACTCTTCATAGCATCATCTACCTCCCTATTAGCAGTTGCTGTCGTTTTTGTGAGAATGCTCAGTATTTTTAAACAGGAGAGATGTTTGTCTGCTTCTAGAGGAGAAAGCTGACAAACCACTACCCCATGTTTAGATTACAGGGGAAACTGCTATCTCAAAGTCTGAGAATCCTTGCTGCCAGGGGTTAGCATTCTCTTGGGATGATTCCCAATAAAAAATTGAGCAATTTTAAAAACTAGATTTAAGTAATGATCAACCTAATAAGTAATGAATGCTGAATTAATTGCTTGCTAGATCAGTGACAGTTAATTAAAATTCCAGTGAAAGCTCAGAAAAACTGACGGCTACTCACTGAAACTGCAAGTGTGCCATGAAATGTGCAATGTTCTATATTCCTGTGGAACACACATGGAAAGGAAATGGTTCATATGACTAAATTAGCTGGCACAAGTGCTATGCAGAAATGTCTCTGCTATTATTACAATCCATGCAAACTAGTGACTAACTCACCTTAAAGAGTGTAATAATGGAGACTATTCTGAAAAGTTTCAATAGCCTCAGGACCTATGATTCCAGAGTTGAGGATGTTCAACAAATAAGTATGACTCAAGTCTAATTAATGTGTACCCAAATATGTTTGAATAGATTGGACTCCAACGCAACCTTTTGTTACCTCCTGTATTTGCAGTTCAGTTTAAGGTCTGCACTTCTGAGTAAGGCCAGTAGCAACTATTCTGCAGTGAAGCGAGCAAAGTACAGTGTACAGTCCCAAATGGTCCACACATGCTCAGAGCAAAGGAGAATTTTTTTAATACTACTGAAATACCAATCAAAGTGCTTCAGCAGACACCACTCAGCTGCAAAACATTTAGGGACAGTTCAGGAATTCCCATGAGCAGGAGTGAGGGAGGAAATAGTGAGAAGCTGAATAAAGTAGCTGAGGGAAAATGGCTTTATTTAGGAGACTAGAATTCAAAAAGAGTTCATCAGATCCCAATGCAAAAGATGTCAGAGAAAATAATTAGGAATCATCTGAAAAAAGGAGGAAAATCTGTGTACTGAGAATGTAAATTTTTAAATTCAAAACTCTTTCGCATCATCTGGAACTTTGTCTTCAAGGCAGCAACTGGCTAGTTATGATGATAAATGAGTTCAAAGGTAACCATTACCTGTGCACTTATACAGTTAAGTATGGGGAAATGACATATAGTCATCACATTAAGTCTGGGAGCTTCATCTTCCAAGTCTATTTATACTGATGAGCCAAACTTTGTCTCAGTATGGCACACACTACTTATTTGCAAATAGAAGAAACTTGGCAACATGTAACAAATGCAAGCTGAATGACTACTTTCGTAGTCTCATATTCTGAGACAGGGATCAGAGAAAACTAAAAGTTACAAGCGGTCCTTCTTGAAATGTGTTGGTGAAGCCCTGAGATGGGGGAAGCCAGTACAGTAAGGCGGGAAGTGCTAAAAGGAAAGGTCCAGCCGTTACTGTGTCAGATTGCTGAGGAACTACAGCGAATGGCTGTGCTGGTCTCCTTGTGATTTCCTTGGGATGCAAGGTGCTGGCAGTTATCTTTAAACATTATCCAGGGACAGCTCAGAATGCAAGCTGCCAGCATGCTGATCTGGCAGCCCCACAGCAAGTGTGAAGGGGTAAATTGCCAAGAAACATCCATGCTTTGGGGTGAATACTCAGCTTTTACCTAAAGAAGCAGGCAGGGTGTGTTGGATGGTGCCTTTTAAACAAGAGGGCTGGAAGCTGAAACCAGACCCTTCCACGGAGAAAGTTCTGAGGAAAGTGCAGTGAGAGCCGCAGGACCCCCCCTCCCCCTGCCTAGAGGAGAGACAAAGAACAGGCAAGGAGGGAACTTAAGTAGGAAGCAGGAACCATGTCAGGAGGCTCGGGACTGAAAAAAAAAGCAAATTAATAAACCACTTGGGGGAAAGGCACACAACTGACCAAAGCCACTAGGAAAGATAAGCAATTCCAGATTCTTTAAGGGCTCTGTGTGTGTGTGTGCATGCAACCTGGCTAGTGTGTTTAAATATAATCATTTTCCTCTCTGTAACAAGCACAATCCTAGTGGCTATGGCACCCAGACAGACTTGCAGAATGCAAGTACTGTGTTATCTATATAACACGGTGTATTCGAGCTGGGTTTGTCAGCACTGCTACCACTCAAACAACCTCAAATTTCTAAAAATACATGTTTGTATCCGGGTGTGTGCATACATAACACAGTAACAAAAAGCTACTGGTAATATTCTGCCTGCAGTGTAGACAAACACTTCCTTCCAAAAGCAGGAGAAATCTGGCACAGGGGCTGAGGGCACTGCGTGGCCTTAAGCGTTAATGTAATACGGTATTTTGGGAGCTGGGAGCTTGGTGCGCTCATTTGCACATCAGTACCCAGAATGCTTGTTCAGTTCCACCACTATTTAACTCAAGAGCTGGGTTCGAGCTTTTGGAAGCCTCTGTAGTCTGTGATGCCCTCGCATGTGCAGAGTTCAGTATTTTCCACAGAACGGTTTAGGTGATATTAGATCGTGAATAGGTCATCCAGGGATTCTTAATAGGGCTTGATCTTACAAATGCAAAAAAGTGCCCTTGAACACTTCTAGGAAGTGTTGTCTTTAACAAAACACTGTTTTGGGAGTGTGTATTGGGACAAGGGTTGATATTTTTTCTAAAGTAGAGTTCTTCTGTGAGACAGAAAGCAAATTTCAGCTGAGATGATGTTGAAACAGAAGCTATTCATAGAGAGACCCGGCGCGCACGAGGAACATTCAGCACCAGGACAGTCCAGGCAACCCCCGCCCGTCGATTACAGCGGTGCGGTTTGCAGTGCACAGCCCAGGCCCGGGGCAGGCGAACTCGGGGGAGCTGGAGGCAGCCCCTCAGCGCGGGGTACGGGGGCAGAGAGGGGCTCGGCGGGGCAGCAGCTTCCCCAACATGGAGGCAGCTGTCTGGGGTTGTGCGGTTGCCGGTGCCTCCCGCAGCCCCCTGCCCGCGGGTACCATTCCCTAAACTGCTCCCGAGGGGAGGGCATTTTCGCACTGTGAGAATTCCCGCTGTACCCCTGGCCTCCCCCACAATGCCGGCGCCTCGCTCTTTTAGTCAGGCTGAGAGTTGATCCTAGGAAGGGGGGAGGTGGGGGTGAGAAATGCAATGAAAGACCGGGGGGAGGCCGCTCCGCTCCGCAGCCCCTGGCCCCTCTGGGATCGGCTCTTCTCAGGCGCCGCGAGGAGGTGGGGGCCGCTCTGCGCCTCTGCAGCTCCGGGAGGGTTTGCATTGGACGATTTGAGCCTGGGGAGGGGGGGAGGCTGCCTGCAGCCCCCCCCCGGCGGCCCCTCCTCCTCTCTCCGGCGGGAGGGGGGCCTGGGGGGCGAGCTGCAGCCCGGATATTTGGGGGAGGGGGCGAGCGCAGCCTCGCCGCCCCCAGTGTGCCGCGGGCGGGGGCCTCGCTGCCGGCTCGGTATTGGAGGATCGGTGCTGGGGAAGGGGGAGACTGCAGCCCCCAGCCCCCGCGGGCGGGCGGGGTGGGGGCCGGCCTGCTGGCTCTGGCTGCTCTTGCATTGGCGGATGCGGGGAGGGAGGGGGGCAGGAAGCGGGGGGGCAGGGGGGAGCCCGAGTGGCTGGAGGGGGGGTCTTTATGAATAGGGTGGGGGTCTTCTCGGCCAAAGAAGAGAGGAAAGTTTGCGGCGCCGGTGGTGCGGGTGCAGCGAAGCGGGCGGGGCCAGGACCGGAGCCGGCGGCGGCGGCGCTTGGTCGGGGAGCAGCAGCCGGGGGGCCCCCGCTGGATTTTTGTAGGGGGGGTGGTATCGCCCCCTCCTTCTCCTCCCCCCAGGGGTGAAAGTGCAAGAGGAAGTGCAGCCGCTGCCATCTTTCCTCCGCTCCAAACACACAGGGACGGACGGAGCCGGCAGCCCGGAGCCGCAGCCGCCGGAGCTTCCCCCTCCCTCCCGGCTTCGCTGCAGCCGCGCCGCGCACGCCCCTTCCCGCGGCGGCCTCCGCGGCCGCAGCGCCTCGTGGCGGCCGAGCCCGGGCGGAGCTCGCGCGGCCGCGGCGGCCCCGCGCGGCGCGCGCCCCTCGGCCGCCGGAGCCTTTTGTCTCGCCCCCCCCACCCCCCCCTCCCGCACTCCCCTCGCGCTGTGCCGGGAGCGCAGCGCGCGCCGCCGCCGTCGGCCCGGACAGGGGCGGGGAGGAGGAGGAGGCGGCGCGCGCCGCCGGGCGGCCTGAGAGCGCGCGCCCCCTGCGGGCGCCAGCGGGGCGGCGCAGCCCCCATGGAGCGGGTGAGCGAGGCCGCCGCTTGCGGCCCCTCGTCGGGCTGCTACACGTACCAGGTGAGCCGGCACAGCGCCGACATGCTGCACAGCCTCAACCAGCAGCGCAAGAACGGCGGCCGCTTCTGCGACGTGCTCCTGCGAGTGGGCGACGAGAGCTTCCCGGCGCACCGGGCGGTGCTGGCCGCTTGCAGCGAGTACTTCGAGTCGGTGTTCAGCGCGCAGCTGGGCGACGGGGCAGGTGGCGGCGGAGCGGAGGGGGGCGCGACGGAGGCAGCGGCGGCCGGCGGTGCGGCGACCGGCGGGACCCCCGGGGGCGGGCGGGAGCTGGAGATGCACACCATCAGCTCCAAGGTGTTCGGAGACATCCTGGACTTCGCCTACACATCGCGCATCGTGGTGCGGCTGGAGAGCTTCCCAGAGCTCATGACGGCCGCCAAGTTCCTGCTGATGCGCTCTGTGATTGACATCTGCCAGGAGGTCATCAAGCAGTCCAATGTGCAGCTCCTCGTGCCCCCTGCACGGCCTGACATCATGCTCTTCCGTCCGGGGGCTGCTGACCTCGGCTTCCCTCTTGACATGACCAACGGTGCCACTTTGGCACCCAATGGCAATGGCATTGCTGGGATGCCTGAAGACGAGGCCACGCGGGCTGCGCTCACTGCTGCACAGTCTTCCCTACCTGTTCTGCAGGGCGTGGACCGCCTGCCCATGGTGGCAGGACCTCTGTCCCCACCGCTGCTGGCCTCACCTTTCCAGAATGTTGCTGCTAGTGCCCCTACTTTAAGCACCAAGAGGGGCAGAGGGCGACCCCGTAAAGCCAATCTCTTGGACTCCATGATGTTTGGTACCCCAGGGGGGCTGCGAGAGGCTGGT
Source organism: Melopsittacus undulatus (assembly GCF_012275295.1). Taxonomy (NCBI): domain Eukaryota; kingdom Metazoa; phylum Chordata; class Aves; order Psittaciformes; family Psittaculidae; genus Melopsittacus; species Melopsittacus undulatus. Next base: position 12,390,889 of record NC_047538.1, on the reverse strand, counting down.
ATCCTGCCTTGTGGTCTCTGCGGGAAAGTATTTACGGATGCTAATCGTCTTCGTCAGCATGAAGCTCAACATGGGGTGACAAGCTTACAGCTGGGCTACATAGACATCCCACCCCCAAGACTGGGTGAAAATGGTGTCCCTGGTCAGGATGACCCTGATGCTCCCCGAAAAAGAAGCAGGACGAGGAAACAGGTGGCCTGTGAAATCTGTGGCAAGATTTTTCGGGATGTGTACCACCTGAATCGACACAAGCTGTCTCATTCTGGCGAGAAGCCTTACTCGTGTCCAGTGTGTGGCTTACGGTTCAAGCGGAAAGACAGGATGTCCTATCATGTTCGATCTCACGATGGCTCTGTGGGAAAACCCTATATCTGCCAGAGCTGTGGAAAAGGCTTTTCCAGGTAAGAGAGTACTTACAAGGACCATACATATGAATGGAGACCTAGGAAGTTGTCTTCTTTATTCCTTGGGAAGCAAGAACAGTTTGTACTTAGGATAGTTTTGACTGTTCCACTTTAAAACATCTCAAGAAATGAGTCTTCCCACATTTCCGCTGGGAGGCTATTCCACAGTCTCTTGAAAGGGTTTAAAAGTAATTAAGACATAGAACTGGGAGTCCGTGTGGCTTCTGGGTAACATTCCCAGCTTTGTCCCAGGCTTGGTGTATGCGTGTCCTTGGGCAAATCAGTTAGTCTCTCCCTCAAATGACTCTTCTGTGAAATGGGTATTGAAGTAATTACCTCCCTCACATAAGTGTCTTGAGACTACTGATTTGTAGGTAGTTGGAAGGTGCTGTTGAAGTGCAAATATGAATACATCTCAAGATTATTATTTTTCTCGTATCCATTTTAAATTTTCTTTTTCTTAACTTCCCTTCATTTCTCTTAGTTCGTAATGTTTTTTATCACCCAAATGTGAAGGAAGAGGTGAGATTTCAAAGGCTGCAGCATCAAGTATCTTTTATTACATGATCTTTGTGTCCTTTGGGTTTACATCCTTCTGAAGGGGATCCTGTTTCTGCCCTGCAACATACGTAAGATCTGTGCATTTAATGTTGCTGATTTTTCTGTTGTCGCTGTTTGTGGGAGTTAATAAGTAGTTTGATACACGTAGTCGTGTTAGTGGTATCTTATAGTCTGAGTTAATGAATTTGAAACTTCTTTGGAAGTTTGCTGCTCGCTTGGAGAGTAGAAGCAGGGGGGGGGAGGGGGATGCGTATACTCTGTTGCTTTTGTAGCAGCCGCCGCTTTTCTGCTCTAACAGGAGGGAAGGAATCGGAATCCAAAAACAAATCAGAAGGCTACTATGCTCTAAATGTAGGGATTATGCCCCTGCTAGCCCTCTTTTTGACAGCAGGACTTGCTGTTACTGAAATAAATTAAGACAATGTAGACTCCTTTTTTGTTTTTAAAAGCAGCAATAATTAGGGATACATCTGCACAGGGACTGCAGATTTAGGGATGTGAAGTTCTAAGATGAAAATATCACCTGTGGCTAGTAGTGAGAGTGTTTTTCTTATCATAGTGCTACCTGGGATCATCTGCCAATTTTGACTGGTTTTATTAACACTGGAAGACTTCTGCTGTTGCTGTGTAAGAGGGTTTTGTCCACAGATGAAAGTGGAAGATACATGTTGAGTTCTCATTTTTCCCAGTGAGTTAATGTGAACAGGCAGGAATGCTGACCTAAAAGGAAGGAACAAAAATGTTTATGTTTATAAAATCCAAGTATGAATGAAAAGAAGAGTCTGTTTCCAGCGTTCAGCCAACGGCAGTTCGAAGCGGGATGTCTTATTTTAGTAGCTTTTCGTTCGCTCCATGGCGCAGCACGTGAGGTTGCTAGGATTCAGGTACCTACAAGGACCCCAACCAGTCTTTCCGGTTGCACGGCTCCAGCCCGCTTGCTGGAGCATCAGGTTTAACAGCCTCCCTGCAAAGTTCAGCCTATCTTCTGTCCGCAGTGTGTGAATTCCATCCCGCTCCCTCCCATTGGTGCAGCTGGGAAGTTGGGGGAGGAGAGGGTGGAGAACTTGTTTCCAAGCAGTTTTGGCCTCATACAATGAAAAGCTTTCTTCCCACCAGGAGAAACTCCCACCAGGAAAATCTGCAGCTATTCAGTCCTCTCTTCTTTAAAGTAGGCTTTACTGATTGTGAAGAATGGTCTGTCTTTTAATTTCAGTAATAATTTGCTCTTCCATTGCACCTTCTAGTTGGGACCTTCAGAGCACTTTATTTGTATTAATGCAGTCTTCCCACCAAGTTGTAAGTTAGAACAGTAGTTTTTCATCTTGCTGGTGGAAAATGTGTCACAGCAACAGTTTACTGTCAGCCTTTTTGCACAGAGGTGCTTAAAGTTGGCTTCATACATTCATGGTTGCAACAGAAACCAAAAGGATATGATTTTCAAATACTCAGCAACTGTAAATCACAGTGCCCTGATTGTCAAGATCTAAATAGGAGTTTGGAAGGGGACATGCAGGCTTGCAAATAGTAGCTTGTATTTCCTGTTTTCTCTGATCATTCAGTCATCATTTCTCTCTGAGAAAATGCTGCCTTTTTAGCAAGTTGGCGAGGGTGCTTGTCAAGGTAGAGTCACCTAGTTGTTGGTTCTTGGAAAGTTAAATATCACCACATTTGTAATGCTTTCATAATAATCCACTGCTGGGATCTTATTTTTTCATTAAAATTGTAAGTTTACTTTTAGTATTTGTTTTAAGTGTGCTTATGTGTATTTTCTTTCAAGGCCAGACCACTTGAATGGACACATCAAACAGGTGCATACCTCAGAGAGACCTCACAAGTGTCAGGTAGGAGCTGAAGGGGTTTAGACTAATGTATGGGTAATCTTTGGCATTACATTTATGCATGCAGACAGTTATGAAGTATCGGTAAAAATACCGTGTATGTGTGAATTGGGATAAATATGGGTAAATAATGTGTTCAGCAGTGACAGCTGCTTTCCATCCCTCCAGTCCCCTTGTGTCATCTACAGCTTTGGTCCTCCTGCCTCCCTCCCCTCCTGCCAGATGCTCTTCCCTGCTGCTCTATCCCAGTCTCACCCTGGATCTCTTACCCAGCCACCTTGTCCCTGGGCTTAGAGTCAGCATCACTGCTGATGGCCTCCATGCCCCTCTCTCCTTTTTTTATTTATTGCAGTTGTTGCCAACAGGAGGCTCCAATGCTGAATTCATTTTGGGTTTTTTTTAGAATACTTTCAAATAAAATTGGTGAATATTGTAACTTGCCAAGATACTTTGATTTTTTTTAATTACATAGCCTTCAGAACATTGCACTGAGCAAAATTGGAAGCTTTTTGGGTTTATCCCAGGGAAAATATACATAACGGCATCACAGTATCCTTTGTAATACAATGTCATAATATTGTATATAGTTGTTTTCAGTTATTATATTATTCATTAGGATTTAAAAGATCAAATCAAGAAAGACATTTTGTAATACACTTGTAGAGAGATGTAAAAGGTGCCTGGAAGTATTAACTAAAACCAAAGCTGCGAATCAGCTTCCACTGTCATTCACTGTCTTCACACAGTTGTCAGGCAAACTTCTAAAACATTTACTGGGTAAGTCTCCCTGCTTAGTCTCTGAAGAAAGATTGACTTACTTATTTAAAGAAAGTTGGAGCAAGATAGTTTTCATTTTCTTTGAATACAGTGAAGCTTAGAGGATTTTTTGTTTCCTGATATTTTTAACCACACTGTCTGAACCCAGTCAGTCAGTCCTACATGACTGCTGCCTCCTGAGCTGCAGGTTTTTTCACCGTACCTGGACACACCTTTCCCACATTTCCTCCAAATTATGGGAGTTTTGAAACGTTTTGCAACCTTAATAATCCCATGAACATTTTTTTTCAGGCTATAGAGCAATTTGAAGGTTTTGGTTGACCTTCATATGATCTGTGGAAGCCCAACACCTTCAAAAATCAGGCCATAAGGACTTCACATTGATTTAACTGCATATCTTCTATAAAGCCTTAGACTGGTTTAAGCTTCTTAAGATGACTTAGGGGTTATAGATTTACATAAAGTGGAAAACTTCACTCATAAAAAGACTTCATAATTTGGGGACAGCAAGGGGTCTGGGTGGATGAACTGAAGATGAACATGTATTTGTGTGCAAGTATGAAAGTGAATGTTTAGGTCCCAGCATAAACAGAAACTCACTAGTCTCTTGCCGGTTGACATCAATGTTACTGAACGAATAGTTTATGGATAGCATTAATAGACATGTCCTTTGCAAGCTGATGCCTGATAATTTTTAATAGTTTTCTGACTGATATAAGAATATTAAATATGAGCTCTGTAAGTGTGAATCAGAGGATACACTAAGAGCTAGAACGTAAAGAAATACAGAAGCTAAGATTATACAGCCAAGCTCAACTCTGTCTCCTGGCACACATAAATTTTATGATAGCAGTTTCTAACATTAGCCTTTCATATTGTGTGTTGTCTAAAGGACCATAATTCTGCATGCACTGGTCATTCAGTTCAAAGGTGCAGGCTGTAGGTTACTAGCATCAGGACAGAATTGAAGTGCTCATTTAGTCTTGGTTTGGTTTTGATTATTGGCTGCTTAACCATGCAAAGTAAATTTTTCCTCAATCTTAAGGTGTAAAAAATCTGTTAAGGAGCTGTTGCATATTCTTGCAAAAACAATGCTTCATAGTATCCTGTCAGATTTAGAAAGTCTTTATAAACGTGCACAGATCTGCTTTGCACGGTACAAACCACAGAAGGGATGCCATCACACTGAAAATTGGTTTCAAATCCAGAAGCTGATATAAAAATTGATAAAGTTCTCCTTATGATCATCTCATAACCAGTAATGCTTCTGTTTCATGACACGTATTTAAACACAGAATCTGGCCACTAAGAAGGAAAATAGCTTCATACTGGAATGTTTCCCCGATTTCCAGTCTCTTTTTTCCATTAATTTTGTTTGGCAAATTAACTCCCCTTGAGGGCAGCCTGAACAGCATTGAGCATCCTTTTTGAATCTGAGTTCCTGTTGAAAATATTATTGTCGTGCTTTGTTTATATTTACTGCAAAAGAGAAGTGCTCAGTAAACAGGAAAGCTTTCCAGAATCCTCTATGGCAATGACATTCCTGGAAGTTGTGCTCTAGTATGATTTAAACAAAATCCACTGGCCGTTGACCTGAGCCCTCATTTATCTTTACAGACCAGTGGATACCGAATGTTCTGTTGATGTAGCATCATGGTACATTTTGGGCTTCCAAAGCCAAAGTGTGAAGGTGTTATTCAGAATGAAACTATGAGAAGCAGGACAATTGTAAGCTGAGCATCACCACAACAGCTCTAGTTTTTAGTGCTCAGCATGTAATCCTACACTCATCCCCCTAAAATAGCAGCTGTGCTTCACAGATCTTTGAAAAACTATCCAAAGTTGCAGCACCTGATGCCAGACAAAGACCTGATCGCAGCTTTTTCACTACTGATAAAATAGACTCAGATTAGGGAAGGCCTCCAAAGAACCAAGGCAGCTGAGAAATACAAGAAGTTGCTTTGATGTTCAGACAAGACACCAAATGCATTCGGGATGTTTTCCCCTGGATTGTTGTACTGGTGATTTATTTAATTGTTCATTTATTTTTAAATTTTTATTTTTTTTAATCTGACAGCAGAGTTCTGTATGTAGGAGAAGGGGGGTAAGTCAGTTTTCTGGCCATGATGGGGTAGCTCAGTTTGCTGACTCACCATGGGAAGGGGTGAAGCTGGGATGTTGGCTTTTGAGTGTGAATGGTATGAAAGTTAGGCTGCAGTTTGGGAGGAAACAGTGATCTCAAAATCTGTGGATGTGAAAGAACAAGGGGAGAAAAAAGAAGTTTGCCTCTTCGCAGGGATAAGAGACAGATTGTTGTTCTGGCAATTTAAAAAGAGAAGAATGCAGGTTAAATTAAAGTACAGCTTTTGAAAAAAGAAAAAATTATTTATTTAAGTAATCCTAAAATTGGCATCCCAAGTCCAGTGCTTTTCCCATTGATTTCAATGCAGAATGAGTTTCTTCCTGTCCTAATTTCTCTTACTTCCTGCCTATTAGCAGGAAAATGGCAGCCACCATGGAATAAGCTCAGAGACATCCACATCCATAGAAAAGTTGAACCTTCAAGAGGTATTTCTTAAACAATGTTTTTTAAACTTTATATATATATATATTCTTTTTTAATCTATTTATATACCTGTGCAATGTTTGATAGGAAAGCACTGGAGAGTTTTCTTCTATGATTAACAATTGATAAATTCTTAGCACTCATATAGCACTTCACATCTTTTGTAAGATAAAACTTTTTTTCTCTATACCTTTTATAAATATTAACTATTTGAATATTAACTTTGGGGTCTTCTTTAAACCTGGTCCTGTCTCCCATTGTTATGGTTCAGCTAAACTGGTTCTTGCTTTCTCCACTGGACTTAATTTTTACTTTTTTTTTAAGCTTCTTCACAGATATATTTATTATGTAGCTTATCCAAAGGTGAACTGTGCACAGCCCAGCAGCAAAGAGATCAAACACAGAAATTATTATATTGCCTTTCCGTAAGTTTTCAACTTGATAAGCTCAGTATGGAACAGATCTCGTTTTGCTTCTGGCATCCCTGTGATTTGTCTCTGGTCTGCTTCATCAACTAATGCATTCCCAATGCTTTTGTATGGATGCTTCCTGTGGCTCAGTATTTTTACACTTACTGATGATGGATCTCATGGCTGTCATTTTTGATTGTCTAGTTACATATCTTTAGTTGATATCCAACAGATTGATTAGTATCAGTGCTGGAATCCTGCCTGAAATGAGTGTTTACCTCTGAGGACATTTTAGTAAGTGAAAGCTGCACCTGTTTTGCTCAGCGCTGTGTACTGAGATTTCAAATGAAGAGAAATCTTTCACGTTCCAGAATCTGCCTCTTCACTGCTTGTAATTTATGAATCTTTGTCTGGTGAGCTTAGTTAAACTGTGTATATTGCAGAAATCCAGCTAATATTACTGTTGTCTTTTTAAGTCCTGATCCTCTAAGGTGCTAAGCCTTGTGCTTGCTGCAGAATAGTCTCAGCTCTATGGGAGTTTACCATACTTAGGCATCTCCCAGGATCAAATGAGTGTAAAGCCTCCTGAAACTGATAGGTACTTTTCAGCTGTCTTCAATGTTGTTTTTTTCAATCAGCTCTTGATAAATTAAATTATGTAAAATTATGTGGGTTATGGTCTTATGTATTATCAATTTCACTTATTTAAAGTTATAATTCTGCAATATTACTAGGATTGTTACGTCAAAGTCTATTGATAAATAGTTGTTTAATTACACACTGATACTTGAAAAGATAGAATATATTCAGTTCCCAAGTCAATAATCTCATACTACCTCTGAAAGGGTTCTGCTTATAAATCTTAAAACTGTGATTTTTTTTTTTTTTTATATAAAAGTGTTATAAATTAAACACTCCACACTCTTGAATGTTAACACTGTTGCCCGCTTACTCTGGTCATTCTAATGTATGTTTGCTTTTGTTTTTCCTCTCATACTTGTGAGCAGTGGTTTCAGACTGTATCTTTAATAACTTGTAGTTTATTGCTGGTGATTTATTTGCCTTCACGTGTTAGAGATAGAGCAAGCCTTTCAGAGCTGGCAGGCTGTTGTAATGGGCTATATATGTAGTCTGCATGCCTGCCAATTGGTATGATCATAAAACTGGGAGGAAGCCTTCACTCATCTTACCATATGGATTACGCCTAGGAAGTGGGCAAGTAAAATCAATATTAGCTTAATGCCAAATCAAGTTTGTTTCACAGTAGTGAGTGGAATATGATACCTTGACCAGGGGTAAGTTATAAACAGATTACAGGGCCATGCAGTTATTTTGATACCTGCTCAGTTCTGAAATTTCACTTCTATAATTTGTCTGCACTGCTGTGGTGGATACCAGGATGACTCTTTTACTCTCTTTCATCGTATTCTCATCCTAGCCAATTCTCTGATGCTTTGTTTGTACCTCTTAATACTCCAAAGGGATTCTATGTACTGAGGTTAGATTGATCAGATCAAAGAAAAAAAAATCAGGAAACTGACAGAAAGGACATTTTGAGTGGTCTGAAGTGTTTGTACTGGCTCAGTGAAATGGCAGAACTTACTGTAAATGGAATGAAGTGGTTTCTGCTGTTTCTTTTGTTAATATTACTTAAAGTTTTAATGTCTTCAGCCTCAGAGAGGACCTAAGGCCTTACAACTCTTAAGCTGATTTAAATTTTACTGTCTGTAGTATGTTAGAGCTGTTTTCTTGCTTTCTTAATTATCGCAAGTAGAAACATTACATTTTGTGCAGTGTGTTGGTTATCTGATTTTTTTATTGTGGGAAAATGCCTTGTACATCATGTCATTTGTGTGTATGCACAGGATCTAAGGTATTTACTTTAAGGCATACTAAATATGTTCAACAATATCAGTGCTTTTAGTGGAGTTGATGAGTCACATAGTTCTCATTATACCTGCAGACTTGTAATGCTTCCTTTGCCACTCGTGACCGACTGCGCTCACACCTAGCATGTCATGAAGACAAAGTTCCATGCCAGGTGTGTGGGAAGTACTTGAGAGCAGCATATATGGCAGATCATTTGAAGAAACATAGTGAAGGACCAAGCAATTTCTGCACTATCTGTAACCGAGGTAATGAAGAAACTACTGTTTTATTTCAGTGGGATGGGGCAGCACTTGAGGGAAGCTGTAAGGCTGCGTGAGTCTGTCTGCAACAGGAGGAGGTTATGCCATAGATGTGTACATAGTTTCTGTTTTTTTCTGATTGAATAGTTAACCTTGAAATTGATGGAGCTATAGGTCTGGCCTCTGGCCTTTTTAGGTGGCTGATAGTTCCTGAAGAAATTCAGTTTAAATCTGAACCAAATTGTTTCTAGACAGTTTTAAGAGTTTTATTTGCTAAATACAATAACCTGTACAATAACCATGATACGTTGCCTTGCTGCTATTCAACAATACGCCTTTTATTTCCTGTACCTTGCTAGACCTGAGACCTTGCAATCAGTTAGGAAGAAGAATCTGTAAAATAGACACCAATACACATTAAAAATACATTAAAAATCTACATTATCTTATCAGTCTAGCTTACCCTCCTGATGCAGCAGTAGCGTCAAGCTGCTTCTCCCTCTTAACCTAAGAAATTGCTTTGTATTAGTGTACATTTCTAAACCAGATTTTATAAAGAGCACTAGATATGTCCTTTACCTTTGTTTGTACAAACACAGCTTTTCACAGAATCATAGAATGTCTCGAGTTGGAAGGGACCATAAATATCTAGTCCAACTCCCTGCTCGACTAAACCATATGGCTAAGAGCTTTTGAAGCTTTTCCGTCTGTTTGTGGTACTCTTCAATTGGAAAGGGTTGTAAATTTAGGCTTTGTGGGCTGTAAGGCAAGCTGGAAAAAGAATTTTGACTCAATATTGTCTTTTTTTTTTAAATGCTTAATACACAACTTCAGAATCCATTGTTGGCTCACACAGGCATACATACCTTGTAGGAAGAGGCTGCTGTGGTGTTTTGGGATCTTGTTTTTTCTGATGAGTCCTTTATTTATGATGTGTGTTCCCTTTTCTAATTTAAGAGAGGTGAATTTTTTTTAAGAGAATAAAGCTGTTCTCTATTTAATGTGAGAACTGTACAGGGAGCTTTTTGGATGATTGGGAATTAGTTGATGAGTAATGAGAGACATTTCCAGTAGTTAAACAGTCTGCTAGGTCCTGAGAGTGTTGTTAAGTTTGAGTGGCAAAGGCATCTTGATTAAAAATCTTCAGATTCTGAAGCTCTGGATTGATGGTATGAAATGAAGCTTGGTCTTCTTTCCACCTGAAGGCCTATCTTGTGAAAAACTGCTTAAGATTATCCCGATTCTTTTTGTGGTAACAACATGGAAAAGAGGCTTTCCAAGATCCAGGTGGTATCCTACTCTCCTTCAGCTGAACATGGTGCCAAACAGAAACTCAAACAGGCTGGGAGGAATTGTCTTGTTTCCAAGATTTGTGAGATTGAGTTTCGACTGAACTACCACTGGATGTCACTGCAGCTCTTTTGAAATTCAGCCAGCGTGACAAAGGACAGCTCTGGCATTCAAACAATGAGTTGACTAAATGGTTTATTCACATTTTACCGGTTTAAATGTACAGTGGAGATATAAATAGAGCATACACTTCTGTGTAGAAGGATAGGGGACCTGTTGTACAGAAAACTTGAAGCATCTAGTGTTTACTTACAGTTTATGTGTCTTGTCAGAATCTAGTCTGCTGGGAATTTCAGTTTACAACAGCACTCAGATAATGTAATTCTTCTACTGAATTATTGTTAATACATCTACTCAGTGTTAGAATTCATAGGAAAGAGAAGATACAGACTGGATTTGTCAAACAATTATGTTGTGAACTCATTGTTTTATGCTGTAAAGTTAGATTATAGATTTATGATCCAAAACAGTACAATTTTTACTCCATAGTGTTCTAGAATCAAATGATAATGTTGATTGTTTTAAATAGGTACCTTTTAAATTGTAGAGCCTGGCAAGATGAAGGGTCATGGAAAATTTCTGGGTTAGAAGCATCTATCTGATAGGCATTCAGAAGGTACTCAGTGTCCTGCCCCACTGCAGTTGTGCCATGATTGTGGTGCTTGTGCAATGGCATTTTGTTTGATTCTTCCCCCAGCTAACATGCTGTTGTATTTTGTATTATTTGGAACTTAGCTAGTTCTGGATATAGCATTGTCAAGCAAGATGTCAGGCTGCTTGTAGAGAGAATTTTGGGTGTTGGCTGACAAAAAAAAAAAAACAACCCAGAAAAATGGATGAAAAGGTGATTGTTACCCAGATGAACATATCCTGCTGTTAAAGACAGAGCTTAGAACCCCACAGTATATCCCACTGGAATACTGAAGGCTTTTCTTAATCAAGTGTCTCATGTTTTATTAAAGGTTTTTAGTGGATTTAGAAGATGGAAAGCTCAGTACGTGGCTGGCAGCAGTAGCCACTGGTTTGTCATGTCACGTGTGTCCCATTTGCTGATTCTATTTATTCATTTCATTTACAAAATGTCAGTATAACATCCAAAAATCACCATCGTGATTTGATACTTTTTCCAGGTTATTTTCTCACGTAGGTTCTTTATGCTTATAATAATTATGAAAGCAATTAAGTCCTGTTAAATCAGGGAAGCTGGGCAATGTTGTTGGTTGGTTTTAGTTTTGGTTTTGTTTTGTTGGGTTTTTTCCCCCCGGGATTTTCTGTTGGGTTTGTTGGGGTTTTCTTTCAAGAACTCATCTAAAATGTGCTTACGAAAACTAATCTCCAATCCTCACTTTTTGAGACAAATTCTCTTTAATCAGTTGAAATTAAAAAAAAAACCCTGCTCCTGCTTTGTTGCTACATAATCTTCTATAACCATTCTTAGGAACTGTATTTGCTTGTGTGGGCTTTCTCAAAGAGCTTCAGAGATGAATGACTTTGGCAAGTCTAGAATTGATACTTCATAATCACAGGTGCAACTCTGAAGATTCCTTTTCTGTTTCAGACCCACAAACATTGTTTCACACAAATGAGTTAGGAGAAGGGTAAATATTCCAATCACAAGTTAGATGGAATTATTGTTTACTGTAAGATGAATTCTTGTATATTTCCAGATGGATACAGAGCTGATTAAAGTTGATATATTCTGCACATGTTCCAGCTAAATCCAAATCGGAAATTTTGAAAAAGCATCCTGCAGTTATTTCTATAGGCTGTCTCCTTATAGATGTATCTAAGAGATCAAGGGATAGGTCCCATTTATAAAGCAGATAATTTCTTCTGTCTGCATGTTTTTCATGTTGGTTCCTCTGCTATGAAGAAATAATCTACTCTGCAAAGCTGAGAGCTGTGTATGGGTGAAACAATACATACGTTCCTTCTTTGAAAATCACTGCCACTTGATTCTCTGCATTAGCCTGACTTTGTTTTTAAAGAGCTTTTTAAAAGTAAAGGGTTATTATCTCTGAATTCCCCATCCTCCCAGGACAGACATTCATAATTACATAATTAAGGTCTGGGGGAGGGGAAGGCCAGTGCTAAGTGCTTCAGAAAAAAAAAAAAGGATAAAAACAGAACAAAAAAATCTCACTTTAAAGTTTCCTGTTGACACTCTGACTGCTTTGATGGAAGTTGATGACTTGCATGTTCATCTGCCAAGTGCATAAAGGGGAGCAAACCCACTTTGCAGGCAGTTTTCATTAGAAAACAATGCAGAAATAGAGTTCTGAGTTCAGAAAAAATACCACATAGCAGAGATTGCAACTTCAGATTTTCCTGTGGCAATTGTAGTGTAGAAGAACACTGAAGAGCTGTATGTAGTCCTTTTTTAATGGTTGGCAATAGGATTTTAATGCATTGCTATGCAGAGGCTCATCTCAGCCTCTTAATGTGGTTATTAGACATGTCTGAAATAAGGGAAGTACATTGTAGTTGGAAGCATCACCATTAAATCTCTGTATTGTGTCCTTTTCTCTGTACCAGTCAAACACTGGTTCTTTCCATTTCCACGGTGAATTTTTAGTATTTGGAAAAATACATTCTCTTGTGGGCCAGGGAGATTTTCAGTACAGCATTTTGTGTCTGAAGGTAGGTCTTGCATTATCTCAGAGGATAATACCATTACATTGATTCCCTGGATGACATGTGGCCTAAGAGATTCTGCTGTATTGTATTTTGAGTTGTATGTTCTTGGATTATTCACTTGTGATGTATCTGCTATTCTGTGCATTTATCTTCCAACTCAGGAGTGTACAGTAACTCTTGCTCATTCTCAGTAATCTGCTCTTTTGCCCTTCAGCAGGTTGCTGTGGAGTTCTGTCTTGCTCTGCAGGTCCTGCATAAATAGTTCTTAATTAGCTCTGAATACTCTTTGAACCTGGCTTCTAAGAAAAATCTGGGTGGAGGGATATTCTGTTGGGTTGGCATAGGGAATTCTACTGTAAAGCCACATTAATTGTTAAGTTCAGCACCTAACAGCTGCTATCAGAAAATCCACCACAGAGAGTTGTGCCAGTATTGGTTCTGCATTCTTCCTAAGATGTTCTTATATAACATCAAACATAAATGCAGTTATATCAATAGAAAAATGGCCTTACACTAGTATATCTATCTGTATTTAAAATGAAGCATTGGTATGAAGCTTCTCTTGCATGGGCTTGTGCTGTAAATGCTGTATTGGTTTTAAAAAAATCTAGGTCCTGGGCTTTCTCTATCCAGAAAGGGATAGAGAAATCAGAAACTTTGTCATGGTGAAAATTGTGTTGTGTTCTAAGGTGTTAAAGAAAAATGTTTCTAATGTGAAAATGCCATATTCTGTTCAAACCATAACAGAAAATTAAGAAGGCTGCTGATAGGTGTACCCTGTGTAGGAAGTCTTTGTGCCTCATATATGTATTCCAAATGCACGAGTACTAACTGCAAATCTTATAAAAATTGAATTTTAAACCATCCCAAAGTATATTTTGAGATAATTTGCATGAAAGGAAAAGGTTGTATTTGTGAGACTTCAAAAACAATTTAGGGAAGCGCATGCACAAATGTAAAACACTGTTCTGTTCAGAAATCAGTTGTTCGAAATCTATGTTTTTAATTTCAGTGATTTGGGCTCACAGAGCAGAACTAACAGAAGTATTGACATTTGATTTTAGTTGTATTGGGTTTTTTTAACTGCAGACAAAATATGAGTTGTATTGGGTTTTGAAATTCAGGATGAGCTGAAGGGTTAAAATGTTTTCAAAAGTTGCTGTAGAACAAAACTGTATACTTTAAAATCTCAGTAGTTTTAGCTTTCTGGCTTCCAGGATTCACTATACACCTAAGGGGAAAGCATGCTAAATACAAAGAGGGGTGCTACTAAGTGACATCCCTTCAAATCCACACAACATAAAATAAATAATTTGAACTATCTTCCAAAGTATTATCAAATGATGAACATTATTTAATTAAAGCAGCACAAAAATAGTGAAGGAATATGGGTGCCTTTTTTGTATCATGTCTCCTCTGCCTTTGTTTTTCCAGAGAGTTTTGTGTTATCTGCTAGGTTTGCTTACATTGGGTTTGTTTCTCAAGGAGGCTGTTCTTTCATCATGACTTCCAAACAGCAAATGAAGTCTAATGAAATGTATTAATTGCCTGATTATGTCTAGGAATCCTACTTGAGCATGTTGTAGGTAACCAGAAATCAAGTTAGTATAATGGCAACTTTGTAATAGGGAGTAGGAGTAAGACAAAGATTAAAAGAATGGGGAAGGCAGATGTGTGTCTTTGCTGGTGGCAGGATCTCATCTCCTTTTATCTTGTTTAGGTTTCTCCTCTGCCTCCTACTTAAAGGTCCATGTTAAAACCCACCACGGTGTTCCCCTTCCCCAGGTCTCCAGGCACCAGGAGTCCATCCCGAATGGGGGAGCAGCGTTCCACTGCGTCAGGACCTATGGCATCAAAGGCAAGAGACTCGCTGCTCTGCACCTTGCTGCTCTGTGCAGAACTTTGTGTGTGGGGTGCTGGGCTGGGCGTGAGAAAGGGGAGGGAGGAAAGACAGTGAAAACACTGGAGAGGAAGCTTAGGGAGATGCAGAGAAACTGCAGAGCATCACACAGTATTTAATACCTGTCCTTGGATAGCTGATTTCACAAGTCTGGGGGAAGGAGATGCACATGTAAGGGTGCATGAATTTTTGGCAGCTTCTTTGATTTTTAGACATTGGAAAAGCCGCATTAGTTCATCTTGACCATCTTCCTAGGAGCAGTCAGTATTTGAATGTTGCCTGGGGGGTGGCAGATCCTTGATGGTTCCTTTGTACCATTCTGCCTGAGTCTTGTGCCAGTCAAACCACATATCTGACTTCTGGTGAAGGAAGGGAGAGCTGCAAAATGCAGTTCATAAAGATTCTTGAGAGGTGGAAGCAGTATGCATTCTCAGTTTGATGAGGAGCCATGCAACTACCTGTAGTTACACTTAATTAATGCTGTTGAGGAGGACAGGTAGAGGGTGATAGTACTGTTGCTTTTTTATTTGTTTGTTTAACCTGGTTTTAGCTTCTAGAAAAAAGAAATGTGGTAGGAATAGCTGAAGAGTAATTAACTTCTGAGTATGTGAAGCTGTGTGTTTATGTAGAATAGCTTGCTTTCTGCTTCTTGGTTTGGGCTATCAGTATTCTTGGGGAAGCTGAAATATCAGAAAATTCTTCAAAACCATGGTTGTTCCAAAAAGTTAGGTTTGGTTTTTTTTTTTTTGCCCAGGGTAACACAGCAGGCTGGGTTAAACAAAGTCTGTGCCAGCAGAAAGCTAGTTGTGTGATTTTTCTTTCTGTTGAAGTCCTGATAGAGTTACTACAGAAGCCCGTTGGGTTTGGGTGGTGTACTGATTTAACAAGAGATTTACTCCAGCTCAGTGGTGTATTGATTTCATGCATATCCTGTTTGGTTTGTAATGCCGAGTCCATAGCAAATCTGTCTTTTGGGTTGTGCCAAGTGGTTCTTTGGTCTTTTAGAGTTAATAGTATCTCCAGCTTATTTGTATTCAGAGACTTGTTGAGGAGTATGTCTGGGTTTCCCACACTCATTCAAATGCACTGAGCAAAAAGCGTGGACAAACTTTCTTGGCATAATGTGAGAGGAGAATGGGGAGCACTCCAAACATACCAATGGCTTTGCCAGGATATGTATCCAAATGACTTAAAATGGTGTCTTTGACCTCCCTCCTGTTTCACACTACAGTATTTTAAGATGGAACCCTTTTAGATTATGAAGTTCACTTCTAACAGCATTGCACTTGATTTGTGAAAATCAAAAAGTTTCTCAAGACTAAATGGAATTTCATGCCTTAAATTGCAGTAGCTCACTGCTGTTTTGCTGAGTGTTTCCAGATTTCTTCACATCTTGCTGCAGCCTGTTCTTCATTACGTTTCTAGGCTCTACCCCAAAGTATCAGCAGTATTTCAGAAGTGTGGGAATGAATTGTAAAATTAAAAACTCATCATTAGGTCCATCCTTTCATAGTGCCTGAGGTGTAAATGTTGTGAGACATCTTTGGGATTCAAAAAGGTGTTACATAAACCAGAGACCCATTATGGTCCCATTCAGTGTCATGAAAAGTCCATACTAAAAACCTGGATGTTGCTCTGATAGCAGCTGTGGTTTGTAAAGAAGACCTGTGGTCAAGGGCTCTTGAATGTGAGAGATTGCAATGTTAAGTGTGTATCATTCTGTCATGATAGGCATTAATGAAATCAGGTGGTAACCAGTATGATCTATTTTAATGCATGTTAAATACTGGTTTTGGGAGATAAGATTCTGAAGACTTCTCTTTTCTTTTTCCCGTAGAAGGCCAGAAATGTTCACATTCGGACCCGATTGAGAGTTCTGATTCATACGGAGACCTCTCTGACACCAGTGACCTCAAGACTCCTGAGAAACAGAGCACCAATGGGTCCTTCTCGTGTGACATGGCAGTCAGCAAAAACAAAATGGAGACGGAAGGAGAGAAGAAGTACCCTTGCCCTGAGTGTGGCAGCTTTTTCAGATCAAAGTCTTATCTGAACAAACACATACAGAAAGTTCACGTCAGGGCCCTCAGTGGCCCGCTTGGGGACCTCGGTCCTGCTTTAGGATCCCCCTTTTCACCCCAACAGAACATGTCTCTCCTGGAGTCATTTGGGTTTCAGATCGTCCAGTCAGCATTTGCATCATCCCTAGTGGATCCAGAGGTCGACCAGCAACCAATGGGGCCAGAGGGAAAATGAGATCAGTTTGATCTTAAAGCAAAGCAGCAGTCTGGCTATAATGATAAGATGCTGTGAATGAAAGATGAAATAATGAAATTTGGTTCTATAGTTGAGAATTTTTTATTCATTTTAGCTTCCCCTTTTATCTCATGCCCTACCCCACCTTTAAACCCTCACTGGGGAGAGGAAGAAAATGCTTCTTAGCTGACAAAATACAGAAGATGGTGACCTTGAACAGAAGACATGACCTAAAACACCAAATGGAGCTTTAGAGGCTGCTGCTGGTGTTCAGTTGTGATCTTCTAGAATAAATGTTACCAGCACTGGTCTGAGACTTAGGCAGTCCTAGTGACTGAGGCACCTGGGGAGCTACAGCTACAGGGAGCTATGCATTTGTTCTCTCTCTATTCCCCACCTTCCCTAACCTACCCCAGAAAAACAGTAAGTTTTAAAACCAGACCCATTATTGCCCCATTATTGAATATAACAGTAAGTAAAATGTCCCGTGGTACCTACCAGGGTACAATGCAGTTGTCCTTTGGAAAAATCAGAAAATCTTAAAGAAGGTGCAGGAATTTGAACCCCTTCTGCCATTTGTGAGGCTGTGAGTGCTGCAGCAGAACTGAACTGCTGAGAAAAATCACCATTTCAAACAGGTTGTTTTTGTTACTTTTGACCATTAAACTTGCTGTCAGTTTTTTAATTCTCTATTATTATTATTTTAGGACCTGTTGTAGTGAATTGCTACTGAAAAGCCAGTCTAAGGCGAGACACAGAGCACTCTTAAAGCAGCAGTCACATTAGGGTTAGTATTAATTTTTTTTAGATGTACTATAATGAATAACTTGACTAGTTGGTTGTTTTAAGTCTATGAAAGAAATAGTTTTATGAAAAAAAAAAGATAAAAAAAAAGGAAGGAAAAATACCATTGCAGTCTGGTTGACTGGTGCTCATTTTTCATGTGGGGACCTAGGGTATAAGCACGATGAGCTATCGGGTTAACACTATGTACCACTGACTTGTTTAGTGTGAATAAACCCAGGGGTTCACAGAGTGATTTTGGTTTAATTGGATTGGACTCTATTAAAGAAGTTAGTATGTTACTTTGCATCCCCTCGTTTTGTCTGGTTTTTGAGCAGTTTAGCCACCTGTCCAAAAGGTGTGCAAATGAGGGCCAGTGATGCTCTCCTGATCTGCCTCTAGTCAGGTTTGCAAAAGCCAGTCTTAATCCTTTCTTTTCTAAATAAAAAAGGTTTTTATAGGAAGAGATGGGAATTGCAAACAGCAGATCTCTCAAAAAGAATTGATTACAAAATGCAAAGAAACTGGGCTCTAGGCTGTTGGAGGTTCCATTTAATCTGAAGATACCACTTGTGCAGAGATAATGTCCTTTCTTGTCTCTCTCTTTCCTCCCATGTAACTCGTCAAGGTTTTATGTACCAAATCCAGGTATAAATGTTGTTTAACACAGGGTTAGGAGTTAGGAATACTCTGAGTTATAATTATGGTTCTGCTGTTGATGCTCAAGGTCACATAGGAAAGCTCCCTGAATTTATTCCTTAATTTCCCATCTGTGAAAAGTTTTCTCCACATCACAGTTGTGAGGGTTAATAAGCAAAGGTTTAAGCAGTGATTTGGTCTATAAAGGCCACTCTGAAAAGCCCAAGTCCCACACCAACCATGCATTCTATGAAGCAATAGCTTTCTCTAACACTAATACAGTGCTGGAGCAGGGTAGACCACCTCAGACCAGGACCTACATCCTCTGCAGGGAACATGTGAACATAGCCACAAACTGCATTGCCCAGGTGCTCCTAATCCAAACCCTGCAGTTAATGCATAAATGAAATAACATACATTAATGATTTTTTTAATGTTGGAATTATACAGCCTTTTGTATAAGTATATGGATTTTGAAATTATGTTCTAAATTCTGCAGACTTAAGCCCTAGCTTCTCTTTTCTAAGAAGCTACACTTTTTGTACTTGTTCTCAAGTGTTACAAACCAAGGATTAATAATGGCTTTCTCTATAGCACCAGCACTTTCTAAATTGAGAGCATGTTGCAGCAGACCTGAGGTTTTGCTATTAATCTGTGTTGGGAGACTGAAGGACATGTTCCTCTCCATTTATCTTCTCCCAGAATCCCTGGAAAATAGGTATGAGTTTCATTTCAAGGGAAAACAAACAAAAACAAAACTAAACCAACCCACCTTAAAACTAAAGCTTCATGGAATTGCTATTGCTGTACTGGTAAGCTTAGGTGACAAGTAGAAAATGGAATTTCATAAAGGTAACAGAACATTTTCAAATACCTTAATAATGCAGACAATACCAAGACAACCTTGTGAACTGCCACGCAAATGGAGATAGAGCAGGCTTTCCAGTCAGTAGCACAACTTATTGGGATTAGCAAATGCAACTGCAGTCACTCATATTTACTAATAGCTCATGTTTAAGCCATCAGGCAAATTTCTGTTGAACTGAGGTTGTATTCTGAAATATTTAAGGAGTTTGTGTTCCTGTGTGTACTCAAAGAGGGTGCAGTAGTCATACAATTCAACTCCAAAAGGCAAATCCAGAATATAGGGTATTTTCATCCTACATATAGTTCCACTGACTCCAGTGTTACTAGTGGGTTGAATTTAGCCATGTGTATCAGAACGTAATTTTGAATACTACAGAATTTGACCTGATGAAACAAATGAAAAGCCCTGAACTAAATAGGAAGCCTTGTAAAACACTAACTGCGCATTTTGCTTGTCAAAGAAAATGCTTACTAAGTTGTCATGAATCCATTGATTGAAAGCTACTTACATCTCAGTCTAGTGGACAGGGAAACAATTGGGCAGGAAATAAACAGTCCTGAAATGACAGTTCTAGATCATCCTAGTGTAAACAGGAGAGATTTGCACCAACACAAGAGACTGATGCAGACCAGTGCCAGCAGTATTTTGGGCAGATCTTTAGTAGTGGTGGGTTTTCAGAGCTTTTTTGCTGTTTTGGGGGCATATCATTCCATTCTGGTTAGTAATTTAATCTACATGCACATTCTTTATATTGTGTGCTTTGGGAAATGCCTGCTTCTCAGAGAACAGAAAACAGATCCAAACAGAAACTCATCTTCAGAAGTTCAGAGTTCAAATGGAAGTACTTAACATACCCTGAGCTGTAACCTCACTTGTTCATATTACATTTTTAATTGGATTATTAATATATAGATGATAGTTCTCATTTTGGGCCAGCCCTCCTTTCCTTATCATCATCTTTGGTGGGACTGCAGTCCAGTGTTGGAGTCAGTGCACTTTTCTGCCAAGAAGAGAACTTCAGTTCATAAAAATTTAGATAATCAGAGTTGTAGTAGTTCTTTGTATTATAGGACTCCCTAAATCCCTCAACTGAGGATTAGACCCTTGTGTATTAGGTATGATGAAACATCTTCAACCATTTATAATCTAAACATTAAAGGTAGACAAGAAAAGAGTAGATGCTTGTAGGTGAATGAGTGAAATAAAACTGAAGGACTACAAACCGCTTGCATGCATGCTTAAGTGTTGTGTTGAATGTAGGGACACAGACTTATCATTAGGCTTCTTTTGTTGCCTGATTTTATCTTTATGTACTGTTAATCAACAACAAATGCAAGGTAAAGTGATTTAATGTGAATTTATTCCATACCGAGTTAAATTTCCTTGCATTTGTCATGTGTTAAATGTGTGCAAACAGACTTAGTGTGGCTCACCTGATGCATGGTAATGTGGTGCGTGTGAGCTCTCAATGTGAAGTGATTTGCCCATGATGACATGGGAAATTGATAGCAGAACCAGAAATTGAACACAGATTTTTCCTTCTCTCAATCCAGTGCCTTAACTATAGTAGGGCAAAGTATTATATGTTGAGGGGTGTGTGTGATTGATTTGTTTGGGTTTTAAAGCCTAGAAGTCTAAGATGGTGTGGACTTGGTCTTCCTGCCAATCTTCTGAAGAATTGCAAATGCCCAGTCACAATTTTAGACCTGTTTCAGTGCCAGTGACTTAGGGAATATTTGTTATTTCCCATGTATTCCCTGAAATTATTGTTCCTCCCTCAACTGCTGTCAGCAGTAAGGAATGACTTGAATAGAAGAGCTGTGTAATTGAATGTCTATCTAACTGAACTAACTGAATCGATAGTATGAAAGCTAACTTAGATTTTGTAGGCTCTGTTGTAACTTTAGTGTCTTGTTTTTTCACTAAATCTTTGTTCCTAGAAATCAATATCTGAACTTATGTCTTGAGTCTGGAGTGGGGTACCACTTTCAGCTTTAATTTTTTTTAAGGTGCTTGCTTGAGGAAGTAGATGCCAAAGTAAACTTAAAAGAAATTCCAGACTTCAGTGTTGGAAGAATGAAGAGAGAGCTAGAGCTCTCTTTGGGTTTCATGAGAGATAAATGGACAAAGTAAAAAAAACAGCTACCAAAATTTTCAGTAATGAAATGGGAAAGGCTTTTCGTTATCCCCCCAGAATAACCAGGTATTTTCAATTGTTCAGCATGGCAGAAACTCTGAGAGCAAGTGCCAAACAAAACCATAGAATGTGTTGGCTTTTTCAGCATTATGAACATACTTTAACAGCATTATAACTATTTTAATGTATGTTAAGCCAGCTTTGTACCATTCACCTTTTGCCTGGGTACAGTATCTGAGTTTTAATTGAACAGAACATAAGCTCACAGTGAATCTCTGAGCTTATGCTCTCAGTCCAACCCTGAGAGACAAAACAAATGAGCAAAGAGGGGAAAAAATCCCAGTAGAAAAATATAAAAGGGAAAACAGTCTCTGGAAGTTTCCCATGTCTCCTGAGAGAGTCCCATTTTTTTATCCTGAACATCCTTTTCAAAACAAGATCCTTCAGCTGTTGTGAATGAGCCTTTGGGAACAGACTTGGCTTTTAGCCCAAACTGCTGCTCCTTGTCCCTGTCAGAAGGCAGAGCGTGTTCTGGAGCACTGAGCCTGGGACCCGGAGGGAGGCAGTGCTCCCTGACACATCTGCAGTGGCAGAGTCAGCAGCAAAAACATTGGCATAATGTCTTCCTGCCTGCTTCCTTGCCACCTTCACTCTCAGAGGTGTACACTACTCAGATGTGTACAGCTCTGCAAATACCTGTGTTAGCTGTGAAACAAAGCAGAGAACTTTGCCTAAAAAAGGGGCAAAAACCCCAAACCACCAACCTTAAAAACAGTTAAATGATGTAACTGCAAAGTGGTGCAGAACAAGAGGAGGAACCCTGGCTGTAAGGGGTTGTGGTGATAGCTGGAATGTTTAAAGCATGTTAGTGAAAAACCACAGTTGTTTGCTCTATGGTAGTGGTAATGCGGCCTGTTTGTAAAGAATTAACACCTTGTGTCATCTCTAGCCTCTTCCTGTGTTTTGTTCCCATCTATAAAATGAGATGATGATAACCCTTGGGTAAGACTGTTTCAAGACTTGCTTGATGTGCCAAACTGTGCTGCACAGTTGTGCTGTGAGCTCTTCTGCAAGTGTTTGGCCTCACTGACTTCAAGTGTAATGCAAAGTTGACAAGCATTTGGCCACGTTTTTCCTGAAAAGTGAGATACTTAATTTAAAGACTGCCTGGCACTGTTGATCTGCTCTCAGGGTTTATGTGAACAAAGCTTTGCCTAGGTAGCCTCTCTAATTGTACTGCAATTTGGAGACCTGGAGGTGCTCTGAACTGAGCTGTACTGAAGGAAGGAGGTAACTGGTGTCTCACTGATGTTCCAGTGACCCCCTCCCAGCTCCTGGGTTCCATGTGGACCACGGGGCACTTGATACAGCCACTGGCAGCCATAAATGCTCTTGAGCTTCCTGTAGTCACATAGTGAGCTTGGGTAAGTGTTTTTATAACAAATCAGTCTCATGCTTGCTAATAGCTTTTTGGCTGCTGTGTCTACAAACTGGTGCCTTCTCCAGGCAATTTTTACATGCCCTCTGCAAAGTTGTTAGAGTGACTGCTGGCTCTTGAAAGAATCAACCTAAGCCTTGCTCTTGGGCTCAGAATTTCTCTTCAGTACTGTTGTCATCTGAAAGTTTGCTGCAATTAGTGCAAATGCACAATGTAAGAGAGAAAATAAAAGGCTGTTTTCCAGTGTCCTGTAGAGTGAGCAACTGTAACTGAGTTTGGGATGACCCACTAAAACTGGCATTTTTCCCTGGCTGCACACTGTATGGAAGAGACAGTGCCTTGGAAGGGAAGGAGCAGGAAAGTTTGCCATTGGCTCTGAAGCCCAATCCTGCTTCTACTGAAGTTGTTGGGAATCCTCCCATTATCTTCAGTGTGAGCAAGAAAGGATCTTAGGTGAGGATGGATGACTCTTTCCCTACTTGAATGAAGTCTCTTGCTTATTTATGGGCCTGCTTCTATTGAAACCGAGCCTGTTTTAGCCTTTTTGGGTTCTTAGGGACCTGTTTGTATAAAGCAACTTACCTACCTATCTTTTTTTTTCTATTGTGTGTATTTTTTGTATGTTCTGTTGGAAGGTGAAGCCTCTGTAGAAGGGGATACAAAACCTGATTTTTAAATAGTAATAAACCAAAAGAGAATTAAACTCTGCAGGCTGCATGCATTCATTTCCTGGAGATGGAGACTTGAGACCATGAGTGCACAGAGAGACAGCTTGAATTTCTCATATCTCAAACTCTTCCTTTTTTTTTCAGAGACAGTTCCTGCCTTTGCCCAGCTCCACTCAGCCCTATTTAAACCCATAGTGCGAGGGGCAAGTTGCAACACTGTGGATGGCCTTACTTTGACTAGAAAATCCTTTCTCTGGCTCTGTGCTGTAAGGTCTCTATCAGGTATCCTTCTAGCATAAGGGGATGGAGTAACAAGGATTTATGTGAAATTTCATACTGTCCTCCCTGAATACCTGGAAGGCAGTGAAAATAAAAATGAGTACATATAAACATGTATTTTTGCTTCTGGCCTGCCTACATCAAGTGCTAGGTCATTAGTTAAACGCACTGTGTTCTAACTCAACACCATTATATTCTAAAGAGGTAAGTGAAGTAATGGGGCAAACCTTTATTAAACCTTTGCTCCTTCCTGGTCTTTTTGCTTCCTAGTGGTGGTACCAGTTTGAGCCCTGACTTTCTGAAAGAATGGCAAACTCAAGACCAAAATAGAGACAGAGATTGGCTCTATTCTGTAAACATACTTAAAGAACAGAGTCTTTAATTTGTAAATAGATGTAAAAAAAGTCCACGTGCATATATAAGATTCATGAAAGGGCTATCTCTGTGTGCCTATGGCATATGTACAGCCCGGAAAGCCTTTCTACACAGGAAAGAAAAGGCAGCTTCCCAAAATAAACAGCTCCTCCCGTAGCCTCAAGGCAAACACCTGTGGAGAGAGGTCTTTTACAGAACCCATGTGCCAATGGTTTTATCTGCTTTCAGGTCAGCTAAGAAAATAAAATCTGGAGAGGAGAGCTCTGCATTGTAAATGTCTGTGAATCCAGCGCTCTTGTGAGGAAACACTAGTAGCTCTACTGAAAAGGTTTGGTCTCCTTCTCTGCTCACATGCTGAATTACAAAGAGACCCATCACAAAATGGGGGTCTGCGCTTATGTCGATTTGAGGCCCAGTCCCAAACCCTTAAATAGATAAGAAAATTAATTTGGGGGCTTTTTTTATGTTTACAGCCTCACTGCCTTTCTGTTGGCATGGGATATGGTTCTCTTGCTAACAATGGTTGTATTATTTAGATGTGCATTTTCATCAGGAATGGGGCATTTTGCATATTCAAATGCAACTCTAACCTCGTGCTTTCCACAACAGAATCTAACTCTTACTTTGATAATATCCCATGATTATTAGCCCAGAGTTTTGATCTATCCCTTTTGTTTGTGCAGTCAGCTTCCATAGTGAGTGAGTGGTAGAAAGATATTTAATAATCCCATCCAACTCACTGGAAGTTAATTTTGAACAGATATCAGAAGAGAAACATTACTTCCTTTGACTCAGATCTCCAGATGTTTTGGTGCTGCCTTTTTCATGTTTCTTGTGTGCAGATAAACATTATTTTTAGATCAGCATTTCCTAACAAGAACACACGTTGGTTTATCTGTGTGCTCAGCTTTGTTAGCTACTCCTGTGCACAACAGTGAAGTGAGGAACACGAAAGCTACAAATGTACTTTTCTACCTTAAAAAAACCCCAAACAACGCTTTCTCCTGGGTTTCTTCATGGATTGATGTTTATTTGTACTTTTCATCTAAGTCGGCACTACATGTGTAGAACTCGAAACCTTCCATGCATGATTCCTTCCCCTTGAATACTATATTTCATAAGGTATGTATTGCATGTCTGAAGCTTACAAAGCACTTTGCAGACATTTAGTCCTATCTCTGTGACATAACTAATATTAACATGGAAAACTGAGGCAGCAGCTTACCTAAGGTCAAGCAACAAATCAGTAAAAGAATTTAGAGTGAGGCTCCTGTTCTTGATGCAGAGACCTGTCTATCTTTCACAATAACTTCCCTTCCTCCACATGTACAAAATGCACTCTGGTTTTTGTCAAGAGCAGCCTGCATGTGTAGCAAAAATACATCAATAAGGCAAGTGGGAGCTGATACATCTTTGTACCTCATTCCTAACATTATTGCTACAGTTTTATAATACCTTGCTAGGAGACACACTCCCCGATAGCAGGGAAAAGCAGTGTCCGGTCCAGATACCAAGTTCAGAAGGCAGGGGAGAGAGTTAAGGGCTAGGATCCAAGCTGAGCCCCTTACTGCAGGGAATGGTGGAAACGCACTGGGCAGTTTGTGACCAAAAGAACACAGAAATGTTGCTGTTAGAGAGGCCTCAGCGTGTGAAATGTCTCAAATCAGTGACTGCCAAGAGTATTCAGTGCTAATCTCTTAATGGGAGGAAAGCATAGCTGTGGTGGTGCTCCCCCCGGTAAACAATAGAGCCCCGATTGCTCTCCTGAGGCCTCTGTCCTTTTCTTACAGCCCACACAGAACGCTCATCTGAGAAGGCACTTTGAGTGAGCAGAGCAAACTCTCTGAACCAGTCTGAACCAGTTCAAATATCACATATGGTTGTTTTGCTTCTGCAGACTTCCTTGTTAGTCCTTGGAGGCTGTGGCTGGCATTTACTTAGCAATAGCTCATGCTGTCAGATTGAAGGGGGAGGGGAAAGCCTTTCCTTGAACATGTCAGCAGGGGGATGCAACAGTGCAATCAGAGATTGCTCTATCGCTCCACAGACTCCTTTGTAGTGACTGTCTTGATTTTTGGTTATACTCGGCTTAGTTTCATAAACCCAACATCTGATCCTTTTGTTGCAGCCTTGATGTGGGGTTTTTTTTCTTCTATTCAGATTGTTTCTAGGTTAGGAATAAAGTGTATTTCCTCCTGACTCCTACATCATTGCTTACAGAAGGCTTTTACAGGTGAGACCCGCAGTTATTTTCAAGATCCAGAGGCAACAAAGGAGTAAAAAACTCTGCATTTGGGGGAGATGCAAGTACTTAATAATGCTTAGTAATATTTGATGCTTATAGTTTTTTAAGTTTTAAGCACAAATTGCTCTAATATTCTGTTCATAGTCTCAGCATGTACCATCTTTATTCTCAGTCACCATAATTTATGAAGGAAGCAGAAAATGGTTCAGAAAAACTGAAACTGGAAAAATTGTTTTGATTTGTCTAGAAAGAAAAAAGAGGAAGTTATGGGAACATGACATATGCCCTATTACAAAGAGGGCAATGGTCAAGTTTTTCCATTTTAAGCAATCCATGTTAATTTGGCTAGGAAAGAATACTTAGATTAGAAAATTTATTTTGCTTACTCTTCCCAGTATCTTATTTAGTAAGATTAAGTAACAAAGTGTTATAATTCTTTCATAGGAAGATAGATGAACTTTTGCCCTGAAAGATCTGAGTGTACTTTGTTGTGGCCAGAGGAGGGTGGGTTTGATGCTTCGAGCCATTCTAAAGCTGCAGGCCTGTGGTTGCCTCTCTTTGCACAGCGTGCTGTGCTGTATGTTAGCTCCCTGCTTCTCCTTAAGAAAACTCTCAATACACTTTGAATTTTTCCACAGGTGAAAAAGTAGAGCAAACAAACAAGAAAGAGCGGTTGGCAGACAGGAGAGAGAAAAAGCAGACATTGTTCATTACAGACCCTGTATAAACAGCACAAAGGTACCAGCTCACAGCTGAAACTGGTTCACACTGAGTTTAGGGAGGATGCTTAATGTTTTTTATTCTTAAAAATAGCATATATCTTCCCCTGAATTGTTTGTGGATGTGTTGTGGTACATATATGGGTATATACCCACAGAATTTTACATGTAAATACTGAGGTTGTAGCTGCAGAGCTATTAGTTTACTTATAGTTTAGATAGTTATTTTAAAATCAAGTCCTAGGAAGTAATGTCAGGTTTAATCTCTAAAAGTTTAGCAAGAAGAGCAAACCCATTCCCAAACAGCAGAAAGAGCAATTGAGCCTGCCTTTGACAGCTGCCACCTGGCATCTTATTAAACTTAACTCTGTGAAACTGGCAGGCATGAATCTTCCCTCATCCCGGAGAAAGCCAGAGATGAAAGAGAAATGATTTTGCTTAGAAGTCAGTGGTGGAAAAGGCTTTTATCTTTAGCATGAATATGGAGGTTTTTGCATTTCACTCAGATGCCCTATTGTCTTTCTGTGCACTAGAAACTCAAATTGCTTGCTGGAACTTGGCTGGGTGTAATGAGAAGTGCAAATTTCACTTGTTACATAGCAGGAGAGAGAGCTGGGAAGGTCTGAGATTTGTTTCCACAGATATTACTGCCCAGCCTGTAGTTCTTGGATCAGTATGTGCAGGAGGAGGTGCTTTCTGTGCAAGATGGCATGGAACCATTGGTTAGTCTCATGAAATGAGCTAAAAGAAATTAATTGTACAGGTTGGCAGCCCTCTGCAAACCGTTGTTTTGGACAGACTGTGCCTCTGGATGCATCTGTGGCCCTGCAGTTTCTGACTGAAAGGAATTTGTCCCATAAAATCTCTTATGAAGAGCTATTATAAACAGAAGGCCTGATTCAATAGCCCTTATTAAAAATTCTTGCTTACTCCAGCTAGCCTTGCTTTCATAGGGTGTAACTGGAGAGCATAAGTAATGTAGTAGCTCAGTGTCTGTGCAGACAATGAGCATGACGCCATAAAGCAGACATCTTAGCTGGGGATGTCAGTCAGGACTGACACACACAGTTGTGTGTTTTTGTTTGTCTGTGGGTTGGTTCTACAACCTGGCTGGAGGTTTTTTAAATCTGACATTATTAAACTAAATTTACTGTAGTCGTAAGTAATATTGTTAAAGCATGAACCACACAAAAGGGTGAAGGCTTATGGTTTCATGTTCAGTGGTCGTGCTGCTTAATTGACCTGTTTTCCTCGTTCCCCCTTTGTCATGCTGGTACATCTGGCTTTTTGTGGCTCTCTTGTGGACTGGATGCAGGAGGATTAAAGTAAATGTGACCTGGGAAGAAAAGGGCAAAAGCTGGGTTGGATCAGCATCTTGAGCTTGTTTGTCAGACCTGTAGCAGCCTGACAGAGAGCATTGCCACCATGGAAACATCTGGGAGTGGAAAGGAAGGACTACTGCTCCTACCCTGCAAAGCTGTTCATCATACACTGAATACAACATGCAGCTTTTTTGGCATTTAAACACTTTTTATGTGTTCAGTGTTTTCCATGTGATTTCAAATCACTTCAGAAGAAGGGGGTTGCCCTGTCTTCTGAGGAAGAAGGTTTGGGTTGTACTTGATGAAACAGGAAGGGAAAGTGTAAAAAAGAGAGGCTGGCAGATCAGCCAAGGTCAGTAGGAGATCTGTGGGAAAGCCAGAAATAGCACCGTGCTGCCGGCCTGCGACTTGTCTACAGACCTATCAGTTGGCCCAGGCCACCTTTGAGAGCTCGCGGTCCAACAGGGCCAAGCATTCAGCAGCTTGTTTTGCACTGGGGTAAACCAGAAACACTGCTGGTGACTCCAGATGTGTGTACAGCCACTTCTGAACACCTCTGCCTGTTCGGAGACAAAACTATCTGTTGTTAACAGTTTGAAATGTCTGCAGAAAGTCTTTATCACGGTAGCTGGATGCCTGCAATATAATCACTGTAAAGCATTTTGGGGCTGTGTGCTTTGTTTTCCCATAAGCAGGCACAGCTCTTAAAACAGTATGTGGAGTCAAAGGAAATCAATCGATCAGCAGAGGTAAGGCTGTAAACCTTAAATGTGGAGGTGTATGGCTTCTGTGGTAGCATGTACATTCCCCCCCCCCCCCCCCCCCCCCCAGCCTCTCTCTATAGAGCTGAGGAAACCAAAAGGGAGAATGAGGGCAGGAGAATGTGGTCCTTTGGGGTGGCTCTCTAGGGGAGACAAGACAGCGATTTTAGGTCCCTGAAGACAAACGCTCTGCCAGAGTCGGCGGTTCAAGCCCAGCTCTGTGTCGGGAGCCTCGTCTCCTGGCCCAAGAATCTCCTGTGGCTACTGGGGACAGGGCTTCGGGAGCGTTTGCCCGTGTTTCCCCCAATCCAAAGGGCCCCGCGGTACCGAGCACCCACCGCTGCGCCAGCTCCAGGAAGCCCCTGCAGAGGTGAAGGAGCAGCGTCACATTCCCGGCCGCCCCTTTCCCCTCCCGGGGCTTCCCCGACGGGGCCGGGTGTTGCCCGGGGGCGGGCGGCGGCAGCGTTAGGACCCGGCTGCGGGGCGGGGGGGGAAGCGCAGCCCGGCGGTTGTTTACCGGGGAGGGGAGCGGCGGGGCAGGTCTCGCCGCGGAGCCGAGCTGCGCGCCCGGGCTGGCGGCGGCTCCTCGCCTCCTCCGCTGCGCCGAGGATGCTGCGCGGGGGTCCGCGGCGGGCGGCGGCGCTGGGCGTTGTGCTGCTGGGCTCGCTGGTGCTGGCGGCCCGCGGCGCCGAAGGTAAGTGCAGCCCGGGGGAACCGGCCTGGCTTTGTGTGGGGGACAAAGGCCGGTCTCGGGAGGGGAGGTGTGCGGAGAGCGGCCCGGGGCGGCGGGGGCTGCCCGGCCCACCCGCATGGCTTGGCCTCGTCTCTCCGCAGAGTGCCTCCGCGGCAACGGCGCGTCCTACCGAGGGAGCCAGCGAGTGGCCTCCGGTGGTGCCCCGTGCCTCAACTGGCTGGCGGTGCGGAGCGGCCCCGGAGCCGCGCTCCCGGCAGGTGGGTCCGGGCAGCGGGGCTGGGGCTCGGCGGTGGTGGTGGGGATGTCGGGGAGCGCTTTGCTGGGGCCGCGGGGGCTCCGCGCTGACCATCCACCCTCCAGCAGCCGCCGAGGACCACAACAGCTGCAGGAACCCGGACGGCGACGCCGCGCCTTGGTGTTACGTCCGAGGCGCTGCCGGGGTCCCCGAGCGGCGACCCTGCGACATCGCTCCGTGCTCAGGTAGGAACGGCCCCCGCCAGCCCCTTCCCCTCTGGCCATCCTTAGGGCACTTCCCTCCTCCCCGTCTCCTGCCCCTGGGCACTGCCTTTGTCACTAGGGTGGGGGACCCCCCTGTTCACAAACAGCCTCTGACCCTCCCCGGGAACGGAGTGTACCCGAGGATCCCCTTCCAGCTGTCCCTTGTGCGTGCACATCTGCTTCCCAGCCGTGCCTCGCTCCACCCCCAGAGCTTTTCCGTTGGTGCCAGAAAAGGTCTGTGCGAATCTTTGACCCCCCCTGCCTTGTCACTGGTCACTGTAGGGCTCTTTAGCTGTATTGAGAAAGCTGAGCTCTGAGCATTTAGGAACTGCAGAGACCTTGGTAGGCTGTTACTGCGGGCATGTTACTGCTGTCTAAACAAGTGTCTTGCTGCTAAACAGGTCCCAGGGTGAATTTGAATATAGGGAATAGGGGACACACACAAGTCGGAAAAAATGGGAGTTGAAAGGAGGACAGTAAGAAACAATCCCCCTGATGCTGGATTCCTCATGGATAGTCAGAATGGGAAACACTTTGGCATGAGAAGAACTGTAGCTGAAGCCTGTTTCATGGAGAGATGTCAGTACTGACTGAGGCCAAAGTAACCACTTGGGGTTTTTTAACTGTTTACTTATTTCTGAGTTCCTCAAGGTTTACACACTCCACTGTCCCTCAGGATTGCTATCATTTGCATGTAAACACTTCTCCCCACACATACACCCTCCCCTTCACTTTGCTTGGTTTTTGCCTGGTTTTCCCTAAAAATGAAGCAAAACAAATGTTTTGCTGCTAAGACCCTTACACAAAACAGTCTTCCAGCTTTGGGTCCAGGAGAGTTGCCTGCCTTTCAGCCAATACACCGTTTGCATGTTGAAGGGATCTGACTTTTTATCAAGAGTGGGCACATTTTTATTGTAGTCATGTCCTGCAGCTCCCCTTAGTTCAGCTTCTGTGGCTGGGCAGTGTAGGAGACCCTGATTTCCTAACTCCCCTTCTGTACTTCCATTTCACATTCCACTGAGGACTCAAAATGGCTGCAGAGAGAAAATCCACATGGAGTAACTGCCAGCTGTGGGGTGGGATCCAGGTGGAGGGATTTTTCAGGTGTGGGTGCATACCATGCATGGCATTTCCCAAAAGTAAGGATTTTTGTTCAGGACAGTCGCTAGATACCTACTTTCCACTGTCATAGCTTTGACTGTGCTATAGCTTCCATTTTAACTATGTCATGAAAGAAGGAACTACCTTGAAAATCTGCCAATGCTGTAGATAAAGAATCCACAGGACTTGGAAGGAGTCTGTGCTATGAGCATCCATCCTTCTGCACCTTTGTCTGGGCTCTGGCTGAGGAGGAACTTGCTGTACTTAACACTAGTCAGTGGCTGTGCTGCTCTGATTTAGCCTGTCTGTATTGCTAGAGGAGTTTGCTACAAGGCTGCAAAGAGGGGCTGGGTGAGAAGAATGTCTTCTTAGAGGGAAGAGAGACTCCCAGCTGGAGTCTCCTGTCAAACCTTCCCGTGTCAGGAAGATTGAGGCAGAAGAGAGATAAATAGGCTCCTGGGAGATTTGGGATGGAGATTCTCATAATCTTGTTCACGTCTGTTCAGCATGATTGAAGCTGCAGCCTGTATATTGATTATACACTAAACAAAGTCATTGTGCATCCCCTGGACTCATGCCCTGAACCCAGGGTTTGTTATGCTGTGTCTGGTTTCTGTCTCATCTCTGGTGGTGCTTTGCACTCTTAGCTAAATAGGTTTGTGTGAAAGCAAAGTGGAGGGAGGTGGATGTTTCTGCTCTGCTTTGGTAGGATTTCTGGCAGGAACTTAAGAGGGAACAAGAGTTTGTCAGTGTACTTTGAAGATGGTTCAGCAATACCAATCTAGATCTGTCCCACTCACAAGGTGTGTGTTATTTTGAAGTACTCATCAATGCTTGGTTATTTTGTATAGTTCCTTTTCCTCTCAACAGATGCTACAGCTGCCACAGCCCCTGTCTCTACAGAAGAAGTTGGTACTTCCCAGGAGGTGGATCAGGTGTTTGAACCAGCTGATACCTTGCCCTCCCGGAGTGAGGCAGCAGCTGTGCAACCCGTCATTGGGATCAGTCAGAGGGTGCAGATGAACTCCAAAGAAAAGAAGGACTTAGGGACACTAGGTACAAACCCAGAATCATGTGATGGATCCATTCCTCTAATTCTGGCAGGACAGATTTATTTTGAGGCAATGCTATAGCTGGATCTACTGTCTCTAATTTTGTCTCTTCCTTTCTCTCTTTATAGGGTATGTGCTGGGGCTGATCATGATGGTGATAATCATTGCCATTGGAGCTGGCATTGTCCTGGGATACATCTATAAGAGGTCAGTAGCTAGTCCTTTACTCAAAAGCTGGAAGCATGAGGCAGTGTAGAGCAGGAATGTCTGAGCACCTGCAGATCACCAGATCCTGGTGAAAAGGCAGGCAGTAGAATATATTCTGCTATGACATGTGCAGGAGTTTTGCTTGTTGCACTGAGGAAAGAACTATTTAAGAGTTAATCCCGTTCTCCGTTTCACCCATCAGCATGCTCTTCTGTCCCATGTAAAGTTTCAAACTCTGTCCTCTTATTTTTTGGCTTTGTGTGTGTGTGTGCACGTGTGCTTTGATGTGGCTTTCTCAGATGCATCCAGAAGAGCTGATTTTACGTAAGAGCTGCAGAGAACAGATCCCACGTGCCCTCACAGGAAGTTTCCTTTGCTAGCAGAGAAAGAACAGGCCACCTGCTCCCCTGGTTTCTCTGGTCTAGCTAGCTTTAGAAGAAAAACAACTGGCAAAATCCTTGCCACTCATGCATTGTATCCAATGAAGCTGAATATCAAGTAGCACTTGGGTTTTTTTTGGTCCAAGTTAATTTTACTGAAACTCTCGTATACTTTAAGGTCAGTTTTGATTCACGCTTAAGTTATTATTTGTTCATCCAGTTCGCTGTGGTGGACAGAAATGCTTCTGTAGCTCAGCAGTTTGAGGTTAGTGGTAATAGCAAGCAGCTTAGTTGTAAGAGACAGGGCAGGATTAACAAATAGCAGTGAATGTCCCTGCTGCAAGTGAAGGGCCAGGCTGCCTCCTCTGGGAGGGTTTGCTCTGTATTTTGGCTGCTTGACAGCAGTCTGACACAGCCAAGCAGAAGGAGCTCTTTCCCAAGCTGGGACATGTCCTTATGTAAGTGTTTATAATAAATGCCGACAGAAAAAAAACAGAGGGAGGAGTGTTACATAAGCGGCAAAACACAGAGCACTGCTTGTCGAGGAATCTGATGTGAGGTGTCACTTCAGAGAACACTGTCTCGTATGCTGGCAGGAGTGCAGCCACTGCTGCACGCTTGTAGGCAGCTTTGAGAAGCAGCCAAACTGCTCATGTGCTGACAGGAAACCCCAGCAGCTCTGCCTGGTTGGGATCACAAGCTCCAGGAGAAGTGAGCAGTTCTGTCCCATCACACTCCTGTCTTTGGTGAGAAGAAGCAATAGACCAGTGTTGGGTTTTGTCCAAACGCAGCTTTGCTTCCTCAGTCCCAGAGAGCTCACAGCAGCACTGCAGTGCGGGTTTACTGTCTCTCTTTTTGCCTTGCTCTAAAAATTGCATGTGCAAGCTGGCAGGTTTGGGTAGGTGTGGTGAGAAACCTTTAATGAATTTAGCAGCTTCTGATATACATAGCTTTTCTGGAGACAACATGCTCTTAATGCCATCCATTTTTAAAGCAAGACAGTCTTCCTCAGTACAAATTACAGAGGTTTTGCCTCCCTTAGCAATAGGCTGAAGACTGAGGCAGGTTTGAGGAACTGGTTGTGGTATTAAGCTGAGAGTTGCAGTGGCAGAAGGCAAGGCCAGCTCTGAAGTAAGCTTTACTGCTTTAAGGAATGGCTTCATTTTGTTGCACACGTTTGTTTGCTGGAACAAAAAGCAGAATCTGTTACCGCTTCTGATACCTGTTTCTATCAGATGAAGCAGGCTGTGGAAGCTCTGTTCCACAGCAGTGGGCTCTGTGCTGTCTCACTGCTCCTCTGGGCCTGCACTGGCAGTACTGTAGGACTATAAGGTATAAGGAGACACTTGTCAGCTCCATGGTTTGAAGAAGCCTGGCTTTACCATTGTGATTTAGCAGTAGCAGTGTCAAAGAGTATGACAGTTTGAGGGAGGGACAAACTTCACCTGGCTGCTAGTTGAATGGGGTCAGATGGGGTCCTCTGCTTACAGTAGGAAATGTTTCTGGCCCTTTGTATGTAGCTGAAAATGTTTCTTAAAGAGCAGATTTCCTTCTTTTCTATTGTGTTATGTTTACTGAGACTGCCTCCAAGCAGTGGCACCCATGCACATCTGTTTTGTTTTGCTTTGTTTTTAACCTAGGGGGAAAGACCTGAAGGAAAAGCATGAACAGAAAGTTTATGAGCGTGAAATGCAGCGTATCACACTGCCACTGTCCGCGTTCAGCAATCCTGCCTGCGAGCTTGTCGATGAGAGCACAATCGTGGTGCACACCAACCAGACACCTGTGGAGGACACGCAGGATGGTGGTGGCCCACTCATGGGGCAGGCGGGTACTCCTGGTGCCTGAGCAGCTCGGGCAGGAGCGATACAGGCTGAGCAAAGCCTCCAGCTTCCCACTGTGAGTGCGGGGGGTGCGTGTGTTCATTTCTATTTTGTTTTCTTTTCGATGAAAGCCAGATGAAGGTGATGCAGAGGGGGAGAACAATGGGCTATTCATCACGATCTGTTTGAGGGGCACCATTCAGTGCATGACCAGCTGGGGACTGGTGTGGTAGACCCTGCTGCTTCCTCCCACCTATCTCCATGGTGTGCCAGGGAGCTGGGGGGGATGACAGGCCAGGCTCCCATGTGGTCACAGATCCCATAGCCTGGAGTGTGGTCTTGGCTTTTTCTGTTCCTTACCTATTTAACGGTGTGCACTGTTACTTAAGTTTCAGCCTGGAACCCCAGGAGGGAGCAGTACTGCAGGGACCGAGGGGAGCTTCACGTCAGGCTTAGCTTGGTAATTACACTGATTATAGTTCCTGCCTTTTTGCTTTAGTGGCTGAGAGCTGGAGACGCTGTCCAGAATCCTGCTACTGGATCAGTTTCTTTTTCCAAGAAAGAGTTTATTTGAGGGTTGACTTTGGCCAGGAGCTGTATGTTTAGCCCTAGTGTCAGTCTGGAAAAGCTCTTCTCAAGCTATTGATAAATCTAGGTCTTCCAGGGCTGAGGCCAGATCTCCATTCCCCTGTGGTGCTACATGTACAGCCACAGTTGCAGGTATCCAGGTGGTCTGTGCTTCCTGCTCACTTAGAGCAGGAGACCAAAGGCCAGCAGTAGACAGTTGTGAAGAAAACAAACTGCCCTTCAGTTACCTACAGCAGGTGGAGCACTGTGGATAGATAACATCCTCTTCTGAATTCCTGTGGCTTTCCACAGAGCCAGCTCTGGACAGAGTAACCAAGCAGCTATGGAGGTCATCCTGACTGTGACACAGCAGCTCTTGCTCTAAGGGCAGGATACAGCAGCTGCTCGTGCAAGATCCTGAAGTTAGAGCATGGCTCCTGGCTCAGCCTCCTTCACACACTCTCAGCTTGTGCAGCAAGACCACTTGCTTACAGAGCCTGGCATTTTGTAATAACTTTTATTAGCATTTCAGGGGTTTGGAAGGGATGGTTGCTGCAGTGTCTCCCAAAAGGCACCAAGGCAAGGCCAGTTCAGGGAAACATCCATCCCCACCTCAGGGGATTCAAGCCATTCAAGTAAGTTTTCTAGCCATCTGCTTTATAGCTGTGGGCCTAACAGGGAGCAGCACTTGTCAGCAGGGGTTTTAGCGTTTGATTCAGAAAAGGGAAACGTTTTATTTTTAAATGCCTTTGAATACCATTTCTTTGTAAAATGTTTTAAATACCTCATTATGAGAAGGTGCAGATTGTGCTACCTTGTATTAAAGCTTAAAAGAAAAATGTAATGTAGTGGACCTGTGTGGACTGTGGCTCATCTGTACATTCCTCCTGCCAGAGCAGCATCCTTTTACTTGTTGCAGACTTCAAATTGAGCAGAAGGTAAGATGCCATGTCGGTTTGCCAGGCCCCAGGTAAATCCCTACAAGCAGTGCCTCCACTCACCAGCACTGACAAGAGGCATGGAGCTTATGTCCTTGCTGTCAGCAGCTGGTCTTGGACTTGGACACTATTCCTGAAGAGCAGCTATGGGTCTGTGAGCTGTGCTGACTAAATGGGCTGGCCCGTGGGAAGATGCTCTCAGTTACAGCCCCTTCCTGCCCTGACACAGGTCAGTTCTGCTCTGGTGCTGCTCAGCCGCAGCTCCATCCCCCGGGGCCTTGCAGTGGAAACCATGACAGGGACAGAGCACAGCAGGTTACAAGAGGCACTGACATAGCTAGCATTCTCGTTCAGTTGTTGTCTTCACAAATGCCCCTTGAACTACATATTTCAGAATAAGATGTTTCCAAGAACAGGCAGTATTTTTATCCCTGGATCAGAAAAGGAAAATCGAGAGAGGCTTCATTTTCTGCTGACTCCTGTCCACTCTTAAAAAAACCTTGTCAAGTTCTTCCATCATTCCAGGTAAATAGTACTGTAGAGTACTTGCACCACATCTCTAGAATTCTGTAGATGTGGCAGAGCTCTTGGGCTCAAGGAAGGGTGTTCTAGATGATGCCTGATCTCTCCAGTTCCTGTTTTGTGACAATAGAAACCCTAGCAACTTACAGCTTCCTGCTTGATGTAATAGAAACAACCAAATCTTGTTTTTGTAGCATGTTTAATGCTTTTTAATTTAGTTAGAACATGGAGCTGTGCAAATCACAGTTCATAACCCCCACCCACACATCATCCAGGACTCTCCCCTTCAGGGGTCCCCTCACAAACCAACCTGGAAGGGGAAAAGAAAGGGCAAATCCTATTAACAATCCTGAATCCACTGGACCCAGTTTAGAGAGGCTCCTCCACTGACTCACAGCACAGGGAGTCCCCCAGTGTTTCAAAAACACCACTACACAGACTAAAAGCACACCCCCACACTCACACCTTTTGTCAGGTGATGGCTGGTCCCATGTTATGTTACATAATACTTTAAACTCATGGGTAGAGGAGGAAATCCAAGTAACAGCAAAGACTTAACACTCATTCCCCACCCTTCAATACTGAAGGGAGTGGGGAGAGAAAAGAGCACACTAAAAATCCAGTTAAACCAAGGTGTCTGTGAAATTTGAGAGCAGGACTTGAGCCACATTTTGTTCTGTTCTGCCAACAATGTGAGCTACTGTAGCAGTGGCTTTCTTCCTTCTCCCTCCAAGGGAGGAAGAAAAGTGCTGGAAGAGAATACACCCCCAAACACACTCCCCCCAATGACTCCAAGCCCTTTTTTCTCCCCCAAAGCAGGGAATGACCCTGAGGAAAGTTTCTGCTTGGAGAATCAGCTCAGGTGCTGCAGCAGCAGAGGCAAGAAGGACCTTCAAAGGGAGCAACTGCAGGAAAGGATGAGGTAATGGCAACTGAATTATTAGTTCTCCAGCTGCCACTCCTGGGAGAATGGGACATTCTCCAGCACTTTTCTGTTCATGACAAGTCCATCCTTTAAGTAACTCGGGGGTTATCCCCCTTTGTCATTGTCCATGCACAAAGTCTGAGCCACTTCAAACCCTTGGTTTGCTGAAGAGAACCTTCTGCCACCCTTTCTGTCACCTCATGTCCACAGCCTGAGAGCTCAGGCAGCTTCAGCACTCCAGGGATGTCCACAGTCAGTGCTTAGTGCAGTTCTACACATTCGGATTCAAATACTTTCACCTAGGTTAAGATTCTTGGGCAGGCAGACTCACTGTGCAGGCTCAGGGTCTGAAGATGCTCAAGCAGCTCGCCTGCCTTGATCACCATTAGGAGGGGCAAGCAGAGCTCAGTCTTAGTGTTTCTAGGTAGGCTTTTGGAGGTATTCAGAGACAGAGGAGGGAAAAACCCCCACAAAACCAAACTAAAACAAGAATTCATACACGCTTCCCCACAGACAAAGTATTTCAGGAGAGCTGCCCAATTCCTGGGGCTTTTCAATTCCTCCCCTGTGATGCACCTAGAGGCCAAAATCTCAGTGGGTTATTCTGGAAAGCACATGCACAAACATACACACACACACAGTCCTGGTGGGGCCTTTTGCTGGATGTCCAATTTCCCCTTCTTTCTGTGCAGGGTAGTCAGTGGGAGAAGCAGTTCCAGAAGTGCTGGTCCTTACCCAGGAGAGTCTCCTATAGCAAATCCCTCCCTGGCAGACAGGCCAGGGTGGCTTCACAGCTTGCAGCCAAGTTCTAAGGCACCACAGTAAAGAAGCCTGGAAAGGCCGGAGAAACACTTCTCAAGCCATAGAAGTAGTGTTGAACAGCTTTCCTAGGTGCAGTTGTCAGGAAACAGCCCATTTTGCTTCTGAAACATGCCAAAAATCCACAGTGAATCATATATCCAAGAGAAGGGGTGTTGGGTGGGGAGAGAGAGAGGCAATGCAGCAAATGCACAGCTGGTGCTCCATTAATGCCCTGGAAGTGGCTGAAGTGCATCTCCCTCCCTGTCACTCAGCTCCAATGAAGCGGGGCAGGCAGCAGGATGAGCTGACTAGGTTGTATTGTCAGGTAGCTTGTCACGGTTCAGTCCATACTGCACACTCACGTTGTGGTCCAGCTCCTCCAGCTCGGATGGAAGGGGGATGGCAAGTTCTCCCAGGTAGAGGGAGAGAGCTTCAAATGAATCTTCCAGCTTGGAAAAAGGGGGCCTAGAAGCAACAGTGAGGAAATGTGAGTGGGAAAGAGGAAGCACAACAGCATCTGAAAAGACTGAGGCACTTGTCCATCCAGCCACTGTCCCATTCACAGAGGTGTGAGCAAGGACATGATCCCTCCCCATTCAGCTTCTGAGACTGCAAAGATCCCATCTGTCTGGGCGACCTGTTTTTACAGCTGATGACCAGGGAGGTCTGGCTCTTTTGGAACCACTTGGCATCAACACTGTTGTGAAGGTACAAGCTTCACAACTGAAATAGTGAAGCATTAACCTTTTAGAGCTGGTGCCAAGGTCTGCCCCTACTTTTAGTACACGAAAAACCCTGAACAATCAGTCCTCCTCTACCCTATGTCTCAGGAATTGTTTCAGAAACCTCCATCATATAGAGCAGTCTCTCCCAAGCTAGTAAGTCTTTAGTCTCTCCTCACATGGAAGCCTTTGAGCATTCCCACAGAAGGCTGGAATACAGCCCTCTTCCACTCTCTGTGCAGAGTAGTCCTTTCACTAAGGGGATAAAGACACATGCTCCGAGCTTACAAAGAGAAGCCCTCCAAATCCCAGCCCTACCGGCTCTCTGGTTCCAGTCTGCAGCAAATAGCAGCCAGAGGGAAGAAGGCTGGAGGACAATCAGCAGGAACAAATTTCTCCCAGAACAGCTTGACATTAAGGCCAAAATCCAGTGTGCGTGGGAGACAGT
Organism: Melopsittacus undulatus; assembly: GCF_012275295.1. NCBI lineage: Eukaryota > Metazoa > Chordata > Aves > Psittaciformes > Psittaculidae > Melopsittacus > Melopsittacus undulatus. The sequence continues at coordinate 12,351,149 of NC_047538.1, read as the reverse complement.
CCGGGTCGGCGTAAACCTGGCCTATGATCTAGGGAAAAATGAGAGAAGAGCTTAAGTACAGCAACAGTTCCAGGGTGTTAACAAACAGAGAACATCAGCACCAGGCTGGGGCCCCATCAAAGTATTGGGGTGAAAGGGAAAGGAGCAGAAACACTGTTCCTGCTTTCCAATGGGGCCAGTTGCACACCGTACTGCATACAGACAAACTACACGTTAAGCTTTTACAAGACCTGGTGATGTGGCTGCTGTTGTGAAGGAAGGCCCAGATGCCTTCTCCATCTCGCCAGGGTCTCTGCTAGAAGATGCAGGGTGATGTGCACCTTCCAGAGAGCTCAACCCTGTCTTCCTGCTGGGTCAGCACCTGCTGGGGGTGATGCAGCCCGATAGCAGGTAACCAACACAATCTGCATCACCATCCCATCTCTCCCCTCACACAATCTTACCACACACCAGCAAAACTCATTTCTATGGAGCCTCTCTTAAGTGATGCTGTGAAGTCAACAGCACCACATATTCTGACTTCCTCTGTTACTGGCAGATTCAACTCCACAGCCAGATGGGAGGGGTGGAGAGAACAACCAGAACCAAAGCTCAGGAGGTTGCAGGCAGAGCTGCTGGAGGAAAGGGCTGGGTGGAAGAGAAGTAAGCCCTGCCCCAGCACTCAGACACCTCAGTGCTCACCACCTCCAGCACCAGAGGACTCAAAGTGTAATAGGAGGGAAGGAACCCACAGAACAGTCAAGGTCAGTGTCAATACAAATGCTCACATGGGGAAAAATATTGGGTTTAAAGCCTCACTGGTATTACAAAGAGGGTGATATTTATAACCACCCAGGCTTTTCTGTGCCAACAGCTCAACAGGACAACCACATCCTGTAACTAGACAGTGGAACGCCCATTATGTATTTTGGCAGGATTATTTCCTTATCTATTTGAGTGTGTAATATCTTTTTTTAGCATCTTGGTGACAAGCAAAATGTTCCTGTGATCCTATCCCCTATTTGTCTGCTTTCTTTGCTACTATTTGTCTTTTTTCTAGATGAAACAATTGTTATAATTCCACAAACAAATTTTTCAAGTTCCTAAATTTATCACTCACAACCACAACATTCTGAGAGGAGAGCCCAGCATAGACAGAGCTCCAGATGAGGCCACAGAGATTTATGCACAGATATTTTCTTTGTCCTTTTCATCCAGACACGGAAGATGAAACTGTGCTAGTCTTCCCTGGTGTCCCTGTAACCGCTGTGTTATCAGTACATGTAACACTCTGCCTTTCATCTGTATTTCTACTGTCTTACCTTTTAAACTGAAAATACCTTGCAGCTTTTGAGTTGTGCTCTTTGCTCTGGAGACAGAAAAGACTGCTATAATGGTAAGACTGTGCACTGGCTCAGAGATAAACTAAGCCAACAGACTTCAGGGTGCAAGCTTCATTAATTGACCTGCAAAGAGGTTTCTGTTCCCCGTTCTTTGAAGTGAAGTGCCATCCTCAGTGGAGACCCTGCATTTGCTGCGATACGGCTGACTGGTCTTTTAATGAGGCAGTAGAAAAGGCAAAAAGTACCACAGTTTTAGGGAATATATCTACTTTCAAATGGATACCAGGGCTCAGTCAGAACTTGATGGACTTTTTAACAGTTACTCTCAGTCCAGGAATAAACAAGACAGTCATCTTCCCTGAGGAAGCAGAGGCAGGGTGAGCCTGTGCTGGTAGGTCAGGGATTGCACACTCAGAGAAACAGCTGATAAAATGTGTGTGAGAATATGGCAGTGGGGAAGAGGTCTATTAAAGATGCCATGTAATGTCTTGGCCTTACCTCACAGAGAACAATCCCAAATGAAAAGATGTCCACTGTCTCATCGTAGCTCTGTCCTGCAGGAAACATAAGACATTCAGCTTTGGGAGAGACAGTTCCCCACCCAGCTATTTCAGGAGCTGCCAGTCCAAAGCTACTACACCTATTCCCTGGAAGGCCCTAAAACAGGAGACAAAGCAGGGGTTAAATCCAAGCAGGGTCAGCTGCCCCAAGATATGTATACCAACTGCATCTTCCTATACACTGCCACTGCTTGTTTTAACTCCTTTCTTCTAGTGGGGAATTACAGGAACAACACAGGGAAGCTGTGTGTAGCAGAGATCTGAACAAATCCTAATTTTAACTGTGGAAAGCTCCTGCCCATTCCCACTGACTGCTGTTCTAGTGCATCTCTACAGTGCAGAGTCATTGTTCAGCTTCCCCAGTCCCTGCTGCAGTGACTGCAGATATAAATGACACACTGGCAGCACTTTGAACCTGGGAGAGCAGGCTGGCTCCAGCAGGCCATTCTCTGCTTACAGACACACCCCTCCCCAGCCAGTATCTGGTAAACAACCCTGCTTTCAGAGGTGATGTCAGACTATGCCCTTGCTGGTCTCTGACAAATGCCAGGTCTGAGACAGGCTCTGAGAAGCAGCCTCAGACTCCTATAGGGCCTGTAGGCCTTGAGAGAAGGAAACCAGAACACCACACAAGAAAGCTGAGGAGAGGAGCCCAGTCCTCCCTTCCCTGGTGGAGACATCTGATGTCATAAACTGGCCAGAGAGACCTGCCTATTAGGAGGAAAGTGTCTCCACTGCATTTCACCCTTACCTTGACTCATGCAGGGGCAGATTTTTCCCTAAGGGTTCATCCTTAATGCAGTGGAGGGCTGTGTGCCAAAACCAGATTGCCCTTCACTTGGACCACTCCCACCCCAGTCCTGAGGCTTCAGCAAACCTGGCAGCAGATGGTTTCTCCCTGGATCTACACAACAGCACATGTAAGCCTCATCCTGGAGTCTGATGATTCCCTGTCTCAAGGGGCAGTTCCAAATCATAAGGCTACAACAGAAATTGGTCTCAGGTTCAGTCTTATCTTCAGGCCTCTTTTGTCTTGCCTGTTATCTAGGTCAGAGCAGTATAGGCCTGCTGCCCTCCTGAAGAATCCTCCTGTCAAGCCAGAAGCATTACCTCAGCTGGTACAAAGGCTTATCAGGTCAGGTACTGCAAGAGCAATGCAGCTAGGGTACCTGTGTGTATAAATAAGCTTGCATATTAGCCATATTAGCATGTCTAAAACCATGGACCCTAATAGGTTTGGTTGTTACTAGGGCTCATAAGCTTTCAGTAATCTTATCATCCCTGTACCTTGTCACAGGCTATCACCTCACCTGTACCCTGGTATCAGTATCTTACCATTGAGCATCTCTGGGGCCATCCAATACGGGTTGCCAACCACTGTGTAGCGCTTCTTCCTGTCACTCTTGCGTAGGGTTCGTTTCTTGGCCGATGGCTTTTCCAAAGTGGGCTTTTTCCTTTCCTCCACAATCAGCCGAGACAGACCGAAGTCAGCCACCACCACGGTCTTATCCTGCACAAGGGGTTTAGTACAAGCCACTGATTATGCTCAGCTACTTTCAGGAGCAAAGAGCCTGCAGTTCGTGTTCACTGTCAACTACACTGTAAAGGAAGCTAACAAGGTTTCCTGCAGCCAGATGAGCACAGCAAGCTGCCTAGATACCCAATTCACAATCCCAACATGTCGTTTCTTCTCATCATTGTCTTATTTTCTGTGTGGTCACTAACACTAATGCCATCAATCTGGCTACTTTTGCCAGGGCAAAGCTGGACCTTTCTTTTCAGACCTTCCTATTCTACCTGGCCTGAAATTAGTTTAGGCTTTCATCGTGGGTCAAGTCATCAAGTGGTTGAAAGAACAGAAGCAGCTGCAGAGAGCATTTCATAGTTGAGATAAGAAACTGAGCTGAACTAACTCTCGTAACGGGATTGTTAATAGGAGATGCTACCACAGGAAAGGGGATGAAAGAACAGAATGAAGAAACAGGGAAAGCTAGATTAGTCTGGGAAATCCTATGTGAAAATGAAGGTCCTCTGTTTAGGGCACTAAAAGCCTCTCTGAAATCAGTTCCATTCTGACAAAAGAGGAAAAATCATGTGGAGAAAACCAAGGGAGGAAAATGACAAGGAGGGGAGCAGCATGCTGTGGGGAACAGAGGTGTAGCTCACCAACTTGATTAGGCAATTGTGTGAATTCAGGTCTCTGTGAATGATGCACATGGAGTGCAAGTAAGCCTGAAACAGAGAAAGAAAACTTCACATTAGGGATTTCCAGGTGAATGTGTCCCTTCACATTTAAAAGGCCTCAACAGCCAGATACTAGTAGCCAGACAGCATCCAAAACCCCTCATGCATCACTACTGAAGTACCTAACCCTGACCCTGGAAGTTCACTCTCTGATAAAGGGACAGTCCAACTCACCATTCCAGAGGCAATTCCTTTGGCAAAGCTGACCTTCTGCTCCCAGGGAAACGGGTCCTGAAAGACAAATCCTCAACGGTCAGAGCCTGTCTTACCAGCCAGTTAGTGACAGCAATTATTCTGCAACAGGGACTCTTGCAGCAGTCAGAGAAAGATAATACAGCCCCAGGAAGAAAGTGATTTCTGCCTCAGGCTACCCACAGGTATGAAGAAGCTTTTCCACACAGCTCCACAGGAGAAGACTAACAGAAGTACCATAAGACTCGTACAACCAACACCCCATTCAGCCTCATTGAGCAGAGGTCTACCAGGCTTCCATACTCACTGCATTACGAAGGAAGTCTTTCAGGGTGCCTCCCTCGATGTACTCAGTGAGGAGATTCAGCTTCTTGTCCTTGTACAGTACACCAATGAACTTCAGCACATTGGGGTGATCCAGGCTGCGCATCACTTTCACCTGCGAAGCAGAGACATCCCACCCCAAAGAAGATAATGAAACAAGTCCTGGAAGATGTGCTGACAATGCTAGAGGTCCCCCCTAGGGATCACAGAGTACACTCAAACACTAACCTTAAGCAATCAATTAAATGTTCCCTCTTCATTTTCATGCTGTGCAATTAAAGTGATCTTAGTCTTTAAGGAGGGAGAACACTCTTGAGTTTGGCAAACTTTTAAGAGACAGGAGCTCTCCAGGGCAGCTATCTGGTCTGTGCAGTATGTGTCAGGGCTGGAATAGCAGCATTAGGTGTTTAGAGAGCTGCCTTTAAGCTAAATCTGACTTTAAAAAGCGTGGTAGACAGCCAACAAGAAAATAGCTTACATACAGCAGGAGTCTTAAATATCTTACAGATACTGGCCCTCATCATTTGTATTTATGCACAAGGCTCAAAGGATAAATCCTTCATGTAGTGCACAGCTCCACTTGCCTCAGGCTCAGGCTGCTTTTTATCACTGAAAAATTAATGAACTGGGAACTGAAGCCATGTCTAGTGCTCAGTGTGAGTCACACTTTGTTGCAGCAAACATTCAGCTCATGTCAGCTTTTCCCTGTGTGCTGTCTCCCTCTTCAGTGCCTTGATTCCTGCCAGGATGCTGGCACGATCACTCTATGGATAAGATGGGAGAGAGTTCCACACACTGCTGGCTCAGAAGCTTTTTGCATCTTACTCCTACCTCTGTCAAGAAAGTCTTCTGTGTTTCCTCATCACAGCGGATCAGCTCCTTCATCACCATCACCTTTCCTGTTGCTTTGTGAGTCACCTGGTGGAAACAGAAACCACAGCTACAGGCAAGGCTCAAGAATACATAGCTCCAATGCTCTTGCAACTCTTCTGAAAGAGAGGGTAGCATTCCCTTCCATACAGAGTGGAAAATAGATGGGAGAAAATTCTGAGCCTGGGGATCTGCAGAAAACAGCATAAAATTTCTCCTTGCAGAATTCAGCAAAGATCCTATATGTGAAACAGAAACTACCTAACACTGACAAAGGATCATACCAGGAGACAACATCCCAAGAACCAGAGCTTAAGTCTCCACATTAGGTAGCATAGGGCTGAGCATGCATACAGGCAGTCAAAGCCTCTGAAGGCATCAGCTCTGTACTTGTGCATGCCTTAAGTTCCATTCCAGAAAGTATTTACCCAGCATGATGCTCACATTTTGTACACAGACCCTAACAACTACATTCTGAATCAGCAAAGGAACACGTGTTCACTTGCATCAGAAACCAAACCAAACAACCCAAATCCACATTACTACATGCTTTGGTTTTATGGGGACGCTGAAGCCTGATGGTTTCTGATGAGCTTAAAGAAGTTACTTATGGGCAAGCAGAACTGGGATATACAGGCTATTCAGTTAAGGCAGAAAGAGGTTATTTTACCATGCTCCTAGGGAGCAGTGTATTGCTGCCTGCAGGGAATGTCCCAGAATGGTGACAAACACGCAGAAACCCACTGTGGACATCAGGTGATAAATTTTCTGTCTCTGGACATGGAAAGCCTTTGCAGTTCCTCAAGAGCTGTTTGCCTGTATCCAACTAGTTCCTGGCATTTTGTTGTATTCTAGAGGTTTCTTTTAACTCGCTCTGCCTTGCACCAGGTGCTTGAGTGAGCAGAAAGGGTCCAAATTCGGACACACAGGTTGTCCTGGAAATCCTCTCCCTTTCAGTTGCTTAACTTAGACAGCTTTGTCTCCCTAAGATCTGCACCTAAGCAAACTACCACCTTCTGTCTAAGAACAGAAGGGAACTACTGTGACCAGATACAGTACTTGTTGCACCAGAAGCAGTCAATGTGAAGCTCAAGAAAGGCCTCATACCCCTTAAAATGAAAAGCCTTTCAGAAAACCCCTAGAACTGCAATCCAGAACACAAGACCCAGTTATAGTATTTAGGAAGTTTATAAGCTCTTGCAAACACTGTGGCACACTGGTTCTGTTTAGAACCATGGGGCATAACATGGCTGATACAGGTGAGATACAAATGCACGGAATAACACAAGAAAAACAACAGTACAATATTCTTCTGCTCCCGCCTGAAATCAAGCATCCATAAACAAGTAGCGAGCCAAGGGACACTACATATTTCAGCCAGGGACATGAAAGCCAGGGACATCTAATACCCAAAGATAAAGATAAGAGACAAAGACAAGACAAGGCTATGTGCAATTCTTAAGCTGACATACCAGCAAAACTGAAACAAGTGCCATCATGGACCTCCAAGAGGGCAATTTTAACTCCCAGAGCATGCACCAGAACAGAATGGCTATTGGGTAACTTGAGCAGAAAAACAAAAGTCTTTGTGCCATTAACTGTGGGGACACAGATGACAAAAGCATGCGATAGAGGAAAGGTTCTGCTTACCTGGACCTGTTATTTCTCTATGAGCAGAGGAGAAGAGAAATGCTCATTAGTATAGATCAAAAGCAGTGGGTCTGTAGTACTGGCTCACCACCTCCCATGGAAGCATGAGATGAATATGGTGGCTGGACACCTGAAGTTTACACAGGTGTAAGGAGAGAAGTCCCACACCATGGTGAATAGCTGCTGAAGCACCCTCAGTCAAGACTGGGGCTTAAATACAAGAGAACTGCTATTAATGGAGATTTTAACTGTGAGAATAATGCAAGACCTGACCACTGACAAGTTATTTAGGCTCTGCTGGGGCTTCAGAGGTGGTCACTACATCAGCCTGGCAAATCTCCCAGCATGGCACAACAATGAGGGGTGAGAAATGCTGTACTGGGAAGTTGAATGCACTGCTTCATAGGAAAGATGCTCATAAGAGAAAGTGCAGTTTGCTCCCCATTCTGCCACCTTATCCAGGTGAGTGCTGTGACACAGGCACTCTAGAGTTGTAAATCTAACTCAGGAGATGAGTATGTATGCCCAAGGTTGGCATTCAAAAGGGAATTCAAGATTGCCTGCAGCCAGAGACACTCATGGTCAGGAAATGAAAGATAAATGGATCTCACTGAGCAAACCAGGTGAGTTCCATCACCAATCACTATCATCAAGACAAAGGCCACTGAGACAGTGGCAAAGGATCCTGAGATAGGCAGATACTGCTGTAATCAAAGTAAATGATGAATGTTTGGGGACCTCCCTCACCTTGATTGCTTGTCCAAAAAATCCTTTTCCTAGTACTTCACCATGAATCAGGTCACAGGGCCGGAAGATTTGCTGGGAGCAGCTAGAAGAGGATCGTAGGGATTCTGAACGACTGATATCACGGCTCAGGAGGAGCGGTTCCTTTGGAGAACTGGGACCAGGAGACTTAGAAATGCTGTTACTTCGCCTAGAAAACGAAGGAGACAGAAGGATGAGGGAAGCTGCTAGGAAACTTTGGGTCCAACATATCCCATCATTAGCTCCTAAAGGTCATTTCTAGATGTGTTGCAGTGCTCTTTGTACCTCAAAAGCCAGATGCTCTCCCAGAACCATGGAAGCTCTTTACAAACCTAGAGCAGCTTTTAGGTCAGAGCTGCCTAACAGCAGCACATCTCCTGAACTGGCAGAGGTGAAGCTCTGTGAACAGGAGGAGGAGGAAGCTGTGAAGACACAGCACTTGCTATCTCTAAACAAAGATTAAAATACTGGTAAATGACTACATGAGCAAGTCAGTGCCCCAGACTAGGAAGACAAGATTTTCCCCAACTCACACATCGTAGCCATATCACCTTTAAGGACACATTCTTCCTCAGCCATTTAAGGCTGGTAAAAATCAGATCTTTCCATTTGCTAACTGCAAAACCTCATAGCTTTTCTATGTTAAACATAGAGCTCCATATTTTTTATTAAAGAAAGTTTGCCATCCGAAAGGTAATGGAGAGAGTACAAGTCAATAGCTCAGCCTGAAGCTCTCCACTGCTTCACCAATGGTTTATACCAAGGCTCATATCAGAGATGAATCATGTCCCCGTAGGCATGTGGAATCATAAGGCACAGAGCAACCCAGCCAGGTAGCACAGGGCAAAGGCAAGCAAGGTCAGGGGCAGCACTTCCAGGTCTTCACCTGAGGGAGCGCCGTCGGAGCGTTCCTTCCAGATTCTCCTTGATGTCCAGTGGTGAGAGGGAGCGCGGGGAAATGGGCGCCTTTATGTGTGTGGGAAGACGGGAGTCCAGACGAAGCCTGTCCAAGCGCTGCGAGACAGGGTCATGCTCTATCAGCAGCTGAAGTGTCTGGCTTGTCTTGCGGATCAGCTCCTCCACCTGGAATCAAACCAAAGCACAGGATGATAGCACACAGGAGGAACACAATGACAGCAGATAGAGGAGATGCAGCAGAATGCCCCTCAGCCATCAGAGTAGAGAGTTCAGTGACAGCACTCCACAGCTGTGGTTTAGCTGCATGCAGGCAGATCAAAGTAGTAACACAGAAGTCGTCATGTTACTCAAATCCTCTCCTTTCTGATCACTACAAATGACCTGTACAGAAAAGGTGTGGACAAGGTAAAGAAGGTCTAGAAAAGGGTCACAAAGATGATCCCAGGACTGGCCATCCTGCTGTATGAGGAAAGGCTGAGAGAGGGGGGGTTGCTCAGCCTGGAGAGAAGGTGGCTTAGGGGAGGCCTAATGACCATGTTCCAGTATTTAAAGGGTGGCTAAAGGATGGAGACTCTCTTTTTACAAGGAGTCACAAGGAAAAGATGAGGGGTAATGGGTACAGGTTACTCCTGGGGAGATTCAGATTGAACTCAAGAGGACAATTAAGAACAATGAGCCATTAGGATCACCTCCCCAGGGAAATGGTGGATTCCCCAGTGCTGGATGCTTTCCAGATTTGGACAGGGTGCTGGGCAGTCACTTTTTTTCCAACACATCTCAGAAGTATTGCTGAACGACACAAGCTTCTATCCTGAACAGCGCTGCAAAAACCTGCTTTGTGAAAACTATGTGGAGATCTGTCTGAGAGGTGTCTATTGTGCTCCTCTTCAGCACCAACAGTAAATAAACCCCTTGCATAGTGAAGGCAATGGTACTCACACTGCACTCTTTCAGCATCACCTGTTATCTGCATACAGACATCAAATACTTTTACTTGTAGATACAGACATCAGATACTTTTCTTGCAATGGGAAACTCATCCCTAGGACCAGCTGAGGCTTTCTCTATTAGCAGCTGCCTCTAAAATGATCAGAACAGTGGACTTCACTAGCAATATATGAAGACTCTTCACAGCCTCTCTGTCCTCTGAGATGTCACAGCCCTACACTTTTATTACCTCCCTTCGTGTCTGAATGCTACAGAATCAGAACTGCATCCTAATCACATTTCTAGCTGTACATTTTCCTCTTCAGCTGCAAGGGGTAGCAAAGCTTGTCTTCATGCTTATTCCTACTTCCAGCATGAGTACTATGGGTGTACACACACTGTATGTAGGGTGGGAGAACAGTGCCAAGAAACAGAAAAGCTGTAGGAAGGCAGAAGAGAAGGAGGCTTCAGAACAGAAGTCTACCCACCTCCTCCACCTGTAATGTACGAATAGGAGCTCCATTAATCTCCAGGATACGATCTGCAGGGTGGATGGCGTTCCGGACATCTGGACTGATGTGCATCCTGTTCACTCTAAACACGGGAATTACAGCATGTGTATGAAGTCACTTTAGCCAAAATTATAAAAACATTTGATCTCTGATGCTTCCCTTCATATTGGTATTTTGAAATAAAAACATGCCAATCTACACAGGGAGCTCCTGTTAGACCAAGTGCGTAGGTCTGAGCTGCTCTTCATTTGCCCAATGGCAAAAACCTTTAGTCCAAAACAATTCTCCAAATATTTTGTGTTCAGTGAGAATACACCTCTGAGAAATAAAGTTATCACTTAAGGACATCACAAGAGTGAAACGGAGACCAAACACAAATGTATGTCCCTGTTGTGCTGAGACAGGTCCCCTCCGCAGTTAAAGCAGCTGGCAGGACAGCAGTGCTGCTGAATTACCAGCTCCATCAGCACAGACATGTCCATTACACACAACCTGGTCATACTCACTCTTTCACCTGGACACCAGTGGCATAGCTGGAGCAGCTACCTTCAACAGACACAGAGAACCCCCTCTTGCCGTCGGTAGCTGCTGGCATGGAGATGAGGGTCAGCGTATAAGGCAGCTGCTCACGCAGAGACTCAGTAGAGTGTTTTTCTATCATCGGTGTCAGCACAATCTGGTTATGGCATTTTCCACTAAAAGAAGTAAAGAAAACCATTATAGCAGTGTCCTATCCCCCCTGCCCAACTCCCACTTCTAAGTTCTTTCATTGACCTTAAGTTTTAGCTTTTAGTCCTTACACCATTCCTCCCTCCCCCAAAAGGCAGCCTCCTGGCATTCCATAGCGTAGCATGGAGCTGGCCCACACTGAGCCGGCTAAACAAGGCTTACACACCCAGCAGGGAGCAGCTCTGGGGCAAAGCGTGCAGCCCGTCTTACCAGTAGAGACTGGAATGTTGCACGAGTGCATAAGTGTCCCCATCTTCAATGATCACTTTGCAGCTCATACAAGCAAAGCACTCAGGGTGATACTTGTATTCGCCAGCCACCTACAGACAGAAAAGGGAGTAGCTTAGCAGGGCCAAAACCCATCGGCAGATGCAGCTATGGCTATCCTCTCCTGAGTATGTTCATACAGATCTCCAATCAAGTGGCAGCTTTTTACTGCAGAGTTATATTACTCCACTGTATCTTTCCTGAACACCATCCTTGGCACCCTGTTTGCAAATCTTCCCTGAAACAAACACATCAAGTGCAAAGTAAAGCTTGTGTCAGGAACCTCTGCTATATTTGGCAGCTACTCAACCATCAAACCCAGTTGATAGTCTGCTGCAGACTAGTAAACAAGCTATTAAACCTTCCTGTTCAGTTGCTCTTGGCAAGATAACTAACGTTATGTCTGAATTCATAGGGCTGAAAGGGCTTTTTTTCTCTTGGCAGACATGCAGTGTACAAATTCAGATACTTTACCAGCCAGCTGACAGGAAAAAAACAGGCGAGTTGAGACTGAGACAACAAAACACCTTTAAAGAGTATTTTTATTCATCAATCTGTTTTTCTCTATTCCTTATGAGAACTTCTCTTATTGACAGTATTTTGCAAAGACTTCTGCAGGCAATGAGAAATCATCTATGCTTTTCTCAGTACTCCCCTTTGAGGTAGCAATCACTGCTGAGCACCATGCTGCTTTTATTTAGGCATCAGAAACATGATGGCTATATTTCATTCTCGCCAGTTTTAAAGATTAATTATTTGCAAGGTTGTGGCAAGGATGGGAACATTTAGGTGAGCTCCACATTGTGCAGGCACAGTTTGATGATTCAAAGCAATTGGGGCTAGCACTATTTCAAGACACAAGAAACCCACTCTGGCCACATTATAGGTGGAATGTGGATGGCAACCTTCCCAAAGCCAGAACCTGCTGCGTTTGCTGGGCTGAGAGGTTTGACTCTGCAGTGCAGTGAAAGAAACTGAACAGATGTTTCCTTAATCACCTTCCTACTTCTCATGCTTGAGCATTTCAGCACCTTACTGTCTTTGATGCTTCAGATCCTCATAACCCCCTACGGGAAGAGCTACCCCTGTTCAAAAGTAATATTTCTCTAGAAGGTGCACACACAAGCCTCTTTTCTAATCTCTGATTAGAGATTAGCACAGTAAGGAGTCTGTTACGTTCAGTTTATTTGGTTATCTCAACAACTATGGCAACTCCCAGCCAAGCTGGAGGAGCTGGAGGCAGGCATGTCCCACCTCCAGGCAAAGTCCTTCTAGTCCTTACCATCACAGGTCCAGTCATCAGCAGAGAGCAGCCATGGCAAAATTCCCCAAACTTCCCCCAGTAGTCTTTGTGACAGTACAGCTTCCCATCTTTCTCATAGTACCAGTTAGTGAGGGGATCCTGACATTCAGAGCACCTTGAAGGAAACAAAGGAACAAAGTTCCAGTTGGCAACAAGTCACAAACCAACGAAAAAGGGCCTCTCCTGCGTGGAAAAAACATTCAGCAGCAGCTCACTATCAGCTCTTCCAGTTATGGATGTGCTAAACCCCTCCACTTCCCAAAGTCTTTTCAACTGAACTAGATACAAGGTTTGTAAGGAGAGGTGGTATTACCCAACACAAAGGAAAAAACAAGCTTCCAAAGTTTAAAGCAAATCCCATCCATTTATTAAAACACATCAATAAGTTTATAAATTCTGCATTACAGATTCTGCTCCTGTGTTTTCTCCCTCTTCCTGGAAGCAAGCTTCCAGCTGCAGGGCTGCCCTGCACACAGAGTTCTTCTGCGTTTCTACTTGGTGTTTCTATGGCATCATGCTGTTCTTGTGCCAGAGCATCCATCTCCTCAGCCAGTTTAGGAAGCAGGACAGAAGCAGGACCCACTTTCCTATGCAAAGCAAAGCCAGTTTTGCTTTGTGGAAAGCTTTTCTATTCTTCTGTAGGTAGGCCTCTCCCAGAAGGTAAACTGCAGCACTACCCATTTGAAGAAGTTTTCAAAGCAGTTCTTACTGCATTCATCAATTGACAGTGATGAAAGTCCTCCACCTCTCTGCACCAATTGCTTTCCCTTTCCTTCTGCTGATGACAGTGCATGAGACAAAACCAAACATAACCAGCCAACCAAAACAACCACAACCCCCAAAACACAACTATTTGTCTAATTTAATGAAGGGAGTCTCAAAATCCTTCAGATACCAGTGGTAGCTCCTGTTCAACAAGCAGCCATCATTAATCCTCTATCTACCCTCCCTCCCCCCAAAGAAAACCAAGGAAAAAGATGCAGCAATTCTACTAGAGATGTCATTTTAGCGAATCACAAGCAGAACCCAGATCTTCAGGCTTCCTGAACACAAAATAATCCTGCCTCAGCACCAGGCAAAGGAGTTTAACATCTGCAGCATGAAGGTGTGACTTAATGGAGAGATAAGGCACAGACAGCAGTTGCATCACTAAAGATTATTCCATTAGCCCTGGGCAGCATGTTCTCAGACTTTAAAAGGGAAATTAATCTGGTGTTGGTATCCAATATTACTAATCTGGTATCTAGTATTACTAACCTGGTATCTCAGTTTCTGAGCACAGAATCCAAGGTGGATGAGTAACCAATAACTGGTTCAGAGGAACACCTCAAGGATCAACATCGTTGTCAGCAACATGCAAAGGCAGAAGGAAGAGCTGCCTCTGTTCCTTACCCCAACAGCTGTCTCAGGTACTATATTGGAGGGGAACCCCTGGCACCAGGGTGGGGGTTTCAGTGGGTGTGTGCCCCCCTAGGCGGCATCAAAATACACTGAGGTCAGCTATTGGCAATGAAGGTGCACATTCTATATGCTGCCAGGTCTACCGTGTTGTAGACTTCACCCTTCACAAGCTTCCTGAAAGCTTATTTGTGCCAGAGACATTCCTTGTAAACTCCACCAGCTTGTAATGAGTGTGATGATCTGTGAAGCTGGTTGTGCTCCAACATGGAGAGAGTTATTTGTTCCATCTCAAGAGACTGTAAAGCAACAAGGTGAAGCTGCTTGTAATCAGCCTACGGTTTTAGGGAAAAACACACCTCATGAGGTATTTATTGCCTTACCCTACCCTCAGGAAAGTTGCTGCTTCTAGTATATTTGGCTCTTACAGTGTTTATTCTCCCAGCTGAGGAGCTCCAAATCCTGTTCCCCCTCAGCCCCCCCTTTCCTCGGTGATGGGAAGGAACTCCAGCATGTGCAACAGGCCCTGCCAATTTTGTCTGAGGCAGGGGGAGCACTAACTTAACATTGCTATACTATACATGGTACAAGCATCATTATAGCCTCAGCTTTGGGGCACTGTCATAGTTACACCCTGCTCATGGTATGCAAGAGACCTAGAAGGCATTGCAAAGCATTTTGCCTTCACCCACTAGACTTTGGCTTTCATTTGCAGTAAATACCCCACGCTGAGTGATCAAGTAGGTGAGTGGGAGGGAGAAAAGAGCAAGTGGAGACTAACAGCAAAGATTTCTATCACCTTGTGGCAGGAACATCTGGCTCAGCATGGACAAATCGGATCCCTCAGCCTTATCCACCTCCTGCGTGCATGCCTGTACCAGTGCGTGCTTCAAGGGTGATTACATCTTCAAACAGGGAGCTGTGACCAGACCTGCACTTGGGATACAGACAGCAACCCTGGAGACTGCTCCACCAGGACTTCAAGGCTTCAGTCTCTGTCCAAGTTCTCTCCAACCAGGTGGGTTTTTATTTAGTTGGTTTTAAGCACCACATCTTCCCTTCCTCATTCCTGTTCAATTTCACCTTCAACCACTCCTTTTTCTCCCTAAGAAAATCTAAAATTACTGCAAAAGCAACACACCTGCAGTTCTGTTTAGATGGGTGCCAGAGGGTCGCATACACTTGGTCTTCTCTTTACCTTTCCCCTACTTCTTCATGGTTTGATTCGAACCTTACAGCACTTTGATTAGTTTGCTTCCATCCAGAAATAAGCACTGGTATCTAAATTGCAACACACCCATAGCAAAATGAAGGTAAAGGGGTGGAGCCAGCAAGCAGTCAGTTCTTTGCTATGCAATTAAACAAATCTGGGCAGGACAAGTTTGCAGCTTAAGGCTCAGAACCCCACCCAGGACAATGAGGCAACAGGAACAAAGCAACCAACCCAGAGAGGGTAGATGCTGGTAATGGAGCTAAGTGGCTGCTTCATTAATGACTGCAGCAAGAGGACATGGTTGTGGCCGGTACTGCCAAGCAGCACCTTCTGTTGTTACTGGCCCTGCATTCTGCAATGGAGAAGAGGCTTAGATTTGCCAGGTGTGGAGAACTGGCTGACAGCACACAGGTACAGCTTCAAGAACTGTTTCAACTATTTCAGTGCCTTCACCCAAATGATAAAGGTATCACATGACTGTTCCACATGACTCTCATGAAGAGGTATGTTATAAGAGTTATCACTGCTTCCTTTCCCTCCTCAATTAGAGTGTGTGGCACTGCAGCACTGCCATTGCCAGGGCTCGCATCAGCTGAGACAGAAATACAATTCCACAGGTATTAAGCACCAAATCTTTGCCAGTCACAACAACCAAACAAAAGGAAGAGGAAGATTTCTTGTTCCTCTGTCTTTTATTAGGAACCACATCTCCTAGATATTTTGTTATTACAGAGTAACAAAGCATGGTAATGATGTTTCTTGGAGGATTGGTAACAGCTATACCTGAGGTGTTTCCTCTTGCTGTCCAGCCACCCTTTTCAGAGCTGCAGAGCCCTGCCCTGATTATACAGTCCCATACATTATGATTCTTCACTTCCCAGCTATGGCTATAAAGATTAATTTAATCTGCATCCCACAGCCATCCTCCAGGAACCCCAGACAGCACCAAGTGCAGTGTTCAGCCCTGATGCTCTGTAGTACAGCAGGTGCAGAAAAGAGCTCACAAATAGCTCCTTGATGGCCCCTTGTTTTTGTGGGGGGTGGTAGGAGGATCAGGTCACAACAGGTATCCAGCCTGGTTTTCAGTGAGATGGGAGATTCAATTGATGTGGCATCTCTTTTACATCTAAAATGAAAGCTAATACCCTCATGGAAGCAAAGACATCCCTGGCACTGAAGAGACAGATCCCTTTGAGAAGGGCTCATTAACAAAATGCCCCCCTCACACATACTGTCAGGCTGGATCAGTTAACGCTAGACAGGCTCAGAAGAGCTGTGGTGCCAATTCTGCAGCAGAGCAGGGGAGAGGACAGTCACGCAGACAGAAAGCTGCAGAGTAACACGTAACCTCAGCCTGTAGCTAACCCAAAGGTTTAGCCAAGGTGTGTGTGCTGGCTACATAAGAGACGCTAGACAAGGAAGAATGGTTACTAGAAAACAGATTCAGTACTAGAAAACAGAGCGTTTAAGCTCTGGCAATGCAAAACCATTTTGAGACACTTAGGAGAAGGTGTATCTATGGCGTAGCGTAATGCCCTACACATATCATAAATAACAAAAGTCTTCTTACTTTCCTTCTTCTGAAAGCTGACACTTTCAGAAAGTCTCCTAAAGAAGCTTAGTAACTGCACAGTGATATTTACTCCTATACTACACTGTTTTAACAAAAGGCTCCTTACTCCCAAAGCAGTACAAAAGTGTTTGCAGGAACAGGATCAATAATGAGCAAATCGGAGTGGAGGGAATATGAGGGAGACAATGAAACTGCAAGCTGTGCCTTTCCCCATCCATTCACCTTATCTGCACATCAGCATCAGTCACCATCCTGTGTTCAGCCCCACTAACAGTTTTCACTGTGTAGTGTAATCAAAGCTTTATTCTGTAGCTGTCACCTTTCTCAAGCCTCACTTGTTCAACTGGACCAAGCATGGTTGTTAACGTAACTAGAGTATCACAGGAAAAGAATCTTTTCCACATAAGGGAAGTGTGCTGCTTGTCCCTAGTTATCTACAAAGTACTTATTTCTTTTCTCAGAAAGATTATGCACTGCCTCACAGCAGATTACATCACCTCCTCAAACTTCCAACAGCAGCACCTCACCTCACCCTCTGCTATACCCAAGCACAAATAGCTTTGGAAGAGACATACACAGCAGCAGCCATAGTAAACTCATTCCTCTGGTGGCAGAGCAAAGCACAGGGGCACAGGGTAAAGGGGCATAAGTAGTGTTGCTCTGCAAGGGAGCCTGCTTGCTGGGCTGCACAGACACCATCTCACAACACAGGTGCCATACCCTTGTACCAGAGAGCTGCAGAGGCTGGTAATAAGGATCTTTCCCATCACCTCCTCCAAGCGAGACAGGATCCCAGTTTGAGGTTGGCTGTTCCCTGCACACAAGCACTGGCCTACGTTCTTCACACTTCGTGTGCTAACTGCTTAGGATAGGATAGGGTAGCATTACAGGGAGTAAAACGACACTTGGAAGGTCAATTGCTAATCCTGCACAAGACTTACCGAAAGGGATCCTTGGGAGCGAAGTAAGCTGGGGCAGACAAGTAACTTCCCATCTTCAACACTGGATAAACCGGCTCAGCCACAAACTTGTCCAACTGCCTCTGAACAGCTCTGTTCTGCCAACATGGCAGCAGTCCGTGCTCATTTAATCTTGCGCTGATTCAGATACTTCACCTCTCTCTGAAGCTGCCCAAGGAACGCCAGGTCTCTCGGCTGCTCATTCCTTTTCAGACTTTTCCTGGCTCTCATGCCTATAACCATCTTCTCCTGCACTCAGCGGCAGCAGCACCCTTGGGAAGGATACAGCAGCGGCTGACTGGGCTAGTTGGACATGCTGCTGCAATAGTTCTTGCAAGCTCTGCTGCCTGCTAACTATTGTCAAGTTTTCCCTTCTCTGGTTCCACCCAAGGGTGGGAGGGGAGGAGGAGCCATGGCAGGAGCACAGCCCGTGGCTACAGAGCCCGAATAAGCTCCACTTCTATAGCAGGGGTGGAGCTTTGATCCAAAGAGGGGCTGTGTTAGTAAGTGCTGAAAGATAGCAGCTTTTGCCAGAGGAAGAGCCAAGTGCATAAACGGGAAGCAGCAGGGCACATTCTGATGGAGAATGCCAAGGAAGGCAGTGTCTGACAAAGACAACTAGCTGTACCTCCAACCACACCACGTTAACTACATTTACTACATACTAAATCCCCCAGTGAGCAGGCTTAGGCTACCTTCACAGTACCTACAATATGTTCATCCTCTTGCAGCACACTCTCAGTATGTTTCATCCAAAGAAAAATCACTTTCTTTCCAACACTCTTTTAACAGAGATCACTGCAGTCATTTAACCTAATCTTAATCTCCTGAATGGAAGCTGAGCGATACAAATCAGCACAGATGAGACCTCTCTCCTGCTTGCAGCACATGTAGTTTTATCATTTTGCTTGCTCTGAAGCCAAGCATGATCTCTTAACAGCTAAAACTGTTTGCAAGACACTCAGAACTGCAACAAACATATGCTGCTACACTGAGCCCTCCCATTTCTGTACAGTCAGCAAAGGCTGGCATGCCTGAACACAGCCTGAAAGTAATGCTGTGTTCCAGAGGCAAGAATACTCCAATGTGCTTTTACTGGAGATGCTTGTTCAGCTGGCATACTGTTCAAGGGACTCTGGGGCTGCGACGAGGCAGTCTTGGCTGCAGATTTGACAGCTGCTGCTCTCTGGTGAAGTAAGCAGAAAGCCAGGCAGCCTTTCGGGTTGGTTTGCCTTGGTTTTTGACATTTCATAGGCAGTCACCTTTCTGGAAAACAAGACCCCCACAACACATCCAAAACAAAAACCCCAAACAAATCACCATCATTTCCACCCATTCTGTGCAGTTTCTGAGCCTGGCTGTAAACGTGCATTGAAGCCTAGTGCTGCAGAGCCCGATGTGGTTGTCAGTTCCAGCACGGGTCTAATTCCTTCTGACATTTCACACAGCTCTACTGGAAGCAGCAACACGGTGAGTCTGTGTCTAGGAATGCGCTCTGGTCTCCCACATTCTCTATATGTTGCGTGCTGAAAACTTGCCAGCGCTCACAATGCAGCCCGGCCCGGGCTATCAGCACCACCCCACAGCACACACATACCTCCCGTGCATCGCAGGGCCCCTCCCCTGCCCACTATCACCTACAGACAAAGGCTCTTCCCCACAGTTCTGCTGCCATGGGCTGAACTCATTCCAAGGGGGATTCCACGTGACCCCATAAATCCCAACTCTGCAGACGAAACCTTTGAAGATTTGATCCGCAGATGTGATAAGCAGCCAGCTCGTCTGTGAATGAAGCCAGCAGATAAAGCCGGCCTTCAAAGTAATAAAAACCACCCAGGCAGCTAAGCAACTGGGAAGGGATTTTGTTTGAGACTTCCTTAAAGCCAAAGGACACACAGTCAAATGCCTATTTAAACAGGAAACATCAAAATGATTTTACTTTTGCAGCAGGCCCCAGTAAGTTACTTTTTCTTATACTGAATTCTCTTGTTACTTCTTGTCTTTTTTTTTCTGTCTCTTTATTGTGTGAGAACACAATAGCTCTGATAATAGTGCTCTGGAAAAGCTGTTAATGTGCTCATACATCCTCGATCTGAATTCCTGCCAGAATGACTGTACTTCAGAAATGCTGATAAACAGGTGTGTGTGTGGGGGGGCCTCTTCTATGTAATTTTACTGATACCATCTCCAGGGGCCAAAATGCACAGCAGCAAATTTAACACCATCTAAAGTCAGATACCAGCATCTTCTCTCTTGCAAATGCTGACAGCATTTCCACTACAAACGTGCAGCCATCACAGCTGTTGTGATGTTTCCTTGCTATGGTTTAGATTTGGACAGTATTCTTTTTGCCAGTAAGAAGCCTGAAAAATGTAACTAGCAAATAAAAACCAGCAGATGAAAAACCTCGACAATGACTTAATGTGAAATTTATTGCAAACCAAGTTGCAGCCGTTAGTTTTATCCCCACAGAAATGCACCACAGCTATTGTGATATTCCAGTGATTAATCTCTTAAACCAGCTGGGGTTAGGCTGCACATCCAGACACCCTCCTTACCACAGGGTTCATGCATGTCTACAGACAGATGTATTGCTCAGCGTATCTGCCAGCCCTAAGATAGACAAATTTATCCTGGCACAGACAGGCACTTAGGTATGTGTGGGACTGGCATCTGCTTGATGCCTTAAGTCTGCAGCAAGTCTTTGTTTCAGCATGGGCGCAGTCTGGAGGCATTCCAAATACTTTAGTACAATCCCAACACCTCATTGTACTTCCAAGGCACTTATACATAACACGTGCTTTGCTGCTGTTGAAAGAGTCAGCCCCTGACTTGAGCTTTGAAACTAATACTGTTTGATATGCACATAGCTTCAAGTGAAAGCTCCTGCACACAGCTCTGGAGTAAACCAAAATGAACAGCGAAGTGAAGCTCATCTCCATCAATGCATCCTTACTTATAAGCAGCAGCAGAACTTCATACCAGCACAGTGATAACTTCTGAGTACCCAACATCACCAAGCACAAAATTAGGATGGAGACAGTATTTTAATCTCCACCATACTTGCAGACCTCCTGAATGTGTGTAGGCTGAGAAGCAAAGCAAAAAACTTCAACCTAAACTTCATAGATTATATATGGTTTTGGAATAGTAACTTCTGATCTGGTAATGCACTGCTACTTCTGTCTGTGCAGACTGCGGAACTCCTGGGGGAAGGATCCTGTCTCACTCATGTGGAAAGCCTACCACATACTGGGCTGTGTGAGTAATTCCAGTTACCTTGACATAATAATGCTCCAATAACAGTGCCCTAAAGGATGAGCTGCACAAGTCAACTAAAAAAAGTCCAGACCAGAATGTCCAGCTCCTCCTTAAATATAAAGGCTCCTCATTGATGTCCTGTAGCTGATACACTCCCCTGAGAAATGTGTCTGCTTTCACCTGCAAAATGCTTCCTTGTTCCTTTGGATTTTTAAGCTCTTGAACCGACAGGGTGATTTGTGTACAAACACGCAGTTGGCAACTATTTCTCCTTCAATCTGATAGTGAGCTGCTGAATTTCAGTGCTGATGGAGACACCATCAAAGACATTCCCAGGAGTCTGTAGGATTAGTGGAGAAGGGTTCTCACCTTTGGGGCCCTATCATTAGCTTTCTGTAACAGCCAGAAACTGGAGAAGAGAGAGGAGGAGATTGTCTTCCTTCTTCTACTACAGTGAAACTGACTTTTGTTACTGATCTCCTCTCCCACCTCCCCCAAATTCAGCTGCTGTGTGTACAAACCTGACTGTTCAGTCTGTTCAGACTGTTTCACAGCTGAAAAGCTAAAAGAAGATTCAAAGCATCAAACATCCCCACATTTCAAATTCATCTCAATACACACCTTTAGTTATCAACATTTGTACATTCGAGCTTCCCACCCTGTCACTGCAGATCTATTTGTCCTGTTGTCTGTGGGGAGGAAGCAGTGTTTGAAAACAAAGGCCTGTGCCAAACAGGTTGAACCAACAGAAGTGGTCAAAGGTCTAGAAAACAGTCCATAAGAAAAAGCTTGGTCCAAGGCTTCTTCAGTCTAGGACAAGCTGATGGGTGGTTGCTGCTTTCAAACAGGAAAAGGTTATTGCAATAACAGAAGGAAAAAAAGCTTTGTTTTCCATGCCCACTGTGAACATGAATAGAAGAAATTTATTTAAATTGCAGCAAGAGATTTCCAAAGATAGTAGGCAGAAGCTTCTAACACTAAGGATAAGTAAGTGGTAGTAGACATGGTCTGGGAGACCAAAAACCTACAATGATGGGAGCTTGTTAAGAATGATCAATTCTAAGCCATAGAAGTTACTTGCTTCAACCATAAGTTCAAGCTCAGTAGATATCGTAAGAACCATAGAAAACAGATGTAGGAGATACCCTCAGAAGTCATCTAGTTTATCCTGCAACCCCCAAACCAGGAATAACTACATACATTCTTACTATGAATTTGCCTTCTTGCCTTCCCCTGCCCCCAAATGGAAAAAGAATCAAAGTGATTCACTAAATTTTGCTGAGCAAAAGATATTTCTATAGCACACAAACTATGCCATTCAATATAGAAAAATAACGGCTTTGTAAGACAATCAAACCACTAGACTTGGCAAATTAATAGTGGTTCTCTTTCTGCGCAGTAGCCTGGAGCTGAGGCATCCCCTCGATGCACGGGTAGCTAATCCGGTTCTGGTTTCTGTCCACAGACAATTGTCCTGCTGCAGAGAGCACACAGCGGGTGGGAGGGAGAGAGCACACAGCAGGAGAGATGAGGGATTCTGGGAAGAATCTACTTTTAACCTTGTTCCACTCCTGAGAAACAGTCAGAAGGAGGATTTATTTCAAATTCACTTCAGAATACTGGCAGGGACAGAGCCAGGAGCTCTCCTGTGCTCTGCCAAAACCCTTCCAGTTTTCCAAGTATTCATTTACAGAAAACAGCCTTCTGGTGGTTACAGCGCTCCTCGTGATTTAGCTTCTAGCTCCAGTAGAGGTTAACACAAATGAAGTAATACACTCAAAAAGAGTGCAAATACCAGAACCCTTAGCAGTCTGTCAGGTGGACTGATTTAACTCTAGGTAATACAGCAATTTTTAGTGTGATTGAAACAAATCAATTTTGGTTTATTACTTTAGGGGTTTCTTTCCAAGCGCAAACAGTTTCTTAACTATTTCAAGACTTTCTTTCATTTTAGCCAATATCATCTTCTGGAGAGTCAATTTACTCCTTACAATTACTTAAATAAAATCCCTGATCAATATAAAAAGATTGAATATATATTTATATTTTTCTGTTATTCAATTGATGTTTATATATATAAATACATATATTTAATATCAACAGATATCAAAAGGCTACATTTTCAGTCATACAGTGGTTTAGACTATTATGTTAGTATCAAACTATTTCATAATATAATTAGAAAAATACAGAAAGCCATGAGCATGTTTCCTGGGGTCCAGCAGCATTGCATATGCATAAAAACGCGATGTATGAAGCAAAAAGGTGGTATTTGTCCAAACTGAATTTATTGCTTCTGGTCACCATCATCTCCAGTGCATCTCTTTAGACCTACTAAAGAAAAACTTTGGATTCATATGGAATTTCTCTGCTCTCCTTTCCTCTCCCAGAAAAAGGAAGATGAGCTTTCCTGCTCTTCGAACCCCTGCTGATTCTTCAGCTTTTAACTGGCTGATTTTGGTATAAAATAAGAGTATATTTTTACATCTGTAACTGTGAAATCATCAGTAATCCATCACCTTCAGTAATGTCTGTTGGAGATTTACTGTGAGCAGTTTCTCTCTGATGTAGTGGGTTTGGCTTTTGTTTGACATTCCTGCAGCAAGCCTGTGTTACTTGGCCACTTCAATTAGATTTACTTTATAGACCATACTCATATACATCCTTTTGTTATTTCATGGTTAGGAAGGAACTCAACCTCAGCTTTCTTCCTTCCTAAAAAGTTTTTAAGCACCCTGCTACAGTAGGAATTCCTGCCACTATTTCCAATGATTTCCTTCATCTGCATCCAAAAGCATTTTCCACCTGGACCTATTAAAGAGGCTTGATCTGAATTCATGGTTTCAAATAATCAAAACTGGATTTGCAACAAATACTCTGTCCTTAAGATTAAACCATGCAACTGTATCTGGGTCTTCTCAAACCATCCTACTCCAATTCAAATGTGGATTATCCCTATAGAAAGAGGAAATTGGTTTTAATCTCATTTGTCTTGGGGGGATCACAAAACAAACAACACAAAATGCAACAATGGACATCAAAATACCAGGTATCAATCGTTTATTCAAAGGTATGATTCAAGGCAGTATCTTCTGTTTTGTAATATGGAAAAAAGTTGGACTGAAAGCAGTAAGGACAGTATGCTCTAGGTAAAAAAAAAAAAGCTCTTCCAATAATCCCCTTAGGTAAAAGTGATCCAGACCTAGGAAAATGATACCATGGCACTTCTCTTTCCCTGTCTTGGTTTAGTGTTTGAAGTTCTGTGCAGTAAGTCCCAAAGCCAGTGGAACTGTGTTATCAGCAAAAAATAACGACCTTTGAAAGTGTTTGCTGTCTCAACAGAATTCAGAGCCACAGAAGTATATTCAGAGTTAATTCACAACAGATATTGCAACAGAAACATCTAAGAAACTTCCTGAGCCAGATCCAACCCATCACATTTGAGCCTAAGGACCAGCTGGCCAAAGAAGAGTTTAGAACATCCAAGACACACGAATAGGGATTTGCTTGTCCCTCCAGCCACAGCAGAGAAAATTCACAGGTTTCAGAGACAAAGCTCCTGTACATGCAGCTTGAGGAAGGAGGGAAGTGACAAAAACCCTAAATCCTCAGGGACATGCATGTACGTCAGCTACTGCCAGAGCCAAGCATGATCAGCAGCCTAGCCTGACCAAGAATAAACAGAGCTAACAAGCCTGGAGCAGTGCCAACCAGCATTAGAGAAATTATGTGTGCCAGGCCAGGGAGTCAGCTAATCCACAGGAAGACTGTAAAAAACACTCCACAAGAGCTGCCGGAACTCACAGCTCCCAGCTGCCAGCGGCTCCTACCCTTGAAGGCTTTTTAAAGTTTGGCTTTGGGATATCAAGCACAAGACTGCTGCTCAGCGTGGTTTAGGGATAACAGAAGAAAACAGAACAGAGTGCAAACTGGATATTTGTTTTCATGCACAGCCCTACTCTGGAACTAGGAAAAAGGGAAGGGCAGCTTCCTTCACTGCAGGCTCCAATTGTTCATTCAGCATGGCAGCGTAGCTAGGTGCTAGAGCTGGCCAAAAGCATAGAGCACAAGAAAAGCCCGTCAGTAAATGCAAAGTCACTACACAACACAGGGGAAGAGCTGGTGTCTTCACTTGTAAAGAACAAACACGCAAACAACCCACCAAACTTCCATTATATGATATAAAGCATGATATCAAATCCTCTGTGAAGTGTCATAAGGATTTGCCTACAGATCTGCTGTTATTTACCTCAACAGCCCCAAAACCAAGATGCACCAAGACACTTGCAAATGAAGACCTACAAAAGAAATACATTCAAAGGCAAGACAGACTTACAAGGACACAACTGGCTACTGACACAATCTAGGGAAACTCAACAATAGGATAGTAGCTCTTTAGGGAGAAGAGAAAAACAGAATTAAGACAAGCTGACTCAACATAACTAAACATGAATACTCAAACCAATAGAAACCCAAGAGACAGTGGTTTGCATTGATATAAAGCTGTAATTGTGATTATCAACATGTAATTAACAGCATTCTGCAAGTCAACAGAGCTGGCACTGCTCTGGCAGCACAACAAGCCTTTTTTCTTTAATACACCAATAACCATACTCTTCAACAAAGTTGGGATACTTTGTTGGGGATTTTTAGCTCTCTAAACCAGGACAGTGGATGTCTATCTTGGCACAGCAAACATCCCTCCAAACCACACTTGGGCTCCCTCTTTCCTTTGACAGTAGCCAAAACATCAGCTTCTTCAGATTCAGGCCAACACAGAAGCCAGTAGAAGCTGCAGGTACTCAACCCCTCTCAATAATAAAGGGCCCTTCAGAAATGTGAATCTGGAGCACGAAAACTGAACTGAGTTTTCATAAAACACCAACGAGAGGCACTTCTCTTACCACGAGGAAGAAAAGCACCTCAGAGATCCCTTTTTGTCCTTG
This sequence comes from Melopsittacus undulatus, assembly GCF_012275295.1. Classification (NCBI taxonomy): domain Eukaryota; kingdom Metazoa; phylum Chordata; class Aves; order Psittaciformes; family Psittaculidae; genus Melopsittacus; species Melopsittacus undulatus. The sequence goes on along the minus strand of NC_047538.1, from coordinate 12,325,216 downwards.
CTGAAAGCAACATTATCCAACAGGTTTCATAAGTTTCTATGTCTTAAGAGTCTGAAAAGGAGAGGAAGCAAAACAAGATTGTCCTCCTCCCTATCAGTTTTCCTCCAACACTGGGTTATCTTCCTTGTACCTACCACATATGGAAGTGGCAACAGGCTATCCAAATTGCCTGGGCACTACTTTGGAATGCAGCTGAAAACAAATATGCAACCCATAGCTTCTACCATCACCAGTAAATCAGAGCTTTCATTTGGACTTTATCTGTATTGCTGTTTGCGTCAGCATGGCAGCACTTTGCCAGGCAGTGTCAGACTCTTACTGGGACTGAAAGCAGCTCCAGAGCACTCCTGCAAGCACTGAAGGACAGCAAACAAGAGCACGCTATCGCTCAGCAAGAGGCTTGGAACAGGTGATAGAGGTGACAGCAAGAACTCATGGATAATGCTGGTGCTGCACCTACCAGGTCCCAAGCCAGCTGAACCACACAGGGAGAGTTTAATGGGCTAAAGTTTTACCTACCGGAAACAGGAAACGTGCCAAGCTTCATTGACAGTCTTGTAGAGGCGCTGACCAGCAGCAATGCTGTCCCCACATCCTAGACACCTCCAGACTTCTTCACCTGGGTATAAAGTGACATACAGCAAAGAGTTTACATCAGAGAAAACAAGGATTGCTGCACCCCTGATGAAGAACAACCTTGAACCACATAACTGACAGGAAAGCCTCCACAAGGAAAATTAAGCCAATAGCAGGCAGTCTGTAACCCCAGAATGTTCCCAAACTGAACTTTGACATCTTGTATCTTTTTTTCCTCCAGATGTAACATCACCATCCCCTCCGTCACATTCTGCAGGAGGAAGCAACATGACTTCTCACAGAAAACAGCTGAGTTACCGCTATGCTGTATTCAGAGCGGAGAATTCGGGAAGGCAGGTTGGTCTCAATCCACAGCACTAGGGCAGGAAGCCACATTACTATTTCCCCCATGCTACTGACTCAACACATAACGTTTGCACTCATTTGTGTAATTAACTGGATTTCCCAGAACTGAAAGAAAGGAAAGGCGAGCTTTATTCATAGAGACAACTTGACTACCAGGAAGGAATTACACACTTGAATGAACATTCCTGTAGAGACTGTGCAGCCAACACCAGACTAGCAGCACACTCAGGAAGAGGGGCTGATGCCACTGGCCTACTGCACTTTCAGAACACACTTATAATTGTTATGATGCAGTAATAGTTTCTGTTAAAAGTGCCCTAAAGCCTCAGAGAGAGCTATTTAGTTCTTTATAAGTTATTTAGATGCATGTAAGCTAGGAAAAACGTTATGAAAACTTGCTCACAAAGAGCATCTGGCACACACATAAATACCATCCAAAATCCAAACAGCTGTACAGGCATGTTAAAGAAAGAGTCAAGAACCTGGATGAGCAGAGGATGGCACAAGGAACACATCACATAGCTGGGCATTTCTCAAACCTGTTTCTTCCTCCTACAAAAAGGTTGCTTGCAGTAAAGCCTGCATAAGGAAAGAGTGTATTTGGAGAAGGAAAACCACTAACCACGGACTTCCATTTCCCAAAGGACATTAAAACTCAGTAGTTGTTCAGGCAAGCTGATACCAAAGTTAAGTCCCTGGAAGTTACACAAAACAGAAGCCAGCAGCCTTCCATGCACTTTTACCTCACTGTGTAGGTCAATGACAACGTTTAAAACCAGTCAAGGTGAAAATCTCCTTGTAACGCTTTACACAAATAGCTGTGTTAGAGAAAACACTGCCCTCATGAGCAGATCAGCTGTACCCAACTACAGACCTCCCTGCAAGGAGTCATTCAAACTGGACTGTCAGTGTAAGGAGCTACTGCAGTTCATAGCTCCACACCTGGGAATGTGTCTGTGCCCTCCTGCTACCTGGAACACGAAGAACTGCCCCTGAGCTCAGATCTGCACAGTCGAACAAGGGTTAGGAGAAACTTGGAAGAAGCTGTGGCTACCCGTGTTCTTCTCTAAAGCAAACTACTTTTCAGCACACCAAACAGGCTTGGAATAACAGGCAAAGCCACGTGTGCCTGTGCCTCAATGTGCAGGCATCAAATACGCTCCCCTCTTGGAACAGTGCAAACCCTGGAAGTCGGCTAGACTTTGGGAAAGCTAAGCACCATCTCCTACAGCTCCATCTCCTCTGGCTCTGTGCCACAAGCACCAGATGCAAATGTGAATACAGGCAGCGGATCCTATTTACAGGAATTTAAAGGCTAATGACTACCCCACAGCTGGCTACAAGCAACGGCTCTTCCTCCACAAGGAACATTCAGAGCTTCACCCATTGCTTCTGAACTCCAGGTAGCAGTTGCCTTACTTCCAGCTGCAGTGCAGCATCTGTTCAGCTGTGCCCGGAGAGGCCGATTAGGTCCCAAACGGAAATGAACAGCGCTGTATCCACGGAATCGCTGGAGTATCCAGGAGAAGTGACGGAAATGAAAAAAGCAGAGCAGGAAACAGCGCGAGGAAAAGGCAAACGGACACGATCAATGTAACAGGTCTGGAGGTCCCCCAGGACACGAGGAATGTCGCCGGGCGGCCAGCGGGGAGCTGCAGCGCATCCCCCGGCGGCAGCAGCAGCCCCGGCAGGCACCGGCCCCAGAGAGGCACCGAGCCCCGGCGGGGAACGCGGGACAACAACGGGGACAGGACCGGCGCGACCGCCCCGCCCCAGCAGGCTCCCGCGCTAACGGCCGGTGCGGGGCAGCCGCCCTCCGCCACCGCCGCACAGGAGCCCCGAGCCCCGCACACGGCCGGGGGAGGCCGCGGCCGCGCTCCCGCCGGCCCCGCTCACCTGGCTCCTCCATCCCGCGCCGGCCCCGCCGCGCTCCGGGGCTGGACCGCGCCTGACGTCAGCCCCTACGGAGCACGCCGCAGGTCACGTCACTCCGCACCTGGATCGACAGCGCGCTCCCGCGCGCGCCCCCACCTCTCTTCCCCTCTGCTACCTCCGTGCCGTAACCCGCCCCGAAGGCAGCTATCGCCCCGCCCCTTTCCTCGCCGCAGGCCAATCATTACTCCGCCCCCCTCACGGCCACAGGCCAATCCCCTCACTCCTCCGGCGGCGACCGTCCCACCCCATCCGCGGCGAGGACCAATGACAGCGCGGCCGCACACCCCGGCCCCTCCCACCACGTGCCGTGGCGGGAGGTGGACGGGCGGGGGCGGCCGCTCCCGTGCCTGGGCCTCCCCGAGGGGCCTACACCCGCAGCGGGTCCGGCGCGGCCTCACTGGCCGCTGCTCGCGGTCCCCTCGGTACTGCTGCCGCCGGTGGAACAGCCCCGTTGTCCCGGTGAGGGAGAAGCGAAGCCCCAGCCCTCCCGCTTCCTGAGGCAAGGACCAGCAACGGCTCTGCCACTCCTCGTCCGTGAGGTAGGGATGAGGGCATCGCCTCACCTCAGTCCGTCGCAAAGCACAAAGGAACGGTGGCGCAGTACGGTCAATGTAAAACCATTTTTTAATTCTAAATCACTTTCACAACAGTGAAAATTAGTGAACAGTAATGGTAATGCACTAAACGAGCCATTACGGGCTGTGTGCAGTCCGAGTACGAGGGGGGAAGTGGTACAATACAAAAAGCACACCAGGGAAAAGGTAGGAACAAAAGCGTTAACACTTTCAGACTATTTCATTATTGGATTGCCAGAAAATAAGGACTCTTAGTCATATTTCTGTAGCCACCTCTGTCGAAATCCATTGTGTCTCTCACCAATAGATGGAAAAAAAACCGAAAACCATTAAAATTCTGTATTATTAAACATAATGTTAGTTAAATCAGTTTCAGTACCGCTTGAACCTGTTACAGTCGCTTTTCTGTCCACTTTCTCGGAGAAAGGCTTTAAGGGGCTGCTCTTCCCCTGCCAACCTCGCTGTTAGCATCGTTCCTCAATGTGAAAAACCATTCTTTACTGTCACATGAACTTCCCCTTTTCATCAGCAGGGGGTGCTGCCTGCTCAGCAAAAGCGGTCAAAGCCCCGGCTCTGCACTACCGCCAGCAAGAAACAACCCAGCCTTTCTCCTCGAAAGGGTCCCCGTTACCAAGTTCCGCACTTAGAAACCCTATGCACAGGCAATGAAACTCCTCAAAAGTGCCGCACCACCGAAGCTGAGGCGCTGCTTCAACTTCTTATAGCTGAGCAGTGTATGCTGCCTGCCTATCAGTCAGGTATGAATTTGACAAGATGTGGCAAAACACCACTGAGGCTTTGCAACATTCCACTTGCCAGATGGAATTCCGGAGGTAGGCAAGTTAAACTGCAGACATCCTGTGTCTCAATACTAAAAGTGAACAGTTTATAATGACATAAATAAGCTTCTACAACAGTTAAGGGGTCCTGCCGAGGAACTTCATCCATCCACTAGAAAAACCCTAGCGATTAAAACAAAGTTTCTATGAGTTGACTTGTTCTGTCAGTTGGCTGTCTATTGCCAGGAATGTCACAATATTCATCCTGCAGGAAATAATTATGACTATGAGCAATCTGAATCAAAACAAGCTAAAAATGAAAGAAAAAAACTGACATTTTTCAGAGGAATAGGAAAGCTGTTCATCTTGACAGGGAATCTCTTCTATCTGCTGTTCTGAAGAAATCTACACAAATACATCAGGAGTAGTCCCTAAAGCTGTGTCCCCAACAAGATTCCAAATCAGCTACCAAGTGCTCACCTTCTGAAGTCTTTTCCTCTCAGCACATAAATAGTTGTGGTCTCCTCCAGCACTTCAGGTTTGTTTCTTTGGTAGGTACTGCAGAGACTCGTGCGGTGCAGCCATTCTGCTGTGGCATGGAGCAGCTGTACACACCTGTAGAGAAAAGCTCTTCCAAATGTTCTCTACTGCTGCATGTGCTAGCAAAGGCAGGATTTCATTTTTCCTCGTCTGATTTTACAGTATGACAAGTTTAACCTCAAAACTCACATAAAGATGCCTTTTGTTCCTCTCCCCAAACACGCTGATCTCAGATCTGTAATAGGATTTTATTTGGAGTACACAACCTTGAGTAGAAAGTCTCAAAGACTTGGGAAGAATAAACGTAGCTATAGTGACAGGGTTGTGAGGGGATTATCCAGGAGTGCAGCCACAGGCTGCTGCGCAGAACCAAGGAAGACAACACTGTTTTGTCAGTGAGGAACTGGGCTGGGTGAGGCAGTTCCTTGGACTGTTCAGCAACCCCACCCAGCTCCACGATGAAAGAATCTTCCAGTGTCTGGCTCCAGCAAATTCAGGCTTTAAGAAATTGCAGCATAAATTTGTATCCCTTCTTCTAACAGCCATCAGAACCTCTTCAGGAGGGGTTTCCCATCACACTGGGAAATAACAGCAAGAAAAGAAACCAGGTTCCAAGCCTGGTTCTATTTGCATCACGTGCTGTGCCCAAAGAGTCTTAGCAGTGCTGCAGATGATTTCCTGAAGAAGGCTGGATGTTGATGTGAAGACATTAAATAACATCCACAGCTCAGGCAGATCCAAGCATGAGATACTGGTCACACTGCAGAGGTTTCCTTACCTGCCCAGTCTACCTGTGGGGCAACTGTCTTTCACATAAACCTGGTGTCACCGATTGGCACAGGATTTCAAAGCAGCACTCCTTTTAGGAGTGGAGCTCAAAGTTAGGCCCGTGGCTTGTGGCAGTAACCTGTTGTACACAACAGCTGAGCTGAAATATGCTTTTTAAACCAATATTTAATTTCCAACTCTGGTGCACAATGCGGGATTCCTCATTGTCCTGTAGTACCACCAATTCCTGAAGCCCATAGTTAGCTATGGAACCAGACACCAAGAGATTTAAAATGGGATGGGGATGCAGTTTGTAACTGTTTCAGGTGCCTCGTTGGCAATGAATATATAGAATAATGGGAAAAAATTATGCAATCAACAGCCAGAACATTATCACCAGAGCCACAAACAGGAAGAGGCGGGATAGGAACTGCTCATCCACATATTGAGGAGTCCCTGGAACAGCTGGAAAACAGAAAGGAAAACAGAACAGTTCAGCTCCTTCCTCCTCTTTGTGTATATTCTGAACATAGTGTATTCATAAACTAAAAGATATGCAAAGAATCTACTTGGTGAGAAACTGCTGCTATTTCAGACTGGCCAGCCATACTGGAAGATCAGAAGGAAAATAAACATCAGCTCCCTGAAGCAGACTTGTGGTAAACCTGCTCATGACTAATAGCAGCAGGCAGCTCCCAGTGCCCCAGTACATGCAGCTCTGCTCAGAGTACTTCTGGTGACAGTGCTGAATGAAATTCACTGCTCAGTTCACTGCTCACAGCTAGCCATGTCCACTGTTTCCAGCCTAAGGAGCTTTACCACCTCTACATGAACACTCCTCCCCATCAAGGTGAAACATCTCTGAATAAGGGAATGGTAAAACGGTCAAAGCCACATGTGGTGCCTTGACAAAAAGAACTAATGTAAAGCACACAAGCTCTAAAGCTCAAGCTGTGCATTTCAAGAACTGCTGCATTGAATTCACATCTGAAAAGCAGATAAAGGAGGTGGTTAAATGATGGCTGTTACAACAGGATATATTTACATACTCCTTAGCTCAGTCACACCTCCACACACATATTCAGTGGACACTCAAGTATAGTTAATAGGCAAGTTAATTTGACCCTAGGACAGCACAGGTCCTTGGCAACACAGGTGTGACACGAAGAATGTTCTCATAGTTCTGGTGCCATATGACATGGGGAAGAAAATTTGCTAGAGGAAGAAAATCCTGGGAAGAAAAGTAGGTTCTTGTTCAAAACAGGCAGACTTAGTTTGTCTACACTGTAGATGGGGAGGAGGTTTTCTGGGGATTGCTTCATTTTTAGAGAGCAAGGCCACTACTTGGAGTAACCCAACTGTTTTTTCTTAATTAAAATCAGTGAAATCATTTCACCAGAAAAGTTACTTCTTGTGGAATACAGGTGACTCTCAGATAAATTTCTGGAACAGGAACTGTCCTTGCTGTCATTATTCTGTGGTACAAAGGGGTTTAAAAGAGTTGAAATTTTTCCTTCTCATCTTTCAGGAAATGGTCCTTTCCTGCTGTTTTCAAAATATGGGTCTCCTTCATTCACCCCTATTGACTCATTTTTAGTACTATTATTAGAAACCCTTGTCCAATTTGTCTCATTTTTCAGAGGGAGTCTGCTGGAGTACCAGAGTAGGCATTTGAATTAAAGGGGAGAAATACCCAGTGCCACTGTCCCTCTCCAGTTCTACCGTCCTCTCAGGAAGGCCTTCAGCAAACCATTTTGTGTTTCTATTTACAACACTGATTTACTTCACTGTTCAGAAAGTTTTGTCATTTAGAAAGCTATTTGATTAAAAGTTACAAAGAAGTTTGTAACAAGCATCTGTTTGTGACAGGCCTCTGGGAGAAGATGGCTGTGTGGTACCTGGAGGAGGTCGCCCATCATTTATGTTGAATGCTGTTGCAAATATACCAAAGGGAAATGCCCCAATTCCGAATGACATTTGGAAGCCACCATCGCCAAACCCAAAGCCCTGGAATCCCTGCAGAGAACAAAGCAACAGAGAGAAAAAAATATACCAATCATTTAAAGCCTATTTCAAAGTGTTTTGTAGAAGTGCAGACATTCTCTCTCACTGGCTTTCCTGTGGCTGAGGCAGTATCATGCTGTCTGGCAACTAGTCTGCCACACTACTGTTGGATAACTCCTTAGTTCTCCTCAGCTTAAAGTGTTTCACACAGTATCAAACTTGCCAGATCAACCCAAAAGTTTGAGAAAAAGAAAACCAGGGACCACAGTTCTTTCTTGAAGGCCACAAATTGACAAAAGCATTTCTCTAATGTTTCTCAACTTAAAATAGCAGATATCTGACAATATATCAAAATCAACATCAACAATTCTGTTTAGAATGTCTTAACAATATATTAATCTGTATCAATAGGTATGAGCCATATAGCTGCAAGAAAGGCAGTGTAAAAAAATAAGCTGCACTGATTCTCACAATACATGTGTATAATTTAAGCATACAGTGAGGTGATAAATCGCCAGTGGGATGCAAAGAGCATTATAGAGAGGAACAGTAACCATAAAAAAAAATTACCCGGGGCACTCTAATTAAGGTGGCAGATAAAGTCATCTGGGGCAGGAATGCCAGCCATAAGGAAAGGAGGAAAAAAGGAAGAGTTACAATGCAACAACATTGACCCCTATGAGATCCAGACTAAAATACCCCATCAAGTCAAAAGGTAAGTCTTCTGAATCAAGATGAATCCTACCATATACAGGCAGTGTACTATTTGAGAGCAAACTGGATAACAGTCTAAGCAGTCACATCATGTTCAAAAACTGTGGAGAGCTCAGAGTTGCCACGTTCTGTAATCCACAGTGTGTAAAGCACACTGTCCTCTCCTCACAGAATTAAAGCAGTGATAGCAATTCTGAAAAACCCTCTGGTCTATCACCTCCAAACAGTGGTATGACAAATGTGATTTCACTCATACAGAATCACAGAATCAACTAGGTTGGAAGAGACCTTTAAGGTCATAATAAAAGCCAGACATTTCTGGGTTTACTTCAGTTAGTCTTCTGACTACGACTCTCCTCAAGCATTTTGCCATTAACTCTCACGGACAGCAAAGCACTCTGCAGGGCAGGTGCTTTGCCTGCAGGAAACAGGAGGGCAGCATCACCATGTCTTCATACCAGATTACTTTGACTTATGGCAGCAGCAGCTAAAAGGTTCAAACAAGGTACAGCAGCTGATTTAATAAGAAGGCAACTCCCCAGCGAGAAAGAACAACTGAGCTCCCAATGCATTCAATACAGAAATGGTCCTTAATTGTTCCCAGCAGTTGTTTGCTTGAAGCATGAGGTATACAAATGTTCCCCAAGGATCCCAGGCTGAGTTACATGGAAATATGCAATTGTTTCATCAGGTCATGCTCACTGCCATTGTGCTGAAGAACACAGTGATCTGTCCTACTGGCTACTCCCACGTCTGTTCAACCAATGCCAGGTGTTGCTTACACTCTATGTAATCTCCTCAACAAAACCACAGAGCCCTCTTTGTATTAACATGTATCCAACAGATAGCTGCATTCTTATGCTTGTAATGCCATGGTACAGTAACATCCCATAGAAATGCTAGAAGCAGGTGTCAGTGCCAAAAACCTATGTTCACACATAGATTACGTATTTCCAAGGCAGGTATAGTCTGATGGAAATACATTTCCACAAATAATTTTCAAAGCAAAGTGTTCCTTGTATTTGTGTATGGAGAACAATCAGGGATGAAGAGCATTTCCAGTGATACCACACAGGTCTGTTCTTGTGAAGCACAATTCAAGGCAGCCCATTCTTTGGGATGCTAGAGTACTATGGGAATTGAGCTTTCTGCCACACTGCAGCTAGCAGTTATTCATGAATAAGCTAGGGATGATACAGAGCTGTGAGCCTTAGGATCCTCACACAGGATGACTAAATCCTCCAAGATGAATAAATCCCCCCACCAATAAAAACAACTTATCTGCTCGAGCTTGTTTTTTCACGTACCCCTCTGTTCTCTGGTTCCGGTCTCTGTCCTTGGGGTCGTGGCGGAGTTTTCTCTCTGCAGGAAGTTGTGAAATTAGCTCAAGTACTAATATGTGCCAAGAGTATCTGCACTACCCTGGCTAATAAACCAGAACAAACATAGGGCCATGCTGCAGCAGAGCTGGAGGCAGTGTGTGAGTGAATAGATCACCCAGCTTATGAATCACATCACTGAATCAAGATACTGCATTTTGAATAACAAAGTCCCATTGCAAAGGCTAGAAACTGAGGATGTGAACATTTGAGGTAAGTTTGTCCAGTCAGATAACATTCACTGCAACCTGATACTTGTAACTGATAATTAACACCCAATTAAAATAAGTCACCAGCTGAACAAGAAATAAGGTGTGCAAACCCAGGCCAGAAATCTCAGGCAGAAATGGCAGTTCTATCTGTCTTTTAACAAAGTATTTCACATTGTGAATCCATTATTTTGACCATTTCATCTTAAGACTTTAAACTAAAGCTTCATCTTTAGTTTTCACACAAGAATAGTTGTATTTAGGTTTCTTACCTGGGGTCCTGCTGCCCAGTGCTACCCCTTCCATACAGAGGAATAACTTTATCTCGACTGATTCCTGCTTTGCATACAGGACACACTTGTCTGTTTGGCCTGGTCTCTAGCCACTAAAAGAAAGTAAATGATAAGAAAACCAGTAAAAGACATGTAAATAACAACACACAAACTTCATCTGCAGCCAGGCAGAGACACTTCAGCAATTTCTCAGAAAGCCATGGAGCAAAACATTTTACTAAGTACAAACCACTTGCTGATGTGTACACATTCAGAACTGCACTGAAGTAAAATATTAAGAAATAAACAGAACCAAGATTCCTGCATAGGCCAAGTGTAGATACCCTCCTTTCATCTATCTTTTCTGTAATGATGCCACAATGTAAAATACTACATATTCCAAGAGAAACACATTCAGCACTTAAGCCTGCAAACCCCTGTGAACTGCCTACAGTAATTCTTCTGCAAAATTGGGAATACCTAGTATTTAAGAACCTCAAAAGTGGGATGCAATGCTGAAAGAGCAGATGGCAAGGTGTTGTGTATGAAGTAGCAGGTTGTGATTGCCCTGGAGAGAAAGAGCATTTGAAAAGAGGGGCATACTCCAGAGAACCAAGAGCTTTATTGAGTAACAGGAGCTGATGAAAGACAAAGTAAAAGGAAACCTGTCTTACCTGGTGTAAACAAGGCCAACTGTGAGCATTCCCAGGACAATTTGTTCACAGAGCAGAAAGAGAAGGGAAAACAGAATTAGTTACTGACAAGTTGATCTGACAAATGTATAGTGTACCACAGATAGCACAGCTTGGAGACAACAAAATCCTGGAATCCAGCTGGGCTAGTTCCATAACCTCCCATTAAAATAATTGAAAGCACAGCCCAAGACGGATCTCCACTGGTCTTTTCAGGTTATGCAATCTAACTAAGTTGCTAATGTGATTTTCTATATATCACCTTTGATTCCTGGGCCCTCATCCATACCAAAGGTCCATACAGAGGCTTAATTAATCTTAGCGTTTACTGTAGAATTTTCTCTTCTAATACCATGAAAAGACATCCCTGAGCTAAGATGCAAATGAGGAAGGAACCAGTAAAGATCCTTTAGGATCTTAAAAGAAAGTAAGTAAGAGAGATTTAGGTAAAACATCAGCCATGTTCACTAAATCATGGAATACCTCCAGGTGGATGGTACCTCCGGTGGCCTCCAGTCCAACCCGATGCTCAGAGCAGGGTCAAGTCAGACCCAGTGGCTCAGGGCAGAGAAATTCCCATTACACAGAACTACTCTTAAGATTAAATTAATATGGCAACAAGCATTTTTGACAACACTATTCAGACAGACACGTGCTGATTTTTAAAGTTCCATTCTTTCACATCCTTTTGTACAATAATTTAATTTTATCTTAACATACCATCGTCAAGTGATTTTCCATCTCCTAGAGTACGACCCTGGTTTTCAGATATTACATACATTTATACAGAAATGCTCTTTTAGGCCTCTTGTATAAAAAAAAGAGCACAATTTAGCCTACTGTGTAAAATAACCCCCCCAAAACCCCATTTGGCCATGTCAATCCTTAATACCTTCTTAACATTCAAGAAAGAGTATGTTCTAGACCAAGTTACCCACATAAGAAATGCTGCACACTTCTTGTATTTGTGTGATACATTCCAACGTCAGACCAAAGAACTGAAAAGGCAGTGTTACAACCGCAGGACCATAGGAAAAGAGAAACCCACATGTAAAAAGCTTTTTATCTTTTTTTATGGTTTCAAAGGAAAAAAGAGCAAGCTTCTAGGAAGCATGAGAACTACAATTTGGCCTCCACAGCCTAATGTCAAATGCAGGTTTAGGTATGCACAGGTTAGAAAGGAATTTAGGTCTGAACAAGATATCTGTGCTAGACCAGATAGCACAAAATAGCACGCATAACCAAGCAGTGTCAGTGAACACTGACTGTCTTATGTGGGGCTTGTTTGTTTGTTTTACAAAATAATCCAGAAGTACAGGAAGGTTAGGAAATTTAAGATGCAAGAAACCCACTCCCTGGAACATGAGCAAAGAAAAACAGTTGAGAAGCAAACCCAGGCCCCTCCTAAACCAAACCCATGGTCCTTACTAATTTTATACAAGACATTTTATTTGATGTCTTAGATTTATAAAGATCATAGGCTTTTACATGATCAGATAGCATTCTGGTTTATCTGGGGGGGGACACCGAGTACTTACCAGAAGAGATGTCCACACAAGCTGATAACTGCATCCTTGGCAGTATCTAAACAGATGTTACATTCAAAAGTGTTGTCCTGATTAGTATTGTCCCCAGCACCATTACTGCTACTGCTGCCACTGGTCCCTCCAGTACTGGAGCTCTTTGTTGATGTAGAAGTTGTGGGTCCTTTGCTGGCCATCTTCAAGAGTTACCCAGACACAAGGTCAAGAAAATTCTCCTGCTGGAATCCAAGCAGTAAGAAGGGGCTGGAAAAAAAAACGCAACAACCAAACAACTTCTTGATTATAACATTGCGTTCCCATCCTGTTCCAAACTGGTAGTGATTTATCTAAGAAACACTTGAAGCCTGTTGTTGATGGGCTTAGTTTAACATAGCCAAGAGAGAGATATTTTGACAAACAAAGCTACTTTAAAGCCCTGTAGTATGACCTGGCTGATATGTGACCTGTGTTTTAAAATTACTGATAAGCAACTGAGATCCATAGACAAAACAAACCCATTGTGTTTTCTCATAAATGAGCTCACATGGTCATAACTCCTCCAAAAATTCAATGCAAATCATGAAGGAGAACGCAGTCTGAAACAGGATTTAATCACAAAGCCATTCACAATCTGGACATACTGACTTCATGCCATTTTAAGTTCAGTGTTCATGAATCTGGAATAACAGTGATAATAATTGCAAGCAAAGGTGGCCTAGTACATGATTTGTCTCATCAGCAGTATATTGCTGCTACCACAGCAGTGTGTTGATATGACTATCAAACATTTCTAATCTGAAAGTAGTTCAGAAGTAATAAAAATTTACTTCAGTGGGCTTTAATTTTACTTACATGCTTTGGGTTCTCATGAACATCATCACCTTTATCAAAGAACAACCTCTACACTCTAATTCCTTGAAATGCAAATTCCACAGTCCCTAAAACTCTGAGGCTCAGCCCAAGGCATTTCCATTTCCAGAAATGAATACTTTCACCAGTACAAGATTTTTAATCCAGGAACTAAGAGGTTTCAGTTGTTTCAGAAGTTAATTCACCAAAACAGTTTAGAATACTCCACTGTGCATTTCATGAACCTGACATCATGTTGCTGCTGCAGGGATATGAATACTTGGATAAGGTTGTAAGAAATAAACGGAGATTATCTCAACATTTAGCAAGCACACAAACAGTTAAGCATTTTAAAAGGGCGACCTGAATTTTTCAGAAGCTAATTTCTTGGCAAACTTACCCCAGAAGCATTAAAGGCTTTCCTGAGCGTCCCTTCTTTGTAGCAGTGCTAAAGCACAGGTGCAGGGCAGCAAAATAAAACCTCAGCAGCTCTAGCAATACAATCCCACTGTGTGGTCAAGAAAGAATCATACTCAAGCCTCATTAAGGTACTGCAGCAGAGATGCTCAATTACAACAAGTGGAACGTATTTTTGCAGAGCTTTTTCACTCAGTTACATCATTTAGCACAGTGTCCCAGAAGGACAACTTTGTATTCACAGATGCTGTACACATATTGCTCTTAGCATTTCACACTGTGACTTCTTTTACACCCAGTAGCAGTTCATTGTACAAAATTACAACTCATGTTAGTTCAAGGCAGATGGGAGTGCTGCCAACCCACAAACTATAAGCTAAAGAGACTTGGATTTTTCACACATCCTTACTACCAGAATCTTCAGCCTGTCTTGCTCAGTAGTTTAGTGCTTGAAAACTTACCAACTTGGACCTATATATATTTGCTGGGAATTAATATCAAAATTGAAACTCAGGAGTTCAACACATTGTAAAAAAACCCTAGCATCTTCTTACAGAATGGGCACAAGAAATGTCTGGCTTTTGTATCTCGACATTAATGCAAGAGAAGTATGTAAAAGAGGCAAATGAATGAATTTCTGTCCTTAAAACCCATGTGGAAAAAAGGCCTTTTTCCTGATTAAATTCCATGTATTTAACACTAGAAATGTGGAGACTCATCAACAAAGATAAAATCTGTACCTTCACAAACTTCTACTTATAAATTCCTTGTCTTTTAGTAACTAACTAAATAAATAAATGAATAAATCATTACGTTTTGAAGAAAGACGTTAGAGAAATCCATAGGAATATAGTAATGTAATGGAATACAGAAGATGCTGTAGACAGCATCTGAGAAGCTGAAAATGGCTGAGACAGAAGAATCGTAACAGGCATAATGAACATAGATCATACTGAATCTACTGTCCCAGAAGCAGGCCATTCCTTAGGCTGTACTGGGATCCTCTCCTAATTATTTCTCCATAGGCTGACTGGGCCCAATGACCTATTAGGATATAAGCAATTTACAATAGCAAAACTGTATCAAACCATAACAATAAAAATAATCTTATTCTGAAACTTCTGAAGAGCCCTCTCAGACATTAGCTCTGTGGAATACTGTTTAACATAACATGTGCTGATGGGGGCTGTTCAGCTGCAAATCGCGTTGCACATATACAAAGCAGCAAGCATGAAACACCATCAATGACTAAACTTACACTTGGTAATCATATTTTGTGTCACTTGTGAGCATAGTCTGTGAATCCTGAAGTAGAAGTTCAACTGCAAATTCAACTTGTTCTGAGTGTAGAACAAGCTCAAAATTGTTGAAATGTCACCTGAACTACACTTAAACTCTGAGACAAAACCTTTTAGAGGAGGAACCCTCTCCTCGCCCCCAACAAAACACAAACTAAAAACAACAACCAACACAACAAACCAAACTAACCCCATTTTCATTCTGATTTAGAGTTCAGAACGAAGACTGTGAGTACACCAGGATATATCATAAATTTTGGTGTTAAGTAAACAGAATTTAGAGATGCCAGTTGAGGTTTGTAAACCTTCATCCTTTACATCAGGTCTCCAAATCAACCCTAGACACATGACGAGTAGCAAACAAAACAAGAGAAAGGATATAAAAATCAGCTGTGATCTAAATGCAAGCATGCAAAGATCTTCTCTTTTTTATATTTCCTGCTTTTTTGCTGTTTAGATATTTAGAAGAAAACAGTATCTTTGTTATTTAAAACCCATTTATATGAGCTATTTATTTCCTTTAAATCATGACCCCTATGATATCCCAACAGGTTGTTATGACAGTGACTGAATCACTGACATTTACTGCATGCAAGAATCAAGAGTAGCAACAGATTAAGAGTTTAACAACAAAGAACCCATTTTCAAGTAATCTTCCTAAATCAAAAAGCCTTGTGGAGCATGAGGAAGACATGGAAGTGAAAATACTCCTTAGGGGAACCAGCGCAAATCCCACCAAGTTGTGTAAAGAATAAGCATGGATGAAATAAGTGGTGAAACTGGAGCTCTGAGAAGCAGATGGCACACTGGGACCTGAAAGTTTCACAGCTGAGAGCACGGGAGGTCCATGAAAGAAGTAAGTGCAGGAAAGTCTATTTGCTATATATAGATAACAGGCAGTAAAAGAGAAATTTTACTCAAATACTTAAAAATTGAATATATAAATCCAGTGGCAGAAACTGCACACCAGGAAAATGAGCTGAATGGCTCCTGTAAAAGAACACATTCCTAAACTTGGCAAATGAGAAATGACTGCATTTGCCAAAGTACACTTGACCTGACTAAAAACACAAGAGAAACACTTGAAGACACAATGGGGGAGTTTCAACACCATTAAAGCATACAAAAAACCCACTGGAAACAAAGCAGGTGAACAACAGATCAACCCCAGAAAGACAGTGAGGGAATACACAGATGACATTAACTTGTAATTTATGAAGCAATTGTAGGATAGGTGTTCTAATACATAACAATGAAATAAAAAGAGCATTACTGGATGTAAAATTCCACTGGAAAGACACTTCCATATTTCTTTCCTAATGAATCTTACTATATGTAGGATTACTGAAACTGAAATAATCCAAAACTAATCTGTTTCTGTCTCAAGGGCTGATTTAGTTTCTGAACTTTTGCCATTTAAATCAAAAGGAAAACTCGATGGGTTATGTTTCTTATTGCTACAGTACCAGTGTCATTGTCAGACACAGGACAAATTTTATCAACAGAATGTTAACATCAGAAATTCCATCTAAATCTAAAAGTATTACTCAAGAGTTTATATAAAGACACCCACTCGTAAGTTTAACAACAATCTGATCCTTAAACTGCCACCTGGACTTCAAGTAAAATGAACAGGTAACCTTAGCTGACAGCTGTTGACAGTGCCTAGAAGAAATTATTTACTCCTTGACAGTCATTTTTTGAGATTCTTAGCAAATACAGGACTGAAGCCATCCTGTTAATCATTAAATACACATTTATCTCTCACTGCCTTTTCACTCTGTGCTGCTCCCAAACATGTTACATTTTAACACTTCAGAAGCAGTTTCTGAGTCCACCTTTCCACCTCCTATAACCTGTGCCACATCACCTGCACACTTTTTGGTATTGCCATCAAGTGGTCCCAGTGTACACGTTCCTGTGATCACTGGCTCTTGCCAAACCAGGCATTTGCCCTACAGACCAGCATGCCCTTGCTTGGCCTCATTTCATTAACTGGGATTCTGCAACCTACGTGTGTTACAGTTATTGCTTCCAGGATAAGAGCCCTGCTGAAAGGCCCTTATGGCAACTCAGAGGATTCAATACACAGCACCAATGAGAGACATTGTTACAAACTACCAAAAACCCCAAGTGGTTGAAGGAATTCTTTGGTTTAGCCATTCGCTACAAGTATAATATAGACTGCAAGAAAATGCTGCACTAATCTTTAGACAAAGATTTTATCCTCTTACCTCATAAAGTCCAAAGGAAAGAAAAAAAAACCCTGATACAACCAGTTGGGTAATACTGCCGGAGCGTTTTCCTGGTTTGGGCGTTATGTAAAACATTAAACACCCCTCCAGTGGGCTAACCCGGTTAGCAGCACAACGTGAAAATAAAGCAGTTACGGTACGGTTTAAGAACGAAAAAAGCACAATAATGGCACGTACCCGAAGCTCTCGCTTTGCGGCCGCACCTAGAGCCCGACGTGTCCCTAATCCAGCCGGGCGCTGCCCCGGGCCGGGCTCGGCCGCCTGCAGGCCGCTGAACGCGGGATTCCGGGGGGAAACCCCTCACAGGCAGCGCCGGGCCCCGCTCGCCGCGGCCAGCCCCGGCCGGAGCTCCGGCAGAAAGGCTGCGCACACCGGGCTCTCTCGTTTCGACCGAGCGCAGGCGGCTCGGGCCTTCCAGCGGCCCCGGGACACGGCTCGGGGCCGGCCCGCTCCCCTCACGCCTCACACCGCCGCAAGCCTCGGCTCCCCGCACCCTCCCCGCCAGCCGGACCCGCTCCGCTCGGCTGGGCTCACCGGCGGGTCTCGCTGCTCCCCCGCAGCAGCCCCAAGCCGCGGAGCCGCTCCCCTGCCAGCGGCCGCCGTCACCTGATCACCCGGAAGCCCGGCCCTGACGGAAGGGACCGGCCTCCCGCCGCCGCGCAGGCCGTGGGGCCGCGTTCCGCCTGCCCGCGGCTGCCCCGTGGGGCGGTGCCTTGGAAACGGGGCGGCTCGGCCCGGCCCGGCCCGGCCCTGTGCGGGGTGCCCCGGGTGGCAGCGCGGCTCCCGAGCAAGGCCCGCTCAGAGCTGCCGGGCTGCCCGCCCTGGCCCCAAGCCCCCCCGGACCGGACCCCCCGGCCCGCTGTGACCTCACCGAGAGAACTGGTGCGGTGCGAACCGCGATGCGTTCGGCCCAGGCTCGGTCCCTGCCACCGTAACCCCACTTGCTCTGTTCCTATTGCAGTTTTGTTCTGCTCGTCGTGAGGTGGTGTGGGGGCTGTGTCCGAACGACTGCCTCTGAAAGATGCAGAAGCTTCGTGTTGCCAACGACAAGGGCTGGACCCAAGCAGGGAAGGAAGGAGGGAAGGCA
The DNA here is from genome assembly GCF_012275295.1 of Melopsittacus undulatus. NCBI lineage: Eukaryota > Metazoa > Chordata > Aves > Psittaciformes > Psittaculidae > Melopsittacus > Melopsittacus undulatus. The sequence goes on along the minus strand of NC_047538.1, from coordinate 12,306,978 downwards.
GCAGCTTTGAGGGAAATGAATTGTTCAAATGTGTGTGCAGAGTGCTAGGATCTGAACAGAGGAGCATTCCCAGGATGGGAACAGAGAGCTCAATCCAAGGTATTTACACAGCTGTCAGAAACCACAAATAGGGAGAGGGACAAAAGGGAGGGAGAGGAGGGGACTTGGTGTCTGCAGGAGTGGATCAGAGCTGACAGAGGTGATGGAGAAGGCACTTCTTGGACACCAAGGCAGAAACCAGCAGAAAATTGCTCATTGTTTTACACAGTGGAGACTTGGTGTATCCTAAACCAAGGTCTTCCACTGAATGTGAGCCTTACAAGTGAACAGTTAAGCTAAGCAGTAGAGGGAGGTTAGTGCCTATCAGAAAGAGACCAAGATCTGAGGCCTGTGTGCTCACAGGTGGCCTGAGACTCCAGAGTTCTAGTGTGAAGGTTGAACGTGTGCCAGGAAATCATAAACAACATAAAACCAGCTATTCTGAGCCTTCATACTGCTTTCAGTTTCACATAGGCTTGGCAGAACCCATCTCAAAGTGGTCATCCAGCAGCCCAGCTGGAACTGCCATCCATGTTGATGTATCACACTGGCAAATTTGTACCTGAGGAGAAGATGAAGGTAGTATCTGAGAAGGCTGCATAGAGACCTCATAGCAGCTTTGCAGTAGCTGAAGGGGGCCTATAAAGATGCTGAGGAGGGACTCTTCATTAGGAACTGTAGTGGTAGGACAAGGGATAATGGGTTAAAACGGGAAATTCAGGTTGGATATAAGGAAGAAATTCTTTACTCTTAGAGTGGTGAGGCACTGGAATGGGTTGCCCAAGGAAGTTGTGAATGCTCCATCCCTGGTGGTGTTGGGCAAAGCCTTGGGTGCCATGGTTTAGTGTGAGGTGTCCCTGCCCATGGCAGGGGGGTTGGAACTTCATGATCTTAAAGTCCTTTCCAACCCAAACCATTCTGTGATTCTATGATAGTGCTATAACATTAGGACACATGGTGTAAAGGTGTCCTACCCGCACAGGCAGTGTATTTGCTCTCTGATTTGCCACAAGACAGTAAAGCAGCACAGTTTGGCACAGCTTCAGCATGAAAGCAAAAATTTGGCATCTCAGTGTAGTATCCGATCAATCAGAAGTTAACAAGGTGCCAGAGGTACAAGTGGTATCCTCCAGGTGCTGATTAAAACAGAGATGAGCTTGTGAATTTTGGACTGGCTTGGACTAGTGACCAGGTATGTCTGGAGTCAATTTCAGTATAAAGAGTAAAAAAAAAGTTGATTTTTTGTATTATAATGGAGTAAGAAATGCTCAGACCACTATTGTCTGGGTGTCATAGGGTAACTAAAGCAATCTGAAGAGAGATACTGCCATAACAGCATAGCCAGGGAATATTGGCACTGTCCAGTGACAACTGTAACATTTATTTCTTCAGTGTAGATGGTAGCCTATGACTACTCAGAGTTAGAAAAACACGGTGCCCTGGTTGCCAGTTCATTCTCATAGTGTGCATGAGGATAAATCACTTAGATTGATTCACTTTCTCATCATCTAAGTCATTCGATTGTCAAACATAATGTTGATATTTATGGTACACACAACCTCTCTCCTAAAATTCTTACAGAAGTCATAAATATATCAGGAATCCAAGTCCTTGATCCTCTTATCAGTATTTTTCTCATCAATACTCCTGGATTTACTTGTATCTTTCAATCCAATGGTATCTTAATTCAGGATTAAATTACATCTGGGAAAACCCTTGGAATTTCTACATGACAGAGTTCCTATCTGGCCTTTTGCCTTTGTTCAGCAAGAGCCATTTCAAAGAGCTTCTGTTCATTTCCCTGCTCTGTTTTCAGTACCACACCAGAAAGGTGGGAGACCATACAGCTATTTCTGGTAGGTGACATGCATTCATCTGTTCCTTTCTGGATCCTGTTTCTGGGAGCTGCCATACTTCAGAGCAGGCCCACACTGAACTTTGCCTGATCTGCTCGAGCAGAACAAGCTTTGAAGCATCTGGTGCTTGACATCTGTGAAGACAAATAGTCAAACTGAAACATGGTCACAGTCTGCTGCACAAATCCATGCCTCTGACAGCCAGTTAGAAGGAGATGGCCGGAAGAGTCAAGCCAAGATGCAAGATCCACCAAGGGAAGCTGGGTAGGAGTCCTAAAGAGAATATCCTTTATGCAGCCTTCAGAAATTAAACATTTAATGTCTTTTTGGATTGGATAATGCCAATCTGTTATCCTTGGAACTTGTCATTCCAAATGTACGTATGAAGCAGTTGCAGAAGGCACCAGCAGAGGAGATGCACGTTTTCTTTCCTCTGCCAGCGGTGATGGAATTTGATGCCTTTTGTCTGATACATTTTACATATTTAATGAATCTTGTGGGTCTGGTATATTTTCTCACTTGCTACAGCCGATGGGTCCCATCTTGTCTTATGCTTAGAAGATCTGTGTGCTGTCCACAACATCAGAATGTCAGTTTGAGGGCTGACACTATTTCTGGAGCAGTGAAATCTCAGAGATGACACACAAAGCGCTGAGAATTTTATTACAGTTGTTCGATCTTTCTACATCCTGAGTCTTTAATGCCAAGCCTTCTCTCTTTCTCTGCGCATACAAAAGCACTACAGGCTCTCTGGTTTCACTGGTGTGTATTTCACTGTCTTTGTGTGAGCTGTTAAAGCTGAGAAACATGAAGCTGTTCTCCCGTGCGGCACACGTGGAAGGAGGCTGCTCAGCACCGGATGGATGCCTCAACGAGCCGCGGCTGCCTGCAGCACATCCACATCGGCCGCACCGCTCTTCCCAGTAGCACAAGCCCAGAGAACGGGCAATGGGACACAGCAGCCGGGCCGCCCGGCTCTCCTCGCTGTGCTGGGGTTTCTCAGCACCGGCTGCCCCGGGGGGGTACAAACACTGAGCCTAAACACTGCTTTTTCACGGAATCCCACGTTCCTGCGGACGACACCCGGCTGCTGGCGGTGCCTTCCATTCCCAGGTTCCTGGGGTTGGGAAGACCTGGCCTGCAGCCCACAGAGCTTTCCTGTGAGCGCAGCCTTCTCGAGGCCTGCTTTACAAGCAAGTGCAGCTGCCGCTCTCCCCGGGGCCGCAGACATCTTGTCGGAGGCGACTCCGATGGACTACAGCCTCCAGCGTGCCCCGCGGCCAGACTACGGCACCCAGCGTGCTCCGCGGCCGTCGCGCCTTCAAGATGGCGGCGCCCAGGGGTGGCTCGGGCTCGGACACAGATTCGGACAGCAGCGGCGAGGCGGCGGCGGCGGCGCGGTTCCGGGAGGCCGCCTGGGACTGCGCTGCGCAGGCGGCGGCGTCGGTGCGGGCGGAGCCGCGCGGTGGTGAGGGATGGCGGCCAGCGGAGCTCTGCTGTCCCGCCGGCGTGTCCTGCCCCCCTTCCCTTCCCCGCCTGTCAGCGCCGGGCCGCTCCGCAGCTCCGCCTGCCCTGGGGTTGTCCCGGGGGAGCAGTGCTCAAGTGGGGCACCTCTGCTGCGGTGCCGATACCGCCAGCGCACAAGGGAGCCTAGAACGGCCCTCAAAAGGGGGCCCAAGCCGGCCCGCGGCCTCCTGCCGGGCCAGAGCCCCAGCCCCTTCCCGGCAAGATGCCTGCTGCAGACTGGCCGGTGGGAAGTTTCCATTTCCATCGTAACTGATTTACCACAGTGTTTTACAGCAGTGATTTCTGTGCTATGAAACGTGCCAGAAAGGGGTTAAAGAGGTCTTGGCCCCTGCTCTTTTAAACTTGCCTTTACTTCTTCTTTGCCAGGTGGCTTTAAAAGGGATCGGTTACAGAGACAGCCTGCTCAGCCTAGCCTAAGGTATTTTTACTCCTGCTTTCAGGCTTATGTTTCACTGCAGAAAAGGTTCATCTGTGTTGTATTTGTGCTTCTTACAGTTAACACCTTGGGATACTTAGTGCTCTTTTGGGAATTAGTCCAACCAGAATCTGAAATTGTGCTTGAATCTTAATAGTTAATAGCAGGGGAATACAGAACTGCTGTCAGTTACAGCATTAGTTCCAGCTGTCAGAAATCTCCCAACTCTGCAAGCATCCCATGGAGGAATTAGAACAGTTACAGATACAAAAAAATTATTTTCTTTGAGAAACATTGCATTTGTAAAGGCAAGCACTCATCAGCTGGAAAGTAGCCACTAAACCAGGAGCCTTGGAATGGAGGTGCTGCTGTCCTAATTCAGTAGCACTTCTGTAAGCTCAGTTTCAAAGGCTGTCAGCCAGGCAGCTCAACAAAGCCCAGGAGCGAGTTCATGGTTGTATGAATTATGGCAACATACACAGGAACTGCATGCAAGAGAAGGTATTTCCTGATATGATTTATTTGCTTTTGTTGGTTTTTTCGATGAGAAGAGTCATCCAACTGTGATAGAGATGGGCAAATAATGTTTAGTTCTCTTGGATACTGACCTGTTACTACTGAGCTACTTCCCATCTTTCTTAGAAGCCTCCTTTATTACATATGAATTAATTACTAGAGGGTAGGAAATTTCCCATCCCTTATCTCCTGTTTGGGTGAGTGCACCAGATGTTCTTTGCCTTGAAGGAGATAATCGTTATTCTTACGTTAAACAGGCATGAGTTGAATGGTCATGAAGAGGATGGAAATGAGCTACAGACAACACCAGAGTTCAGAGCACATGTAGCAAAGAAACTGGGAGCAATGCTAGACAGGTATTGGCATGTGACATTGATCAGCCATGATCTGTGGACCAACTACACTGATGGTTTTGTGTGCTAAACCCAGGAAACTTCAAAGATCTGAGTGCAGCCTGGATATTGAGGAGAAACTCTCTTATTTGCTTCTTAATTCTTGTATTTAATGCAAATTTCCAATATTCTGTGCACTAACCTGACCCATGTGCTGCGCCTCCCTGGTAGAAGACTCCCACTGCCTGTCTCTGTTTGCCTCTGCAGTGAGTGTGTTGTAGAGAGGAAAAGGAAGAATTTGGATGCCTTAGTATTTGCATCATGTAAAGGCTGGTGTGAGAATCTTCAGTATATTCTTATGACCTAAACCAATCCCTCAGTCAGGGTTGTGCTGGCACAATGCCTCAGACTGGGCTGCCACTGTCCTTACTGTGTCAGCATTGGCCTGGAGAAGTAGAATCCCTGGTGTTTAATGTTGGCTTTAAAAACGCTCTTAAGTCATTCCTGTGGCATGTGTTGCTCAGGAGAGAAGGAATGATCTGCCCTGAGAGCATGGAGGTGGGACAGCTTCATTTCCTAATTAAAAAGTAAGATGTTGTGTAACATCTTCCTATAGGCCTGTTTCCTGGAAATACCCAACTTTAGCTCAGTTTGCACAAACCTGTCCAAGGCCTGACTGGGGTTTTCTCTTTAGTTTCATCACTGTCCTGAAGGACCAGTCAGGACCCTCACAAACGTCTGGGCAACAGTCTGACTCTGCAGATGATGGTGAGTTTAGTCACAGCTATTGTGGCTGTTTTGTGACATTGTTAGTTAAATAAGTGAGACAGATCCTGTCCATTGGTGGTTGTACACACATCTGCCTAATAAGCATTTGCAATAGGATTCCTGTTGATGTTTGTGTTACTTTGAAGCTCTGATCTCTGTGCCCTACATCCTCCCAGATAGTCCCAAATAATTGCTGTCAAATGCTATAGCATTACAATAACAGCAGTGAGGCTTCCCAGGGAGATTGCTGATGATTGCTTTCACTTCTGTTTTATATCATGGCTAAAATTTCCCTTTACATATTGTAGGGTTTCGCCTCTTCTCCTCCTCTGTCCCAGGAGACTGTGGGAAATCAGAGCCTTGCCCTGCAGCAAGGAGGAGACAGCCATCTAGCTCCAGGTGAGGTGATATCAGCTCCTTTGCTCCTGAAGTACAATTGCAGCCCACATTTCAGAGGCAGCTGGGACTCTCACAAGAGAATAGGAAGCTGAAGAGCTTGAGAAGTGTGTATTTGACTCCTCCATTTGACTAGGGCAGATTCTTTTTGTTTGTTTTTTTCAGTGCTGGAGAACTAGAAGTGTTTGTGGGGCATGTCCTTTCCCCTCCTAGTATGTGTAAAGAACATGTCAGCCTTCAAACTGGTTCAATGATAACTGTAGCTATCGGAGTCCCAGAGCAACTGGTTGTTTATCAGGTGTTCTCAGATTATTCTGTCTGCTTTGGTTGAATTCAAGGCAAAAGTTTAATGTAACTTCCTTTCATTTTGCTGCCTTTCCAGTGAGATGGACAGTGACCAAGAGTGGCAAAGGTACCAAGAGGCTGCTGTGTCAGCCACAGACATTATGAAGCAAAGTGCTTTTCCTGTGCTGTGCCGGGATTCCAGCCAGGATCAGAGTGGGGGTTATGTAGAGCACAGCCGGAAAAAAAAGAAGAAGAAGAAGAAAATGAAAATCAGGGGAGAGAACAATATTCAAGAGACAATAATAGACCCAGCAGAGTGTGATCAGATCTGCAAAGATTTGCCACAGTTGGTGTCTGCAAATGAGAGACAGGACTGCAGTCACCCAGAGAACTCTGTGTTGCCAGGAGCTGTGAAGAAGAAAAAGAAGAGAAAGAAAGAATGAGGCTTTTGCTCTGGAAGCAGCAGGTGAATGTGATGGATGAAGGATGCTGGGAAAAACCCCTGACAACAAGAGTTGCTGCAGATGAGGGAAAATGAATTGGCAAAGGTTCTGCTCTAAAAGTTCAGTGGCCTGAGAGTCTAATTGAGTAACTTCCTATGTGGCTGGTATCCCTTGGAGAAGGGAACATTGTTCTCTTTGCACAGCAGTTACCTATGCTGCTGCTTATGCAGAACTAGTGTAAAAGGATTCAGTACTGCACACAGACTTGTGTGACAGAGAGCTATAATCATAGCTGCATCCCTCCTGGTCTGTTCCTTCACATGATGAAATCAAACCTTGTGTCCTGGAGAAATCAAATGATGAATTGAATTTGGTTTACATAGCAACAGGTGATCAACTCCTTTTTCTTTTTGCCCCCTCCTAGATGCTTGCTAAGAACAGCTCCAGCCTCTGGGAGACTCATTTATCAGAAACATCCTATCACATATCAGGGCCCCCTTATTTTCTTTCCTGTGATCATCATAATAATCTGTTGTTGAAACCTGCCATGTCACTAATCCTTCTGTAATCTGCACCCCTCCGAGGTGCCCTGCCTATGAGCAGAGTGTGCAGTGAACTTACTTCGCCTATAGAAGTAGTTCTCTTCCAGTTGTGTCTGTTGAAATGTCTTTTCATGTATATTTTTTTTCATGGCATTTGTTATTAAATTCTAATACATTATTACTTAATTTGGCAGGTTTTGCACAATAATGGCTTTCTTGCTGTATTCAGATGGCTCCCCTAGTGGAGACAAAGGTGGCTGAAGGCGCTTCTGTAGTTGCTTGGTGATCAATGCTATGAAAATGCTGTAGGAAGGACGTAAGCCTAAGTTAAAAGTCACCGTGTTTCAGTCTTTATTTTAGCTGATTATGACTTCTGTCTGTCTGAAATGCAGTGGGGTTTGGTAGTGTTGAGTATGGTTCTTAGTGTGTTTATCCTTCAGTTCTGGTATTTCACGAAATGACCTGCTATTGGATAAATACACTTCTGCTTTTAAGATTGGTGGGTTTCAGTAACTCAAACTTGCTGGCCCTATTCAGGAGACCAGAAAACCAGATTGGAGAAACTGAAATAGAAGTTGCTCTTTGAGCATAGGAAAACCCAAGATGTTTTCTTTCCTACTGTAAGATTCTTACTGTTTTTTTTACTCAAGAAAACACAGTTGGCATCCAAAAATGGCAAAGCTAAGTAGAAAATTGGCTTGTAATCTAACTGAATGTGCCAGCAGAAGTCACTTGCCTTGTGGGCAGTTAAAACATCAGTATACTGAAGCTACCACCTGGGTTTTTAAATACATAGTGGTCTAAACATTACCTTTTGACTTGCTTTATGATTATTTTTAAGTTAACTGGAAGTTTCCTGTATTTGCAACTGATGTGCGTGGGAGACTAAGAAATGATTCTAGGATGAAATTCATCATACTCTAGTTACTGAAAGGAGTCTTTGATGGCTGATGATATCTGGAAGAGGTTGTTATCAATAATAACTGTAATGGACAGCTGCAGTGTTGAGATTTCCAGGTATGATACCTGAAGAGATCACTGCTGGGCTTTTTCTGTGGAAATTCTCTTAACCTTTTAAGAGTCTTGAGCCCATTCTGGTCGTGAGGGCTTTCATCCATTTTACAGTTGAAACTGGTTTGGTCACAAAGACAGAAACATTATTTGAGGTTTTTGTTTATGTCTGGCTAGTCACGTGTTAATGATGTGAACATTGAGAGTAAATAGAGAAGAATCATTAGAAGAGGAATTATACAAGTAGATCTATAGGGCTAAAACCCTTAACTTAGTGTGAGTAAGACTCTTAAACCCCATGGTAATTATTTGCATATCAAGAGCTACGGAATTTAGGCCACAGAGAAGCCAAGAATGAGCTGTATTCTTTAAAGTGACGCTGACATCTCTATAGAGAACAAGGAATCAGTGCTCTTTGTGGAGCATTTGGACATGAATGCAGTGTCAGGAACTGGTGGGGAATGCCACCCTTGGCTCATTCAGCAAGACACACGAGAGCCCATATGGGTAATGCAAAGAACTCGAATCTCCTTGCTGCTGTTAAACTTTAATTTCTGCATTTAAAACAAAGCAGAGCTATATCGAAAACAACCAAGCCATTTCCACTAGGATAGCATGATTTTAGAGCAGGTCATTTTTAACTGAGAATGTTTGGTATTTCTGTAGTTAATTAAAGGATTTGTAGCTTGTACTCAGTGATCCAATACTGACACGTTTGTGCCAAGCCATTCCTGAGCCTTTTTCATTATGATTTTCATTGCAATGTCAGGAACCAGACTCTCTCACTCTTGCCTCCAAGATACTCTTATTTCTCATAGTTCCCATTGGTGCTTCCTTAGAGAATCCCTTCTTTGGCAACTCAGCTTTGCTCTTTCCTGCATGGCTTAGGCTGGTATTGGCAGGTTTGTACAGATCCAGCTTGATGGAGGCTGAGCACAATGAAAGTCCCATCCATGCTCTGGCATTTTTGCCATATTGCATTCAAATCCGTGTCTTGAATCCTTCTGGGGCAGGATGTCTGGTCATTTTAGGTTGGCTGTTGGAGTTGGATTCGCTCGTTTTTCTGGGAGGCAGTGGATTTTAGTGCCAGCATCATCTTTCCATAGCTTCTGTCTTGACCCTGAGACATCTTCTCTTATGGAGGCAGCTGAATAAGTGATTTATATGAGGCAGTACGGGCTGGAGGTCAGCTGAGTGCAGCAGCCTTTCCTTCCTGTGGAAGGTTGTGATGACAGTGATGGCAAACACAGTTGGAGCTGGACCTGACAGGTTGGTCCTGGCAGTCACTCTTGAGCTAGTTGTCATGATTACTGAGTGGAGGATGCCATCTGTGTGGAGATGAAGGTCTCGATGACATTGTGAGTGGATGGCAGCAGCTGGCTGTGGCTGTCGGTGGAGTCAGAGCTTTGGTACAGCACCAGGCTGCTGGAGGACGCTGTCAAAGGCACAGGGAGAAGTTAAGTTCAGATTCTCACTGCAGTCTCCTTATCATGTTTCCAGCGTGACTGAACTCTCCTGGCATAGGGACATAACTCCTGTTCTGTGTGCTGTTATGTACCTAGCTTCAGTCCACAGCTAGCCTGAAAATACTAAGGACAACAGCCTTCAGGGAGCCCAGTGTTGAGCATTCTAGATAATTGTTCATGCCCTCATTCTTCTTTTAGAACTGGGAAGCTCCAACTGGAGTCTCCATGAGAGGTTCTTGGGCTTTTCAGCCCTAAAAACTGCCCACAAGACTGGATGTTCAAGGACACTGATTTTGTCAATATATTTGAGGTTAGTTTCCTTTCTAGATTTTGAGGAAGGATCCCATTTCCACACTGGTCTTACACAGACTGCGCTCTGGATCTTTACCTTGTACCAGCATTCACACACCCCCAAGACACTGTTAGAGCCCTCTAAGAGAATCATGAACCCCAGTTACCTTTTTCTAACTGGATTTTTACAGTGTTGGCAAAAGAAGCTAGGCAATATGTGTGTTAAGACAGTGGCTGCTGCTCTTACCAGCAGGGCTGGAGGTGAGGCGAGGGCCTGGCTGAAGGTGCTGGATGGTTGTGTCTTGATTCTGTAAATGTATTGTTGGAGCCTGTGACACTGGTGTGTGCATCCCAGACTCTGTGTGGGTCTCCGACTCGGGTGTGAATGCCTAGAGAAAAGGAAGTTAAGTGCCCAGCTTCTACATCTGTTCTAACAAGCGGGAGAGGAGAGTGAGCAGGTGCTGTTTCCAAGGAGATTAAATCCTCCTTGGTGATGCAGTGAAGGGCTTACTCTAATGCCTTCAGTATCACTGCTGATACCAGCAAGATGAGGAGATAAGAAAGATTACCCCACTGGGTTTGCATAGACCACACACCCGAAACATCTCTGGCAAGCAAGGAGCTGCCTGCAGACTGGTACAATTCTAAGGTGGGAGAGCGAAGTCATGTGCTAAAGGCTGTTACCTGTTTGGTTGGTGTCAGGTTAGTCAGGGCGCTGAGATTGGCTGTATCTGTTATCACCATGGTTTGTGGCAAGAGGCCTGTATGTGTGTATTGGGCCACTTCAGACTTGGGGCCGTAGAGAGCTGTGCATGAAAGAAAACAAGATCACGTGGATGCTGGAGCTTTTCATGAGGCTTGTTTGCCTGAGTTGTTCTCATGCATGTGGACCTGCTCTTTTGTCTCCGAAACAGAGGGAGTGGAGGGACAGGGAGATAGAAAAATGTCATCATTAGAGCAACAATAATAGAAGGGGAAGGTGGAGTGCTGCAAGCCCAAGGACCCTGCAAATGCCTAGAACAGAGAATTTTGTTGCGTGCTTGAGCAGATGAGCTCACATTCTTACCGTGAGGGTTCTGTATCTGGGCCATGGTAGCCATGAAGGGGCTCTGGTTGATGTGGCTCTGGACTTGCTGCATGAGGGGCTGCTGGTAGGATGGGTGCAGCTGCTGGGAGAACTGGACGGGCTGCAGGGTAGTGAGGCTGCTCCCCATGCTGTTTATTACAGGTACACTCTGGGGCTGGGTTGAGGCCAGGCCTGAAAAACAAGGACTGATGACAATAGCATCACACACTGTGGGAGGAGTGTGGCAAGGGAGGGTAATCTGAAGTAGTCACTGTGGCAGCCCTATTGTCACAGAATGATTTCAGATCCTGCTTTTCAGGTGTTCTGTTTGTTATCTGTGATTAAGAACAGATTTCATGTGTCTGAAAACAGAGTGGGAGTGTGCGAAATGTACAATGCAGACAGGCACAATAAAACCACCTCTGATTTCCAGTGTTTGTTCCTGTACACATCCTTGTGTACCAGTATAGGTCACTTTTACCAGTTTAGTGGTAACTTGATAGGGAGTTCCATTGGGGATACCTTGCTCAGAAGTAAATTGATAGCATCATCTCAATATCAGTTCATTTTATTCTCTTTATGAAGCTGTTGGCAACAGAGAACACTATGCTGTAGCTGTCCTGGCATGTGGAATGGAGTTTAAACTCACTTTATTTGGTCTGCCCAATTAATGGAATTTGGACCAGTGAGAAAGAGGTAGAAGGGTTCACACATTACTGCTTATTTCCCACAACTGTCCAGACCCTGTTCCTGTAAATCAGCACATCTCTACAGCACTGAGGCTTTTCCACCCTGTGGGAATCTCCAGTTTTTCCTTTCTTGCACAGAATTAGAATCTATATAATAATTTTGGGTATAAATGAGGATATGGAAATAAATTCACAGCTGCCACCTTGGCATCCAAGAAGGCCTCTTTCTTCCTGGGAAGAAAGAGGAGAGTATACATTTTATTTGGCTTTATCTAACGAGATGTGCTTTGGCAGTAGACTTGTCTTGGAATGAAAGAAATCTCCTACAGGTCCAGAAAAGCTGTCGTAGTGAAAAAATAGAATTAAAAAGATAAGAGTAATTAATGCTGTGGATTCCAAAGGCATGCACTGCTCTTTGCAGGAAGTACAACAGGATGCTTTGTCTTTCAAGCATGATGAACATGCTTCAATTCTTGTAGTTCTAAGGAAGTATTACATTTATATTTGGGAAGATGCAGAGCAGCAAAACAGAACATTGACATAGGAGTAAACTGCAAAAGTCCCACACGGGTTTGTGTGTAACTTAATTCTAACATGAATAAGGAACATCTGTCCTTTAATTCCGTTGGTACTTGCAAGTAGTGCTGCTGAAGAGCCTTAGTGTTTGTGACAATTACCCCAGGTGCACATCGATGCCAGCTTAGTGGCTTTGTCTCTGACAATGAGGCAGGTAATTCTGTAAATTAGAGGTGGCTCTTTATTTGAACCCTGATAAGCAGAGGCATTGCAGAACACTACTCACCTATCACCAGTGTTGAGGCACCTGTGTTGGTGAACGCTGGTGCTAGGGATGAGGTCTCGCCAGCTCCAATTGCCATAACACCCGGCAGTGATGCCATGATCAGGTTCTGAGTTTGCTGGCTCAGAGGATGTGGATTTTGCTCTAGGCTGTGCAGGGCAGTCAGGGTGCTGACAGGAGGGAGAGTTCCTCCGGGAGCTGAGACCTGTGTGAAAGGGGAACCATAGAAATGCCATCAAGCAGCAGGCTGGGTCCCAAAGCTGCAGTAAATGTCCTTCTCTCTCTGCCTTCCTGCCCTGACCACTTGTGAATTAGAAACACTTCACATTTGCTTGCCTGCAGTCTCCCTGTGCTCATCAGTTAACTAGCAAAAGTCAGCTGTTGGAATACTAAGAGTAAGTCCTTGCTGATTTAATTCTTTCACAGTTAAGAATGGGAAGGGTTTTACAAACAAGATCTAGATTTGTCCCCCTGCATTCTCTATAGGGTAAGTTTTCTTCTGTTTTATAACCGAGGGTAGAGGCTGATGCTCAAATGAAAAGGCTCAGGTAATTTTCCATGGTAATTTGTAATTCTGCGCAGAGTTCAGCACAGAATCCAGGAGTTCTTTCCTTGTTCACCTTTTCCTCTGAGAAATGCCTGTAATTTTCCTTTCCCACAACAAGTGTTTCAGTGGGCAGGGAGCTTCCAGGCTGAGATTTGAGAGGAGTTGCTGAAAAGTTTCCTTGGACTTTTTTGGCATGCAGGAAGTTCTTCAGGCCACATTACCTGGCAGCTCCCTGCTGTTAGAGAGGAAGAGTACCTGTTAGATACCACAGGACTGTTCTGTGCTTGTGCGTTTTGCTGATTCAGTCTGTCCTTGAGTCACTGAGTAATTTAACTTGACTGTTTTCTCAGCCTCCAAAATAAACCATGTAACCCATGTCTGCACTTTAATGGGATTTTGAGTTTGCAAGGCCTTTGAGAGACCTGTAGTTGTAGTTCTGTGGAACAGCAGAAAACATTCTGATAATTTGGTTGATAGAGAAAGGGCAGTGCTTTATTTTATACTTTTTTTTTCTCTCAGACAAAAATCTTTAAGAAATCTTTAGTGAGGACCAACAGCTTAAGCAGTGGAACAAGTCACCTTGGTACCAATGTTGGAACACAGCTGTAGAAGATTTTCAGCATCTCATGAAAGACTTTTTACTTTTGTTGTCTTCAGGAAGAGACCAGAAAGCCATCAAAGTGAGTGACTGATGAGACTTAAATCATATTAATTTAGAGTGAACTTAACTTTACCTCAGGTCACTATACACTAATGCTGACTTCTACCATTTCCCTGTAAGCAAGGGAATGTGCGCAAACTGAAAATGATCACTCATGTAGATTCTAGTGCTTCATTGCTTATTATGTGGGAAAAGGTGTAGTCAAATCTCAAAAGGAAACTTGCTTTGGAAGACAGATTGCTACAGTCTAGATATCCAGAACATGTGCTGTGTACAGGCTGTTTGGCTTAATCTTTGCAGGTAAGATAGATGAAAGTACAGGTCTCTGTTTTGTTAATTCCTTTGGTGTTTGGTCAACTGTCTTGAGACGTGTAGAGTTCAAATGAGAGCTGGAGATGAGAATCTCACTGAGGAAAGGAGAACAGGGTCTCCTGGGAAGAAGGAAATTACAACCTACCTTGAGCTCTGTTTTGATTGATCATAAGGAAATGGCTATACTTGTCCTGTGCTCTAATGCCTGCCCTCACCAGCATCTCGGGCCTGCTTGTGTTACATGGTCAGTGCAAAGTGGCTATGTAATATTCTCTATATGAAGGTGATTTTAAGAGTATTTTAGGAAAAACTACTTCTAAATAGTCCATATTGTGACCACAGGCAGAGGACCTGAGGTCTTCCAGGCAACAGAACTTAAATATACATCACTTACCAGCTTAGTGTCTGTGCTCAGTAGGTTCTGGCTGGGCTCCAGTCCAGGGGGAGAAACCTGATGAAGGATGGTTTGGGTGGTCACCATGGAGCTGTTCACATGGTGGTTGCTGCTGGAGGACTCTGCCTCACTGGCTGGCTGCTGGTTGTACCTCACTCCTGCATCACAACAGGAGGGAAAACGGTTGTCACAAATGAGAAACTGAGAAACATTGGCAAGTGCAAAAATCAGTTTCTTTTGCAGGCTTTTGCCTTTAGATGCTTGAGGCAGAGACAAGGTGGGTAATAGGGGAACCAGGAGAACAGGCATTCTTACCACCATGCCCTGGTTTTTCTCTGTAATTTGGCACAACTGCTTCCTCAGATACTGACTTTAAGGTAATGGCTGTGTGTGCTGCAGGGAACAAGCAGGGTTAACTAGAAAACACCCTTCTGGATGCTGGCATAGAGAGGAGAGCCTCAGTGAGATACCTCTTCCCAGGATGAGAGCAATTACCAGCTCTGGCCTAAGAAGCTGAAAAAGCTCCGATCATTTTGGATGGAGAACAATCTTTCCTGATACCTGAGAACTCAGTCACAGTCTGATGGTGCTTTGTATGTATGGGAAAGAATAAGGGGTCCAAATGTGTGTGAAAGAATACAGAGCTGACTTGAGACTACAGCCAGTGCATGATGCAGTGAAAGGAGATTACTGCCTGCCAGCTGGGAGTGCAGGATGGCACAGAGTAAGTGAGGAGATTTGGCTGAGTTTTGTTACTTAACTTTGTCACCCTTGCTAATCTAGCTGCTCTGCTCACTGAGAGACGTGGTCTCTCTGTCACCAATGTTTTTCCCTTGTTGCAAGTCTGCTTTTTCTATCTGTAGATTCACCTCCTAAAAGGGTGGACTTGGGAGATAGTTTTGGTGACTTGAGTTTGGGTAGGTTCACCTGTTCCTCTTTCACATCTTCTGCTTGTTTCTTACCGTGAACCTTGGTGGGTGAGAGAGCTGATGGTGGCTGGAGGGAGGAGTTGTGAGGAGTCAGAGGGGCAGCAGAGGTGGGCTGTGGTCCACTGAAGGTGTCCATGGCCAGCTTGTGTCGGAAAGCCTCCTCCTTCCTGCGGTTGGCAAACCAGTTGTAAACTCTGACCTCTGTCACCAGGTTTGAGCCCAGTCCCTGGGCCTGAGAAGGGGAAACACCTCTCTGAATACACTCTGCTCTGTTGAGGAAAAGCACAAGAAGAGTCTTGCTGAGCCAGGCTTAGCCAGAGAGACAGAGTAAGTGCGCAGCACCAAAGTGGCTGTGGTCTGGCACACTGTGCGGAAGGAGCCTGCCAGGTATAGCAACACAATGAGGCATTACTGATCCTTTGTGGACAGTGAATGCTTGGCTGTAGCATTTCATTCGGATGTGGCTGGTGTCAGTGGTGAAATCCACAGCTGTACCGTTAGCCTGCCTCTCATAGGCACTAGCAAATGCTAAGATGAGAAAGGGCCTGCTGTGCCTCTCCTTCTCAAAGCCAGACACTCATCTTTACCTGTTGCATTCTTCCACCAGTGCCTCTCTCTCTTCTTTGCTGGGGTTTTTCTGCCTCTCGTAGGCTTGGAACAGGATCTGTTGTGAAGCAGGACCCCATTTAAAGCGGTTTCTTCTTCCCTTCTTGGTGGGCAGGTCATCTCCCATGGGCTCCTCTGTCAGGATCCCCTGCCCAGCATGTGTGAATTCTGCAGGCACAAAGGGACAAGGGAATTTGCTATCTGGAAGTGTTTCCAAGAGTTTAATCTATTTGGGTACCTGTCAGGCCCAAGGAAGCTTATCCTTGAAAAACTTCTCATTCAAGATGGAGGGTTAAATTGAAATGGGGTGGAAATAAAGTTCCATCATCTGCTAAAACTGCTAAGATGTTCCTAGCAGGCCATTTACCCATCCTTTCTCTTGCATGCATTGCATTTCTGCTCACATCTTGGAATAGTGAAGGCAAATGCAGCTGAGTTTAGAGTAAGCATAGTTGTAGAATTGTTTAGGTTGGCCAATACCTTCAAGATCAAGCCCAACCATTAACTCAGCACTGCCAAGTCCACTACTAAACCATGTCCCTAAGTACCACATCTACATGTCATTTTCTTCAGGCTAAACAACCCCAGTTCTCTCCGCCAGTCCTCATAAGAGGGCTTGTCCTCTAGACCTTTCACCAGCTTTGCTGCCCTTCTTTGGACACACTCCAGCAGCTCAACATCCTTGCAGTAAGGGGCCCAAAACACAGTATTTGAGGTGCAGCATCACCAGTACAGGGTCACCTCCCTGGCCCTGCTGCCCACACTGTTTCTGATACGAGCCAGGGTGCTTCTGGCCTTCTTAGCCAGCACAAGCTGGCTCACATTCAGATGGATGTTGACCAACACCCACAGGTCCTTTTCCTCCTGACAGCTTCCCAGCCAAAATTCCCCAACCCCAGGTAGTGTTGCATTGGGTTGTCATGACCCATGACTGTAGTCCTGCTTCCAAAGCCATCCAAAAGCCAAATGTCTCAAGTTTACTTGCACGCCACCACTACAAAGTTAAGAAAGATTCCAGACAGGCTCATGAGTATAGAAATGCATGCTGCAGGGATGGGTCCCAGTGGGTGCCTGTAAGGAAGGGGCTTAGAAGGCATGAGGTGGTGGCCCACAGTGGTTTTTGACAGTGAATATAGCAGCCTGCTGCTTTCTGCAGCTAGAGCAACTGTTGCTGTAGCTGAAGTTGCAGAAGCTTAGTTCTTGGGCAGAAATTGTCTCTCATTTGTCCACTGCACTGCTTTAGTCTGAAGATGGGTGTAGAACTCTAATAGCAAATAGAGAGTATTAGTTTGCTTCTCTTAAGCCAAATGGTGGCTGGGGTGGGTGATTGCAGGCTGCTTGATGAAGGAGTGGTTTTGGTTCACCTCACCACTGAACACTGATCTAGGATTCTCCAATCTTCCTGCTAAAAGTGTCTTTCCATTTTTCCTTGACGAAAATAGGGAGTAAGGATTAGCAAGGGAGAGCAGAGGCCTTTATGAAGCTGAGACAGGAGAGCAGTTGTTGCCATACTTACGCTGGGCCACCTCTCGCTGCTTGCGGACGTACCAGGTGTAGAGGGCTGCCCTTTTTTGGGTCTTCATGGGAGTGCCCTTGTTGAGGTGTTGTGAGAGGTGAGACTGGTTCAGACCAGTAGTGTCCACCACCTCACGCTGAGGGATGTTGTGCTGCTGGAGGTAGGATTTCACCATCTTTGCTACTCGCCAGGGGTCCTCTCTGGAAGGAGCAGAAAACAGAGAGATCTAAGACCTGCTCTTGGCAAACCTGGGTTCCAAGGAAGTGTGCTATTACCTCCTGAGATGCACCTTGCATGTCAGTCATCACCACTGCATTTGGTGAGGTCAGAGTGTTGAGTGGCTGTGTAAGGGAAAGCTGCTCCTCAGTGTGGTACTTTGTGCAGTTTTGACTCTGCATTCAGGGTAAAAACTGCATGGTATTAGAGATGAAGTGCAAAAGAGATAGCACTAGCTTCCTTTAAACTGTCTCTGTAGATACCTGGATCTCACCTTCGAAGTGGGCTCTGGTTATAGAGGAAATTTCCCAGTACATGAGCATAGTATGTGCTGTCTGTGCTTATTTGTATGTGGGCTCTTGGGTTGTTCTGTCTAGGCAGTTACCATCTGTAAATGAGAGAAAGTGCTGAGCAGTGACATGGGCACTGAATGGATCTCTCTGCTGGAAAGTAATGTGAATATAAAGCACTTCTGCTGCTAATGAGAAATGGTACGAGGAGGGAAGTGATGCTGCATTTCAGTATTCAGCTGGATATTTTTTGAGTAGAGATGTCTTTTGCAGAATTGACCACACTCTTCCATTTCCCTACATGACTTTTCTTCTCTATCCCTCTTTCTTCAAAGCACAGGTGCTTTAAAGTACACCTAAAGGCAGATTTACTTAATTTTCCAAGACAGATTCGTTGTGATATGAGGCTGAACCCAGCTCATGCCCTGATTCTGGTCCAGGTTGGGTTGTCTTGCAGTGATTCAGGAAAAGAAAACAGGTTCTCATTATACTGTGACGTGACAGCTACGTATGCATATGTACACACCAGGCTGTCCAGGATTATGTTCTTGCATATCTGTTATGTTACTCAAACACACTGATTCACATCTAGAATCACTCGTAACTGATAAATACAATAAAGAACAACAGGCAAACCATCAATTCCTACAGTTGCTGCCCTCCTTTGAGGTAGCAGCTTAGGGAGAAGACCCTGCTCATGAAACTTGAGGAGCTGATCTGATTTGGGATTTCACAGTAAATATGAATCTCTGCTTTTTAGGATCTCTGATTAGAGTATCCATGAAGGTTCCTAAGGAATACAGAGAAAACACAACCGACTTTATTTGTGTGTATTGATTTTGCCAGAGCTGAAAATCCCAGTAAAACTAAAGATGTGAAACCCGACAGTCTAGATCTAAACAGTGCAGGAGCCTCTCTACCTAAAAGCCTCTGGTTCACTTTTACCAAAAAGCATCCTTCTGTGCTTTCTGTGTGAAATGTCTGGTGGAAGTGGTTTGCATGCTGTAGGAATACACACATCCAACACCAGCATCAAAGGAGCAGTGGGGCAAAAGAAGATAGTTGGGGTTGTGCAGAAACTGTCATAGGAACATAGAGGTCTGAGCAACAAGTGCCAACTGTACAGGCAACGGCTGTACTGCTCGTTGCTTTGTTGACTCAGGAGGTTAGTGGAGGCTGGAAAGTGATAAGGAGGACAAAGTCCACACCTGTTCTCTCAGTACAAACACCCTTATCTCTGTTCCCCTGCTGCTGTCTCCCAGTGCCTGGATAGTCCAAGGAGCAAGCTCTGCTGCAGTTAAAGTGTGACAGAAATGGTGTCAGTTACAGCCTTCTGAAGAACCTGCCTGCTTAAAATAGGAACACTTGTTCCTTTTTTATGGTGGGATGCTTGTTATAGAAGCTTCTATGTTCCAGCTTCTTCTCTTAACCATCTTGCTCTTTCAAAAGCTTCAAATTAGCTGAACTTACAAAAGCTTATCTTTCCTTGCTGTGGTGGTGTTCTTTTTTCTTCTCCTGCTGTACAAACCAAGGACCAATCTCCCCACTTTGTATTTGTGACAGCCGAGCCAACACCTGCATCCTGAATTCATTACACAAGTCCCTATACAAAGGAGAAAAGGCTCTGACTTGGAATCTCTGGTCTCTTAGGTTTGATTTCTGGCTCAGATGGGAAGAGGAAGGACTGTGTTGCCACTGATGGAAACCTCTGCTACATGTTGATTTCCTTCCTGCACCCCAGTCATGAGTTACTTTTATCTCCCCTGTTGAGATCCTCACTTCTTTGTGGCAGGAAGTATTTATGAGTCTGTTCTCACAATGGTTAAAGCCCTGTGTTTTTTTCGTCTTCTTCTGAGACAAAGCAGGGAGCTTTGTGAGGCAAAAGAGTGCAGGGGGACCTTAGTACAGCATGATTTCATAAGACAGTTGTATGGCATCCTAGCTACTCTGTACATAAGCAAAGCACAGGCTGCAATATCTATGTGGCAATTCCTTTAGGCTCAAGGCTACATCATTGTACAAGTGATGGCAGCTGGTCAGCTGAGCCCTTGCCTGAACTATTGCCCACATACCTAGTTCCACCTGCAGAGCTTTCACCGTTGATTAAGACATCACAAGTTGAAACCTTCGCTCTTCTGCTGGAGGTGAGACTGTGACTGGCTGTCAGAGGGCAGGATTTCACCCTAAACCTGGTTTCCCTGTATGTAGTTGCACTAAAATCTCAATTGGTTCAGTGAGTCAGAACTGTGGAAGTGGATCTGCATTGCTCAAACTCTCCTCTATCTCCAAGCCAGTTCTCTACCTGCTGGCTTCCCTTTCCCCCCACATGCAAGCTGCCTCCCCACTCCTTTCTTGTTCTCCAGGGTCTAATACCTGCCTCCAAATTCTTGTCACACTGTTAGTTTTAAACTCTTCCTAAGTCTTGTTCTCCTGTTGTCAGTTGCCTATTGCCATCTGAGTGTAACCCCTCTCCCTGGCTCATCTCAACCACAGGGGCCTGGGTCCTCTTTCCAGACCAGCTTCCCATTTTCTTAGTCCTGAGGTCACTTTTTAAGGGCGTTTTCACCTCCCTTTTGTTACCTGAACAATAAGTAACCCAGGTAGTTAGTTATAAACTCAAAGGGAACAAGAGGCTGGTTGATAATTTATAGCAACATCTCAAATTTAAATGGAAAGTAAATATCAAGTTGTTAGCATTAAAGAAAACCCATTCCAGAGGGCTGGAGATGTAACATTCAGGGGACCTTCTCCCTCCTTTACTCTCCCTGACTTTTCCCTTTTTCTTTGTTCCTTTCTTTTCCCTCCTCTTCCTCATTCTCTCTGCTTCTCCTTTTCTTCTTCTCTGTTTTCACATTCTCAGGCAAGAGAAACCTTCATTTCCCTGAGGTGGGTTCTGAATTGCTGCTTTGGACCAGACCTTGCTTAAGCAGAGGTTCAGGGTACTCAGGACCATCCTCTGGCCCTTTCGTGTGGAGCCTGCTAGACAACCCTCACTGATGGCAGTGCACAGCTTGGAACCGGGCTAGGCAGAGAGCAGGCAAGGTAAGACCATCCCATCAGGGCTCTTTTCTGTTGAACTTGGCCTGGTTTGCCTCATCTTGCTTTATATGTGGAAATGAAAGGGGTGTGGCAGCTTCATCTCCAGATTCCCCAACTAGAGCCATTCTAAGGGCAGGAAAAGACGGAACCTTTATCATTTTATCTTTTGTTTTCTTTTTTTTCCTCATGGAATATGTGCTTTTATCCCTGCCTCCAGGGGAAGTCTATTGCTTATCTCAATTTCTCTCTTTCCTAATGGAATTTCACCCCTTGCCCTACAGGTGGATTGCTGCTCTGCCTCTCTCCATTTGCTGTACCTGTGATAGTGTGATCTGTCCCTTCCCCCAGGGTAGCCTCTCTCTCGGGAATATCAGGGGATTACTCCACACAGCTCTATCTCCCAAATGAGTTATTCTTTATCATAAGTGCAATTTGTTTTCTGTGTGGAGTGATAGGGAAAGAATATTTTTATTCAAAGTGTAAGTCTATGGAAGATCAGTGGGACAGATTGAAGGGCAGCATGAAATGTGAATTCCTCACTAGAGAAACTTTTGTCTGAACTACCTTTGGCATTGTTTTGTTCTGTAGGGACAAACTCTAACCAATCCCCACAGGTTCATCCCGTCATGAGGATGTATCTTCTCTACATCCTGTTTTACACAGCTTTGACCAGTGCTTTCCACGCTGTGGTTTCAACTTCAGCAGTCCTGCAAGGACATACTTGATCTCTTGGTGTTGTCATTTTTTGTCTTCCCAGCTCCTGGAAAGCCTGTCAATGGACACTTTCCTAATTCTACCTTGTAAGCAATGGCTGCAGTTACCACAAAGACTTTCTTGTATCACTAATAGCTGCCCACAGGTCAATCTCTTGAGTTAAAATGTGGTTTACAGCATTAGATCATGAACTGTTAATAATGCCAAAAGAGGCTTCTGCCTGAGGGTAAAAGTGCTTCCATTTGGTTTCTGGATTTGGAATCCTTGTGTAGATTCTGAAATAGCTTATAAGTATTGAATATTTACTGGGAATCCCTATGCATGGAGATTCTTGCCTGCCTTCCTTTTATCTGTAAACTGTTCTGCCTGCCTTACAGTGCTTACAGTACTGTTCTAAGGACATTACCTCTGGGCATCTCTAATGGAAAGGTTTGTTCTTAAGAAACAGACAAAGTTTATTAGTAGGTAACAAGTGCTTACAAGTTATCGAACCCTGATAGTGGATCAGATGCTTTGAATAGGCTCTCAGACATGCAGCTGCTCTGTTTTAATATTTGACTAGAAATTTTAATTCTGTCAGTACAGATTTCCTACTGTTCTTATTTTACCTTGACTAATTTTGATCTATTACAATCCTCCATAAGTATATTCATAGCTTTTTGCTGAAACTGAGGCCTCTGGCCCCTTCAGACTGTCCCCAGCTGCAGAAGTGAATTGCTCTATCCTGTGATACGGGGGACTGAGGAAAGACAACTCTGTTTCAGTCTAAAGCTTTGCAATTAAGACCCAATATAAGGCTTTGGAGATCCTTATTCTTACCCAGTCCTCTCTGTGCTATCTTAGGGTTTTAGATAGGTCATAGAATCTCTCTGTACCTCAGTTCCCATTTGTAAAATGGGAATGCCACTCAAGTGGCCGTATAGAGAGAGATGTGAGACTGTTCATCAGAAAGCATTACTATCACAGGTTTGCAAGAGAGGTAAGACTGTTGTGGTGAGGCTGGTTGTAAGCACAGGAAAGACTGGCTGCAAGCTCCTAAAAAGGCAGGGAGGATCAGAAACCAGGATTCATGCTGGTGAGGGTGGCAGGAAGGAATTCCCTTCATCCACATAATCTGTTCTTAGATCACAGCAGATGGCACTTTAATCCTGCTTCACCCATTCATTACAAAGCCAGGTGCTGCTCTTCACCTTCCATGGCTTCCTTAGTGGAGAGATACCTGATAAACCATCAGAAGTTAATGATCAAAAAGCTTATCAGGGTCTTTTCATCTATAAATTTATAAGACAAAAGAGAAATAATAAAGCCACTGGATAATTAGTAACTAGCCAGGGCCCGCCCGGTGCCACTGGGCTCAAACTACCCCAAGACCTGAACGCAGACTCAGGAAGATGAGAAGGAGACAAGGATGAGAGGAAGAAAAAGAGGGGAAGGGAGAGAGAGAATTAGCCAAGAAGAAAACAAAATGGGAGGAACAGCAGTGGAGACAAAAGCAAAGAGAGAAAGGAAACATGTAAAAAGAACGGAGAAGTCGTAAAGAGAACAGAGGAGCCTAAAAGATGTGATACATCTGGGAGCAGGGAAGAGGTGAGACACGTACTGGGCCAGAAGGAAGATGGAAATTTTGGGAATGTTTTTCCCACCCAGGTAAGAGCTGATCCAGTGGATTTTTCCTCTCTTGGGTACTACTGAAAAGTCATCAACCCCAGGCTGCCAGGACGCTTTCTTCTCCTAAGTGCTTACAGTGAATGCTAACTCTTCATGCTGTTTGTACAGCTCTGGCCTTTTGTGGTGGGGTTTGATGTTTGCTTCTTATTGTTACA
This sequence comes from Melopsittacus undulatus, assembly GCF_012275295.1. NCBI lineage: Eukaryota > Metazoa > Chordata > Aves > Psittaciformes > Psittaculidae > Melopsittacus > Melopsittacus undulatus. The sequence goes on along the minus strand of NC_047538.1, from coordinate 12,283,490 downwards.
TTTTCTGTTAACTTCCTTTGCACGTGCAAGGGAGTGGTCAGCGCAGATCCTAAGTGCAGGATGTTACTGCGTGGTGGTGTCTTCAGCTCGTCATGTCAGAGTACCCACAAAACAGACGGGCAAGGATCTGGTTCTGTTGTGATAGATGGGTTGGATGGACCTGATCCTTGCTTGAACAAACCTCTTAGGTCACCCATAGGAATTGGATCTTAGCAAGAATCCCAAATGGGAATCCTGGTGAATGTTTTTCCGAGCCTGTTGTGAGGCTTATGGGTTCAGGCTTATTGTGTTTTGATCTCAGAAATGCTTGGATGCAAAGGAAAATTTGCATGGCAGTAAAACCTGTCATTGTTGCTGTGGATGTACTTTGGAGTTGTGACAGGCTGCGGATAGCAGAAGCAGAGTGTTCTGCTTGGGTTTTAACCTCTGCATGTATTTGGTGTGTGCTCTTTCTACAAGACAAATCCCCACTGAAGTCAGGAGAGCTTTGCACTCACTTGAATGACAAGAACAAGTTCTCTTGATTTGTCTTTGGCCAATAATCTATTGCAAAAACTAATGAAATAAACAGTATTAATTTCATTAAATAGAGCAGGGAAACATCACAACTTGACTTCACTGTACATACTCAGGCAAATATAGCCCCAGTTAAGAGTGACCTTTCCTAATGGAATCCTCTTAAAAATATAAATCCTAAAACCTACCATTCAGTCAGAGAGATGCAAGTTATTCAGGCCTCAGACTATTCTGAAGCCTGATGATATAAGCACATCAAATACGCATTCAGGCTCCAGGGCTCCTTTCATGCATTTAAAGTGAGATGAAAGGAAAGTTTGAGTATTTATAAAGAATGGGGGGGTGTTGTGAGTCCCGGCAGGGATGAAGACTGCTTCCATGCAGCTAGATCAACTTGTGAATGCAAGGGACATTGAGCGCAAGGGGAAAGGAAAAGAGATTTAGAGGCATAGTGTAAGAAAACAGCAAAGAGGAGCAGCAAATCTGTCCTTACTGTAATAGTCTTTCCACCACAGCCTTCTGGTGAGCAGCCTCCTCAGGGCTCAAGTTTTCCAGCTCCTTCATTATTGGAGGGGTAAATTCCTCCCCGTCATCAGAGGTTTCATCTTCCGATAACCTGGACTCCCCCATTCCATTGGGGATGTCGGGACAGGGTTCCCCTTTCTCTGTCTGGAGAGCATTGATAGCGCGTTGACTTTCACTCTGGAGCGCGTAGGGTTCCACTTCGCTCAGCGCCTTGATGAGGGTCTCCTTGGTTAGTCCCGACTCCAGCAGTGCTCCCAGCAGCTCCACTTGAAGATGACTCAGCTTCGAGACCATGGTCTTCAGGCTGGTGTCCCTTGGATTTGAATTTCAGGTGATCCTGCTTCCAGCTTCCCTACACCATGTTCCCGAGGTGACGCGCCTGACTGTCAGGAGAGTGGGCACAGCGCAGCCTCCCGCCTCTACACCCCCCAAAAAAACCCAAAATACAAAATGGAGCCACTTCAGACCCCCCACAACTGTCCTGAGCCAGTGCTGATAAAGGGACCCTTGGCTATCTGTTTACATTGGAGCAATGTAAATTCTCCAAGGTTCATATTTATCTGTGTACTTAGCAAGTTACTGAACTTTGGACTTCAGCACTGCTGCAGCAGTTCACAAAGTACAGAGGGAGAGAGAAAGGGGGAGGGGGAAAGGGAGGGAAGCAGCAGAGAGAAGGAGAGGAAAATGAAGGGATGGAAGGTTGGCAGCATGGAAAAGTAAGCTATGGAAAGAAAAGGAGGAAAATGAGGATGGAGAAATGTGACTTATTTGTGGGCCCATTAGTTTTAGGGAAGGAAGGAGATGGTGTGCCCAAAAGGAAAATGTGCTTTTGACTGCATGTGGTTCAAGTGAAGGTGCTGCCCTTGGAAGATGGTAGAGCCCGCTCTAGCAAGGGTGAGGATCAGCCAGTCTCAGCCCCTGCCAAAGGCTTTGGGCTGAGAGAAAGCCTCCCTGGCAGCTTCATTGGCCTCTGTGCATCCCCCCAGCACAGAAGTGTGACCACTGCATCTATGTGAATATTCCCAAGACTCAGAGGATGTTGCAAAGCTCCAGGTGAATCCTGTTGCAGAACATCAAGGGTTAAATGACTTTTTCACTTCTGGCTTTGGCTTGCTGGGTATCTTGATATGCAAATACAAGTACCTCGATTATAACTTGCTGTGTTTATTGCTCAGGTGATGAGCAGAAGCAGTGTACCCACATAATGTGGGGGATTACAGGACTTGCCCCACTGAGCTTATGATTCAGGCATCTGATAAGGAATAGTGTTGGTTCATCCTGAAAGTCCCTGCCCTGCTTCTTCTGAGGAGTGCTCTGGCCATGCTTGTGGTTCCCATTTATTATCTACCTCCATCCCTTCTTGATACCAGCCCTGCTCTAAGGTTCTGCTCCCACCTTTGGCTTGCTACCTCAGCTGGAGTTGTTTAGTGCAGTTCTCGGGGAGTCCTTACGACTAAATTGTCTTTTCTGAATTTTCTTTGTCTGTCTGAAAATATATGAGTAAGTTTATCCAATTTGAGTGGCTACATTAGAGAATAACTCGATGTGCACATGTGGACTGGACACACAAGCATCTCGTGCAAATGATTCCTGTTCTTTTAAAGCTGTTGTCTCAGTAGAGGTTTCCTATCCCTCTCAATACACACCCATCAAGCCTAAACTAAGAGCAGTAGGACTGTCCCCAAACTGGGTAATGTCTCAAGACAATGCTGCAGAGTGACCTTGGCCCCTGTTTTCCCTTTGTGGGCACCACTAGCCATGCTCCAGGCTCCTGTGACAACATGCTAAGTCAGCAGCTGGAGGACAAAGCTTCTTTGCAAACTGGACCCCTTCCTCCCTCCAGGCACAGCAAGCTGGCCCCTCCAAGCAGGGCTGTTGTTAACTGTTAGCTTTCATTTCAGGTGGTGTCCGAGTACCAGCTCACCTCCCTGCAGTGAGTTCAAAAAGGCTCGTATGGATCCAGAAGACTTTGTGTGGCTAAAAAGAACATTTTGGAGTCCATGTACAAATATTTAATGTAAGAAGTTTTCATGTGAACACTCATTGAGCTTCTAAAGATGGGTTTTGAGTATTTAAAGAATGGTGAGGGGTTTTTTTTTGGCATTCCTGTCAATGTTTTGATTCCATTTCCATGCATTTTAATTTTTTATTACAGTTTTTCTCATCTCTCCACCCAGGTAGACACACCAACATTACTGGCTGATAACACTAATTGTCAGTTGTAATTGCACTTTCCAACCATGACAATAGAGTTTCTGCATGGTACGTCCTTATAATTCAAGGACTTTGCAAACAGAACAGATAGTGGGGCTCCTGCAATATGTGACAGAGGAGATTCTGTCATACTGTGTTGTTTGTTTCTGCCTATCTTTGATATGCTGATTTCTTTTACCTAAACTAAGATGGAAGATATTACCACTGCTCTTGTCCAAAAGATTGTCAAATCTATGTCCTGTAAGAATATATAATATACCTGTGGAATGCTTGAGGGGGTGTGGACACAGACTATTAAGTTTAGACAAAGAACAGTGATATTTGCCAATGGAAACTGTAAAGAAAAGAAAACATAGCAACAAATGATCTATCTGTATTGTGTGGTTTCAAGGATTCCTTATGCTCCCAGAAGTCCTGATGCAGTTATTTTTGTTTGCCTTGAAGACCTTCAGCTGTGGAGGCTTTTAGAACAGCCTGTCTTGAAACCAGTGAACTTTGAAGTCTATAAAACCAGAAACCAACATCTGTTTGTATGCTAGGACCTCACTGAATGTTACAACTGGATGCCATATGGAAAATCCTTACCTGAATATGGAAGCCTTTCAAATACTGAGGAGGAGGTAAATATTCTCTATCACTTTATCCTAAAAGGCTTTCTGGTCTATTAGAAGTGTCCATTTTAAACTGGAGGAGCCTGGACAATTAACAAAACAAGCAAACTTCCACGCATCCGTCTTTACATTCACTGTAACCTGCCAGATTGTGCTAGTGAATTATTCAGCACTCCAGTTAAGTATTTCAGATTCTTCAGTGCAGGAAAAGCAGTGAGCTTTTCAGTGTTTCTTAAATGTTAGAAGTTGCTAGTGGTCAGACTGAAGGAGATTCCTGTTGTGAATTAGCCAGCACCCCTGCTTTATACCCTTGCATTAAGGATTGCAATATCATATTTACCAGTTTATTACAAATGCCATGATGTGCCGTTTTGAGTAAATAAGAATAGCAGAGGCCAAGGAAGGAAACTTTTTAAAGAGAACTTTAAAAAGATAGGGCATAGTCCCAGTAGTAGAGCATGAACTAAATTGTGCAGTGCCATAATCCAGACAACATTCTCCTGTAACTGAATTGTACTCAGGGATTTTGCCTTGAGGATGACTATTAGAAAGAAGAGGTTTTCCTTTTGCTATCCCCATTTTCACCTTTCACCAGTGATCAGTATATGTTGATTTCCTTAATTGCAACGATTTGCTTGGCCATGACTCTATTCTCAAGTCACCATGACTAATGTGATAACTGTAATTGTGATAGGGGAAACTTTTGAAGACAGCTGCTTGTTTTCCCCACGTTTGCAGTGTCTGGCTTTGTGTTTTTAACCCTGCAGAATTACTTGGTTTTCCTTAGTGTAGTTAATATGGTGGTTTAGGCCCCTCAAAGTCAGTGCTTCACTGGCAAGACAGGAACAGCTTTACACCACTATAACCTGGTCAGCTTAATAGCAAGCTCACTAGCAATGTTACATTAAAAAACCGTATGGATGCAGATTGGAGGAATATATCCATCAGTAATCACAAGAAATCTGATTTTGATTTTATTTTAAAGGCAATTTCAATAAAGATTATTTAAACATTTTCAACTACTTTGCGTTCTCTTGCACACACTTTAATACAACTGCTATGGTTTTCTTCTCCTGCAGTAGCAGACTGATAACATTGTGTGACAGCTATCATATAAAACTTGGTTCCTGGCATTCCCCAATATCCATACAGGGTTCATCTAATGGAATTCTATTTTATTGGTAAATAATAGTCTGTCTTGATTAACTTCCACTGTAATCCCTTCTCTCTACATGTAATAAAGTCGCTGAATTACTAATCAAGCGGGTTACTTACACTGAGAACAGCTGCGTGAAGTTATAAATGGGTATCCAGTAAGAACATAATTCTTGTTTTAGACTTACTGGTTTGTATTCTGCTTATGACACTAGGGCAAAACCAAAGTAATGGACAGTATAGTACTGTAAACGTAATGGAAAGCCTGACTTTTTGTATTAACACCATTTTTGCCTTTGATGTTTCAATTTACTGAATTATATCAATTAAATGTACACAATAAAAAAACCACAGCAATTTGCTGGGAAAAGCCAATGTAATACGGCTTTTTAAGGATCATAGAGAGAAGGGAAAAAGCCTAAATATATTTTTGATGAAAGTGCTAGCAGAGAGAGCCTGTACAGATCCCTGAATAGGGTGGCAAAATTGCTTTTGGCAAAAGAAACACAGAGATATGGTTCTTTTAATAATCTTTTACCATTTTACTGTTCTTCCTGCTGAGCCTGCTAAATACTTTATTGGCCTGAATGACATTAACATCTCTCCCTCCTTGAAATGTGAGAGCTATTATTATAATGTTCACCCTTATTTCTGTCACTGGGGCAAAGCAAGCTATGCAAGTCCCAAAACTGATTATTATTTGTGCATTGGGAGCTTAGTCCCAAAAGGCACACAGGAGTGTGAAAAATCTGAGGTAATTGTCATTTATATGTTGCTTTCATAGGGTTTGATTTCAGCTACTTGTATCTCAGTGGGAAAGGCCTCACTTGAATACCTGGGTTTAATGTTTCAAATATATACTCATTTATGTTTTAATTTGGTAGGTTTTCCTGTAAATATGTGATTAGCATCGAAAATGTGATTTTTACAGAGAAAGAAGCTGATTTTTTTCTTTGGTGCCTCCTTCCATATTTTCAGTTGTACAATCAGAAGCAGAACCACCAAAACTTTAAGAGCCAAGAAGGGGGCATGGCTACCTTTTCACCGGGACACTGGTGTAACTTCCCAAGTGTCTCCTTGCCACTGTTTGCGGGACTCAGTTGCTTCCAGGAGAACACGTTTTACTCTTTCTCTCCAAAGACAACATTTGTTAAACTTTGGGAGTCTCAATGAGACTGAGGTGTAGCAACCATGGCCTGGCTGCAGACCTGCAAGGCATGGTGTGATAATGACATAGGGCACAATGGGTTTGTTACAAGTTCTCTTTCCCCATGTTCCTTTTCCTGCATGGGAAAAAAGAGCCCTGTGTGCATCTTCCTAGTCATCCATCTGTTCCCTCTTCACTTACTCACTGTTTCTACCATCAGGGTGAGGATGAGATTGCAGAGCAGGAGCAACTCTGGAGTTCGGGTAGTGAAGGTGTTTCCCACTAGGTGGTAGTGAAGAGAATCATGTCACACTGGTCAGTGCACATTTCAATTCTTTTTATGGAGGGGAATCCCACAAGGACATTACAAGCAGAATAGCCTAGTGTAGCTCTCAGCTATACTGACAGAACTGCATCTCTTGGTTTGTTTTTTTTTGCCTTCCCTTTCTGTTCATTTCTATGCTATTTGTTGCTCCCCAAACCAAGCAGTGTTGACAACTATACCTGTCATGTCCTTTCCTGAAAGGTGAAGTGTCTACACGAAGCTACTGTGGTTCTCTTTCCATCTCCAGCATAGCAGAATCAAGGCATGTTAGCTAAATGTCACTTCATGACATTTACGCAATTTGGAGGCGAGAACTCTTTGTAACCAGTACCTTAATCTGTTTTTTCTCCACCACACTTACCCCTGTGAACTTATTCTTAAGAAGATTACTCTTCCAAACGTAAGAAAAAAAAATCCTGTTTGTTGCTAGTGTTGAAATACCCTGACAGGTCCAAGTGCTGCATCTGTCTACATGAAACGTTCCAGACAGAACAGGTAGTGTGGAAGGACTTTGTAATGTCAGAGTAAAGCCTTCTTGTAGGTCCAAAGAAATACTGTATGAAAGCTACGCTGAGAAGATTATCTGGGGAGTTCCAGTCGTGCTTCAATCTGCAGTCAGAGCAGATGCTGGGTCTGAAGGAGGAAGAAATTTCTCCTGTGAATTCATCCCACCACTAACCTGTAATGACAGAGCAAGCTTGCAAAATCATTTAGTAATCCAGTCACAGAGCCTGAGATGATGAAAAAGAAATACACTTTAATTGTTCATCAACTATAAATCATTTGTGCTGAATTAATGTGCTGGAAATCTTGCAAGACAGAAAAACTGGAATCTATTCAATATGGACATGAAGCAGGGATATCATTTCATAGATAAGTATCAGTTTTATATCCTCATCTCAGGGAGAAAATCAGAAAAGCTCTTTCGTACCAAGACAAGGCTGAAGCACTGATTTATCTTTCTCTGCATCAATTTAAAAGGATGGAGAGGTTCTTTTTTCCTCTTGCATTTGCTCTGTCACAGACAGTGAAAAGGGTAGGATGAACAGGCATTCCAGAGACACTAGGGATGCAGCACAGTGGAGATTCCATATTATCTGTCCATTTTCTAATTGTTACTGTAGATTTTCCAGCTATGTTGATTGAGAATAAAGACAGGTAACTTCTCCATTGTGCAAGTGCTACACAGAGCCTGAGCACTTTTTTAAGAGACATGTGTATATGGAAACATCAGAATTCCCAGCAAAAGCCAAATGACTGCTGTGTACCCCACAGCTCAGGATTCTGCATATGACTTGCCCCTCTCCCCTTGTATCCCACCCACCAATGCTTCCTGTGTCTACTGAGACTGGCACAAGTGCTGCAGATGGGGTGGAAGCTGAAAGGCAAAGAGACATATGGTCAAATAGTGGAGGAAGCTTCTCAAGGTAGTCCAGCCTGAGCTGGATGAGAGGACATATTAGCATTCCTCACCATCAACTCCTTCCTGCACACCTAGCTGCCAGTCTGACTCCAGCAGGGATCCCAGAAACCTAGTCAGTCATGGTACTTTGAGTATTGCCACCTCATAGCTGATAAACCTAAATCTCAAGCAGATTTCTGTAAGTGGGTGGAGAGCTGATTATGTCAGGAGCTCTAAGGTCAATCTTGTCCTCAAGGCCAAAGGGCTGTGAAAATCACAGAGGGTTTGAATGCTGAGGTGACAACAACCTACATGGCTTGTTCTCAATGCCTGACCTTACAGGCATACAGGGGGAGAAGCCTCCCAAGTCCAGAATCATCTTCCCAACAGCACTGCTTAGCTGAAGCACAAGCATCCCAGGCATCCCCTGCACCAAGAGCAAGTAAACCTTTGTCACATATGCAGCATCTTCCTTTGGCAGTGCCCCAGAACCCCAGGTAGCTGTTACGTGGTGCAGTTTTCCCTCTATTGATGAAGGAACTAAGCAGAGATGAAGAGAGCACCTAAGATTACACAGGCAGCTGGTAACAGAACTGAAATGAGATGTTCCTTACTTTGAATCCTGTGTCATGACTACTCACCAGCTACAGGTTTTATCCATTTAAAAGCATAAATGAGATGGACAAAATGGAAATGATTTATTCAATTAACTAATAGCAATAAACTCCAGTGGGCTCCAGATGCCATTTTAGAGGCATGTGGCATCTCTGTAGATGCAATGAGAATGTGCCATTGATTTTGCAAAATTCTGTTAAGGCATAGAATTTATATTTCTTATTTCTTTTTAAACAAATACCTATTTTTACCAGACCTGGACATTGTTCTCTATTTTTAATGCTGTTACCTCACCTTCAGCTGCAAGTTAAAACTGGCTCTTCTCCCTCCCACACTGGAAGGAACAATGAATGAGACTGCACAGCTGGACTGGAACAATTGCTCTGAACTCCCCAAAGCCTCACTCCCACCAATCACTGCAAGTGAAATAACAGGAGGTGAGAAGTCCTCAAGTTGAGCAAGCCTAAGACAGGCCACTGGTTCTGCATGTGGCAGAAACACAAACAAGGACCGAAGGCTTGGCAGCACCACCAAAGGAAACGGAGAGAGACAATGTTCCTCTGCCTGGGATTTGCCTGTGTTTAATATAGGGCTAGTGGTAACATCAAGCATATGAATTTTAGTTGGTCCCTGTAACTTGAGTGTTATTTTCCTTCCTTTACAAAATATTTTTAGCTTTTGATCCTATTTGCTTGCTTTAGAAGAGAACAAATCCCAAGATGTACCACTCTCCAGAAACACACGGTGAATCTGAACACCCTAATCCATGAGTTATCCCACCTGAACTCTGCACCTACTCCTGCTCCAGAAGGAAACCGGCCGCAACAGCGGCTCAAAGCTCTCGGGGTCCCGTCCAGCTGCGAGGCGCTAGCGCCGTGGGGAGAGCAGCCGTGTCCCGCTCGCTCTCCCCGGGGCGGCCGTGCCCGCAGCACCGGGCCCCGCTCGGCTCCCGGGGGCGCGTGCGGCCTAGCTGGAACAAAAGCACGGCCCCGGCTCCGGGAGCTCGACACTGTCCTGCTACGGGTGGGCTGGGGCCGCGCCCCGGACTCCAAGCCTCCCGCGGCTGGCGCTCCGTTTCATTAGCGGGGGAAGCTCCGCATCTCTCGCCCGCTCCCTCCTCCGGACACCGGGCACGGCTTGGCAAGGAGCCCGGGTGAGCCCGCCCGCCCGAGCGGGCAGCGCCGCGAAGCGCGGCCGGGCCCGACAACCAGCCTGCCCTCCTCCCGCCGCCTGCTCTCTCACCCACGGCGCCTGCGCGTGGCCGGCGGCGGCACGTGAGGGTGTTGTGGGCACGTGATCCCTCGCACCGCCCGGCCCCGCCCCTCGGCGCGGTCCCGCCTCCGCCGTGCGCGAGCGCGGCGCGGTCTGCCCCGGTCGCCCGGTGCCCGCCGCCTGCCCGCCCCCGCCCCGCCCCTCGCCGCCGCCGCCGCCTCGCCGGCCATGAGGCCCCGCCGGCGCCCCAGCGCGGCCCTGCGTCCCGGCTGCTGAGCCCCCGCTCTGCCCTGCCACCACCATCGCCCTCTTCGCCATCCCCTCCCCGCCCGGGCGGGGACCCCCCCTTCGCTCCCCTCCTTCCTCACAGCCGCCGCCATGTTGGGCCGGGAGCCGCAGCGGGGCCGCCACTGAGCCCCGGAGCCTGCGAGGCGGAGGAGGAGGCGGAGGAGGAGGCGGAGGAGGAGCCCGGGGCCCGGCCGCCCCGCACAGCCCAGCCGGCCGGCCGCCCAGCCGCAGCCATGGCGGAGCAGACCTACTCCTGGTGAGCCGCGGGGCTGAGGCCGGGCGCGGGCGCTGCGGGCCGCTGCGGTGGGGGGGGGCGGCCCCGGCGAGGGCCGGACCATGCCGGCCGCAGGGGGTGCTTCGAGCCGGCCTCCTTCCGGCCGGGCTGGGCCGGGCCGAGCGGGGCCCCGCCGCGGGAAGGGGGTCCCGAGCGCCGGGCCGGGCCTCTCGCCGCGGGACCCCGCTGCGGTGGGGGCTGGGGCATAAAGGGAGCTGCTGGCGGAGGGGCTGGGGCCTGAGATCGGAGTGCGGCTGAGTAGGAGGGATTAGGAGAAAGGGAGGAGGGACGCGGCGAGGGGATGGGGTGGTTGGGCTGCGAGGATCCCCCCCGCTGACAGCCGGGAGCGGGAGAGGATGGCTGTGAGCATTAGTGTGGCTGTCATCCTGCTCTGTCCTGGAGGTCTCCTTAGGTGAGCTGCATCCCTGCCTGGCCGGAGCTGGTGCACAGCCATCCGCTGGGCCGGGAGCACGGACAGTGCTGCTGACACTGCGAGGCCGCAGGTGATCGCTCTGCCGAAAGGGAGATTTATGTCAGTGTAGGCTAGCTGGTAAGTCAGTGGCATGTGTGTGTTTTCACCTAGTGACAATGGGCTTGTTCTGTGTACAGGAAATAGAATGAGGAGGAAGAGACCAGTTCCTGTGGGAAGACATGAAGTATAGCAAATGAGAGGGCATTTTTTTCAGTGTCCTGACACTATCTCAGGCCTAGCTGGCAGTGGATCAAAGAGACGGAGTTTGGTTTCATCACATAATTCCGGGGTTTTGTATTGTCACAGATCACAACCAAAATACCTCAAATAATTTGCCTGTGCATCAGCTCTATGACCTGAGCACTGCAGCAGTTCAGCTCTGATACTCTCATTGCATTTTGAATGCATTCCAGTGATATCATCCAGAGTTGTTTCTTAGATTTATTTCTTTTTGAGGGAGGGACAAATGTTGCAATACCCTTATTAACAAAGGAATTAAATCTCAGCTTTTGACCTTGGGGTGTGCTGGATGAAGGGTCTGAATGTGCAAGGAATATTCCTATTCTGAATGGTTCTGGAAATCTTTCCTGTCACTTTTTCAAAACTTGGAACCCAGTGGAGATTTCTGTTCTGCCACATGTTGAGACTTTGGCAGTCCCTTCTCCCATCTTCTGACACTTCTCTGTCAAGAACCGGTATACGTGTTGCTCTTCTGCTTTTTCGATGTTGTTCTATTTCACAAGCTCAGTTCAGGCAGTGGTCTGCTCTGCTTTGAAACAACAGCAAAAAGGCAGCTTCTCTGGCTTAAAGGACTAATTACATATTGTTACAGTAAATGGATGTTGCTGCAGATTTGGGCACTTTAATGTTCACTTAGATGTGTCTAGTGAGCTATTGTCTTGGTGTGTTTTAATTGCAGGATGGAATTACACATTTGTTAATTACCCTGGGGTTTGTCAGCTTTCTGTAAAAATGAAACAAAATGTCAGTTGTAAATTATTTTGATCTTTGCTTTTTTGAATGAGTGTTTTTGCCATAGTAGCATTCCAAGGGAAGGTTTTTAGCAGAGGCTGGGAGGAGGATTAACTCTCCTTTAGATTTCCTGTTTTAGGGGAATGAAGTTGGGATTAAGCTATTCTTCACTGCTTGCTAGTGGATCACAAGAACAGCTCTTACAGTATTGAGATTGCAACAGGGCGAGGATATGAAGCTTACATCTCAAAATACTAGTTTGGTGTCATATTCACTAATGTGTCTTTGTGTTTTTGATGTTCCTGTTTGTGTTTTGACCTGTGATCTGCATTGTGTGGGAGTTGTGGAAAGAGCAAAAATCCAGTTTCAGACCAAGGTCCTGTTGTATAACTTGTGCCCTCTTCTCTGTGAGTGCATGTTTAATTCAAGCAATGATCTCGCATTTGTTTATTTTTGATGATGGCAATGCAGCTCAGCATAGAACTGGCTACTGCTTTAGTGCTTCTGGGGAAAATGTGCATTTTTACCTGCTGAGGAAACCAGCAATTCTGTACAGAAGGGTTGTGCACAGCTGTGTCCAGGAATTCGTGCAGGGAAGTTGGCAGGTGGCATCCTGTCCGTTTGCTGGACCCGGTCCTGTTTCTGTGTTGCAGAGGCTGCTCTCTCAGAACGAGTGCTGTCCGTATTCCTGGCTGTAGCGTCTCACTGCTGTGCAGAACCTTATTTCACATCTGAAAATGCTTCATTTGACATGAAGAAAAAATCCTTTCATGTACCTGCCTTTGTAGAGAAGTGAATTGGCTCCTGGCTGCAGTAGTGCTTCTAAGAGTGCGAGATTTGATCACGCCTCTTTTTGTGCATAGCTATCAACACACATCATAGAATCACTGAAGCTTCGTAAGACACGATAAAGGTTTATTTTAGGTCTGATTTTGTAATAAATTGTCTGGGATGCATCAGAAGTGCCTGGCAAACCAGGATGGCTGGACATCAGCACTCACAAACACCTATGAGCAACAGGGCTTTTTTTCAGTGACTGACGTCTCCGTTAATGATGATGTTCTGAAGAGATGAGAACTGATTCTCATTTTGCCCTATTTACTGCTTTGTAAAAGTAAATCTGAGATTTTAAGGTGGTTTTATATTTTTCTTCTAATTACCAAATGAAATTGACTGCAGTTGCTTTCTTTCATTAAGCTATCAGAAGGAGGTACTTGTGCTTTTCCTTCATCCCCTTTGTCATGTTAAATATGTAAGCTGTCTTTTGTCACTATTCTTGAGAGTTATTTTTTGCAACAACCACTTCTCCTTTTTGTGTTTTTTTTTTTTCCTTCCGTGATGCCCACACCTGTAACCGTCTGTCCTTTGATTTAGCTCTTCTGAGGTCTTAACTAGTCTTCCTGACCCAGTATTTCAGATATAGGGTGTGAAAGGGGGATCTACGGAGAATTTTCCTGGTGTAACTGAATACAGTAATTCTGGAAAACCTAATTTTAATGTGAAATTTGGGATCGGTGCATGGTGGAAATGCTCTTTTAAAGGATATGCACTTTCTTAAAAAAGAGGGTGTTTGAATGTGATGCTTGTCAGTGGTGAGGAGAGAAACTTTCTTTGTCAAGTACTTACGTTAATAGAAGGAAGTTGAGAGCTATGTATGATGCTGTGTTAGTGAAATCTGCAAGCCACGCAGGAGCACAACTGGTGCATTGCATTTACTCGTTACTTGTCATTTTCTAGATTAAATGAGAACTGAAAAGAATTTCCTTCAAGTAGAATGGATTGGGAAGGGAAAGGGGTTGTGGAATACCCATTTTCCCTTTGCTTCCTGTCTGTATTCCAGCAAGGAAATGGGACTGGGTAGTGACGAAAGTTCCTGCTACAGCAGAGGAGGGAACAAATATGAGAAGAGCTGTTTGCCCATCATCAGTGTATACATGTGTGAGGGAGAGGTTAGTAAATGCCAAGGATTTTATCTTTAAGCACCAAGCTGTTGGAAGCATTAGAATAGATGAGTATGGAAGCAGCAGGACCTAGATCATTACTTTGTGAAATACTTGGTCTTTCCTTAATTCCTAGCACTTTGTGGTGAGATTTTTGTGTAGCATGTCTTGTTTATCTTCAGTTAGTAGGTGTTTAGTGTTTTTCAAGGCCTGATGTAACACCCCCTCCCTTTTGATTGTTGCCCAGTCTAGTAATAGAGATTGCTTTGTTCTTTTTTTTTGCCTTTTGAATGCACAAAAGATTTTCACAGCTTCCTTCATATGTGAAGAGAGAAGGAGATTTCTACCTCAAAATCCAATATATTTTTATTTTTTTCCTTTCTCAGAGTGTTGTATAAGAGTAATATGGGTTGCAATGCATGCATGTCCTGTCAGGGTGATGATTAGGAGACAGACTGGGAGGGTAAGCTGAGAACAAAAAAAGAAGCTGCTGTACTGACTCACTAATCTTATAAACAACTGAACTCTCTTAAATGTTTTAATCAGTGCTATGATTCTTGTATTAGCCATCAAATGTTTGATGAGTGAAATGGTGATATATTTAGAAACTTCTGTATGTGATGCAGAGGGCATGGAAATGAAGTCTGGTGATGTGTCGGGGTAATCAATAAAGCTACTGGGTTTTGGAATAAGTGTAAATGTACGATGCCATCTTTGCTCCTGGGAGAACGCAAATCAGTTGGTGTTAGAAGTCTTTCTAGATTCAGAGGTCTGAGAATTTGCTTTCATGGTATTTAAGCATTTAACACACTGCTGCCATGAATTAAAATACAGTCTCTTCCAGAAGACTGAGGTAGTGCTTTCAAGTCTTAGTTGGCTGGATTTAGATGTGTATGTGGGAGGGCAGGGAGTAAGAGGAGCTACAGCTTGTTGACAGAACTTGTCAAGTACTAGTAAAATCATTTTTTACATTCAGGATTTCTTACTTGCTTTGCTCAGTTTAGGTTGAGAGACCGTCACTGACTGATTCAGGTGTTTTGAGGATGGAAGGCAGTTTCCAACAGAAACAGAGTCAGTCACCTGAATTTTTGAAGTACTGCTCTTTTTAGGCCACAGATTGCGAAGCATATAGATGAAATTCCGTCATGCTGCTGTCTAAAGTCTGTTGTGAAGGCTTGGCATACAAACGTGGAGTCTGGCCTTTTAATCTTAACATTTTTCAGGAACTGGAATTACTGACCACATTCCATTTTCATGCTCATTAGAAGCCTCCTGAGGACAAGGATGTCATTGTATGAATGTGCGTGAGTATCTGACATCAGAAAAGTGACTTAAACCTCAGTAAATTTGTGAATATCAGGTTTACAGTTAATATGTTTGTCTTTCAGTACCAGTCTCCCTTCACTCATTATCCTCCCCTAGGTTTTGCTGTTTCAGACTGCATGTCATGCAGGCAGGGACTCTGCCTACAGCACTGTGCTGAAAGATGAATAAGGCAAAGAACAGGGAATTAGTTGAAGTTTACAATTACTTGAATGTACATATCTATCATGACTGATTAGCAAAGGGAAAAAAGTTCCTGCTCCAATGCAAGGGTGCTATTTACTAATATATTAATAATTCTGCAAGAAAAAATTCAAGTGAAGAACACAAATCAGTGTTTTCTAGGTGCTGGTGTGCAGTACCTATTTTAATTAAGATGTCTGTCAGTTCTGCCATTAGCTTTTTCAGGATATTGTGGAAGCAGAAGTTAATGGTTCCTTGCTTTTTACTTGGTGGTTAGAAAACTTGGCCAGGATATAAGAGATCAGTTCCATCCCCTAGGGTTTCTGCCCTTGCATCCCTCACCTTCCAGGGGAGTTCTCTCATCACTAAACTATGTGTTATTCAGAGGTTGAGCTTTGTGTGTTCATTTAAATCTGTTTCACTGCTGGGCCAGGAAGCAGGCGTGCCTTTGTGCCCTAATGATCCCAATACTAACTGGGGACTGGTGGAGATCTGGCTTCTACTTCATGCCTTTACAAAAGTGTAGTTTGGAAGACTGAAGGAGCTGTAGGGGTAGTTCAGGCTGCTTTTCTAGAGCTAAAACATTGAATTCCTACAAAAAAAAAAGATGGTCCTAATATGATTTCTTGTGTCATAGGCAAGTGAACTGTTAGGTGTGGATCTAGCACTACCTTTTCTTGTGGTTTGTGTCAGGTTTAGTGAACCTGAGAGCATCTCTTTCTTCTGCTGAAGGGTGTGATCCAATAAAGTAATTGTTTATTTTGTATACTTTGGGAGTTTGGTATGAGTTGAGGTACCTGCAGCTGTTGGAATTTGAGGAATTGGGGGGGGGGGGCCACCAGATAGATCAAATTAATTGAGGATATTAAGTTCTTCTGAGATTAGCTCTATTTGGGTGAATACCACAGTTTTAAATACTAGATTCAGCTGCTAATATCTCAGTCAATAATTGTCACTGAAACACAATGGCAAAAAGTGGGTGCTTCCTACAAGAAATGCTCTGAAATACATGTCATGCTTTTTAAAATGCAGTGATTTCAATTTCCTAAAATTTGGAAGAAGGAAAGAATATATTCTGGTCTTTTTTAGTATCTTGGCTATTTTATTTCCATATCTTGGTAATGTGATGTATCAACATCTTTGGCCTAAGTGCTACCGTCTTTATTATAGCCCTTTCTAGGTTTATGATGACTGTAAGCATTATAATATACTCTAAAAGTAAACAGTTGCCACAAGCCATTTAGTCAAAGTCTGATTTAATTCTGATGACATCTGAGCAAAGTTTCCAGGAAGAACCAGGGCAGAAATTGGTAGAAAAAATCCCCATGTGCGTTGTCTGTTTGGTGCCACGTTGCTTTCGTGTAACTGGTTAAGATTGAAATTTGCTATGATTTACATGGGTTGAGTGGAGTGAAGCACAAGCCAGTGTGCTAGCTGAACTGGATCCAGGCAAGTCAGTTTGACTTGGAAAAGGGATGATTTAATAAGATTAATGGAGCATATGTGTCATTGCAACACTTGCTGATCCCCTTTCTCCCTCTTTAATTCTTCCAAGGATGCCAACATCGATGTCTTTTCTCCTGCATCTTTAACAAGTGATGTCTCTGCTTGAAATAGTCTGATCTGCCGGACCAGGGTTCTCCTCTCTTGTGCCATCCCTAGAGAAACTCAGTTCTCCTGATACATTATCTCTCTGTTCACCAGAATGACCATGATGACATTATCCTGGAACTGATTAATTGTGTAGCTGTTGTGCTGTCATCTTCATTATTAGATTCTGTTGAGTGTTTATTTTTAGGGCCAGGTTTAAGCCTCAGGTCCCAAGTTCCCTTGGGTAGCCTCTGTAGCTGAATGTCACATTAAGTGGCATGGTATAGATGGGGGATGTCAGAAAGTCAGAATGTTCTTCTGGCTTTTGGGAAAGATACTCTGTAAAGGATAACTAATTATTTAAACCAGAACATTTTTAACATCTGATGACATCAGGGATTCAAAATAATACATTAAATGGGACTATCCTTATGCTTTGCTTATATGGGGACAGGGTTTAAGGATGGAGTGACTTTTTGTCCGGCATGCCACACCAGAGGAAGGTTCTTTAAAATCATCACAGCCAATATCCTGAAGCGAGGAGAATGCACCAAGAAAATTATTGTCTATGACACAGTCTTGTGCTTGAGATTCCTCCCTTATTATTGAAGTTGCCCATGTAGAAGCTGGAGAGATATAATCATATCTTACAGTTTACATATGGTAGCATTTTCCCTAACCAGTAGAATCTGAAAGGAAAATGATAGTGTTTGACTCCCATTTCTTTTCTTCTTCCATTTGAAAACAGTATTTTCTTCTGTCTGTCAGGTTTGGATGTTCTTCCTTGGCTTCCTGTAGCTAGTTCTTAGGCTTTTGACCTCAGCAAGTATTTTCCCATGCGGCACGGGTACGTAGCTGGAGACTGAAATGATTCTCTTCCATTTCTACACCTCAGTCACATTCCTATAGGCGCCTGCATGGCAGAGGTGGTGTGCGGGAAGCAGGAGGAGACCCAGGGGGTTCCACCCTCTGTTCACACACACAATCTTGAACTTGAGGCATGAGTTGGCAAGCTTACCTGCAGGAATAGGCTTGGATCTGGGTTATTCTTTAGTCCAGCTGCTAAAAGACAGAAACTGTGCTGTGCAGCATGAACCACTGGTTCTTAAAGCTGAGCACCCTCCAGTGCTCTGGTGTTATCCATTAGATCTACTGGTCAGTGCTTTTCCACTTGCCACTTTGTCTCGGAAGCCCAAATTTACTTCTTCCTTCCCGTGGACTCTGCTGTTTCTGGGCAGAGGTGTCTTTAAAAAGTCCTTTCTCTTGTCTGATACCCATGCAGAAGATAACTTCTAGTAAATTTGCAATGGTACATAATTAACTTTGGAAGTTTGTCAGAAGTTTACAGAGATCAGTAGAAATGTTAAGACTCGATGGTGTTCTTCTGAATCACAGAAGTTTGGGAACTCTGCTGACACCATTTTCTCATGTCAGTAGTATGGCAAATAACTTTGTGCGAGAACAGCAAAAGGATGGTACAAATGGATTCATGGTGCAGCTTAGCTTGGTGCTAAGAATCAAGTGATCTCAGCATGTAAATTTGGAGCACCTGTCCTGACAGCAGTGCTGCACAGTTTTGCAGGGGGTTTCTCTGCACAGGTAAGCCAGCACCAAGTGAATATCCTCAAGTTCTATTTAACTTTCAGTAGCTGCTTGGATTACTAAATTCAGCTTAACTCCACTTGAGACGGTGTCTCTTGGGCGAGAACTTGCGTTACAAGATGACTGATTTCCATGCAGTGCAACAGGGACAGAGGTAAGCACAGCCGCTGGGTTGTGGCTTGCTCTGCTGCAGTGTGTGTTCTGGTGTCTGTGCACTTAGAAGGCTGCTGTCTCTTCTTCTGCTACTCCTGTTTAGAACTTGACTTGAATTTGAAAACTTTTGTAGTGGGTAGAAATTCACCGGTGAATTCTGAGTAATCATTGTCATCAGGATCAGCCAGCTGTTGGGACAGATACGTTGTGTGTGTGAGACCTAAGCTTAATGGTGTGTTCCTATACAAAGGACTGTTTCTGCTAGCATAAATTTACTACCTTTGAGGCTACAGTTGTGATTTATCCTCCCATCATCTGTCGGACCCAACTGGCGAGATAAAATAGGTATAACATGACTGACTTATTTAGTCAATGGGAAGTCCATTCTCCAAGTGAGTGTTAGCTAAAGGTGAGGTTGGTGACACAGGAGGAGGCAAACAGAGCTGGATTATAGGGATTTCTGTAGCCTCTGTTGCAGACTTGTGAGGTGAGGTATGTCTGTGTCTTGCTTTCTAGGTTTGGCCAAGGTCATTCTTGTCCCTGTTAGAAGTTCAGATTGGAGGTCTGTTTGCTGGTGGAAAGATTATGTGCTCTGAACTCTTTCTTGAGGTGGCTGATCCTATACCTTCACTTGAATAGCTGCTCTGAGAAGTTATCACAAAGGGCTAAAAGCTCTCCTGGGGAATGTTAGGATCTCTGCAGGGTTTTGAAGATGAAGAGTAGAACCTAATTAAGCTTTCAGTTGAAAATAGCTTAAAGAGGTTTTTTTTCTCTCAAAAAGGAAATTTTAAATAGTGAAGAGCTGGATTTTTTTTCCTGCTAACTTGACTACTTGTAAAGCAGATGCAGCTGTAAGCAGTTACAGATGGTACAGAACAGAAAGAACCTCTTTATCATACTTAAGTGCCGTACAAGAACCCCAATGTTAGTTTTCCAGCCAGTTATGGTTCTCTTTATGTTTTTGCAGATGGAGCATGGAAAAAAGCTACCTTAAAGCTAAGTCAAGATATTAAAAAAGTCTGCGATAAAAAAGAAATACTTCTCTGCAGGGTGCTTTACTGGAAGAAGTTCCATAAGATCCCCAAAGTACCCTCTCTAAAGAATGGTCCTACTTCTTATTGTTGTCACAAGTGGGTAGAATTTGTTGAAAACAGTGTTCTGTCTGCTTTTGCCCCTGTCTGCCACTCAAGTGTATGACTGTACTGTGCTTTTCTTGTGTGCAGGTTAAAACACAGAGATCAAGCCCAGTTCAGTCTTTCACAGGACAACTTCTCTCATGTATGTGATGTGTTTATCTGTAAGGTGGCCACATTTATTACTGTCAAGACCTTTTTTGAGTTTGCCTCTCTGTTAACTGGGGGTAGCAAAACCAGGCTGCCTGTTTTGATGGGCTGTGTCAGTTTCATGCCAGCTGAGTCTCCTCTTCACTTTGTGCAGTTGGGAATAGTCACGTTCACTTCAGAATCTCACCAACCATCGTCTGACAATATTAATTTGTCTTTATACAGACTTGGCATGATGAAAGCTGCTTAAATCTGGCTAGACAGACTGGCGACTCTAGCTTGGACTCACACAGGAATGTACTTTCAACCTTGTCACTGAAGATTCATAGTTTGGTGCTGATGGTGTTAACTCGGGGCGGGTTGTGAATTTTCAAAGAAAATAATATTTAATTCTAGCCAGGCATGTTGTGATGAAGTATATGTCATAAACCTGTACTGTGTGGGTAAGTCAACTCATCAGTAGTACTCAGAGCTGCTCTTTCTGCATGACAAGGTCATATTGATCAATTTGACTTTGGTTTTGGCTCGTTGATTGTAAGGCCTGATTATTAAGCACTTTGATTAAACTATTAGTTGTTAGGTTTATTTTTTATCTGAATACATTGCTAAAAGAGTTTGGATTTCCAAACACATAATCAATAAAATACTGGCCTAAATGACAGAGGTATGAGGTGTGGTTTTGGTTTGGTTTTTTAAGTCAACAGTAGAGTCAATAGAGATGAGATAACATCCTCTTTTCTGACTTTAGTGATAAAAACAAACAACCCTTTTCTGATTAGACAGCCTATTACATTTTGCTAAAAGTATTAGTGAGAATCAAGGTGTTCTGCATATTTGTAACTTCAGTAGAGGAATTGCTGTGGAAGTAAAACCTCAACATAAGAAAAAAGATTTTTTTACATTGGAAAGATGCGTTTTTGTCTAGGAAGCAGTGCAGCACTTGGATCAATAGCCTCCGTACCTGAGAGGACTTCATAATGTCTTTGTACATGAAGTCTTAGGTGACTGTTCTTCCGTCAGTTTGGCCAGCTGCATTTTTGCATTTTGGGGGCTCTGCTACAGTAGTATCTTCCTGGGACCTCTTTTAGGATTTAATGTCATTAATTCTTGCCAGTAGCACCTGTATTAAGCTTTTGTGTGGCACTGATTGCCAAAACACAGATAAACCTATTACATGGTTGTAGTACAAGTATTCTTGCACTTGGTCTTTGAACCACTGCAGAGCTTCAATTCTTGCATTTTCTTTATGTGGATGCAGTGACATGCAGAAGAGGTGGGATTTGCAGCATGTTCTGCTTTGCATGATCAGTTTTATCACTTACAGAAACAAACCTTATGAATGCGAGTAAACATCTTTTTCATTAGGCTTTGACTCCAAGGAGTATTATGCTCCAGAGAGAGCAAGGTAAGTGGAAGAATGTCAGTACTGCTGGATCTAGATGTGTTGGCAGTGACAACGTCCAGAACTGGGCACAGACTTTACAGTGTCTGGGGGCATCTGCTCACCTGGAGCTGAAGTTTAATTAGAACCTCCGATTTCCATGCAAGATGAGGAGCAGGGCTAGAGTGAGAGCCCAGTGATAAAGGATGGAGCTGGCCACAAGGCAAAGATGTTAAATAGGAATATGCACAGCATGTTTTTGGGTAATACTTTGAGAACAAGTCAGATCACTCAGGGTGGACTCTTCAGGATAATGTATGTGTCTTGAGTGAAACAGTACACATGGAAGAGGATTGACTTAATCTTCTGGTTTTGGCTTCTGGATGAGATCAGATATAGCATTGAGTAGTGGTATTCCTTTGTGTGCTTGTTAGGAAACCTGCTGCATGTTTTCTATGTGTTCTCTGCATGGCTTTAGATATAGATACTTCCTTTGGTCTGAACTCTCTTAGTTTAGTCTGTTAAGTTTCTCTGCATCCCATAAGAAGTCAGGTTATGGATATGTTAATATTTATTGTCTTAAATACTTCAGTAGTCTCTTTGCTCAGTGTGTCGTTTCCTGTCTCAGCAAAGCTGCCAACATGATTACGTATTTGTCTTACAGTGCTTTACAATAAGATTTTTCAAGGTGAAGTTGTTTTTTAAGAGGCTGTGGAGTCTCCTTCCCTGAAGATACTCAAGAGCTGCATGGACACAGTCCTGAGTAATGTGCTCTGGGGGACCCTGCTTGAGCAGAGAGGTTGGACTGGCTGACCTTTGATGGTCCCTTCCAGCCTTGACCATTCTGTGACAGGCTCTTGGAGGCAATAATGCTTGTCCTGTTGATAGTGCTGGGTTATTAGTGCTTTTCAGCTGAGGGCTGCCTGGTGAGCTTCTAGGGTGGCAAACTGAATGATCACTCAGCTCACACTCACTATACCTTGGCAGGCCTCTGACCTGTGCAAAGTCTGCTCTTGCCTGAAGGGCTGAAGGTCAGTCTCAGAGCAGCAGTTTTGCTGTGGGACTCAGCCCTTCCTGCTGGGATTTGTCATGCAGAATATTGCAGGCTAACAGATGCCCAGGGATTGCCCTGCATATCCCAAGACTCCTTTCTTTCTGCCCCGTAATTAATATGTTTTCTTTTGTCATTGCCCTTTCTAAACTGCTCAGAGGCACCATGACAGCCGTAATATTCCACATATGATTGACTATTGGTCAATATGGCAATATGGCTGGGGTGATGTGTGTTGGCTCAGTTGCACATTAGATGAACTTAGCCCTGGATCTTTAGTGCGTATGTGATACTTGGGTAATATGGCTGTAAGAAGCGCAAGAGGAGGAAGATGAAATCAAGCTATTAGTTGCATAGAGTACTTACCTTGAACAATCTTATTCAGAAAAATGCCATTTCTGGACTTGGATGACTGACAGTGTATGAGACGAGGCTGACTTGCATTACTAGAAAACAGGCTGTGTTTTCCTCTGTTAAAGACTCAATTGTCTGTACCCTTGTTCAAATAACTTATTACTTTGGTTTTGGAAAACACTAATACAGCTTCCTTTCTTTATGGCAAAGTGTGAGAATTTGTTATCCCTTGTTACTAATGGTGGCCTTCGCTTTACTGTTTATAGTTCAACTGTTGGAAATTTTTGTAATGGAATTTTGTTGTGCTACTAGGAAATACGCTGTTGAGTATCCTGTATCTTAATCCTGCATAGTAAATAGATACCTCTGGATGAACAGGATTCCAGAACTCCATGGCAATTTATTAATAGGATCTATATGACTAACTTGCAAAGGCTGCAGTGCCATAGTCTTTCAAAATTTAGACCTGTGTTGAAGTGAGATTACAGAATCTCCAGACTCTGAATAATGCCCCAGTCATCTGGAGAGATACAGTTTATGCTCCATATCTCTGGCTTAACGAATTCTTTTGGTGGCACTTTGTGTAAGAGAGGGGAACAAAGGAAATAATTTAGAAGTAGTTGTAGGAATTGTGTGAGTTCTCTTGGAAAGTATGGTGCCTTATCAGGGGAGTGATGTCCCATGTTTGTTCCATGCACACTATTCAGCTCTGAAATCAAGCCAATACGTAGATTGTTATTAGGGTTGTGGACACCAGAGGACAGCGACTCTGTAGAGTTTTATGGCCAAGTCAGCAGTTACCTGCTTTGCTTATTAGCATATCCATTATACTGCATATCCATTGTGCTCTGTACCAAGTATAATCTTCACACTAAGACACATTCCATCTCTATAGTTGAAATGGGAGTTAGGAGCTGGTGTGTGCTCCTGCATCTAGGTCTTCTGTTCCATTTGAGGTCTAGCCACTAGTCCAGCGTTTTGTCTAAATAGCAGCTTTACATTGTGTGCTCAAGAAAAATATTTCTGTTATATCACTTCTTGTTTCTGTAAAGTGCTTGTCTCTTAGACAATACAAGCAGTGTTACAGATCCATTAGAATTAGCAAAACAAACTCCCCAGTATTAACTGTTAAAGGACTCTCCTTAAAAAGAAATCCCATGTATCTAGCCATTAGACTTGCCTGTATGGACAGTTAGCTTTGAGCAATTTTGTGATGCTTTTTCTGGATTACTTGTTCATTCTGATGCTTCAGATTGTTTGGGTTATTTGCTAATTATCTAGAGAAGTATTTCTGCTGCTCTAGAGCATTCTCTGTTTTAAGATGCCAGAAACTTGAGTTGCCTTTTGTAAAGTCACTCAACTATTCTAAACTGTTCTGTAGAAAAAACAATTGACTCTGGAAGCACTAAACTGAAGTTTGATCAAAGTAAACAACCTGTATATACAAACTGTAGGAAGAGCTTCTGTAGTGTGGAGCATTCACTTGGACTGGGTTGGTTTGTTTGTTTTAGGAATTCATTATTGTTTCACTTCCTGAAAGAACATAATTTCTGTTGAATGGCTTATGCTATGGCATTGGAAGTCTAACTGAATGCTTCAGATGCTACTGTTCTGCTACAACTTGCCTGGGACAATTGTCTGAACGTGGAAGTTAAGCAACTGTCATAGATATGCTGGGAGATTCCCAGGCTCAGTTGCTTACGTGTCTCATAGCTCATCATGGGGAGCATCACAGTGTTCATACAGCTGTATTGGGCTTTTAAAGGAATTAATTTTTCACTTGTGCAATAGTCTGGGCTCAGATGTGGTAGAGATGTTTATATGTTTGTCTTTTGCTAATCCTGTCTCAGATGGTGTATCTCTAGCCAGTCTTCTTTTTGAACTTCCAGGGAAATCATCGTTCTGTGCTTTGATTATTTCCCTATTACAATTGCAAATAATTCATGCTGCTAATTAAAATGCTGTTAGAATTGCCCAGGGAGAGGGGTAGGGAAAGAATACAGCCTGCTTATGCTTGCAATTTATCTATCTTATAAGTTTATAGAACAGTTATTGCTAAGGTGGCTCACAGTCTACGAATGAAGATATATAACCTTCTGATTCATGGTGTTTGTCTACTGAAGGTAGAACAAAACAGCTGCATATTTCAGAGCCTTGTTTTGTCTGGTGCATGTGGAGTGGTGTGCTTAGGAGAAACATTGTGCCCAAACCAGATTTATGTTCCCCTAGAGAGAAAGGGGTTCAGAGAGACCTCTCTGTTTAGTACTGAGGGCTTGAAACAGGGAAGGCCATGAGTTCCCTAAATAACTGGTAACTGGCAGCAGAGTTTCTTATGCAGATCTCAGAAACCAAAAGGATACATCTTTTGGATTGTGAAATGAAAAGGAAATCATTGCAGAGTTGGGAAAGTAGATAATTAATCCATACAACTTTTAGTGTTGGTTGGAGTTCAAAGAGAAACTGGGAGACCCAAGTAAGGTATGCGTTAAACACTTGGGAAATACCAACACTGAAGAAAAATGATGTTAGTGTCTTAGTTGTCCATGTATAATAGTGAGACTCCAAAATGATAACTTTGTGATACATTGTGACTGCATATCCCAAACCAGATAATGCTCCTTCTGCCTCTTTTCCTCCTGTTATAAGTAATATGAATCCAATTCTATCTTGTCTGCATTGTGGTGGATAATTTTTATGCTCTTCACTGTCTTCAGAAATAGTTATTTGTAATTCTTGTTTAATACAAAAAGATTAAAATCATCAACATTGCTGATCACCCAAGAGCAAAGGATGTCTCTTTTGCAGCAGCTCATCCTGCACCATATTTGTAACTGGATGGTGCTGCCATTGCACACCTACTGCAGGAAAAAACGAGATCCCTAATGTTAAAAGAGAAAGCGCTTTTCTAGTCTTTCTTCTGAATGAAAGATACTGTTTTCTTTTGTCAAGGACCTGTGCGATTAGATACTTATCTGCCTTTTTTTCCCAGGAGAGAGGACTTTGTGGTTCATACTTTCTGGTTTGTGAAACAGGATTTCATACAGATGATTACGTCTCAGGAATCTGTGTCATTCTACTCCTAAGAGGAGCTGATGAGCAAATTGGCTTTCTAAAACATGAAAGAAGCCTAGAGCAAACTCTTTGTCATCACATTCCTGGTAAATCTGGAGCTGCCTTCCACAGAGTTGCTAATATTTAGCAATGGCTGTGGTTTCCCACAAGGTTGCTTAGGTGAGCATAGTAAGTGAGAGAGAGAATGAAGGTTGACTTCATCATGATCTACATTGGGTGAAAACTATTTTTGATTGTGTGCGTGGTTTGTATGTAGTTTTTCAAAATCAGACTGGTGTCAATCCACGTTTCTCACCTCCACAGTAAGTTATTAATCAGAGAAAGAAAATACCAACTATTGAACAAAATTTATATCGATCAGTTGTATTGTTACTCAGAACAGATCTGAATGGAGAAATCAGAGGATAATTGCAAAACCAAGGCAAAGCATGCCTCTCTCCACGGACTGTGTAGGAAGCATGGTCTTGTAAAATACATGCTTTGTGTGTCCTAGGAAGGTAGGAGTCAAATAACTTCTGTCTGCATTTGCTACACCACCACTGGACTGAACATCTCCAATTTGTGGAGCATGACAGTTTGAAAAAGGGGAGTGTTCCTTTTTCATCATCCTTTTCATATCCCATTCATCTGCTGAGGTATCAGCAAGTATTGACAGCAGTTGCTGTCTGAAAACTTCATTCTGACTTGCACAGATGCAATGCCCATAGCATCTCCTGCAGTATCACAAATAAATGTGAGCCCTTGTCATGCAATGTGTGCTGTGAGTGTGGCTTTGTACATGTTTAGTATTTTTAGAACTAGTTTGAGGTTGAAAAGGTACTTTCCAGGAGTTGTTCTGTTACAGTGATTTCTGGGGAGATTAGAGGAGAATGTTGGACAAACCAGTGTTAATAAATGAAGAAAAGTTCTCTTTAGTGTTTCATCCAGAAATCACATCTGTCACATTTTTTTGTCACTTTCACACATTAAGATGTCACCCAACTTTGTTCATTAAACATAATTATTTGCCTTTTGCATTTCAGGTATCTTGATTTAGAACTCTCTTAAAATATAAGAAATGAAACAAGCAGGATGAATGTCTTAAACTCTGCTGTTTTGATTTTAAACTGCCTAATCCTGTGCTTTGCTTCCTGTGAAGTGTTAGAGCAGCTTGTGCCTTGTCACCAGCCTCTGCTCCTTTCCCAAGTGGCAGACAGAGAAGCCTGAAGGGAAAGTCTTTTGCATGTGTGTTTCTTTCCAGATATAGTGACCCGGGGCTTTAACTATGGCTTGTGGCTGCCCTTGGGGAAGCCCCTCTAGCCAAGTTTCAGTCCATCCTCAGAACAGCCTTGTTACAACCTTCATTTGCTGGGCTTGAAAAAGACCTGGTCTGGATTATCTGGGATCTCTGATACAAGTCTCAGTCACTTGGATCTTCACTGTTGGGATCTGGGGAAGAAGAATATTTAATAGAGAGGAATTCCAAAGCTCCTTCCTGTTTGTCATCCAGACACTTGATATTTTCACATGCAACTAGCTATGCAAAAATGACAGTTAAGTGGCTGTATAGTGGATGTTAGTATTTGTATGTAAACCGAGCTCACACTTTCCAGAGCCCGGTGGGGTTTTTTTCCTAGCATTTTTCCAGCTAGATGTTACAGACAAAGATGAGAATTACTTTTTCAACGTCCAGAAACAGCAGCACATTTCTCCTGCATTCTGTGTGTTTGTTTCTGTAAACTTTGGGAATTGATGCGTATGAATCTGATGTCTGTAATTGACTTTGCTGTCTCTGATTGTAGTATTTGATTTGCAGCTTCATGCATGGCTGCTGAAAGTTAATCACTTACACATTGATTAAGGTAATTTGCTCTTTTTGTATTTCAAAACGCAGGATGCAGTTGTGCATACGTAAAAACTTAAAATGTCCCCTGAACACCAAGCACTAATTAAGTAGTGTTTTGGAAACAGCGTATAATTTATGGTAGCTCCACTCTCCCTGTGCTCTACTTCTTATGCCAAAATAGTTTTCAAATAAAATATTGAGGCCGATTGAGCGATATTTTTGAGTTACTGGGTGTACTTTATTCATCACTGTGCGTTCAAATCTGAATAATGTTGTAAAAGTGAAATAGCATCCTAATACTATGGCTCAAAATAACCTATAGTTTTTAGTTACAGGAATCAAAGCAGAGAGACAAACGGGATGTGAATTATGTCTAAATTTAGTAGGTGGCTTATGTGTGCTACTTCAACTAACAGTCAACGAAAAATGCTGATCTGTTTGAGTCAGCTTGGTCATCTTGCTCCTATGTATTCCTGAGTTTTAACTTCTGCTGGATTTGAGTTTATCTTCTAGTTCTGGTGTGACTGCTTCTGCCTGTAGGATGCTCTGGGGTTAAAAGAGTGTTCTAAGGGTGAACTCGGTTATTTATAGGCAGGTTAAACATCTGGATGTTCACTACAAAACCTTTTCAGGAAAGCATTTTGTTCCTGAGCAAGAAATATCATCAGAAATATAAATGCAGCACAACAGCATGTAAGCTCTGGCGTCCCAGGGGACTCTGGTATTTTCAGACTGGTCTGTTGCTTAAAGCAACTCTGAGGATTACAGAAGGATATTGGGAGTCTTTACCTCTTTTGTGGGTGGCTTTGACACATGGGAATCCAGAACAGAGATACTGAATTAGAAAGGAAGGAATGATTATGGGGGAACATAAGAAATACATTCGTAATGTTTCTAAGACTCCAAGTGTCTGCATTCTGGCTGAAAAAAGTGGATTTTTTGATTGAGATGGGTTGTTAAGTAGAAAATTGCTATTTATCAGTGTTAAAAAGTTTGCTGGATTCAGAAAATACAAAAATATTACATGTACAATATAGGATTTGGGGAAGAGGTTATAATGGTTTTAAGGCATTTCACTATACATTGTACGTGTATGGGAAAACACGTCAAGAAAGTTGTCAAAGCTAAATGAGAGAAATGTATTTAACTGAAGTACCTTTAGAGAGCTGGACTTCTGGTTTATCTGAGCTGTCATACACCCTTGATTATAGAGAATACCGCTTTAAAAATGTATCCTGGCTCCATAGCTCAAAACTTGCCTGTCTGGAACAAAAGTCTTGAGCAAAGGTGCTGAGCTATTTTGAAATCCAAATTTCAGCAGTACTGTTTGCTAATAAATTGCATTTGCAGCTAAGGGGTGAGTTTCCCCTTTACCAGCTCCTGGGTGCTTCAGAGAGAACTCTGACATTCCCTCTTCGTTTTCTTAATGCGTTTTTAGTATCATTAACTGCACACTTTCCTCAAGCAGGAGAACTGAAGACTGTAGTTAGTTCCTATACTGATTTCCTAGTACTGTTGATATGATGGAAAATATGTTTGTGGTGGGAGGGAATAGTTTTTAACAAACTGTTTTGTAGGTGTTTTATGTAACTCTCGAGGATTTCAGAACTTCTCGTGTTTGTATATGGAGAACCTTATGTCTCTTCAGTTGTATATTAGCTTGTATATTAGTTGTATATTAGTCTAATAAATACTGTTTGGTTTTAATGGTATACCTTGTGATAGCATGAGACTGTTGCCGAGTTGAAAAGACTATTTCATTTAGTTGAAATGCTTCAATCTGGTCACTCACTGGTAATCTGTATTTTGTTATTTACTGTCTATATAATGTGAAAATGTGAATGGATAGAGATGCCAAAGGATCAGCACTTAGGTTTCCAGCATGTAAAATTTCTTGGAAAGCTGAATTCTCTGCTATGGCAGGAGCAGCATGTCTTCAAAACCACATAGTGTTTGTTTTATAGTAGCTCCTAGATGCCAGGCATATATTAAGTCATTCTGAACCTGCTGCTGGTACGTGGACATCCCTTGTCAAGCCCAGCAGTTCTCTGTTTTTCCTAAAAGTATCAAGTCATTAATTCCCTGATCCTTAGGGAAATTATTTTAAGTTCATGTAAAAATTAGAGACTGTTGTTTCAGTGGGCTTCAGGATACACAGAAGTGTCACTTCTACATGTTTCAAAGCAATTCTGTTAAAGATGGGAAAAACAGAAGTTAACCTGACTTGTTAGGAGTTTTCCTTTCTATCCATGTGGTTGGAATTGTCATGGTTTTTAGTAACACCTGAAAACTCTGATGTGGCTACTCTTGACTGTGCTGGATTTGACTTTTGTCTAGGTTAAAGTTAGTGTTGAAGATTTAATCTGACTCTGCTATAACATTTAATGAATGTCTAAGTAAACCCATGTTTTTAGAAGTGGCTCACTGCTCTGATGTGTTCCAGTTTGTCTAGCATACACCACTCATTAAATGAGCATAGCTTGAATTAATGGAATAAGGTGGATGTTACACTAAGAGGGAGATGTGAATAGGAAGTTATCATCTTGGGTCCTTTTGCTATGAGTGTCAGTTGTATCTTTAGGATGACCACTACAAGGTAATGGATTCCCTGTGAATAAGAGAGAATTTAGTTTCCTCAAATGTGAACTTGATGCCTTTATGTGTAAGTTTGCTACTCAAAAGGCAAACATTTTGTTCAGTAAAATAGTTGCTTTGGTTTCATTTTAGCTTAGTTACCCCTGGGCTTGCCGACATTAGACACACAGTGTTGACTGACAGGGGATTTGGTGGGTATGTTTCCATTCTGTGTTTGTAGAAGAAGAATAATACATAATGAAATGGTAATAGCTCTCTGGTAAAACTAGTTATGGTTTTATATAATGAATATCTATATTATTTCTACTTTCATATCTACATTATATCTATTTATAGAACAAATATATCATAAATATCATGAAAAGAAATTTTCAAGTGGATATCATTTGATGCTGGTCAGATAGAAATTTCACTTGGTCCCATACATGAAGCCTCATAAACTTCAATTTGTCCAAAAGGTTTACGTGCTGCAGTACTAAAGATGTGACTGCTGCTCTTATGAAAGTTACTTGTTAATAAGCGTGGCAAGGCTCAGAGGCTCAGCGTATGAGGTGCCTCTAATAATCTGTCTGAACATTATCATTTCATTAAACCTCTACTGTTTAGAATGAGTGAGTACAAAAGAGCAGTAGGACACGTTCTCCTCCTTTTTCTTGTTTCTCAAGACTGGAAAGAGCATACTGGGCAATACATCTGGAACAGCTCTGTTTGTTTTTTGTGTTGAGTTTTGGTTTCCCCACCCCCAAAAGCACAATACATGAAGGTGGAAGAAGTGCCATCTCTTGTGTTGTTACTAATGTTCCTTTGACTATGGAGATGCTGATCTGAAAATGAACTTGGATTGGGGGGGGGGAGGGGGGTGTGTGTGAAAATGTTCAACTGTATCAGTTTACTGTTTGGTGTTGTGAATTCCCGTTTTGCTAGTAACATGATTTTTGATTGTTTTAATCTCATAGTTCCCCCATCTGATGTTCCCTTTTGCATGAGTGCCAGCTTCTCCCTTTACCATGTATTTTTCTAGACTAAATAAACTTAGTTCCTATTTCTCCTAGTCATCTTAGAAACTCTTTTTGGCACTTATTCCAGTGACAGGCTGAATAATTTTGCTTACACTAAAGCTAAATTCACATTTAAATACTAATACCTGCCTTCCCCTTAATAATCATCTCTGGTTCCTGTGCTGTATTTATCGAATGCTTTTAGAAAATAGGATGAAAAAGAAATTAACAGGAGAGAACACCTCTGGAAGAATGTGTCTATGCAAAATACTAGTATTGGTAAGCTCAGTAGTATGGGAAGATCATAGTGCTCATAATGTAAAACCTTAATTGACTTCAGTAGTTACGTCATAGGCATTCTGAAATGTTAATTGCATTAGGGTCTGTTGATAGCATTTAATGCTGTACTACAATTTAAGCTAAAGTTTTGCTTCCTAGCTTCATGCTAGCCTGAGTCACCAAGCCTTTGGCACAGATACCTTGGAAACATGCTACGTTGATTGTCTGTATTTCTTTGTAGTGTGTTATTTTGGTGCTTTATACTCAATTTTTCTCCCTGTAATAGATACACATAGCTCTCTGATTCACTGGAGGTTTCTTTCTAAATAAAATAGCCATTCTTTCCTTTGATTAAGAGACTTTACAGAGAGTGTCCTGTACTTGTGGGTGTGAAATTTTAACTCAAATTACTTGCATCAAAACAGGAGCAAAATCCCTGGCTAAAGCTTAATTTCCCTCCTCCACTGCCTCAGTTGTAACTGAGCTGATCATGGGAGTTGTGTGCAAATACGGCTTTCAGCGTTCTTTCTAGGTGGGATCAATTCAACAGTAAAAAGCTGCTGTTTGACATACTGGTAATATAGACCTAATGATGTTGGTGGGGTTTTTTTCCCTGTTTTTTGCTTTTCAGAAAGCAAAATCTGTTGCTGTTTGGTTATTTTAGAATCGTGCTCCTGGTTGTGTGAACAGCAGTGCATTATTCCTCTACAAACCAAGTACTGGAACCATGAAACGTTGTCATTACAATAATACAGAAAACCTAGTGTGAGATTTTACTTCAGGCTTTTCATTCTAACAACATGTAGAGTTTGTTTGGTTTTTAGTGTTTTAAATGCCTTGTTTTTCACTTACATTGGAGAATAGAAGTGGTGTAGAAGGGGTGTTACTTCCAGTCAGTGTTTCAGCTTCAATGGAAAAATTAAACATCCCTAAATTTTTCTGGCTTCAACTGTTTGTGGTTCCTTGACCCACTTGAAGCTCATTTGTCTCTCACTAGCACTTTTTTTCTTGTATTATCAGGAATAACAGTGGTACTTTCTGCTTGGCTCAACATGCCTTTTGACATATTTATATGTTTGGAGAAGATTGATTCAGCTTAGATGTTTGGCTTTTGTTGTGTGTGTTTGCCAAAGTAACCTGATGCTGTCGTGGAGCCTCTCAGTTTACTACAGAGCCAAGAAGCTTTTAACTTGAGATGAACCAGTGTAGAACTGCTCTTACTATCCCCCACTTCTCTAAATCTAGAAGACCTTAAAGCCTGAGTGTCACAGTTCTGAAGTAGTCAAGAGTAAGGTCAGTCCAGTATGACTAATTTTATTACCTTCTTTTGCTGCTCTGGGATATGTGGGAGAGATGGCTGGGTCTGAGGTTTGTTTTGTTTGAGTGAAATCATAGTTGTGTGTGTATGTAAGACATAGGACATACTATTGTCAGAATTGGTACATTGTTTGTCAGGGGCTTGCAAAGTAGGTATTGACTCTCTTCATTGTGAGACAGAGATGAGATGCTTGCTGCTGTCTTCCTGGTCCAGATGGAACAGCAGTGAGGACTGGGACAAATATTTAATCCCAGGTTATGAAACCTCCCATGTTTTATCAGCTTGGGCAACTCTTAGTTGTGGCTTAAGGCCCTCTGAGATGCTGTTGACCGAAATTAGTAACTTGTAGTAGCTGTGTTAGCAATGTTGAGTCATGATATTTATTAATTGCTTGTCAGTATTTTCATTACAGCAGCCTCTAACTCTGCTCAGAACAGGTCTTCCTGCTCCTGTAAGAGCAAAATGCCCACGCTGAGCACACACTGAGTGTGTTCTGATCATACTGTGGTTGGCAGAGTGACGGTTAGGTTGTAGATATATCCTATGGAGCTTGGACAGGGCTTTGTTATTGAGCAGAGGATTCTTGTGCAGAAGAGACTTGTACTTGTTCTTCAAGCAGTAAATGTAATTTATTGTGAACTGGAAGTAGGGAGCATCTGTGCATTTTAGGTGATTACAGTCATTGTTAATGAGCTTTTTCTGTTATGTAGAAAAAGGCTTCCAGAGATCAAAACATAGATGGGAGCTGAAGGTGATGACTTTGGTAACATTTTTGTCTTCTTTCTGTAACTAGACTGTCATAAAATGAAACCTGCACTAAGCAGTCTTACGTCTAAAGCAGAACTGTGCTATCAAGCAATTGAGAATTCTGGGTTGTATATATGTCTGGGAGATCAGTTGATACCTTTATGACCCAAAAAGGTCTTAGCTGCCAAAATCGCAGAAAACTTCCCTGTGCCAGGAATAACCATTGATGGTTCCAAACTGTTCTTCCTGAAAGCATAATGTTGTTTGGGTCATGATGGGGCTGAGTAGCATAAAACTGCAGTTTGCACAGAGGTACTCTGCAGACTGAAATCACAGCAACTACACCCTGGATTTGCCTTTTATTTTTAATGTAAAAAGGGCTATTTTTGGAAAATTGATACAGTTGAAAGGGGTAGTTTAGCTGGAAGAGCAGTTTCAGCAAAGCTTTGAGGTAGGCTCATTATTGAGCTGACCTCTGCAGAGTTCACCGCTCTGTTGCAATCTGAAAATTTACATAAGGAAATATGCTTGTGGCTCTGGCAAGAAATGCTTGTGTGCAGCAGATCTTTATTTGACCTCCTCTCTTCTCCTTCCCTCCAATCCTTCCTCTGATTATTTGTGGAAGGTGGAAACAGTTTTCCAGATGAGGAAAGTCTTCCTATGTGATCAGTTCGTTCTTGCAGCTAAGCTGCAACCTTCTTGCTTTGTCAGATGCCTCATACATATGTTCATGTATACTTTCATGTTTATGTTTTTACATCTTGTTCTCATAGTTGCTAATTTAATTCTTCCACAGAAGCATTATAGTCACATTTTTGTTTGGTAATTTGTGTGGGACAACAGCAAAACTCGAATCTGTCCTTTGCAGTACACTGAAATCTTCTGTGAATTGATAATTACAAAGACAATCACAGACAGTTGCTTTACCTCAGCAGATGAGTCTTAATTCTTTTCTCATTCCCATGAAACTTGTTTTTAACATACTATGGCTTGACCCTTGCAAATGCAGTATGGCTACTTGTACCTCAATTAATACCCTTAAGTGTTAATGATGATGGGGTTTACTTGACACTCTCATTAATGGATGGCCAGGGCCTCAAGATACTGTGCTGTGGCAAAGGTATCTGGAGAGCTGGGTGCTCAGGTGCTTGAGAGGCTTGTGGGGACAGATAACGTGATTAGAGTTTTCAAGGATCCTACTTCATGCTGCAACAATAGTTTACTAATGGAAACAAATCTGGAAGGCTGAAGAAGCACAAAATGTCATAAAATGTCATCATAATGCAGCAACCACAGTACCTGTGGTCTGTTTTAAAAACTAACTTCATTAAACCATTGCTGACTTCTGCACAGAAGGTTAGTTAGAAGGAAACAACAAGGTTAGTTTTATTTACATAAGCTCCAGTAAAGCTTGGATTACAGGTGTGTGTATTACAGTGTGCTTAACCAGACCTAAGTGTAAGCTGCTTCTGAAAGGCTTTTAGTCCCACCTTGTCCCTGGCCACATGTTGACTCCTTTTGTCTCTGTGTCACAGCTAGCAACTGTGCAACTGCCGGCCTGAATGAAAACTCCTGCACAAAGATGGTAATTTGCCAGGGCCGCATGCTGCTTTGCTGGGGTAATTTTCCCACCTCTTTCTTCTCTTTCCTCCCATGAATAAAGTGAGTTTTACTAGCAAAACCCAAGCTAATTGTTTAAAAAAGGAGGCTTTATTGGCAGAGTTCTATTAATGCCACTGAAGTCAGAGATGAGGTAACATAAGGTGGCTAAAATTTACATTGTAGGGCTGGCCTGTTGGTCTCTCTTGCCTCAGACTTTTCATTTTCAAACCAACACTCGCAAATCGTTTATGAAGCTGGATTCCTTTAGATTTAGTTGTCAAGAAGAGGTAAAAGTTATAATTGTGTTAAAAAATAAAACCAGGGCTGTGCGTTGGCTCAGCACTTTGCTGGGGCTGGCCTGGAGTAGGATGCCAGCCTGGAACAAGTTAGCTGATCTGCAACAGCTCAAGTAAAATAAACATGACTCAAAATACCGAATTGCATAAAGCACTCACTACTAACTCTGTTTGATATCAAATGTTTTTTCCATAGGTTCTTGTTCAGTTTAGTGCACTGGAATGATACCTACTAACTTTTATTCCATGGGGCTCCATTATCACAGACATCGTTGTGGGAGTGTTTGGTTCACGTTTTCACAAAACGTTTGCAGTCATGGATACTTGTGGTCCACTTTCAAAACCTACTTCTGGAGATGATTCCTTGGCTGCTGGTGACATAGATTTGGCAGTAAAAGCATGCCCTGCTTTTCATGACATCTTGCTCTTTCTTTCTCTAAGAAAGAAAGAAGGGGAGGTTCCCAGGTCTTGTTTGGTTTGTTTGCTTTGGAGCATAAACCCCAATCCAAGTCAACCAATCAACCTCCTCAATAAAACACTGAACCTCATAAAAGTAAATTTATTTGTGTGTCTAGGTTAGAGGTGAAAATCCAGCCTCCCATTCAGTTTACAAATGCATAGTGTGAAATAAAAAGGCCAGTATTTTTGTTGCAGCAATGTCAAAGACATTCAATATATTTTTGGGTATTTATTTTGTCTGTGGCTACATAGTACTCAGATATGTGTGTCCACTACAATTTACTTGAAAATGTAATTTTTCTCCATTAACCACTGATTGCAAATTTTGCTCCCAAGTCTCCTGTTTCGTGTTGTTCCATTCCACCAGAGTGGTGAGGAGCTCAAGACCTGAGAATGCTTTTGGGGTGCAGGGATGTGCTCTGTATTGGTGGGAAACAATGCTCCTTTGGGTGAGTAAGGTGTTCTTATGCTTCCAGGCAGGGGCTGGAAGTTGTGCTCCCATTCCTGAGAGGAAGTGAGTGCTCCAAGCTGAATGTGAAATCTGGAAAGCTTCCAGTTACTGTGATTCTTAAACAGTGTGAAACATGTAATTCTTTGTTCTGTTGGCAAACAATTGGGTGAACCAAAAGAGTAGCTCAGATAATGTTTTTAACAGAAAATATAGTGGGGGTGTGTTTTGCAAGATTTTATGTCCTGATGCCTTGCTGGACATACACTTCAGTTTCATCTCAAAGTGAGCTCAGAGGAGTGTTTCCTCTTAGCAACTGGGTTGGGAGCTGAGAATTTGGGTTTGGGGGAAAGGAAAGCAGCTTTCTGGAAAGGGTATAAGAGGGAATTGGGGGTTTTAAATTGGATGCGTAGAAATACCTAGGATCTCTTAACAGTATGAAAATGTTGTGAGACCTCCGTCTGATAAACAGCAGAATTAGTCTCTGGTTACAACTTTGAAATGCCTGTCTGAGCCTTAACCACATCTGCATAGGAAAATCTGGGTTTAGTGGGACATCTCAGATTACTCTGGTTTGGTTTGGTTTGGTTTTTCCACTTCAGACTTGCTTCAGGGATTGGTTTTTTTTTTTTCTGATATACTCCATGTTTCCATAGATTATTTAGACTAAGCAGACCTTATCTGCATGTGACAATTGAGATGAAGTTGTAAACTTTAGAAAACAAGCTGTTCCTTTAAGGTAAGTGAAGCCATGGCAATTTGCTTGTTTTTCCTATGAATCACGCTGAAGAATGGAATAGTGTTGAGATACGTTTACAGCTGTGGGTACTATGACTTCACACTTAAAATGATACCTTTAACTGTTACACTCAGGTTAACTTTGGTTTGGCAGCAAGCCTAATGGAGGCTCTTAAATATGTATATATCTTGCACATGTAAGGCCGTTGAAAGAGGCTTTTTAGTTATACCCTTGACCTGGAATCCAGAAGAGGAAAAGAACAGTATTGGTTTTACCTACAGAGTGAGGCTGCCTCCCCACCAAAATGAGTATCTGTGCAATTAGCTGTAATTGATCTTTGTGTACATGGTGGTGCTTTTCTTCTGTGTGCCCGAGGGCCATGTGCTGGAGTCCTTGAGTTTGATTTGCTCATCTTAATAAATTATGCTACAGTGATAGCTCACACATACCTTGCACTGTAGCACCACAATATAATTACTCTTAGCAATAAATTATCCTGATCATTATATTCTCTACTTCTTTTAAGGACTAGAATAGTTAGTAGAACATTTGGAAAATGTAAGAGACAAGTAGATTCAGAAAAAACATTTTCCTCACAAGTGGCATGCTCTTCATGGTCAAAGGAAAAGAGATGTGTAAGGTCCCTGCAGCATAGTGAAGGTGAATACTCATTTCTGTCTACAGTTGATAGCTCCAAAAGCCAAGGGTGGGGCAGGGGAAGTGAGTTGCAAAATATTCTTCAACTTGTCTTGAATTTACCAACTAGTATTTCTTGACTTTCTGTTTTTCTGTTGCTGTATCAATCAGTGAAGTAATAAACACACTAAATAGCTTCTGAAATACACTAAACCCTTGGAGCAGGTGGGAACTTTCACCAGCCTTGGTGCTGACAGATGGTGCTTACGACCAGATTTCCAGCAGAAGTTGATTGTTGGGTTTTGGTTGGGTTTTGTTGTGGTTTGTTTTCCATTTCCCTTTGAAAGAATTGACTGTTTGCTGAGGTGGGACCCTCAAATTGAATGTGTGAGTTCAGCAAGTTCTGGAAGTGGGTGATGAGTAATAGGGCAGAGAAGGAGATGCTTCACTGCCACCCTTCCAATGCTGGTACCTACCTACGAGGAGTTTTCTTCTGAAGAGAATAGAAATTGGGAACCATGGATTATTGTTACGTACCTTGTGAGGAGGCAGTGGACACTCGATAATAGAAGGGATATTTGAAGTGTAGGTGAAGATTACCATATGGATTGAATAGTCATGGCTTTCAATATGGGCTGAAGAGTATTTGAAGTGTTGTGTGGGCAGTTCTCAAGTAGTATCATCTTTCAGAATTGAAACATGCAAGTGTATTCACACAGGGATCCAGTTTACTCCATCTGTGGCTGGTATGAGAAGCTCCCCATGAGTTTTGAAGGGCTTTTTGTATGAGAGAAAATGTATGGGCTAAAACTGCAGTCAGAGACTTACAGTAGATGTCAAGAAGAGTCTTTCACCAATTAATAGGTAATGAATTAGTCCTTCACTAGTTTCACCACTGGGTGTTTTAATCAACAGATGAGGTAAACATCTGTCATGACTGATTGATTGTCTTTCCCCAAAGCAAGATCAGATTATAACTCAGTGAATTAAATGTTCTCTTTATGTTCCCGTCAGTGGGAATTCCTGTGATAGATTTCTGCAAGTTGTAGATTTGGTCCTGTTAGGTAAAGTAAAAGCTCTTCCATTTTAATCCAGTCCTTACTGGAGCCTATCTAGATACTTCCTTGTATTGTTTTATTTTCCTCAGTTTTGAAAGCACTTGGGTGTTACGATCACTGGTAAAGAAAAATACATGATGAAATGTGATCTCCTTTCTTCATGTGAACTTTGGTGGAGTTCATCTACTGCACTAACTAGTTGATGTGATTTGTTGCTCTATTGTTTGCATTCTCATATACATATGGTAAACACAGGGAAAGTTTATCTTGCTGCTGTTCTAACAGCTTTTGTATGAGAATGATTTGTGTCCAAGGCCTTTAAGCGCGTACTGGTATGGAAACTTCAGTTTACAGGCTCCTCATTCCCCCCTGGCAGAATTCCTCACAATGGTATCTCTTGTACCTGGAAGTCAGGGGAGTAGGATTTGCTACTGACATATTGAGGGGCTGGATTTCTTTGATCAAACACTTGGTAGGCTTGTTGTGCAAGCAGAAAGGAGTATATGTGTAATTGCAGTCACATAAAACTTCCCTGGTGTCTTAGGTGATAGTTTTGGGGTACTTAAACCAATGCCACCATTGAAAAGCCTCCCCTCTTTGATTTTATCTCACAAAACAAGCCGTATCAGGAATATGAGTAACTTGAGAAACCTTCCCATTCATTCTTCATTATTATTCAAGGAGACAGGTCCCTTGATGTAGTTTTCCATGTGGTTTTGCAAATGGTTGTGCTGGCATGGGATGAAGAAGGGGAAAATGGTGACTGGCAAAAGGAGAGAAGTTGCTTTTTAATGGCAGCATTGGGTTGTGGACATTTCAAACCGTCCCATGACAAGTAGATTATGTAGAGGGCAACACACTGCACTGTCATAAGGAGACAAGTTTGGTTCCTTGTTCTGTCTTTCTCTGGGTCTTCCTTGAACAAAGCGAGTTGCCTAATGCGGGAGGCAAAAAGAAATACCATGCTTTGCCTAAGGGTATTCTGCTGCTGGCTTGGAAAGTCTGCTAAGACTCTTGGCAAAAAACTGCTTTTCTCTTGGTGGTGAGGAAGAGCTGCCATACAAAAACCAGTGCTTCCTCAGTGGAAGAGCAAAGGAAATAATGAAAACAGAGAAACTAAAAAGTAAGTACATAATAGGAAAACAGTAGGACTAAAAGAGAGGATTTTACAAGAAATTCCTAAACAGGCAGGTGGCAGAGACCCTGTAGGGTGGATGTTCATGAAGACAGGTGAGTTTGGACCTGTGGTAATGGGGGAAAATAGAGCTTGACCTGAAGCTACTGATACAGAGAAAAACGAACGTGCAAGTGTCTCTAATGTGATGCTGTTACTGTCATTGCAACTTTTATTAGCTGGGTACCATCTTCTCTAGCTGGGAATGAAACAGGTCTCTGTTCCCTTGGGAATACAGAGGTTATTCATTTTTTTTTCCCAGAAGAAGGGAGAGTGCTGCTTGGAACGGCAGCTGTAACTGGTGTGGTGTATTTTGCATGGTTACTCTGGGATGCATGGAAGTGGTGGTGTGTCACAGTGGCTGGGCATCCCTGGAATTGTTCTGTAGGTAAAGGTCCATGGAGCAGTCTGTGCCAGGCTGGAGAGCTCGCTGCTTGGATTGTTGTCTGGACAATACTTTCACTGTATAGCTGTA
Organism: Melopsittacus undulatus; assembly: GCF_012275295.1. Taxonomy (NCBI): domain Eukaryota; kingdom Metazoa; phylum Chordata; class Aves; order Psittaciformes; family Psittaculidae; genus Melopsittacus; species Melopsittacus undulatus. The sequence continues at coordinate 12,243,181 of NC_047538.1, read as the reverse complement.
GGGCTGACACACAGAATATGTTATAGAACAGTGCTTGCTGTGTCTCTGTCTTGGCATGCCTTAGCAGGCTCTGTGTTGTAAGCACTTGCCCATGAAGCTGCCAGAAATAGATGCCTGATGGCAGGGAATTAGCTAAAACTGAGCTCAGCCATATAAAGATGCAGGTTCAGAGCGAGATCTTGAGTTGTAGAGAAAGCATTTGGGAAGGCACCTCTCACTAGCTGGCTGAGCAAAGGAGCTTGCAGAGGAAAGTGAGCCATCAGTGTGTTTGGTTTTGTAAAATACTTGGGTCTAATAATTAGTCTTAGTTATTTGTTACTTGTCTGAGTGATAATCTGGCTGATAGCTGGTTTGGAAGTAAGTTATTTAATCAGGCTTCCTTATAAGGATGTCGAATTTCAGGTGTTGTAGCATAAGAATCCTTAAAAAGGTATTTCCCTGGGAAACCATTTATCTTTTGTATTTTGAGCACTGTTCTGCATATATACCAGAGTATAGAAAGGGGTTCGTGGGTAGTTGTTCTTGTAACATAGCACACAGGTGAAGTGCACTGAAGTAAGTCCTTGACAAGACAACAAGTCTTTAGCATGGCTGTATCCAGCATTAACTTTCAGAATGACAGGGAGGAATAATGATCTTGTCTTCATGGATTGTCATGTAGCAAGTACTGAGAACTGCTTCCACAATCAGTTTTTAAGTCAGAGGGTAACAATGCATGCGTTTGTTACAGGTATTTTCTGTACATTTTCTGCTACTTGTTCTGAGATTAAACAGTTTTACACAAGTACCTTGTAGATGGTTTCATTTTTACCCATGCAGTGGAAGGCTGATTAAATGTGACTGTACAAAGTCTACTCCAGCTTCTGAAAAATGGCATGGGTGTAAGTTTTTGTTTTGGTTTTGGCTGATCCCATTGGAGAAGAACGTAGCACTAATGCTATGTTCGGCTTTGGGAGTATGTGAGCTTGCATACTTGAAATATGGGAGAACCCAGTTAAATGTGGATGGACTCTGTCGAACTTGTAGAAGGTCATTTAAATTTCAGTTAAAAATACAAATGAATTTGGAGATCACTGGCTTTTTGAATAACATTCAGACCTTTGAGTCAGCTTTACTTCTCGATTCTTTCATGTGATGCTGTCATCTGCTTTCTATCTCTAGTCTAGATTAATGCATTAGAAAGTGTCTGTGTGGGGTCCAGGGTTCTTACTGAACTTTCCAGTGATTAGGATTTTTGGAAGCAGTTGTTTTCAGGTTTTGGGCTGTACCTTATAGAATGTTAAGAGATGCAGGGGTTTATTATGGTGAGATTCCCTTCAGCACTGTAAAATTATTCTTGAGGTTTGCTTGTGGGCTACTTGTGTTGGAAACTTTGACTGGAATCTGGACCTGCCTGAGCTGCTTGCTTGATTCCTGCTGTGCAATTACTCTCAGACTTGTCATGCTGTGTCTGTTTTGTGTTGCTCTTTTTCCAGCTGCCTCAGAAAGAAGGAAAGTGTGACTGTACCTCCCTGGCCCTTTTTGCTGGAGTATGAGGGAACATGAATTTTTCCTGTTACCAGTATTGAGTTTTTAGGATGCCCTGCTGTAAGATCTCTATGTGAAGGGGTCAGGAAGCATCACTGGTCTGTGATGAGTTTATAATTGCACTATTGCACTGCTCATATGGAGGATGGAAGGACTTTAATTGACGTTTTCTGCTTGCACAGAATCAGCAGATAGCTGTCCTCATCATCACTGCAGTCTGTCAGTAGGGTTATGGTATATGAGATTGTTGTTTAGAATGGGTTTACATGTATTCAGTTTCTTTCATTGTACCAAAGGGCCCTCAGTTTTTATTATTAAACTTGCTGGATTATGCTCAGGGCTGATCCATGATCCATGTATCATCCTTATTTTATCTGTTTTATGAATCTTTCTAACATTTACAGCCTTGTTTTGACTAATGTTTAGTAATTACGATGAAATGGCACTTTAATTATCATAGCTTCCAAAGTTGCTGCTGAATGATAAACTATATAGAAAACATTGTTCATCTCAAAAGTATTTGCTGGTTTATGAAGATAGAATTTTATGAACATGAGTTAATAAAGTTTAGTGCATAACCCTGCACGTGTCTAATCCCAGTTGAAATTCCATTTAATCTTTTGCTTTTCTTATAAATTTGGAGTTCCTGAATATACTTGTAATAGATGAATTCCACTATTGATTCTCAAATCCACACAACATACAAACTTTCCCTTTGCTCAAGGTTGGGGAAGGAATGCTTCTCTCTGAAGCTAGTAACAGGGCGTAAAACTAGGATGCTCATCCTTAAGCTGTTTCATCTTGGTGTGTGCCTAGCTGTAATCATTGGCTAAAAATAATATGCTATGATCTATACTGTCTATAATCAGCATTTATATACACTGATGTAGTTATGTCTTGCATGTAGTTGCAATTCAGTATATTGATTTTCATAGATGCTTTTAAGATCTTTGTTTACCAGCCTGGAAGCTAAAGGTCAAACATGACTGAGCCCCAAAACTTAAGATCATCTTTATGTGTTGGCCAACTTCTTGAGCAAATCAGACATCTGTATTTTACTTTCAGGATGGGGTTATGTTGAAGTTATTTATGTGATTAACCAAAGTAGTTTCTCATTTCCTACAAAGCTTGTTCCACAAGTCTGTAATTTCATCTAAAAGAGGCAGTGTGGTTTTCAGTGATCTTTAATATTGAATTTCTGTAGTAGAAGGTTCACATTTGTGTTTGTATATTAAAAATATTTTAAAGTGTGTGTCTTGTGGTTTGGTAGTTTTCTCTAAATTGCTTTTGAATTGGGAGTAGGATGAGTGATTCTTTAATTGTCTTGTATCTTTAGTTTTTATTTGCTTAGTGATATTTAATTTGGAATGATCATATGATTCAATTATCTCTGTCCTGTATCTGCAGTCTTGCTGAAATGAGGCTTTTTGTTTGGTTTCCAGAAATACCTAGTTCTCATTTTTGCAGGGTAAGACTCATGCAGTTACCATTGGGCATTATTCTCTTCCCTTTCCGTTACTTCAGTGCAAGTTGTGGAAGAACTGTTGGGAGTTGTAGTGTGAGCCCCAAAGTCTGTCATATCCCTGCCAGCATGATGGCCCCTGCTTGGCTTACTCCAGTGTGCCAGTGGTTGTCTCTGGGCCCCCCAAAACTGCAGGCAGCAATTGAAATACAGCTTCACAAGTGCCAAGCAGAGGGATCATTTCTCTTGAGTTGCGAGCTCTTGTCGTCACATTGGTCCATTGCTCAAGGTCCCCCTTACAGTATTTTCTGTCCTCTAGAACATCAGCCCCACTCTCTCCAGCTGGCTGTCAGATGGGGACCTGTTGAGGCTGCTTCTGTTCCTGTGTGTGGGTCAAAAGAAGTTTCAGTGTCAGCTACAGAGTAGGGTTTGGTCTGTCAAGGTTAGGGGAAAAATCAGCAGATATTTGTGTTTCTGTGCTTTGAACACATAGGTGTGTTGTATCAGGACATTGATCTAAATCTGGCTTTTAGGCTCCTGCTGAAATTTCTATCGGGAATCCTGTATCAAGTGGTCTGCAAGGTGTAATGGGGAAGTCGTTGTGTTTGGTTTCATAAATGCATATTGCAGGGTGTTGTGAGGTTTTGGGGTTTTTGTTGGTTTTGTTGGCATTTTTTTTTGTGAGCTAAGTGAACCTTGACTGCTATATTGCAGCTTAACTCTATCAGTTAAGACATAAGAAGTCTTAGAGAAACCAGGTTAGTGTCATTTACATGCCAGGTTGCCCTAGCTGCAATTGAAGAAATTCTAACTTGTTTGAGAAGAAAAAATGTGGCATAGTGGATTCAGAATAAATCACCACAAGGCTTTTAAATTGTTCTTGGGTTGTTGCACAGATTTTGCAAGCTGTGATCTTGAATATAAAATGCTAATTTACAAGCAAAAGGTTTTACATTCCTAGATGCTATGGGAACCTTGGAGAGAGCTGCCATAAAGATTTGTCATCGATCCTCTATTTGTATTATAGTAAGAAAAAGAATTGTAAATGGTACTGCAGAAATGGACACTTGTGACGCCTTCTTTTTCCTAATTCCAGGGCATATTCCCTTGTGGATTCCAGTCAAGTGTCTACCTTCCTCATTTCCATTCTCCTCATAGTCTACGGCAGTTTCAGGTAAGATTTCTCTCTAAGGTTCTCCAGAATTGTTCATTTTCTAATAAAAATATGGCAAGTGATTGAATAGAGTCCTTGCCTTTTGTTTCATTGTGTCTTTGTCAGGCTGGTGGCAAATGAACTATTCCTTGCTTCTGAAAAGGAAATGGAAAAGGGATAAAAAATACCTAGTTGAGATTTCTGAAAGACATAATTGTGTGTCAAGTTACAAGCACATAAAAAATAACTTAGGAGTTAGTCCTTGAGGACAGCTTTGTAAAATTGGATTTTGGAGGATTTGAAAGGATTTTGGAGAGACAGGGGTGCAGTGTCATTGATGAATGTAATGTTTCAGTGTTGGTTGGTTCAGCATGTCCTTATGATCGCAAACAAGTCTTGTAAAACAAGATTCCCAAGTCCCAGTGCTATTTACTTGAGTGTGAGTAACAGCTTAATACAGAAGTGGGAAACACCACCAGCACTGTATTCCAGGAACGTGTCTGAGAACTGCTGCAGGATAAAGTTGAATCTTCAAAAATAGCCCCATTTTAGGAGACTTGACTGTAGTTTAGAGAAAGCACACTTGTCCCTTTAGACTTGCATTTTGTGTTAGAGCTCTTTTTAATGTAGTGGCCCCTGAGGAATGAAGTCTGTATTGATGTATTAAAACAATAATTAATCACAGCATGAAAGCATTATTTTTCTCAGACTTAAGTACAGCATGTTTTTCTTTCTGTTTCTTGAAGAGCATTGCTTAATTTAACAAGTCTATGATAAAAGGCCATACACTCACTGTGAAGTCTCTGAACTGCTATGAGTATTCCTGAAATAGATGATAGCCATGGTCATACATATGATGTAAGCTACAGCTGTTAGGATGAGAGGTTTTAAATTGCCATCATAAGTGAATAAGATCATATAATGAAAGAGCCAATTTTTGGTAAGCGCTATCTTAACAAGTATTAGGTAACAGCACTGCTGATGGAAGTAAAATAGGAAAACAAAATCTAGAGATGATGAAAATAAAAAGGAAATAAAAGAATGTATTTGGTATTTTTCATCAAGTTTTGGGTCAGTCGAGGGACTAATTCAATTTGTAACTATTCGAATTTATGCAATTGTGTAAAAAGAACATAGCAAGAAGCCATAGGTGTTATGAAAATTCAGTTGTGAAAACTATAATGCAGCAGCAGTGCTTGAGCTTAAACTGCCTGCCCTTCTCAGAGCTCCTTGCTCTTAAAAATCTCTCCCTGCTATTTGCTATCCTATTCCTATATACACATGCTCTTTTACCATCTTGTGCGATGTTTTACATTTAAAATTGCCCATGCAACAGGGACTGCAAACTTAGAGCGGTCTCACTCACTGGATGAAGTGGTAGAATGGAGATGGATACAAACTACCGGATGAAATGTCCTGTTCTAGTCCACTTCCTTTGCACATATCCTCAAGACCCCAAGATGCAAACTCTTACAGACCAAGAGAGTCCCTTAGTTTTACATTTTATTTCCTATAAATAGTTTCCATAGCAGATGCCTGAGCTGGAACCTGCAGTTGTGATGGTGGCTTGGGCAAATTCCTGTTCTATTTGGTGAGCAAGTGAGGACAAAAACAGGTTTTTTACAGAAAATTGTACAGTGGTGGTAAGAAACCAGGTAATGGCAAAATTATATTTGTCTTGTAAATTCCTAAAGTAGTAAAATAAAAGCTTCTGGCAAAGTGGGTGGATTTTCTTAATTTTCTTATAAAAGTGACTTGCCAGAAAGAGGAATATTATGGCTCAGGGTGCTTATTCTCAATGACAGCAATGGTATCCTCATCTAGATTTGAGGATTTCATCTTAAATGGAGCTGTCATAAGACAAAAATACAGTAGCACTTCTTAGTTAACCGTCCTGTTGCAGAAAGTGGGCTTGGTTTCTGATTTTCAGTCTGAAAGGCAGCAAATAGAGTTACTGTGGTATTGCTATGGCAAGTGACTAAACTCAAGCGCAGTAATAGGATCAGAAAGAATTGGGTGGGTGAGTCATTAGGATAAAATCCTTGTGTGTGGTGGATCTAATGCAAGATGTTTCAGGGGAACAGAGGAAATGCTGTCCACTGTCCATGTGCATACAAGCAGCATTTGTCCAAAACCAAAGCACGCCAAAAAAACCCCAAACCCTCAAGATAGTCAGAAAAATGCCTTATAGATCATGGGGAAAGTCCACATCCAGAGTACAGAATAGTTTAAATGAGTTCCTGCTTCTCTTGCTGTCAGTGAGTGAGCATTTACTGCCTACATTTCCACTGGGTCAGGCGTTATAGCTTCAAACCCTTCTGAACGTGTCTCAGTCCTTGACGTATTTTATTATTGACTGCTGAAGGAGCAAGTATAATCCTTTAAACCATTACAAGCTGTAAACAGGAGCATGCAAGTATATGTGTTAGTTCTGGGGTTTTAAAGAGGTGAGCTTAGCTTGAAATGGGTTGTTTCCTGTGGATTCTTGCAAGACAGTCACCTTTTTCATCCAAGTGCTTCTCTGTCATTTAAATGTTGGGGTTACTTTGCAGGCAGGTAACAGCTAAACCTTCTTCTATCCTGTCACATACCCAGACATGGTCTCTCGGCTTATGTAAAGCCAGATTTAACCTAGAATCAACCTGTTCAAGTATCTGCTTTTAAACCAAACCAAGCAGCATGGGAGGAAACTGGTGCCTTCTCTCCCTAGGCTTTGGATACCTAAAGTACGTGCGTAAATAGAAAGTAGTTCAAAAGGTGTCCTTATGGTTGCCTTTATGGCTTGACATTTATGGAAATTGGGATACATATTTCACAATAAAAAAAAAAGGCTGTGCTTGGAGTTCATAACCATTTATAGCCACAGTGCTGGCAGGGTGAACCAGGGTTTGGCTAGTCCCTTCTCACCAAATGGTACAACAATGGTTTGTCTGTATGTGCACACAGTGGGTACACAAAAAATACCTGTGGAAGGTGAAATACTCTTACCAGAGACATAGGACTCAGGCACTCTTACTCCATACAGGCAGTGAAGACATTTCTATGTGCACTTCCTGCTGTTGTTTCCCCTGTTCTTATTCCCATTCCAGATCTGGTATTGGAACTTGTCCTTTAATCGTTTTACAAATGACTGTGCCCATGTTAGAGCACACAACACATTTCAGGCTTGCTCACTGTAATATGCTTTGAGAGTTGGTTGAATTAGTTTGTCTCGGGTCAATGACTGATTCTGATTGTAGCTTTTTATTTAGAGCAATCAAAGTCTGGCAATTCTGTGGCAACCCACAATTCTCATAGTCCCAGAGCTGTTCAGTGACTGTCCTCCGAAGTAGATGAAAAAGTAGCTTCTTGGTATATTGCATCTGCTGGCACCTCTAACGATACATTCTTGCTTTCATATTTCCTCCATTGTTTCATAAGAATATTCTCTTGCAGGGTTTCCCTGAAGCATTACTGCAGTGATGCTGATCCATAGCTGAATCTGAACTTTCATGGTAGTAATGTGCCAGCAGCTTACTCATTCCTTTGGCCTTAGTATAACCCTACTGAGCGGTTCCCTGTGGGAGGCTGAGCCCTGCTTGCTTTGAAACATTGTGCTAGAAATCCTACCAACTTGAGCTGTGAGGGCCCACAGGAGAAAACAGCCCTGTAGTTTATTGCCTGATGGGAGGTGCTGGCTGAATGCTGCCTTTGGAAAGCCAGCAGAAACTGGAACAAAACAGCAAGTGTTTCTCAGCTTGCCATTTCTTTACAGCCCAGTAGTTTTGAGTGGATCTTATTCTACAATTTCATTTTTAACTTTCTTGGAGGATGTTTTCTTGGAAGATGGTTTAGTGATCACTTTAGTGATAATTTGTAGCAGAGGGAAGAGCCACATCAAAAACCACTTGGAAATTATTCCGAAGTCTTGGATCAGCAGCTGTGTTGCTAAGTGAAAATAATTCCCTAATTTATGCCTACTTTTGAGGTAGGGATGTTTAGAGGTAATAATTGCTGACACTATTGCAATGAAAGCAGAGGGGCTGAAGCTGCTCACAAGCAATAGATCTAATAGTTTATTTCCAGTTTTCTTTGCTGATAGCATTCCCTTAAATTATGAGTTGCCCAGTGCCATGGGGAGACTGATGGTGTGAAGCTCTTGCTAAACTGCACTAACTCAGAGAGGAATAAAATGCTGCACTGAGAAAAGAATTGTCTTGTTTGGCTGAATCTTGGATCAAGTCCTGGAGGGTTGTCAGCCTCCCCCCGATTTTTATATAGCTTTAGAGGAAACTGATGAGGCTACAGTGCATTAATGGGGAGAAAGGAAATATGAATGAAGGATAAAGGCATCCCAAGCAAAATGCAGAGCAGAGAGATCTTTAGAACAAGCTAAGACAACAGGTTAATTTGATAGAATTTTAGTGGTTTCCTTTTCCTCTTTGTGACAGCTTTTTAGCTGACAATCCATAATCTGTGTACTGTGTGTCTGAGGTTGAAGGTTCCTCATATTTTGCCTGAGCCAAAAAGCTGCTTTAATTTCATACCACTTGCATAACAGAAACAGAGGAAACAAAACAGGTTTATATTGGAAGAGCCTTTTTCTTATTTTTGTTTCATACAGTAAAACTGCTGAACCCCTCTTTCTTTAATACCCCACACTGGTTTTGCTGCTATGGACCTATGGGTGCTTGATTTCAGCATGTATGACTGCAGGACAGAATTGCTCACCTGTGCATTGCATGGTTAACATGCACAGTAAAATGAAATAACTTTCATACCTGCTGAACTGTATAGAAGAGTGTGGTGTCATTTTTTACTTGTCTGATAAATCAAATAGAGTTTGTTAACTTTGCATAGTGCAGTTACAGCTAAATTTGAAAAGGACTTTAATGCCTGTTGACCTCGAAGTTATTCTGAAGTACTTGGGTGCTGCTGCTGACTTAAGACAGGAGCTATATGGTGAGAACCATGCAGTGCCTCTGGTGGTTCTCTGTAGATACTGTGATACATAAATATGCAGCTAAATCATGGATAACATGCATGTATCGGAATGAGGGACTGTCATGGTAAACTTTGTTGCTAGTGTTTTTACTGAAAACAATATAGAATGTAATGACAGAAATACTGGTTGGCCAAGACAGACCTGAAGTGAAATTCCCCCATTTCAGAGAGCAGTGCAACTTCTAAATTCTAATCTAACAAATTTTGGTATATAAGTGAAAGACTGTGGCAAAGGGGGTAGAATACTCTGTTATTTTGGAACTTTTGAAGTGCCTATCTATACAAATGAAAAGATGAATCAATTACAGCTGAGCTGGGTACATAGGGGAATGTCCTGAGTTCCTGTGGATTCATTAAACTGTATTAATTGGTATTATTTACTCAGAGTTCCCTCTAGTCATCTGTTCTATGTGTATGTAAAATATGTATCTGGTTACTTGCCAGGCTTTGCTGAAATTTAGTCGATGAAGGTAAGACCTTATATTCAGCAGACAATTACAATAAGCTAGTTTTGGTGATCATTTATGATGAGATTTAAGGGAAAGAAATAATCTTGTTTTAAAAATGAAAGCTGATAGTTGAATTTGAATTAAAAGACTCAAAATAAGAACTTGGAAAGAGTTAAAATTCATCAGAGTGTTGAACTGTTTATTGCATTTCCATCACCTTCAACACTTCTCAGTAACACAGATCAGTATCTTCGTTATGGTTTGTTGTTAACACTTACCAGCTCAGACCCTGTGGTAACTGGTCTCACTGCTAGAACCTGTGTAATTTGGTGCCTTATCTGTAACTGTAAGCCTTTATTTGATGTATTTTGTTTATTCTTTGATTTTTCCACTATATATGGTGGTTTTTCTAGTAACCAGCATTAAAGGGTTTTTTCAGTGTGCTGTGGTAGAATGGTAAGGAGATGGTAGCTGATGTGTTCAAAACTTGTCTGTTACGTTTGCTTTGTTTCCTGCAGGTCTCTTAACATGGACTTTGAGAATCAAGACAAAGAGAAAGACAATAGCAGCACAGCTGGGTCTTTTAATGGCAACAGCACCAATAACAGTAAGGGTTAGCTTTACTCCTTATCTTTCTTTTGCACTTCAGTATGTTGCATTCTCTTTTGCCTCATCTGTCCACGTGTTTCAGCTGTGTGCATTGTAGATTCACCTGATGGAATAGACCTGTTTTGTCTGGGCACTTCCCATCTTGCCATGCACTAATAGTGCTGTCTGGATCATGCCCATGGATTTAAAACATCAATGTAACATTTCCATAATGCGTAAAAGTTGCATTCTGCACAATTGGTCAGGTTTTACTGGAAATGGAAATGACTTGACTTAAAAAAAACTCCACCACACAGTTGAGAAGGGAATATCATTTCTTCTTGTCTGGGGTTTCTCATGATGACATATTAGCCTCTTCATAAGCAATGAGAGATCTCATCCTATGCTAACAAGTCCATAAGGATGATTCATGTTTGTCAGTGAAGAAATTAAAGTATAGAGTTCACATGGCAGCTCATTTATAATGGACAACAACTCAGTCTGTTCAGAATGGGGTTTAATATGTCCACTGCTATGTGGTGATTGTCCCCTCTAATCTATAAATATACTCCAGGCAGCTTGGCTACTTGAGATGCACTGGTTTGTAGGTAAAAATACATATGTGACCAGTTGCAGTGGAATGCAATGCACACAATGTGCTGTAAATTCACACCTGAGTTTAACTTTGAGCAATTTATATGGATATATTTTGGCCATATGAATTTAGGCTTTACAAAGATTTCTGCAGTTTTAGAAGACAGGAGTGAGATATGTGGGCAGCCCCGTGCATGAAACCCTGAATGCTAAGGTTGCTTTGTTTAAAGTAAGAGATACAACTTGAAAAGTATAAATTAAATGGCATATGCTGCTTTTCGGGGGGGGGGGCTTTTTTCTTTAATATAGGCTCTTAGAATTTACATAGTTGCTGGAGCAAATCTTCTCTTGGCAACACAGGGCAGAGGTTGCTGTGCTTGGTGATTCAGCAATGAACACTTGAGGCTTTTGGCATCTGGGTAGTAAGAGAAGACAGGCTGGAGCTGGGGAATAAGCACATTAAGGGGATTAGCTGTCAAAATGATCAGAAATGAAATGAAGCACTTTGACATTTAACACTGCAGGCACTAATTCCCATATGCCAAGGTGGTTTGTAATATGTCACTGCTGGGGTTTTGTTTTGTTTGTTTTTTCCCTTGGGAAGTTGAAGGGCATGGAATAAACGCTGTTCTCAAAGCGGGAGGAGCTAGATCTGAATCACAGATTAGAACACAGGAATTTTGCACTGTCATCGCTGGACTATCTATATTGTACTTGATTTACCCTTTGTACCAGATCTCAGTAACATTGAAACCCCAAGTGACTGAGTTCTGCTTTTTAGTTTTCAAATTTATTGTGCTATTTATGTGTAGGACTGAGAGTGCCCATGTCATTGTTTAGGTTTTCCTTTATGAAAATGGTCAAATACTTAGGACAGATACTGGGTTGTAGTGAGTGTATTTCACCTGTTTGAGGTTTTTGGACATAGATAGATTGTTAGGTATGAATTGTGTAGGCAACCCATTATTTAGACAACTTGCCACTCTTCCACAAAAAACAGACTAGACACATCCTGACACACAGGAACAGTGTGTGTGCATGTTTATGTGTATGTGCATGTCCTTATATGCGCATACATAACACATGCACAGATATTCTGCTTGATAACCTAAAAGCTTATCCTTAAAATCCTGGGACTGGTAAAACCCTGCTTCATGCAGCAGTGTCTGATTATTTAGAATAGCCCAGTGATGTTCAGCGGGTTTTAGATCTCATCTTGGTCTCAGTCTTGCATTAATTTTTCATTAGAGACATTTTGGATGCTTCTCATCAAGCGTCTACTTCAGACGTAACCTGTTCTTTTAATGCTCTACCAGTATAAGTGTGCCTTACATTTTTAACTGGGTTACTACTTATGGCTTCTTCCCCTCACTCATGGTCAAAGGTGAATACAGCTACAGAGACTGGTTAACTGTGAGAGTTTGCAGGGATGGGTGGGCTTTTCAAAGCCTGAGCTTCTCAATTTTGTTAATTCTAAAAACTCATGGTAAAAGATAGTACAATTTTTTCTGTGCCTTAGTTAATCTCCCTCGTAGTCACACTGCATGGTTGAGGTGGGGGGAGTAATCAGAATAGAACACTTCAGTATCTCTGTTCAGAATTGCTTCCAGCTATAAACCAACAAAAGATCATGCTCACATGTTATAGCATACAGAGCAATGGCAGCACATGGTGAGCTGAGCTGGTAGCTTCAAAACCAGGTAAATGACTTGGGTGTTCTTTGAAAACTGCCCTTCTTTGTTAGGGTTGATGTTATCTGGTGATTGAAATCAGTGATGCAATTTAAGTGCCTGGTGGCCTTCACCCAAGTGGAATATGAAGCTGAGGCACCCTTTGCTTGAGCTGGGTCAGCCTTACACTGTCTGCAGCTCTGCTGTTGGTCAGGCTCTTCACCTTGTGCCGAGAGATTAAGCAAAACTTTCGTATGCCCTGTTCAATGTGTTTATATTGCTCAGTGTAAAATGAAGCAAGCGTATAATTTATTTTTCCTAATCCCTAAATAATATTAATTTTTGTAACCTGCACCAGAGACAGAATGAATAACAAGAAAAAACTCATACCTTTTCTTTCAGCTTCTAGTTCTTGAGTCCTGCCAAGCAGAGCTGTTGCTGTGCACCCAGCCTGCACGACCATGTGGTGCAGCTGGAGTGTTTCTGCACAGGCTGCTGGGCTCAGTTATGGCAGTGCACAAGGATCTCGGGGTGAATGTCTCTATTGCAGCAGTGCTGAAATGGAATATACTGTCAGGGTCCCCAGGTGTGGTGTCGAGGGCAGGCTGTCTGTGTGTGTGTGGTTAAGGAACAGCCAAGTTAAATGTCGCTCTCTTTTCTTCTGCAGGTATTCAAACCATTGATTCCACCCAGGCATTGTTCCTGCCGATCGGAGCGTCTGTGTCTCTCCTAGTTATGTTCTTCTTCTTTGATTCAGTTCAAGTTGTCTTTACAATATGCACAGCAGGTGACTTAAGTTTTCTTCTCTTTGTAAGAATTGGAGTAGAACAGAAAGCACTGATTTAGTTAAATATTGTTGATAAGGGTTGTAATACGTGACATGGGACATCAAAAAAATCGTGTTTCACAGTTGTAGTTTCTTGTCTCTGTGGCTATTAATAAAGTGACAAGTAGTATTTGAGAAGTATTTTCCACTTGGAGGTTTGCTAAGCCTCCTGAACTATAAATTGCCAGAGCTCTGAAAGATGCTGGATATGTTATTTTATGTAAAGTTCACTTGTGCTTAGAACTGTAGTTAGAAATCAGTGCTTAGAACTGTACATGCTGTTCTGTAATTCAGGTAATTTACATGATCACAGCATAGCTCTGGAGATCCCATCCTTTTCCTAGTTTAATTTTGGGGTTTGCTTTGATACAGTTTTTCTTTGTACTTCTGGTCTCGCTCGTCCTTTGAGTATTATAATTCTGCACTGCTTGAATTTAGAACAAAAATGAAGCTGCTGTCTGCAGGTAAATTACAGACCCACTGGTCCTGCTTATTATTATTTATATTTTGTCATTTAAGTCAATGCCAGGACTCAGATTAAAAAAAAACGAAATAAATAAATCTGCCTTTTAATCTTTTTGCAGTTCTTAAAGCTGCTGCTCAGGGCAGCAGGAATCTTGCCACTGCTCCAGATGTGCAGCAGCTTTTAAAAGTTGTACTCCTCAGTCCTCATACTGAGTCTGTGAAGATTTGTAACCCCCTGCATACCTCTCATGCTCTCTTGCTTCATGTACATGCAGTGCAGGCTTTGCTCTCATGCTTTAACTCCCCAGCTATGTATCCTCTCCAGCCTCTTGATCTGGCTGATGTTGGTGGGTGAAATCTAAATCTCTGCTCTTGACATGAGTCTGGAGGCTCCTGTCCAGTTCTGGAAGCACAGTGCTGGAGAGGAATGCTGAACAGTGCTTTTATAACTTTGACCTATGACATGTATGTTCTTTCCTATTAAAATTAAGTTACTATTTCAGATAAAGTTTACTATATGCTAGCTATTAGGGGAATATACACACACAAATATGTAAAATATAAGGGAAGATTAATGACAAAAGACCAATTTTGATTTGTCATGTTTATTGGTCCATTTATTTCCAGAATGACTTTGACATTTATAACTTTATTTGTGGCATTTGTGGTGTGTAATCATATGATCTTGTGTCGATTGGGGCTTGTTGCAGCGTTAAGAGGGTTGAGTCTGTTTGGACCAGTGCACTTGGGTGTCTTTATTCTTTGACCTGGGTTTACCATGCTTTTGTGCTTTTCCTTGGCCTTGCATCAAAGGGTGTCATTAAGCTCAGGGGACTTAGGCCCCAGACTGAAATCAGAGCCTCCGTAGAGGTTACACAGCAGGACAGAGACCCTGCTGGAGCTGGGGATGTGGGAGCTGTGGGATTCAGTACCTCTGTCCCCTGAAGCTCAGGTAGTGCTATTTTACATCCTCCTTTTGTAGACTATAGAGGATGATGTGGGGAAATTCTGCATTATAACTGCTGGCAGGTTCTTAAGCCTTCATCCCACAAGGATTTGTCTCTCAGGAAGAGTCAGGAACAAGGGCAGGCACAGCAGACAGCCCAGGGCTAGGACCAGCTGCTGAGCAGGGGGCAGAGCTGAAGAGTTGGAGTGTTGCCTACAGGCAGGAGCTAAGCCAAAGGATTGCCCATTGAGTAATAGGTGTTGAGACTGGAGGGAAGAGAAACTTATGATGGGAAGCCTGGAGAGGCAGGAATGAGACTGGGAGCGAGTACTCATGGGCACTTTGTATTAGTGTGATTACATTTTAATTCTTATACTCTGAATGAGCCCAGCTTGGGGGTGGCAGCAGTTGGGGATACCAGTACAGGAAATGCAGAGTTCTTGGTTCAGAGGAGCTGGAGGGGAGGGAAGGGAGGGATTCCAAGGGCAAAGAGGCCTGGGCTGAGGAAGGGTCATTCCTGCCATGGTGGCACAGGGAGCAGGGCAGCAAGGCTCAAGGACCTGGGCAGAAAGGTGCAGGGATCTTTGTCAGGTGCCCCTGGAAAGGTTCCTAATTCAGCATGTGCGGAGCTGACATGCTCAGACTGTTCATTCTTTCCCCACCCATTCTGCCTTGTTTCCTCCCCTCTGAAATACTGAGGAGTGGGGCTGACACTGTGCTCTTTGCCTGCAGATGCTTTTTACAACTTTCTTTGTAAATGAATTTATTTCTTCATTTATTTTAATCTTTCTCCCACCAGAAGGGGCAGAATTGAGGGGTGGAAACGTGTGGTTTGAGCACCCCCAGTTTCTTTTCTCCAGTTGGCTTAGGCTGTGCACTAAAGAGAATGTTTGATTCCTTCCCATCCTCTTCGTTTGACAAGAGGAAAACAAAAAATGCCTTTTAAAGCCCAACAGCAGCCACCCCAGTGTAAGGAGTGAGTAGAGGGCAGCACAAAGATTTGATTTGTAGCATGTTGAGCAACTCCCTTCATTTCCATCAGTTCTTGCTGCAGCGGTTTTGGATGTGTGCTGCTGCCTTGTCTGTGTCTCCTGGCCCTCACTCTGCAGCCTTTCAAGCAGTCCTTAGTGCAAACTCAGTGCTAGGATATTTAAAAGAATTGGAAGGAAAAATGCTTGTAAACACCAGCAGTTACTGAAGGTGTTCACAAGGGTGTGGATGGGACAAGTATGCTCCTTAAAAAGACAACGTTTGTGGAAATACCGTTTGGATGCGTTCGGGTTTGGTGTGCCCGGCTTTCAGAAGCGTACAGCACTTTGTATTTACAAAAGTGAAGTGTCCAGCTACTGGCTGTGACTTACTGTAAGTTCTCCTTCTTTCAGTAATGAATAAAGGAGTCAGAGTGAGATGGGGGGAATGAGTTAAAAAGTAGAAAAGCCACAAGTTCTGCAGACTGTGTGCTATGCTGAAGAATTATACAAGAACTCACAGCCAGTTTCCAGTCAGTTGGGTTTTTTGACTCAGAATATTGGAGAACTGTTTTCCTTGCTGAGCTATCATGAATAGCTGCAAGACTTCATCCTAGTTTTGTAAGGCTTGGGGATTGGCCACTGCATTCCTTTGAGAGCTTTTATTTTGACCGAAGTTTGAAAGCCTGCTAACAATAGAAGTTCTGCAGAAAACCTTGGAGCCACTCTTGCTTTGATAATACTGCAGCATATGATAATAGGGCATTGTTGCAAGAGCTTTCTCAGATTGGAGAAGCTTGTTTGTGTACTGTGGAAGTTAGGTCTGAATGCACTAATATTACTTTGTCTTCTTTTTTCAGTCCTTGCAACAATAGCTTTTGCTTTCCTTCTGCTCCCGATGTGCCAGTACTTAACACGGCCTTGTTCACCTCAAAACAAGTAAGGACTTGAAAAACCTTTTGCTCCTCTTCTTGTTTGTTGTATTTATTTCTTCTAATGTGAATTCTTGAGCGGAGTCTTTGGTTCCGAGCACTGACCTCAGGCCTTCAGGGCTGATGTTTGTGCATACTTCTTGTGTGAGCACCATGTTTCCACTTCGAAATTCGGAAGCACGATTTGTGCAAATCCCCCATGCTTGCCAGTGTCGGAAATGTGCTCCTGTCGCAAGGGATGTGATTTCCCAACAGTGGCTTTGAAGAAGTTTGGCTCATTTTGTGTGAGATTTCAGTCTGGGATTTGGTATTGGATTTTAATGCTTATTAACATTGGGCCATGGATTTTAATGCTGGGTCTTTCAGAGACTGCAGTTACACCAAAAATTACAGCTGTTAATGTCATGTTTTGAAACCCATTTCTTTTTTTAACCTTGTGGCTGGAGTTCATGTTGCAGAAGGCACTATCTTAGATGGCACCAGGAAATAGCATTCATGGTAACCATTTCAAGAGAGGTGCCAAGATTTGCAGGGGGGTTTTCCATCTCTGTAGTTCAGGCTTTGCACACAGTAGTTGAACGTGATTAGAGCTTTTATTTTGTTGTTGTTTTGGTACCTATTTGTGGCAGAGGAACTTCCCTTCAGTTGTTCTTGGCATCTTTCAGCAGCAGTTGAGCCTTGTTCCTGCAGGGTCCATTTGCTGTTCTTTAAATGGAAACATAAAATCTTCTAGCTAATGTTTATGTGTTGTTCCTAGGATTTCCTTTGGCTGCTGTGGGCGTTTCACTGCTGCTGAGCTGCTCTCATTTTCTCTGTCTGTGATGCTTGTCCTTATCTGGGTCCTGACTGGCCACTGGCTCCTTATGGATGGTGAGTATGTGAATCAGGGGATTTCAGGACTGGCTTGTGCCTGTTCTGACGCATCCCATCCCCTGGCGATGACTGCTGAAATGTGCACGTTACCGGCTTGCTGAGCTGTGCTGTTGCGTGGTAGACTCCGTGGAAGCAGCTGCTGTCAGGAACATGCCGGGGGGTGTTTGGGACACCCGTTTTTCTGGTTTGTGAAAGCTTCCAAGGAAGTGCCAGGACAGCCATGAGAGATATTCCACATCTGTGTGGAGCGGGTGAGGGGCCAGTTCTCATTAAAGGTGTGTGGAGGCAGTGGTGTTTGTGAGTCACAACTCGATCCTTACAATCTGGTTCATTTTTGCTGTGCATCTTCTTGTTGGTCGGTTCAGATGATCAAATAAATCTGTTGTGAGACAGTTCACAGTAGCTGCTTGTCTTTGATCTCTTTGCTTGCCACGGATGGGGAGGTGGGTGAAGCTGGCAGGCATCCAGTTGGCTTGAAGGTGTGACTTGTTTTTTGCCGTGCTGGATGAACTGAATTCACAGCTTACTGTGCCGAAAAGGAGCTTTCCTCCTCCCCTCCTGCCTCCCAGAGCTCTTGTGTTAGCTCTGGCACTCACTTAATCACATGGTAAACTGATTCAGCTCACTAGAATGGCAGCGTAACGTTTTTTTTGCCAGGCTATTTTGCTGCTGCTGCAGTGAGATGAATTGGATTATTGTGCAGTCAGGTATGTGCTAAATTTGGCTAAAGGTAAGTGGCAGCATGACAGGATCTGAGAGAGTGAAGTGGGTGTGATTGCAAAGGGATGATGGGGAAGCCAGGAGCAGGACCTCTGCTTCTCAGCAGTGTCGGGCACCTCAATTGGCATAGCACACCTCACAAAATGGCACCCTGTGGTTGTGATTGCTTGAGGAAAAGCAGCTGTGACAACATCACCTGCCCTTGAAATTGTTTGTTGCAATAGAAGAGGTACATCCCATCAGCTCCCCAGCTCCTCCTGAATGAGGCAGCAGCAGCAAGTCCTTAGCACTGAAACCTCTCATGGCACCTCGACTGTTTCTTTTGTTCAGGAGTGTTGTTTCATTTGTGCTTTTTGCTGCTCTAAAAGTTGCAGCTGTTGCACTCAAGGGAGTGCATTTCACGGTACCCAGAGACTGAATGCAAAACTGCAGATCAAGTTTGGTTTGTGCGAAGCAGAGCAGCCCACCATGGAGTCAGGAGTGCTTTTGGATCTGCAGGAGCTACAAAGCTCAGTGGAATGTCAGGCATGGATTTTGGCAAAGTCTGAAAAGATTTGTCTACACTGAGGTACCAACAGAAGTGTTTCCTTAAAACCAGCTATTTTTGTGAGTGCTTCAGTCTGAAATAGTGGGCTTGGAGGTAATTAATCTGCACAGCACTGAGCTGCTGCTGCTGCTGCTGAGTGGTTTCTAGGTTTTACTCCTCTGTGGTTGTTTAGGATTTACTGAACTCTGGTGATACTGTTTGGCTTTGGTGCATTTTATGTAGCTTATATGAAAGGAGTTGAACTCTATAGGTAAGCCTTGTGTCATTTGTTCAAATCCAACTATATCCATGTTTGTCAGTGACTGAACAGGGAGCAGCATTTATTTGCCTTCACCAGGGAAACAGACTGCAGTTTTACTGCTGATACTGTACTGCTGCAAATGGGACTACATTGTCTCTGCCTTCACCCTTTGCCTCTCTGTAACTGCAGCCGTGATACCCCAGCTCATCTTGCTTGGAGGGCAGCATGGGCAGTAAGTGCTGCTCGACGCAGGGTGTGCTACATGGAGCTGTGTGGGGCTGATGGGCTGGCTCAGAATGAACCAGATGTGACCAGGCCTCACGGCCCCTGGGAAGTGGCTGGAGGGGAAGCCGGGCAGGCATCTCCTCTGAACAGTGCACCTCAAGTTTTGTGTGTCTGCTTTGCTGGTGTGCAGCTCATTGTCTCCCTGTGAGAGTGTTTCTACTTTAGAGCTGAGAAACAAGGAGGGGAAGTGTTTCATGGTGATTTGTAGTCCGTACAGAATGGAGGTGTAGTGGTTACTGCCAGAACTGTCTTCAGTGCTCTAATACTGCAGTTCCCCCCAGTGTGCAGTAGTTGGTTGAACTGTTTCTAAAGCTAGGGGCATTGTACAGGGTAGAATGAGCAGATACTGTCTCCAGGGGGTTGTTCTGATGTGTGATGATGCACATCTATAGGTCTTGAAGTGCCTGTGTCTCAGAGCAGATTGTTTGACGACAGAGTAATAAAGGGTGGTCCCTGTCCCTTGGTTAATAGGTTTCCTGAATAGAGGACACAGCTAGAGATGTACGGTGGGAATGCTGCAGATGTGCACAGTGCCTGCTACAGTGTGAACTGAACAGTCATGGACACCCTGGGAACTGCTGCAGGCCTTCACTACTGCGGCCATTGGGCAGAGGCTGCTTCCTGACATGTTCTTATTCCCACTCTTCACAATACACTCAGAGTTTTAGAGGAACATGGTTAGATCAGAACTTCACCACCTCGTCTATCAAAAGTCAGTCGGTGGGGGCAGCTTAGACCTTGGTAGCTGGCACAGTGCTTTGTAAACCAGCACCACGCCACCAACATCCTGGTGGTTTCATCTGTTCTGTAGTGCAGTAAAGCTGAAAAATGCCCTTTATCCAGAGGGTCTGAGCACATGTGTGAGAATATTCTTAACCCTCACAGCATCCTTACTCTGCAAGGAGCGTGCTTGCAGGGACCCAGAGTTCATTTGTTCTGTTGGTTGAGGGTTAACTCTTTCAGTTCTTGCTTGCTCAGCTTCATTATCCCATTGCCCAGGATGTTCTACCCAGAGCCATTTGTGTGGCCATCTTACACCCCCTCACTACACACACACACACACACATTCCCCCCTCTTCTTCCTTTCTTTCTCCCCTCCCCCTTTTTCTCTCCTTCTCCCTCTCTCCTCACCTTCTGTCTTTCTCCCTTTTCACTCCTCTTTTCCTTTCTCTCCCCCCGCTTCTCTTTTCTCTTTTTTCTTTCTGAATGACTTGCATAACGTCTTGAGTGTAGATCTGCCTTATACAGGGTGTCAGCACCATCCATGGGCTTGGGTACGGGTGACTTTGTTTCCTGCCTGATTTCTGGCGCTTCTCATTGCAGAAGGAAGCTGCCTTCCATTTGAGAAGCCTGTCGGAGGTTTGCCTGCACTTTGGCCGGGTTCACTCCTGTTTGCTCTCAGGCATCCTTGCTTCCCTTCTGTGTTTTAAATTTGCCAGTATTTCTTCAGGCAGTTGCAGAACTGCACAATTATTACCATGTGTGTCTTTCACTGGCTCCTTTTCTGCCCAGTCTTTGCTTGGTTTGATGAAAGTGCCTTGCTTGTGTGCCCGTGTTCCTGTCAGTAATGGAGAAATCAATTGTGTGGACAACAGATAAAACTCATGCTGGTTAAAATATTTCCACTTCTAGTTAATTATAACCTGGAAATCCTCTCCTAAATATAGGTTTCTTTGGGCTATTATTAACATTGGCTTTAGAGAAACCTCTTTGATTTAAGACAGGCTGTTCCCTTGTATTTGCTCTTCTGCCAGAGGAAGTCAGTGACTGAAGGCTGGATTGAATGACTGAGTGCAGTTCTTTTTCTCGCTGCTTTGCTGTGTCAAATTCTTTAAACCTCAATAATTTGCTTACATTTTGTAGCACGTTGCAGTTGTGCAGCACGATTTAAGGCACGCTTTTATCAGAGTTAATCCCATTACTGTGCTCAGGCTGGCAGCCGTGACGCTCTGTGGTGTGCTGAGCTTATCAGCTCCCAGAAGATAAGGTGGGTTTGGCAGAGGCAGTGCTGGGCTGCAGTCCCTGGGCACTGTGAGCAGCCACGCTGGCAGGCTTGGGGTGGCACCTGCATCCACAGGGATGTGTTTCTGTAGCGGTTTGGTGGAAGAGCTGCAAACCTTGCAGGTGAAACGCAGGTGTCGGGTAGTTTCCCAGTGCATCATTACAGCACCAGAAGCCAAAGGGTAACTTGTCAGTCTTAGCAAATGTGGTCACACTGTCACACTGGTGGGCACATAGGGAATGATCCATCTTCCCTGGATTCACTGGTTTCAGTTGGTTAGAATGGGTTTGTGACTGTTTATAGTTGTGTGATGTTAGGCAAATATTGACATAGTGTACACAGTAAAAATACATTTACATACATTAGGCAGTTATTTACAAATGTCTGTATACTTGAGCGTGCTGGGGTCCCAGCAGGGCTCCGTTATTCCTTGTGAATGTCCTGATACCATACATTGATTTACTTCAAGTATCTCTTCAGGGGTTCACTTGTATCCAGTTGAAATACATTTGAACATCAGTTGGGTACCGCTGGTAGCTAAGGCCAGGCCTAAAGCAGGAAGAAATCCCACAAATGTGAAGACTGGGATTACCTGTGTTTTTTTAGTGTAATATCGGTTTCCTGCCCTGACAGAATTCCTCTTGGAACAGAACTAATGTGAGCTGTGGCATGCTGTTCAGCTTGTTGATCTGGCTGAAAACTCACCTCTGGGAGAGGGGATAGGAAAAGACTTGCCCATATTTTTTCCCCATTGGTAGGCAGGCTTCCACATGGATTTTTGTTATTGGGAAAGCCCTGCCTGTCCAAACAATGATATTTCATAGCTGGTGTTGGGCAGCCACCCACAATCTTGCCCAAGCAGAGGAGGCCACAGAGATACTGCAAGGGCTGGAGCAGCTCTGCTCTGGAGCCAGGCTGAGAGAGCTGGGCTGGGGCAGCCTGGAGAAGCCTGGGGATAACTTCAGGAAGCTTCCAGTGCCTAAAGGGGCCAGCAAGAAAGCTGGAGAGAGACTTCTTAGAAGGGCATGTAGTGATGGGACAAGGGGGGGATGGCTTTAAAATGAGAGAGATTTAGGTTAGGTATTAGGATGAAGTTCTTACTGTGAGGATGGTGATATTTAAGGTTCTTCCCAACCCAAGTGACGACTCAACGATTACGAATGGATTGTCACACCATGTTCTAACATGTCATGTACCCAGGCTGTTTCTGAATTAAGGTTTTCTTTATCAAGGATTTTATTTATTGTATGCATTTGCTAGAAAACCTCTGAATAGCGTAAAAGTAGATGTTTATGTGTGGGGCACAGGGAGCTCCAAGTTGCTTTGTTGTTTGTGTTTCTAACCGGGTAGCCAGTGATGGAGTCCCTAGGACATGAGGGATGAGAATGTTTCCCAGTGGTGGGTAGCAGAAGGTGAGTGGCGTGGGCAGCTGTGCCTGCAGAGGGGTTCCTGCTTCCACAGGGGCCGGCTCACAGTTGGCTCCTGAGTGTATTTTGGCTGTTGTTAACTCTGAGTTTCACTATCTGGGAGCAGCAGACAGCCCCCTTGTGCATGCAGAGCTGCACAGGTGCCACAGAGGCTGCTTTGGGTGATTATTTGTGGGGGAGGTATTGGCTTGGGGGTGTTTGTTTTGTTTTGCTCTTTTTTAATGAACTAATTCTGTGCTTGCATTTGTAGCTCTGGCTATGGGCCTGTGTGTTGCAATGATAGCCTTTGTTCGGCTGCCCAGCCTGAAGGTTTCCTGCTTGCTACTCTCTGGGTTACTAATTTATGATGTCTTTTGGGTAAGTGTTTTGTTTGGTTTTGCTAAAACTGTTTTTATCCTTTGGATCTGTACTTGGCTGTGGGCCACTTGTACATGAACTGTACTGGTATGAAGCTGATGAAGTCTGGCAAAGCCAGATCAGCTCCTTTGCTCCCTTCTGAGGGGTTCAGCTCTGCAGCAGGATACAGAATGATATCCTCACTAATTATTGACAAAAGCAGGACCATGATGAGAAGTTTTCAACTTTGGCAATTCAATTGATTATTTAAAAAGATAAACTGGACCTCAAATTGTGAAAGCCTGGCTGAAGATCAGCACGGGCATTTCCAAGTGAACACAAAGCCTTATCCACACTTGCACAGTGTGAACGTGCCAGCTTCTGATCAGCAGGAAAAGCCCCAGAACAGGAACGCAGCTGATTCATAGCCAGGGAGCTTGGCAGAAAATCTCATTGCACTTCTCAAGAAACCTGCCAGAACAGATTTTGAGATACTGAAAGGATTTTGTGTTACCTTTGCCTAATACCAAGCACTGACCCAGGGAAGTGATTGCGTGCAGCCAGTCAGTTTCCCAGTGCAATGAGCTGTAGAGTAAGGGCCTGACTGAAACAAGTGTTGCATCATTCTGTGTCTGAGGGAGCACTGACTGCACTCACCTCTTCTCTGTTTTCAGGCTTTCTCATAGTATCAGTATCCTGCTGCCTGCGTCTGTAGTCCTGGACTACCTGCCTGTAGTCTGGACAGGTCCTTTGCCAAAGGATCTCAAGATATTGATCGATATCTTGATATCAGAAAGTATATTGCAGTTATTGTTGAGGATTAATGGTGTAAAAGAAAGTTATGAGCTTTTTAAATACATATGCTTTTTATTATCACATATACAGTGTATGTATATGGAAAATCTGGGCAATATCCTTTCTTTTCTTGAACAAGCAAAGCAAAATGCACACAGCTTTCAGTGGCTGTGATTGTGGTGTGTAATTTCTGACCATTTCCTTGCTCCACAGGTCTTTTTTTCTGCCTACATCTTTAACAGCAATGTGATGGTGAAAGTGGCCACACAACCAGCTGATAATCCCCTGGATGTTTTATCCCGGAAGCTTCACCTGGGACCAAATGTGGGTAGAGATGTTCCCCGTCTGTCCCTGCCTGGTAAACTTGTATTTCCAAGGTAAAATCAGCAGTTCTTTTACTATATTATGTAGGAAAAGTTTTCCTTCTTTGTACTTTGTAGTAGTGCCAGTTCTATTGGAAAACACCGGTTTAGTTCCCTGCTCAGTCACTCCCTCTTCATGATAAAAAGGTATAGAATGAATAGTGAGGGCTGGACCCCTTCATGCTGACTCACAGCACACAGCCATGATCCTCATTAGGTTAAAAAGCAGCCTGTTCAGAACAGGATGCACCGTTTGATGTATGTGTGAGTTCTGCAGACCCAAGGTTTGTTGCAACATCAGAATAGTCCTGATCCCTGCATAACTGCAAGTGATTAGGAAGGGAGTTAGAGGCTGTTCTAAGCAGGGACAGCTTTACTGGGTAGGTTTGTGTTGGAGGGGTATCATTCCCCATCTCTCTTCTGCAGGGGTTCTGTGCTATCTGGAGCTTTTAATCAGATGTACTTGGCCCTATGGGCAGTAAGTAGGCTCCAGTGCACCAGCAGTTGCACATAGGTTATGTTGGGACATTTACCCTTGTTCCTATAGATGTTGGGTGCTGAAATTACAGACATCAGGAGCTGATTCTCTGCAGTGAGAAAACCAAAATTATTATTTTTGCCTACTCTGTGGTAACTTAATCTGGCTTAGTTTTCATGAAAAATGGGCAATTTTAGTTCTTAATCTACTTAACAACTGGCCCTTTTGTGGGAATCTCATGAGAGTGTAGTTTTCTGTGTGTTTTATCTGAATGAGACTGAAGATCTCAGAATTCCATAAATTGACCTATTGCCTTGTATTAGAGGTCATCTGTGTGCACAGGAATGAAGATGCAGTGTGTGTCAGTACTATACAGCATGGTAAAATGGTGAGCAGTGCTTGAGGTGAATGAAATACTGAGTTGATGGATCTGTTTCATTGAGTGACTTAAGAGCAGCTTAAGCATTGCTGGTAGAAGTAAACTGGTTTGGAGCAACATGTCATTACTGTCAGAATGAGTATGATTAAAACTGACCTGAGGTGGTGGCAACATCACCAATGAAAAGACCTTCGGTAGCCAGCATTTAGTGTCTACTACACAGCAATTTGGCAGTAGAAAGAAAGGATGTGCAAGATGAAGCTCAGAACCAACATGGAGGAGTCTAGAGCTTGTCCCCTCATGGTCTGGGCATGAACCCACTTTCAGTTGCTGTCTAGTTCCACAGGCAGCCACTTCTCCATGCTGGGGATCGGAGATATTGTGATGCCAGGTCTTCTGCTCTGCTTTGTCCTGCGTTACGATAACTACAAGAAGCAAGCCAACGGCGATTCCTGTGGTGCCCCAGGACCAGGGAACATCTCTGGCCGTATGCAGAAGGTCTCTTACTTCCACTGCACACTTATTGGCTATTTTGTAGGTGAGTACTTGGGTTAATATGGGTAGCTGCTTAGTGAGCAGGAAGTGGGGTTATTGTAGTAGGTTTAAGAGATGATGAAAGCGAGTGTAAAGAGGCTTTGAGGGAACACTTGGCTGTGTTCTTTTTTAATCCTCCTCTCTCTGAGTGTGATTGACGTGCTCTAGGGAGAAAAACCCTGCCACAGTCTTAAGGGGTTTGCTGGATTTTATTTAGAAAGGGATTATCAGTCTTTTTGATACTTGCTTTACTAGCATAGAAGGTGCCATGGCTCGTACCTGGGCTATGGGAATGATATAGGAGTTTCTAGATGGATTATGCTGTGCAGGGGTACATCCAGGTAATTCCTGCATGTTTGTGTTTACTGCTAATGTTTATGATCCTGTGATGGTTTAGTGCATACAGAAAACTGTAAATAATTGCAACTGGAATTCTGTTTGCGATTTGCTGTAGCCATCCCCCTCGTCCCTAACATAAAATGGGTTTTCCCTGTGGTCAGGACACGTGTGTGCATAGCCTGACCTCCTGCAGCCCTTCCAAGGATGGAAAGGAAAGATTATAACCTATCAGTAGCCTTTCTCCTCCCCCAGCTCATCTTTCTCCCTGCATTTTGACAAGTATCCAGGAAAACAATTCCTGGTGTATCCAGCCCTTCCTCTCAGGCGAGGGGCCTCAGACTGACGGTCTCAAGAGGTAGCGTGGTGCCTTCACCTTCCTCCCCTTTGCCTTTTGTTGCATCTTGTTCAAGTTATTCATAGCTTAATCTTTGAGATTCACAACTGGAGCAAGTGGCTCAACACAACCTAATGGTAAACCAGAGTAACACGACCGTTTGGTTTGTTTCAGGTGTATTCAGGGAAGATGAAGCACAGGGAAGTGACTTTTCCACAGGCTCTCTGTGGAAGTGGTGGGAAGGGAGCCAGGTGTGGATGAACTGGTGAGAACATCCATATGTAACCTATAAAAACAGCCCCCTTTTTCTGTTACAGGTCTATTAACGGCAACAGTAGCTTCTCGTATTCACCGGGCAGCCCAGCCTGCCCTCCTCTATTTGGTACCTTTCACTTTATTGCCGCTCCTCACCATGGCCTATTTAAAGGTAAGACAGGATTATGCACTTGCAGCAGGAAACTCTGGGGGCAGCTGGAAACAGGTTCCATGTTCTTGCACGTGGCAGCAGTTCTCACGAAGGGGATGTGTGTCCTTAACAGCCCTGGCCCAGACCTCAGGTCCCACCACTACTGGGGTGAATCTTTGTTTTGGAGGACTGAGGAACTGAGAGACGAGTTCCTGAACTAGAAGATGATTTATGTAGATAAAGCAGCAGTAATTACAGACTATAGCAGCAGTAATTATAGACTATACTGTGAAGGAGTAAGTGCTGTTTTAATTAAATAAGTGAATTTGTCCTTGCCTGGCTGGTCATGAGAGAACACACACACAAAGGTCCAGCAGAGATCAGAGGCAGAGCCTCCTTTACCTCTTTCCAGTTGCTTGTTCAGAGCTGGAATTAGAACATGGAGCCTTTCCTATCTCAGGGCAGGTTGCTGAAACACAGCAAATGTGCTGCAGAGCACAAGAAAGGGCAGAATTTTCCACCTGCATAAGTATTTCCTTCCCATCAGAAACCCATTTTGAGTAGACCTGGCACCAAAATGAGACAATTTGGCCTGACAGGGAAGGGGGTTGCTTTTTTGCTGTCTTTGTTGTAACTTGCAAACCAGGTGAAGGACAGATTTGCTTTAAGACATGCCTGCAATTACATGCATTTAAAAATGTGAATTCTCAGTGGATGTCAGTGTTTCTGAGGGCATTCTCCTTCTGCTGTTTTCCTGCCCAGGGTGATCTACGTCGCATGTGGTCTGAGCCTTTCCACTCCAAGTCCAGCAGCTCCCGTTTCCTGGAAGTATGATGGAACGGATAGGAAGTGACCTGAACTTCTGCCTTGGTCCTTTTCACTTTAACTCGTGGCTTTGTAGTCTCCTAAAGCTGGACTGGCTGGTGCTTGGGATGGTACCACTTACGGGACTTGTATGAAAGGACTTTGTATTAAAAGGAGGAAAAGAAAAAAGCAAAGATCCTGGAGCTCCGTGTGGCTCCGTGTCTGCCTGCAGCTGTGGACCTGGGGACCCTTTGTGCAACTGCAGCCACTTTCCTCTTTTCCTCACTCGGATGGATTAGTACCAGACTATTACCTTTGTGAGAGAGGAAGAGACAGACTTGAAACTGAAAACGGCTTGGAGTCGTTCAAAAACTTGTGAACACTAAACGAAACCACAGTGAAGCAACTGAAGCTTCTTCAGAGACCCCCCCCGTGGACACTGGGACCAGTTTCCTGCTGGACTTTGGGTTTGAAAAGAACTGAGACAGAAACTCTTCTGTCACCATACTGGGTTTTTTTGATCTATTAAATATTTCCTGTGGTGTGAGGTTACTTATTAAATCCACAGACATTGAGTGACTTCTTGCAGTATACATATACAAATTTGTTGTAACAAGTTACATTTCCACCCAGATGTCATGTTTGCAGTGAAAAAGGGCACGATTTTTATACATATATATATACACACATATAGATATATATATGAATAAATAAAAAGGAAAACCTGCTAAGATCATGCTATGTAGCAGACAGGGGCTTGCTGTAATTTTTAGCATGTAGAGCAGTTTACTCTGGCTTTCTTGTCTATGGATCTCCAATGAGCTGCTGTTCCCCCCTCCCTACAACTGAACCTGCAGTTCCAAACCGAGTGTAGTATTTGTACCGGTTGTACTCATGGACTTCAGGGGATATTTGATTTTGATCAATGTAGCAAACCAGGGAAGTGAAACTTTCGAACCCAGCCCTGTTGGGGGGGGAGGGGGGTTGTTTTTTCCTTTTGTTTTTCCATTTTTCTGTTTCTGCCACCAACCCCGTGCAGGTTTTTAGTAGCTCCCTCCTGCCCAGTGCATGTATTATAGCAGCAGTCGTCTTTGTGCTTTCTCATCCTAGTAATGTATCACTTGTAAATACATCTTTTCTATTTTCTATTTCTTTGTATTTGCATTTTGTTTCAGTCGTGCTGTACCCGCCCTGCCCTGAAACACCAAAAAAAAGGAAAAAAAAAAAGAAAAAGCAAACTGTCCTTTACTGGTGTGCCTGGTGGAGTTTGTGTGCTGGCTGCTTTGTCCCTGTAGCCTGCTCAAATGTGGAGGTTTTCATTGTGTTTTTTAACCCAGCCGCTCCAGCGCTGCTGTGTCAGACCGAAGGCCTTCCCTCAGGTAACTACAACCTTCTTCCTTTACAATACTCTGGCAGCTGAGGTTTGGGGAGCTCTCCTGAAAGCTCAGAGCTGGTCTTAGTTTGATAGATGCTGGTAACCATGAGGTGACTGGAAGGAAACCAGGAGTGTTTTAAGTGTGAATGTGACCCAACAGTGAGCTGGGGTCTGGTTTTGTTACCTCGGGTAAGGCAGCTTCAGTGGGATGTGTGCTTCTTTCTGCTCTGTCAGCAGCTCTGGGAAGAGCCCATTGAGCACAGTAGGAATCCGGGTCCAGCCACGTGTGTGAACTGCTGTCTGTGGACACATTCCTCTGTTCTCAGGCACGGGCAGATGGGCTCAGAGCTGTGGAGGGGACCTCTGAGACACCTGCAACATCTAAAGGAACAGAAAATAGGAGCACAGCCCTTTGGGGAGGCTCTGAAGTGTAGCAGGGGTGGGGGCACAGGGTGGCAGGGAGGATGGGGTCACTTCATTTATAACAATGGCTTTTCCCTGATTCACACCTTTCCCTGAACTGGAAGCATTTCCTGTAGCACAGCAGTGCTCATCTTCAGGTAACTGACCCTTCTTTAGGAAACAAATAGCTTTTCATTAAAAATCTGCTTTTTCTGCTCATAGCAAGCATTAGGACCATGGCTGCAGCCAGCCTGGGACAAAGGCAAGGCATCAGTTCTCAGACTTAAGGGGAATAAAACATTGGGAAGGGCAGTCAGAGAAAGAAATAAAACACTTCCCTGGATTTCATCCTCTTCCCCCTCCCTTAAGGTTCTGGAATAACACCTTTAGATCCACTTTGCTACTGCTCTATCTTCCCAGCCTTTCCCCCTGTCCCATAGTACTGCACACCTCAGGTACTTCCAGCTTCAAGGCAGTTCATTCCTGCCTTTTGAATGAACATAAAGGGGCCTGCTCCATTTTGAGGGGCAATTTCAGTCCCTGCCACAAAAATGCCTATGAATGATTTTCTGTACTTAAAAACCATTCTGGAAAATGTTCTAGAATTGCTGATAGACAAGTATTTAATAAAAATTAATTACTGAGAATTAACCAGAAAAATCTTGGCCTTTCTTTTAGGCTGTATTGCCCTCCTGCAGTGACCTTCTGACACACACAAGGTAAGAAACGGAGGTGCTCTGCAGAGGTTAACCACAGCGTAACTGTTCTAAATACAAACGCATCTGCACAGGGAGAAGCATTTTCCCATGGTTCCTGAGCCAGAGCTTTGTCCTGCAGCTCTCCTGTCTAGAACCACCCCAGCATCACACAGGGGGGTTACAGAGATTCCTGCCTCAGCTGCTGGGCCCTCTCTGCGCAGGTGCACCTTTGTCCTTGTTTCTCCAGTCTGGCCAAAGCTGCATCTTCCCAGCTTGAGGATGAAACTGCAGAGGCTGCTTTGGGTCCTTCGGATTGTGGAGGCCAGGTGGGACCATGGGCTCCCTGTCAGCTCTGTCCATGCCTTCTTGGTCTTAACGTTCCATTGAACTCTGTAACAAACTTGGCCCAGTCCTGCAGTGAGCCTGTACCTGCCTGTCCTCTGGACCATTATCAGAGCAAATAGTTAATAACTGACTAACATCAGCCTTCTTGTAGGAAGGGAGAAGGACACTGGCAAGAAGGTGATAGACTAGAGGGTGTTCACAGCGAAGGTGCCAGAACGCAGACTAGATGTGGGATATACAAACCTGTTACAGTTCTGGAGCTGGTTTTTCTGCTGCATCTTTGGGAACAGCTTAGAAATGTTACTGTTGGTAATTTGAAATTTCCCTAAGGTCACACTAAATCGTGCAAAAATGAGTTCAGGAATTACCTGGGGTTGTCTGCCCAACCACTGTGGGAAGGGTGCTGGAAATGCAAGCTGCCCTTTGTGTGTCTGTATTTTGTACCCTGCTCAAACCTGGAATGCTGAGACACTGCTTCTGTTTGGTTCTCCCTCTCTTCCTCCCCCCCTCAAATGACCTGGAACAGCAAGGCGAGCCCTGTCCTGCCGTGCTCTGAGGAAGGCAGATGCTTCAGAAGGGGATCCAGACTCCAGGCAGTTCCATGTTCTTGGTGGGGAAAAGGCCAAGGCTGTGGCTCACATCTGTGCTCCCCAGGAAGAGTGTGTGTGTATTTGTGTATTTAATTTCTCACCTGTATTTAACTGTGACAGCCCAGAACAGATGCTCTATTCCTTTAGTCTGTTGGAACTCACATGAAGAGACTGGAAGCATTATATGTGATATAAAATACATCAAATTTAAGGTGGGTGAGGGGAGTAACTCCTCACTGCTCTGTGCTTCCTAAAAAAGGATTCCAGTTAGGGATCTCCCTGCTTCCTTTCATCTCATAAGCAGCTTCATGTATGCATAGAGAGCTGTGGGGCAAACCCCACAATGTCCTTGAAAAGTGTGGCTGTGGCTCACCTCCTCCCTCCTCTTTCTCATTTAGGCATGACGTGACTCTCCCATCTGGGTGCCCCAGCTCTGCAGTATTGGCTCCACCTGTAACCAGAGCCTTTCCTCAGAGGGAGGCCTGGCCCTGCCCACACCCTGCCGGGTTAGTGCTGTCTGGGGGTGGCTCACAGCAAGAGCTCCCTGTTTAATGCTGCCAAACTTGTTTGTGTTTTGCACTTTCAGCAGTTCTCTTCTGGAACAGCCCTGAGGAGCCATATGCATCACAGCCCGCAGTCACAGCAGCAGGGCTCCCCAGGAACACTCATTACAAGGTGCTGTTCCCCATACTCCCTCCATAAGGTCCACAAGGGATTTGGTGAATCTAGGCTGTAGGTTCTTCAAGTGTGTCTTCTGTCAGTTGAGATGCTCAGCACTATTCTTCCCCTCAGGTCAGCCATGGTGCATGTACAGAGGCAATTTCACTCTGCTCTGGAGAAGCTGCGATCACTTGGAGATGGTAAATGAAGGTGTGATGTTGAGAGGGAGCAGTCTGAGCACGGGCAGTGCAGTGCAGCAGAGCTCAGGGAATCAGCTAGCAAGGTGAGCGGAAGCAGTGCAACAGGCACGGCCCCAGTGTGACACCGCACTGGGTCACTGGGGATGGAGCTGAACCTCACTGCAGGTGAGCACTGAACAGTAACTCTTTTTGTCAAGTCCTCCCTTCCTACAGCCCCTACAGCTCCTGGTCCTGCTGAGCAGCTGCAAGGAGAGGTAAGTGTAAAACAACATAACTTCCTCCTACACAATCACAGAAACAAGCCATCAGCAGTCATCAAAGGGCTGGAATCAGGACAGCACTGAAACATCTCACTCCTAGAAGCCCTCCATGATTTCCAGTACGTTCAGAGACATTAGAATGGTTTTCCAGCAGAAATACTGCTGAATGCACTGCCTGGCTCTGTTCCTGTTCCTGCTTAGGTTTGTGAGCACCAAAGGGAAATGCAAGACCTGAAGACTGCCCCAACATGCGGTTGCCCTCTAGCGACCCACAAAGGTATTATTTATGTTGCTGGGACTCTGCGCTAGCGGACACCCGCTGTCATTGAGCTGGTGCGTGAAGGTCCTGGTGGGTTATGTTCCTGTGTCTTGTGACTGGAAGAAAAGACTACAAATGGATTCACATTAACATAAAAAAGAGGGTGGGGACCGGTGGTCCTTTAAAACCGGGTTTTATTTGTCTTCTCTGTTCTCTTATGTGCAATAGAATCCTGCTGGTTTTCTGTCCACACAAATCTAAATAAAGGCACCATAGGAAAATAACCATTTACCTCTCCTGTGCTTGTTGTTTGGACAAGGAGGCAGACTGCACAGGCTGTTGTCTTAGTCCTTTCCATCTTTTCCTGAGTTTAGAGCTGAGCTTTTGGCTGTTGAATCTTCTAAAAGTTAGTATCTTGCCAAAGACAGCTGATTGAGGATATGTGCTACTGCTAAAGCTTCCTGGTAAGGTTTTGTGCGCCATCTCTTCATTTCCTCCTCGTAGCCCAACACATGTAGAGATTAAAGGCTGTTACTGTACTTCACACTCTTTCTTTCCTGTTGGGAGGAGTTGTTACAGTAAAAGCAGCTTTGGGAACAGAGGGGTTTTACTGTTTGATGGGTTTTTAATCAGTCCTGGGCATTGCAGCTTTTCTGTCCTTAGCTTTTACCCCTCCATCCATAAGTGGCTGAGAGAACAGGCTGCTGGGCTCCGCTGGCTGGGATGGAGGGGTTTTACTCATCTGTGTTTGCATACACAGGTAGCAACCACAGCCCGCAGAGAGGTAGGACCTGTGCCCTGCTGTCTGGCTCCTCTCCTGCTGCAAGTGGGTAAAAGCACTGCTACAACCATTACCTCAGCACCTCACACACGATACTCACTGAAGTCTGATCAGTGTGGCCCGAAGCCAGGAACAGGCACAGGGCTCAGGTCTCTCACTGTCTCTAACTTTGGAACTGGTTATCCAGTACCACATAATGACCAATTTCTGCCAATTTGCTTCCCAGGCCACGGCTAGGCAGCACACAAGGACAGCTTCTGACTCTGCTGAACAGTAAGGTTGTTTTGCTGCTACCAAGTCAAAACAATACTCCAGTTTAGGAAAAGACCTATGCTCCCCTACAGGGCCAGGCTGCCTCCTCCCTCCTGCACTCACAGCCATCACTTACAAGCCTAGATATGGCCTTCCATGCACCACACGTTGTCCAAAGAATCAGCACATTTTAACAAGAGGGTCAGTTACTCATTGGTGAGGAAAACTTCCATCCTGAGCCTCAGTCAAGAGGGCCAAGACTCAATCCCTATTGTGCACTATTATGTGGCACTCAGGGGCAGTGTCTTGTTCAAGTTGGCTTCTTCAGCCACGATAGGCCTTCAGCAATTGACCAGCTATCACCAGCCTCTGGATCTCACTGGTCCCCTCGTAGATCTCTGTGATACGAGCGTCACGGTAGTGGCGTTCTGCTGGCATCTCTGTCACGTAGCCCATCCCACCCAAGATCTGGATGGCCTAAAACAAAGGCGGCAGGTTAGAAAAGTAGAGTCAAGGAATGTGTTTGCTGCACAATACAGACACCTTAAAGGCAGCTAAGCCCACTGCAAGCATAACTGGGGGAGGAGGGAGAACACATGGGGTTGACTGCGGCCTATTTGCAATTGGAGGAATAAACAGAATTTGAGCTGGGTAAGAGCAGTGCTGATGTCCCAGGCAGAGAATTAATTGCTTCAGAGGGACCTTAGTGGCCCTTGTTCAGCTAAGCCAGTTTTGTTAAATAAATGCAGACACCAGAGATCCTGCTCCATTTTGCTCACTATGCTGCAAACATAGTAACGTAATCCTGACTGGTGCACCCACACTCTTACACATTGCTGATCCTGCTCAAACTTTGACACTGCCCTGGACAGCAGCAGGCATAAAAAGACTTTAGTAATACAGCTGCCACCAGCCAGCATAAATCCCTGCCCACCTTCACCACAACCCAGGAGGATGCCTGTGCTAACCAGCTTCAGACAGAGCAGCCAGTTTGGTTGGTTGGGGCTTTTTTTTAAGAAAATTAGTAAATTCCATCCTATTTTCCTCAGACACTTGCTGTGCAGTAACACAAACTCCCTTTAAGCATGCTGTAGATCAGAGATGTCAAATGTAGCAGTTACCTGATGAGCGATGGCCGTTGCAGCTTCTGATGCAGCCAGTTTGGCCATTGCTGCTTCCTTTGGGGAAGGAAAACATCACTGAGGGTGCAGCTAGCACAGGAATGAACATCTCACTTGCACACTCATAGACGCACTGTGCAGAGCCAGGCCTGATCACTGGTGCCAGTGCTGACCCATCTCCCCTTGGCTAAAACCAGGCTGTGCTCAGCAGGCTGCCGGAGGACAGACAGCAGAGGGTGATGGGTTAAACCCTGACAGCAGTGCTGGGTACAGTGTGGACTTCTTGCCTTGGCACTGTGAGACAAATGCCAGGCTGGAAATACCTTTGTGAAGGGCTTCCCATTGTCTTTCAGCATTGCGGCTCTCCAGGTCAGCAAGCGCGCACCCTCCAATGCCACAGCCATATCTGCGAGCTTGAACTGCAATGACAAACACCACCTATGCTCAGATGGCAGCCGTTTGCCAGCACAAGGACACAGAGCAGAAGTCTCCCCACTCCCCGTTGAGGCCAGTATTGCTAGAACAGGAGCAGCTCCATCCCAACCATTAGTTTTAATGGTGCTTGAAACAAAAATCACTGTCCTGTTTACCCAAAGAGTGCAAACTGTGCTGCAGGCCTGAAACCACAGCCAAGAGCCCACATGAACTTTACAGCACCACCAGCAATGTCTGTCACTGCCCCGTCTGCCTGGCTCATACCTGCACTGCCTGCAGCTTTGTGATGGGTGACCCAAAAGCCATTCTCTTTTCAGCGTAATCCACAGCACAGTCCAGAGCTGCCTGTGCTATTCCAAGAGCCTGTGAGGCAATCCCAATCCTTCCTGCATCCAGAGTTTGCTGGGAAAGACACAAAATGTTAAGTAAGTCATACTTTTATGACTTGCATTACTTGCATTTCTGATCTTGCTGGGAAGCTTTAGTATCCTCTGCCTTGATTCAGAATATTCCTGGCTGTGCAGGAATAGAGAGCTATAAAACGTGCTGGGCGCTGCAGAGAAGCCAGGGGTGCAGGAAAGAAAGCAAAAGGAGACGTTTTGCTTCTCATCCGCTGTTAGGGGAAGTACTGGGGAGTAGAAAAAGGAGCACAACGAGGAACATGTGATTTGTGGAGCCCTTCAGCCAGACCCCAGCTCACGGCACACCTGATGGCACTGCCACTAAAACTGAAAATCAAAACCACCTGCTCAGGTCTCATCTTTGCTCTCCTCCTTAGGGCACACCCTGAAGCACTGCTTCAATAACAGGACCTGTCTCAAACACCTTGCTTACCAGGCTTTAACTGCTTCCTGCACAGGAAGAATTTACAGCACAGTGAGAAAGGATTTTATCTTCATAGCCTGGATGAAAGGGAATGAATGGGCTGTGCTCCAGAGAACTCAGCTCTTGCAAATGCCAGAAGAAACAGTGGTTTGCCCCCACAGAAGGAACAAACACCTCAGTGGCATAGTGCAGCACTGCAAGGAACACTCTGTCCTGCAGCACCCTGACTCCTCCTCAGAAGTTGCACAAGTTGTAACTCAGAGTTCATCCATGGTTACACACTACCCAGAGGTTGTCCTGGCCTCCAGGACAGCTTTTCCTCTGCCACAGTATTTAGGGAACATGCCATGTTTTCCCTTTATCTAGTGGTAGAAAATGGAGGAATAGAGGGGTTGGGAAAGGAGAAAAATTAAAACTCCTCACAGCTGCTACCACACCACCTCAGCAGCAGGAGCATTTCTTCATCTGGGAACTGTCACATTTATCTACAATGTAAGTGATGTCAAGGATCTATGGCAAACAGACAATTCATCAGCCCCGTGAATGATTTCCCATGTTGGGGTCAACTGTTCAGTGTATACACAAAACAGCTTATGCTAGTGGTGCCCACCAAAGCCATCTTAAGCCTAAAAATGGTTTTGAAAATGATAAGCTTTACACCTATGGCTGTCCACAACCACAGCTCACCCCAATCCATCTCTTACCATGGCAATTTTGAAGCCCATTCCCAGCTGTCCTAGTAGGTTGGCCTTCGGTATCCGACAATCTTCAAAGATCAGGTTTGCAGTGGAAGAGGCACGGATTCCCAGCTTGTCTTCTTTCTTCCCCAGTGACAGCCCAGCAGTTGGCATGGGAACCAGGAATGCACTAATACCCTGCAACAAGACCCGAACTCTTAGGAACGGTGCAAACTTCCCATTTACCTGGCTGTCAACAGGCTTCCTCCAAACATTTTTGACAGAAGCCACATCTCTGGATAACCAGAAGGGAGGGAGAGTTAAGACAGAACAAAGCCAGTGCACATCAACCCTTCCGCTCAGTGCCTCACTGCTCTAAATAGCCCCCAGAACCTTTTCAAAGTGCTCCTGTACCACACCTTTACTCACACCCCTTGCTGACTGACCCAAATGAACGCACCTTGTGCTTCAGGGATTTATCTGTAGTAGCAAACACCACAGTGGCCGAGGCATCCCACGCATTGGTGATCCAGGCCTTGGTGCCATTCAGAACCCACTCGTCCCCATCCAGACGTGCCACCGTGGATGCCGCACCTGCGTCACTGCCATTCCCTGAGCAAGGCACCAGCAGATGAGGCCATCAGTGGCAGCCTGGGGTGCAAACTCACCCCGTCTGCACTCTGCCAGATCACAGCAAGTCTTGTAACTGGTGGTGTCACCACTGTCCCTCCCCAGGACTCAAATCAGAAAGGGAAAGTCCCACATGTCTAAAATGTGTCCATCTCCACAGCTCTGCTCACACAGAGGGGATGAAAACTTTCAGCATGGACCATGGGGATGGCAGATTATATCTTGGGCAGGGAGACTTCCTTTAAAGAGAATTGTTACAAACCACCCTTCTGCAAACTGTTACAATTTCACACACCTGAAGTCCATCCCAAACCTGACTGAGGAAAGCAGCTACCCTATGTTCTCTTGCAAAAGGAACAGTAACAGCTGTATCACCTGGTTCACTAAGGGCAAAACATCCAATTTTCTCTCCTCCAGTGAAGGGAGCAATCCACTTGTGCTTCTGTTCTTCAGTGCCAAACTTTAGTATAGGCCCTAAATACAGGGACTTCAAGCATTGAGAGTTAATACCTCTAGAAAGCATAGGAAAAAAATCCAGTAACCCCCTAATGTCCAAGTGCTCTCCAACCACGGGAACTAACCCCATTTCTCCCACATACCCTCTCTAGAAACTGCTGCCACCAGCCCTCAGTTCCACGCCTGTCCCTCATACAGAACCTGAGACACTTACATTATTGACGCTGACAATGACACCGGTGGAGGCACAGCC
Organism: Melopsittacus undulatus; assembly: GCF_012275295.1. Taxonomy (NCBI): domain Eukaryota; kingdom Metazoa; phylum Chordata; class Aves; order Psittaciformes; family Psittaculidae; genus Melopsittacus; species Melopsittacus undulatus. The sequence continues at coordinate 12,205,537 of NC_047538.1, read as the reverse complement.
CCTACTGATCTCCTCCACGGCAATGGAATAGGCCAGGTAGTCAAGGCCGGCTCCTTTGTACTCCTCTGGCACATCCATAGCCAGCAGCCCTAAGCCACCCATCTTCTTCACCTGCATGTAAGGAACAGAGAAATAAGACCCTGTGCACCACCAGTGTTCTAGCAAATACACACAGACACATGGAAGTAAAGACAGGTCATAGCAGGGCTACACACAGAGAGGATGCAGACAACTCCTGGTGAACTGGGAATCTGACTGCACAAACTGGTAAGTGTCCCCAGGCCCCGATGGTTTCAACGAGCTGTACACAGTCACTGTGGCTTAAGATGAGGCTCTTGCTTACTTAAAGAGCTCTCTTCAATACTGGGAAGAGGGAACCTTCTGAAGGTGAAATAAGGATATACAACCCCACCAGTATTCCTCAGCATCCCGCCAAAGCGTTTCCCTTTGCACGTATCCTGTCAGTGGGAAGCTCTCAATAGGAAATCTAGCTGATAAAAAATCATTAGAACTTTACCTGTGCATTTACTGAGCTTCAGCCTAGGGCTGCACAAGGAGAGAATTTTACAGAATGAGTGACCCACAGAACACTTGGCAAAAAGACGATTTTCTCTTTCCTATTAAAGTTAGGTCTGGCTTCCCAGAGGTTGGAACTAGATGATCTTAAGGTCTTTTCCAACCCTAACTATTCTATGATTCTAAGTTCCTCAGCTGGACCCTGACTTCTTAACTGTAAGCTCTCCAGAGAACTGACTGTCTCTAGGTCTCTTGTTAATACTTGGCAGCAGACAAGAGTAACAAAAAAACCCCAAGCTTTCCTCTGTTTTTATGCTTGATAAGATGTCCTCTTATAATTCTTCTGGGTTTATACTTGATGTCAAGCTTTCAGTGTTGCAGCAATGTGTATGTTACCAGCCTTGCTTGCTTGCTTGAAGAGGAACCAAGGGGAACTTGTAAACAAGTATTTCCCTTCTGTACAGGCACCCAAAACACTAGTCCCTCACATCAAATCCAGAGACCAAACAAAAGACAGCAACAAGTATGATAATGTTGCTTTAATAAACACCGTTTACATTAGAATTCTTCCCTACACATTCAAGTAAGATGACTTAAAATCTAATGTAAAATTCTCAGGTAACAGTGAAGAAGAAAGTATCTTCTCCTTTAGAGTAAGTTTGTCTTTGCCATCATCATCCTTAGTCCTTAACAGCAAGAAGAGTGTATGACAAAACTCCACATGCCTGACTGCAGTTGCTTGGAGCCTTCTGCTAATGTAACTATTTTTTCTGGAGCTTAGCATCTTGTTGCAACAAACCAGGTGAGTTAATCTGCTCAACATGGCACAGAACATGCTGCTCTGTCTGTACTGCTTTCTATAAGGGAAACCTCAGGTTTGACTGGAATATCAGCTTCTCCACAGCCCCAGAGCATGACCAACATGCATCTACTATGCCCTGTTCACCTCCTTTCACCATGTGAAATGGACTCAAGTCCCCTAGGCTTCCTCAGTACAAACCATTTTTATGGTTATGTGTAGTCTGTAAATGTATTTCATTGATTTTATACGTCGGTTGTATAAAAGCCCACAAGTAAGTCAATAACAGAACTGAGAGTTCAGTGGTACTAAAGCTGGATACAGAGAAACACAAGTGCAGGTGAAGAGCTCAGGATGCTCAGCAGTGGGCATTACAATCTCCACACTCAAAAGATTCTCCCACAAGCTGGTCTAAACTTCAATCTTCCCGAACGGCAGAGTTTGATGTACATTTTACTTGGGGCCCGGAGGCCCCAGCGGCCGAGGGACGCCCGGCTCTGCCCGCGCCCGCCCGCTCCCCCCTGCCCTCATCGCGGCACACACCTGCTCGGCAGGGAAGCGGTGCTCCTTGTCCAGCTGTGCTGCAAACGGCATCAGCTCCTTCTCTGCGAAGTCCCGGCACGTCTGCCGCAGCATCTCGTGCGTCTCCGGCAGCTCCACTGTCTGGTACACCGTGTGCAGCCGGCGGAGGCACCCGAAGGCCAGCGCTGGAAGGAACGAGAGGCATTAGAGGCCGTTGTTTCCCTGGCCAGCGGGATGAACACGACCCAGGAGGGCCAGACCCCAGGCGGGACTCGCGCAACGTGGCCGGGAGCCTCCCCAGAGAGAGGCCTTCCTCAGCAGCGGGGCCTCACGATCTGGGCCTGCAGCAGGGGCACAGCGGGCCGGGGCCCTAAGCAAAAGGGCGGCTTTGGGAACCCGCCTCAGGCCCTGAAGGGCACCGGGGAGTCTCCTCCCGCGCAGACCGCTGCCCCCTCCCCACCCCGCTGCCGTGTCCCCGAGCAGCCGCGGCGGTGCCGGTACCGCTGCCGGTGCCATCCCCGGTCCCAGCAGCCTCACCGCGGGGCGCGCCGCAGCCACGACTCAGCACCGCTGCCGCCATGCCCGCCTCCCCTCGCCTGAGGCAGCGCGAGCAGCGCGCATGCGCCAGCCCCAGCGGGCAGCGCCCACTGGCGGCGCAGCACCTCCAGCTCCGCCCCCCCCCCCCCCCCCCCCCCCCCCCCCCAATCCGTTCCAGCCCCCCCAAACCGGCCACTTCGGTGCGAAAAGGAAGGTTTATTTATTACAGTGACAAAATAACCTTTATACAAATACATCGTCACCCTGAGGGGCACGGCCCCGGCACCGCGGCCTCCGCCCAGGAACGGCCACAGGAGGGGCACAGCACGCAGGAGGTCGACGCGCCAGGAGCCCAAAGGCCACACTGTGAGATACAAATACGTGTCCTGTAACAGCGCTGAGATACAGGCAGACAGAGACGGCGTTTGCTGGTGTTCGTTTCGTCCTTTGCTGCAGAGGAAGAGGTGATGGCTCCAGCAGGCAGCGAGGCCCTTGGCTTTGTCCTTGTTGTCAAGCCAAGAGGGAGATGGCAGTGTCTGAGTCCGAGGAGTAGCACAATGTGAGAGGACAGCAGGGCTGAAGACAAACGCTAGGAAACAGCTGAAGAGGATGGAATGAAACACAGAGCTGAGAAGCAGAAGAATGGTCCAAACATGGTAACTCGCCACTACCACCACCTTCCTCGCTCATCTGCGACTTCTAAACACTTGGTTTATTATTCCCGAGCCCTCAGAGAAGTTGAATAAATATCCTCAAGCACCACAGAGGAGGCTGCTGCTTCTCTGCAGCAGGAAACATTGAAAATTCCAAGGAGGCTATTCCTACCAAAAACAGAGGACAAGGACAGCAGTCCATACAAGAGATGGCCTTCCTTCACAAGGTGCAAGATGTACTCCTCAGTCAATCATGAAAATAGCTGTCCAGGAAGTCTGCTTGCATGGATCCAAAGCACTCGCCTCCAAAATGGAAAAAATAAGTCCAATACTATAAGGACAAATACTGAAAAGATTTAGCATGAGATTGTGGGTTTGGTCCCTTTTTTGCTAGGACAGAACACAGTATGATCCCAAAGCTTTTCTCTTTCCAACTCAGTACATACTCCAAGAGAAGCTGTCTGCACAGATGCCTTTTCTCTTGCTCAAACTTCAGCTGACACTGAAAACACTTCCTCTGCCTACAGAACCTGGCTTAGGACAGACCATCTACCTGACAAGGATGAAATCCCTTTGGAATTTCTTCCTAGCTGACTGACACAAGTAGCTTTGACCACAACTAAGGCATCAGAGCACACAATCCAGAAGGACAATGCTCTGTTAAATGTGCTTTCCAAAGACGTCAATCCCTGCCACAAAGAGAAGACATTTTATAGAAAGCATCCAAGGGGAAAGTTACCTTAGGGAAGCACACGAAGTGGGGACCAGAGTTTAAAAGATCCCTGACCTTTTGGATTACAATCAACTTTTTCAGTGCTGGGTTACCCTCCTTTACTTCTCTTGTAGGAGTAAAGACCTTCTAACTTGGCAAACTAAGGGGTGCTGCTGCTGCCTGCACGTCTTCCCATTTTCCTCCGGTTTTCCTTATCTTATTGCTGAATAGCTGATACATTCACCAATGGAAAAGCAACTGCTTCAAGGCTTTTTCCTCCTTACTGCTGGGATGACAGAAATCCACGTTCCTAAAAGCATCCAACACTTGGCAGAGCTCTCTCCCGCTGTCAGTGGCGTTCTGTTAGCAGCAGCTAGATGGCACCCACAGCCCGACAGACACCCGGACCCTCGGGCGCTGAGCCCCGACCACTAACGGCAGCTCACACGTGTTGGGATTCGCCGGCACTTCTACTGCTCACTCTGGCAACTGTCATATTCCTTTTAAGGACCTTCATGCAGTGACACAGAAAACAGATGGGAATCGTCACACAAGAAAAGCAAGAGGTTGCTTCATACAGAAAGTGTGATAAAAGTAACATTTAAAGGCACCTGGATTTATACTACATCCAAACTCAGCTCAATATGCTACAATTTCCCAGGGACTAACTAGCACAGGCTCATCAGAAACTATCCTGAGCATCTCAGAACACTTCAGGATGAGAAACACACAGGCAGTTCTGCCTTGTCACAAACAGCTTCCAGCAAACATCTCCTACTTCACTAGTACAAGGCCTTTTGAAGACAATCACTGCAAGAGGCATCTCAAGTTCCACCTTACAAGCAGCTTTAAGCAATTCTGGAATAAGTACAAGACTGCCTAAGTGGCCTTAGAAATACTGGAGGGGACTGATGGCAGCAGAACTGTTCATCTTTCCACCACAAAGACCTTGTTCCTCCGCATTCCCAAGACATTTGTTGTGGTTGCTCAGGATTAGTGCTCCACCCAGCACATCCATTTGTTGTGGTTAATCATAATTAAGTATCTTTCCAAGAGCTGGAGATTCTTTCCTGGCTGCCACCCCACACACTCTTACTGCTTACCCTGATGCCAGCTCATCTCCTCCACCAAAGTTAGCATCATCTGCGAGGTAAAGGCAGTAGTTTCCTACTGCTTTCTAAGCATTAACAGGCTCCAGGCTGTGATGTCCACCCCACTTAATCCTGCTAAAACATAAACTACACTGAATCTTACTTAACACAACAGGTAACCAATGGTATCCACCCAGGAGTTAGGTTTCAACTCTCTCAAGGAACAAATGGAACTGGTACTAGTAAATGCCTCTGCTCTAGACACAACCAAACACCCTCCTACAGGAGATGCAACTGACCAGCCTAGTGAGGGGACAGGAAAAGTGCCAGTCTAGAGAGCACCAAAATAGGCAGAAAAGGGTCTTGTTAGCTGAGATTTTGCATGGTCAGGAGCTGAGTCCCAGCATGGCTGCTGCGAAGACGCAGATCTCCCTTTTCCACTGCTATTCCCTATCAACAGATCCCAAACACAGCTGTGAAATACCCTCTGCTCTGGCAGTAACTGCCTTGGCAGAAGAACTTCCTAAACCACAACTCAGCAGCCAAGTAGACAAAGCAGGGATGGGAACTCAAACAACTAAAAAGAGGACCATGTCAACTGGTGAGAATCCCACTCCACAACACTGAGATCTGACCCAAGCAGCTTTTAGCTGCTAATACCTCAATCAAAACAAAGCAAATGAGCTGGTAATGCCACCATCTCTCCTAGGAGCACCTCCGACAGATCATTCAGGTTAAAAGTACAGAGACTGAAGCTCAGGAATTGCTGCTTCCTACACATTTTTCAAGTGATTTTCTACATTCTCCCTTTTTCCTCTAAGCCCCCTAGACTGACAGCTCCCCTCCACCTCAGCTAAACTGACAACGTGCTGTCAATCTGAAAAGCAATACATTCTGTAGCAAGAGCCAAAATCCCCACACAAAGGGAAGCAGGAGAAATGGTAAATATAGGTGAGACTAACTTCAGCTCTAAGGTTGACCCCTGAGCTCCAAAACACAACAATTTGCACAGAAGGGTTCAGACAGAAATGCTATTAGACTGACCTGATGACCAACCTGGATAAAGTCCCCCTTTCCCCTCCCATCTCATCTCTAGTGAAATATCTGCCAAGACACAGATTAAGCTATACTCATGAGCAGCTCAGGCTCCTGGAGGCAGAAGGAAGATTCCTGCACTGTTTAGAGGCTGAGTTTAGTCTCTTATTTTACCTTTTCCACTAGAAATTGGGATGCAACCTAAAAGCAATGTCAGCCATGCTACAAACGAAACCATTGTGCACTAATGAGATGATCTATCCAACTGAAGAAAAGATCTGCTCTTCAGGCATCACTGGCTACCTGAAGGGGTAAAATTTTCCTATTAAGATATAGCTTACCCAAACAACCTGACCTCTTGAAAGAGTAAATCACTCGGCATGTGAAACATCAGAAGCACTAACAGTGCAACCTAACTAGAAAGACTGTAACAAGAATTGTGTAACAGTGCCTCTGATCCATGACTTAACCAAAGTACCAGAAGGTAACCATAAACAGAGATTGAAAGGCAGGATACACTGAGTGCCAGACATAGAGATTGCCAGGAGGTTTCCTTTCATGAGCTGTTGTCTTTGTTTGACATTGCAGGGAGGTTTCCTTTACTTTCATGAGCTGTTCTCTTTGTTTCATGTTTTCAGCCTCACGCGAGGAGAAAAGGTTTGGCAAGAAGCCTTGTTGCACTAGACAGCAACTCCAGTCCACTCCTGGACATCTGGAATGGGTAACAGCATCACAGCATCCCATGGACGTGGAACAATTACTGTCCTCCATTGTAAGCATAGTCGGCCTTGTTGTGCATAATCAACTTGTTGTCCACAAAGTAAAAGCTGTCTGAGCGGGTCTCATATGGGTTTTCAACCATCAGCCGGACTGTGGAAGAGAAAGCTCCATTACATTCACATGTTTGCCACACTCCACCAGACAGCACAAAGCCAGAGTAAGAAGGACTCTGCCACTCTGCTGGATTTACCAGGCTGATGATGCTCTGCCCTAGCCAAGTGAGAGAAACAAACTGCTCCTCCAAGCACGCTTCAAAAGCTCTGGCCTGCCCTTTCTATTCTTCTATTCATAGGACAAGTGCTGTCAAAGCAAACAAAGTGGCATCAAGTAATCTCACACAAGACTACCTTACAGAAGCTGTCAGAGCCACAGTGGAGCAGAGCAGCAAAGCAGATGTAGCAATCACAACAAAAGAGTGATGGCACTCCCACGTGTACACAGGCAGGTACAAACCCTGTGCCTCCCTGTGCACTAAGGCAGCCACACAAGGCTCCACGTGCTCCTGCTCTATTCACCCCCCGAGGTCAAATATACCCTGCACAGTGTGCATTTGCAGAGATCTTGGTAGGCTCAAAAACACATCTCTCTGAAAAGAGACAACTCTGTTCCAAAGAAGACTCAAGCCCTAACAAGCAAGTACTGAAAACAGATGCATGGCTACTAAACCCTTTTTCATTGTTTTACCTTCTGGGTTACAGTTATACATCAGGCACATCAACCCTCTGACTCTGATCAGTTCTTGTGGCCTGTGACTTGACATCGTCTTAGGCTTACATTTTCAAAGGAGACTTTGCAGCACAAATCTGTAATCCAGTCAAGATTACGCACAATTTAAGCCAGGAAGCTGTATCTATTCCTGTCTCACACATCCCAGTCATTTCTTTCACAAACACAGGCAGAAAATGAGCATATGCACAAACATACAAAACACAGCTGGGTGTGGGAAAGGAGATACTTACTAAGGTCTTCTGAGAGCTGAGGGAATTCATAAATGTGTTCACATGTGTTCCTGCTACTGGGGATGCAGAAGCCAAAATCAAAATCAAAGTTCTTCAGCAAGCGATCTCGGAAGTAATGTCTCTCGATCATTCGAAAGTTTGACACTGGTTTTTCTCCCACTGTGAATTCCACTCTGTATGCAGAAAGTAGGAAAAAACAGCTGACTTACTTCTCTTCCTATTGGGAAGCACAGAGCCTTGGACAGAGGCTACACAAGAATCCAACAGACCATTCCAGAGAGACATTTGTAGCGTCAGATGAGCTTTCTCTAGTCTTTGACTCAGTTTTGTTATAAACTGTCAAGTGACACTGTGCAAACACCTGATTCTCCCTTCTTACTATGAACTCATACTCACGTTGCACCAACAGTCCGAAGGCGAAGAAACGCTGGGGTGAACTGGTAACGAACAAAGCGGCCTGCGCTGGCATCCAGTTCACTGCTGTCATCTTCATCCTCCTCATCTTGCTCTGGAAAATGCACCAGCTCAGAGTTACCCTGCTAACAGCGGACGCATAACGTGATACTGGCTAGTGGGTGTAACAGGACAAGCTGGCTGCTACTGAGGCACTGAATGCAGATGCATTTAACAAATGGTATGAGACTCATACTGGCAAGTAAGTAATAAAGAAAAGATCTGCTGTGCCAGTTAGTGCAGCCTTGGTGGCTTTGGAGCTGAAACCACCCTTCATCTTACAGGATATCCCTCCTCACAACGGAGAAAGCACATCAAAGGAACTCTGTACCATAACCAGCCAACAAGGGAAGATCTACAGTTGATAGTACTGCCCCATCTCATAGTAAATGCTTCACACTGCAGAAGTAAACTCAGTGCCATGTTTAAAGGAGAAGTAAACACTTTCTATACTTACAGTAGTAAACTCAGTACTATGCTTAAAGAAAAGGAAATTAGTCATCAGGACACACTGAAGGATCTTTCTGCTTCGTCTGCATGGGTCCTGCCTTGCAAATTCTCAGCTCCACAAGTGTCTCTAACCTCCCTGCAGTGGTAGCACGACATACCTGAAGCAGATGGCTTTGCAATTTCAAACAACACTGTTCCAGTTTCAAGGTCCCGGATCTTAAACCTGGTGAAGTCAATGTTGTAAATGTTGTCTTCAGGTTTGCATAAATAACCTAGAAACAAAAGAAAACACGTTGTAATGTTTCAAAAGATCTCTGAGCAATTACCGAAAGGATTTGTTATCCCAGCCAGTTAAGATGTGCACCACAAGGTGTTTTGCAGAAGCTTCATGAAAGCTGACCAAAACTGATGCAAGAAGAAGACAGGACGTTAGGTACCAGGTAAGGGAGTGAGGAAAGGAGGGATCCGGGCGGAAAAGCAGAGATCAGCAGCCCAGAATGAAAACACCGTCCCCAAAGCCCTGACTCGAGCACTGGGCTTCCCGGGAGCTGGAACAAAGCTGAGGCAGGAGCGCTCCGCGCTGCTGCAGCACCACCGCTCCCCACGCCAGCACCGCCCCGGCCCGCCCGAGCCCCGCCGCTCCCGGGGTCTTTGCCCGCACCACAGGCGCCCACAGCCCCGCTCCGGGGCCGAGGGGGGGCTGACGGGCGGCGCTGGGCGGTGTCCTCCCGGAACCGTGGGGCCAGCCGGGGCCCGGCCGAGCGCTGCCGGCCCGAGCTCCCGCTCCCCGGGCCCAGCCCCGCACTCACTCTCCGTCACCCGGCACAGCCCCAGGACGTGCTCGGGCCGCACGGTCTCCAGCGCCAGCAGCTCGGACTCGGTCCATGGCGGCCGCGGCGCCGCGTCCCCCGAGCCGCGCCTTCCCCGCAGGCGGCTGAGCGGCCCCGCGGCCCCCGGCGGCGGCTTCTTCTCCGGCCCCGCCGCCGCCGCCGCCGCCGCCCTCGCCTTCGAGCCGCTCATCGCGCCGCCGCCGCCGCCAAGATGGCCGCCGCCTCCGTCGGTAGCTATGGGAGCGAGGGGCGTGCCCGCGGCGGGTCAGAGGGCACGGGCGCTGCCTAGCAACGGGAGCGGGCCCCCGAAGCTGAGCGCTGCCGGAGGGGGGGGACCCGCGGCCCGCACAGCCCCGGCCCCGAGCACAGCCCCGGCCCCGAGCACAGCCCCGGCCCCGAGCACAGCCCCGGCCCCGAGCACGGCCCCGGCCCCGAGAACGGCCCCGGCCCCGAGCACGGCCCCGGCCCCGAGCACAGCCCCGGCCCCGAGAACAGCCCCGGCCCCGAGCACGGCCCCGGCCCCGAGCACAGCCCTGACGGACAGCTCCTCCGGGACCGGCTGCGGGTGAGCCAAGGAAACACAACCGAAAACACCCCCGGCGTCAGCAGCGCCCCTCCCCTCTGCCCCGGCCCGCTCCTGTCTGCGAGCCGGGGAGCAGGGAGTGACCCCCGCCCCGCAGAGCCCCACAGCGGCTCCCCTGCTAATGGAATCCCGGTCAGGATCCCACAGGAGCAATTACAGAGGCCAGGCATCCCCCAGAGAGCCCCGGTCTTACCAGGGAGCGATGGGAAGCACTGCTTGGCAAGCAGCCGCGTCAGCAAGGGGGTGCCCCACTGCTGGCCTGGGGACACCCCAATGCCTGTCCCCAGTGAGCTGGGACCCAGACCCGGGAAGCAACAGGACCATGTGCCCCAAGGAAGGTTACCCATGGAGTGCCAGTGCCTGCCAGCCCCAAGCCTTACCACCACCCCCCTTTGTGCACCCCCTAAGCACACACTGGGGACAGTGGAAGATGGTGCAGGAGTCTCCTGTGCCTGGCCGGAGGGATGGGGATGTCCCTGGAATCACTCACAGGAGCACCACACTGAGGAAAGGATGCCTTTCTATCCCAGGAAGGAGCAGCCAGGCTGCCCAAGGCACTTAAGAGCTGCAGGCACCTCCAGCCCTTCAGGGAACTAGGGAACAAGAAACATCTGCATCCTCTTTTCAGACTCCAGCCAACGTGCTCAAGATGACTGGAAACAGATTCAGAGCAGTGGTTAGTGACGTTTGCGGCTGCTGCTTGTAAGCAGCACCCGCCTCTACTGCCAGCCAGATGCTATTTCAGACAAGCCTGTTCCCAAATCCTCCTCTCTGTCCCTCAGGACAGACCAAAGACCCAGAGCAGCTGCTCTACAGAGGGCCAGGGTCCTTTGTCCCCTGCAGTCAGGCACCTACAAGAAGAAGGTGCTGCTTTCTAACTGCTCCAGCCCCTTCCAACTTTCAGCTTCAAGCTGAAAATGGGGCATCCTGCACAAGCCTCAGAAAGCAGATTACATCTCTGGTACATCTCCTGACCAAAGCAGGAAGCACAAGGTCCACATCAATGCTCTTGAGAGCCACCCAGCTTGCATTTAATCACCCAAAACCACTGGCAGCAGCAGCGTTGGGATGTTAAAATGCACCTCGCTTCGCAGTGCAACCAGCCTCCCGCTGCTCCCAGCACTGGAAAAGAGGACCCAGCTCATCCAAGTGACAATATAACTCTGTTTATTTTCCTTCAGCGCACTGCTGGTGCCAGTGCCAGGCAGTGGATTTCAGAACATTCCCTCAACCAAACATCCTGGGCAAATTAACAAAAATAAAACTGTTGCCATGTACCAAAAATAAAATAACCCACCCCAAACCTGCCTCTTCCCCCAGCCAGTCCCTGCAAAGGCAATGCAATCAGAAATAATCTGTGCTTCTCACCCAGGGCTCGAGCCTGCTGCAAACAAAGGAAATGTCACTGCAAGTTGTGATAACACAAAGCAATGGACAGTAAAATTAAAAACCCCCTCTTAAAACCCCTTTGTACTGGTGACAAGTACAGATGGAGATCTCTCCCCACACTGCTTTAGCCTTTACAGACAACTTAGACCTGCAGCTTCAAGTAGTTTGTGGTGTGTCCTTAATGCCAATAGCACAGGCCAGTTCCACGCATCCCAGCTGGGCACCATGGAGCAATGGGACCATCTGCCAACACTAAAAGCTGCCACACGGGACGCAAACATCCCTGTCACCTGCCCAGCATCGCACAGTCCTTGTGATGCCTCCCGGCATGAAACACAAACCTGCCTGTGCTCCCACAGGCTCTGGGGCTCTCCGACCAACCTGGCTCGAGTGGGAAAGCCCTGAACACACAAAGTCCCCATAGAAAACGGGAGAAATTCAAGCCCCCACTTGTCAGCAAGCTCCAGGCACAGCTTCACTCCAGCATCCCAGCTCAGGAGCAGTGTGACAGAGCTGCCGTGGTGCCACAAGCAAGCACATCCCCACCATGTGTGACTGGGAGCAACTCCAGGGCAGAGCTCAAGTGTTTCCAGATTCACACTCTCCCCAGTTAAAATGGCTCAAGCTGTACTTTGCCCCTTCCCTTGAAATCTCCATCACACAAACTCTTCAGCAGAGACCTTTCATGTTTGTAAAAGACGATTCACAGCTTCCAATCAGCCAGCACTGTTTCAGGAGGGAGGAAAGCAAAGTGCTTGTGTTTCATTGATTTTTTTTTCCTTTTTTTTTAAATTTTTTAAATAAAGTCCTTTTTTGGGAAAGAAAAAATCAAATCCTATCAATAACTTGCAGTAGCATCCCACTGATCAGACTGGGGACAGCACCGTCGCATCCCTCCCCCTCCCATATCTTCCCCCCAGTCTCCAAAAATAGTATTTAATATACAGCAATAAACTCTGAGCAAGCCAGAGTCCCGGAAGACATGGACCTGCTTTCACCTCTCCTATCCAACCCAGCACCATTTCAATGTGGTGGCTACTATAACTCCTGGGACAAATCCATTCGGATCCAAGGCGATACACACATGCCCCAGACCCGCTGGGTGCAGCACAGGAGGCCTATTTGTGTCATCACGTTTCTGAGCCTTCACAGTTCCAGCCTGGTGTTGTGTGTGTTGAGAATACTTGTCTGAGCCTATATGGGACTAGCCAGTGAGGACAGACTGGTGGAACCAGGCTGACGGTAAAAAAAGCATCCTTGAATTGTATTAGACTTTGGCATTTGTTGTGGAGATGCAGAAGCGCCAGTAGGTAAATTAGCTCAGTGCTGGCCCAGCTCCCATTTCCCTTGGATTCTCAGCAAGGATATTTCCCTCCCCAGCACTTAAGTGCACGAAGCAGACGGATCTCTCCCACATTTGAGCACCAAACAGAGCCTGAAACACTTGGTACCTCGCAGCTGCTCAGAATCTGTCTCGCATCAAGGGCTGAAGCTGCTCTGCTGGTCCTCTCCCTCCTCCTGCTGTTTTCTATCAAAGACAGGCCTGTTCAGACTTCCCATACGAAGACACTTCCCTGACTGTTGCTGTCCTATTTCAATTTAAAGGCCAAGGGACAAAGCACAAATCTCTGCTCCTTGCTCAGGCCCAAACAGCACAGAACAAGGCCTCAGCAAGCAAGCAAATTTGAGGGGCAGTACCCCCCCAAGCCACAATCTACACCCAGAAGCTGTAAGCACCATACCAGCACCTAGCCATGACTCACTCAGCTCCAAACTGCACAGACACGCAGGCACCAGAGTGTCTGGGAGCTCTCCATCCTGCCTCCAGGAGATCTCTGGGGGAGACCAGACCTAAAGGAGCTCTTCCAGTTCTTCCATCCCCTGCTAGGTTTTTCTTCCCATTGATCTCAGAGGCTGGAACCAGTGATGCTCACTCACCATTCTCTGCTTGAGCTGTGACCTCCAGAGCTGGCATCCAGGGACAGTGGGGCAGACCCCAGCTGATCACAAGGGCAGGGAATGCCTGGCCCTTGGGAAAAATGAAAACTCAGAAGCTCCGTAAAAAAATTAAAAAAAAGAAAAAGCTTCTTCAAATAGACTTTTATTCAAAGCCTGAGACAAAAGGCACCAAAAAGAGAAGGGAATTCACTTGGCTCCCTGCTCACTGCCACCTGGGATACTCAGAAGGGTCACAGATCTTGTTTCAGTCACACACACAGAAGGAGAAAATGGCCTGGCTTAAAGATACAAAAGGAGGGGCTGATGGGGGGTAATGAAAACAGGCTTTGGAACCACTACACTGAGGCTGTATCCAGGCCCAAAACATGATTGTTAAAATAGCCTTATCTGCCCCTCTCTACACAACTGCTCCGTGAATCCAGCCACAGTCTGTCCTGAGCCAGCTCCCCACTGCTGTGCAGAGACACAAACTTCACCTCCCTGCTGCTGGCAGGAGGCAACAAAGCACACACAGGCTTGTCTCTATCCAGGCTCAGTTAAACCATGCCTTGGGAATCCCCTCAAAGTCCTGGGAAACTACAGCAAATCCAAACCTTTCCTTTACCAGGACCAGGTACCTCATTATACCCATCTGCCTGGCTTGCGGATGCTAGACAGTGATTGCAAGGGGAGTTAGCCAGAGGATGCCATTCCCAGCAAGGTGCTGACCAGTTATCCCCTACCATCTCCCCATGTTCCACATACTTGGCTTGAAGGCTCCTTGAGGCAAATGTGTTGAGAGGGGATGGACCAACAAGGAAAACAGCTCATAGCACCATAATAGGGACAGGAACCACCCAGACACCAGCTTTGTAGTGGCAAAGATGCATAAAACCAGAGCCAAAACAACTGAATTGAAGCCACAAAGGATGAACTCTTCCTCCTCCCTATTCTTATTCAAATAAGACAAATTCATTTGAACTGAGCAACTGGAACACAACAGTGCACACTCTGCACAGCACTGCTTTAGGGCAGCTGATGGCACCAAATGGGTGCCCTGGCTGCCAGGAGAGGCAGGGATAAACTATCCTAGAAAACCTGTCTGACTTTTACACTCCTAAATTTGCCCCTTTTCTCATGCCAGGAAAGGTGCAGAGATTACTGGGTGAGCCACAAGAAGCTGAGTGATACCTTGCTTCAAAGATGCTCAAATAAGGTGCAACCTAAAAGGCCTGGAGGATAACAGCTCCTTACAGAGAAGCTTGCTTTCAAGCCCAGTTTTTTTGCTTAACAAATCAGCACAGCTCATGCTTCTCAAAACTGATAAAGATCTAAATGTCTCTTGTGCCCCAGATACAGCAATCCACAAGACGCTGGAGAATCTCTGCAGGCACTGTCCCCAAACAAACTAAAGCTCCTATTTTATGTGAGTCTTTTATGTACTAGGATTTTTAACAGCAGCTAGATGAAGAAGCAGACAACTTCAAGCTTAAAGCCTTTTCATCCTAAGGTTTGCTCTTAAGATCTGCTCCCTCTAAAGCCTGTCTTCTCCTTCAACTGTGACAGGGACCCTGTTACTTCTCCCAAACTGGCTGGTACCACTTGTGCAACTGGAGAGAAGGTAATTAAGGTCCTGTCACCTGCCTTTTAGCTCAGAGACACAGCATTAGGGTCAAGCCCATGGCAGTGATGTATGAATCAGAAAGGCAGGGTTCAGTGCCACTGCTGCAGAGAGCAGTGCTCTGACACCTCCTGTTCTGAAGCCCAGGAGCTGGCAGCTTATATCACAGCTTGAGGGTCAGGAAGAAGCGAAGGCTTCAGCTGCTTGGGCCCAGCAGAGCAGGAAGGCTGCTCCTCCAGTTTCCTTTCTGCAAACCAGGGAATTCTGCTGACTCCTCTCAGCTCAAAGGGCTGAGCCACTGCAGGGGACCAAACCCAGAAACAACTGCAAGGAAAACTCAGGCTCAGGGAAGAGCAGCAGCGATGAGGACACCACTCAGTGCCACTGCTCCGGGCAAAGCAGAGAACAGATAGCAGAAGGTAAAGCGTTCTGTCACCAGCATCGAAGCTGTCCTGCAAGGATCCAACCCCACCTGGGACAGATCCTGCTCCAGCACACAGAACATCTCCCTCCCCCCAGCCAGAAGTTGTCAACGTAACAGAGGTCAAGAGCATGGGAAGGCAGCTCCTTGGGGCCTGGAGCTCTGGATCGGCAGGCACAGGAATGGCTTTCACTCCTGCCTAGCCTCTGTCAGGCAGGCACAGGCTCTGCATGTGGAAACAGAAGCCTCTTGCAGAAATATCCCTGGGGGAAGCCGGTGACCTTGTCTCCAGTGTTTTGCTCACTCCCCAGTCTCTGAAGGGCATCAAATCACCTTGCTCTACAGTACTGAAATGTTGGACATCTGCCCCTTCACTACAGTGATGGGCAAAAGGCTGAGCTACCAGAAGACACTAAACAACTCACTGCACTTCCCACCACTGCAGGTAGGCCTGGTCCCTGCAAGGGAATGAGAGCTCATAGGGAGCATCCATGGTGTTGCTCCACTCTGTCCTACAGCACAGGTTCTTCACAGTTACAGAGCAGGATGCTAACTGTTAGGAAGGTCAAGGAACATATCCAGAATCTCCTCTCCAGGTCACCTCTTTCTCAGCTTCTTCCAAAGGAGAGGTCACTTGATAGAAAGGGCAAAACAAGGAACTGGGCTTAAAACGAAACCTTTGAAAAGGATAATAAAGGAAACAAAAGCCATAATCAATACAAGTGCATCTGATCAGACGCTAACAACGTCAGCCTCTCACAGGCTACAGCAGAATCCCTCTGTGATGGATCTAACATTACAACTGCCAAACTAGGAGAGTCTCTCCCAACTGGTGCAGCAAATCAGGCCAGATAAATCCCTCTGCTCCTGGCACAGCTTGCAGTCTTAGGAGGGAAACATCTCCACAGAGGCTGAGCCGCTAGCCGGAGTCTTGGCATCCGTCTGCAGGCGAGTACCATACATCGTGTTGCACACATTCAGGGAGATGCTGAGCCAGGCTCTGTCCTCCACCGTTGTTAAGTCACCCCACAGCACCACACCACTTCCACGCTCCTGAACAAAACGTGTACTCAGGCCTGGTTTTAGGAGCTGCTTCCCTGCTTAAGGAACCATATTCCACCCAGCAAAGGCAGAGGTCTTTCAGCACATGGCTTTCTCTCAGTCTGGGACATGGCCCAGGACTGGTAGCATCAGCTTGCAACAGGCCAGTACAGACGGCCAGGACTCAGTTTACTCTGGGATGCCCCAGGGAGGATCGGAGGCTGCACATGGTGCGAAGGGGAAGGCGAGGGCCTTGCTGCTTGCTGGCAGGGGGAAGGTAAGCTCCCTCTTACCTGGAGGACCTGCTATTCATTCCAAATGAATCTTTTTTTTTTCTTTTTTCCTTAAATTATGAACAATATGGAGAAATCAAAAGCAACCGTGTTTGGTCCAACTCCTTCCCTCCCAGCCCCTCGGCTGATGCTCTGTGGGGCCTGCTCTCACAATCGGCAGAGGCAGAAGAGGGTAGGAATGAAGACACCAAAGGCCACCAATATAGGAAACATGAGGCTGCTGTTGTCCGAGGCATAGGGGTTTGGTGTGCGTGGGCCTGACTGAACCCGGTTCTTATTTGCCTGTTTTTTAACACTTGAGCCATCATCATATTCATCTTCATCATCATCTTCCTCTTTTTTCTCCAGACCTGGATGCGGCTGCAGCTTTGGAACATCTGTTGGACATGACAAAAGGTTGCAAGGCAGCAGGATGTAACATGGGAAGTCACCCGAGTCCCTGACTTCCCCCGTCCCTGACCCAACACGAACAAGGACAACAGGGCACCTGACACCACATCAACACCACAGCCAGAGCATCCCCCCTCACAGAGGCTCACTCGTCTATTTCTTTCCTCCATGACACAAGAGCATCTAAAGACCCAGTACATAAAGAAAATGACAGTATTCCACCCCATCTGTATGTTACACAGCAGAAGTTATGGCACAAAAGCACATTTGGAGCATGCACAGTCAGGTACCACAGCTGCTCAGTGAGATCTAGTCAAGAATAAGCACTTGCTACCTGCAGGGTCTGCAGACAGAGGTGCAAACAGGAATGGGAACAACCCTTTCCACAAATGGTCCTACCTCACATCACTGCACTCCCTTAACCCCAGCTCTATCAGAGCACTCAGACCCAGTCCTCTGAGCCTGGAGCATGAAGTGCAGGTCCCCACACATCAAGGTTCCTCCTGACCACACGGTTATGTACCAGATCTTCAGCATCACTTGGCAACTCCTGACCAATAGTAAAGTAAACTGATGCTTTGGTCAGCGTGGGGTCCTAAACCTTCTCTGTTTAGGAGCTAGAAGAGCTCCAATACAGGCTTACAAAGAGGGTGATGGAAGACCAGGGACTTTATTGAGCACTCCCCACTGCTGTGCAGAGGAGCTGATAGCTGGGGAAAAACCCACTGCCTTGTCCACAAGCTGAGGAGACAGAACAAAGCTCCAGGTAAGAAACACTTAATTACTAGCTAAAAGATCTTTGTGAATTGCTTGACTGCAGGGCTGCTGCTGACATGCAAGGCCAGAGGGAATTTATCTGTAGCTCTAAGCTAAGACTGACCAGAAGCATTTCCTTCTTCTCTGCCCTAAACACAGGGAGTCTCAAACCACATTGTTTTTTTTTCTTATTCCAAAAATGCAGAGCTTTGTGCACTTGGAGGAACAGGAGGACCCTATGCACCTATTTCACTTTGGAACTGCACTCTGTGGGAACTTGCTGAGAGAGGAAACATTTTTGGCAGAGGTGGGTCAGCAAGAGCTATGATCTCATGGTCTGAGAAGCAACAGGCGACTCTCCAAGGGGGAAGAGCCTTCTGGCTCAGAAACTGTGCTTACCTTCCACTGTTCCTTGCAGGATGTATAGGGCACAGATTTTTGGATTGTCATAGTAGCCCTAGAGAAAGCAAAGAAGGAAATCACTGCTGCAGACCTGAGGCAAGAAATACTCTCCCCCCCTACCATCACCTCTCCTCCTTCAGCACATGCTTCACATGGCTGGGGCAGAAGGGGAAAAGGAAGCCCAGGGCTCTGCACAGAAAAAGCTCATTACCTTTACAAACTCAATGTGGAGCTTCCCTGTGAACGTGGAAACCTCTCCCTGGACACTCAGCTTCCCCTTTTTAATACTCATGGGAATGATCTCATCGTGAGCTGTGCTGTGTCCAACTCTGTCAAAAATGTCCAAGTCCTTCACCACCACGTGGCCATTCAAGCGAACATCAAACACCTTCAGGGTGGAAGAAATGACAGTGTCAGGATGGATTCAGGCATGTGATGGTTGAAATGGGAACTCAACAGGAAAGGTTTCTGCCTGTTGTGTACCCAGGACTAGAAAGCACTGCAGCATCCACTGTCCCACCACACATGCTCCACTCCCTTGGGAAGGATTCAGAGACCAAAAGCAGCCAGGTAAAGACACTGAAGCATTAACTTTGCTTTCAAATACCCTGAAATCTGCCTCCTTCTTTCAAAATACCCCCTCCATCTGCTGTTCAGAATGGAGAACAGCACGACTTTATTCTGATTTGTTCACACTTTTCTTTCACATCTTTCCTTCCACCTACTGGCTGTGAGGACCTGCTCCTACCACCCCAGGGTGCTGGGCTGCACCACACCCTAGGGAGTGAAGCAGTTTCTAGCTAACAGCCTGCAGCAGAGCAGAGGAAACAAGCTAGTGAAGGAAAGGGTTTGAAGGAGGTAAAATGCCGAACTGCTAACCACATCTGTGAGTTCAGAGTGAAAGTCCTCCTCAGGGCTGTAATGACTCAACCTTCACTTAGCACCTGGGGAATCCCAGCACAGCCACATGAAGGAAGAGGAACCAAAGGTTCCTCGGCCCTTCAGTTTAATGTGAGGCTGCTTTTTGCATCCATTCTGTAAGCCAGCCCCACCAGTTCTGCTCCCTGAAATACTTCTCTGGCAGGAAGGCAGCACAGTGCTTAAGGAGCAGGGCTCTAAGGAAGCTGATGGAGTCAGGGGAAAGCCAGACTAAAACACACACCACACCTCTCCCAATTCATCACAGGGCTTTGAGTTCTTTGTGCTTCCGCTTCCATGTCTGTACATGAGGGATTTCAGAAGTGACAAGGATTATTCTTCTCTAAAGAGCAATAAAGAGGGTTGAATTTAACTCATGTTTTCAGGATCAGACTGAACCAGGATGAAGTCTTACAACATTGCTGTTTGAGTAGGTTATCTAACCCAGATCACCTCCCTGATTTAATCTGTACAATACTTCCTCCAGCACAAGCCTGCTCTCAGATCAGGAACAAGCACTCAGGAAAAAAGCAAAAATCTCTTCTCAAAGCCTGAACAACCTAAAGAGATCATAAAGCTCTAGTGTTAGTTTAGTTGCCCATGTTTGAATGCTTTGTAATGCCATCTTCCAGGCCAACTGTATATGTGGAATGTGGAAGACAGCTCAGTTTCAGAGCCCATGAAAGCTCTGGGGGTAAGTTAACCATTAGTGCCTCAGTGCCTTCCTTCATTCCCTTCTCCAGCATGCAAAGCAGCAGAAGCAACCTGAACACACCCAGTCTTAGCCAGGAATTCACATAGAAGAGACAAGCAAGGAGCTGTTGCTTACCTTCTGTTGAGACTGTGCAAAATAGACCTCTGCAAACTTCAACACCAGCACATAGTCACCCTCTTCTTTGATGGGGACTTCGTAGCCAAAGGTTTCCTCGTTGTAACGCTCAGT
This sequence comes from Melopsittacus undulatus, assembly GCF_012275295.1. Lineage (NCBI taxonomy): Eukaryota > Metazoa > Chordata > Aves > Psittaciformes > Psittaculidae > Melopsittacus > Melopsittacus undulatus. The sequence goes on along the minus strand of NC_047538.1, from coordinate 12,185,505 downwards.
CTGGTACAGAATCTGATCTTCTGCATTGGACCTCAAGATTGGCAGCTTCATACCATAGTCAGAAGCTGGGTTTCAAGCACAAAACAGTGAGAGGAATGGTTAATTTGAGCCACATGGAAAAGACACTTTATGCAGATACCCTTGAAGTGCTTAACCCTTGCTTAGGCCCTGTCAGACCTGTCTCCCCTCCTTGTTCTGACCAGGAGGAGGCACTACTGGAGCTGAAGCAGAGGCAGCCAAAGCCCCAGAACCCAGGTCCTGCAGAAAAGCAGATCTAGACCTGCTGTAGTCTCAAGACACAGCAAACTTACTTGCACAGCTTCAGAAAGAAGAGCCTGTCTCACAAACAGGACCGAGCCAAAGGACTTGGCTATTGACTCCTGCTTCAAAGAGGAAAACCACCTAGAATATTTTTACAAGCTTTTCAAATCACAAGCTGGGTACAAACCCAAAACAGTCGGTGTAGGACTGACTTGGCTCATTCATCCAACAGATTTGAAGTTAGCAGTCGATAGCATCAGGTTTTAGATGTGCGAAAACCTGGGGAATGGCAGAAGAAATGGAATTTTCTGCCATGAATGGAAGAAAAGCATCACACATCTTACAAAACCCCTTCTTCTCACCGCATCTATGCAATAACTGCCAGCTTGAAGACAGGAAGGAAACAAGAAAGACATCCGAAAGTTTCAAGAGCACCAGCAGCTCCATCAACTCAAATGGGTGCTGTCTGCAGGCACCTGAACAACCCCCTTAGAAGGGCCCAAACAACTTTTCCAATTGGGACAATAACCCAGAAAATAACAGGAATAATCACATTTGCCTCTTCTCAAGTCTTTATTTCATCACCTCTAGAGCAGCCCTCAAATGGCCTTAACCCAACTTGCCATTTTGTTGTGTCACAGTTACTGTACAAACTGGTGCAAGTGTCAAGAGCTTCAAATCAAGTAATTCCTCAGCAAAGCACGGGCAGGAGGGAAGACTGTGGCCACTGGCACTTCAAGCAGGGGAAGCTGATCCATACCAAGTTCTCTGCTGACACTTGCCACTTCCACCCCATTTCCATGGGAACAGACAATGCATCAGCCAAGACAAAGCAAGGACTACAAACCCAGCCTATGCTGCAACGATGGAGCCAATGCAAATGAGAGGAAATTAATGCCAGTTCTGGGTCTCCTGTTTCACTCAGGCAATCTCCTGCTTCTCTTTACCACTGGGAGCCAGGCACAAGGACTGAAGACTCTAATCACCAGCAATACAGAGGTGAAAAGTTTAACCTGTCCTCCTCCACAGGTACTTCTGGCCAGCTACAGATTACAGTGATAGCAAAATAAGGACTCCACAGCAGTCAGCTCCTATTAGAGGAAAGCCTGTATAGGAAGAAAGTAACTAGAAGGTAACTGGAGAGAAAGACCTGTCACCTGCACATCACAGGTCTGTTGACATAGCTGTGGAAGTGAGCTTGATTTGACAGGGCTGGATGTGCTGAGGTAGCTGAGCATTGAGCTGCCACTCAACAATGTCTGGCACCTGGTAATTGCCATCAGCACATTTTGCCCTCCAGGACAGAGAATCTGAACTGAAGCTTGAAAAGAAACCCAGGGTTTAATTTGCCCAGAAACGCTATCCTCTGGCCTTGCTTCCTCTCAGCCAGTATTTCTGCTGTAGCCATTACATGCCTATCAATACACAGAGGAGCCTGGAGTAATGTGAACAATAGTGCAATAAAAAGCCATTGAGGGAAAAGCAGCTGAGAGCTCAAAGGGGTAAAGTCTCCTCCGCTGTGCCTGGCACCACTGGCTGGAGCAGGATTACTGTAACAGCCTGGCTGTCCCCAGAGGAAGGGCATGGCAGCGTGCTTCAAAAGAGGGCCCTTTTTTCTCCTCTGCTAAACCTGAACTGTTCAAGCCCACAATGACATTCAAGCCATACATGTGAGAAGTCTGTAAAGGGAAGCTGACCTACAGAGACCAGGGCACCTTGAGTGACTGGAGTGCGGGCTTCCACGGGGATAAAAGAGCTCCATGCAAACCGTGTTCATATTTAAATGTGACCTTCCCTGTATGCACTGCATCCCAACAGCTCTCCATTCAGGACGGCACTCCTGCAGGGTGAGCAATGGCAGTCCCAGCTGTATAGCACAATCTCACCATCCTACACAGAAACAGGGAAGGTCAGACTTTAAAAGTCAACGGCTCACCTCCCCTGCACTCCACCACCCACCTATAACTGGCAGCAGGAGCTGCTCAGCACAGCTTCACTTTCCAATGAATTTGTTAATTACCTAAATTCCAGTGCACCAATTATCAGAAACACACAAAATTCACCCAACCAGAGCAGTTTCAGGGGAAGCAGAATGTGCAACCCAAGTGCAATATCAGTTCTGCAGCCTGTCCTTACTGGTAGATATCAGATTTTACTGATTCAGTAGCTAGAGCAGCTGATCTGACCCCATCTACTTCTCCTTCCGTCCCTGCCCTGTTCCTGAACACTTGCCAGGCCCGGAGCACCTTCCTCCTGCCCTTCCCCAGCACCGGGGCTGCATCGAGCAGCCGGCGCCGTGCTCCCCCGGCTGGCACCGCGCTGCTGGTGGCGGGCATCAACCGCACCGTGCGCCAGGCTGCGGAGAGGGGGCAAAACGTGTTCTCACTCTACCGAGCGCTGCGATCCCGCGGTGGAAACTGGGGTTTTTCAGTGGAAAATGGGAAGAGACAAAAAACCAGGAGAAAAGCGGCTGCACGCGCCCGGTCTGGCAGCCTGAGCGCTCCCGTCACCTTCTCCAGCCGAAATTCTACTCCAGCCTGCGAGGAGCCACTTCCCCTCAGGCATTACACAACCCACAGCCCGAGGCAGGGAAAACCAGCCCGAAGCTCGCAGGGATCATCCCGCCGACACCGCAGCCCTGGGCCCGCGCTAGCCGGGCCCGGAGGGGGGACGGGGTGGCCGCGGTCCCGGCGGGTGCTAAGTACCGTGCCGGGGGGTCTCGGCCTCGCTGTCCCCCGCAACCCTCTTCGCCACGCCGGGCGCGGACGGCGGAGGGAGACCCCGACCGCGGGCCCACCGGAGCACTGCAGCCCAGCGCGGAGACCCACCGACCCTCCGCGGCGGGGCCGGGGCAGGCGGGACGGCGCCGGTGGGACGCGGGTCCCGGACCCCCGCCGAGACAAGCGGAGTGGAGCTGAGCTGGCACAGAGAGCGGCCGCACCGACAGCCCCCCCGAGGGGTGCCCGCGCAGCACCGGCGTCCCCCCCCGGCCTCACCTCGGCCCACGCGGCCCTCGAGCGGGTCCTTGCGGAAGTGGATGCCGTTCACGTCCACATGGGCATCGCCACCCGCATTGACGGCCCACACGACGCTGTCGGCGAGGCCACCGGCCGCGCCCCGCAGCACCGGCGGCAGCAGCAGGAGCAGCAAGGGCGGCAGCAGCGGCGCCCCGCGCGCCCCGGCGCCCACCATCTCGGGCTCCCGGCGCCGCGCCCGCCCCTTCCTGCCGCCGCCAGGGGGCAGCCTAACCCGCTGCCGGGGCGGAGCTCGCAACGCCCAATCCACGGGCCGCAACGCGAATATTAATTTCTTGCTCGTTTGCCACTGGGTAACTGCAGGGCTTAATTTGCATATTCATAACCCGCAGAGCCAATGGGCAGCGGGAGCGGCTGAGCAGGCTTGGTTGAGAGGCGAGGGGACGGCAGCGTGCTGCGGCGGGAGCGGAGAGGGCAGCTGGTTCTGCGCGCCGGTGCTGCCAGGGGCCGGTGCTGCCAGGGGCCGGTGCTGCCCGGAGCCGGTACCGCCGCCCGGGGAGTGAGGCCAGGGTAGAACCGACCCCCGGAAAGGGGCGATGGGGACGGACCGAGGCTTCCCCGCGGCACCCCCTGAGCCCGGCGAGCTCCGCTCGGCGCCGGACGCCTGAGGGAGGAGCTCCCCCCCTCCAATCAGGGAGCTCCAGCGCGGCCGGAGCGCAAAGCGCTGTGGGACGGCGGCGGGAAGCGCGGAGCCGGTCGGTTGCCGAGGCAACGGGCGGCGCTGCGGTGGGACGCGGCGGAGCGGGCCCGGCACAGGCGCGTCCCCGGCACAGGCGCGTCCCCGCGGGCTTGGGCGGAGCTGCCCGGCTCGGGCACGGCCGCGGCGCCTGGGGCAGCAGTTGGGGGCGGAGCTGGGACACGCGGCCCGTTAGCGCCCGCTGCGCGCTGAGCAGCAGCTCCAGCACCTCGGTGCTCTCCGCCTCTGCCACGGAGCGTGGGAAAAGGCAGCTGCCGGCCCGGGCCGTAAGGAGGGAGACCACCTCGGACCATTATAACCTGCATGGGAGGTAAAGTCTGCGCAGGAGGAAGGAGGGGAGCTCAGCGTTGCCCTGTGGCTCATTGCACAGGAGAACTGCACATTCAGTGGGGGTTTCTGGAGGACACTGGGGAGGGCTGGAGTGAACGGGAGAAACTCGCTTTGTGGCAGGGGAACAAATAACATCTGCCTCCGAACCTGCCTTTCTGTCTGATCTTGGTGTTCCTCAAAGCCTCAGGCACCAGCAGACCCAACGTCTGCACTCCAGTCGCCAGCTGTGTTAACAGCAGCTGCTAATTCCCAGTTACATTAATTTGGGTCTTCCACAATGCTTTGCTTTTGGAAATAAAGAGCCCTGCGGATAGAGAGCTAGAGGGGTTTGTTGGTTTTGTAACACACTTATGAGGTCTCTTAACAGGACACAGCCTCGGAGAAGTGAGCTCAGTTATGCGATAAGCACTCACCCCCTGTTCCCCAACCTGCTCTGACCAGGCTGGAGTGAGCCCCAGAGCATGTTCCTGCTGCTTTAACATCGGCTCTTGGGCTTGTGGTAAAACGGCCAGGAGACTGCCGTGCTCCTACAGCAGCATTGCAGCTCCTGCCTTAGGAAACCCCATCCAGTAGAGCAGTGTAAAATGGACACAGTGGGCACCTCTCCAGATTAAAGCCACCTCACACAGGTTCCTGGCAAATCATCTGTGTTACAGACCCCAGACCTGGCAGCATCTGATCAAATCCAGACTAATCTGTATCCCCACTGTGTCTGTGGTCTGTTGGGGGTCCCCAAAGTTCAGTTATCAAAGGAGTGCAAGCAGCCATGGCCAGAACAATGCTGTCCAGTTGGCGAGGCTGAGGGAGGCCTCATTAGAGCTCATTTGTACTGATCACAGATGATCCTCCCTAATGTCAAGATTTCTCAGTTTAAACTGCGATGTGCTTGGCTCAGGAGCACAATTTCAGCACGTAAACACTTTGTGTGTCATCAGACTACTGCCAGGAGCTGCACACACGCACAATGGCAGTGGGGGCTCAAGCACTGTCTGGCAGAGCCTGGCTGGAACCCTGGTGAGCCTCTCAGTGAGCTGGACTGGGACCTTCACTGCCTTGGTGGGCACAGGGGCCATGCAGGCAATAGCAGGGGCTTCATTACAAACCCACCATCAAACTGCTCAGCCCAGTCCAAACGTGCCTGTGAGCAGGAATTCAGACATGAGGGGACTGACTCCCTAACATTTAGGTATTGCCAAAGAGCTGCCAGCTGAAGGAACCTCTTTGGCTCCTGATGGGTTAACAAGGGCTGCTGGGAGCTAGCGCAGCTCATCCCTGCCTTGGGGCTTCTGTGGCTGTGCCAAGCCTGGGGTCCCTGTTGAGAACATCTCATAGCAAGATATCAGCAGCACTCCCATGAAAAGAGAAGAATTTCCTTGAAATGAAGAGTTCCCCTCCTTGAGCAGAATGGAAACCCACTCTCTTCCTGCTCTGTCCGAGGACTCTGCCTTTTTAGAGGGCAGGTCCCTGCGTGTTGCAATACCTCCTCTGCCTCCCCAGTCACAGCATCTTCTACCAACAGGCCAGGATGCTTATTTCCCAGGAATTGGCAGCCCACCATGAAACGAGAGGGAGTTACTGAGCAGCAGTGTGTGGGGAGGGATAGTGGTTGTGCTCACAGCACAGGAGGAGCACTTGCCCTGGCTCACATCTGGCCAAGGCCACTGGCACAGGATGGTGGACATGCCAGTGGCTACATCCATGATGTCCTACACTGCTGCCCCTGACTTGTTACTTGCGAGCACCAGCAACCTGATGCCAGCTTGTGCCTGGGATGTCAAAGACTCTGTATCCTGTTACTAATTCACTGAGCCATCAGTCCCTTGATGCAGGCTGCATTTACACCAGTAACCTACAAGCGAAAGGCTCAGGGTTGTCTTCTCAGTCCTTTGATCTCTCCCTGTCCCTTGCCATCTGTGTCAAAATAACTGAGTCTTGAACCAGCCCTGCCTGGTCCACCTACAGCCCTGATCCTTCACCACCAGTGTGGGACACGTGTTCTGGGTATTAGCCATTTCCTGCAGGAAAAAGGGATTTGGGATGTCCAAACTGGGACTTGGGATGTCCAGAAAGAGTGGCAGAGATGTGTGGGTCAGAAGCACATGCACCTGAACCACATGGGCTACAGGGCCCAGAGAGGACTGGCTCTGCCCTGCCATGTGGAGCTATTTGGAAGCCTCCCTGGTCTCAGGATTGGAGATGAAAGCAAAAGGATTATCTCTGCAATTAGATTATTTAGACTGGAGCTTTAATCTCTGATCCTGTCTGTGCAAGAAAACAGTAAAACTCCTTGGGATTATTTGGGGCTTGTTGTACCAGTAAAACCACACTTGCAGCAAGAGCTTCTGCTGGAAGAATTAAAAAATGAATGTTCTGGTGACCTGCCTTGTCTGACCTGTTCCCTGTATTGTGCTGAGACCTGACATGTTATGTGGAAGAGCTTCCAGCTTTCCTTGGAAGTAGCTGTGGGTCCAGGACTGCCTCTGCAATGACACAAAGGTGCCCTGCAACCACCCTTCCCCTGGCACTGGTGTCCCTGTGTTTCTTGGGACTACAAACACAGCTCTGCCATGGTACAAATGCAGGGACACCAAGGGACACTGAGTGTCACTGATCCCCACAGGCCGGCACAGTCACTCTGCTGCACGCAGCAGTGCTGTCCTCTTGCTCTGCACACACGAACACGCATCTTCCTCAGTGAGCTGCACTGTAAGTGAAGCACATTTGTGTGCCAACACTCCCTATGGCACACACAAGCCTGTGCAGGTCTCTCCCCCCTGCCAGTATTTTCCTAAGTACACACATAACTTACTAGGACTCTGGACCCTGTTCAGTTCATCACCCTCCTAAGCACAGTACAGCTGCTGTACCAATAAATGTGGAGATCTGTAAATACCCATTTTCCCATTTCTTGGCTCACACCCACATTTCCAAGACTGGACCAGCTCCATAGATACACACATATAGTTTGCATACACCCACTTGCAAACAACTCTTCTGCTGCTGCACTGCCATGTACTTATCTGCATTCCCTGCTTTAATGTGCACACACATAAACCTTCCCCAGTGCACATGCCTGTGCAAACAGGAGTACACATACGAAATACAAGGAGAAACAGCTTTTCCATTGCTGGGATATGAGCCATTGCCGCAGTTATGGTGATTGGCACAGCAACAGGACAGCGTAAGGGAAAATCCTCCTCTGGGACATGGATTTGTGGACCTTGAGAATTTGAAAGGGAACCTGGGAAGTGAAAGACCTGAGATGGAGGAAGCAGGAGGATATTGGTCCTTAACCTCCCAGCTGGAGTAAAGGGAAAACTGAGAGGAAAACAGCTCCCATTCTCACTGAGAAATGCACAGTGATGATGATGCCCTTTGAAGCCAAGCAGAAATTAGTCCTGGCAACTTGTAACTGAGAATCTGCATAGAGAAAGAGGATAACCATAGGTCTGGCAAGGTAGGGGAAGGGAGCAGGAGGTAGGAATCATGTTGGGGTAAGGAGAAGGAGGTCGATAGAGAAGAATAGGGCCTGGAGGCTGCTGTCATGGTCACTGCTGCATATATCTGCACCATTTTGGAGTGTGAACAAGCTGGAGAGCAGGGCACTGCCAGACAGGGAGGATCAAGGGCAATCACTGGCACCAACAGCTCAGCTCCAGCAGCACAGCCCCCACTGTGCATTCATTCACAGCTGTGTTTGAAATCATCTGAAAAGGAGTGATGGTGGCTACTGCTGCCTATCCCCATCCCACCCAGCTCCCCTCTGTGTCCTTTCTCCTACTGTTCCTTGCCATAACACCATGGGGGCTCCCACTTGCCCCTTTGCAAGCAGGGGGAATGCAGGGCTTGGGGACCCTCACACTGCTCTCACCACGAGGCATCTCCAGGCCCCCAGCTGCAGGCTTAGAGGCTGGCAGTGAATCCCATTTCCTTGGCAAGGACTCGCCTCTGCATCCTGGTGCCAATGATGGCTTGTGCATCTGCTGAAGCCCTTCTCCCCCAGCCCAGCCACCACCTCTCAGGGACATCCAGACATCATTTCAGCGTGCATATTTATCGCTTTCTCCCCTCAAGACATGTATTTGAATGTACTCTTGGTAAACATAATCACAGGAGATGCGAAATACGTGCCGGGGAAGCATAAATAACTCCACACAGATAGACACACACACATAGACAGCAAACACAGACACGGTTCACCAAGGGAAACCAAGAAGTGCAGAGCACGCCCTGAGGCTGCCACCAGTCCCAATGGCTTTGCTCTCATCCAGCAAGCCAAGAGGATTTCTCCTGCTCTTGCTTTGCAGCAGCTGGTGGGAGAACAAAGCTGGGGAGGAGGAGTCTAAAGTTGCAAATATCCCATGAAAGCATCATGGCAAGTCCTGGCTCTGCAGTTTCCTGCAATCATTTCCAAGGAATGGTTCCAGTTGTAGGAAGTTGCAAGTCTTTCACAGTGTGAAAGGGTGGAGGGGCATGGGGACCACCATGAGGGAGGAGCAGCAGGTCATCTTGCAATGTCCCAGTTGCAGCCAGCCGATAAACCTTCACATGGGAACATCGGGGCTAGATGCTCCATCTAGGTCCTCTTCTGCCCTCTCTAAGGTGCTGATTCTTCTTTAGCTGAGAATAATCTTCAACGGGACATCATGCGAACAAACTCTGCAACCAGTAAGAAAGGACAGCCCTGAAGCAGGAGGCATCCATGGTCCCCAACCCAGCTCTCATTCCCTAGAGAGAGCATGCAGCCGGGCACAAACCCAGAGTCAATACACTGCCAGCAGGTCTGTGCTGCTCCGTGACTGATCCTGGAGAGCTCCCACAGAATGGGCTTTAGTCCTCGCATTAGATATAGTGACAGGAGCTCACTAGCAGGTCAGTTCCTTGCCTTGGACTCCCTCCCAGCTAGTGTACAGTCCTGTATGCACAAGCAGCTCCCTGTGAGACACTATGGCAAGTGTTGTCTCCTCTGTAACTTCAGGGGACCCTGATTTATAGTCTTGGGAACACAGTATGGTTTCATAGTAAGCTTGCCACTTCACAGAGACAGCGTTGTGGGAAAGCACTAGTGTTTTGGTAGGTACCAGCATTTTTACAGAGAAAAGTTTACTTTGATGGACTTTAGGTTTTTAAAGATACAGGCTAACTGTAAGGCTACCCTGGATCTATTTCTTCACCATCCTGCAGCTTGTGAAGTCCATTACAATTGTTCAAATGGAGTGTAAATGCCATCGGATATAAATGTGTTTTCAGTCTGCACTTGAATTGCCAAGGAACTAATAACTGCAAAAAGGAGGGCAGTGGAAATTACCCCCCTTGACTTCTCCTTTTCCATTGATGGAGCTGTCCTTTGATAACTAAAGCAGTAACTCACAGAGAAAATTATACTGGGATAGCATTCCATGTATTTAAGCTGTCTAACACAATTTAGCTGTAGGAAACAAGGAGAGCTACTGTCATGTAATCAGCCAGTGCATTAGAACAACTGCAGCTACCAGATATGTTCCAGAGAGACACTTCTAGTTTTTGAAGCCCTCAGTAATCCTGGGGACAGAGGCTCTGTGTGATGTGGGAGACCCAGGAATACTCTGAGCCAAAAAAACAGTCTATTTAATTTTAATTCAGTAGTTCTTCACTCTTACTGCAAAGGGATGTCTGGGTTTGCACTAGGAAAACAGCAGCCTGCCACGCTCTCACACCTTCCAGCTCTTATATCCGCTTAGCTGTCTGCTATCAACTGCTTCCCTTGCCAGAAACACTGAGCTCTATTAATACTGCTCCTGCCATGGCTAATAGCACTCTGTTTTTCCCAAGTCCTTCTGGCATGAAAAGTGAGAGAAGAAATGAGTTATCTCTAGGATTTAACAAGACACCTCCAGATCAGATATCTGCAGTCCCAGTAAGCGTATCTGCCATAAAGGCACAGAAACAAATTCTCTATAAACCCAGATAGCAAGGTGAGCCAGAGGAAATGGAGGCTGCAATGCATTCTCCAAACCAATCTAGCCTCCTCACAGCTTTTGCAATAGATTTATTGTCCCATAAAAAGAAGGCTGGCACAGCATGTGTGCACCTAAATCTCCTTCTCTGTGACAAGGCATTTCTCTTACTATGCTAGGATTATGAAGACCCAATTGAAACTGAGATGCAGCAAGAGATGATACACAAATGAATACTTCAGCTGAGGCATTTCCTGCGGGGGCCAATGTTCTTCATTTTCCTCAAATGACTAGGAAAGAAAATCTTGTGGTTTTCTCCATACTTCAGATACCTGGGCCCTGAGCATGCAAATCTTCCCTTCTGCTTCTGCCTCTGAGCTGAAACTCTGACTCACCCCACAGCAGATGGACAGGGAGCATTTATCCCTTCTCACCTTCAAAATCAACACGTCCATCTCCATTCAGATCCACATCCCGGATGATCTCTTCAATATCCCGATGGCCCACCTGCTGCCCTAGAAGCTTCTTCATGGCTTCTCGCAGCTCACTGGTGCTGATCTCCCCATCACCATTGGTGTCAAACTGTGAGTACATGAAACATACCATCAGGGGAAATACACTTAATGGAAATGGATCTTGCTCTGGGCTGGATTTTGTACTGTCCTGCTCCCAAGTGCCCTGGTTTTCCTACATTTCTTTTGTGTCCCTCCTTTTCCTTCTTTGTGTGCCTTTTGGATCCAGTCTGTTTTCTCCTCAGAAACCCCTCGTAACTGCTGTGTCTGCACCAGCTTTCCTCTTCCTTGCCTCAGGGGCTCCCTTATCTTAGTGACTTTCTCTGCTCTTCCCTTGTTTCACACCTGGCTTGGCTCTTTCTCTGTCTTGTACTGCTCTTTCTCCTCCTCTTCCCCAGCGAGTCTCCTTCCTGTCTCCTGCTGCTCACCTCTCTGGGGGCACACGGTAAGGAACACTCACCTCTCTGAAGGCATCACGGAGCTCTTTTACACCAATCATGTCTGCAGTTTCTGCTAGCAGCTTTGGTCCCATCAGCTCAACAAAATCTTCAAAATCCACATGGCCACCCACTTGGGACAAGACAAAACATTGTGTGTAAGAACCCCATATGTTAGCCAAGCCTAGCACTCACTGCACTTCTGTGAGCCCCGCTGGTTCTCCAGGAAGCAAAGCACAGAAGGTGCAGGACAGTGGAAGGAAAAGCAGGGTTAGTTTTACACTGTCTTTGTATTTTCTGGATTATGGGGTAGGTGGATGAGCCCAAGCTATTCCTTCCTAGGCTGCCATGGACTGTCACATCCTTATGGCATCACATACTAGGATTTAGAGGCTTGATCATTTCTAGTGCTTATAACAACCCTCTGCTGCGCCTGAGCCAAAGGGTATGGCTAGGGCACAACATAATGTTCCTGCATGGCCTGGGCAGTGCCCTGCAGCAGTGGTGGAATCTTGCTCCATTAGCAGTGCTAATGTATGTCCTACTGCTCGTTCATAGCATCAGTCCTTTTTCTTGTTTGTCCCTATTTAAAAGCTGGCAGTAACACTCTCAAATTCCTAACTGCTTGTGTGCCAGGGTTATAGAATCATAGAATAGTTAAAGTTGGAAAGGACCTTAAGATCATCAAGTTCCAACCCCCCTGCCATGGGCAGGGACACCTCACACTAAACCATGGCACCCAAGGCTCTGTCCAACCTGGCCTTGAACACTGCCAGGGATGCAGCTTTTGTGCATGCCTGGTTGTGTATGTAATAACTGTTTTCCTTCCCCTGACCATGTAAGTGTCCTTTTTACATCATCATGTGTCAGAAACAACATGTACTAAACACCTTTTTTCCCCACATGGAGAGTAATACCCTGCACTGCCACAGACACGAGGCAACAAAAGATGATGATGAAAGACAAGGAGCACAAACACAGTGAATATGACACATCTGTCACATACTTCCATGACTCCAGCAGCTGCTCCCATCTGACACTGCCAGCACAGCTAGCTCACAGCCCATCCCCAGGCACACAGCTGATCCACCAACCACTACAGAGTGAACAGCCCACCCGTTACCCATCTGACCAAAGCTTCTCCATCTTCCTAGGCTCTTTCTTCAGTCTGACACCAGCTGACAACAGGTTCAATATGACAACACCCACAAACAGAGCACTGATGTCTAACTGCCCACATCAAGAGCAGTTTTATACCTGATAGCATAAGCATGAAGGACAACCCTTCCACTCACTGTTCCCATACAGAACAGTCCACACAATCCCTTTGTTAAGCAAGAAACAAAGGCATCAACTCCTGGGGACCACAAACAAACAGAAGAGATGACAGGGAGTGAAAATGAGAATCAAAAGAGGGAGTCTGGGGGAGGGAATCCAAAGGAAGAGACAGCAGGAGACTGAAAAAGCCCGTTGCAATGATGCAGGACACAGCAGTAGCAGTGAGGCACAGCTAGGTGGATGTTACTCACAGTTCATGTTGATCTGCTGGGAGAGCTCTATTAGCTCCATCTCAGTAGGCATGTAGCCCATGGTTCGCATGCAGTTCCCCAGGTCCCTGCAGTTAATAAAACCATCCTTGTCTTTATCAAACTCCTTAAAGGCTTCTCTTAATTCTGTGGGAATAGATCCAGAAAGAACAATATTGTCAGTGACAGCTTGAAATAACTTTTCCAAGAAACCTCCCCAGAATCAGCAGCACTTTATGAGGTCAGACTCCCTAAGACAGTCCTTATGCTCCCTTTGCAGATCTCCCTGTAAAGACCAGTGACTGGAGCAATGTTAAACTCCTGTACCAGCAGCACTGCTGACCCATTCCTTAAAGGAAAGCTTGCTTGGACTACAAGATCACAAACTGATCATTATTAAACTGCATTCCCTAAAGAAACTGAAACAAGTAAGTTTTCCCAACTTCTACCCCTGCACTATATTATATACCCTGTAAAACAGCTTTCCTGGAGTCGTATACTATTGTATCACACTCTACAACACTTTCTGTCAGAGCTGGGGTGCACAGCAGTTCTCTGACAGCCAATATCCCACTACTTTACTTATCCTCCCACCCTGACGAAGCTGGAATGGATGCAAATTCCTTCACAGTCAGCACTCTTGTAGTTTTCTTTTGCTGGGATTTCCAGGAATTATTCCAGTAATCATCTCCCTCAATTTGCCCCAACTTATTTTACCCATGGGGCCAAGCTGGAAGGGCCTGCCAGTAGGAGCAGGTTTTCCTTGGGCAGGGAGAAAGGTGACACGGAAGTGACAAATTTTACCTTCAATTTCTTCTGGACGCAGTTCTCTATCCTGCAAGACAAGAAAACATTACGTTAAAACTGCTTGTTTGCCAAACACACAGTTTAAGAACAGCACTTATTGGTGCAAACAGTTCTGGGACAAGCCAGAAAGCAAGAGAATGAACAAGAAGGTGATGACATGTTTAATACCATCTACCTGCCAAGGCTCCCCAGCTCTCCTCCCCAAAGACAGGGGTGTTATCCTGCACACCTTCCTGGGGAAGCCCCTCTCCCTCTCATCTGCTGACAGGGGGATGTCAGGTGCTCCCCCAAAACAGAAGAGACCTGGGCCAGCACAGCAGTAAGTGTGGCCTCCCTACCTGATGGTACTATGAGCACCTTCATGAAGCTCCTACATCACTCCCCAGCACCAAGTCCTGGAGCAGACACTGTCCCTGCAGCAGTTATGATCTCTTCTAGAGCTCTGACTGTATTTCGTACTGCAGCTCCTGCTGACAGCCAGATCAAAACAGCCAGAAGCAGTTCCTGTAACCAGCAGGTCTATATAATCATCTGCTTGGATCACTGCTTGATACCTGTCCTTCTGGCATGGCAGCAACAGCCACAAGCTTTCTTACAGCCCACATCCCAGTGCCATCTCCTACAGTTAGTTCTCACAAAAAGGTAGGAGCTTCTCCCTTACCCCAACCTCAACTCCATATACAAGCGCATGAAGGCAGACACACGACATATACATCATCAAGGTCATCTACAAACAAAACAGGACAAGGATTCACCATGTTCAGGAAACACTGCAACTTCAAACATCCAATTTGAATTTCTTGGAAGAAGGGGAAGGATATAAAAGAGTATAGGAAAATTCCAACACTGCACCAGGAAGAAGAGATGAGCATGGAAACGCACTGCTTTCTGGTTTAAACGCCCTTTCTAATTCCTTTCATGGCTCCCAGGCAAATCCAAAACATCTGAGAATTTGGAAACACAGAAACACGATCTCTTTTGTCGTCTCACTCTCGGCTTTTCCCCTTAACCATGGGGAGTTTCTCCTTGCCTTCCAGGTGTCCTCCAGCCTCACCACATGTCCCTGGAGACGGTGCCTTTGATCAGTTTGAGGATGATCCTTTGTTATTTAACCACAGGCTCCTCTGGAAACTAATGGCAGCTGCTCAGAGTGCCTAGCAAACTAGGACACACACTGGTTAACGTCTGTGCAGAAGTGGGCTGTGCCAGAGAAACGACCAGCTTGCCACTCATAACCTTCCCAGAGGCATCTCTGTGCTGGATGGAACTGTTGGAGCGCGCTGGCTCTGCCATTTCATCCTTCACAGAACTGGTATTTTCAAACATGTCATCCCATTTGTTCTGCTTTCATCAACAGCAAGTAATAAAACAATTCAAACTCTTCAGACTGGATGCAGAAGGCATTATTGCCCTCCTGCCTGAGATAAAACAGCAGATGAGAACCACAGATGATCAGTACCAACACTGTGTGCACCTCATTCCAGAGCGTGCGGACGTCAACCCCGAGGGATCCTGTGGTGTGCCAACAGCTCGGCGCGGCAGCAGATGCAGGGTGTGATTGCCACGGTGCACAGGGCCTGTGGTCTTGTGAGAGCGGCTGGGGCAGGACCCAGGCCTTCCTCTAGCACAGTCATCACAAGAGCATGGTCCTCCTCACTCACTGAAGACCACACTGTAACCGACACCACTGACACATGCCGGAAGTGGGGGCTTCAGCACCAGCTCTAATTCTGCACATCAAGGCATTTGTGTCTGCAGGGCGCTCAGCATATCTTTGCACATGCAGACTGTAGCATCAGAGAGCCACAGACTGCAAATGCAAAAGGAGGGGGAGGGCTTACGTCCCTCCAAAAATCTGACTCAAGCAATAACTAACGTCATGAAGAGGTTTTCTGTTTTAAATTTGAAAGAAGAGCCCCTAAAATGATAAAGGAGGAAAATTGCTTGGGAAGAAATGGGCTGAATCACTCCACAGCTTTTGGAGAACATATGGAAAGAGGAATAAAACTCTTCAGAGTTTAGATCCTAGCTATGAGCAGAGGTGACCCTCAGAGAGTACATTATACATAATGGTTTTACCCTCATTTATTTCTTTCCTATGCACAATAAATCCTGTTGGTTTAGAGAGTAAGTAAAAGTAAAGCTGTTTATCAGATGCACTTATTCTACATCAGGGTAGTTACAGACATCACTAATCCTATTCTGGAGGCTTCTTAGGGCACTGTGAGTTTCCACAGCCTAAGCAGGATGGATACCTGTCCAGCTGTGAGCCTCCCACTAGAGAGCTGGACCTATCTCCTATATCAGACAACTCTGTGTATGCCAGCAAATGTGCTTGTGTGAGAATACTGTTTTGTGTTCTAGTGAAGTGGCACAAGGAATATGTGATCACTCCATGGCTGAAGGTTAGGAAGAACAAAAGCCCTTCTACCAATAATGACAAATAATGACTATTTTTTGTGTTGCTGATTGAAGAAGATGTTTCAGAATTAAAGCCCTAGGTGCCTCATAAAGCTCTAGATAACCATAGCACAAGTAAGACAGAGATTTACAGAGGCAAGAAAGCTCTGACTCTCAGGTAACTGGGGCGAGCTTCGTTTCACCACAGGAACATGGAATGCACCAGGTGAATATCTGACAATGCACATATTCATTCATACATATCCATAAAAACAGTGCTAATCATACATTTGTCTATGTCTTTAAATTCATGCTAATGTAGGAATTAAATGTTTATGTAAAAAGTATGGTTTACTTCTTGTAAAGGTATAGTACTGAGGTGCATATCTATGTATATCTAACATGTCCAAGTGCATATATTTGAAATTACATACAAACACATATTTGTATTGTTTGGATATAAATGCATTCATTAGCTGCATATGAACACATAGTTACAAATAGGTGGGACTGAATGGACAGATGTGGTTTTGCTATCTGTGTGTGTATATGGGTAATAGCTCCTGTTAGTGTAAGCACTATCTGCAACTATAAGGACAGACTGATGTTCTTTGGTTTATCTGGCTGGGATTGCTGCAGTGTCAGTCTGGGTATGATAGTGCGTAAGAGATAAGCATTTGGGTATCTATGAGGAGGCAGATGCATACTTATTCCTGCTGGTGCTGGTGTGCTCACTGTGAGCTGATAGGAACAGTATCAAATATGGACAGCTTGTTCCCAATACGGATGCTCTGATTTGCATTTAAGTGGCTATTTAGGTCTTAAATGCCAATCTGAGCCTCTTGGAATGAAATGTGGATGTCTTGCTGGAATAGCAGCTTTGAACAGTGGACTCCTCCTGAGTCCATATGATTATGTAAGTCCTGAAGTCCTAAGTCCTTCTCTTGAGTTCATATGATTATGCCTACTTGAGTGTAGGCTTGGATCTAACTTCCATAGCTGCATTTTTAGAATCCTCCTTTCTTGGTGCTTAGGCACGGGGGGTATCTCTGCACAACCTTCAACTTAGACATTTGCCTGTGATTGTATCTGCACTTGGAGCTGGAGCCGGGATGCTCGAGACCCAGGGCTGGGGGTTACAGAGCTCCACACAGATGGAGCATGTGGGCAGCTCCGCATTCCCCGCTCACATCCACATGGCTTTGTGCACGTCTCGCCCGGCTGGGTGTAACTTACGTACAGGCTGCCTGTTTTCTGCGAAGCCCTTCCTCAGGAAGATGCATGCCGGCCCCAGCAGGTTGTGCATGACGGCGCAGTTCTGGGCCAGCACCATGAGCGGACCCTGGTACTCGCAAGCCGACGGCCCCTCTTCACTCGTCTGGACAGCCTTATAGCACGTCTTCTCCTCATGGCGGATCTTCCCAGCCAACAAGCAGCAAGCAAACAACACAACAGAGGATGTTACCTCCCCATCTCGCCCAGCCCTTCCTCTGAAGTTCTACTGAACCGCCTCGCAGAGACATTATTGCTAAATTTCCTTCATCTGGTCCACACTGCGTCCCCCCCACCGCTCTATGAGGATTTGTACAGAAGCAGTAAGTCCAGGAGTTCACTTCCAAAAGCTGACAGAAATACAAGCAACCAGGAGAATTTCACTTTGAAATGACATCAAACTCACAGCACTGCTCACATCTACCCAGACACAGCCAAAAGGGCCGTGCTCCCACTATCGGTCCCAGCGTTAACAATCCCTTGAATGAGCTGCAAAGGGCAAGCACAGCCCAACCTAACAGTACGTGTGCCAGCCTGTGCCCAGGGCAAAGCTGCTGGCAGAGCCGGGTCAGCGAGGGCACCCCCAGGAGACCAGGCAGAGCCTGCACAAAGGCACTGCGGGAGGCTCCACATCACATTCCAGCCACACAGCATCACACGCTTTGTAATGTTATTAGAAGGCCATTTACAGCATCAGGTGGCTCTGCCAGCTGCAGGGTCACTTCTAATTAGTTACACCCTCAGGGTCTCAGGCACTTACTGCACTGGCCTCTTCTAATCACTGACAGTCCCAAAGTGGAGATCAGGCACGGGCACCACATTTTTGTCTGTTTGCATCTGCACACGTCCTGCTAAGCTGTGGCTCCAGAACAGCACTGGATTTTATAAGGAGGCACTGCTTTCCTTTTATAGAAATGCATTTCCCTGGCTCTGCAAGAAAACTCTTATCCTGATATTCCCATGCAGCTATAAAAAGCCAGCACAACCCACAGGACCCTTGGTTTTATAGAATAAACATTAATCACACATCAGATTCCTCTTCAGGAATGATTCTACTTTTACAGACCGTGCTCCCAGGGGTGATCAGAGAAGCTCTGTCAATTGTCATTGTCTCTATTAACCCTTTCCTTAAAGCCTGAGGTGCCTTTTCAGGCTAAAAGACCAGATATACACACATGCCCCATTCACACTTGTCCAAGTCTATTGTATCTACTTGCTGCATCTGCCATGTGCTATTACATTGCACACATGGTTTGGAGTTTGCCTTTTTGTACAGTCTTATACCAATCTGCTCATGTATAATGTCATGTGAATATCAAGCATCAAAACAAAAACAACTCAAAAAGCAAGCCATGGAGAAAGAAAATGATGAAGCAGGAGAGCAGTTTCATTGCAGTCATGGATGAGGAAGGAATCTGCCCTGATTAAACCTGACACATAGGACACTTGTCCTTAAAAACCTGAAAGATGAGCATCTGTCCACAAATGGCATGTTACCAGCTCAGCTAAATGTCAAGATATCTGTGTTGAACTGCACAGCTTGGTGCTATCAGTGCAATGTATTTTCAAAATTATCAGCTTTATTTCCTGGCACATTTTTCAGTTTGATACACCAAATACTATGAATCACTTAGAACAGTCCGCATCAGTTCTGGGTTTAACTCCAGTGAAGCCACATGACAGACTCATCAGGCCCCACAGCCCCTGATGCTTGTTTGCTGGCCTTTCCAGTCAACAGAGTCTTACCAAGCCACAGAGCAGCACTACGGAACAGTCACCCCATTACTTTCCTGTGTGGAAAGGGATTGCCAGTTGATGAAGCAGTTGCCAAGAGCCACCAAGGATCCTGACTACACATCCCACCGCAACACCAGGACAAGGCACTTGGCTCAGCGAGAGCCCAATAAGGGCTGCTGCAGGCAGGATTTGTGGCATTTGATGTTTCCTCTGCCAGCAGCACCCCCTGGTTTCTCCTGCAAGTATCCCCTCAAGTTCCTTCCACCATGTTCCTCCTACAGCCCACCAGAGCCATGAAGGAAGCTGTGATATGGGCACAGAGCAAAGCAACGTCAGCTGCCCATTACAGGGGAAATAGCAGCATGCATGACAAGGAAAATACAAGGACAGGACTGGGAAGCTCAGGCTTTCCCTGTCCTTTCCCTGAGCAAAGGGCCACTACCCTTCCTATCAGAGTGCAGTCCCTGGCTGTGTCAGACCGGCAGACTGCAGAGAGGGAAGAGAACAGGCTGACTTAGAGATGGCTGCAGAGGTGGTGATGGGTGGCAAAGTGAGACCTGGATGCTTTTGACAACAAAAGTTTTGACTTTTCCTTTCTGCACAAAAGGGCTCACTTCATTTTCCTGCCTATGTGTCAGAGGGACTTCATAGAGCAGCAAGCCCAGGGGGGCTTCATCCTGACAGCAGTGCCTCTCAGAGGGAAGGGCAGCCAGGCTGGCTGCTGGCATCACTGAGGGGACACTGTGACACTGAGCACTGCCACCAGAACCGGCATGGTACCCCCATGTCAGCCAGTCCCAGACCAAGCCAGCCAGCACCCCTGAGTGACTCCTGTACTTCAGGCTGAAGCCATGTATTCAAGAGATAAGTCTGTAACCCAAAAGCAGCTTTCACACCCGTGGTTACAGTCCCTCTTCTTTACCATTTCATCAGAATGAATTTGCCCAAGCTAAAATCTGAGAAAAAAGATTGGTATTACAAAACAGCCACGTGAAGTTGTGAAATGTTAACCCAAACTATTCTATAATTCTATGTTAAGACAGATCTGCAAAGTCTCCAGTATAACTGTGTGTTGTGATCAGAAAAACAGCAGGGACCTAGGACCTGTTGGGATGAGTGCCTGAGGCCTTAATACATGGCTAGCTGGAGTAATGTCTGAGAAATACTCTAATTCAGCTCTGCAACTTTCTCTCTGTAGTCCTGCCATCCCAGGCCTTCTAACTAGGCACAAAGTGTGTTATTTGAAGCAGCGTTTAGGAATAAAGCATAAATTACCTAAAAGACTGACGACAGAGCTCATACGTTCTTGAATCCATTTGGATTCAAGCAGCCTGGCCACACGTCATTCTTTAATTGCAGTCGCCTCGATCATGTTGAGCACAGCTGCAGCCAACGCCTTTTATTGCGAGTTGGAGGCATCCTACAAGCAACCAAATTGGTTTTTCATGTGTGCAACATTTGGGTGAATTTCAACTACTTCTGCCTTTCCCTGAAGGTCACCCTGACTTAGGGGATGGTCTCAGCACTGCCTCACTGCCTGGTGATGAATCCCCATCCTGTGTGTCCCAGCTTCCCCACAGCAGCACTGTGCTATTACTGGCTCCGCTCACAGCAGCTAAGGTAAAAGCAAACTGTGTTCCTACACAGAAGAGGCAAATCTCTGACCAAAAGAAACTCTCTGCTAGGGAGGTTCTCCACCAAAGAGTTCCCCCCCAGAGGGAACAAGGTCTCCCTGATGTCAGTGGCACTTCATTGTCAGCAAGGTCTCATGAGACCTCCTCAGTGCTCTTCATTGCAATACTTAGGATGCTTAACATAACTTTTTCATTTACAAGGAGTGAATTGCAGCTTCTTGCTGAGTTGCTAGATTTGCAGCAGCAGTATGTGAGAACAGTGTGGCTGACAGGTACATGGTGCATCAAGACCTTTCTCAGTGAAACAAGAAATTTTTCCAGGACACGTCATTCCCATTTCAATCTGCTCCCTAACAGCAGCATCATTCCTGAATCTAATTTGTCCTGGGATCACTGCAAAACCTCAGCACAGAGCAGACCATGAGTTGAAGACTAACAGATACACATGGCAGCTTGCAGATGAAGTCCAGCTGGGCCCAAGCATGTGGACACATGGGCTGTGCTGATGCGCAACATGATGCACGTACATGCAGCCAGGGCCCAGTGCATCCACTCACAAACAGAGGCATGGACAAACAGATCACAGAGAAAAACGTGCTTCTGTACCCAAACACATACCAACAAAACCAGATGTGTGCATATGCAAGGATGGATTATACATAAAACGCATGTATGCCTACATACAGATGTCAGCAAGGACGTCCACCAGCAGGTACACACACACACAGAGTGCTGTACAAGCAGGGATCCGTGTATGACCCTATATACTCACAACAAACCCTGCACACCTGCTCGCACACCTCAGGATGTGCACATAGAGACACAGAGCGCGAAGGACACACATGTACTTCAGATGGGCTCATTAGGTGTGTGGACTCTTACACACCAATGGAATACGTACATGCACCCATTCCCCTGTACATGAAGAGATGTCCCTACAGGAGCAACACACGACTAAACTCATGCCAACACCTTCCAACTGAAGCACATGCACACAAACTCACACATACACACGTACATTAAGGTGCCCCTACAGAAGATGTGTGGCAGCATGCTATGGACATTGACAAGCACAAGCTTGCATGTACCCAGAGGACTGCTGTGTATACACACACAGCGGGAGACAAGCCTACTCCTGTGCATGCATATCCACACATTGATTTACACACGTTATGGCTTTAATGGCTGCTCTTGTACGAGCAGCTCTTACAAAAAAAAAGTCTGGTTGAAAAGAGCTGAACCCTTCACACACACCTTTATGTTTCTCCCACCTCCCATTCCCTTCTGCCCATCCCAAGAAGCAGGGCTGGAAACACACAGCGCACTTTGATTCAGGGAACATACCTTTTTAGAGAGATTTCTCAGTGGAGACTTCACACAGTTGCCCATAATATGTTGAGTCTGCCTTTCCGGTGGACTTGGTTATAAAGGAACTGAAGCAACTGATCCCATTAAAGGTATTCCTTGGGAGCAAAGCAAGAAAGGCAGTGCCAGGCAAATCCAAACAGCTACTGGCTGCTGGGGCTTCCCTCTTCAGGGAGCTTTTTCTCTCTCTGCCTCTCTCTGTGTTTTTACTTTATGTTCACTTTCTTGAAGAGATGAAGCAGGAAGGAGAGGGAGGGGAGAGAAACAGACAGAAAGAGAGGGAGAGAGAGAGAGAGAGTGAGAAGGGGAGAGAGAGGGAGGCGGGTGTATAATCTACATCAGATTAATGTTCAAATCCCTCCCACCCCCCTCAATCTCCAGGCAAGATTGTTTCACTCATGGGAGAGGGCTGATTCAGGGGGAATTAAAAGAGAGACGCACAGCAAGAAATGATTTCAGTGATGAGTTCAGTGAATCCAGCTAGTTTGGATGCACAGAGCCTTTGAACATCGCATCCCTACCCACCCCCTTCTAACTCCTCTCGGGTTTTCAATCACTAGAGAGCGCGGCTGGCCAGAAGGCAATCCACTTAGGGGCTTGGAGCAGAGTCCAGAGCTGGTCTGGAGCAGAAATGGACCATTTATCAGGGTGGGACCTGTTTCAGCTTATAAATAGCAGAAGTCTCTCATTCTTTTCCTGCCACGGAGGAAGCAAGCCTGGAGGCAGCAGTCCGGGGGCCCTACAACACTCAGCCCCAGGCTAGTAGCATTTAACCACAAGGGAGAGACCTCGAGCCAGCCTTGTGGTAAAGTTTTTCCAGCTCTCTGGAAGTCAGCTGGCGGTTTACCTGCACAAATCTGCCAACGAGGGGCTCACAGCTGAATCCTAAATCTGAGCAGCCCTAGGCTGGGTAATGTGAAGTAAGGAATTTGGATATCATATCCATCCGTTCCATTGCCAAGCACCCAAGTCTCAGAGGCACACAAAGGCTAAGAGGCTCCTTAAGCTACAGCCAGCTCCGAACTCTGGACTTAGACCTGCTGAGGTAACAGAATAACCTCTGAAAGAAAAGCGATGAGTCCCCAGTACATTTTCCTCTGATCTCAGGCTGAACATAAAAGCATTCAGTCTGAAAAGAGATTTAAACGCATTAAAAACTCACCATCACACCCAGGTAACAGGATTTGAACAGGATGGTGAATGCACCCTTAGCTAGGAAGCCACAGCAGCTGCAGCTCCAGAATGATAAGAAGCCATGGCACATCCTTCAAGACCTGTGAAGACCAAAGTGACACTGATGCTACACCACGTCTATGCAGCAGGCAGGTTGGACTCAGGTATTCAGCTGAAAGACTTGGCAACTTTCTTTGCTAGTGTGGTTCCAAACAAAAGGCTTTACAAAGACCCAACCCATGGACTGAGTACTTGCACCACAGGCTTTTTGTGAAGAAGCCACAGACTCACTCTCCAGGCAGTTAAAGACAGAGAAGAATGACCTGTCAATGTCACAACAAAGCAGAGATTTCCCTGCTTCCATCCTGATGGTGCTGTGGCAAATTAAAAATGATTGTAAGGTGAATCAACAGTTTCTTTAGAGCTTAGAGGATTCTTCCACCTGAGGAGATGAGTTTAGGAGTCCAGACAAGAGTCAACAAATTATCCAGTCCTAGTCACAGCCATGTAGGACAGTGTTTCTTGCTTTTCCTTGTGCTAACCACTTCTCAAGAGTGGAGGCAGTGGAGCAGCCTCCCCTCAGATCCCCTCAATGCCTTCTTCACTGGATGGCCTGGAAGGGACCCATACAAAGATCCACAGGACCTCCAAAGAAAGAAGCTGCAGTAGCAGATACTGGAAGACACCCCTTGCACCAGGGCAGACTGAGAACAGGACAGAAGGGATTGGGAGGCTCTGGTCTGGAAGACCTCCATGGTGGGCTGGAAAGCAAAACTGTTCCTGAGCTGGGCCTGCCTCCTGCTGTCATAGTCTGAAGACCCCTGATGCCCAGGAAATGTACAGTCACTCCTTGGGGGCTGTGCCAGCCCTGGGCCTCTCAGCAGGGGACACTGCAGGAGGATGCTGAAACTCTCAGCTCTTCTCAAGACTGCCATCTTTAGCTCTATTTCTCCTTCCTCTCTCGAAGCAGATAGTGGGAGGCTGATCTACCCTTGGCCAAAGAGCTGGTCGTTAATAATGTCCTCTGTCAGCTGGAGCCATTCCCCAGGCTCCTTGTTTATTGACGAAGTGCTTGTCTCCCTTGAGCAGAAGCTGCCACACAGTGTGTGAGGCGCCTGGGCTCCTTCCTGAGACAAACGACTCCAGTTCCAGAGCAGAGAGGAGAGAGAACCGCCTCCCTGCCGCTAATGAATCTCCCCCTGACAGGCAGTGTGGAAGCCAGGAATGCCCTGCAATTCAGAAGTGCCCATCTCCTGCATCCCCCCAGACAGAAAGAGTGGAGCAATGGAGTCAGGCATCTCCTGCCAGCAGAATCCATCACAGCCCCCCAGACTGTCATGGACAGCTTTGGAAGACAGCCACTGAGCGTCTTACAGAGGCTCTAAAAGTCTCCCAACAAAAGTGGAGATGGTCATCCTCTAAATACTCACTCGTACCAGAGCATTCAGAGCCAGCCACCATGGCATGCTGCCGTGTCTGCCTGCTCTCCTGCTTTTCTTCCCTGCAGTTGCAGGTGACTGTGTGAAATGCACAGGTCAGAGTGAGAGGGCTGAGACCTCTGCCAGGCTTGGCAGGGAGTTTACAGTCCAGGAAGAGAAGAGGTGATGGAAACCTGCTTGCACCACGTTTGCAGCACAGTCACAGTCCTTCAGCTCTACAAGAACTCTGGCAGAGCTGCAAGGGGCCCAAAGGATGCAATTATTAACAATTTTCCCACCTCCTTATTTACTCTGGATCAATTGGGCAGCACATCACAATCCAGCAGACAGACCCTGCTGACCTCTGAGGAGGAAAATCACTGTCTACATTGGAATCTTGTTCCCATCACCACCACACGCAGCTTAGCGACAGGCAGGAAAGTGAAGCTGGGAGGAGGGTCATTAGAAGATTAGGTTAGAAGGAACATATTTTCTCCCTCCCTCCAACTGAGGCTGCTGTGAGAGAACAGGATGCTGAGAATAAGTGTGTCAAAAACATTTGTGTGTAGGTGCTGATCTGTGGGCATGCCTATATCTGGGGTAGTCAGTATGTGTGTGGGAGGGCTGCACATGCATGTATACTGGTTTTCCCACACTGTTCTTTGTGGCAATCATACTGTTCTCTTAAGGTCTGGGGCTCTGCTGTAAACTTTCTAAACACTGGCAGGAACTTTGTGAAATGCAGCTCTTGCTATGTGCCTGCATCCCCTCCTCTCCCCTGAGGTCCAAGGTGGAGAGCAGAGACCCCAGCGGATGTGGTCTGGCACAGAGTGAGGTCCCAGCTCACAGGAAAGAAGCATTTGGCACAGGGACTGGCCTGAGCATGGAGCAGGGAGGAGCCTGGGTGACTTGGCATTGAACAAGGAGTGAATTAGGTGGTTTAATATGTCTGGATTCTTTAAAAAGCAGCAATGCTGTGCTTTGGGCTAGCCCCTTTGGCAGAAATGCTCATTTCGTAAGAAAATGTTGGATCCCACCACAGCTAATCACTTGGTAGCTGCCAGAAACTTTATCCAATGGCAGCAAGTATCCAACAGCCACAATGGAAAGAACAAAAGTCAATCTAAAACTTGGGATTGCTTATCAGAGAGTAGCTTTGCTCGGCAAACATTCTTCCAGTGGAAGTATGGATTTGTACAAGGGGACTGTTCAGATGCCAGGCCTGTTTCTGTGCACAGTCTTTCACCTGCTGGAATATCCTATCAGATGGTTGTTCTCAACACAAAACAAACTGCAACAGGGCAACCTCAGTAGGTAGGAGGGTTAATCTCTGAGGGAGTACATCCTAAAGCAAGGAAAACTCATTCTTAGCATCTTTGCACTGAAGTCCGTCACAGAATCAAGCAGCTTGGAAAAGACTTTTTACCTATGAGCCCTTTGCATGCTTCAAAGATTTAGTATTTGAAAATACATCACCTCATTTAAATCAACCTAACAGGACAAGAATTTTTGATCTATTTTTTTCCTATCACAGAATGCAGAATGCATCTATTGATCCGTAGCTTTCAAATCTGCTCCCAACCACCATTTAGCTGGTGGCTATAGATCGGTATTTTGCAAGAAACAACCTAGTCTTGTTTCCTAGATGACCTCAGCTGAGCCTAAGCATTTGGAATAGTTATCATTGCCAGTGCTGTTGAGGGCCTCATTTCCAAGATCCCCACTGCTGGAACATGCACTGGTACTTAGAACTTCTGCAACTGGCTTCCCCTACTGCTGCTGCACATTGAGTTGTATCTTCTAAACTTGAATGAACTTTGGATGGTTTTGTATTCCAGTCAGACAAGTACAGGTCCATTTCACAGGGAAGCACCAGCAGGTACTGGTGGATGCAGTCCAGATCCTCATCTAGGGGGGAGGAATATTTCTGCAGAGAGTTTGGGAACTTTCTTTGCTGTCAGCTGTTCCAGGAAGAAAGTGTTGCTGACTCATGCTGTGCATAATATTCTCCTCCATTAGAGCAATTGGATCATATTCAATCACAAACAGAAAGGTTATTAAAAAGACCAAGGCTATTTTCCATCTCGCTCAAGGTAACAAAGCCTGCACTGTCAACTTCTGTTTAGAACAGCTTTGACTGTAATTAGCTAGTTTTATTCTGTGTTAGATGAAAAGAGATGGGACTGTGCCATCTGACACCATCCATGCAGATGTGGTCCACGCATTTTGCACTAGCCCGACTTCTAAGTCCCTGCACAGGAAATGTGTTGGCCAGAGCACAATGTGCTGTGGATATTTTCTGCTTTCAAGATCATCAATGGGCTACAAAAAGACAAGTACAAGCTAGACAGCCCAGAACTGCTCTGACAATTTGCCATGTACATGCAGTACAAAGACTGTTCAAAACAAACTTTACATGGTCTCTTCTTTTTGCTCAGGAATATGAGAATTGTGAATCACTCTCTGTCCATCTGGGACTACTGCAAGAGCAGCCAAGTGTGCCCTGGCTCCCTCACCTCTTCCCAAATAAAAGGGAGTCCGTTTCTGGCTGGCACACTGAGGTGCTACCGAAAGCATGGATGAGCAGAGGCTTGGGAACCAATACTAATACTAATAATACAAATGTGCGAAACCAACCATGCACATTTAGAAGGATCAAACTATCCCAGTACGAGCTCTCAACACTGCTGGTCACAAACTACCTAACCCCTTTTGGCATTATTTCAGCAGAACATAGGGGGGTTGATGGCAGTTTTCTACTTCCTGCCTTCAGCTGTTGTGACATGATGCTTCACAACATCACAAAGTTGCCTGTTCCCTTCCAAGAACAGAGAATGTATTTTGTCTGTGTGGGATGAAGCAATGCTGTATATTCTTTTCAAAGATGGCTGCAAGGTGCAAGGTACTCCAGGGGAGGAATGGGTGGAAGAAATATTAGAATATTGCTAATGACTTCATTCATAGCTAGCACTGAGTTTGTGCTCTCACGCTGGTGCAGAAAGCTACTGAAAAACTGGGTATGACCCTACAAGCTACAACAGCTGTTTTGTCTTTGTTTCTAAGCAGGGCATTTGATTGAAATTGGAGGATTACTCAAGTTCATGGGCATTGCTGTTGCTCTCTAAGGTCACAGGAATGTCAGGGGATTATTGAAAGGGAGCCCAAAGTTAGCTAGGCGTCTTTTACTGGATGCATACCATATAGCTGCTTGTTATTGGAAATCAATACCACTCATGGACTCATCAGGGAAAAACAGTTACTGAAGCTGGGATGCTACAAAGAACCACAGCTAATTTGGCTGACAAACCTGCAGCCCAGCCACTGTCTCTAAAGCAAAAGTCTTCTCTGACACTTTGTTCAAACCCAATATGCACAAGACAAAAACCAAGGTGGTATAGGATGGAATAGAGATGGAATGCACAGAGTAATTCAACTGATGATTAATTTTTTATTGAAATATTTTCTTCTCTCAAAAGATAAGCCGAATCTACCCAGGTGGTTTGTGTATTTCAGTGCATTAGATCATGCTGCTGTATATTTTATGAACGGAATATTTAATGACTGTTCTTTTAGCTTGGTTTTATTTTAATATCTTTCTATATCCTTTTAAAACAGATTTGTTTAAAAAGTAAATCACTGGCAAAGATTAGTGTTTGCTGGCAAACCCAGTGCAAGCAGGAAGCTTATCCATTGCCCCTCAGTGGTTCTGTACAGCTGGCTCACTCAAGCTCTTTATAAGCAATAAATGTGATACCTTTTTCTCCAAGCTGAGCAAGGGGGTAGTAGCTGAGTGGATGTGCTCAAATGGAACAATGTTTTTCTGTCCATTACATATAGGAAACACAAGACGTACCTTGGAAGGTATGGTGGGTGTCAGCAGACAGGGATGTACACACACAATTGGTTGTTGTAAGCACAGGAGTGAGTGCATACACATGTAGAGAGGAGGGTGTAAGCCCCCCAGCAACTTTAGCAGAGGCTGCAGGCACGCAGGCTGTGTGTATAAAGACAACACACATATACAGACACTCTGTGTCAGGCTACATGCTTGGACATGGCTGTGGCAACACATACAGGGATAGAACCACCGAGGCCGTACAAGCCCCATGCAGGTACCCGGACCGCTGTGAATACGTGCTTGGCAGTGAGCAGGACCAGTGCTCCCCTACATCACGGCAAGCAGGCGGCTTTCCCCAGTCTGACACGATGACAGGGGAGAGGCCAAGCCCCAGCGGGCCCTGGCCGGGGGGGGTGTGTACTAATGCGGTCCCGCTGCCCAGGGCAGAAGCCTCCCGCTGTCCCAGCACCCCGCGGCAGAGGGCGGCCCCCGAGGAAACCTTTCTCCTTCCACCCCCTCTGAGGACCCATAGGGGCCGGATTAAACCTTCAGAGGTGCTGTCAAAGAGGAGGAAGGGTCCGGTCAGGGTTTGGTGTTTCTGCCTCCTAACCTGCGTACCCACGGTCCACGCCAGCGCCAGGACTGCGCAACAGGATTAGCATCACTGCAGCAGTTGATCACTGTCAGCCAGAAGTCGTCTGCTCACCCCAAATTACTGTGCCGATGTAACACTGTAAATGAGGAGCTGCTTTGCCACAAGCCCTGACATGCTTTATTTGCCTTACACCATGGTACAACACACAGCTCCTGCAAACCCAGACCCTTCACCTTCGCCATCCCACAGCACAACACCTGAACGTTTCCATGACTGGCATCACCGCTCCAGCACAGCCCAATGCACTGCAGCCTCTCCTGCTAATACAGCTGAGAGCTCCCTTTCCTGAACCATTCATCACTTCCATTACTGAACCCTTGGCCAGAGCTCCCCGCTCTCTGCGGGTGGAGCTCCAAGCATGTCCTAATGCAGCCGCTGCTCTTGGGCAAAACTCCCAAGCATCAGCTTGGAGTCAGAATCAGCTGCAGCTGAAGCCACTGGAAGGAACAAGGTCACCCTGCAGATGAGGAGACAAGAAGGGTGAGAAGCTGGACAAGGCACTTTTTCCCTACCCGCTCCTGGCTGGTTTAGAGGAGAATGTTCTTGACACCTACTTCCTGCACAGGCAATGCAGGGACACATCCTGCCCCAACATAGGGACCACTTCTGTCATCCTGATTTACTGTAAGGTCCTGTTAAGACATGGTATGAAGAACTTAAGCCCATGAGCAAAGGAAAATGGAGCAGGACAAGAAAAGGAAAATGATACAGGAAATGCAGCAAGATTCTTTCCTATTTTAATGGTAATGTGGATGCTGACATTAAACAGGAATGGGAGACGGGTGCAGATAGGAGAGGCTTTTAACTCCCTGTACAAATAGAAATACAAAAGCCCCTTTGGCCACAGTGCTAACAGTAGAAGCCTGTAAATATTTAATTATTCCCTACAGCATTGTTTGACCCTGCTGATCCCCATGCTACCATAGGCAATTGACAGAAAACTGTTGGGGAATCACTCCACTGAAAAATTTAACAGTCAGGCAGGGTGTGAAAGCTAAACGGCTCTGAAAATGGTCAGGTCTCACATGGCAGGATCACTTGCAAATTAATATTGCATAGCAAAGGCCTGGAAAAAGGTCTTCTTAAAGGTTCCAGCTAGGCCAGTGCTATGGCACAGGAGGAATGAAGTGACAAGGATCGGTGGGTTTCTGTGCTGCAGTGCCCGTACTGTGCTGCGCTGTGAGCCCGGTGCCAAGCTGCTGCCACACTGTGGGTGCTGCTGCTGCATCGCTGCTGCCCCAGGAATCCTGCTGCCACAAAACTGCCACCCCACGCTGCTGTCCCAGTCACTGTGCTGCTGTTATCACACTAATAAACTGTCCTGCTGCCAGGCTGCCACCTCACCACCATCCCAGCTGCAGGGGATCACTGCTCCTCTGCTGTCATGGACATGCAACTGTTCAATACTGCAATGTTCTATAGCCACGCTGCAAGCACTGTAGGACTGTCATGCTATTCTGCTCTGCAGAGGTGATAGAAAGCTCCTTTTCGCTCCATGACACTCCTTTACCACTTGGCCATTCCAACACTATCCTGCTACCAGGCCAAAATTATATGGAACATTCTCCCCATGCTCACTTTTCTTGCCACTTTCCCACTTTGCTGCATTATCACACCTGCATCCCTTGCCAACTACACCCATGAATCACTGCACTGCTCTCACACTGCACACTGCACTAAGCCACTGCCATTGCAGGGCCACTTCAGAAAAGCACTGCTGCCCCACTGCCACATGCATCTGATAACCAGCCCATACTCACACGGCACTTCTGTCATCAAGTCGGTCTGTGGTGTTGCTCTCGTGCTAACTCACAGCCGTGCTTCCAAAACTGCAGCATGGTGGTAACACTTCACTTACTGCCTTCTGGTACAACGGGATGGTGCTGTCAGATCAGCACAGCCTTTTTCTAATATCACACCAGAAGTAATCACTGCTGTATAGAATAGCTCCCATCTGGAATATTGTATTACTACATCATTAGGCTGCTAAACTCTTCTGTCAGGCTACAACACTACACAATTATCACACCCATGCATTGCCAAACTGCTACCGCATGGCTCCAGTATCACATCTCTGTTCTGCCACAGGATTGCGTTACCACACCACCGCATTGTCAGTGCTGTGCTCTCCAGCACTGTGTGCTAACCCAGTATAAACTCCACAGCAGAGTGCTTCTCCGCAACTGTCTCGCTGATCCAGTGTGCAAACATGTCGTTAGGTTAAGGTGATATCCTAGCTTATACTAATACATCATTCAACTACCCTACATTTGTTAACTCATGTACTGTTTAATTACAAAATGGTAAAATGCCCTAAAAGAGTATTATTTTTATTGTATTATATTAGAACATCACTGTACCAATATAGCATAAGCTTACTTAACCAAATATCCCCGCATCCCATATCCTGGCAGTATCTTAGCATTCTCCTGTAGTGCATACCCACAGTGCACTATATTGCTGTGCTGGTTACATAAACACAGCACTTCTGCTTTTACTCTGTCTTTTTTTCTGCACAGATACAAATCTGTCTCCCTCAGACACAACCCTGTAGTCCTGGGCTGCTCCTTTTCGCTGTTACTGCAATAATGACATCCTCCGTGAAGTCATCCCTGCAATCTTTTCTGCGTTTCCGATTGTATCACTGTAGGGTCTGTATCTGCGACCACATCACTGCACCACCACGGAACAACAGGGTGAGGATGTTCCACAGCTGTACAGCTGGAGCAAGATATACTGGTGCTGCTGGACCAGAGCGTTCTGCTGCTGCAGATATGCATCACTGTGCTCCTCTCCTGCTATGTGCTGCAAAATTACTGTTTTAACTGTTTCACAGTGGGCTGTGTGGGCTGGAGAAGTTCTTGTATCAAATAAATTGTCTGCTGAGCTGTTGCACTCTTCTAATTGCAGCATGGAGCAGACTGGTGCTACAGCGCCTGCAGCCTTACACTGCAATCCTGGACACTTCTGCACCTATGACCCTTGCTCAGCCCAGGGTGCAACTTGAGTTCCTGCACATTGAAGTCCTTGCACATCGCAAAGCATCACTCATATTTTGACACAATGCTTAGCACTTGTTTCTTAACTCATAGAAATAAAACTTCCATCATCCTGTTCCATGATGGAATTCCCCCAGATCTTATCTTTAAGCCTTTATTCATCTTAGGATGAATATACATCATATCTCTCCTGCAAGCAGCTCTTTGTGTATTCTACATCATAGTTCCCTTTCTTGTATCCACAGATCCACTGTACATCCCTACTACAGCTCATTCCTAACAGCCAGTCCCAAATCCCCACTGGATGTTTGTTCTCTTGTAGTTACTTCAAACAAAGCAAGTGAGAGATGAACACAGAGAGAAATGGGAATAAATAATAGTATGCTCTAAAAGAAAGATGCTGGTGTTTCTTTATAAGCACTGGTGCAATGTACCCAGTGAAAAGAAGAAAACTGGAATTGCATCTGCCCCTTAAGAGGCATTGCTTAGCATTGCAATTACATTTTGCTAAGTTTAAGGCTTTAAGAACTGTCTCATGACACTGGGATGCAAACAGCAAAACAGGGAAAACAAAGATCCTGTGCAGGTAAGGACTGAGTTCAAAACCAGAGAGGTTTCTGTGAGCAGGAGCCCTGACATGGGTTAGTTTGTATTTCTGACACTTTGGGGACATACAGCTGCACTGACTTACAATCTCTTCTCAAACACATCTTTACTTTCCTCAGAACTACAGGTACAAAATCAGAGCTGAGCCCATGGATTGCAAAGCTTGGTGCTGGAAGGAATACAGCTTTCTGTAACCTGGCTGAGCACCAAGCCGCTCATCAGGCCCTTCCTTCTTACCACTACAATGTCAACCTAGACTTCTGGTACACAGAGGGTGGCCCTCGGTCCGAGTTAAACACAACCAGAACATTCATCAACAGCAGACTTTCAGGGAGGATGACAAATTGTCCAGGGAACAGATGTGCTTTGATTTTTCTCTGGAGAACTCAAAATGAACAGAAGTAGAACGCACTTCCTGACATCAGATTAAACAGATACAGGTGTATTACCCACTTCCACCCCCTTACAAAAATTCTTCTCCTTCTCTCCATAATCTTGAGTCCTGTAACCCACTTTAAAATAAAGCAACCTAAGGACAACGAACCCCACAATCACAATTCTGGTTTAACTGATCACTTCCAGGGCTGGAATTCAGCCGCCCAGGCTGCTGGCTTATACCTAAAACTGTGCTTCTGGGAGATTGCAGTTCCATTAATCTTCCTGGAGATTACATCTCCCACTAACATCCCTTAAATGGCTCTAAAAGAAAATTTCAGGCCAGTATCCCTCTGCCTTTTCATTTTCAGAGGGTAGTCCTGTTGGGTAATTTCACTACCAGAGGCAGCTAAAAGCAACAGCTTTGTACCAAAAGAGCTTGCAAACACCGAAAGCATCTGTTTCATCCTAACATAGTGACTGCGAAGGCTTCAGAATTGGGTCAGGATTTTTTTATTTTTTTATTTTTTTGCCGTTCTCCCCACTACCTTTTCCTGACGGCTTCTGCCATCAGAAATGATTCATCTGCTGATTGTACAGAAATGCACCATAAGGGGATGTAAACAAATCAGCAAAGCAAGGCGGGGAGCCAGAGAGATAGAATCTAATAAGTAAATACATTTTAAATATCCGCTTCTCTGACTCTCACCCTCAGCAGGCAGAGCCACAACTTCCCCCGGCGGCAGGGAAAGCACCGGCACTTCCCCCGCCAGCACCATCGAGAGCGCCCTCCGCAGAGCCCGGCGGGGCGGGCGGCCGGGGCTGCGGGCGGCTCCGACCCGCGCCCCCTCCCCGGGGCCGGCCCCGCAGCTCCCCGGCGGTGCCGCACCGCCGGGAGAAGTTCGGCAGGGCGGCAGGAAGCAGTGCATTTACCTGCGCCCCGGGGAGCGAGGGGCTCCCGAACGAGCAGGCGAAGGTCCGTGAGCGGGAGGGAGGAGGGGGCGCGGGGGGGAGCAGGCAGGAAGGGACGGAGGGGGCGAGAGGCGCTCTGCCCCTTACCTGGCCAAAGACCGAGCTGAGCATAGGGTGCAGCTGCTGGAAGAGGGGGTCCGCTTCCACCGACCGATCGCTGCCACTGGACTTGGTGGAGCACTTGCTGCTGGATTTGGACAGAGGTGAAGCGCCTTCCGAGAGCTTTAGGGACTCTCTGCTGGACCGCTGCCTGTGACTGTAGAAAAAGTCCTCCTCTGCCTCCTCCCCATCCCTGTCTGAGAGCTGATGCTGGTCCTGGGGGTGCCCGTGGCTGGCGTGCTGCGGGAGGTGGTGGTGATGCCTGGATGTCCGCACTGGTT
This sequence comes from Melopsittacus undulatus, assembly GCF_012275295.1. Taxonomy (NCBI): domain Eukaryota; kingdom Metazoa; phylum Chordata; class Aves; order Psittaciformes; family Psittaculidae; genus Melopsittacus; species Melopsittacus undulatus. The sequence continues at coordinate 12,151,140 of NC_047538.1, read as the reverse complement.
CCTTGCCGCTGCTTCTCCTTGGACCTCCTTCCGCCGGCTCCTGCTGGCTCTCCCCCCGTCCATGTGACAGCTTCCCCGCGCCCCTCGCTCCGTCCTCCCGGGCGCCCGGGTGGCAGAGCGGCCTGCGGGCACTGGGCTCCCCGGGGAGCGGCTCCTGGCTCAGCTCCCTCCCCGCCTGCCCGCCTTGTCTTCTGCCGTCCCGGGCGCGGCTGCCGCGGGGCTGGGGCTGGGCGTCCGCAGCCCTCCGGCTCCCCGCCGCCTTCAGCAGCGAAGTGCGGGACTCGCTCTTCGCCATGGAGGAGCCGCTCATCGCGGGGCCGCTAGAGCCGCATCCCCGGCCGGGCGGAGCGCTGCCGCTGCGGGCAGGGCTGCGGCGCGCCGCTCACGGCATGTCCTGCGGAGACCCGCTTAAATCCCGCACCGCGGCCCATGTGACAGCGCAAACAAAGGCCGCGGAAGGAGCGCTCCGGTGGGGGCTGGCGGGCACCGTTCCCCCAGCCGGGGCTCCCCCCTCCCCCCCGCCCGTCCAGGTGAGCCGCGGCCTCCCCCCGCCGGGGGCCGGCTCAGGCCGGGCCGTGCCGCCAGGCGAAGCGGCGCCGCCGAGGGGGTGCGGGCGGCGGCGGGCGGCGCTCCCGCAGCGCGGCGGGCGGGCAGGGCCCGGCGGCCCCAGGCACGGCGGGGAGGGGGGACCGCAGCCCCCCCCACCGCCCCCGGCGCGGCGGCCCCGAGCCTCGGGAGCATCGGCCCCGGCGGCGGCGCGGCAGTGGAGAGCGGGGGCAGCGAGAGGGGGACGGGGGATTGACCCCCGAGGCATCTCCCGGGGAAGGAAGGAGCTCGGTGCCCCTGCCCTCGGGCTGCCCGCACGCCTGCCCCTCGGCCGGCGCCTCTTTCCCAGCACAGAGCCAGCCCGGCGCTGGGAGCCAGCCCCCTGTGGGGGCCACGGCCCACCAGAGCCCCCCGCCTGCCGAAACGGGACCGCGGCGGATACCGGCTGGATAGGTCAGCACCTCTAGGGCTTATCGTTCTGACTGAGGGGACTCAAGTCTTGATCAGAACTCCACATTTCCCAAAGTTCGGGAGAAGAGGCTGGGTGCTGAGCCACTGACCCATATGGGGAGTTTTGATCCAGCCTTGGAAATGGACACAGAGGCTCATCATAAAAAAGACATAAAAATGAAGGAGTTTGTACCTAAAAAGCACATCATTTAGCATCTTTGTAATCAAACACAGGTAATTAAGTGGCAACAGGTGCTTCAATAATGATACTCTGTTTAGAAACAGTAAAAGATAATGGTGTCAAATCAGACATATGTCCCCAGTAACAAAAGGACCTGATTCCTTCTTGCTTATCTTCAGACAGTGATTGTGCCTCACTGTGAGACTTGGATACCTCAGCAGTTTATGCACCCAAAAAGATGAAAGTGTGATTATTGAATAATAAGCTTACTCATGCTAGCTCTGCTCTTGCTGGCACATGCCCAGCAGTTACTATGGGATGACACAGAATTTTCTGCAACAGCCCAAGTGCAACTTCTGCAGCCTGGGTCCCACTGTGGCCTGTTCTGCTGTGCCCCCACCATAGCAGGCATGGTGGTCAGGGCAAAGCTGCCACAGAAGGAGAATTACAGTGTGCTGTGTTCCCTCAGCTGTGCTGTCAGCACCAGATGTGCAGCAGCCATGAGCAATTCCTGCACAAGGTGCCCTCCATCCATCCTCAGGAGGGTAGAGAGGAGAACAGACAGATCCTTCTGCCCATCCTGTTTTGGATGCCTGGCAGCAGCTCTCGGTAGCGAAATGGGCTGTCAAAGGGATTGTGGTGGGGATGTTTGTCAAAAAGCAATTTGCCATTCAAACCTGAATTGCCATTTCAGGTCCTAATTATAGACAAGGTACCTTTTGGGGTTGGTCTGGGTTTAGGGTTTTTTGTTTGGTTTTCTTGGGGGGGGTTATTTCAGAACAGGCTGTTCCTGTTTGATACCAGCAGGGCAGAACCACTGCTTGTGGCTGGATGAACACGAGCATTGGCTTTCCCTACAGCAGCTGCATTGATGGAGCCGTGGCTGCTTACAGCGGTCCTTCTGCCAGGAAGCTCAGAGGTAGGAGGAGGCTGAAACAAACACTTCTCAATACCTCTCTGTCCCAAGAAAGTTAATTCCATCAGGATGTGACATTGCTTGTAGAGAAGCTGCCATTTCTGGAATTAAAGCTGGTGGTGAAGAGATATCGCTGTGAGAAAGCTCACACAGATTAAGATTCCTAACACTGCTGTTAACCCTGCTTGGGGTCTTTTGAGCTATTCCTTAGGGCTGCAGTGACACTTCTGTCTACAGGTGGGTTCTAGCTCCTTGCCCCAGTCAAGTGAACACTGCAGAACCAGGAGCAGATGCCTCATTAGTGAGAAGGGACTCACTAGTGCAGGTGTGATTCATCGCATTGGAGAGCACTTCAGGGATCAGGGCATAAAACTGCTTGACTAACACAGGCAATAACAATGCAGGCAGGGGCCATGTTACACATCCAAGCAACAAAACAGCAGCAGTCGCTGAAAAAACTATGAAATGGGCCAGAGTGAGAGGACAGAGCAGATACCTGGCTGTCCACAACACTTGTGTTTGGGTTTCAGTTGGAAACAGACCCCAGCTGTTCGGCGAATCTGTTGTACATCCTCCTCACAAATTCATTTTAGAGGTTCTTCATGTATCTCCTTTTCTAGACAAATTAATCTTGGGATCACAGTGGCTGCATAGCATCCACTGCATACTAAAGAACTAGCTATTCTGGAGTCAAATGCCAGGGAGAATTGGTGCCCGCTGCAGGAAGAAGCACATAATTCCAGCATGGCTGAGCGGTGAGATGCACAGGGACATCTCTCCAGAGAGCGCATGGCTCCTCTTCCATCTGGCAGCACAAAAGAGGACAGGCCTGAATCCTCAAGACACAAAGATTATATTATGTAATTATGTAATGTGAATGCTCGCTGCTTCCAGAGATGGAGCTAAGTCAGAGCTTTACATGAGTCAATCAGAGGCCAAGGCAGAGGGGTGCTGCACTTCCATCCCAAAGTAGGGGCATTCTGGAGCCAGTGAGTAGCCTGGGGCTGGGGGGAAGCACCACCTGCAAGTGTAAAATCCTGTCTTTCCTTAAAAGTGTTATGAAAAACATGCACGTGAGCAAATGCATGAGTGTTTTTGGGGGAAGAGCTTGATCAATTCTTTGTGGCTTCACTTGTGTAGAGAAAATGTTTGATAAAATAGAGAATACTGTTCTCTATTTCAGTTCAGAATACTGAACTCAAAGAGTGGAATGCAAGTTCAGTTAAAGACCACAGACTAGAAAGAGTTTGAGAGTGAAATAAGTGAGCACTGCCCATAGGAAAAAGTCTCCAGCAAGCTGGTGATGAGAAAGGCCAAAATGTCTGTGATTTTTTTTTGCAGCAGTTCTCTGGGCACTAGTTTCTTAGTGTTTATTATTTCTTTCACCTTCATTTGCAAGAATATGATCACCTAGGGTAAGTATGATATCATACCATTTGCCAAAGCACAGTAAAATCTAAGATGGACTGGACTGAGAATCTGATACTGATGAGGAATCTGTCCTGTAACAGAAGGTGGACTCCCTAGCCCTCATTTATGGCCTTTCCTTTCCCTTTACTATCTTCATTGCTTTTGAAGGCTTTCAGAAACATGTCATGTTTCAGTAGTCATAAAGATGCCAAGTATCAGTCTTCTGGCATATTGTATTTGGACAGGCATGTGTCTGCCTCCAGAGGAAGCAAAAGCACTGACAGCTGGAGATTCTGTTTGCTTGAAGACTTGGTATTGCTCTTCAAGTTTTACTCCACAGGAGAGGAATAATCCCAACAGCATTACAAAGGCATTATTGTTCCGGCTGTAATCCCTCTGCTCAAATCCACCCTGGTTACTTGCATCCTGATTGCAAATGGAGACCTTCCCTTTGCATTTGTCAGGATGAAACTGGAAGATGGATTGGAAGACACTGTTTACTATAGTCAAATAGCATCAAAGGGGAAAAAGGCTGCACTGTGGTCCTGTAATAAGGCTACAGAAATGGAAAAGTAGGATGAAGGGCAACAGAACAAAAATGACTGTCCACAGGAGGAATAGATGAATTACAGGAAAAACGAAGTTAGTGGAAAGCAAAATGACAGAGAGATGAGGGGAGAAGAAATTCATAGGGACACATGTGAAGCTCCCTGTACATTATAATGTAAACACACAGGCTGTGCTCACAGAGGTGGCAGTGGGAAAAAGAGGTAAGAGGAATCATCAGTGGGGAAGAGAGGAAGTGTTTCCAAAGAGAAGCAACAAACATTTCCACCCCAATGCTCGGGGTGGGGGGGCACAGATCTCAGCTTGATTCTACAGCTCCATGTTGTTGGCACATGAGAGGCCAGCCTGAGCAGGAGACCATGCCAGACACAGAGATGATCCCCCAACCCTTTCTTAGCTTGTTAAACCAAGTAACAGGAAATAACATACAACAGAAACTCTGCTGCTCAGTAGGACAGATACGGCTGAACGCTCCAAGCTAGCATGTGTGGCCTAACTTTAGCCAGACACCCAAGAAGAGACCAAACCTTCCCTACTCCAGACATGCAACAACAGTAAATAAATTTCCTAGAATTACACCTCACCCTCCCTCCTTTCCATGTGCCCTTTTTGAGCCTCAGTCCTCCAGTATGCACAGCTAGGAATGCAATTCATTAAGCTATTGTAGCTGGCTCAGTTTTGCAGTTTTAGTGCCCATGGCTGGCATGTGTCACCTCTTTAGTATCGGACATCTCCGCTGCCAAACTACAGCCAGCTTCAGAGTCACATCTATGTAGAAGTCACTGCTAGTGTGAGTGAACCACAGGACAGGCAGGAAGCACAGGTTCTAGGAGAAAAAGAAACCCTCTGAAAATCACTTGAAGCAAAACTGCCGTGGTTCTAACAGTGCCAGTGGTCCCTCTCTCCATCTGACACAGTCTAAAGGCATAAAATAATGTGCCAAATAGTAAATAGGAAAGGACTGCTCAATTGGTTGGCTTATCTTCCGCTTACATTGAAAGCAGCAATTAATATATGAAGAAAAAAATCAAATCGCTTCATAATTTTCCACTTCCAGATGACCTCAGCTCTCCTAGATAACAGCAAAGCTTTTTATGAGCCCATGCAGATGTTTTACAGCCCCAATAAACCATGTACATGATGGAGCAATCTCTGAAATATGTTCTGGACCACAGGATTATGGCTGCTTCTCAGAGAGACAGGTGGATTCTTCAGCTGCAATAAAAAAGGATCCCTGATTATCAGGTAAAAACCCTGCTTTTGGGTTTGGGTTTTTTTTTCAGGAACATTTAATCTTTGCCAGTTTAAAACAAAAGGAGGGAAAAAAAAGGAGGTTATTTATCAACTGCCTAAAGAATTAGTTCAGGGAATGGGAGGGAAAGAGCAGCACTGAAAGCCAGATATTTGCAGTCTGCTCTGGGTTGAAAGTAGTCTGGGGACAAAGCTGAACAAATTGCTCTTGCTTGTTCATTGCCTGGCAGCCTGATCTCTGGCCAGTCTCCTGGCAAAGAAAAGCTCTTGTGTTTATTTTGGGAAAGGGTTACTTTCCAAGGGGACGGGTATTAAGGTGTGTCAAGATTCTGATACATCACTCCTCATATTTTATTCTGCCACCTGGGAAATCAGAATAAAAGTAGCTGCTGCTTTTTATCCTTTGACCCTTTCACAACCACCAAGTAAAATACAGACTACTGCCATGAAGTAACTCAGTTATACAACATAAACTCGATTATACAACAAGCAGGCAAGAGTATGAAATAACTACAGTGAGCTGAAATTCATTTGGGATCAGCTGGAGTGAAACACTCATTATCTCCAGGGCAGCTGCTCTCTCTCCATAGAGCTGCTCTCTCTCAAATATTTAATGAACACTGATACTGGTACATAACCAGCTTGGTTCTGGTAGAAGATAGCTCCAGGGAGAGACAGGGTTTGGCACATCTGGCTTATAACCAGAAAGGAAGCTGTATGAGTGTGAAGTATGGTCAGATTTCTATTAGCAGCCAGTAGTCCATTCCAGATGAAAAATTATAGTCCTAGTACTGACACAAGAGGGTCAGGAACATGTGGCCAGTGGAAGAAGGACATCTTGTTTTAGTAGCAGAGCTGCTGAAAACTCCTGTGCAAGCACGTCCATGTCTCTGCTGAGTCAGGAGGCTGGACAGAGAGAGATAGGGAGCAAGATGCTGCTACCAGTGTCACTGGCACAAGAAACAAAGGCACTAAGGATTCCTAATCCTGAGGATCTATTGGGGGTTTTTTTCCCCAAGAATTTAATGAAAGACTCAATGTCCTGAATAAATTACAGCTCAGGAAGTTACATTCTGCTTAAATTACCCGGCAACTTCAGAGGAAGTCATTTGTCAACTCTACAAATATGTTAGGTACAAAATGATTTCCCTGTCTCACTTCAGAGGTAGTTGATCTAACAATGTCTCGTTACTATAGTTATATTCAAGTATTTGAGCTATATTGAATAATGTAGGGGTTTTTTGTCATTTCCAACAAATCATGTTAAACATCTAGAGAAGCATTTCTATGTCATAGTTATTAAAGAATCAAATTAAGTCATCAGAATGAGTAGTTTTATCTTGTACAGTGGCTTTGCAGGTTTCGGGCAGGCAGGCAGCATACACTAGTGTACGAGCAGGGAGTTGGGTGTCAAAATGAGAGCTAATGACCACTCAGACTACCTGAGTGCTAAATTGTGACATCTTCCCCCCCCAGAGTACCTACAGCAACTTCAGCTTTATTGCACTATGCCTCGGTTTCTTTCAATGTAAAGCACAGACAGTGCTTTCCAAAGGTCCTTGGATTTAAGGATTTCTGTTCAGATAAGAAGTAGAAAGTGTTGCAGGCTTCTAAAAATCATTTAATGCAGCATGTACCTAAGCTGGAGAAACCAGAAATCTGCTGCTGCTGAATGTGATTTCAAAATGCAGATTGCACACACGTGCCGGTATGTTATCTTTTAAAGCGGGATTTAGAGAGAGGTTCATGTTTGCTGCCTGAAGCTCACATCTCTCCTTTATCTGCTCATTAATAACATCAAACTCTATTAGAAGTGCTTCTTTCCTGCTTTAGTTTACTAGGAAGACTGTTTACTCTTTGGGCTTTATTCAGACTGAACAATATCTGTCAGAGCTGAATCAGGCTCCCGAAGAAAATCTTCTTAAGACAAGTAAACATGAAGGTTCATATCCCAAACATGCCAGTTTGTTAGTTTTAAGGCTCACTTCTAATCTTTACTAAAGTACATAAACACTGGGGAAAGCTGGCAACTTCCTGAAATAGCTGAAGCAGTGTAAGAGGAAAGGGGATAATCATCTGCAATGAATTAAGATCTTAAGACCAGACTTCAAAAAGGCTTGTCGTCAATTAGCAAGAATCTCTCTTCTTGATCAGTGATTTTCTGGATACCCACAGCAAGGAAACAAGTGATTCCCAGCTTCCAGGTGCTCTCACCTATTGACCAAGCTGACAAAAAGCTAATGTGTAGTAGGATCTTAGCAACACTGACACTTCACGAAATGTCTCCATTATCTCCATTTCCTACAGCTTCTTTCACTCTCCAGGTGATTTATTGCTGCAAACAAGGCTCCTAGAAGAATTTTTAGAGGCTTTGCTAACTACTTCACATAAATCTGACCATGACAGCAAGCCATACTCTTTCTCATAATATCAAATATTTAAAAGCATACTGACTGGGCTTAGACCTTTGAAACACTGTTAATTTCTAATGGGTTTGTCCATTAAAGCATGAGGACTAATGACAGAAGAGGCAGATCAAACAGAGGTTTTTCCTGACACTCCAGCTCAGAAGGACTCAAGTGTGGATAAGGCTGTTATGTAAGACAGGCTTTTGGATATCACTGAAGTGCTTTACAGTTAAGATGGAATATTAATAAAAGACTTAAACTGAAAACCTCCAGCTATTAGAAGGATTAAGATTTTGCAGTGGGCTAAAGGAATACATACAATGTCAAAGCCATCTTCTTGGCTGTGATCAAAGGCAGAAAAGGCTCTGGCAGAAACACCATCTTGGAGGGAGGGGAATAGATCTGCAGCCTCGTATAATAATAAATGATAATGATAATAATAGCAGCAACAACTCATGCAGAGACTGCAATCCACAGCAGCAAAAGACAAGAAACGAGGGTGCAGTCTGGAGCTTCTCTACTCAGCAATGTGCCCTCTGACAGCAGATGTGCCTACAAGAAGGGACAAGCATCAGCCCATTTACACCCTTGCGGCTGCACTGGCTTTCCTGGGAACAGAATTCACACTCAGTACATTTGTCATTCAGTGGCAATGTCAGCGCCTCGCACCTGGGCATTGGCCAAGAGGAAAGAGCACAAAGCTCACAGGGCTCAACACTGCATCAACAAACTGGAGTTGATTACATTTATTTTCTGGAGATTGATTTTGGTTTTTCAAATCAAATCTCTTCAAGGAGTGCACTAAAGGGTATTTCCTTTAAAGAGCCCAGGCCATTTCCCTGGAATTCTCATGGGAACAATTACACTGATAGAATCATTCTGTTCTACAGACTGTCATTCTGTAATAACTCTGTAATCATGCAAATAATATTGACTGCATTTTAAATACATTTCTCCTTTGGAAAAGCCTGGGGACTGACCCCCTTTGGCAGTGTCCCATTCCCACACCATGCCTTCTGCTTCAGGGACTATGCCTAGAGCGTCCAAGCCATAACCCTGGCAACTGTAATTGGAAGTAGTTCAGTTGCCCAGGGACTGGGACGTGGCAAGAGCCTTCATTCTGTAAGTAGAGAAAGCTGGAAATGTGTCATTAATAAGGAATAACTTTTAAAGCAGTTTGGGTGCAGAGGGATTAAGGAATACCATATGGTATCAGGAGTAATAAGATGCCAAGGAGTGTAACTTGAATGGAAAAGAAGAAGCTACCAAGATGCCCAGAAGAGCTGAGAGTCTGGAAATACAGAAGGCAATTGGGAAAATATTAAATTGCATGTATGCGATAGAAATCCATATTTATCTAAAAGCTGTATGCCAGTATGCCAGTAAAGAGGAAGCAATCAGAAGCTTTATTTTTCTTAATACTCAATTTTGATGCATTTGAAATGTTTAAGAGGTTCCAGTCAATTTTGGCAATGAAAACCCCTTAGAAAGCCATATCCTGCATTTCAGTACATGCAAAGATGTTTGGTTTGGGCAAATATCACAAAGGCAAGTAGAACTGAAGGAATGCATGTGCCTGCCTGGTTCTTACCTTTGAAAGAGTGCTTAGGGGTGTCCCTCCTGAGCTTTATTCTGAAATTTCAAATTATGGTCTGTTCTTTTATTAGGGAATTTGATTTCCCTCAACAATTTCAAGCCTGACAGAAGGCCAAAGAACTGACCTATGACAATCTTCCAGTCCAGAATTAAGCACAAGTCAGATCTAAACACAATGAAATACATCATGCAAGAGATCTGAGAGAGAAAAGCATATTAAGTTCAAAGACAAAATCATGTAGAATCACATATGAACTATGACGACTGGGATGGATGGAGAAAATATCTGGCATATGGGAGAATACACAAGAAATGTCATAGATCAGCTTCACAGGTTTTGCAAGCAGCAGCAGAGCTTGCACAACGTGGACAAGATCATTGCAATGCTACCTCAGGGAAACTGTTCATAGGAGGGAAGCTCAGTGTTGCAGTGATAAATGAATATGCTATCAGCTTGAAAGGAAATAAAACATTTGTTAAATTGGACAATGGCACACAAGTGAGTATAATGCTGGAAGCTGCCTTGTGTGCAATAAAAAAACAACAGAGTGGGCAAGGGATGTCAAGGTAAAATTCAGAGATTACACTGAAAAGCCTGTCACCATTAAAGGATTATAGAGATTAGATATATGAGTAAATAGGAGGCTGAAACACATTTAAGGGCAGTGGCTAAGAATATTGTTTACTGTGCCAAAGGCACAGCAAGCCCTAGGCTTGAGCAAATGTCAGCACACAGTACAACATTGGTACAACACAGAATGCAAAGAACAGCTTGATAGTGATCTTCCATCTGAAAGACAGCAGCCATATCTCTGAGACTTTCCAATGCAGAAAAGGTTCACTGGTTTCAGAGTTGCCAACTAAGTAAAAGAGACAACAAGTGAAAGAAAAAAACCAACACAATGCTTTCTTAATGGTACTGACATTCTGTCACTAGAGATTAATTTCTAATCTCCGTGAACTTCACTCCAGTGAATGGTGGAAACCAGTATGAAAATAAGTTATCAGCTACTGGCAAAAGGTGTTGATCAAAGCAGTGCAGCCAGATGCTAATATTCATTTAATATTAGATAGTTTGATCTGCAGCAGGTAAATCCAAGAAGTAGCCAGCTGGATTCACAACTCATGCTTTTGGCAGAAGGAACACTGGTGTCTTAGGAAAATGCTCAACCAAAATATTAATAAACATTATTAATGCCACATAAGCAACCCAGAACATTGGCTGAAAAAAGAGAGTATTTAAAAAACCACATTTCCCAAATATTTGACTACTTCCATTCTGTGGCGACAAAGCACAAGGTTAATGAATCAGTTACTTCTGCAGTAAAACCTCCACATTCTCTGGCAGAAAGGCAAGATGGAAATTTAATAACTCCCTTTTTATTCACATGTAATTCAATTTCTTATTGATTCTTTGGAAAATGTCAATTAGATTTATTTACTTTTTACAATCTAAAGATATGTAAAAGAAGACTCGTCTACACCATTGCTGTAACAATCAGCTGAAGCTTTCAGGCTTGTATCTACTATCTGTAGTTCATAAATTAGTGTCCTCTTCTACCTAACAGACATGCATGATTTTATGAATGAAGTTCCAAAGTTCATTAACACCTCAATTTACTGTTCCTGGCTCAAAAGCCTGGAGACTATTGACCAGGTTGAAATAAAGATGTAATTACAAGCAAGATACAAGCGTTAGCTAGACAAAGTAACTAATTCCTGAGATGCTATTACTACATTTACAACTAAAACTTCCATGGATGCTTTACAGCTAATTTTGAATATTTATACTGCAAACCAATAGTGCCTTATGCAACACATTAGAAATCCACACTGATAAAATAGGGTCTCTCACCTGTAGACAAGATATGGAGCAAAACAAAAAAAAAAGAGAAAAGAGAATTAGAATACTTTTACATAAAAAAAGCTGAAGTCAGAGGAACTGGGGTTTGAAATAATGAGAAGAAAGAGACAAAACACAACAAACTCAGAAGCTACACCCTGTAGTGGCTGGATCCACCAGCTTTATAAGCATGACACTGTAGGCATTTCTGATGAAAATCAATAGCTCTAAACAAGTATCCACAGGAGGTTGTGGACACAGGAGGTTGTCCTAAAAGACAGGCATGTACTGAAGGGGAACACACATTTCCAGCTCTAGGAACAATATTTTTTCCTTGCCTGAGCAAGTGACAGCTTGATAACAGTTATAAGTTGAAACAACTTAATCTAGATACAGTATCACCAAGTGGGCTTAGCACACCCTAACAACAGTGGGTTTATATATTGAGAGACATCACCAGCTCCATGCTACACCAAATCCTTCAGAGAATAAGGAGGATTTTTAGCATGCTGGTTATAAGTGTTTATTAAAACCATGTATCACAGAAGGATTGCTTTGTTCAGTTTTTTGATGATGACGATTTGGCTTGGATAGAAGGGTGAAGTATCAAGCATTTAAATAGTTCAGTCTCCCAGACACAGGAACGCCCAGCAGAAACACATGGTGGCAAAGCAGCTGAAATTCTGACTGCTTACTGAATGTTATGCAAGTAGAGATCTTGCACAGCTCCCTACAGTGGTTTCTTCTGGCAGGAGAGGCTGGAAATTGTAATATAAAGCAATGCTTGTCCATTACAATAACAGTATGGTGAATTGTACACATGTTCAAACAAGATGTCTGGGTAATCAGGAGTCTTTAGTATTGACAACGCTTCAGTCACTACGCCCATCTCTCAGCCTGCAGTGTTGTCTCACTCCCAGCTAGAGCTGGAGAATAGGAAAGTTTTCCCACAGTTATTCCCCCCCAGTCCAATGCTATTCCTGGAAGCACAGTCTGGTCCTATTATTTGAATCCCACATGCAGCAGAAACACTGATCTGCAACATTGCATCCTATACCTCTTGAAACAGCAAATCTTTTATGGTTCTCCTGTGACCCAAGAGCAGGAGGACAGCATGGGAGGAATCATCAGCAAGAAAGCCCTAAATGAAGAAATGAAATACATTTCCCTTGGAGAGGAGGCTTACTGGAGTGTAAGGAAAACAAGCCCCATCCTCCTCCCCTGCATGCACACACACACACCCTAGAGGCTTTTGCAAAGCCACAGGAACAGAAATAATTTTGTTTGAATCCATCAAGCATTAAAATCCGTTCGCTGAGGGATTGAAGTGAAAAATGAGCTGGAGACAGGAATTAGAAGCTCACTGCCTGGGTTGTCAAAAGGGATTTTCCCCAGATAGAAAACAAGCAATTGGAAATGCAGGGAGGTAAATCCTTTCAGTCTCTGCCATGTATGCACACTCTTGGCTTCCCCTCCTGGCCCTCTCAGTTCTGGGTTCATGGAGCCAAACCTGGGCACATCTCCCTGTTTGCTCTCTGGCCATGGTACCCATCCTTGGGATCTGCTGCCAGAGGTTTGCTCAAATATGTCGCAAGTCTCAGGCATGGGGAGATGGGGAGACATGCAGAGAGCCAGCTGCACTACATACACAACTCACGGGTGCCTAAGGCAGCTGCTGAAAAAATAAACCAACAGTTCTAAGAACCATTTTATCCACTGTATAAAATTTGCTGAAGAAAGAGACAGAAGCAAAGTTGACATTATCATCACTGCACATCTTAGTTTACCACTCAAAAAACCCACAAAAACTCCATGTCCCTGAAATATGGTCTATTTCTCTCATACTAATGCAAACATCTCTGCAACAGCTCTATCCTGATGATGTTTCAGAGGCTTATTTGCAGCCCTAACTGCCAGTGTCCTACTTTTTCCAAAATGAGACTGAGATTCAGGAAAATAATGTGGCAGATAGGGAGAGTTGGGGCTACTCTGCAGAGGCCACCTCCGACCCAGATTGTGAGTTGAAGCATATAAGGTACATCTCACAATCACTAATCTCTGCAGTGGGCTTCAAGAAAGAAATCATCATCACAGCATTGTTTGATTTATGCAGAGTAGACTTTCCCCTTAGCTGGTTGCTAAAACTGAAGGCAAGAGTTATTTATAGTAATTTCTGTATGAAGATAATAAATACAACTTGGTATAAAAAAAGGCCAGTATAGCTCTGAGTCCAGAGCTCAAGTGATGTAGGACAGCCAAAAGAGAGAACACCAGAGAAATCTACAGATCTACCAAATGGCCTTAACAATGTGCTGACTATACACTCATCAAACTATGCATCAGTCATATACTACAGAGCAAATTGTCTACTTAGTGAAGAAGGGGAAGGAATAAAGAAGTAGAGAGAAGAAAAAGGGAAGATGAAGAGCCAAATATGAAGCATTTAAGTTATGGGAAGAAGCAACAGGAGCCAAGGAGCCATCTAACTGCAGCCCAGTTCCAGACATGCAGATTGGTTTCAGAATAGCACAAAGGGTAGAACAAAAACAAGGTAAGCGACAGAATCCCTGGTGCTATGTGGCTTTGAATTCAAAAGCCAGTTAAGAGAACAGACAACTTGAAGAAGTTTAACATAAAATTCAGTAATTCTAATGTATGCTAATATGCTTAAAGATAAAGGCCACAGGTACCTAGATACAAAGTCATATGCATTCATAGTAAATATTTTCTTTAACACATGCTGTCCTCTATTGTGTGTAATACGCTTTCCTATTGTTCTGTGACTCTCTCTGATAATAATACTAGCACTCAAGAGGAGTTTCATAGCTACAGAGCACACTGTGCTGAGCCCAGGGGGTATCATTATCTCTGTTTCACAGAAAGAGTCATGGAAGCACCTAGGGATGAAACAAGTCCACATCAAGACTGTAAAACCAACTACAGTTTTACAAATTATAATGTTAGCTTATATGTGACAGAAACCTCAGGAGGTTTAAATGGGATTTGCTGGCAACATAAAGATTACTTGAAAACACCCATGAAAAGAGCTCATCTTCATGGCAAGCCAGGGACAAACATGGACAGAGACAAAGAAAAGGTGATAATGCTATGGCCATGGGTCAGAAAGAGTCAGCAAGAGCCAGCTTAGCAGCTAGAGTAGAAAGAGTTTGTATTTTGTTCACACTGATACTCACCATTGTCCCCCTGCTCTTTGAGGGGCTGATGAGTTATCAGCAGAATCTTACAGCAGGACCAGAGCACTCAGACAGATGAGCAAAAAGCTTGGGAACAAAAGGTGGCTGAAGTCAGCTGGTGGCTCTGCGGCTCTAGGGGCAATACTGGGGTGAGGCTGATCTGTATCTGAAAAGTCTTATGTGCCATCCTCATTCCTGTCCCCCTCTTCCTGCTGAAGATGCTGCTGCACTGAACCTGAAAGGTCTGGTTATAAATAGCTTCTCCCTGCAGCTCCTCAATGAGCCACTGAGGCGGAATGAGTCATCTCTGCCGGTTCCATGGCCCCCCCAAACCGACTGCGTCAGGTTGGGAGCACGGCTGCCAAAAGCAGTGGTACACACTGTTCTCTCTCAAAGGGCAGTGGCCTTGGGGGACAGGGACACTAAACAAACTAGCTCTACTCATTACTCATGAGCACCCGAAAGACACATCACTTTGTGAATAAGAAAAATGTAAAATCTATCAAGAGCGCTTAGAAACCAACAGTGGTGCTTCAGCCTCCTCCGTCCACACCACTGTCTATGCCACACTGGTTTGGAACTGGAGCTCCTCACCCAGTAATTGGTTTGTTGTGGAAAGGACTGAGAAGGTCTCTGAAAGTGAACCTCTCATTCTGCTTACAAAGAACTTCTCCTTAACAAGGTTTGCTAACATTGATCAGTGAATGAACATAGCAGTTATAACAAGAACTAACAAGTATGTGAGCTGACAAACCCTCACCTCTAGGTGAGGAGTGCTATGAGGCACACCTCTGTGTTTCCCATGAAGAAAGAACATGTGAATTCTAACAGGAAAAGTCAGACTTAGATTTACTTCTCCCATCGTGAGAGAAATTCATTGTCTTCAAAACAAGACAATGCACAGAGCTGATAGACAGCTGTCTCTCTTCTAGTCTTGTTGCAGGAAAGCAGCATTCCCTGGTGGGATTTCCTGACCTTGCATAGGAGGCAGGTGCCCAGAGTACAGGAATTCTAGTTATTTTTTGGTTTGTTCATGTGGGCTTTATTTGGGACAAATTGAGCTCTCCTGAAACACATCCTTACCCAAGCCAAGACAACAGAAATAGATGTTTCATGAACACAGGATAAGCACCTATGTAAGTAAGTAAAGTCCTATCCAAGATAAACATACCCATTTATTGTGATTAGCAGAGACTGGAGAGGGGTTGGGACTGAGTACTTGTGGTGGGGCAAATAATTTAAACCGACACTGGGTTAAAAGGAAGAAAAGAGTATCAAGGAATGAGAAAAATGCAAAGTCAACAGCAAAGAAGAACACAAGCAATACCTGAAAGCCATTATTACTGCTATAAAAAACCACCCAGATTTGGAGCTAGGAAGTGAGGAAACCTCCTAGTGCTACACTTCTTTCAACTGGAGAGTTTAGGGTAATGTGACCAAAGTGGTTCTGGTATGTTTTCCATGAACTGAGTTTAATGGCTGTGAGCTGTGGCTCACTCAAGCACCGTGTGAGAATGCAAGCTCTAGACAACAGGGCAGACAATAAGGAGTATCTTCCAGTTCAGCTGTAACCTTTGCAAGTAGAATCTCGAAAACTAAAATTCACACTTACCTGTTATTAGAACTGAAAACTGGTCAGGTTGATGCAGATCCACATAAACAGAATAACCAGAGCAATGTATTTGACTTCCCTCTGTCAGCATTCACTAGTGCTGACAAGAGCAATATTCTCCAGCTGTATGCTCAGTGTAGTTCTGCAAGTGATCCCTGGCACTGCACTGAGTGACGGCAGAAGGATGTTTGCTTTCAGGTCATGCTGTGATGCAAAACAATGACAAAGCCTGGCAGATGTTTTGCTGCCGGCAGAGGTGATACAGTGTTGTCTCAACGGAGGCAGAGGATGATGCAGCTTTACATGAGCTGCCTTTTAATTTTCCCTCCGGTTTTTAAGTCACCATCAAACCAATAAAGTACATTCTGTTTAAAGTTCATGACTTTGTCCTGATAGAGTTTTAAATCCAACCTAATTCAGAATCTTGCAAGTTCATCATGTGTAGCCTCATCATTTCTGTAGTCATGTTGTCTGGGAATATTTTATCTTCAATGAATTTTTTTTACTAAACAAAATAGACTTACTCCATACAAGAACCTAAACCTTGAACAGATCCCTGTCCTGTTTTCTACCTTCTTCTCAGCACTTAGAAAGTTACTTACTAGTACTTGTCACCCATACAAGGACAATTCCTCTTTCTGCTATCACTTTTATCCCCTCTTCCCTTTCCTCATTATTACTTCTTCTCTGTCTCCAAACAAGGATGCAAAGAAGAATATGTTTCCTCTTGTAATGTTCCTGTATCAGTGAGTAACAACAGAAGATCCTCACCTTATTTTTACTGTGCAGAAGAGGCAGGCTCATCACCATCTTTTCTTTCTTTAAACTTTGCCATTAGAAAAGATCTAGCCACATCACTATTGATCACTGTATTCCTTTAGCCTCCCTGTGGAATCCAAGCTACACAACTGCAGATTAACTATGTCTCAAGGATGTTTCTGGGCTGTACCCAACTGTGTTGTACCCCATCCCCTGTGTTGTACAATGACTAAGAATGGAAATTGCAAAAGTCAGTCCCCTGGCATCAGTGTCAAACCCCATCTTCTTTTATGATGGGAGAAGGACAGAATAGGTGAACTCCTGGAATTTCCATAATTTCTTAGCATTCTGGGATTTTTTTAGTCTCACTAATATATGTATTTATCAATTCAGAAACTTAACACTTTGGGTCCTTCGTTGTATTTGAATCTCAGTGCAGGTTATTTTAACCATAGCTGTAGTTCTGTTACTTGCCACCTGGACGCAGACATAGGAGCCAGTATAAGATGCAGGACATAGAGAGATATCTCGATATAGAGAAAGCAAATTCTTTGCTCATTTGCAAAGATACAATTCCAATTACTTCAAGAGATATATCCAGTGTACCCAGAGGAAGTATCTGTCCTAACAATGGGAGGGAATGCCAAATGGCTACAGTGAATGGCAAAGGCTACAGTGACTACTCCATAACAGAAGATGGTGGTTCTCACAATTAAGAAGTAATATATATATATATTATTAATGAGTAAGAAAATAGTTAATAAAAATATAATGACATATATGGGAAGCAAAAGCCTTAGTGAGAACTGAGGTTCTGATGGGAGCAGAAGAAATACTGATGAAATGCAATTTCTTGCTTTAAATATTTATAAAGGCCAATACATCCCAAATCAGCCTTTCAGGACATCAAAAAACCCAACAAAACAATTCCACCAACAGATATCCTGACTGTCCCAAGACTGCAAGGTATTCTCTTGTTATCACACATAGTGACCTTGGAAACCAAAGATACTGAAACCAGTACAAATGAAATAGCTACTGCTAGGAAAGGGTTAGAATTGTGACAGAGCTGCTGAAGCAATATAGCTGCTACTACGGGCCTGCCATTTGCAATCAGTAAACAAGGAGAGAGACAGAGACAAGAAGTATTTCTGAAAGTGATTCCTTCTGTTGAGCTGTGTTTGAAGGATCTTATCTATATCCTTTCTCACCTGAGAGCAGGTACCTCTCCAGCATGCAGGTCTGCTTCATCCCCATCTGTGTCATTCTTCGGCTTTTCTGAGCACAGGGAACTCCAGCTCCTAAAGACAAACAGTGAAGAAGCAATTAGCCGAAATACAGTCATGGTTATCAACTACAACTGCAGGTGAGCTCTCTGTCTTTCATGCCAGGATTATTCAGAACATTATTCTCATTCCCTAGAAAAGCAGAGCTTTGCACGGCCCTAGAGGCGGCCTGCAAACTCTCCAGAAACGTAGATGGATTTTCCTTAAACATCCTAAGGAAGGAGGTTTTTTTGGGGGGGGCTAACACTCCCAGGTTGCGCAGTTTCCCAGATCATGCCATGAAAAGCATGGTATACAAAGTTAACAGAGATAACCAGTTGGTTTTAATAAGCAATATCCCTTTGCAATAGATAAAAATTCATGCTAGCCAAGTTCCAAATTAGATACCACACTGGAAAACTGATGAAGGAAATACTTTAACTGAAAACTTCAAAGAACAGGGAAACAGTTCAAAAAAAACCCAAATCAACCCAAATCAGGGTAAGAATCATGCAAAACTCATAACTCTATTTTCTTTCATGCACCTTGCCACCATTATCTTTCTTTTTCCTTTCTGATCCATTGGATCCACTTACTTTCCCTTCTGCCAATTCTACTGCAGTAAGCAGAGATGTAATGCTTATGCAATGAGATTTTTCTTACATTGCCAAGTGGCATGATTACATTGTGTGTGTGAACAGAAGAAAAATCCTCCCTATGGAACTGAAAAGTCAAGCACAGGGAGTCAGCTATTGATGCCCAAAGGCATATCCAGTTGCTTGGCCATGCTCTATGGAAAAAGCCATGGCTGCGGCGTGCTGTCATCCTGCTCAGTTGCAAGCAGGATTTTAGACACTGACAGGGACATGAGCATTTATATCTGCTGTCATCGTTGCTTAGCAGGAAAAATTTGTTCCTTTTAGGCTGTCCAGACATTTCAGTTTCTGTTAGGACCCAGTTAAGAAAAAAAAAGTGAAAGAAACTGATTATTCCACTGTGAATAGGAATCTGGAGGAGGTCACTATATGCGTAGGATAAATATCCTCCTGCTGCAAACTTGTATCAGTCAGTCATCATCATCTAGTCTGTGGGATAAAAATGTCTTGGATACTGTGCACTCAAACATCAGAGTTGCCCATCTCATTTGCAGTGCTTACTGCTGCTCAGCAGGATCAGTCATGAAGTATGAGATGATTTCTTGTTCAACCATTGCCCTATCATTTCTTTTTTGGTATTGAACCTTTACCTCCTCTCTTTTCCCAATATTAAAGGTGAAAAAATCTGAAGAGACAATGACACAGTCATGAGAATCACAGAACTGATTGAGCTCATGTCAGGAAATTGGATTGTTCTGCAGAACTCTGTGCTCATCCTCTCCACTACCATTTTTATACCTGTCTCAATGATTTTGTTAGACAGTATTAAACAGAGAGATGTAGACCCATATCTGAATCTAGTGCCAGTGAACTGAACAAAAAGACACTCTGTCCCAAGGGAGAGAAGGAGTGGGCAAATAAGAGAAATGAGAGAGTGGAAGAGGAGCACAGGGAAGATGAGAAAGGCCAAGTAAATAGCAGAAAATACAAAATTATTTATTTTCGCTCTGCATTACCTTCCCTTGTTTCTTTCTCACACTCAGGTTCCCCATTCCCTTGAGTCTGCAGTATGGTGTGTAACTGTAGCTTTAAACTGAATCTGAGTCCAAACCTGACTTTTCGATTCCTAAAGCTCTAGAAGGGAACAGGCAGGAACTAAGAGCATCCCAGAGGAAGGAAGACTTCTCTGGCAGAGCTGCTGCAGCAGCAAAGCTATTAATAAATGTTTGTAATCTTTTAATCGTTCTGCTAAATTGCCATCATGTTCTTGCAAACCCCATAGAGTGTCAGTGCAGCTGCCTCCTCCCGCCTGCCTCCCCGTGTTTGTGCATGTGAGTGAGGGGGAACATCAGGAACATGCTCAGATCCAAAGGCTGCTGCAGTGGTACAGAGAACATTATTTTGACAAGTGACTTTTTAAATCTTCCCTGTTCCAAAGAAAGCAGCCTATTAGTTATATCTATAACCCATACTTTCACCTGGTTCTCCTCCTCCAGCAAATCCTGCCTGCTCAATCCAGACACTAAACTTCTCTTCATTAAAGTATCACATCAGTGGTTGGACTTGTTGATCTTAAAGGTCTTTTCCAACCTAGCTGATTCTATGATTCTATAATCTGATCTATGTCATGGCTTGGGACCTGCTTTGCAAGAGGCCATGTCTCCTGTGATGTGAGTGATACACTATAGTCACAATCGGCACACAGTCACTCTATGTCACACACAGACACAGACACAGCAGTCACTCTGACTTAAACACAGATATTCCCAGCAACAGAATATTTTTGTCTGCTTTACATGACCCACTGTGGAGTTGATAGCTATCAGGACACAACACAGACATATACTGCTTTTCAGACTTTCTCTACAGGGTCAGTTAGTCAGAATATAAGTGGACTGGAAAGCTGTGATCCTATTTATAAAGGCAAGAGATAACATTTCAGGATGAAAAGGATTAATACTTTTAAATAAATTGTCTATTTGCCTCTTCATGTGCCTAAAGCGTATCCGTTATTGTCCAAATTCAGATATAACAGACAAAGCCACCTTCTAACGTCATGGTGGAGATCAACTTAATCCATTGTCTGTTCCCTCCTCCAGCTCAAACTCTCATCTTCGTCCTAATTATAATAGCAGTTGAAATTATCATGGTTTAAAAAAAGATGCCAGCTTATATAATATTCTTATTGCTTATTAATGATTTCCAAAGGGAGAACAAGTCGCCTTGGCATGCTGGGAATGATGCAAACGAAGGCTGAGCCGTACCTTGCTGGGCTCCACCAGTTTCTCATTCGGAAGCCTGATGCAGGAGGATTACCGTGTAATAACAGATGTTAAGGCTTTTAGTGAATGACAGTGAATACTTGAACAAGAAGACATGGCAGGCGTCACATCTCACAGTGATTAGCCTTGGGCACTTGGCAGAGGCAGAAGACTCCAGGCAAAGTGACTTTAACCATCCTGCAAGTGTGATAATCCCCAAGACAGCATAGCCTGAAAAGTATGATTGCTGTTCAGCATGGCAGCTTATGAATAATAATAAAGAAAACATCAGACTGGATATCAGTGACATGGTTACATGGCACTGACAGCCAGAAAGACAGTCTGCTTGGATGTGAAGTCCTGAAGTCCATTACTTAATCTTAAATTAGTTATACCCTGTCCTCTAAACATCACCTCCTCTATAAAGCTATAATGTATGAGACACTGAAACACTGAACTTGAGATTCGGTCACTGTCCTTAAATTTTCTGTTCATCACTGTGGTATCTTTCTGTTGAAGAATATGGGGCAGAGTAGGAGGGACCGTGAATGGGAGCAGGAGCTCTGCATCCATGTTATAAACTGGTTCAGTTTTATTGAAACAAGAGCTTCACTATATGGTGACAGCACCAGTCTCTGCTACTAAGAGACTATTAAAAGCCTAATGAGGTTGCACACTCCCCACGCTTCCAGAGAAACACCTGCACCCTGGCAGTCCCCAAAATAAAAGAGCTCAGGATGTATAATTTAAGTAAATTAACTAAATAAACTTATTTTTACATTATTTTGTTAATGTCTGTGATCTGACTCACAGACGTTGATCTTATGATACTGGGTTAGATTATAATAATAGAGAAATAATAGTCTATGTGCTTTTCCAAGGAATAGATCTATATGCATAGCAATAGACATAAAAATGCTGAGAGCTAAAGGTGAAAGTGTGTTTTACAGGAATCTAATAAACACTAAAAATCATCATCTTACTCTTTTACTCTTACCCTTCATAATTATTGTTTAAATAGCTGTCTGTGTGCCACAAAGAAAGCTGAGGGAAGTTTGTTTGGGCCAAGTGGTTGGGGTAAGGAGAGGGAAGAAGAAGAGGTAGGACAAGTTAAAAGAATCAATCCATCTCCTGGAGACAAACCAT
This sequence comes from Melopsittacus undulatus, assembly GCF_012275295.1. NCBI lineage: Eukaryota > Metazoa > Chordata > Aves > Psittaciformes > Psittaculidae > Melopsittacus > Melopsittacus undulatus. Next base: position 12,129,139 of record NC_047538.1, on the reverse strand, counting down.
CACATGTAGAAAATATCCCATGTCAGCACATTTACAAATAAATGGGATGTCATGCAGACAGTGCTGGACATTAAATTACAGAGGTAGGAGTAGCATGTCCTCTGCTAGCCCTGCTATTTCATCAGCAGTGCCCACCCTGTTATTTACCCTGGGAAGTCCTTTAGGTGGCCATTATGGTATCAACAAAGAGGAACCATGCAGCGCAAAAACACTGGCTCCTGTGACACTACAGGGTGAAAATCTTGCTAGCTCTACACATCCTACACAGACACAGAAAAAAAACCCAAACCAAAACCAACCCACACTTTACTGGCTGCAGCTTAGTTTCTTTACTCAGAAGCAGGTACTAGTTTTAAGCTACATGCAGTCCACAACACCAATTCTTGATGTGCCTCATGTTCTGTTTCTACACCATCTTGCACCTTGCTGGCTGGAAGAGTGGTACTCGCCTTGGCATGGAGGCACAGGCAGCCCGGGGTGCTGACATACAACAGGCATATGCTGAAATGTGGGGAAAAGTGAGCTCCCTTAGGAAAGATGGAAAATGAAACCAGATGCCACCAATACTGAGAGAAAGAAGAAACCAGATCTGCTCCTTTAGATGACTTGATGGAAGCTGCTCATGTTCAGAGGCCACAGGACCAAATTCAGCTCTAATTAAGTCACTAATGTTACAGCAGGTTAAACATGATCTTTTAAGCATCACAGGTATGAAACAGGGTTAGAGAAGGTCACATAGCAGCAACTGCTTGAGTTCCAGCATGAGCACTATGGAATTTTACTAGGGTGGCCTGGGAGATGAGTTCTGGGTCAATTACCCCCAAATCATCTCAGCTGCCATCACAAGCACTGCAAAGAGGTTGCTATGTGTGTCATCAGAAGCTTTACCTTGGGACCAACCAGCATCAGGCAGAAGTCATCTCAAGAGCAGCTCCAACAACCTTGCCCTCAGGGCAGCTGGTGGAGTGGGCCTAGCAAATGCAGCAAGGTATTTTCTGTTTTGCCTCAGTCTTCACAGTGCACATAGTTAGGAAATATGACACATATTGACAGTCTCTTTCACTCAGGTGCAAGTACATATTTAGAAACAAATAATATTGAACAAAATAAAAGCAAAAAGCCCCAGCAAGCTTCCCAAAATAGGTCAGATGCTTCCAGTGCTTTTTGTCTACTTCAATCTATAATAACTATTGCCTCTGTAAGTCTGACTGCATTTACTGGTCTTCGTGAGCACCCCCAGTCAGCACAGCAGAAAAAGTCACTGCTGTTTCTCCCCACCCAAATGTGCCCTCATTTCACTTACCATGCCAGCCAGTGGGATGCTGCAGCTAAAATTTGATCTAGGCAAGAACAGACAGGTGGGGAGGTCTCTGCCAGAGTAGGTCAGGCAAAGAGTTGAGACCTGTGTGCCCCAACTAGTCAGTGACTGACACACTCCTTGCACAAAGCTGACACTGGTACAAGCCAAGACCCTGCAGCTGCCCAGGGGGGCCCTTGGCCATACCCCACTGAGCAGCTCCACTGCAGCTTCCCCCCTGCCCTGCATGCTTGTGGCTGCCCTGCCAGAGCCAGGGAGCAAGCATGGATTGTATAAGGTTGCTCCAGGATGCCTGTCCTCCCACCTCAGCACCACAGTGCAGGGTGATGGATGCACTGACAAATGTTTTTCATTGCCTCCCTCATTAGGCAGACAAGTGTTCTGCAGAAGACATCTCTGATCCTATGCTGCTCTAGGCTGCTGGAGTTAAACATAAAGCCACACAGAGAAAGGATTTTTCAGTATAGGGCAGCATAAGCAGACACATCTTACTGTAAAGCAGGGCCCTGGCTTAAACTGCACATGTGAAATCAGGGGAGGAAAAAGCAGAGAGCAAAGATCTGCAAGATAAGCAACACTGGACACATCAGTTTTGTTTCCCTACACCTCTTTATAGACTCTACACCAACTCGTATGTGAAGGTGGTGGCTCCAAGTAGGCTATGTTTATGCCGTAAGAGCTTCTATTATCTCAAGTATTATGTTATTTGAGTACATAACAACTCAATAATTTATTGAAGTAGAAAAATGTTACTGTCTTCAGTCAAAAGGAAATCAAAGGAAGCTATACACCTAAATATTTTGAGGATTTGTAAATAAAAAGAGAACTCCATGGGACAGTTAGGAATTGCAGGTCTCAGGCTAACCAATCTACTAATCTTGGATAATTGAAAGTGCTCTTCCCTTTTCTGTTTCACCTTAATTCAAATATCTCAAAATATTCTTCACTCTTCGTCTTGTTTAGCTTAAATAAACAAGTTTTAAATAGAATGAGTCACTTGGAGGTATAATATTGTGTGGTTTAACATGCTGCTTGCAGAACTTTACTTGCTTAGCATGAGTAGTGGGATTTGTTGAAGCCATGGGCCATAAGCTGTGGACTTCCACCTAAATATGCTTTCAGCTTGAATAGAGCTAATTTTCTTAGTATTTTTCCTAGTAGCTGGCACAGTGCTGTGGTTTGTCTTTAACTTGAGAAGAACTGATAACACACTGATGCTTTAGCTATTGCTAAATAATGTTTATCTGAGGTCTAGGAGGTTTTTTGTGTCCCAGTGCTCTGCTGACCAGCTGCTGCACAAGAAGTACAAACCAGAAGGTAAGTAGGTTACAACTATCAGCAAAAGCTGCAGCTCCACAAGATAACAACAGTTAATGATCTGCCTATATGGAGGTGGAGAAAGAGTCCAGTAAGGTGTTAGAAGACCCCAGACCAAAAATCACCACTGGACTAAAGCAGCAGGTGAGGGGTGGGTGTTCTTTGTCCAGGAGTTTCTTTGTCTGGGATCCCTTTCCAGAGGCATCCAGCTTAAGCTGCTCCTTGTGCTGTACCACTCAATCACTGAATTATATTTTCCTGGAACTGGATGTCTAGATTCAGTTGCAGGAAACCTAGGGTCAAATCTGAAGGAGGAGCAAGCACATCTTGCAGAGTGTCTGGTGGTTAAGTCTTGGGTGGTGTGTGTGCAGCTCCCTGAATAGTGTGTGAATGCTCAGGCAGCAGCTGCTTCCCCAGCAGTCACACACCTCTGCTATCTGTGCTTCCTCACAGGGGATATTCTGGTTACTAAAGAATCACAGGTTGGATTTTCCCCTTTTTCAAAAGCTTCCTTCCCAAGCTCAAGGGTTTGTTTTGTTGTTGTCATTATTGTCGTTTGTTGGTTTCTAATAAACCCTTTGGTTTCCCTGTGGTTGTTTCCACAGGTTTCTGGAAGTTTACCGATGACAAGTCTTGCAGCAGCAGCATCTTGCAGCCTCACAAGTTGCATCCTCTGTTTAAGTGCCATTCAGCACAGAACAAAAGAGTCCTGTCTCACCACCGTGCTCTCAAGTGCGGGCTGGAAAGTGAGTAAGACTTACCGAGACCATTCTTGAGTTTAAGGCAGTTTTTGACATAACATTATGGAATGTTGTAGGTCTCCCTATAAGTAGCAAGCATTTAAATCCCACTAAAGCTACTGGATTCTTTGTGAAGAAGCAATTTTTCAATTACACATAATTAATAGTAATTACCCTCTATCTTCAGAGACCAGAACAAAGTATAATTAATCCATCTTAACATCCCTGTTAAGGAAGTATTAAATATGTGGGGTTTTTACACAGCAGATTATGTGTAATTTATGTGGCCTACTGTTCAGTCTGTGTTCCCTAATGCAGAAAGGGAAAACTGAATCCTGAACTACGTAAACTAATATTCTAGTCTTTGCCTTACTTTAATGAACCAGTTTGAAAACAGCTGTTTGCTTCCTGCAGCCGCTTGCTGCAAATGAAATGTGGGCTGCCTACAGAGCTCTCTTGTATAGAACCAGTTTTACTATACTGGATAATAAACAACATCCAAGGGAACATTTTACTAATTTTTAACGTGTATCTGTGAGTAAAGTATTTGCAGTTATTCCCAGAAGAAAATAAAACTTGGAAATTTAGGGCCAGCATATATATAAAAATCAAAGAAACATGAATTTAGTATTTTGATCCTAAGCGAAACCAGGACAGCGAGTTGTCCAAGACACACTGCAAGCCACTGCAAGAGGCAGAAGGAGAATTTGCTTCAAATGCACTGTTTTACAAGACAAATATTCCACGTGGCAGGATGACAGCAAAGATGAGGGCAGCGCTGCTGGCACACGCGTGGCAGCTCCAGCTGACAGACTGGCCCCTGGCAGCCTGAGTGCCCAGAAAGGTTGTGATTAGTGATTACATGTTAATGTGCTAAAAAAGGAGCTTTTATTCTTATGTGTATTGATATGAGGGGTCCTGAGCTCAAAAGGTGGGAGTAGACAGATGCAAAAGATGGGGGAGTAAAAAGAAAGGGACTGAAGGGAGAATGTCCCAAATGTTAACTGAAAGCATCTGCATGAAAGGCTCGAGGCCAACATGCTCAGAGAATGCACTCTTCTGTCTCAGTGACCTTGTGAAGATAAACTGAACAAAAAGCTTCAGGCAACATCAGACAGAGGATTTAAGAAGCAGTTTTAATTTTAGCCAGATTGCTCTGTATTTTTGACTGCAGGGTTATCTGGGGATGCAATGTGCACTCAGTGGAACAAAATGTAGCTGTCACCCCCAACTCTGATACTGCACCTGATTGCAAATTCAATTCTGTGCTTCCACGGGGAAGCAAAAATCATGGTTTGGGCTATGCAGGGAAGATCAAATGGTGGTATCACAAGGATGAAGTACCAGTGCATCCTAATTTTACTCCAGAATGTAATTACTTGTCTACCTTATGCATGAGCAGCATACAAGACCTACCTTCCAATACAATATGCACTAATACACACTGGTTCCCTCTACTCACATTATGTCCTTGCTCTGTACCTCCAGACCTATTTACTACGAATAAACTGTTTAATCCCACTATACCTCAGTTTCCTCACCTGTATAATGGAAACATCCTTCCTAAAGAGTGCAACAATTCACTAACAGATATACAGCATGTTTTTTTCAATGAACACATTTGCTGGTAATTTTAATGACAGCAAATACATACAGACTCTAAGAGCTGGTTTAATACAACAAAACATATGAATTAATCATGATGTCTGTTGCAGCTTATTAGCACAATTAATTCCACACAATACAAATGCAATGTAACCCACAATCTGGAGATTCCAGATGCCATATAAATCTAAAATAAGGGTCTATCTTCAAGCCTGTAATACAATGTAAAATCGTAAACTAAAATGTTAATAAACCCAACCCAGACTGATTTGGAGTAATTCCTCTACAGGTACACTACCACACACAACAAACACGAGCTGGGAGAACAAGATCTCAGTATTCCTCCTGCACCTCTCTCACAGCACCACCTTTCTGGACAATCATTGATGTAAACTTAAAGCTGATAAAGAACCTTCCATTCAGTGTTCTCAAACTGCTTTACAAATTGCCTCTAAGGTGTATAGATGGCGCACATTATTTCCCCTGTCCTCACATACTCTCTTCTCCATAATTTCTACCTGATAAGGTATCCTGAGGCCACATTGTCTCTCCAAGTCTGCAGGAGAGACATCCATCCTCTCTCTTGGGGAGCCTCTTGAGCCACTCTTCAATTTAAATAGCATTCTCTGATTTTTTTCTCTCTCAGATCTTTTCTTATGAGACAGTTCTCTCCCACCTTGACTGGATAATTCACCATCACTTGCAGCAGTTTCTTGAATCACTGACACTGGAATTAATACAGCAAAGCTGGCAGGGGATGGGAGTGAGGGGGTGGGGAAACAAACATGAAGCTGTTGTAACCTTTTGGTCCTGTGCTGTCAGCTCAGCACCTCGTGACGCCTGACTGCACCAACACACCTTGTACTAAGACAGGCAGTGACTGCACGGGGAGCAGTGGTGGCTCAGGCCTGCTCCGTGCATCCTCCAAACCAACAACAGGGAACTAAAGACAATACCCTACATGAAATGAAGCAGGACAGAGCTCTCTCACAACACTGCCCTCTCTTTGCACCACATCACTCCTAATCAGCTTTCTGGACCGAAAACAGAGGCCTTCAGTATACATAAGGTCCAGCCCATAGCATGCACAGCGCACATGTCCTATTGGATTACAGGGCAGAGTGCACTCACATGGCCTGCTTGTCAGAGCCCCAGCCTGCCTCTGCAAAAAGAAGGAAACAAGGGAGGGCATGAACAAGAGTAACCCAAGCAGCACAGGGCTACTTGAGACCAGCTAAAAGGCAGGATGGGGGATGCCACTACAAAGACAGGGGCAGCAGGCATACACACCTTGACAGCCATGCTGGAAGGCTAAAAGCCAAGACCTCACCCCACAAAGAAAATACATGGGTATGTTCATGGACTTTGCTATTGTCCAAAAAAGGAAGAACAGTTTATCACTTAAGAGCTAACTGTATTGACAGCTGGAACAGATGACAGATGGATCCCAGTTTGGATACTAAAACACAGAGCAGTACAGCAGATCAGTGCAGGGCAGTATCCCACATTGGGAAAATGCTTCTATCTGCACCATTCTCAGAAACCAACAAACTTCCTCCAGTCCCTCCCTTCGTGGCCCACATGAAAAAGTCTCTTGCACAGCTCATACCAGATTTTATGTGTTTCATCATAGAATCACAGAATGGTTTGGGTTGCAAAGAACCTCAAGATCATCCAGTTCCAACCCCCCTGCCATGGGCAGGGACACCTCACACTAAACCATATCACCCAAGGCTCTGTCCAACCTGCCCTTGAACACTGCCAGGGAGGGAGCATTCACAGCTTCCCTGAGCAACCCATTCCAGTGCCTCAGCACCCTTACAGTAAAGAATTTCTTACTTATATCCAATCTAAACTTTCCCTTGTTTAAGTTTTAACCCGTTACCCCTTGTCCTATCACTACAGTCCCTAATGAAGAGTCCCTTCTCAGTAGCCCTATATCACCCCTTCAGATACTGGAAGGCTGCTATGAGGTCTCCACGCAGTCTTCTCCAGGCTGAACAGCCCCAACTTTCTCAGCCTGTCTTCATATGTGAGGTGCTCCAGTCCCCTGATCATCCTCATGGCCCTCTCTGGACTTGATCCGACAGTTCCATGTCCTTTTTTTGTTGTCCTTTTTATGTTATCCCCAGGTAAATCATATTCTGCAGTTCTCAGAAAAATGTGTCTCAAAAATGGGATCACAGATGATGGAGAGAGGAGATAATAGAGAAAGAGAGCAAGGGAACAGGCATCTGTTTCAGAGGGCAGGAGTTTATCACCCAGGACAGGATTTCCACTGGGTTTATCACCACTTTCTTTGTCTAGAGTTAGAGTCATTAAAGGAGATGTTTCCACTCTGAATTAGCAATGAGTTCCCCCTTTAAATTAAATTCAGTTTAAGTACAGTACCTCAGTACTCCTGTGTGATTTGGCTCCAGGGACCTCAGCAGAAGCATTCCTCCTGTACCGCCCTAACTGGTTCTCTCTCTCATCTCACATCCAGGTGCCCACCTCCTATCTTTTCCTTACACCCATTCCCCTCTCCCCCTTTTCTTCTTTTCAAAGAGCACTCCCTGCTTCCTCTGACCGTGTCAGAGATCACAGCTTTGAAATCGACTACTGCATGGAGCTCTGCTCCACAATGCTCTCAGCTGTTTGCATTCATTACAGTCCGCACATAGACCAAAGCCCCCCATACCTGGAGCCCGAGGAGCTATGGACACTGGAGAGCAGTTTTGTCAGGTAGCGAAGGTGGAGCACAGAGCTGGCACCGGGCGCTCTGCTCAAGCCCGCCACCTCCCGCAGCAGGAGGGTGCCGCTCCTCAGAGCCTGCCCGCGGCTCCCCTCGCACAAGCAGCGGTGTGAGGGCCGGGACGTCCCGTGCCCATCACGCCGGCTCTCCGGCACTAGGCAAAGGGGGGCTTGGCTGAGGTGGGCTGGAGCACCACAGCGAGAGGAACCCATCATGCACCTCCAGGAACCCATCCATGCACCTCCAGGAACACATCCATGCACCTCCAGGAACACATCCGTTCACCTCCAGGAACACATCCATGCACCTCCAGGAACACATCCGTTCACCTCCAGGAACACATCCATGCACCTCCAGGAACACATCCGTTCACCTCCAGGAACACATCCATGCACCTCTAGGAACACATCCATTCACCTCCAGGAACACATCCATGCACCTCCAGGACCCCATACATTCACCTCCAGGAACACATCCATTCACCTCCAGGACCCCATCCATGCACCTCCCTGCGCCCATCGGACCGCGGCCCCCTCAGGCGCAGGCCGCGAGCGCCCCCGCGCGGAGGGCGCGGGAAGGCGGCAGGGTCGCTGCACGCGCCGCCCCGACAGACCGGCCGGCGGCGGAAGGCGGGGGGGGGAGGGGGGAGTGGAGCAGCGCGCATGCGCAAGCTCTACCCCCTGGCTGATGGAGGAAGGTGGGCCCGGGAAGTCCTCCCTCTGTCCCCGCCTTTACACGACGACGATTGGCTGCAGTGCGCAGGGGCTCCTCGCCCATTGGCTGGAGCAGCGCACGTGCGCAGCGGGCCCCGCCGCCGCCATGGTTCGGTTCAAGAACAGGTGAGTCCGGCGGCGCCCCGCCGGTTGGGCCCGGGCCCGGTCCGGGCCATGCCGCTGAGGCCGTGCTCCGCTGCAGGTATGTGCTGTGCGAGGTGGTGTCGGAGGACCCGCAGTGCCGGCAGTGCATCGAGGACCGCGCGGTGGGGCTGGCCGTGAGGGACGCCATCGGCAGGGTGCACGGGGACTTCGGGCTGGCCTGCTGCTCCATCTCCTTCACAGGTGCCGGGGGGCGCCCGGGCCGGGAGGCGGCTCCTCTGGGGAGCGCAGGGGTCCGGGCTCACGGCCGCGTGTGTGCCCCGCAGTGAAGTACCTGAACGCGTACACCGGGACCGTGCTGCTGCGCTGCCGCAAGGACTCGTACCGGCTGCTCTGCTCTGCGCTTCCCTTCGTGAGGCAGCTGGAGAGCCGCAACCAGCGGTACCCCTGCTTCCTCAACACACTGCACGTCGGAGGTCAGCCTCAGCCGGCCGGGGACAGGGTGCAGGGTCTGGTGCTTGCAAGGAGCCCGTGGAGCTTAACCGCACCTTCCAGGCATTCTAGCGTGGGAGAAGCCCCTCTACCTGCTATGCTGCCATGGGTACACCACCCGCAACCCTGACTTAACTTCCAGATCTAAGGAAGGCACAGGCAGCAGTATTTCAGTGAAACCCTCACTAACTCTCCTCAAGTCTTCATTGCATTGAACACAAAACCAGAGCAGCAAATACTCCATTACATAATTTTCTTTTAAAAGGTATATTTTCAAAATACAGAATTGTCCATGTCCTGAAAATTAACCACTTAGGGCAAATAACAGGTACTGTATGTTAGAAGTTACTATTCCCCTACTTAACAGTGAGGAAATGAAGTCTACAGTCCCTTCTTAGCACTGACATTAATAAAGTTGGTGCCTGGGGGTAATCTGTCACTTGATGGAATATGCTTTGGAAAACATACTAGCAGCTCTGAACTGCTCGGGCTTGTGGACTGTTGTAGATTGTTCTTGTGACTCCTACAGGTACCATAAGAACATGTCAGAAATTCCTAATTGAGTACAACAGAAGACAGCTGCTGCTGTTGCTGCAAAGCTGTACAAATGAAGGTGAGTTCCTGCAGCCTCAGCTCCTGGGGGGTTTGTAGGATATGCTGGGCTACTTCTGCATTCTTGAACTAAGGAATACTCCTGGGTTTAGAAGTTGAGAATATTCCAGTGTATGTGAAGAGACCAAGTACTGAGCCTATGTTGCTCTTTTTATTGCAGAGGAAAGACGGTGTGTACAGAAGTCCCTGCTGAGATGTTCCCTTACAGAAGAGCAGTGTCTAAGTGGAAATGAAGATGATGATGATGATGGCACAGAGACAGACTGAACATTACTTGTTACTGCTCACCTCTGTCCTCTACTTGTGTGATCAAGTTATTCTCAGTGTTAAGCAAAGCAAAGGACAGAAAAGGTGCCTGTTCATTCCCCCCTTCAAAGTGTTTTTAGATAAATTAACATCAAATATAGTTTTTCCTTAAGTTAGCCTTTTGCTTGTTTCACTTGAGTCAAAATCACCTGCACTCCAAAGGGAGTGTAGCAGCCCAGTGTGATCTTTGGGCTGAGGTAAAAGTGAGCATTAGGCAGTTGGCATAGACAAGGAATTTAGTTATTCTTCGGTACCGAAAAAGCATTAACACCTAACTCTTTTTACTTTCAAGTGCATGTTATCCACAGGGTTATCCATTGCTTTGAGTTACAAAAGCATCAGTTGTTACACCAGGAGCAGAGATCACACAGAGCCCAAGGCATAGCTGTAATGCTCAACTCCAACCCATTACAAAATTCATAGGTACAAGTACTGCTTAGATATTTATTATGTTTACACCAATCAGTTACAAGAAAGTAGCATTGCTGGTATTATCTCTTGAATCCATAGGAAAACAAGATACAACTTGAAGATACTGTCCTGTGGAGACTGCACATGCAGAAGAGACAGTCTTCCTTGCCCACATCATTTCCCTTGCTCTAGTGCCTGTGAGATGCGGAGGCGAGTTACACCAGCTCCAGTTACTCTGTCTCCCTTCCCATTGCAAAGAAAAGTTGACTATAAATGTGCAGAGATAATAGAACACAACAGATACTGGTTAGACACTAAGTAGTTACTCCTGTTCCATGGCTTAAAATTGCAAGTACAAATAGGAACCCAATGGTACTATGAATGCAGTTAACTGCATACTTGAAACTTTACTTGGTTGCTTTCTTTGCCCTCACCAAGATTTTCCAAGAGCACATAAAGCATTAACAGCAAGATGTGTTACCACTTGCATCTTGTTTCAGTTTCTTTGCAATCTCTTGTCAAGCTGTGCTGTCTTTCCATTCAGTGTAGTTAATTGTGACCAAGTGTGAAGCCAAGCTGCTTTCAAATAATGGTTTGCAGGTGTTTCCTCCATACTCCTGTAGCAGTTGACATATTCTTTATCTCTCCCCTCTTCCCCTTCTTTCTGGTTCATAGCCACATGGAGAGTTTTATATGAAGTATACTCTGCAGTAGTGGCTTCCATGCACACATGCTTAAGTTCCTCAAGGAAGCAGTGGTATAACTGGGAGCCTATTGCTTGGAAATCAGTGTATGGACATAAAGCCCTTAAAACAGAGACACAACCAATGATTGCCAGTGGTGCTTGTAACTCCTGGAGTCAGGTATCTAACACACTCATCCTTTCTCAGATCAGTCTCAATGTCAGAGGGAGGAGCACATCAGCTTTTTACAGCCTGTGCACATACACACAGACCATGGGTGCAAGTGGGGTCAAAGAAAACAAAAGACACCATCAGTCTCACACTGTAAGTTATGTGGTACTTTACACCAGCTCCCTGGCATGAATTCTGTCAGTAGGAAGGCAAGATTTAAATCTGTGCCAAGTACATGTTCTTGTGGTCCATGTTGGTGTGACAGTTCAGCTCTAGCTCAGGAAGTGTGCAGTACTCTAAGTGCATGTGCGTATGATTTATTGCAACTGTTGGCCTTGACTGGTACATGACACCTATAGTTCATTTTATTCAACAAAATCCACACCACTGAACTCATAAGCTCAAATCAAACCACAAGCAGTGCAGAATGTGACCACCCAAAGAAAGAGTGGGGAGGGGTCCAGAAGAGACATGGTTATAGTCTGAGTTGCTTAGTGCAGACCAACTTAACATCCCAGAACCAAGCAGATACAGGCTCTTACCCCTGTACAAAGAGCCCAGTTTCTTGCTGGGGGATAAAAGTTAACTACTGACTCCAGCTATCAGTTGTTCTTCCAATTCCAGAGCAGTTAGTGTCCAAACATCATTCAGGTAGTTACAAGAGCCCTAGGGTGGAGTGTTTATTCTAGATGATCATGTTACAAAGAATGTGCAGCCCATAGTTGGCAATAGAAAAAATTAGCAGCCTCACTCACCCACATTAAACCAGAGTTGAACAACTGAGAGAAACCAGCAGGTGCCTTCCACCACCAGCACCAGGACACATTTCAAATACACAAATCCATCAAGAGTCACTTCAAAACCAAGCAGCCAAGTTCCGCTCTATGCTCACCTCAGCTTTAAATCTTTCCAAGCCAGGAGAACAGGAGGAATTCTTGCTCTTTAGGAAAAGAACAGATAATAGCAGCTAACACTCTAAAGCCAGTAAGCTCTTTTGCCCATTTCCAGTGCAGCAGAAAGCAGTTTCTCAAGAGAGCAGTTTGACAGCTTTACTGAAACAGCACTACTGTCACAGTCAGGTGGACTTCTGCCCATTAATACTTCTAGGGAAATAAAGGCTCTCTGCATCTTCACTTTGATAATATTGCAGTATTCTGGCAGTGCCACACAGGTGTAAGACTTTCATACTGCCTGTTAGGCCAAAAGAATCAACCTGGCACACACTAGAGACCTTGGCTGATTTGTTTCTGGGTTGTATCTTTCAAAGCTTTGTTTCAGTATGAACTGATTAAGCAGTTGGAATGAAAAGGTCTTACTTCAACATATCCTGTTCATGGTTTCCTCCTGAACCCCCTAGAAGCCCCGGAAACACAAGTTTAGTCTGTTCAAATTTAAATACTTAAACTATAGCAGCAAAACAAAGCAAAATGAAAAGAAAACCAGGAGAGGAAACTTCTTGTGAAGAGCAGAATTACTTTGTGTGAACAACAGAGGTGCTGAACAATAGCTTCTGCTTCTGTTTCTTTCTTTTCTTGCCTCCCTTTTCCTCTGTGAAGAATTAAAATGATACTGTCATTCATCTCATGGAAGAGGAACATCACACAGAAATGATAAAACAGTCTTCCCTAGCCTAAATGACTCCTACAGGCCCGTGACACTTCCTATCAACTCACTGAGCACCAGGTAGCTTGATTTTAACACAAAAATGACTGCAGACAAAGAAAGGGAGACACCATAACACTTAATCCACACCTACAAACATGCCCAATTCTACAGCTGCTGCTGCAACAGCAGATCCTATGAGTGCAAGCGCGCAGGAGTTTGCCTTGCAGACAAGTACAGTTTTCATCCATGTCCAAAACCCACTACAACTGGAGCCAAGACTCAACCTCACTGAAACTCCTAGGCCCTTCTGTCCACCTCTCTTCATCATTCAGTGCAGCCCCAAATAGAAGCCAGAGCTAAGCATCAGAACTGAGCATTAGAAATGAGTTTTATCAGCCAGCAATTGGCTTGGAGGTTTGAGTTCATCCCAATTTGAAATTTCAGTCAAACTTAAGTGGTTAAACTTAAGTTCAGCAACTCAGGTATTTGTAGTTTAAAACAGCATTGTCTTAAGGAAGCTTAGGCTAAGCTTACATTAAGTTCTAGTAAAGACATGGCATACAGGATTGCCAAAAGCCATCTTTGTCCTAGCAGGATTCTCTGCTCGTCGGAGATCTCAGCTCTCACTAGGGGAACTGCTTTAAACTAACAGAAGCCTTAGTCAAGCTGTTCAGAAACCACAACCTGACAATTTTCAGCCCTGTTATGTGGCCAATTTTCGGTCCCCAAAATTGCTGCTCTCACTCCTCCCACAGGAAGAAGGGGAAACACTCTGTTTTTTCACTGCCCTCCCCACCTTTTACCTGACAAATGAGCAGCTGTGGACGGTTTGTCCAGTTTCAGGAGGGCTGCCTCAATCGCTTGGCTGAAGGAATTCTGGAAGCTGGGCACAGGTATGCGGTCAGAGCTGTCACTTTCTCCATCACTATCCACTGGCACAGGGAGGGCCAGAGTGTTCTCATCTGAAAGAGGAGAAGTGCCTTGAGAGGCAGAAGGCTGTATAAAACATGTGCAGTGCAAATGTGCCTCCACACTCCAGATGTTTCTTGTGAAGTGACAAGATCTCATAGATTTAGATTCATGGTAAAGAACCTGAAACAGTAATACCAAATCTTCTCACCTCTTGTCTTCGGAGCAGGTTTGGGCCATGTTTCTGGTTTTGCCTTTCCAACTCTCAACATCTATCAAAAAAAGTTGTAAGATATTATTAAATCCTATGTACTAAACCAATCCTGCATACCCCTTAAATGGAAAAAAAAATACAGGAACCCCCTGAAGCACTCAAACCATATGCTATTTCCATAAGATTTATCCCACCCTGTTTTTGTGGGGGAAGCAATTGTGTTCTCAGACTTATCCCCAGCTAAGACATAAGTAATTCTGACAAGATTTACTCTACTACATGGCTTACCTGGGCAAAGGAAGGGAAGGGAGACTCCTCTTCCAAACTCCCACAGAGCAAAGGGTTGACCTGGCTGGCAGCAGGTGACAGTGGAGTTGGAATAGACTCTACAGAGAAAGCAGCAGGTAATTAAAGACAGATGCATTTGCCAGAGACACTCACTCTGCTGTTTATCAGGATGAGGCAGAAATAAAGCGTTATTATCTTATGTAATTAGCCAGTTCTCTCATCAGATCCATCCATCAGTCACACAGTGGGACCTCTCAAATTTTCTCCATATTCTTATTTAAAGAAGATTTAATGCAAGATAAAACACTTGGTAAAGCATCACTGGACAACAGCCTGAGTGCTCATCAGTTATGTTTGATTTCAGTGGGGAAGATGGAAAGGACAGAAAGCAAACATGCCAGTAGTGTTTTCCTGGCATACACACTTGTCTTTCCTTTTGGGGGAAACTTTTTTTCCTTTCTTTTATTCTGCCTTAGCAAAGATTTAGAAGATGGGGTAACTACAATGCAGATCTCTCATTGCTACTGAAGTAGAGGTAGTAAAAAGCAGACAAAGGACCAGAATGTTTCTTAGCTGTGTCAGCCTTTTGTGTATGATCTCACAGGCAAAATGGGAATGTCTGTGATCAGCATTAAAGACAGTGTGATGACCTAAGCACTAGATCCCAAAAGAACAGTCGAGAGCTGGATGCAATGTGTATTTCCAGATGCTCACCTGTCTGATACACTGGGCTTCTGCCAAGAGGGGACAGACAGAAACTCCGATGATGATCAATGCTGGTAGTTTCTCTGGGACAAGAGGTAAAAGCAGGGAACTGCTGCAGATTCTCTAAAGCAATATGGACCTCTGGATCTAGAAGAGGTGTTAAATTAAAGCATTACACAGTGTGGAGGACTGTCAGTGTGCAAGTGCTTCAGGAGTCTAGGAGGTGCCAAGTCAATTTTCTTTCCACCCTCTATTTTAGAGAGCAGTACAAGCCCTGCTGCTTGATGGGAACAGTCCCTAGGCATCTTTTTGCCTTCTTCACTTTTCACACTATATTTCAATTACCATAAAACCAGCAACTAAGAATCCTGAGACCTATGTACACCATGGAGATAGCTGCGCCTCCAAATGCCCTCTGTCTCCCCCACAATGTGCGAGTATGCAGCATAACATCACCTAACATCCTGACTAAAACAGCTTCTATTTTTCACTCTGCAGATATTGTTTCTAATCCCTTGTAATTTTTTTTCTAAGTGCACACTACAGACTAAAGGCCTTAGAGGTGATCCTATATCAGCTCAGCCCCTAAAGATGACAGGAAATCCACCATTTATGCACAAGCACCACTTACATTTGCCCTGTTTCTTGTTTTCTTCTATCTCAATTCTGCGTTCACGTCGCCGTTCATCACGAGCTTTCTTCTGCCGCAGACGTTTCCTCTTTTCAAGGTCATCTAGAAGCAATGCACACCAGTGGGTATCAAAAACCCCCACACTGATACCTCGGCAATGTTTTCTCCAGCTCTGAGAACAACATATTCAGCTATAGCACATTAGTAACAAAATATGGTTACAAACAACATATGCTCTTCCAAGCAGTCAGGCTTTTTTATTCTTCGTGTAACTGTTGTCTACAAAATAGTGAATTGGGGTTGTTCTGTCTAGTGTCATCAACAGTTGGTGCAAGAGGAGTAAAGCTGCTATGTATGTTCTTTTATCTGCCATTAAGGGATATGAATGACTTCACCTTCATGGATACATGGCAGAGCCAACTAAAAAGGGAGTACCAACCTGAAAACAACTCTAAAGTCTCCTTAGAGATGATGGGTGGCTTCAGAGCCAGTTCACAAATGCTGAACTCACAGGTGAGGGGCAAGTGACAGAGGTAACGATGACGCTGTCTTATATCCTGATAAAAAAAGAGCAGATATATCACAAGAAGGCTGAGAAGCTGTTGTAGTGATGGGCAGGTAATGGAGATTGAACACCCACCATTCCACAAAATCAAATGGGAAAAAATAGCAGCAGTGATGTAATAATCACTTTATAGATGATAAACACATGAGAGATGTGCTGGGTCAGGCCCTAATGCTCCAAGATCTCCACCAACTACATCCTAGTCATGTTTGGATGAAGTTACTCCACATTGGTTACCAGTTTTCTCGTCGTTTCTCCCTTCTCTCACCACTGGAATAGAATTATTTATTACCAGTCTTCTGACATCATTATTTTTGCACTGGACCAAATGTGCCTTTTACACTTCAACTCTTTGGATCAACGACCACCAATTTGCTAGACTGAAACAAGACAAGTTTTGTATTTTTCCACACAGAGACAAAAAGCTTGAAGACAATTCCCTATCTCTGCATCCATTCCTACCTGAGCATCTACTTTCTTAAAGATTAATTAAGAATTACGTACAGCTGCACATGTAAATTCTTACAGTTGTCTTTATCTGAGGTAAAGGCATTCAAGACCCATCCCCTCTTCCAGAGCTTCAGTGGCTTAAGCACTTTCAGTGCCTCTATCTCAACCACTGAAGTTTCTGTCCATCCTCTTTATTCTCCTCTACCCCTGATGCTCAGAAACAACTGTTTGCAAAGACAGAGGCAGAACACTTCACCAGGCTGAGAAAGATGATGATCTGTGTAGGTCAAGCTACTGTCCTATATGAGAAAAGAATTTACTTTTAAGACAGCTTTAACAACAAAGCAATCTTAAGCTTGCAATTCTCTTACCTCTAGAACTTCCTTCTAGATAAAAAGAAAAAGCTAGACTGCAGCCTGCTTACCAAAAGCAACATAGGATACCGCACCTTACACAGACCCCCTTTTCCAGGCTAGGGTGCCTATCCATCCATAGCTGTTTCTCTTCAGTAATAGTAAATAACAAGTCTCATTCATCAGCTGCAATGATCAACCTGCTAAAACAATGGCCCTTAATTAATAAGATAAAATAACTACCTCTGTCATTGAGTAGCCAGTTATCTCCACTACAGCTGCAGTTATCTTCTCTGGACTCTTCTCCAAGCTGCCGTATTCACGAACAAGACATCGAACGTTCACTGGGTGAAGATACATACACTGCCCATCCTCCGCTGCAAGAGAAGATATTATCACTTATGCTTTGCCTTTTCATTTTCAGTACCTTTCTCCCCATCTTGATACATTTTCCAGTAATAAACTTAAAGCCCCTCTCTGAATTTCTGTGGAACTTTTATTTCACAGGGGTCAGCTGCATCTAATGAAGTAATAAACCTCTTCCTCAAGAGGGATCCCAAAGGAGGCAATTCTGCCCCCATGATTCCAGGATTTCATTGCACTGACCTTGATAGAAATAGTAAAAGGGAGTGCTGCTTAGGTGTCCACTGGTAACTGTATCTTTAGATTCTTGGCAGCATGTTTCAACTGGATTTGATTCTTCCATAGTGTTCGTATCAGGATCCCCTACTATATCCACCTCAGGCACTTCCTCTTCATCCAGCACTGCCTCTTCTGCTTCCACAGGGGGCGAAAGGGAACTTGCCAGATCAGAGCAAGGCTCCACAAGCTCTTCATCAAAAGCAGAGAGATATTCCACACCACACTATCACAGCAAAGAGCACACAATTAGTAATACATCACCCCCTTCAAAAGATTATCATCTCTGCAGAAGTTTTTGGTGCCACCACCACAGACTGCAGAGTGAAGTGGTGAAACTAAGTATTCACAAGATCTCCCAGAACAGAGTTGTCACCCACCTTTTTCTCTTGGGAAACTGCAGGCTCCACAGCCTTGGATCTTTCTAGGACCAATTCTTCCACAGCTGCACTGATTCCAGCAATGCCATTGTTTTTACGCTGGTCAGCAGAGAGTGCTGTTTCTCGCTCCTACAGGTCATCCAAAGAGAGTAAGTTTTAATTTGCTATTTAAGCCAGGAGACTATCACCACAGTTACTTTCAGCCTCCTATAATTCAGGTTTAATTAACCTTCTATAATTCAGGTTTTTACAGATCTTTAATTAATCTGTGTCAAAGAGTGACCCTTGAAGTGAGGTCCTCTCCTTGTTACTGGAAAGCACACCCAGTGTAGTACACCTAATGGCTTTGAAAAGGAATATTCTACAGATTTGCCTGTGTCTGCCCAACAGATGTTATCCAAGAAACTGATGGAGCTGAAAGGGAAACACATCTTCCTTTGAAAGCAGAAATCTACATGGAATGCAATGAAT
This sequence comes from Melopsittacus undulatus, assembly GCF_012275295.1. Classification (NCBI taxonomy): domain Eukaryota; kingdom Metazoa; phylum Chordata; class Aves; order Psittaciformes; family Psittaculidae; genus Melopsittacus; species Melopsittacus undulatus. The sequence continues at coordinate 12,110,725 of NC_047538.1, read as the reverse complement.
ACCATTCACTAAAAAGCATTCTGTTATGTTGTCTCGAACACCGTGCTCCAAAGCCCATACCTGGGGTCTAAAGTCTATAGCATCTTCCAAGATTTAGAACGTTATCCTATGCAGACATCACCACCTTGCTAGTATGTATATTCTGGAGACCAGAATAACCATACACAAGCACTTACACAGTAGAATATAGATGGTCAGCACCCAGCATACTTCCAAAACTAAAATTACTAAAGACTCCATAGAGGCTCTTACCTTCAGTTCCTGGATAGCTGCCTCAATAAAGCAAGCCTCTGGGGTGTGTTTTTCTTCCTCATACTGCTTTAGTAATGCTGCTTTCTCCTCCAGAATCACCAGCTGCAAGACCTGCTCCCTGGATGCCAGAAGCAGCTTTGAATACTGACTGTGATGGTCATCTGAAAAGAAGGAGCACCAAATCATTAATATCCGCAAAAATACTGCAACTGGGAAGTTCTGCAAAACTGACCCCTGGTTTGGCTCAAACTAGTCTGTAAGCCTGTATGTATTAAAAAAGAAAGTACAAAACATTATTATGAGGGGTTTACAAGAAGCACAGCAGAAAGAGTAAGCTAAAGAACTGTAAGTTTAGCAAAAAACAGTCGCCTTTGTTACTAGAGAGCTTAACTATAAACTTCACAGCTACCACAGCATCACAACCTAGTACAGTCCCTATAGTCACTGCTCCCCAAGAGTCCAACCTTGTCTACAGAACACCAAGTCAAGATTGAATTTCTTGGGTTTAGAATGATCTCACATCCCTATTTGTTCTTTGGTTTATGAAAGGACTTAAAGTCTTTTCCTTTCAAAGGCCATGACACGACACATGTAAGCACACCTGCTGCATGCTGGGTACCCATCGTGTGTTCAGACATGACTTTTGACAGAGCTTCAATGCACGCAGCCCTTCATAAGTGTGACTGCAAAATGAAGGGAGCCAAGCCAGCCCACGAGCCAGCAATGGTAAGATAATTTCTTTAGTCACATGAATTTCTGTGATACTAACAGATAAGATGATGATGATGTGTTAAGTCACATAACTTGACTGGAGAAAACTGAAGAAGTCAAGGAACAGAATAGGTTTGCAATAATTTTCATTATTTTCCCATATTATTCACAGATTTTAGGTGATAAGTGAAGATGATGAAAACCTTGTTGAAAATTACATCCCTAGAATAGTTTAGACAGAGACAGTTATTTTTGTTAAGCACTACAACGAGGAGCCAGGATAAATAAAAATGTTAAGGACACTGAAGAGCCAACAGAAGCAGCAAGAGTCACACCAATAACCATACAACACAACACACATCAAACTCATAGCAATGACTGAGAAAGCAGGAGTCTGCAGTGCAGTAACCTGAAGGAAAATAGCACACAAGTTAAAGTCTTACAGAAAACAAAGTGTGGGTAGAAAGCTTAATATTAATATGCGGTCACGAAGGTTTTCAGCTGCTAAAACCCGTATTTTGTAGACTTAGTTTACTTTAAGGTGACAGCATGACATTGCCATGATAAATCCTCTCTATACAAGCCCTAGTCACTGCCAACCACCAGTCCTCAGATACACTTACCTCCAAAGTAAACAGGCTGCACCACATCCATCCACTGAGATTTGGGCAGTGCTATCAGAACACCTTTCTCTCTTCTCATAAGCTGCATGGTAATGGTATCACCAATTGCATATTGACGCGTTTCCATAGCAACAACGCTGCAATGGAAGCAGGAGGTTAGTGGGGCAAACACACTTCAAAAGGATGCATCATTCAATAAATACCAAATCTCACCTCTTGAGATCCTTCTTGTGAACAGAGCTGTAACAAATAGGACATTTACTCCAGGTCTTTTCACTCAGGGAGAGATAGTGAAGGATACAGGCCCAACAAAAGATATGCCCACAGCGGGTAATCTTTGCTGCAGTTGGTGGGTACAGACATATGGGACAAGAGGGCACTTCATGGCTACAGATTCGCTGAAATGGCACATGAGAACAACAGCACAAGTTTTAGACTTGGAAATCAGTTCCTGTGCTACAGAATAAGCCACTGTAAGATCTACTCTAACATATCAGTCTTCCAGCTCCTTAGGCTCTGCTTATTTACCAAGAAATTAAGTACACTGTGAACTAAGTAACACCTTCAGACTGCACATGGAACAGCCTTCAAAGCCACCCATCTGGTATTCCTACTCTAATGACATTAGAAAAGTGACTCTTCTCAAGTTCCCAGTCATGTATTCATCATCTCTTACGAGTTAGCAGCATCTTCTTCATCTGAATTCAGACACTGAGAAGACAGCAAATGAGCTCTGCTGCCTCACACAAGCAGACTTGTGCAGCCCTGTTCAACTGCAAGACTGAACTTACCTATTTCCATGAACATGTTAGTTCAGTCAGATGCTTTAGCATCTGTATGTTGCAGAGACATAACTGCCAAGCAAGCACCTAGACTTTTCAGTTCTCTTGTAGTGTCAGGTCTCCTGCCTCCTCCCCACCTACACTATACACCAAGACTAGACTTGGCAGATAATAAGTGTCTACTTGAGGCAACCCAAAGTTCTGACCATAATTCCCAAGAGATTTTCCATTTTGTTGCTAGGCAAGACAGGCCACCTATGCACAGAATAATTCTTCAAAATTCTACACTCAAGTCCTCTTCCATGGACTCATGCCCAAGTTTTCTGTTAATATCTCGATCACAAGGACTCTGTCTACAGAATGTCAGATACTATTTTTGATGAGCTCCCATCTGCGAAAGCAAGAAGAAGCTGCTAATTTTCCTAATAGATTTTAGCACTTCTCTTTTCCTGTCATGAAAGTATTTCATAATATATTCCATGACAGATCTTTCCCAGTATTGTGGGAGTGACAGAAGAGGCCTCAACTCAAAAACAGCTGAGTTTTATGTAACATCACAGAGAGAAAGAGGCAGTTAAAGACAGGGTGAGCTTCTTAATAAGAAGAAGATAAAAAAAAATCTAGCCCATCACAACTGACCACTTGCTCCACAAAGTCCCAGTTGACCAAGGTATCTGGATCAGCAAAGTGGACTGTGTAGTCCTGTTCTTCAGAGACAACAAACTGGCAGCTGGGGAAAGGCAAAGAGACAGATGATCCACTCAGTTGTTTCTAAAAATTCTTTGAGAACTATCCTATAGGATTCTCTGAGCTTCTTCGTTGTCCAGCAGGAAACTGCTGGGCACAGTCAATAACTTCTATGAACAAAAACCAAAAGAGTTCAAGTCATAACCAGATTTCCAGAATGCAGATGTGTCTAATTTCAACTAGACACAATATCATCACATACTAACTACAGAATGAGCCAGGCAGTGGCTTTCCAGAAATTGTAAGAAACAGCCAGCTCCTTCCAGGATCTTTTAAAAAAGAAAAAAAGGAATCCACAAGTGGAAAAAATATGGTCACAAAAACTACAACTACTGGGATTCCTGCAAATAGACTTCACTACAACAAGCCACAAAACAATAGGGAAAAATTGGAAGCATCAATGCTGAAAATAGCTGGTTTTGTCTTTAACATGAACCAATACAGGAAGTCCTCACTACACTTCAAATTCCGGTGGAAGCGACCAGTACTTCCAGTCAAAAGCAGTTCTGCTGCTGGATTATGATACTGGTCATCATTTGGGTTATAATACATACCTATGGGCCTGTGAAATAATCAGCAGCTTAAGAACTAAGACCCATATGAGGAATTGCTTCTGGGACTTACAGATTCAGATTAGCTTTCAGCCAGCAACTGCTATCCCAACCATCTCAGCACACTGTTCTTTAGAAAAAACTGCTGTCTTCCCTAAGGTCTACATTGGTCTTCCCTAACAGAATGTCACATTCCATAGGTGATGCTAGAAAACCAGAGCTAAAGGCTAATTGTTTTGTATCTAAAGGACTTATTCCATCAGATTCCTTGTAAACAGGTAAAGACGACAACTTTGATGTACTTTTATCCCTTTCAAGTATAGTCATTACCACTACGAACACTACAGAGAGGTAACTTCACCCTGGAAAAGTCAATACAAGTAGTGAAGGTCAAGCACAATTCCCTGGCTGATCATTCCTTACAGCTCAGTGTCTCTGTAGAAGTTTAAAAGCCCTGCTGGTCTTCCACTCACTTGGCCTGTAGGAAGAGCTCCTTGTTGAAAGGTTTATGTCCCCACTTGTTCCTTTTCCCCCAGTTGCCATGTCCATTCCCATCAAAATGGCCTGCTTGGCCACGGGGTTCAAAAGTGAAGTTCAGTAAGTGGTTCAGATTAATCTTCTTGGGACCAGAGAATTGGGCAGGGCTGAACTCTGCCCGCTGAGCCTCTGCTACCTAAGAGACAACAGCATTTGTTAGAACTTGCTAGAATTTACTGCACAAGCATCAATACAAGCTGATACCCAGGCCCCATCAATGAGTATGGACAGAATATAGAGCATCCACTCACTCACCTGCTCCCATTCCAGTTCTGCAAATCAAGTAGTGCAGCGTTAGAAGTGCACGAGAACCTGAAAGAGCTGAGTGGTCTTACCCCACACTGATCAAAAGGAGGAAAGCATAAGAACAGCCCACATAAGGACAAGTAGAAGCTGGCAAAACATAGCAGTCAAAGTTACTAACAAAAGACAGCTGTTCAAATCCTGACAACATTCTTTTAGATAGCCAGTAATACAAGTCTGATCACTATTTGCACAGACTGTTTTGGTTAGTTTTTACATAATGAAGCAAAGAATGAGAATTCAGCAGACAGCAGGTGAGTTGTGACAGTCAGCAACCCAGGTGAGCAGAGCTGCTCATCCACTAAAACTGAAAAAGCAGAGTTCCCAATGAAAACCCACGAACAGTCTATACAGTATTTAGACACACATCAGCATAAAAGCCTCAATCTGGATTTTACTCCATCCTTACGTCACCCAGGCCAATACAATTACTCTCCCAACACCACCATCACATGCAAAGTTGTACACTGAAGTGATCAGGCACAGTCTGTCTCCAGAGGGCAGACTCTGTCTAGGAGCCTGGCTGACAAGAGTCCCTTTGGAAGCAGTCCTGAAGGGCAAAGGAGTCCAAGAAGGTCTGGGACTTTAAGAAAACATTAAAAGCACAGGAGCAGGCCATCCCATGTGCCAAAAGACAAGCCAGACTGGCTGAACAGAGAGCTCTAACTGGAACTCAGGACAAAATGAAGAGTTTATGGCCTTTGGAAGAAGGGGCAGGCAACACAGGAGGACTTACAAGGATGTCATGAAGTTATGCAGGGAGAAAATTAGAAGGGCCAAAGTCCAACTAGAACTTAATCTGGCTACTGCTGTAAAAGAGTAAAAATCATTCCTGTAACTATATTAGCAACAAAAGGGGGGCTAAGGAGAATCTCCATCGTTTACTGCATGCGGGGGGAAGCACAGTGACAAGGGAGGTCCCAGCTGACTGGAGGTTAGCAAATATGACAACCATCTACAAGAAGGGCAGGAAGGAGAACTACAGGGCTGTCAGTCTGACCTCAGTGACAGGGAAGGTTATGGAGCAGATCACTAGGGTGACCTTATCGCTCCCTACAGCTACCTTAAACGAGGCTGTACCAAGGTGGGTCTTGGTGTCTTCTCCCAAATAAAAAGTGATAAGGACAAGAAGAATAGCCTCAAGTTACATAAGGAGGAAGTTTAGATTGGAGATAGGGAAAAATTTCTTCCCCAAAAGGGTTGTCAAGCCTTGGAACAGGCTGCCCAGGGAAGTGGTGGAGTCACCATCCCTGGAGGTATTTAAAAGGCATGTTGATGTGGCACTTGGGACATGGTTTAGTGATGGCCTTGGTAGTGCTGGGTTATTGGTCAGACTCATTCTTAAGTCTTTGCCAACCTATACAATTCTGTGATTTTGATCACACCAAACTTAAAAGCTAGAAATTGCATCAGTAGATATTTTCATCAAGGACCTCTGTTTCAGGAGGTATGTACATGGCCTATCTAGGCACCCATTCCTGAGATGGCATTTTTTACTGCAAATATCTCAGAGCAGAGAGCACTCCTCTTCTGTTGTTGGTTGTTGCCAAGTTGTTCTGCTCACACTCACTCTGGCATCTCAACGATGTTAGCACCTCTTATCGCTCTTTCCCTTCTCAGCCCAGGAGCTGAACACTGACCTATCTAGGCAGGTCAGAGTGATCCATTTGTCCCAGGAAAGAAGGCCCTGGAGGCACGGCATTATGATTCTCACCTCATCTCGTCTTCCACCATTAGAAGAGCTAAAAAGTTTGCCACTTCCACCGTTACCTCCCCTTTGAGGAGGCATCTTATTAAAAGCTTTGCTTTTCTGTGAATTGGAGCGACGGGACTGACTGGAAAAGTTCTCATTTTTTGAATAGGAAGTTTCTCTTTTACGATTATAACGCTGTTTGGATCCATTGGCATTCTTTCCATCTAAAAAAAGAAGAAAAACAAGGATCAGATTGACAGCCTCGGAGTTGTCCACAGATACTGTACCTCTATGACATGCTCACCTAAGGCACTGCCTTGGGCCATAGTTAGACATCAAATCAGGATGTATCAGTTTCATCCCTTCAGGAACCCAAACCATTTTATTCCTATCACTGCCCAACAGAACCGGTCAGAGTATAAAAGAAGGATGTATTTGCTGTGCTGTCTCTTTTACTACTGGTTGAATTTTCTTTATCTAGGCTTGGAATTGCTGTCACCAGATGTCAGTGTGTTGCCTGGTACATGAAGTGATGAACACCAACACCACATCTTCAAGTCCCATTACAAAAATAGACAACTAGTTCGTATTGTCATTCTATTTTCTGAAAACACACAACATATTGTTCCTCTATACATATATGCTGTATCTTTATATGTAAATATACATATATTGTGTTTGTCTTGAAGTCTCCGACTTCACAAGACCCCATTGCCTGTTTTCACTCAGTTCTGCCCACTGTGCTAAAAAGACACAAACAAATCTACTTCTTTCACAAAGCCAACAAATGCTAATCGATTGTGAAGCACCAAACCAATGCTCTGGCCTCACAGGGGACGTACCTAAGTACTAAGTCCACCAACCTATGCAATAGGAACTGTTTGCGCAAAAGCATTGCTAAACATACCACTGACCCTAATGTAGAACACAGAGATGAAGCACAAAGCAAAATCCTGCAGGAATAGAGCCCACAAGAGCAGGAAAATCAATCAGGCTCTTGAAAGGGGTTTCCTGTGTCTAAACAGCTGCTTCTTTAGACTGCTAGAACGGAATTAATACATTAAGGTATTTCTACCAGTCTTAACACAAGACTGAAGTTGCCCCAAGGACACAACACACCTAACCTACCATTTCCAGCAACTGCCCTGAGTTTTATTTGTAGAACAGGTATGCTGCGATAAGCCCGGAAGCAACACTCCACAGACCTAACAAGATGTCTAGCCACATCAGCCAGCCCCAAAATCCCTCTGGATACTCAGTAAGCTATACACAAGCAGGAATACCTCATGAAAAACAGCCAGACCCATTTAATAAAAGCCTACAAGTTTCCCCACCCCAGACTCCTCTCCACCCCATAACAGAAATCTCACATGGCAGGCAAACACCCCACTGTGATTCAGCATCATGCTCCTCAAATGGCTTATTTAATTTCCAGGGCACCCAGCTTTCCCCTTCCCCAGCACCACTTCCAATCTACCTGAGCATTTAAATCAGCTGCAATGAAATCACTCACATGCAGTCTCTTTCCTTTTGTTATTTTTAGGGGTTTTTTTATCCCACATTACTCTCAAAAGAGAGGGGCAGTGGACTGGAAGGTGTCTGTGTTACTGTGCATTACTGAGGAGCTGCCTTCTTAAGAACAGCTAACAAAAGTGGCTTGACTGGGTTTTATGGTGGTCTGTTTCTTGCACAGGCCAGACCTTGCCTGCAACTGCAACTATAGAAGTAAAAGAACACTGTATCATTACTTCCCTGTGATGTGACAGAGCCATTCAGCAGGCAAACTATCCCCAGAACTGGTTATTTACTCTGCTATTCAAGAGGCTGACCCTTTAGTTAAACCAACTCCATTAGAACCCCAGATGTGTAACTCAGAGACAAGCTTGCACAGTTTGCAGTGCTATCAGCCACATCAGGCTAAAGAGACATGGGTTGAGTATTATCAGGAAAGCACCACACCAGAAGCTGCCAAGTACTGAGGGTGTGACTAGGTCTGGCTGAATGATTACTTAGACCCTTTTTAAGAGTGTTTGTAGGGAAGAGGCTATAATCAGCACCACTGGATCTCTGGTGAAAAAAGTAAGTTATTTTGAAGAGGCTTGGACTACACTGTAACAACTTCGCAGAACACAACTCAAGAGAAGAAGCTCAGTCTCAAGTGGGTTTTTACAGGCCCAGGAACAAGGAACAGTTTGTACCTGCAGCCGACAGAAGAATTTCCTACCACTTATAGTTTTAATCAAGGTAGTCACCATTAAAGTTGTCACTCAATTTACACACATTCTTGTCATATTACAGGTCCTTCCAATCCCACTCCTAGAGCCTGCAGGAGTCACTACAGTGACTCTCACAATTCATAACAAATTCCTCTCCACCTCTCCCTTGTATCACAGTCTAACAATGCTTCAAAACTGACTTTACTGATTCCAAGTTTCTTCCTGCAGAATAATTACCCTCATGAGGATTCTGGTCCATCAGAGTAGCACTGAAATGTGTCAACAGACAACCAAGAGTGTGGAGTATGCATTCATAAACTGGAACACTTTTCCTCCACCCTGAATCTAAGCAAATCCAACCTTTTCCTGCAAGCTACATGTCAGGATGCTCTCTGCTTTATATCACCCCTCCCTGCATTCCCACAAAGAGTGGGGCAGGATGGGGTTATCCGCACTCATGCAGGGAGAAAAGTGGAAGATTCTCACTGCCATTGTCTCTTGTTAGATCCCAGCTTTAAGTACTGTTGGTTTGGACTGGGGGGTTTCTTTTTTCCTTCTTTTCTTGGAAACTTAGGAATGAGCAACAACAACAGCGCTGGTGAGGTACTTGCTATTCACTCAGGTCCTCAGGCATTTTGCTTCTGTCACATGACACACAGATTGACCCATCCACTCTCCAAGCGAATAGAGAATTAGAACAAATACTGTGTATGTAATTCTATAAAACTATTAACAACGCTGTTCTTGCCTTTTGGAGCAAGCTCTGACATTTGTGGGTTTTGCTGCTGGATGCCACACTGTTAAAGGAACTGTATTTCCAAAAATCCAGAAAGAGGAAGTCAAGTTCACAGGACTAAAACTAGCTCTAGGTGACCACTTTGGTCCTGGAGTTCAGTACTGGTTTACTACTGGGGTGACGACTGCAGTTTCCTTCCATCTTTCTTTGCCTCCTCTTTTCAGCTGAGCCGTATTGAAGCCTGCCATGTTGCATAAGGGGTTTGGGTGGTGGGTCACACTTCAGCCTCAGGGTGATTGCATGAAAACAACTGAAGGTATTGCTGCTGTGAAGGCAAACATCCATGAGCAAGAGGTGACTGAGCAGCCACACACCCCAGCTCAGCACACTCACATTGTAATAATAAGGCCTAACAACATCTGCAAGAATTAATGTTGCCCATCAGGTCTTGCGCACTGCAGAGAAAGCCAACAAGCCTATTTGGCCTTAGCTGCTTTATTCCATCCTAATGGGATGTGATTTCTGCTGGTGCACTAATACAAGGAAAAGAAACTTTTCTGTTGAAAGCTTCCAAGTTTAATTTCATTTCTAAGGCCAAGTTTGAAACATAGTGAGAATCTAACTTGCACAAGTAGAAGAGCTCATGGTATTCTATTCAACCCATTTCTAGCTGTGCTGCAAGAGAAACAGGAGAAGCTACCACAAGATTTAATGAATGCCCACTTCATTTCCTCAGATGGACTCAATCACAGTAGAAAACTCTGGAAGGCATCTAAATGGCAAGAGCTTGATTGGACCATCCACTGAGCACGAGTGCAACTAAAGGTCAGCACTGTGGGGAAGGTCTGTGGCCCATATGGATACTTCCCATTCCAAAGGAGACTCAAGATTTTCAGAATAAATCCTATACCTTTCCTGAAATGGGAGAGAAATTAGGTGGATCACACCAGTTACATGCACCATGAGAAGGAGCCCAAGATCACATGCCAGTATCTTGCATGCAACAGCTACCAAACCATGTAACACAGCTGTGTCCTGTATGTTCATCCTGTGGCTGTCTGCCCTAATCTGAGCCAGGGAATCTTCTCATTTAGTTTTCAGTACCCTGCAGTTAAGGTATTCCCAGATATACATTTAGTCTTACCAAAAGAGATTCTAATTTTGCCAGGCCTCTTCAATGCACTTTAAAGGAAGCAACTAATTCCATAAGCCTTTGTCCTCCACTGTAGTTAAGGAACAGCATCTCAGAAGCTGAATTATGTCAAGCCAAAATTTTCTTCTGCTTTATTAAGAAAGAGGTATTAAGAAAAGTTGTGTTTTTTTAATGAAAAGTCAGTGGATTGTATTGGAATAGAAGAGTATGGTACATCAGGATTTCTGTTCCCACTGCTCCTCTGCTAACAAACTCAAACATGCCTAATTCAATTCCCACTGCTCCTCTGCTACCCGTGATGTTTCAAGCCTGTAAAAGGTGCCATCCCACAAAAGAAAAAAAACACTCAACACTTTTATTCTGGGCTGGAATGATACACCTTTAATTTCCTTTCTCACTACAAATACTGTTTCCCCAGTGTGAAGACATACCAGCCACGGGACAGGCCAAGTTACCTCCCTAAAGAAGATGTTTGTATTGTGTGAACAACCCTCTACACGGTATGGTACATCACTAAAAAAGAAGCTGTACTGATGAGGTATCTCTTGATGACACAGGGACAGAAACCAGGTCTCCACCACAGGAAAACCTCTCCTCAGCCTTTCCCACTACCTCTCATAGTGCATGAAGTTTATATACTTTGTTACTCTGTCAGAAGCCAAAGATCTGGTTCTAAAACTCTTGTTGCACACCTAGAACATGATATACCCTAATTCTATTTGTACTTTCATTAGAGCAAAACCATGAAGAGACTGAAAAATAACAGCAGTAGCCAGGGATAACAAGACCCCCACATCAAATTCTGCTGCTGGTAAAAAACCCTTGGCAGATCAGTTAAAAGTTCTTCCAGACACAACTACTTAAAAAAGTTCTTCCTAAAAAGCCTTTCATGGGTTTGAAGTTCAAATTTCAATGTAGTCGCAGTTACACCACAACCTGGGGAGCTGTGGATGAGCCATCTCCCATGTCACTCCAGTCTACCTTGTGGGAGATCTGTTAACCCAGGTGAAAAGCAGGTAATACTTGGTTAACTGGGATCTGAATGCATTCAGAACATCCAAGAAAGATACTCATTTTGTCAACCCTCTGGAACACATTGCTCCTTTTTCAGTGATCTGAAGTAATGCAGTTGAAACCAGCCACTGAAGAGGAAGGAAATTAGTACAGCTATGGTGTTACAGCAACCTGCTGATGCTCTGATAAATACTTATGAGACTAAAATCTCTCATTTTAATCACTACTGCCCCATTTCTAGGTTTTAGGGGAAAGACCTGCGAGGTTCCAAAAACACTCTGCTCCCAGACAAGTTTAGAGAAAGGAGGCAGATTAGGTTTTACCTTGAAAAGGAAGATGATAGGAGCCATAATGCCTCCTCATGAACTGCTGTGTCAGCAAAAGTAGCTGTGTGCAATGCCAGACAACACTTTGGTTTCAATGCCAGATAAGCAAACAACAAGTAACTAACTCTGAGCTCCTCCAAATCAGGTTACTGACACACAGCCAGTAAGGGGAATGTTGTGTCAATATTGATACAAGACCTCCTAAATCAAGGAGTAAAAGCACTCAACCAGAGTACAGAATGAAGTTATGGGCTCATATGAACCAGCAAATATTCGTTCTTACTATAAAACCAGAGCTCTCAAGCTGATTACTACAATGCTAATGAAGACAAAACACTAATCCTTTAAGGAAGAGCAGGACCTGCATCTCACCCAACACTGAGCGAAGCCGGAAGAGGAAGGAAAAAGAAAGCAAAACCAGGCAGCGACCTGAAACGAAGCCAATTAGACCCAGCACAAACAACATAACAAGGAGTTCAGCCTCATCACAAGCCCAAGCCGGCACAAAGGCCCCCAACCTCACATAGTTCACTGCTCGTTCCTCCCGCCCAAGCTAACATCGGTTCAGACACACCAACGAGAGCCCGAGGGGCCGTCGCTAGCGGCCTGACAGCCCAGGGTCTCCGGCCCAAGGCTGCACCGCTCCCCCGGCCGGCTCTTACCGCCTTTGGGCTTAGACTCTCCCGCGGCGGGCCCGGCCGAGGCGGACCGCGGCTGCTGCCCTTTGCTGCCTGCCGAGGAGCCGGGCGCACCGGAGCCGCAGGGGCTGCTCTTGTCCATGGCAGAGGCTGCGGCGGGGGTCGCGCCGGGCGGGCTCTGCAGCATCAACGGGTGCCGCGGGGGGGAAGAGGCGGCCCCGGGAGGGGGTACAGGACGGGCGCTGGCGGAGCCGGCGGGGGCCCAGGCTCATGGCCCGCGGGGGCGACCGGCGGGGGCGGCGCAGAGCGGACTCGGCTTCCTTCATGGCGACATCTTCTCGCTGCTCCGCTCGAACCGGAGGAAGGCCGCGGGAGGCCGAGCCGGGCCTGCGGGGCTCCGGGCGACGAGGAAAGTGAAGCTGCTCACGGAGCCCCGCGGGGCCCGGCGCTTCCTGCCGCCCGAGTGGTCGGCACCACCCAGGCACCCACCGGCTCCTCAGCGCCGCCCCGGCCCCGGCTTGGCCGCCGCTGCCCCGTAATGGCGACGAGTCGCCCTCAGCAGTGGCGGGGACCCGGATGGAGCCGATCCCGGGCGGGCCCGCAGGCACGACGGGAAGCGTAGTCCTCGGCCGCCGTGGAGCACGACGGGAAATGGAGGCGCCGGGACGCAGAGCTCCCCCTGCCGGCAGCAATGCCCACAACACCCGCCCCAGGCACCGAGCCGCGGCCGAGCAGGACGCGGCCAGAACAACGTCCTGGGGCCGGGGGAATCCAGTCTTTCCTTTTCCAAAGCGGAAACGACCAAAACGCACATTGTTAGAGGTCTGGAACAGGAGGAGCTGAACACTGTCAGTTCTTCAGCAGGTAGGAACCACCAGTCTTGGCGGTTAAGCTTGTGACCAAAGAGGCCTGAGAGGATATAAAAAATCAAGTATTTCCACTGAATTGCTCAACTAACTCTGAAAGGAACAAACCAGCTCTGCAATGCCTAAATCAAGTGATCTTTAACTTCAAAGCAAAAGAAAAGGGGAAAAAACACAGGGCAACAAATTCTACCCGCATTTCAGTTAACCCTTTAAATAAGTCTTGGGCACCCCTGCTGATCCCTTTCCCCTTATTTTAGGGATGAGGGCCTCAAGTTCACTGGGAGAGGAGTTGCAGTGTTTTTATACCAAGTCAGGGTGCAGTGTGAAATGGCAGAGCTCATATTTTAGGAGAAGTCCCACAAAATGCCTTACTTTACCTCCTGTCTGTTCCCTAATTAGGTCTATTACTCTTAGAATTACTGACCAAATCATGAGGATTGTTATCACAGTGCTTAGAAATTTTGCATTTGAGAAAACATGCTTTCTAACAAACTCAAACATCCACATCTGCAGGGAAAGATGAAAACAGCACAACCAGTGCGACAAAAGGAGGGCAGATGGCCATAAAACTTCCAAAGGCAGGACACAAAACTTTTATTAGCAAACAAGTTGGCTGTGGAAAGAAAATAAATACAAAGAAGTTCAGGTTTGACTTTTTTCTGCTTTCTATTCTTCCTTTTAACTACAATAAAAACATCAATCATGGCAGCAGAATCCATCCCATTGCGCTTAGTGGCCAAAATGTGCTTCCTGGGGAAGGCTGAAGGCACGAGGCTTTGTACTGTTAGCACACAACTGATTAACTGAGGTGGGAGTTTGAGAGCCAGTTCATGGCTCTGAGCACCCTCAAGGAGCAGACCAGTAACAGGACCCAGTCAGAAAGGGATAGGGCAACTGGTCTGTTGTGTCACAGCTGCAAACGTCCCTTCACACAGCTGCCAGGTAGGACTGTATTTCCTAAGAAATTCCTGCAGGAGACACCACCAGGAAATGAGCACTACTACCCAAATGCTGCCTTTGGGAGCAGAGGAAAGGAGTTAAATAGAAGGAAGTGTGAAAGAGAAGAACTGGAAAAGTGCATATAAGGTTGACAGAAACATGAAGACACCAGTCTGCAGCTGAAATCTGAACGGATCATCTAGTGGCCACAGAACTTACTATCCTAGAACTACTTACTCACCAACATCTTACTTGATTTTTGAAGTCCATATAGCATTCAGGAGGAGGGCTTTAGCAGCAAATACTTCTTCTCATTATATGAGCTGCATTGTTACAGTAAAGCACTGCATTCCTAGAGACCGAACGGCACACTCCACAGCACCTTGCTGCATCTCTTCTGATATTCCTGTATCCCTTACCACAGCTGTCTGATCACCCATAGGTACCTGTAATAAACAAAGTAAAGCGTTCAGAGCTGCTGCCGTACCTACCTGCCAAGTAGCTCTGCACATCATTCCTGTCATCGCTAGCAACAGGTTTGCTGCCATTTCTGCGGCTGTGGCACAGGCGCAGCCCGTGCTCCGGGCCACATGAACGGGGGTTTAAACCCTCTCACTTGGCGCACCCGCTCTCCAGCCGGGAGCCACTGGAGGGGGCGCAGCTGCTCCAGCGCCTTTCCCTGACGAGGAAAGTGAACGGAGGCCGGCGGCCCGCACCAGGGGCCCGGAGCCCCTCAACGACGGTTTAATGGACCCGCATGTGCCGCGGTTCCCTCAGAGTACCCCCGCCGGGCCGGCCCACAGCAGAGCCCAGCTCATACCGCCTTCGGGCTCGCCTTGCCCCGCAGTGGGCCCGGTCGAGGGGGATCGCGACTCCTGCCCTTCGCCACCGGGCGCATCGGAGCTGCAGGGGAGGCTCCTGTCCATGGCGGGCATCCCCGTAACGGCGTCAACTCTCCCTCAGCAGTGGCGGGGATCCGGATGGAGCCGATCCCGGGCGGGCCCGCAGGCACGACGGGAAGTGTAGTCCTCGGCCGCCGCGGAGCACGACGGGAAATGGAGGCGCCGGGACGCAAAGTGCCCTCTTGCAGCCGCGGCCTGCGAGCCCCCGGCCCCGAACGCAGCTCCCCCGCCTCCTGCAGTGCCCCCCTTGTCAGCCCCGTACGGGGCTGAGGGACCGGCAGCAAGGCCCAGACCAAGCCACCCCCCTGCCCAAAGCAGCCAGAAACAACAGCGTG
Source organism: Melopsittacus undulatus (assembly GCF_012275295.1). Taxonomy (NCBI): domain Eukaryota; kingdom Metazoa; phylum Chordata; class Aves; order Psittaciformes; family Psittaculidae; genus Melopsittacus; species Melopsittacus undulatus. Next base: position 12,095,401 of record NC_047538.1, on the reverse strand, counting down.
GGGGCCAGGTGGATCTAGTCTTTTATTTTCCAAAGCACTTGTCTGAGGCACCAGCAAAAACAGCCCAGGCCTTGGGGCAGCACATCCAGCCACACAGGAGGGGAAACCGCCAAAAACCACCTCGGAAGAGGACTGTAACAGGAAGAACTAAACATTGTACTTACATAGCACAAGTGGTAACTGGGCAATACTGTAGACTGCTAGAAAACTCTCCAAGGCAAAGCTGCTCCAACAGCTCTACTAGCAAAGAAGCAGGCTTTGGGAACAAAAATAATATTTAAAAAAAAAAAAAACCCAAACATGGAAGACCTTTTTTTGGTATTTTTCCTTTTTTATATCCACAATGTAATATCATCTGCTATAGCATAATCCCTGCCTTTGCCCTTGAAGATCAAGGTCTGCATCCTCAGAAGGCTGCAGTAACTAGTCAGAGGAATCAGCACAGTCCTGTAACCAGATGCAAGGTTCAGTAACAGTCCATGGGTCTAGCCAGACTTGAACAGAAGAATAGCCACTTGGCCGAGGTAGAAGTAGATGAAGTGCTTGGTCTCGTGAGTCACGTAGCTGCCGAAGTTCCTCCCCACGATGCAGTGCCAGGTGGGATTGTATTTCTTGTCAAACTCCTGCAGAATAGATCACTAGAAATTAAGAACTCTTCTAAACTGGTATTCACTCTAAGCAAGGCAATTAGGGGAAGAGCAGATAATCCTGGTGCTTAAGAGAATCTTATTTACATCTTACTGCTTAGTCAGACAAAAACAAAAGAGATACAATGCTTCCCATCTGAGCAGCAGTAAGTTTAAAACATTATTTCTGTGCAAGGAAAGTAGTCTTCCTCTCCCTACAATTCACAGCAGGATCTGAAACTAGAGCCCTTGAGTAAAAGCTTCAGCACTGTAGTTTATACCCACAGAGATTAAGCCGTAATTTAGACTTCATTGTTCATCTGCCAAAGGGATGTGGTGGAAAATTCTGCCACATGCTCTGTAACACAGATACAATCAACAAATCTGAGAATGTGTGGTTTACTCCTGTCAAATCCTTTGCGAAGTCACAGCAGTTGTTACAAAGAATACCTGAAAAATTAGACTAAACTCTCTTTCCCACTGTCATAGATAATTCCTGCATTTGGGAAATAAAATATACCTTCCTCAACTGTGAGCATAGCAAACAAGTATTCTCTAGTGGAAAGAATCATTCTGCTTACTGAAAATACTTTTTATGTTCAAGAAGCTTGTCTGCCCTACATATCCTGAAGCAGAGCCTCAGGCTTTAAGTCCAATGAGGTAATTTCAGTGGTACTGCAATAGAAACAACTCAAGCTGGGTACCTCCAGAGAATGACCCCAGTTCAATTTCTGGGCAATTATACGCTCACAGTTGGCATTCCCCACCCCTCACATATCAGTTGAGACCAATAATAATGTTAGGGTCTGGAGTCTTGCTCTTCACTGGACCTCTTCATTGTCCCTGGGCTATACATTTCTCATGTTATCTCTGAGGTTGTGGTTTCTGATGGCAGTAGTAGCTTCCTTATCATGCAGCCTGAACTGGCTCTTGAGCCCCTCTTTCATGGAACAAGGTCAAAGTTTAACATGTCTGGGTGAAAATTCACAGCTTGCAGCCTAAGCCTTCAGCAAATGTATAAACTAATGCTAAGCAGTTAACTCCAGACAGCTGCAGCCCAATAATCCTTAACAGTTAAACAGCAATTCCACTCAGATCAGTTTAACTTCTATCGACATTCTTTGGTTTCTCCATTCTCTGGAGTTGATGAAGCAGGAAATTATCACAACCAGATCTTTCCCATGTTCAGTATTGTTAATCCTACATAAAGAATGACACAGACATTGCAAACAACAGATAATCAGTGCCACCAGCGGTATTTTTTGTGGTGGTATTTTTGCCCCTTCCTTTTTTGCTTATGTCACTACATAAGGAAAGCTGTGATTACAGTAGACTTGCAAAGAACTACTTCACTCTGCAATTCTTGACCTAGCTGGACAGAAATGCAAACAGATCCTTACGATTAAGTTCAATAAAACTGAAACCAAGAACAATGTAAAACAGGTTTACTCTCAAAGGAAAACCATACGAGAACTCAATAGAGCCCCTGTGTTTTGTACCAGCTCATCAGCCACCGGGACAGTCAGCAGCCGCTCTCTGTTCACCTTGGGCAACAGGACAGTGGCAGAAAAGGCTGAAGTAGAAGGCACTGGGACAGAAAAGCAGAACCTGGAAAAGTCCATGTAAAGGGTGGGGAAAGGAACATGAGGACAGCAGCCTACAGAAAGTCCAACTTGATTATCTGGTGTCTCGAGAACTTGTTTCTCTAGAGCTACTTGCCTAGCAGCATTCTGCCTGCTTGATCTTTCATGTGCATAGATATTTCACGAGGACAACACAAGCAAACATCTACCTTCTTTATGTGAGCAGCAATGTCCTTCTCGATGTTGTACTTCTCCAGTGCCTGTGTAGCACACTCCACAGCATCTTGCTGCATCTCTTCTGACATGTCTGCATTCTTGATCACAGCCTTTCGATCACTCATGATTGCCTATACTGAGCAAAGAAGAAGAGAATTCAGAGTCACAGGGGCTCTACCTGCCAGGATCACCTACTAAACTGCCACACAGGTACCAATGTTCCCAGAGAGGTTTCGGAGCCCGTGCAGTGCCCCAGCCGTGGCTGCGCAGCATTTCTGCGGCTGTGGTACAGGTGCAGCCTGTGCTCGGGGCCAGAGGAACAGAAGTTTCAAGAGTAGCCGCTCTCCAACTGTGAGCCCCACAGACACCGTCGGGGTGGTTTCAATGCCCTCAGCCTGCCCAGCCCTCCGCAGGCCCTCGGTGCCGCCCGGCCGCGGCCCGGCGCAAGCCAGCAGCCCCGGGAGAGGGCGCAGCCACTCCAGCGCCCAACCCTGACGGCCTTTCCCTGCCGAGAAAGCCAAACAGATCCCAGGGCTCCCCACCAAGGGCGAAAGCCCCGAACAGCTCCAAGAAAGCCTCCAGCCTGGAGCTCCCGCGGATGCGAGAAAGAGTGAAGTACTCCCTCAGGAAAGGCCCGGGCACCGAAGGGTCGCGGGGGTGCCCGAGCACCAGCTGCTCAGAGCCAGCCTTCCCAGAGGCCGGATAAGACCCGACGCGTTTCAGTAGCTGCCCCACGCCAGCATTCAGGCCCTCCCCACTCTCCTCACCTCTTGGCTGCTGCCGTAGGACCAGCCCCAGTTGATGGGAGCAAGCAGAACGCACAAGAACAGCGAACACCTCCCTCCACCACCGCCTCGGTTTAACCGACCCGCGCGCAACGCCGTCGCCTACAAGCACCCCTAGCCACACCCCCTCCTTAAGGGGAGACAGCCATTGGTCATTGCTACCACCCCCCCGAGCGCTCATTGGCCAATATCTGGTGCTCTCGTAGCATTTTACCGCAGCAGTTTGTTTCAGACCGGCATGCTTTGCGCCTGCACCTGTTCCCATAGCGACGGGTGGCCGCAGAGATGGAGGCCGAGCCCTGGGTTGGGCGGGGGTGCGGCCTAGGGTGGCTCCACAGCCAGGCCTCGGGGGAACGCGGGGCACGGTGCGGCCGCAGCGGGCTGCTGGCCGGTGTGCCTGGGACAGTTGCATTCAGGCGGTGCGCGACCTCGGCGGGGCCTTCCCCTTTCTGTCCTCGTGGCTGAGCTGCCTGAACGTGGCTGCTTGCACGGGTCTGCAGCAGTTTGTGACTGCAACATGAGAGAGGCTCTCCTGGTCACCTCTCTGGTAGGCAAAGATCATGTCTCCCTAAAGCTGAGGCAGACAAAAGAATCCCAAACAAAACAGCCCCCCAAAAACATGTGATGCTTTGCGAGGCATCTAACTGCAAAAAATACAGGGCAAAGCAAAATCAGGATTTCACTGTTTGCTCAATTCCGCATAAAAACCATGTGAAAATCGTGGTAGGACCTGGTGATGGCGCTACTGTCCCCACATCCTGGCAGGGGAGATTGCTCCTCGTCGGGGAGTGCAGGCTCAGGTTTCACTTACCCTGTTATGAGGCAGGGTTACAGGACTCCTTTGTGTCTACAAAGCTGAGCTAATCCCTGGGTGATTCAAATAATGTGATAAGCGGGGCAGCTTTTTTTCGAGGAAAAAAAAAGGGCAGAAAAGGCCTCTCGTTTGTACTGATGTCCCTACTAGGAATCAGAGGCAACTCCTCCCCCTCATGGGGTCCCACAGGCCAACCCTCTCCATGAGGTGTGACTTTGAGCCAGGAAAACGCAGAACTAAAAATCTAAAGAGATTAGGACAAAAATACGTGCAAAATTACTCAAATCCGGTGTATGAAGTGCCTTAGGTTTGGGTTTGTTTATTTTTTGTGGTAGGGTTGCTTTTTAACCCTGTCAGGTACATTCTGCCAGCACATAACCAGTTGGTAGCACCGGGGTGTTTGAGGCCGGGTCCCGCGTCTGCTCCGGCTGTGGAGAACCCACAGCCCCCACCGGGGCCGGCACAGCCTCGGTACAAACACCCCGTGCAGGTGCGGAGCACCCCAGCCCCGTCCCTAGCGCCGGGTACCGATGCAGCCGCCGGCCCCCGGCCCGGCCGAGGCCGCGCCCCGCGCCGGAGCCGCTGAGGGAGGTGCGCGGGTCTTGCTCTTGCAAGATGGCGGCGGCGGCGGCGCTGTGGCCGTGGCGGGCCGTGCTCGGCCGCCGCGGCGGGGCTCTGCGGGCGCTGTGCGGCTCGGTGCGGGGCCTGGCCGCGGGGACGCAGACGCACTTTGGCTTCCAGACCGTGACGGAGGAGGAGAGGAGGGAGAAAAGTGAGGGCGGCGGCGGGGTCCGCTGCAGGGGAGGGCGAGCTGGCCGGGTGGGAACCTAACGGGGGTTCCTGCAGCCGCCGCGTAGGGGCTGTGGGGATAAGGGGTGCTGGAGCGGTTGGTTTGAGGCGTTACTGGGAGTCGCAGTGCATAATGGCGCTGCGCCAGCTTCATTCCTCCTCTGAGCTCCGGAGGTGTTACGGGAGGAGACTGCATGTCTCCAAAGGCGTGTGTCAGGCAGCAGGCTTACTACAGTTAGATTGTGTTTTTTGTAAGGAGTTTTCAGGTGGTATATTTCAGTTCCATATGTTGACAGACCTTCACGAGGCAATAAAGGGTTCATTTCGCTTCTAGAGGAGCGTTTTTAAGTAAATCGCATCTCATTCTCCTTTCTTTGCAGTTAACCAGGTCTTTGAGAGTGTGGCCAAGAAATACGATGTAATGAATGATTCAATGACTTTAGGGATTCATCGAGTGTGGAAGGACATCCTCGTGCATAAAATGAACCCTTCCCCAGGAACACTTCTTCTTGATGTTGCTGGAGGAACAGGTAAATACTTTTGGTGAGTTCCACATGACAATGCCATTCTGGTTTTGAACTGTTTGAGCCTGCTCAGAATTAAGTTGCCTAGGTTTTTCTTTCCCTCAGTTCTGTGTCTTTGAAACTAGTGAAGCATCTACTTGCTTTTCAGAGAAAGGTTGAGAGCTGCCTCCTTTGTGGTTTATAATATCTTGCTCCAAGGCTCTGAAAGTGTTACAGTCCTGCCATGATGTGTTATGGAAAACTGTTTACATTTGTAGGAAGTCAGGGACTCTTTGCTTTTAATATGTTCCCTTTACCTATATATATGCACACACTTTCTGTCTCTCTATACTCTGTGTGTGTTTTATTTATATGCATATATATATAAATAAAAATGAACTTAGTTTAATTTTCAAAGCCTCATGTTCCAATTTCCAGAAAACGTTCCCAAATGTATCTCTTTCTATTCAAACAACTGCAGGTGACATTGCCTTTCGCTTTATCAATTACGTTCGCTCTGCCCGGGAACGGCAGCTCCAGCGGAAGCTGAGGCACCATCAGAATTTGTCATGGCAGGAAATTTCTGAGAGTTACCAGGAAGAGCAGTTTAAACCACTGGGGGATTCCCAAGTGGTGGTCTGTGACATTAACAAAGAAATGTTAAAAGTTGGGAAACAGAAAGCACAGTATCTTGGCTACTCTGAAGGTGAGTCATGCATTGTACCATGGCAGTAGTGTGCTTGATGCATGGTAGCCATTGGGTAGTAACCACTTCAAGGATCACAATATACATTGTGTGGCCATGGTGTATACTGTACCTGTACTTGTGTATTTGCCAGCCTTGAATGACTTTTTCAGTGAGCATGTAGTACATTGTTCTGACATACAGTGATCCTCTTGAAGAATACTTGAACTTTCAAAAATACATGTATGGGAGTGTCCATGAGGTCTGATACCCAGCTGTCCTTCAAAATTGCCTAAAGAAACTAAACCTGCTGTTTATTTCTGTGCTAATAAATCTGATTTTACTAAGGCAGGTAATGCAAAAGAGCTCAGGCTTAGAATGATTGCACTAAAGATCTTATAATGGATATTTTAAGAATGAAGGCAACAAATAAAAGTGCAAGAACTGAGGGTATTGTAAACATATAAAACCTTCCACAGTTAGAGCATGTGCTAAAAACACTCAGAGAAACTGAATCTGAAATTAAATTTGAATGTCTCCTGGCAATAACTGTGTTTTTTCTGTTGTGTTTTGCTCTCCTCCATGGTCACTTTCTGGCATCCTGCCCTTTGAAACTGCTGACCTCTGCGCAGAAAGCTTTTGGTTTGGGGTTTTTGTCCCCTGTAGTTTTTTGTTTGTTTGTTTTGTTTTGAATTTGAGTCACCAAAACCAATGACTTTAAGAATTATTAACTATAAACTGAACAGTCTTATTTTTTTGTACCAATAATGTGGACATGCGCAGACAGACATGGCCTTGATCCTCTGGGGTTTGGGAAGCAGCAACAGCACACTGGCAACAGGATGACATGCCGATAGTGCTGATGAAGGGAGCATGGCTTTTCATATGTGTCTGTTTAGGGAAGCTTTCTAGCAAAATGTTTTTAGTGTGTTGGCCATTGTTGCATGGCAAGATATTAATTATTGTTTGAGCAGAGATTCTCTTTCTGCACCTTTACTACAAACAAATGGCAGCCAGTATCTGCAAAGTTGGTTGCTTTCCACTGCGATGCAAAATTTGGGTGAAATCCTTTTGGCACACTGTGAGCACACGTATGTATACACAGAAGAATGTTTTGGCTGATCCGCAAAATTGAGTACTTTGGCTTGAAAGACAGCTATAGAGTACAGGGCTTTGAAAGATTTGTGAGTATAGACCAAGGTGTCTTTCCTCCAACAAAAATGTAAAATTGAAACATTAGCTTTAAATATCACCTTTTTTAATAATCTGGAATTGGTAAGTTCTGGTCTTTCTGGAGCAGCCTGAGTTCAATTCTGTTTCCTTGTCTTTTACTACAGGCTTATCCTGGGTACTTGGGAATGCTGAAGAGTTGCCCTTTGATGATGATAAGTTTGATGTTTACACAATTGCCTTTGGAATCCGAAATGTAACTCGTATTGATTTGGTAAGTTGCTGTAGTGTATCCTGACATGGTGTCCTTATAATTCATCTGAGATTTTTATTCCAGCAGAAGTAGTAAAGGAGGAATTTCTTTGGATAAAGGAACATTGTTGTCTAGTCCTGAAACATTTAAAATAAGTGTCATGTAGTGTGCAACTTGTTCAAATGCAAAATGCAATTAAATGCCCCACCTTTGTCATAAAAAGTTAGATTTATACCAGTTGCACCCAATCCTTCCAGCTTGGCAAGCCACACCATCTCTTCCTAAGGCAAAAAGGCCTGAGTATTAGTTACAGTCATTCCCCACCTTCTCCTGACCTATGATGTGTCTGGATCTACACATGCTCAGTGTAGTCAGCCTGCATATCTGAAAGGTTCCTGAACACCTGGTATATATCCCACCCACAGCGGGTCCAAAACTTCCTGCCCTGTCCTGTTTCCCTGCCTCAGCCAGCAGAATTTCTGGAGCAGAGAGTGGGAAGCAGCTGGCTGCTGCCGCCACTGCCATTGACTAGCCTGTTTAGCCTATTTCTGCTTAGTATCTTCACACTGGCTGATAGTAGAGTTTCCCACAAAGAATGAGTATGAGTTTAATTAGGGTAAGTAATACTCTTTGTTCTAAACAATATCTATCCTTCAAGAATTAATAGCTCTCTTGAGAAGAAGATAGATTAGATCACCTGTCTATCTGGACTTGTGTGTGTTTTGGAGGAGCATGTTACAAACTTGTCAGTGCTCCATCTGTGAAAGGTGTAGTATTTGGATCCAGACCACCTTGAACTGTATGCCTTTGAACTTCCCTTAATGTGGATAGCTTTTCACAGAGCTGTGTCTGCACCCTTCCGAAGCACAAGCTCTTTGCTTTCATGGATACAGTAGGCTGGTAGCATAGTTTCCAGGAAACCAGGTACAAAACACATCCAAGCTTCCAATTCTTTTGCAGAGCTCCTGTCACATGTGTACTGTTTATATGTTACCTCTTAGGAACATGACAGCTGAAGCCAAGCAGGTATACAACCTGCAGAGGTTCTTGAATACAACTGTGTTGTGCTCTCAGATGAAAAAACATACAGCTCTAAACAGTTCATCTTGGTTCTTCTTAGGAGTATTATTTGAGATTTAGCATGGAATTTTCAAAGTAGCCAAAGATATTCTTCCTTGCTCTCAAAACCCAGTATCATTTCTTCTTTGATCCTTTGGGTGTGCCTCACAGGTGAATAAAATCTTTTCTGTAAAAAGAAAAAAACATCTATCGTGCTCTCTTCTCATTTTCAGCTTCTTGTAGCTGAGTCACCCTCTCCCTTTTGGGTTTGGTCTGTAATTACAAGGGCTCTGCTGGCAAACATTCATCACCTGAGAGGAAGGAAAAAAGAAGAAAAATTGCCAACCTGACGTCATAGTTTCGATACGAAGTCTGGTGTAAATCTGTGTATGTAGCAACAAGAGTATTTGTGGTTTCGTTCTGTTGTTTGGTTTTGTACTTGTCTTGGGATGCTTCTCCACAAGTAAATATTGAAGATTGCCAGTCAGGATTCTCTTTATGCCTCTTAGTTCACCACCAAGATGCCATCACATGGCATGAGAATAGGAGGGTGCTGTTCTACAGAAACTAGCTCACTGTGTCTGCTTTGTCTCAGGCACTTCAGGAGGCCTACCGTGTGCTGAAACCAGGAGGAAGATTCCTCTGCCTTGAATTTAGTCATGTCAGCAACCCTATCATTTCCAGGTAAGAGCATGGTGATATTTTATGCCATGTCAGAAGGTTCTTTTGTGTGTACTCAGCCAGAAATAGTGATGGAGACCCTCTGAGGCCACCACACTGTGCACTGTTAAAATCATACACACATTTCATGGCATAGTGGTACAGAGATCACCTTGTGTTGGAGAGAGGTGGGTTTAAGCTTGTTTGTATTAATCCATATTTTCTGTCTCTCTGTGCAGGCTCTATGATCTATACAGTTTCCAGGTTATCCCTGTTCTGGGTGAGGTAATCGCTGGTGACTGGAAGTCCTACCAATATCTTGTGGAGAGCATCCGACGTTTCCCCCCTCAGGTAAGACAATATTTGTCTAAATTCACTAACACACCAAACATGGTCCCAATGTAACTTTATAGACATCTGCCTTACAGGCCTTCGGGTTGTTATAATTCTGGAACTGTTATTTTTCAGGAGGAGTTTAAGGCAATGATAGAAGATGCAGGCTTTTTTAAGGTGGATTATCAGAATTTAAACTTGGGCATTGTTGCCATTCACTCGGGTTTCAAACTGTGAGTCTACTATGTAGCAAACCAGGAAGTGTAATTTTCCTTACAAATCTGAAAGGTGTGGAACTTTGTCAAGATTGAAGAGGAGTTTTAAGAACTTGTGCAGCAGGTACGTGTTCAGCTGTCAGACCCTGAAGAGCATCAGCACCTTTCTTCCCCCAAGAGATCTGCGGGTCGATGGAGTGACTCCTGGGGAGTTTCTTACATTTGCATTTGCCTTCAAGTGCAACATAATGGACAAGGCCAAAACTGAGCAATGCTGACAAATGAAACCACTTCAGTTACCAGTGGTGTGGATACAGAAATAGACTGCCCAGTATTCAAATAAGATGCCTCCTTTTTTTTTTACTACGGTTCAAGGAGGATATTGCACCAGTGAAAAATAACTTCAATTCAGTAGATTTTTTATTAAGTGGTTATTGTCTTTGTCATGCAGACTTTAAGGGATTTTCCCAGTGATACATTTACCCTTTCCAAGGGCATCGGGAAGACTTCTGAAATAAAACCAACTCTGCATCAACTTTTCTCACTTAAGTCAGTGTTTTAGCCTTCGTAAGATTTCCTTTCTAAGAACGGGAATTTTACCTGGAGGAGAATGGCCACGTACCCATTCTGGGATGAGATGCTTTCACCTCCATATGAAATCTTTGTCATTCTAGATGCATAATCATTATGTAAAAATAGTACATGTTTCCTTCTGTATACTTGCTTCTGTAGGAGGATATAGAGATAGAATGGAAAAAAGTCTAGAGAAGGTAAATTTACATTCAAAGTGACAGATGTGTAATGAGCTAATATGAATATTTCTCCTGAAAATGAGGAGAGGAGGAGACTCCTGCTTTTAACCCGCCACTTCACTTAAAAAGAACACTCTCTTCTAAACACCAGAATTCGTGCTGGAGGTTGTGGCTACTGAAAATGATCTTTTCAGGAACAGGGGAGCAGTCTCTTTCTCTCAGAAAACTGCCTCTTGTTCTCTCTTACTCAGAGGTGAGCTCAGGCTTCAGGTGCTACGGATGTGGGGGGCAGGATGGAGGTGGGAATGTTCCCCTTTCATTCACAGTAGAATAAAGGGTAATACAAGCACTAAAAAGGCAGAAGGGCAGAGACAAGTATTAAAGGATAAACTTGTTCCAACAGTTTTATTAGCAAAGAAGCCATCTTTTGAAAGAAAATAAATACAAGGAAGACATTTTTGCCATTTTTATAGCCACAATGAAAAAAAACAGCTGCTACAGCAAAATCCCTGACCATGAACAATACAACAAAAGACCTGAAGGTCTGTTTCCTCAGGAAGGCTGAAGGTAGGAGGCTGTCTGGAGTTGGTGCAGTCCTGGAACCAGGTGCAAGTTTCAGTAACAGTCCATGGGTCTAACCAGACTTGAACAGAAGAATAGCCACTTGGCCGAGGTAGAAGTAGATGAAGTGCTTGGTCTCGTGAGTCACGTAGCTGCCGAAGTTCCTCCCCACGATGCAGTGCCAGGTGGGATTGTATTTCTTGTCAAATTCCTGCAGAAGAGAGAAGTAGAAAGTCAGCATTTTGGTGAGAATTGCACTAATATTGTCTAGCAAGGGCTATTTTTGCACTTGTTAACAAGTGTTGCTTTTGGAAGAAGGCAATTAAGAAGTAGCAGATGCTCTTAAGTGCAAGGATCATATGTCACTGTATAACTCATCTGCTGCTTAGTCAGACCAAAAAAAAAGGTGCTACTGAGCTGAGCAGGAATAAGCTTGAAACATATGTCTGGGGAAATAAGTTTTCCCCAAAAGTCACACCATGAACTCAAACAGTAACTTTTAAGAACTTCACTGCTTGTTCTGAATCTCTAGACTAAGCCATTATTTTGATTTCAGTAGCTATTTTCAACAAGGCTGTTGAAAAAAACCCTTAGATAGAACATTCTTTACTGCATCCTTGATACCAGGTCCTGAGCCTGTGTTCTTCCTACATGCTGTAGCCACGAGCCTGCTATGACTTTCAAATAAACCCAGGTTGGACAGAGCCTTGGGTGACATGTTTGAGGGTGAGGTGTCCCTGCCCATGGCAGGGGGTTGGAACAGGGTGATCTTAAGATCCTTTCTAACTTAAAACATTCTGTGATTCTATGATTCATGTGTACAAGACTACTCTCAGTAAAACTGCACAGTCAATAGTTATATACTGTAGTCCCTGACACCCATCACCTGAAGAGATTTTGGGGGGAGCATGCAGGAGTTTGTGTTCTGCTCAACCCAACCCTCCAACTACTTGCAGCTCAGTCAGGCTCCCAGTAGGAGTCAGAGAAAAAATCTGACAACTGTAAGCTATGAACCATCTGTTCTGCGTTGGCACAAACAGTTTGTCTTACATGTGCTGTGGGGAAAAAAAAGCAAAACCACTTATTCCAGGGTCAGCAAGCCCCCACTTGTCAGATGGAGCCCTGTCATCAGTCACAGGGACAGTCAGTGGCCACTCTGTTCACCAGGACAACAGGACAGTAGCAGAAAAGGCTTAAGTAGAAGGTACTGAGAGAAAAGCAGAACCTGGAAAAGTCCATATTAAGGATGGGGAAAGGAACATGAAGACAGCAGCCTACAGAAAGTCCAACTTGATTATCTGGTGTCTGGAGAACTCGTTTCTCTAGAGCTACTTGCCTAGCAGCATTCTGCCTGCTTGATCTTTCATGTGCATAGATATTTCACGAGGACAACACAAGCAAACATCTACCTTCTTTATGTGAGCAGCAATGTCCTTCTCGATGTTGTACTTCTCCAGTGCCTGTGTAGCACATTCCACAGAGTCTTGCTGCATCTCTTCTGACATGTCTGCATTCTTGATCACAGCCTTTCGATCACTCATGATTGCCTATACTGAGCAAAGAAGAAGAGAATTCAGAGTCACCTGCCAGGATCACCTACCAAACCGCCACACAGGTACCACTGTTCCCAGAGAGGTTTCGGAGCCCGTGCAGTGCCCCCAGCCGTGGCTGTGCAGCATTTCTGCGGCTGTGGTACAGGTGCAGCCAGTGCTCTGGGCCGGAGGAACGGGCGTTTAAACCCTCTCGCTTGGAGCACCCTCTCTGCAGCCGGGAGCCCCGCAAGCGCCGCAGGAGCGGTTTCAAACCCCGCAGCCCGCCATAGTCCCGGTGTCTCCCGGAGCCGCCCGCACCCAGCGCCCCGTTCCCCCCTCACCGCTCGGCGGGCGCCGCGGGTCCGGTCAGGATGGGAGCAGATCGGCGCTGCGATCTGGTCGCTAAGCACCGCCCCGCCTCCAAGCGCCGCCAGCCCCGCCCCCTCCGCAGCGGCCACCGGCCATTGGTCACCGCTGACGCCCCCCCTGCGCCCATTGGCTACTGCCCGGGGCTCTTACTGGGTTTTACTCCAGCTTTTTCTTTCAGCCCGGCATGCCTCGCGAGCTGCGTCCGTTTCCATAGCGACGGGCGGCCACGTGGTGAGGTGCTTGTGCCCGTGCCGGTACCGGGCGCGCCGCGGGCGGTGGTAACGCGGAGTTCGGCTGCGTGCGGAGAGATCCGGTCACGGCTGCCCCGCCGCTGGCCCGGTGATCCTGGCCCAGTGTTCCTTACGGTACCGCTGTCCATCCGTGTGAACGTGTCCACTGCGAGGCATCTTTCCGTAGCTGGCTCCTGGTTCCCAAAGGCCGCGCTTCAATCCGGATCACAGAGACACTGGATGTAACCCAGTGACCTCTGCAGCAGCCGTTTGCTGCTGGGAGTGCTCCTCCAGTAATTGCCCTTTCTGAGGGGGAATCCCACCCATGTCAGAGGAAGGAAACCCATAGCTTTAAAATGCCACTTGATCAGCTTTCCTGTTCACATGTGCTGTCAATCTGTCTTTGTCTTTCAGACTCAGTGGCTTCTGAGAGAAATCTTTCACCCATGCTTACTGTGATCACCTCAAAACTTTGTTCCTTTAGTGAACTGAATCCATCAGGCTCCTTATTCAAGGTACCTTCTGCAGACCTCACTCTCTGCAGCTCTTGTCTCTATTTTTTGGGTGGAGGGGGGAACATGTGTGTGGGTTTTGTTTTGTTTTGTTTGTGTATCTGTGTTTCAAATGAAGCAAGATGCTTTGGGAGATCCCCAGGGCTCTGTTCTGTTGGGTTTCACTCTCCCTGGGGCACTTTCTGCTTCTGCTCTTGTCAGCAGATAGAAAATTGCTGTCGAGTCTTCCATAGCTGGTGATCTGCTAATAACAGGACTGCACTGTTTCGATAACAAACAGCACAGGATGACTTAGGAGAGGTTTGTCAGGCACTGGTTGGTGGGGCTGCCATTTGCTTATAGAAATAAAACCTCAAGAGCAGTCATCTATATCACTTGAAACACAAATATTTTTTATGTTATTATATGATAAGTACTTGCTTAGTGGCATTCATAGGAAAAGCAGCATAACTGCAAACAAGCTTTTGCTTTTGAAAGCTCTGAGGCAACCTCAGAGGAATATATTGCCACCAGAATACTGAAACTGGATAATGTAATACTTTTGTCACTCTAAAGTATCTCAGAAATTATTTCTGACTTTAGCTCCCAGGATTTAGCATTCCAGATGGAAGAGATGCAATTCCCAGCTTTGCTTTCTGTCTTTGCCATTGGGAGGATGTGCTAGGGGTTGCTCTGAAAGTTATGAAATTAAGGGAGGTGTTCGGTAACTGCAGGCAAATTTCTACACATTTATTAAGAAATGGTTGGCTGAAGGAACAGATGTGATGAGGACTGCAGGAAATGTCAGTGTGGGTGAGATACTTGTTGTTAATGAGAAACATTAAAGAGAAACCTTCGAGCCTTCCTTGTTGATCAGGGATATAAAATGATAGTTTCCAGCAGGACAGAGCTGCAAGAGAAGGTAGAATAAACACACACAGGGATGTTATATGGAGGAGAGGACGTGCTAAAGAAAACTGGGTAATGGATAAGGCATATAATGAGGTTCCTCTTGCAAACGGAGGTTAGACTTTATGCACTTTTCAGTTGAGGCCTTTTTTTGCTGTGTCACATACTGTATTACTGCATCTAACAGAGATTTTTCTTTTGGCTCCTCGTTACTATCAGAAGATAAAATAATAATTGGCAAGAAACCAACTTCCTTTTTTTTTGGTAAAACTGAAGAAATCACCTCAAAATGTTCTTAGTAAACCTGGAGTACATATGCTAGGGCTTCTAATCCAATTTGATGTGTTACAGATCTTCACAGTAGTGGAAAATCCTTAGCAGGTATAAGTCAAGTGATCTCCATGGTCTCCAGGGAAACAAGACACATTTACAACATCTCAGAATCTGGCCTCCTTTTTTTTCCTTCTGTCTTCTGTATCTATTGACCACAGAAAAGGATGAGTTATTTCACAAATACACGTTATGTTTGCCCCACTGCAGTTACCAGGAATTTACAGGTAGCAATGTTATTACATGAGTCCTTAACTATATTTATTCACTTGCCAGGGTTTATAAATTGCACTGTGGCAGAATACTGTAAAGACCTGACCCAGATCCAGACCCACTTGCTCATCAAGGCCCTGCAGTGAAAGCAGATGAACCAGCACCACAAAGGGCATCTCGTCCCCACCTCAGGGTGCAGCTGGGGCCCAGTGGGGCTTTGCACCATGCTGTGGGGAACAGCACCAGGCAGGCCAGGGGAAGGCTGAGGCACTAACACATTCTGCCCTACAGGCAGCTCATCTAGCCTCTGTGAGGGTTCCTGCTCTGGTGGTTGCAGGTGTCTCTGTCAGGGCTGTAATTCCTGTATTAGTGGTGAAGCTGCAACAAACCCCTTCATTAAGGAAATGTGTTTTCCACTTAATGTGCACTTTGGGCTGCAGGGAACAAGCATCAATCAGTTTGTTCTCTCAGTGGAGAGAGTAGGTAAGAGGGCAGCAGTGAACTGGCAGTTTTAAGCTTAGCCTGTGCTGCGTTGGGAATGTGGGATCATCTTTGCCCAGATGATTGGTTTGGTTGTTGCTTTAACATAGCTACATATATTGGGTTGGAAGCTCCTGCAGCCATGTGGTTGACTCTCAAATTTCTTTTCCTTTTTCTGTGTAAGTAACATTGTCCCCATTCTCTATGATAGTTACAGGAGGAGGTCAAAACATGTAGAATAGGTAGGGATTTTTCAAGCTGGGAATTCTCTGCTAACATTCTCGTTGTATGGTATGATTTGAGGCCTTCCCTTGTCATGGTGTATAAAAAGTCATAAATTACTTTTCAGCTGAGCTTGTATATTTATGAAACTTCATCATCTGCAGGGTGTGAATCTTGAAAAGCCAGAGACTAAAGCACTAATACAGTGTTATAGCTTTGCGAAGAGTTGGATTAGTGGGGTTAAATAGAGACTTTGATTCAATACTCTTAGAAGAATTCAAGTATCATAATAATTACATGTTTTATACATATATGTATGTGTGTATAATAGAAGCTTAAAGAAATAATGAAGCAACTGCACAAGTAAGAGAAGGCAAGTGGCCAAGTGATTGTTCTTACTTCTTGCCTGAGAAACATGAAAAGAAATATAAATCAAAGTTCAAAGCTTACCAAACGTGCAGCCTTTGAGAGCAGTGAGTGAAAGTGGCTCCTACTCAGTAGCTGTGATTCCTTACACCAGCAAAGCTAGCTGTACTGCTTTTCACTCAGCCTAGGCTTTCCATTTAACACATGGCACATAATGAATGGCCTGAGAGGCCATTGTCAAAGTAGTCTGTACACCTGGTGTTGAGAGCAAGCCTCTAATGGCTGAACCTAGCACCAGTACTGTTCAAACTCCTTACTACTTTAATATACTTCTAATATGCTTGAGATGTTAAGAAAACAACATGTGTGTCATTAATCTCTAATTTATATTACCTGTTGTTTGCAGGGACATGGGAGATGCAGTTCATAGGAGAAACAGTCATGGCCATGCACAGGACTTCCTCTATCAGACAGCTGACAGCACCTGAAGGGACACATGCACCAAGCTGGTGGTGTTTATTACACAGCTGTACACAAAGACTGAGTAGGAGTAATGACTTTTCTCTGCAGAAAGATACAGAACATGCACTGTGTAAGCTGGATGACATCAAATTATGATCTCATGAGGTGAGTTTTTGCCTTCAGGGAAAGCATGTGCCTACATAGGCATGGGGGAGCCTACTTTCCTTCTGTCAGGCTCTTGAGAGCCATAAGAGCAGATATATAACTGGTATCCTATTACAGTAACACCAGGAGTCTTTTCTAGCACTTCTGAAGAAAATTCCACTTTGGCTTAGCATGCCATGATCTCTTCTACTGCGTGGAGTTACAACTGGAATAAATAATTATGGATTCTTAAAACTGGATGAGGACAGGGCACTAGCCAGGAATGAAAGTTTGGTTTTCAGCTCTTTACTGTACTGTTTATGACCTGAAAGTGAATGGTCTGGACTATTTGGTTCTAGTTTTCTCTGGTATTCTTTCAGCAGGTCTTTGTTTCTCTGTGAGCCCTGGCTTATCTTGTCTCCAACTGTTGGAGGTTCTGTGAGGAAGCCTCAGTATTCTCTGCCAGGATAAGACAATGACAACGTATGTTTTTTGCTGGAGCAGTCTTCACCATTTGCCCCACACAGTACCTCTTCCTGTGATAGTCTCCTGGCCTAAGGCAGAAAGGCAGAACTGGGGGATTGGGGGGGGGGGGGGGGTTCTTCTGTTCTTGGAGCTGTGCTACTTCTTTTCTTTGGCTGGGCTTTCTGTGACAAACATCCCATCTGGGAGCTGATGGCTGAGGTGTATGCCCCAGCAGTCTTATAGAATTTGAGATACTGATACATACCTGTTACTCGATGGTAACAGGCTGAAAACAGTTACTTTTCAGCACTATCTTGCAAATAAAAAGAAATACCCCTGCACAAATCTGTCTTTTTCCCTCAAGATGGAAACTTCCCAAGCCAAAACTAAAACCGAGCCACAAGAAAAGCATCTAGAGCTTCCTGCTCAAAGATATTTTACTTCTAGAGTATTAACTTAACAGTCTGGGGTGTGGTTTCTGCAACTCTGAGATCTAAAGTAAAAGTTCAGCACCCTTACAACCAAATTACAGCCAGTAAAATGTAATGATGCTGACGTGATGCTTGTGTGAGCTTGTAGAGTAGAGCTAGAAACAGATCAAAGGTGAACCTGTTTCCAGAGCAGTATCTGCTCCATCACACTGCTTCTACTAAAGCTGTTGCTAGCTTTCTGTTACCAGTCTGCTTGGAACACTGAAGAGTTCCAGGGTACCACCATACCTAAAACCTGTTCCAACAAGTAATAAAGGTGTCAGTGTGCATTTAGCTCCCTGTGCCAACAGAACAAAAATGTCTGGTTCACAAGTAATTACATTTTTTATTTACAACAAGCTTAGCCACACAAGGTGTTTTAAATAACAGAGATAACTGCAGTGCTTTGTTTGAAATGGAAAAATGGGTTAATCCAGAACATACTGCCAGTGCCACTACAGATACACATCTGGAGGACAAAAATGGCTGTGGCAAAGACTTTTTCTTCTAGAACAGCCAGTTCTGTGTCTGAAAAGTGCTTTCTCAAACTATGTACAACTCCAGGCACTTAATTTATGAGAATAAAAACAAAAAATGCCCCATCCCTGGCAGTACTGCAGGACAGGTTGGACGGGGCTTTAAGCAACCTGGTCTAGTAGAAGGTGCCTGTGGGAACAGGTTGGAACTGGATGAGCTTTAAGGTTTCTTCCAACCCAGAATGTTCTACGAAGTATTCGGTAGAAGCAAAATATTTGAGTGAATGATCTTCTCAAAGTGCCTTTCCTTCCATAATGAAAATCTGAGCTCTCTCTGTCAGAGATGCAACAATGGTACAGACTCCTCCTCCAGGCCCCCCAGATACCTGGGAGCTCTGTTACTTCTGACAGGGTCAGAGCCAGAGTCAAGCTAAAGGTCAGAAATAGGCAAAAGAGCTTTCCAATCTCTCTTGTTTCCCAACAAATTTGTTGAGGAAAAATAGTGTTCTGAGAATTTTTAATAATTACCTTTTAATGTTCTTTTTAAAGCCTTTAATCCATTCAGTATCTTAAAGAGCAACATCCAGTTCACTTTGCTAATTAAAAGCACTGAGATAATCTGTCATGCTGCCTTCCAGCTTTGTAAACATTGAATATTACAGCAGCATTATTAAACTTGTTCCACCTTCTACTGTAAATCATCTTGCAAGTGCTCTTCTTTTGATCAGAATACACACCAGAGTATTTTGGCTGTGACAAAAGTTAGTGTTCCCAAATAAAATACTGGAATGGCCTTTGGGCTCTGGGCTAAGAGCTCTGCAGATAAGTCTCTCATTCTTCCAGCTTTGGCAAAGGGATGTTACCTGATAGAGAGGAGAAAGAAAGGTGTGAGATCAGCAGTAAGTTATCTCTGGGTAGTACAACTTAGCACAAAGGTGCATCTCCAGTTTATTCTAAGCACTTTCTTATTACAAGCTAGTGCTTCTGCAAGTGGATGCAGCTATGCTGGGTTACATTCCTCAGGTTAAATCAAGCAAGATTAAGAGGTTTTTCTATGCAAGACAATACCTGGTGGGGCTACAAAATACTCTTCTACTTTCTCTTTGGCATTTTTCAGCAGTTCTTTTGTGCAGTTGCCCTCTGTAACATCATCTTCTCTGAGATACAGACACCTGAAGAACAAAGGTTACTCTCTTCCAGCTAATCCATGAATATGAAGTAGGAAGTGTGGCTTATCTCTAAACCTGGGTTTGGTCTTAAGCAAGCAGTAAGACAAGTATTGGAACATTCTGAAGAGTAAGAATGCCACTGACAGCTACATGGGCACAGTACATGCCAATCATTCACGCAGAGTAAGATACACCAAGGAACTGGGAGTTTCTGTGCTCGCACACAAAGAGCAAGGGTGCCAATGACATCTGCCTTCCACACACTACCGGGGGAAGACTTGTCTGTAAGCAAAGGAGCCGAAAGCACAACCATGGCCATTCCCAGGGGGAAAACAACAAAGGGGTTACAACAGCGAACAGTTTGATGCAGTAATTGGTACAGGGAGGCTGCTGTAACTGATTCATCACCTGTCCTCCAGTACTGAATCCATTGGTTCTACGCCATCCGTGTTCACCTCATGAAGCTGATCAGCAAACTGGATCGCCTTCTGCAGCCGCTCCACACCCTCGGAGTCACGGAAATCCACCAAGGCCAAGTGTTCCAAGTGATCCAGCACGTCCACCGTCACCTTCTGCGGCACAAACACAGACAAACCCGACTATGATGTAGTGCTACTTCCCTTTTGTTAACGGGGAGCTCGTTGCACGGCAAGCCCCGGTTACAGCCGCCGGGACACGCTGGCTGCTTTCCTGGAACCGAGCTCGTGTTCTCTCTGCCGAGCTAAGGGCAAACAGGAGCTCATTCCAGTACCTCAGCGCGGGGGCAGGAACCGCCCGGGGCCGCCTCCCGCTCCCTCCGGCCCGGCTGCGGTACCTGCGGGGAGCCCGGTCCGCCCGATGGGGCCCGGACAGCGCCGCGGAGCCACCGGCTGACGGACAGCACCCGCATAGCGCTCTCCCGACGGCGCGCCGGCAACGTCACCGCGCTGCGCCGGAAGCGTGTCAGAGCGGCGGCGCGGCGGGCCCGGTGAGGTGCCGGGGCTCGCCGCCGCGATGAACAGCGTCGGGGAGGCGTGCACCGAGCTGAAGCGGGAGTACGACCAGTGCTTCAACCGCTGGTTCGCGGACAAGTTCCTCAAGGGCGACAGCGCCGGAGACCCCTGCGGGCAGCTCTTCAAGCGCTACCAGCTCTGCGTGCAGGTGAGGCCCGCCGCGGCCCCGGTGACCCCCGGAGGAGCCGTCGGAGCGTTCCGGATCTGCGCTCGTCTTCCGTTCCTGTCGGTCGTGATTAGCAGTGGTTCATGGGTGTCTGTTACCGAGTTTTTCTCGTTAATGAAACTTCCGGAGCCCGTTGGTTCCGAGGTTGTTTGTGTGAGGGTATCCAGGCTACATTTGGTTCCACAGCAGCGTTTCAGTATAAGGAGGATACCGGAGACTCTTCATTAGGGACTGTAGTGATAGGACAAGGGGTGATGGGTTTAAACCGAAACAAGAGAAGTTCAGGTTAGATGTAAACAAGAAGCTCTTCCCTGTGAGGGTGCTGAGGCGCTGGCACAGGGTGCCCAGAGAAGCTGTAGCTGCCCCATCCCTGGCAGTGTTCAAGGCCAGGTTGGACACAGGGGCTTGGAGCAGCTGCTCCAGTGGAAGGGGTCCCTGCCCGTGGCAGGGGCTGGAACTGGGTGAGCTTTAGTGTCCCATCCAATCCAAACCCATCTGTGACTCTGTGAGTTCTCAGTACCTACTTGAACATCTCCACTATTGAAGCTTTCTCCAAACCAAGCTTAAGACTACTTTCTATAGAATCTTTTTTCCACCAGAGATTATATTAGCACTATCAAGGTGTGTCAAGTTTAATTTTGTGGGTTTTTTCTAATTTCAGAAAGCTATCAAGGAAAAGGACATACCCATTGAAGGCCTGGAGTTCATGGGTGCAAACAAAGGAAAAACTGAAAATTCCTCTTGACCACAGCTGCATGGATGAAATCACCAACAGGAACCTTTGACCTAAGGAACACCACCAGGCAGGCGGCTCGACGCCACCTGGATATGACCTTTGTTAAAGCTGCTTTCTAGAAGCCAGGCACCTTCTCTGCTCTTTAAAAAACCAAAACAAGACTGGATGATGTGGTAACTGCCTCCTTTTCGGTGACTTTTGGTGGTGGTTCAGCATCTAACAGCGTGCAAAGGCCTTTGAACTCACTTCTCAGTGAATGTACTCTCTAGTGGGAGAATGCTTCTTAGAGTGGGCTGAGGTAGTAGTTGCTTTGTGACTGATTTCTCTTGCTTATTTATATAACACTTGAGAATGTTTAAAAAGTAGTATGAAAGAGGTGGATTTCCTTTGTGTCCTCCCTGTGCTGCTGAATTTTGGTGGAAGAAGTTTCTTTTATATGATCCTGAATGCTGAGGGACTAAACCAGGGTTTTGAATCAGCAACAGAGGTGGTATGAAAGCACTCTACTGGACCTGCAGTAACATAGCTCCAGTAAATATAACTAGGTTATGTTTTGTTCTGACCGTGACCTCTAGGAAGGCCGAAATGTGAACAGGACACTTTTAATACTTCTCCATACTTTTCTGAGGTACTGAAACAATCCTAAACTGGAAATCTCTCTCCTTTAGCATTACATGTTCCTGCAGTAAAACTGCAGCACAGCCTTGGCCATCCTTTTCCACATTACCACAAAGCACTGGGGTGGCCACCATCACAGTTAGGCTTTTGGTTGTGGTGGTTAAAGTGTGTGCGGAACGAGGGAACCAATGGGTTGAAACTTGACAGGTGGTGATGTTAAAATCCCTAACTGCTGCTGAGGAATATCTCCTGCTCATGAAGCTGCTCTTGAGCTGTGTGTCCTTTGTGCCTAGGAAAGCAAACAAAAGCTTCATGTGCTGGTTTGTGAACTGCAGAAACACTCACAGCAACTAAAGTGTTTGTCTTAGTCCCCCAAACGGGGCTAAGAGAAAATGCCTTTATGATGTTAATAAATACTGCAATAGCTAATTATGGAGAATGTGCTTTAGTATGGACTGAATTTTAGTCTACATTGTTAGCCTGACACCTGTTCATCTGGCTCTTGAGTTTACAGTGATCAGTTAAACCAGACATGAGGAAGTAGTGTCTTGGACCATGTGCATTCCTGTTGTCAGTGTATCAGATGCAGGAGCAATTATGAACATTTATGCAACTTTGCTCCTGTACTGTATACTCAATGTTTTAAGCAAACACTGAACTAAAGAAATTCTAAGGATTCAGATTAACAAAAAGGTCAGGTGCTAAATTCAAGTTCAGACTTGTTTATTTAAAGGACCTCTTCACAAGCACAGACAGAGGCCACCATGCCATTCCGCTTCATCACAGAAGGAATACAGAGTTTCTTAAACGATGGTTCCCACACAACATTCTGTTCCAAGATGGGAAGAGCCAAGGTTCTGGCTGTGGTCAGGATCTTAGTTTTAATCTTCATAACCGGTTGGGAGAGGATTAACATGGGGGTTGTGGAACAGAGTTCTCTTCCCATCACCCCAGGGGAAAGGCTGTAGAATGAAGAAAGAAGACAAGGCAGTGTCAGCTGAGTGATCCGTAAAGCACAGGAAACCAACAGCAACACGGACTCAGACATCACACACCTCCTCAGGCTGATGAATTAAACAAGTTGACATCCATTCCTAGGCTGCAGAAGCAAGAGTTAGAGAACATCTCCCTCAGCTGGAGCTGCTGTCTTAAACAAGATCACTGAATGGTTTGGGTTGGAAGGGACCCTAAAGCTCACCCTAACCCAACCCCTGCCATGGGCAGGGACACCTTCCACTAGAGCAGCTTGCTCCAAGCCCCCATGTCCAACCTGGCCTTGAACACTGCCAGAGATGGGGCAGCCACACCTTCTCTAAGCACCCTCTGCCAGCGCCTCAGCACCCCCATAGGGAAGAGTTTCCCCCTAAAATCTAATCTAAATCTCCTCTCTGTCACCTTAAAGCCATTCACCTTTTTTCACACCTGCATGCCCTTGTAAAAAGCTCCTCTCCAGATTTCCTGTCAGCCCCTTTAGGTGCTGGAAGGATCTTTGCTATCAGCTGTGCTACAGAAGGAGGGCCAGTTTTGAGAATTTGGGATTTTGTTACCTTTCAGATCCATATTAGTTTAAGGTAAGCACAGCAACTCCAAGACTAATGTTTTCCAGCAAGCCATCAGCAGGATTACTTGGGGTAAGAAGGCTTGCGAATACCACAGGTGCTTCACCTAAGCTGTAAGGAACTCGCTGCCTCAGAAACAAAGCTACAGGTCAAAATCATGGCTAAGTGCATGGCACCTCATGTAGCAAACAAGAAAGCTGCAGGTACTATGGTAGCTCTGCAATCACAGAACAAAAGGAGGGTCTTTAAACAGAGCAGGGGAATGTACCTTGGTCCGGATCCGGAGATGAGTGTAGGGAATAAACTCGGGTCTTTCATGCTTGTGCTGCGCTTTCAGGTAGCAGTTCAGCATACAAACACCCACACCGGGCAGGGCCACCACGAAGGTCAGCATCTTCCACATGCGGGCTGGTGGGGAGCACAACAGGAAGTAAAAGGACAGGATAAACGTTTCCATTAGCGTTAGTGACCCGGCGCACATTAAATGCAGCCAAGGGGACTGAGAAGACATCGAATGCTCTCATTCCTCACTCGAGCGTGGGGCTCCCTCCCGTTCTGCACAGGGACCCTGCGCTTACGGCTCACGCCACAGCTCCCTCGGGGCACAGCCGGGGCTCGCACCGCCCGCGCCCGCCGAGCGCCTACCGCAAAGGACAGCGCTGTCAAGGGCAGCGGCCGCCAAGGACAACGGCCCACGGGCCCGACACCGCCCTCGCCCCGAAGAGCCCCGTTACCTCCGCCTCCCTCATGGGCCGCAGCCGACATGCTCCGCCCCGGCAGGGAGCGCGGGGCGGCGGCACCGAGCAGCGCCCGGGACACCCTTCCGAGCGCCGCCATGTCCGAACCGCGACCGGAACTGGGGCCGACGGCGGCCGGCGGGGGACACAGCGGCTGCGCGTCCCACCGCTCTTCCCCTGCGCGCATGCGCGCTGCGTTCTCCTGCCAGGCTGACCTTGAGCTGCCGCGGGCTGATGTTGCCATGTTGCGCATGCGTTGTGTACGGGGGTTGGCGCCATTTTGGTGCTGAGGGGATGGGGCAGAAGGGAGAGGGTTTAGGTGTGAGGGGCTGAAGGGTCCCTCGAGCGGGGCAGCCATGAGGTGAATAAGAAGCTGTTCGCTGTGAGGGTGCTGAGGCGCTGGCACAGGGTGCCCAGAGAAGCTGTGGCTGCCCCATCCCTGGCAGTGTTCAAGGCCAGGTTGGACACAGGGGCTTGGAGCAAGCTGTTATAATTAAAAGAAGTTCCTTGTGAGCACTTCTTCCTCCCATAGAGCAACAAGGGGTTGTGGAGAGCAACTGGA
This sequence comes from Melopsittacus undulatus, assembly GCF_012275295.1. Classification (NCBI taxonomy): domain Eukaryota; kingdom Metazoa; phylum Chordata; class Aves; order Psittaciformes; family Psittaculidae; genus Melopsittacus; species Melopsittacus undulatus. Next base: position 12,070,699 of record NC_047538.1, on the reverse strand, counting down.
TGTGGGGTTGAGGTCTGTCATGAACCTGAGCATGGTGGTGGTTTCATTGTAATCTGTGCTACACTGATGTAAAATGTGGCTTTCTTAGGCTTTGTCATTCTGGCAGCTGTGATTAATCTACCTATTAAGTACCTTAGGAGTCTAATGGGTTTGATTCATGTAGTCTTGAAATGTACCATTAATCAGGAGTGACTGCTGGAAGACACAAAAGATTCCATGTGAAAAATACCTTCTATCTGAGGGAGGACAGGCAGCTATTGGAAGAAACCTTGGTATTTTTCTATTGTGAGGGATGTTTTGGTATAGTTGTATGAAATAAATTAAACTGCGATACGTCATGGTTATTGTCACTGTGATGACTGCAGTCATCCTGACAGCTTGTGTTTTTACAGAGGGGTAGGGAAAATGGTGGTGAATGAGCAGTCAGCTCTGCCCCTGGCTCAGTGGCTCTGTCTGATTGTGGCCTTGTAGCATGGAACCCGCTATTGAACCCAGCAGTGTGCACTGCTGCCTTGCGGAGAGGACTTCCTCCGTGTGGGTTTTCCCAGAGCTGACCTATTTGAGGGCCTGTAGCTTGGTTTAGAAACTAGATTAACGTAAAAAATACCTTTTTAAATCCAGGATTTTGAGGAGGTTTCAAAGTGTACATTTTTCTAAAAGACGCTGCATCCTGGGAGACTTCTGGGTGCAGAAATGCTACAAAGTTAGCTCTGAAAAAGGAAAAAATATAGCATATCTATAATGTATACTATATAATACATATTATATATATACATAATACATATTATATATATAATACCTTATATATATAAATAGGCATATACAGTGGTGGTAGCCAACAGAGAAAGCTGTTTCCATGGTGGTGGTACAGTCCAGAACTGTTGACTGACTCGGCTACCCAGTAAACATCTCCTGTTGGGTATGCAGCACATTGGATTGTGTTGCTGTTTAGTTTAGCAGAATCTGAACGATTGCAGCGAGCTGGTGTTCAGTGGAGCTGACTCACTACACTGACAAAAAAAAGAAGGAACGTTTCTAGCACAAAAGAAAGCTTGGGTTTATCTGTGCTAAGCACAGAAACGCACACTGAGGCAGGAAATGTCAGCTTTCAGGTTAACAGCCCTACATTTAGTGAGTTTTGAGACAAGGAGGTTCCGCTGTAATTCAAAGTATCTGTCCAGACATTCATCTTTAGCCTTTCTTTTTCTTCCTTTTCCTCGCTGCAGTGGTGGGCAGCAGAGGACACGGATAACAGCGTGAGTCTCTGATGAGAGGTGACACGGTCAGCTGGGGCCGCAGGGGCGCAGAGCAGTGCCGCGCTGGCCCGCCGGGTGGCAAACTGCTGTCATGGTAAGCGCCTCTCCGTTTCTGAGGTTTGGGAACAACAAACGCGCTCTCTGTGCTTTCACACTGTAATCTCATCTGCGTGCGTTTTAAAGTTTTCAGGGATCGGCTCATCCCTCTCGAATAGCAATGTTTCCTCCATCAGATACGGCCTTCAAAAGGCGAAGTTCATGCTGAAGAGATAGCGTCTGTGTCTCAGACTTCACAGAGTTTCGGGGGGGGGGGGGGGGGGGGGGGGGGTGTCTTCATCTTCTCCCTGTAGTCCCGGAACTGCGGAAATCAATATTCTGACATCTGTAAATCCTTTGTTCCCCTTTTCACCAGGGCTTTATCAGCTTTGGGAGGAAGAGAAAGAGGGGGGGAAGAGGGCGTTGAGAGAGCCATTGTCCCTTCTCTCGGGAATGATCTGGAAGTACTATGCAAATCTTCATTTGAAGACCCTGGGAACTGGGGGAGGGCTTTAGCTGCGAGATCAGTAGGAGGGGAGCTCTGCATCTCTGCTCGCACACACTCCTGCCTGATACAAGGAGCTGGGGAGAGTGTTTTAAATTAGCAGAAGAGACATTTTCTGCTTTGTGCACTTCTGTGAGGCTTTGCACTCCTTGTATCTCCTCCTTTGTGCTTTTTACTGCCCGCTTCTAAATGTTTGCATAAGAATTGAATAAGGGAGAGATCCAGGAGCTGTGACTAGCAGTGATGGAGTCAGGAGGGCACAGGGTGCAGCCTCCCCGCCTCATACCCTGGAGTCTTCAGCCAGGCAGCAGTGCAGGTCCAGCGATGCCAGCACACGTATCGTCCCACTGCTGGCATTAGCATGGGCACAGCTCAGTAAGTAAGTGATTCAGCTGGTCAGGAGCAGTGGAGTAAAACAGTTTGCACTTCTCAAGTTATTATGATGTAGCCAGGTCTTAAAAGGCCTCCTCTTACAGGGGCAAATGCTGGCAAAGTGGTACCTGCTTTATGAAACTCTACAGTCTGCCCTGGCTAGGCTCAGAGCTCTCTGTCATCTGGTTTGTATTAGCACAGGGTCACACTAACTGCCAGTTTCCTGGAAGCTGTGCAGGGTCTTTCTTAGGCCTTGTGGAAGGGGAAATATTCTGATTGCATAGACACAGGGGTGAACAGGGCAGGGTGGGGAGGAGAACTGATTCACATTGAGGTATTTTTGTGTTTATAAGCTGCTGTAAAGGCAGTCATTGCCTTTCTGATTTTCTGACATCATTTTCATGGCATCAGCCATGTTTGTTTTTCAAACTTTGAGGGATTTTTGTTCCAGCACGCTAAAAACTGCTGTTGACCAATGCCAGCCCTAGGAAATGCAACATTCTGCTCCCCTGGGCAGCTGAAAAGATGCTGCTTTTTTAAAATCTCACCTTCTGCCTAAGCCTTAGGAACACGTGCCCTGAGACCTGATTCTGTTACCTCCAAAGCAATGGAAAACACATGCCCTGAGACCTGATTCTGTTACCTCCAAAGCAATGGAAAACACTAGTGGTTTTGTTCTGCAAGTACTTTACTGCTTTAGAGAGGGAAAGTGTATCACAAACATGCTCTCACGTGCACAATTGGGTCTAAATCTGCTCTCTGTCTTTTTATGTTTAACTTCAGAGTGACTCAGCAGAGTCGGACAAGTGTCCCCTGGAACCCTGTGAGCTGGGAACCTGCTTGGACATGCCCTCCTGCTCCTGTAAGTGCTCCCACTACCTGTGCACACCAGCACATCCATGTCGATGCTTCTCTGAGTACACTTGTTTGTATGCAGGCTGGTGTCTGAATGCACATTCTTCTCAGCCACTCTTCACATGTGCATGCAAACACACAGGCATTCTCAAGTGCACACATCCATTCCCTTTCTCTCATACACATTTGTGCACATACACAGACCTTTTTGAAAGCTCCTGTTTTCAGAACGGTTTTATTTATAGGTCCTGCCTGGTTGTGAATGTGAAAGGGAGAAAGCCCCTCAGAGGGTTCCTTTCATGTGTAAATCAGCCTGGGCTGAGAGCATTGGGGTCACTGAGAGGAGGATTTCACTCTTAATTACTCAGAGATAAAGCAGGCAGGGGACTTTCTCAAACTAATAGGGCTGTTCTCTGATGGGGAAAGCAGCTTGAGATGCCCAAGTTTCTCTTGCATCAGACTTTGGGCTCTGATTCACTGGCCTCTTCTGCCAGTAGCAAGAGCTGGTGTCTGTGTGGCACTCAGAACAAACAGTTCAGCTTCCAAGCAGGCTTACATATTAAACATCATTATGTTCGTTCTGGTAATTGGGTCTTCTTTGGAGACCAGTGGAAAAAACTGACCTAGTTTGCTTAGTTTTTCAATAAAACTGACATAAAAGTAATGTTAGTTTGTGCTGTATCTGTGGTTCCATCTGATGACCTCAGCATTCTTGCAGACCTCTTTGCCAAGTAGAAAAATGCTATTGTCTAGAGATTAGTCCAGTGTGCAGGGCTCTGAACTTGGACTTAAAACCAACACTGAATTCCCAGTCCAGCCACCGAAGGCCTTTGTGACCTTAGCAGTGAAATGGGGTAATTTCTCAAGAATGGGGCTGTTAAGGACAAAAGTCAATATGGATAGTGGTACTCTTAGTAATAAGGCTGGGAATGCCAAGGTAAATGGGTGATGAGCATGTCTTTTTCCTGAAATGTAGTGCAAGCACACAGATTCCCCTGCTGAAGTTCTGTTGTCACCTTTCATGTGAACACAAAACTGAGTCTGGAGGCATGGAAACATCCCAGTCACATGCCACTCTGTCCTCTGCAGGAACCAGAGGACCTGTTTGTACAACTACACAACTAATACCAAGTGCAGCTGGAGAGTTGCAGTAGTTGCAGGGAAGAGATCTGTGTTGCCAAGTACACATGCACACAAGCAAGTCTATTTGTTAACTTTAGTTGATTCGGTTACATTTACATCCTTTCATCTGTACGTCCTTTTCCTATGGGCTCTGCTTTCTGCTTTTCTGCATAGGAAATAAAGCTTTTGAGGGATGAACATTCCCAACCAGTGCACAGACAGTCCTCTGGGAGCAGGATTCTTGAAGTTTCATTAGGTACTTGCCTAGGAAGGCAGAGGTTTCAGTCCAGGAGCACCTGTTTGAGGAAGCCTGGGGCAGTGGTGGGGGCCATTGGCAGATGAGGTCAGCAGTCTGAAGTGTCTGCAGAGGTCAGAGAGAAATGAATGGGTCATTTCTTTTGCAAATGAAGAGCTGCAGCGTGGAGCAGCCTTAGCAGAGCCCAGCATGGGGGTCTAGGCTATTCCTTTTATGAGCTGATGGAAATGGGGCCCAAAAGGACTTCCCTGATAGAGTTTTGTCACAGCTTTTGTTATCTTTGCCTCCTGCAGCATGCACTGGGCATAGAATATGCATTGGGGGTTATCCTGACTACCAGCACAGTCAAGAGGATGAAGGCTTTATGGCTGCATAGAAAAACCTAAGGCTGCAGGGTATACTTATTGCTGTTCCACAAGGAAAATCTTGGTTTAAATGTAGAACACGTTTCTTTTGCTTTAGTGCTTCCTTTTACTCAACCTATACTAAAATGAGTAAATCCAAGGGCTGCTTTAAAATAATGCATGTAACTGAGTAACAGTGATAAAAAAGCCTGGATTCTATTCCTTCTCCTGGTGGTAAGTTGTTGGTTACTTTAACAAAGCCCTATGAATGCCTTAGTAGTGTATTCCTTCTTCTAAACTATTTTGAGGATTTGGGATGCTGAGTGCTTTATACATGCAAGTCGTTGATGTTAGTAGCACCATCTGTCAATGAGATCTCTTTTTGTCTACTTTTTATGAAACTGTTACTTTCTCTGAATTGCTGATTCAGAATTTTGTTACATAAACACTGTCAGTTCTGTTTTGCCGTTTGCTCTTTTTCTTCTTTGCAGACCACCAGGGTCTTCTTTTGCTGTGACATTGTAATGGGAGGTGGAGACACCTCGAGGAGGAGGTTGAAACACACAACAGCAATCACAGTCAATAGCCTCTACGAATTGGGAAAATTCTGCCTCAGTTACAGGTCTCTGTATAATCTGTGCTATTTTTCCTACATACAGGTGTTTAAAATAAGGCAGGACGTGGAAATAACTGCTTCCCTTGTAGGAGCTCTAGGAACAGCTTCCTATTGTTATTTCACAGCCTCAGCTAGAGTAGGGCAGGGTGAGGGTTTTAAGTAGAAAGTAGCTAAGGTTGTAGTAACTCTGCTCAGGGTTTAGTGCTCACTGCTGTTATGTTATAGTCCCAACAAGCATCTATAAGTTAGAAGAGCCCTGGGAACTTGTGCTGGTGCAGTTTAATGCGCTTGCTTTAGTGCAGGACTTGGACGAAAGAGGAAAATTAGCTTAGGTTTAGAGTTTATTTTTCAGCATCCACTATGTGTGAAGGATTGGTTTTTATGGCTTTTATCTCCATTTTCCTTTAGAAACTTCAGGAGGATTGTCCACCCTTCAAATCTGTTTTGATGTGTTTTAAATGTGTGATACAGAGCACAGCCACTCTCAGTAAATTGCAGAAAGAGGGCATAAAATCATAACCTGTCTTCAGAGGGGTATGTTCTGTATTTCCTAGGAACACCAGCCAGGTTTACACCACTTTGTGTAAGAGTTGCTGCAAGAGAATATGAATGTTTTTGAGGGCTTAGAGACAGCTTCATGTTTGGGGTAAGGCTGAGGTTAGCCATGGGGCCTGTGTCCAGGCAGGAATTTGACAGCAGACATGGGCACACAGTAATGCAGTCTCTGAAAATCACAGAAGCCTGCTGAGTTATTGTGAGCTGGAGGAGCTTTTCTGTTTGTGGGCACATGGGTCTGCCTGCCTCACATTGTGCAGACATAACTGAGACATAAAGGAGGCTGGCAAATTGCAGAACACTGATGGAAAGGGGAACAGGGGCCTGAAGAAGAGAATTTAAGAGTTTGTAGACAAAGGGTTTAAGCCTAGTTGTGAATTCCTAGCCGGCAGTTGGTCTTTAAGTGAAAGCATTTGTCAGGTAACATACTGATTTAGTGTGGGAATTGGATAGATAGCTGCAAAGGTATTTGCACCCTGTTTGCAGTGTGATTACAGGAGATGTTAACAGAGAAAGCAGTTTTACTTTCTACCAAGGTATGTATTTGTTCATGTATCTAAACTCTAGGGCAGGCAGTAGAGATGTCATGTGTATCTCTCTTTGTATGATATCATGGGATATGGGCATCTAATGTCGTCACAGATTATGACTGATTGTAAATTAGGCATATAACTTGCTTCCATTCTGGTAGTACACCACCATACTGTGAGTATTGTTGGCTTATCTAGGGCCTGGCATCAGCCACACTTTGCTTCACCTTCTGGCTCATGGTCTATGTCCCTCATCACACAGCCCTACTCCTGTTTTACCTGGGCCGTGCACTTGCCATCTCCATCATGAGCTTCACCTTTCTTGGACCCCACATTATCTCCTTTCACTGCTCTGGGACTTCAGTGTCGTGATGTAGTTGCTTGGCTGTACTCAGCAGTGGCTGTGATCAGGTTGCATGTCCATGCTGTGCCTGTCACCAAACTGATGCATTCCGCAGAGCAGCACCAGCAGCTCCTCTCTGGTCTCTGTGTGTGTGTCCCCTTTTCTTGCCTGTCAGGACTCTGTTATGGAATGTAGCAGGCCTGGCATCCTACCACAGCTCTCGCTGGTGCACAGGATTGTAGTATTTTGAGATTGTGTCCTAATTTCAAATTTGTCTAATTTTCTTTAAATTTCAAAAGCCTCTTCTTGAGCCTTGAACCATTCCTATGCTGGAGACTTGTGAAATAACTGCTAAGGATTCACAAGTTGCTGATAAATGTGTGCAGAAATGAGCTGTGTGGTTGGCCATTCCTGTAAGTCATTGGACTCTTCATCGGCTTCATTCTGGGCTTTTCCTTTAAAGCCTTCTCCCAGACTGGACCCAAGACAATGGACACCAGCAGGCACAGCTCCCAGTGACTAGGATATTGTCACATATCCAAAAGCCTGATGGGAGGAGCAGACATTAGGTCTGAATTCATCCTGGCAGGGAGATTCAGCTGAAAAAGGAGGAAAAGAAGGTCAGAGGCAGCTCCAAGGAAACGGCTTTGGTTTAAAATGTTTCATTAGAGAGTTTTCACACTGGAAATATAAAGTACAGGAATACAATTGCTTGGCAGAAGAACCACATTTAGTAACAGTCCTGTATACACTGAGTACTCTGTGCAGAAAGAGGTAAAATATCCCTATCTCAGCAAAATTATGGGTTCTTCTTGTAAATGTGACTTTTTTTTTTCCAGAATAACTTACATAATCTGGAGGATTTGTTAATATTGATAAAAGATGTTCTTTGTCCGGTAGATCATTCTTGCTGCTGTAGCCACACAGCCTTTGCAGGGCAAACTAGTTTAAACAGTGTATCAATGTCAGTCCAGCTGGGAACACTATTGGATGCTCACCTCACATTGTTTTCCTTCTGTGTCTATCTTTGATATTCTCAGTTGTAACTCAGTAAGAAAATCCCAGTCACCCCCTTCCAAAGGGTTACTCTTCCCCCTATTGGTTTGATAAGCTCCTTTTTTTGAAGGTAGTTGTTACCTGCCTCTTGAGCTTTGTCACCTCAGGGTGTTTTCCCTTCTCCTGCAGACAGGGGTGTGGGTGTTGGACTGGCCTGTAAAATCTGTGTTACCAATGAGGGAGTAGGAAATGGGATGCCAGGATGTTTTGTCTGTTTACTTCTTTTGGGATATAGCTTGACCAAAGAACTGAGCAGTTGAAACATCACAGAGAAGTGTGTAGTGTGGATGGATTTTTCTATGGGAAGCCAGGATTAGTTTACCTTTGTTTTTTTTCTTCTGCTGAAGTTATCAGTGAAAACCTTGGAGGGGCTTTGTCATTACATCATGATGGCAATTTTACTCAGAAAGAGGTGTTTCCTGACAGACTGGCAAATAAAAGGACACATGCAGTGCCCTGTGAAGGTCATACCCAGTCAGAGCCTGAAATAGCTGAAGTACAGGTTGTTAATCTTTCACACTGCCAACCCCTGTGGCATGTTTGTACCCAGGTTCTCTCAATGATTTTTATGTTCTTCACTGCCTGTGCTGGGCAGTGTGTTGTCAGGGCCACGGTGCACCAGCTGACTCTGCAACCTCTTCCCCCTGTCCTACAAGTCTGACTGCCGGTGTTCAAGGTTTGCCCTGGTATGGTGCAGTGTAACCTTGGACCAGAGTGCTGTGGGAAGAGCTGTGTGCCAGAATGCTGAGAGAAACCTGCTGGGGCCTCCCTGCTTTGGAGCCATGCATAGAGCTGCCCTTGTCCTCCATCCTCGTCTGGGGTGGGCTGTAAGGATGTCTGTGTCTAGCTGTGGACCTTGCTGATCATGACTTGGTGTCTTGACTTTCTGGTTGGCCTCAGACCTGGCCCATCCCTGTGGCCTTCTCAGCAGCTGCTGTGCTGGGCATTGGCCACAGCCTTTAGGCACACCATCTTCATCTGTCTGAGGAGTCGGAGAGTAAATGGGCAGCGATACGAAGGACAGTGTGGCATCACACTGATTTATTGCTATTACAAATGAGAAAGACGTGGCATTAGCTTTGCCTCCCTTAATTTCCAACTTCCTGCAAAGGCACACCGAAAATCGCTCTGTTGGCAAGAGCTGGGTCCGTCAAGAAGCAGCCGGCAGGAGGAGCTCTCTAGACATTTCGCTGGCTCATTTTCGGGCTCTCAGAGCTGCGTGTTTCAAGGGCATCGCTTTAGATCTACTTTCTCGGGACTTCCTTGCAGACAAACCAGCAGCAGCACCTCCGTGCTATTGCAACTTCAGTGGTTTCTTTTTATTGGAGACTTCTCAAGTTCCTTCTCCCACTGTGATACCTCTCTGTCTTCCAGAAACTTACGATGCTCATGAAGATGTTGGGTATTCTTTTTGGTGCCTGAAAGGGGTCAAGTGTTTCATCTTCTAGGAAAGCTAGTATAAGATTTAATGGACAGCATCCTAACCACAGAGTGAAGAATTCCAAAGCAGTGCTTGTCTTTGCATGGAAAAAAAAAAAAAATCCTCCTGGATTCCTCATGACCTCTGAAGGGACCTGTAAGGAAAGAGCTTCAAAATGTATCAGTACCACTCTGGATATTGGCCTGACAAAGTTGTTCAGATAGTTCTGCCTCCTTGTATAGAGTTCATCTTTTTCTTTTGTGAGACACAGGTTCAGAGGACAGTAGTCACAGCACTGTGTTCTCATTAGTTAGGTGCAAAGCATAACCCTGCTTAAGGCCAGTCCTGCAGCCCTAAACTGCATAGGCCCCGAGGCTGAGCCTCTGCTCTGCCTTTAAAAGAGAAATAAGACTGTATTTTTAATTGGTGAATTCTTCTGTAAGTCTGGCCCTCATTTAGTAATCTAAATGGGAACAAGGTGCCTTCTGCTCTTCAATGTTGCTGTAATAATTATTTTGATTCTGAATGTGCCAGAAACTATTCTAATGCATATCAGTGTAAATGAAGTCAATAGAGATTCTTCAAATTTACCCTGGTGCTCAAGAGAATGGAATTCATACACTTCAACTTACAGTGTATTAAGTGATCAGAATTAATGAAGTTGCAACAACCTTTTCTGTTCTTGTTTACACGTTTTTTTGCCTATTCATTCATAATGTACATGATGTAGGAAAAGCAGACAGTTGAAAAGGCAGCCTGTGGGTCAGATACGTCCCCCGGAGCACAGCATTGTGCTTCAGCCTGTAATATTTGCAAAGCTGTTAGAAATGCTGCATGTAGAAATGGCACCTTCTGACTCAGCTGATGCACACAAACCCAGCTGGTAGGAACATGGATAGTGTTCTTCAGAGTCAGTGGAGTTTAACAGATGCAGAACAATTCATCTTTCTCTTTTTGAAAATCATACTTCAGTGTTGTCTCATAGTTCAGTCCAAAAGTTAGGAATAATGCAAACCATTGGATCCACCTTTCATTTTATTCTGAGATTTGGAAGTCATTTGGGATGTCACCAAGAAAACCTTCTTTTCCCAAGACCAACTGAAGGTTATCCCACTGTGCTTCATTCAGTTCAAGGTTGGAATGACCAAAGGTTGCCATTGGTTTTCATAATGTTTAAGGCTAAACTTGTGAGTCTGCATGCTCATCTGGACATCATTTCTCTCTGACTGCGTGGAACAGGACAACTTCTAAATGCTCCATCTGATCATCTGCAACAATTTCAGAGACTTCCTATTATTACTGGGAGACAGAACAGTAATTTCTGAAAATAGTAGGAAATCAAAAAGGGAAAAATAAGGGAGCAGCAGTAATTTAGATACCACTGTGTTTGTAGATGAAGGAACTGGGTGATGGCACTCGCATACCAATGCCTTTATCTCATCTCTGTCCATCACTCTAGAAAAGTCATCATGTGAGCACACTGAAAGATCTGTCACCAGATAAACACAGGGCTTGTGTGCAACCTCTGCAGAACTGGAGGAGAATGAAGATCTGAAGTTAGAAGGAAAAAGGGTGGGAGACACACAGCAACCCCAGTATGGGGGAGCTGAGGGTACCTTGCTACAACATCAGTGTAGGTGAGTACAGAAAACCTGATAGTGATGCTTAGAGCACCCATCTACTCAGGGAAAGTAGTTAGGGCATTAAAATGCTATTGTAGGAGAGAAGGAGGGATTCTTGAAGAGGAAAATGTTGGAATCACAGCAGCCCATACATAGTCTGCATGGGAGCACACCCTCTAACCCTCACCAGGACACCCGAGAAAGGTTCTTTCTAACCGTGTGGGCTGGTTCTGGCTGATGTATGACTTGCTGAAAACCAGAGAAACTGGTTAGTAACTCAGGCAGGCTAGAGTGGAGCCCAGGGCTGGACAGAGCCCCAAGCAGAGCCACACAAGCAGTTCACTGTGAACTTGGTCCCTGCCTGGCTGCTGTTCTCTGTGCTGATGCATCTCAGGGGCTACTGGGCAGTCTCTGCGCATGAAAGTACTATGCAGGGGCAGGTAGGCTCTGGAAGTTGGTGCATGTATGGCAGATTCCGAGTTCTTTCTACCTCTTTTTACTTATGTACTTGCATAGCTGTGTTAAAGGATGAGAGAGACCCTCAGAGGAAAGAATAGTGAAGTGATCCTGGACTCTGAGGATTTGTAAAAGCAGGGGGAGTAGAACCCGTGGTGGTGTTTGAGGAGGGTAGAGTATGCTGGATTCACAAGACTCAGCTTTAAGTACAACTGACTTAGATTTCTGATTGAAAGCCAAGTGTGCCTTAATACAAGTTTCAAGTACTGTTCTGTTTTCTGAATGGTAGGGGTTTTTCCTTCCTCCCCTCTTAGTGCTGAGTGTCCAAGCCCACCAGCTAATAACATAAGACCACTAGTGCTTCCAAGTTCTGTTTCTTTAAGAAGTTCATAAAACTTGTCACAGTACCCCAGTAAAGCTCTTTCTGCTGTGTTATCTAATCCAAAGTAGTTTGTATCAGATTTATGTTCTGGCAGCTTTGTGATAAACTTGGACTCTACCACATGGCAAACACAAAAGATTACTTAAAGTTGTTGTTATTGAATTTGAAGGACTCTTTTGTTTCATGGAGTCCACACCCTTGTACCAGGGTTGTGGTCTCCAATGGCTCTGCAACTTGTACATTTACAAATTTAGGTAGCCTGGGATGAAGACATTTCCACCAGTGACAATTTTGGTACATTTAACCTGTTCTTTGTGTTAAAATTGTGCATGGGTTGGAACTAAATGATCTTAAGCTCCTTTCCTACCCCCTCACTATTCTACGGTTCTATGATTCTATGTCAAAAAACACAGTAGAAGATATAAAGGACTGGAAAATTGGGTTTTGTTGCTTTGACCAAAGGCTCCTTGAGGTTTCTACTCTCTCATACAAGTCTCCTGAACCTGATGTCTCAATTCATGAGGCATCCCCAAAGCTCTGGGTCATCTTTGTAATGTTCTAGAGAAAGACAATTATGCAGAAAATCATCAGACTCTCAGTTCCCCCGGTGTGAGGCCTTGCAAACTTGAGCCTGAAAATATCAAAGACTGGAACTCTGATGTCAATCACACCCTCAACACAAAGATTATAGGTGTAACCAGAGGAGGAATTCACCACAAAACCCCTCTGATCAGAAATCAAGCAGAACTTTGGAAACAGCTGCCAAATACCCAAGGCCAGAGACCTCTCATCCTGGGGCTGGTTCTCATGTTATCCAGTGCTCTAAAGCTTGTTCTGTCCACAGTTTATAGAAAGAGGAAAGATTACTGACACCCATTTCAGAAGTTGTAGCATTTTATTTGTTGGGGTTTGGTTTGGTATGATTTTTATAATGAATCTACTTTTGGCTGGAGGAATAGTGGTTTTTCTTACTACAGGAGAAAAACATTTCTACTATCTGCACTTTCAAGTGAGAAGTTCACCTTCTAACATCAGGTGTACCCTTGGGGTTGAAACTAATAGTGACTACCATCATTAATAGTACAACATCTGTACTGTCTAACTGCCTCTGGAGTGAAAGATCAGTTTAATCATTAATGTATTCATCTTTAAATTACTTGTCTTGAAAAGGTTATATATTACTTGTGGGGGTGTGCAACCTGGTCTTTATATTGTTTCTGTGCCCACAGATGTTTGTAGTCTGGTTCTGCTGACATTTGTAAAGTGCTCATGGCATCTGGGGGGGGGGGGGGGGGGGGGGGTTGTTCTTCTGATGTTATATCCCAAACACATGATTTTAGCTCAGTGGCACTCTGGAGTGGGGGGTGTCACCCTGTGGTGCTCTCAGACCTGTTGGAAGTCCAAGCATACAAAGACAGGAGCTGAAAGGGGGAGGGACCTGCAGAGGACACAGGATTTCTCAGCTGGCTTCTTGTTCCCAGCTCCATGCTCTGTACTGTGTTCTGCTGTGAGAATCCTTCAGTTCTTCTTCCCTTTGGGTCTTTAATGCTGGCAGATGGAAAACCAGTTCAACTTTCAAAAACTCTGAATAATTTATTAAGAACAAAATTGTTGGGTCTGAGAGCTGGTTCCTTCTCTCTCTCTCTTTCTCCTTTTCTCTCTGCAAACTGCCTTTCAAAAGCAAAGTTTCTAATTACAGGTCAGGGAGGCAGGTTTAATCACACAGCAGAGCTCTTGATGCAGCATTAGAGAGTGTTATTTATACACCTGAATTAATAGAGATGCAGCATTTCAGTTGAGAAGAATAAGGTGGGTTTCAATTTCACTCTTTTTATGTGAAACAAACCACATCAGATTCACCAGGCTCTTTTTTTCCCCTAAATTGGGATTCTGAGTCACTAACAAGTAACTGCTGTGCAGAGCTGGAGCAAAAAGAAGCAAGAATAGAGAGAGAACTGCTCATGTAGCAGGGAACAACATAATCAGGATATATCAGGAAAAAAGCCAGGGGTGGATAGAAAGAGGAAGCCATTGGGAGAACTGAACAGGGTAAAAGTACGCATCTCCGTCTATCCCAAGGAAGACTTTTGGGGAGTAGCAGCATCCACAGAAACTGCAGGGCAATTTTCAGTCTTTTGGCATGCACTAGGGCACCTCAAAACGTTGTTCTTTTAAGGCCAAGAATAGGAGAGGTGGAGGGGAAACCTAAAGCATGTGAGGTGTCCCTTGTTCTCTGTGCTGCAACAAATGGGATCCCTGCACTGTCAGCACTTAAAGTCACTGTCAGCTTTTACTGGAGGTATTGATTCTGTAGTACTGAGGAGTGGGGAGTCCTTTATGGGATTGTTCCTGCAGTGTTGTGAACTCCATTGTGGCTTACTTACACCAGTACAGAGATTGACTTTCTTTGCTATTTTGGGTATTAAACTCACAATACCTGTGGACTTCCATCCACTTTTCTCTCTGTCTCTAGCTTACGTAGTTTTGATTTTGTGTTTGGTTTTTGCTTGGCTGTTTGGAAAGTGTGAAAATGTCCATGAGTTTTCTGGACTTGTTTCAGGGTTAAAAAATGGGAGACCTCTGTATCTGATTCCCTAACTTACAGAATACACTGAGTTGACTGAGATCCTGATGCCAGGAGTCATCATTTGGGCCCTGTGATAGGATTGTGTATCTCCCACGAGGCAGATGTGTAACAGCAGTTCTCCTGGCTGCAGTTCATGAACCTCTCCCACAGTGTGTGCAGGTACAGTGCAGAGCTATGAAGCAACCTGTGACCTGCCAAACCAACATACCTGCCACATGAAAATCCCAGAGTGACAAAGTGTCGCTGTGCTTCTATTCTGAAGCTAAAATGAAGGTTCTGTGGGTATGGAGCGAAGCATGGCAGCCAGAATAGTGGGTCTCAAGCTCAATATGTGAGACTTAGCATGGATTTATGCTCCTAGAAGCAGTGTTTTTGCTGAGAGTGGTAGGTTTCTAGAAGCTGTTCTCATCAGTCCGTAAGCTAAGCTGAGAGACAGATGAATGCAATGCAGTCAATACCTATATGATATATTACTTCAGGAGAAAAAGGTTATCTACTTTTGTAAATTTACTTTCAATCCCAAGATCAGTTTTTTGTTTAGTACACCTAGACTGTGAACCTTGTTCTCATGTATGTCTGCAAATCATTACCACAGAGCTGGAGCAGTGTGTGCAGGGAATTCAAACGGATTCTACAGGTATAGAGAAACTCCGTTGCAGAGATGAGGTCACAAGTCTGAGAGAGCAATCAAAAGAGAAGTTTTCAGCAGAGAAAGATGGAAAATGCCACTCCAATGGAAGCAGTGGGAACAGCTCAGCTATACTTCCTAGACTTTGCATTGCCAATGGGAGGTTCTCTACCAGGCTGCAAGAGAGGAGGATGTGAGGTCTGTGTGTGCTCTCCCTGTGACATCCCTGTTATTACTGTCACATGCAGGTGGCTGACACCCACTGTGACAGGCAGCAAGGGGTTGATGTTGTGCTGTATCAGACAACTTGGGTTGTGTGATAGTCAGGCTGCCCTTCCTGTGGGAGGAGATTTACAGAACACTGTTGCTTTTTGGTATCTATGTGGTTTTCTCCTCCAAAAATAGCTGCCTATTGAAGTAGGAGTATTTCAGAGATGGGAGGAGATTAACAGTGATGACATGGATGGTCATGTTTCAGGGCAAGCACCTGTAAATCAGTCTCTAAGTCTGTAAGTAGCAACCTATTAAACTGAGTTCACCTCAGCAGCACTCCCCTTGTGTCTGTTCAGGAAGGCTGGAGCCAGCTCCCCAGCCCTCAGAGTAAGACTAGTGTTACAAGCTCAGCCTTTTCCCATCTCCTGTACCAGTGCAAATGGAGCAACTATGGATGTTTACAACTTAAAAGACAAAACACATTAAAGAGATGATGACATCTTTCTCATACATCTTGTGCATTTCTACTTCTGTCTTACCCATTTCTGACCTTTCTTGGAGCTCTGAAATGCTTTTTTCTTGTTTGGTTTTTAGGAGCTTTTTAGTAGAGACATTCTTTTTAACAGATGTGTTAGCTCAAGGCTTCCAGTGCTGCCTCTTCTGTTTAGCAGCAGAGCTGCTAGCAGGGACACATTGCCTGGTTTTCTAGAGGTGAAGTATACTGCTGTTCTAAAATCCCATGCCCTTTCCAACCTGGAGGTTATTCACTTGAATCCTCTGTTATTGCCACTGGCTTCTCCCCTTTCAAAAATGACTGCCATGTGAACTTTCTGACTGAGCTGCTGCAAACTCCTGTTTAATGAACTTCGTGTAACAAAGTGTTAGGAAAACATTTCCTATGGCTACATGGCTTAGCCACAAAGTATTAATGGTTGTTAACTTCCTTTGTGAACACGCATTCTATACTTGGGACCTGGTGGTGAAAATATTATAGGGCAATGGAGCTCAATTCAGTTCTTCCATCAAATTCCAGAGTGATTTTTGACACAACAGGGGTTTTGTGCCTGGGTTCCACTATTCCGTGATCTTGGGTTTCTAGAAGAGTAATATAAAACTCACCAAGGCTCTAAAGAAAGGAGATCTATTTTCTGATATTTAACTTTCCTGGTAGGTGCTCTCCCTTTTATATAACGTGTATATACTTAGTTTTATATAACTTACTTTATGTAACTTAGAGTTTATAGTGAGTACTGCTGTGAAAGAAGATCCAGTAATTTCAAATATTAGGCTTTAATAGTAGTTGATTAACTTTTCTTCCTTTTTAAAGGAAGCTGACAAAGTTTCATTGTTCTTATTAGCTTGTCACCACTAGATTGGAGTGTAGGTTTATAGAACATTGTTACAGGGATCTGTAGTAGATACTTCAGAGAAAGTATCTAGTATAAGATGTACAATAGAGTCCCTTGGTTTCTCACCTGTAAGGGTGTTTTCTTCTGTAGGTGAGGCAGAGTGAATATCCAGCAGGCACTGAGGTTTCAGCTCTGACCTCAGCACAGGAGCTGGTCCATAGGGTCCAATAAACCACTGATTCCAACAGGACTGCATCCTTTCTTCAAGCTAAGCATGTGCCAAGTGGTCTACTGATCTCAGATCTGTTAAATCAATTCATTTGTCTCCTATTTAATATACCTGGCTGTTCCAGTTAATGGTATCATGCAGGACTAGACACACTTCTGAGTGCTCATCTGCAGCCTTTCTCCCTTATGCTTGTTTTCCTGAAGAAACAAGCCTGGCTTTCCTGATCATGGCAGTTGAGAACTTTAATCATTGAATCATTGGACAGCAGGTTGGAAGGGACCTCAGGGATCATCTGGTCCAACCTTTCTAGGCCAAGCATGACCTAGGCTAGATATCCGAGCACCCTGCCCAGCCAAATGCAATGCTGGGCCATCTCCCACTTTGCAGGGAGATTTTTCCAGTTGTTCTCATGGTGAAATATTTTCATCTTGTGCCCAGTCAGAATCTCCCCAGGAATAACATTATTAAGGAGCTGGTTTATTTTGTCAGCTGTTCTCATGGTTCTGCAGCCATTGCAGGTGATCTCTGTGCTTCAGGCTGGTAGCTGTCTCTGACCACTCTGCCAGATAAATTCAGGTGAGCATCAAACTCCAAAGCAGCAGGTTGTGAACAGTAAAGAGCTGTTACTTTCTTCTGTCATTATTCACAAATAGCAAGTTGTAATGAAAACACTGGGAAATATGCTTAAGTAGGTCCAGAGAGCAATTAGAGTTCTAGATAGACAACACAGATCTCTTTGCACATCTTCACACCAGTGCTGTCACTGCCCTGCCTGTGGGCATTGGGATTCAAGTGATGCCAATGCTGAATTTTCCAGAAGGCACTGGTTTGACAAGGCAAGTGAATAACTACTGGTATGTACGAGCTCAGTAAGGTAACTGCTGCAGATCTAAAGGGTTCTGAAATTACCACTTCTTCAGGTCCAGTTACAAACCCTGCTCTCCCAAGATAAGAAAAAAATTGCATGCCAAACAATTTGCATCCAAAGAAATCAAAGTGAATGGCAATAGCCCTCTTTCACAGATGTGGAAACTAACATTTCAGCAAAAGTGAGGGGAAACTAGACATCAAATCTTGTATTATAAGGATGCTTTTGTAAATACATGTCCTGGGTTTTCACTAATAAATGTGCAGAGTTCCTTCTGGCTTTGGAGTTTGGGAATTACTGGCAACAATTGGTATGCCTCTGAGATGCTGCATTCATCACTTCAGGATTGTGCTGGTAGTCCCTTTCCTTGCTGAAACACGTCACCCTACTTTCCCTCCAGGAACTGTGGGTCTCAACTTCTCAAGAAACTTTTGTTAATTGCAGTGTAAGCAGTTTGTGGGGAGGGGAGGAATCAACTGATGCAGAAAGAAATCCAGTTCTGCATGTCCTGGGCTGCATCAAAAGAAACATGAGCCCCAGGTTGAGGGAGGTGATCCTGCCCCTCTACTCTGCTCTCCTGAGACCCCAGTTGGAGCAGTGTGTGTAGTGATGGTGTCCTCAGCATAAGATGGACATGGCGCTGTTGGAGCAAGTCCAGAGGAGGCCACGAGGATGGTCAGGGACTGCAGCACCTCCCGTATGAAGATAGGCTGAGAAAATTTAGGCTGTTCAGCCTGGAGAAGAGAAGCTGTGTGGAGACCTCATAGCAGCCTCCCAGTATCTGTAGGGGGCCTATAAGGATGCTGGAGAGGGACTCTTCATCAAGGATTGTAGCAAAAGGATAAGGGGTGATGAGTTTAAACTGAAACAGAAGTTCAGGTTAGGTATAAGAAGAAGTTCTTTACTGTAAGGGTGATGAGGCCCTTGAACAGATTGCCCAAAGAAGTGACAAGTGCTCCATCCCTGCAGTGCTCAAGGCCAGGTTGGACAGAGCCTTGGGTGATATGGTCTGGTGTGAGGCATCACTGCCCATGGCAGGGGGTTGGAACTGGATGATCTTAAGGTCCTTTCCAACCCAAACCATTCTATGATTTATGTACAGAACAGTAAAGACCTGGCTGTGGCAAAACCCTGTTCCCAAATTTTCTCAAGTGCTCTGGGGAAAGGCTGCACCTCTGTGGGCAGCACAGTGGGCCTGGGTGAGCTACTGGCATACAGCTGTTGGTAAAAAATGCAGTCTGTGCCATTGCCTGAGTAAAGAACGCTTCATTTTCTAGTAGGCAGAAAGAGTTGCCAGTGCCATTGAAATTTGGTAGCTGTGAATAGTTGCTGTAAATTTCATCTGGGCAATATCCCCAATTGTGTTAGATATAATTACATTCAAAGTTCTTTTTAATCATTTATTTGGAACACGGCCCAAGATTCAGCAGTTTTGGATTGGGACAGAAATTGAATTATTTATTATCAATTAGAGGTTGTCAGAGCCTTTGACACCACGTCGAGCTGGCATTGTTTGGGATCTGTATTAATGATCCTATAGATAAAAGCATGAAATTATTGGTTAGAAAGCTTTTATTCCAGGCTGAGAAGGCTGGTTTGCATACTTGGCTGCGTGCTTCCTTACACTCACTGTCATTATGGTCTGTTTAATCAAGTCAATGTTGCCTGTGGAATCACTTGCCCATAAATTGATGAATTGAGTGCAAGAATAATTCCCCTTAGATGGAACCCAGTTGTGACTTCCCTTGCCATCCCAGCCCAGCACATTTAGACTCTTCTGCTTTGGCTGTGGCCTGCTATAGACCCTGGAACAATCTTTGTCACATCTGTTCTTTTCTTACAAGAGCAATTTATTGATGGCTGTTGGTGCTATGGTAGTGCGGGATGCTGAGCTTTTGTTCCCCCAGGTGAGGGGATGGAGATGATAAGCTCCCAGGTGTTCTTGAGCTCTCCTCACAGCTCTCTCTTGCATCCTTTTCTCATCAGTGTGGGTTTGAAAAATTATTTTTCTTGCTGTGTTTTGGCACTTTGCAAGAAACCTCCGCTCAATAGGAAG
Organism: Melopsittacus undulatus; assembly: GCF_012275295.1. Lineage (NCBI taxonomy): Eukaryota > Metazoa > Chordata > Aves > Psittaciformes > Psittaculidae > Melopsittacus > Melopsittacus undulatus. The sequence continues at coordinate 12,051,043 of NC_047538.1, read as the reverse complement.
ATCATGTAACAGAAGACTGCACAGGGTGATCCCAAACATGTTGCTGCAGAAATGGGAGCTGCCAGAAAATCGGAGGAAAGGAGCATGGAGAAGATGCCACTTGTCTTGTTGAGTGATGAAGGAGTGGCTGAAGAGAAAGGCTGCTCATATGCCATAATCCCCATGTCTTTTGGATTTGGCTGTTGCCAGGGTTAGTATATCCTTAGCAGAAGAGGAGAAAAAAAGCCCTTCTGAGAACATACTTGCACAAGTTTTTTGTAGCAAATCCCTATTTTTTTCTGCCTGCACTCTGAGCTGCTGGAAAGAATGTGCATCACCCAGTACAGAGAGTGATCCAGCATATTACAAGATGTGATTTGAACAAGGTTATAAGAAGTAACATGCTAGATCTAGGGAGAGAGCAGGAACTTCTCATATGATACAACTCATGTTATAACTCCCTCACCAGTTCTGCTCCTCATTGGAGTCAATTCCCCTCCCATCAGTCTGTGAATTCCACTATCAGTTCTTCAAATATATGTGCATTTCTCAGTGGGATCACTGCTTTAGTAGGGTTTTAGTTCTTCTGATTTCTTTCCCTGCTTTACACACGCATATCAAAAGCAGGGTTGTCCCACTGCCACAAGGAAATCATCACATACCCCACTTTCCTAATTATTTCATTACAGCAAATGAAAGTGGAAGCAGAGAAAGACAGAGGTTCTCATTTTACTGGGAAACGCTTAGATTTAAAATCCTTTTCCATTCTAGAACAAATCCTGGTTTAAATCAAACTTTTGTACAAAATGAAGCTCTGAAAGCATTGTTTTGATCAGAGCAGTTCCTCTGATTTCAGTGTCTTTCAACAGAAAAAAAGTTATTTTGTAGAGCTTGATGTCACTTTTTATATAGCTGTATTTTTTGTTTTGAAAAGCTTTTCTCAGCAATGTCCAAAAAATGGCAAAATAGCCCTTTTTGACATTATTGAAATACCTTACTTGTTTCGCTGAACAGAGAAATCTCCATGTTTTTCAAAACAGTTGGTTTTCAACACATATATTTTCCCCTTCAGCATTCCTCCCCACACAGACACTCGTTCTTGAGACAAATATTTTAATGCTACATAACTCTCAATCCTTTCAAATTGGAGCCTCTTTGGGGAGAAGTACCTCTTCCACTGAGCTCATTTGGGAAAGCTGAAGCTGCGTGTATCCAACCTCTCAGGCTCAGTACTGACTTCCACAAAGGAAAGTATGCAACTGGAATTCCTGGAACAGACCTCTCTTGAAGTCTGCGCTTTGTATCAAAGATGCTATTTCTCAAGGAAAAAACAAAACCAAACCCAAGCCAACAAAAGCCTGTAGCAACAAATCAACAGAAATAACCCCACTTCTGTATAAATCAGCTTTTGTCTTGCCTTACAGAAGATGCAATGGCCCTTCATCTGCTCGAATCCTTCGGGGGAGGGGGTGGGGGGAAGAAGTGGAACTGGAGAACGTGGCCTGTGGAGCTCAAACCCTGTAAGCAACTTTTCTTTCCCAATGTGGTAGTGATGTCTCTGATTCCCAACCTCCCTCTTCAGAAGCTGACAAGCTGCAGCAACTCTCAACTGAGGCAGGCTTGGGAAATGACTAATTAAACAGTGATTGCAGGATTGCTTCCTGACCCGGGTATCAGACCACAAGGGTGAAGCTTCAGAAAGATAGAGTGAATGCAGGAAGCAGTCCTGCATATTTCCACAATAGGGGCATTATGGAGACATGCCCCGGAGGCTGCTTGAGACCTCGCTGAATGGATCCTGATACCATCGGGGAATGGAGTACCTGCTAGTTCAAAGCAAGCCTGAATGCAGGTTTTAATCCTTTCTGACAATTGTTGAGAGGAAATGGCCTTTCCTCTGACCTTATCGTTGTAAACAACAACTAGTCATCAGGTTTGTCCTGCTGAGGGAATAGTCAAGGTCTATGCAAGGATTTTGCTTCAGGTTTTCCCCCTCCCCTTCTTTCCTGATTACAATGGTTTAATTCTCTCGACCTGAAACGCATTCTCACCCCTTAATACACTGGCTTCAGGTACATTCTTTCTTAATTACTGAGTCCGTACAGCTCGGCCTGGTTCAAATTAGCCTCTCAGAGCTGCAGGCAGACATCCTATGACCAGTTTCAGTTCTCAGTCCTGTGGTTGTTTTGCGATGGCTGTTGTGAGATGCCTTTTGGGTACACCAGTATCCCCAGAACTGGGTGTGAGACAAGCTGACGAACGTTTCTAGCATGACAGAGAATCACCAAGAGCTATTTTCAAATGGCCAACAGGCAGGAGGGAGGGCTTGCTCCTGGGTGCCATTAGTGTGGCAGTTGTCATATGATGGAAGGATGTGCGCAGTTCTGGAATTGCAGCAGTGGGTGGATTTAATTGTAGATTCATATGGCTTTCAGTGCTAAGATAATACAGATGACAGAGGAAATGACACAATAGTTTTGCTGCTCCTGGAGTTCAAGCCAGTTGTGTATAAGCAGCAGAACACAGTGATGATGCAGAAGAGGGGTAACCTGCTGTACTGACAGAATTTCAGGGTGCTGAAACCCACATTGACTCAGATCCATGTGGTACAGGCCCCCGGTATTGAGAAGCCCATCACTGTGGCCACCTGTAAGCATCCCCTTCCCCTTGCTGTTTATCAAGTGCTAAGTGGTATAATAGAGCTCAGTTGTCACAGCCCTTCTACAAGGGAATTTGTAGAGCTATTAGGAGACCACTTCTGTGCCTGGTTGTAGACCTTCGCTGGGTACAGGAGGTTCCTGATAGCTTTATATGAACGGCTTTTTGATTCCAGTGATAGTTATGGGTAGCACTTACATATCTGCTCTTTGGTTCCCCCATGCTAAGTCAGACAGCAACCCAGAAGAGCTTGCTTTCTTGAGCTGCACAGCCTGGCTGATCTGTGCCAAATGGGAGCTGGGCTGCAGGAGTCAGTGTGCCTGAGTTCTTTGGAATTCACAGCTACTGTACTGGAGCAAAGGAACGTTTCTTCCTGAGGTAAAGATAATGAACTGTAATTTTTCCTTGTTATTCTTGGTTGACTCAGCTTAACATCTGCTTCTCTACCTTGTAAGTGTTCTTACTCCCTGCTTTGAGAAATGGGCTGTATTTTTAGTGGGCTGAAGTTCACCATATATAGGTCTTTATTTCTAGTGAAAAACCTGTAAGGGTCTGCAAATGAGACAAGTTTAAAACCTGCTTTCACTGGTGTTGTAGGAATGCCTGTGTGAGCCTTGGCAGGGTAAGAGGAGACTGGTGGACTTCTATAGAAAGAGTTAGTATGTCCACAATGACATACTAACTGTGATAAGTTTGGGCTGTGTTTTTGCTGTAATATATCTGTGAGCAAAGGGAGAAGCCTGAACACTGCAGGGACCAATCTCTGCACATTGTGTATGTTATCTGCCAAGTAGATGATCAGGGTCTCAAGTGGTGAAGGAAACAGGGTTGGGTGTGTCCTGTGCTATGTATGGCACCTGTGTGTGCTGTGGGCTTGAAAGGACTGTACCTAAGGGGCTGGATTTCTCTGATTTTTCATTAGGGATCTATGGCTGTGGGTAAGAAGAGGGTGTTATAATAAGTATTTTCCATCTGTCCTGTAACCACATGAAGTTGTTTTGCTTGATCCGTACCAAAACGAGTTGAGTTCACTTTGCTTCTAGTTTTTGTTCAGGAAACAGCTATACAAGGCTGTACAAGGCCCACGTGACGCAGTGGGTCTGAGACATGAGTCAGTGGGGAGGATCTCAAGAAGCTCCGATGGGATGTGCCTGAAAGGATTTCCTTTCCTCCTGCCCTGGGGTTGGCCCCTGTGGTGAGGTCCTGTAATTGGGCTGCTTGGAGATCTGGTCTGGTTATGGTGTGTGCTCTGTACCTTTGCAGGACACCACGGGGCAGGGGGACAGCACTACCTTCCCCCCCACCCCCTGACCCGTTGTGTGTGCTGTCCACATCATCTGTGCAGTGTCTGCATCAGGGTTGCACTGTCAGAAGACGGAAAGGAAGGCTATTAGAGAAAGTATTCCCCTTTCAGTTGGGGTTAATGAAGTATTTACTGCAAGAAATGTTCTTTCCACCCCACCCTTCTCCCCTCTGAGATTGACTTGTTTGTATATTTGCAGGTCTTTGCCTTGTTGTGGTATTACCTGTGCTAAAGAGAATTATAAACAGCTTAAGAACTTGTTGATTCAGTAGTGGGAGCTGTTTCAATAGTGATAAAATGTTGTTTATCCATCAGTTACCGAAAACCTGTTACATTTTCTCTTCCCACCCTGAGGTTCCCTTTAGGACTATCTGAATGATTTCCTCTACTTTATAGTGCTGTAACAAAGGGTGGGTGGCTGGATCTCTGTGCCAGCTTTACCTGAGCAAAAGGACCCACAGACCAGCTGAAAGGGTGCCTGTCAGCAGGCTGCTAATTGCATGTGTCCATCAGCAGGTTGTCCTTCTTCCAAAGAATGTTATCTTGAGATTAATCCATAGGCAGCACAGAAGGGTCTTGTTGAGAGAGGCAGACCAGCAAGCTATAGAGTGCTGCTACTTATCAGAACAGTGTCTTCACAGCAGGTGCAAGAGGGAAAGAAGAGCACTGGCTGTGTGAGAACTGCTTTGCCTTGCAGTGATCATGGTAAAAGGGCATTTGCTTTGCTTTCCTTTCTCACAAGGGACCACTTGTGTTGCATTTTGTGCTGCTCTGCAGCATTTCTGAAGTCTGCAGTAACTGGTTAGCATTCTGTGGTGGTTGGTTGTGGTGAGTGAATGCTGCTTTCCTGCTTCTTTTGTCCCATGCATGTTACACTGCGACACTTCAAACGCACCACTTGTAAAGAAGAGCAATCTTTTTGTTTCAGAGCTTAGTGGGTACTGTTATGGATTGCCCAGACAGTCTCCATACCTGAGATTTCTTTGTTTTCTATAAAGGAGCAGCACATTTTGCTGTTCTGCACAACCCAGTCTCTGGAAGTGTCCAAATACTCTTGTATGGTTGAGGCATTCCTTGTGGCATGTCTTGGAAGTTTCTTACTGAAGCCAGAGGGAAGGGGAGTTACTTAGAGATATTCTCACATATGTGGTTAGACTTTTCTGTTCTACTGAGAAATAATCACAGGCACTTCCAGATTGCTTCTTTGACTCACAGGAAGCATCAACAGAGATGCCAAGGTCTCATTCTCAGTGTGGCCTATATTGTAATTAGGATGTATATTGTCATCAGCACCCTGAGACCCCAGGGGAACATGAACTGAGGGTTTTGCTTGTCTGTCCTTACTGTGTGCATGTGAGAGTCTCAGGAATATTTTTGAAGCAGGTCAGATACTTGCTATCACAAATCTATAGGGGCCTTAATGAAAGCAATCCTTTGAGCGGGAGTGAAGGTGATTTCTCCTTCCTTACAAGACTGCTCAGGGAGTGCTGGAATAATCCTGAAACAGTAGGTAATGCCTGTGGAGTGAGCTTTCACTCTGAAGTTGAGGAGGGGAGGTTCCTGGTCTTCATTCAGCTGCAGGCTTGCACTTAGCACACATCTGGGGGCAGTGGAAGAGCCAGGTAGGACTGTGGGATAGCAGTGATTGACTAGATATGGAAATGGAGACAGCAAGTTTGCTGACTACATGGCAGCAAGCAACTTGATATTAAGGAGACTTGGGGTAGAATGGTAGAATGCTCTTCTTCAGTAACTGTTGTTATTTAGAGGCACTTACATTATTAAATGAACACCTCGCAAACATCATTACCCAGAAAAACATCACATACAATCATATTGGGAAGTGTGAAACAGTGAAACTGAAGCAGTGTGTCACCCCCAGAGAGAGGCAGAGGAAACCCTCACACAGCTGGAATTCAGCTTTCATGCAGAATGGCTCGTGAGATCCTCTTTCACCTGACCAGGCAACAGGGGTGTGTCTGAGCTCTCAAAGGAGAGGGCTGGGTGGAGGTGCAGCGTAAAGTGGAATTCACATGGGGTGGTAAGACTGTGCATCCTTATCACTTTAGAGCCTGACTGCCAAAGCCTCTAGTGCAGTATTAGCCCCACTGTTGACTGAGAAACAGGACTACTGAGGAGCCAAGAGGTTTATCCCTGAGCTCAGCAGCAGCCCTGGGAATAAAAACTGGTATTGGCAGAAGAACTTGCTGTCTGTCTGGAACATGAGGATGGAGAAGCCTGTATTTAGCCATTTGTGTCTTTGATTGTTGGAAGTGGGCAGGAATTTTCTCGTGCTGTTGAGCCAACGCTACATCCATGAGTAGGACCAAGTTTTGTTCTGTTTCCTTGAGCTCACACTGCCATTCACTGACTTATGTCGGCAGAACTCCCTTTCGTGGATTGGTCACAACCTGAACCTAAGTGAGCAAAAGACTGGTGAGATCCCAAACACTGCTATGTTCATAACTCAAGTTCCTTCCTAAGGCATGTGCAGGATCACTAATCCTCTTCCTGCACTCGGGATGCCCTGAAGGCTGGAGCTGAACTTCTGATTGGGGATGGAGTTGTTTGCAGGAGAGGAAACCTGTGTTTTGGTGAATGTGTGGAAGGGGCAGGTGTCCTGCCTCCTGCTCCTCAGCAGCCAGAAGGTGTTCCTGTTCTTCAGGGCTACATACATCCAGGTAGACTTTGAGTTTTTTGAGAGACAGACTAGTCTCTGCTCTGGCTTCAATGCAGGAGAACTTGTCCCCAACTCGCTCTCCTGTTGGCTTGCTTGGCTTTGCCTTAGAGCCAGGGAGGACCTTTCCTGTAAACTCCTGCACAGAGGAGGTCTGTTGCTGTGAGCTCTTGCATAGTAATGACAGGAAACAACTTCGGGCTCCCACCACTCGTTATGCAACAGGGCTGGATTTGGTGCTGTTTGTCACCATGCAGCCCAGCACCAGCAAGCTGATGCCTCTGCTTCGAAACCCCTCCTTTGCCAACATCTCCCCTCTGGGGAGCTGCTTTGCTGCTTGCAGGAGTTTGTCCCACAGCCAGCTCCCAGGTAAATCCTGTCTGGGCCCTCCCAAGGGAAATCAGCCCCTCGGCAGAAACAGTCCAAGTTTCCAAGGCAACTCTCCTCTAACCCTATTTTGAACACTGCCCCTTTCCCATAGAAGGCTGCCTGTTGGTCTCCTCAGCAGCTGCTGCGGGGAGCACACCACCTCCAGGGAAGTTGTCCTTTGCTGGGCTCTTTATTCCCATAATGAGCAGCTGGGGGGGTGCGGGTGGCATGTGCTGCTCGGCACTGCTGCCCCCATGGGCAGGGGCCCGTGGCCAGCCCGGGAGCTGCTTCTGAGCAAGCAAAGGGGTGGTGGTGCCTTTCCACCCTGCCAAGGAGAAAGAGGTGCTTGGGGCTCCCCGGAGGTGCGTGGAGCAGGAGATGGGGCAGCTCTGAGGGGCTTTTGGCAAGCGGGAAGGTGGCAAGTGAAGCAAAGGACATGGCGTTTTATTTAATTAGAAAACCCAAACTCCCTAAAACTCGCCTCCGAAGGGCCTCCGTTGTCATCAGCTGCACAAAGAGCTGTGACAAATGAAAGGAACTGAGCAGAGAAAAGGCTGCTTTCTCTTTGTGTCTCTTTCCCAGCTTCTGTTTGCTTTGCTGTCTCCCTTGCTCCCATTGATCAGGCATGTGGAAACATTCCTCCTCCTGCGCTCCCATTGTGGCCGCCCGGTTGCCAGGCTGCCGTTGGCTTGAATAACTTCACTAAGCCAGGCCTCTCCAAAACCATGCCATCCGGGAGCCAGACGCTGCCCTCCCATCCTCCTCCTCTTCTCCCTCCCCCTCCCCAGCAGCACAGGGGCGCAGTGAAAATATGTGCCAAAGAACAAGGGAGGTAATGCGGAGCCCCAGCAGGGCCGGTACAGGGAGAGGCATGAGCTCGCCCTAAGAAAATAGAGGCAGCAAGGAGGGGACAATGGCCAGCATGGGTTGCTGCCTTAAAAAGAAGGTGGGTGGTGGAGGCAGGGGCTGCTAGCCCAAAGTTTGTGAGCAAAGAGAGGACAAAAAGGCACGTTTCCAGGGGATACAAGCTAGTAAAGCGCAGTGAGGTAAACCCCAGCCTTGTTTCCCATGGAGGGGAGAGGTGGTGGGACAAAACAGGAGGCAGCAGGCAGCTGGCTGTGACTGGCAGTGATTTGTGGCTGGCTCTTGCTGGCTGTGATACAAACGTGTCCCTTCAGCAAACAAGACACCTTGGGCCAAGCTCACGCTGCCACTGGTTTGTACAACACCTCTTGTTTCAGTGGTGTGGCACCAGTTGGTGCTGGATGTGATGCTGGCGCAGGTGACAGAGCTGGTGTAGTGTGTGGCTACACTCCTGAAGTCAGTGCAGGAGCTGTACCCCCAGGACTTGCCCCTGAGAGGGTAGCTCTTGTGCTGAAGACACTGGATTTGAGCATGAACCAGCAGCCCAGGACCAGGGGGCTCATGCTGTCACTGCAGAGGTGCTGGCACCCAACTGCCTGCAGCTCCACTGCTGCAGCCGTTGCTATGCCGGATACGAATCTGGCCTATTGTTCTTAATGCTGTTTTTCATCGTTGAAATAGCAGTAAGCAATCTGTGCTTTCAGACATGCTTATTGACTCAGCACGAATGGGCTGGATCCTCAGGGGTGTGAAGCAGCCCTGGCCCATCAGCTCGGTGTCACCCGTGACCCCCATTCAGTCTTTGCTCTGCTGGCAGCTGCGGCCCAGTGCTTTGGATCAGAGGAGCTCTGTGGCCATGGGCTGAGGCTGCCGCCAGCCAGAAGAGCTCTTCCAGGGCCGGGTGACCACAGGTCTGTCTGCCGGAGTGGCCCCTGTATCCTGGGAGGTGGAAAGAGATGTCCTAGGGCAGCTGGAGCCTCAGCGAGGCTGGGTTTGCTCTGCAAAGGGGTCCTGGATTCATACGGGGTTTGTACTGGTTTGAAGGGCAGGGACTGCTGAGCTCAGGTGATTAACATAACAATCCCGGGGCTCGGCCTTCATCCTGCGGCTAAAGCCCGGTTTGCTCAATCCAATTTCCAGCCTCTACCCTTTCTTTAGCAGGCTAATTACACTAGCAGGACAGTGGAAATGACCTTCTTAAAGCCACAGTGCTCCTCTACTTACCTGTCACAACACATGAGACAGAGCACTGATACCCTTCAGAGAAATAACATGTTTAGGCACAATCGACAAACATACTGAAACAGTAGAGCACTGCCTTGAAGTTCAGAGTGGTCACTTGTGTGTTGTTTGTCAGTAGCGATGTGCATTTGTAAAGTCCTTTCCAAGCAAGGTCCACTGGCTGGTGAGACCGTGGAGGTGCGGATTTGTGCAAATTGAAGGAAGAGCAGGTGTGCAAGGTTACACCACTAAATGTGCAAAGTACTACCCTCACACAGAAACCTGTGAGGGCACTGGACTGGAAAGCTTCTGCTGTACTGGCTTCCCTCATTAGTCATCCTAGCCTCATTCTGTCTCTGGAATGTGTAGTGCCTGGCTCTAGTGCAGCTCTGGCCTCTTCCTGCACAAACTTGGATGTGGCCTTTGGTCCCAGAGAAGCTGTGGATGCTCTGTTGTCTGGTCCTGCAGCAGCTACAGCCCAGGCACAGGCTAGAGCAGGAGCCTGCTGGGGAAAGCAGCTTTCTCACTGCCAGGCAGGCTGCAGGAAACCCCGGGGCTAAGCACAGGGTGCTGATGTTGCCATCAACAAAGGATGGGTGTTCCCAAAGTCCTCTCAAGTGCTCCTCCACTGGAGGTGATTTCCAGGGAGAGCAGAGCATGCATTTGAGCAGCCTTGTAAAGACCTGTGCTGTAGATGGTCTTCATGCTACAATCCTTGAAACTGTCTGCAGCCATGTAAATCTGCTCCTTCACGGAGGCTAACAGAAAGGAAATCCTTGTTAATAACCTTGGCACAGGACATATCTGTTGTGGTCCTGTTGAAACTGGCAGCAATACCTTGTTAGCACTGAATTTTGCTTAGAATTGCCTTCATTTGTGTGATGTTAGTACTTGCAAAGAAAGGCACTCTCCTGGTTACAGGAGGACTTGAGAGGTGAAATCAGTTCAGTTGGTGGAGCAGCCGTGGCTAAACTTCTGGAGTCAAAAGGATGGGTTTGCTATCTCTCCTGCTTGGAAAGGAGGAAATACAGTGAACATCTTGAGGTTTAATGTAGCAAAACAGGACGGGAATAAAATTAACTGGATAGCTGATACAGATGTGTCAGTCACACTTTGCCCCAAAGCCACTGCTGATTGCTGAGATACCTGTTCCATCAGGCATTGAGAAGAGGTAGCAAAACAATTTTCAATTCATGGCAGGCTTGGAGACCTGCTGCACACAGCAAATTTGATGCTGTGATAGCTGACACTGTTTGTGACAGACAAATCTGTGGCTTGTGTAGTGAAGCAGTTCAGAAGTGCCTGCTGTCGCATACCAAAAGGCTGTGGAAATGGTACTTACTAGGAGAAATGTGGTGAGAGGATCCCAATGACCAAAGGTGCCTACAGAAAGCCATAGGAGAGCAACAAGATGCTTGAGCATACTGGGAGGTTTATTTTGTAATTGTTTTTCTGCCCAAAGGCACAAATGGCATTTGCTCTGATCCTATTGGAAGCTAGAAAACAGGAGACTGTAGAGAAAGTGGTACCAGGAAAACCTATGCTCCAACACTGAAGTATAAACTGAAAGAGAAGGAAACAATTACAGGAAAGGCTGTTACTAGAAAACCACTGGGAGGAGGGCAAATACACCCAGGGCAACACGTCTGGGATAAATATAGGGTACAATTTTGGAGGCATGACCTTGCCCATCCTTACCACACAGCCTTTTCCTACATTTTGTTACTGGGAAGATAGCCGCGGGAATTGCTCTAACATTCAACACAGGACTGTGGGAGAAGGTGCACTTGCTTAGTACTTTCTGATGAGGCAGGGATCATATTTAGAACTATGCATAATAAGATGGACTCAAAATCGTTGCTCTTGATGGTGAAAGCAGCTGGTTGCTTCAAGTGAATCAGCTTATCATTTGAAATGATGCCTGTGGGTTAATTAAACCTTGTAAGACAGAGAATGGAGATAAATCTATCTGCGGTGTGTGTGCTACCTGTAATGCAGGTGCACTATGAGAGACAAACTGAAACACACAAGGAATATTGCTTAGAAGGGGAAAAATATCTCTCTAATATGATCTGTGGGGTTTTTTGTTAGTGTTTTCCTATAGGAGCCATTCAGGGGAGAGTCTGCCTTGTTGGAGGAAAGCCTCGCAGCTCCTGTAGGGCAGGGCTTTAGGGGGCTGTCACTGGTCAAGTGGTGACAATAGGCAGCTTGGCAGAGTCAGAGTGTGGACTTTGCAGCGTTAAAAATCAAGGCAAGCAGTGTTAGCTCTTCTCCATGTGTGGTTAAATGCTTTCTGTGTAGCTGGTGCCAGGCACTGTTGCGGCCCACTGCTCACAAATGCCTTTGCCAGGTGGAGACCACGTCTGCTTGTAGTTGGAGTTAAGAACCAAATGAGACTTTGGTCTCTGTGTCACTTCTAAATGATACTTAGGCTTGTGTTTCAGGGAAGGGGTTTGGAAAAATTGATCCTATAGCACTTTTAATGAGTGAATTCACTGATCTTTCTTTTTTTTTTCCCCTCCTGTGCTCTGAAATACTTGAGTAACCCACGTGTATGTGAGAGCTGCCCTGTACCACAGCTGTGTCAGCCAAGGATCTTTTGTTTCCTTTGCATTTCACACCACAGTAAGTGACTTGGATCAGACAGTCTCTTAGAGAGAACCACCATGGGAATGCTGTTTTCAGCATCCCACACTATCCTGGAACAGAAGGCAGAGACCTCCCATTTGAGTCTGTATAGTAATTGGTTACTGTGCCCTGTTTTGGGGGGGATTAGTGCCACAGTGTCTACAAGCAGAGACTGTGCATCTAATTTTGTAATGAAGAATTATAGTAAAACAGTAGGCAGTGCTTCCTGCAAAGAGTATCTGCTGTGTATGGCTTCATACAGGATAAACTGTCTGGCTTAAATATAGAAGCAGCGTTCTTCTGTCGGGAACTCTGAAAGAAAACACGTTGGAGTTGGTGTTTGCTGGCAGTGTGTTGGGTATGTCATTCACTTACCGATCTAAATTCCAAATGCAATAGGTAAAACAACATTAATTCATTCTCCTGTGATGTGCAGCTGTGATGGAAATCATTATACATTAGCGAGAGGTGTGTTCCCCATCACAGTGTAGCAGTTGTCTGGCAGGGTCTGGCTTGCAGGTACCCAGGGTCCCTGTTGTAAGCTGGGCAGTGTGCTGTACCTCCTACCACGCCGACTGTGAAATCTCCTTAGGTCCCAATTTACTTCCTTTCTCTTTCACTCATAAGGACCGTGATCCAGCTACATCTGTGGCTGGCTCTTGGTAGCAAAACTTCTGTCTGAAACGTGCTGTGTCTGGCAAAGCAAGCAGCAGCTCTTGCAAGGTCCTTCCAAGCAGGTTTCTCTCACTGCTATCGTTCCTCATGCACACGCACCCCGTTGCCCATCCCAGGATTTGCTTCCTTCCTTGTGCTGATTGACTCTGTTATTTTGGAGCACAGACTCACAGAGCCAAGCTAGATGATCTCCAAGGGAAGTTTTAAGTGTTCAATAAAAGAAGGAATGCAGGGAGAAAAGAAAGCCTGACTCAAATGGCATCATTCTCTTTCCCTCTTCCCTTTGAGGTTCTCCTGCCTTCCCTGCCTGTGTGTGACCTCCCTCCTCTCCCAGCCAGGCTTTTTCTTTTTCAGTCTTCCTCCTGCCCCTCACCCTCCTTGTTCATTGATCTCCCTTTAGGTTTTATTAGTGACTCCCCCTCCCACCCTTTCTCTCCCTCAGTTTCTGATTCTCTAGCATAAGACAATTGAATGAGGCCAGACTCCTAAACCGAAGCTGGGGGTGAGAGGGAGGAGGCGTTAAGATTTAATGATATTGCCTCTTTAAGGAATCCCTAATTCCTAACACCCATCTCCTCCCCCACCTGAGAACCAATTAAAACTCAATGAATTCAAGTGGAGGCTTTTGTGCATCACATGTGCTTGACTAACAAAGCCTTCTCCATGCTGGAATAAAAGCTTCTATTCAGCAGCCAGTTTGTTCTAATTCAAATCACTTCCACTCCAGCATCCTCTCCTTCCTTGCTGCTCCTGAGTTCCCAGGCTGGGCTGCCACCCGCACAGCCCTGCCCAGGGTTCACACTCCACCTTGCAGAGCTCTGCCTTGTTCCAGTGAAGCAGAGAGCAAGAGATGACTTCCATGAGGTTAACTGGGCAGTCCATGGTCTTTATGGCCCTGTCCCCTGCTGGGGAGCCTGCTGGGCTGGGGGAAGAGCCCACATCATGTCCTGCAGCACAGAAGCTCCAGCCCTGGGAGCTGTCTCTGAAGGGGCTCTGCTGTGCTCATGAGAAAGAGCTTATCTGTGCAGTCTCCTCTGCATGTAGACAGAAAATTACCTTCTGTATGGGCAGAGCTCAGCCTTCCTTGAAACCAGTGAAAACCCTCTCCTGTCCTCTTCACTGTAGGCATTACACAGATGTGGTGACATCTGAAATAGCAGGGGAGTGCAAAAGCACACACAGTCTAAGTGAGTCAAAGTAGTTTGTACTTTAATCTGCCTCAGGGTATAAATTGTGCTACCTGGAAACCTGAAGGTAGCTTCTGTCCTCTTCCTTGAGAATAAAAAAAGAAGCTTGAATAAGGTCGTCTGGGGGAAAGAATATGTTTCATGCTATTCAGCTTCCACAGTTAAAAACCTCACTTGAAAGCTTTGCAGCTGCAGGTCTGGGGTTGGGGTGACTTCATGTAGGGAGGCAATTCTCTGTCCAGATGTTAGTCAAGTAATTTTCCAGGTGTAAAACAGGCTCTGCTCAGAGCTTTTGCCTGTCCTTTACTGATCAGTGTCACCCGAGCTGTTAGCAAAGCTGTATACATGACATTAACTGGGTTATCTTTTCCCTCTTCCTGCAGCCTCCTATTTGTGGAGACACATTTGGGGTTTTGGATTATTTTTTCTTTGCTCTTGTGAGAAATCTGTGGTAGGAGCAGGTTGAGTGCTCTGCTCTGATGCAGGGAGGTTTTTACTCCCCCTAATCTCTCCTGGGAGCTGCAGCACTGTGGGCCAGCTGCCAAGGAAGCTATCTGCTCTGCTCCAGAGCCTTGTGCTGGTACATGGCAGTGGCATTGCTCCTGGAACTCGGGGCTTTCTCAGAGGGTCATGAAGGAGGCACCAGCTCTTGGATAGCTGGGACCTGGAGAAGAGAAGCTGCATGGTGACTTCATAGCAGCCTTCCAGTGGCTGAAGGCGGCCTACAAGGATGCTGGAGAGGGATTCTTCGTTAGGGACTGTAATGATAGGACAGGAGGTGATGGGTTCAAACTGAAACAGGGGAAGTTCAGGTTAGATATAAGGAAGAAGTTCTTTACTGTGAGGGTTGTGAGGCACTGGCACAGGTTGCCCAAAGAAGAGATAAGTGTTCCATCCCTGGCAGTGTTCAAGGCCAGGTTGGACAGAGCCTTGGGTGGTGATGTGGTCTAGTGTGAGGTGTCCCTGATCACAGCAGGGGGTTGGAACTGGATAATCTTAAGGTCCTTTCCAACCCGGACCATTCTATGATTCTATGACCTGTCCCACAAAGAGCTCTGGCAATTAAGATGAGCTCTTAGAAGCTGGTTTGATATTTGCAGAGGCACCAGTGGTGAGCGGAGTGATTTAGATTTACATGTAGTTAGGGATCTATGGTGTCTGACAACAGGGGTATTGCATTTTGAACTCATCTCCAGTCTGTAGAGCTGATAACTCTTTCTGCCGCACTGCCTCGCAGCTGTCGGGCATGGCAGCGAGTGAGTGTTAATGCACATCAGGGTGTCCTGCGTCTTGTAGTCAACCTTTATGGAAGAAAGACTTGAGCATCCCTCAGTGGTCCTATTTCCAGCTATAGCTGTGGTCTGTCTCACATCTGATCACCAACCCCAACTGTGGCCAGCTGAATCCAGCTCTGAATCTATTTTACTGCTGGCAAAGAATGTCTTTGAGTCTATACTTGTCCATCTCATTTGCATGCTTATGGATTTGCACACAAAATCCTCCTTTGCTGTCAAAAGACTTTTTACTGTTTAGTAAACTGGCACAAATTTTACATCCAGCTTTTTCCTGTAAGTGCAAGTTGGTCTCTTGTTGCAGTGATATGTGGAGCTGGCAGGAAATTGTGCTCTGGATAGGTTTTCCCTCAGCAAACCCAACCCTGTATCTACATACATGCCAAAGAGCAGGGACTCTGCAAATGTGCAGGATGCACTGGGCAAGGATGACCCCACAAATGGTAAAGAAGGGTTCTTTAAGCAACAAGTTAATGTCAGGTAATGCGGTGTGGTATTGTGACAGTATAATCTCTGTCCATGAATACGGTGAGGGGGAAGAAGATCAGATCAAAATCTGTTGGTTTGAGAAAATACTTCATTCCTTTCAAGTTAGAGTGCTGATTATTCGGAGGAAGTGGAAAGTATTTCCTTTTACAGCTCTGGGGTTATTTTCTGCAGCATGTTCTCTCTCAAGATCTCAAAGCTTTTTTTTTTCCTTCTTGAGGTAAGGAAGAAACCCCTCAGTTTTCAAGTCAAAAAAAACAGAGTTTTCTTGTCCTGAACCACCAAGCCAGTCTGTGATAAGAGGTAGAAGCAGCATCAGTAACTCATGAGCTTTGCTGAAGAGCTTGGACCTCTTTCTTGAGCCTCCTGTGAGATGCAGCAGCTATGTTCACTCTTGGAGGTGACAGGCTGGCAGCACCCTTGTGCCTGCTTGGGGCCTTGCAGGGCTTAGTTTGCCCCTAGGTTTCTCTGTAATAAACATGCTGAATTGAAGGCAGCAGCAGATCTGGGCTCAGGGTGTGTGGCTTGGTGGGCAGAACAGCCTCTTCTTTCGTGGTGCAGCTGAGCTCTTCTCGTATCCACTGACCTTCGTCTCTGGGGCTCTGCACTTTGTTCCTGTTTCTCATTAGTGAAATGAGTTGGCTGGTCTCAGACTTGCTAGGAAATGGTTTCCACTTCAAAACAAAGTGCAGTTCGTTTAGCAGGAGAGTCCCAGGTCTGACCTAAAACTGAATTACAGCTGACCCTGAGACAGTGAGGCCCCTCCAGGTCAGGGACAAGGGCATTGTCAGGACACTGGGAGCTTGCACTGTAATTAGCAGCAAAGGTATCAAATACCTCTGTTTCCAACATTCCTTCCTTAAAGCAACACAAGCATAAAATGCCAGAATTTCTCCTACTGCAGCCTCACTAAAAAAGCACAAAGCCAAAAGGGAAGTAAGGCTGAGCAAACTTCTATTGATTTGCTTTTTCCCTGCTCTGCAGTAAATCCCTCCCCATCCTACACCGTCTCCCAGAAACCCTTGTTCCCCCAGCATCTGGGAATGAATTTACCAGATGCAGCATTGCTTTCAAGGCTCCAGAATGGCCAACAAACTTGAGCATGTTTTGTCTGACTAGCAGGAGTAAGAGTTTTCCTACTTCAAACACTTGCTTGGCTCCAGAGCTGCTCTCCCAGCAAACATTGTTTCTATCCCTAGTTTTCTTCAGGCACCAGAGAGGCACTTTTACATTCACTCTCCAAAACTGATTTGTTTTAAATGTACTTTGTCACAGTAACAGGATAAATTTTGATACAGGAAAATGCTTGTGTATGAAAATGTTTGTACTAGCTTTCTTGGTGTCTAGCAGAGTACCAGTAAACACAGAACAGGGTGTTAGTATGCTTAAAAACATAGAAAAGGTATAAATTGAGTGTTATGCTTTCAATTAGTTGACTGTGTGTAAGGAAACACAGATCTCTTGTGTCCACCTTGAGACACCACGTGCTTGTTTTGAAGGGAATGCTGTGAGTTGAACTTCCATGGGCCTTGAGTGGAAAGAGGAACGTTTCCTGCACCTCAGCTTTTGAGTCAAGCACCCAGTGTCGATGGGAAGTTTTGGAAGATGCCTCACTGTTTCCATCCATCACAAGCAGTCAGTTTTCAAACCCCAAGGGTGTCTGTGAAGCAGCAAAGTTGGTGATCCCCAGAGGGGAAATGCTGGAGCAAGGCAGGACATACTGCACAGGGTTTCCAAAAACACCCGTATAATCAGATTACAAATCCAGTGAGTCAGGATGTCACAACCCCCGAGTATGATCCCACTATTTCCAGTGTAACTCATGAGATTCCTCTCTTCTGGTGTCTCCAGAGCTGCACTGGTCTTTCCTGCAAACTGAAGAGCAGAATCTGCTCATTGATTGATCAGAAATATAGAATAGTTTGGGTTGGAAGGGACTTTCAAAGGTCATCTAGTCCAACCCCCAAAATCTACCCTCTCTTAGTTTAAAATGGCAAGTAAATGGAACTGAGATCTTAAAAACATTTAATTAGATTAACTTTTTTTGTAGGAACCTTAAGTGTGACCTTTGTTTTTTTTTTATAATGTCCCCCATTTTGATGCATGTATCTGACAGAAACTTTGAATTGCAGAGGTTACTGTTTCATTCCTACTTTTATAAAGGGATGTTTCCAATATATACTGTGTGCCTCCACTGTGAGAGAGGTTTCCTGCTGCTTCTCTGCATCCGCCCACTTTTGACAGAGTATCTCTGTGTTGCTTGTGTCCCAGCTTTGCACTGAATAATGCCTTGGACAGTTACTTTGGAGGGAGACGGTCCTTAGCTGTTGAGGTGGTTTGGCCACCAGCCAGCGGGGAGCTCTGAGGAGCATGGTTTGTGAATCACTGCATGCTCCTGCTGGGAAAAGGGTCAGTTCCTCCGTTTATTGCAGCTCATGGAACCACATGGGCATGAGGGAGGTGGGGGAAATTCTGCCTGGGACCAAAAACCACCCAAACAAAAGAAAATGGCACCAGGACCCTAATGTAGTGAAATCAGCCTTGAGGGAAATACAGAGCAGGCAAAGGCGTGAAAAGATGAATGCTTAAAGGCTGTGAAAAGTGAGAAAAAGATAGGCAAGAATAGACAAGTAGCAGCAGGAGCAAGGTATTTCCCACTAGACTATGAGCAGTGCAGAATCAGAGCTTGTCTTCATTTAGAGGTCAGCTCACTGGGTCTGTGAGGAGGAGAAATTAGTGTGTCTTGGGACCAAAGAACAGATTTTGAACCTTTTCCAGTTCCAAACTCAATGCATTTAAGCTGGTGCAGGTTGCTGCAGCTGGAGGACTTAATAACAGCCATCTCATTTCACATTCCCTAGTGTGGAAGGATTGGGAGCCTGTAAGCGTGAGTGAAGATGTTATGCCCTGGGGTGGGGAAACCCTCCCTCTCTGGAGGATACTACTCCTGGCCCCAGAGCATCTGTTCTGGGCTCGCTGCTGGAGGAAAACAGGAGTTCTTTTAAGTACAACACCCACTGGGTGAGTCTGTGCCTAGATATAGACTATTCTTGTATGGCAAAGAGAAGAGCAACCAGAGATGACAACTGCACCTGGAGCCTCTCATGCCTCCCTTCCCCGTGCAGCAGAGAGGAGGCTCAGATGGGAGTTACATGTACAAAGCAGCTAAGCTGCTCCTGCAATCTGGGGATGGGAGCTTTGCCTGGGAAGACACTCATGTCCATCTCGATTAGGATGTGATGCCTGATGCAAGTCATGTGACAAGTACAAACAAAATACCTTGGCAAAACCTTGAGGAACCAGGACAGGCTGAGCTGCTTAAGGAGATTTACAGAGTGTATTTCTGTCCTGTATGCTTGCCTTGATTTGAACCTTTCCTGTCTTGGGAGCTACAGCATGCACCCTGGATTTTAAAGATGCTCTTTTCTGTCTGTACCTTTAAATAATCTGTAAACCTGTTCAATTCTGTGCTGTTAACAGTGTGGTCCCAGTCACTTTACACCACCTTAGTATCAGAATGCTATGAAGTTGTCTTTGAGAAGCACTGTTGGGATTTGTGGAGCAAAGGTCCCGTCAGCTTAGATTAGAAAATAAGTCTTGAAGAAATGGGAGAGTTAAAAGCCAGCATGAGTGTTATAGCAGAGGTAGGAAATTGATTATGTCCTGAAAGAGAAGGGATGAAGAAACAGCTTCTGCTTGCTCAGCTCATCTTCATGTGGGGAGGGAAAAGTTCTCTGCTCCTGTAAGTGCCTCTTGCTCCTGGTGCTGCGCTGGGACAGGGCCAGCACCTAGATTTTCTGCCTCCTGCAAACATCTTGGTAGAGGATCCAGTCCTCCTTCCCCTGAGCCCTGTTCTCCCCTTGCTCCCCTATTCCCTTGGACTCTGCTATTATTAAGGTGGATTTTAGAGGTCCTTGACATGGTGCTGACTTCAGCTCCAGATTAATAATTCACACATGCGTCAGACCTGCAGAGGATGTGCAGATCAACTGATAGTGCAGCATCACTGGTCCCTGCCTCAGAGCCTGGTCCCTGGAGGCTCAGAGGACTGGGCTGTGATGGAACCCAAGCAGTGTCACTACAGGGAGGCACTGTGAAAGCTGTGTTCAGTGTGGTGTTGTGTTTGAGGGGGTTTGTCTTTCCCCTGCCTGGGACACAGGATTTTACATTTAATACAGAACTTTAATACCTTTAAAAACTGTTAATACAGAAACTCATTTTGTCTGAGATACCTGGGAGCTGTTGCCCTGGCTGATGCTCTCACACCTGATGCAGACTTTGTTCTGTCACTTCTATTTAGCTGCCTCAGACCCAGACCTTTCTTCCAGTGCTGGTGGTGTTTTGTGCAGCCCAGCCCTATACTGCCTCTTGTTCCTTGCCCTGACAAGTGCCTGTGGACCACAGCCTTTACATCTGTGTTATTCCTCTCTTCTCTAGCTCCATCCATGCATTTGGAATGTACTCAGAACTCCTCTTTCTATTACGTAAGACCTCACTTTTGCCTCCTTTACCCCAAACTCTTTCTGTCCTTTCACCTCACCTGATGAAGAAACTTACAAACTGAGGATTGAAAGTGGTGCCCAGAGGTCTCCTCTGTAACAGGCAAGGACAAAACAGAACCTGACCAAACTAATGTTGGCTTAATTTGTTCTTAAAAGTCTTTGTGTATGGGGGTTCCTTGGCCTTCCTGGCTGACCTCCCCCACCTTTAGCCATCCTCATTGTTACTACATTTTATCTCCTGTGCCAGCTGAAAAAATTGCCTTATCCTCAATGAGCACAAGGAACAGTTTAATCAATACTGTGTTCAAAACAGCCCAGCACATCTGGTGGATTTCTGTAGCATCTGTCCTCACCTCTCTTTTCTAGAGGTGGGAAATGGATCGCTCTGCATCACCCCATGGGAAGCTCTGAATTTCTAGGCAAGAAAGGGAAGAGCAGGAGGCAGTGGTCAGCTTCTGGCTGGAAAAGAGCCTTTTAAAAGCAGATGCTGCAGAAAAGGTCCCCTTTACATGGGTTGCTGGAGTGAGGACTAGGGAGAGGTTAGGTAGGAGCAAGGATGGAGCAGAAAGCAGAGTGTGACAAATAGCAGCTAATTGGTTAGAGGGGAAGTGGAGCTCAGGGCATCTTCCAGGAGAGAGGGTTCATTTTTAAACTCTGTCACCTTACATGCAATCCTTGGAGTGCTGGGTTAAGAAAAAAGTTAATGGGAAGTGAAAATGTTTTGAGCTCCTCTTTGGAGAGGGCACCCTTTGGAGGCTGCTGCAGGGAGGTGGCACCAGGCTGGTGCGGTGCTGGGCACTCTCGCCGTATGGAGCAGCTGCAGTGTTAGGGCTGAGCAGCCAGTGTTTCCTCCCTTGTTTGCTGGACCAGTTTAGATAGGAGCATGGGGACTGGACAGCACGTAGTAGTTTTTAGTGCTTGTAGAGAGGGAGAATAGCAGGAAGGGCTTTGTGATTTTCTCCTTAGCCATCCTTCCCAGGACAGTGAGTAAAAGCGTGTAATCTCCTCCTGTCCTTCAGAGACTTCTCTTTTTTGCTGTTTTGTGCTGAGTTCACCATGCTACAAGTTCTCTTGCTGGTTTACTTCACATCCCATGCAGGCTTCTTTTAGTTTTATTTTCCAGTCCCTCTTGCTGTCGTGTGGGTGCTCTCCTCCTTTCTCCCTCCTTCCTTTCTTCCAGTTATCCCAGTTGTCTTTATTTACTCTTTGTACTCCCCTTTCTCCTGCTTTTTATTCACCCACACCTGTTTCTCTTTTCCTTTCTTGCATGCAGCCCTGTTCCTCTCTATTCTCAACCACTCTGCTCTTCCATGTTCTGCACCACGTAGCTTGTTTTCCCATTGCAAATCTTGCTCCATGAGGTTTCTTACATGAAGTAAAGAAATCCTTGGCACCTTTGCAGCCATTCCTCTCTTCCTGTTGCCAACATGTTGTTCCCCCCACCTTAGAGGAGTCTAGATGTTTAGATTTCTCTGAATCTAAATCTAAAGTGCCTGACACTTGCTCCAAGCAAGGAGCTGGGTGAGCAGTGCATTCCCTTGGAGGCACAGACACCCCTGGCTGCCTTGGGCAAGAGCTGGCAGGGAGGTTTTGCCACCAGCCTTTCCAGGGGGTCAGCATCCCTCCCAAAGCAGGCCTGGGCACCAATGGAAGCTGCTGCCAGAGGCTGGCATTGCCCCCAGGCTGTGGTTAACGTCTTCCAGGTTTGCATGTCAAGCATCATAACACAAATATTACAAAAATGATTTGAATTCCAGTTCAAGTTTGTTTATCAACTACCCAAACTAAATGAAAAGTGAAACATCTCATAGTACCTGCCTGCCAAAACCTCCTGGCTAGAGACAGGTCTCCAAGACACAGTCTCTCCTTAAGCCTTATTACGATGAGGGAGGAAAAGAGGCCGCTGTTGCCCCTCCCCTAACCTCTACTTTTTGGAACCTCCCTCTCACCATGAATAAGTCCAGTGTCTGCCCCTGGTGCTGGGCAGAGCTTTGCCAGTCATCCTCCTCAGCAGGAAGTGGACATGATTTTGATAGTGTCACTCTACCACACACGAGACACTGAATAGCAGCAAGAAAACTGAGCAGTTTTGTTAATGTGGCTGGTGTTTGGCAACCTCTCAGCAGCAGCCACAGAGGCACTACAGCTGTCTGTCTGCAGCCCCAGGAACACAATGCTGCATTATCTGATATTCGGCAGATCATCTTTCTAATCATAAGGTCTAAAATGTTTTATATATTTACTTTTCTATGAGGAAAGCTTCCTACTGTCACTAATCAACAGATTTTTTCAAGACCCACTGTCTTGTGTGTTACAGAGAGAAATGAATTGGTGTTTGCAAAGCAGTTTGGGGTCCTAAGGTGGGAACACAAAATATTGCACATATGTTTTGGAAAAGGCCTTGGAATAAGTTACATGGTATAGTGTCATTCCCAGTGATGCAAGTCCAACCACATTCTCCATCCAGATCCTCCTGAAGGCTCACTTTTTTTTCCTCTGGTGTTCACAGGTGTTAACTCACATTGATTCTGTTCTCCCTTCTCCAGGATTGTTTTGATGGAGAACAAGAATAAAACGACGTAATGCAAAAAAAGGTGCAATGAAACTTTTTAACACTGTGTCCCTCAGATTACTCTACTTTATCTGTCTTGGAAGTAACACACATTTAAAAGAGAGCAATGCACTGGTGGTAAACCAAGAGATGTTATCTTTTAGTGTGTCCAGCACTGAGCTCTTGTGTCTTTTATCTATCTTCTGTTTACTTAGCATTAGTACTGTGCCTACATTGGGCACTTATGGAGCATGAAACCTGTGCCAAGCAACTTGAAAACATTAGTCCTCCCCCTTTGCAGTATTTGCCATCCAGATTGGAGGGAGCAGTGCCAGGAGGCAGTGCAGCAGCAGTGAGTGTGGGCAGCGTGGCCAGAAGCAGCGGTGGCTTCCTGACAGCACGGCTATCTTCCAGGTTTCTTGGGATCTACAAGGGGAGGTGGCTGGGATGCTACCTCAGCTCTGCTGCTTCCGCTGATCACACAGCCCTTCCTCATGGCTGCCCACTGCAGAGCCATCTCTGCATGCTGTTATTTGTATTTCTCTTTTGCACCAGCCCAGAACCTCCACCCAAAGTGGTGATTTCAGCCTTGTAGAATGATGAGTGGCTGCTTCTGGAGAAGCAGATCAGCTTGGATGGGTGGCAGTGGGAGCTGGAGGTACTGGGATGCTGTGTAGCTCAGCTATGGCTACAGAGTGCCTGGTGTTGTGTTGCTGAGCCCAGGTACAGGGCCAGGAGCAGGGATAGTGTCAGTGACCCAGCTCAGGAAATGGAGTGGGTGAGTGGTGGTTTGGCAGAGGTAACGGGCAGAGGATGAATTTAACTCAGAGTTGTAGCCTCAGGATGAGCCCATGTAATGAAAGATACTATCACAAAGTATTGTTAGAACAAAGGCATCCCAGTTCCTCTCCAGGAGGGAGATAAGGTGCATTGGCAGTCATGAGAGAGGTCAAATGAGGATGACACTGACCTGAGTGCTGTCAGTGCCTTGCCCTAGGCACTAAGAGAGTACAGGGGAGACTTGTGCTGGAAGGAGCCGAACCAGAGATATGCGTGGGGTGTATTTGGCAGCACAGAGCCTGGCACCTTGTGATACCCTTTTGTAATGAGAGGTGCTCACAGTGACCATCACCAGAGCTTTTGTGCGCTGCTGTGTTCTGATGTGCCACAGATGCAAACAAGTGCTTTCTCCCAGAGCGATGCATGGCACAGTCAGGACAGGCTGCAATTCTCATCTGACTTTAGCTTCAGAAGTATTGCGTTTGCTCCTCACTGCGCTCCTCCAAGCACCTGGACCGGGTTGCCCAAGAGCAGAGGCAGAGCGCACAGACCTGCTCCCGAAGCCATCAGCATGTGGATGAACTTGTGTGGCAGTGGCGAGGCTGGAGCTTGGCACGGCTCTGTGGCAATCTCAATGAGCGAGGAGCTGCGCAGTGGCCTCGGGGCCAGCCCGGCCGCCCTCCCCGGAGCACCGTGGGCAAAGGCCGGAGCGGGCTGGGCCGGTGTCCCCGGGGCTGCGGGGGCTCCACGGCCGCGTCTAGCGCCAGCCTCGCCCGGGGCCCGCTGCCCCGTGCGGGGCTAGCAGCCTCCGGTCCCCGCGGGCTGCGAGGGGGCTCCCGGGCTCCCCACTGCCCGGGTACCGGGGTGAGAAGGGCAGTTCCCGGTCCCGCCCTGGAAGCGCCCTCGGCGAAGAGGATGGCGGCGGGTGCCGGTCCCGGGCCCTCCCCGCGCCGGCTTTAACCCGCCCGGTGCCGGCACCCGCTCGGCGGCAGTAAAAAACGGGGGTCCGAGCCGAGGTGTCCGGGGTCCGCCGTGGCGAGCCCGAGCACACGGGGTCGGGCCTGGCTCCGGCATCGCCGCGCCGGGAGCTGCGCCCGCCGCCCTTTGTCCGCCGCCCCGGGGCAGGTGCGGGCGGCGCGGCCGGGGACAAAGCGTCCGCGGGCTCCCGGGCTGCTGCTCCCGCCGCCGCCGTGCACCGGGCGCGCTCCCCCGGCGCGGTGCGGGCGCGGCTCCCGGCGCTCGGCCCCGGCGCCGCCGGCGGGTTTTATGCGCAGGGCGGCCGGCGGGCCGGCGGGGGTGGGAGGAGCCGGGCAGGTTGTGCCCGCCGGGCCCTCCTCCCTCGCTCCCTCCCCGCCCGGCGGAGAGGGGTCGGGGGAGGGGGCAGCATGGCCTGTCCGTCCGGCCCCTTTTCCAGCGCTCATCTGCCCCGGGAGTGCGGCGCCGCTCCTCGCAGGGAGAAGAGGTCCGAATGGAGACAGACGGCAGCCAGCCCGGCCTCGCCTCCCCGGACTCCCCGCACGACCCCTGGTACCGCCGCGGCCGCCGCCCCCACCGCCTCCCCCCCAACCTTCTCCCTCCTCCCCCCCAGGCCCTGGCCGCCCCCTCCCCCCGGACCCGGCCGCCCGGCCCGGGCAGCCGCGGCGGCGGCGGTGCCGCTGCCAACATGGCCGATCCGCGCCCTCCCCTCCCCGCCCGGCCCCGCCGCCGCCGCCACCCCCGCGGGGCGCCGCGGCCCCCCGGCTTGGCCCCGCTCACGGCTCTCCCCTTCCTCCCGCAGCAAGATGTTCATCGGGGGACTGAGCTGGCAGACCACGCAAGGTGAGCGCCGCGGCAGACCCGCACCTGCCGCCGGGGCCGGGGGTGGCGGGGCCGGGGCCGGGCCGAGCCCGGTGGGGGCGGCGGGGCCGGGCCGGGACACCCACGGTGGGCGCTGTGCTTGCAGAGGGCTTGCGGGAGTACTTCAGCCAGTTCGGCGAGGTGAAGGAGTGCCTGGTGATGCGGGACCCGCTGACAAAGAGATCCAGGTGAGAGGCCGGGCCCGCGCCTCCCTTCGTCCCCGCCGCGGCCCGGCCGCCACTTTAACCAACTTTCTCTTTTCTCTCCGCATCCCCTCTCCTGCCCGGGCTGCGGGGCTCAGGGGCTTCGGGTTCGTCACGTTCATGGACCAGGCTGGCGTCGACAAGGTCCTGGCCCAATCCAGACATGAACTGGACTCCAAGACGGTGAGATGACTTCTCTCATCTCAGGGGTGTATTTGCCGGTGGAGCGGCTGTGCTCAGAGCAGCCGTTGATTGCGGTGTTTGATTTCTAGTTAGAGGTTGTAAACTATCGGTTCCTGATACGGATCAATTGGTCTTTTCTCTATCCTGCTCACCAGCGGGTACTGGCTGCTGCCCGAACCGGGCTTGCTGTTGGCTCAGGGCTGATGTGCTGATGTAGGTCTGCTTATACTGCTGATAGTTTTCCTCCTGCTCCTCCAAGGAGTGACCATAGCTCTCTCGGAACTGGAACACCTGAGCGCTTTTGGGGTTCACAGTGGGAAATGGATGCGGTTGTGTTTGTGTGAATGGGAGCCGCCCCTTCCCCCATGTGCTGCTGAGCACAGCTCCCTCCCCAGGGGTGCTGCTCCTCAGTGCCCAGGCTCTGCTTCCCCTGGCCATGGTGGCCTGTGTCCTGGGCAGAGACCCCTTGGTGCTGCTGCCCCAGGACTCTCCCGTGGTTTCCCCTGGTGAAGTTTTTGTAACGGTCACGGAGGTTCAGGACTTTATTGTTTCCGATGTGGCCAGCACCCGCCCATGCGGGCTACCACTGGCCTCTTGGAGCGGCTGCAGCTCCAGCCCTTGCTGTGCAAGTGGGGGCTGATCGGGAGCCCCCGCTGGGCCAGCAGGGAGATTTTGTGGCTCTGTGGGTTGGTGGCATATCATGCCCTGTCCTGCTTTGTAAATCTGTGGCGCTTAGGAGATGTGCAGGCTGTTTTGGGGGTGGGGGTGAGGTGTCTGAGTGGGAGGTCCTTTCTCTTTAGTTTTAGTGACTTGCCTGCCCCTGAATTCCTTTTCCTTATTGCTGCCCTGGGGTGAAGGTGAGGGTAGGGATGGGGGAGCGGTGGGGGCCGCGGGGGGGTGGCATGGGGAGGGGAGGTGTTCTGGTTCTGGGTACGGGCTTTCCAGGGGTCCAAGTGAGCAACTTTATTTCTTGCAGCGCGTGGCTCGGGCGTCCAGCCTTTATCTTGGCAGAAGGGAGAGGGCGGGAGAGCGAGACCCCCTTCCTTAGGGTTTACGGCGTGAGTTGCAGTGAGATTTATGTCTGTTCCTGTTTAACTGCCTGGATCGCTTCCTTTGATGTGCACAGGTCCTTCCTCCCCACGGGAGCTCCCGGTTAAACCTACCCCAGCCTTCCTGGCCGAGGCTGGGTCCCCGGGACTCACAGTCCTCCTCCTTTCAGGAGTGATGTGAGTTTTGCTCTGGGGGAGGGTTATGGTGAAGTCTTTTGAGGAGGGCCCAGGGCTTTCTTTTTTTCCTCTTTCTTTCTTTTTTTTTTCACTAGCCTGTGTAAACACGGTGTCTGCTGAGCCAGTCCCGTCATGAGTCTGTGGGCTGGCATAGACCCCTCTTGGAAAGGCAAGTGATGGATCTCCGTCTTAGCACTAATCCCAGAAGCGTTTTTGGGGCTGGAGCTCACGGGCTCCATTCTTCTCCCTCAACTGCGGCCCAGCGTGCGGCCCACGAGGTGGGGAGGGCCAGGCAGGGTGGCCGGGCGGGCGCTGCTGGGGAGCAGAATGGCCTCGTGGTGCAGGGCATGTGGGGACCGGCCATTGAAATTCCCATCTGCGTCTGCTCCGCTCAGCCTGCCGCTGCCCCAGAGAGCATGGGGCAGTTTCACCAGGGCCCTTCCTTTGTTAGGAACTTCCATCCTCTCCCTCTCTTCCTTTTTATTTTGTATTTAGCGTGGTTTTCAGCCGGGTCAGATGCTTTGGGATGTTTTGCCTGGTGTTGTGGTACAGCGGGGAGCTTCCAAACACTGAGCTGAAAGGCTCTGCTGCGAGACATGGGTTAAATGACAAACTCATCTGAATCCTAATTTAGGGTTTCATGAAACTTCGCAGGAAAAGGCCGGTGTCCTGCAAGGACAGCCTTCTCTCCAGGCTTGGTGCCTTCTGGCAGGCACTGCTTGATAGACAGTGTCTGCCCAACTTGTTGCTTCATTGTTTTCTGATTCTTCCTACCCTAACGAGGGCTGTTGGCCTGATTCTCTGGGGAAACCTTGTGTTTATCAGACTTCTCTTTGTTTGTAAGCTAGATAACAGGAGCCTACAGGGTTATTGGTGAAAATACTTGGTGCAAGAATTGTTTTTGTAGGCTCAAGGTAAAAGATCTGCATGACTTTGTAAAGCTGCAGCTGGCCGTTGCCTTGAGCTGCTCCTTTATGTACTGGGGAAGAGCAGGCTTGGCAGTGCTGGGCCGTCCTGGTGGTTCTTTGTTGCCGAGTTTTTGCTGGATTTATTTTTTGTGGTGCAGGGAGTAGTGCAGGCAACAGAATGGAGGGACTGGAGGTGTGATGAAGGGACAGACCCAGTCCTGAGGTCTTGCAGGTCCTTCCCTCTGCTCCCCCTGCTCTGGGGCACTGACACCAGCCGGGTTAATGCAGGAATTACGTGACCTGAGCAATTAAATGGTGCTGTAGATGGCCTGAAGAGTGTTATGGAGGAGCCTGGCTGGCTTGCTGGTACACCTGCAACATCAGTGGGATGCCTCCTCCCCAGAGTCTTGTGGGGTGAAGTGGAAGCAGTTTGAGCTCAAGTGACTTCCACTCACTGCAGCCTGGTCTCAGGGTTTTGGGTTTTTTTGGATACAATCTGAGCAGTTCTGAATGCTCTTATACTCTTACCAGATTTCTATCTAGGTTTGTCAAAAGGATCCATGACGTCAGTGGGTGACACTGAAACACAACTCCTCCAGGGCTATTTGTTTTAACACCAGAAAGGAGGGAACAAGGTACCAGTGCTTTTGCTTTAATGAGGAAGACTCTAGGCACCGAGGAGCAGTCCAGTTTGAGTAACTTGAGTCTGGCACTGAGCTCATTCTCCTCTGCATGGTCCCAGGGCTGCCCCTGCAGTGGGCTGTCCTGGCCTCCCTTTACCTGCAACAATAGCTGGTTGTGCAGAAGAATTTGTGAAATGAGTGCCTGCTCCCTCCAGCCAGGAGGACACGTTATCTCTGCCCAGTTGATCACACTCAGGGTAATGAGAAAATGAGGCTGAGCTTAGCATTGCTGAGTATGAAAGCATCTTATTGGCAGGAGCTGAATGACACTGGCTGAGAAGTAAAAGACAGTAGATTATTGTTTTTGCTTATTATCTGCCATCAACCTCCTGGTCTCCTGCCGTCCCCTGTCCTCAGAATTCGCTGTGGGTGCCTGCACTAGCCAGGAAGCGGTGGTGGGGGTGTGTGAGGGGAGGGACAGAGGTTCAGATGCCCCAGGGAGGCAGCGGAGGGGAGGGTATCCTGATCTGTTGGAGCAAGGGGAGGGAGGTTTATTTTTGAGTTTATTTGTGCTCTTCACTTTTGCCTCTGTTTACTTACGTGCTGAGTTTATTTATGTTGTAGGCTGTGAGTCAGGATGGAGGTGGGGAAGGCAGGGAGGGAAGCTGGTGGAAGGGTGCAGGGAGGCTGAGCTCCTGGGTTGTGTGACAAGTGAAAGGATGCGGGACAGGAGGGCGGCCAGGCTGGAAAGCTGAACAAAGCAACGAGAGGAGCTGGAGAAACACGGCTTCTTTTTGGGCTGATTGAGCTGCCGGGCAGATGGGACAATGCTCTAGGCTGCCCTCCCAGCTGCAGCTTGTCCAAGTGCACGGATGAGCCAGACCTGCCTTTAACACAGGTCTTTGTAAGCTGATTTGTAGGTCTGGATCATCCCCGATGTGATGTAACTTTACAGGAGTTGCTGTAAAAATAGGCTATAAAGAAAGGTGGTGGCTGAGGAGAGGAGGCTTTGTGGGTATTTGGCTTGCAGCTGCATGAGTGTTGTCCTTGCTTTTGTGGTGCTGGTGGTGTGAGGCCAGCGCTGCTATACGCTCGTCGGTGCTGAGCCCAGCAAAAGGCACCTGCATGGCTGTGTGGGGCCAGCGGCTGCGGCCCCAGCGGGTGCACGGAGGAGCTGCACCGGCACAATGGAGGGGAGGCAGCGCGGCATTGTGTGTGGTGCAGCCCGGGGACGGGGGCTGCACGCTGCCCTGCTCCCGCAGGCGGGGGACTCTGGCCTCTCTGGGTTAATCGGTGCTGTCCTGTCTGCTCTTTTATGTCTTCACCCTGTGTTTTGTGGGATGCAATGTTGGGATTTTTGTGTCCTGCCTCTTTTCTGTTCCGTTAGTACCCAGGTGAGCTCTGTACTTGCAGGTGAAGTGAAGGGGGAGAGCAAAAAGGCAAAAGAAAGCACTTTTAATGTGAGGCCAGTGGTGCAGGGCACCCGGGGCAGGCTGAGCGGGAGGGTGCAGCCCAGGCTGTTAATCCCAGCATGTGATGGGCTCTCGGGTGCGCCTGGCCAGCGCTCAGCCAGAGACAGACCGCTGCATGCTGGGACTTGTAGTCTCCCTGGATTATACCTTACCACGAAGGAAAGATGTCTGCAGCCAGCTTCATTTTATGCACATCAGGTAGATTCTCTGGGGCTTTAGCAAGGTGCCACGTGGACAGAGACAGCCGTGTGCTTGGAGGGAGCCCTGTGCCTGTAAATAGGCAGTAAAAGCGTGTTCACATGTTCTTCCCATCATCTCTTTCAGATTGACCCGAAGGTAGCGTTCCCCCGCCGAGCACAGCCCAAGGTAAGCACTGCGGGCAGACCTTGCCACCCCAAAGGGTGAAATTCTGGTGGTAGATCTCGTCCCTCTGCGCAGGGTCACCAGTGCATGCAATGATTTGCTCCCTGGGGTTTGCCCAGGACCCACCTGGAGCAGGAGCAGTTTGATGTCCTGTGCTGTGGTGTGCTCCTTTCAGGCTTACAGGGTGGCACTGGGGGAACCAGGAGGCCCCTCTATTGTACTTTAGGATGCACTATTTGGAGCTGATGAAATAAATGCTGCCCAGGCTGGGCCTTGTCCTTTTGAGGTTGCAGCCAGTGTCTGGAAGTTTCAGACCTTAAGAGATCCGGAACAGCTCCATGATGCAGTATGATACAGGAGGAAGGGGGTCATATGTATGCACATGTACATGAATAGGTGTATGGCAGGGACAGGGAGGAGGATTTCATGTTGTGAAATGGCCTTGTGTGCTTCAGCACTGGAAAAGGCAGGAGGTTGGTGTTTGACCTAACTACAGGAGGCTCTGGCACTGAAATGAGCAGTTGCAGAAACTTTTTCCAGGCATGAAGCTAGAAACTTTTATCTGAGAAGCCAGCAGGAGGCTGGTCACTGGGTCTGGGTCTCCCTTTAATTTTGCTCTTGGATGGGAGTTTTAAAGTTTGGAGTCTATTCCAAGTGCTGTCACAAGAGAAAGAACTGGGAACAAACAGTGTTGAGAAGCAGAGAAGGAAGAGGTGACTGATGCTGAGAGGAAAGTAAGGGGGATCAGGCACTGAGAACAATTGGTGAGCAGGTATCCCAAGTAACTGGAGCCAGGAAGCACATGGTAGGAATTGGGTTAATTCCATTAAGCAGTTTGGTGACAGAAGGTGCTTTAGTGTTAGAACGGGCTGGTCTCCAAGCCAGGGAATTGCTGTGGATTAGCCCTATGCTCCTTGGGGTAATTAGGACCATGTGTTCCTCTGAGAGCAGGGGTGTAGCCAAGCAGCTAAGGGGAGGATGCAGCTGGAGAAGCTGGTTCAAAGGATGTCGGTGTGCCTCAGTCGGGTAGCGGTGGCCCCTCTCCAGCTACTTAAGTGTTCTTCCTTGTCCCAGCTGTAAGAGTGACAAGTGGCAGAGGGATCTTTTCTTTACCTTCTTGCAAAGGCAAAAGAGATTTAACTGGGAGTTGACTAACCTCCATTTAAGTGACCAGGGAATGGGTGTGAAATGAAGCTTATTTTATTCAAGACTGGATGCTATGTGATTCGTGAGCTAGGAAGGGCAAAGCCTGGGGAAGCCTGTCTGTGCTGCAGGCCTTCTGCCTGTCCTTCCACTATGGGAAGCAGAGCAGGAATCTCTGGGGGAGGCTGGCGAAGTGGCAGGGCTGGCATGTGGACAGTCCTGCCCCTTGCATTTGCAGTGGTGTCAAGATGCCAAGGGAGCAGCAGCAGGTTAGCGAGGAGAGAGGCTGGAAACATGCTGTCTGATGAGGGGGTGGCTGGGTGCTGGCAAGCACGATGGGGGGGGTGTGAGGGTGAGAGCATGAGTTGGGCTCTGACTTGGGGCAGGTCTGCCAGCCATCTTTGGCTAGAGGGCTTCAAGAAGGTGGATGCTCATCTGCAGTAACAGGGCAGGCACTTCCTGTCAGTGCAGGGGGGTTAGTGGCCTTTTGAATCTCGTTGTCTGCTCGCTCTGGGTTTAGTCGGTGAATTCCTGTCCTTCCCTTTTCCAGATGGTGACCCGAACGAAGAAGATATTTGTGGGTGGTCTGTCCGTGAACACTACTGTGGAGGATGTGAAACAGTATTTTGAGCAGTTTGGGAAGGTAAGTCTCTTGAGTGCTGTTGGATCAAAGCTGTTGCGTTCTGGGGCAGAAGGGAGTTTCCTGAACCTCTGCGGAGGCAGGATTAGGAGCTTGTGAGTCTTTTGCATGGGGTTAAGTAGATTGAAGGTCAGTTGCAGCCACACTGGGTGCTGTCATGTCTTTGTACGGGTTACAGCCGGTGACTCCTGCCCTGTGGTGATTTGAAGCAGAGGCTGTGCTTGTTCCTGGAGTCGGTAGAACCTGGGCTAAGGGAAATGGTTTTCCAGTTTTTCCCTACTCAGAGACCTCCTGTATCCCCCAGATTTACACTTTGTTCAAACACTGGGGGCAGGTTTGTAGACACTCCTAACAGAGCAGCCGCAGCATCAAATCTGTGATTTGTTTTTGGCCTGTTTCTAACTTGAAACCTTGTGATTGATATTTCAGTTATCCTTTATTAAAAGTAAGCCTTTTGGACCTGAAACTTGTGCTGAGTCTTGGGCAAGTGGTGATGTTAGTCTTGGGTGTTTGGAGAAAGTTTGGCACTATGGCTGTCCCTTGTGTTGGTCTGGTTCTTCTGTGCCAGCTGGTGGCTTAGAGGAGGGTGGGCTTCTGTGAATGGAAGTCACTTGTGCCATGATCCATGACAGCCAGGTGTGCAATCTGTGAGTCAGGACTGAACTGGAGGATAGAAGGGGTCTCAGTCTTGGCCTTTCAGCTGCATTATGAGGTTGTGTGCATCCCCAGTGCCATTCTCAGTATTAGACTGAAGGGTCGCAAGATTTCTAATGGGATTAGGAACTGAAGGGGATCATTGTACCCGAATACTGTATGTGGTCACCTCTGGGACAAGAAATTGTGACTGTTTCACTGTTTTCAGTGGTGTTGTCCATGGGTTTGCTGTTTGGGGAAGGAAGTGTTGGATTCTGTAGCTGTTGGGACCTCCCTGCTAGTGGGGGCAGAACACAGTTTGCTGGGTGGTAATCTGGCCAGGATGTAGCATCATGGATGTGGAGGGAACTGCAGAGTGTAAGGGATGAAGGCTTTGGTATTAATTTGCTTCTGAAAGAAGATTGCAGAAAGGTGCTGTGACGTTAGGGGACATTAATTAGCTGGTGAAATGGAGTTTCGTAACTGGTTTTGCCATGTTGTTGAAACTTTGGGGCAGAAAGTTTGGAACAAGCGTTTGTTAAGTACCTTTGTTCAGCTTCTGAAGTCAAATCTGCATGTTGTGGTACATGATCATGAGTGCAAAGTGGGACTCCTTGGTTTTTCTGTTCA
This sequence comes from Melopsittacus undulatus, assembly GCF_012275295.1. Lineage (NCBI taxonomy): Eukaryota > Metazoa > Chordata > Aves > Psittaciformes > Psittaculidae > Melopsittacus > Melopsittacus undulatus. The sequence goes on along the minus strand of NC_047538.1, from coordinate 12,018,011 downwards.
GTCCTAAGTGTAAGTGGCAATAGCAGATGTGCTCACATAGCCCCATGTTTGCTAGTCACTGGCTTTCTGTGGTTTTGTTTTCTATAAGAAATAAGCAAACTCTGTTGTGTCCCCAGGAGCTTTTACGTGGTGTCACTGAAGGTGTCACTGCCAAAGGTGGTGGTGTCCATGTGTCTCTGTAGTGTGCAGATTGTTACTTTGACTTGCATGTGCTCTTATGCTGCGGGTGGATGTATTTGGTAGGAAAATAGTGTCTTGGGTGTAATCTCCTTTTAACCTTCCTGTACCTCTGCTAATGTGAAGCAGAAGCATGTCATGTAGCACTCTGTTTACAAGTGGTTACAGTTGCTCTACTTTGAGAAGTCCTTTCTAGTTCTTTTGGGGTGTCATGCTGCTGTCTTCCTCTAGTTTAATGGTCGTGTACTGAAAGCTGCCCTGACGTCAGAAGACTGGCAAGAACTGGTTGTGTCAGATTGTTTTCTTGGGGCCTGGGCAGAAGGGAGTTCTGCATAGCTCAGTGCAATTCATTGCTGAAGAGCCAGCATCCTAGACACATCCGGTGCTCATGGTCTGCATGAGGCTGATGCAGGTGGCCTATTGGCTCTGGGGAGTTTCCAGTGCTGGGCAGATTGAACCTCTGTGTTTGGGGCAGTTTCCTGACTCATCTGGATACTTCAGCTGAGGAGAGACTCCACAGAGCTCTTGTATCAACCACTGTTCCTGGCCTTTAACCATCTTCCAGGCTAAGCCTCAAATAATTCACCAGAGGCCAAGAGAACTGTTGCCTGAGACATGCTTTCCAGTTGGTAGCTCTGAATGGATCATGAGCAGGATCAGGGGAAAAATGTGTTTCAGAGGGAAGCCTCTGTGGCCATCAGCACTGGGGTTCTGAGCTCTGAATGCACCACTCTGGTTGGTAAGGCTGAGGTGTGACTCCTGGAGAGTATGATTTTGATACACAAGCTCTTTTGGTGTATGTTCATGATACTCGAGGGCCTCCTAGCTTTCAGAGGTCTCTGGGATCCCTTCTTTAGAGGTACTCTTGGCACCTGACTCTGTGGTCTTCATCTTTAAGTGAGAGGTGGTGAAGCTTCAGTCATGTTATCCTGACTGAGAAAATATTTTCCAAGCTGTTTGGGCCAGTACTACTTCTGGAATTCTGAAACTGTGTGAAAAGGAATTGATAAGGATGAACTTTTAAAGCATTTCCTTGGAAGACTTAGACTCTGAGGAAATGGCTTTGTCTGTGTTCCCTCTTCCGAGGTACCCTACAGCTTTCTAGGATGTGGCAGGAGGAGACATTCCCCTTTCCTCCTGCCTATCCAGAGAGGCTTGGTTACACTTAGGATTTAGAGAGGAGAGAGCAGGCACCACTAAGTCATCCTATCTTGATTCCTCAACATCAAAGTACTGGGTTTCTGGGTATGATTTTTAGTCAGTCTTTGAGAATTCAGTGGCAAGCTCAGTTTGGATCTGGGCTTCAGGGAGAGATCATCCTCTGCTTCTAAGGAGAAGGGAGTACCGACTGCTAAATGGGTTGTGCATGAAGGTTATCTTGTAGGTAACCCTGGGGCCACAAGCCTAAGTGTGTGTTAGATTTGCCACCACTTAAGGCCTTTAAATTAGGATAGATGCTTTTTGAAAACTACATTTTAGTCCAGACAGGGAGCATGTACATGCTGTAGGACTTAGGAGAGGAAGCGCTATGCCTGCAGTACAGATGAGGTCAAATTAGATTATCATAATGTTCTCTTCAGTCCAAATCCGTGAACTGCAGTTTCCAAGTCTACCAAGGTAGCTGGTGTCAGTGCGTCTTGGCTCGGAAGCAACGTGCCTCATGTGTCCGTTAGCAGGAAGAAAAATGGGAGTTTGGTTGGGCTGGAGATGAAATGGTTTCCTCTGTCATAAAACAGAATTCCCAAGTCTCATTTTTCCATTTTGGCATTTCCACTTGCTCTCCTAGTTTAGTTTTGGTTTTGTTTTCTTTCCTTGCTGTGTCCAAAACCTCCTCTCAGCTTCGTTAACACGGAAGTTGCAAAAGAAAAATGAAGATGTGTGAGGAGGAAACCTGGGAGTATGGCTATAGGGATAAAGGAGGAGAGGGAGAGGCTGGCACTCCAGTTCCGCGTATTAAAGTACTTGGTTTTAACAGGCACAAAAGGTGAAGCAGTGTGAGTTTCTCTGTTTGAAAGATGCAACATGTCTTTTTTCTTTCCATTTACAACTGTGATTGACAAACATGGGCTATTTTCCTGGGGAAGAAAACACGGAGTGTTTGGTGTGTTTTTTTTAGTGCAGTGATTGAGGGAAGTGCTCTCGAGCTGGCTGTGATTTGTCAGGTGCAGCTGCTAGGGCTTTGAACATAGTGGGATCTCTAGAAAACACTTCTGGCTCCAAATCCCAGATTTCTCTGAGATGCAAGCTAAGGCCACGGACGTGCTTTCTAAAGGAGATTATTTTTTAAACTGTAGGACAGAAGTCCTGGAAAGACTTGCATTTGCAGTATGTGTAGCCAAGTGTCTTGGCTTAAGTTGGATGGTGCTGGAGATCTTTAGAGTGCACAAGGAAGTATTTCAACAGCCTGTCTAGATTCAGGCTACCACCCTCGCTGAAACCTGAAACAGAAAGAGAGGAGGAGGAGGATGTCTTGTGCCTACCACCTCAGGCACAGCTAGTCCTCTGTCTACTTCAACACATATGAGGGTGTCTCAGAGGAGTGCGGGTCCCAGCTTCTCTGTTTTCTACCTCAACCTGTGGGAACAAGTTCTCTACTGGGGGAAAGGGTTTATTTATAAAATTGCTTTGGACCATTGTGTCTCTGATCTTGTAAGCAAGGTTATTTGTTTTAAATCATAACTGGAAAAACTTAGATCATCTTTCTTTTTCAGCTGGGTCTGATGAGGTTTTGGGACAAAGTAAAATGTGAGATAGGAGGCTCAAAATAAATAAGGTCTTTTTGTTACGGACTTTATTAAAGATGTGAAATCTTTGCCCCAGGATGTTGTTGCTGAAATTTGCATAGGCTCCAAAAGGATTGGACAAATCCATGGAAGGTGTTTTAAATATACAGACATCCCTTTGAGTTCAGGAAGTCCCCAAGTCACAAATGGCTTGGGAGATGATGGACTTTCCTGAGCTCTGTTGTAATATTCATGCCTTGTTTTTTGTCTTCTTCCAAAGGTGTCTGTTGTTGGTACCTTGGAGTGCGTTGGGCAAGGTCAACCTCTGCTCTCACTTGGTGCAGCCAGTCTTTAGTTTGTCATTAGGAAGAGAAGTTGATCCTGTTGGAAAGTAGAAATGCAGAAGTACTGGAAGAAATGGGGTCTGGACCCAGTTTGGGTGTTTGAACTCATGGTTTTCTTGGGTGCTTTTGCATTTCATGAAGCAGCAGTGCAAGAAATACACTCACAGTGACGTCTTTGCATGACTCACTCATCAGTTGTGGCTCTAAGGGTGCTTGAGAAGTGCTTTAAACCAGCCTGCATCCCTCCCTGGGCCTGCAGGTGATGTGGATGAGTCGGTCAGGAAAGCTCAGCCTATCTGAAGCAACATCGTGCCCACGGAGAGACCTGCTCTCTAAAAATATCCTAGAAGCAAACAAGAAAAAAGATCTGCCGAGGTCTGAGGACGATTCTGACCTTTAGGCTGCCATCTAATACCCAGTCCAGATTCTGGACCGCTTGCCTGAGATAGGTTCTGAGATCTCACTTGAGCAACAACTCTAGTACTGTCCCAAACGAGGGGAAACCACCGTGTCGGAGGCACTGGGTTTGATGAGGGTTTGTGTGTCTGTCACAAATGCATATTCATGTGCACCTGCCAGGAAAATGATGTGGTTGACTTGGGAACATGAAATAAGTTTCCCTTGCCGACTAATTGAAGAACCTTCAGAGACTGCTGGGGGATTTCTTTAAAGGAAGACTTCTTCTGTGCTTACAGCAGGCGCTATTTCCCCCACTTTGGATCAGGAGAATGTTAATTAATTAATCCTTAATCTGCTGCTCTCTGGAATTTTCTAGCTACTTGTCAGCCTGCTGTGGGCTTCCAAACTGGATTTTGGATTTTCTTCCACAGATCAGAGGGCAATTTATGCAAATTCTCATGTGTAACATGGTTGCAATGAACAGATGGGGAAGGGAGGAGAAGGGGAATCTGATCACCTCTCTTGTGGCAGTAGGCAGTTTGGCTTGTGGTAACAATGCCTCTGGAACAAAGGGTTCTCTGTGCTCCGCATCTGGTAGGCAGATAGCCAAAAATGCTGTAGCAGTAATGGTCATTCAGGTCTTCAGTGGTTCATTTGATATTTGCCAGGTGCCCACAGCACAGTGCAAGAGCAGGCAGGGACACCTGGACAGGCTGTCCTGCTCACCTGTGGCACGGAGTGGGCTCTGTCCCTTGGATGAGTCCCATTCCCACAGTTTTGGGATCGGGCCTGCAGAGCAGGGTAAGGAGGGTCCTGGGGCCATGCAGTACACCTGGGCTCTGGGTCTCTGTGTATGTCCCAGACTCAGCCTGTCCTGTTTGAGCAGTTAGGAGAACCTCACAGTGCCCTCTCTTGACTGGATCACTTCTAGATCATTTGGTTTGTATTTCCCGTGTTGAAGCTGTTTCAGCAGTTGTTGTTATCCTTCTGCCTGATTTTTCTGTAAGTATGTTGCCATGGTCCTTTGCAGGCCCAGCCCAGCCATCTTCAGCTGATGTTCAGGTGGAAGATGCTATCTCTGCACAGCCTTTGCTTGAATATTCACAGCATTTGTCAAGATCTGCCCATGTGGAAGTGCATGCAACATACATCATCAGGCTTGGGCTGGAAATATCATAATTAGTTACTTTAAACCTACATGAGGCTTTCATTGGCTTCCTCTTTTGCAGACATCTGTGACAGTCCCAGGAATATTTAAAGATACTAAAGTAAGACTAAAGGCATTTTAACAAATCAGGTCTTTCGGCCACGGGTGGATGGAAGCGTGCTTTGTTTTGGTGTGAAATGCCTCATGTTTCAGCTAGGCTGAGGGCTGCTTTGGTGGCGTGTCTCTGCAACACGTGACTCACGTTTTGTTCCTGTCACCACCACACTGCTCTCATCAAAAGCAGGTGCTGGTTTGGGAAGGGCCCATCTCCTCCTCTCGGGAAGGTGCTGCTTGCTGCCCGCCTGCAGGAGGTCTCAGCAGTGGCAAATCCATGTGGGATTAGGAGAGCTTCATCTCCAGGGACAGACCTTCCCTCACTTTCTGAATACGTTACCTCTGCTAAGCCAAAGCCTTTACCTTTATTCCTGTTCAGTTTTCCAAAGCTAGGGAGAGCCACTGGAGACAGAGCTGAGAGGAGGTGATGCTGGGCAGCTTGGGTGTAAGGCTGAGGTGTGGTGGCTGTCCCTGAGCAGCCAAATACCTGCCAAAGGAGAGGTCTGATGTGGTAGGGCTCCTGGGAAGGTTACACCTGCAGAGCAAGTCACTGCTTTTGGGACCCCCTCTGTCTGCCTTGGTGTTTTTAACCCTCATGGCTAAACGTGGGGGGAGACTTCAGCCCTTTAAATGAACAAACCTTGAACTTCTAACATCAAATGTTGGAGAGTTAAGGCTTGGACAGCAAGTTAAATCTCTCCCTGAGAGAGAGCCTTGACCACTCAGCTAAACAGTTTGCTAGGAAAGTGATCTGCTGCTTTAACCGTTTGAAGAATTGAAACAAATATTTATTTAAGGGGGAGGGGGGAGAATGGGAAGAAAGATAATTCACCCGGCAAAAAATCCTTTGTTAAGGTGCAGTCGTGACCATAGGTTATTTCCAAATCCCATTACAAGTGAACTTAAGTGATGTTTCTGGAACTCTCCAGCGCTGTTTTCCTCACTTCTGCATCCAGTTCTCTGGTAGTTGACCTGTTTTATCTCTGCCTCGGCTATCCCTGCTCCAGACATCCCTGTTCCCATCCCTCACAACACCACACCCCTGCCCTGTGCCCCCTCAGTCCCTCACAACCCGCCTCCCTCAGAGGCGGGAGCCAAGATGGCAGCACCGCTGTCCCGCATGAAGCCGGTGCGGGAGGGGTCTCGCTGTGAGACCTTGCTCCTTGCGGGAGAGTCCCTGGTGCGCGGTGGTGGTTGGTGTGCGGTAGTGGTGTGGTTTGGTGTGATGTGGTGTGGTGTGTGTGGTGTGGTTGCTGTGTGGCGCTGCCTGCGCCGGGCCGCGGGAGGGCATCCCGAGGGCCGCAGGCTGCGGTGCGGGTGAGGGCGCCGCCGCTGGCGGGGCGGGCGCAGCGGGGCGGCTTTGTGCGCGGCGCTAATCCGGGCCGCAGCTGCTATTGGCGGGCGCGTTGCCGTGGTGACGGCCCCGCCGGCGGCCGCCTTTGTTGGGGCCCGGCGCGGCCCAGCCGGGAAGGGCCCTGCGCGGCGGGGGGGGTGTCGGTTCGTTGCCACAATAGCTGCCCACCGGGGGCTGCCACTCAGGCCTGGTGGTGGCTGTGGGGTCGGTGCAGGCCCGGCTTGCCCCCAGCCCTGGGGCTTTGGTGGGAGCCGCACATGGTACCTGCATCCCCTCGGCCATGGTACCTCCATCTCTTCCACCATTGTACCTCCATCCCCTCGCCCGTGGTACCTCCATCACCTTGATGTTCAGTGCTACATACAAGGGTCTCATAGTGCTGGGCCTCAGCAATCTCTGCAAGAGCTAGGGGCTGTCTGGGGCACCCCATTGGGCAGGGTGCTGGGAATAGCTTGCTCCCTGTGGACAGAGGTGAGGCCTTTCTCCCAGCTCTCCAGTGTCCCGCCGGCCTTTGTAGGCTCCAGCACTACCTCTCCTGGTTGCAGGACCCTGTTTGCCTCACAGCACTGGCTCTGTGTTGTCTGATACCACCCAACTCGCCTCACCTGTTGCTTTGGAAAGAGACAAGAAGATGCTTGTGTGTAGGTTTTGTTGGCAATAAAACCCACAAGTTATAGCCATATTCAGAGTTGAGACTCTAGAGTTGAGTGGAGCGAGACTATTCATATATTATGTGTGTATACACTTACATATCTGTCTATCATACATTCAGTTCATGCCAGGAACCGGCTTTCAAATAGAGTATATGTGTTACTGTAAATATGATTTTGCAAGATGAGTGCAGTTTAGGATGCTGACACCTGATCTCAACACACCAGCAGAAACTTAGAAGAAGGTTCAGCTGGAGGAAGGCTGCAGCTCTTCTCTTGGTGTATAGAGTGCAGTTTGGGATAAAGGAGTGCCCAGGCATTGTCTCTGTGATGTTGGCAGGTAGATTTGTGTGGGGATGTGTGCAGGGTTCTGCCACTTGCAGTTGCTCCCACTTTGCAGGCTCTACAAAGAAGAGGTTGTTGCTGGGGCTGGTTGGACAGAGTAAGTCAGCATCTGGGCTGTGCTCATCCCCGCTGGGTTTTTCTTCCTTGTGCCCATCTCCCATCATGATCGGATGGGAGGTTTGTGGGCTTGGTTACCTGAGTTGATGTCATTGGGAGTGCCACTGCTGCAGAGTGATGTTGACACAGCTTTCTCCCAGTGTTTACTGGGGAGGATAGTTACATGCCCAGCCTTTTTGTGATCTGGATGGAGGAATGGATCTAGCTTATAAATGAACAAAAATAGGCAATAAAACTTGAAATATTTTTAAGCCACATCAGGTTTTCTTTGGGTCCGTGTACAGTATTACATCCCCCATGGCTCCAGCTGGGTGCCTGGCATGTTTCTCAGGTGCCTGTTGGCTTGGCTGACAGAGGCTGAGCTGGGACTGGAAGAGCATGAGATGAACAGGAGCCAGGTTGTCTGTTATCACCTGAGGTGGACGTGTTGGACAAGCCCAAGGGCATCAGAGATGATCTCTGTCTGCTCATGGTGGCATTGGAAATGCTAACAAGGGCTCCTCCCATCCTCGTGGCACTGAGGTGGCACCGGATGTCCCACCTTGTCCAGGGGGGCTGAGGCCTGGAGCCCTCTCCTGTCCCTGATGGGGCTGTGGGCTGTCCACCAGCAAAGCCAGTGGCTGCCTGCTCCAGGGTATGGGCATCGCTCTGCCGAGCTGTTCTGGAGAAGGCAGCGATGCAGATGCTTCCTGGGAACGAGGAATGGGAGTAATCCATCCTCCTGCGGAGCTGCCTGTTCAGGGGGCTGCTGTCTTGCACGGAGGAGGAGGATGAGGAGGGCCGGGGCAGCTGCTGGCTGGAGACTGCTGCCTCCTCCCCTGAGCACTTGCACGTCCAGTTTCATAATCGGATTAAGGCAGTGGTATTAGAGAGGAGGGATGGGTCAGTGGGACAGGTTTACACTGGGGCTTACACGGAGGGGATTGAAGGGTCTATTTTAACCCTGCTCGGCCTGACCCCGGAGCGGTGCAGATGCGGCGCTGCGAGGCGGCACCCGGCGGGAGGATGGGGGGAAAGTGGCACCAGGCGGTGCTGCGCTCGGTGATGTGCTCGGTGATGATGTGCTCGCCGGGGAGGAGAGCAGCCCCAGGCCGGCGGGGGGATGGGAGCCGGCCGCCCCTCCCCCCGGGAAGGCAGCCCTGCTCAGGCCTTGCAGTAAATTTGCTCTAATTACAGCCTCCAGCAGTGGGAAACCTCACTTAGAGGAAAGGCTCCTCTGGGGTGGGGGCAGGGGCGCTTCCCAGCTTTCCCAGGCAGGCTCTGTTGTCTGAGGCCTCCGCTTCCCCTGTCGCTGGGAGGCCCCTTATTCCTCTCCCCTCTCCAGCTTTGCTTCTCTCCCCCCTCTTTAATTCTCCTCTCCTTTGAGGCCGGGATTTGGGAACAATGCCTTCCCTGCTCCTTGCCCCCCGGCTGGAGCCGCAGGCAGGCGGGTCCTTGCTGCCAGGGGCTGGGCTGAGAGGGCTCAGCTCAGCAGCACCTGCCCTGGGCTGGTGGGGGACCGTGCTGGTGGTGGCCTGGGAAGTGCCTGATGTGGTAGCTGATGTGTGTGTGCGCATCCTTTTGCCTTCATGGAGATAGGAGGTCTTATCTTAATCCCCTCAGGTCTGGGGAGGCCCAGGAAGGTCTGTACAAACGTGTCAGAGGATGCTCGTGGCAATACAATAATCTGATCAGAGCCCTTCTCTTTGCAGGTGGATGATGCGATGCTGATGTTTGACAAGACAACTAACAGACACCGAGGTGAGAGCTGTCTTCCTGCTGCAGGAGGGGGAACTGGGAGGGTTTGCCTCCTGCCTTGCCTAGGGAGGGGTTTGTATCCCAGCAGCAAGGGATGCAGGGCGCAGCTGCTCTTTATCTTGCCTCCAGTCGCCCCATTCTTTTGCATCTGCATCCTTTACCAGCGTCCCTGCAGCACAGAGAGCTTTTGTCCAGTGCGTTTCCTGTGCTGTAAACTTGCCGAATTGCAGATATGTGAGAGGAGACAGCCCCCTCCCCTGCCCGCTTACCTCCATGGCTGCAGCCCGCAGTGTGTGTCTTACCTTGTCCCGAGTAATCTGAGCTCGGGGAAAGCTGACACGAGAGCCTGAAGAGTGCCTGCTCCTCGCCTCTTCCTCAGCCTGCTTGTGCTCTCAGGTCACCTTTTCTTACCCAAGTCTTGCTGGAGGAGTCTGGTTACAGGATGGGAGCAAAGCTGTAATATTTGCCCTGGTCAAACCCAGCCCACCTATGGGTGTCCCGACCTCCTGCTTTCCTGCTGAATCTTCACACCAACCGCCCTGCAGCATGGCAGAGCTCCACACAAGCCTTGTACCAGCTCTGAGATTTACTGCCAACAACGTAACCTGCAAACTTAGCTCGAGCGTCCTCGAAATCAGGGCCAGCAACAGCCCTGTACTGGGCCACTCTCATTCGTGTCTGTGTAGTGTTTGAAGCACTTCCAAGCACTTTTGCCCCTGGATCAGTGAGGGAAGGCTCCTTTCTGCCCTTGCTACATTGTGTGCCCTTCAGGTTTTTGCTTTTTTTTTCCAAAGACATTAAATCTAATCTGATTGCCTGTCCTCTGACATGTTTGCAGCTTCATCTGAAAAGGGAAGAAGTGTTAACCCCTCTTCCTCCATGGGTGCCTCCCAGCCAGGAGTCCAATTAAAGAGCTGTTGGGCATTCTGGAAAGAGCAGGGATTGCTACCAGCCACTGTCTTGGCAGTGAGGGGCTCTGCCTAGGATGCAACAGCCTGGTGGGGGTCTGATGGGGGACTGGTTTTGGATTCAGGGTTTTGCTCTTGAATTCCTGATCTCTTCTGCTCATGGGTGGTGTGAAACTACCTGGGCACAGACAGAGGAGTTTATGGAGAGTATGGACAAAAAGTGGGGTTCTGGGCAGCGGATCCCTGTCTTTTTAGAAGTTATTTTAAAGCACCATGGAATTGGCCAGCCCCTGAAAGCGGAAAGCTATGCTTAATCCCAGCTTGCTCGTAAGGCAAGCTTAAAGACATCCTCCCACATGCCTCAGTTTTCCGGAAGCCCTGCAGTCAGCTGAGAGCAGTTTAGGCTGCGCACCCGAGCTTGGCTTTGCCAGAAGTGTCAGTAGAGGGGCTGGGGAGAGAAAGGAGATGTAAGCTTGGGCCAGCAGCCAGGAACACGTTGTCCTGCCTTATCCCAGATACTGCCCTCACTTTGGTGAAACTGCAGATCGCTTTGCTTGCATCTGACTTGCTCTGTACAAGTGCATCACTGAGATTTGCCTGCTTATACAAGGTATTATGGCCAGTGACTGGTGAGGAAACACACAGGGTGTTGCTGCTGGTGGGGTGTGTTTAGCAGGGATGGTGATGTCCTGGCAAGCAGCTGTTCGTTTCCCCACCGACTCTTTGTGTGAGTGTCTGCTGGGATCCTCCCCAGCATTACCAGCCATGTGGTTTGCCTTCAACCAGCAAAGTTAACCAGCCAAACCCAAAAGCTTGGGTTTGAGAGCAGTTGGGTTCAGAGAAGGTGGGAAGTACAATATGAGGAGGAAATGGGAATCTGCAAGGTATTGGTCCTGTTGTTCTTGTGCATAAAAGCAAGATGAGGAGAGGGAGAGATGAGTGGCAGCTGGTTTAGAAAGGCCTGATTGTACCATCCTTTTCTTCTCCTGCCAGTAAAAGGATGTGGGCAGTGGGTGCAAACTGTGCAGAGCTCTGACCTGATCAAGGACTTTTGCCTTTTCTTCAGGGTTTGGGTTTGTCACATTTGAAAGCGAAGACATTGTGGAAAAAGTGTGTGAAATCCACTTCCATGAGATCAACAACAAAATGGTGAGTGTCTGGGGCAGAACCTGGGGAGAAGGGACAGAGGTAGGGGATGGAGAGGTGCAGTGGCACAGGCACAAGGGAATGAGGCAGTTGGGTCCCAATACCCTTTCTCTGCAGTGGGGAATTGAGTCTTTTTCCCAGTATCACAGCAGGCAGTCTGGGAAGCAGACTCAGTGTGGAGGTGAACCAGCACAATAGTGAGGTTTTAAGGAGCTCGCTGTAATGAGCTGTTGTGGAGGTTTTGAAGTTAAATGAAACTCCTGGTGGCCTGCGATGGGGCAGGGTTTACCTTCATTCAGTGCAGGGCCCATCGGGGGCAGCACCAGGGGGTGAAAATCAGCGTTTGAGGTCCCCATTGCCTGTGGTGGCTGCAGAGGGAGCTGGAGAGCCCCGGAGCTCATGGCCCAGCCTGATCTTTGCTTTCTTGTGGCAGGTGGAGTGTAAAAAAGCTCAGCCGAAGGAGGTGATGTCCCCAACGGGCTCGGCGCGAGGGCGATCCCGAGTCATGCCTTACGGGATGGATGCCTTCATGCTCGGGATCGGCATGCTGGGTAAGCCCAAGGACACATCTCCCAGCTCCCGGTCGTGCCAGGCAGCAGCTTAGAGGTTTTATTCCGAGGGCGGCCAAGGGCAGCTCTCCCTGGAGCGAGGCCGGGGACGCTGAGGGGGGTGCCGGGACCTGTTTGCGATCGCAACTTGCCCTCTGGTGGCACCTGAGGAAACTGCAAACTCGTCCCTGGTGCCCTGCGACAGCCGGAGCTGGCCCGGGGCTGAGCGCGGCTCTGTTAACGGCCCCGCAGTGCACATAGGCTGTGATTCTTCAGTGCCTCCCATGGAGCAGGATCCATGGCTGAACCGAGCGTGGGGTGATCTGTGCCCAGGCAGCTTCCTCCCCCACTTCTGATACATTAGTTGATTAAAGAGACTCTGCCTTTCCACTTGGACAAGCAGCACATATAAATGTCCTCACTGCTGTTTCAAGACTGTAAAAATACCCCTGGGGTTCTAGTTAAGCTTTATTTCACTTTGTTCCCTCCCTCTCAGGGACAGCAAGTGTCTGGTATTGCAGGGAAAACCATACGCTTACCATGGGACTGTTGTAAGAAGCTGGTGACAAGCAGGCTGGGGTTCAAGGCTGTCACTGCTTCTAAGGCAGATGTGTTCAGATAGATCTTAAAGTCCTTTTTAGCCTCCATTTCCAGCTCTACAAACCCTCATGCCTGGATCTGAGAGTCAAGCATGATTCTTCCAGCATGGTGCTGTTCCTGGCTCTTCTCCCCACATTCTGGCCAAGCTTGAGCTGACCCAAGAGCACAGTGTTTGCTCAGGATCATGGCTGGTGTTGCTGGGCAGGGTGTACTCAGCCTGACTCTCCTTGCTAAGCCTGCCGAGTAGCAGTTAGTCACTGATCAAAACCCCAAAAAGGGCATTTTCCCCCCAGTGTTTTCTCTTGACTTATTGAAGGAAAATAAATCTCCAGCCTGTGGTTTTGGGGTTTGTCTTTTCTGTATTTTAAAGCAGCAGGGCTCAAGCTGAGTCACTGGGAAATCCACATACTCATGTCTGAGGAGATCATAGATCAAATATTCATCTCTGAGTCAAAGCCCTGGTTCTCCCAGGCTTGCTCTGTATAGGTGGTCAGCTTCCTAGGGAACAGCAGGGATTGTCCTCCTGCCCAGCGCCAGGCAGGAGTGCTCTGCCTGCATTCACCAGCACTTCTACTGCAAAGTGACTCAGAGCTATTCAGTTCTTCAAATGCCCCACCTCCCCGATCTCCTCCTGAATCCAGCTGATGCATCAGAAAGGCTTAGTCTGCAGAGCTGTGAGTTCCTAAGAAGGAAAACCTCCATGTCCTTACATGTTTGGAATGAGTTAAAAATGGAATGGGCCTGCTAAAACTCACAGGCTCGCACACTTTGTGCATCTGCCCAGCAGTTTCCTGGCCTTTCTGCTATTAGCCCTGTTTGTGCTCTCTAACACTAATGGTCACACTGCTTGTGAGCAGCCAGGCACTGAGGACATGATCCCTGCAAGCTTGCAGTAACAGAGCCCTTTTCTCTTCTTCCAGGTTATCCAGGCTTCCAAGCTGCCACCTATGCGAGTCGGAGTTACACTGGCATTGCACCTGGCTACACTTACCAGTTCCCTGGTGAGTGGTGCTCCTGCTCTGGTTTTTGGTCTGCCTTCAGGTGATGGGAGTCCCTGGAATGATCCATGACCTGAGCTCTGCCCCCTTCACCATTTCCCCTGTTTGGTCTTTCACTAAATTGGAGGCGGATGTGGAGGGGGGAGGGGAGAAGCCCTGGAATAGGTGGGAACAGCCTGTCCTTCATTAGGATTATCCTCACACTCCAGTGGCAGGAAAAGCCCAAGGCTGCTCTGATGCCCCTTATGCTAGCCCCCTCCATAGGGCTGCTGCTGTGACACAGAAGGGCCCCTGCAGCTCTGCCTGTCTCGCTGCCTTTGTGTGTCTCTGTCTCTCTCTACCAGAGTTGTCACTACTCTCAAAGTAGCACAGAATTTTAAACCATGGTTTTCCATGGACCCAGGCACCCAAACCACAGCCTGCAGCGCTGCAGTTGGGTTATGAACAGTGCCTGGGCAGCTCCCAGCTTCCAGAAAGCATCTGCTGGGGTAGGGGGCTGTAGATCCTCCCCCCTCAAACTGGGTGGTTCCAAGCTCCAAACACTGCCATGTGCTCAGAACATGGATTTTGCGATCAATGGCTGGAACCTGCTGTGCTGCAGCTGCTCTGGGGCCTCTTCTCCCTCCCATTCTCTGTGAGAGAGGGGAATGAGGCAGAGCACACTCAGAGAAGAGACTGTCTTGCTGTTTTCTAGAGAAGTGGCAACTCTGAGCATCCCTTCCTTCCTCCATCCCTCAGTGTGATGGTTTATATATGAAGCCTTGATGTTAGGGGCTGGGAATGGGAAGTTTTCTTTTTGCCTGAGGCAAGCCCAGGCTGACTGTGGCTGAAAGTTGCTGTTGCCTCCTAGCTGTCTGGAAGGTCTCCATGAATCCAGTTTATGGGTCTCAGCTGTAGTGTCTTCAAGTGCCTCATTGTAAACCCATGCCCAGATGAGGGTGGCAGGTACTGAGCACCCGCTGGCATTGCAGCCATGGGGGTCAGATAGGGTGGGTCACAGAGCAGTGTTACGGGGCAGACCTGAGGCTGTGCAGTGGAGCTTGCACTCACCCTGCCTTAGCCAGATTTATTCTAAGGATAAATGGATCCTTTCAGTCTCCAGGGCAGGAGTCCAGCACCTTTCAGCACAGTTGTAAATCAGTTTAAAGAAGACCCCAGCCTGGTGAGAGGCTGCTCCCCCAGCAGACCCTGGCTGTTGTCTCTCTGGGGGGTCTCCCTCGGGGCATTGCTCAGTTCCTAAGCTGTGTTGCATTTCGTTTTTAGAGTTCCGTGTAGAGCGGACCCCTCTCCCGAGTGCCCCCGTCCTCCCTGAGCTCACAGGTCAGTCCCGCTTGTTTCCTACACTCACAACCTGGAAGGGGAGAAGGGGACTTTGGGCTGTTCCAGTGGTGTCGCTGCTCCACAGCCTGGTGCAGTTAGGCTGGAAACGTTCCTTGTTTCCTCTGCCATCCATATGAGCTCCATTCAAAGCTGGGGCTGGGAAGATGGAGAGGCAATCAGAGCCATGTGTATTGCCTCTGAGAAGGGCAATGCAGGTCATACCAAATGAAGGCCTGTAATCCTCAGATTGCATTTCCTGCTGCTTGCCTTGTTTTTAGCTCCTTGCCCCAGGCTGGGTGTAAACCAGATACAGAAAACTGCAGAGAGCAGGGGGACTTCTCAGAGGTCTACAAATGACCTTAACCTGAGCTGCTGCAAGGACAAGATTTGGAGTGCTGGGAGGAGGGAGAGGGCATGGGGGCATTCCTGGTTGCTCTAATCCCATTTCCCTGTGCAGGAGGGACTGTAGGCAATGCTTTCCATTCTCTGGGAGGTGCAGCTCCCTAGCTACTTCCTCATGAGCTTCCCAAGCAGAAGCAAGCATGGTACACAAGTCTTGCAGTGCTTATAGGGAACTGTGGAATGAAATGGGGGCAGACAACCATTCCTCAGAGACTAGTCCTGGCTCAGTGTCTTCACAGTGCAGATACCCTCTGGATCCTGGGTTGTGTGCAGTGTGCTCTCCCTAGGTGATGCTTGTTCTGTCTGCTCCCCCTTCCATGGCCATGTTTTCCCCAGCTCTGTCCTGTCCATGGTTTTTGTTGTAGAAAAGCAGCTTCATGTAGCCCTCTGCTCCCTGTGTGCCATCTCATCTCTGTGGTGTTCCTCCTCCCAGCGCTTCCTTGACCCCACCTGTTTCAGGGTTTGAATTTCTCTGGAGTTGGGGGTATGGAAAAGCTTCCTGGGAAGCTCTCCTGGAATTAGTGGTACAAACAGGCTTGAAAGGGAGTTTCTGTGGCACAGAATCATCTTGATCCTCAGGGAATCTGTTCCTGAGGATGCTGAGGTTGGCAGCCACCAATGAAGAAATGTCCCTGACAGAGGTAGGGGGAGACTAAATCCTAGCTCACTCTTCATAAAACCCTTTCTTTACACTATGTATGCAGCTGCATAAGCACCTGACCCCCAGTTCTGAGCCTTTTGGTTGCCAAGCAAAGGAGATGGAGGTTCAGTTGTTTATTTACACATCTGTTTTTCAAGCAAAACCCCTAAAATCTGTAGAGGAATGTTGGTCACTTGGCACAAGTCCTTTTCCCTCCAGGGCCCACCCCTGCCTGCACTGTGGCTTTTCCTACCAGAGGTGAATTGACCGGGGCCTGGCTGTCACCAGTGGCTGGGGTGCACCAGGGCTCTGTACAACAAGAAGTTATTAATGCTGCTGTCCTGGCTGGTTGCCACGTTAGCTTACAGTCCTGAGTGTCTGCTGAAGGACCAGCTGGGGATTGTGGCATTCTTCCCTTCTCACTACGCTTACCTACTGTTAAACAGCCCCTGCGCAGCCTCTTAGCCAGGCACAGAGCTGCAGTTCCCATGTATAGGCTGGAGTTGGTCCCATGAAGGGCAGAGCCTCCTTTGCTCCTACAAAGGCCCAGCGAGCTGTGCAGTGCTCGAGGGCCCTTGTGCCTTCAAGTGGGTGCGTGCGTGTCAATGGGCTGTGCTTCATGGGCTTGGCAAGTGGAACTGGGATGAGGGGCTGGCACAAGCAGAGATGATTTCTCCAACACACAGGGAGCTCACATGCAGGTGCTAACCTGGTGTCTCAGCAGATAGACTGTAAAGGCAATAAGGGTTTTTACTTGGAAAAAAGAACTGCAGTCTTTTTAGGAGGACCTGGACACATTGATTTAGCTGTGTGGCAGAGACGACTTGAAGCAATGATGGGGCAGGCGGGTGGCTGTCAGCAGCTTTTCCTCCATGGAACAGCATTGTTGGGGGTGATATGAAGCTACAACATGCTCACGTTGGCCCAGGGCCTGTAATGAGCAGCTAACCCAGATATAAGCCTCCTATGACGTTGGCTTGAAACAGGCTGGTGCCTGCTACTAAATATTCCCTCCTAAGCTAGTCTGAGTTTCAGCCTTAACGCAATTGATTTGTTCTGACCTCTTTTTATGGTGCTCTAAACAGCATCACAGTGAATTTCACATTCAAGCATGAAATGCTGACCCAGTCATTTTAAGGGCAAAGAGAAACATACTGGCTAGATGCCTCCTGCCCTGAGGGCTGGATGCCTGCAGCAATAGAGTTGGGAATTGGAACTGCTACATATAAATTAAGACTTACTGTTTCAATTAAGCCATTTCTAGTTCCTGCTCCCTAGATATATGTTTTCTTCTGCAATGAACAGCAAGGATTTGAACAGTTCCGGAGCCAAAACTCTAGCATGGTGCGTCTTGAATAGAGAAATCGGGAGAAAGAGGCTATTAAACTGTTATTCAAGAATACTACCAAGGGATGGAGAGGAGGGGCTGAGCCTCAGGACACTGAGATGTCAGCTGCTGTCCCTGAGTTGCTGCCTTTCTCCACCTTTACAGCCAAAGTCTGGATCTGTAGCTTCAGATTAACTGCATCTTGCAAGCTAAGTAGTAACAGGATACATTTGAATTTGCCCACTCTTGATTCAGCTCTCCCACATCGTGCCCTCATCGGCACTAGGGTGTGGGCTTAGCAGAGCATGGCCAGAGTGTTCCTCGGGACATTCACTGTGCAAAAGGGTACCAATAAATGCAAGCTGTGCACTTCCCTATTGTCATCCTTTGATGTCTGTGTGATGCACTAAGCTGATACGTCTGTGTGGGGCTGGCATTTCGCAGCAGGAGATGCTGAGGAGTGTTCCCCATAGCACAGTGCCCCTGAAGTGCCTGTTTCTTCTTTTCCAGCAATCCCCCTCACTGCGTATGGACCGATGGCAGCAGCGGCGGCTGCAGCGGCCGTGGTGCGAGGGACAGGTAACTGCCACCTTCCCCCCCAGCACAGTGCCCGGTCCCAGTGTCCGGTCACGGAGGTTTGCAATGGGCTGTGGGAGGGGGGTGGGAACGGGGTTGCACTTTTGGGATCTTCACTCTGTAGTTCTGCTGCCTCCTGTAGGCTCCACCCCCAGTCGCACCGGTGGATTTCTGGGCACCACCAGCCCCGGGCCGATGGCAGAGCTTTATGGAGCCGCCAACCAGGACTCAGGGGTCAGCAGTTACATCAGTGCTGCCAGTCCAGCCCCGAGCACCGGCTTTGGCCACAGCCTAGGGGTGAGTGTTCCCTACCAGGATCTGGGGAGGAAGATGGAAAGTGTCATGGCCAGGGAGGGGGCTACATCTCCAGGTGGTGATGGAGGTGGGCAGCTCTCAGCCCACAGCCTGCTTTCTGGTTAAGAAACCCCACCTGCCACAGCATTTGCTATACCACTGGTGAGCCCAGAGCACAGGTGGACAGTGCAGAATGCAGCAGTTCACTTGGAGCTCGTGTCCCTGGTCTCCGCTGGCTTTCCCTGACCGTTCAAGGTTTTCATTTCCAGACCTTTCCCTGATCTGGCCCAGACTTCCTAAAAGCTTATCTTGGCCCTGAC
This sequence comes from Melopsittacus undulatus, assembly GCF_012275295.1. NCBI lineage: Eukaryota > Metazoa > Chordata > Aves > Psittaciformes > Psittaculidae > Melopsittacus > Melopsittacus undulatus. The sequence continues at coordinate 11,999,825 of NC_047538.1, read as the reverse complement.
GCAGTGTCCTACAGGGTGATGTGCTCCTTAGATGTGGCACCTCCAGCTGAAACCAGCCTTCCCAGCATAACTGAATATGTTGTGGTCATAATGCTTCACATTTTAAGAGTGGGGTTTTAACTCTTTTCACAGGGTCCCTTGATTGCAACAGCTTTTACCAATGGGTATCACTGAAGCTGGGGACCAAGGAGGCAGGAGGTAAGAGCTTTGAACAGGAATGGGTAATGAGAGAAGTTCTGAGCTGGCCCCTGCATTTGGGCACTCTGGGTGCTGCTGTGATGCTTCCTGGCCTGACCCAGCCTGGGCTCCCTTCTGCACCAGTGGCTTGTAGGTTGAGTTTGCTTTATGGTTCTCAACCCTAAGGGCAAAACCTTGCAGGAAGCAGTGTCCCTACAGGACAATCCAGGAGTGCTGGAGAAACGGCTGGGCCCTGGCATGTCACAGGCCTCCCGGGGGCCAGCAGTGCCACAGGCCCAGGCAGGCTGTACGGCGTGCAGGGCCTTGTTCCACCATTAAAGGTGGAAGCATCTCTGTGCCCCGTCCCTGTGCCCATTCGATGCAGGGCAAGCCTGTGCTGGGGCAGGTTTGGGTTCTGAGTGTTTCTGTCAGATCACACCAGGAGAACACCCCAAGAGAAAAGCTGTTGGTTGTTCTCGATCCCGTCGCTTCCCTCCCCTGCTGTGTCCCACAGATTCCCCAGTGACCTAACCGAGGACAGCGAGCGGCTGGAGGATGGGGTGAGCCTCGGGGGATGAGCCAAGGTTACCTGTTTCTTGAATCAAACTGCACACTGCCGGCTGGCTGCCAGGCTCCTGCCGCCCTGCCCTGATCTCTGCCCTTGACCAGACCACACTGGACTGAACCCGAGGAGATCATCTCGCTTTCTTACTAACCACCGACGGTTTACGCTTCCCCCCCCGCCCCCAGCCCACTGATTCTTCTTTTATTTATTTTATTAGTGGTTAGGTTTATTTTTTTATTTTATTTTTGTATCTTTGGGGGTGGGGGGGGGCCCTTACCCCTTCTTTTTGTTGTTTGCTCTTTCCCGAGCTAGTAGACCTATTTTATAAATTGGCTTTGTGATTGTGTTAGGTAGTTTTTATTGAGGAGTATTTTTATTTGGCTTTGAAACTGTTTGGAATCTTTTCGACTCTGTTGTTGTCGTCAGTGTTTTTAAAGCACGGTATGTGACAAGAATGCAGTTCTGAAAGGAAGAGAAGAGACACAGAGAGAGCAAAGGCGGAGAGGAACTGCTGTATTTCTATTTTATTTTTTAAAGAAACTGTTTTTAATTGTTTCTGTTTTGTAAATGTGAGGCTTTGAAAAGTGTGAAACTCCAAGGATCCGAAAGCGTTGGACACGGCTATGGAACAGAACAAATGTATATTTTGCTAAGTGAGAAACACTATCCTTACAGCTGAAAGAGCTTGGGGGGTTTGGGTTGGTTTGGTTTTTTTTTTTTCCTTAGGTTTAGTTTTCTGTGGGGTTTTCTTTCTCCTCCTGTATAATATGTAAATATTGTGAGCTGAACCTGGCTGCTGCCTGCAGCCTGGCTCCCAGGAGCAGCGCCAGGTCCTGGACCTGGTGCCGCAGCGTGAGCAATACTCTCCAGCAGAATCCTGAGAGGACTCCGTTCTTTTTTTGTACACCTTTTACTGTAAGATTTTAAGACCTCTGTTGAGATGAAAGAGGGGGGTGGGGGGGGTGAAACGTACCAGCCATTGGCTGGTTTGCTGAGCGGGTTAAAGCTGCTTCCAATTGCTCGATGTACAGACTCCATCACTGGGCTCCTGTAGTGCCAGCCTCTGGCTTGGCTTTAGGTAAAGGGCTTTACCGCCACTGCTTGTCTTGGTTACTTTGAAAGGAATTCACTCTCCAAATGCTATCGCTTGTGTCAAGATTTCCTGGGAAGGGGCTCCTCCTCTGGAGGTGAGGGTATTGGAAGGGGTTTCAGCCAGGGCCAGGGGGAGGTTTGGGTGGTTGTTCTCCGAAGGGCAGGGCACTGGGCTGGGGAGTCATTAAAGGGGGAGAAAAGCATTAGGGTGGTGATTTGGGGGCGGGTTAAGGGCTTCTCAGGGATTATATGAATTATAGAATTGCAGCTTCCTGTTTGCTTTACTCTGTGTTCTGAAGACTGGGGGAATTTGTCCCTTCCTGTGCCAGGGGTGAGCTGGTCCCTTCTCCAGAACCTGCTGGGGCTTCCCCTGGTGTGATCCAGGCCCCTGCTAACAAACACTGTGCCAGGGGAGGCCTCCAGCAGGAGTACACGGGGCAGGTTTGGGTCTGGATTTCAGTGAACCAAAGACCTTGTTAAGGGGGGTGATTAAGCCTTTTATTAAGATGCAGCCAAACTCTTTTCCCAGGGAAATAACAGCTTCATCTTAAGTTTTAAAAATCATTCCCTCTCTTCCCCCAAACTGAGCCCCTGTAAGGGAGAGGGGCATTTAGGGAAGGACTGGGAGGGTCACTGTGCCCACAGGGTCCTTCTTCTCTTCCATCCTTCCCCTGTCTGCCAGAGCTTGTCCTGACCCAGGCGATGTGTTTGGAGAGTTCTGTTTAGGTAAGGAGGGTACGTAACAGATCAGTACTGAAAACACAAAGCAATAATTTTTGTTACTGAGACAAGAGTCTGTATGTCTGTTTTTTTAAATATTTCCTAATTAAAGAAGAGCTGCATTTTATTGGGTTTATTTTTATTCTATATACTTCAAATTTGGGTCTGCGGACAGCGCTTTCCTCTCTCTTTGGTAGATGCGCTGAGCTGCTTCCGTGCCCCCTCCAGACATCCAAGGCCAGTTGTGCTGCTGCTGGGCTGTGATCACTCTCTGGCCAGTGCTGCCGCTGCCTGGAGACTGGGGCTCCGGTTTCAGGGTGGGCATTTTTTTTAAAGGAATAAAAGCTGTGTTTTTAAGCCAGTAAGTTATTACACTCCCGTGTTTGTTCTCTCCACACCTGTAACCCTTTTTCCAGATTTCAGTTTTAAATTCCTAATAAATTATTTGAAAACTGTCCTTCTCTGTCATTATTTGGGGGTGGGAGATGAACTTGGACCTAGCCAGAGTCACATCCTGCCATTAGGATAGAAACCCCAGGCAGGGCTCTCTCTTCTGCTCCCAGTCTTTGGCAGTGGCCCGGTTTCTAATGTGCGGCAGGTCTGGCTTTTAACAGATCGTGTCTCTTCTTTATGTTCCAGAGGTTTTGTATGGATACGTGTGGGTTGAAGAAAGGAGAAGCTAGTGTGGTGCTCGGCAGTTTGGTGGACCAAGGAGGCTTGATCCAAGACAGTAAAATGTGGAGATGGGAAGGGAAGTCCTTAACAGGCAACACTGCAAGAGGAAGGTGAATTGTGACAGTGTGAAATAGCAGGGAACCCTGCACAGCAGGTCTTAAATACAGACAAGTCTTAAAAATACCTTAAGGCTCAACCCAGTAAGTTTAGAAACCAGCTGTAAGTTGGGATGTCCTCACAAGCATACCGAGGACCAGAGGCTTGGTATGCAGCACAGGTTGGGGGAAGCCAAAAATAGCATTGGTGACAAGCTTTTCCCTGCTGGGATTTTTCTCATGAGTCATTCTAATCATGCTCACATGGCCACTTTCCCACACCTGGTGATCCTCTGGTTGGATTCAAATGAATGAAAGCCAAGATACAGCAGTTATTTTGCTTTGTGACTTAAAAAAAGCCAGTTTATTGGAAGTTATTTTGGCAATAATAAATTGGATGTTGAGAAGTGAGGAAAAAGGAACCAGGGTCTTAAAGTTCATAGCTAAGAGAACAGAGAAATAATAATTCTAAAAAGAGTAAAGGTGGCCAAAGCAGCAAAGGAGAAAGAAAATGTTTAAGTTGATATTGAAGGGAAAGTCAACAGGTTGATCTGTGTGCAAAAGATTAAATTCTTTTCTCTGAGCCGTGATACAGACTGTCCTTTACCACAGCCTTTAATGTGTGCTCAGTGTTCTTTTAGGATATGAGGATCCTGACTCTAACTCAGCATCTGTTTTGGCTTTAGGTAACCTCCAAGTGGGGAATACCAGAGAAAAAGAGCTTAGGAGAGAGCAAAAATGTTAGAATGTTGCATGTCTAGCTTTAGCTAGATGTCCTATGGACATGTCAACATCCTGTGGATGTTGTGGGCACCCTGGCATAGTTTCAGACCCTGAAAGGGGGAAGACGTCCTCATCAACCCTTACAGAAACATGCATTTGAACCTACTGAAGGGTGATGGACCCGAGGTCTCCTGCATAAGCACTCTGGTTCATTAGGCTGTTGTGGAAACCTGGGCTTTGCCTCTTCCTCTGCTCTTAAAAATGGAAGGCATTTTTGGTGCTATCAAATGAGCTGTCTAGGCTCTGTATCCTTGAGTGTGTCAAAATGCCAAGCCTGTAGCTCTGGCAGTGTTAGATCCTCTGGGGTCTAAACACAAGTGCAGTGTTAGAACTCGCCCCCAGCTGACTCCAGAAAGCTTTTTCTTACCCAGTTTTTGATATTCTTTCAATGTTGCCAACTTGCCTCATGCCTTGGCATAGAGAAGAACCAAAGGGCCTGACTGGGTTCTGCATTGGTGATGGAGAAACTGCTGTCTCTAAGCTGAGTCAACTGCGTGTTAAAACTTCTAAGCCCAGTTCAATTCCAGTGTAATTCTCTTATGATCATGCAAACCCAGGCACTACTCCTTGTTTAAGCCAGACACAGGCTTTCCAGGTTGCCTGGTTCCTGTTTCACACCTATACCTCCTTCTCTATGGTTTCAAAGTGAAAAAATGTTGTTTTTTTTTTTTTTAATTTCAGTTCAGCTTATGTCAAATAGTCATTTGGGGTGAGTAGATGACTTGTACTCAGGATGACTGCCTGAATTAGGCAAGGAGAATCCATAGAGAAATACAGCATTAACCGATTAAGTGGGATACCATAAAAGAAGATGCCAGCGTTAGCAGGGTTGTTAATGGTGTGTACCAGCAATTCCCAGCATAACTACCACACTGCTACTATTGTTGAGTAGAGAGTCCTCATAAATGTCCAGATCTTTCAAGCTGGCTTCTGATTGTAGTATTAGAAGAATTTGATAGCAAGAATCCAGAAAGCAAATATTTGCCTTCTTGGCTTTCACAGATTTAACTACCCTGGCCTTCAACTGGTCAAGTCATAACCTGCTGTCCACAGCCTTACGATGGAAGAAGTCTGCATTTAGTAACATAAATAGTGGCTTGCTTATCTCATACCCATGTCAAGGTGAGCTGCTTGTATAAAAACCCAGCTTTCTTCAGCACCAGCCTCTCCATCAAGTCCTTCGAGAATGAAGTCCCTGGTCGTGCTCCTCGTGCTGTCTGGTGGGTAGGTGGCATTCACTGGGACTGGTAACACCATTCCTCACTCTAAACTTTGTGTCTTTTCCCAGTGGGTGCAGCCAGCGGTGCCGGCTTATCCCGGGCTGTGTGGGAGTTCCGCGACATGATCAAGTGCACCATTCCGGACAGCCATCCTCTGCTGGAACTTGCTGACTACGGCTGCTACTGTGGCTTGGGAGGCAGCGGAACGCCAGTGGATGACCTTGACAGGTTCATAGGACTCTGCTTTTACAAACCTCTTTCCTTCCTTCTGCTTTCATGGTTCTGGCCCTGCCTATAAATGTTCACCCAACTCTCTGGTTGCTGTGAATGATGCTCTCTCCTAAAGACCGATTCAAGGAAAGAAAGATGTGCAGTCTCACACCTTAATGCCATATTACTAAGATAAGATATAATCCAAATAACTCTGTTTTCTGTGGCAGTTATGCTGCACTTATTCCAGCTCTTTTTAGTGCAGCAGTGCTGTGCCAGGAGCCTGGATGCAGCTCTGCTCCCACTGCTCCATGCACAACGACTGATACATGCAGGGCTGAACTGTAAAACACTAAGCAGCAGTGTAAGTCTGATGGCCTGACGTGGTGAGCTGTGTTGGCTGTCAGTTCTTCAGTGACCTGGCACTGGCAGGCCACACAGGGTAAATGCTGGCTTTTGTTTTCCTAGTGCCCAGCAGACAACTGTGAAGATGTTCCACTCAGTAGATGTGTTCCAGGCACCTTCTGGAGCATTAGCTGGCAGAACTGTGCCCTTTTGAGGTCCTTTGCATCTGCCCTCCTACCAATGAGCATTTTTGTGTTCTGTGACTTGTCAAAGCAGTATCAGTGTATTTACATGTCTTACAGTTCAGCTGAGTCTGTGTTTCTGGTATTTTCTGACCTTTCCCTCCTTGTTTGCTAGGTGCTGTCAAGTACATGATAACTGCTACTCCCAGGCAGAGAAACTAGAAGCCTGCAGATTCCTTGTGGACAACCCCTACACAAATTCATATCACTTCAGCTGCTCCAACGGGCAGATCACATGTAAAAGTATGTCCACTTCCATGTCACTCCAACCATCATTCCGGCCCCTCTTCTGAAGGAACGAGGCTGTTACACTCCACACTTCTGTGGCATGATGGCATTGGGCAAGTCCCTGCCAGTGGGTTGGTTGCTAGACACAGGGCACCTCACACAGGCACTGGGGTGGATGTGGTCCATCTACCACACAGTTCTAAGGTTCTTAAGATATATGGTACCAGTACATAGGGAAACTTGTCCCCCCTTCAGGGGATTGAGTGGCACTTTTCCGTTTAATGCAGTATTTAAGAGATCAGCGTGCTAACTGGGAAGTCACATCCCTAATGTAACAGTGGAGCTTTCAAAGGGCACTGGAATGGGGATAAACAGCGGATAGGCTGCCAAAGACCTGCAGGGAAGGAGAAGAGGGGGATGGCTGGGCTGGAGCACACAGCTCTGTGGCCAAAGGGTCAGTTTTGAGGTCACATCCCCAAACCGGCGGCAGCAGCGGGAGGGCTTTGCCATGTCAGCACACGAAGGTACTGCGATGGCTGCCGAAGGAGCCGCGGGTCTGACCAACCCTGCTCTCCCCTGCAGGCAGCAACAACGAGTGTGAGATGTTCATCTGCAACTGCGACCGTGCCGCCGCCATGTGCTTCGCCAGGTCCACCTACCACCCTCAGCACAGCAGGCTGGACACCAAGAAGTACTGCAACTAGCGCACACAATAAACGCCTTGCACCGCCCGTGGGCCTCGCTGCGCCGCTCTGAGGGAACGGCTTGGGGGGGGGGAATGGGGGCGTGTCTCTGCCAACGGTCCACCGCGGCGCGTGCCCGGCCCCGCGCTCTCTGATTGGCCACTGGGAGCGGGCGGTGGGAGCAGGTGCGCCCCGCAGGGCAGCCCCCACCTCCGTGCGCGGCCCCGCGACCTCCGCTGAGGTACTCGCGGGGACGCGCTCCCCTCTGAGGTATCCGCAGCCCAGCGGCTGCTCGCTCTCGCCGGGGTCTCTTCAGGTCTGCCCTCCATCACCCTCCCGGGAAGCGTGGTGCACAGCCGCTGCCCCTCGGCTACCGTGCTGCTGCCCCTCTCGGGGGTGTGTACCCCCCGGGGCATGGCGGTGTGAGGGGCTTGAGCCTCTGGCTGTTTGCTGCTCTGGGAGACCCTTATGAGGGAGGTCTGCGCCTGTCTAGCTTTGTGTATCCTCAGGAGCTGGAGGGAAAGAGGTGACGTTGGCCTGGAAACCAGGGGAGGGAAGGGAGCCCCTCTAAAGGGTCATATCTGCCCCAGTTTTCCTGTCCTGACAGGGTTCTGTACCAAAACTTCCACCCAGACTTGGTCCTATCACGCTACAAAGGTGTTTTTGCTGGCAGAGGCTTTCAGGAAGGTGTTGGTGAGCTGTGGCAGGGGCTGTTACGGCCCTGCTTCCTGACAGGGCAGGAGGAAGGCCATGGCTCATCACCAGGAAACAGCTTTTGCCTCCACCAGCTGGAGAATAGCATACAGCCCACTCTGTCATGTTTGATCAGGCACAGGATGGAGACCATGGATGAGTTTGACAACGAGTATCCCCTCACTGTACCGTTTTACAAGCTGATTTCATTAGAGGAATTTGAGGAGCAGTCCTTGTCCTACACTCAGCAATGCCTGCGTGAACTGTACTCAGACATGGAGCAGAACCCGAGGATCTGTGAGAGGGCCCTGAGAAATCAGAAACAGATGGAGAAGGAAGCAGCTGGTTTGATATCTTATTTGAAGGTACTTGCAATGCTTCCCTCGTGAAGGTCATGGGAGTTTTTGAGGGCATTAGGATAATAATGAGATGGTGAATTGCATTTTTTTCCTCTTACAAAAAGTATGTGTCTCAGCTGGATACTCTGTCTTCAGGCAGATTGAGTCCTAGTTTTGTACCAATAGTCATTGCTTATTTTTCCTTGGGTGTTTGTGTACAAAACTGTACGAAATGTTTTAATTTCCTGTAAATACTGAGCTTTCAGGGTCCTCCGCAGAAATCCTGAGGATCCTGGCTGCACTCCCACTATTGGCTGAGATTAATCGTTCCTAGAGCTGGAAGTGCAAGATGAGGTCTCCTGTCCTCAACTGTTTGTAAAACAGTAAAAGTCCTAAGTGAATGTTACTGAACTACCTCTGTAGAGATAAATAATAAATCCCACTGTAGGGAAAAAAAAGTAAAATACCATCACTAGAAGAAACATGGTACTTTTGAGATATATTGTCACAAGTAGGGAAGAGCTGGGGTGCAGCATGTCAGAAACTGTTGGTATAAAATTTCCCCTGTAGTAGGAATTCTCTAGGTTTGACGTTAGTAGTATATGTCCTGGTATCCAGCATTTGGGCCATGCTGGCCTTCCCTAACTAAGCTCAATAGGTAGGTAAAGGCACCAATTCACTCTCTTTCTGACTCCATACAGGTTTTTATAAGCCTGCACTTACATTTAGTCCCTTGATGATGTTTCTCATTTACATGTCGCTTTGGCAGTGCAAAGAACCTAACAGTATATTTAAACAGCCCCCTGAGCCAACACATAGACAAGGAATCATCCCACATCATGTAAAGTGAGAGGCCCTAATAAATGGTGCAGCTGGGGAGGCTGAAGGGGTTGTGCAAAGTGGCTCTTCAGGAATGTTGTGGCCAGAGCCTCAGAGCAGGCCAGTGATTGCTTTAACTGACTTAATGCCAGCTTGTGGGGAGTACAAATGTGAAGATCTTCTGCCGGTCTGTGTTTCTGTTTCAAGGCTAGAAGTAGAGTACCTGAAATACCAGGTGCTCTGCAAGCATGAGAGCTCTGAAACCCTATACACACACCCCCACAGCTGGTGTGTGAGATGCTGGGGGGATGATGGCCTTATGTTGCAGAAGTGAAGTCCCAGCCTCTTCTCTATTGTTGTTTTCTAGGCCAAGTTTTTTCGGGCTCTGCAGGGAGACCTGAATTACTCTAACTCTATGGGTGATGCAGAGATGAAAGAGAAAGTGCTCCAGCTGAGATGAGACATGCAGATTGCAAACAACTATGCTCGTGGTAATGAGCATGTTTCAGTTTCTATTTGGGCCTGGAGACCAATACTAGACATTTGTACTGTTGCTCTTCCTCTCTCGCTCAGCTCTTCTTCTCTGCCACTGTCTTTTTAGTCATGCAGAAGAGAAAAATGCACAATGTGGTAATTTTATGTCTTTCCTTAGTAGGAAGAGAGAGGATGCACTCTGAACTGCAGATATCATCTGTATCTGGAAGAGTGGTTTTAAACCCCAACTGCCTTTACTCTGCCTTTCACTTTCCTAAAGTAGTTTTATTCCTGATCATTCAAGAAAGATCTGGGGCAGAATAGTGATACTGTTTATCTACCATCTCTTTCATGATTTTTCTCAGTAGACCTCAGAAAAGGCATGGGCCACAGTATTATGTCTATTGCAACATGGAGAACAGATGCAGAGAGGCAAAGTGGCTTTCTGAATGTCACAGTGTGACTTCTGGATTAATCAAAGGACTGAGAGTTCACTCTGGTCTCATCCTTCCAAGCCTAGTGCTCTGCCTCCTGGGCAGCACTACCAAAGTTTCCCTCTTCACTTTGATTCCTCTGTGTGCCTCTTGGTTATCCTGTGGTTTCTGGGGCTGGGTGCCTCAGAAAATAAGAGACATAAAGAATATACATATGTTGGAGCAGCAGTGTCACAATAGATGGAAGAACATTCGAGTAATAAATATGCAGCATTTTGAAAGCACTTACTGCTAGTGTTCCACAAACAAAGTACAGAATAAAACACACCCAGTGAAGGGGATTGCCAACTATTGAGTTGAAAATACTACTTTGATTTTCATTTTAGAGGGAGAACTTACTGCTATTGAAGTCTATATCAAAAATTCCTTAAGTTAGAAGAAGAACTCAGGTCTCTATTTAATATTTTCTTCTCTGGCCCACGTTGAAGCCTGATTTTTAGTTTCCAGGCCATATAGTGGGTGTATATAAGCGTCTAAGAAGTTGGACAATTACCCCTCTTCAGCACTGATTGCTCCTGCAGTTTGGGTCAGTGGGGCAAGGCCCTCACAGTGAAATAAATCAGATCCTGTGTGGTTCATATGCCAGCTGTTGCAGAGCTGCTTTTCCATGTGTCTCTCCTCTCTGGGGCCTGATCCACTCCCTCCCCACTCCCCTGATTTGCCCAGCTCCTGTTGAGAGTGTCACTGGGCTGCAGCTCCTTGGACACCACCTGTATGCCTCACATGAGAAACCACGCTGCTTACACTGTATACACAACACCAAAAATCTCCTGTAGCCCACCAAGCTGGAGTATAGGAATAGTCAGCTGTGCTAGACATAGAGAAGTCTGTGACGTGCAAAAATCCTCAAAGCCACTCACTGCTCTGTTGGTATAAAGTGAAATAAGCAGCTATCAAAGCGAGTGCTCCACAGACTTTGTCATATGTTTGGTTTGGTGGCTAGGCCTGCTGGTGGGATGCCAAGGCTGTGGGATTCCAGTTCTGCTGGCATAGGAATGGGAACCATATATGTCTCTTAGGTCACCCTCTCTAACCCTATTTTGTTGTGAAGAGTGGTCAATGGAAAGACAGTATGGAGATAGGAACAAGGCCCAGAATACTTTTTTTTTATGGTAATTTTGAGAGACCAGTGACTGTTTATTGAAGACTGGAACTCAAAAACTTTACCCAGCTTGCCTCTGACATTTTTAATAACTGGATTGTGTCAGACTGCTTATGTCTACTAAATCATGCTTGCTCCTAGAGCTAGATGCTCTTTTGCTACCTGGAGAGAAAAGAGCAAGTTCAATACAAATACAAATACAGTTTCTGCTGTGGTTCTTTGTACATGCAGGCTATTTATTCCAGTTGAATAGGCAGGAGAAGTCTTTTTAAGGGTGTGAACAGAACTGAGCATGAGTGGAGACTGTTACAAGTGAGGGAGCAGAAGTGATGGCTGCAACAATGTGTACAAGCCGTGAACCTGGCTTCCTAAATACGAGTTCGCTGAGCAAGTGCTTAGATGCTCAGCTGCCTGTGCCCCGTTGAGCTGAACTGCAAACCTCTGCCTAGAAAGAACCTAGCTATTCAGTTGATTTAATTGCTCTGTCATGCAGCCTCATCTCCTTGAACTGCTGTTGTCTCTTGGCAGTGAGGATGAGGTTCACTCGTAGGTTGTTCCCTGTGCTTTAGCCTATAACTAGCATATGCTTCCCTCACATTGTATCTGCATTGGGAAGGCTGAGAGGAACTTCTGCTCCCTTCCCCAATGCACCAAGGGGTAGTGTAGTTTCAGTGACCAGTAAGACTGACTACAGTTCTTCTCCATCCCAATAGTATGTGCCATAAAATCAGGGTAAGGCCTTCTCTGTCCATTATGGAGAAGGAGCTATAACTCCTTCTATATAAAATGGTGGAGATGATGTGTCTGCTAAATGTTGTTTGCAAGTACTGTCTTTGTAACTGCAAAGCAGTGGTATTGTGGGTTTGGTAACAGCCTGAGAGCATATAGTAAACTAGTTCAGCAGAGTGTTAAGTGTAATAGGACAAGCTGGAGAGGGAAAGGCCTTCAGTGTTATGGGTTGTGGTCACTGGAGGGTGCTGGCAGAGGAGGGTCCAGCCCACATCTTGCTAAAATGCCCCTGCTGCCTTCGTTGCTGCTCCCAAAGAAAGGCTTCTCTCCATGGGAATGGCCAGCATGAATCGCAGAAGTAGTTCAGGGAAAGCACAGAAAGGTGGCTGAGATTCTGTAGACTTTTTTAGAAGATATTAACCCAGATCATCTGTTTTGCTGCTGGGTACAATATTGCATATGCCTTTTTTTTTATCACCACCTGAGCAGAAAACACTTACTACAATTGCAGGTCTCTATAGCAGAAACATATTTATTTGCTTTGCAAGACATCTGATTTATCTTCCATTTTGCAGGGCACCACTAAATCTTATTTCCTGGATTCTTTTTTGGTGGTTTTCACGAGATGTGAGCTTCATGTTTCATCAACTGCCTTTAAAACCTTTCCTCTTTGATCGGCTCTTCACAGCTCCAGATTTCCCTCTGACTGAAAGGGCCAATCACCATAAATCTGTCAGAGCTTTTGGAATTGTCTTCAACCCATTTGGCTGTGTGCAACCCAATAAATGGAGGTTATTATTCCCCTTTATGCTAAGCTGTGAAAGCACATCAGAAAGCATTTGCTTCTTGTCTCAAGTCCACTGCTGTTTTTCCCCAAGCAACAAAGGGAGTCATCTTAGTGAGAAGGCAGCCTTAATCCCACTTGTGTGATAGCCTAAATTTCCTGAGGATCCTCTAGCTTCCCCTACCTGCAGGCACAGCTTCTTTATTGTAGAAATAGTAGGAGCCTTGCTGCAGCCATGGTCAGTTCTGTGCACAGCCACAGGAGTTGATTGCTAAATCCAGTTAAGTTCTGTCATGCCAAGTGCTAAATAGGGTATCATCTGATTTTTGTCATGTGCCACCTGCTTTAGCAAGAAGCCAAGCACTTCTGCTCTCCCACCAGCAGCAGTTTGTATCAGACACTGAATTCTGGGGCACAGATTGACTTGTTGCACATATTTAGTTTTTAGAGTTACTGAGTCCAGTTGGAGTTTCTTCTCCTTGTCCCTTGCCAATGTGAAGTTATGAGATCACACTGGAAATCTGGGCGCAGCATGTGTCTAAATCTTTCTATACTTCTAAAAACTATTATTTGCAAGAGTCTTCTGATAAAGGGATAGCAGAATGTCCCAGAAATCCACTTGCATTAGCAAAAATGCACTGTTTCTGATTTGCATATGCTGAAGCTGCATATGTTTCTGGGTCTGAACAAGGGCAAGCAGCACTTAGGTCATTCACTCAAAACTGCTTCCCTGGAGTGTGTAAAAGTCACAGCTCTACATTGTGAGGCCTTCTAACACAAAATGCTCTCCCCCTTATTTTTAGCCTTATTTATAAATTGTTATTTATATCTTTTATATTTAGCCTATTTTTTGCCTGAGTGGGTATGAAGTTCTTATTGTCCATTTGTATTTCCTGCATGATTTCCTGTATCTATCAGGACTTAGGTACACAGGTGACAGAACAGTTAGAACAGCCCACAGAACTGTTAAGATAGGAGGAAATCCTTTGTGTTGTTATTGCAAGCACATCATCCATCTCTTATTTTAAGGCTCCAACCAACCAAATCAAAGCTGTTTAACAGCTTCTTTATCAGAATTTCCTGTCCCTACAGGAAAGAAAGCATCAGCCAGGAGGAATCTGGCATCTGAAAGGTATTTTCACAGTATCTATCAGGGATGAAAATGGCCAGACCAGTAGGACTGGAGAGGTAAAATCCTCTGTTGGAAATTTACTCTCTCACCACTATTGTCTTTTCTGTAATCTAAAACCACAATTGCAAGGGTCAGGTTAATCTAGATCTCAAAGACCCTGCACTGAGAGAATGGTGTGGTGATAAGAAAATTTGAGTTTGGCTGAGACCCTCCTCATTGCTTCCCCATTGACTCTGGACACCCTCACAGGACTGTTGCTTTCAGTTGTTGTTTATCTGAGGCTGCCCTGGGACAGGTTAAGAGGAAGACTCCATCTGTCCTGCCCAAGCCATGAGTTTTGAATGAATAGCCTGAGGAAACCAGGAAGTTGGCACTGCTTTGAAATACTACTTTTCCTTCTCACAGCCGCAAAGACTGGGAAAGGGCAACATCAGAAGAAGCACACTCTACAAGATTTAATCAACTCCACTCCAAGGTTCCTGAACCTCCCAAGTTCACCATGCCCAGTGTCGTCAGTCCTTTTCCAGAAGTCAGGAATAAGCAGGTTTGTCAGTAGAAGCAATCTGACTGTTCAGTGTGGGAGGCTGCCCTTAAACGGTACTCACCAGGCACAAATCCTCTGGGCCACCTGTAGGCTATGCTGCCCTCACTGGCACACAGCATGTGAAATATCTTTCTCAGGCCGCAGGAGCTGATTACAAAGTTTGCTCTGAGAATTTGCCCAGAAAGACAAGATTTGCCAAACAGGAAGTAGCTTTTATTTGCTTTGGGTAAATCCAGCTCCACTTTCAGTGGAGTGGTATTAAAATCCATTATAAGGCACTCTAAGTTCCTTTATCCACACCTCAGGAGCTTGTCCTAGTAGGAACAGCTGTGAGGAAAAGGGAAGACCATAAGCTGTTCATTCAGCTAATTTAATGATAAAAACCTGTCCTTCTGCCATTGTCTGATGTGTCCTTTTCTCCATAGATGGAGAGAGCTTTGACTTCAAGCCCTGATCTAACATACTGGTGGACTGGTCTAAAAATAGTGAGCCAGAAAAGGTAGATGAGGATTGAATCATGTGGAGGATAAGGCTGGCTTAAAGCAGACAAGATAGGTAGAAAGGATCTGCATTTCCTTCCTGGTGCTGGAAGAAGACAACACTGCTCAGGCACTGCAACACTCTTTCTACAGTTTCAGCCAGTAACATGGTTACTGTCTTTTGTCTTTTAGGAACAATGTTTCTCCCCCCTTAAAACCCCTTCTTCCTTGCAAATTCACCATAGGCTGAGAGAATAAAGCTGAACACTAGTTTGAATACTGAGTTTGTTGTTTTCCCACAGCATGGCTAATTCACATCCTATAGTGCTCAGCCTTGGAGGGACCTATAGCTCTCTCCAGGCTGGTAAGTACATCTTTAAGCTGAGAAACACAGACTTTCAGGACAGGTCTTTGCTAGCTACCTGCAGGTAGCCTCTTCTGATAGCTGCTGTCTCTCTGGACTGCATCTTCCCACACAAATAGTCCCCAGGGAGTGACAGGGGAAGGTGTCACTCAGCATTAAGAGTGATGCAGATCTGGCTTTTGGAACTTCAGGCTTTCTGTGGCATTTCTCAGCTGAATGAACTTCTCAGTGCTGTCTTGGAGAACGTGCTAAAGGGTGAAGTGCTCTAAAAGAAGTAAATTTTAATATTGCTGGGTCAGCTTAGCAGGAAAACTCCTTCATCTCAGCCTCATATACTTGTTGTATATATGCTCATTAACATATAGTCATAAACCATACACAGGAAATTTACTGTAATGTTCATTTACTGTAAGTCATTGCCCTAGTGACTTAAAAGTATATAGCGTAATTAGTGGAGGGTCAGAGTAATGTTACTGTTTTATTAGTGATGCTGAAGAGACCCTGACTCCTTCCTACAGGCTCAGCTGCTGAACTGAAGGCAGGGAGAGCTGAGGGAGGTTTAGTCACCTGTCACATTGGTAATGCCAAGTCCTCACTGGAAGTTTTCTTTAGACCTCTTGGAAATGCTCCCATATCTCAGTCTTCTGGCTCCACTGGCACTCAACCTGCAACCCCTGTTTCTAACACATCTACATCATGCAAGTTGCAAGATGATACAGAAGAGGACACAGACAGTGAGAAACCTGGCCCCAGTTCCTCTGCTAAGGAGGCATAAATGTTTTTTCCTATGTGGAAAAGACCTATGTGAATAAACATTCTGTGCAAGTGCTCTGGCTGTGTGGAGACTCTGCTATGCCTTGGCAATGGTTCTGCAAAAGTTTTGCTTAGCAGACAGCTGTACTATGCTAAATATGGAGTGATTTCTGTGAGCTTTCTTCACCACCAAACAGTGGATACCCATCTCATTGGAAAGTGAGATCTCCATTGAACAAGAGCAGGATGCAAGTAAGGCTTCTGAACTTACCTTGCTTGGCTTCTAAATGAAGCCATCTCTCCTCTGACCCATAATAACCAGATATTGAAATGCATTAGGTATCTTAATTCCCTCTACCTTCTGCAGAAACTGGGTGTCTCTGTATCACTCAGATGCTGTGCTTTATTTCCTCCTGCCTGGCATGGATTTGAACCAACAGCAAAGCAAAAACAAACTCTGCATGACATGGTTGGTTGTGCTTGCTTTGCTACTTGACCTTTCAGCAACTGACTCTGGCATCCTTATTTCCAATTGCTTGTTATGGTTCTTGTCAAAATATTAATACAGGACATGTTATGTGGAGAGGGACATCTGGAAGACCCCAACAATTATTCTTCTTCATAGCCAGGAGGAAGTGGTAGATTTATGCAGAAGGTCAGGTCACAGATTGTTACAGTTTGAGCAAGATTCTGTCTTTTACCCCATAAATGGTTTAATATGGTTTAAATTACCACCCTAAGGAGTAAGAAAAAGTGGTTACCCAGTAGTGAGGGATCTCCTGTTAGGAGTGTGGAAAATTACATCTATTAATACTTTGAGATTATCTCCTGAGGGAGACCTATTGTATAGATTTAGCTGTATTTTGCCTTTAATTCATCAGCTGTTAGTAATTACGTCCTACATTTTGCAGTGGAAAAAATGAATCTGAACTGACTGTTGAGACTATACTTAAATCATAGGAGGGAGAGGAAATTACAATACAAATAGTATCAATCTTGTAAACAATTTTAATTCACTATTTAAATATTCATTAATTAAATAACATTTTAAAGAAGTGCATTCTGGAAGACATAGCCACACTGAAAGCAGTGCTGGTCAAATTAGCTTAAAGTAACTCCTCTGGCATCTCCCCAGTATGTGAGTTTTTAACAGTTCAGGTAGTAAGCAGCTGAGCTTGTCAACTGCCAGTGGAGAGAAATGCTGACTCCTTCCCAAAAATGTCAGCTATAGCCTGTGCTTTTAAATAGTATCTTACAAGAGCAATATTCTTGCTCAGCTTCTATTTTGAACCTTTCTTTTTTATTTTAATGACAACTGCAGTTCCTTTACCTTCTTTTCTTTGCATGCTCTACAGTTTCCCACTAGTGGTACTGGATCCTCCAGCAGACCTGGTGGTTTTCCACACTGCCTGCCTGTGCTATAGCCTCAAGTTACCAGGTCAAAATCCCTGTCCCTTGTTCTTCCCTGGGGACAGTTATAAAAAAGGCAGTTTGTTATCAGATACGATCGTGTGATTATTCTGTCCCAGTGATTGAAAAGGCACTGTTTACAATAACAAAAGTAACCTCAAAACCAGAAGTTTTTTAATTATCATCCTCTTTCCTGGTAAGTGCAGACGGTTTAAATGGAGAAAGCTGGTCAGATTGACATGTGCGGGGCTTGCTGCCCTCTCCTGGTGCTATCAAGGACCGTACGTTGGATCTCAGCTGCCTTTTACATTGAGGTTTTCCCCTTTTAAGAGGATGAGTCCTGCAGAAGTGAAGGGAAAAAACTGCTTTATAGGTGGAATGGATTCTTTTAAACAGCAGTGTTTTGATGAGGATTAACTGGATCAATTCAACCAGGCAGAACTTTTGAATTGTCAGTTGCAAAAGCAAGAGTACTGATCATGTTCTCTAAATCTGCAGATGATCCCCTGAAGGTTTCTGATAGGGATAAATGGATTGGAACTCAACGCTGCTGGGTCTTCTGGCTACTCTTGCTCTATTTTCTGGTAACGTTAGCACTTAGTATGCTTTTTGTTTAAGATCATGAAAAACAGTATCAAGGCCCATCAGCACATCTCAGTCTCAGCATTTGATGGGAAGCCACCTTCTTACCCTGTAAGGTGACTGACCAGGGCAGGTACTCACCTTGTAGGAATAATTTGACTCCTGATAGCTCCTGAAGCTCAGCTTGTTGGGTCAGGTGCAACAATCAAAGGCAACAGCTCTCCACAGCGGGCATTCAGTTTTAAGGATGCAAAGTGATCTAACCTTGTGGGGCCAATGTTAAGGATTGCAATTGGCAGCTGCTTATCCCGGGCAGCAAGAGCAAACCTGTAACCAGAGTATACCTGCAGGAATACCAGAAGACAGAATTTCCAGCATCTTAGGCAACAGAACTACAGAAAGGAGCAAGGAAAGTAAAACCAGTTGCTGTTGGCAGTGGGAAAAGGGGCTGTATGTACATGCCGTGTTAGGCAATTGCACTGAGTTCAGGCAGGAAGTCATCCAGGAGTGCACAGAAAAGAAAAGCTCTTAACCTCTGTCAGTGATTTGCAGTTTCATAGAAACTGAAACTTCACAGTATATTGATGGGAAATGTCCTTGTCTTTTAGTAAATCTCTGCAGCAGTTTTTATTAGTTATCACTGGCATTTAAACGCTTCTATTTTGATGGTTCTCACACGGCTCAGCTTAGGTAGGACAAGAATGAACCTAAGGCATTTCAATCATTCCTGTACAAAGGATTATATGCTTAAGAAGTGCAAGTTCAAGGAATTTGTCTCCAGTATCCTGAAGCCAAGAGAATCACAATCAGGCAGCCTTGGTTTTACCTTGTTCTGGGAGGTGTTAAGAGTATTTTTTAATGTAGTAGAACTTGTTCCTGGAAAGAAAATGCTCTTAGACAAACTCTATTCCAAAAGCTTCCACAGGTTAAACAACAGGGGTTTCTAAACTACCTTACCTTATAGATAAGAGGCTAATGGAAAAAACACATTGTGATACAAAGGACAATCCCGGAAATCCTAAGAAGAAAGCAGAGATATTTCTGCTCTCTTATTGAGCATTTAATTAGGTATTAGAGGACCCAAAATCTGGTATTTCACACAGTGTGCCATGAGGCCCAGAATGCTGCCAAAAGCTAAAAAAACTAAGCACAAAGATGTGAGGTGGTGGTATCTGCAGGACTGAATTGTATCAGGCATCTTGGCTTTAGGGACAATTGTGAACCTACAATGTCCTGATGGAGGAGGCACCAGAGAGAGGTCTGAATGGAGTTATTTCCAGCAGCATAAAGTAGACTGGCAACAGTGACAGGGAAGCCCAAACAGGCCAACTGTAAAGCCAGATCCCAACCAGAGTAAGTGTAAAATACAAAGAAGCTCTGGAGAGGCTGTTTGGATCCACAAGCCCTAGTCCTGAATTGTGGAGCAAGGATTGTTGCAGGCAGAGTACCACAGAAACAGGAAATGCAGCGTGTGAGGAAAACCTACTTACCTGCATAGAGGATCCTGCCACCAGCATGGAGTCTGATTCTGCCAGGCGCTGGTGCACAAAATTCACTTTCTCTGGGCAAACTGTGTCTCCAAAGAATGTCACGTCGGGCTTCAGGATTCCACCACATTTACAGCAGGCTGGGACTTGGAAATTACACACTTGCTCATCCGTCAAGAAGACATCTCCATCTGGAGCCACACCGAATGCTTCAGCTTTCCAGGTAGGATTCAGAGCTTCAAATTGCTCCTGAAGCTCAGAGCGCAAGATTTGGTCTCCACAGGCCAGACAGAAAACCCTGAAATTCAGAGGGAAGTCTTAATGGAGAGTTCCACATGAGCTGAAGAGCTGGAGCCTGTAATTTTTCCCTTAGTAGGCCTGGAAGGTCTACTGTCATCATTCACATTTATTTACCAAACAGTATAGGTCAAGCAGCTGTCTTTCTACCTCCCATTGTTGCTCTGTAGGAATGCTCTTAAAAGAAGCACTTTGAACCCTACTGGGATCCTCTCTCCCAGTTCAGGATGTGCTTTGGCATCTGGAAACTGTGTGATCACTGCCAGGCTGTGGTGGCCCTTCTCCAGCCCACTCATCCTGTGCATTTCTAGCACTATCATGCTGCTTAGCCCTGGATAATCCTTGTGTCCTCAGGATCCCCTTGTCCCCTTCACTAAGAGAACATTTGTTGTAGCAAGGAAAGGGGAGTTTCTGACTGATTCAGGCTTCAGGGGAAACAATCCAAACAATGCTCTAACAAGACAGAGTACTGGTCACGTTTCTTAAATACTGTGCTGAGAACAGCACTGTTTTGTGATCTTTTTCTCTGCCCCAGCCTAACACCACCTTTGAACAGGTCATATTCAGGAACATAGGAGGCACAATGTCAATGCTTTCTCGGCAGCTAGCACAGTCACCCTGAACAAGAGACTGGAGGATCAAGCATCATCTACCACCAGACATTACCTGTGTGTGCAGCCATGCAGCTCTGTCAGGCGCTGGCTCCCAGCTTTGGTGTGAAGGGCATCCACGTTCTGAGTCACCAGCCAGTGCAGCTTCCCCAGCTTCTCCCAGTCTCTTAGGACCAAGTGTGCTATGTTTGGCTGGAAGGAGGAGAACTGGGGCCAGCCCACAAAGTTCCTTGCCCAGTACCGCTGCCGGGCATTGGCACTCCGGATGAACTCAGCATGTTGCATGGGCCGTCTGCCTGTCCTGGCGTAGAGCCCAACACCTTCAGAGCGGTAATCTGGGATCCCTGATTCAGTCGAGATCCCAGCTCCAGTTATTACAAACAGCCTCTTGGAGTTAGAAACAAAGTGCTGCAGCTTCTCTACTTCTATAGGATCTGGGGGAAGACACGTTGGCACAAAAGCCAAGTTTGGAGAAGTTCTGGATGCAGAATGGGATCTGAAATTATGGAAGCTGATCGTTCTATGTACTCCAGGCAACTTCCTAGCAGAGAACATGTTCACCTAAAAGTCAAGAACAGAACACATCGCAGGTAAAAGAAAGCAAAGTGCATGTCCTTAATTCCACTTTCATGGGATTTTCCAGAAAACTATGCTAAGTAGTCTTTGCTTTTTTCTTTTTTTTTTTGGTAAAAAGCCCCACAAATTATTTTGGAAATGTTAAATAATTAAAAGTCCACCCTCTCAGGACAGTGTTTGCATGTCCCTTTGACTGAGGGCAACACTGAGGACTACTCAAGGTACAAGGACAAAGTCAGTGCCCCTGACTTGCAGGATTCCCACTCTTGCATCTTGGTGTGAAGAACAGCTGCCAAAGAGGACTTGTGTAGAGCCCAGAAAGCCCTGAGCATGCAAAGTCTTTCCTAGGTACATGCAACAGGGCAGAGAAGAAATGGCAGGAAGGCCAAGGACCCAACCCCAGAGGCACTCTCTGGCTGGTTCCTCCCCAGAAGACCCTGGCTCCGCTTTCTTTAACATTCTTCCTGTTCCAATGCAATGCATGTGTTGTGGGAGGGAAAACAAAAACCAACCTTGAAATACTGATTTTCAGGACAAAGACCTTGACTGGAGTTACTCCTGGTGCAGAACAGTCCTTGAAGTGGAGCTGCGGATGATTAGGACACTGCCTAAACGCCTCTGATACCTCCTGCTTTGTGGGTGCCACCTCCCCAGAGTCAGTGGAAGGTGAGGGAACTTTGCTTCTCCAGCAGAAAACAGGGACTGTTGAGAAAGGAGCATCACCCAAATGTGCCTGGCAGGTAGGAAAGGGAGAGATATCCTGCTTTAAGGGAGGAATGGTATGCCCTGTTGGGGGCAGGCAGGATGACTTTGACAAGTAGCCTGGAACTGTGTGCAAGACCTGTTGTGACAGGAGTGGATTGGTTTGGAGCTTGATTTTGTTTGGTTTTTCTAGCAGTCTGCAGTTCTCCTTTCTCCCTTTCACTCTTTGAAAACTATTTTTCTGTGCCTCTCTATGGTTTTGCATACAAAGTACAAAATGTGTGGAAAGAAACAGTACTGAGAATTGGCTGCCTGGTATGTTTCCCTCCCACCATCTCCCTTAGCAGGGGGGCTTGTATGAGATCTGGAAGATGGAGGATGAGTTTAATTACTGATAAAAGGGGGTGATCTCTAAAGAGCTATTTAGGCACCTGATAGTCTGGTGCTTAAAGCTAGCATGGTCGTGTGGGATGACTGGGTGCAGATTCATGTCACTCCTGCCCTCCTCATCACAGATTACTGGGAGGACACCTAAGGGACTGGCTCTCACTGAGAGCCCTCAGCCAGCCTCAGATCCCCTTCAGGTGTCACAGGCAGTGGTCTGAAGGAGGGCTCTGTGCAGCTTGTGAGCTCTCAAAGCAGGTGGGCTGTTCCATAGGTGCTGCCTATAGGAAATGTGCAGTGCCTGTGAAGTCTGGGGCATCTCTGAGAAGTTGGAGGGATTCAGGTGGTAAGCTTACTTATCTAAAAGGCTGCACCAAAGTACTTTTGATGAAGTGTGCTTCAGTGCCTGGATGGTTTTTAGACTCCTGCTGTGTTTAAATGGCTTTGCCTCAAGTCCCCAGTTCCCCTCAAGTACCAGTTCTATCAATAAATGAAGCGATATTTAAATACACTTAAAGTTTGGGTGTTCAGCTGTATCATGACACTAAATTGATGCTAGTGTCAAAGAGCAGGTTTGCCTCCGTTAATTTCCTGTTCTCAAAGCTTTGTGTCATCATCAGTTGAATTACAGGGAAGATTTGACTTCCTCCATAGTCTGAATTACTTTTTCAATCTAAGCAGTGGATTCCATTCCCAATTATTTTTGCCTTGTGTTGTTGTTTCGCGAGAGTTGTGGTAGGCTCTGAAGAGGCTTAATCTTCCATCTGAGTTAATTAGAAGGGACAAAGTCTCCCCCAAACCCTTTAATTTGCTTTGAGAATACCTTCTGTCATGATGCTCTCGAGGCTATCGAGGCAGTTTGACAGTATTTAAATTGCTATAACTGCTGAAAACTCTCCTGTCCCTTTTCATCAAAAGATCTCTCAGAAAGAAATGTTCTGAAGGGAATGAAATGGAGACTAAACATGGGTCTGCCCACAAGAGGAAAATAACGGAAGAATTTGAGAGCTGCTGTGAAGTGAGGAAGCAGGGCAGCATAGGAGAGAAAACACAGAGGGCTTCCTGTGAAGTGCAAAGCTGCTTTTAAAATGAAACTGCTCAGATTATAAAATAACAACTGCTTTCTATAGCAAGAGAAACTCTTCCAACGCACCTATCGAGATCTGAGGCTGGCATCCAAGGGGCTCCACAGGCAAGAAATAAACACGTTCCTAGCAATGATGCCAGGCCAGAAGTCCAGAGGGGACCCCACATCATCCCAGTCTCTTGTGCTGTAATAATGACGGAAGGTGAGCCTGACTCGAGCACGTGTAATGGAATGAGTGGAGTGATAGGGAAATAATGCCCCAAATCTTACCTTCCCTGACGCCGCCGCGCACTGAAAGCGCCGCTCCGCCGGAAGCAGAGAGCTCTGGGAAATGTAGTTCATGAAGCAGTTAAGCCCCAAGCCCAAAGACTACAATTCCCATGGTTCAGATAAGGAAAAACCCCGAGTTCCTGACACCCGACAGTCACGCTGAAAGGAGGCCAAGAGCTTCACAGCTGTCCCCAAGGAGACACAAGGATGAGATCGGATTTGATTTGTTACAAATGCGAGTGATAGCTTTGATAAAATGCACTGTAGATTTTTGTCCTTGTAAAAAATGCATTTCCTTTTCACTGACACTTTCAGGTCTAAAATGTAACTAAACAAATAATGGGAGAAAAATCCACCGAGGGCTGTTAAGGGCATCTCTCCCTGTGCAGGAATTCCCTGAGATGTCAGTTGTTGGAGGCTCTATGAGTTACTGGGCTGGTACATTTGGCCTGCTCTGGTGCCCTCCTTCGGTACCTACACTTGGCCTCGTGAGAGATGGACCCATCTGGCAGTTCAATGGTCATAGTTAAGCACATTTAGGAGACAGGAAAAACATTTGGGAGACATGTGGAAAGGGCCTTTGGCAACAAGGATGGACAAATATTAAAACCTGGTCCTGCAGTTAGTGTGGCCAGACAAAACCTGGGAGCTCAGCGTGAGGCAAGTGACCTCTGCTCAGCTTTCAGAGGAGGCATGGGTGAAAAATGGCAGGGCAGTTGCTCCTCTGGCCTGGCTGGACCTCTCCCAGGGCACAGTCGGGCACCCTGAGCCACTTTGGGATTCAATTCTTTGTCCCCATAGGGCCTGTGCTGGCTGTGCAGTTCAGGATCTCCTTCCCAGGGAGTCTATCACCCATTACTGCTCTGCTAGAGGTGAGCAGCTTCTGGCTGGGTGAGACAACCCCATGAAACCTGACAGCAGGTGGAAGGGGAACTGGAAGTGTGAGGTGGAGGTAGCACCTCTCCCTGGAAGTGAGCTGCTGGATCAGTGCAACCCATCTTTGCAGAACCATACCAATTGCTCCTGCCCCTCTGTGCCTCTTCAGTGGAGGATGGTGGTGGGATTTCTTCCAGTGTTTTCCAGCTGACCTAGTTCCTTCCTAAGTGCACAGAGGCGGCTGCCTGGGGTGGCTTCACTGTGTCCTTGTGCGTGCGTGCCCCATGGTGCTGTGTACACACTGTTGGTCCAGGCCAGCACTGACACCACAAAGATGGTTTTTAACTACAGGGCTTCAATAATTGCACTATAAACTGCACCAATTGCTTGACAAGAAGGGATCTGGGGGTCTTTTTCTTCCCAAAGGAGTCTTACTCTTCTGAAGATCTGAACAGGAGGAAGTCCAAACTGCGGCATTGTGGCAGCTCGGTCCTGGATCCTCACCTGCCTCACACACTATGTGCCCTTGCTGATAACCCGACTACTTTTCCAACGCTCTCCCCAAATGGCTCGTGCCAGTTGGTTCAAAACGTTGCAGGGATATTTAATCCATTTTTCTTTCCTCTTACAGCTAAAGCCCAGAGGACCTGCAGCCTGTGACCAGCAATGTGTAATCCTGCATCCTGCTTGCCCAGTGTCAGCCCGGTGGCACTGCCCACCCCCGGCAGTAACGTGAGTGTCGGTAACCGTTAGGCTGCCGGTGCCTGATTTAGATGTTTAAACGTGTTCCCAAACTGTAGGGCGGTGACATCGGGACAGCTCCGGAACCCCGGGACCCACCTCCACGGGGCCGGGGGTTGGGATGGAGCGGTGTGATTTGGCCACTCCCGACGGGCCGGGCCCCTTCCCCAGCGCTCATTACCATGGTGCCCTCCCGGCACCCCCTGCGTGCCCCGTGTCGCGGCCATCGGGACCCCCCCGGTGGAACCCCCATCGCCAGCTGCACCGGGAGCGCGCTCTGAGGGTGGGGGACGAGCGTTAGCGCGGGGCGCACGGGGCCGCGGCGGCGCGCTCTGACCACGGCGGCGGGGCGGCGGCGGCGGGGCCCGGCAGGGCGGAGCTAACGGGCAGCTTTGCGCAGTGGCAGTATCGTAGCCTGTGAGGTTAATCCGAGGCGCGATTATTGCTAGTTGAAAACTTTTCCCAATACCCCGCCATGACGACTTAAAATATAGTCGGCATTGGCAATTTTTGAGGGCCTCCATGGAGGCAGCTTGCACGTGGTTAATGGTAGATGCAGTAAAATGGGGATTGCAGTAGGATTCCCACGGAACGCTTAGGGCTGGGCAGGAAATGCCGGGAGAATGGCTCAGGCTGCACCGCAGATGCCGGGTGACGGCTTGGGCCGGGCAGGGGTTACCCGGGAAACAATTCTGGCCGGGCCGGCAATGCCGGAGGAAGGGCTCGGCATGGGCAGGGGATGCCTGACGAACGGTTCGGGCAGGGCAGGGATGCCGGGTGAACGGCTTGGGCAGGACCGGTGATGTCCAGGGGAACGGCTTGGGCAGGACCGGTGATGTCCACGGGAACGGCTTGGGCAGGGGATGCCCAGAGTCGCAGTCCGGGGTACCCCGGGATCGCGCTGCAGCGAGGATCCCCCGTACCGCGGGAAGTTGCCCCTCTGACGTAACACGTACTTTGCATATCCTTCCCATCAGGCTTCGCGGCCGCCCCTCCGCTCAGCACGGGGACGGGGGTAAACGGAACTCTCCGTTACCGGCGGCGCGAGACTCAGCGGCGGGCGGGGACAGCCCCGTGCGGTGTCCTGAGGACGCGCGGAGCGGGCGCGGGCGGACGGCGCAGCTCACCCCGAGCTCAGCGGCGGCCCCGGGCCGAGGCGCCTCGGCGGCAGCAGAACGGAGTCAGCTTTGCGCAGTGGCAGTATCGTAGCCAATGAGGTTAATCCGAGGCGCGATTATTGCTAATTGAAAACTTTTCCCAATACCCCGCCATGACGACTTGAAATATAGTCGGCATTGGCAATTTTTGACAGTCTCTACGGAGACTGAATCTTGTGGTTAAAAAACAGACAAAAAACAGCAGCAACAGAGCTGTAGTATCATCACTTAGTGCTTAGTAAGTCTCGGGGCGTGTTACTGGGGCAGCCAAAGGCTTTTGTTCTCTTTCGGTCTTCAGGTCCTGCCAAATCACGGTACGAAGGGCACGTTTGCATGAGATGCTCGGTTCTGGCCTTTTACTTCCAAAGCTACGGAAGCAGGAATCGGGCTGTGAACACGGGTGCTTGGGAGAAGGGTTGCTCGTGTAGCTCGTGCTGAGGAGGATCTTTCCTCTTGAAGGTAGTTTTGGCAGCAATTGGAGGCATTTCCCCAGCACATCAGTGGGAGGGAAAGTCGGAGTCGTGCTTGACTGGCTCCAGAAGTGCTCCAAAAGCTGTTGAGGATCAGCTTCCAGTGCACAGTACCACAAGCTCCATTTTGTAGGGATTTGTTAATGTATATCCATTGATACCACTTGCTGGGGAAAAAAAAAGGCTCTGTGTTGTTAAAGAAATCCCAGACCTCTGGAACAAGCAGCTGTGGGTTTGGTGTAAAACCCTATTACATGCATAAACCCCATCCATTTCTAATTTGCAGCTGTTGTCGTTCTAATACCAAAGCAGAAAGGAGGCTGATGACCAGCTCCTTGGGCTGAAGCTCCGCTGGAGCTGGAAGCAGCTGCCCTCAGTCGTTCTGTAGGGGTTTAATCGAGCTGGTGCTGCTGGCAGGTCACCTCTGAAGCAATCTGAATGTATATGCTATTCAGATGTTCCTGCCCTGCTGCTGGTAAGACCCATAGCCAGGCAGCTGTTTTACACTGGAACTGGGCAGAGTCGAAAATGTACTAATGACCATTAATGTTCCGTCTTTATCAGGTTTATTTGTCATGTTCAGCTGTGCTGAGGTACACACAACAGTGGCCCAGAGGTGACAGTGAAGCCTCATAGACTGCATTTCATAGAGTCACAGACTGATCTGGATTGGAAGGGAGCTTAAAGCTCATCCAGCTCCAACCCCTGCCGCGGGCAGGGACCCCTTCCACTGGAGCAGCTGTTCCAAGCCCCTGTGTCCAACCTGGCCTTGAACACTGCCAGGGATGGGGCAGCCACAGCTTCTCTGAGCACCCTGTGCCAGCGCCTCAGCACCCTCACAGGGAACAACTTCCTGTGATGTTAGGATCTTCCTGTGATGAGATGAATGTCTAATTTAAATCTCTCCTCCTCCAGTTAAAAACCATTCCCCTCATCCTATCCCTATTTGCTCCTGTAGAATTTGTTCCCCCATTTGTACTTCATTACTATCAGTATCAGTGCTGATAAAGAAGTGCAGCCTCTGGACACAACTATGCAGCCTTATACACCGCATGAGAGGGTCGGAGAGAACAGAACAGTCCCTTAAAATAATACTTTAAACTTTGCTCAGGGACCAGCACAGGGGGTGTTGGGTGAGATCCTGGCCTTGATGGTGAAAGCCTTTGCTTATAGTGGTCTTGTACTTTGAGCTAGGTAAGGCTGTCATTTTCTGAGAAGTTCTGGATTTACAGTAAAACTCGGAATGAATTTCCTGGAGGCTGTTGATTATTCACAACTTGACTGGGACTAGGGAGGGGATATTTCCATGCCCCCCTAGTGATAGTTCTCATTATAGCACATGTTAACACAGGAAATAACGATGTCTGTTGGATTGTGCTAGCTGGGGAACTGGGTGTGTTTGTGCCTAGAGTGAAAACTGAAGCATCAGAGGTTGCAAGCAGCTGACCTCATGTTCTCTGCCGTTATGGGAACGCGATCCCGTAATCTCAGCCCGGCAACAGCACATGTGCTTTTCAGCTCTGAGAACATTCTCTGACTCAGTAGTCATTTTGTAAGGAAAAGTGCTGCAAGAGTCATGTTTCCTGCATCCTTGGCTGTGCCCACACTGATAGTTCACAGCATCTCTCTCATCAGATTAGGAATTGAACATTTGGGCTGAGCAACTGTTTTTCCTGCCATGTCAGCTTGGCTGGGGCACGATGGCAAACATTGGCTCTGGTGGGAGTGGAGCTGTTCTGTGGTTTGGGCAAAGCTGAGGCCTTTGCTGCCTTGGAGTGGGGTTTGGTAGTGGTTGGAAAGAGAAAGCTGGTGGGAAGTGGTGGTTCAAGATGCACTATCACACGATAAATCCAGGAAGGCTGGTATGGTTTTTACACACAGCAAAGGAGAATTAGTTGGTGGCTTTCCTTTATGGTGGTGAGAACTCATGGAAAATTCTTCAGGAAGGTTTTCACCTGCCCAAGTTCCCCTGTGGATTGTGTAAATCATGTGGGGTTTGGAAACATCGATCTGTTGGGGCACAGGGCTTCTCCGGGACAGCCGCACTCCGGCTGACACGGGTACGAACACATCGCTGCCCTCGAGGGGGCCGTTCCCTGTGGAGGCTCCTGCTCCTCCAGCTAAGCCGATGGGGTTCCCGGCCGGGCACCGGCAGCCTCGGGGTCAGAGTGGCTGCTGGCGGCAGGGCAGCCTCTGCCGCGGGGCCGGGGGGAGGGCAGGAGCCGCGGACAGGCCCGGAGGGGGCCCCGGCCTTTCCCCAGGCACCCCCGGCGCTGCTCACGGGCGCTCGGCAGCGCGGCCGGCCCCGCCCGGGACCGCAGAACAGCGTCCCCCGCCCGGGGCCGGGCTGGCGGGTCCCGCTGCCGCCGGCAGGGGGCAGCGCCGGGCGGGCGCGACCCGGCGGGAGCGAGCCCGGGCCGCGGGCACGCGCGGGGGCGGTCCGGCAAAGTTGTGAGGCGCTGAGGCGGCGGCAGCGGCAGCGGGACCGGAGGCACCGGCACCATGGACGACTTGGGTGAGCTCCGAGCCGCGCGTGCTCCCGCCGCGGGTTGGGGGGGGGCAGAGCCCCGGGCGGACCCGCGACCCCCCCGACCACGCTGCGCCCCGGGGCTCGGGCCGGGCCTGCCGGCGCCCGGGGACGTGTCGCTCCCCGCCGAGCGCGCAGGGCCTCCCGGGTCTCTGCGCCGCCGCCCGTCCCCAGCGCCCTCGGCCGGGCTGCCCCGGGGCCACCGCCCCAGCCCGCGGTCCGAGCCGTCGATGTTGGTCCCGGCCGTGCCCAGCGCCCTTCGGTCCCGTACCGCGGGGGCTCCACGGACGCCTCCTGCCCTGCAGCTACCGCAGCCTCTCCAGCCTGTGCCTGGGCGAGACCGGTAACGTCGCGTGGGGACGGAGCGGTCCAAGGGAGCCCTCGGGGCGAGCAGCGCCCAGCCCCTGCCCCGCGAGGCGCCGGGCTCAGAGCTCAGCCTCCTCCTTTCTTTGCTTCGCCCAGGTGTGCTGGAGCCTGCCAGAACCGTGTGGCCGGGAAGTGTCAGGCAGCTGGGCTCACTGGAAAGATCTAGAGAGTTTGAGTTCCTTTGGTACCAAGCCGGAAAGGGGGTGGATCTGCCAAAATCCCTTGTGCTCTGGGAGACATTAGGGTGGCTGAGCTCCGCTTATGAAACTGATTAAATCAGACACTGGGGAGGGGCCGTGATCCGTTACTTCCATCCTACCTTTAATAGAAACCAGGCGTTCTGTTAAGATATGCTCCAGGAAAATTGCAGTTTTCTTATTGGAACTGGAAGCTCATTGGGGCGCTGGCATGAAGTTGGAGGGCACACCTTCAGAAAACAGACTTTGCATTGGGCTAATGATAAAACATACAGGGCAAGGAGTCCATCAGCTACATGGCTTCCTGCTGAAAGGTGTAGCGTTCTTAGGGAGCCAGACCTCACCCTTTGCCTGGCCAGGTGAAGTAGCTGGTGGTGCAAACAAAATGAACTTCTACTGCAGCTTCTTCTCACAGTTATTGTTTCTTTAAGTGGATGCAGTTCTGTTTACTGCTTCTCATATCCCTGGTTATCTCTGGGAGATTGGGTGCAAGTTTCTAGCCTGTTCAGGAATGTGTTCTTGTCAGAACAGGATTCCCCCAGCCTGTGTGTTGACTTGCTGAGTGGCCCTTCAAGGTGAGCATACAGACAGCATTGTGTAGGGCCAGCTTAGTGTCTCATCTTTAACAACCATGGGAGCTGTACTGTGCCGGCTGTGATTGTTGCATTCCAACTTTCCAGTTGTTCAACCAGGCTAGCACAGTTTCAACTCAGTTGTCCTTTCCTCTGTAGGAAGCTTAGAGGTGAGTTGCAGAGGATTATAAAGAGACCTAAATTTGAGTGTGTTTTATTCTTCTGGAGTGTCAAATGCATTGGCACCACTAAAAGTTGAAGTCATGATCTGACTTTTTGTCTCGGCAACTTGATTTCATCAAGTCTCAGTTACACCAGGCCTTTCTCAATCTTTGTGCAGTCTATAGACTTTCAGTCAAGATCTGATTATCTAATAGTAAGCAAAAATAAAGGAGTGGGACCCTGGCTCTCTAAGCTTTTCTTTGGTTTACAGAATCCATGGAGGCACACTGGCTATTTTCCCTCTACAAGTCATTGTTAGCCCCCAAATTGCTCACTTATTTTTCTAAAGCCATTCAGCATGGGATGCATACACAGGAGAACAATGCTGTGCTGATACAGCTCCCCTGAAACAAGTCAAACCGAAGTGAGAGTTTGTTTTTCTTTCCTCATTATCTATGGGTGGATTATCCGAGTTGTGGATTAACTGTGCCATGGATACAGACGTCTGCGCTGGCTGTGTCCAGAGTCAGGCTGCTGGGGCAGGACTTGTTGGTTCAGGCACAATGCCATGTGGACATAGCTGCACTGCTTCCAGGGCCAGTTTTGCCCCAAAAGTGGTTTAGTGTTGGGCCTGAGCTAAGAGGCCTTGCAGGTTCAGAGTTGGTGTCAAGTAAAATCAGGTTGGCTGTTTCCCCATGGTGCTTCTGAATCTGTGTGGTGCAGAAATCATTAGTGATTGATGGACCTTGCTGGGCATGAGGGCACACCTCACATAGCCTGACATGTGTCTGTCCTCCCTCCGTTTATCAGCAATCTCCTCCTTTTTGATGCAGTTGATCAGTGTGTACTTGTGCACTCTGAAATGGAGGTCCAGAACTATCTCAGTTTCATGCTGTTTGTGCTGGAGAGGTTATGAAATATTATGTGCAAATGAATTTGTGTTGCTTTGGGAATTCCTTTGGAGTTGAAAAACACCCCTTTGTTCCTTCTCTTCCCCCTCAGTGTTGAAGTGGTGTTACACCACACAGGAAACTGTTGGAGAGCTTTGCAGGCAGAGCTTGCGCACCCCATTGAGCTGGGGGAGCCGCCGTGGCACAGGACACGCAGTGCTGGGGACTTGTATAAACCAGAACAGCACGTTGTGGAAAGGGGGGAGGAGATGGGGAGCAGGGCAGCTGACCAGGCTTGTCCAGATTGTCTTCCTCCAGCCTGGAAGGAAGCACGTTGTGCGGGTGTGCTGGAGTTTGACAGGAAGCTTTGCTCAGTGAGTTTGCTGCTCTGTAAATTGGCACAGAGTAAAACTTTGCTCTAAGGACTGAAAATCCTAACTCAGGATGTCCTTCATTTCAGTGTGTTGTTACATGCTGTGATTCCAGGTGACCAATAGTACCTATTTGCTTCAGACAATTTGAGATACTGAGTTAAACGTTGACTTATTCTTGATTCTGTGGTGCTACCTAAGTAGTATGTGTGACCAGACCCATTAGGACCTGCTGGCTGAGAAGGAAGAAACCCAGTTCATGTAGTGTGTCATGTGTGTTCTGTGGTAAGAGGCATAGGAGAAAGGAAACTTTACATTTGCTTTAGTTGGATACTCTTTGATTTTGACTTTGGATGTGTTTTTACAGCATTTTTTCTGAAAGGGGTTGTTTGCAGACCCACCAAACAGAAATGCTGTTGCTTTTATAAGCTTTCTTTTGATGGCTTTGAAATTCTCACTTCTCTGCTGCTTGTTTGTTTAATATATATAATTTATTTATTTAAAAGGCTTCAGATATTTTTTCAACAGGAGTTTGCAATCAAACACAAACCAGCATTCACTGAGCTTGGAAAAGATGCTTTACAAAGAAGTTATTTCTCTTTAATGAGAACGTATTTATGGCAGTGTTTTGGCTGTGTATGTAAATTAGACTGTGAGCTGCTGACTTTAGATGTGCTTGCTCACTTCTAGAAGAACTTTGCTGCAGAAGGTTTGCTTAGCAATGTGGCTTCAATAGTCTGGGTGCAAAGGTTCAGCAGCACAAGAGGTTTTACTTTAAAAGTTGTTTCCATCTGGTTTAGGAACTCTAACCCACCCTCTCTTCAGGGTTTAATCCTCTCAAGGTTTAAAGGGAGCAATCTTGCATTGATTTTTCATGGCACTGTGGAGGGGGTGCACGTGTTTCCATCTGTCATCTCTCCTAACATTTGGAAGACTGCTGTGCTCTGCAGGGCTATGCTGTCTACCCTTGTAAGGAGGATGCTTGCCTGTTTCTGACTTGGTTCCTTCGCTTTGGGAGTCCTGTGCAGTGGGTTTTGGTCTTGTTTGTCTGAAAGTTTAGTGTGAAATTGCTCATGGTCACCTACACCCAGGAAATGGTACTGGAGAAAACCCTGGTAAAGTAATCTGGTCGCTTGGCTTTCTCCTGGCTCAGGTTTCTGAGTCATTCCTGCTGCTGGGCGAGAGCACTGCGAACAGAACTAATACTCTGCACAATGGGGTTCTGACTTGTTTCAGCTTCTTTGCTGTTGTGACCCCTCCTAAAACAGGGACTTCATTGTCCAGAGGAACTCAGACAGGGAGTCCTCTGCCTGGAGCAGTGTGTGATGCAGAGAGAGGCTGCTTTTCTTGTTGCTCTATTTCCATGGAAAGGCTGGACTATGTGCTGTCTTTAGCTCCTTTGTCCCTCAGTGGGAGAGGTCAATTTATCCCAAGTATTCAGCTGCCCTCATGGTTAAAATTGATCCTCCGACACCATCTCTACCACTAGAGAAAGAAATAGGTAACCTCTCATACATCATCTTTAACTCTGTCTCTCTACCTGTTCGTTCCCAGGGAATCATGATACTTCAGTTTCTCCAGACCCTATTTTCTCTCACCTCTTCCCCCTTGAAGTGGATTTATTATATGGAACAGGTTGTGAAACTGCAGGAATGACGGATAAAATTGTGACCTCTGGCAGGAAACAAGGAGTAATAGTGCACTTCTGGTTAGATCAGAGTTGTTTTCCTGATCTACTGCTAAGACAGATGTATATAAATTCCTTAGATCTGTGCAGCTGGAGTGGGGAGAAAGCCCTTCCATGGCCACAAACCAGATCTGTTTGAATCGAACTAATGTGTTAGTTCTGTTATCCAGGATCTGCTGCAGCTTTAGAGATAGCCAGAACAGATTCTGAATTCAGCTGTGCCGTGCTGGTGGAAAATCAGTGTGAGTGAATAGGATCTCTGCTCCCAGTTTCCTGCTCTGCTCAGGCTGCGCCTCCCGCTCTTTGTGTACTGATCCTGTGTGTCCCTTTTTGTCTGAGGCGGAAGCTGTTAATGAAGATGCTGTTCTACTCCAGCTGCTCAAAGTGAGATACTGTCTGTGGGAAGCTTCTCTGGGCTACGATAACAAGAGAGGGTTTGGGGAACGAGTTTCTTGCTCACTTCAGCCTGTCCTAACTTAGGTTTAATAACAAGCCCTGGAAGTACAGGTTGTTACGAGTGCTGAGCTATAATATTTTAAAGTACTACAGAGGGAACTGAGGAGACCTCTGGGTCCTGTTCTTGTTTCAGCATTTGTAAAATCTTGCCTCGCATCTCATCCAGTTTCAGATGGCAGCCAAAAATAGTGATTCCCAGCTTCCCCCATTTCGTGTGTGCTTGCTGCTGATTTGGTGACTGTCAGGCTCCAGGGTGAATTGGTTCAAATTTCAGACCTTTTGGAAAACCAGCCCTTTCCCTCAAACTGAACAAATGATTTGCCATTGGATCAGTAAGCTGAACTGTCTCGCCTTGTGGCAAGAAAACTAGATCCAGTGTGAGCAGTGGCACAACTCCTTTCCAGTTCGGGCTGAAGTTAAAAGGGTTGGGGAGAAAGTGGAAGTTGTGTTTTCAAGTTGGTTTAACTTGATTTTACCCAAAGCCTCAAAAAAAGGCCCCAACTGTTGGCATATTGTTTCTCCATCTGCAAAGTAGGGATAATGGCTCCTTACCTGCAAAGGTTAATGTTTGGTGAGATCTGTGTGCTTCTGAGATGCTTCCAGCTGAATATATCAGAATAGCAACTCTTCCAAGCTGTTCTGGTCCCTGTTGCTGGAATAGCTTACAGTGGCAAGTTTGAATTAGATTGATAAGTTTTTATACCCTTCTCAGCCCTGTCTAATGTTCCTTCTCTGCCTTTCTGATTGCTCATCCTTTCTTCATCCTCTGTTATGACAGGCTGTGAGTAGGGAGAAAAGATTTCCTTTCCCTTCCAAGTTCCCCACAATAGTTCTACTCTAGTCTTTCCCTTTACCACAGAGCATCATGAAGTCATTCAAAGAATGTAGTGTGCTAAAGATATACCATAAAAATAGGAGGTGGGTGATGACTTTCTCATATCACTCAGCTATTTTTCCCATTTGTGTTTATTCTCATTGCAAATGGCCCCAGAGCAGCAGAAACCAGCTGCCTGGGACAATCTCCCTTGATTGACTGGTGTCAAAATCCACACTTTCTCTTTGGTATATGTTTTTCAATCCTGATGAAGCAAACAAAATAGAAACGGCAACTGGGGTGCTGTGGAAGAAGTGCTGGTGTTTCAGTTACGGGAGCTTGAGTCCCTGAGGTTATGTGTTTGTGCTGTTCAGGAGTTTGGTAAGCTCTTTTGCTGCTCAAATCAATGCAGCTTTTTCTTTTAGCAGACAGTAATTATTCTGCATTTACATGGGAAATCTATCAAAGTAGCTTGAGCCAACTATAAGCTGAGGATCCAAGAGAACTTATGGCAAGCCACAGGGGGAGGCAGCCTGCATTGTTATTGCTTGGCTCCTTTTTCCCTGTGCTGGACTGTCTGTACACTGTGAACAAGTTCAGTTCAAGTTATTTAAATGGTGATGAGGTAGGCATGCCACTTCTTACAGTGTTCTTGTTATGTGCAAGTTTGGTATAGATGGCTTTGCTGGGTGAGCTAGAGTACGTCTGGCTGGCAGCACACAGTGGAGCGTAGCTTGAGTTCTTGAGTTTATTGCACGTGTCTAAACCTCTAACATTTTGCAAGTGATGTGAAGAACATAAAAAACTAAATGGCACTCCAGGGAATAAACTTTCTGAATGACACTTTGTGTGGGGAATTGTGCTTTAAATGGGTCAGCTATAAATCAAACTCTATGGGGTCTCCAGGAATAAACCAGTCCCATGTTTTTGTCACAAAATGGAGCTGGCAGACAGAATTAATCTGTCTGTCTAGACGCTTGATAACGTCTTGCTTTATTTCTATCACTGAAGAGCAAGGTGAGCACAGAATTTCACTGTGCTGGTGGGAAGGTTGTGGTTGTTCAATGACTGGGATTTTCTAAAAGCAGAAGAGCGACAGTAAAAGCCAGAAGTAGAAAAGGTCATTGTCAAGAGGGCTGTAAATGATTTGCCATGGATTAGGGGCGTAATACTCCCATGTTCTGCCCTCCTTCATGGTTCTAAACAAGCTCAAGGTTTCTTTCTGAAGAGGTTTCTTTTGGGCAGGAGACTAATTTCAGCTGGCTCAGACAGAAGAGCCTAAGGTTAACTCCATGTCACTTGAGCTTACTGGCGCCCTGTGAGTAAGGTGATGGCCTGGCTGCTCTTCTCTGCTGCTCATCTTGTTTGACCATCACTTGTGTCTGCTGCTTCCAGTTCTTTACCACCATCTGCATTGGGACTCAGGGTTTTGGTTGCTGCTGGCAAATTACCGCTTTTGGGCAGAGGTGTCCCACAAGAGTGAGATGCCTACAAGCAGTGCTTCTGGTTTGCAGCTCTCCCTGTTGTTCATTGTGGTTTATGAGGGAGACTCCTTGGGCTGTGTAGGTCTGGTGAGGCAGCATGATACACAGCTGGAACTATTCTGCCTGGCTGCAAGCAGCTCCAGCAGTTAGACAGGATCCCTGCAGAGAGCGGGAGCGCTGGGGGAGGGAGTGAAATGCCATTTCACCAACGTCATGAAATCTCTTATCAGTGGCCAACTCAGTGTTGTGGGTGGGTGAGCAGCATTGGCCAGAAGAAGCTGCCTTTTATTTGTGCTGTGAAATGTGAGGAGCTCAGTGCTGTCAGGCTGGGAGCTGTGGAGTTTGGGATGAATGTGTCAGTCAGGTTCTTAGAACCCTAAGCTTGTAGTTTTCGATCTCTCCTGCTGGTGCTTAATCTGAGATTTGCTACTTGCCTGTCTTGAGCAGTTCCCTTGGGCAGTGCCTCACAAGCGCAGCTGCTCTGGCACGCTGCTCCCTACTTCTTAATTCCTTAAATCCTGTGCCTCCAGCACCTTCTGCCTTGGGATCATGCTTAAAAGCCTTGGCCGTGCGAGCTAGGAATAAAATCTGTTTGGTTGACATTCATTTTTCTGTAGGAGTTGGTGAAGATTTGTTTGTTGTTGTTTGATTCAGTTGTTGGCTGCTACTTTACCATCAAATGTGAGGGAGAAAGCTACCTGAAGCAGGTCACACGGTGCACCCCTTACGGTGGTGGGACATTCGGAGACCTTCGAGGCTGGCTGGATCTGATGGAGTCCCCTGATGACATTACTTAGGTCTGAAAAACGCTGTACATGGAATGGAATGGCCAGCGCCGTGTGAGGTGTTCAGTGCCACTTCCTCTCCTCTGGAGCACTGTCCCTCTGGTGTGATCCTGCTGTTGCAGTTGGGAAGCTGCTGGGGAGGAGGGTTGAAGGGAAGGGGCTGGGGGTGGTGCAGGGAGGAAGCTTTATGTAATTCTTGGCTGGCTTGTGAGTAATTGTTTTAATGCAATGGAATGCAGTGTATTCAGTGCTTGCTTGGCAGAAACTGCGATTATTTTCTATTTGGGGGGGGAGTTGGAGTTAGTCTATTTTCCAGCTGCTTTAAGCAGTCAGGCTTGGGGTTGTGGCAGAGATAGGGATGGAATATTGTTCTCAGCAAGGAGGCAGTTACACTGCTCTGTGTGTGTGGGAAGTTGTCTTTGTACATTCAGTGTGTAAGTGGAAAGCCTGGTCCCTCTGTGTCTCTGTGGGTTGGGAATGCCAGCATGGTTCTGAAGCGGATCAAATGCATTTTGAAGCACCCAACAGTGCTAGGACAGTAGTGATGTGGGTAGGTATGTGTTCATCGAGGTACCTGACAGGAAAATGAATCAATTTTCCACCCTGCCCTACTTCAGGGTGTAGCAGGGAAGGAAGAAGGTGATGAGTTGAGACAAAGAAGTCAACTTAATTTTCAGCAAAGCAGAAATGTAGGGGCTGGGAATCTTGACTAGTGCAAAATACTGTCTCCAGTTGTCTCAGATGATTGTTGGCTTTTATCACAGGACGTGGTGGAGGAACAGCCATGCTGAGCAACCTTTCTGAGAAAGTAATTTGAAGGATTTATTTCATGTACCTATGAAGGGGAAGTTTATTCTCATGCTGCTTCTATTTCAGTGTTGCTGGCATTTCCATTTTTGGTCAGTGCTGGAGGTTGGTTTCTCTTACTCATCTTTACCTCTCAGAAACCTACTTTCTCTTTGGTCTTTGGTTTTTAATTGCAGTTTTCCCTTGTCATGAGCTCTCTTGTGAGTAAAACAGCCTTCAGTTGATAGAGTTTTCCTTTGCCTTGTAAGAAAACAACAACCTCTGTGCAGGGCACTGGGATGAAGAAGCTGTCATGCGTTTAATTGCTTTAGTAATACTGCTCTTGGTAAAAAGAAATCCTCACTGTTCCTCTTGCTGTTGATGAAATAAGCAGGAGACTTGTGACTAATACTTCTGTCCCAGTGCCAGATGATAGGTGGAATGACAGGTCATGTACCTTCTCACAGTAGGAAGAGATTAAACTTCCATGTTCTCCAGCTCTGACTGGCTACAATATATCCCAGTTCTAAAAACGTTAGTTTTCTGGCTGGCTTTAACAATTTCCTTTCTTTCAGTGGGCCTCTATCATGACATTGTGAAACTCTTGAACCACATTCTTCTGCCAATGCTTAACAGACAAAACAGCAAAGCAGAGCTCTAGAGCTTGAAGAGCCACCAGCGATCTCCATCAAATTACCACCCACATCTTCTCCCTAAGTAGACTGGGGACCAGTTCCCGCATTCATTTCTGAAACATTGTCTTCTCTTTGTTCCCAGAAGCTGCTTTTAAAGTAAAAAGCTGCTGCTTTAATCAGATTTTTGACCACATGCTACTTGCCCCCTTGTACTCTGTTGTCTCAGAGACATTGCTCACTATCTGTAATTACTTGGGTTATCTTTTAGTAGAATGCTCATCAGATTGAAAGCTTTCTTGTAAAGCTTTGTGCCTGTTACACTTAGAAGTAGCACTAAGACCCATAGGACTGGAAAATGTTGACTATTCCGTTGTCATTTTCCCTGCCCTGCTTTGTGAGTTTACATTGTACTTTTGGCAGTGCCTTGAGTAAAGTAAGTTGCTGGTGGTGACTTACACTTTTTGGCTTATAAAGAGTTTGGTGTTGCTTCCAAGTCTGCTCTCACCCTCTGGTGCAGAGGACCCTTGAATATCCACCATTTTGAGAGTACTTTTATAGTAATTAGGTTTTTAGCAGGCAGTTAAACCATGTACCACGTTGGACAAAACCTCCTCTTTCAGAAGAGGGAAACAACTCACCTCAGAGTGGTTGGCAGGTCAAACCAGTGGGTCTTTTTTTAACTTGTCTTTATTTATATCTCAACCTATGCTAATATATATACACTAACCTTTCATTTGGCATCCTTGGTATCTGGATGAGATTTGCTGGGACTTCATTTCGTCTTCTAGGCCCAGGCTTTTGAAACTTGAGATACCTTGGGTTTTAAGGCTGGATTTGCATTTGTTGAAGGTTCTTTGCATTTATTCTCTTGGGAGATGTGCTTCTTACTTACTGAATGGGAAATTGCTGGAATTAATGAAAAAATATTCTCTTGAAGGACTAAAATGTCTCTAGTCTGTATTCTGATTTCCTATTTAAGAGCCTTCAGTATAGGAATGGCTCAGGTAGACTGTACAAGATACGGTTTTAATTGCACTTGTTCTTACGATTGTAGCGTCTCTTTAGTGTCCCCATTCTTTATGGCTGGAATTCTCCTTTTGCTGGTAGCTGGAGCATTCTACATCTCATGGGCAGAATTTGTGCTCCTAATGCTTTTAATGAATTCAGAATTTATACTAATATTTCTGTCCTTCATTTCATCATCTTTATGCGTGTCTCAGATTCTGTAACTGGCACTTTGCCTGGACGGGTCTATATTCAGATCTGTTTATGCTGCTTGGATAGGGTTTCCACTGTTTAAAAGATGCTATTCCTCCCCTCCACCCCAGAGTTTCATGTCTGCTCTTGCATAACCATGTGAATCCTCCCTTCCCTTTATTGGTTATAGGGTCCACATGCTTTCCTGTTTCTGTGACTTTTTAAAAGGCAGATAATTAACTTAGAATGTGCCAGCTCTGACAGTATTTTGTCTCTGCCTGTGCCCAAACCCATTCTTACATCTGCAGATGGGTAGGATCGTAGTAATCTTTAGCAGTCTTACTACTGACTGTGGTTATCTGTGGGGCAAAGGTGAGATGCTGGGCTGTCAGAGGTGGGGCTCTGCTGGCAGCTGAGTCAATACAGTGGCTTGCTGCTGCTGAAAGAGGGGGTGGCTTTACTTTCACTCACCCTTACCCCTTTCCAGCTCCCTTGACTGGCTGTTTGGACATACCCACTCCTTCTTCCTGCTTGCTGTGCTCGTTTCTAACCCAAAAGAAAGCGGGCAAGTGTTTCGGCTGTGTGTATATTCTCTCAAACTGGTTCACAGAGGGGTCTTGTGAGAGCCAGAGCCTGCACAAGTGAAGTGGCAGCAGCACATGTCTGGAAGAGGGAATAAAACCTTTCCATTTTTGGCAGTGGTGAACTGTTAACTTGCCTTTCTGCATCTTGTGAAACTGTATCCTTAAGGGTGCACACTGTCCAGTGGAGCTCATGGGCTCTTGTCCTGTGTGAATCCTGAGGTAACGTTTTCCTTCCCTAGATGAGAGAAAAGCAGCAGTTACCAAATTCTCTCCCAGAGATGAGTGTTCTGAAGCTGTTGTAAGGTGTGTTCCGAGGTGCTCAAACTTAAACACTTGTCATTTCCACCTGTGGGCTCTGGAGCACAAGCAAGCGTTGCTGTTGCCCAAAGATTTGGAAACCACTGCTGTGTGTTCACGCTGTTCTGATTTGCCACTGCTTATGGCACTAAGCTACTGCTTAGAAGCTGCTCAAAAGGATTATCCAGACTGGGTTAGTGTGTGTTGTAACGTCAGTGCTGCTTATGACAACTTTCAGTTCAAGTCATAGAATCATAGAATCATAGAATAGTTAGGGTGGAAAGGACGTTAAGATCATCTAGTTCCAACCCCCCTGCCATGGGCAGGGACACCTCACACTAAACCAGACCCAACTGCTTGCAGTTACGCAAATCTCAACTAAATACAGCCCACCCAGGGCTTAAAAAATGCCCTTTCTACCCTTATTAATGTGAGCATGTAAAGAGTTGTAGTAGCTGGGTGCCGCACACCTCTGCACTTGGCAGTTTTTCTTCAAGTCCTGCAGCCCAGAGGCCAGCACACAGATGATGGCAGTGGTTTTCCTCTGCTCTCCTTGCAATCATTACCATTCCTTGCCTCTCTGTTTTCCAGAAAAGCATGAGGACACATTGCCCTGTTCAGGTTTCCAGCAAGCATACCTGAAGGAACAGAGCTCCTCTGAGGGAGGAGACCCATGACTTTCTTCCCCAGCGGCTCTGTGTGCTGCTAGGGAAGAATAGTTTACCTGTTCATTGTACAAGCAGGCAAACCGACTTTAGGCGAGGTATTAATTATATCGTATAGACCTGATGTACTTGGAGGGAGCAGCACAGGTTTGGAGTGGCATCTGCTGTAGCAAAATTATAGGGTATGATAAACTAGCCAGCACTGTGATGCTCTTACTGCTGTTTCCATGAGTGTTTGCCCGACTGATCAACCAATGGACTAGAAATGTCTCAAACCCTGAGCTTCTGTTTATTCTCTTTAGCAGAGCTGTGGTTTAAAATCTATACTATCTTGCTTCCTGCTGTTTCTCTAGCCATCCTTGGACTCTTTGCTCTGTTTAATGGAAGTCTCCTTTGTACTAGATTTGTTAGATGTTTGTGAAATGACAGTGTGCGCTGTGTTCTGACCTAGTGAGTAGCTATGTGGTGATGTAGCAGGAAGGGTCTGGTTCCTCAGATAGCTGGCTTGGCTGAGCCCCTCTTCCTGTAGGAATAAAGGGAGTTGGTATTTTGACCAG
This sequence comes from Melopsittacus undulatus, assembly GCF_012275295.1. NCBI lineage: Eukaryota > Metazoa > Chordata > Aves > Psittaciformes > Psittaculidae > Melopsittacus > Melopsittacus undulatus. The sequence goes on along the minus strand of NC_047538.1, from coordinate 11,958,403 downwards.
AGGCCTTGGCCCTGGGAAATTGTCCCTGAGGAGTCAGTTCAGTGGCTGCTTGTTTGGTTTCCATGAACATTTTTGTTGTTGTTTTGGCAGTTTCCAGAAACTTTGAGGGAAGCAGCAGCAAATAAAAATCCTTACAAGATACATGAGGAGGGTTAACTTGCTACTTCATGAATGTAAAGATACATAGAGGGTGAAATAATATGGATAAATAGAGGACTAAAAAGGTTAGTGCACTGGTGACTAAGTTTTATATATCTGTTATTTTTTCCCATCTAGGAAGGTGGCTGAAGGCAGCCCAGGGCAGTACTGAGGTGGAATAAACTGCGTAGTTGCTTGTGTAAAACATTGACACTCACTCCAAGCTGTGCTTTCCACCAGGCTCAACCAGGATCCATTTCTCTCTGGTTCTTGTTCCTGCGTTGCTGTGTTTGAACAGAGCTAATGTCCTTTACTTTTTGGCTGAGCCAACTCACCTCTCCCTCCCAGCCACACTTAGGTCAATATTGGCCATTTGCTAATAGCTTTGTCTGGGACTTCCTGGAAACGCCTGAAGATCCATTTGCTGTCAGGCAGAGATCAGGAATAGATCTTGCACAAAAGGAGCTGTCACTTGACAGAGAGGACCATCAGAGGCTGTACTTGCATCCTTGGAGACCAAAGCTGTTTCCAATTTGGCTGTTGACACACAGGGAGAGAATGGAGACTCTCTAATTTGTGCAGATTGTTGTTCCTTGTAATGTTTCACAGGGCTAACTATAACTGCCTGTAGGAACACCAGAGTGCTTCCAAAAGGAGTGGGTTCTGACTAAAGACTCGGCAGCAGGTGGAGTTCATTCATAGCAGGCTGCGGATCCAGACTGGGAAATTCCAACTTCAGTATTTTTAGTACAGGGCTGAGAGTCAGACTTGCTTTCTGTTCTGATAGAACGTGACTTGCCGTGTTGTGCTGGCTGCCTATCAGTTCTGCATTTCTGAAAGGTAGAGGGTTTATTTTTGTGCTGTCAGGGGGTGTGAATGTGAATTTAGGGTAAGGATTCTGGTCTGTGATCCCCATTGGAATTCAGGTGCAGTGCCTGTAGCCTTTACTACCTATAGTTGCTGCAGGCCACAGCCTGTTCCATCAATATAAAATGGAATACGTGGAGGTTTTGGTTTAGGGTGTGGAGCTGTCGACTGCTATGACTGAAAAACGTGGTTGCAAATGGCTTCCCCTCTGTGGTTAGTGCTGTAACTTGTGGGTGGGACACTCATCTGAGGACAGCACTACTGCAGTCACGGTGGTCTGAATCACTGGAGGTCAAGAGCTGGAGTTGTGGCTGGTTGAGTCCGTATGAAGCGTTTTACATATCACAAACTTCTCTTGTGCAATCTCCAATTTGTCTGTCCCATAAACCAGTAAAAACAAAACCAGATCCTGGCTTTGTGCTCTTAAACATCGTACAAGCATTGAGATTAGCTCAGCCCGCTGCTTTTGCGTGCGCTGTGTCACAGGATGTGCTGGAGCTCTGACTTGCAAAGCCTTTACAAACTTCCTGACCCTCCTGGAGACTGTTCATAGAGCACTGGAAGAATGTTTTTGACCAAGCTGATCTGTCTTTAGTAATTGTTTCCTGTTGTTCAGGACTCGGTTTGAGAGTACTGAGAATCCTGATAGAGAGGAACCACGGAAGGGATTTTCTCTTCCCACAGCTCCGGGTTGTCTGACTGTGGATCGCAATAGGGGGCATTCGAGGCTTGTGTAGCTGGGGATCTGGCATTCTCAGAAGCCTTTGGTAGCTGAGAAGCTGAAAACATTTGTTTAGTAAGCTGGAACATGACCTCAGTTGAAGGCAGCAGGTCTTAGCACAGGGTGTTTTTTCCTGGCATGAGCTGTTTGCTCCTCAGGACCATAAACAGAGGGAAGTAAATATAAGACGTCGCTTTTCACTTCAAGTGTGGAGAAAGCCATGCTATAAAAAAGAGGATGCTGTATATGACAGGAAATAACTCTTCCCTCCCCCCTCCCCAGCACTTTCTGGAAATGAGAACTGAACAGGGGGACACACCTTTGGGAGGGAGAAGGCTTTGAAACCAGAGATGCCACAGTGCTGTTACCGAGTTCAAGTACTCCTCTTGGATGGAGGCCGTATGTGAAGAACACAACAGCCAACTTAAGCTGGATTGTATGGCTCTGCCTTGCTCTGTGCTGTCTTTAAATCTTCAGTGCCAGTAAGGATTTGTTCTTCCTGGTGTTCCTGTTGACAGCTGCTGAAAGTGATAGCCATGGCAGTGGAGTGGACAGCTTAGGTTAGTTTGAAGAATCTGAAAAGGCTGTGCTTGGTTTAGCAGCAAGCAAAATAAAACCTATTCAAGCTGTATTTTCTTTGGACGTGGGTCTGGTAACCTCACTGGCTGGGGTTTATTGAAACATTTTTTGTTCTGTTTTTCTGGGGCAACAGGTACATCCTTCTGAAAGGAGATGGTCCTTAAATCACCAATCACCTCCAGTGGGAGGATGCTCAGCAAACCTATAACACATTGAGGAACATTTCTTGATGACCATGTAAGCAGTTCTGTGCCTTGTGGGACTTCCATTGTCTCAGCCATCTTGTGAACTATTCTGAGTGAGCAGAAAGAGGATGAAAGCTTTTCTGAGGAAGTTGGAGGAAGGCAGAATGACTGTGTGTGTCTTTGTTGTAGGTGGGAGCTCATGTCTCTGGGCCCATTTGAGCTGGGGTCTGGTTTAGTGTTCAAGAGCTAAGTGGAAAAACTCTGGTCCTCTAGGAAAATCTTTTGTGGTTCCTTCACACAGCTTGGACTGTAGGGCAGAGAGATTTGTTGTTTCATCCAGGAAACTGTGCTGACTCAGATCTTTGAGGCAGTTGCAGCGTGTCTCAGCCTGTGTGCTGTCTTGATGATCCCATGCCCTATGGGTCTGGTTAGGATAAGGTTACCTTCCTGCCAACTCAGTGATGTGACCAGTTGAAGGATTTCTCAGCCTGTTGCATCAAAGATGACAAGAGGTGCGTCTGAGATGTTCACTCAAGGAATGGTGCTGGGATTCTCAGGGACTGATGGTGTCAAGCTGCAGACTGCTGAGCTGGTTTCTCACAGGGTCTCTGTGCCCTTGAAAGCCTTACTGCTGAGTTACATAGGAACTAGCAGACCCCTTGTGATGCTGGCACCCTCACCATGCTGACGAATGCACCATTGCCAAGGTTATAGGGCAGGTCTGGGATTCAGTGAAATTCTTGTGTTAATTTGAAAGGAAGCAGTGTGGCCAATTCCAGGAAGGATCCTGCAGTGACCTTCATGGCTTTCCAGCACATGGACAAATAACCCTCTTGCCCCCTCCAAGGGATCCAGTGGAAGGTCTGAGCTCATGTGATGGCTTCTAGTGGATTTTGTGGCATTCAGAATTGGCTCATTTTCAAAGTTTTATAGATGGGAGTAGTCTCTGTTGAAAGCTAACTCTTCATCTGAGTGGGATAAATGAGATAGCACCATCACGTATGGTCCATCATGTATGCAGCCCTGCTGATGCAACCATATCACAATTCCAGGGCTGCAAAGCCAAACACAGTGTCAATGTACGCTCAGGTGGAGGTGGCTGGTAGCGGTGAGGGATGTCTCCAGAATTCAGGAGCGTTTCCATTTGTGCTACCTGCTGCTTGCTGCTTTTCAGGCTGCAGGTTTTCTGGGCTGCATCTGAGATGTAGATTAGTTGTGGGATTTGGGCAGGAGGATTGGTGGTTTCTTTCAGATGGCCTGGGGCTGGACGGGGCTTTTAGAGTTTGTGTCCTGGCCTGTTTTGGAGGTAAAAGCACAGTATTTCCTAAAGGAGAAGTTTGATTCACTCACTTCACTTAGACAAGGGCTAAATTCTGGCACTGGTCTCTTTAAAACATTTTCTAAAAGCTGCTTAAGTCATAGAGTGGCTGGAGCTGTGCTTCCAAGAAATGTAATGAGTTTATCTAAAAAACCACGCCAACAGCCCAGCAAACGTCTGCTGGGTTAGTGAGCTGAATTGGTTCAGAGAGTGTCTGATGATCAGGGTGAGTTCCAGGGTCTGCATGCTGGGAAAGCGGGGATCCTGGAGCCCTTCCCTTACACTGGCAGCATATGGTGGTGTCAGCTCTGCTGAAACTGCAGCCAGAACACTCAGAGGGTTTGCATTGCACCCCCCAATGTGCAGTGAGCAGTTATTGATAAGCAGTTACTGAAACTGCATTGAACAGGCTGTATTTGTGCACTGTTTTACAGCCCTGTGCCTGGGGTGGTAGTAGTGCCTGTTAGTTGTGACTGCTTAGTTGGTGACAAGCTCTAGAATCAAGTCTTCAGTTTGGATCTTGGTGCTTGGGACAGGAAACCACAGTGATTGCTGCAGCTGATTGTGCAGACCACATCTCACAGTGCAGTGTCTTGTCTTTGTTTAGATATTTGCTGACAGTGGTCAGAGCTGGATGCAGGGGCAGCTGCGCTGAGGGAAGCTAACTGGTTTGGCTGCCTGTATTGGAGTTATGGCATAGATAGGATTCATGGTGGCTGCCATCACGTGATTTTGAAAGCAGTTCTGTCTGTCATGGGATGAATTCTTGTTTAGTTAGTCTCTGCAGCCTAGTGTAGTTGGGCATAACAACTATTAGATGGTTGTCTTTGCTGGTAAGCTTTTCTGAAGCACGCACACAACTTTGTAAATCAGTGCCACAAATGCATAGTCTTGCTTATTCTAAGGGGCAGTATTGGTTTCAAAGAACAGAGAAGCTTCAGGGGTTTTGTGGATATGATATTGTCTTTTGTTGAAGTTGTCTGTTGAACCATAGCATGTATTGATACTAGTCTGGGTATTTTTTGTTGAGCAATGACGCGAGGCATGACTTACACCAATACCTTGATAACGGCAAAGCAGAAGGCTTCAAATGAACATCAGTCACTGCAATACATTAAACAAGTAACTACATGATTTTTTGGCCATGTAATCTGAAGTTCCTCTAGGCAGGTCTGTGAAGTAAAAATACCAGTGTTTGCCTTGTACTGGGCCTCCAGCCGTGGTTAGGTCTGGCAGATGACTTAACTTTTGTGCCTAGAGTTGTTCTGTATCTTAAACAACAACCTGTCCCTGCTTCACAAGAGAGCTGGGACCTGTTGTGTGTCCTGCATTCGAACTACCAGCTTGGTTACAGTTTGGGGAACTTTTAAATGTCTCCTTCTAAAATGGTTTGGAAAGCAAGTCAAGCTGTTTGACGTGCTTTCCATACATGTGAACCAGAGAACTTCAGGATTTTAAGAGCATCTAACTGCACTTCAGGTTTTTAAGGTCTTACTTTGAATACACTCTTTGTATTTTATTGCTTTTGCAGTCTCTGGTCTTTTTGCATTGAAAAACATTGATGAGAATATAACGCCTTAAGAGCCTCGTACTACATTTTTTTCACCTGGAAGTCGGTGCTGCTGTCACCTGTTTGTTCATGGTTTTCCTGTTCCTGATAATGCTCTTCCATGTTGCTGAGAAAAGTCAAAGCATCTGCTAAAACAGGGAATTCCTGTCATCAGTGTTTCTCTCTGGGGCTTCCCACCCCTTTCAGACTCCAGCTCAAGGGCAGTGAGAAGCTCTGTAGTAAGGCTCCAACAAGTCTCTTGGATGCAGCTCTGCTAGAGCATTGCAAATGTTTCTTTTGAACGGCTATTTAACAGGATAAATATACCCAAGCTCCCCATTCCTCTGCAGTTACTCACAGTGTAAAAATGCCTTGCCAGGGATTGGGTTACCGCTCCAAGCTGTCTCCCTATATGTGAGCTGGAGTTGTATTTACTCCTGGAGGTGGGGAGAAGACTTACTTGAGCCTAAGGAAGCTTTTAAAGTTTGGATTCCTGGATTTTGCAGAGGCTGCTCAGATGAGTTTGCAGGCTCAGGGTTCAGTTCTGGAGATGCAGAACTTTTAGGGGACAGACAAAATCAAGGATTTGAATTCAGCATCTTGCAGGTATTGAGGGAAAAGGACTGGAGAATGATGTGTTGTTCTGCAAGTGAGGGGTCTGCAATTTGTCTTACCCTGAGTGAGCCATGACTATCATGTAAAATCCATGTCCTCATTTAGACCTGCCCTTAGGGCTATCTTGCTTTTTATTTCCATTTGCCAATCCTCCGGGAACCTTCTGTTAAAGCCAGGAAAACCTGTAGCAGTTCTAGTTATTTGGGTAAATGGAGGTGTGGGGAACACCAGGGGAGGTGCAGACACTTGTTCTGTGCAGCTGCATTAGAGGGGATGCTGTACTTGGTTCTCAGCCATCTCACCCTGATCACCTGTGATCGCACCCATGGAGCTGTGCCTGGGCTGTCACATGTGGCAGTAGAGATGCTGGGGGAGATGGGACTCTGGTGGAAGACATCTGGCTCTGTGTGGTGGCTGGATGAAGAATCCTGTCTCCAGTGTCGCTCCCTTTCCAGATGTCCCATACAAGAAGCAGAGCTCCAGGCAATGTGCAGTTTGATGGATGTGCAGATGTGGCTTTGGGCTGTTGAAAATAAAAGGCTGATATCGGAGGCATTTGAAGTACTGTGCCTCAGTTATGCTTCCATTTCCTCCCCAGCAATACATGAGATGTAGAAAAGAATTTGACCCCCATCCTTTTGATCTGCTTACTCTGTTGATAATGCTCTGATTTGCTGTGTCAGCATGGCTTAATAGCACATCCTCAGTTCTTGAGAGAAATGAACTGCATATGGAAATCTGAGGTAGTTTGCTCTCTTTTGGCACTAATGCTGTCATTGTTGAGCTGACTGGATGTACTGTGTGTCTCTAGCCCTCACACAGGCTAGAGCTGTGCTGGACACGCAGTAGCAGAGGGCTTCTCCTTAACAGAGGAAAGCAAATGTAGATTTCTCTAAATTACCTTAGTTAAAATAAAAAAATCCTAGACTGCTTGTGAATAGAATAGTGGAAAACTATTTGCTGCTGGAGGAAAAAGGAGCATTAAAGAGCTGCTTGCTGCCAGGTGGCAAATGTGTGTTTGTTGATGCCTTGTCATGTAGGTTTTTCCACAATTAGTTCATGATGTGCTCTGCCTCCCTGTGCCACCTTAACCCAGGAGCATTTGGGAGATGAACAGAAGGCTCAGGAAGAGGGGAGTGAACAAGGTTTTGAAATGCATGGGGAGATACATGCAAATACCTTTCCTTTTTTAATAATTTCACTCTATTTAAGGGGGCTGAGTGTGGCTCACATTTATAGACGAGGGGTTGATGTGTGCATAAGTACAGAGGGGCCCTGTGTTATCCTTTGTATTGTACCTCGGAACTCTGTTGTGATCCCTACTGCTCTTTATCAGCCAAACCTTGGATGTGGGAAGCTGAAGAATGTGCCCCTGAGGCTGCACTGGGGTGTTTCTGCTGAAGGACACTGCGTTTGCAGGACAGCAAGTGCTGACATGCAGCGGTGGCAAAGGAGCCTGCGTCGGAGCCCCTGGAATGTGTGAGCTGCTCCTCGGCCTGACAGAGGTGTGGGCTGGGGAGATAGCGCAGGAATGTGCAGTGTGTAACTTGACAGATGATTACTGTCTTCAGTGCAGCTTGAGCTGGTAAATGGGATTTACCCAGAGGTACTGTCCTGCTCTTTCATCTTGCTGATTTTCTTGGTAAAAGGCGTTTTATTTTCTGAGCAGTTCAGTGCATTGGACATCAGCTGCAGAGGTCTTATCCCAAGCTGTCTAAATAACTAGCAGAGCTTTGGCAGATGCTGGGAACTACCTTGAAGCAATGTGTTTGCTATTAAGAGCAACATATACATATCTAATGTATATGCAAAGCTGTAGAAGGTGGTGTTTGAAGACCAGAATCTCAAGGACCTTATAGTTAACAATGATTTTTGGCAAAAGGAAGGCAAGGGAGAGAGGGGCTAACTAATGTACCTGGGCCTCCAGATGTCTTGGAATGCTCTATAGGAGTAAAGGTACCAAATGTGATACCATTCTTTAACTGTCCCTCCTCCACAGAAAAATCTGTGTAGAAAAACCACCTGAATGCAAACACAAATGTCCTCCCATGCCGGGGAGGATGTGGTTTTAGTGGCATCAATATGATTTCAGCTGAGTGTGTGGGTTGCCCAGTGTAGGGAGGAGGACTCAGTTCTTCTGTTCCTCAGTCTCATCTTTGCATGCGGTTTTACCCTGTACTTGACCAAATTGCCTGATCCCATGGACTACCCAGACATGGGCATCACATGCTGGGATGCACTGTGCTGCAGCAGAGAGTGAGTTAGGGTTTTATCAGCTGTGTGACTGCACCAGCATTGTGATGACAAGCGGGAGCACCTGGGTTGGTGGTTTAGCAAGTATCCCTCACTCTTCCACACCTCGCTGAGCAGCGTGCTGTTAATAGAGAGGAAAATACACATTTCTATACACACGGCCCATGTCTGTGGGTGGGTTGAGCCCTATTGAGTCTTTGGAAACTGAATTCTACTCCATGCACATGTCTGTGGGTTGTTAATAGCTTCTTATAATGGTGAGAGTGGAAGGAAGAGTGGTCCTGTGGAGGAGCAATGGCTTGGAGATCTAGTATAACCCTGTCTCTTTTACTTTATTGCCACAATATAGTTAAATCTGTTCTCTAGAGAGAAATGAATCTCTGATCTTTCAACCTGGGGAGACTGTGCCTCCTAGAGCTGAGTCTGTAGTATCCTAGGGAGTATTTGGGGCAGCAGCAGAACTGTGATGAGCTCAGTACATGTGCTTGTTTCCAGAGTGCTGGGTGACAGCTCCTGAGATCCTGCAGTTTGCTGGTGGAGGTGCAGCACATGTGGCACCGGCAGAAAACTCCTGTGTGCCTGAAACAGGGACAGGTTCTCAGCTCCACAGGGATGAACAAGTGAGCTGAAGGTACTGCCAAGCTGGCCATTGCTGCTGGGTTTCATCTGTCTGCCCATGGAAGGATGTGGTGGTGCCCTCTGATGGCTGGTGGTTGTAGGAGGATCCAGTCAGCTGCTTCCTTTGGGATGTGGGGGACTAACTGGTTGATTTACACCTCCTGCAGCACTGACCCTCAGGAGTTGCCTTGGGGAGGAACACTTCACTGCCCAATAAATCGATTGAACCTTTCCTATTTTGATGTATTTAATATTCTATTTAAGGAGCAGTCATTGTAGTGAGCTCAGTACTGCAATGTGAGGTGCAGCACTGCACAAGGCACAGCATCTTTCACAGAATCATAGGATCCCAGCCTGGTTTGGGTTGGAAGGGATCTTAAAGCTCATCCAGTTCCAGCCCCCCGCCATGGGCAGGGACACCTTCCACTGGAGCAGCTTGCTCCAAGCCCCATCCAACCTGACCAGGGTTGGGGCATCTTTGTTACAGTTCATCCCCTTACAGTTGTCTGGTCCCTTTTGGAAAGAAAGATAGAGAGCAGTGCATCTTTTTTCCATTAATAAATCCTATTTCCTTTCCCCCATCTCTTATTTCACTTTTTCTTCTGGTAACATTAAAAAGTTGCATAAATCCTAAATGAATGTACAGTGCTTTGGGACCTCTTGGGATGAGGCACTGCATGGAAAACAAAATGTTAATGGCTTTGGTTGGGTTTTGGTCCCTGGATGCAGAACTCCTTAGGGTTGACCTCCAAGGGAGTGATTTTGCAGCCTGTGCCTGGGGGTTGCAGTCACTCCCCTCTCCAGGGCAAAGCCCATGAGGTGGGATGGGCTGAGCGGGCTCTGTGCCACCACAGCTCTCAGCCTGCCCTCCCCAGGGAAGTTCTGCTGCCCCTGTTGGACCATTTGAACGGGCACAGCTTCCCAGTCCAGCAGAACTTGTGGGAACTGTGCCTGCTGATGGGGTTGGAGAACAGCGGCTGGGCAGCAACGGGCATGGGCATGGACATCAGTGGGAAAGACCCTCTGTCTGTCATGGCTGTGAGCAAGTGGGGTGTGGAAGGGTGGACCCTGGGTTTGCAGAACTTGGGGGCCAGCAAGCTCAAGGAGAGGTCCTTTGCCACCCCTCAAGCAGTGTGTGAGCTCCTGTCCTGCTCCTGGCCGTGCTTGCTCCTCCTGTCCCACCGGGTGGGTTGGTGCCTTCGCGCAGCTGCTTCAGTATCAGTTGTACAGCTGAAGTGCAGTTAGAGCAACCCAGTGATTCCTTTTCTCCTCCCTCCGCTTCCCATTCCTCAGCTCTGCCTTGTTTGCTCAAGTCAGGAAGGGGGAGGGTATGGGGGAAGTTAATCATTAAACAGTAATGTCTTCTCCTTAACTCCTTCACGACCTGGGGGCAGGCTGCTCCTGGTGTTTCCAGGCTGCTGCTCTTCTGCAGACGAGTAAAAGCAAACCAGTAAATGTAGCGGAGCTCCTCTCTTCTGTGCCGTTCCTAAACGTGTTGGTTTCCTGTCTGATGGTTCACTCAGCCCAGCACCGAGCCGAGGGGGTGAATTTTGTGGTGAGATGGTTACATCTGCCTGTCCTGCAGCAAGGGCTGGGGGTGGAGGGTGGAAGAGTGGTTTGGGTCCTCTCTGTAGGGCTGGAGGAGTCAGCACCCTCATGGGATTTTCACTTCCTGGTGGAGTTTGCTTTGCCTTTGTCATTGGTGGGGAGAAGCAAAAACCACACCTTCTGGGACAGCACTTCTCTTGGAGGTTCTGTGTGCGAAACCTCCAGTCATAGGACCTGCCTGGTGGAAGGAATTGCAGCTCTGCAGCAGTTTCCTTGAGGTATGTGCCTTTCACTCTGCATCCTCCAGCTGTTCTTTTGCTTAAAAAGATGAAGTTCATTTTTCCCCAGCTGCAGAAAACTTGTACCCCCCAGACAATCTGCTTCTGGGGTATTTTGGCCCCTCTAGGAAGATGCCTGTGGCTTAAATAATTTGGAGCATCTTTTTGACAAAATGAAAGGTGTATAGGGTTAATTTAACGCAGTGTTTGATTTGCTAATGGCTGTATTCTGTTTTCTGAGGGCAGGAACTCTTTTTGGTGTGTGTGATGCTTTGATTTGTCAAAGAGGGTGAATATAGAAGCAGCACCTTCCTCATCTTGCAGTGATGCTGTCCTCCATCTGACCCTTTAATATATTTTCTTCAAGGGTTTCTAAGTGCATTGGCTGGTGTGGTCTGCTCTGCTCAGGAAGTGGCTTTGAGCTGGCAGGTGCCCACTTGGAGATGATGGGCAGCCATTAGGGCAAGCATAAGGTGCTGGTCTGGTGTCACCTGATAACTTGCGCTCCTTGAGACCCTGGAGGAGGATGCTCTGTGATGGCTATGCTCTGGTTGAGCCCTCACACCCTAAACCTGACTGCAGGTACCGTGTGCAGGAGGGGAAAGACAAATCCTGCTAAGCCTGCCTGAAGACATCTGGGAGGGCAGGGAGATCCAGGGGGTTTCTGAGAGCCTCCTCTCCTCATTCTCATGAAGTTGAGTTACTGTTGTCTGGCTGAATTCCACATCTCCAAAGGGACCTGCCAGTTATGTCCTGATGCTCTTCTAATGAAGAGCACTGATGTCCTTAGTGAACCAGCTCCTCTACCAGCCTTGAAGAGGTGTGCAGCAGACTTGCTGCCCCAGCAGAAAGCCGGGCACCTGGCCAGCCAGCCTCTCCTTAGAAAGTGAGTGCAGGCTGGAGATTCCCACCAGGGACTGCAGTGGGCTCTGCAGTGTGGGCTCACAGGACAGGAGGTCCAACAAGTCAGGATATGCCTGTGAGTCACCATAGAGCAGTGCAGGGTTGGGAATGGGCAGAGGCCGGTGTGAGGGGAGCGATCTGGAAAGGTGGGAATACCTTTTCATGCCCTCCCTCTGAGGGGGGAGCATTTTTCCTGCTTTGAAATCCCTGAGCAGTGGTGTGACGTGGGTCCCTCTGCCTGGCATGAGTGACAGTGTTTGTAGCTGGTGGAAGCGTTGCTTCTCTTCAGGAATTTGTGAGCAGTCTCCACCCAGCAAGTTGAGAATTGTTGCCAGGAGAAGAAATGGTGTTTACCTGGCAGCCTTTGGGAGCACATTAACCGCTTGTGTGATGTATCCAGAGGGATTCTTGTTAGGAAAACCAAAGCACGTGCTCCTGCTGCACTGATGGACTCATTTGGAAGTTTCATGCTTCTTCCACTACCTTAGACTCTGGAGAAAACCCCTCCCGAGATCTTGTTTCCTGCACAAAGCAGTGCCTGCGGCCACGGTAAATGACTCTGATGATGTGGGGCCTGTAATTAGTCTGTGTCAATATCCTGTTGCCAGTAGATCTCTGTGCAGGTTTCTCCTAGGCTGCTCTGCTGCAGGGGCAGGGGGAATGCAGATCCCTGTTGTTGGGCAGTTTTGTGGTTAAGACAAAACTCCGAGGCTGACACAGGTTTTCTGGCTGCTTCCTTACCCCTCGGTGTTTTTGTTGCACAAGCAGTTGAGTTAACTCCTTCAGTCCTGGGCTGAAGGGGTGTTCTCCAGGGCATTTAGCGGATCACCCTAGACAAAAAGTCTTCCCAAAGACTTTCTGATACAGATATCCTGAATGGGAAGAAAGGAAAATCTGTAGTCCAGGATTTTACCTTACTGTTTTCCCCCTGCAGATGCCTTACTGGCGGACCTGGAATCCACCACCTCCCATATCTCCAAACGGCCAGTGTTTCTAACGGAGGAAACACCTTACTCCTATCCAACTGGAAACCACACATACCAGGAGATTGCTGTGCCACCTCCAGTGCCTCCACCACCTTCCAATGAGGCCCTGAACGGCACTGTGATTGACCCCTTAGATCAGTGGCAACCCAACGTGTCCAGATACGTCCACCAGCAAGTAAGTGCATGGGGAGGGTGCCTGCTTGTTTTGTTGGTGCAGTATCTCTCAAGGAAGTAGATGAGGGGAGAGAGTAGGAAGAAATGAGAATGAGTTTGGCTATGAACAGGGTGGGAAGATGGGGGGAGTGTGAGGTTTTAATAGACATAACTATTGAAACCCCTCATCATTGTTCCAACAAGATGGTGTGATGAGATTAGTGTTAGTCATCAGCCTTGTAGCCTGTGGGAAACAGACTGGGGCTTTCCAGCAGAGATCTGCGACTCATAGGCAAATTTGAAGCAAGTGGAGAACGGCTGTTCCTGTAGCTCATCTGATAGAGGCTGGCTTGGCTATAGAGCAGATGTTTTTGTCTGCTGCTGGGCTTTGTTCTGCCATGTCCATGTGTGTGTTTGCAGTGTAGTAGTGTATATATTTGCTTTGTATTCTCTGTTTCCAATGCAAATCTCATTTCCACAGCCTCAGTCCCAGTCTCCTATATACAGCTGTAGTGCCAAAAGCTCCAGTGCCTCTGTTCCTAGAGACGGACTGAGCTCTCCTTCTCCCCGTGCCAGTGAAGAGGAACACGTCTACAGGTATCTAGCCTTGTTAAGAGATAAGTCTGACTTACAACTTGAGCCTGCTGTGGCTTGAGCTGCTTTCTATAACTGGAAACAAGCGGTGCTCCCTGTGTATGCTATGTTGCCTTGTGTGGGTTTTGTATTATCTCTTTTGTAAGAGGCACTGTAACTTTCATACTCACTCCAAATGTTGACCTGGCTCTTTGGTTTGCTCAGCTGCAGAAGAGGTTAAGGGTCTGTCAGACAGAACAGGATCTGGATTGTGTTGTGAAGGATATGCTCCAGAGACAAGTGACAAATCCATCCCTCTGTTAAGCAGCACAAAAGTTCTTTAGGGGGAGAGTGGCCTTGGAGTCAGTTATCCCAGGGAACTTGATTATGTATGGCCTGGCAGGATGTGCAGTGAGTTGAATTTTCAAGTAAACTTAAACTTCTTACACTTTCATCTGAGCAAGTGATAGATAGATTAGCTAGATAGATAGATAACTAGTTTATACCTGCAAATGTGGCTGCTCTTACAGTGAGAGGTTGGAGGAGTGCTATATGGTAGGACAGACCTTTCTGCTAACATGGGGATGAGTGAGGAAGAGGCTGTCAGAATTCCATCTCTGATGGCTTTCTACAGTGCACTCTGTCCCCGGGTACCTTTTTACAGTGTGGAGACTGGTGTTTCTCTGGCGTTGTGGTCTACATGCCTAACTCTTTCTGCTGGACAAGAAATTGCTTTCAACCAGAACTAATCCTGGGTAGAGGCAAGAGGTGGCCCAATGGAGACAGTCATTGCTGGTTTTTCAGATGGCTGCATGCAATTAGTACAAAATGGAGGTAATTACAGCCTGATAGTCCTGTACAAGGGTCAGGCATGGCTTGGTTCTGGTGCACACTATAGCTTGTGTGCTTGGGGTTGGATGAAGTGTGCCCTCCTCAGATTGCAGGAGAAAGATAGTAACTACCCTTATGGAATTGTCACTGGTGTCACAGGTGTCAAAGTCCTAATGCCTGTTACATATCAACGGCCTAACCTGGAAGTGTGTTGCCATTTTGGATTTGGAAAGTATCTTTTTGATAAAATAAGAACCTCTGGAGCATTAAAAGTTATTTCTTCATTGGTAAAACTAGGAGAATATAATTTCTGTGCCCTTGATGATGGGAAGACTGCTATTACAGTGTAATTACTATAAAACCCACTGCATCAGTGTTAAGTTTTGCTTTGAATCAGTTTGCAGTTATGTGTGGTAAATGGAATCACCCATCTAGGATAAGCAATAATTACAGCTAGCGTCCTATACACACTTGTGTACAGATAAACTTCTTTCAAGGCTTTTATGTTTAACAGAGTAGAAAATAGCTACAAATTACTCTTAAAAATTGATCAGAGTTCCCCAAATTAAAGCCTTGAGGATTTGAATAGAGACCTTGAGTGCTGCAGGAAGCTACCACATAACCTGCTGCTTTTGAGTTTGTTGACAGCTTGAGGTTTGTGCTTTGCCTCTTTCTGCAGTCTGCTAGCCCTGCATTCCCTTGCTTCAGGGGGGAGGGTTTTGCTGCCTGGTGTGATGTCAGCAGAAACAAGTCATTTTCCTGTATGCAAGCTAATGGTTCTGCTGCTGTTGTGTGTGTCCTGGATCTGCAGATGGTTAACTCTTTGGTACAGGGCTGTGCAGCTCACAGTCCTAAAATCTGAGGCCCTGTCCATCAGTGCTGTTTCTTTGTAACTGACAACTGAAGATGTGGCTGTGTTGTAATTTCACAAAGCACACATCTTGCTTCCTCCAGAGCTAAAGGCATCAGCTTGAAAAGAATACAGTACCTGTGTAAACTCTGTGAACCTAATGGAAGTTTCCCTCCATCCTTCTGCTCTATCTTGACACGGAAGCTTTACATTTCCCTTTTGCCTTTAGTTTCCCGAACAAGCAGAAGTCTGCAGAGCCATCTCCCACAATGAACAGCTCCTCTCTGGGCAGCAACCTCTCAGAACTGGACAGACTTCTTCTGGAACTGAATGCTGTTCAACATAATCCCACCAGTGGCTTCCCAGCAGGTAAGGAGTAGCAAGACATTTGGTATGAGTGGATGGCTTGATTCTCAAAATGGTAGCCTGCTTTTTGCTTTCCAACATCCCCCTCCAGCTCCTGATCAAAGATGCATTTAGTATGGGTGGGATCTCTTGAGGTCTGTGGTGCAGCACCCTGCTCAAAGCAAGGCCAGCTTCAAAACTGGCTCTTAACTGAAGTTTCTAAGTTAGATTAGGTTGCTCAGGACCTTGTGCTGCAAAGTTCAAGGGGCCTCAGGGGTCTGAATGGCTCTTTCCTGCTCACCTTTCTCAGATGAAGCCAACAGAAGCCCATCGCTGCCCAGTGTTACTGGCCCTCACTATGTTGTGCCAGAGAACAGCAGCTCTGTGGGAGAGAAGGCTGCACCCCCAACAAAAGAAAAGCCAAAGCGAAATGGTGCACGTGGGATTGAAGATGTGCGTCCCAGTGTGGAGAGCCTGCTGGATGAGCTGGAGAGCTCTGTGCCAAGCCCAGTGTGAGTAGTGCTTTGGTGATTGCTGGCTTGGGTGGGGTGGAACAGGTTCTTGTGGAAGAGTGACTGTGGACTTAGTGGCAGATGCTGCAGGAGAGTGATGGACAGAAAATGGGCTTTGTCTGAAGCATCAGAAATGAAGCAGGCGTGTGAGGATGCAGGTGCTTTTTTATCTACTCCTGGATGAAAGAATACATAAGTCATGTTACAAGAGGTGGATTGTTCAAACTCAAGATTTGTAGCTGATCACAGATATCCACCATGTGAGAAAGTGAATGTTTGGTCATCATCCATTTCTTAATGGATGGGGGGATGTGTACACTCACGTTAGACTTGGCAGAGACAGGGTCCGTGTGTGTTGTGGAAGCTGGTTCTGAGGGAGGGCTGGCCAGGGTGGGCAGTGCTGAGGACACTCCTTTCAGTCCAGGAGTGCTCTCCCAGGCTTAAACACACTCCTGTTCTGTTTCCCTCCCCTTGTCAGCCCTGCAATCACTGTGAGCCAGGGTGAGGTGAGCAGCCCCCAGCGGGTCACCAGTCAGCAGCAGACCCGTATATCTGCTTCTTCAGCTACACGAGAATTGGATGAGTTGATGGCATCTCTCTCTGACTTTAAGGTACGCTATCATGACAGCTTCAGACTTCATCTTGTTCCTCCCCATCCCTAGACTCCCTTTGTTTGTTAGCCACATTTGCTGACCTTGTTTGGTCTCCAGAATGCCTTCTATCCCTCTCAAACTTGCTCTGGGAAATTTCCTGTCATGGTATTTGTGCTTTCTGAGTGCTCCTGTAGGTGCTCTCAACTCCTATAAATCTTCATCTCTGGCAGGGTAAGGCAGTTCTGGATTCTGTTTCTCTTTGGCTCTGCAGTTTGTCTGTTTGCCAAAGATAATGAGCTTAGTTACTGCTCAGTACAGGGTGAATTATTTTGCTGTGCTACAACTTAACAAGAGGTAGGGGAGCATGGAACATCAGTCTGCTTACTGACAGAGACCAGGCTCTTCTGTTCTCTGGGCTGACCCTCCTCTTCAGAGGGTATTTTTGCCCTGATGTACTTTTCCCAAGGAGGATCTTCCAGGCATGTGGAGCAAGCGCTGAAGCCTTTGCAGCAGACAGCTGGAGGCTGCAAAGGTTTCCATCTTAGAACAATATCTCTTATTCACGTCAAAATGGGATTAAAGTCTGGGCTTCTTGTGGGGGCAGAGAATGGCAAGTGTTGTTCAGAATCTTTCTTGAAAGCCAAACTGTTGTGTTGGAAAAGAACTGCTACTTCAGTCACAAGTAGCACATAAAAATCCCATAATAGGATAAGCTCAGGAGTAACCTGCCCATGATCATCTTGTTACATGATACTTGGATATCTACTTAGCATGTGTACTTGGGTAACTTGGTTGGTATTCAATAGGTATGTTACCATTCTTGTACTCAATGGTTAACTGTGGAGCTTACTTTCATGATACTTCATTTACCCATAATAATAGCAAAATGAGAAAGATTTCCTTTTCTTACTTTCTACTTTCAGTTGCTTTGCTTATAGCCTTACTGAATTATCCACTTGAATTTGTTCAGAGAGGTGAAGAAATCAAGCATCTAATGTATTCTCTTCATTCTTATTGTTGGGCTTACTTTTTGTACATACACATGCAAGTGTTTTCTAATCCTAAGGAAGTCCCTAACTGTTTTTTCCTCATATGGAAGATCCTGCTGATGCTTCATGTTTCTTGTCTGCTGAGCTCCACCTCCTTCTACCATTGCTTTAGGTGGGGCAGCCAGATCTGATGTTTCTGAGGAGATGTAGACAGGAAATTCAGCGGCAGCTTTGCTGTTGTTTCCCCTGTGCCACCATGCCTATGAGCTTTTTTGATGTGTGCTGTGGGTTTCATGGACATCATTACAATACCCTGAGCTTTGACCAAGTGCTTGAGTGCAGAATGCAGCAGCAATTGTGCATGCTCTGTGAGCCTTTGCTGGGATTGAGTCCAGTGTGCCTTTTCTGGCACGTGTACTTCATTTTGTGAGAACCTAGGAGTTACTCACTGTTTTCTCTAGACTTACTGTAGTGTGTATTTAGCCAACTGCAAATATTGACACCTTTGTGTTGCCTTTTTTCCTCCATACCAGGTCCTAGGGTAGAGCGCAGGATACCCACAAGAGTCTGGTCAGTCTGGTTAAAAAGCTGCACGGTTGTGAAGCTGGAGCAAATTCCCACCCGTGCTGCTGGCATACCCTGCCTTGCTCCGTCTGCATCCTGTGGGAGCTTGAGCACCATGGCCTTGTGCCCCAGCTGCTTTTATCAGGGCTCAGCAAATAGGCTTGGGGTGAGGCTGTTGCCACCAACCTTTGCTCCTAGGTGATGAGCTCTTGGCAACTAAGAATGACCTTGCCCAGCACAGGATTTCCTTACTAAATACAAGGAGGGGACGTTTTTAACTGTGGGTGTTCAAATACCTTTCAGTCTTGAGAAAAGGCTTCAGAGTGTTTGTGCAACTGCTGTAACACCTACATGACAGAGACTAGCTGCTTTCTGTGGTACTGCCCACCTTCCTGCCTTAGTGTCTGGCTTAGCTCTGAAAACAAACTGAATTGCAACAAGATTTTAAGATTTGGGCTTTATAAACACAGCCTTAGCATTTCTGTGAGATATTGAGCTTGTCTGTGCCTACACATTCGTCCTGAAGCACAAAGTATGTGGTTTGTGTGATTGTTTTCCTTGTGTTAATATTGTCATTGACTGTTTCTAACAGTTACTTCCCTTTTTCCCGACCTCCATTTTGCTTCATTTTCCCTTCAGTCCCTTTTTGTTTGTTTTGACCTCCTCTATTTGTGCCAGGCAGTGGTTTTAGCTTGTCTGTAAAAATGTGCTTCTAGTCAGTACTAAGATGTAAGGGAGAGAAGTGGAGTCTTTGCAGAGGTGAAGGATGAAAGGCTCCTGTTTGAGTACCAGGCCTATGTGGCTGCAAGAAGCAGGACAGAAAAACTAAGTACAATGTGTAATCAGTTGGAGTTAGTACAACCAGGAGTTGCACTAGATTGGGATTGGAGGAGTGGAGGCACTGCTGTTGAATTTCCCTCATACCCAGAGTAAAAGGTACTATTACAGACTGATACATTACTCTTTTATCATCTTTTGCTTGCTTTTAATGAGTTGCTCATTCTTTTTGCTTCCAGAATCCATTTGATTTTGGTTATCTAGCCTCATCAGTCAGTGGGCATTGAGATTACTTAATGCTCTTGTTTCTTTGACCCCTGCCATTTCTGTGTAATACAATGCCTGCTTACTGCATAGCTGGATGCTTGTATTTAACTGTTCTATTACTGTTGAGCTCTTATTTTGGAGCTAATAAATTTTTAATATGCTGAGTGAAACATTAGTCTTGCCTTGAAAATGATTGATTTCATTTGAGAAAGCCTGGAAACCTAAATGTGAACCGCAGCAGAAACCCAGGTTACTTTTACAGGTGCATCCAGCTTGGGCAAAATACAGAGGGAAGACAATATTGGGAAATTCCTTCATGTTAACTACTGAATGTACTTATTAGTCCTTTTAATCTCTGCTGTGAATGTGGGTCTTGCTGTGCTACTCAAAGGGAGGAGCAATCTGTAAGGAACTGTGGTCTCCTATTCATAGAATCATAGAATAGTTTGGGTTGGAAAGGACTTTAAGATCATCCATTTCCAACCCCCCTGCCATGGGCAGCGACACCTCACACTAAACCATGACACCCAAGGCTCTGTCCAGCCTGGCCTTGAACACTTCCAGGCATGGAGCATTCACAGCTTCCCTGGGAACCTGTGCCAGTTCCACACCACCCTCATGGTAAAGAACTTCTTCCTTATATCTGTCCTATTGCTTGCTCCTTTCTGAGCACGGTCTCCTTATGGCAGTACTGTTGTGTGTGTTTATGCCAGCTCCTGACCCCATAGGATGGTAACAACTGAAAGAGTCTCTTGGATCTACTGACAGATTTTGTTAATGTTCTGGTTAATTTTATCCTTTTATTCGTGATAAGTATCTCAGAAAGGTAAGTACAGGCTGAGATACCATACATGGGCTTAGGAAGTTCTGTACCCTGCTGCCTTAAGAGTATGAACATCCAACTTCTTGAGGCTTCTTTGGAAAATGTGACTAAGAATTAGAGCAGGTCTTGATAGCTCTTGGGTTTGGAAATCCTTTGGAGATACATTTTTAAAACTAGGAGGGCTCAGCCCTGGTCTTAGGTGCACAGCCCTAATGTCTGTGTGAACTTGTCCAAGCCACTGATTTCCCTTTTAAAGAAAAAGGAGTAATGCCAGTTTGTCTCCTAGGATTTAGCCAGGAACCATTGAAAATGGGGAAAGGAGGACCCATGATCCCAGGTCTTCTCAAAACCCATGTTTTCAAAAGACCCTGTAAGACAAGGAAAACCAAAAACTGTGTTGGTTGCTTTAATCAGAGTGTATTTTGGATCAAAATTAATACTGATTTTATTACAGTATAAATGTAGAGTCTTTGGTCTAAGGGGAAGAGGCTAATCTAGCCACCTAAGCAATGCTTGCAAGGGCATGGAGTGACTGACAGACTCATGTACATTCTGTATGTGTCTCTACAAGGTGAGATTAGTGATGTGAATAGAACAAAGCCCCTGTTATCTGTTCCTGCTGTGAATGCCCTGAAGCTTTGTTTTCATTGCCATGAACTCATCGTACTGAAGCATTTTATTAGTGTATCAAGAAGAAAATGTTTTGCTTTGTTCTGTTCATTGATTGCTTTTTCTCAGCTTTGAAATATAAAATTTACATGCCAACTATGTGTAAAGTTAACGTGACCTTTACTCACAGTCTGGACAGTCTTAGGCTTGTAGCTGGCTTCTCTGTGGCTGCTGCATGACTCCATCAAGCTGAAGGTGAACACATGAGCTGTTACTTAGGAAGGGCAAAGGAAAAGGATGTCCATGGCTGTAGAATTTCATCTCCTGTAATCTCATGTTAAGATCAGCACAGTGTCATACTAGTTCTGCTCCTTGATAACTCATTTTCCTTCCTTACTGTTGGAAGCAAAACTTTGGATCAACAGGGCTCTTGATTTGGAGATCACAGTTGTTATAATACTCAATTCTTTGCCTTTTTTCATCTCCTTACCTCTGTCTTTTATTTTTTCTCTCTTTATTCTTTCTGTCTCCTTTTTTCAGACCAATTCTACTATGTCTCTGATTTCTGAACCCTCTCTAGAACCAGTTCCCAGTTCAGCCAGTGCAGACTCCAGCAATGCTCCTCGCAGTTTAACAGTGCTATCCCATTCCAAACACCCCTCTGCAAATCACTGTGGGGACTCAGAAGTGCCAACATCTGCCCCCTTGGCAGTCTCCTGCCCTGAGGAAGGCCATAACACTGTAGTTCTGCCTGCTTCAGGGTATCCTGCCACTCCTCCTCCACGTATGACCTGTTTGCCACAAACAGCCCCTGTGCCCCCACCACGCATCTCCTCTGGTTATGCTACTTGTGGGGAGCAGATGACTTCTGCAAGGCTGAGCAGGAAGCCTGACTCTTCTAAAAATGCTTCCCAGGTTGTGCCAGCTTCCAGTTTGGAGCTTCTGTGTAGATCTGCTAATGTGGAGGCACAAGGCCTGGAGCACACTTTGGCAAAAGAGACTGGGAAGAAGGAGCAGAGAACTGACTCCAGAATCTCAAGTGTTCTGGTTTCAAATGCTTTAAATGGTCAGGGAAAGGGGCAGATACCTAAAGAGCTGGATCAGCAGGGAGCTTTCAGGGACAATTCAGCCCTTCCTTCCCAGGGCAAGAGTGCCGAAACAGCTTTAGATGAGTTGTGGGCCCTGGAACTGTCTGCCCATGTGCCAGAGGTACAGGCAAAGAATGACAGCACTTTGAATCCTGTGTATGAGCCTTCTGTTGTTGCCCTGGATCGGTGGGATGTGTTCCCAGACACTAAAAAACAGCTGGGGTTTGCAGTGGAGAAAGGACAGGAACTAAAGGCTGAAGTACTGCACGAAACCAAGGTAGATGGCTGTCCTGGTCAGGTCAAGAAGAGGCAGAGCAGAGACAGAACTCCTAAGAAGGCAGGTGCTGCTAATATGAACAAAGCTGGAGGAGACCAGGAAAATGAGCAGTTCAGAAGCTCTGCAGTCACTCCGGAATCTCCTGAACACATTTGGAAAACTGAACTGGATCTGCCATGCGCCTCCAAACCACCTATTGAGAGGATTTCTGCATCAGGCCAGGCAGGCACTGAATGAATGTAGGAGTAGGATGAGTCCTGGCTAGGACTGTTGTGACAGCACACTAACATTCTGTGTGTGATATGAGTGTGCCTGGGCTCACCCACACTAACAGCATGCAGCTCTGAGAGTGTTACTGACAGCTGCATGTCACAGAGGTTTGAAATCCTCTGCTTTATCTTATGGTCTCTTCTGCATGTCAGTCAGCAGCACAGAACATGGCAATTTGCAGGGACTTCCCTATGAAATGGACTTTTATCCCCTAGCTGGAGTAAGGCTCAGGCCACAGAGGCCTCTGATAAGGTAAAAGGGCTGTTTCATGCCACATGTTTCCGACTTGGGGTGGCAGCTCTTCCACTCACCTTTTTAGGTCTCATTCCTGGAGCTGTGTTCTTTCCACTGCTGAAAGTATCCTTTGTGCACCAGACAGGCTCTGACCAAGAGTCTTATGCCTGTAAGGGGCAAACACAGCGAGGCTGCTCAGTGTCCTTGTGATGCTGAGGTTTCTTTAATGCTCAGTGGCATGGTCATGCTGCACCTCCTATCTTGGCTTCCTGCTGTTTAATCTTTCCCTTCCTTTTCTAGATAGTTATTTTTGGCTGCCGTGATTATCCTTACAGGGTTTTTCCTTGCACTGACTCACTGTTCTGGGCTGTGCCAAGAGGAATTTTGGCACTATGGAATAAATGTCATCACTCTTCTGCTCACAATTGTCACTAATGGCTTGAGTTTGTTGTTGCATCTTGGGGCTTGCTCTGACATTGCTCTTCTCTGCTGATATTATTACCTTTGTCATTTAGATTAAATCTTTAATCAAGAGGACAAAAGAGACTGCGAATGTGCATCCAATGTATCGAGACCCCTCTCCAAGGCGTAAACTAGGCCCTGCCATATTGCACAAGACCGAGTCCCAGGACCGCTTGCTTGAAGAGCTGCAGGACAGACTGGGCGTCGCTAAGCAGGAGCAGGAAGAACGGGAAGGCCAGGGTGACTGGCTGACAGAGGGGGTCACTGCCAGAGCCCAGGGGGAAGAGCAGAATGGTGGACAGCAAGTAGAGAAGGTAGAAAGCAGGGGCATGCTCTGCGAAATACCAGCATGTCCCTCTGTCCAGATAGCCTTGTGTGGAGGTGCAGGGGAAGGTTCTGTGTGTCCGAAGCAACATGACATGAAGAACTCTTTCCACTCGCCCTTGTCTGGCCTGAAAAGGGAAGCAGCGTGCAGGGGCTAGTTCTTGCTGTTTAAGAATTGGAGTAGGATCTGAGGGTGCTGCTATCTGTTTGGGCAGTCTGCTACTATCACTTGTCAAATGTCATGTGGGGATTAAAACCACATGTGGTTTTAAAACCACTCTGGGAAGCCTGTCACAGAGGTGTTCTTTGTTTTCCCAGTACTGTACCTGTGCAGGAAGTTCTGAGTGTAAGATGATGCTCTTCCTGGAGCTAAAAGGAAGCATGTTTTCTAGTTCCCTTCTCCTTCTTGCTGCTTTTTTTCCCTTAGATAAACATGCTGGTAACAACCAGCCGTCCTGTTGCAGGAAGTGCCTGTGGGTTCCTCTCTTTGGGTTTATTCACCTTTCTTTTTCCTCTGTGTCTTTTTAGGTGGTTTTTCCTCCAGAATTCCCATTCCCTCCAAGGAGGACGGTCTCTGTTCCTGCCTCTCCCCCACTCCAGCCTTTGAAAGAAGCTACAAAACCAGTCCCTGCTAATGCTATTCCGTCTCATGTCTCTGACCCTACACCTCTCCTCCCATTCCCACCTCAGCCTTCCCATGTGCCGTCCACCCCAGCTCCTAGTCCAGCCTCCTCTTCCTTTAGCTTGGCTCCCCAGCCTCTCTTCCAGTGGGAAACTTCTGAGGATGATTATAATGAGCTTTCTGTTGTGGGCACCCCTCCTTCTGAAGATCCCAGGCATTCCTGCTCTCTCCAGGCCTGGACCCCTAGCACCAAGACAGTTGTTTCTGTTGGCTGTCAGACTGAAGATGATGCTTTCTTCCCACAGATGCAGGCAGGCTTCTCTCTTCTGGTTTATTTTGTTAGCAGTGTTTCCTAGCTCAGTTATTGCTCCCAAGTTGATAGCTCAGTAGATACAACATTCAGGAAAAAGCTGGTACTGAGCTGCTAGGTAGGAGAGAGAACTCATTGGCAATATTTAGTTCCATCTGTGCCTGTCTAGCACTGCAAAGTACATGTCTGTGTTATAACCTGCTGGGCATGTGTGGTTCCTGTCTATCCTGAAGATCACTTTGTGCAGCAGGGACTCTGTTTTCCTCTGGGATGAAGGAGGGAGTTCCAAAACACAGGCTGCAGTTTTCCCTGCCATGATCTCTCTTGGAGTGGCAGGAGTAAAAGATGGCAAAATCTCCATACTGGAAGGAGCAAACAAGCAGCTCTTCCTGTGTTTGCCTGTTTAGATGGGTGCCTACACCACAAGTGCATTCTGGGGAGGAGATGATGTGGTCAAGAGCTGTGTTCTGCATCTCCTGAGGGAAGGGCTGTATCTCCAGGGTGGTGGGAAGTCTTAATGTAGATGAGCAGTGCAGTGTTACGTGTACAGGCAGCTCTCAAGCAGTGAACACCTCTGCATCTTGACCTGTTGTACTTTCCAGGTGACCTCTGCTCCTCCCCTCGTCCACAGTACCAATCTGCTGGCTGCTCATGCACCCCTGGGCCCACCCACCCCTGAGAAGGCAGGACCTCCTTTCTCTTTCCTTAGCATGGTGTGTACTCTTCTGGTCCATGAGTGTGCTGCTGATGCTGCTGGGATCTGCCCCTGGAGCTCCCAGTGCCGTTAATGTCGATGGTGTCCAGTAGTGCATGGTTTGTTTCTCATAGGGCCCCTGGCTGAAGCTGAGTGATGGCAGATCTCATGGGTGAAGGGTAGGAATTCGAAGGGCCTTTGCATGATGGATTTACATGGATGCTGTGCTGAGTGTCCCCTGTAAATAGCAGGCACTGTGTGCAGGAGGTGGAAACAAACCTCTTAGGCAGGGACTAATCTACAAGCTGTCAAGAAGGTTGGGTCGCCAGGCCAGGTGGCGGTTACAGTGTGCATGGGTGGTTGTACCTGCACTGAGGTTAGCTGTGGCTTGCAGGAGTGTGGTTCCTACAGGCAAGGATGAAGTGCTTTGATGTTTCATGTTGAGCTCATCTTGTCTCTTTTCTCTCCATCTGTGGGTGGCGTGGGCACCTGCCATCCCTGGTGGCCACCAGGCCCTGGTTAGAGGGAGAAGGGGTATGATTCAGCCCTCTTCCTCCTGCTGTGCTGTGCAGGAAGCCCTGGCTTTGTCCTGGGGCTCTGGCCTGACTCTGCATACAAAGGCCTGTTGTCTCTGTGAGAAGTCTCCTTGCAGCGATGTGCTCTGGAAACATTCATTGTAACTGTTTGGTAGCAAATGACCACAGTGTGGCTGAGGGTTTGTTTTAGGTTCAGGATGTTGGAGTGTGATGGGGGCTGCAAGTTACAGAATGGCTGGGAGGAGATAGAAGGGGAAAAGCTGTGTGTTAGACTCCGTTGGGAGTTGTGCTGCATGGAAGGCAAGGCTGACGTGGAGTGTGTGTATGTGTGTGTGTAAAACAGCAAAAGTTATGTATGGCATGGGGATTTTTATCCACATAAGTAGAAACCAGAGTTTGTCGTTGAGTAAACTGGCTACAAGTACAACCAGCAGCAGGATGGAGAATAGAGCTCCTCCTGTGGCTGGAAGGGCAGGTTCTGCCAAGGCTCTGGGGCACTGCAGCACGTCCCTGCTGCCCTGGCTGTGCTGGCAGGAGGCTGGTGGGTTGTTCACAAATGTAGATGTTACGTGTTTTGATCTGTGCTCATAGTAAGAGAAAACGTGTGCTCCAGACCACCACCTCGGGGAGGGACTTGTTTGGGTCTCTCTAAACCTGACAGTAGCTATTGCAGTGCAAAGGCAGCTGAAATAATCTGTGTTTCATTATTGCAGTTTGTCTGCAAAGGGGCTGTTCTCCAGAGAGAACACAGACTTTGGTTATAAGTTCTGAGCCCAAGTAAAACGTTTCTCCCCCTCCTCTGGGAGGCCTTTCCAAGCCATGTGTACTGTGGTGTGCTGTGAGTTTCGGAAACAGCCTCTGAGACAAGTACCTTAGTCTCCTTCCCCCCATTCCCATGCACTGCCAGCGGTCCCACAACAGACGTGGCAGTCCTTCCATTGCAGTCCTGTCTGCTGGGCTTTGCTGCGAGTGCACTGCCCTCTCTGTAGGTAAACAGCAGGCAACTTGAAGGGAGTTATTCCCTTCCTGCTTCCACTTGCTTAGCTCAGGCATGGGATGAGAGCCACCTGATGGGGGCCAAGGAGACTTGGCAGAAAGGTCTGCAGAGGTGGTGCAAAGGGAGGGAGGGGAAGATAAAAGATTATTCTAGCTGAAAGGGAGGTGAAGAAGAGGGATCTCCATCAAAGAGGAGAGAGTGACAACTGAGAGTGAGCAACAGCACAGGAACAGAGAGAGGTTGAGGGGAAGGGGCCCTCTGGATGATGTCTCTGCTTTGTCAGCTGGCCAGGAACTGGTGAGGTAAAGGGAGATTTTTGGCAGAGGCTTAGAGAGCACTGTACTGAGTGCCTGGATGTGCTGGTGACTTCTACTGTGTGTGCAGTGAAGGAAAATCAAATCCTCAGTTTACAGTTCTGCTGTTATACATCCCAGGGTCTCTGCATATGTCTCTGCATGGGCAGAATACAGATGAGTACTTGATCCTGGCTCTCACTGGCTTCTGCAGAGAGTGTAGCTGTCTCCTAGCAATCTCCTGCTTCTCTCTGCAGAGGAGCCAGCCATGGACAGCAACAGCAGGCATTTATCTTGTAAGCACAGAAGCACTCACCTTATGGTCTTTGTTTTCCCTTCCCTACAGTTCATGGCACAGGGGAAAGCCGGGAGCAGCTCCCCTCCATCCACAGCCTCCAAGCCTGGCAGTCAGCTGGACACCATGCTGGGAAGCCTGCAGTCTGATCTGAACAAACTGGGTGTAGCTACAGTTGCCAAAGGTGTCTGTGGAGCCTGCAAGAAGCCTATTGCTGGGCAGGTGAGTTGAAGGTGCTGTCTCATTGCTGGATCTTGGGCTGCAGCTGGGAGTAATGGGGAGGGCTGTTTCGTGAGGCTGAAGAGACTGGAGATGCTGGAGAAACTGAAGTACTCTATTTATCCACTGGCTAGGTACGCTGTAAGCTCCTCCAGTGACCTCTACCCTGCCCTTGAGGGACTGCCCTCTCCTGAGATGATAGGTAATTCAGTTTTCATGCTACCCCAGTTCAGGGCTCACTTGAGTAGTAGAACTTGTCATTCTTGCTGACCTCCAGCTGGTATCTTGTCGTGTGGTCTAAGGGAGAGTGAGATGGAGTTGTCCTTCATAATTTGTCTTCCCAACAGGTTGTTACAGCCATGGGGAAAACCTGGCACCCTGAGCACTTCGTCTGTACCCACTGCCAGGAGGAGATCGGGTCACGAAACTTCTTCGAGCGGGATGGTCAGCCCTACTGTGAGAAGGACTATCACAACCTCTTCTCTCCTCGCTGCTACTACTGCAATGGGCCGATCCTTGATGTGAGTTCCTTGAGGAGATTAAGGGTGCTGGCAAGGTGCTGCAGGCCTGCGTGGTAAAAACTCCACTCCACCAATGTGTCCTGGGTGAAAGATTTTGTCTGGGGACTTACTTTTTCCCTTTACCCTGGCTCTGAAAGGGAACAACTTGTCTCAGTCCAGTTCTTACACCAGTGAGAGAAGTTAATCCTTCTTACCTTCACTGATTCCTTCAGAACCCCACATCATTCTGGTAATGATTTTGTCAGTTGGTAGCCTGTAGTAACAGGCACCAGAGCTGTAGGAGCTGGACGGGGCCCTGTATAAGGGAGGAAGCAGAGCCTAAGATCCTTTTAGGGTAAAAAAAAGTGTGCAGTGGGGAAAGCCTGAACGAGCCAGAGGCAGGGGAGAACTGACTCAGCTCTCCAAAGGACAGTCTGTTTTAATGCATGCTCTTGTCAGCACCACCATTCTTCCCCTCACCAAGCCCCTCCTTACTCACCTCCAAGCTGAAGCCATCATTTACACAACTTACACTTTGTGTCTTCTTCTGAACAGAAAGTGGTGACGGCTTTGGACAGGACATGGCACCCAGAACACTTCTTCTGTGCCCAGTGTGGAGCTTTCTTTGGACCTGAAGGTATTGCTGGTTTATGTAAGGGGAAAACAATGTCCTCCCTGAATTCAGACAAGCTTGTAAAGCAGAGCTGCTATTAGGGGACAGCCTGAGAGATGACAGGGAAACTACTGAAGATGGAAGTCCCAAGGGCTGTAGCTGTTTATGGGGAAAAGATGCTACCAGTAATTTTTTCTCTCTGGGGAGGAAGAGTATGCATGTGCCTGTGTGCACATGGGATAGGAAGGGCAGCAGAATGAGGAACTTGCTGTGTGTGTTAGCAGGGGAAGGATGATCCTACCCACACTGGCTACCCCTCCAAGCTTGGCTGGCCATAGGTAAAGGTGAGGATCTGATTCACTGTGCCCTTCTTCTTCTTTGGCAGGATTTCATGAGAAGGATGGCAAAGCCTATTGCCGCAAGGACTACTTTGATATGTTTGCTCCCAAGTGTGGAGGCTGTGCCCGGGCTATCCTGGAAAACTACATCTCTGCCTTGAACACCCTGTGGCACCCTGAATGCTTTGTCTGTCGGGTAAGAAACCCAAGGTCTTTTGCTGCTGCTGTTTGACCCTTCTCATTTCCACCCTGCAGGCATCTGGTCCCTTATCAGGAAAAGGGGACTGTGGGATAGTGAAGGACAGCCAGCCCCACAAGATAAAAACATGTCAGCAACCAAACACCTTCTTGTTCCTCTGCCTGTTTATGTTAAACTTTCTTGCTGTTTTGCTCTTTCTGTTCCCAGCTGGAATTATGGGCTTCTGCAGCAGCTCACAGATAAACAGAGACATTTTCTGTGACCTTTAAATAATTATAAGCTAAGCTTCTCTCTAAGCACTTGCTTCAGCAATCAGATTCTGAGGATCTTCCTCCCATGCTCCATCTGACAATGTAAACTAATGAGACTGACCTTGCTCAGACAAACATGCAAGTCAGTGAAATAGTGGCAGGCTCCATACAACAGGCATAATAAACAGGAATACTGCAGATTAAATGCTTGGCACACTTTCAGAGTGCTGCAAATGTTAACTCTTACAGGCCCGAAGAGGTGAGCAAAATCAGCCAGTGTTTCCTAGGGTGGAAAAGAAGGGCAGAGACCAGAACAAGCAGCCAGAACCACGAGCTGCTGATACCTGGTGTGATGCTCAAAGCAGACTGTCCCCACGCTGCTGGGACTGTCTGTGACCCCTGCAGTGGTGTGCAGAGAGTGGAGGTAGAAGACTGCAGTCCTGACTGTGGGGCTGGGGAGGGCTGTGCCTTTTTGTGCAGAGATGGAGGTTTCTGTCAAGCAGTTTTGCTTTTCTTTCCCCCTGATGCCACACAACCTCTATTAGTGGGGCTAGCACCAATGTCTTCCAGGACATGAGATTTGAGTCTCTTCCTGCTTTTGCTAAAGCAGAACAGACTTTTCAACTGTCCCAACTGAGGGAGGAAGCTGCTTATTGAACTAATTGTCAGCATTAGAAAAGTCTGGGACTTGCTGCAGGCAAACTGCATTCATCCCAGTATTGTGAATGTTCAACTATCCATGGCTCTGCAGGCTGTTTGCTGGACTCCTGTGTACACATTACGGCCTTGCTCTGTGTGAGACTCTGTCCCCTCCCTGGGGAAGAGGATGGTGCTGAGGCTCAGCAAAACCAGGATTCTGGAAACATGACTTCTCCTCTGGGCCTTGCTGCTGGTACATTTGGTAAATCTGGCAGCATCCTCAACTGTTACCCACTCCCTGCTGCCTCAGTTTCCCACTTGTACAAGGAGCAGAGTCTCCCCAGCCCTGTGGGGATGGTGGATGCTTCTGTTACAGGATTTGAAGTGTAGCATCTTCAGTTGCCTGGCACTGAGTGAGGAGCTCTGAGCACTAGTTAAGCACATAGCTGGTGTATCCTCATCTGCTCAAAATCATTAGCACCATAGAACTAAGTTTCTTCCAGTAGCAGTGTGTATGCACCTGGTGGAGATGTTTCAGGTTTGATGATCCTGCAGTGTTCCTGTGTAATGGCAGCCAATCCAGAGACATCATTTGTAAAGATTAATCCTGCTTCGTTTCCTCAGCTGGAACCAGTCCCACAGTCATCAGAATTCTGCTACATTAAAGTCTCTGTTGGTCCCTGCTTCTCCTGCCATTGTGGGGAAGCTGGAGTGGGATTAAAAAATAAACCGAGAAAACCCCAATGTAACAAAACCCATTAGGGAAAGGTGCTGCAGTGTTTCCCATCTCAGGGGAAGGAGTGTTCTCCTTTCTCCTGGCTGGGCATGCCTGGTAGCTCATCTGTAGTATTTTCCTTGCAGAAGTGAAACGAGCTAGGGGAAGGTGCATGGTTAATTCCCTTGCTTGTGGCTGTAACTGCCTATCTATCAGCCTTTCCTTGGAAAATCTTGATGGACAGAGTTTGGCTCTTTGGATAACAGGACGATGCTGAAAGGCAGCAGTTCACCCTGGCCACAGAACAGCTAGGCTGTGCCACAGAGCAGAGGAGGCTTGCGGAGCTGCCTGCATCCCCAGTTACACAATCTGTTCCCTTGTGCTTTATCCTCCTGCAGGAATGTTTCACACCATTCATCAATGGCAGCTTCTTCGAGCATGACGGGCAGCCCTACTGCGAGGTGCATTACCACGAGCGCCGCGGCTCACTCTGCTCCGGTTGCCAGAAGCCTATCACAGGACGCTGCATCACTGCTATGGGCAAGAAATTTCACCCCGAACACTTTGTCTGTGCCTTCTGCCTCAAGCAGCTCAACAAAGGAACCTTCAAAGAACAGAACGACAAGCCCTACTGCCAGAACTGCTTTCTCAAGCTCTTCTGTTAGAGGCATCGTAGACGGGCGCTAAGCATCTTTCTGCCACCCCCTTGGCAGTTCTATCTCTCTGAACATTACTGTGATTTAGAAACCTGACCAGGCAGGGGAGGAGGGTGGGGTGGGGGTGGGTGGGAGTGCTTTCTGCTGCTATGAGAGGCAGTAGATCCAGAGATGAGACGGACCATTAAACTGGAAATGCCCTTGCTGTGTCTCAGTAGAGAGAGGCCAAGATCCCTCATTATGGTGCGAGTCTGTGTGTGTGACTGACAGCTGAGCTTAGCTCAAGGGCTCCAACAGGGAGATTTTACCCAGCCCCCTCCTGGCAGAAGGAGTCTTTGCCAGTACATTTCAGCCTGTGTCAGCTTCCTGAGCAAATGGTGACGCTTGCAGACAGCACAGCCCTCTGCTTTGACACCTTTTTCAGGCTTTAGTCTGTGTGCATGCAGGCTGAGCAATAGCACAGCGAGGGCACCCTGTGATCTCAGTGACACCCTCAGATCTGTACTCACTAGAACCAAGGGGGGTGTGTGACTTACTGAGATCAGAGCATCAGCACAGGCAGCCAAGACCCTGCAAGGGTCTCTCCAGTTCCATTACACTGTAAGGAGATGATACCACTTATTTCTTTTTTAAAGCGGAATCAAGGTGTTACTGTGTGGGGTTTTTGTTTTGTTTTCTTTTCCCCCCTAGTTTGTTCCCTGCCTTTTCTCAACACACTGGAGCAGGAGGTGGAGTAAGCCCCAACCACCCCTTGGCACTGATGTGCGCTCCTGTGGGTGATATCCTATGCCAGACACCTATGTCAGCACGCAGGCTTGCTCAGGGCATCTGCTCCCATTGCCTGCTGCTCCCAGGAGGAAGAGGCATCATCCCTGCTTTAAAAGCAGGAGCAGACAGGTTAGAGCACAGCCTTATTCATCCATCCCTGTCACGAGTGTGTCATGTGTGTGTGTTTATCTGGCCTGAAACTCTCCCGTCTATCAGGACCTGAAAGCATCACAAGAGCAGGGAGAAGTGGAGGGTTTAAGAAGCCAGGGAAAAAAGATCCAAAATTTATATCCTTTCTTCTTCCTCTCTTTGCTAATGAGACTTGTCAGCCCCATGGTATTTCCCTTTTCTGTGCTCTTGTTAAACATGTTCTACTGAGAGATGCTAGAGCAATAACCTTTTATATTGACTGTTACTGGTATAACACGTCCCTTGGGTCAGGTGTGTGTGACACACTTGGGGTTTTACTATCAAAGCAAATACTGTATCCTGTCTTTGATAAGAACTGTAGATTTCTACACTGATTTTGAATTCATATCTAATTTACTTTTAATCCTCTTATACAGAAATTGATTTTGAAGTGATTTTAAGAAAGCAACTTTTATATCAAGCTGTGCTGTTCTAGGCAGTGTGCCAGTTGTGCTGGTTACTGCATCTGTAACCTCAACGCTTTGTTAAGCCTAACTAACATTCAATAGTTTCTTTTTATTGCGGGTTGGGAGGGGCTGGAATCTTATGGGGAAGGGAATGTGGCTTGTATGGGTTTTTTTTCTCCTAGCACAGGCAGGTGAACTGTGAATAGCTCCCACCCCCAGTCACCTGAAAGTGTGTGTTTTGGGGTTCATTGCAACCTGTAAACTGCTGTATTTGAATCGCCTGCCATTCTCCCAAAGCCCAGCTTCCAGGATGTTAGAATGAGTCTTTAATACGATGCTGCAGGGGGGAAGAGCTCAGATCTTTGCCCTTGGTTTCTCCTCTTCAGCCCCTGGAAACCAGAGCAGGGCTGACTGGGAAAGGGCTTCCTTTTGTGCCTAACGAGAAGACACAGGCAGACTCTGTTCCTGACTAGCTGTGTAACTTTGGGCCAGTCACCAAACCTTACTGTGCCTCTGTTTCCCCATCTGTAAAATGGGGGCAGTCTAACCTGGATTTGTGAGGTGGTTGTGAGGCTTAGTTCACGTTTGCTAAAGCACTTTTAGGTCTCTGGCTGGAGGGTGCTATGGAAGGTGAAGTATTAGGCTGAAGTACCCGATGGTGTTCTGTGGTACCAGCTTGGTGGGTGCATTTGGGGTCTGGGAGGAACTGTGTCAGAAACCAGCCCAACCTTAGGCCACAAGCTGCGGGTCACTGCCCTGTGTAACCTTCCACAGTGCTTCACTGTCCAGCTCAGTCACTGAAACTGGTTTTGATGTTTCCCCACACAAATGAACCTTGGTCTGTGCTTTGAGACTGAGGGGAGCTGCGGGGCCCTTAGTGCTAACACTGTGTCAGCTGGGGAGGGCTTGCAGGGCAACAAACCTGACACATTTGTCTTTCCATTTCTGAAGTGGGTTTGACTTCAAATGTTTCTAAGTTGCATGTGGTTATCTCACCAAAAAGGTCAGCTGCCTTCAGCCCTGCTAAGAGGACAAAGAGCTGGTGTCGGGGGGGCCAAGAGAGGGGCGAGAAGAGGTTTCTGGCACTACCACTTGTGTGAGACCAGCAAACTGTGTAACCGTGTGCCTCAGTTTCCCTGTCCAGGGAGTCTTTAACCTACCTCACTGCCAGTTGAGGCTTGTGTAAGGGATGCATCTGGCATGCATGGAAAGCGCTGGGTGCCACGGGGAGTGCCGGTGGTGCACAGTGCCGAAGGGGAGGCTCATCTGTTGTGAGTGCTTAGCAGAGAGTGTTAAACACTCACCTTCTGAGCAGGCTGTTGAGCCTGTCCTGGATTTATCTGGTGTCTGATGTGCTGGGATGCTACACGGGTGCTACTTTGCCAAATACAATGACCTTTGGTGGCTGTTGCCACCGCTGTGCGTGTCCAGAATGGCCTGACATTTGATTTTAGGATGCAGCTTTAGGGCAGCACAGCCATGGCACAGAACCAGCAGCCAGGGAGGGGGGCGTGTGGCGAGGGCTGCAGAGGGGTGCATGTTACAGCCCCCGCACCAAGTGCAGCCCCTGGGGCCGGTCCTTCACAGCACGTCGGGGCCGGGCTGGGGGTGCTCCGCTGGGTCCATGGTTATTTGATGTCTTTTCTCCCCTGTAAACATCTAACTTTGCTTTTATTTTTTTTTTCCATTTAAAATTCTTGCAGTTACACTAATAAAATTTTTACCATTATTCTCACCCGTGTGCTGTGGTGGTTTCTAGCCCTTAAACTTGTAGGAAACCAGGAACAAAGCGGGCGTCCTGAGGGATGATGTATAGTGGGGCACTCAGAGCGCTGCCCCCACCACGAGCGCTGCGGAGCGCTCCTCCAGCCGTCAGGGGGCGCACTGCACCGAGCCGCGCGGCCTCCTGCACCGCGAGCGGCGGCCCGCCCTGATTGACACGCCGATGGCAGCCAATGGGCTGAGCTGAGGTGGCTCCGCGGCTCGCTGCGATTGGCCACCAGTCGCGGTATAAAAGGAGGTGGGCCCGCCCTGCGGCCTTTCTTTCCTGGAGCCCTCGTGAGGTGGGTGCGCGGCGTGGCGGCTCCCGTAGGCCTGCCCGCGGCCGGAGCGTACCCGGGTGGTACCCGCGGGTGCCCGGGCCTTGCCGGGAGCGGATCCAGAGCGCACCCGGGGTCCTGGGGGGGGGGGGGGCGGGTGCTGGGGGTAGCGCGGAGCCCCGGGGTGGGGGCGGCGGGAAGGAAGGGTGCGGACACGCCTGAGCCGCGCTTCTCCTTGGCAGGCCTCAGCTCGTCTTTAAACCCGTTGGGCGATCCTTGGAGCACCGCCGCGATGCCCAGGGAAGACAGGGCTACCTGGAAATCCAACTACTTTATGAAAATCATCGTGAGTGTCGGCACACGGCGCTGCTCGGGTTCAGGGGCACGATCTGGACTGCCAGGGGGTTATCCTAAGTAAGGGTGGGTGGGGTGGCTTAGTTTGGTTGTTTGAGGAGCGTTTACGTGGTACTAGGAGGTGCTTAGGAAAGCCCAGGTCAGACCGGTTTAAGGCTGCTGTGAGAATTTGCCTTGACGGTTGCAGAGGTAACTTGTTTAGGGATCTGATTAGATAGCTGAAGGGTGCAGCATTGTGCCCCCAGCGTCAGTGTGAGCTCAGAACTTAAACGTGACAGATTCTGCTTTTACATTTTAATTTGTTGAGGTTTTGATGTTGCTCTGTGCGCTGGTTCAAATTGCTTTGTCTAGTTACAGTGTTTCTCTTGCTATAGCAACTCCTGGATGATTACCCAAAATGTTTCATTGTGGGAGCAGACAATGTGGGATCCAAGCAGATGCAGCAAATCCGCATGTCCCTGCGTGGGAAGGCTGTTGTGCTGATGGGGAAGAACACTATGATGCGCAAAGCTATTCGTGGTCATCTGGAGAATAACCCTGCCTTGGAAAAGTGGGTAACACTGAATGTGCTGGATCCTCTGCCTGGGAGGGTGTTGTCTGAGAAGCAGAACTGAAGGTTGTCATCTTTCCTTCAGGCTGCTGCCTCATATCCGGGGGAATGTGGGCTTTGTCTTCACCAAGGAGGATCTGACTGAGATCCGGGACATGCTGCTGGCTAACAAGGTAGGGAAGAGCAGCCCTCACTGCGCCTCTGGGCTGGCAGATAGGGAATTAAAGATGAAACTGAGTATTTGGGGGATGCCTGCTTGACAGGAGTCCTCAGGGCTTGGGAACTAGGCCCCAGCAGCCTTAGCCAAACTGTTTAAGTTCAGCTGCTTCCTGTGTGCGTGCCTGGGTGCTGTCCATCCTGGAGGAACTGCAGGAAGGAGCAGATGGCATCGCACTGCATCTGAGAGGTGAGTGTTCTTCCAGCTTCTCATTTCCCCTCTCTCCAGGTGCCAGCTGCTGCCCGTGCCGGTGCTATTGCTCCTTGTGATGTGACTGTGCCGGCCCAGAACACTGGTCTTGGACCTGAGAAGACCTCCTTTTTCCAGGCCTTGGGCATCACCACGAAGATTTCCAGAGGAACCATTGAAATTCTGGTTAGTGAGCAGTGCACTGCTGTTGCTGAAGCTCTGCCTTGACTTGAAGGCTCCAGTTGAGGCAGCTGAGGGAGGTCAAAGATCAAAGCTCCCACTAGGGCTGAAATCAGTATCTGCTGTGCATTGGGATCATGAAGGAGGATGCAGTGCGGGGGGATTTAAGTTCTCCATCTGGACTAGATGACCTTTGAAAGTCCCTTCCAACCCAAACTATTCTGTGATTCTATGATCTCTGCTGTGTGGGTAGGCTCTGCTGGAGGAGCACAATGCAGGCAGGATGCTGCCTTTCTGCCAGCTGAGATGTACCTCCTTGTATGTCTAGGGCTTTCTCATCTTGTGGAGCTGAGCTCTGAGCCTGTCTTTGTTGTGCTCATTTGTTCCTTCACTTCCATCTCGTGCTGTTGGAAATAACGCATCCTGTTGCATTGATGTGCCTGAATTTCTTTGTACGTATTCACTCCTTTTCCCTTTATTTCCTCAGAGTGATGTGCAGCTCATCAAGACTGGAGACAAAGTGGGTGCCAGCGAAGCCACCCTGCTGAACATGCTGAACATCTCCCCCTTCTCTTTCGGGTTGGTGATCCAGCAGGTCTTTGACAATGGCAGCATTTACAATCCTGAAGTGCTGGACATCACTGAGGATACCTTGCACAAGCGCTTCCTGGAGGTGGGTGCCACAACCTGGATCTGCTGTATTCTGGTGTGCAGTGCAAGCTTCTGCAGAGCTGGGAGCAATCCCTCCTGCAGAAACAGTCCATCAGGGAGCACCTTCTGTAGGCTTTGTCAGCTGAAACCTCTTCAGAAAAGCCATTTTAATCTTGATGCTTGTCTAATGTCACTGAAGCTGTGTTACTTGTGTGCCTTGCACAGTGTCATTGTGATGGAGATGTAGAAATGTGGTGTTTAGTCCAGGTTGTTTCTTGGAGTACAGAAACATGAGTCTCTCTCCTCACAGGGTGTTCGTAATGTTGCCAGCGTCTGCCTGCAAATTGGGTACCCAACCATTGCTTCTGTGCCCCACTCCATTGTCAATGGGTACAAGCGTGTCCTGGCTGTGGCGGTGGAGACGGACTACACCTTCCCACTGGCTGAAAAGGTAATGGCTGCAAGAGGTGTTAAACACAGCCAGGCACTTGGAAACACTTCACCTTACCTGGTTCGAAAGGACTCAGACCTGCCTGTGTGAGGGACCTGCCCAAAAAAGGGACACGTGCTTCCATATGTTGCATATGGATGGTGGGAAGCTGGATTCCCTGGTGTTCCCTCCTCCCTGGGGTTGATACACTGGAGTGCAGCTGAGATGTCTCTGATTCCTCATACCTGGCAGTGATAAGTGCATCCGTTTCACCTGTGGCCAGCTTGCACTCATTGCCTTTATGATGACAGAGGTTCAATCATTCAGAATGTTGTTTCCTTTGAGTTCACCTTTCCCCTCTCTTGCAGGTCAAGGCCTTCCTGGCCGACCCCTCTGCCTTTGTGGCGGCTGTTCCTGTGGTAGCTGAGGCGGCTGCACCCGCTGCTGCTGCTGCTGCTCCAGCCAAAGAAGCAGTGAAGGAGGAGTCGGAGGAGTCCGACGAGGACATGGGCTTCGGTCTGTTTGACTGACAGCCGCGCCGTCCGCCTGTCCGTCCGCCTGTGTCACACGTGGTCCAGTCCGACAAATAAAACCTTGTTTTACACCCTCACGTGTGCCGCGCGCTGCTGTCTGCGCCTCACCGGGGCTGGGGGAGGTGTCACCGGGGGCCGGAGCCGTGGGTGCGAGCGGGCCGATGGCGGTGCCGTGTGGAGGGGACGGGCCGGGCCGGGCCGCGGCATCGCCATGGAGACGGGCCCGCCCCGGCCGGCTGTGCGCGGCTGGCACCGGAAGCAGCGACCGCTTCCGGGGTCGCAGGCGGCGCCATGGCGGCCGACACGCAGGTGAGTGCGGGACGGGCCCGCGGTGCCCGGTGAAGGCGGACGGGGTGGCGGTTCTCCTGCCGGTGCCGCCGCCGCTCCCGTCCGCAGCGCTCCCTTGGGCCCTGTGCCCGCGGCACGGGGGGGATGTGGCAGCCGGCCCGGGGCGGGGAGGCCGCGCTCAAGGAGCCCGCACCGGCCAGGGGAAGGGCGCTGCGCTGCTGGCCCCGGGGCCGAGGCGCCGCTCCCGGGGCGGCCGCGGCCCGGAGAGAGGCGGGGGATGGCGGCGGAAGGGCCTCGCCCGCTCCTCGGGTGAGCTCCCGGTGAAGCACCGGCACCAGCTGCCTCCTGTGCGGCTGCCGGTCCCGCGCTCCGGCCCCCGCCAGCTCCCGGTGCCCCGGCCGAGCCCGCGGGTGCCGGCAGCGCCGTCCCGAACGGGAAGGGCCGAGCAGTGCCCCCATTCGGAGCTGCTGAGCGGGGCCTGCCGGGCTGTAGCGGCTCCGGAGGGTCCTGGGCTGCCCGGCAGCGCCCCGGAGGGCTTCACCTGCAGCTCCGTGCGTTAGGGTGGGATGTTCCCAAGGCTTCGAGGCTCTCGGGATCACGGCAGCACTGGTACAGAGGCGGTGTTCGCTCTCTGTTTGCACCCTCCCTTTGTAACACGTGTACATCCACATCCTAATGAAAACTTCAGATGGGGTGAAGCCTGTCCCAGCGCCCCTTCCACAGAGACTGGGGAGCTGCCGCTTGTGCCGTTCGTGTGAGTCACTGCGGTGGTTAGGAAGTCCCATAGTGCTTTACACAATGCATATGTTTGATACCTGGACTCGTTGGGATAATTCCAGTGTGTGTTTCGTGTCTGCACATCTCCCTGCCTGTGATAAAGCAGCGTGAGTGAGTAATGCATGAGTTTGAGTTTGCATCTGCTGACCTGACATAACTGAAAGGCTGGAAAGAAGATGAGCTCGTTGATGGTGGCTTCTCCGGTCAGTTCTGGTGGTGAGGACGCTGGGCATTCTGCAGCACCCCCTGCAGAGGTGCAGCCCTGCTTGCAGCCCGTTCTCAGGGAGAGCTGGGGCTGTGCAGTGGTCACAGAGGCAGGGAGGTGTGGGCAGCCTCTCTATGTCCTGGTTTGCTGCACAGCGTTACCTCTCCTGCCTGTTGGCAGAAAGGCTTCACTGGAAGCAGGAAGCAGCTCTGGAGGAAGGTGGAGGCAATCCCCATTTCCCAAGTGCCAGGTTTCATGTGCTTGGAGCTAGACTCATGGCAAAGCTGGTGGAGTTTTGCCTCACGAGGGAAGGAACAGCTTTGATGGGTTTCTGAAGGCGTGCTCCTCTGCTGCCCTTCCTGAAGATGCTGATTATTCACATACAAAGGTGCTCAGTTTAAAAAGCTGAATTTTAGAAGCCTTTCCTGGAGAGCTGTGTTCTGGGTTATGGAAATGCAGAAAGGTGCAGGCCTTGGCTGAGCACTGTTCAGCACACACTGTTTTTATCCTGTATACCCTGCAAAACTTGGAATGTCAGGGAATTGGTTTCAGCAGTTCATGGAGCTGTTTTGCTCAGGTAACCTTGGCCACTGCTGATAGCGCATGGAAGGGGTTGAGAGTGAGGCAGAGCTTGTTGGAATGTGGTGAGTTCAGTTTCCAGAATCCCTGTGGTGAGCGTGTTAGATGAGAGCAGTTTGTTCCTTTGCTGGGCCTGGGCACACAACATCCCAGCTGCTGATAGCCCAAAACCACAGATCAATTGTTCAGGATGGGCAGTTAGAAGTCCCCTGTGGGGGGTGTGTGGGTCTTACTGCACTGAAAATTACCTTTGCATTCTTGAAGTGCTTTAAAGGTCCTGTACTTTAGGCTATTGGTCTTACCTCTTGCTCTGTCTTACTTTTAGAGGGGTAAGTGTATCCTATAGAGCCTAAGTGCTGTGACAGGGACACAGGTTAGTGAACAGAAAGCAGTCACCCATTGCCTGAAGGGGAAGGTTTCCATTGTGCACGCTGTACAGTGACCCTTTCCTCAGCAGATCAGACCGTGGATGCTCACATTTGGTCACTGGGAGGTCCCAGGTTCGCCTGGCCCCAGTGTTGTGCTCTGTGTGTTGGTGTTGAGGGCAGTCTGATGCTTTGTCCTCTGTTGTGGTTTTAGATTTCTGACACACTGAAGCGCTTTGCAGTAAAGGTGACCACAGCCAGCGTGAAGGAGCGGAGGGAGATCCTCGGCGAGCTGGGCAAATGCATCTCTGGGAAAGGTAAAAGCTTGGGGCACTGTTCTGCTTGCCAGGGTGGATAAGAACATTCAGCTGCTCTGTCTGCAAGCCTGTGTGGGCCATGAGGGGTCTGAGGGAGCCCTACCTGCGGGAGGGAGCTGGTAGCATTTGGGGGCTGTGCTTTCTCACAGTGTTAGTTCTGAGCATGGGGTTTGTGAGTAGCACAGGACTCCGGTTACTGGCACGTGTGTTTTTTCCCATCAGCAGTTGTGGCATCGTGTGTGTTAGTGTCTCATTACCCTCTCAGTTGCCTGTTTCTCTCCTGGCTGATGTTTTGACAATTCATGGGATATTTATGCACACACACACGTGTTATGTGAAGTGAGAGAGTGCGGAAGATTTCAGATATTCAGTATAATAGATAACTATTCAGATAACAGTTGAAGCACATTTGTAGAAATCTTTTCTGTTTTCTCTTCTGGGCTGCCTCTGGAATTTCGTGCTCCAATTCTGTCATTGGTTTTTAAGATATACATGAAATACATTAGAAAGAGAGAACTTCTACTGTGATCCTCACAAGCAGTTTCGTAGATGCAAGCAGTTCACTGGTTTCACTTGTGAAGTGAATCACGTTTGTGTTAAAGATAAGGAGCTTTCTGAAGAATTAGATTAATGAAGAAATATACATTCTGTTCCAGATCTTCCAGAGGGAGCAGTAAAAGGCCTTTGCAAACTCTTCTGCCTTACCCTGCATCGATACCGGTGAGTATGTTGATGTGGAAAACCTGTATTAGTTAGTCTGTCAGTATTAGTTAAATGGTATGGAGCATTTGAAAGTGTTAGCACAGAGTGAGTGGCACATGGATGTCTATGACACTGGAAGATGCCATTTAGTCATTAGGCTCTCAAGGTAGGCTTGACATGAAGAAGTTCTGTGACACTTCCCTTGAGTTTCACCTTTGATTGTGAAATTAAAACTTCCACCCCATGATTCAGTTTCAAGGATGAATGCCCTTGTCCTTGTGATGCAAGACTGAGGTGTCTTTTAGATGCCTTTTAGACACCTATAGATCGGATTAAATCATGGCCTGTTGCAGAGGAGCTGTTCAGAACCTGTGTTTTCTACTGCAACCTGCCAGAGGGCCTTGCCATAACTTCTGTCAGTTGAGGAAGGGAATGGAGCCTTCTGCCAGAAACTTCTCCACTTGGAACAGCAAGGATAAAATGACTTTTAGCTGGACTGCTGAAATGAGAAGGCAGAACCTTATGTGTGATGCAGAGGTAGTAACACGTGTGATGCTGGCAGGACTTGTCATGGTCACTGAGGTCTGTTTCTTGTTCTAGCGATGCAGCGTCCCGCAGAGCCCTGCAGCTGGCGCTTCAGCAGCTCGCAGAGTCCCAGCCAGAGGCAACAGCAAAGAACCTGCTGCAGTCACTTCAGTCGTCAGGGATCGGTGGCAAGGCTGCAGTGCCCAGGTGCTGGATGCGTTGCTCTGTGTGGAGGCAGTTCTGAGTTGCTGGCAGTTGCTCTTGAGTTTGCAGTGATTCTGCTGCTGCTGCTGCTTGCCAGAACTGTTAAAAACATTTAGAGACAAAGCTGTTAATGACAATTCAGATGTTTCCCTCTTCTATATCTTCTGAAAGCAGAAGGAGTATTGTGGTTATTACTGCTGGTGGATTGGGTCTGAGTTGTGGCTTTGCCTTTGTTAACCTTCCAGTCTGGAGAGATAAGGTATAAGATTCTTCTTATACCAGGGAATTATCCAAAATGATTAGGAAAGGGGATTTCCTCACCCACCTGGTGGAATTCAAGACCTTGTTGTAGACAGGGAGATAATGAAATTTGAAACTGAGCTTAGAAATACACAGCTCTTCTCTTGTGATATCCTCTGGAAACACTCATGGTTCCAGAAGGTGAATTGGGGTTGTTCGGCTGCTACAGACCACAGACCACGGTCCTGCAGTGCCACCATGGCTGAATACAAGTGCAGCTTTTAGAAAAGGGCCTAATCTTGGTTTAAAGGCTTTCAGTGATCTGATATTTACCCTCCAATGGCAGTGGCTGGCCTTGTGTGCAAGGACACTTTCTACATTCTTTCACTTTGGGGTATTTCTTCTGCTTCAAATACTTTTGAAGTATTTCTTCTGCTAAGGATTTTCATTCCCAGCAGGCAAGATTCAGCTTCTTTTGTGCCATTTGGAAGTTCCAAAATGCATAAGCTAAGGTTTTTTTTGTGACACAGTTGCCTTGCTTGGGCAAAGATGTGTCTGTTATGGTCTAATAGGTGCAAGATACATAATGGGAGCTGTAGATTTACCTCCTTCTCCTGTCTGTACAACAGTAAGAGCAGTGGATCTGCAGCTCTGCTGGCGCTCTCGTGGACATGCCTGCTGGCACGCACGGTCTTTCCAACACCTGACAAGAGACAGGGAGAAACATGGAAAAAACTGGTAGGTTCTCTTTGGTTTGCAGAAATATCCCTTTGGAGATAGGGACTGAAATGTTTTTAATGTCTTTTAGCTGCTGTGACATTGCAGGTAATTTTGAACATCATGTCCTGTTACAGTCGGGTTTATGTGGCAGTCTTTATTGCTTTCTGGTGTATTTTGATCTCTCCTACTCTGCTGAAGAAAGCAGGAGGTGTATAAAACATGAGAGTGGGGCAGTCTTACACCTGTGCAGAGGTGCTCTGGTGCATACTAGTTTTTGTAGACTAGGCCTGATACTGGTGCCTCCAAGGTGCAGTCTGCAGCGTGACATGAATTCCTTGTGCCTTCCTTGAAGTCTTGTGCCTGTGATACTCTGAAATCCCTTGTGCCTGTGATATTCTGTCATATTGGGTCAAGTAGCTTCTTGCTTCACCTACTTTAACAACCTGAACCTGTGACTATACTCAAGCACCATGGCATATAGTTGGAACACATGTTAAGAAGAGTTGTAATCTGATATAAATTACTGTTTTCAGAGGTGGAGTTTCCCAAACTATTATGCATGGTTCTGCAAAGTGGTACATGTGAGATGGAAGCAGAGGCAGCTTGTTGGAAGAACTTGCCCAAACTAAGGACTTTGACCTAAGCAGCTTCAGTTAATCACTGGCATTTGACTCATCTGGTTTGATATGAACTCACTGAGAAGCACATTCATGAAGGTTTTCTTGGCTGTTTCTGTTGGCAGGTGGAGGTCCAGTGTTTGCTCCTTTTGGAAGTCCTGGGAGGTTCTCATAAGCAGGCAGTGGCTGGGGCTGTGAAGAAATTGAACAGGCTGTGGAAAGAGGTGATGAATACCTTATGTGGCCGTGTTCACCAGCTGTTGTACGTTCTGCTGTGTTAACGTGCCTTGCTCTTATTTCTCTTCAGAACCAGGGTCTGGTGGATCAGTACCTATCTGTCATTTTTGGTCTTGAACCAAACCAGAGTTATGCTGCAATGCTGGGACTTGCAGTGCAGTTTTGCACAGCCCATAAAGAGACTGATATCATTAAACAATATAAGGTAAATCTGTTGCATTGCTTTTTGGTGGAGGGTAGTAAGTAGCATCACTTCTTACCAGGGAGAAGAGGGCTGAAGAGATGTCCCAGTGAGGTTGTTGCTTTACATCTGCCCCTGGTTTCATTACCTGTCAATTCAGCAGCCATGCACTTCTGACTATAACAGCTGGAATAGACTTACAGAGGAGGTGCCAGATGC
Source organism: Melopsittacus undulatus (assembly GCF_012275295.1). NCBI lineage: Eukaryota > Metazoa > Chordata > Aves > Psittaciformes > Psittaculidae > Melopsittacus > Melopsittacus undulatus. Next base: position 11,914,744 of record NC_047538.1, on the reverse strand, counting down.
ACATCTGTGTGCTGTGGCCTGTGCATTTGTGTAGATGGCCAATGCTGTAGCTTTCTGCCCTCTCCACTGTTACAGGAATGGAAGGCAGCATTTAGCTCTAGTGCACTTTGAGTGTTGAGCTGAAGCATAGAGCACTGATCTATGCTTGACTGTCTTATGTAAGGATGGAAGCGAAGCTTCTGCTTAGTGAGCATGACTGCCTTCCAGAGGAGGATGAGGTGTGGTGTCAAGCCTGGCTTCCTGGCAGCAAGCAGGGAGGTGGGTATAGGCTGCAATGTGGCTATAATTTGGTGTTTCTTCTTGTTCAGAGTGCTCTTCTGGATTTCTACTTGAAGACCATCCTTATGAGCAAGACAAAGCCTCAGAAGCATGTGCTGGTGAGACACTGTTACAGAGCTGCTTGTGCTTTTGTCCTGTGTGCAGTGTCTGCTGCCATGCTCACTGCTTTGCTCCCATTACAGGAGAGCTGTTCCCCGCTTCTTCGGTACATGTCTCACGCTGAATTCAAGGACTTAGTTTTGCCAACTCTGCAGAAATCCCTGCTACGGAGCCCTGAGAACGTAATTGAAAGTGAGTCTGTCATCAGTCTGCATCGCTCTCTCAAAGAGCATGAATAGTTGCTCCTTAGTGGTTTGGAGTTGTGGGGGGAGTGTGTTTTTCTGGACTATGCTTTTGGTCCTGTGAGGCAGCAGGATTGTCTGGTGTCTGAGGGTTAGCTGTGGAGAGACAACATTAGTGGTGTGATCCCAAGTGTCTGGGCATGTGGCAGCTGCTGTTTGCACAGAGGACAGAATTTCACAGCAGAGTGCTAAGAATAATTCTGAATTAATCTGCTTGTTGGGCATCAATTTGTGTTGTTTTTATTTCCTACTCCTTACTGACCTTGTCTGCTCTTGCTGGGAACTGTGGGGAAGGGTGTATCAAAATGCTAAAAACCAGTTAACAAAATGTAATATGCTGTTATCTCTTTTACCTTCAGCAATCTCTTGCTTGCTCGTATCTGTGAACCTGGATCTCAGCCAATATGCTCTAGACATTGTGAAAGGACTGGCCAGTGAGTACTCTAAATTCTGGAGGGAATGATGAACTGAGAATAAAGCCTTCTTCAGCTTCCTGGCTGTACCTGTAACAGCTTGATTACTGGTGAAGAGACTGTTTTATGTGGGAGGGAGGATGATGATGATGATGCTATAACTTGGAACTGGAATAGTTCACGTGACAGTTACAGAAGCTGGGTCAAGCCACAGGTAAAGAGGTGTCCTTGTCTTGCAAGTTTGCTGTAAGGAGCTTTTAGCTGGTGCATTATTTCCTAGGTCACCTGAAATCCAACAGTGTGCAGCTGATGGATGAAGCAGTTGTGGCATTAAAGAACTTGGCTCGACAGTGCAGTGATCCCTCGGCTGTGGAGTCGCTGAGCAGACACCTTTTTGCCATCTTAGGGGGTGAGTAAATGGTGGAATAAGCAGTGGAGATGAATAAAGATTTTCTGCCTTCGGGGTGTTTTGTGTGTTGCATTTTCCCTTCTCTTTGGCTGCCCATAGAGTGGGGTGGCTCAGCCTGGATCAGGGATGACTGGGCAGGATTTTGTACTTTTGGGAAGATTCTTGATGTAGCACATAGCTGTTGTCTGTAAGTCAGCTGTTGCTGTTTGCTTTTGTTGGCAGGCTCGGAAGGGAAGCTGACAGTTGTTGCTCAGAAGATGAGCGTCCTTTCAGGTGAGGATCCTAGAAGAAAGCTGCTTCTCTGGTGGAAGAAACTCCGCAGGATACTGAATGGAAAGAAACTGAACTTAAGCCTTTAGGATTCCCTGTCTGTCATTCCAAATTAGCTGTAATTGATACCATAGAGAGTGCTGGGTACCACATGCCAGTTCTTGACTTACTGTTCAAAGGAAATAATTGGCTGGTAGGTTGAAGTGTTTTATGCGAGGAAAAAGATGACTGTGTCCTAGGTAAAAATGAAGGCAGAGGTCCTGCAGTGTTGGTCTATGCTGGATGTGACACATAGATGTAGTGACAAAAAAGAGCTGTCTGTGCAAGGATTGAAATGTGAAGGGACTTTCTTGATTTGTTTTAGATTTTGCAGCAAGTGCTGGTAGTTTGGGAGTTAATGAGAGCATTTTGTCCTCTCAGGGATCGGCAGCCTCAGTCACCATGTGGTTTCTGGATCCTCTAGCCAAGCTCTGAGTGGAACCGTCACTGAGCTTTTCATCCCTTTCCTGCAACAAGAAGGTGAGACCTTTTGCCTTTGTTCTGAGTTTGCTAAGCTGCTTTCATCTTGAGTAGGATTTTCAACAGGCCTGTTTTTCAGGATAAATCTGATTCTCGCCTATTGTGTGATAAAATCCATGTCCTGCTCTGATGAGCAATGCCGTGGCAGCAGAGCTGTGTCTGTTAGAAGCACATGCATTCATTCCCTGCCTCCTCCTGATGTCGTTATCTGCTTTCTGTTGTATGTCCATGTGATCTATTGTGTTGCTGTACTGACATGAGCTCTGTGTTACTTCCTAGTCCACGAAGGCACGTTGGTTCATGCAGTCTCTGTCCTGGCTCTTTGGTGTGTTCGGTTCACCACAGAAGTTCCTAAGAAGCTGGTAGAATGGCTAAAGAAAGCCTTCAGCCTTAAAACCTCTACTTCAGCTGTGAGACATGCCTACCTGCAGTGCATGCTAGCCTCTTTCAAAGGTAAAACTGTGCAGCTGTTAGTAACTCTCTTGGTTGTGTGATTAAGCGAAGAGTAATCAACTTTTGTACTTCCCGATGTAAGTAGATAGCTGTGTGGATTAAGAAAGGTTTTGTAAGACAGTATCTGTTCACTGACCTTCATATTTCTCCTTAAAGTCTGGTTTGCCTTGAAGTTTATAAAGATGTTTTCTCTCTATGTATAACTAGCATCACTGCCCATTGTGCTGTTTTTCATATACCCCCAGAGTAATTTTTGATTCCATTACTTTTCATAGTACAATAGTACTATTTTAATTTTACAATAGTACAGCCCTATGATGGTACAGGATCCTTTGTGCTATCACAGGGCTGAAAAAAACACTCTGAAAACTACTTGGGTATCACAGGATGGCAGAGCTTTCCGAGTCATCAGTATCACAGAATGGTTTGGGTTGGAAAGGACCTTAAAGCTCATCCAGTTCTAACCCCCTGCCACAGAGAAATCTGGCAAACTGGACATTGCTCATGCTTGCTGTGGGCATGGGGGGGGTTACTTGTGTGTGATTTGTGCAGCTCTTCAGGGGATTAAGGCTAAAGATTCTTATATTTGCTCACCACTGGAACAGTGACTGCCATCGCTTTGATGCAGCCAATGAAGCATCCAACTGGAGCATAAAAAACCCAGAGACTCCAACCCTCACAAGTTTATAATTAAAACAATGCCTGTAGATATATATATATATATATATATATATATATATATGAATATATATATGCGATGTTGGTTCTGGAAGTACCAGGAACACCTAGCTCAGTTTTTGTGGAAGTGAGGGTCACCGACCAGTGGGATTCCTTGACTTGCAAATGCTTGAAGTGGAAAAGATGGTCATGGCTTGCCAGGAATTTACTTCCCCTCTTTTAGGGAAACAATCCTTAAAGTCAGACTTCCTAGGATTTGAACCAGTTCCTTTAATGTAACTGAATTAGCATTTTGTTTTGCATCCCATGGACAGCAACTCATTAAGATAGGACTGTCCTGTCCTTGAGGAAAGGACTAAAGTGGTTATCATCTAGATTTCCATAGTGTTTAATGATAGTTGTGCCTGGCAACTCACAACTGGGAAGACTCAGAGTGATCCCAGATTGTGTCTGATTCCTGTCCTTGTCTTACGACAACAGAACTGTTGATACCCTTGTGGTGTGAAGTGTGAAGGACCATGTTGTTCTGTAACTTGTCTCTCTGTCTCCTCAGGTGACACATTATTACAGGGAATGGACTTGCTGCCAATGCTCATCCAGACAGTGGAAAAAGCAGCATCTCAAAGTACTCAGGTTCCCATGGTAACTGAAGGAGTTGCTGCAGCTTTGTTGATCTGCAGGATATCTGTAATTGAGGGACAAACTGGTAAGGTCACAAAGCATCCAGTGGAGTCCGATGCAGGCAGGTTTTAAGGGTTACCACTTTTCCTTGACAACATGCATGAGACAGTATTCCTTAATCTGTGTATTGTTTCGGCATAGAGAATCATTGTCGTTTTGTAAACCAGGGAAGGATTTATTCCCATCTCTCTTATGTCAGTGAAGAATGTTTGCTCTTCTGTGGCTTTGCAAATTGCAGCTTCCATTCACCTAAGGCAGTATTCCTCTCTATACTGACAGAAGGCATTCACTCAGACCTTACATGCTAGGGCTTGATTAATGCATTTAAAGTATTGTTATTTGGCTGGTATTTTAACAAACCATCTTTGGAAAGCATGAGGACTGGAAATACTGTCCTCCATTAGGGGATATTACAAGAAGTCTCTGAATTCATGCATCTGCCAGAATATAAAATCCAGGCATGTTCTGTCTATCAGAAGCAGCACACTGCTTTCCTCCTTTCCTTATATTTAGGAAGGCTTGCCCTATGAAAGATTAAGGTGAAACAGACTTTACATTTCACAGGTGTTCAGTCAGAGAAATACCTTTTTGTCAGCAGGTGGTTTTTGACCATGTTTATGGCTTTGGATTAAAGAGATGTGGAACAATTGACCATTTAGGTACCTCTAAAGCTAGAAGTAATCTCAGTGATTTCAGAAGACAGAATTCTGCTGTATTTTATGTACGCTGGTGAGTTCTGACTTGTTTTGAAGCATCCTTGATTGACGGACATCTGTTCTTTTCCTGTCAGAGTCTAAGCTGAGTGCTTTCTGGCAGCTGGTTCTGGATGACAAAAAACAAATCTTTACATCTGAGAAGTTCTTGCAGTCTGCATCAGAGGAAGGTAAATTATCAGTTAGTGTGTATCCAGTTGCTCTTTAACTCTATTATTTAGTACTTATGAGAGCTAATACTGCCATTAGCCCTGTTCTGTGATCCTTGGAAGATCCAGTTTTGGATTAAAAGGCAGAGTGTACTCTTTCAGAAGTACATCTAGACTAGTCTAAGCTTGACAATGAATTCATTTACTTCTCAATTAGCCTGAGTTATACAAATTACAGGGCCTAGTAACAGTTGAAGCTCAGAAGATGCTATGAGGTAAAATACCAAGGCTACTATTCAAATGGCATTATGCCATGTGTATGACTTCAGTACACATTTTATTGTCACTGAAGGCATTTCAGCAGGGCTTGGGAGTTAACACTGCAGTGTTGGTGCAGTGAGTGTGGTATTTAGCATTTGGTTTGCTCTGTTGACTTAGACAAAAATAGGTCACACACAGTGGTCAGGAAACTTCTGCTGGTATCCAGCTAACATTTCTGTGAAACCATGGTTCTCCTTCCAGATCTGAGTTGCATTTGTCTCTACATTCATTGAGATAATGTAGAGGCTCACTTTGGGTACCTATTTTAATGTGTCCCACTTGCTGTTTGTTTGTTTTCAGGTAAAAGAATGTGTTTCCTTATGAAGCCTCATGCTATTTTCAATATTTGTCTTTCCCCACAGCAATGTGTACAGTGCTGCAGCTGACAGAGCGCCTTCTCTTGGATCATGCACAGCGGCTGCCTGAAAGTAAAGTTCAGTACGTAGAGTTGTGCTTGCTGCCACTGATCTGTGTCTGATCCCGCAATGTTAATGTGGGCAGTGGAGAGGATGGGCTTGGGACTTGGCAGAGAATGTTGAACTCTTTGTGCTTTTCTGCCCAGTTGGGTTGTGGAGCTGCCTCCCTCCCTAAAGCTGTTTAGTTCTCTGTTTTCAGGCAGTATCACCGTGCCCTTGTTGCCGTTCTGCTGAGTCGGAACTGGAATGTTCGAAGACAGGCCCATCAAACAGTTAAGAAGCTCTTGTCCTCTCTGGGAGGGTACAAACTGGCCTATGGGCTCTTGGAGGAGCTGAAAGTGATTCTCAGTTCTCATAAGGTGCGTAGTTAAGAAGCCTGTTTCTGCCTAGTTGTTTGTATGCTGCCAGTCACCTCCCTACCCTAGATTTGCTGTTAGTATTGACATAGAGTATGATATAAAGGTGATTCAGTTTCACATGATCTCCCAGAATGCCACTTGGTATTAGAGCACTGCATATTCAAGGCCAGGTTGGACAGAGCCTTGGGTGACATGGTTTAGTGGGAGGTGTCCCTGCCCATGGCAGGGAAGTTGGAACTGGATGATCTTAAGGTCCTTTCCAACCCTAACTGTTCTATGATTCTGTATTACTGTATCAGTGTCTGTGGTGTGCCTAATCTTCCCTATATACACAGAAGACATATTATTCCAAGTTATTTGGGGAGTGTGCTCTAGTTTTCCATGTCCTTCTATTATTTAAATCAAAACTTAATCCCTGCTGGAGGACCAAGTGCTTCATTCCTTTCTTGGTATCCTAGGTCTTTGGCCCTGGCTTCTAACTCAAGCCACCTATTTCAAATAAAAGTAATATAGATGCTTTAGTAGCAACTATTATAAAAATGAAAACAAAAAGCAAAGAGAGTGCTGTGTTACTGGGCATGATGCTAAGCCAGCACCATGTCCAGTTGTGGAATAGATTGAGTTACATGAATTAGGTACCAAGGCTGGGACTTGAAAGTTGTCTTTCTGTCATAGATACAGCCTGAATGATGTATTTTTGAAAAGATACTGCGTAAAATGCGGCTGCAGAAGTTGGGTGTGCTGTTCCCAGCCAGCTGGTTCAGCCTTGTCAAAGTCCTCTTTGCCCAAAATGGCAATTTTAGTTTCATTTTACCCAATCTAGTATAGTCCTCCATTCTTAGTCTTTTTGTCACTGTCATCTCTGCTTCAGTTCCACTGTTATCCTTTCTCCCTTTTTTCCTTGGAAAACTTCAGGTTGTTGGTACTGTGAGAGGGAGAAGACTGTTAGTATTCGGTATGGTGTTACTGTGGGGAAGTGTGCTCAGGAAGGCTTGATGTGATGTGTTGATGACAAGTTGTTCACTCAGGTTCTGCCTCATGAGGTCCTGGTGACAGAGTTGGGAGAGCTGTCGGAGGTAGGAAAGACATACATTCCTCCCCGTGTCTTTCATGAGGCACTCTGTGTCATCTCAAGTGTGGCAGGGCTTGATGTGGATTCCTTTGAGCCAGAAAAGCTGGCACTGGAGATGCTGCTGGTGAGCCATCATCCATCTGTAGGTAAGAGGAGGGATAAGACCCCTATCATGGGCAGTGCATGGGGTCTTACCTTTTTAGTTTCATTATATTAGCATTCTGCTTCATATTGACTTGGGCATTTATTCTTCCTGCTAGTGGCAGTGCAGCCAGGCCTTTGGCCAACCCTCCTCATCAAGATGAAGATAGATCCAAAGGACTTCATTACCAAGCACCTGAATGACATACTACCCAGGATCACTGCCTACACGGCAGAGAACCAGGTGATAAACTTCTATTTTCCTTGTGTTAGTTTTGGGAGATGCTTTGGAAGAGGAGAGTTTTGTGGAAGAGTTAAGTACCAGCTGGTCTATAAGGAAGATCTGTCTAAAATGTGGGGAAAAGGCAGATTCAAAAAGAACAACTGGTGCAAAGGAGCTGGGATTTAAGGGGGTAAGAATGTGTCCCAGTAACTGAGTAGAACAGTATGAACAGAACTGAGTAGATAAGATACAGTCACCAACTGAATAAGGAATTAGGCATTACAGCATAACTGCTTCAATAGGGCATGTTTTTTTTAGACAATTTCAAGGAATACCAATAATGCTGTTTTTTTCTTTGTTTTCTTGATAGTCATCTATGAATGCAGTGGGATCTCTTGCTCTGCTTTCACCTGGTAGAGTGCTACCACAGCTCATCAGCACTATCTCTGCATCAATGGAGAATCCAGCTCTGTGCCAGGTTACTCGAGAGGAATTTGCCATCATGAAGACACCAGAGGGAGAACTCTATGACAAATCTATAATACAGAGGTAAGACTTTGTAACTTCTTTTCTCTCTGCACCAGGGGGTTGATTGCTGCTGGCATTTAGGCAGTGAGTGAGTGGGGTTTGTCAGATGCTCTTTCTGTACAGGAGTTACCAGATTTGTGTGCCTGGATCATAGTCCAGAGCAGTGCTGATTCTTTTCTCTACTTTCCCTTCTCAGTGCTCAGCAGGATAGTATGAAAAAGGCTAACATGAAGAGGGAGAACAAAGCTTATTCCTTCAAGGAACAAATCATTGAGCTGGAGCTGAAGGAGGTGAGTTAATGGGAAGAGGAAAGCCAGGCTGGTCACTACTACCTGATCTGTTCTGTTGCATGGCTTCTGCCATATGTGTAACTGCTGTAAGGGTTGTTAAAGAGGGGCTTCCGTGTTGTTGACAGCTGTCAGTTCAGTTCAGTCTGGCCAGTGATGGGTGTAGGTGGGGGGAAGAATTTGGTGAAAGGAAGGGAATGTACTAGGTTGACTGGAGCATTCTTTTAATAAAGCTTGGCTTTGGCTCACTCTGGGGAGGATGATGTGCCCATCCACTGTAGAAGGAGCTGGACAGCTCTTTTTGATGAGATCATGTAATACGTGACCAATTAAACATGTGAGAAACAGATGTGATGCTGCTGGTGGGACACTGAAGTGTTAACCTGCAGGTTTCCATTTTATGTCTTCAGAGTGATTTGCTTGGAAGGATATTTTGATACTCTCTGAAAGTAAATTGCAAAAAGCCCCCAGTGTATCTTTATTCTGTACCTAGTTGTGGGGATGGTGTTAATAGCTCCCAGATAATAAAGTCCATTGCTCTATACTGCAGGAAATAAAGAAGAAGAAAGGAATAAAGGATGAGGTGCAACTGACCAGCAAGCAGAAGGAGCTGATGCATGCACAGCTGGAAAGGGAGTCTCAGATAAGAAAACGGCTGAAGGAGGTCAGTTTTGATGGTCTTTTGCCAGCTAGCATGGCCCAAGTCATTTTGATGAAAAGAATAGAGTATATTCAGCAATGAGCTGTTTGTTTCTGTCATTAGAAATTAGATTTGGCAACTTGATTTTATTTCATTTTTTGTAACGGTAACTTCTGAATTTTTATGGTAACTTTTGAATTACTTCTTTCACAGCTTGATAATGAGCTGGAAACAGCTCTCGGGCTCCTGGGTGCTGTTATAAAGAGGAAGCCTCCAGGTCTAACTCAGTACATCCCTGCTCTCATCAGCTCCTTCTTGCCACTTTTTCGATCACCTTTGGCTGCTCCAAGGATTAAGGAACCTTTTCTTTCCTTAGCTTCCTGTGTTATGCCAGCTCAACTGAAAACCTTTGGTTAGTATTTGCAGTTGCTGTTTAAGGGCAGGGTGCATTATTTTTATGGCAGGACAGTGAAAATCCTTGCTCTTATGAGCTGTGGTTTGTGAATATTCACCACAGAAAGCCAAGGGGGAAATCCACTCTGGAACAGTGCTTAGGGAGATGACTGCAAAGTCCCAGAGATCCTATTGCTGGATAAGACTGGGTCCAAAGAGAAAGTTGTCTGGTCGTTGTGATCACCTCTAAGTAGCAGTTGGTTGCAATGGTACTGCCTCCTTGTGCAGCGTGTGGAGGATGTGAGTGTAATTCACACATGTAACTTGTAAAGAAAGCTGTCCTGTGTGAGCCCTGGGGCTGTGCTTCCTCCCTTGCCTTTTGCAGCCTGGGCTGTTGCCCACAGCTGTGCTGTAATTTGTGGGTCTGTGTTCTTGGGGATTTTTCTCTCTCAAGAAATCTCTGGCTTTAGTCCTGTCATGGATTCTTTACTCTTTCATACCAGGTACTTTAGTGAGCCATGTGACCTTGCGCCTGATGAAACCAGAATGTGAATTAGATGAATCCTGGTGTCAAGAAGAGCTGCCTACTGCTCTGAACAGAGTTGTTAACTTGCTGCATGCCCACACTGTTCCTGGCCGAACAGGCAAGGGAGAGCCAGGTAAAAAGTCCCGTAGGTCCCTCTGACACCCTCCCGTAACACCGAGGTGTTTCAGGTTTTATGGTTTATGAAATGTTTTATACGTGAAACTTCACTTTTTTTTCTTTTTCAAATTGGACAAATCTTCATAGATATAAAACCCCTTAAGTTTTGGGTTTTTTTTGTGCGGGCAGTAGTGCAAATGATGTTACAAGTATAGGAAGTGTAGAAATAAAATAACAGGTTGGTTTTTTAAAGTGGTTCATGCAGAAATAATAATGAAATCAAGGTTCGTCTTTGCCAAGGACAGTTCCTACCTTTCAACACCACTTAACCCAAGTGATTCAGTGAGACTTAAGTGGAAAGACAAAATAATTGCTTGTTATCTGTGATCTCAGCAGTGAAGTGCCTGTGGCCTCTGCTTGTTTGCTGTGTAGTGCTGCAGTTCATGAATATTTTATTGTGGCATGTTTGTAGAAGCAGTTCTTTCTCACTCTGACATGAAGGCAGGCACCCATACTTTTGCAGTGCAAAAATACGATTTGGATGAAAATGAACCTTTTTTTTTTTTGTTTGGTTCTGTTTTTACTGGGTTAGTTTTACACTAGATCCCTCCCAGAATTTACTTCATGATGGGGTGTGCAAGTACTTGTACTGCTACACTGAAGATAATAGTACAGAAGTGGGAGGGTAGGTGTGCTGCCTTTGGAGGCTAGGATGGCTTAGGCTGTCTTAAAGCAGCTGGTGTACTGCAGTGATAGAGGTGGTTCATCCAGGCTTTGGAGTTGTTCATTGTGCAGCTCCATCAAGAGCTGCTGTGATGGATGGTTTGTATTTTTTAAGGGAAATGTAGGATTCTGTTTGGTCCCTTACCCCAGCAGTTCAGTTTTCCTCTTGCTGTTCAGCTGCTCATCAGTTCTGCAGTTGTGTGACTGGCACATGTAATCTGCACAGCTGAGTAGTGGCAATTGACCATGTTGAGCACCACTTCAGTGCTGAACATCTCCGTGATAATTCTGCACTATGCAATTTATTTCCATAGTAAGTGTGAGTTCATTAACATTGGAATCCATTTTCAGGCTTATTTCCAGAAAGCAGTGGCAGGCTTTTCAATCCTTTGATATTTTGTACAGTGCTTAAATGAATACCTGATGGGTTTTTCACTTCTGCAAGAAGAAGGAAATGGGTTCCATTGCACTTTGTTGGACAAGTTATGTTATACTCCCAAATGATTTTTCCTCGTTTTCTAAGTTCTTTGGAGTGTAGTCTTGCAATATGATTTGTAGAAGTTAGTTTTTAGTTACCACGAGACCTAAGAGGGACCATAACTCTTTCTGATGTGGATGATAAATCGTTCATTGCTGAAACGACAAGACACATTTTATAATCTCTTTTGTATTGGTCAGTACTGGTGACTGTGTTAACAGAACATTTATCTTCTAAGATCAAGCTTGCTTCCTCCTCCTGCACATAGAGGAGCAGTTGCTTGAGCCTAAAAATAGCTGGCCAATAATTACAAAAAACAGGCAAAAAAAATAAACCATCAGAGCAAACAGATCCTGAGCAAATGGCAAAATCCCACACCACGAATGGAGGTGTTTGACCAAAGCTGTTCCTGTTGAACAGTTAGGAGCTTGCACTGCTTTTGGTACTTAATATTTCTCTCTTGAACTACTTTTGCAATGTCCATGCCCTACATAAGCTGACTAATACTGCAGTATTGTATCTGCAGTGCTCTTCATTTGCATCTTAGAAATGTTATATCTGGCATTCTCTGGCAGCACAGAAAGTAAACGCTTTCCCTAGACGTCTAATACTTGAAATTTAACTGGACTAACTGGAGAGGACTGGAAGGAGCATGTGAGATGTGAGATCAGCTCTGCTCACAGGGTTGTATTTCCTTTTCCCAGGTGCTGCCCCGTTGTCAGCTCCAGCATTTTCCTTAGTCTTTCCTCTCCTAAAGACGGTTATAACTGAGACACCCCATGACAGCGAAGACCAGGAGGAGTTCCTGGTCAGTATTCTGCAGATCCTTATGGTCCATGCTCAGCTGAGATCAACAGCAAATGGCCAGGCTTTGTTGGTGGATGAGGTGAGCAAGAACTGTGGGGATCAGATGTCCTCCTTCAACAATTGTTCTGATGAGGCATGCGGTAAACCAGATGATGTATAAACTGGACAAAGTAATTCTACAGGTTAGAGTTTACAATGGAAGGTTGTTTTCTCTCATAGGCTTTAGTTACCTGTCCTGCCTTAGGTTTTAATTGTGCTGTTTATAAGGAGTGTCAAACACAGAAAAGGCGCTTTGGAGTCACAAGGCTTTTTCTTTCTCACCCCAACCTTTCAGAATGGCCCAGAGCTGCTGCCCCGGAGGGACATGCTGGTTCTGCTGACCCGGGTGATAGGAACAGGCTCCCCACGATTACAGGTGAGTCCACTGCTTCATAACCATGGCTAGGAGTCTGCCCAGGTTTCATCAGCATCTAAATGAGGGAAATACACCCACCTGGTTTAAGTCTCTCAGGCTGGTGGTTGATACATGACCAGTTTTCTGCTGTGCTTATGCTATTCTTGGAATAAAATGTCTACATCTTTTTTTCCTGGGGGCTTTATTGCACCAAACATCCTCATCAGTCTTCCACAGGTGAGATTTTATTCCTTCTTTATGGCTTTACTCTGTCAGAGAAGTTCAGGAGCTGCTTCTCTGAGTGTTCTAAGGGATGAGATGGGAGAAGGGTCAATAATAGCAAAAAGGCAAAGGATGAGTTCAGCTGGACTGAGCTTATCAGTTCTTGCTTTTTGACACTTTGAGAATTTCTTCTCTTGTGATAGCATTCAATCTCCCCCATGCTTGCTTTGACAGAAGAAGTCAGTGGTGGACTCTCTAATACCTTCTCATGGCATTTTAGGTTTTGGCTTCCAATGCACTGACCAGCCTGTGCGCAAGCAGCAGCGGGGAGGATGGCTGTGCCTATGCAGAACAGGAGGAGATCGATGTGCTACTTCAGGCCCTGCAGTCTCCGTGCATGAATGTCCGAGATGCAGCTCTCAGGGTAGGTGGGAATCATTCAGGGTCACTGGTGAATGTTCTCTAACACCGTTAAAGAGAGGTTTCAGTTCTTGCAGTGTGTCTGCAGGAGGAGGCAGTAGCTACTCAACAATAATGCTCTAAGTAATGCTCTGTGCTAGATTTATCTTGGTCTACCCACACCTTTCTTTTGTTAAAACAGGTGTAATTACAACACCTTCTATTTAGAGTTGCATAGGGCTTAGTCTCAAAGAGAGAAGCTGTCAAAAAAATCTTATGTCTGTATCGGGCCCAATGTTTCTGGAAAGCTTCAGGCTTAGTCACTTCTTGAGAGCATAAAGAAATAAAAACCCAAGGGTGCCTGGTTTTCTTTGTCATTAAACAAATTTCAGCTTAGCTTACCTGAGCTGGCTTCTCTGTGCTTAGAAGGAGAAAAGACTGTATTCAACAGAGCACAACCTGGTGCCTACTTGCCCCTCTGCAACTGCCTGTGAAGCACTGTACTTGAGTTTCACCATCTCACCTGGAAGTCCTTGATCAGCACAGGCAGCGTACTGCACAAGAAAACATGAATATTGACATTGAGAGCTTGACTTGGCTAAAGTTTTAAGTGTCTTAAAGCATCTGCTTCTAAAATCAGATCCTTACATTGATTCTCCTGTGAACTAATTCAGGGACTGATGGAGCTGCAAATGGTTCTACCAACCCCAGACAGTGATGAAAAGAATGGACTGAATCTGTTGCGTCGCCTTTGGGTAGTGAAGTTTGATGTGGAAGATGAGATTCAGAAGTTGGCAGAGAGGTAAGAGCTCCTCCTAGCTGGTTGGATGGTGACAGGACTTCTCTTCTGCTCCCCTTCTGGAGCTCCAGTGGCAGGGGTTTTGCCTCCCATAAGTAGAGGGGGGCTTTAGGTCACCTCAATACATACATGTAGCTGTGGCTTTTCTTACTGAAGGATGATCTGCCCCTCTTTGTGTGTGCTGCAGGTTGTGGGCGTCCATGGGTCTGGAGCTGCAGCCTGACCTCTGTTCTCTGCTGATCAAAGATGTCATCTACCATGAAGAAGCAGTGCGACAAGCAGGTGCTGAAGCTCTTTCCAGAGCTGTCGCTCAGTATCGAAAGCAAGCAGCAGAGGTCATGAATAAACTTACAGAGATTTACCAGGAGAAGCTCTATGTAAGTACTCTTGTCCTAAGGGACTGACAGGCACAAGCCTGTGCTTTTTATTAATCACTTTTCCCTTTGTCTGTCTTGAGGATGTGCATGAAGCCTACTGTTGCTGTGTTAGAGCTTATCACAGATTTTACTGTCTTGAGCCTCAAGCTGTCAGCTAGTAGTGGCAGCACTGTACAGATGAAAGATGTGCCTTAGATGATACAGGAAGACTGTGGCACAGTAGGGTCAGTCCAAGTCATTTTGGGCCTAAACTTCTGTTTTTTTTACTGTACTCTTCTGCTAGTGATATCATATCTCTGTGCAGTGTTACAAAAGGGCATTGCAGGTATGGTCACATATTCTCTGCATGTGTGTCTTTGGAAAAGGTGTTCTGATGACATTTTTTCTCTTTCCAGAGGCCACCTCCAGTTTTGGATGCTTTGGGACGAGTGATATCGGAATCACCACCTGACCAGTGGGAAGCAAGGTACAGTCATCTTCAGATCGATCTCATCACTTCCTGGGCATCCAGATGAGGTGTTCTAGGTTTTTGTTTAGGAGTTCTGGCAATGGAGACGTAAGAGAATCTTAAAAGAGCAAAGTCCATGCACTCGTATTGACTTGCTGGTTTCATGTGTCCTTCAGGTAGAGAAGCAGGCTGGGCAGGCAAAAGTGAAATGCTCTCAGTTCCCACAAAATATTGGGCGCCATCTTCCTTATGTCCTGATTAGAACAGTCTTTCCCTCTTAGACTGCCTTATTTTTGTCTTACCTTACTGTATTCCCACCTCTATATGGGCAATTGATTGTTTCAAGAGCAGCAGTGCAAGCCTTAATGAACTGGACAAATTCCAATTGGGATAATTATTTTTCTGTCTACTTGTAAGTCCTATACAGGCTTAAGTGGAGATGATCTTGTTCACTACCTGTCTAACCTGCTCTTTAGTGCTGATGTACTGTGTTGTAAAGCTGCTGTATTTCAGCAGTAGATGAAGTGGTCTTGATCACTTGAAGTGATCTTCAGGTCTCTGTCGGCCCAAGTATCTGTAATGCTTAATCAGGATAGAAGCCATTACATGGCTGAAGGATTATTTGTCCTTTTAGGAGCCTGCAGCATGAGGTTATGGAATGAAATGAATGTAAGTTGGGCACTGAAGGTCTTCAGTTTCACAGAATCATAGAATGGTTTGGAAGGGACCTTAAAGTTCAGCCAGTTCCAACCCCCTGCCACGGGCAGGGACACCTTCCACTGGAGCAGCTGCTCCAAGCCCTGTCCAACCCACCCTTGTAAAGGTTTTATCATGGTTCTCTCTCCATCTCTGTAATGTGCTAATGATAGCAAATGTGACTGTGACCTCAGGCAAATTCTGTGAGAAGTCAGTAAACTTACGAGCTCACCATCTTTACAGGTGTGGCATAGCTCTGGCCCTCAACAAGCTCTCACAGCATCTGGACAGTTCTCAGGTGAAGCCCCTCTTCCAGTTTTTTGTACCGGATGCTCTGAATGATCGCAGTCCTGAAGTCAGGAAGTGCATGCTGGATGCAGCTCTTTCAACGCTCAATACTCACGGCAAAGTAAGTCTGAATGTTTCTCTCTCTAGCAGTGGAAAAAGATGGAATGAAAAAGTAGATACTGGGTCCAGAGATTTATTTTATTAAATGATATGTTTTGTCTTTTTCATTCCTTTGAGGTTGCTGTTACTTGTAACAGCTGAAAACTTTCACGTAGTAGGAACTGTGTTCAGAGTTGTTCTGTTAGTGACTGGTGTTGATTAAGTGTAGTTCTTCCCTGTTATTACTATAAAAAAGGAATAGCCCTGAATCATCTGGAGTTAAAATGGTGTAAAACTGGAGTGAGAAAAGTAAAGTCAGACTGCAGATCTTTTAATCCTGGAAGGTGAGAATTCCTGTAAGGTCTCAGGCAATGCCAGATGAGAAAGTTTGTCAATGGTTGGCTTAATTAAACTGAAACACAACTGGAGTCATTCAGACAATTGAGGACCATCCATATTCTCACTGCTAGCCCTTCTCCAGCAGTGCTAGGTGGGGAAGGTGTGCAAGGGTGTAAATTGCTCAGCTTCGGTTTTCCTCATATGTGCCAGTCACCAGTTCTGGACAGCCCTGATAGACCCAAGACATTTGGAGTATTTTCAGATTATTCCTTCCTTCTGTTTCTCAGAAAAGCAGTGAAGTTTGGTTTATGTTTCTGTTCTCCCTTTGCAACTGGAGCAAGCAAAGGAGAGATGCTGGGGTTTAGGGTTTAGGCTAGCAGTGTGGCCTAGGTGATTGCCTTGCTCCTGGCAGACATCACACCAGCAGTGTTGGGGGATTTGATTTTTAAGAGCTAACTTCTCTCTGGCAAGAAATACTGGTTGCCTGTTGGGATGGCACGAGGTTTTATGTGATGCGACACATTAAATGAACTATAAATACAGCCTGTTCGATTTGTTGGCTCAGAGAAGAACAAACAAGTCCACTGAGCATGGCAAATCTCATTCTGAGTGAACTCCAGTGGCACATTCTGTGGTTTTGTTTTTCAGGACAATGTTAACTCTCTCTTGCCAGTGTTTGAAGAATTCCTGAAAAATGCTCCTAATGATGCCAGTTATGATGCTGTCAGGCAAAGTGTGGTCATTCTGATGGGTTCACTGGCAAAACATCTGGACAAGAGTGACCCTAAAGTGAAACCAATTGTTGGCAAACTGATAGCAGCCTTGTCCACACCATCTCAGCAGGTAGGCGCTGCCTTGGAGGACCCCCCAGGTTCCACGCAGAGGCAGGTTAACTCCATGGTACTTCAGGGATGTCAGAGAGATGAAAACCAGCTTTGGCAACAGAAAGCTGTCACTGTGGGTGCAGGCTAGGAGGAAGTTATGTTGGTGATGTCTATTTTGTGATCTGATAGCTGGTGGGATTGCTTTACAGGTTCAGGAGTCAGTGGCAAGCTGTTTACCACCTCTGGTGCCTGCAATTAAGGAGGATGCAGGAGGAATGATACAGAAGCTAATGCAGCTGCTTTTAGAGTCTGATAAGTATGCTGAGCGCAAAGGTGCAGCTTATGGGCTGGCAGGCCTGGTGAAAGGCCTTGGCATCCTCTCTCTCAAGCAGCAGGAGATGATGACCACGCTGACTGATGCTATCCAGGACAAGAAGAACTTCCGTCGGCGTGAAGGTAAGGGGAGAAAGCTTTTTCCTCCAAATATTTAATATTCCTTTTGTACCTGCTGCCATTGTGGTCAGATCAAATGATGCCTGAATCCCTGTGCTTGGGTCATCTACATTTATTCTACTGATGTTTGCAGAGAAAGGAATGGGAAGTGTCTGTCATGAGGCCACTGGTTGTGTATAGTGTCCTAAAAACAGCTCTTATTTGCATTGTGTTGAAAGAAGGGTTTCTGGTCCTAGGCAATACGCATGGGGCTTTTCTTCCTGTTTTCAAAGGCAGGTGTTGCTGGGCAGGCTCCTGCTTTCTGTGGGTTAGTAAATGTTAAATGAAGTCGTATTTTCCTCTAACTGTCCTTTTTGGGCTTTTTAGGGGCTCTGTTTGCCTTCGAGATGCTCTGCAGCATGCTTGGAAAGCTCTTTGAGCCTTATGTGGTTCATGTGCTACCTCACTTGCTGCTTTGTTTTGGAGATGGGAACCAGTACGTGCGAGAGGTAAGATGCTTTAAATTTCTGGGGACATACAGTGTTAAAAGAAAACTGAAATGGAGCAGATACGAATGCTGTTTGTAACAAGGCAAATTGAGATCCCTTGAGATACCACTAATAACAATTGGATCTTAATAACTGAAAGCATCCTATTTCATTGGGTGTTAATTTGGAACAACTTGGCTAGCCAAGTTCTACAGAGGCACTATTGTACATGAAGGCTTTGTTCTCACTGAGTCTCTGAGGAAGGAAAAAACGTGTTGTAACACAGCTTGTGAATATTCTCTTCTCCTTGGAGGCTGCAGATGACTGTGCCAAAGCTGTGATGAGCAACTTGAGTACTCATGGAGTGAAGCTGGTTTTGCCATCACTTCTTGCAGCACTGGAAGAGGAATCCTGGAGAACTAAAGCTGGTATGGACCCATATCTGACTGACATGATTGAGAGTAACTCACAGTTCCCTTTGCTGTCATTCCTCTTGTTTATTCCTTCATTCTTGCAGGTAGCTCTGATAGTTTATTGTCTCATAAGAGACTGGAATTTTCAGCTTTTGGAATATGAATTACTTCCCTGATACATATGCGTAACTTTACCCCCCCACCCCCAGCAGATTCAAGGGACACTCTTTACCCTCTATCCCTTTAGAAGTACTACAGAAGCTGAAAGTTGTGTCCCTGTCCTCTTCCCCACCATCCCTTCTTTTCCCTGGTTTATCCCTGTACAAGTGCTCCAGAAGCTGGAAGCTCTCCCCTGGCCCTTTCTTTTTCCTAGTTAAAAAAACAAACAACCAAAATTCTTAAGTGTCTTTAAGTGGCACAGAGTGGTTTAATGCATTTCAGCCACTAGTCATCCTCTACCTAGTACATTTGACTTTGAATGTGTGATCATCTTCTCATATCTCTTCTTAATGCTGTGTTTTGTCTTTTGTCTTTTGTTATTTCTTTTCCTTTTGCATACTCCCTGCGCAGGGTCAGTGGAACTGCTGGGGGCTATGGCCTACTGTGCTCCCAAACAGCTCTCTTCCTGCTTACCCAACATTGTGCCAAAACTGACTGAAGTGCTCACAGATTCCCATGTGAAGGTGCAGAATGCAGGTCAGCAGGCTCTCAGGCAGATTGGGTCTGTCATCAGGAATCCAGAGATCCTAGGTAAGAACTGTCTGCATCTCTAATGCCCAGCCATGACCGTGGTTTATGATGGCAAGGTTTATGTTCATCATGTTTAGGATTAACTACAAACTTCTATAGAAATTAAACTACTCCTAAAAAAATAGAGCATGGAAACTTAGAGTGTAACATGGAAACTTAACAGCAGCTGTCTGCTTCAAGGCTTTTAAAATCCATTCTGTCAGCTAATGTTAATAGGGTTTCTCCTGTCCCTAGGCTGCTCATTGCTTTAGGAGGTTCTAAAACATCCAGTGAGAGAACCCCAGCTCACCCTGACATGCATTTTTGTTCTATGTACAAATAAAGTCTTTTCTCTCCTGTTTGAAAATGTCCAGCAATCACTCCAGTTCTGTTGGATGCTCTCACTGACCCCTCCAGGAAGACCCAGAAGTGTCTGCAGACTTTACTGGATACCAAGTTTGTCCATTTCATTGATGCTCCGTCCTTAGCACTGATCATGCCAATTGTCCAGAGAGCTTTCCAAGATCGTTCCACAGACACCAGGAAGATGGCTGCCCAGATCATCGGGAACATGTACTCCCTGACTGATCAGAAGGTGCAGTGCTAGGAGTGCTCTTTGACTCGTGCTGTATTTGCTGTGTAGGAGATAATAGAGCAAACTCTAGAGAGTATTTATTTGTTCTGGGATTTTGCTGTTAAAATAGACAATATTAGAATCCATGCAGCTCCTTTAATTCCATGTATGTAAATGAACAGATAATGGCTATAAAACCGGTGATAATTCTCAGGTGCTTAAGGCTATTGGCTCTGTACTTTGGTCACCCAGTCATTACCAGATTTATCCCTGCAAAAAGGTCTTGTAATTTTTACCCTATAAGAAATGCTTTAACAAACAAACAAGCAAAACCAGTACCAGTGGAACACAGATCAGCTGCTTACAAATGGATCCAAGGTTTGTTTGAAAAGTATTTGTAGAACCTCACTGGAGGTTAAGGAGCTGTGTTTAATTTTGCTGCTGATAATCTCTACCATTAAACCTTGTGTAAATGTTAAGAGTGTTGGATTTGCCTTAAATGCAAAGTGCCGGGTTGTGAGTGAGTTTGAGCATCAGAAAGGTTTTGAGTGATCTGCATGGAGCTAGTGTTATTTTTTTGGGCTTGCAGAACAATTCAGTGTGCTGACTGTGAAAGCAACTGATGAAACTCTCAGGATGTTAAGGATGATTGCTAATAAGGGGCTGAATGCCCTTTACATCAGGGTGACTTACATGCCTGTCTTGGTTTGAATCTGGTTCTTACTTTTTGGGGCCTTTGTTTCAGGATCTGGCTCCTTACCTCCCCAGTGTGACCCCTGGACTGAAGGCATCTCTGTTGGACCCTGTACCTGAAGTAAGTATTTTGTGCAAATACCATTTTCTGTCAGTGTATTAGGTAGACTTCATCCTGATCTTCTGTAGGTCTGCGATCAGTCTGACACATTTGTTTCAGTAACTTTGGGTATTTTGCACATCTCTGTTTCTCTCTTCTGTTAGGTGCGTACAGTGTCTGCAAAGGCCCTGGGAGCCATGGTGAAGGGTATGGGAGAATCATGCTTTGAGGATTTGTTGCCATGGCTGATGGAGACACTGACATATGAGCAGAGCTCAGTGGATCGATCTGGTGCTGCTCAAGGTGGGGGCAGCTGTATCTGAGTATGGAGCTCAGCCTATCTCTCTTTAGCCTCTTGTTTCTTGTGTATATCAGCTCTGTTCCCTGCTGGTTTTCCTCAGGTCTGGCTGAAGTTATGGCTGGTTTGGGGGTAGAAAAGCTGGAGAAACTTATGCCAGAGATTGTAGCTACTGCCAGTAAAGTGGATATTGCTCCACACGTACGAGATGGTTATATCATGATGTTCAACTACCTGCCAATTACCTTTGGAGACAAGTTCACTCCCTATGTTGGTCCCATCATTCCTTGTATCCTTAAGGTATGTAGCAGAAGCCTGTAGAGTTTTATTTATTAGAGGATAAAAGGACCCTTTGGAGTATCTTAAGTATCATTTCCAGTAACTGCAGAGCTGGGATATAAAAAAAAAAAGACAGAAAAGAATTTAAATTATAAATTATTATTATTACTATTATTATTATTATTTCTTCTTCCAAGTTACTGTCTTTGCAGTCACTGTTAAGTTCTTGAGATCACCTTTGTGCCTTCACAGCTCTGTAGTTCATTTACTTTTCATGGCTGAGAGAGGAAATATCGTTTGTTTCCCCTCCTCTTGGTTATGTGCATTGTGCTGGAGCCCTCAGCTGTCACAGCCACTTCTCTCTCTGCTCAGGCACTGGCGGATGAGAATGAGTTTGTGCGGGACACTGCCCTGCGCGCTGGCCAGAGAATCATAAGTATGTATGCTGAGACTGCCATTGCACTTCTCCTGCCTCAGCTCGAGGACGGCCTGTTCGATGACTTGTGGAGGATAAGGTAAGGGAAAACCATTGTATCCACAGACATTTCTCTTCTTGAAAAGCTGGTGTGATTTAGGCTCTCTGTTGCTCCTCAAGGAAATGCAGAGACCTTCTGGGAAGCAAAAGCACATGTGTGGTTTTGCTTGTTGATTTGAATATGATGCTTCAGAGCACTGAGCCTGTGAGGCCCTGCCAGCGTGGATCAGGTTTTCTGGTACCTACTGCATGATTCATTCTGGTAGTGATTCTGAAAGACACTTCCAAGGCATTGACGTGGCAGTATTTAGCCCTCATACATTGTTTTCCATTTCTCAGAATGCTGAGTAAGTTATTGTTCTCCTGTGTATGGGAATGTGCAGTGGTGTGCTCACAGCTAATGACAGTTGCTCAAAAATTAGTTGTAACTAAAAGGTTTTTGTCAGCTGAGTGCTGCTGAGTGCTCTTACCCAAGGTATCTTTTGGGTGGGGACAGTGGCAATGGACATTGAATAGGACATTGAATAGGCTGGACTCTAAACAGGAGCATTTTTCATTGCTTTGATATGGGAATGATCTCAGCCCCTTCTTTCCCTTTCTCTTTAGCGTGCTGCTTCTCAGTTGTGCAGGCAGACTGATCTTGTGTATCAGCCTGTGCACCATTCCAGTGCTGACCCAGCTCCTTGTCTCGCACTTTGCTCATGTCTGTATTTGATTTTCTGTCATATTTAGACAGGTGCCATCTAAAATACCCTCTTTGTAACATTTGACTTGCTCCTCTTGCCAGGTTTAGCTCGGTTCAGCTCCTTGGAGATCTTCTGTTCCATATCTCGGGCGTCACTGGAAAAATGACCACGGAAACTGCCTCAGAGGATGACAACTTTGGAACAGCCCAATCAAACAAGGTAAAACTGCTCTTGTCTGCTGTCCCTTTTTATTACAATGTTTTTT
Organism: Melopsittacus undulatus; assembly: GCF_012275295.1. Classification (NCBI taxonomy): domain Eukaryota; kingdom Metazoa; phylum Chordata; class Aves; order Psittaciformes; family Psittaculidae; genus Melopsittacus; species Melopsittacus undulatus. The sequence goes on along the minus strand of NC_047538.1, from coordinate 11,892,491 downwards.
TCTTCTCTCTTTTAATCAGCATGGAAAGCCTGCTGGCAAGATGTATTGATTAATCATGGAATAGAACGTTGTGCTATTTCTTTTCAGGCGATTATTAATGCCCTTGGTGTGGAGAGGAGGAACAGGGTGCTGGCAGGGCTGTACATGGGCCGCTCCGACACGCAGCTGGTGGTGCGTCAGGCCTCCTTACACGTCTGGAAGATTGTAGTCTCCAACACTCCTCGCACACTGCGGGAGATTTTGCCAACCCTCTTTGGGCTCCTGCTGAAGTTCTTGGCCAGCACTTGCGCAGATAAGCGAACGGTGAGGAATGGAGTTGGTAAAATGGAGTTTAGTGACCCTGCTACTGCAGGAGACCATGAACTGACTCCTGAAGAACACAGGAGCACTTCTAATCACCTTTAAATCTCTTCAAAACTGTCATGAATTGAACTGTTGTGAGCATGAGTATTTATATGGGTATATATCTGTGTTCGCTGAAGGCAACCATGATGACAGTAAAACTGTGGTTATTTCATAATACTTTGGACAGTAGTTTATGGTAAAAAGTTAACATTTGCTCACAGTTCACCATTTTAAGTTCTATAAAACACAGAAATAGTTAATTAATAGACTTTTGGGTACAGGTTGCAGCACGGACATTAGGAGACCTTGTCCGAAAGCTGGGAGAGAAGATCCTGCCTGAAATCATTCCTATCCTGGAGGATGGACTGAGGTCAGACAAGAGTGATGAGAGGCAAGGAGTCTGCATTGGGTTGAGTGAGATAATGAAATCTACCAGCAGGGATGCGGTAAGTTGTATGTGGAAGGTGAAATCTCCACTTTCCTAGGTATTTATGTTCTGATGCAGGTATTGTAATTGAGACATATTTGCAGAGCAAGTGCTGGATTTGTTTTGTGGACTGAAGTGAGCTAACATACAGCTGACATGAGTTGCTGTTCAGGCAAATGTATGCATTTGTATCTGTCAATAGACTTAGAACATTACACTTTCATGAGATATAATAGGAATCATCACTAGATAGCCTTGGAGCACTGCAGCTGTTTGTGGTGATTAATTTTGCTTGTCTTCCAATATATTTCAAGCAAACTGCAATTTAGTTTCAGCTGTGCAAATTCTGTGTTCTTGGCTGCTTTACTGAGATGCATGTCTGTGCTTTAGACATCCTGTAACTTCATCTCTGCATCTTTAGGTACTGCTTTTCTCTGAGTCCCTCGTTCCTACAGTGAGAAAAGCACTGTGTGACCCTCTGGAAGAAGTCCGAGAGGCTGCAGCTAAAACATTTGAACAGTTGCACTCAACAATTGGACACCAGGCTCTTGAAGACATCCTGCCCTTTTTGCTGAAGCAGCTGGTGAGCATTGCTCAGCATCAGTCAACAACTTGATTAATGATGTTGTGGGGCAGGTTTTGAATAGTTACCTTAAAGGAGAAACAGGATTATAGGGGCAGACCTTCTGGGAATGTCAGCTCTGTTTTGCCTCTTCCTTGCAGTTGCCCTAGCCATTGGTAGGGGGAGGTCTTGTAGCTAAAGTATAGGCCTAAGAATTGCTGTATCTGGCTCTGCTATGGAGTTGTCATCATTGCCTGTTTCAGTTGCTTGGCCACTGTACCTGAAATCTTTCTGATGCGACAGAAGAGCTTGTTTTGTATTTTTAGTAGATAATAGGAGCATTTTGTGTGTTGGTTATATGATCCCATGATAAACTGTCACTTGAAATAGGGTTTACCTTGGTGTGTCACAAATAATCTCTCAGGTTTCTTTCTCTTTCCCCCTAGGATAATGAAGAGACATCTGACTTTGCTGTGGACGGTCTTAAACAAGTTATGGCTGTCAAGAGCCGAGTGGTGCTGCCTTATTTGGTGCCGAAGGTACAATTGGAAGCAAATTCTAAACTTCAGAACTGTGCTTTTTCCTCTGCTTGCTGCCAGTTTTCTTTAGACTCGATCTGCCAAAGGGAAGAGCGTAGTTTGAAACATTTCTGTGATTTTATGCTGAAAACCTTACATTGGGGTTGGGTTGCGTAAGCTTTTCATGCGGTAAATGACGAGAGATTCCTTCTGAAGAGCCTCTCTGCTTGTCTCATCTGCTTTTGTTCATTTAGCTGACGACTCCCCCCGTGAACACCCGCGTGCTGGCTTTCCTCTCATCAGTGGCAGGGGATGCTCTGACACGGCACCTGAGTGTCATCCTGCCTGCTATGATGTCTGCGCTCAAAGAGAAGCTGGGGACCAGTGAAGAGCAATTGGCAAGTAACATGGCTCAGCTCTTTGATACAACAGGTTGTCTGATGATAGTGCTTTGGGTTGACTTCCCAACACAGAATCTGTGTTCTCTAGATTCACAGATTGCATGTTTTAATTCGGCCCATTAGCTTCTTCAGGATGAGTCTTTTTGCCTGGTAGCATATTGTGAATTGAAGATGCTTTCCAAATCTATTTGTATCCATAGAAAAGTCTCTTTGGCCTGCAACAGGATACCATTCTCAGTCTACTTATTCTTGGAGAACTGCCAGAGTGTCTAGTTAACTTTGTATTTATTCTTGGTCTAGAAGACTGAGAGATTAAAAGGCTGAATGGAGGAAATCTCTTTTGCTGCTGCACTGCTTTCTGAAACATCTTGTATTTGGACTCCAGAGGACATCCTGGAGTTGTGATTGTGGATAGGCATGTACATAAGTTGGTGTCTGCTGTAGATGCTGTAGATCAGCTTCTAGCTCCAAGTCTGCCTGAGGATCTCTAACGTAGCCACAGATGTGTTTGTTATTAGTACTGTGACACAGAGCATTAAACTACCTAAATCAAAGAAATGTTCTGTGACAAGGCCCACAAACTGATGGGTGAGTAAGATGGGGCAGGCTGAGCTACTCTGCTTCCTGTAAATGAGCCCTTCTGCAGCTGGAGAGTGTCCTGTGCAGCAATTGGTTCAGCAGAGTTGGTTATGTTTTCAGGGTTGGTGATAAACCTGTCTCTGCTACAGGACTCATTCAAGCCTTTTATGGTGATGTGAGCAGCTCTTTAATGAGAAACGATTAGCAAGTGGGATGTGTTGTAATATTTCTCTGGAAAGATAATGCTGTGGATAATTTAGGGAAACCTGGGGCTAAATCTGGCTTTGTGCTATTTGAGAGTTAATGTAAAATTAATTTGGACTCTTTAGGAGATGGCAAACTGCCAGTCTGTTATCTTGTCTGTGGAAGATGATGCTGGACAAAGAATTATAACTGAAGATTTGCTAGAAGCTACCCGCAGCCCTGAGCTGGGAATGAGACAGGCAGCAGCTGTGATGCTGAATATCTACTGCTCCAAGACAAAAGCAGACTATACTGGTCATCTCAAGAGCTTGGTTTCAGGCTTGATACGGCTGTTTAATGATACCAACCATGTAGTTCTGAATGAAAGCTGGGATGCTCTCAATTCCATCACCAAGGTGAGAGGCAGCTTAAAAAGATTGCAGTGGTAATGCCTGGCAAGGAGAAAATGGGGATAGCTGGTAAAACACTGCATAAATTGGACCTTCTGTTTGGATTATAAACTACATTTACATTTGCAAATGTTGTATGATGAGCTTAGCTTCAGCTTTGTGAGCAAGGAGGCAGGGAATGGGTGTCTTCTCTTGTCACACTATGCACAGGGAAAAGCTGGTTGCCGTGTTGTCTCATCTGTGTCTTACCCCTCTCTCCTGCAGAAATTAGATGCTGGGAACCAGCTTGCTCTTATTGAAGACCTGCACAAGGATATCCGGATTGTAGGGAATGAGGCCAAAGGCGAGCATGTGCCAGGATTCTGTATTCCTAAGAAGGTAAAGGATGAAATGGATTTGTGCCAGCCACGATCTCCTACATTTTGAGGGAGCTCACTGATGTGGCTTTACAGCTAGTAGAAGCAGTGACTGTTTGGGCACTCCAGAGCTGTGTGTTGGGGAGGCTTTTCGTAGGGTACTGCTGCTCTTGAGTTACCCTGCAGAAGACTCCTCTTGTATCAAGATCTTTGACAGTTCTGGTCTGCGTGTATGTCGTGGTCGCTGGCTGTGACTTGTGGGGGAGGAATGCTGGGCTTCTGTGCCAAGCTTCTCTGGTTTAAAAATTCCCTGAGCTGCCACCACTTTCCTCATAGCAACTGGCTTAGTAAGGCGTAGACACATGAAATCAAACCAAATAAAAGTAGCTCTATAAATGTGGAAGCAGGCAGCTGAAGGTCAACAGGAAATGGAGAGAAACTCTGGGAGCTTGTGCATCTGGTGTATAACAGGAGCAAAAATAACGTATCTTCTTGCAACTTAGCTTCTAAGCTTTCTTACCTGATTTTCATGACAGGGAGTGACTTCCATACTCCTGGTGCTGCGGGAAGGTGTTTTAACTGGTAATCCAGATCAGAAGGAGGAGGCAGCAAAGGCCTTAGGGCTGGTTATTAAACTGACTTCTGCTGAAGCTCTTAAGCCATCTGTGGTGAGCATTACTGGGCCACTTATTCGGATCTTGGGAGATCGGTTCAGCTGGAATGTCAAGGTGGCTCTACTTGAAACATTAAGCCTTCTTTTAGCTAAGGTAAGATTCAAAGTAATTGACTGTGGTTTGTGAACATTTTCCATAGTAGCCTTCAGCAATACCTGTTGCTGTTCAAGTAAAGACAGCTAGGATGTGCTGGTGTGGATTTGGTGTTTAGGAATGGCACTCTAACTGGATTATATTCTTCCAGCAGCTTCTGGCCTACCAGAAAAAGCTCCCAGTGCTGAATCACTGGGCTGCTTAAAAATACTGCTAAAAGCTGATCCCGTTTTCGAGTGATTGAAAACTGCCATGTAGTAAATCTCTCCTGTGCCACCATTCTTATGAATTAAGTGCAAAGACTATCACCTCACATATCTTTGAACTGAACTTTCATTCAGTGCTCTGATTGAAAAAGGCTGATCATGATAGTGTAAAATTTTTCAGCAACCTTACCCTTGTATTTCAGTATGCAGAAAATTACATTGGAAAAGATGAGAAGTTCTGTGGTGTTGTTTCATGATTCTCCCATTTTACTGGGGTGCTGGATCTGTAGGAGGGCTATTTGTGATAACTACTAGAAGAGGTTGTGCTGTTTTCAGGGTTTGATTTCTAGCCACTGTTCCAGACTTGACTGTGCGACTTTCCCTTCACTCTGTCTATAGGTTGAGATTGCCCTGAAACCATTTTTGCCCCAGTTGCAAACAACCTTCACCAAAGCTCTACAAGACTCAAACCGTGCTGTTCGCCTGAAAGCTGCTGACGCTCTTGGTAAACTCATTGTCATCCATGTAAAAGTGGATCCCCTCTTTACAGAGCTACTGAATGGAATTCGTTCCAGTGATGACTCTGCCATCAGGTAAGCAGTAGGTGATCTCTCAGCCCTTCCTGCTGAGATTGAGCCCTTCCTTATTAAGAATGAGAGAAAAGGCTGGGATGAATGAACAAACCCCCCCAGTGCCAAGAGTAAGATTTACTTACTAGTGAAAGCAGGTGACTTCTAACCAAGGGTTGTAGAACACAGAATGTGCGTGATAGGGACTTCTGGGTCAGAAGCTCAGCTGTGACAGTGTACAAGTGAAACATTGCTTGGTTTCTGCCCACTTATCTCCTGCACACCCCCAGCAACCTGCTTGAATACAAGACTGCATCAGTTGTCAGTCTGACCTGAAGTAATGCTGCTGTTCTGGTATCATGAGTGCACAGATCCCTGAGAAAATAAATTCCTGAGTTGAGAATTTTAATGTTTGAATCATCAGAAGATACTCACATTGTAACAGACACAAGTACACAAACATGGCAATATTCTGTAGAATGGAGTTGTTGGAAGTGCAGAGCGGTGTATCTGCCTCCTGAACTCTAAGGTGTATTGGTGTAATTCATAGAATCATGGCCTGGTTGGGGTTGGAAGGGACCTTAAAGCTCACCCAGCTCCAACCCCTGTCACAGGCAGGGACCCCTTCCACTGGAGCAGCTGCTCCAAGCCCCTGTGTCCAACCTGGCCTTGAACACTGCCAGGGATGGGGCAGCCACAGCTTCTCTGGGCACCCTGTGCCAGTGCCTCAGCACCCTCCCAGGGAACAGCTTCTGCCTAAGAGCTCATCTCAGTCTCCCCTGTTCTGGCAGGTTCAAGCCATTCCCCTTGGCCTGTCACTATCTGATCCTATAAAAAGCCCCTCTCAAGCTTTCTTTTGGGCCCCTCTAGGCACTGGAGCTGCTCTAAGGTCTCCCCTTTAGGAGCCTTCTCTTGTCCAGGCTGCCCCAGCCCAGCTCTCTCAGCCTGGCTCCAGAGCAGAGCTGCTCCAGCCCTGGCAGCATCCCCGTGGCCTTCTCTGGACTTGTTCCGAGAAGTCCATGTCCTCCTTATGTAGGGGACACACATGTTATTGATGTGTAAGAAACTGCTACAACTATCCAGAGCTCAGTTTCTCCTTTGTGGAAGGGGAGAGGCAGTGTCTGACTGTATGTTGTGATCACTTCTAGGGACACAATGCTGCAGGCGCTGCGGTTTGTAACACGAGGAGCTGGTGCAAAAGTAGATGCTGCCATTAGGAAGAATATCAGCATGGTGCTTCTAGGGATGCTGGGACATGATGAGGTACTGCTTCAGCCAGCGGCAAAGGATCCCTGCTCTGGACAGTCTTATTCCTAATATAAAATCAGAACTTTCCAACAGAATTACATTCTAAACTAACTGTTGGGGGCAATAACTGATGATAGAGCAGAAAGATGCTTGTCTAAAGAAGCATGTGGTTGGGTGTCACTAAACTGAATGTGGTCTGTAAAATTGATCTTGTTGGAGCCTTATAGTGTGCTGAGTGTCAGGTGCAAGTATTAGAGATCCCTAGCCAGTCACTGGTAACTTGGAAAATCCATGAGTTTAATGTTTCCTTAGCAACTGTGGATGTGAGTTTGACCTGCAGCTCCTCACTGACGTGTTTGAGGCAGCTCTGGAGTCAGGATTTGTTTTTTATCTTGGAGAAGGCTTGCAATACGTCCCCTGTGTGCGATACCTCTGTGTGTGTGTAGGCTCCCAGGTACAGTTCTTCATGTACCATGAGCAGTTTTTCACATAATGGCAGAGTTTTCTCCAATGAGCAGGAAGCTCTCCAAGTTTAATGTAGGGTCTTCTGTGTATAGCAGATAGCAACAGGATCATCTGTGAGATTAAAATTACCTAGTAATTTCTGCTTTGTATCTTAATCTGCACAACAAAGACATGCAACTATTGACATGCCAGAAATAGAAGAATTGAAAGATTCCCACTGGGCTGTAAGTTTTGGGCTGGAGAGGAGTAACCAGTGACAGGATGGTCATATGAGCCAAAACCACAGAAGCCTGGAGGTTTTAAATCAGAAGTAGTATGAGTCTGTCACAGAGGGAAGCTCATTTAGAGATGCTTCCTGAGTAAGGTTTCCTTTCCAGACACTGAGTCTTAATGTACCTCTTGTGAACACGTCTCTTAAAACATTCACTTTCATCTTTCTGCCTCTCCCATTTAATACATCCAAATTTATTGTGAGGTCTGTAAATCTTCAGTCTCTGCTGGTCTTTTGACTATGGGCTTGGCTTTAAGTTCCATTATGTACAAAACCCCTTGTGAAATCCACAGGTTGCAGGAGTGAAATGCTTATTTCGTCCATCTCTTTTTATTTTGTGTCACCTTCTGTCACTTGCTCCTCTTGCTGTTGTCTCTGGTGCGTATTGAGCTCAGCTGGTGCCCTCTTCTCCTCCTTCCCTTGCCAGGACGCCACCCGCATGGCCTCAGCTGGCTGCTTGGCAGAACTGTGCGCATTCCTGTCAGAAGAGGAGCTCAATACTGTCCTCCACCAGCACTTACTGGGTAGGTGAAGCTGTTTAGAGTGACTGGAATTGGTCTGGAAGCAACGGAAGACACCTTCTTAGCTGCTGGTTCAGGGAGACTTTGTGGTGTATTGTTTAGGTTCTTCCTCTTTATCCTAAACCTGAATCTCTAGATTTTCTTATGCTTTTCTGTGCTCCTGGCTGTTGATTTGTGAACACTGTTGAGCACGGGGCAGTGGCTCTAACTTGGGATTACTAATACTTCTATCTTCTCCATTTGTTTTCAGATGAGTTGATGAAAGCTGATCATAGCGGAGTCATTGCTAGTGCTGACACAGAGCGGATGGGGGGCTGTGGGATGTTCAGGCAGGGTGAATGGGAGGGCTATTCCATCTCTTTTGATGACACCATGACCTTAGATTGGCTTACACTGATTGCAGACCACATCTGATGGCTTCACATGCTTTTGGAGAATTAACTAAGAGCCTCTAAGTTAGAAAAACACATGAATTTTATAGAAGCTTGTGGTGATTGGGATTGCTCTGGGATAGCTGTTCCTGCAGGATTAAAAAGGGTCTGTGCACTGGTTTCAAATTACTGATGCCTTCTACAGTTTTATTAGTCAAAGCTTGTGTAACTCCAGTGCCAAACTCCTTCATGCATGAAGAGATGTGGGATTGCTACAGGTGACTGAGAGCATAAGAAGTAACGGGGTTGAACAGTACAGTCGCTTGTCTCCCTGTCTGCCCATAAGGTGTTCTCGTCTGGTTGTATTTCAGCATTGTTTGGCTTTTGGGGGCAAGCAGAAACGAAGCATTGCATTAGAGGCTGTTTATGGTTTCATTTTGTGGAAATGAATTGACAAGCTGACAAAAGCTGTCTTAGATAAAGAGGAAGGGACGTCAGGAGTGTTGCTATAATGCTGTTCTTTTGCAGCAGATGTCTCTGGCATTGACTGGATGGTGAGGCACGGCCGAAGCCTGGCTCTCTCTGTGGCTGTCAATGTTGCTCCTGGCAGGCTGTGTTCCCCCAAGTACTACAACAGTGTTCAGGAGATGATCCTCAGCAATGCCACTGCTGACAGGGTAAGTGCTACAAGGGGAGTGGGCGAGTTCTGTTGCAAGCACTTGTTGGGAGCAGTTTTGAAAGGTGTGCGGGTTCTGTGTGTTACCAAATAGAGTGAAAATCCCCAGTCTGAAGAGTCTCCCTTGGCGAGATGCAGGTTTTAGAGTGGAAATTAAATGACTTCTGATCTCTGTGGAGTTGAAAATTAAATGATCTTCAAGTGCAGAGCAGCCTTCACTGGGAGTAAATTACACTTCTGCTTCCCTGTTGAAGTTCTCATTCACATGGCAGGTTTACAAGGAGCATGAATTTCATTTTAGGAGGAGGATTTTAAATCTAGGATTGAATGAGTAATTTGGTGTTTGGGGCCTGGGGGCTCTGTGTGACCTGTCACCTCATTCCATCTGGTTTATAGTCACATGATGATGTTTTCACATTACCCCATAACATTAACCCCACTGCTTTGCATGCTGCAGTTTTTATGGGAGATGGGTTTAGCCTTCCACAAAGGTTACCAGACTCTGAGCCTAGCTAAAGGCTGCTGAACCCTGCTGTAGTAATACTGGGTTTTGCCTTTATGTTGAAGATCCCCATTGCAGTCAGTGGCATCAGAGGGATGGGCTTTCTTATGAAGTACCACATGGAAGGAGAAGGGAACCTGCCTCCAAAACTTTCCAATCTCTTTATTAAGGTAAGAATTTTTATGGTAACTCCCTGGCATTGTTTCATGTGGTCTGGATCTTTGAGCTAACTCACAGATGGATTTCTCTATCCAATTTCTGGATGGAAACCCAGCATGAAAACCAAAAGCTTGGTTGCTTTATCTTGGGAAGCTCCAAATCCCCTGATCCCTGAAAGTCCAGGTATTTCTTTTCGTGGCACAGTACAGAATCCCTTTATTAGCCTGCTTTGCTGTTGTGAATACAGTACTGCTGTTCCTGCTGTACTGTGGAAATGTGGTAAACTTCAGGTTTGATTTTTATGAATTCATTTTTAACTCTGCAGTAATAAATAGCTGATAGAGAAGGAGAGAGGAGTGGAGGAAGGTATTGGGTTTTTATGGTTACTAAAAGTCAAAGGGCCTTGGTCAGAAATGCATCAAATAGCAACTCTCACCTGGTTTTCCTTCAGTACTTTTTGCCTTTCATTACTGTGCAAGGGAGTAGCTCAGAAAGACTGAGATAAGAGAGTACTGAAGTTAATGCCTTTTTCGATTAATATCTATTTAAATATTCTACCTCAAAATTCCTTTCTTGGTTGTTCTGGTTTTTTGTTGTGTCCCCTTCTCCATCTCTCATGGTAGACAGGATCTGAATTTTCAACATCAGAACTTCAGGATGTTTTTAACATTTTAGAAAGGATAGAGGAAGATAACAGAATGACAGGTAGAGCTGGAGCAGGAGAACTGCTTTGTATTTTGTCTGTGTAGATGTGTTACATTCCTTCTCAATTCACTCAACTGCTATCAGACATACAAGTTGACATGATGCAGACTTTTGGCTTGAAATTCTACATTTATATATTAATTTGCATCATAGCACTGTATTAAAATATAAAGCACAAGTATCACAACTGTCACAATACCTTTATCACAGTATTAACAATGCAGCTGACATTCAGATGTTGGCTTTCATGCCTTAAATATGTTGAGAATAAAGAAAATACAAAGCTCAAATATATTTTTTTTATTTATTTTAATATGAAATCCACTGTTGAAATGCACTTTATACTCCAACCAGAGTCTGACTTGGCTGTTCCTGCCGTTAGTGGTCATTGTCATTCCCTGAGACAGTTGAGAACTGTGTGACCCTGTTGTCAGCCACACTTTGAGAAGTTTTCTTTTGAAAAGGTGTCTTGTTTTCAAGGTTTGGTCTTCTCTTACTGCTACACAGTTTAGTCAGACTTGTTGGTAACAAGTTTGTGTCCCTGTGAGCTGAAAACTATTTGGTTTTCTTGGTACAGTTTAAAATACTTAGGGAAAAAAAAAGATCACCTACTGCTTTAAATACCTCTCCTTGATCTATCTGAATTAAAGTCCATGTCTGTCTCCCTCAGTGTCTTCAGAACTCATCCAGTGACATAAAGTTAGTTGCAGAAAAGATGATTTGGTGGGCAAATAAAGACCATCTTCCCTCACTGGATCCTCAGACAATTAAACCAATTCTCAAAGCGCTCCTGGACAACACAAAGGACAAAAACACCAGTGTAAGAGCCTACAGCGACCAAGCTATTGTCAACCTTCTGAAGATGAGAGTGGGTGAAGAAGTGCTTGAGGTATGAGACAGAAGGAAATGTAATCATTGGTTTAAGGCTGTGTTGTGTTCAGATTGTGCTGCCAGCCTTTTATGAAGTAGATGGAGTAGGACATTCCTATTTGCACTTAAGCCTTCATCAGTATTCTAGTGCTCAGCCATGAGAAATAAGCAGTACTGATACTCTACAACGTATTAATAAGATACTTATTACAGTATTAATACTACAGTGTAGTATTAATACAATCAAGATATTTAACATACCTCCCATGTTTAAGATAATAGCCTTGCTTTCAAATGGCTTTAAGCCTTTACTGTGCTGTAGCTGCCTTAGCTAAGACTGCTAGCTTAGTGCTTTTATTACTTGTATAATCCTACTGCACTACTAGGGGTGCTAGAGTGTGTTTTAGGGTGGACTGCTTTTTACATCCACTGCCAGACCTCTTTTCTAAGTCTTAGCGACTTCTGGATAGTCCTCATGTCTGGAATTGCAAAACCAGATGAAGGACTTGGGTATGTGTGAAAGATTTTAGATAAATATGTGTGTCAGGCACTTACATTTACTCTTATTTTGCACAGTATGTCCTAAGGAATTGGTAATTGGTGTTGTCTTCCTTCCACAGTCAGTTTCCAAGATTCTAGATGCTGCCAGCTTGGAGCTTCTCAATGAAAGCTGCAGGAGATCCCTGAAGAAGCTGGCTGGCCAGGCTGACTCTGATGAACAGATAGATGACACTATACTGACGTGATAAAGCTCTGTAAGACAAGAAAACACTGAACCAACCGCTGCATCAGCATTTCAACTCAAACACCTATTTAAAATGTTTTCATTTTTGAAAATGTTAATTCTGATAGGGTTTCATGAAAAGGACTCCCAGAGAGTATTTTAGTATTGAATACACCAGAATAGCCTTAATTAGACCCACATTAGTTGAAAATTGAAAATTTGGTCCCCTTTTTGAAACAGATAATGCACAAGAAATACTAACCAGTACTCGTAAATCCTAGCCAGTTGTGAGATGTGGCTAGAGCACATCAGGCTTCAACTCTGGTGACACCTATTTCCTTTCCAGGGTCTGTGCAAAAACTCCAGTACTGGAAGTATTGTTAGTCTTTTCCACAGGCCCTGTGAAGCAGGAATAGAACTCAATGACAATGAAAGCGTTGTGTTTTTGTGTACTGCTACCTTGCTGCTTGTGACGGTTCTGAAGACTCAAAATCCCTGTAAAACAAAGTATTTAAAATAGCCTTAGAAACTACAAATGCGAAAGGGGGATTAAATGCAGTCTGTTTGAAGAAGGAACATTTAATAAAGGCTCTGACTTTGATCTTTTGGTGTAAACTGTTCTTTTTACAAATTCATTTGTCAACAACCTTATACTGTGATTTACTTTTTGGCCCTGCTTTTTCTAGAGCATAGTTTGTAGAGTGGGTTGTGCTGTAATCTATAAAAACCTTTTGCAGAACTGAGGCAAGCTAGGGTTTAAAAGTGAGGCACAACTGACATTTAGTGAAATTTTAAGTAATTACTCCTATTAGTTTCCAAAGTATTTTTGACTACAGATAGCTTTATGGTTACTCAGCTTGTGAAAAGTCCTTGATTTTTATGCCTTCAAGGGCTTCATAAGATACCTGGCACTTTCAACACTGAAAGATTTTTTTTTTCTGATCAGTAGGCTGTACTGCTGCAAGAAAGCAGTATTTCATTTTACCTGGCCACACACGTATTTTAAAATAATTGTTTTAATTTACTAATACTTTTTCTGTTATTTGATGGAAATAGTGAAAATCTTGCTGCAGAATACAAGTTTTTAGAAAGAAAAATGAGCCTGTTTTATGAAACTACACAGCAACTGGTTGCACCTGAGAAGCCAGAGCAGTAGGATTTGATGTTTCAAGTGGGTGGGTGGTGTGTTTGTTGGGAGGAATCTTCCTGGCATGTTACTCTGGCTGGCTCAAACCATGATGAAAGGAGAAAACAATACGATGCATTATAACATTTGAAAGCATAAAATGTAACCACATGGTAACACACATTCTGTTAGAAGCAATTTACCCATTGCTGTGGCAGTAGCGGCAGTAGCGGCAAACAGAACATTTTATCTTTACCATACTCAGTGTTTTACAATCTCGAGTTGGTATTTGGGAGCGCTGTGCTTTGAACAGGTCAAAAGTACAAGAACCTGTCAGATCATTCTTTATGTCATGACAGTTCTCAGGCCTGTGGTGTAGGCTCCTAGCAACAGAGATTTGCTGAAGGGAGTCAGTCGAATACTGTTGGAAGAGACTTGGGAAAACCAGCTATTTTACCCCTAATCTAAGACAGACTCAGCTTTAACTGAACTGATTTCCATATAATCAGTTTTTATAGCATTGTATGATGAAGACTCCATAACCTTTCCAGGCCATTTCATTACACCAACTGTTCAGACTGTCAGAGCTTACCTTGTGTCTAAAAATCTTCCATGCTGCTACTTGAGTCCACCAGTGCTTGTCCTACTCCCACAGATGTTGAAACCAGCTCATTTTTGCAACAACTGCATCATCACTTCAGTGTTCTTAACCTTGGATGAAACAAGTTTAGATTTTTTGTCTTTTCTCATTGATTTTTCACATTTTTGTTCACCATGTTTGTTCCATCCGATTCATTTTTGCCTCGTGGTGTCCCCTGCTGGACCAGGTCTTCTAGGGGAGAGTACTACCTTGCAAGCCCTGTGTAACACCCAGTTGTCTATCCCAAAACTGTGGGATAGACACAGTGTTGTTGGTATGTTTAAGTTGTGATTAGCTATGAAGCCAAGCTACAAAGTTGCTCTTCAGCTGTTTACTTCCAATCTTGTACTTACGCAGGCGACTACTTATACAAGACTGCAGTATCTCCCAGTTGGTCTTAACCATAATTGTATTCCGCTTATTTCATAATATCGCTCTGCATTCTGAAGTGGGTTTTAATTCTAATTTTTGCCTTCCAAAATTCTTGCAGATCTTAAACCACCTTAAAACTATGTATTTTGCACTGACTTGGTAATAATCAAAAGTGAAGACTCAAATGCTCTTAAGGATCTGGCAGTCTTAGACCACTGGAATTAGTTTCACCCATAATGAATAAGGTGTGTTTTGGGATAACAGGAAACAGCACTTAAATCATGCAATGCAAAAACTTTTGCGCACTGAAACATGTACACAAAGTACGTTTGTACACCATTTTATGCCATTAAAATATTACTACATAGGTTGCAAAAAGCTCCATGGTTGTATTGGAATCACTTACTTCATCATTTCACACAGGAAGGAAGAAAAAAGTTGCAGGTTCAGGTTAAGAATGGCTGTTTGAGCCCCCATCATGGGGTGCTTGGCTTACCTGTTTTATCTCAGATCCTAACTGATGCTCCACATAAATATGTGAAAGAAAATTACAGCTAAATAGAGGCCATTTTATTAGCTTGTTAATTTTAGCTAATAAGATCTTTTGCTGTTATGGGTATTTTGATGATTTATATTTTCACCTTCTATAGTAGCAAATGGAAAAACTCATTTATCTTTCCCAAGAGCAGCTGAGTTTCTGCACTCAGTTTAGTTTGTTTCTGAGAGGGAGGAGTAAGAGGTAGGAGCTCACTTGCACTTATTGAGCATATGCTAATCTTTCAATTACAGTGAAACACCGAATTTGGATTTTGATAGCTACTTTTTGCTAAACTATTTATACATTACAATACAATACATCAGGGAGAAAATACCCATAATTTTCACCAGAACGTGAGATCTGATAAATGGATTGTGCCAACTTGGAGACTAAAGAATTAATTTTTCTCTCATTTCAAATGTCTTAAAAATACCAGTTGTCAGTAAAAGATAATTTTTCCCCACAACTGACTGTAATAACATGTTTGAACTGTCAAGCAACTGCCTCTGAGTGACAGCTGAACTGTGTATATTTCAAGATCAAAAAATAATTTATAAGAGATGTTTAAACCTACAAGGTTCTAAAAATTTCAATGGAACAGAGAAAAATGTGAAAGCATAAAATAGTAATTTTTAGGTAAATCACAGCAATAAAATAATAATTATAGTAATAAAAGGTACTGTCCATTTTATTAGGTAACATCATGGTGGCTCATACTTCTCACATGATTAGGTTTCATGAGCTTAAAAATAAAGATAATAGGAGTCATTGTCATTGGTGGTTTAAGCTGGTGGTTTGTATGCTGGGTTTAAGGGATCTCCCTGCAGCTACACTGCATCTTTAGTCACCCTGATCCTTGGGGCACACTGGGTTCCATGATGGGCAGCCCAAGTGCTTTACTGGATTGGGTGATACTGAATTGGTATAGCACTGGGCTGAGTTTGGGCTAGCTGCAAACCCTTTTCTAGCTGGGTTTTTGTGAGCCCAAGGCTGTTAAATAAGACACACTTAAGTCTCTAACACTCCAGCCTTTCTCCTGCTCCTCAGCTACATCATGCACTTGAGGATACTGCAGAATGAACTACAGGATATGGTGTTTAAAACGTGTCAGTTGCAGAGTGCGTGTGAGATGGAGGTCATCTAAGTGGATTTCAGGATGTGTGGGACTTGCCAGGGGTGAGCTCTAGAGGCTAGAATACTTCTTTGAGATTAAGGGAGGGTTTATAATTAAACCCACTGACATTAGCCATATTGCTGAAGTATTCAGAAGATGCAATACTATGTGCTAAAAAATTTATCTTCAACCCAGACATGCTATTTTAGCCATACTGGGTTGTTTCCATATGAATTCCATGCAAATTGGACAAATATAACAGTGGAATCATGCCACAATATCCTATGCAAAAGAAATAGGAAATTAGGATTGGTCAGAGACAACTGCCTTAAAATATATCCTTATTCCTCTTAACCAAACCCTATTGTATAAATCCAGTCTACAGCTTTTATGTTAAGGGAAAAAAGAATACTGCTAAAAATTGTTCACAGCTGTGGCTGGAAGGCAATTCTGGCTTCCAGCTAATCCAACCCCTGTGCTCAAAGCCCACTCACGTAAAGCAGGCTGCTTGGGGCACTGTCTAGGCTGGTGGGACTCCTTCACTTCACTTGGACAACTCGTTCTGATGTGTGTACACCCACCCTGTCACAGTGGAATTGTGATGTTCCACTGTTTTCAATCTTTTACTTAGGCTTGGGTCCTGTCAAAAAGATCCTCAAAGTAGGTGCATCTTAATGAAAAACTCATGTCAATAAATTATAAACTTACACTGAAATTTAAATCAACTTAGCTCAACTAAATCATGTCATACTTTGGCTTGAGCCTATGCTAAACTAAGATTATTTAAAAGATAGATGCAATAGCTAGCACACTGCCTTTTGTTATTGTTATAATGTATTTATCAACAAGCCTTAATAACCAGGAAAAGTAATTGACATATTCTACATCAAAACCCTGCATTGTTTGATCTCAGGTGTTCAAATACCAGTTAAGAACAAACATTTTTGCAGAAAAGTCATCAAAGAGAAAACCAGCACTTTTATTGTGCTGTGTCGGCCTAGGAGCAGAGAGATCACAGTCTTGCAGTTTGTGTAGTATCTGTGTAACTTGGGCTGTTTGTGTGTTAGACAACGCTAAGAGTTCTGTCTGAAACTGTGAACTTGGGCTGTGTTTGGTGCAGGCACAGCTGCTGTGTGTGAGTTAAGGGCTTTCTGAGCCATATACACACACTTATGGATTAAAACCTCTAGGAATCCAGACTGCCCCGTACTGCCAGGCCTCCGTGACACACCCCTGGGCACTTAACTTCACATGGGCTTCCTCAGAGCAGGGTGGGCTCTGATGGTGACTGTCCTTGTAGCCGTGAGACCTCATGCTTCGGTGCACAGGCACCTTGTTCAAGAAACCAAACACGTTTCCAGACGACACCCTCCGCCCCTGCACCTGCCGAGCAGCAGGGTTGGCAGTGCCCAAAGGTGCCGGGGCTCCCTCACGCCTCTGGTGCTATGTCTGCAGGGCTCATGTGAACGCCTGCGGGATCGGAGCTGGACACGGCGCTGTGCGCCAGAGGGCTGAGGGGAAGCAGGGTATGGGCCCCGGTGCGGCGGAGGAAGGGAAGAGAGGGCGGCCACTTCGGCATGGCCCATCCCTCACAGCTCCATCACGGCCTGCACGGCCCATCCCTCACAGCTCCATCACGGCCGGCACGGCCCATCCCTCACAGCTCCATCACGGCCGCCACGGCCCATCCCTCACAGCTCCATCACGGCCGCCACGGCCTATCCCTCACAGCTCCATCACAGACGCCACGGCCCATCCCTCACAGCTCCATCACGGCCGCCACGGCCCATCCCTCACAGCTCCATCACGGCCGCCACGGCCCATCCCTCACAGCTCCATCACGGTCGCCACGGCCCATCCCTCACAGCTCCATCACGGCCGCCACGGCCCATCCCTCACAGCTCCATCACGTCTTGCACGGCCCATCCCTCACAGCTCCATCATGGCCGCCACGCCCATGAGCGGGAGTCGAGCAGGGCCGGGACGCCACCGCCCTTCCCGCGCACGCGCTTTGCGCGAGGGCTCGGCGCATGCGCGGCCTCCTGCCGGCGCAGCTGGCGGCCCCGGTAGGCGCGGCGCAGGCGCGGGGCAGCGCTGTCAGTTCCGGCTGTTTGTGCGGGAAGTGGATCCGGCCCGCGCCCGCCGGCCCCCCCGCACCCCCCCCCCCGAGCCCCGGTCGCTCCCGCCGCCCGCCCCGGCCATGGCCCGGGACTACGATCACCTCTTCAAGCTGCTCATCATCGGCGACAGCGGTGAGCGCGGCGCGGCCCGGGGGCGGGGGTAGGCCTCTGGCGGGGTTGGCCGCCCCTCGCCTCTGTGAGGGGCCTGAGGGCGGCGGCGGCGGGGCTGGGCCGGGCGGTGCGGGGAGGGCGGTGTCATGGCGGGGCAGCCACGGGGCCATTGCAGCCGGTTCTCCGGTGGCGGGGCTCTGTTGTGCTGGTGGTGGTGATGGGCTCTGCCCGGGTGGGTCGGTGGGGCTTCCTTCTCCGCTTTGAATGAGAGGGCGCGTTTGGTTGGGCTTCGTCAGGCGTTATCTGATGAACCTGCGGAACTGGCTGTCACAGGATATTATGGTAAATAGCTCGGTTAGGGTTAGGAAAAGGAAGATTAGGCACGTACAAGTAAGAGCAGCACTGGTGTGGGTGCTTGCAGCAGCCTTCGCCAGCCGCACGTTTTGAGGGCGCCCGCTAATCCCTTGCTAGGCTGAGGAGGGAATTCCCTTCCCCTGTGACAGGCAGTCGAAGGCATCGACGGGAAGGACTGGCTGCTCATCAGCCCTAGGAACCATTGTTTCCAGTGTGGCAACTACTACGTTTTGATACTCAATTATCTTAATTATTCCTCATGGCTCTTTCTGTGCTTCAGCGTGAAGTCTCAGTTCTGCAGTTTATCAGGGTTATTTATTTTTAATAAATCCTTCTAGAGCCAGTAGCCTTGTGTATTTCTAGTTCTAGTATAGCATGCAAATACCTAAACCAGCTGTGGGTAAGGGGCAGTTATATAGATTTTTGGCAATTCACCGATGCAGCAGTTTCAGAAACTTCTGCAGATGTGGTCGGTGAACTCAGCCCGTGTCTGGTGCTTCAGTCTAGATACATAAGATTTGGGACTGGGGAGATTCCTGCCTTCGGTCTGGTTCAGTGTTGCTAACACTCCAGCAACTTAGAGCTTAATTTCCATAAACTGGAGAAGATGGCATCCACCCTCTTCTTATAATAGAGGTGTGGTCCATAAGGCGGCAGGTCCCGGCATGCAGTGAGGCATGGCTCTGGGGTGAAAGTGGAACGTTGCATGATCTTGGAAGTTGTCACCCCCCAGAAGCTTTAGCTGTATGTAAAAATATTTCATTCTATGCTAAACTCTCTGTGTGAAGGGATCTAAAAAGGGAGAAGGGGCCACAGCTTAAAACAATGCGCTTTTGGGAGCCTATGGATTGTTAAAACCAAGCGCTGCATTCTGAGTAGAGCAGTAACTCTGCTGCTTGCTGATGAGTTTCAGAACTGTTCAAGCAAGATAAACAGGATGGTGAAAACTCGGAGGAGGACTTCTCATTTTAAACAATTAAATGACATTTCTTAGCTGAGTTTTCTTGAGCAAAGTCCCTTACAGTGTTCCCAATGAGAGGAAAGAAGTGAGGACTGTCAGCTTGCCTGTGGTTCTCTGTTGTTGTAATTAAATCTCACCATGCAGTTTGAGTATTGATTTTTCTTTTTTGTTTTTGTATTTGCTAACCCCAACAGGAAGGCTTTGTCCCTGCTTCCACAAAGCAGTTTACTTGCTTTGTTTATTGATGTTTATTCTCTGCAATAGGAAGTGGACTGATACTGGATAAGAAGATTCTGTCTCATCTGCTTTCCCTTGTATGTAAATATGTCAGGAGGGTAGTAGGTTTGTGTGCTTTTAGAACAGGTCATCTTGAAAAGCTGCTGGTGATCTAGATTGTGCCAAATCATAGATTTAAAAATAAATACAGATGATCTGTGCTTTCAGTGCGCTGCTTTAATTCACTCCACCATTCAGTAAGAAAGAGGTTTTAGAAACTGGTGTGGCACAGAAATTTGCTTTTAATTTTGACTGTGCAAAGTCAATAGGCCTTTTGTTTTGTTTCAATCTGCTGTCTTCAAGAAGCAAAGAGGCCCTGCTAGCCTTCTCTTTTCAGATCTTCAAATAACTCTGTGTAGGAGGTGGAGGGTCACGAAGAGTGTGGTTTCTCTGCGCGTGAACAGTGTGGTTCAGAGGCAGTGTTTGTTTAGTGAGATCCTTGTCATCGGGAGCATGCAGAACTTCCTGAGTTGAGGAGGTTTCTTTTCTCCAGATGCCCGAGTGCTGAGAGCAGTGTAGAGCAGAGAGTGTCTGCTGCAATGGACACTGACAAAGCAGTGGTCATGTGCAGCCCATGCAGTTCTGCAGTGTAGCTGGAGGCTGGCTGATGTTTTAAGAAGGTGGTGTGGTCTGACAAGTCTGTGGGTTCCAGCATCTATTTTCTTTTTACTAAGCTGGAGGCCAGTCCTGTTATCCTGCTCGATCAAGAAATGTAGTACTTGCTGAAACCTTTTTTCATTTAAATTATTTTGCCTTAGCTGGCTGGTGTTTTGCAGAGGTTTTGCTCTTGTTAAATAGCCAGTGCTTCATTAAAGTTCAGGAACTGCTCTGCTGCTGTTTTTCAGCTCAGAGGTATTAAGTGTGTGCAGGCTATAACTTAGTATTTGTTTAGTAGCATTCTTTCCTTTTTTAAAGATGCTTAAAAATATACTGAAATACTCAATGAGAAATGGGCATGGCCTCCCCAGATGTCTGATGGTTTGAACTCTTTGCAAATGAGACCTGTCTTACTAGAATCATGCAGATGTTTTGAGTTGTTTGTTTTTTCTTTCCTGGTAGCTATCTTCAGATGCCAGCAGCTGCGAACTAGATTTTGCATAGGTCTTCTATTAAGAAAAGCTTGCAGGCCGTATGTCATCAAAATAATTAAGCAGCTTATTATCTTATTTAATAGATAATCACTCTGGTGAAGTTGAATTTTGTTTTCATGCCATAGCATACTTATTTTTTTGGAGGAGGGAGGGAAGGAGAGGAAGGGACATTAACAGTAGAGATGTTATACAGAGATAACAACTTTGAGGCATTCTCATACCCAGATTCCTCTTGGTTGGGTGTGCAGGAATGAGTTCTTCATGGTTCTTCTCTGAAGCACTGTGAAAAATGCTTCCCTGCAACAGGGTGTGATCGGGGTGCAAACAATCATTTCAGGAAAACGTGGATGAAGTGCTACTCAAAGCACTTAGAGAACTGTTTCACTTTGTCAAAAGGTACAACTTCAGAAAGGTATTTGTCCTTCCCATTAGATGTGGAACAAGCCTGTGTTGGATGGCAATGCAGAACAATGGTTCCCAACTCCTCTGTTTGGTTTAGGCTTCTGTTAATCTGTGGCCGTGATAACATAAGCTTTCTAGTATGAAACCCTAGTCTGGTTGTCAAAAGTAGTCCAAATTCCGCTGCTGTTCAGCACGGCATGATGAATGGGAGGTAGGCAGTTATGTTAAGCATGATGTGAAATTCAATAGAGTAGTTTAGAGCTGTGTTCTGAGTGCTTGTTAATTAGCAGGGCATACTTGGGTTTGGATCTTCCTTAGCAAATGCAAGCCTGCTGATTGTAAACTTGCTTTTAGTTATCATTCTTTTATGACTTCTTAGAAGTGACCACAGCTCAAAAGCTACTGTTTGAGTTTGCTGAGGGGTGGAGGAAGGTGGGGACACAGCTCTGACTGTACTGCTACAAGAAGCATACCAGGCCTTGGAGTGACTGCAGTGTACTTGATCAAACCTTCAGGGAGAGTATTGAGATGAATAGTCAGGGTGGATGGTACTAGATTCTCTGCTGAGAAAATAGCCTAGTTAGAGTTAAAATGCAATGGATGGGTAAAATACAGCTGTGCTATCTGACACCCAGGATGGCTGTATTCAAAGATCTTGCTGTCTTTGTTGTAGGTGTGGGCAAGAGCAGTCTGCTGTTGCGTTTTGCAGATAATACATTCTCAGGTGAGTGTTTTGTTTACTTCAGTTAAGTGAGATGGTCAAGGTCTGCTCCAGTGCTACTGGCTGGCAGCGTGTTTTTCTGCATTTACCCACTGATAGCTAGACTACGAATACATGACGTTTCTAACTTTGTTTCACTGGTATAAGCCTATACAAGCCATCCTGTCTGATCTTCACTTGCAACTGCAAGTCCTACAGGATTTAAATACTGACATGGTTCCAGAAATAGCTTAGTTTTTTTAGCTTATGTTGTATTCTGTGCAGACTTCCTATTGGACATTGGGGATTTAGATTGATCGAATATTGTGGCTAAACAACTTATATTTGTGACATAACTAACTGGGAGGAAACCCTATTTAAAATTAATGATTGTAGAAGCATTTAAAGAAAAAATTGTCGCAGTTTTCACATGTGAAATACTTCCATAGTTGCTGTCCGTTTCTGGAGATATTTGGGTGCTTACGCTTGACCACCAATGCAACAGAAGAATCATTTTATTTTTTAACACGGAATTTTTAACTTTAAGTGTGACTTGGGAGAAGTTGCAGCTACTAACTGCAGATAAAAATACACAGATCAGCATGACCTGATAGAGCATTTTCAATGATAAGCAGATAAGGGGGAATCCTGTTCTGCTCTCTAGTGTGAGAGCTACTGCCAAATAGCATTCAGAAGTGTGCTTTGGGACATTTAAAATAAACAAGAGTTAGGCTCTCACTTAGCCATGCTTTCCCTTCAGGCAGCTACATTACCACAATTGGAGTAGATTTTAAAATCCGGACAGTTGAGATCAATGGAGAGAAGGTGAAGCTACAGATCTGGGACACAGCTGGACAAGAGCGCTTCCGGACTATCACATCAACGTGAGTATAACTGGGCTTTGTGATATATAGCTTTATGCATGGATCTTGCAGTTTAGAGTTACAGTTTAGATATTTAATGTTGCTGTTGATTAGTTAGTGTCACCTTTGTGGTCTGTACAGTGGAACGTCTCTCAGCTGTTTTAGAACCAGTAGTGGTGGTGATGTTGTGTCTAGGTTCGAAACTGTGATTTCAGATTTCCTCATTCGTCTGTGCATTTCCGTGATGGCTTTGTATTATTCCTCTGCTGTTACTTTCCAAATGGTAGAACTGGAGTTATTTCACTGTTCTGTATATAGTAGAAAATTTGTTTCTGAAGCCTGTCCAAGAAGGTCATCCTCTGGTTGAATATATTACATGAGTGCAAACCCTCTGTCAGTGTTGTATAACTTATTAATAGCTTTGAGGTTTAAGACTATGATTTCCAATATTTAGTTTTCTCTTAGGACAGATGAATAGTCTTTTAGGACTCTGTGTGGAGTTCTGTTGAAGTAGATGCCCCACATGAAGTTAACCTTTTCCTTGGTTTGAGTTCAGTTTCATTCTCATTGTCCTTTTGAACAGCGTGTGCACAGCTTTTCCTGTTCCTGGAGAAACCACACCCAGAGCTGCAGTCCTGGGAACTGAGAATAAAACGTGTTTGTAAACTGATTGCATTAAAGGTGGGACTGCTCACTGGCACTAGGAAAAGAGGAAGAAATGCACTTGGAACTTTTGTTTCCTTTATTAGCGAAAATAATAATCCTTGAAAGATCTGGGTGGTTCATGTGGTCTTTCATGACTGACTTCTCCTTTGGTTCTTAATTGAGAGGAGGATTGTTTTCAGCTGATGCATTGGTTAACTTAGGCATAAAAATCGTGAGATTGGCTGCATCTGTGTTACATCTGACCAGCTAGAACTGGCAAAATTGAACCTGGTGTGTGCACCTCCCCTTTCCTCTGCTCTTTTATACGGATATTACTGGATTGCTTCCATTGTTTCTTAAGTGTTTGGCTTGAAAAACCTTGGTTGCCTCTTGTAGGGTTCCTGTGTGTGACATCACTTCTTGTTTCGGCGCTGCAGGCAGCATGGGGCAGGAAGTGGTGAGGGGGAGGCAACAGTGCAGCACTGTGGCCCCCGTCAGCTGTGTGCATGGGCTAGTCACAGAGTGCCCCAATTACTGCTGAGTCAGCACATGGCCTTCCTGTTTTCAGATTCCCTGACGCCACTCGAAGCTGCGTTAATGCGCGTTGGTTTGTGGGGCTGATGCCAACTGGTTTAGACAGCCATGGTACCCAGCACTGAACAGGGAATACCAGGAAAGGAGGTGAATGGGAACAGCTGCAGATTAGAATCTGTGTCGTGTTTTGTTTAATTCTTTGATTAACATTTAAAATAGGTGAGCTGAACTGGTTTGAGGGTGTTTGTGCCATGACCCATTTGAACTCTGCTACTACTTTCTTTTGCATTGCTTTTTAACAAATCGGGGGATATTTTACTCCTGAGGAAGTGGAGGCTCCAATTTTCCTGCTGTAACTGGTGAAGTGGTTACAGAATCTTCCATGGTCAGGAAAGAAAGATTTGAACTTTGTTCAGCTTTAAGCAAAGAAGTTCCCGTGTCAAAGTGCATTTGAAGCATTGAGGAAAACACTTTGGGAATGCTGGTTATGCTGTTTTGAGGGCTCCTCTTGCTGCTCGCTCAGCTAGCTGTGACTGTCTAGCATTCACTGATACTTTTCAGGAGGTGCTCTGGACCCAAACATATCAACCAGGAGGTAACAACATCTGAATTTTAGAAATGGTTCTACCTTTTCCTCATTGGCAAAGTAACACTGTAACTGATTTGCTTATCCCAAATTGAGTGACAAATCAAGTTACCATGCTAATACATACAAAAGGGCTTGGCTACCAAATCATGGGTGGAGTATGAGTGTGCTGTCAACAGTGTGGTAGTCTTCGTCTAGTCCTTGACTAGACTGAGGTTTAGATTGAGGTAAAGTATATAAAAAGGTGTTCCTACAGTATTACTGTAAGCCAGGAAGTGCCTTTACAGTTAAAGGTAGATTTCAGATTGATGTTGAGCCAAGCCTGGCAAGCAAACCTGAAATTAGAGCCCATCTGGTAATAATAGTAATAGGTTGGAAGTACTGCTGTATAGACCTAGAACTGCAAAATGGGAGAGATGGTAGGAGTTAATAGTGGAAAACTGGGAAACGTTAAGGTTGTTCTGTTTTGATATTACTTGACTGCAGCTACAGAAGCTGAAAACCAGGATAAAACAAAAATGAAGTTGAAGTATTCTATACAAGTTCAAGAAAACTGAATTAGATCAGAATTTCAGATTGGGAAATATAAAAGCAGCTGGTTTTTACTGTCTGTTAAATGTGGAAATACTGGGATAGCTGGTGCCTAGTGGGAAGAGAGGCCAAGTTGTGAGAACTTGGTTGTCATGAAACGTCATCCAAACTCTGAATTTCATTTAAATTCACCAGAGATGTGGCGTGGCAGGATTCAGATGTATTAGCAGGAACACTTCAGATGCATGAGCAACCAGTTCCTGTACTTGATTTACTCTCGTAGAACTGCTTTGTCCTGATTCAGGACTGTGGTTTTATGATACAGATGTTATGTAATAGCTGTCAAATGCTGGCACAGGGTGAATAGTGATAGGAGAGGGGCCTTCTGCCATGTGTTCGTGTGCAATGGCATGTCCAAGAGAAGGATAAACTTTTTCCAGTGATAGAATTGCTGTGTCTTTTGCAGCAGGTATGAGGGTCCAAAAGACTAAACAACTGGCCTGTGACAATAGATATGATTCCAGAAACCTGGAAAAAAGAGGATGAGTATGAACACGTATTAGAAGTCTGTAGGATTGGTTAGAATTCTAGATAAATGAAACCCAAAGAACCATATATACCACAAACTAGTTAAATACTAGTGAAGATGCTGGATTAAAGGAGTGACCTATCTTTCACATTGACCAGTTATGTTTATTTTTCCATAAAAGAAATGTATGGGCCCTACTGAACTGATGCATTCAGTAATGCTCTGGCTCAATAATGCTCTGACTTACCTACTGTCCTGCTTCATGAAACTGGTTATTATAACTACAGATGCTAATATGGGGAAGTATTTCCTAGAGGATATCTAAGAACTTTCTTATTGGTGTCTCATAGTAGGAAGTAGCACAATGAGTAGCAGAATGTTCCCTTCTGCTTGCAAAGTAGCTTGCAGACTGCAGAGATGTGAAGAAGAACACAAATGGCTGAAGGACACCAGAAGTTTGGTTAGCTGGTTCTGGAGATTTTCGGTTTGAAGTCTGCAGTATTAACGGATAATGTTTCAAAGACAGTAAGCTTATATCGTTAAGCTTCTTTACATATAACTCTGTAGGCAGAACAAACAACTCGGGTGTTTATTTCCATTTAAATGTTAGCATTCTTAAGCCTTTTCCACACCAAAGCTAAATGTAAACCCTTTAGATATAGGTAATTTTTCAAACGAAATGGAAGCTGGCTACTACCAAGCATCCAAGGACATATACAGGTCAGGTTTGGTTGTCTTCTACCTCAGTGGGATGCTTTCACGTTCACTCTAAGCAAGAACTGTTCTATAGCTTCTGAAGGGGTTTTTTGGGGTGGGGTTGGGGAATGCATTGGGAGATTGGGACTGAGAACTTAATTTCTCTTTTGCTTTCATTTTTGTGGTCTCCATCATCCCTAAAATGAAGATAAGGCATGCTTTCCCTAGTGTCAAAGCCTCAACTACCTCTTGGTTGCCAAAAGCACAAAATTTACACCTACTCCTCCCTGAATGCCAAAAGCCCCATCTGTTCTCTACTCGCCAAAGCCTACAACTTGTTATAAAAGCAATTCTGCACTGCATCATTCTGAAATTGGAAGTAGGGGGTAGGATAGATAAGACTTTGTTTTCTAATACTGTCCTGCACTTGGGGTTGGAGAATCTTTGGTGTACTTGTTAAGCCTAAAATGTTTTCTAGGACACAAGGCTGTATCTAGCAAGTGATTGAAAATAGCATGAGTAGCTTCTTAAGAAAAATGTGTATTTTGGGGCTTAAGAGTCAAAGAATAAAAAGTAGTCATGGTCTTATCTCTTGTGCTGCTAAAAGGTAATGTCAGCCAATGGAGAAAATGACATTTTAGTATAGATGAGAGGTTGGCAACCTTTCTAGACCGATGTGCCAAACAATTTTCCCTTCCAAAAATAGAAGCAGTGTATGCTGATAGGAACTCGGCAGGAGTCAAGGGTTGCTGTCTTGCACAAAGGAGGATATTTGTCCTGAGGTAGTTGGCACTATTAGTGCTTTGTGGCAGGAGCTCCCAGTTCCTGCAGAGTTTTGAATGCCATAGTGGTCTGTGCTGCATGGTCCAGCCCACAGTCCTCATCCCTAGAAGCAAGCAACGACTGCTGACGACATGTCAGGAGTGGGATCTGTATGTACACGGTGAATGTTATTCTACTCCCCGACATCATATGCTTTGCTTAGAAGAAAATCTAGGTGCGTGGGCAAGGTAGGAGCAGCAGGATGCTCCGTTGGGTCCTCTGGTTTGGATGACTGGGATACCAGGCATGGTTTTATGGTACGCACAGCAGAATGAAGCAGCTCTGCGTAGGTGTAGCTGTACCACTGCGTTTCTCTAAAGGCTGAGCGTTGTCTTTGCAAATGTAATGCTCAGTGTTAGGGAGGAAGTGGTAGGTCAGCCTGAGGGTTGGTGAGTTGAAAGATTATTAGGTGATATGGGAGAGTTTGAAGGTAATTGGTTTATTGTTCAGATGTAGAAAAATCGAGTGTGTTGGTAGGGTTGGAGAGCGTTCCCTTTCTGATGCTATTGCACAGAGCAGTATTTCATCCAAAATGGTGTGCAGTGCGTGTTAGTGGCAGGAGAAAATGGGTTATTTTGGCACCATGTGGATTCAGGCTATGGAATATTTTTTGCTCTAAGTGATCTAAGTTATGAAATAAAGTTGAGCTTTTAACAAAGCACAAATGCAGTGCTCTAACAAGTTTTAAAGCTCTTAATGGACCTGATTGTGAAGGAACTAGTGGAAGGTGTCCCTGCCTGTGGCAGGGGTTGGAATTAGATAATCTTAAGATCCTTTCCAACCTAAACCAGTCTGTGATTCTATGACAAGAATATTTGAAAGTACAGGATCTCTGATGGGCTGGGAATAAGTAATTCTTATCTGAGTTCGTTCTTGCCACGGGAAGTGAATGTACAGCATAAATTACTGGTTGAACATGCATGGAAGAATTATTTGACTGTCATCTGAAAGTGCCCAGATGAGCAGTAGGAGCAGGCTCCTATTTCCATAGAGTATGTATCATATGATAGAGGAGTATTTGATACCCAGTGATTGTCACTGCAAAGTGATGATGGGAGGAAAGGGGTGAGAGAGACGAGTGCACTCTGTGTGGTTTATGTCTGTCTGTGAAAGTTTGTCTTGATGGTTGATACAGACAAGTGGGATCTGCTAGAGAAGGGATGATGAGGTGAGGGTGAGGAAGAGAGAGGGACTGGCTCAAGTGCGTTGGTAGCAGAAGCAAATCGAAGACTTGAGATCTGAAAGGCAGTACATTTGGATTAGATTAGAAGGTTTTGAAGCTCAAAGGTGTCCTTGCTGAGTTGGAGTAATTTATCAAAGAGGACCAGAGTAGTCACAGTCGCATCTCTAAAGTGCAGGGGAAGGAAGAGTGCTGCAAGAGGTGCTTGTGGAAAGAGGTCAAGATCTAGAAAGGCTGTCATAATTTAAGGGAAAACCCTCAATTTTGGTATACTGAGTTCTGGAACTTGTTTTCTTAAAAATCATTATGATTTTTAGGGCATGAAAAGGAAAGAATAAAGCTACCCCAAATATAAAAACTGGATGCTGGTGAAGACCTCACTTTCAATGGTTTAAATTACTTTTTTATTTTGGTCAAGCTGCCTAATTTGCAGTGGGGAGAATACCTGTGAATATGGCTGAAAACTGAGAAAGTGGAGCTTGCTGGTTTTACGTAGCGTTCTCGTGGTGCAGATACTGTCTGCCTTTAGTTGGTTCATGCAGGTGATTATGTTGGAACTTGAATTCAGATTATTCTTCTTGCATGTCAGAGTTTTTCATCATGATTTAGAGGTGCTGGTTGCCCAAGACTAATGGGAATAAACCAAAATGAAGCTTATTTTTAATGGCAAAAGGTAGCAGAGAGCATTGGATGCACATATGGAGTTGATCTGTTGAGTAGGAAGGTGTGATCAGAACACAGTCGCTCAATAAGAGAGAATTTTTTGTGAGCTCAAGAGAGCTGTGACTGAGGGTTGGGTATATTTGGAGATCTGCTGAAACCTTAGTCTGTAAATGATCTTTCACAGGTAACAGAATGACTGCAAAACCTTGATATGGCATGTACAATGTGAAGGTTCACATCACAGCCGGTTCCAAGGATGTTCTGGGGGTACTCCACTACGTTTTCCTCATGTAGCTGAAAGACAGTATTAATCTTTGAAGGTCTTGACAACCTGAACAATGAAGTAAACAGCAGTCTTTGGACTTCAAAACCTGCTTGTATAGACTAAATGAGCAGAGAACTCTGTAGGTTTAGAGGAATAGTGTGTTGTAGAAGAATTAAATGACTCCCAGTGGAAAGAAAATGGGGGCACTAGATTGCAGTAACTTGGGGATTTGTTGTGGATCTTGTAGAAGCTAAATGAAAGAGCTGAGGTGATACATAGCTTAACACTTGTCTTCTCGGGCTCCACAGGTATTACAGAGGAACACATGGGGTCATTGTTGTCTATGATGTAACAAGTGCAGAATCTTTCGTGAATGTAAAACGGTGGTTGCATGAAATCAATCAGAACTGTGATGATGTCTGCCGGATACTAGGTGAGCTTCTAATCAGAGTTACAATATCTTCTATAGTGGGCTGGTCTGCTGACTTACCAAACTGACTTTTTTCCTTTTCCTTTTTTTTTTTTTAGTGGGGAATAAGAATGATGACCCAGAGCGGAAAGTGGTAGAGACAGAAGATGCCTATAAATTTGCTGGGCAGATGGAGATCCAATTGTTTGAGACCAGCGCCAAAGAAAATATTAATGTGGAAGAGGTAATATGATGTGTAGAAGAATATAGATAAGACTGTATGGGGATATTGGTTTGGAGAAAAGTAAGAATTACATTCTTCCTGTTGAGGAAGAAAGAAAATGCTTTGTACAAGTTGTGAGTAGGTAACATGAAAAAGAGACTTCCAGCTGTGTTTGGAAGAGGCCAGGGAGTGAAATGAGGGAGCCCACATTGCATTTTCACAAGCTTTACAACGCTAATATATTAGATGTGAACTCAAGAAAGACTTGTCACTAGGGAGAATGCTGCTAGGATGTGGGACTGCCCCGTCTTCATTCCTGGCCTCAGTTGCTGAACTGACCTGTTTTTATTTACTCATTTAGGAAAGGAGATAATGGTGTTTCTCATTTAGCTTGGGAATGGGTACTGGATTTCCACTTTGCCCACAGCTCCTGGGCTTGCCTGAGTTCCTGGCTGATCTGAACTCACTTGTTTTCTCTTGCAGATGTTTAACTGCATTACAGAGCTAGTCCTGCGGGCAAAGAAAGAAAACCTAGCAAAGCAGCAACAGCAGCAACAGAACGATGTGGTGAAACTAACGAAGAACAGTAAAAGGAAGAAGCGGTGCTGCTAATGCCCTTTCCCTGCTGCAGAGACTCTGCTCTCAGACAGATCAGCCCCTCCAGCTAGACTCGGGCAATTCCACTGGGGCAGGCTTTGGGAGGACTTTCTCAGTCTTGTGCCGTTATTTAAAGATTATTTTTTCTCCATGTTTTCTATCAAGAGGCGCTGGCACCTTACCACTGCAGTGCCAAGAAGGTATCGGATGGAATCTTGCCCCCCTCTCCTCCCCTGCTCATTCGTGCGCCTTGTAGACAAGAAGGACGTTGCCTACCAAGTGGACTAATTAACCCAAGAGTTTGTATATAATGTATATTGCTTTAACCAGCCTCGCCTCCCTGTTGTCGCTTTGGCTTCTGCCTTCTTAATGTCAACCAATCATGGACTGCAGAGTGCATCTTTTTAAAGAAATAGTACAAAGTTCTTAATTTGAGTTGGCCCCGGGCTGGCAGCAACTGCTTCCTGGGGCCTCTGGCTTTCCTTTCTGTTGGGCTCCAGGCTGGCGACTGGTGCCCCTGGGACCTGTGGCTTCACCTGGAGCTCCAGGCATTTACTGGGGCTCAGGCTTTGTTTTTCTAGGTACCAGGATTGCAGGTGTTGCTGCTGGAGCCTGGGGTTTCACTTCACCAGCCCCTGGGCTGGCAGCTGGTGCTGCTGCTGGGGCCTTGAATTTCAGTTTGCCATAATCCAGGTTTGTGGCTGGGTCCTTGGGTTTCACCTTCTTGTGCTGCAGCCCAGCTGTACCTGTGCTCTCCTTTAGTTTGTATCAAGATACTGAAAACCAAACTGACCTGCAGGAGTGGAAGTTATTTGGATAAAACTTTTTTGTTTTGTTTTTTTATTTTTATTTTTAAAGCCAAGTTTAACTCTTTTGACCTCTGTTTCTGGTTTGCCAGGGTGTAAGTGAGGGTCCATTTCTTTGAGAACAACAAAACCCATGTGATTCTGCCAAAAAAGCCCTGTCCACAAATAGGCAATCCGGACTGGAATGTGAATTTTGGTGGCAAAGCTTTTGTTTTTTAGAGAGAAGAGGCATGAAAATAAATCCAGCTGTTCTGGATTTATTTCTGAATATGAAAGCTGCTGCAGGATCATTCCCAGAATTCTTCTGTCAGAAAGGAGGACTGCTGTTTAAATGTAAGGAAATAGAAAGCTTGCTTGCTTGGGTTATGTGGTGGTGGAGGATCACCCTTGGAAACAAACTGGTCTCCCTATGCTCAGCAATGTTTTCCCGGCCCTTGTTGGCCTTTCTGGGAAAAGAAGGGCTCAGTTCATCAGCCTGAGTAGATGTAGTTCAAGGTGGAGAGTGTGTGTGCGTGTAACTAAAATATCAAATGTTGGGCTCGAAGTACATGCTCAGCACCTGAATAATTGCCTAAATAATAATAAAAGGTTGTTTGTTTTTTTTTTCTGAAAATTACTAAAAGACATGAAAGGTATGACTTCCTATAAGGCCTTTGAAGGTGGACGTACTCAGTTTCTCAGAAAGTGGCCCTATGGAATCACTGGCCTTGGTTTGGTAGGATGTGATTCACCAATGTCCATGAGCTTTGAATCAGCCCACTTCTCTCCCTTCCTCCCCCTTCCCCAGGAGAGGCTAAATTTTAAGTCACTTACTTTGCCTGCATTGTTTTAGATTTTATGGGTTGTGGTAAGAGCCCTGATCATACAATCACATCACAATCAATCACTTTAAAGACTTTTTAAAAATGCAAACAATGAATGTGTAACACATGGGGGTTTTAATCAGTTCAGGTGCTGGGAGTATGTATCCAGCTGCCTTCACCCATCTCTTTTCTTCACATATCTTTTGTTGGTAACCCAAGAATAAGAACGAGCTAGGATGTATTGCTTGTGTGAGCTCTAATAATGGTAAGACTTGGGCAGCTGTGGAAGGGGGTGGCTGCAGTTGCACCAGTCCATCCTGTCTGCTCTGGCGTTGGATGTGGCATGTGCCCAAGGGAGGAGCTGGGTCAGTCCTCAAGGCCTTCCTGTTGAGATGAAGCTGTCCTGTGATGGTTACCCCTTTCAGATTAAAGGGCCCAGCTGCATTACTCTGGGACCAGTGGTAGTGTGTGTGCAGATCTAGGAGGGAGTAACTTCATATAGGCAGAAATAAAGAAAATGTCTGAATTTACTGGAAATGATGCAATAAAATGAGGAAATGGTGCACCCAAGCCTGGAGTGTTCTTTTATATGGAAAGATTGGTCCTCTTTGAGTCCAGGTCTGTGTGGCCACAGTTTGAACTTTGCCAATCCAAGTGTCCAGCTTCCTGGCTTAAAGTGGGATTTATTTGGTTTTCATCTTCTCTTGAGGTGGCTGTAGAGGAGCAGTTACCTCTGCTCTCCACTGAGGATTCACTTGGAAGGGGTGGGGACTGTGTCTCTAGTGGTGCTGATGTGAAGTTTCCTAACTGTTGAGCAATGGAATGTCTAACTGGTTTGCTAGGATTATTTCTGTAATGAAAGTTTCTAATTATGCTTTTTAAATAATTTTAAAAAACTAAAAATAAAGGTTACAAGCTGCCAAATCTTCTTCGAGGCTCTGTTTCCTCTGCTGTCCAGCATCTGGAGGTGCAGGGTGGCAAGCCAGGGGTGAGCTCTTTGGCTTGTGTGTAGAGGGTTTTTTACCTGGGAGGGGGGCATTGGCAAATCCACAATTCATGCTTTCAGATGTTTAATTGCTGATCTAGATTGAGATGTGAATGAAACAGCTGGAACTGGTAACCTTGTTTTGGTGTAAGATGCTCATGAGTTTGCTATAATCTTTTTTCTTTTGTTCAAGATGTGTTGAGTGAGCTTTAAAAGCTTCTGCAAGACAGCAGGAGTCTGACCCCAGGTTGATTTGGTGGAGTTTGTCCTTGATTCCCAGGGAATTAATGTGTTTCTGTATAGGAACCATTGCTGTGCTCATTGCCCTTTTTGCACTTGCTTACCCTTGCCTACCCCTTGATGTGCAAGCAGGCTCTTGAAGGCAAGTCCGCCCTCCTGGAGAAGCGTGATGGAGATGTGGAAGGTGCCTTCTGTTCGTGCTGTTCTGGTATGATTGTGTCGAGGGGGATCCTGAGGAGGAGGTGTAGGTGGTCTGAACTGCAGCTGGTGCAAGCTGGAGGTGTTTCACTGTCCATCTGTGTTTTCGTGCCTAAACCCATTAAAAGTGAATATCCCTTTGTATAAGGCCAGTAAAGGGTAGAAATGGCTGGAATGTGAAGATTTACAAGCTCACCTTTCTATTTTGCTGTGTGGCAGGAGATGTAAATGTTTCAAATGCTTTTTTTTCTCCAGGACTGTTCTCTTCTAAACACAAGCAAGTGCTTCTTGTGGCTGAATTTCCTGGGCTGCTGCTGAACTGAAGATGCTGTTGAGTGTTAAGATGACAGTTCAGAAAATGAGCTTATTCTGCAGCTAGGGAGGATAAGCAGTGACTCGAGACCTGAGACGGTATCGTATAAATGATCAGTTTTATTCTGAAGAGAACTATTTACAAAAGAAGTAGATCATTGTTTTTACTAAAAATATGCCTTTATAGATTTTTATAATATGTATCTTATAAAAACCATACATGTATTTACATTACTGCTACATACAAAAATTACAGCACTGTGATTTATGTACATATCTATAGATACATTCTTTCTGCTTGTCCCTGCTGTGTGCTTTTTCCCTCTCATTTGAAGGGAATCATTGCTGCAGCACCCAGACACTTCCTTTCTTGGCTTTTTGGTTAAAACAATCTTGCTTTTCATAGTTGAGTGGGGAGCAGAGAGTTTGCCTGGTGTAAAGGCATAGCTAGAATTCACCATTCTAAGTAGGACAAGTGTTTACAGCTATCAAGTCCTTGTGCATGCAGCACTGCCTGTAACCTCCCTTGTTGCTTCTCTGTGCAAGATTATTCTGTTGTCATTAATGATCTGTTTTCATTTCAAGGGCAAGTTGCTGATCCAAGTTTGTATTAAGATAAAGTGCTAGTGACTTGCCTTTCATTTACACTTGCTTCTTGTGTACATTTGCTTCCCTTACAGAGTTTACTAAAGGAAAACGGATCCCTTTTCCCTTGGGCCATTGTCATAAACATTTGCCCAAACAGTCAACCTGTTACTTCATTGTGGGAAAGTTCTTTCTAACCCTAATCTCAGCAGCATCTCTTCTCTGTGCAGTATTTGAACAGTGACCGTGCAGCACTACTGTTTTATTAACAGTTATCTGAAAACCAAGGCTGAGTGTTGTATCCTGCTGATCCCACTTCTTAATCTACTTTGGGATCCTGAGTACTTGCTGGATTGATGTGCTTCCTCCATCTCATTCAGTGGGGCTTATGTTTCCTTTATGCCACATCTGTCCTGGAAACATCAAGTATCACGTGTGGCATGTCTTCCAACCCAATGCTCACAAGGATGATCCCATACTCCTGGCTGTAACAGGATTTAGATGAGTGTTTCAATGACAGCTCAAAGTGAAATAGTCAGGATCTTGTTAAAACACAACATGACAAATGAGAACGTGAAGGACTGCACTGATGAAGTTTTTCAAGACAGAACAACAAAACCTAGCTGCTATGTTAAGGCAGTTTCTATTCCTGTTGAGTAGCAGCTCAGCACAAGGAGGTCTCCTTTGGTGTGTTGTCCAGTTCATTAAACCCGATTCTCTTGTATTTCTGGGTTTAGTAGTGCAACTAAGTCTTCAGTGTTAAGGGGCTAGTTTTAAGAAACCATACCCAACTGGCACCGTAGAACATGCTGACTTTCCTCTTGCAATCTCTTCCATCACTGTTATTAAATAAATAAAACTGCAATGGGATTAAGGTAGGTTCCTCCTTAAATGAAGAGATATGCTGTGCATTTCAACTGCCTACCCCTGCAACTGAATGAGTCACTTTCAGCAAGCATGTAGCAGAAGGCACCTTTCTTCATCTCATTACTGCATCTTCATGGGATAACATAAGGCCTTTGCCTTAGGATTGCATACATAGGTAGTACATCCTCATGGGCGTAGAGTCCCATACGGCTGCTGGGCATGTGGCCTGAAGAGAGCTGCTGAGGCCTGGGAAATGACAACTGACAGCAGAAAGAAGATGGTCTCCCAAAATAAGCAGAGCATCAAGCAGTGTGTAATATAACTGTTCACGGGCATCGCTGGCATCCAGGAACCCACGCCTGACTTTTCAGGTATCAAAGCTTTGTGTTAATGCACATGGGCATAGCTTGAGTCCTGACAGCAGCAGATGCTGAGTGTGTGCCTTGTGTCTCTGCCTTACTGAGCCTCACAACATAGGTAAGACGGGAGTATGAGGACTTGCCATCCTGCAGGCACGCTTGGCACTGCGCTACATCCCTTTCCATCACTTGCACAAGGAGACACTAGCAGATACTCAACAGTTGAGCACTGCTCAAGGAGAAGCTAAGATTCCTTTTCCTTCCCTGCTTGTGAGACTCCAGATTCCTTTTCCAGTAAGCATCAAGCTGTATTGGTGGTGCTTTGCTAAGTCTTTCCTGGAGCAGGATCTGCAATCCAGGTTTCATTGCTTTCAAGTAAAGGGGTTTTACCACTTGGCTTTTTACCATCATTTTCAATCCCCAAAAGTACTCTGCTCCTTGCAACATGGAGTTGCCTTAGTGCATGATGATTTCATACCAATGTGGTAGTTTCATGCTAACAAGGAAACAGGGGAATGCTCAAATCTTTGTAGGCAGAAAGGATATTTGTACTGAGGTATAATGGATGTTCTATCCCATAGAAAAGTTGAATAAAAATAAGAAAAAAAACCCCAAGCCACCAACCTCTTACCTGCTACTTAGAAGAAGGTGTTTGATACCTAATTCTAGCAGAAAGCTTGTTGCTGTAAGTTGTGAGCCGGGATAGCAGCTCCCTGTAGGATGGTGTTTTAGCACCTAAGTTGCAGAGCAGGGCAGAGCTGAATGTGTACCGAGCTCCATCTCCTATGGGACAGTGTAGGTGGCAGCCTCTTTAAAGCAACAGGGAAACAAACTGGGGCCTGTGGGTATAGTGAGCTGGGAGAGTGTCTAAGAACTGGATGACTGCAGCAGGATGTGTCTGAGCTTAGGCTGGCAGTCCTTGCTGGTTTATGATGGTAGACTATGCTACAGAGCAGAGCTGTAGGGTGCCCATCCAGTGCATAGGGAAGGTTTCTACTAAAGTATTGCAGGATTTCCAGCACCATTGTATGCATACACCAAATAAGCTACGTTCCTTCTTGCTGATCAAGTTATGCTGACAGCAAAGCAGGCTCTGATCACTTTCGACAGGAGACTTGGCTACCTGCTCACTGAAGGACTGAGTAATAAATGACCCACAGGCAGGGACAGATACCCATCATTTTTGTCAGGCCATAGCTAATGTTAGTGCATGGAGCAGAGGAAGCTGCAGGGTTTCCAGAGCTTTGTAGGCCCTTGGCTTCAGTTAAAGAAGATGCCTGAATGCCTTCTTTAGGATCAAGACTGCTGGCCCAGCAACAAAGACCGACGGATATCATGGGTAGGCTTTCAGTGAATTAGGCTTTTTTGGTGCCTATCCAATTAAAATAACAGGTTTCCTACTCTGATTGGGGGGTGTACATAGCTTTGGGGAAAGGTGTGTGACTTGCTGAAGCTCCACAGCTAACTTTGGCCATTGGAGGGACAGCAGGTGCCCCAGGACTGAGCATCCACAACTTTTATCCAGTCTGTAATTCACTGTGGATAGTCAGTCTGGGAAAGAAATCCTTAACATTCTGTGTAGCTACAGACTCTGCAACTCTCATCTCTGTAAGAGGAGGGAGCTAGAAAAGACAGTAACATCAGCAATCTTACAACTGCCCTGATCTGTGAGGAGCCTGGATTCCCAGCGAGGTGGGGAACAGCTACGCAGAGCTGCAGGGGAGGTGACAGGATATTCAATGAGGACTCAACTTCCACCATGGAGAAAGCTACACTTGTCAAAACATTGGAATGCTGGGGCCAGAGCAACTCCGGTCTTGGTGGAATGGATGAAAGATATCACAGCTGCCAGGACCAGAAGGTGGTACAAGTGACTCCCCTCTCCTCTTGCATTCAGCCTTCTTCTTCCCCCTGTGCTCGCTGCCACAGCAGTTCTCAGTCCCCTGTGCTGCTTTGTCTTGGGGCTGCTTATTTCCTTCTCCAGCATGAGAATGCTTTTAAGACATATTCTTCACAGCAGAAACTGGACTGTGTCAAAGCGCCTACAATATACCCTGAAGTTTATCACTTCACTTAAAGAAAAGTGTCTCTCTATTAGTATCACATTGTCAATTTGCTAATCTCCAATTCATGTAAACATTTGGTTCAGACCAGGTGCGGTGTAAATAGTGCAGAGTCTCAAGGGTTAACTCCTTTGCCCCCTTCTTTTTTCCTTGGTGGATCAGAGTTGGGTCCAGCAGCAAGCTGGGCAGCTGCCCCACTCCCCATCTGGAAGCAGGAATCGTTGGAGAGGTTTCTCTTTTTCAACTTAATTTTTCTTGAAAAAGGAAAAGAGACGGTTCCCTTCTGCCGCAGTGGGCTCGTCCCCCTGCTGCTCCGGCCTGAACACGGGGGAGGGCCTGGCACTCCGCTTTGTGCCAGAGCCACTGGAGAAGGAATAAGCAAGCTGGCTCCATTCCTTCGGGTGTTTGTCCATCAGCTGCTGGTCAATGACCCTGTGCATGTCATCCTGCAGCAGAGGGAGAGGAGAGGGTTGTTAGTGGCAGCTGATGCTCAAAGGGAGCTCGCACAGGGACACGGCTGAAATGGGTGTGAAACGTGCTGTGATGAGATGGAGGAGGGATGACAAGAAGTGGGGAGAGGTCTAGCTCCCCACCTGGCTGCACGCTCAGTTTTGCTTGAGCTGTGAGGCTCTATAGTGAGCAAGGAAGGTAAATTACACAATTCTGAGGGATAAATCTCTTGGGTGGTCCTGCAGAGGAGCATCATGCCTGTTTTAGCACTCTGTGACACCTCTGAACTATGCTTCTCTGCTGTCTGCAGCTTGCAAATGTCCCCTTTGGGGGAAGAAATAAATAAAATAGAACAAATACAGCTGAAAGTAAATGCCCAAATAGTAAGGATGTCTTGCCTGACCTGGTCTGTGTGCTTGCCATGTGGAGCAGGCAGGCAGGCAGGTGTGACAAGAGCTGCCTGCACAGCCACTGTTAGCAGGGGAAAGGTGCTCCTGAGACCTGAGGGGCGCACGTCAGGCGTGGGCCCAACAGAGCCCATGTGGGTTTTGCACCAAGCTTACAAAAGAGAACTGTACTGGTCCCTTCCCCTGGAGCCAGCAGAGCAGTGGGAGCTCTCTGACTGGCAGCTTGGCATGAACAACTGCACTGGTTTTTCAGATGTACCAGAAGCACTCTGGTTTCATCCATGTTTGTGCTCTACACAAAACAGTTGGTTGTGTTGCTGTTAATACATGGTAATGTGTTCCTTGAAAACGTGGCTATCAATCCTACAAATTTCAAACCTTCAGATCCATTATTTCTGCTGTAATTGCATATTAAAATTGTAGCTTAGTGAAAATGTGTACACAAACTAGCCCCACAGGAGAAATCAACTGTTCTCCAGCAGTTTGGTTCCTGATTAGGACTGAGGGCACTCTCTGGTGAGAGCAAGGTTGCTCTGAATGGGCTTTAGTGATGGAAGTGCTGTTCACTTGGCACCTCATTCAGGCCAGCCCATCAGGGCAGCACTGAGATGGAAAGGAAGGTGCTGCCATCACTCAGTGAGTGCCCCAGCTGCTCTGTAGCTTGATGTGGAATACAAACAGCCAACTTGGACTGGAAACTTGAGTAATGGCTAATTTCGTGTTGCAGCATTTTCTGCAGGGAAAAGGATTGATAGCCATTGCCTGGACCTGAATGTAGTGCAGGGATTTTTTTCTGAGGGAGCAGGAGGGTGCAGAGCTACGTGGACTGGGGAAGCTTTGGATCTTTATGGAGCAGAGGAAAGGCAGAGGGAGAGTTGAAAAGGTTAAGGTAAACGTCAGCGTTAAGGTGAAACAGGTTTCCAGAGGTGAAGCTGCCCTGTGAAAATTCATAGCACTTAGATTCTGAAGGCACCTGTTTTAGCAACTAAGGTAGGTACCCAGGCTCCAGCATGGCAGATCTGTGTCCTTGGTTAACATAACAAGGGTAAGTATGATTTATATATATATATATATAAATTTATATATAAAAAATTACACAGATATATATATATATATACACATGCACACACTATCCACTATTGAGAATGCTCTGTGTTTGGGTACCTGTCTGTCTGGTGTATGAATAGGAGCACACACTTGGCTGTGGAGATTTGGGGGTACACAGCAAGACTAGGGCAGAGCTGTGGGCCCTGTCTTGGCACTGGGCAGGGGCATGGGCTGTCTGGGGACTAGAGGAAGGACAGACACCAGTGGTAAGAGACCTGTCTCATAAAGCAAGCCCATATAGCTGGCTACATGGTGCTGGTGTGCTCTGGGTGTTCCAGCAGGAGTTTGTGCTCTTTGTAAGAAGGGCTGAGAATGAACGAGGTGCAAGTGGCATGAATGCTCTTTGTAAGCTGGGCTCCCTTGCATGAGATGCAGGTTGGAGCTGCCCAAGGCAGCCTCAGAGGCTGGTGCGTGTGGCCATACAGGCTGCAGCTCTCTGCTGACACTGCAGCATTTTCAGCCTAACACCACCCCTGTCACTATTGCATTGAAGCCACTAAGCTCTCACTCGAGAGAAACAACCTTCTTCACTTCCAAATTTGTTCCATATTCCTTCCCTATTTCTAGTAATTTCCCTCCTGACCCCAGATAATGATGAACACCAGTGGGGGTCAGATTAGGCATGGGGTGAGGTGCTACCGCTCCTGTGTGAGGCTCAGATGTGCAGGATTTTGCTTGTAGTGTATTTTATAGCCAATATGATTATGTGCTTACAGAAAACTGTAATCTTGTTGATGGTCCTTGGTAAAGTGCAGGCTAGAAGCATACAAGAGAAATTTTTATCAGATTAAAGCCTCCCTTTATGCCCAGCTAAAGCAGAGCTTCTCTTCCCATTTTATCAGAAGCATTGAGCTTTGCAAAATAGTACCCAAAGTACCTAAATTACCCGACTTGTTTTGTGCCTCTCTGGTTGAGCTGCTAATGCCTGGAGACATTAGGTGCTTGGAGGCTGTTTTGCTACTACCTAATAACACTTTAGGTCAGTATGTTGAGAGATAACTTTTAGCAGTGCTAGTGGGCCTGATCCTCAGAGCTGATGGGAGCATGGTTGGGGTTGCTGTATTGCTACAATCAGATGACATAGTGGGAAGGGAGAAAGCAAAGGCCTGCTGTTGAAACCCAAAACTGGGAATACTCCAGCAGTAAATACTGAGTGTACTAGTAAGTAGGTCACCCATCCAAACTGAAAGAGAACTTGGAAACAGACAGCTCCTGTGCAGAGCACTGAATGTCACCTACTAGATAATAAAATCCCAGCCTGTATTTCAAGAAGTTTTCCAGATACTAGATATGCATAATACAGAGGATTAA
The DNA here is from genome assembly GCF_012275295.1 of Melopsittacus undulatus. Taxonomy (NCBI): domain Eukaryota; kingdom Metazoa; phylum Chordata; class Aves; order Psittaciformes; family Psittaculidae; genus Melopsittacus; species Melopsittacus undulatus. The sequence goes on along the minus strand of NC_047538.1, from coordinate 11,851,815 downwards.
TGATATATATGCCTCAGCCTGGCTTTCCCCATGGTGACCTGAGGGGTAGAGCCTCACCATGGGGTATAGGGTGCTGCCCCTTGTGCCGGGTTGTGCTGGGGTGTGTGTGTAGAATATCAGTGGGTGATGGAGACACCGCACTGGTCCCTCTTGCCAGATGATGGTGAGGACAGAGATGGATGTGGGTGATGGTGGCAGCGAGTGGAGCAGGTGAGGAGATGGCAGGTTCTTGGTGAGGGTGCAGGGAGCTCACCTCAAAGGCAGGAGGGGTGTACGACTAAAGCTGTTGGTACAGGAACTGAGAAAGGCCACTAGATCAGAAACCAAAGGAGCCAGATAGTAAAAAGCCCTGAGGAAGCAAACTGTAAGCAGGAGAAAGAAAAGAAAAGAAAGAAAAAAGGAAAAAAAAAAAAGAGAAAAAAAAAAGAGAAACGAAAACACAGTGGAGTTGAACCAGAGGCAAGGTTGTACGGGAGAGGTTTCTACCGGTCAGGCTGTTAGTAGAATTGGAGTCTTGCATGGTCTGCAAGAAATTATTATCACTGGCCCAGACCTTTTCTCTTGTATCTGCTTGTTTTCTATTGAAGTAGCCCCCCCTCGGTGCTAGTTTCCAGAAGGAGTCAGCTTTGTCTGATCTCAAGGGCACTCTGCCTTTACACAGATTTTCCCCACTGACCCCAAGCAGAGCATCTCCATGGCAGCCGCTGAACTGCTGTGGGTTTGGGTTTTTTACCTTGGTAGAGAGCTGTGGTTTTTGCTTCATCTTGCAGGATCTTCTGTACTGATGTAAACAGTGCACAAAACAATCACCACACCTCTGCCTCCCACCTTTCTGCTCTGTTACAGAACTGTGAGGATGTGCTGTGCCCACACATCCACAAGGCTGTACCTGCCCAGAGACATTGCCTGCATGGACACCTTCCCTCCCTGGGCCACAGCATGTTACTCTGCAAGGTTTATGTTACCCATGCTGCATGCAGCCATGAGATATAGTTTGTTTCTCCATTTTAGATGAGTGTCTCTGTGTAATAATGATCTGCTTACAGCTGAAAGGCTTTGAGCAAGGCAGGGCTGTGTTTCACACCATTAGCACCACTGCATCACTGGCTCCTGCAGAGCTCAAAGCAAAACTTCCTATGCATAGATTCCCAGGCTGAGAACACAGCAATCCCACAGGGAGCGGGGGGGAAAGACATCCAAAGGTGCATTATAGGCCATGTGCCACCCATACCCTGCCCTACTCACCTGCCAGGCCTCCAGCTGCTGCGAGAGGTTCACCTTCTGTTGGATGGCATCCAGCAGCTGGCTATTGAGGGACATCATGTCGATCTTGCACTTGGCCAGCTCCACCTCCACCGCGTTCTTCCTGGGGAGACAGTGAGAAATTGGAGTGTGTGACTTTCTCTTTTTATTCCAAAGGAAGTGTTAAACATATCCTTGAGGAGCAGTCAACCGTTTCTTTCAGTGGCAAGTCCCCAGGTGCTAAGCTGTTGATCTCCATTGTATTCTGGACAGCCTATTAATCTGAAGAGTGGGACGGAACCATAGACATTGTTACTACAAAGCCAGCAGGTTTCTGGTAAGCACACTATGAAGAATACAAATAGATATTCAGATACACTGCTGCATAAGGTAAGATAATGTGCCTGGATCTGCCATTAAAAATAGAGCTCTAAAATGAGATAGAATAATTTACATATAAATACTTATTTCCTTTTCTTCTATTTACTTGTTCATAGAAAAAGAAATGGCACATGCTAGAAACCAAAGGAGCTATTGTCTGATCACTCGATCAATAAGTCACAATATGAAACAAACAAAACCCCTCAAAGAGAACAACTCTGCTTTCAGTTGGGACTGGGACCAAAGAAAGGAAGAAATGAAGGAAGCAAGTAGATCATACACAGGCTTTGTAAGAATGTCAAACTGTTGGAACTGTTTGAATTAAATGTTATGTTTTAACGAAACCTCACAGTTTTAATGGGGTTGTGCTGGCCCTTGGGAACACTGCTGCTGTGTTTCTTTCCAGGCATTTGGTGGCCACTGGGCATGTGATGCCATTACCCAGGTTGTCCAAAATGTCCTGAGTGCCCAGTGACGGAGATGTTTCAGCTGCTACTGGTTAGTGGAAAGGAATTGTCCTCTAGGAAGAAGCAATTTCCAAAGCCGGGAAATGCTGCTGACCATGCTGGGAGCGCACAGGTGAGCACAAACCTTAAGCTTTCAATTCACTGCTGTGTGATGGCAAACCATAACATGACATTCTGGGAACCATCTTTCCTTACAAACATTTTCAGGAGAAGTAATAGCATCTTAATAACTGCAGCTAATTCATCACCTCCTAATAGCTCCCCTGTGCCCCCTGCAGAAGACCAATTTGGAAATTCGTGTGTATTTTCCAGGTACTGGTTGCTGAACACCTCCCATTATGGGATCCTATTTTCCTGTTGCTTCCTGTGTTGCCCAATTTCAGTTTCAAGCTAAAAATTTTCCATGCCAGATGTCTGCCTCAGTGCCTTGATTTCTGTTCAGAGTTAGAGCTTCTGTTTTGGAGAGGAGGAAGGCTTCAACAAAAGTGCCTTAACCCTTGGGGTGTGAGATGGGAAGTGTATCACGAGCCTGCTCAGTCTGTGGAAGGATGCTTTCACTTCTAGGAATGAGATGCTCTTGTTTGCTTCCACATGCAGCCACTTTCTGCTTGTTAATCACCTGCTACCCACCCATGCACACTTGTCACATCCCCCTTTCTCTGGGCTCCCATAACTCAGGACAGTCAGCTGTAAATATCAGTGCTCTGTCCCAGCCGGGTCATTAACCCCATGGAGAAGCTGGACCCTTCCACTCCAGCTGTGGCTTTGAGCACCCTAAATAGCCTTTTGTTGTGAAGCTCCCTATCCCTGCTTGGATATTACGGAGGGTTTTATTGCGGCGGCAGAGCGTTGCCATAGCCACAGCAGCACCAGCAACCCACACGCACTGGAAATGTCAGAACCACCTCTCTGCACCCGGCAGTGCAGCTGGGATGCTCCTGATTTTTGCCAACAGATGGAGGTGTTACAGAGGATAGCAATGGGAATTTCACAGCCAGCTACACAGTTGAGAGCAGCACGGATGATCGGGTCACTTTAAAGACGAAGGGACTGTGCATGCTAATTTAGCTCCCACATCCTCAGGGGTGCAATGCTTTTTGTGTTCCTATTCTTCATAAGGGCTTATTTGGCATTCCCATAAGGAGATGGGACTGGTGGTGTCCTGGCCCATCTGCTTATTGAAGAGGTTATCACATGTATCCTTTCTGTATAGAGCACAAAGGGATGACTGTTTCTGCCCCTCTCCTCAGGGAAAAGAGTGCTTAGGGCACTGTGGCGAGCCCCAGCGCAAAGTTGGGATATGGGGTAGCAAAACTGCACAGGTTTACAAGGAGGATGGGGAAAATAAACAGTGGGAGAATTCTGAAAGGAGAAAAAGGGAATTAAAGGACTGGAGATGAAAAACAGGCCCTGGAACAGGGAAGGAGAGCAAGTGACTGGAGAAATGGTTTAGGGAAGAAGCCCAAGCAGGGCTGTAAGGGGGATGAGCAGGAAAGCAGGGTGCTATGTCTGGAAGAGCAAAAGAAAAAAAATATGACAAATAAGGTGCTTCTATTTGGTTCTCTGAAGTCCTCTCCTCCTTGCTGTGACTGAGACCAGTACTAGGGATGGCTAAAACGTGGTTCACAGCTGCCTCCTAAAGGGGCAGCTTTGGAAATTGGCATCTCCTCCCCTCCTCCCAAGCTCCCAGCAGCATTTCCCAATGCCAGTAAAGCCAACACTCGCTCCATCCCTTTGTAACAGTTACTGAAATTCACGGAGGGTGAGAGAAACCCACCTGGAGGGATCTGCTAAGGCACCCCATAACTGCTGTTTGTACCACTTACTTGGCAATGGCCTCATCTCGATCCCTGATGGCCTGCAGGAGCCGTTCACTTGTCTCCTTGTCTTCAGCAGCACCTCGTAGCCGGTCCCGTTCCTCCTTCAGTGTTGTCATTTCTACACTCAGTAGTGTGACCTGTGGGTAGAGGGAGGGCATCAAATGCAGGGTTGCTCAAATTCACCAAGAGTGGGAGGGGAAAGGGCCACATGGACTCATCTGGACACTGAGCTTCCCTGCTTGTAGAAGCTGTGTCTGTTGGGAGAGCGCTGTTAGTGCTGGTGCAACCCCCCATGCAATGTGCCAGCTCACAAGAGGATGCTGGCAGTGCTGGTCTGAGCAAAATGGGTCACCAGGATAGCCTCAGTAACATGCAGCAACAGCACTGAAAGCTGTGCAGCTATGCAGAGCAGGAACAACCTGCAACTGCTGTCACTATGGCATCAGAGCTGAAATATTGCCCCTAGCCAAGCAGTTTGTCTTGTCCAAGCATCCTCTGACTCTGCCTGTTGTATTCCGATCTTTCCAGAGTTAAAGTATTGCAAACATCATTTAGCAGCAAATATTTTTTGAGGGGGCCCTTGTGTCTCTTGAAGTAGTATGAAGCTGAAGACAAAGGATGTGAAAATTCCCTTTCACGCCATGGAAGGTGTTACTGGCACATCTTACAATTTTAATTAGACTTTAAAATATGTGCAGAGTCTTAAATAGTCTGTGAAATGATCTATTGCTTTGGTCCTGTGCAGAGGGAGTTAATAGGGTGTGAAATCATGCAAGGATTACATTAGCACAGCTTTGCAATATTTCATACACATTTAATTTCTTTGTCTAGGGCACACATGCTCTGTTACACTACTCCACCACCTGGAAACCCTTCCAGCATTTGACCCACCTCCTTTCTCTAAATGCAGCTCAGTAGTGCTTGGATCCTCAAAGAAATCTTTAAATAGAGGGCAGACAGTCAGAAAGGACTCATCACATCAGCGGCGTGGGAGGATCTGCTGTTGGCACTGCATGGCTGGGGAGACGGGTGTAGAAGCACCCTGTCTGTGTGCAGAGGCTGCCCGCTGTGAGCTGGGGCTGCAGGGGAATCGAGGTGCACTGCCCAAGCTGTGCCCTCCTGCAGTGCAGCACAGGGTGCACCTCAGAGCAATGATGTGATGGAGAGTGGTGGTGGGAGCTATTTGCTGAGCATTTCTACTGATCCCAGGGGACAGTGGATCAAGAGGCCCAAACCATTGTGTTTGGCACAAGGTTTGGGGTCTTAACTGGTTTTGTCTCTTTTGGGTAAGAATGGGATGACACAGACAGAAGTGATTCTTCGCTCCACCAGCTCACCTTGCTCTCAGGCAGGAGCAATGAATGTGTGTGGTGCTACAAGGTTCCAAAAGCCATTTAGGAGGAGTTCTCCTTTTGTTGTATCAACACCAGTGACAGTGCAGAGGGATGTGGAGACAGCAAAGAACTGCTGCCTCAGGTGGACCAGATTTCCATGTGCATTGATGTTCTTTAGTACTGAACTGAAGACAACATTGCCTTTATGGGAGGTCAGAATAATTATTAACCTTCAGCAAAAGTGAGGCTTGGGCTATGGGCAAAAGCTGCAGGAGATATACTTGTTGCATGAAGCTGGAGTGCTTCTCTGAGAGCAAAGTCTGGTGCATTTGTAGTTATGCCTCATCTTTCTCCATATAACAGAGAAGTGTGAAGAGAAAGCAGAGCTGCGGTCTTCCGTTTGTTCCCTAAATATTTAAAGCTCTGTAGTCAGGGATGCCTAAAACCAGAAATGGGGGTCCAGACTTGTGATCCAGGGCAGATTCTTTGGTCCTTCCTGGATGGGGAGTTTGGGAAGATTAGACACAGCAAAGAACAACCACGTGCTGCTCCCTCCTGGTGACTTATAGAAGCCCCATGTGTAAGGAGGTGCTATATCCAGACAAGCAGGCTAGTGTACAGATGATCATTCAGGCCCTGTGAATAAGCCTCTAACAGCCTCTGTTAGCATAGCTACATTGCAGTGATGTCTCCTCCATCTCAGATGTGTTTAAGGACAAGGTGCACAGGACTATGGCAACACCACTGCAGGAATGTCTGGGCTCATGGCTCACTGAGGACAGAAGTTTGGACTCTCAAAGGTGTCTCTTGTGGTGGATGGAAGAAGAAGGTGGCAGGGCTGCTCCCTCACTGCAGTCTGCCTCTAATCAGCTGCTTTGTCACCAAGACCATTTCCATCCTCATAGACATGCAGCCATCACTGCAGGGGTAGTTAATGGTGCTCCATGGTGGGAGCTCCCGTAGCCCTACACAAGGCTGTCGGACCCCAGGTTGTGCTGACTTCCTCAACAGGGATGTGTTTCCTTTTTTCTTCCCCAAAGAAGCATGGTAAAAGGGCAGTGCAGCTCCACTGGCAAGACCAGGCAAGGGTCTTAACCCCATTCCCTCCTCCAGTGCAGTTAGTGCTGCAGAAGCAGCTGTGCTTAAGGCTGCTGCTGCTGTGGTCTCTGGATCCCCTCCAGCGTTTGGAGATTTGTCCCTGAGAGACAGGTTTTGCAGAGCTTCTCCATGGGTACCTGTCTCCATTTGCTGCTTTTGGCATAGGACCTCAGACACAGGCAGTGCTGCATCCAGTGCAGATGCAGTGTGATTCTGTGCTTTGAGTGTGGTGTTGGCTTTGGGACTGGATCAGTCACTGCTGTTGTTAGCCTTAGCTGGTTCCTGTTGGCCCTGGGGTGCTGCCTGGTGCCAGGCTGGCCATGATCAAGATTCTCTGTGTGTATTTATGAGGGTTTGTGATGCTGCTGTGGAGGAGGCAAACCTGCTCCATACACAGCAGAGCAGCACGTAAAGTTTTGGCACAGGGTTTAATAGTCTCCCTCTTTGTCCTAAATTCTCCTGGGTTATTTATCATGTTGATCTCTTTTATGGAAGGTATATCTTGGAGGCTGAACACTAGTGTTACAGGGCTACATGTAAAGTGTGCGAATTGCTAACCTGGCTGTGCAGTCGCTGCAGTTCCTCCAAACTCTGCCTCAGTTTCCCTCGTTCTCCCTCCATTAATTCCCTCAGGGCTCGTGAGTCCTCGCTTGTTCTCCTGATCTGCTCCTCTAAGGTATCATCGTCGCTTCGCCGAGAGCTCTGAGAGCGGGAGAGAAATCTCTTGCTCAGGTTTCACTTTAAAAAAGGCAGTTGCATTATTTCAATAGAGGTTTGGGATGAGGGGGACTAAACAAGGAAGAAGAAAACATGGATGTGACTTTGGTAGAGTTTCAGTTTCGCTCCCTTGTGTCTTCCCAGAGGAAACCTGCAGCAAGCTCTGTCACCTGGGCAAGGGGACATGCACAAGCCAAGGTCTCTCTGTGCCACCAACTTACCGTGGAGTCTGCCCCATCCAGCACATTTTGTATCAGTCTTTTCAGCTCGCTGAGCGCTGCCCGTAGGCTGCCGGCTGGAACATCTTTGGCTGATGATGTTTCTGAAGACTCATCCATGGAGGAGTCTGTAGAGACTGCTGAGTCTGCACTGTCATTTCCTCTGAGATGGGAGCAAAGATACCGCACTTGGCAATATGCTTCCCAGAGCTGCAGCCTCAGCTGGAACAAGAGAGCCTGGTGTTAGCCTGGGACATCAAGACCATGGAGATCCTGCTCCATAATGAAGTGAGGATTGCCAAACCTCACAAATACTTCTATAGCTTGCTATGCTGGTTTTCAAATAGAGGCAGAGGTTTACTTTCAAATGGTGGAAAAGATGATGATACCAGAGCTGAGACCATAACCCGAATTGTCTGGTTCTTGGTTCAGCTCTATATCCAGACCAAATGCATTAAACTCCCTTTCTCTCTGGGGCTGGTCACACAGGACCTCAGGGTTTCCCAGGGGTACGAGGGCAAATACCTGTTCTCGTTCTTGTTCCAGCTCCTCTGCCTCCATGCTCTGCTCTATCTCAGACAGCAGGGATGTGCTGGTTGTATTGAAGTTTTGGAGACTTCTCTCCTCACTGAGCTCTTCTACCTTGCCCTGCAGCTGCCGGTAGGACAGGCGCACCTCCTGGAGCTCCAGCTGGCTTTGGTGCAGCTTGCAAAGAAAATCATGGAATTTGTTAAGGAAGTAAGGAAAAAAGAAAAGATATTGGTGGAGATGATATAGGCTGGATGAATCTCCTGGTCTGTAAAAGAGCTGAGGGAGGAATGAGTGTCAGAAGAGGATTTCCAGCCAGGAGGAATGTACTCTTGGCTGATACTGCTCTTTATTGGAGCTTAATAATCTCCAAATGTCATTAGACATCATTTAGGCTCCAGAATATCCTGAAAGATAAAAATACCAGGTTAATCAGAATTAAAATGAGGAGTGTTGTGAAGAAGTTGAGACTCAGGTAAAAAAAATTGCTGAAAATAACACAGCAGGAAGTGAATTCAAAAAGAAAAGTAATACAGATGTGGTTTAAAAAGTCTATATGTATATATAAATACAAATATATATATGAGAAAGGGACAAAACGATTCAGGGCTGTTTGAAGAGCTGGGATCTAGTGGTTGTCAACCCCTAGAAAAGAAATGGAAAGCTCTTGCTCTCTCCTAAGATGTCTGAAGTCACAGAGGTGCCAGTTGTTCTCTAGGGAGTGATGTTTAGTGACACAGCCGTGAGCACCACGGGGCTTGTTGGGAAACCATCTGAGCAGTGAGAGCTATGAGGGCAGTTACTGCCCTCATTTCCCCCACACGCTGACCCACTTGTTTGCTCCAATCTCCCTCCTAAGCTGCTCTGCTGTCAAGATGCTCCATTGTGGCTCCTGTTATCTGTCCCCGTGGGACAGACCCTAACACCCAGGACCTTGCTTGCTGCCATGCTTACATGAGCCATTTTATTCTTCTGACTGTTTTGTCTCCTAGTTCCTGATTATTTTCCTGGTTAGTTTTCCCCTAAAACGTATCTCTTACTCCACTTCCCCCCTCTTCCCTGTCCCATGGCTGTCTCCTCACCTGCAGGTCCTTGTCATGGCTTTGTCTTTCCAGGATGAGAATTCGGTCCTGCAGCTCCTCCACAGTTCCCTGGAGCAGGTCATTCTCCTCCATCATGGCACTAAGGCGATGCTCCAGCTCCCGCTTTCTGTCCGTCAGCATCTTGATCTGTGAAGGAAAGAGGTGGTGTCAGACCCTGCACTTTGCAGGGAGCAGAGAGGTGCAAAATCAGCTTCCCAACACAGAAATGAAACAGCAAAAAGCAGAAGAATGCGCATGTGTATTCTGTACCTGTATGAAAGAAACTGTATCTGTGTGTGGGAAATGACAGGCAGAAATGACCAAACACATTAAGTGGAGACCATCACTCCCCACCCCTTGTGCCTTAAAACTTGCAAGACTGGGCAAAACTAGTTACTTTTCCTGGCTGGTCCCTGACTGAGCATGGTGGCATTTTCTCCTGTATGGGAGCCCCACAGGGCTGTGCCACAGCACTACCCATATGCTTTACTGAATAGCTGCATGTTCACTAAGTCCTCACCAGGGACTTTTCTGTCTTTTTGCTTGTGAAGACTCCTTTCTATGCCATGCTTATTTTTAGCCTCATAGTGATCAGTTGCCTATAAAATTGGTTCATTTCTTTTAATTGTCAAGGGCAGTGATTTCAGGTGGTGAGGGACAGTGTGCCAAGCAAAACCTCTGTGATTCAGTTAGCTGGGAACAGTGCACAGGATGAATCAGCACTAGCCAAGGTCACTTCTTGTTTAACCAAGAAAGAGGAGCCTTTTCCAGCATGCACAGGACCTCTGGGGACTGGGTATGCTATTTACTAGTCCAGTATAGCTCTAAATATTCCCTGTGGCCTCCTTTTAATTAATGAACCATAGACGAATTCAGCAACTTCCCTGTGGAAGGCCTCTTTGGGACCTTCTGTCTCTGCTGCTTTCCAGTTTGCTGGGAAGATTTGGCTGCATGAGGGAATATTAGCAAAATGTGTGGACTTGCTATTTCTGCAGGGTAAAGGCTGCTGTAGGTATTAGAAAGCTGCTCTTAAGTGACTAATGGTTTCTGACATGTCTCTTCCCACCACCATTATGAGTTGTGTGGGTTGGAGCAAAGGGGTTCAAGAAAAATAAGAGATATAATACAGTGATTGTACTGAGAGTTCATATTTGGTATCCAAACCAGTAATGAACATCCTGTGAATGCCCATGTAACAGAAAAAACATTGCTCTGCCATAGGCATAAGGCATAGGAAGGGCACAGGGGGAAAGGCATTTGGAAAGCAAGAGATGGAACAAGGCAAGGTGAGGCATGCGCAGTGACAGGCATGCATGGTAACAGCGATGCACACGCGGGCAGCCCCTTTCTGAGCCTCCATACTTACTTCAAGGACCTGCTGCTCCACACCAAGGGGAGGGGAGGAAAAGGTGAGGGACCAGCAGGGAGCAGGAAGGAGGAGGAGAAAAGAAGAAATTGAGAAATTTTAGGAAAAGCTTTTCCAGACAGCTTATAAATAAAAGCAGTGGTCAAGTGGTAGAGTTAGACATCTTCTGACCATCTAGTTCCTGCCTACGTGAGTCTCAGTGACCCCTGTCAGGGAATAGAAGAGGAAGGAAGGAAATATCATTCCTGCTAATGTCCCAGGGCTAAAGCAGCTGGGAGCTCCTTGCTTTCCCGTGTGCATGGGCTGGAGGCAGGAGAGGACTGCTCTTTTCTCTGCAAGCACGAGAAACAGAAGAAAGAAAAACCCTTGCAGCCCTTCCTTTCCCACCATACCCTGGAGTTTAATCTGCACTGAGCAGCAGCTCTGCAGGAGCACGGCCATGGTTTATCTCCTGGAAGATCCTTCTGATCACCCCAGCCTGGGTTGCAGCAGAAGTTCTCACTGCGGGAGTCCTTTTCCCTACAGCTACCACCCTTCTCTTTGCTCCAACAGGTAGGGTTTGTTCCCTCAGTTCAGAAGGGTTCTCTCCACAAGTTAAAACACCTTTTGAAGGGATGAGATGGAGTTCAGGTCACTCACCTCGGCTTGGAGGCTTTCAAGCCGCACGATGTGCTGACTGCTGGAGGAGTTCTTCTCCCGAAAGTCCTCCCGGAGCGTGTGGACCTGCAGGGAGAGCTGCCGCTCCACCTCCGACGCCTGCAAGGAGACACCAGATGGTGTTACCCAGGGGGTTGTCCCATAGAAAGAAGTTACCTCCTCCAGCCCATTGAAAGATCTGCCCTGATATGACTTCTCCATGAGCCCCAGTTTTGGCAGAAACTGAAGCCTGCACAGTTGGGGTGAGGGAAAAGCTCATCCTGGACAGATGCTGAAGAGAGCAGCTATGTGGATTTTTCTCTTGGGGCAGCCAAGGGGACACAGCCCATAACTTTATTCCATTGCAATAGAGCATGACTCCTTTGTCCTACAGAAAATTCAGTTTTCCTCAAACATAGCCTACTTGGGGTTGAGAAGGAGACCGGGCCACTGGCAAAGGTGAGGGGAGCCAATCCTCATGCCCCCAGCAAACACAGCTAATAGGTTTATCCTTCTAAACCTCTGAACATCTCTGGCACAGCTCTAAAATAACAAGTGCTCTTTGCCTCTGATTTCTGGCTCCCATCATGGCCAGACGGAGAAGGATCCACTCCACATGACTGTCAGGGCAGGATCAATTGCAGAGGGCTTGGTCCTCTTTCCCATTTCGAGGGAGGAATGCCCCATTTGTGCAGGGTGGTTTGAGGACAGTTTGAGGCCATTCCTACCTTCAGGATCCAAGCTGCAGACAGCCCCTATAAATGACATCTTAGACACATTGATTACTCTCCAGACAGCTTTATAGCTGATTTTTGCATGGTGAACACACTTGTTTAGGCTTGTAAGAGAACATAAGGTTTTTATGACAAATCCCTAAGGAAACAACACAAATGGATGGTTTCCTATTTAATTAGCCTCTGTCAGGTTCCATTACACTCTAGGCACACACCTCCCCTTTTGGCAGGTTAGCTGGAAGTGAACTGATCCCCCTCAAGGGGTGGCATGCTCGTGGCACAGACAGAGCAGTATGTCCAATGGCAAGGCCATCAGTGGCCACAGTGCCTTGGACAAGGAGATGAGACAGGAGGGAGGGGTGGAGACAGGAGAAAACCTGCATTGGGGTCAGCTGCTGTGGGCAGGTTTGGGAGTACATCCTTATGTCTGGCAAATGTGGGCCATGATCTGATTTAAAATCATAGAATAGTTCGGGTTGGAAAGGACCTTAAGATCATCCAGTTCCAACCCCCCTGCCATGGGCAGGGACACCTCACACTAAACCATGGCACCCAAGGCTCTGTCAAGCCTGGCCTTGAACACTGCCAGGGATGGAGCATTCACAGCTTCCCTGGGCAACCCATTCCAGTGCCTCACCACCCTTACAGTAAAGAATTTCTTCATTATATCCAATCGAAACCTCCCCTGTTTAAGTTTTAACCCATTACCCGTTGTTTTGTCACTACAGTCCCTAATGAAGAGTCCCTCACCAGCATCCTTATAGCCCCTTCTCCAGGCTGAACAGCCCCAACTTTCTCAGCCTGTCTCCATACGGGAGGTGCTCCAGCCCCTGATAATCCACTGTTCCAACAGTTCCATGTCCTTTTTATGTTGAGGACACCAGAACTGCACACAATGCTCCAGGTGAGGTCTCACAAAAGCAGAGTAGAGGGGTAGGATCACCTCCTTTAACCTCTTGTCACGCTTCTTTGATGCAGCCCAGGATACGGTTGCTTTCTGGGCTGTAAGTGCACACTCCTGGCTCATGTTCGTTTTCTCATCGACCAATTTGGTGCTCTGGCTGACAGGGAGCCCATGTTGGCAGCTCCACCAAAGGGTGCAGTGACTTTGCTCCAGCAGTTTGTGACCTGAGGAATGAGGACACAGACCCAGCCTGAGCTGCCCTCAAAGGCAACACTACCCCCTGTTGAAAACAGTTCCTTATTTTGCACACTCTGCAGAATACTCCAAATCAAAAGCAAGAGGTAAAAGACTGTTCCAGCTCCATCAAGCAGAGGAAACTGTGGCTGCCCCAACATCGCTTGCTGCAAGGGCAATCACAGCCACAGAAATCAGGCAGGTTCTCACCCCTGGCTTCTGGCATGAAAAATGTCTTTAAAAAATAAGAAATAATCTTGTCTACCAGTTGGTTTTTAGGTTCCCTTCTTATCCTGGATTATCATAACTGCCCTTTTCCCTTTCTTTAAAGCTTCATATTAGAGGCTGTTGCATATCACCTTCACCTCATTTATTTAACAAAGCTTCCTAGCAGAGGCAGAGTACACAAAATATCATGATGGCGCAGCACTATAGGACAGGGATGGTTATTTTTCTCCCTTTAAGCAGCTATAGATTTCAAAGCCTCCTGAGCAGCTATTAATTAGTGACACTAAGGAAGATAGATGGATTGTGCTTATTTTGAATGATTCACTTGCTTTTGTAAAGACTGCTGAAACATCTTCATGCTGAAATACTCTGCAGGAGCTGTCAAGGATGAAGAAGCACCAGATGAAAAGCACCAAGGGATTTTGTCTGCAAGATGCTGACCATACTCCCAAGGAGCAGAAGTGGTACCAGCTGAGGTGATGCACCAATATTTGATAGTTAACTGTATAATTTATATGCATGAACAATTCTATGTACAGATAGTGTAAATGTACAATATAGCAGTAAGAAATGAGGGAGTATTAATGGCATTGTAAAAATTCCTGCTAAGACAATATATAGCTGCTGTTGCTAGTTCTGGTCCCCATGCTCAGACTGGAGCAGGTGATGGAATGGGCTGCAAGGGTGATCCAGATAGTGGAAATTCTGTTATATGAGAGGAGACTAAAACAGGATGGCTTGTTTTATCTCATGCAATGAATGCTGAGAGAGGTCTCCCTATAAATACATCATGTAGAAGCACACAGAAGGGAAAAGCTCTATTTAAGCAGAAGCACAATTTTGGCATAGAAAATGATGTGAATAAACTGCGTAAGAGTATGTTAAGGCTGGGAATAGGAAGATTTCTATGTTTCCAAGGAGCTGAAGTAGGATTCCTTCTCCTGCACCATTACAGTAGGAGAAATAGTGGCAAAAATTAATTCTGTGATGGAGCTGGACCACTTTATCATGCAGTTTCTTCCAGAGGGCTGCCTATGACAGAAGGGAAATGAATTGACCTCAAAGGTCCTTTCCGGTACTACACTGCTTGCAGGACTGTAAGGCTTGTATTCACCAGCTTTAAATCACCATCTGGAATTTATCTACTTGCTGCTTAGCTTACATGCTCACACATCTTATTCCCACAGTTATAGCCCACATGAAGGGAAGAAAGAACTAACTTGTTAGCATTCAGGGCCTAAAGCAGGTAGGATATTAGTGTCATCTCAGCATGCACCATTCACATCCTATCTCATGCTATAGAGAAAAGTAAAACTAATAAGTTCTTTAGCCTCATGCAGTGCAGAATACTCTCTGACCAGCCATTTAATGGAAGTAAACAGAAATGACTGTATATCAAGTGTTTCCCTCCATAGGAGAACAAGGAAAAGTCTTTGTCCAATTCTTCTAGATGGGGAAATGGCTGTTAAGTTTAGTCTAGCTTTTGTAAAGGTTTGATTTTTCATAGACATGAGACAGTCTTCTGAACTGATGGAAACCCCCTTTTCATGCTACATTTGTTTGAGAGGTTAATACTGCTGTCAAACTACCCTTTCTAATTGATTATAAAGTCTAGATTTTAACATCAGTTTGCATTATTTTATGGAAAGCCACCTTGATAGTGTCCAATATTTGTCAGGTTTTATGGCATATTTTCATATGGCATATTTTCATATGGTATCTACTTGGGTTCTCCACACTGCTGTACACGTGTGCATGTGTACATGTCTGTTTTATGCCATGAACTCACTGCTGATTGCTTCTAATGTGCTCTTTTACTTAGTGTCATCAGAAGATGTAATCTTCTATCTACATTTTCCCTTTACTGCTCAAATAAGATATGGCTTTTCTTGAATTGAAGCGAGTTTCTTCTGCCTCAGCCAGTTTGGCTCCCCTCTCATTATGCAAACAGTAGGGCTTTCTCTTCCCCATCAGTGTTCTCCTGAACATCAAAAGCTAAAATCTTTTGTGGTTCTGTCAATGATTTAGTGATGCATTATTTTCCTCAAGAGAAGTAATATCCTTTCCAGAAAGGCAGACATGTATTGCCCAGCATCACAGCTTTGCTCTGTAGTTAAGAATTAATTTCCTGGTTATAGGCAAATTAGCCAGCACAGCCACCAGGCAGAGTTTGAAACAGATCTGCAAAAGCATAGACATCAATTCACAATTACATATATTCAATCAACTGTGAGTTTTGTTTTCTGGGCTTCAGGCAAGGTTTAGATGAGATTTGGGCAGTGCAAGAAGAAAGGAAGAGCAGGAAGACATTTTGGCTTCTGCTTTAAGTAAAGGTTCATGTTCATTGCAAACCTGATTAAATTTCTCTCGTGATTAATTCTGAAGTGTTAAAAGACACAAAATTGTGTAGATATTTGGCAGAAAAATATGGCTTTCCAGTTATAATCACTCCATTTTAACATCTGGAATATATGGGCATAAATAAATCATAGACTTGCCAAAAAAGTAAAGCTTAATCAGGTTTTGCAAATCAAATTAAGAAGCAAAGTAAAAGAGGCTTCAGACATAAAACACTATGAAGAAAGATAATCTTAGAATCAATCAAATCAATAAATGTAATTAAATTAGAGCTCTGACACTCCTGTGAAGAGGGGATCTTTGAAATGTTTGGGACAGGCTGTGAGAAATTAATAGCCTGTAGGTTAGCCTCATTCAAAAGAAAACCCTCTTTTGGGGGAAGGTTTGCTAAATAAGGCTAACTGCATATGAAACATCCAGCTAAGTCATGTCAGAAAGGAGAATGGAAAAAATTTAATAGACTGTAGCTGGGTGAAGAAACCAATGTTTCCATAGGATTTACTTCTACAAACACGATGATTCAAATTTAACAAAGGATATTGAAGATTTTCTTGCCTAAAATAGCTACGAAAGAGAAGTCCTAATTAGTGCTAAATTTGTTACACTCAGGAGAGTGTGCTACCCCTTTTATTAATTTGCTAATAGCTGAGTTCAAGGGACTCCCCTGTTCCCATTAACACTTCACACCAGTAATCGCTGCCTCCTTTGGCTTCAGGTTCCTGGATTCCCAGCTCTTCTTTGAGAGGAAAATGTATTTGGCTACTGAAACACAAGCAAAGGAGGAAACTACAAACACATTGCTTTAGAATGACACATTTTGAACATACATTAACCTGGCTGCTGAGTGAAGCCCGGAGGATGGGGACTGCTGCTGTGCCATGGCACCCCAGCACCCACTGGCAGTGGTGGGAAGCCTAGGATAGCTGACCCATGCCAGGAAAGTGATGAGGCCGTGGCTGTTTTCTAGCCCTTGGCACGCTGGCACCATAAGCAACCATTTATATCTTGCATACCTGGAGGTTGCCCAGTTTGAGAATCTTTGAGAGCTTTTTCTTACCAAAGCTTTTAATTGTAACTGAAAGCATTAGTCTATCCAGGGAAGTACTTATGAAGCGGGGCTGGACTAGATGATCTCCAGAGGTCCCTTCCAACCTGAACAATCCTGTGATTCTGTGAAGAGTGGCGCTTGCCACTAGTCACATTTGAATGGCTTCATTTACCATTAGAGGAATCAGAAGTAGAAACAGTGATTGGAAAATGTTTGGCCTGGCCATTGCCAAGGACAGGATTAATAATGAGGATTCTGTTCTAAAGTGATGAGGGGACGAGGATGGAGCTGTACTGAGCATGTAAATCACCTGCCCTTGCTGTGTTGTGACAATGCCACTTTCATTTTGGTGTGAGGAGATGCTTTTGTAGTTGATGTTGTCAGTGAAGGGTGTGCAGTGAGTGTGTATTTTAATGACAGTTCTTAAACACACATTGCACCAAGGTGAGGGGTGGAATTTATTGTGTCAGACAGTGGCCTCTCAGAGACCAGCAGCCCTGCACCATCTCTGCCAAATGATGTGGTGGGGCTGAATCCTCCTCTCCTTGTCTCATCCCTTGCTCTGCTAGTGCCTCGGTGTGAGGAAATTTAACTACACAAAGTCTGTAACAGCCTGCTCCTGGTGTGAGAGGGGATCACTGCCTAGAGGAGTTGTGGGGAAAATGAGAATTCAGGAAAGTTGCACCACTTCCAAGGTATTTTGGTTGTAAATATCCACCAGAGACCATGAACATTGATCCCGTGGAATACTTTTAGTGACAACAAAGAGGATTTTTAAGACTGCAGGAGTGCTAGGATAGTGCTATGTAATATATACGTATCCAGTAACTGTAAGCAGACTGGCAGGTGGATTAAATACCAGTAGCCAGAGTGACTATATCTGCTCAGCTTTTGCAGCTAAGATTTACTTCTTAACACAGGTTTCCTTCTGCTCAGGAACCATCTCTGCAACCTGACACAGCTCCTGTCAGGCCACTCCCTAGTTCTCTTCTTGTGCTTCTCAGCTGACTGCTGCTTGGTTTAGGTAAGATCTGCGACGTGGCCGTGTTAGGGACATGCAGCATCCAGCCTGAGGCGTCCTCACTAGGGCCTGGCATCAAGTCATACACCTGTATGGAACTGTGAGCACACTGTCTCCATGTCTCCATCACCTTTTTCAGTGCAATTCAGGCAAACCATATCTGGTGTTTGGTGCCTTTGTACCACCCACGTTCACAGTCAGCCACCTGCAATGATATTTATACCCCTGCAGGTCTCCTCCTGGTTATTCCTTCTCTCTTCTTATTCAGAGGATCCAATAAATCCATATCTGCTTAGACAGAAGGCCTGGATTTTGTAGCATGCTGCCTGACCTCCTTTGTTAGAGCTGTTCAGGCTGATGAGCCTTCCCTCCAGTGGGAAACAGGCTGACATTGTAGAGAACAAGCTGAATGAACTGGTTAGCAGGGTCCTGTACTGACAACATGGCAGGTGGACAAAAGAGAAAACAAATGAACATTTCCTTTAGCACAAAGTAGGCCTGTCAAGAAAAAAAAGGAAACCAAAGATCTAAAGGATGAGGATCCTTAATTGCCAAAGCAAGGAATCTGAGTAATGGAGAAAGGTGCTGGAATTACTCTTTTATAAGCATCAGGTTTGGGACACACTACTGATGGGAAAAGTCTCGTGGCTGTAGCATTAAACTTATTCTGAGAGGCCTCTGTGAGACAAAGGACAGCAGTGGCATCTTATGCTAAGATCTGCACTACCTCACAGTCATTTTGGCAACATGATGCTTCAGTGTTTGTGTGAAAGTGCAGATTCATTGCTGCAGATCTGTTCCCCCTGCCCATCTGTAGCACAAGTAGGAAATGCTTCGCATGTCCTTGTGACCTCACTCCTACTTACCTGCTCTTTAAAATAAAACAAGCCAAGAATGTGAGTAGTTTTCTCTTCACACACCCCTGTCATGCAGTGGGCCCTTGTGGACGGTAATGAATTGATGCCACATCAGCTCAGATGTCTCACATCTGAGAGGCAGAGGTTAGTGAGGGAGCTGGCTATAATAAGAGAGACCAGGGAACACCTGATTTTCATTCTGTCTATGGCTGGGCTTGCACCTGCCTATTGAGGTGAAGAGTTAGAGTGAAGATGTTTAGCTCCTTGGTGGAGAAATCCACACAGCTTGAACCTGCTCAGCCTGAAGCTGCATTTCCTGTTTTGGGGGTGAAGTTCTTGCACCAGCTGACTTTGGTTGCTTCCCATGTTTCCATGGCTGGTGGGCTGGAAGTGCTGCTGAAGGTGACTGCTTTTAATACTCAGCCATGTTACTTTTTATTTCCAAATATCCTTGAAAATTTGTTTTAATGGAGATGGTGAACTTTTGCAGTGCCAATGAAACAAGGCATGAAAGAGTCAGAGCAGATAGTGCAGAAAGCAGATAGTCAGGAGTCTTCCTGGCAATGTAATTGTTCTATTTTCCCCTTCCTATAAGGCTAGCTGATATATGAGAACCAGTTTTCAAGGCAAATACCTGAATGCTTTTGCAAAGAGGTTAGGAGAGTGAATGCAAAATGGTGGTCTTCATCTTGTTTTTCAGTAGGTGCTCAGATAACTGTTTGGCTCAGGCCAAAAGCCATTAGTTTAGGCTAAATCATTTTACAGGCTTAGGAGCTGCTGTTTAGAGCAGAAGAAAAGGCAATTGTGTGCCATATGGGGGCATCTGTTGCTGGATGTAATGTCTCCAGGTTCATTGTTTGCATGAAAGAAATGGCTTCACAGGTGGACGTGGGTTATGCACATGTTTTAGGAGGTGCTCAAGCATGAGCCTCCCTTATTTTGTGATTTATTCTTGACCTAAGCATTTGGCTCTTGTGGAGAGGAAAATACAGTGTATGGAAAAATGAGTCAGCCTGCTTCCTGTGGGAGGGACTGCCGGAGGCTTGCTGCTTTGAATGCTGCAATAAATTAGCACTGGAGATAACTCAGAGGACAAAGTGTGCCTGGAGGACATGCGATGCTAAGTAGTGCACCCAGTGGCTCTTGCTCTCTGTATGCAAATTCTGCTTGCAGAAGAAGAGTGAGAAATGAGACAGATTTGCACAGTGGCTCTCAGGGCTGGTGTCTTAAGGGCTCTGAATGGAGCTGAGTATGGGGATTGTTAGTAGGGATTTGGCTCATGGTTGTTGAGAAAGAATGGGGAAATAAAATGTAACACTAGCAGACTCTTCTAGCTCTGTGTAGATGCTGCACATGACCTTGAATGAAGCAGTTGTTCCTCCGCACTTTAGTTACCTATCTGTAAATGGAACTGGAAAGGCTTGTGGCTTAAATAATCAAGTGTGGTGGTGCTAAGTGGAGCCGAGAGGAACCACTGCATTAATGTCAGTGGAGTGCAGCGTGGGTCCAGTGTGTTGCAAGGGGCCTGGGACCTTCAGGTTAAAAAGTTTGTTGCCCGTTGCCACTTCCCCCCCAACCTCTCCTATGTGAGACTGCAGTTTCTGAAGTTTTGCCTTGGCCTAGCAGAACCCATACACTTTGCAAGCTGGATGGGGCTGTGTTTTGCATCAGTAAGTTCAGCAGTCTGTTCTCTTAGATAACTTCTAATGCATTTCTAATGCTTAATTTCCATGAATAAGTTATTTTTCCCTGACAAAAAGCACATTTTATCTTGATAGAGCATTTTGTCCAAGTTACCTTTGATGTGGGTTTTTAATCCAGAGTTTCTGAGCTCAGTTTGACTTTTCTACTTGAGCTAAAGGATAAAGGATATTTCTTCCAGTAAATTCCTAGTGAGCTCCACATGTGGGTCAGGTGATAGCCTGATGAAATACAAAATGCCTGACTAGGTCAGAAGTAGCTGAACTGGAAACATGAAGACTTAACCTGCCCATTAAAACCTCCTGCAAAAAGAAGCAAAAGCTTATGGTGGTGCTGGCAAAGAGAAATGTAACACCCCCTCCTGCTCTGAGTCTTTGCTGTCTTCCCCTGGAAGACACAAGTCAGGACAGTCAATCTCTATCCTTGAATTTATTTTTTCATGAAGTTGTTTTAGTCTAAGACTTCAACCCTGGAGGTGTTCAGACTCAAATGTCTGTGCCTGGAAGCAAGAGACAATAATTAAGCTTCTTGCAGTCTCTTACTCTGGCTTTAAGCACTCAATCTCCTTTATTTCAAAGAAAATGAACTGATTTCTACTGGGGATAGCTAATATGTATTGGCAGGGTAGGAGCCCTAGCTGCTTTTGAAATCTCCATCTATACGCCCTGTTAGCTCAGGATATTCTCTTTTAGGATTTAATAGTAGCAATACACAAACCAAAAGCTTTCCAGTGTGACCTAACGCTCAAACTTGCACTTACGTATCTGACTGTGTAAAAATACTGGTGTCTGTTCCCATACTTGTGAAATGAGTGGATGCCAAAAAAGATCACAGAATCACAGAATCCCAAGGGTTGGAAGGGACCTCAAAAGATCATCTAGTCCAACCCCCCTGCAAGAGCAGGGTAACCTAGAGTACATCACACAGGAACTTGTCCAGGCAGGCCTTGAATATCTCCAACGTATGAGACTCCACAACCTCCCTGGGCAACCTGTTCCAGTGCTCTGTCACCCTTACAGTAAAGAAGTTCTTCCTGATGTTAACGTGGAACCTCCTATGCTCCAGTTTACACCCATTGCCCCTTGTCCTACCACTGGATATCACTGAAAAAAGCCTAGCTCCATCATCCTGACACCCACCCTTTACATATTTGTAAACACTGATGAGGTCACCCCTCAGTCTCCTCCAAGCTAAAGAGACCCAGCTCCCTCAGCCTCTCCTCATAAGGGAAGTGTTCCACTCCCTTCATCATCTTTGTGGCTCTGCGCTGGACTTTTTCAAGCAATTCCCTGTCCTTCTTGAACTGAGGGGCCCAGAACTGGATGCAATATTCCAGATGCGGCCTCACCAAGGCAGAGTAGAGGGGGAGGAGAACCCCTCTTGCCCTACTAACCACACCCTTTCTAATGCATCCTAGGATGCCATTTGCCTTAGATGGTGCAAAATTTGTGGAACTGGCTTAAAATATATTAATCTCTCTCAGTAAGCCTTCAAGATAGGAAGAGAGAAATCCTAAAATGTAGGTATATACATAAACTTTATGGTAGACTGACCCGGGAGATGTTTTATTAGCTTTTAAGTCCCTGCCAAGTCTGACTCCCAGTAACTTCCATCAGGTTGTTTCTTAAACACAGCACTGATGTTTGTTCACTTCTTTCACAACTCAGTGAATTTGGCTCAAAACCAGAGGACGAAGAGCTAAGAAGTCTCTTTCTCTTTTTTGGTGTTTGGCTTGACAGAAGCAAGATAGAAGATGTTCTGTGCAGAAAGCTTATTTCTCTTTAGAACTTGTGGCTCCTTTCTGTAGAACATAAGGGAACCTAAACCCTACAGTGAATGCTGCCCAGGGTGGGAGCTGCAGCTTCAAATTATTCCATTAAAGCTTTCTCTTCACTAAATGTTTTTATCACTGATAGGTGCACTATGGTCATCCATTTAAAGCAAGTGCCATCAAAATGAGCAAGTTCATCATGAAGTTGTGGGGAAAAAACCCCACAGCACTCACAAACCCCACCTGGCAGTACGTGACAAACACAGTGCTTAAATAAAAAGATCCGAATCTACCTTCTTGAAGGATTTTTCTGGAGCTGTTAGGTACATTTTACTTAAACATATTTCTTTGTGAGCAATATTTGATCTGAACTGTGCTGGACACCTTCAGGCAAAAAGCTTCTACAGATACTGTTTAACTTAGCAATAGTTCTTCCTGTTCTTCAGCAGCCTCCAGCTATTCCTGAATTGTTCTCCCTTGTTGGCAGCATAAAAAGTTCTGTTTATAGCATAAGGTCTTTGGAGCAGACTTGGAGCACAAGGCAGACCTTGCTCTTGGTGATTGCTGACAAAAGATAATTACAATGTGCTAGTAATAATACCTGAGCACCCTGATCTGCTAAATTCAAATACAGATCTACACTTTGTATATTACCATATGTAGTAAGTACACGAATGCTTGTCTCCCCTCAGCCCAGCTTTGCTCTGTTTCCACTAAGGTTTAGCCTATGACTCAGTGCAGCAGATGCCTGAGCACAGAAGTACTTGTTTACCTTTTGTGCAGTGCCACAGATGTAAGCACTAAGGGGATTAGGTCCTTAACTCATAGATCCTCAGGGCAGGGGCTTGGCCTTCAGAGCAGTCTGCACTTAACAGCAGTATATGGTGGCAAATATGCAATAGTAACTTCTAGCATGAAACAGAGCTGCTAAATTAAGCCCCAGCAGGTATATTCAAAGTTGAGGATAAGTTTCCAAACACCACCTGTAACCTAGCTCACGGGAAGCTGTTGAGTATTAAGTGGACAGATTGTCTTATGCACGTACCAGCTTGGCATGTGAAGCACTCCCCTGAAGCAACTGCATGGGTGTTGTCATGACCAGAGTCTCTGGATGATGGGAGGGTCTGGAAATGAGAATATGGATCTCTCCTTGGAGCCTTGTCCTCCTACAGTCCAGCTTTCAGAAAGTTCTTGCATGAATTTATTTAACAGCTTTTGGCAAACTCGCTGGCATTTTGGTACTTTAAGTCCTACAGAAAGCTGTCTTGGCAATAGGAAAAAATAAAGCAAGTAGATGCGGAGAGCAGCAAACTTAGCTGAAAAACAAGGTGGGTGCAGCACATATTGTAGGATGGTGTATATAATATACTGTGCTCTGCCAAATCATACACATACAGGGGAATCATTACCAGGGACTGGAAAGAGCCCCTCTGTGTAAGTTTCAGGCTTTGGTGTATCTGTGAATATCACTTAAGGTAAAGCATGGATGCTCATGCATGCGGGAAGTCACTTCAGGCACAAACCCTTCATGTATTCAGTTGTTTTTCTGGTGGAGCAGCAGTGCAGTGCTATCAGAAGGAAAACCTCTGTAACAACATTCCAGCAGCGGTGTTAGAGTAACTGCATGTGAACTGGAGTTCACTGAGAGCAGACGCAGGCTGTGCTTGGCAGTGGGCAGCAAATTTGGCACACACAAGCTATACTTAGATTTGCACCTATAGCCAAGGGTTTGAAAATGTGGGTCAGGTGTCACAGAATGGAAAGCCCTTTCCCTCACGGTCTGAGGTGCTGCTTAGAGGGATAAAAATCATTCAAGTTGTAGGTTTTTTGGCTGCCGTTGTTCTCTGACAACTGACTCCATGCAGGCACAGCAAGCTTGCAGTGAGCCTGGGCTGGAGCAGGGAGCAGGTCCCAGCAGAGGTGGGGACTGGTGGGCTATCTGCAACCCAGGTTTCTTTGCAACCAAGCTATGAGGCTGCCTGCAAAGCAACAGTGGGATGTGGAGACCTGTAAGCACTGCACAAGATCTCACACTGGGAAACACTGTACTGACAGATGCTGTGAGAGTTAGCAGCCTGTCCGATGTGTTTGATGCTGAGAAAAGATGCATTTTCCCTGGTGGCTGAGGATTTGATGGCTGAGGCTTTGCCTGGAACAAAGTAGAAACCTTATATAAAGCAGTCATGACCAGAGAAAAGGGAGCATCCTTCCTTTCTTCACCAAAATTCCCTGTTGAACCCTCAGTGATTGTCTTGGAGGGGCAGAGAACGTAAAGGCCTAGAGATGCCATTTGGGAGAAAGGGGAGGGGATGGGAAAAATGCTGGTTTTGGCTCTGGTGCTTTCAAGGAAATGTCAGTAGCCAGGAGTGTCCTGTACCTTGTGCATGTGCTTTCTGGGCCTAACTAGGTAACAGCTAACATACACCGAGTAGAACTCCACAGAAGTGATATGGCAGCAGCTGTTCTACAGCCTCAAAGTCTCCCTGACTGGTTTGTTGGAGAGTGCTTCCTTGTGAAAGCCCTGTTTGAGTGTGCTCATACTTCAACTGTGGCAACTTTCATTGCTTTCCTGTTGTGTTTTTTATCACTTAGCCTCACATGAGCGTGTGGATTATCCTTCACTTGAGCATGGGTTGATTACCACTCCAGTTCTTATGCTGCTACAGTAGGATTTTAAACTGGGATCTTCCCTGGCATTGCTGGATATAAATGGTTAACTTTCCCTTCCTCCAATCGCAAGAATAATGATTAGTGGCAGAGATCATGGTATTCATTTTACAGCAGTTTTTATTCCTCTTACTACTGTAGATGAATTCTGTATGTGCACAAGCCTGTGGTGGCAATACTAAATCTATTGAGCATTTGTGGTGTGCAGGACTGTCTAAAATGGTGTCACTTAAAACTTCTGCTTATACATCAGCATGTAACTTAAGAAGACTTTTATCCTATCTGTGCTAAAAATCACCTGCCTTTAACCACTGACCCCTTTTCCTGCTCCTGTCCTGCATGGAATGAAGTGTGCTCCAGATTTGGCAGAGGGCTGGGGAGCAGACAGGTCAGTAATGTTGCATCATTACTAACCAGCTTGTGCCAAAACCTTGATTTTCTTTTGCCTGTCACTACCCTGCCTATGCTGGCTTCTCCATTACTGCTTGGCTTGGCTGTTCTGTGACTACCTCATGGAACAATCATGGAGACCTTTCCCCTCCCCCCCCATTGTCTCTGATCTCTCTGGTTAATTAGTCCAATAGATATCAGCCATGGCACATTATTGAATTCATACATAGACACAGTGCTGTGCCAGAGATTTATTTGCTTAATTACAGAAACACTTTCATTTCTGCTGTAGTGCCTGGGTTTGGTTTTGCTGCAAAGGCTGGTGCTGCTTTTAGCCTCTCTTCATTTGCTCAAAGATTATGGGGTTTTTTGCCCTGTTGAATTAGAGCAGATCTCACCAAGCTGGGACATTATAAAGACTTGAATAGAGTCAAGAAGGGAACAAGTAGTTTGAGTGTCACTTGTGCACCACAAGCTGTTTATTATCATTTAGATCCTCCAACCATTAGCACTCATGCATAGTAAGTACAGTGCTGCTCAGCTCCCTGCACTGGCACAAGCTATATTTCCTATGTGGGGACAGCTCACATCTGTGTGATGCTAGTGCCATGCTTGGCAAATGCCTGCTGTGGGTGCCCAGACAGGCCAAATGGGGTGTCAAGGGACAAACAGCTTCCTTCTCACCAGGCCTAAACATGGTATGAAGCAGAGAAACACCTCAGTTCCAGAAAGCTTTTGGTGTTGGGGCTGTACCTCCTCAACTTGATGCTTTGGTCATGTTTGCTTGAGGAGTGGGGCATGAGGGTGCAGCCCATAGCTGCTTGCTCAGAGGCAGTAAACCTCAGTACAAATGATGTCAGAGTCTGCATGTGGATTTCAAGGTTGACCTGAATCCAGGCTGGTTTTCAGAAATTAATAGGTTAAAGTGTAGCATAAATTTGTTAAGCTCTTGCAGGGATTTGGAATTTCCCAGTGTGATCCCTACTGCCTCCAAGGGACAAAGGAGATAAAGGTATTAAGAGTCCGAGTTTTCAGCACAAGCCTTCTCTTAAGTACTGATTCAAAATACAGCTTTACTTGTCAAGCTGTGAAATGCCAAGTATATCCACACGTCTCAAACTTACTTGTTTGGAGGGCAAGGCAAACACTGCCACATAAAAAGCTCCATATTAGTTTCCATCCTCACTCAGGTTTACTGAAAGGTTCTTGGATTTAACGTTGTTTAGGGCAACATTTTAACATTAACAGGAAAGCGTTTGGCCAGGTCTCTTCATAGAGCAGGACTTTACACAAGGGTTATAAGGCTCACTGGGGCTAATCCCTGCTAGCACTATACATCATCTGACAGTTGCCAAGGAGACAAGGATAATCTCAGTGAGACAAGATATGCAAGAAGGGTATTTATGGACATTTGCCTAACGATGCTGGTGGAATGCACCAAAAAGTGATTATTTGAGTGCCTTTGAAGTACTGCCTCTTCTGTGGTAAATACGGGAGACTGGGACGCAAGCAAAAAATTTCAAAGCAGCAGCAGCTTGGCCTTGATATTTCCAATTCATCCTGCAGTGGCCTCATCCACTGTTGTGCAAAGGGACAGACCAGGCTTTTGCAGTGCTGTGAGATGGCTGCCCATCCGCCTGTGCTCTGTGCTATCAGCAGACCGTGTGAGTACAAACAAGCCATTTCAGTCTGTGGTGCTGACACAGGCTTAATGAGAACTGTCCTCTTCATGTGCTTGGAATACCAGCAGGTGTCTCGTACTTGTACACCAAGTGATGTGAGGAGAAGGAAGAGTGGAAGGGATGCACATGCACATCTAGGCACAGATGTGTATGCACTTTAGCAATGGCTTTCTAGCATAGCCAAGCTGTTTCCTCCGCCCTTGTCCCCAGGGTGAACCCAGTTGCACCATGGCCAACTGACTCTGGGTGCTTATGTTGCATTCGCTCAGCTCTGGGAAGGGTTAACATCATGGGCTACTTGGTATGTGCATCTGAAAGGGCATTTTGGTCAATTAAACCATTTTCCCTGACTGAGCTGGCTTATAGCTCTGCTTAGGGAGATTAAAAGAAGCAGGAGAGCTAATATCTTCATTAGAAAGAGTTCATGCTTCGAAAAAACTTCTGCATCATGTGTTTCACATAGCAAAAAACCTTTCCTTGAAGGTGTGCTCTCTGGCCATGAGAAGGGTCAGAGACTGATGGAGGAAGCCCATGTCTGGGACCAGAAGGACTAAAGCTGTCTGGTCTGGAACTGGCCTAAACTGGGCAAATCTTCCCTTCCTGTCTTGAGATAGTGACCTGTAATGAAGGGAGAAAGGCTGCATGTCTCCTTCCCCCTCCCACAGCTTGACCTTCTTAGTCTGTGGTACTGTCTTTGATGGAGGATTATGAGGAATGGGAAGACGGAAGGAATTTCCCAAATTTTGAAAGCCTGATGCAAATGACTTCCTTGAAAGGAAGAAGCTGCTGAGAGCCAGCCTGTAGCTGATGGGCTGTGTCTCGTGGTGCCAGAGTTAATCTCGGTAAGCACCTCTAAGCTGCTGGGTTGGATAATGCCTGGAATGGAGGAGGCCTCTTTAAGTGAAGTAAATCAACCTATTAATGCCCTGCAGGTGGGGTCTGAGTAGTTGGTTTAGATTGTAAAAATTAATGGCTACAATCTCAGCAGAGGTTTCTGCAGTGGCACCTGCCTCCCCTTCAAGGGCTTCTAAATAAAATGGTGCTTAGCCTGTCTGCTCCAGCCAGTCAAGAAAACAGCTTGTGAGCAATAGTTCTGCCTGCCTCCAGTCCTGCTCTTAAATGGCACCATTCTCTATTTGCTTGTTCTGGGGCCATGTCCAGTATGGGCTTCATTGAAGGCAGGGTGCTGCCCAGGTGATCTTGAGGTGCCTGTGTTCACTGTCACTTTTAAAGATAAGAAATATGGAATTACATCTGGCAGAAAAAGATCTAAAATGCTGTTTTCAGGTGTGTGTTATCCTTTTCCACCTCTCCATCTGTGTGGAGCTCATTCCTCCATACCATGAAAGCAAGCCAGGTGAGCTTGAGCAGGTTGAACAGTGGCTTTTTAGGCCTTGCCTTGACTGAAATGAATATGGGGTAGGTCATCAGATCTGGGAGCAGTGGTTTCTTGCAGTAGATAACGCAGCCCAAAACTGGGATAACCCTCCTGCTCTGCAGGGTAAGGGCCTGGCCCATTGCACCAGTGCTTCAGGCACAGAAAGGCACCAGGAAGAGGTAGTATTAGTGAAATCCTCAATTTCATAAGCATTTGCCTTGGGCTCTTAAAGCTTTACATATTTATCAATCTTCACTAAGTTGCCTGGTCCCTTGTGCTGAGGTAGAGAGGGAAGGAAAGAGTAAGAAGTATATTTAGGAAGAATTTTGTGCACAAAGTGAAATACAACATCCAGTAAAGCCTGGGGAAATAAATCTGGAATAGAGGCAAAACCTAAAAAAATAACTGGAGTTAGCAAATCCCCACACAACTTCATGGGCAATCAATAGGTGTTACCCGGACAAGTATCACACTGCTAACTTCTACAAATAATCCCTTTTGAACAAACACATTCATTTCAGGCTTCCTCATTTGCCTTCATCTAAACATAAATCTGCTGGAAACTATGATTTCCCCCTGTATCTGACTGTTCAAGAGCTCATGTTCGAGCAAAGGTTGGAACCTACCTCTGAACAGTTCCCTGTTTACATTTGTTTTCACCCTTCAGTTACCTTATGCTCACCCCTATAGGATGAAAATGCAAGTCTGTTCCAAAGCCTTAGAGATTACTTCTTCCTTGTGAGTATTCCTTCAAGCTTCTCTGCATCTTCCCTTGAATATTCATAAATAGCAAGAAGACTTGATCTGATGTTAATGAAAGTCTTGCCTGCATAGAAGAGAAACCTCAGAAGGCCTCTTTCAGGCTTAACTTGCCTTGTTCTTCTCATGCCAAAGCAAAAACTGGCCAGTCCTGCCTGACTGGTGACTACTTGGCTGCTTCCCAAAAGCCTTCTTTGATGGAGACCTTGCAGAATCTCTGGGCCATCTGTTCTCCTATTCATCTAAGCTTATAGCTAATATGTTTTTCTTCATGTCCAGTCTAAGTCCAACTTATACACATTGCCCTTTATGTAAGGGTTATGGAGAATAAAGCTTGAACTCTATAATGGAGTAAAAAGACTATTATCTTAGGGTACACTTCCAGTATGGGACATAGCTCACTAAATTCCTAATCCATGCTTAAAAAAAACCCAAACACAAAACCAACCCAATTAATCTCCATTCTGTCAGATCAAGAGAAAAGCTCCAACTCTTGTGCTCAAACCTAAGTGGAGAGGTGATTTTTCCTTTACTAGGGTCTTGTTTGTCAGCTTACATTGACAATTACTGCCTAGTCTCTCGGAGCCTCAGTGTTCTGGTCTTGCAATGAGATCTACACAAAACTTGCTAACCAAGTAAAGAATCAAGGGAGAAGTCTTTAAGTCCATCTCCAAAAGGTCCCCTTCTGTTGAAACTTGTGGGTGTTTGCTTGGTCCTGAAACACTTCACATGCATAAAGGTACTGGGACCATGGATCCTCTTCTGTAAGTACAGATTCTTCCCTCTAGTAAGCCTTAAGGTACCTCTCTCATGGCCCTGGTGTGAGTGACAAATCTGCTTTTCTGTACTCGAGTTGCAGAAGATTTTGGTTTTCCTTGATCTGAGTTTGTAGGCAACCAAATACAATGGTGCTTTGTTCAACAAATAAACATGAACAGCTTATGCTAAATAATGGGTGAATGGAATAGCTTTCTAAGAGCACCTCTGTTATACAGAACTGTGCCAAGGCTGGAAGCAGATTCAAGAACAGAACTCTAAGGACGTAGAGAAGAAGGAAATCACAAGGCTAAACATCCCCCTCTTGGCATACTGGAAGTGGAGCCAAACTAACCCTGAAGGAACTGAGAGAAAACATGGTCTCAGTCAGCTTAAGGAACAAAACTGCAGAGACAACTACAAGCCTGAATCTGATGGTAACTTCAGCTGATTTTGTGGATGTATCCAGAAGTAGAGAGAGACTGAGGGACAAAAGGGAAGGGGGAAGCAATGAAGACAAAGCACAACAGATGTTTTTCATCAGATTAACTGCATAGAGGAACTAGTAAATAGTATTTAAAGGGCAAATTCAAGCGATGATGCTTTAGGTACTCATCCTCAGGTCTTTTCTGTGATAGCTCTACGTAAATTACACGTCTGCATTACTGTGCCGCTCTTGGTAGAATCATAACCCAGCTGAAACTAGTAAAGTATTCCTTCCTTTGAAAAGTGTTCTTTACATGCTTCAACATTAGAACCTTCCAGGGAAGAGTAGTTAGGGAGATGGTGAGAACAACAATGGAAATGTTCCCAACACTTCTAATCCTGGCAGTCTCCCCCTCTGACACTGCTAGGGGTCCTGTCCATGAAGGAAGGAGTCTTGCTAGTCCTGTATCTGTGCTCAAAAGGAGCTGTGTTTTGCTAAATGACATTCTAAACAAAATGTTAAGTTCTAGACTGTTCTGCAAGGGGTCTCTCTGATTTCATGGGCAATGAAAGCACCTAATACAGCTGGCATAAAGAAAACTCAGTGTAGAAGAAACCTCCCTCTTGAGCTATTGTCTACTAAATTGCATTTAGAAAAAGCAAATGCTACTTGGAAACAAAAATAAAGACTTTCATTACAAGATGTGCAAATTTTATAACCCAGAATGGCTCTTTAAAGATCTAATGCTTTTAATTGAGATTTTCTTTGGTAGATATTTACAAAGCCTTCAATCATGTTTAGCTCTGGTTCTTGCTTGTAAGGCACTGGCTGGATGCAAACACCTTCTGTGTCCTACTTTCTGAAATATCCTGGAGGAAGTGTTTACAGCAAGTGTGAATAAGCAGAAATACTTTGAAAAGATATCTTCTGCCCATGTGCTCCTGCCTCTGAGCCATAGCTGAACAGCTCCTATAAACCCTGGACCTACACAGAATAGCCACTTGATATTTAGTACAGTGCTAAAGGGAAGGGGTCATTTGGATTTTTATCTCCTCACCCCAGAACAAGTCCAAGTTCAGTTTCCTCTTGGATTCCTGCTTTCAGACGTTCATGGTTTGGTGGTTCTGATGTCTTGAGGCAGAAACCTTGGAAGTATTTTCCAGAACCACATGCTAGAGGTGAAAGCTGGGCTGTGAGCTGGGCTCAGCTGAGGTACAGGGAAGAGCAGTGTTATGGCTGACTACCAGGTGTTTATGCATTCATGTGCTTGTCCTAGATGGTGCTCTGGACACTCACACACTGCCGATAATGCTGCCCACGGTGTGGGGGGCAGGAGGTCTGGGCTCTGGGGGTGTCTCACAGGGCCAGTCTCTGCTGCTGCATCCAGGCACCACAAGCCTCTGAGGATGCGAGATGAGCCGCACACTGTGCGGAGGCTGAGCGGCTCCGGCACGTAACCACGTCTGTCGTGCTGGGCTCAAGGGGGGATGCATCGCGCCAAGCCCTGGCAGAGTCACCGCTGTGTGGGCTGCCTGACCTGCTTACAAGAAGCTCTCTTTCCCGAGGAAACAAAACCTTTCCCCCCACCCCCTCCCCCGGCAGGCTCAAGGCTCGCTGTGGGTGGCACGGACAAGGGGCTGCCCTGGGCATCCCCACGGTCATTTCGGGGGGAGAGCTTGCGGTGAGCAGGGCAGGAAACGGAGGTGCGAGGCTGCCACAGGCTGGCAGCGAACCGAGCCTATGGGGGCGGCAGCCGGGGCCTCTGCAGCGCGCCTGCCGCGGACGTCAGCAGCGCGTCCGCCGGCTGCCGTGGCACTGCGAGCACGGAGTCACACGCGGTTGCCACGGCAACAGCACCGGCTGGGACCGCGGCTGCTGTCACCCAGCGGCGGGTGCGGGGTCCCTGGGGTACCTGCACTGCCCATGGGTGCTGCCCTTCTGCCTGCGAGCAGGTTGTGTGGTTCCACTGCCTCTATAGCAACAGAGGTATTAATGTTCTTCTTTTTACCTTAATAGTCATTTTTAACCCTTTCCCAGGGAGAGCTTTGGTAATGCTCAGTAGCAGTGTGTGCTTCTGTTTCATTCCATGTACAACTATTCTGTGATCTGCTCTTTGCCTCAGTATTCACCAGTATTTAAACCAAAGGATGAAAAGGTCTTGCACAAAATGGGCGGGTGCAAAATCTCTGACTCAGGCTCTATAGGATGCCTCCCCATATCTTTGCTGAAATTGCTCTTTGGTGTTTGCTGCATTTATGCCTTGATATCTGTATGGCCCTGTTCCAGTTGGCTCCTGGAGCTTTTTAGAGTACCCTAAAACGGGGTTAATAGGTGCTGCAGGCTTGGCAAGACTCTCAGCAGAGGGCTGAGCCTTTCTTCCTGCCTGTCTCCCTTCCCCCACATGGATGGTGAGTGAGTGCTACTCAGCAGTGACCTCAAGATGTTTCTTCATTACCTTCTAGGGCACTGAATCATCCCATTGAAGGACTTTGCAGGCGAGAACATGCAGCTGCAGTCACGTCCTATATTTACAGCTTTAGTATAGAAAATCTCAGCACTCCAGTCCTGAGGTGGCATGAAGCTGAATTATTAACAAATGCTCACTGCTAGGGGAGAAATAGCTGGAGAGAGGGAGCTTTTTCTTCATGTGCACTCATCAGTATTCACTGAGTGATCAGGGATCTGGTTACCTGGGCTGGCATCTGCTGATGCTCCAGAGCGGTAGGGAGCTGGAGGGTGCTTCATGTGGTTAATGGGAGGTTTCCTGGCTTCAGTGTTTGGCTCTGTCTTGTGCTGGTATCTGCTTTCCTCTCATCTCGCCATGTGTAAGTGTGCTTTATGCCAGGAACAAAGCAATGCTGGAAAGGCTTACCTATCCTCAAAGGAGTGAGCAGCCCTACCTAAAGCTGCCATGAAAAGCAGGTGCTTCAGCCCTTACAACAGGAAGGGAATGCTGCCTTTTCTTGTGCCATCTCTTGCCTCCATTGAATTCACACTGCTCAGAGATGATGCAGATAAAGATTTGCTATACAGGACTGCATGCACTACTGAGTAACTCAGTATAGGATTCCTTACAGTAAGTTACTCCTCACTGAATAGGTCCAGTAAACACTTTGAGCCACAGCAAAAACTAGAAGGTTTTTTATGCCAAAGAATTCAGTGTAGTGACTGATCTGCACCTTGAAATGTGGGGCAAGTCAAAGCAGCTCTTCCTGAGCTTCAATTCACTTGGGATCCTCTTCCATTTAAAAATAAACCTCCTGAAGCAGTACTTAAATTCAGCCTGACTGACACGCCTCTGTGCTAAGCATGGAGCATCCTAATGGAGTTTTCCTGCTGGAATACTGGAGACAACTTAATAAACAAGAAACATAAGGAGGCTTGTATTAAGCATCTGTACAGATAAAATAAGGAATTAAAGACAAACTAGCTCACAGTGTAGTGGCCACAGATCTCTAGCATGGCAAACTCGTTGAATCTTCCCCAGCACACTTGTTCCAGTACCTTTTTCCAATGATTAGTCAGGATTTCTTAAAGCTAGCATTGTTCCTATGCTGACAGACCCAACAACCAACCATTCACAAAAACCTCCTCAAATCAATAACTAACAACAGAGCTGCCTCTCTTGTGTGTGGCTGACCACAAAATGATGTCTTTAAAGTAAAAGTGATTTGGAAAGGAGTATATAATATAGTCAGCTCATTCTCAAAACCATAGTTTTCTCCAGTCAAAGGCAGTGCCTGCCAGTCTTCTGAAGCTACACTGCATGTTACAACATGTGACGTTAGAAACAAAACTCCTTCAATTGAAATAATACTGAAAGGAAGGTTTTGTGGCAAGTAAAACCTCCTTTGGAGACTTGTGGGCTGGCTGATCATTTTCTTGCTGCACCAGAGGGATGGACTGAAACACCTCATTCTTTGCAGCACGATGTTGGCACTAGATGCTGAGTGAATATAAGAACTTGGTGATTGAGGGCTCCTCTGAGGGATGCCGTGGCAGCCAAGCACTCCTCTAAACACAAAGAGCCATTTCAGAGGGGCAAGGTGTCACCCTTCTTCCTGCCACTGAAAACAGGTTTTCATTGCACAAGCTACCTGAGCTTGACATTGTGAAATCATTTCCTTATGCGCTCAATACCATAAAAGAAGCCCAACTGAACTGGGAAGGATACACCCTCGCCCAAGCTACATGCAGCAAACAGCTACAGGAGCCCAGAGCTTGATAGCAGGAAGTGTGTGGGAAAGCCATCTGGTGAAGCCACTTGGAGACAGTGTGAAAGTCTTTTTTCATTCACTTCCTGACAAAGTAGTAATATGTTGCCTTGTTATAGGAAGAGGCCTGTTTGTTGTTGTTACTTGCATCAATAGCTCTTAGAAGCCCAAAGGTGGGGACAAGACTCTTGCTGTGTTAGGTGCCCTGGGCACATGCAAGATGAGACCTTTCCCTATACCCGCTCCCCCCAGATTTTATAATTTAAAAGGACAGAAATCATAGGATTAGTTTATTTTCTTCCAAAAGGGTAACTCAAAGAGCTGGGAGAGACTAAAGGAGCTGGAAACACAACAAAATTCCCAAGCCTTGGCAAAACTGTACTTGACTCTGTCTTTAAGAATTTACAGTGAGTGCTATGTACCTGCAGTTCTAGGTAAAATCAGCATTTAGCTTGGTGTGGATACACTGCTTTGAGTTACTATGTGCTTTGCTGTGCTGAGGCAGGGGAGGGAAATCAACTCAACATGCAGAAGGGATTGTAATCATGGCTTAGTAAATTAAAAAGTAAGGTTACTGTGGAGATCTTAAACTTGACCTTTGGCATCTGAATCATGTCTTTCATTATGAGCTCCCAGTCCAGCCAACCTAATTTCCACATAGTTTAATACTATTATAATCCCGGGCAATTATCTCTATTCTAAAAGCAGCAAACCACACCAAAGGCTGTATTTTGAGAGGAGACGAAGTTCCTTATCATAGAATAACAGAGTGGTTTGGTTTAGAAGGGATCTTCAAGCTCATCCAGTTCCAAGCCCCTGCCACAGGAGCAGGGACACCTTCCACTAGTCCATGCTGCTCCAACCTCCATCCAACCTGGCCTTGAATAAAGCCAGGGATGGGGCAGCCACAGCTTCTCTGGGCACCCTGTGCCAGTGCCTCAGCACCCTCACAGGGAAGAGCTTCTGCCTAAGAGCTCATCTAAATCAACTTTCAGTCAGTTTAAAGCCATTCCCCCTTGTCCTATCACTACACGCCCTTGTAAAAAGTCTACTTACTATTATTAGGTATGTAAAGTTCTAGATCATAATCTCAAGACCTCAAATCATTTAACAGACCTTATTTCAGCCTCTTGGCAACTCTGAGGCAATAGAGTTATCCCTGTTTTTAGAGACTAGAACACACTTAAAACCCTTATCCTTTTTTTCTTATCAGTCTTTGCCAGAATTGAGGATGGATTTTTCCAGACCTGTGCTTTAATTGTAAGACAGACCTTTATAGATATAGATAGCCCTTTGCTATCCTTGTGTGGCTGCATGGGAATATGTGCTCGGTTGGCTAGCGTTTGTGCCAGGTTTAGGTGAAGAATGTATGTGCCTGAATTTGGCCTTTCATCTCTGGGGAAGGCAAGGGTAAAATCTGTCCTAAAGCTTAATTAGTTGATGAAAGAATGTCATAGCAGCAGAAGGGAGGAGGGGGAGGATGAAGGAGACAGTGGATGCTGTCCTGCTTTGAGGTAAAAGGGCTGAAGCCTCAGAAGAAGCAAAGCTGGACTGTGCAGGCTGGTAGCTCATGAGGCTGAGACTGTCATTTGACATACAAAGCCTAGTGCCACAGGAATGCCTTCCCCAGGAGAGAGATGCTCAAGTGTTGTGAAACTGGGCCACAAGGTGTTAATTGTTAAAAACTAGAAATTCCAGTTTAAAGAGCTAGTACCTACTAGTATAGAATATCTCTTACCAGAGAGAAACCTATCTTCCTGTCCTGAGTGTAGCCTCTAGCAAGGTACACAGTGTCAGATGGAGCAGAGTTGAGGCTCTGAATAAGGCTTTCATTGCCTTATTCCAGACTTCTCACAGCCTTTTCATCCCAAACAACCCATTGAGACGCAAAATGCAGGTGGAAAATACAGAGCCAGGAACTCAAGGAGAACACTAGCAACACAAACTTCACAGAAGCTGTAACAGCACTTCTTTTGCAGGGTTTTTTCTCTCCCAGTGCTCAGTTCACAGTCCTTAGCAAGACTCCAGCCTATGGGAATATGACTGTAGGCAAGCACATCTGTGCAGCTGTGCTTGTCCTTTTTATGTACCAAGAGCCTAAGCAGTAACAGGAGCCAGAACTATGTGGGTGTGGGGTTTAAGCTGCCTCAGGTTTTAGATGCATAACTTCTTCAGAATGAGAGACCACACAAATAAGACTATGATTGCACTCTGGAGCAGCAAATGTGGAATACTAAGCAGCTAGTAAACAAGTGCTAAGATGATGCTGAGATTTTAAAAAGCCTCAACTAAAGCTCTGGGTGAATGATGACAGTCTGTTCCCAACTCTGTTTCAGTTTGCTCCAATTTCTCCTGCCTCTGGGGAGACTGTTTACACCCTTGCTGGATCCATTGCTATATTTGAGTTACTAGCAAGTTTTTTGCTAGGTGATGTGCTCCCACAAGTGTATACACCTTGTTGGAGCACAACAGGCCTCTTCTTCAAGATGGGGCAGGGAGAGCAGCACCAAGATTCATGTCTTTCCCAGGTATGGCAGTTCTGAAATGGGTGAGGAAGACTCTTTTTGGTAGTAATAGGGGGTTATAGGAAGAAACCCCATGCTTGGACATTGCAGGCTGGTAGGCCTAACCGGGTGGTTCTTTTGCACAAGGCTTAGCTGAGCAGCTGTCTGAGCATCTAGGCTGTGAGAGGCTCCTGTAGCACAGGTGTCATGTAAGGATAATCCATGCAGCTTAAAGCCTAAAGCAATCTGTCTGGTTTTCCTTTCCTATCTTTGACACTGATCTTTCTTTTTGTGCTCATGCAGGGACCATAACAAATCTTGTATTTCCCACCCAGTGATGGAAATCGTGCTTACACAGCAAGTCACTGAGGGTCACCAAATCTGATGGGAGACATGTTCTTAGCCATGGATAGGACATCTGACACAACACAGGAGCTCTGCAAGAGCTTGGTGGACTCTCTCATCCATGTTGTATGTGAAACATGCTCTGTCTAGAGCAGAGGTGAAAGCTCTTCACTAGCTCATCTGCTACTGCTTTAAAAACAAGATTAAACTTAGCAGTGTTCCTGAGTTAAGGACATTGCTGGAGTTTGGTTTTTTAGGGGGTGGTGGGTTTTGTTTTAACCCAGGTAAAAAACAAATCTGCAGATTATGTGGCTTCTTTAGTACTTGACAAGAAAATCTATAGCAGAATGAGGAATGATGTTCTCAAGTGCCAGTGTTATACCCAAGACCTGCTCTTCCCACCTCCAGAGGCATGGGAAACTGCATACCCAGATTGAATACCCAGACCTCTACACTTGGCCCCTCTCAGAGTCTTCTGGTCCTAGTGTTGTGATCGAGGTTTTAACCTGCCCCTTAGGCAATCCCTGTGTCAGGCCCAGAGCCTAACCTCTGACTGAATCTAGCCTGAAATATGCTCTTACAACATTAGATGGGCCTCTTCAGCATGAGCCTGTGGTGTGTGCTTTTGTTCTGTGCTCTTTTGGGGATAAGCAATTAGTGAGAAGAAGATCTGTTGGAATGTGTTCTCAGACATTAAAATAATGGTTTATATTGACTGTCCAGTGGGGAGATAAAGCCAAGGGTTTAATTCCAGAAGACAGGTAAAATTCTGGGGAATTTTACAATTCACAACCATGCTGGAAGTATTCAGTCAATCTGGCTGATTTGTAACAGTCTCATTATAAATCCTCTTTCATTCAGAGGCAAGTTAAGCTCTTTGCTGGAATGTGCCATTCTGAGGAATTCCAGCAGGTTCTCACACATCTAACCACGGCAAAGTCATCTGCAGGGACACACCATCAGAGAATGACATGGCAGGTTCCATTCTACAACATTATAGCCAATGTATGTCAGAAAAGGGAGGCTAGCAAACCCCTTTCACCTTGCTGTCACAGATCAGCCTTTTTCTTGCGTGCTACATTTGTTCAGCCTGTTTGTAAAGTAGGAACAGATTTTGTAAATTGGTTTGAGATACAAAACCAGTTGAGACATTTATGCAGTAAATGACTGCTCGACCCAGAAACATAACTCTTGCCAGTGACATGCAGCACTTCTTAAAGGTGTAAAATTCACTTTAAAGGCAGCATGTTTTATAGGGATATCTGACCGGATGCAGAACCCTTTATTCCCCCTTAAAGAGGAAGCCTTCCTTCTCATTTGCCTGCAAGGTGGTTTATAGCAGGACAGGGAGCCTTTCTGTGCCCCAGGTGGCTGAGTGCCTGCCCGTGCCGTGCCACAGCAACTCACCCTGCTGAGCTGGTCCAGGAGTCTTTGGTTCTGTTCGGAGAGTTCCTGGACAGCCCGTGTCTTCTCACGGTCAGCTTCCCGCAGGTGAACCTGCTGCCTCTCCAGCTCATCCTGCAGCTGCTTCACATCGCTTTCCAGTTCAGACACCCTTCCTTCCCATTCTCCTTCTCTGTTCTCAAATCGCCTCCTCAGTTCATGTTTCTCTTGTTCCAGGTGCTAGATAAAGGGGGAGGAGAGGTTAGGAAGGGCAGAAAAAAGTGGACAATGCCTGTTTTTCCACCTCTATGCTTTAGTGATGAAATGTTTTGTGCAGGAAAGAGAATGGTACTAGAGTGTGACAATGCCATGGAGGTGGCAGTCCCATGGTGGGGCAGGTCACTGGCACAGAACTTGTTTTCCATTCCCAGCAATTGGCCTGCCCTTGGCCTCTGGAGATCAGCACATTGAATTTTTACTGAAACAACTGCCAGAAGAGTAAAGCAGGCTGCATGTCAATGGGTGGAATATAGGGGTCAGGCAGGCCAATTGATTTAGCAGAACCTAGCTTAACTCCAGAGCAATATTTCAGTGTGGGAAGTGGCATAATTCTCTTTAAAAATGCCTTTATAGTCAAAAGGATACACAAGCTGTATCCTTACTGCTGATGAGGAATGTAGATGAGGCATCTCTCTTGTCATATGGGTCTGATGAACAACAGTTGAATCATCTATCCATTTGCTCCTTCTATTCCTGACCTAATTAGTTGTCTGAGAGTTTGATGGTGCACAGTAACTCTATTGTTTGATGGAGTCCGCTCTGGAATGGCAAGGGAAGCAGTGTAGTAGTTGCTATAGACATTATGTACACGCATGTTCTGGGCTACAGGTTTCTTAGAAACCACTCTCGGTACTGGAGCCTCTGCTTAGGACTGGCTGGAAAATGAAGGACACTGAATTTGGTGGAACTTCTGCACGTTTTAAAGGCTCAGTTAAATGAGGGCTTGACTGAAACAGAGCTGCAAAATCAGGTCAAACCAGACTTATGTTGGGCCTGTTTGAAAGAATCCCTGCTCTGTAACTCAGAGCTTGAATTTCCCCTGGTGACTGAAGCCAAGTGCATACTTGCAGAACAGTCACAGGCTGGGGACATGGACATGTCCCAAAATTTGCAGGGAAACCTGGAAACAGTAGCCTTCTCTTGCTGGTTGTCTTCTGTCCCCTAGAATAACTTGCTAACCTCTATTGGATTCACCAGCCTTTTAGGAACACGTCTTAGCAAAGAACAGAAACCACTGGCCCAGCACTGGCAGCGCTTGCCCATTTTTCCCAGGGCATCATTTCCCAGTGAGCAATCCCCATGGGACTTATGAAGGAAGGGGGAAATAAACCTGCTAGGAGGGAAAGAAGATTGCAGTGCTTTCATGTGAAATGGCTTTTTATTGCCTGTTAGAAACACAGGCTGTGAGGGGGATGTTTCCCTTGGGTGCCTACTGCTGATGACACACAGCCTCCCTTGCAGGGTCTGCCACCTTCCTGAGCAGGTCTGAATGTCAAAGCCCTCCAATCCTCCAGCAGCCCTCTGGCCTGCATTATCACTCAATCTTCCACCTCTTCTGCTCTGCAAAAGACGCTGTGTATTCTCTTTCTTGACCTTATCTCCAACTCCTTTCCTATGCTCCTTCCAGCCCGGTGTAGCAGCACCCTGCTTGTGTCATTCCAAATCCTTCTGCAAATTCAGGACTTTCTAGAAAACCCTCAATTGCAAGGGAAGGTTGATAAAAACAGTGGCCCAAAGCAAAAGTATTTCCCTACGTTTCAGACACTAAAAGAGCACCCTTTGCAAACGAGAGCAATGAGTATTATAAATATTGCTAATGTAGTAAGTAGGCACCAGTTCCCAGCACCAGGCCCATGACAACCATTGTTTGTAGCCTTAGTGTGGCTGGAGCAGCCACAATTTCACTTTCAGCAGTGCACTGGAAGTGCTGTCTCTTACAGCTCTGCCTCCTTCACTGCTAGGCAACGTTTAGAAAGATCCAGGGCCTTCTCTAAATGGAAGATGAAACTTCAGCTTGCTGAGGAGCAGCACTGCAGCCAACTTCCCCAGACATACTCCAATGTGATTTAGAAGCCACCAATAAGACTTGTCAATCATCTAAAAACCACTTTACTGCAAATCTGCACTATATATATAGCTCTGCTAAAGGGCCATCGTAAAGGTTGGAGTTAGGGGGAGAGGAAGAATATCAAGTTTATTCTCTTGTGATGGAGAAACCAGAACCGGGCAGTGGGGCACAGAGGGAGGCTAAACCAGCCCAGATGTGCTGAATGATTCCTTCTGCCTCTTCCTCTCCCAGCAGCCTCTCCACTCACCTGCCCTCACCCAGGTGCAGAGCTGATGAGGGTTTCTTTGCATGTAGTGATGATAGGGCAGACTGCTGTCCTCAATAGGGGAGTTTCTTGCTCCCTGAGTACCTCTCCATCCACCAGCTGTTCATTGATTTTTACACAGAACTGCTTTCTAGAAGGCATTTTTAAGAGCATCTCTGAGAAAAAGAGTGGGGGTAATAGTGGCTCACTTACATCATTGTGCAAGAGAGTTGTTCCAAAGGAGGCTGCCTGCACAAGTCTTTTTCTTTGTAATAGCTCTATTTTATCCTCAGAAATGAATAAATAGCTCAATCCACTGAGTTCCTGGCAAACAGCTCTCTCTAGATACATGTCGGTATTTTTCAGAGCAGCCAGCTAACAGAGACATATCATTAGGGCTTATCTCCTGCCATGCCTAATACTGTAGCTGCAACAGCTTAAGCACAAGGGTTACATATGCTCTGTAACCCGGTACTTGCTGTGCAAATTTAACTTCCGAGGCATTTCCGTGACGAGGTGAGCCGAGCACAGAGCACGTCTCCTCGCCCAGGTAACACCTGGGGCAAACCAGCACCCGCAGGCACCTCTCGAAGCAGGGTGCTGCAGCCCATACCTAGGCCGATCTGCCAGCTCGCAGCCGGGGAGGGGGGAGAACAGCAGATTTGTCCCCCCGGGGCCTAAAGAGCGCTTTTCCTAGACCCTTTTCCCCCCCATCGCCGCCACAGGAGCTCGGTGCCTGCCTGCCGCCCCCGGGGTGTGTCGGAGAAGGGGCACCGCTCCACGGGTGGAGACCCCGGGGGCCGCGGCCCTGACGCGGGGGCCCCTGCGGGGCGCTGCGGGCCGTGGGGAGGAAGGGAGGGCGGCGGGGCCTCACCTCCAGCTTGTCGGTGAGCTCCTTGTGCATCCTCTCGTACTGGCGGCTCATGTCCTGGTTGCGCTCCAGCAGCGCTTTGCCCAGCCGCGCCGCCAGCACCAGGTCCTTCTCCTTCTGCCGGATCAGCGAGAGCAGCTCGGGGTCGCGGGCAGCGGCGGCGGGCGGCGGCTCCGGCGGCTCCCCGGCTGCGGCCAGCAGCGCCAGCTCCTCCTCCAGGGCCAGCTCCAGGGTGGCGGCCCCGGCGGCGGCGGCGGGCAGCTCCATGCCGCCGGCGCTGTCCGCCTCC
The DNA here is from genome assembly GCF_012275295.1 of Melopsittacus undulatus. Classification (NCBI taxonomy): domain Eukaryota; kingdom Metazoa; phylum Chordata; class Aves; order Psittaciformes; family Psittaculidae; genus Melopsittacus; species Melopsittacus undulatus. The sequence goes on along the minus strand of NC_047538.1, from coordinate 11,810,033 downwards.
GCCGGTGCTGACCCGGCGGCGGGCAGGCGCAGGCACGGCGCCGACATGGCCCTGCGCGCCGCCGCCGCCGCTCCGCTGCGCCCCCCGCGCCCGGCCCGCGCCTGCGGCTGCTGGGCGGGGAGCGCCGCCGCCCCCGGCCCCCGCCCCCCGGCGCCGGGCTCTGCCGCGCACCGCGCTCATGGAGCGCAGGGCTCGGCTCGGGGAGGGTCAGCGGCGTGCGGAGCACGGAGCCCGCAGCGCCCGCTGGAGCCGACCCTGTCCGTGTTGCAGGCCTGAAGTGCCCCCTGCACAGCCGAGGATGGCGCTTGGCACCTCCGGGAGAGCACAGCAGTTTTCTCCTCCTTGCTGCCTGCTCCTCCGCATCTCTTGCCCGGCTCTTTAGGGCAGCAGTCGGGATCTTTCTGCTCAGTAGTTCTCCCCTGGAGAGCTGACTACAGCTTCCAACAACCACCGGGGTTCACGTGCAATTTCAGATTGTTTAGGATGTTCCCGGGTAAAATTTGCCTTAAAAGCAGCCTTAGGGAACGTTGGGAGCTGTAGTTCTGCGCACAGCACTCTTCTCTTTGGGAGGAGACTCTATAGGGGACAGGACCCGGAGGTTTTTCAGGTTTGGTGGTGTTGACTTTCTCCCCCCTTAGATCCAGGCATCACCTTAGTTTTGGGCACAGGAGGGAAGCTGAGGCAGAGTAAGGAAGGGTAAAGCTATGTATTGTGACATGTCCTCAATTTCAAGCAAGGCTTTAGCAGTCATTGAACAGAATAAGGAAACCTGTTCTTTTGACTTGTGAATTCTGCAGAAATAAATGATTACTTTTACAGCTTCTCTTTAGACATTGTTTCTGTGGGGCTTGCTTTCCTTCCTCCTACAGAAGGTCCATTTAGACCACATTGATGTGTATGCAATTGCCCCAGCACATCAATCCAAGGATGTTTTTGGCTGGAACAGTTGATGGCTGATGCATTTTTCTAGGAGGGTTGGCTCCTGCTTCCCTTCAGACCCAGGGCCCTGGAGAGCTGCTGATTATTCATAACGGTTAGAGCATGAGTTGTGGGAATGCAAAGTTCCCTTTGGCCATCTGCCACTGGGACTCAGCCTGTTGTGGGGTACCCCCCAACAGCCCTGCTAGCAGGGCTTGTGGATACTTGGCCCTGCTCCTGGCAGTGTCAGTTAGTGCTAGGGTTGCTTTTTGTTACGTGAGCACCTGCTCTCCAAAGACCAGGCAGAGACCCGGTACCTTGTGCCATGCTGCCTGCCAGCACCCACCCCAGCAAGTGAGCTTTTGACTGTTCTAACTGTGGTTTCTTTTGCACTGGTGACCCAGAGGTGACACTTTTATCTCATAGCAATTCCTCCAGGCACCCATTTTGCCAGACCTTTTGTCCTTGCAGTCAGCCGACACTTCCACTGCTGGCAGTGGGACCTGCCATAAGGCGTGATGATTTGAACAGTATTGGCCCTTTTAAAAGAACCCCCTGTTCTCTCTGTGCTTTCACAGGTTTGATCATTGCTATTTAAACACAGGAAGATGTTTAATATTTAAACTGATTGTGAGCACCTTCTGCTGGAAGCGTCTCCTACAGCAAACCAAGCCTTCTGGTGTGATTAATGAAATCTATTGTGGCATTAATTTTCATTTCTAATGCTTCTTTCAGTGTATAAACCAAAAAGAGATTATCCTGAGATGGTTTTAATCCCCCAGACAAGCTAGAAGCAAAACCCATCGCTGTAGCTATTAGGATAGGGATGGAAAAAAAGCTATTGCTTGGATGGAGAGGAAAAGCACATATAAATCAGTGCTAAGGGCTGTAGATATGCCACCATCTCGGTTAGGCGTCTCTACAAGCTTAATGTTCATTTGGGGCCTATTAATTGCAAAACATAAGTGTTATCCAGAGTACCCTGGGTTAAAGCTTTGTTTGCAGCACCACCTGTTACTATTTCCACCTAAAATCTACTGTCCTTTGAATGTAATTATTTATTTGACTCTTTAGAAAGATATTAGGTTACTGATTTTTAAATCTGATTTTATGTTACTTTACTAGTATTTTATCTTGTATGTTTTATCCCAGTCAAATATCAAATATATTTATTTGATATATATATCAAACATCAAACATCCACAACAAACTATTAAGAACACAACAGTATGGTTTCTTCACAGTCATATGGCAGCTTTATCTCTTAGGATCCTAAAATGTATTTCAGCAGAGAGCTGGGACAATTGCTGTCCTGTTTTTGTTCTTATTCCCCTAGTTAGGCCTGGTTATGTCCTTTGGAGAACCTCAGCCTAGAAAAAAGGAGAATGAGTGAAGTGAGTCAAGCAGGAGCTGGGTATTTTTAATTGCACTGAATTGAGATTCACTACTCAGGTGCTAAGAACTGCAGATAGGGAGTATTTCTTGTGGAGATATGGATCAAGCATTTCAGGCGCTGAGGCTTTTACAGCACAGAAGGTTCCTGTGTGTACAGCACAAATTATGTTCCAGCAGGGAAACCACCACAGGGAATGGCCCTTTCTGAAAATGCAAAAAAAGGCCAAACTGATTCAAGCATAGAGAACTGAGAGCAAGTACTACTGCAAGTGATGTCATCACAAACACAAACCTGTCCCCTTGTCCAGGACCCATGAGGGCCTTCTCTGTGGTATTAGGAAACAAGGTGAAAATAAAGCATTGGTATAAGAGAGTAGTGCCAGATTGCCTGTAAGAGGAGCAGTCATTCTCTTCTTGCTCAGGTGGAAAACTTACAGGGCTGTAAAAGAAAAGCAAGTATGGGGAAAAAGGACAGCACTGACTTTGTCACAAAGTGATTTCCCCTTCTTCCTTCCCCCTCTTCTTGTTTTTCCCCATCCAATGGCTGCCAAATCCAGTCAATAAGCCATGGGGATGGTTGGAGAATTTAACTCCAGGAGGAATTCAGGGCCACTGAAACAAGCAATCCAGCTTAAGCTGTGGTTATGGCACTGTGTATTGTCCTTCCTGAGGGTCAAGGAGAGGTGAGCTCTGAGCTGTGCAGGCTCTTAAAGCCCAGTGTCAAGTGTATTATTAAACTTGGTGCTTTGAAATGAATGTTCTGCCTTCCAGGGACTTCAGTGGTTGGTCTCTTTGCAAAGGGAGTGTGGCAGAGGGTCTGGACCTTTGCTGGTTACACCAACAAATACTGGCATATGTAGGACTGTATGAGTTAAGCAGGACAAAACATTTCTCACACATCAGAAAAGCTGTAAATCCAATAAATGTCCAGGTGCTTTAATCAATGCTGTGAGAGCAGCACTTGAAAAACAAGCACTGCATGGGATCATCCTGTTTAATTTGGAGTAAGGGGAGAAAAAGATGTGTTGTGGGAAAGCCACAGCCAGACCTGTAAAAGCAGATTATTGTCCTGTGCTTTTCAAGGTAACTGTGGTAAGAGAGGAATTCCCATCAGTATCCTTAATCTTCCTGTCAGTGGGCTGACCCCTTCGAAGGGAGGTGGCACAAGCTCTCAGGTTTCTGTTGCTGTGCACTCTCTCCCTCCCTTCTGAATGATTAATTGCTTTATTCTCCTCTTTGCTTTACTGCACTGTATTTCTGACAAATGCTTTAGTTATTCTGGTTGTTTGTGTACCTCCACGCTGAGGTGTTTCAGTGTGCCAGAACCTCCTTCTGCTGCAAGATGGGCAGCAAGAGGTGTAGGCAGCCTAAGAGGGTTTGCTCAGAGCTTGCAGTTACCTAACTGAATAATTAAAGGCAATACGTGTCTTGCTTTTGAAGCAGCCCAGGACTGCAAAGCCAGAGACAAGGCTCATGTGTGACCTTCTTTCTCTTTGCTTCTGTAATGTCCAAACCTATCTGGTATGCGTGTGCCCAGGTTTTACCTGGGGCTGGGTAAAGGAAATTCAAGACAGGAAAGTATATTTACAGAGGTTGGTAAGGGAGAAGAGAACAGAATTTCTGGTTGAGTGGAAGGGAAAAGAAAGGGGTTGTGTTGGCCAAGCAACCTGTTGTAAAATAAAGACCATCCTGAATCTTCCTGAGACTCCAGGTCTCCACTGAGTTTCTAGCAAGTTTGTTGTTTCCCAAGGTTAGCAATATTATGTCAGTTAGAGCAGAAGCAGCACTTTTCCACCAAGGTGACCCATATCAGAGTCAGGGGAAAAATCCCTTGACTGCTAAAGGGATAGAGCATGTCCTGAGTGACTCAGGACTGCCTAAGGACAGAGCCAACACCACACTGTGCTCACCTCATTGCCTGCCTGCAAGGAGCAAGGTGTGAAAGGGAAGTTTTTGACTTGTTAGGTGGCGTGTATGAGCATCATGCTGAGACATCTATGACTTAGAGTCATAAATACTTTGTATTACAGCTTTTAAGCACTTTGAGGTGTGATGTTTGGAAGCATGCTCTAATGGTCTCTTCAGAACAAAGCTGGCAGTGCTGGGGACAAGCACAACTCCTCTGGAGCTAGTGGAGTTGCATGGACAGTATTTCAGTGCAGCTGACTTGTCTGTAGCACCACACCAGCAGTTTGGCTTTGTTTCACACATGGCTCTAACCACCCATACCTGCTGCTTTGTACCCAGGACCCCTTCCTGACATAACCATGATCCAGGTAGACTCTGGATGTGGGACCCTCTTACTGGGACATCTTCCAACACTTACCCCAGGAGGACTCAACATCCTTCCATACTCTTGTGCCAGCTGCAGGGATTGCCACCATGTGCCTTCAGCATCCTGTTACAGACACATGCTGAGGTCCACAGGAGCAGTAAGGATGTAATGGCTCCATGGGTAGATGCAGATCTACATCTAGACTATGACTGGGGCTGTTTTTGAATGAAATAGGTTTTTTTCAGCAGTGGCTCTGAGTTACTCACTTTTGAACCTTACAACATGACAATGTTTGACAAAGTCTTTGTGGAACAACCACTCCTATTGAAAAGGAAAAGTTAGCCTGTGCCTTTGCTCATATGAAGACAGACTTAGTGAGATGTTCTTGCTTGTGTTTCCTCATAGGAAACCATTAGGTCCTTAAATTACCTGTCATGGTGTTGGCCAAGGAGTTCTCCAACCATTAAATGATTGGCCATGACTTTGTGGTTTCTTGCAGGGGAAAAATACTTGTTCAGTATTGCTATCTGCTTCTTATGGATATGCTGCACACTGTAATTAGGAATGATTGTTGGATTGTAAGTGACCATGTTGACATGAAACCATCTTGGCTTTAATGCTGTCTCCTTCACTCACTGGTGGTCAATGATTTCATGGCAACTCTGCCAGGTATTTTTGCTTCATTGAGCAGTTATGTTGTTATGGGAACTGGTATTCTATAAATGATCTGAAGAGAGGCCTCATTCACTTCTTGGGAAAAAAGTTTGAAAGTTGAAAGTACAGGATAACCAGGTTTTAATTAGCTCTATATTTATTTGTGTGATGACTAATCCTTAGGGCCCATTAACTCCTTTGCAAATCCCAGCAGTCTTTGTCAGAGAATGTGTGACCAGTGGATATGCACAACTGAAGTTGAGCTGTTCCTGACTGTGTTTAGGTGACACCCCCCGCAGACCTTGCCAGACTGGGAGAACATTTGTGTGTTCCATCTGCAGGGCTCATGAGCTCCAAAAACCCTTGCCCTGGCTGTGTGCTGGTCAATGCTGCATGTGGCTGTGGCAGGAAGGATGGGTCTTTTTGCCTTCGAGACCAAGATTTATGGGGGACTGGACAATGCAAGGCATTATCAATCTGATAAAATGCTCAATCATTTAAACATTTCAGAGAGGCTGTGTGTCTAACAGTTTCCATCCCATCTACTGCTATCTTTTTTTTGCCTTCAAATAAAGGAATGGCCAACCTTGAGTGGTTTTTGGTTTGGGGTATTTTGTCCAAAGTCTACACTTTCAACTGGTGCAAAGGAATCCCCTTATTTACTGACCCCAAGCACCTGGAAAAAATCACAGAGCCTGAATTGTCACATCATAGAATCATAGAATGGTTTGGGTTGGAAAGATCATCTAGTTCCAATTTAAGATCACCCAGTTCCAACCCCCCTGTCATGGGCAGGGATGCCTCACCCTAGACTATGTCACCCAGTGAGGAGCTTGACAGTGGTGCCCTGTTGGAGGCATCCTGATATGTGCAGCATGAAAGCTTTCTGAAAGAGCTTTTGCAGCAGCCATTACCTATGGGAGGAGCAGCATTTCATCCCCAGAGCTGTTTCTTCAGCATGTTTCAAGAGCAAGAACAACAATAAACAAGTAGGTGGAAATCCATTGAAGTAATTCAGTTGCTCTTGGCTAGGGGAAGCTCATTCTGCATGGCTGAGGGACCCTGTATTAGCAAGAGTTAGTGCTATTCCCCAGTGTCCTTCTCCTTTTCATGCTTTCAAGCTGTAGTTTCTTTACTTCTGTTTCTTTTAAACAATTTAGGTACTAAAAAAAGCATTGTTACCTTATACACATTCATCCTAAGCCTGAACTTAAAGGCCTGGTCTTTTTGGCATCCAGATGCAGTTGCAGGGAGGGGCAGACAGGGAGAGATGTCTATCAGTGTGTGCTTTGGTAACAGGTTCTTACTTGGAAACATTCCTGTTTTTCACCTTACCCATATCAGTTCAAGCTGGCAAAGCCAGGTATTGCCTCTTAATGCTGAACAGATATGGAATTGCTTCATAGCATTTACTAAACACTAGCTCACGAAAACCAGGTGAAATGGGTGTTCAGAAAGAAACCAACACTAAAAAATGAATGAAAGAAGTAACAAAACTTAATATTTAAGTTGGAGAAGTCCAAATGGCTTTTATTGAAAATGCTCATCCCTCCTGAAATACCTTATGGAATGTGAAGCATCTGTGAATACCACAGGACAGGGGCCACACAGGGACATCAGCCTGGCCCCAGGAAAAGGGGCTCTGCCTGGTGGTTCAGAGCAGGAACCTGTCCTCCTTTTGGCTCTGGAGGGCACCTGGAAATCTGTCTTTCCTCTGTTGCCCTGGGCCATGGGGAGCACTGCAAGCATTAGGAAGAAAGCTTCCAGATGAGAAACTGTTTCCCTGAGTAGTGGGGTTTAATGTGGGGGGTTGTGATCAATCTTGCTATAAAAATACCCAGGGCTTAATCTCTCCAGAATGATGAAAATCCTGCATCTTCTTCTTGAAGCTTCTGGTTTCTAAATCCCCTTCAGTTTGTCAGCACCTTTCTGCTTCACAGAATGGAGAGCTGCCAGACTGGTGTCTCATCTCTCTAGGGTCTGCTGCCCACGTAGCAGGGAGTACATTCACATTCAAACCAGCACGCTTGGTGATGCGAGAGCGCCCATTGGCTTCAGCTGGCAGTAAAAGAGATTTGTTTGGTGGGGTTTTGTTATAAATGTGGTTGCATATTGCTGTATGAGGATAATTCACAATGAAATGAAACTTGTAACTAGTCCTTTCCATTTTAAGCTCATATTTATGTATTAGAATTTTCAAGAGAAAAAAGAATTGCCAAATAATAGCTAAGACAGACTGCTGAATCATGGGTATTGGTTTCTGTTGTTTAATTACCTACAGGCTGCACAAACCTGCTGGAAAGACAATTGCAGAACTTCCTATATTGTGCTTCAGCTCTCCTTCTTCTGGCAAATGCCTTTCTTTAGGATTAAAAAGTAAATTATTTTCCATCGTTTATACTGCTCAAGAAGATTAATGCATCTTTTCTCCCTGTTTGGGGACTTGTATCACTAACAGAAGCATGATTTTGAAAACTTTTTTGTCTGCTTTACTGCTAGCAGAAGAACTCTGTACAGCACTATGCAAAGATCCCTTAATATTATACATGTGATGTCATCTGCTTCTCAAAAGGCAGCACAACCAGACTTTCCTAACCTTGCACACCATTTCTTCCTGTAGTGTCTGCTTTCCAAGGAGCCCAAAGATCCTTGTAGAAACTATAATGAGGTGCATCTTGGGGTAACACTGTCCTGTGGTCACTGTTCCCCTGTCACAGAGAGATGAAGACTAGAGAAGAGAAGTTAGCAGTAAGTGGCCAACAGTTCCCAATGCTAGGTCACATACGTGTCTGATGCTGAAGATGCAACCTATAGTCTTAGCCCTTACATCTCAATTTATCTTGAAGAGCCAAGTCATGAGAGGAAAACAAGAGATCATGTTAGTGTCTTCCTCTAATGACCACACTTCTTTGGTTTTTGAGACAGACTCCTGAGGACCAAGGAGGGAGAGGCTATAACACAGCTAAAGTCACAGATGAGTAATGGCGATGGTATTGAAAGAGCTGAATAAAACATGAGCAAGAGAGAAGGCTGCAGCTCCAAAGAACTTGAGATCAAATCATGACACATGGAAAGCATGAAAGTGATTAGTCTTAGATACCAGAAAGGAGAAGGAGAGTGAATCCCCATTACAATAATTTTACTGGTCAGTTTTTAAACGGTGAGAGAAATTGTGCTTGTAATTTAAAAAAGACAAAGTGTTTCTTTATTCCTACTGGAGGCCCTAATTCACATTAGCTGTAAATGTGTTGGGACAGAAAAATCAAAGTGTCTCAGTGCTGCGAGGCGCTCTCATCATATCATAGTGCCTTTTGAAGCTGTAGCTCAGTGATTGATTAGAGGAGATCTAATTAACTAACTACATTATAGGAAAAAAACAACCATGAAAGAAGTTGTGATACTCTGGGTATCACACTCATCACAATCTTTGCTCTGCTGCATGGGTGTGGGTGTTCTATGGAAAAGCCAAACCTTCATTCAATATATGACCTGAAAATAAACCTGAACAGTTTCCTCTCTCTTTTTGTTTTGCCTTTTCCATACGATTTCTCTGCATACTTCTAGACATTTCAGGAAGTGCATAGACCATATTCATCACTAACATATTTAGCATTAACTATTTATATCTAATATTCACCCACACATGATCTATATGGGGGGGAAATATGGATATGAATATTACCTTAATAAAGTATCCTCTATTCTCGTTTCTCATTTTAAATTTTGCTTTATAGATTCTGTGCTGCAGAGACTAGGCAAGCTCAGTCCCGTCAGGAATGACAGCTATGAGCACTTAGTGCAGCCTTGGCCTGAGTCCACAGTCAGTTTCTCCCATGGAGCATGTGAAAGCAGTATGACCTGAAACATGACAAAGGAGAGAGGTGACAAACAATAAAGCCAAATGTTATTCATTGGGATTGATGAACACTTTGATGTGCTGTTGTAAAAGGATACAGAGATCATGAGCATATTTTGCTCTCTTCGATGCAGAGACTATGATAAAACTCTACAGCAGTTCAGGCTCTCCAGCAGAGTTTGCTTTGGCTGATTGCCCTTTCATACCTGTTGTGCTTTGGACTGTGGTTCTCTTCTCTCTTGGAGATCAGGTTGTTTTATAAAGCTTCTAGACCTTTGCCTGACTAGATCTTTTGAACTACATGGAATCAACCTTGTAGGGCAGGAAGCCTTCTCGCATGCATTATTCCAGGGCTGTGGGCTAGCTTGCGTCATCTCCCCACATGCCTGGGTATCTGGTTTCTTTCAGAAACACTTTATTATGAAAAGAACATCTTAGTTTAAATGAATATAAATTTTAATAATCCTTTTTTAGGTTAGTGTCAGATACAGCTTTATGGCAAGAACTTAATTCATGTTTGTATTTTCCCTCACTGTTTTGATTCAAAGACATTGCCTCCAGAGATTAATATTGCTTCACCAAATGTATGTTTAAATGAAGAAATTTCAGCAAAGGCCAAAAGGGAGGGAAGTAACTACCTTTTAAAGCATTATTGAGTATCCTCCTGAAAGAGGCTATATGGCTTCCCTGTGCCACGTAGTCTGGCCCAGAGCTAGTAATTCTGGCTATTCCCTGGGTTGGTTTTGTGCTATTCAGTGTCAGTGACAGGTAAGATATCCACTGGATCAGTTTTACTCCATTTTTTAACCCCAAAAGAGTAACCTAGATAAAAAAAAAAAAGAAATATTCATGGGTTTGCCCTTCAAGTGTTTTTGTTTGTTCACTGTTTCAGAAGTTACTCTGTTGGAAAAAGAAGATGCTTCCATATAAAACAATACGTCTGCAAAGCTCATTAAATACTGTCTTATTCTTTGGAGGACACCAACATCCTTTTCCTGTGCAGAAGCCTTCCTAGGACCTTGCTGTAGGCATGAACAGTAAGAGCAGGCTGCTGTGATTTTTATTGTCTGCACATGTGCCACCCTTAGTTCCTTCCCTTTTTCTCCTGGTGACTTACTAGATCCACAAGTAACCTGAAGTGCTGTAGCCATCAGAAATTGGGAAATCGTTCAGCAGCACAGTTGGTGGTTAGGCTGAGAGTCTGCCCTAGCTGAAGGGGGAAAAGGCTGGTGGGTGAAGGAGGCTATTTTATTTATGGAAACCATTTCCTCAGCTGTTGCAGAATTAGTTCTTACCACTGGAAAGAGAATCTGTGTCATGGTTTAAGCCCAGACAGCAACTCAGAACCACGCAGCCTCTCGCTCACTCCTCCTCTTCCCCCCCCCCCCCCCCCCCCCGGAGGGATGGGGAGGAAAATCGGAAGAGTGTAAATACCACAGGTTGAGATATGAGTGGTCCAGTAACTAAGGTATAACACAAATCTCTACTGCTACCACAAAGAATAATGACAAGGGAAATAACAAGGGGAGAGAATATAAAACTAGAAGGGGAAAAGGAAAACAATAAACACAAGTGATGCACAGTGCAATTGCTCACCACCCACCAACCGATACCCAGCCTGACCTGAGCAGTAATCTGGACCTTCTGGGTACCTCCCCTCAGTTTCTACCCTGGGCATGATGTACTGTGGTATGGAATACCCCTTTGGCTAGTTTGGGTCAGGTGTCTCTGCTTTCTTCCAGCTTCCCATGCCTCTCCTCACTGGCAGAGCATGAGACTGAAAAGTCGTTGGTCAGAGTAAACAGTACTGAGCAACAGCTAAAGCCATCGGTGTTATCAGTGTTGTTCCCAGGCCGAAAGTCAAAACCACAGCACTCCACCAGCTACTAAGAAAGAGAAAAATGACTGCTATTGCTGAACCCAGGACAATCTGTAATAAAGGAATCTATGTATTTGGAAAAGTGCCTTGCTCTGAGTTTCAAATAATGCTTTGTTTAAAAAGCTGGAGTTTTATTTGTATTTATAGAAAATGAAACCAGGGGTTCCCTGTGCTAGCATGTGCCCTGGAAGTGATCTTTCAGCCTTTTGTGTCTACCATTTTAGAATGCTTCTATTTAACTTTGTCTGGCTTTCTGCTGCTATTAATTGTATCTATTAGTCGTTAGTCTGTTAAACTCTTCTCATATCTCACTTCTTTGGAGAAGAAAAGTCATTTGAAATAGTTGGAGAATGCTGGCTCGGCAAGTGATTGTCTTTATAAAACAGAACCATTATGTTCCTCTTTATTTACAATAGTTGTAAATGGAAATGCATCTATTGTTTGTGTTTCTCTGAAATTACATATCAGACTTTCAGACACCTGAAGACCCATTATCATCTCCATCAGCTTTGTGTTGTTTTGTCTATGACAGAAAATGTCCTTCATTGGCCTTTCAAAGAAACAGTGTCTCATCAATTGGGAACCCATTTAGGATTCATTTCATTCAGCAGATCATTAGAATACATATGGCACTTGCAGGGAAAATCAAACCACGTGGAAACAGTAAAGCCTGGCAGTTTTGCCTCATCAACAGTAACAGTCCAGCAGCTAGGGGAAAAACAAATGATATTTTTAAATTCTGAAGCCTATCAACATTTACCCAAACTGGTTTTTGTATTTTTAGCCCATCACAAAAATACCAATAGTTAGGATTCTTTTTTGGGGGCAGAAAGGGGCGAAAAGACAAACAGCTGCAGGGACTTGTGGCAGCTTCGGCTTCTTTATTTTGTTTGACCTGATTTAACAAGCTTCCTCTGTTGAAATATCATAGTCTATGTTGGGAATTCTGTCAGGAAGCACAATATGTGCAGTGTGGGTGAGGAAGCTCGCATCAACTGTCAATGAAGATCAATTATAGGAATTATTGAATTACACATTAGATAAGAAGCAGATGACTCCTTTTTGCACGCAAGTGCGGTATTAACTATTTTTGTCTGAATTAAAATACAGCCATATAAGCACTGAAAATCTGTCCCTGAGCCTCACAACCTGCCCAGGCTCATTGATTATTTTATGCTTTACGATTCAAGTCCTGCAGTCTTGTGGCTTTGGTGTGAAGCATTGTACAGAGAAAGCATCAATCTCCTAACAACCTACAATTTATATGCAGCTTGGGCAGAAATAGCCCCTTCCAAAAGACTTGTCAGGGATGAAAAGGAAGATGTTATTTAGCAGTTGCCATATTCTGATGTGTTGATACTCCCGATTCATGCTGTGGGACTTGTGTGTCCTTCTGCTGGTACCACAGCTGGGTGGTTGATGACAGGGTGGTGAGACAGGCGGTTCCTGCACCTTCATCCTTTATAAATACCTTTGTATCGGCCTGTTTATTGGATCTTTTTGAATGTCCAGATGGCATTTTTGCCCTAAGAGGCTATATGTAAGTGGGAAGACTGGTTCTAGAATAGCCATCCTTTAGCAGACTCTACACAGCTGCTGAGCAGCACTGCCAGCAATGCCTGTCTGTGCCTCTGGTGCAGTTTAGTACTGAAGAATCTCAGCTTGGCAAAACAGAAAGCGAGTAGGATTTAAAGAACTCTTTTCAAGAGGAAAATAGCTGTTCTTAGTCACAGGAACTAGATGATATATCATCTTTTGATGCTTTCTGAGGTACTGAAAAGCATCAGAATGAAACCCAGGAGAATATAGAGAGAAGTGCAACAAACTGCAGTGCCCATGCAAATACTCTTTTATTCCAGCATCCTGTATTCTGAAATGTAAAAATCTTTCTTTCCTAATATCTGTTTCTGATAGATTGAGTTGATGCAGAACCCAAGCTCCTCTGCTGTTTTTACTGTTGTTTTCTGGAGGATTTTAGGTGGTAGCTGGTGTTCTGCTTTAGAAGAGGTGTTAACAAATAACTACTGAGCATAGAGTGTTGGGGGTTTGTTTTTTGTCATTTTGAGGTTGGCTATTAGGCTTTTCCTAATGATTGCTTGATATGAAAAGCTGAGTACTTTCTGCTTCATGTTTAAAAGGCTTAAGAATTGTAATACCCCAACAGGGCTGCACCTCTACCTTTGTTTCCAAGAAAGTAGTTGCTATGAGCTGTTTTCATCCACTGGCATAATTAAATGAATGCTGCATCTGATCCATTTCAGAACTTCAGAGAATCAATGCACAAGACTCATTGCTCTGAAGAAAACTGGATAGTGGAGTGCTGGGAAGAGCAGAAAGGAGAAAATATTCCACTTCAGTACTTATGTAATTCTTTCAATTATAGAGGAATTTGAAACAGCATAAAAACATCTTTTATTAAGAAGCAATTTCAAACTTGAAGCCCATCCTGCAGTACTTTAAAAATACAGAGAAAAAAAAGAAAAGGAAAAAGAAAGGTAGCCTTAACCCTTGTTTTGCAGGAAATGTTTATTCTCTTTTGCATGGAGTTTCCATTCCTCTTTTAAGACTTGTATTTTAGTATCCAGCCTGTGGCTAAAAATAACTAAATGCAATTCACTGGCAGACCATGAACATTGCATCACTGCACCAACCTCCCACCATGCTTTTGTGTGTGTGTGTGTTTGTTTGATGAAGTACACACTGGTTTTGTAGCCTTCTCTTTCCAGGTGGCAAGGGAAATTTAGAAGTGTAAAGAACAACATGAGCCAGGCCCGTCCCCATCAGGAATGGTGAACAGTGCTCCAAAAAAGTGTGATTTGACCATGCAGGGACCTCCAGAGCAGCCAGAAATTGTCATTCAGTTCCCATATGAACATGAAGTTACTTCACTGTTTGTCAGTGTTACCTCTTAATCACTTATTCATCACAATTCTTACCATGGCAAAGCTGTTTAAAAATCAGAATCCCACAACAGTCACTGTAAAATATTTCTTGGCCTCCAAGCAAAAGAGTATAGAACTAATTCTAGAAGAATTAAATAAAGTAACATGTAGGCTGTCATTGCTGAGTTCTTCAAGACAGGAATGAACACACCCACTCAGAGCAAGAACATCTTAAATCTGTAAAGTACCAAAATCGTGATTCCAAATTAGAAAATAGACAGGCAATCACATCTAAATTTCTTTCAGTCTTACCTGTAAGAGTCCTTCTACATCAAGGCTGTCATTGCCTCATCTGATGCCTTTATTTATACTCTGAACAAAGTGCTGCTATTGTTCTTTCCTACCCTATTCATTGTTGCCACCATGACTCTCAGGCTGCAGTGCACAGATTACTGTTTACCGGAATTATTGGAATAAATCTTCAAAAGGCAATGGAATTCCTTTCAGGTTCAGTTACATGAGGAAGCCAAGTCTACCTCTGTATCTTAATCTATTTTAATACTTACTTTTGATGCTTCAGCCTGACAGCATTTGTTTTACTAAACTGGGTGTAAGAACGTGTGGTTTTATTTTGCTTGTAGATAACAACTCTTGGATCTCCTCAGTATGTTGTAGCTACATCTGTCAGCCAACACCAGGCTGCAGGAAAGCACCTTCTATTTCCCAATGACTTCTATAGCAGCAACAGGGGCAATTGCCTCAGTGTGTGGATTTGGTATGAGCAGGCTCTTCCCAACTGAACTGGAGTTTGCAACTGGTGTTGAACTGACCTGTTCAAAAAGCCCCAACACACTAAACCCAAATGAACAAACATTCCTGTTTCAAAAAGGGGGATGTTTTCCACTCCAGTGGAAAAGTGATTTAGTGATGCTTCCCTCCCCAGGTGGCTGCCTGCCATTTCTCATCTCACCTTACTTATTCCAGAAAACTCTCTAACAAAACTAGACCAGTTCTTCCCAGAATCACAACAGTATTAGTGACATACAAGTATCTTTCTTTCAACACTATCTTAGCTAACTCTTAAATCAGATTCTTACACCCTTCTGGAAGTCAGCCAAAGAGCTTTATGGGTAGAAATGGCTCTGCCATTTGTCTGCATAGGAGATGTGTCTGGCACATCCAAGTTTCTGGCTGATATCAGAGACAGATATCAACAAAGACACTACTACTTATATTAAAACAGAATGAATCTTGATCTCGCATTCCCTTGAATGATGGTCAGACTTCCAGTTTCCAAATATAGCACATGGACTGGATTGAGTCAGAGATTCTTTCACACAAATCAGGATACACAATGCTCTTCAGCCCACAGGAGGGTGGAGAATGCCAGGTTTCTAAATGGAGTTCCAACACATGGCAATGAAGCACTTATGAGCATCCCACAAGCAAGCAAATCATTGTTGTAGTAAACTGAAGGGATTTGTTGGTTTAAAGCAAGGAAGAAAGTCCTCCTGAGAGCATCCAGAACTCATTCACCCTAGAACCAAAATAAGATTAGATTCTAGTAATATGTTTGAATTGTTCTCTCAAAAGAATTAGGTATCTTCACTATAAAGGTATGTCAGTCCATATTTCTTTTGAAATCTTGGTAAACTATACTTTATAAGTATATTATATTATAAGTATTATAAGGCTGTCATTTACATGAATACCATATCTAATCTCCAGAATAATTGAGCATTTTGTTCCATGCAATTTCCAGATGCTAAACTGCCCCTGTCCCAGTCTAGGCTTTATCTTAACACAGAGTTCATCACTGCTTGCCTTTCCATGGCAATAAAAACATCCAGATAGTTCTTTAGCTACATTTAAAACAAAACATCTATTACAGTTGCTCAGCTACTTTGTCAGTTTTGCTTTAATTAACCCCCTGTCACTTGTTGCTCTGCAACATGTAATTCCCATTGACAATTCCATGACAAATTCAGTTTTCAGCTGCTGCAGGAGACGTTAATGTGAACGCATCAATATTGATGTGTCTTGACAGATCGTGAGGTTTAATAAATTGCTTTCTCTAAAACAATTTTTGTGGAATCAGGGGTATTCCTGCAATAGCACAAAGGAAGCCTGGAGCTGAGATATGTAAAAGAACAATTGCTTTTGCACTGCATCTGAAAGTTAATCAATTATTTCTCCAGCAAGGCATGAGGTATTTGTTTTAGGATAAATGTTATGATCCAATTCAGTTCCCATTTCATTTTGGTCACTTTAGAAATTCAGTGCAATTGTGTTTTGGCTTATGAAGAAATTCAGCATCTGGATGTATGTTAGGAGAGTTTGGTAGCAAAAGCTGGGTAGGCACTGACCAGCATGTAGTGGAATGAGGAATCCTCAGGACTGGGATGAGGTCTGACAAGCATTACATGTCTGTGTTTTTGAAATGAGAGATGATGGCCATGTATCTGCAATGGAGGCTACCATGTGGATTTAACCCACTGTTTTACTGGATTTTACCTCTAAATATAAAGCAATGTATAAAAACCCCAGTGAACATTAGCACTTATATAATACTGTTATTAGGTTGCTAATACAAATGAAAAAGGCCTTTAATATTTCAATCCAAATAACCTTAAAGGACATTATCAGAGGCAACTCTGTACCTAACTTCTAGTGGAAGTCAATGGGAGAAAAACCTAACAGCCATTCAGGTCTTTTAAAGTTTCCTTTCTTTTGTGCTTGTTCTAGGAAAATGATTGCAGAGTGGTCTTCTTCCAGAAATTCTGAGGAGGAATTCTGCTCAAGGAAAGACAACGTCATTCTTTTCCTAGCAATTGTTTCTTTGCCTTCACACCTTTCTCTCTCATTCAGAACTGTTATTCGTGAAGATGTATTGTGCAAATGTTTCTACCCCCTGTAGTGTGCATGACTATTATATCTAAATTTGGGTATTTGGGGATAATTTGGGAAAGTAAGAAAAGTGTGCCTAGGATCTAAAGATTACTTAGGTCCCGTTAAGTGATGGTGAGAGCTACTGCTGGCATTCAAGTCAGCCAAGTTCAACCCTGAATTTTGATACAGAAAGTGGTAACCAGCTATAACCAGAGTTAGGGCTAGGGAGAAGAACCATAGAATTGCAGAATGGTTTGAGCTGGAGGGACCTTAAAGATCATCCAGTGCAGGAGCTTGGTTTATTACAAGAGTTCTTAAATACTTGTGAGTTAGAGACAGGGATATAGCTGATAGGGGGCATTAATTTTTTGTTTTCATGGGCATATAGATCAGGATGGTAAAGGCCATCTGTAGCATTCAACAAAAGAATCACTGAAACCAAGAATTTATTTCTGGGGTCCACATCCTATGGAAGCCTAGGTTGGTAAGTGCTACCAGTGTACATGAATAATTAGCATTAACATTTGGAAACAATGGAGCTGAAGAGATTTCCATGTAGGAAAATTTTGGTCATGCTTAGCTCTTAGATTTGTGATAGCGCAAGCCCTTTTAATTGCCTTCTAGCCATATGTAAATCTTGGGAAGCGAGCATCCTGGGAGCAGTCACGAGCATTTTGCTGCTCCAAAGATGAAGATATTTAAGAGTGATGCTGATGTAAATACAGGAGTTCACAGCCAGAAGGTGTTAAGGGGGATCTGGCATCTTTCTGCCCATTAAAATATGGCAGTGTTATTTTGGATGAGAATCCAAGTGCTGGGTTCTTGGCAAAAAGCTGGCATACCTGCATGCCTGATCTTTTCCTTTTCCATTAACTTGGTGTCTAATAGACCCTGAGCAAGGACGTTACAGTGAGAAGCAATCTTTGGAATGCAGTCACCTTGGTGCGCTATTCAACAGCAGGAGGGAGGGGAATTTTGGCCAAGGAAATAAAATGAAACCACTACTCTTACAATAAAAATGCCACACAGATGGTAACCAATTCAGTGCATGGTAAGATGTCAAAACATGTTGAGCACCACACTGGGACCTGTTTAGGGGAAATCTTAGAGCTATTTATTCTGTTACGCTTTTGAATGACCTATTAATTTAATAGCAGGGAAAAAAAGTCCTTGCTTTGTACAATTGCAGGTCTGCTGCTGATCCCTCAGTTTAAGTGAGTTTATTAAGTGAGCTGTCATAATCAAGGAGTGGTATGTAATCTGACCATTACAAAGACATAGTGTGCTATGAATGCTCATGAGAAAGAAGATCACAAGTATGAAGCAATCATTGCTTTCACACTGAAGACTTCAGAGCAGCAATTTAAATTGTTCTTCTGAAATACATGTTCTTCTCAATGTTCTTCTGAAAAGGTATTTATTTATTTATTTGTTACCTGAGACATCACAAATGGGTAATGAGGTTTTAGCATGGAAACTGCGCAGCTTTTCCCTTTCTCCTCTGCTCCCTCCATCAGCCACTGCAGCTTCTTAACGTTTGACAACAATTGTGGTGCAGCTGTATTTTTATGCTACTACTTAATTTTGCTGGTAGACATTCTTGTTTATGTGAGTCTCTTACATAAAGAAGAAAAACCAGTAAGTGGTCTTCGATCACATGGCTGCTTCTAGCAATGTATTTAAGGGCCTTCTTAAACAGAACTAATCTAACGTGAGCCCTCACCTAAATTATAAGGAAAATTGTACCTGTCCCAAACCATGCTTTTAACAGCCAGCTTCCTCGCTTGCAAGCACTCAACAGTATGCAAAGAAATCTTTATTTATTAAAAAATAAGTGCTAAAACATGAAAATTGTAGTAGCTGAACTCATACTATTGTTGGGCCCACTGTGCAGTTGAGAGGCTGGTTCCCCATCTGAGGCAGACTTTGCTGGGGGTCCAGCACTGGTGGTGTTGTTGCCGAAGGGAAAGTGCTACCTTTTTATTTGAACAAGATAATGGGAACAATATGAGAATGAGCTATCAGGAAGAGAACCCAGCTCTTCCTCTTCCTCCGTTTTCCAGATCTAATATTCAGATGTGGTAGTTTCCCAGGTGGCATCATAAACATTGTGGATACAGAATAGGAATTTTGGCAATTAAGAAAAAAGAGGGGCCTAATGACATTTGCATGGGAGAAGGGGAAAGGCAGAGAAGCCTAAAGCGAGACTTGGAGCAAGTGGAAGATGTCCCTGCCCTGTGGCAGGGGTGGTGGAATGAGATGATCTTTGAGATTCCTCCAAACCCAAACTGTTCTATTATTATGATGGTGAAGTTTTCCTTGTTTGGGTGGCAGACAATGAAACTTCTCCAAAATCTAGGACAGAGTACCCTTAGACATGACAGGGTTCTCAATACTAAGGCAGGATGTGGTATTGTACTAACATGCGCTAGCCTGAAAACTGACCAGTTTATGAAAAGGAAGCTCTTTCTTGCCCTTCTTTTATAGAGCTGATCTCTCCTGTGCAATGCGGTTGGGGATGAGACATGGGCAACAACAGTGACCTGAGTGAAATCCAAAAAGCAAATTGGCAGTGCAGACAGTGGACAATAAATTAGATTTAAAAAAAGTCTTTCAGGTTTAATAACTTGAAATGAACACAGATATGGAAGTTTGAGACAAGAAATACACCAAAAATCTGTCAGTGTTCCAGGGGTGGACTGGAAGAGGTGGGAAGCACAGGTCTGTAAAACGATTTGTATAAAGCCATAATATAACAAATCCATCAGTGCATTATTTTATCAGCGAGATGCCAAGCCAGTATTAGTGTAATTAAACTGGTTGCTGGATAGCAAAACATCGTGGTTTATGTCACTACACAGCAACCTGTTCATTTTTAAGGCACCCCACCCCCTAGCTCCTGTTAGCAGCTTTACATCCTGCCGGGATGCTGTGTGACAGTGACCTGTCCTCGGAATAGCACCTCGCGGTTTGCAGAACTGTGCTGTTTGCAGATAGCATCGATGTTTCGTGCTGCTGCTCCCCACTGACATCACTGCACGGATCCGCCGCGCAGCAAGGTCATGCTGCATTCCACGGCACATTCTGATGGATGGCACGTAGGCACTGTGGAGGGGATGCCGAGCTGGAGCGTTTCTCCGCTGCTCCCCTTGAAAGCCAATTACCTTGCGGATGAGTAACACGGCCGCATGTATCACACACGCACAAAAGGTCAAATACATTGCAGAAAAAAAGCTTAAGGCTTCTGAAAACATCTCTATTTTCCGGGGCTTAGCTGCTGCCAACTATGCCGTGTAGTCTATGGTTGAACCAGCTCCATCCAGAGCCATTAAGAATGAGTCATTTCTGTGTTTTAACCTCTGCCGAAGGCGCAAGGATTGAACAGAAGCAGCGCTAACCCGCAGGCCAAGCCGCAAACACTTCATGGAACCGGCAGCACCAGCACCCGGCAGCCGCCACCTGCTCCGCCCGAGCAGGGGCCGCCCCTCGCGGGCTCACCGCAGGCCCGGTGCGGAGGGGGGGACACCCCGGCCATGTCCTGTCCCGGTCCCCCGGGAGGCAGGCGGTTACAGCCGTTAACGGCCCCGCCCCTCCCACCGCCGTCCCCAAGGGTCCTCAGCCCTCCTCTAGGGACGTTGTGCGTCCTCATCACTGCGCTTCCTGCCAGCCCGGCCTGGCGATTGGCTGAGGCGGGTGGCGTCATCGGAAGTGCTCATTGCGGGGCACGCCCCTGGCTCCGTTCAAACCTGACTGGCGGTAAATTGGGGTGGAGGTGAGGGGAGTGCGGGGTGAGGGGGAGCGAGGGGCTGAGGGGGGAGCGAGGGGCTGAGGGGGGAGCGAGGGGCTGAGGGGGGAGCGAGGGGCTGAGGGGGGAGCGAGGGGCTGAGGGGGGAGCGAGGGGCTGAGGGGAGAGCGAGGGGCTGAGGGGGGAGCGAGGGGGGAGCGGGGCTGAGGGGGGAGCGAGGGGCTGAGGGGGAGCCAGGGGCTGAGGGGGGAGCGGGGCTGAGGGGGGAGCGGGGCTGAGGGGGGAGCGGGGCTGAGGGAGCCGCCGCCGTCGGGGCTCTCCGCGCTGTCACCATTCGTTCTCCCGCCGTTCCCAACACACTGCTCGTTCTAATAAATGCTGTTTCTGAGGAAATAAAAACCTTGTTCGTGTTATAGCCTCTCATCGCCTTGTTTTACCTCGAGTTAGCTGTTCAAGTACCTCCGCTTGAAAGCCCCCGTTCTGTTTTCAGGTGATCTTTTACACATGATAACCTGTAAAGATGCTGAAGTTTAAATGTGGTGCCCGAAATCCAGCAGAGGCTGGACCGATGGAGCCCATCACCAGCCGAATTTCTCGGCTGAATCTGCTCTTCCAGGTAAAGAGTGCTTGGCCTGGGATTAGCTGGGATTAATGCCTGTGTCCAGTGTATCAAAATACAGTATTGTTTGTATTTGTCCTTGAAACTGCACAATTTTCTCTCTCTCCTCTGCTCTCCTCATCTGCCACTTCAGCTTCTTACCATTTAATAACAGTTTGATAACAGTGTATGGTTCTTTGGAGGAAGGGGTAAAAGAAAGGGATAACTAGTTGGAGTTCAAAGTGTGCATCTACTTTGCACAAAGTTTGATGGACAGTTTATATACATAGAATCACAGAACGGTTTGGGTTGAAGGGACCTTACAATCATCCAGTTCCAACTCCCCTGCCATGTGCACCTCACACTAAACCATACCACCCAAGGCTCTGTCCAGCCTGGCCTTGAACACTGCCAGAGATCTGTAATAGTATAGCCTGAAGTGGATTTCCCTGCATGATGATGGAATTGCATTCTGTATCCTGTAATCTGCAGTTTTTCATGGGTGATGTAGCTGAGGGTTTTGCCCTGAGATGGATTTACCTAACCAGCTTCCATTTGATCACTGGAAGATTTGATCAGCAGCTTTTCCTTCTAGAGCTAATTTTGATACTGACTGCTTAAACTATTTATGCCATGAGAAAAACTCACATGGTACAGTGTCAAGGAAGAAGCCAGGGGGATCAGAGCCATGAGTAGGGCATAGATAATTTCTAGAAAGCTGTGATTTGAACTTTAATAATCTTTAAAGGATTGGTTTGTGTACAGGTGAAATACCTGTAGCAGCTATTACAGACAGATATAGTGAGTTGATATATTTACCTCTTCTGCATTGTTTGTCTGATTTCTGAAGTAGTGATTTTTAAATGAATAATATATAATCAGCTCTATACATATGTTATTGATTTGAAGCTTTTCATTGTTGTCTGAGACTCCATCTGCTGTTGCTTCCTTTTTTTTTTTCCAGGGGAAGCCACTCTTTGTAACTCAACAGCAGATGTCTCCTCTCTCCCGGGAAGGCATCCTTGATTCCTTATTCGTCCTTTTTGAAGAATGCAGAAACCCTGCTTTAATGAAAATTAAACACATTGGCAACTTTGTCAAGAAGTGTAAGTTTGTTTAGACTAATTGTCAGGTGCCATTTTAAAAGATAGTTCTTAATGTTTAAATCATACTTTAGTTGCTTTGAGTCATTAATGATTGTAACCCAGGTCTTTCAGCATCTGACTTTTTGTGGGCAGACTCAGTATGTGAAGGGGATCTTGGCAATCTCAGTGGAGTTTTGATCAGGTCCAAAAAGCTTTTAAAGTGTGGTGACTCGAATATGTGTCCTTCTTACTCTGCTATATACTAGGGGTTGACTGTATACTAGGATTGAGGGGTCCTTTCTTTGAAAGTGTCTATTACATTTAGCAGAGCTCTAAGTGCACACAATAGAAGGATGTCAGGAGTCCAGAGTAGGACAGTGACTAGAGGTATGAGGGAAAAAAGTTTTAGAAAGGAACTTGGTAATTATTAGCTCTTTCAGCCTGTTGTAGCCTTTGGATTCCATTTGTTATCCGAATTTTGCATGTGTAACTTGTAAATAGTGATTCTGTAAATCTGAAGCAGTATTGTAAATAGTGCTTCAGGGATACAATACTGGTGGTGTAAATATTCTACTGATAATGTGCTCAAATTCTTTCTGTGGGAAAGAGAAAAATTCATCATTTTTTCTATTAAGATATACTAGAAAGCTATTTGGTTTCAAGTAACTTTTCATGCCCTTTATGATAGTTCCATCCAATAGTTTCTAGATATTATTAGCAGAGAGTAATTTTCTGCTAGTCTGAAGAATTTTTAGAGCAATATCCTGTGAGCAGTTGGTTATCACACTGCCGTTTGAAACTAGTCCATGGAAAACTCGATGTCTCCGGTTATTTGTTAGAAAATAGACTAGTGCCTCCCACAGGCAGAGGGGGAAACCCTGCCACTTGACTCCGAGAACTCTGCTGGGTAAAGCCCTCCTATTTAGAGGTTAGACGTTGTATTGGTAAAGGAGAGTTGGAAAGAAATTAGAAACAAAAGAGACTATGAACCTATAATATTATGAATGGGGCAGAATTATGGTTGCTATGGGAACTCTCTTAACATTTCCTGATTCTTTTGTATGAGCCATATTTCAGTCTTAACTATGCATTAATGCAGTCTTTTTCTAGTTCTTATACATACTGTTGTGGTTTTGTTTTCTTTTTCTAAGATGCACATTTTGGAATGATTTCACATTTCTTGAGAGTGGAACTAAAAGTTGTTGGTTTTGTTTTTGTGGGTTTTTTTTTAATTCCCCAGTTTTGGTGGTGTGTTTGTTACGAAATGCCAGTTGGCCAAAGTAAAAATAAGTGTTTTATTTTTCTAGATGCAGAGACAATAGCTGAATTGAGGGAACTGCAACCTAGTGTGAAGGATTTTGAAGTGAAGAGTGTGGTTGGCTGTGGTCACTTTGCAGACGTAAAAGTAGTAAGAGAGAAAGCTACTGGTGATGTGTATGCTATGAAGGTGATGAGCAAGGAGTCCTTGTTGGCACAGGAGCACGTATGTATATTTTTCTGTTATGAGAGTAGAACAATAAAGTACACTTTGAACATTCTCTTTTTGTCACTACTATTAGAATTAAGTTAAAAGTGTGTCTTGGGATGGATCATCCTGCATTTCAGTGAAGTAATATAATTCTGTGCAGTTTTGCTGTATTAAAAAGCTATTGCCATGGACTTGAATCTATTGGGTGAGGTGCTATCCAACCCCAAAAATGGCCCTTGTCTTAAAGAACTTCCTAATTGTAAGGCAAGAAAAAACGGAGAAAATATTGGATCAGTATTGATCAGCTTGTTGATGGTTTGAATTTTCAGGCAATGTGTTCATTAAGTTTTTTGTTCTAAAGACCGACATAGAATGTCAGGAGTGGGTGTGAAGGCAAACTGTGGTGACTGGATTTTTATGGAGAGCCTCTCACTAGCTTGAGAAATGTGTTACTTGAGAACTTAAAAAAGGGATAATGGAGGTTGTGATCATAGTTTGGTGAGAAATAGAAGTTAATCTTTCACTGACATGAGTTGACAAGTAGGACAGAGATACTCCATGAAAGACCTTGTGAATTTATACAGCAGTATCTGCATCAGTTGTTCCCAATACATGATGCAGTTAGGTTGCTCCTGAGATTCCATAGCCTTGTTTGTGGCCTTCAGAAATTAAGATAAACTAAAATTGCTCTTGCTATGGCATAGGCTGACAGGAAGCAAAGTATGATACTACCCTCAATATGAGACTTGCTCAGTCTTGTTGAGTGTGGGTGAGTGAAATAGGGAATGTTGATCTAAATGAATGTGCAGTATCTCTGGTAATAAAATTAATTCCTTGTTCTGCCTGTGCATCTGAATAATTAAATAGCTGCTAGAGGATGATTTCAAGGAAGCCTTGTATTTTAATACTTTATAATGAATTTATTGCTGAGTTAGCTGTGAAACGCTACCCTGTAATTGCTCTAGTTTATTCTTGTCTGATTGTTTTGAGATCAGGTTTTTTTTTATTAGGGCCAGGCCAGATGAGGTCAACCAGTTGCATCCGAAACTGGTATGTTTCACCAGTTTGAAAGGGAAGCTGGCCTTTGTTGCAGGACTACTCAGTTGAAAGCAAGCTAGACAACAGAATTTGGAAGGAGAACAGAAAACACAAAACACAGGAGTAAAATTACCTTTTAAAGGTGCACATTACAAGGGAAAAGCTTTTAATAATTTCAGTGCAATTTTTTTTTTATGTGTGCCTTTGGCACAGACTCAAATTTTTCTAAACCAAGGAGATTCTAATGTATTCTAACTCATTTTTATAATGTTCTAACTGTTATAATTTCCTTTTCTTGTAGATGTCTTTTTTTGAAGAAGAACGCAGTATATTATCTCAGAGCACCAGCCCATGGATTCCACAGTTACAATATGCATTTCAAGACAAGAAGAGTCTCTACTTGGTAATGTCTAGTCTTTGTTTCTTTTCTCCTCTGATAAACATCTTTACTATTCTGTAAGTTTTCCCACATTACTTGCCACTGGTTGATATGTGTCCAATGTAATACGGAGAAGTTGAACAGAATATCTTTTCTATATATGAACTATATCTGTTCCTTTAAAATTTTATGTAGGTTATGGAGTATCAGCCTGGAGGGGACTTGCTGTCACTCTTAAACCGATATGAGGACCAACTAGATGAGAGTATGGTGCAGTTTTATCTTGCAGAGTTGGTTTTAGCCATTCACAGTGTCCATCAGATGGGTTATGTACACCGGTAGGTAAAGATTGCTTTGCATTGTGCATAATATGTGATCAGTATAATTCCATAAAACAGTGTTATGGAATGATGCATTCTTAGTTGGATTATATATATATATATATATATTCTATCCTCTTTCAGGTCAGTATTTCACATGCTTTATCAGAAGGGAAAATTAGAAAATTAATCATATTCCAACTCTAATTGTAGCTAAAGGCATTAACTTTGATGTAAAGTTCAAACTAACATCAAGAAAGCATTGTTACATATATTTTTGTGAGGCTTAGGAGAAAGAAGTCTTAATATTGCACTATAAAAAATTAAAATCTTTTCCAGAGATTGTTGCACCAATATTTTGGCAACAAATATTTTTGGGAAATTAATGTTACTGTTAAAACTTCTGGTGTGTGATTGGTGAGCAGGGCAGTAAAGGATCTCGGAGCAGTTAAATGTCACAGAGTTTTCTAAAGATCATCTCTAGGCTTGCAGGCTGTTACTGTATGTATTTTTATATCTTACTGATGTTTAATAAATTTATTCCATTCTGAAGCTTTGGAAATGTGAAGTATTTATGTTATGAAGTATTTATGCTGCACTTAGAGCATAGGCTGTGACCTTCTAATGCGATGGATATGAAAGATGTGTAGAATAAGTTGTGAAGAAATTTGGGATGAAAGCTACATAATATGTCACTGTAACTCAGTTAAAATGTAATCAGGGTGCAAACACCTTCTCTTTCCATTGTCTGTCAATAATTATTAACTTTCTGTGGCATAAGTGAGAACTTTACTACTTTCATATTTGCTTGGAAACAGAACAACAGTTGGAAATAAGACTCCCACTTGTTAATGTTTTATGCAACTGAGCACATGGCTGAGTGCAGCTGAATAGGGTTATCCTGTTATCTAGATATGACAGCTGGGAATGGTATGGAAAGGTACTGATTGCTTTCTTCTTGCTTACAGAGATATCAAACCAGAGAATGTTCTCATTGATCGAACAGGGCACATTAAGCTGGTGGACTTTGGGTCAGCTGCCAAAATGACAGCAAACAAAATGGTAATAATGTGGTTGGAAGCTTTGCCTATGGGTTGGTTAGTCCAGTCAAAAAAGGAAAACTAACATTTTATCTGTTCCTTGATTATACCAGGTTCTTCTGCCTTTCTTGTCCAATATGGAATCTATTCATAATGATATATTTCTATTTATGAATGGTTTTTCAAACATGAACTCAGGTATCTTTTGCAGCTCTCAGTAGATCTATATTTGCTTCCTACCATTTTAATACACTTACTTGTAAAGGCAGCTCTACTTTCTCATGGTGCTACACTGCATTACATTCTTCTAGGGATCCTTACAACTGTTCAGTGCTGTGTTTAAAGGAGGACATGGATTTATAATTGTTCATTATTGGACTGAACCCCTGTTGTTGTAACTAAGGTGGAACAGTTTTGAAGACTCGGGAGCTCTTGATTGAAATGAGTCACATTTCAACGTTCCCGGCTTTGCTCACCAGAAAGCACTCTATTCAAAGCTGTGAATCCGTTGAAGTTTTTTATAAGTTGCTTGTAAATTTAGGTAACTGCATACAAATTCGAGTGATAATTTGAAATTAAAATCTATCTAAGCGAGAACATGAAGTCCTACACCACATTCCTGTCTTGGTTTACAACTTTTTTTTGGTAGCATTTTCTTAGTATTGCAAATCTTAATATTTTGTTTTCCCTATTTCCTTTGCCTCTTCAGTACTTCATTGCATTGTCTTTTTCTTTTCATTTTTTTCTTCACATTATCATTTCAGTTATCTCAAGGTTTTTGTGTTAGTCTGCCTGCTTCTTTGTTTCAGTTTTTCATACCACTGCAAAAATGACTGCAGTTTTGGCTCCTGAATTATTTTTTCTAAGCACTCCAGAAATTTAAATACTAGTACTTCGCTGCCAATGAACACAAAGTAAAAGGTAGAGATGCCACAGAATGCAATGAGGGCAGGGAATATTTATATCTAAATTTGACCATTTTTGATACTTTGGCTCTGATGTCCCTGTTTGTACTAGTTGAAGCAGTAGTGCTAGAGTGTGTATACTGCTTAAAACATTAGTTTAGTAATTCTGTGGTTTTTAGAATGCTGTTTTTCTCCTTTAGCTGTTTGTACTTGCTAGTAACAGTTAGCTCTGATAATCTGACTCTTTTTACATCAAATAGCTTGCTTTCTGTTTGTTTACCAGCAGTTTCCTTAACCTTACACTTTTTTTGCTTAACAGCCTTGCTTAAATTTACTTACTTAAAATTCACTTAGAGGCCTGAAAATTGTGTCTTGTTTGAAAAAAGCAAATAAAAAAGATTTGTTTTATTATGAAGATTACAATGCACAGACAGTGCTATAAGTTCACTTGGTGTATCTTTGCATTTAGGTAAATGCCAAGCTACCTGTTGGCACTCCTGACTACATGGCACCAGAAATGCTAACAGGATTGAATGGGGATGGCAAAGCTTCATACGGTCTGGAATGCGACTGGTGGTCCCTGGGAGTCATTGCATATGAAATGATTTACGGGAGATCCCCCTTCACTGAAGGGACTTCAGCAAAAACCTTCAATAACATCATGAACTTCCAGGTAGGGAAAACTCCTTCCATGTTCTTGAGTAAAAAGGCTGTAACTAAATACTGTGGTTTTACAGTTGAGATAAAAAGCTTATGGATGTCTCTTACTTTGTCAAGTTCATAGAATATTCAGTCTGTATGCTTTATATTGTTTTTACATGTCTCTGTATTGTATGTCAAATGATTTTTGCTAACAGGTGTCATGAATTGCAAAGTTTTAACTGTCCTCTTAGGCAACTATAATTGTAACATGTGCAAAATAGTCTGAAAAAGGGATCAGAAGGATTAATTATGTATTCAGAAAATTTCTAATCTTACAAAGTGTTTCAGGGTAGTAAAGAGGCTATGAAGAGCTGCAGAAAGACTTGAGGATATTGACTGTCTGCATGATTAAAACATCATATGATATTTAGTTTAAATAAGTTTAAATGAATGTATATGAATGGAAAAGTATCCCAACTGTACCCAGTGGTGGGCTCAAGAACAGTATCTTGATTTTATAATTATGCAAATGTTAGTTTAGTTCTTAGTAACAGTCCAAAAAGCAGCACATAGAATGGTAGGAGGTAGCAGGAAAGAAAAAGGAAATAAAAAATCATGTGTAGCTTGAAGGAAGTCAACAAAGAGTGGTTGCCTATGATCTCTTCTAATATAGGAATTAGGGGCATCAAATGAAAGTAGGCAGCAATAACTGCTACAAACAGAAAAGGAAACTTCATATAGTACATTCTTATGCTGAGGAGCTCTTTGCTGTAAGTTTGCAGCTGCTGAATATTTATATGTGTTGAAAAAGTGACTAGAAAAAATCATAGAAGAATCTGTTGAGATCTGGCAATAGAATCATAGAATCCCAACCTGGTTTAGGTTGGAAGGGATCTTAAAGTTCATCCAGTTCCAGCCACCTGCCATGGGCAGGGACACCTTCCACTAGATCAGGTTGCTCCAAGCCCTGTCTAGCCTTGTCCTTGAACAGTTACAGGGGTGGAACACAAAGACCTCCCTGGTTCGGAAAAGCCTAAGCCACAAATCCAAGGGAGTTTGGGAGAATTTTCTGGAAAAGTGTCTTGTTTTCCTCTTCCATTTGTGTATGTCTTGGCCATTTTCAGCATAAGATGATGACCTGGGA
This sequence comes from Melopsittacus undulatus, assembly GCF_012275295.1. Classification (NCBI taxonomy): domain Eukaryota; kingdom Metazoa; phylum Chordata; class Aves; order Psittaciformes; family Psittaculidae; genus Melopsittacus; species Melopsittacus undulatus. The sequence continues at coordinate 11,780,921 of NC_047538.1, read as the reverse complement.
CTGCCATTTGTCTGATTAGGAATGGTTGTTCCTGTGTTATCTTTGCGGCAGTAAATACATATAAAAGCCTAACTGAAAAAAAATGCCCAATACTTTAATTTGTATGCTGTAAATATTTACCCACTCTGCCTGACATAGCATAATGAAAATTTTACTGTTGTGGGACTCTTTTCCTACTGAGCAGGAACCCTTTTCTTTCTTTCTTTCTTTGCAGAGATTTTTGAAGTTCCCAGAGGATGTGAAAGTTAGTAGTGAATTTCTTGATCTGGTCCAGAGCCTGCTCTGTGGGCAGAAGGAAAGGCTGGGTTATGAGGGACTCTGCTGCCATCCATTTTTTAATAAAATTGACTGGAACAGCATCCGTAACTGTAAGTAGAATAACACTGCATTTATAAACAATTCCTGTTGCTTTGGGTAACGTGAGTGTTTGTACAATGCGAATATTTAGGTGTGCTTGATCTGAATTGTTATTCATAATGAAACAGGGCTGTGTCCTGGAGCAGGTGTTTTTAACAAAACAATTCATTTTGGTTTCTGGATAGGATATGTTATCTCTCAGATAAAAATTGCAGGGTAAGATGAAGTTTAATACACTTCCATATGAATTTCTGATGCAATTGCCGTATTACTGCAAGCACTAGACTAGAAAATTGAAATGGTCCTTTCCATGTCCTTCCTTGGATTAAAATGCATCAGTATGTTCTTTCAGGCCTTTTCCACCTCAGTTTACTTAATTTTGGCTTAATCTCATTATTTTTTGTTGAATCTTCAGTTTTCTCTTTCAATGCTTGTGGTTCAACATCATTTGAGTTGTTATTTGTTTTGTGTGTTTTGTTGGGTGTTAGCTCCTATAGGTGGTGATATGTCAGTGGTCATTCTATAGGGACACTGGAGTTTTTTCTCAAGCTTAATTTGTCAAATAGATGACTCATTTTTATTGACAAAAAACCATTAATTCCACTAGGAATAGAATAAAACCACTGAAGCAGATAATTTTCTCCGCACTATGGAAGCACTGGAATTCAGTATTTGGAAGTACTGAGGCACCAGCATCATGGCAAAAGCAAGTCTTCCACAGATTGTCAATGAACAATGTATGAGAACCTGAGTGGTGCTGGATAGTATTTGAGATTATTTGGACTGTAAGGTTATCTGGGCAGGGAACATGTCTGTGTTATATTCTTTATCCAGTATGCCGTAAGAGCAATGACTGCGCCATTTTCATGATAAATTGCTAAGCCGATGCTTCTACTTTTGATGACTATCTCAGCACTTCAGCTGTCAGCTCCACAGAATATTTACTCACTTTTCTGTTGATTCATTAATTTTGAACTTGTGGAGCTGCTCTTCTGTTAAATTCCGTTGTTTCTGCCCTTTGAGAGGCATTGAGGCTTGAATCTTTTCCATCATTTTATCATACATTTCCCAGACTTCAGCTCTTTCTGCCTTCTTTCCCCAGAGCCCTGCCTGAGCCACCAGTTTCCATTTCTGAAACTTTTGCTTGGCATTTGTATCATATTATCTCAGACATGGAAAAAAAATAGCATGTGAGCATGAGTTGTGGTGTTTCCTTGGCAATTGTCTGTCCAGTATTCACACAACTGCATAAGTTAATGGGGTGTTTTGTCATTTCATGTGGCAGCAGTGATACTGATGGAAAGCTGTCTGGCAGCTCTGATGTCATTACAATGTTGAAAGAAATCATTTGGGATTTAAAAATCCCCTTTCTGTCTGGAGCTGGCCAGTGGATTGCATCATTCCCTGTAATATCCGGACCTACCTACTGTGAAGATTCATGTAGTTTTGACCCCTGACTTCGTTGTTATGTCTCATACTTCATAAAACTCTACTGTATCTAGCACAAAACACAGCAGTCTTCTATCTCTTAGCAGCAGATTCAATGTATCTCCTATTGCTTTGCTCTCTGCAGTGGTTCTCCATTTGCTGGTTTATTCAGAGCACTGTCACTGTCATCCTGTTCAAAACCATTGTTGGGTTTGACCCAGGCTTTCTAAAAGCTAAAGGTTTCTTTCTTATCTTGACCTCTGCTAGTGGTGTTTAACTGGAGCAGTGGCAGCCTAAGAAGATAAGGAAACTTGTGAGTTCTGGAAAAGGTCACAGGATTTAGATTTACATTAAAGAATCTCACTCCTTGAAGTTAACCTGGTCAAAGTTTTGGGTATGGCATGGACTTGGGGATCTGAAAGTTCTTTTCTGACTTGTGATTGCTAAATAAATTCTGCATCAGCACAATCAGACTTTCTTCTGGTCTATAAAAGTAATGATGTTATTTCTATTACAGACTGAGAAAGGCAGGGAAAAAATTGGTACCCTTGCCTTGCAGGTATTCAAATTGTCATGCTGGGAGCTCCAGGATAACAGTTCTTAATGCACCGATTTTGGTTAAGAAGGTGTCATTAAGAGGCTTTTCAGTGTTACATTTTGTTGTTATGGTAACCTATGAAACACTTGACTTTTCAGTAGCCCCCTTCCCAAAAGGTAGTTGCCTCTAAAAAAGCTCCCAGCTTCCTTGGTTGAAGTAGCATGTATCTGTAGAGGCACCTCTTCAATTACAAAAATAAAATCTAACCGTTAAACATAAGGTCAGGTTTAACTGAATCTGTGTCAACAGCTAATCTTCCCCTACCTTGGAGTATTGTACTGAAACTTATTTATAGATTCTCCTCTCTGCATTTGTTGTTTTCTGCTATTCAATGACTTCTAAAGCTTATAAAAAAACCAAACCAGACACCACCACCTCCCTAAAAAAAAAGAGAAAAAAACTTTGGAGAGGTTGTGTTGATTTACTTGACAGAATTTTCTGACAATGGGATGGAATATATCTACCTAGAGTAAACATATTTATGTCTGTGTTTCAGCTACATGATCAGCATTTTAACTGGAAAGTTGATAACAGAACTTTGAGTACTTGCTAAGTATCTAAAGCTGGAGGTAGAGAATAGGGGAATGACGTACTTGAGTTCTGAGTGAAAAGGTTGCATTGTATATAATTTGGGTACTTTTTTAATCACCTTTGTTGTTTAAAATCCATAAATTCCATCAGCTGTTTAATTTGGAACCAAAAATCTGCCTGCTGAGAGGTGGTCAGAAGACTTTTATTGTCATCTAAGCAGTATATACATATAGCAAAAAGAACCTTCATTTTAAGAACTGTTTTGTAACTGCAGTCCAAAAGGTCTTGAAAATGGAATGGCGTATTTGGACTTGCATGAGGGAACTATGTATATGAGGAAAAAAAAGAACGAATGTCTTGTGCAAACAGAAGAACTTGAGAAAGTGTTGAAGACTGATTGTTAGGGCATATGTTCTGCTATTAAACAGGTAGGAACACAAATCTCATTGTTTGTAAGTCCAGGATTCTTCCTTATCCTCAGGAACCCAGAGTTGTCATTCATGGTTAAACACTGTGATGTTTCATTTAAATGAAAATGTGTTGACTTGTTTCTATAAGTGGAGATCACTTTCGTGCCAGCTTGAAGATCGCTTTTATGTATATGCTGGATCATCATCTTGACAGAACAGTAAAGATGTTAAGATAATATTATATATATTGGTTACAACCAGTATAATGCCTTTTTATTTATGTATTTATTTATTTATTTTTATTTTAAGTGGTCTTAGAGAAAACATCCTTGAATTACTTTTTATTTCCCATTTCTTCCATAACACATTACTCACATAGGCCTCTTAAAGCCTGATGAAGGGTAATGCCTAACCTATTGCGTGGATACTTTCCTCAGAAGGCATATATAGATCACCTTGCAGATCAAGAAAAGACACATTTTTATTCTTCAGAAACGTTGTGTATTTCCTTTCAGTTTCCTATTTCAGTCTTTCAGTGTCCCTGGGGAAATGCAGTATCTCTTTTCTGAATTTGCATGAAAATATTTTGAAAGGATGGAGAGACCTGATTAAGGCAATGTTCCTTGAACTACTCATAAATACGTACCCTCAAAACCAAAAGCAGCTTCTTTTTCATACAGACATTTTCTCTAATCCTAATGATAAACCAGTTACAGAACTGCAGTGCATGTGTGCTGGAGTTTGCTGCTTTCTTTTTTCTCTTAAACTTAGCAACCTACAACACCCCCTTTTCCTCTGAAAGTCATTCTTTGGAACAGATGGAAGAGGGTTACATCCTTCCACAAGTGGGGAGGTATCTAGGCAAGCAATGGGCTTTTTTAAAACATGCAGTTCTCTACAAGATACTTTAAATGGTAAATAGAACATATATGTTTGTTTGTAACATCGGAAACAAAAGGAAGTCTTTATACCCAACCAGTTTGTATGAATAGAAGCATCAGGTTTACTGTCTTTTTGAGTAATCATTTTGCCTCCTCTTTGGGAGGGGGTGAGCCTGGAAAACATGCAGATTTTTCACCTTGTCGGATGGGATGGCATGGTTTTAACATTTAGTTCAGGGTTTTAACATTTAGAGGCTTGTCTTGACCTCTCCTAAAGGATTCTTCCCTTTAAAGAAGTAACTGGTAAGCATGTCAGTGTATTTCCATTCACCAATCTGCATCTTGATCTGAAAATAATATAGCTGTGTGACAGTTCTTTGATTTTAAGCAAGAAATAATAATTTAACTAGATACCATGACACCCATGTTTGAAAAAACAATTACTTCTCTGTTTTAGCTAGTTTTTTTACAAGACTACTGTTTATTCTGTAGATATTTTGAACATTAGACAAAGGACTCCCTAGTCGTAGGAATAAAGGAATATAAAGAAGCTACCAAATTAAAAAACCCCAGAGTGGATCTAGCTTTTTTTCTTTGAAGAAATTCCCTCTTACTCCTAAGTGAGTCTTTTTCCAGGGTCCTAGAACTTCTGAAGAAGTTCTCCTTCTCAGTTACCGTTGGCAGTTCAGAACTACTTAACATCTAGAGGTATTTCTGTTGAATGACTGCTTTTTAGAAGTTTTCTTTTTAGTTGCTACTGTTTCTTGGTACAACTGTTGTAACAAGGTTATGCTGCAAAGTTGCAGAGTTTTTGGACTGTTAGTCATGGATTTACAGGGAATGCAAACTCGAGGGCAAATGATTTTTCAGTATTTTTCAATCCAATATTCACAATTTCTCCACTGTTCACATAGTTTATTGAACATTAGAAGAAACTGTGGTGTTAAACATTGTGCTTTGTAAACTAAGTTCCTGCCAGCCCCAAAGGTTTGCTCTGTCTCTGATTCAGTTTTATCTTTGTGTATCCACTGTTCTTCTATTGAATGCCTTTCCTCTTTGTATGTGCATGCTGATCTTAGGCATATTTATGTTATATTTTCTTTTATGCGTATGGCTTGACTAGGAATTCTTATTGTTGATAAGGGGAAAGTCTTTATTTTTCATTGCAAGGACTTGGAGATGACTTTTAAGATCATCTTAGCTAATTTCTGGTGAGAAGTAAGGCACTAGATCTCTCTTTCAAAGATGAAGTTATCTGTCAGGATCTGAGCAGTATATAACCTGATGTTAGACCATTCTAAGAAGGCAGTTAAGTTGCACTTTGCTACCTCTTTAAGAAAGATTCTAGACTTCCCCAGACAAAGTGAAGAGATTTTGCTGTTTTCTCTATTACTTCACTTCACAGACAGTATCTTCACAGTCTTCATAGCCAATGTACACCCCCCCCCCCCCAGTAACCCCTTCCTCCAAGAGGATAGGCAAAGTTCTTTCAGCAGAGGTCCTAAACTAAAAAATAATTCCCAAACTTCTCCTTCTCTGCTATGAATTAACTATAACTTGGGTTTATATTTACATTGAAGATGATATACTTACTGACTGGTTTCTGTTGCTTCTCTGGTTTTAATCAGGAAGAGCATATAAAAGAGTGGCTGGATGCTATCCTGACATTAAGTGAATTTAAAAAAAACCCCACAGATACTAATAAACAATCTGTGTTCCAAAATCATGTTTACAGTACAGAAATGTCAGCTTTATATTGGATCTAAATTTATATTATAACCAATAAACCAGCAGAAATTAATAAATTAATGCTATTGACAGAAAATGGAAATGTTCTGGAGCCAGTCAGTAAAACTGCTTACTCCAGAACCTATTTAATTTGTGTATTTTCCCCATTTATCTCATTCTAATGTACTTGGAACTGCTGTACGTGAGCAGCATCCTATCTGCTTCATGGAATTTCTTCTCAGTTCCTTGCTTTGGAGCCGCGTCAGAATGGCTCCTTGGGGAGCTGCTTACAAAGCCTGCATGTGCACTTGTGATTTACCAGTTTATACAGACAGATTCCTTATTTTTGGGGGCTGTTAATGCTGGTTTGGTGGGTAGTTGAAGCATGCATTTGTTTAGAGAACGAAGAGTTAAAAAGCGGGCTGGGAAAGGCTTTGGCAACCTAGAGGGAGCCAGCAAGCTCCAGCCCTGACTCATTCTGCCCTGTCAGTCAGATAAGCCTCAGCATCTGTCACGACTGCAGGCAGGTAGGGTTAAACTCTGAGCATGCAGAGAGTGAGGAGCAGGGAGCCTGCACTGCAGGGGTTGTAATGTTTGTTCCCGGTTCCTCAATTCTCATCAGCCCTTCAGCTACAGTAGATCTATACTGGAGCCATGGTAACGGTTTTAGCACACTACACTTCCATCAGCTTGTGACAATGGGCTGTGTTCTAGTTGCTGACTGAAGAGCTGTCTCCTTTATAGAGTAAAGAAGAGATTAGTAGATTTGCAGTGAGAGAGGACCCGAGTGATGAAATAACTTAAAAAAACCCAAAACCAGCCCTTTTAGAAAATGTGATTTAATGAGGCAGGAATTGCACAGCAGGTTTTTGCATTCATTCCTTTCACACACATAGCCGAGCCAGCAGGTAGCTTGGGTGCTGCACATCATTGAGAAGAACTTGTTCTTTTGTTCTGCTGGTTAATTAAACTGAAGCAAACATGAGAAAACCAGGTGAAATGAAACAACTGCTTAACAAGTTAAATGGTATCGATTTAGAAATTATAGTAAGAAATACATTCCTGCTATTTATACCCCTCTTCAGAGCTGATTGTATCGGAGCCAGACTGCAGTGGTGTCCTGACAAGAGTTCCAGATCTTTAGCAAGCTGTATAGAGAAATAAAATCTCACAGATATTTCTTCCCTTCCTAAAGACCAATTAGTTTCTGGTAGCTGTAGTTTATTAGAATTGTCCAGGAGAAAGACCAGTTTGCTGTTGATTAGAAGCTTATGCTGGGAGGATTCTTGGTAGTATTAAAGGTTAAAGGTATCCCTTAGCTGACTAGCAAAGGATCAGGCTATGTTCTCATGTAGTGTCACTAATTGCATAGGTTGGAGACGATTTCTATATGAATCAGAACGGGATTACTTTCAGCTATATCACAGTACTGATTTTCTTAGCCTGATGATTTGATTTGATTCCATGTATGTGTTTAAAAAACCAAAACCTAATCTGAAAAAAACTCACCCCAAACCCAACAATCTCAAATCCCCATCCTAAACCCCAGTTTAATCAGTGTGGGAGACACTCTGCCTGCAGAGTGGTAGCCATGTTGGTAGATTAAGGGTTAATCTCTTGTTGCTGTAATACATTGGAGAGCAGCAGCTCAGTCTGCTTGTGTTAGCAAGATTAAAAGCAGGAGCTGCAGTGCCATTGCGAGCACTGAATGAGTGGGACTGTTGCAGAGTGAACTGTAGCTGAATTTTGTCTTTTCTTCTTGCTTTTTTTCACCAGCTCCTCCCCCCTTCGTTCCTACTCTCAAGTCTGATGATGACACCTCAAATTTTGATGAACCAGAGAAGAATTCGCGGGTTTTATCCTCTACGCGCCAGTTGAACCCAGCAGGTTTCTCGGGTGAAGATCTGCCGTTTGTGGGGTTTTCATTCATCAAGGCATTGGGGATCCTCAAATCAGAGTAAGTAGGAATTATTGCTTAGGTAGATTGCTTAGGACCGTTGGAAAAAATGTGAAGGTTTGTTACAGTGGGGATGGTGTGTGTGAGGAAAAGCTGTTTTAACTGGCCTGTACTCTGCTGTAGGGAAGCTGCCAGATTCTGGCTGGATCTGTTGCTACTGTGGCTTGTGCCTGTCCTACTGTTTTGTGATTATTTCTGGGATGAGGGGGAGGGAATGGAATGGAAAGATTGATTCTAAACCAGTTACTGTTAAAATTGTTCAAATACTTTCAGTCAGTTATTGCTGTTAACCAGAGAGCAGTAGGTGATTGCATTTCTGATATTGCAGATCCCTGAAAGAATGAGAATACTGAGGAGTTCAGAGATGGAAAAGGGGGTGTGTGTTATTTTATTGGGTCAGAGAGTGGGCACCAAGTGCTGGGGATGTATAAGGCTGAATCAGTGATCCACAGAAATGGAGCTCCTCTAATCTGGGAATGTGCAGTGATGGGTCAGTGAAGAAGAGAAGGATCTTCATGGCAGCTGACTGTGTGCTGTTAGGTCAAGTTAAATATGAATACTGGATGTTGCTGTATTTTGTGTTAAGACAGTGGAGATTTAGATGGAGTATGCAGGGTATGTGTCTGTGGAGGGAGGTAAAGATCTAGAAAAAGTGGATTTCAGTTGAAAGAATACATGCTTTCTGAGAGAATGCAGTCGGAGAAAAAGAAGATTATAAATAGTGTGGTATAAACCATTTGGTGTTGTGGGTGGTTAGTTTCTTATGACAGAGCTCTTGAAAAAGTATTAGTACAGTAGGTTGAGTTACGAAGTCCTTCCATCAGTATCATGAGGCCTCTCAGGAATGCAATGGCTTTAGCTGGGTTAGTGACTCAATGCACTCCAAGGTGCTGTGTTTTTGTGCCAGCCATCGTTCACTGCTGCTCATTAGTTCCCTTCAGGGACTTCGTTGTCAATCTGCCTTAATCAAGTTTTCATGTTTTTGTCATATTGGTTGTGATAGTTGCTCTGTGGTAAGTGTGTAACCAAATCTGGTGATACTGTTGACATCTTTGATCTTGCCCACACTATGAATCAAGGTTATGTGCTGGTTATGCCAATAATAAAAAGGGAATCTTTGACTGTCTCTCCTCAGCAGAGTTGCTTTGATGACAAAAGAGGAAGGAAGGGAGAGGAAATAAAACCCCTTCAAAGTATTCTTTTACTTATCTAATTATCAAATTATTATCTAATATTGAAATGATCTAATATTGTCAGCAGAATTAGGAAAATGGAATGTTTTATTTGTAGATCCTGGGGTTAAAAATCTATTGATTTAGAAGTGAAATAACTTACGGCATTACGTTTTCTGCCTGGGAGCTGCAATCCATCTATCAAACCTACATGACCATTCACGTAACAGTCAGAAGAGGCTCAACAGTGACCATATATATATATGGTAAAAATGTGTATGTAATTAGTCCCAGGACTAGAACTGATGAGGAGGTGAGGTAAAGTCCCAGGATCAGTGGTGTAACTATGCTGGAGGTTGAAGGCTGAAAAGTAATGCAGATGTAGCAGGTGGATTAATGTGTTTCTTTGTGGACCTCGTACTGAAAATGACTATTGAACTTACATTTGAATTCTGGTAATCGATGAGAAGAGGTACAGCAAACAAATAGAGATTAATGTGCTCTGGAGAAATTTTGACTGAAGTAAAATCTCTGCTTGGTGTGGCCTGTTTTCTCCTGAGCTGGAACAGAAAGACATCATGTACTTCATTTTCCCCAGAATAAATTTTAATAGAAGTAGATCTCAGTTTCTTTTTTTTTCTTTTTTTTCTTTCCTTTTTTTTGAATAAGTTGTTTATAAATGCACTTTGATTTATTTTTTTTTTCAGTAAATACTTGCATTTTCTTCTAAGAAGGTGACTTAAATATAGCAAAGAGTGTATGGAGACTCAAAAATATCTGTATTTAAATAATGTGGTGACCAGTTTCTTCTCAATATCACTGCAACACTGGTTCATACAGCTCACTTCTTACTTATAATATGTTGTGTGTTGTATGTTTTGCTTGAGGAAATAAAGTACTGTTTCTGTCCACACTAGTTTGAATATCAAATTCTGGATGGGAAAGAGAACTGTACATGAGGGGTAGGCTTATCTGTTGCAAGCCTTGGGATGTCTTCTCTGCAAGGTCCTAAGTCATAGTTTATCAGCCCATAATTTTTCTTAAAATCTTTCCTCTAAAAGTCTAACCCTTATTTTGCTAAGTGCTGCAGATCTGTTTTCCTGTGTCTGCAGCATGTTAGCTCTAATGCCTCTACTGCTGCTCCTAGTCAGGCTGGGCAACTGCAGAGTGCCATTAACAAGGTCTTTGAAACTTTCCTTGCTTTTAATGTGAGGGCTGTCCAGCTATGAAGTTTAGAGTTATCCTGTTGTCTTTGTTCACTGGACAGTAAGAAGCTGTAGCTGAGCTTGGAATTTCAAATGCTTCAGAGAAACAGCAGTTAAAAAAAATGGACAAAAGGATAAAAGAAGTTCTCTTTTTCAGTCTCCTCTTCCTCCTAACCACTTCTGGTTAGAAGGGTTCACTGAAATCACTTTGACTTGTTGTCAGAAATCATGTAGTCAATATGTAGTTTAGAAGGGTCCACTGAATGAAAATGTTCTATATATTGCCCCATACCATGAGTTTAGGGAAGAATTTGTGACCCTGTAAAAAACGTAAGATTGAACAAAAGAGCAAAAGGCACAACAATAATGTGTGGTAGGAAGCAGTCAGGAGAAATCAAGGGCATTGCTTATGTCATAGGTTCTTGTACTAGCCAAGTGTTTGTTAATCACCTATACGATTCTAAGAACTGGGATCAAGCTGCAGAAAAGGAACAGCTAACTTCTTCCATCATGGCCTCTAAATTCTTGATATGGGGGAGAGCTGACTGTCTGACTGCAAATCTGGCTGCTGGTTTGGCTGCGAGTGTGGGACTGTGACAAGATAACAGGCAACTGAGAGTTTAATTCCATTAAAAGCCAGCCCCACTTCACTTCTTGTCCCTAACTGTGGCTGATCTCCAGTGCTCAGAACAAGTGACAGAAACCCTTAGATGCCAGAAATATGCATCAAGGGGTGAAGGAAAATTCTTCTTGTCCTTTGCAGGTGACTCTCAGAACCCTTAAGGCATAAGGCAAATGCATTAGAAATCCAGGGCTAACCAAATATACCAAAACATCTAATAAAATAAATACCTAATAAACTAAACTAGAATACCTCATAAAATCAATACCTAATAAAACACACCAAAATGACTAATTAAAAATAAATACCAAGATAAAAAATCATTTATGATGTCAATTTTTGCCTGCCTCTGACTGGAGCAGGGAGCTAAAGTGGTCTGAGTACTTATGATGCAAACCTTAGATTAATACAAAATGCTTGCTAAACCAGAACCTAGAGATACATTCACAGGCAAGGCTGACAGTGGGGCTAGTACCTAACCTCAGTTGCTGATACAGAGCTTTATTTTTGGAAATAATCTAGCAGGATATAATAAATGTAATCCTAGTAATTCTTGAATTGTGGTCTATGAAGCTTTGTAGATGGTCCAAACCTTTTCTGCAGGGTTCTAGGGTTTAAAATGGGCCAGTCTTCCAAAAAGAAGGACTACTGATTTCTTCCAACAGTTTGTCTGGTTCTGGTAAACTCTTTCACCAAAGATAGATTAAAGAGGAAGCACAGGATGAGCATATCAAAAATATGCCTTGCTTCAGCTAGCTCTATTCACAGATTGATGCTATCACTGTTTGGTTTTGGTCGGGTTTTTTTTTAGGCCTGAGCAAGCATTTACGAGGGGGTGGAAGGTACAGATGAGTATAATGCTAAAAAGAATAGAGCATGAGGGCTGGGGGATGAGATTATAGGCATGTTGTGTGGGGGCCAGGATTAGGACAGATGGTGTCAAGCGTTGTGAGAAGGAAGAAGCACAGGTGAGTTGGGGGTTTGTGAGAGTGGCATAAAAGGACAAAGGAAGGTATGATGCACAAGAGGGTTAAGGTGTGAGTTTGATACATCAGAACCAGCTTTGAGCTTTTGCTGTACTACTTTCTTCATCTCAGTCACAGACTGGTGGAGCTTTTGCTCACTGCTTGTTGAGGCTGCTGCAGATCTGGCTGTACAATCACTAGATGGGCAGCTGTCAGCTTGGTTTTAGCCATGCAGGCAGTGTGTCTTTTGAAACTAAATTGGCACAGGTAGTGCTATCAGCACTGGGGACTATAGACTTTGGGGCTTTTCAGTCTTTTATTGCAGTTTTCTTGTTGATGTATGCTGGTTACCTTTTGTTAATCTTTTCTTCACACTTGAGAGGAAACAGCAGAAACTGCTCTGTTGTGCTAAGAATGGATCCAGATGTAGCAGTTAATTAAATGAAATATTCTGAGGGGTTACTAACCTGAATGATAGCTTTGCATCGTGGCTTTTGATGTTGGATTGCATGTGTTTAATTTTCGAGATGATTCCTGACTGAGGAAGAACATAAGTGCCCCAGCAATGTGGGTATTTTCCACCTTGTCATGCTGTGTTGAGAGCTTGTGTCACCATGACAAGGCTTATTAGATTAGTCAGTATTCCATTTCTCTTGATTTCCTCTGTCTGCCCCCTTTTTGATACTCTGAAGGATGTATGGATGTTCTTGAATTTCTAATATAATTTGTATGCAGGAAAGAATTGCTGCAATAGGACTTTTCTTTAAAACTGTGTGTCCAGTGCTAACTGAAATCAGCTTCATTCGGGGATGTGCTGTTTCCATGGCAGGAAAATTGTCATGTCACCAGGACACATATTTTTAAGGAATTCCTTCCTCCCTTTGGTTAGGGATGAGGAAGAAGACTGGAGTTCTAGTTTGTAACGTTCTTTCCTTCCAAAACTGACGCCAACCATGAGGAGCAGCTCCCTCTACAGTCGGCTCATGAAACTAAGTTGGGTCACTGCGAGTCTCCCGTGCTCTGTCCCATCCCATCGCTCCCGGAGGGACAACTGGGTCTCTGCAGAGCTCTGAGCTTCTTGCCCGAATCTCTCTTGTTACTTCCCGTGGTGCAGTGTGTATGGATGCTTTAAATTGGCTTGCTAAGAGAAATGTTTGAAATGCAAAATGGTGCCTGGAATACCATTGGGCTCTGACTCTTTTCATAGCAACTAAAGTAAATAAGCAAAAAACCCAAATAAAATTAGCCCCTTTAGGGAGGGGAAACAGACAGCAAATAAAGGCAGGTTTGTGAGGAGTGGCTGTACTTTGTTTAGGTAATGCCTCAGATTTGTAAAAGAATAACAGTAAAATGGTGATGGCTAATGTTGAAACTGTAAGTAAAAAAACCAAAAATGTACTTTTAGCCGGGGCAGTTTAGCCCTGTGAAGCTAAATTTTTATTATAAGAAGATTTTCAGACTCGTCTCAGTACATTGCAGCTATTTACATATATTTGATTAACATTTTAAAGCAGATTCCTTAGTGTCTTTTTTAGTTAATGTGAGCTTTAATTTGTATTTTTAGACTGCTTTTTCTCAACTCTTCATTTTTAGCCTTGTTTGTACACCCAGCTGTTATAGGATTTAATATGCATCTTTTTCAGATGGCTGCCTTTTCTCTGTAGGAGTATAGACACGCTTTATAAATTGATTTTAAAATATGATAATTTGATGTATCAGATTGATTGGACCAGGACTAAAGGAATGCTTTACAAAAGCATTTGCATTTTCAAGGCCATGTTGGGCAGGACTTGGAGCAACGTGGTCTAGTGGAAGGTGTTGTGCAGGGGTTGGAACTGGATGAGCTTCAAGGTCCCCTCCAACCCAAACCAGGCTGGGATTCTATGGTTTTTTTTTATGAAGTCCTAATCATAGCTGTACAGTTAAAGTGTAGGATTCTTTCTTCTAAGTTTTTCCATCTCAGATGTCTGAAGAAATATTAATATTTGACCTTTTAAGGCAGAATAGGTGGGGTTTGCTGGGTTTGTTTGCTAATATCAAACCAGTGTTTCCTAATGACTGCCTAAAGTGTTGGTACTGAAGATCTACTTTGATATAGCTAGGTTGCTGCAGCATTTTCATAAAACCCCAGGTGTCTCTCTTTTGTGCCTACCCTGCTTCTCTCTTTGAATTAAGGAGTAGAATTTTCTCAGAAAATGGTGGTGATGGAATCAAACTTTTCCTTAGTGTTAAGAGAGACTGTGCTGCTGTGTGTGGGTGTATGGCTATATGCAGAGAGCTGCTCAAAGCTCATTTCTCTCCATGGGGATAACTGGCTGCATACCAAACTGTGGCCAGGAGAAGCAGAAAGCAATGTGTGGGCAGACTGTATGATCTTTTATTAGCACCTTCATTCTACTTCTGCATTTTCATCTATCAGTAACACTGGTTTCATCACATCATTAACTGCTTAAGTTTCTTGTTTGAATCATTTTATGCGAGGGAGAATGTGATATATTTTTTTTTTAATTATGTTTTGATGTGTGTACTTAATTTTCTTGGTTGCAAATTGCAGATTTAAGACTGCAAAGCACTAAAAGTATGCTCCAAAACGCTGAGTGGCTGCCTATCCTTTCCTAGAATGAATTTAGACTAACAGTAATGGTAAACTTCTCAACTGTTGAGTCTCAATTAGAAACCCTAAAAACATGTAAATATTTCCCCCAGGTTTCTGGAGTCAGATTGTTTTGAACAGTACAGTTGTGTCTCTTGGAAAAAAATTACTTGTAAGTGGAACTCTGATATTCTGCAGTGTGACTAATCATATTGGTATTGATTGAGTTTGTAGGGATTGCATGAATTGGGTTAGGAAAGTTTCAATTTTGATTCCCAGAAGGTAACTAAGGATATTAAATTCTTCCTGTGGTGCAGATTACGGCAAATTAAAGTTTTTAAGATCTTTTGTACTTTGATGGTGTTTTTAAAACTCGTTTAAAAATAAAGTACAAAGTCGAAAACAATTCTCTGTAAATTTGATATCTTTCCAAATGGTTACATTGACTTTGTGCTTTGTTTTTGTTGCACTTATAAATCTATGCCAGTTACGCAAAAATGTTGCTGTGATCTATTGTTTTGCACTGCTATAGTTTTGTCACTGCTAGGAAATAGTAATATTGTAACTAGAAGTACACATGGATTATCTAATAAACTTAAGCAGGGGAAGTTCAGGTTAGATATAAGGAAGAAGTCCTTTACTGTGAGAGTAGTGAGACACTGCACTGCACAAGTTGCCCAAAGAAGTGGTAAATGCTCCATCCCTGGCAGCGTTCAAGGCCAGGTTGGACGCAGCCTTGGGTGACATGGTCTTGTGAAAGATGACCCTGCCCATGGCAGGGGGATTGAAACTAGATAATCTTAAGGTCCTTTCTAACCCAAATAATCCTGTGATTATATGAAATACTGTCATCAGGTTTTATGGTATGCTTGATCTGTATTGATGGCTGTTAGACTGTGATTGCTACACCTTTCTTTTATCCTGCTATAAGAAAGTACCCAATGGCTTTACCAAGGCTGCATAAATGCATATTTCTGTAGCTTTTACCTGTATTCACGTGCTGTTTGGCTTTGCTCTTCTAGATCTGTTTTTTCAAGTGTGGATTCTCCAGCCAAGGTCAACTCCATGGAAAACAAACTTCTTCTCAAGAGCAAAGAACTCCAAGACGCCCAGGACAAGTGTTACAAGGTATTTATTTATGCAATTGGCCATCTCCATTGCTCCAGGAATCTGCAACCACTGTATGTCCAGGGATCTGTCAGATGCTGCTGATCATCCAGACTCGTGGTGGGCAAAGTGCTTTTCCTTCAGTGAGGTGGCTTCCTGTCCAATACAAAGGGAAATGAATTTAGGCCATGCTGTTGCTCTAGATACTTTTATCTTAACAAGAAGTGGCTCTGGATTTTAAACAGTCCTTTTGTCAGCGTGACACAGACGACTGCTTCTTCCTGCAGGCCGTGCCTCTTCGTCATACGCACAATTACAGCAGTACCGTTCTGAGGTTCTCTTCCTAATTCATCAGCTTCTACTTACATAACTGTTGTCACGTCACTGGTTATGGTGAACATCTTATAACAGTTGCTGTGCTCCAATAAAGGGAACCCTGTGGAGTCTTTAAAAACTTACTGCTTGTAAGAGACTTTTATGAGAGTTTGTTTGCTTTTTTCCCTGCTCTGTTCTGGATTTGACCATTTACTCCTGACAAGGAGATGGGGGGATACCATCTTCTGGTCCAGCATGGATTTGGGATAAGGTTAAAGTGACCCTTCTCTGCAAGTCAGGTGAAAAATGATTGTGTCTTCTTTGCTAACTGGGGTTCGAAGAACGACTGAATATGAACAAGCAGCTTGAATGAATGGGGTGACTTAGACTTACTACTTGTCCTTAAGAAGAACTGTGCATTCCTGGAGCAGAGACAATGGTATTGGAATTTAAACGCCATTTGGAGAAGCATAGCTAGCAGTCTCTTGGAGACAAATTCCTTACAAACAGAGCTCTGAAAGTAGCAGTTAACAAAGCTTTTGAAGCCCCCTTTGTAACCTCTTGATATTTATTGCAGATGGAGCAGGAAATGACGCGGTTGCACCGGAGAGTGTCAGAGGTGGAGGCTGTACTTAGCCAAAAGGAGGTGGAACTGAAAGCCTCTGAGACCCAGCGATCCCTCCTGGAGCAGGACCTGGCCACCTATATCACAGAATGCAGTGTGAGCCCTTACACCAGTCCTTTCAGCTCTGAAGGCCTGAAATCTGGTGGTCTTTGCCTTTCTCGTCCCTCATGGTTTCAGTGGGGGTACTTGATGGAGAGCAGATGATATGTGAGAGGATATCTGTTGAACATGGAGCCCTGAATTTGTTTGCAGAAGCTTGTTTGATAGTTGTATTCCAACTTTGCTTCGTGGTCATGTGCTTAGAACATAGAGGAATAACTACTGTCCTGGTCTTGCTTAAACTGTTTGTGATGTTTGTCTAACTAGCTGTGCTAGAACATGCTTGGGTTTGAATTCTTGCAGGTTTCTTAGCCAGAAGAGGATGGGGCCTAATCAGTGACAGAAATCAAGGACAAATAAGAGGATTAGTGGTGTTGCCTCAGTTTGTGGTATTCTGAGTTTGGACTGATGCAGTTTCTCAGCACAATGTCAGGGCTAACGCTAGCGCTATTGTTCAGGTAGAATATAAAAATGAGGCTGTAAAACCATGTCCTCAAAGATCATTTGGCGTATTTCATGGGAGCTGGAATGTCTGCCTACTTGTCCTGGCAAGATTCCAGTGAGGATACTTTCATTCTAGTTAATAGTCAATGTGTTTTGAGTTGGATATAACATTCTGTTTCCTCTCTTGTATGAAGAACAAAAGTCCAGATAATACCGCTGTTTCTGAGAACTGAAAAGCATTTCTAATGCGTTGATTTGTTGGGAAGCAGATCTTGAAATTCTTTATGGAATTTTAACAGTGGTTAAAGGATTTAATTCATTTAACAGCAACAAGGAAAATGGTAGTAACATGAAGTTGAAGGATTGTATCTAGGTTGTGAATTAATAGTGCTAGATAAAATGTAGATAAATGCTGTCAGTAATGGATGCCTTTTGGTTTTTGTTTTGTTTGTTTTTTTTTGTCTCTAAACCTAATGTGAGGAAGTAGAGATTTGAACTAAGATTGAAGTGCAGCAAGCAGCATTTGTAAAATGGGCTGCAGGAGTAGCACTGGCCATGGATTTCTTTAGGGTTCCATCACTGTGGCCTTGATTTTTTTTTTTGGTGTCTCCCTGCAGTCAAGGAGGCATTTGTATAGCTAAAGATCTTTATTCTACAGCCATCTGAAAAAAAAAAAGGCTATGTATTGAACATTTTGCTTTCTGCAGAGCTTAAAGCGAAGCCTGGAGCAGGCACGGATGGAAGTGTCTCAGGAAGATGATAAGGCACTGCAGCTACTTCATGATATCAGAGAGCAAAGCCGAAAACTGCAAGAGATCAAGGAACAGGTATACCTGCTTCTGCGGGGAGCAGGGTGGCTATCTACAGATAGGCATTCTTGGCATATTGTAGCTCTGTTGCCAGGATTACATTTTATGTTGGTAGGCTGTGATGATTCCCAGTCTGTGTGTTTTCACATAGTTTCTTAAACAAAATGAGGAGGAACAAAATACACACTTTTGTGCCTATTGCAAGTAAGCAGAAACACCAAACTTCAAGTTTTTCTTTTTCTCATCCTGAAAGTACTTTGTCTATAAAACCAGCTGAGGAGAAGGCTGCCACGCTTTAGTAATATGCTGCACTGGAAATGAACTATCCATTTTAAATATTCAAGCTCTACAAATTTTACTAGTTACTGAATCTTCACCTTGGGGAGAGCTGGGCAATCCTTAATTTTGTGTGGGTTTTTTAAATTCTTCCTTATCTGGCCATATAAAATGCTGTAATAGCCTTTCAAAATGTGTGGTGCCTAATTTAATCTATTTGCAAAGTAGATGTTCATAAGTTTTTACCACCAGAAGAATGTTGAAAATTCACTAATGCAGGCAATTGTTCATAAGAAAAAAAATAATGTTGCAATTAAATGAAAATATGGTGACAAATATGGACATTTTAGCATGTAAAATCCTGTCTATAAGACAGAACCCATTCAGTTTTATGAATTACTAACAACATATTGCATTGAGAAAAATAAACTGAATTTGCTATGGCATTCAAACTGTTCTTTGCAATTATCTGTTGTTTTTCATCTTCAAAGCACTTTACAAACATTAACTGACTAATTTCATAGTGTCTGAGACAAGGAAACCTAGAAACCTTGGTAATAATTCTCCAGACATGAGCAGTTCTTATGTAAAAAGTAATGAAATGCAAAAACAACTCTCTGGATGTAGTAGGCCTCCATAGACTTCTACAGCATTCTCCTGAATGGTTGTTTTATGTAATACGAGGGACCTAATGCTCATTACTCTGTGTTCTGGTGCTTTGGTAATGAAGTTACTTTAAATATTGAAATGTGGAGCATTTTTGGTGAAGATAAATATCAATAGGTTCTTAAGCAGTGCAGACACATGGAACAGAGGAAAAATAATGCAAGTAGTTTTCAATCAAATATTCTGGCCCAGAATTTCTCAATTTGGCTTGTGAAGATTTACAAGGAGGTGAAAATGCTGTTTAGGTCAAGGAATGAATCTGCATTTTCATACCTGGGGTGGTCTTCTGAGCCACCTGAAACTCACATGCAAGAACACGGCAACAAAATAGCCAGAGATGTTTTTGCTGACTCATACCAGGAGGTGGATCTTAACCATTAAAGACTTAAATCATTTTTCTGAAGTCAAAGGGAACTGGAAGGTGAGATGGAAGAGTCCATTAGAGCATTACTGTTGAAAACATAAAGCTTGGGAGAGAATGAGTAAAATTAATAGCAAACTAGAATCTTCAGAACCCAATAATGAGGCATTTGGTATTTGTAGGGCAAGACTGTAGGTTCAACTTAACCCCAGGTACTTGAATAGAAAAATGTGATGGGTTTGTGGGCTTTTTTGTGGTTTGTGGGCTTTTTTTGTGTTTTTTTGTTTGTCTGTTTTGTTTGGGGGTGTGTGTTCATTTTCTGTTTGGTTCAGGTTTGATTTATTTTTAACTAAACCTTTTATCTGGTAGTTACTTGATGAAGACCTAGATGAATGGATGAACTTGCAGCAAACCAGAATCTCTATCTTTTTGAAAGGCCTACCCATTTGTATGTAGCTACCCTGGTGTGGTTTGCTTCAGGTATATGCTCTGAGCTTTGCCTGTCCCTTAATATGCACTTAAATTCATCCTGATAGATTTTGAACTATGCTCAATGCATACGCAAGAGGTATTTTTCTGTCACCTTGAGTGATGTGGCCTGTTCCTCTGACCTGAGCATGAGATTTATTCAAAGATAGTCTTGCAAGTGTGTAGAAACAACCCCCCCTGAAATATTACTAAATATTTTCTCTTCTTCCTTCTTTTCTCCCTCTCAATTCTCCTCCCTTCCCAAACACTCATTTTCACTCATTACAGTGGCAACTGTAGTCATACCTATAATTCTTTGGTCAAGCGTTTGCTGACATAAAAGACGTGTATTTTAGGAAGTCTTAACAAAGTATGATTTCTGGGCAGAACTTGTATTCCTTCAAACACTCTGCCTTTTTCATTCACAAACATATTTGCATTAAATGAGTATTTGAGTTAATCTGTGCTCACTTGTTATAAAAAGACTAATTCCTTCTGACAAGAAAATGCTTTCAGACAAACAGAGACTAACTGGAAAGAGTAGGTCCCCTGTTTGCCTTACAAACTGGAGAATCAATCTGGGTATTAAGAACCATTCTGCCATGTTCCCCCTAGTAAAGCAATCTGTTAAATCTCTATATAAGCTCTCCATGTTGCTAAAGAATCCCAGCTGACATTAGGGTCAGTGTTGAGGCAATCACATGTCTAACTAAAGACAGCTGGCTGTCTGGAAGGAGTGATGACAAACCTGATTTTGTCATGAGACAGTTACTCTTTTGAATATAGAGGTAGTCAGACATATTGTAAGATATTAAAATGGAAAGAAGGGTAGACTCCCCCACTGTCAGTTCTTCATAATCTTTTTTTCCTAGCTCTCGATGTGCATAGTTTGTTCATTTGGTTGTTTTTTTTTGTTGGGTTTTTTGATTTAGACTAATCTTATACAATGTGTTCTTACAGGACTTAGTAAATGCTAAATAAGCATAATTAAAATATTTTTTTCCACTGAAAATATGAGAAGCCATCTCATGAGCTCGTCTCAGTCTGAGCACCAAGTCTCATTGAGACAGTCAGTTCAGTTATTCTTTTCTGCTTCCACCATCCCCTTCCAGATGCCCTCTTTTGTAGTATCCTGAATGGGGAACCATCATTTTTGCCTATATTAGCAAATATCTTCTATGGGCAATGTGAGTTTTGGACAGTTTTTCTGAGTTACTATTTGATTTTAGGTTGTCTCCCAGAGCAATATGATCCTTTTTAACTCTATCAAGAGAAAATAACTGAAGGCTAGAAGCCACAGTGTGCTACCCCTCTGCTTCTCCTTCCCTTTAACCCAAGCTGTGCAGATCTGTTGCAATTGTCATGTTATCAGCCTGAGGAAACATATCTTGAGGGAGCATCTGAGCATTTAGTAGAGACCTCAACTCAAAGGCACATTTCTGTTTCAGAAATTAGAAATGTAAGTAATTTTTATCTTTTGTATGTAGAAGTATGCATGTGGTTCTGCAGTGCAGCCACTCTCAAAAAGTCAGTGTTTTGACATCATGGGATAATGGCTTAAAAATGGCCCAACTCAAACCAGAATACAATGCATATATTGTTTATTTAGCTCTTATAGTTTTATTTTGTGCTTTACTTTTCTTCCACATATTCTTAAATGTGCCTCTTGCCTGCAATCAGTATTCTGGGATCTGCTGCCTCAAGTATTTCCCTTATTGCCTCTAAAATCTAATACCTTTTCCTTCCCTTCCACGACAAATGCAGGAATATCAAGCTCAAGTAGAAGAAATGAGGTTGATGATGAATCAATTAGAAGAGGACCTTATTTCAGCTCGCAGGCGTAGTGATCTTTATGAATCGGAGTTGAGAGAGTCCCGACTGGCAGCTGAAGAATTCAAACGTAAAGCTACAGAATGTCACAACAAATTGCAAAAGGTAGTTTAGGCTTCATGGGGTGTGTGTGTTTCCTCCAAAGATCAAGTGGTTTCTACAACTAATACAAAATGCTTTTCAATTGTAGCCTTGAAATAATGTCATTATACCCTGTGTAGATGCTTGTGTTTAAATCGCATGAGGTGATGACTGGATAGAACGCCAACGTACTACAACCTCTCCTGAGACTGATATGTTTTATACTTAAGTTACAGGTTAAAGATCAAGGGAAAAATGAAGCGGGAGAGTTGTATTCCAAATTGGAGAAGGTATGTTACCTCAGTGTCTGGAATTTGCTTTCTGAGTCTTTCATATTATGCATAGAAAACGAGTGTCTTTGGTTTTCAGTGCCATGTACAGTCTCACAGTTCTCATTTTTCTTCTTTTTTTCTTCTTTTTTCTTCTTTTTTCTTCTTTTTTCTTCTTTTTTCCTCTTTTTTCTTCTTTTTTCTTCCTTTCTCTTCGTTTTTTCTCTTTGTTTTTTTTCTCTTCATTTTTTCTCTTCGTTTCTTCTCTAATTTTATTTTGTTTTGTTTTAATCTTCTTGGTGTGATCACTGCTCTGATTTGATGTAAAGCTGTGTCTGTATATCCTGTTCTTAATGGATTGTGTTCAGAATCTAGTATAGTCTGAGTTTGCAGCTAGGTTAGTGATACATAAGGGTTTTCTTTATAAATAAAGAATAACAAATGAAAAATAAAAAGATTTCTGAGTGTTGTCACAACTACAACTTGTTGAACAAGCTACTTGTTAACCAAAATACAGAATCAGACAGAAGTTAGTAAAATGAGAATGGATTTCCAAGTAGCATTTTGGTGTGTTGGAATTTATAGGGAGAAACTAACATTTTTGGGAAGTGAATTAAAATAAATATGGTATCTTAGTAGACAGCATGCTTTCCTTTTTGGATTTGTAACCCTCTTTCCTCCCATCTTTTTATTGAACTGTAGATCAACACAGAGCAGCAGGCCAAAATCCAGGAGCTACAGGAAAAGCTGACAAAGGTAATGTCTGGGTGGTGAAAGTGCATTTCTCCACAAGATTTTCCAGTGAAACCTTAATGCAGAGGAGGGATCCACTTTGTTTTATCCTCAAAAATAGAATTAGTCATAGCATGGGGGATGTCAGGGAAAAGGGGGTGGGAACTGGTATCTGAAATCATTGGTGTTTTCAGTATACTTTTGGCTCTTGAGACATGTCAACATGAAGCTGAGTCAGAACTAGAGTAGTGTAGAGAAATTCTAGTTTAAAAGGCCAGTTTGGGTATGCTGTATGCAAAGACTGGTCCCTGGCTCCTGAAAAGGGGATTCACATGTTTTTAGCTCACTAGTAAAATATGTGTTGGACTTGGTTTAGTCTCCCAGTATAATGTTTTAATTGCAAAATCACCTTCCATTCAGTTATTCACAGTAAAAATGGTGAATGATAAGGATTCCCAGCAGGATTAAAATCCCTTATCAGTTTAAGCTGAAGGAAGTACACACTATCTGATGCTTGCAGTTGTGGTCAGTCTGTCACTTAAGGTGGCACTGTAAGAACAGTAGGGGAACTTCTATTCCTGGCATGTTTCAGCTGAAAAAAATAGTAATTATAATAATTGACTAAACTTTTCAAACTTGGCACCTGGAGAGAGAGGGCTTTTTAAAGTTTTAGTGATCTAGAATATGAACATGAGGCCAAAATTATGTAGAAACAGTCCTGATATTTCAAAACAGTCCTATTTTAATCTCCTTTCCTCCTTTCACTAATTCTGTCTAAGGTAAACAGGTTATTCTCCTCATGTTCTAGTACAGAGTATTTGGTAAGTTCTTCCCAAGAACTTCCTCTGAACTTGGGGATAGACTTTACTTTCAGTATAAAGAGACAATCAGAAACTTGCAGTACAGCAAGACAAACGTAGATCTCTTGGATTTTCAGGGTTTTTTTGTGAAATGGAAAAGAATTGCATAACAGAAGTTAGAATTTGGGTTGTTACACGCATTTAAAATTGTCTTAATTTTAGGCTGCTAGGCCTAGGTTCTGTAGCAGTTTTATTCAGAATGTTGACCACCTCAGGGTTAGGAGCTTTTCACAGACAAGTTTTTGTGTGTATGTTTTTCTTATAATACCTTCCCCACCTCCCTTTGAACCTTTAGGCTGTGAAAGCTAGCTCAGAGGCAACTGAACTTCTTCAAAATATCCGCCAAGCAAAGGAGAGAGCTGAGAAGGAGTTAGAGAAACTGCAGAATCGAGAAGATTCGAATGAAAGCATGAAGAAGAAATTGCTTGAAGCGGAGGTGAGTACAGAATGTGTATCTAGAGTAAAGTAGCTATTGGGATGTGTCTCAGTTTAGGAACCATCATCTGGATGACTGTAAACCTTCTCTATTCCTATAGTAACTATTCGTGGAAAAGTGATGTTAGGCATTAATCCGGTTTTAATTAAAAAGCTTCTATTCCTTTGAAGAAAACTGAGAGCCTTTTTATTTTCAATGAGGAGTCAATAAAGATGTGGTTAGCATAAGGGATTTGAGGCATGATGAGGATTTCAAATCTAAAAGACAACCATGTATTGACTGCTTCAGCTGACTTTAGAAACTACTTACTGCTTTATGGTAATGCAGGGTTGGTTAATCTAAATGCAGTTAATAATCACTCTGCAGGAACGGCGCCATTCTCTGGAGAATCAAGTGAAGAGATTAGAGACTGTGGAACGAAGAGAAAACCGTCTCAAGGAAGATATTCAAACTAAATCTCAACAGATTCAACAGATGGCAGAAAAAATTCTGGTGAGCAGAGGTGAAAATGAAAGATAAAGGGTAAGAGTTTGTGAGAAAGGGGTAGGAAAGGAACAGAAGACAGAATTGCACTGAATAGCGTGAAAATTGTTGAATGAAAGGATTTGTTTCTTGTACCAGTCATACTGGAGAAAGCTTCAGCACTGAAATTATGTCTGCACCTTTAGTTACAAACTCACTCCTGTACCTTTAGTCTTAATACTACTTGAAACTTCTAGTTTTCTCAGCAGGAGCACTTTTATGTCAATGTAGCTGAATTACCCAATGATTGTTTCAGAACTAAAACATTCTCAGGACAGGATGCTGCACCAGTAAAAACCTTGATTATCTAGCTTTTAAACTAAATTGCAAAGGAATTTAGAGGTCAGATTTATGTGAAATGCTTATATTTTGAAGCAGAGAGAAATTAGTCATCTAAACTGTTCGTCTCTAGAGATAATATTTGTCAGGAATCCATTTTCACCCACATACCTTCTCTGTTGGCAATTTCTTGTTTCTCTTCTTGTTAAACCTATTAAATCTTTAGAGCGAGTTGGTTTGTCAGTCTACAGTGAACCAAGCAGACAGTGTTTCAAATACTTTTACTTCCTTGGGACAGGAAGTATAACTTTATAATGGAATAATTAAATTAATGTTGTGTTTCTCATGAGCTCTTTTTTATGTTGCCAATATGACAAGGAAAAAAAAATTAGATTTTATTGGTAGCAATCCTGAGCATAGACACATCTGGGGAAAGCCAAAATTTAATATAGATCTAGATATGTATATATAGAGATATAGATGAATATAAAAACGTATATAAATAACTGTATTTGGAGCCAGCAGATGACCCATACTTGTTGTGGGTAATAGCTGCGTATGTGGACTTTACCATCAGAATGCCTGAATGCTTTCAAGAAAAGGCAGAATCAGTTCCTTAGTAGTGGTGTTTGTTTCAAGTTGTTTTGATAACATGAGTGCATGTTAAGTGGGAGACTGGTTTTACTGGGCACAGAGCCAACTTTATGTTTAGAAATAGTGTAAAACTTTAAATTGTTTCATAAGCCTCGTGTGTGTATTTGGGGATTGTTCCTTAGTTGTGATTACGTTCTCTGTGGAGGCAAAACTGGAAGGGAAAGCAGAAATATCAACTAATTGTTTTACACTGGGGGATATGTTTAGCTCTTCTTATAGATAGTTTCCATGGAGTTCTGACAGAATGTTGGAGACACACAGAAGTATTTTATAAGAAAGTCAAATAGGCATTGAAGAAATAATCCTACAGAGTCCTTCCTAGTCCTTTGCAGCTCTGCTCTGGGAGCACAGGGTAATGGTTTTCTTTGTTTTCTCTTCTACCCTGTTTGCTCCCTCAAGTGGATCTCTTCAAACACTTGACTTTTCCTGGTATGGAAAGTGCAGAAAGGGAGGAAGGGAGGTGAAGATACAGACTTGCATAGAATAAAGTAGAAATTGTTGAGTAAAGGCATTGGTTTCATGTACATTTATATACCTAAGAAGTACCTGCTGATCTGCCTGAAGAGATTTTCATAACAAGTAAGAAACAAGTTAGAGAAGATACTTATTACTGCTTGAAAGTATAGATAGTTGTTATGGTGCTAATAACAAAGCTAGTGCTACATTGATAAGAGTAAGTGGTAACTGGAATGGTAAGAGATTACCTTTTTAAACTCACTGCGGCTGCTAAGTGCCACTGCAGAAATTGGTGAAGCTTCTGCTACAGTATGAGCAGTCTGATGCTGGTAGCTTTGAAGCTGCTGCTGATCTGGTTGTCTGATTCTCTGCCAGGACCTGAAACGTGTGGGCTTCTGGGGGAGGTGAGTTGTCCCTCTTGTTGCTGGGAGACATATTTCAATTGCAAAAAGCAGCAATCTCCATTCCTTGCAGAAGTGTTGGGTACCAGGCACTGTAGATGACCTACTTTTAGTGAACCTAGTCTTTGATTCTCACTTCTGGAAAAAGAGGTCTATTGCAGTTAGTGGATCAAAAAAAGTCTTTGTATGTTTTCAAGATGAGGAAGATCAGAAAAGAGAATATGAAAAGAGCTGAAGTAGAAGTATCAGGAAATTTTCCTGTGCTATGCAGTAACGAAAGCAGACAGGAGGGATGCATCCCCAAACCTGGTCTATGCAAAAATCAACCCAGCGGTAGAGAATGACAGACCTGGATCTGCCTCTGGGTTTTAAGGAAATTGTTGGAATAGCTAATAGGATGATGAGTGAGCAGAAAGTTCTAAGCTCAACTTTTATGAAGTGTCCTGTTGGAAGGTGATTATAGATATATCCTAAATAATACAGTCAGGAAGCAGAAACATCTAACTTCTGGGATAGAAAATTTGAGTCCTTGTGGTATATGGCACAAACTATCTGATGTGAAGAGGTTAAAACCATTCTGTTCTACCATTCATATTGCATTTTGCACTTTTCATTTTCCAAGCAATTTATAAATAGTTATTCTGACAACATTTGTCTGAGGAATATAGCAAAGTAAATACTATTCCCACTCTATGAATGTAGAATGAAAAGCACAGACAGCAGTGCCCCATTATTGAGGTCTTCTGTGAGAAAACAAGTGAGAGACCTTGTTAAAAATAGATCTGAACTTCCTGTGATGCTGCTGCAGCTATAGAGTGTTTATAGCTGCATGTTTTCACAAAATGTCCTTGGCCCATCTTTGGGAATATTTTACTGAGAAATGAAGATGCTTACCATGGAAGTAGAAATCTTTATCTTCAGCAGTGTGCCTGCTGTACTGTAGATGGGTCAACAGCATGAAGCAAAGCTTAAGACTGCAGCTCTCTATGTTTTTTTTATTACAGCAGTCCTGGTCTTGGGATTTTTGGAGTCTGAAGCCTTAAAAAAGAGAATGAATTGATGTCTGATACCTGTATAACACATACACCTAGCACCTGCTATTTCTTTGTGTTTGAATATGAGTCTCTGCTGCTTTTAGGAGCTGGAAGAAAAACATCGTGAGGCTCAGATTGCAGCACAACATCTGGAGTTGCAGCTGAAACAGAAGGAACAATTCTACGAGGAAAAACTCAAAGTAAAAATATCTTCTTAACATCTTCCTACAAGCTTCTGTGGCTAGAATGAGTTCAGGGAAAAACAGTTGCCTTTAGGCTCTGATTGCTTTGTCTTAGGCTTATGTCTACGCCTTATACTTCTGTCTTCTTGCTTACCACTTGAAATGTTTAGAGCTTAATGGAATCTGAGTAAGTTTTTCTTCTAGGCTATGCCACTGTACCTTATCTGTCTTTAGCACTGCATTAAAACAGCTGGCATTTGAAGTCAGAGCTGTAGGAAAGCAGTTTTTGATTGTAACTTGGCTATTGCTGACTAAGTAATACTTATTTAATGCTATTGGATCTCAAATACCAAAAAGCTTTTGGTTCCTACTGATGATTTTCTATGAGGATCCACACAGCCTACCTGCAAGGTTTAAATTCAGCAAATGCTAGAGCATTTCTGAAATTCCATTTTCTTGGAACTGTAACATCTGCCAAGGAGCCACAGAAACCACCCACTTTGTTTTTGTCTTTTCCAGGGTAGCATAAGACTTTAACAAACAGAAATAGAATCACAGACACCCCCTAAAATCAGGAGAAACAAACTGGGAAATGGGAGTGTATGCACTGGCTAAGGATTTTTCTAAAGAACCTGCATAATGTCAGCCAGTAAATGCATGTTGTAAGAATCTTTGTTTCTACTAAGCATAATCTGTTCCCAGCAATCTTTGTCTAGTACATTTACTAGGATTTTAATTCTACATTTCAGCATAATGTGAGAGGATGTAGTATTTACAGGAGAGAAGACATTTCTATGGGAGAAATATGAAGGGAAGAAAAAAAAGAGAAGAAAGAAGGTTTCCTGGCAGACCAGAGCATGTGGTAATCAGTAATGAGAGGAGAGTGACAGAAAACAGAAAGATCAGAGGTAGATGTTGGACACTAGAAATTTTCCATAAAAACCAGAAAAGGGATTGGAAAAAGAATTAGAAGACAGAGCCAGTGTATTACAGGGACATAGGAGCCAAGTTTCAGTAGGAGGAATCAGGAAACCAGGTGAAAGAGGTTCAAAGGGATGAAAGAGGACAGGGGATGTTTGTAACTGCAACAGTAAAAAATATGCCCTGGTGTCCAGACTTTGTGCCTTTGTCTTAGAAGGAAATGGCCTTCAGTTTAACAACTGATTTAAAGCTCTGCACACAAACACATAACATGCATTTTCAGAAGTATATAACAGTTACTTTAGTCCTGTTCCTAATGACAGGTATTCATGCCACAAAAAGAAGATTTTTACTTAGGTGTTTCTTTTGGTTTCTCCCACTTAAAGAGTTCATGGGGTCTCAGTTGCCTTCCTATGTGTACTTACAGAACCTACACATTACTTCTAAACCATGTTGGTAGGGCAGCCAAAGAACGTGCACTTCCTTACTTCCTCTACTATACTTAGCAGGGTACAGAGTACTTCTGTTTTCTTTTGCATTAGTCTGGAACATTTCTTGAACTCAGTTTATATGACTGAAAATAATAATTAAAAGCCATCTACAGTATCTTCACATCCTCATTATAATTCCATCATTAAATTCAGTCTTCAAAGATAAACGAGGCAGTGCACTTTTTTGGAGTTGCTCCTCCATGGATTTCATGCAGTCGCATCTTGGCTTTAATTTTGCTTGAGATATGATCGATTGCTTAAAAAAGAGATCTGTCTATCTTGATGATTTTCTTTCTGCTTGCCCTTTGCCCAGTGAAACAGATAGAATTTAGACAAAAGAAATGTCTTCATTTAGGTGTTGGAAAATCAGATGAAGAAAGATCTTGCAGATAAGGAAGCACTTGAGAATATGCTCAGAAGACATGAAGAAGAAGCGCGTGAAAAATGTAAAGTCCTGGCTGAACAGAAGGCGGTATGTGTAGTTGAATTGGAAATCAAAGCGTTTTAAGAGTAGCTTTCTGAGGCTCTGATTTCAAGCAAGATAATCTGTTTGAGGTTTTGTAGTGCTGATGAGCCGTTTTGAAGGAAATCCACTGATTAATATTCATTTTAAAAGACATATTTTTTAATTCAAGGTATGTTTAAGAATATTTCCTTCAAAGTAGCCATGTGAATTGCTGTGTAGCGACCATTTTGTGCATTGGTAATAGAATGGTTGCTTTTTCCTAATATTGAAGGAGTAGGAAGCAGTTGTACATAGCTCCAGTAATTGCACCTCTGATGCTCTTTTGGCCATTTGATTGGTTTTCTTTTTCTTTTTTTTGTTTCTGGAAAAAGTTCAGACTTCTTTTAAACATTGGTTTTATGAATCCTTGTGTTGGGCAGTCTCAAAGGCACATTGCTCTGTTTCAGATGATTAATGCAATGGATTCGAAGATTCGGTCACTGGAGCAGAGAATAGTGGAACTGTCTGAGGCCAATAAACTGGCAGCAAATAGCAGCCTTTTTACCCAGAGGAACATGTAAGTAGAGCAACTGCAATCATACTGGGCACTACTGAGCAGTTCTCAGCAAGATGATCTTAAAGGTCTTTTCTAACCTAGATGATTCTGTGATACTTACTGTAAAAGTGGCTCTTTTTTGCAGGATTTGCTATGCTCCCTGCTTGTTTTTCAGTGATGCAAAAATACACTTGCTATTCAAACAGTTGTTCACTCTGTATTTTGTGTTTCCTAAAACATGACTAGGGAAATTGGTTTGTACTTTAACATTTACTTCGGAGCCTTCCCTAAGGCTGGTGCTTTTGTGAAGGTTTACCAAGCGTGTTAAATGAATGCTAATAATTTTAATGTCTAAAATACCTTTGGAGAAGCATATATTCCTCTTTTAAACATACATATTGCTAATAGATTTAGATTTGCTTTCTTGGTTCCTGTGGCAGTTACGTGATGTTGAAACTGAAAATATTAAACACCTTTCTTTCACAAACACAAACACCCTGCCCTGTGGGGTGAGAAGACAAGTAAGAAAACAAGAGGGTTTTTGCACGTTTTTCTATTGCTGATTGCAAGAGTGAGATATTTTGTTACTGAAATGGGCAGGAGTAATGTGAAGTAGGAGATATCCCAGCTTCAGCTTCAAAGCACTACTTCAATTCCTTTTGTTCTCTTCCAAGCCCAGATAGCACTTGCTCATCTCTCAATTGCCTTCTCAGCTTCAGCCTCTCTTTAGTTCTTTTCACTGACTGGTGTAATAGCCAGTTCAGTGGTTTTGGGGTATAATGCTGGTCAAGATCATCTGTCATGTTAAATCACTGTGTAATCAGCATTTGTTCTTGTGAATCCTTATTTATTAAACACAGAGGAAATCTTCTGTGTCAGATCTTTTTGTTTGCCTGAACTTTATTTTGCTTTGGACTTCAGCTGAGATTTCTTGTCCTTAAAATGATGTTTTTCCTTCATAAATGACTTGAAGGCATTCTGCTTCAAATATAGAAAATGGCATGGATTAATTGATGTGTTTTACAAATCAGGCTAAAGTAGTATATGCTCTTACTGAGTTAAGAGGTTCATCAACTTTGCTTGCCTGATAAAAGGCTTGCAGCGTCCATCAGCTGCTGGAATGCCAGGTAGTGTCTCTGTGGGAAATGCTTGGATAGATTCATCTATAATATTGAATAGAACCAAGCAAGGATGAATTTTGGCAGAGAGTTGCTTCAGTTTTTTTTTTTTCCTTTCCAGTGGTGATTATGCCTCCATATATGTAATAGGTCCCATTTTGTTGTATTTCAACTGTCTGGCAAGTTATGAGCAGCTAAAGCCTGAGCAGCCAAAAATATTCACAGAAATAACAGAGAAATTTAATTGTGTTGCTTTATGCTCCAGATGACCTCCAGTTAATCACCCAGAAAGATTGTTGAGGCAGCAAAAGCCGTAACTTCAGTCTGAAATAAAACAGAAGTGTTTTCTCAACATGTGTCTGGGAAGCATACTCAAGGTCTAGTGTCACAGTCATTGGTGCTGGACTGAGTGTAAGAACTTGACTGAGGTAGATGCATCCTCTGAGAGCAGGGCACCTGACTGAAGACTCATAGAAAACAACAGATGAAACCCCATAACATTTTAACATATGGCTTAGAATAGAATATTGAGAAGCTGTATTGTCAAGGAATGTAATTTTGCAGGATTGGTGGAAGATAGTACAGAAATAACATTTTAAGAGAAAACTGCATTATTATGCATGCAGACAGCTAATGAATTTGTGCTTATTTTGCGAATTGTGGTGGAGAATATGTATAAATCTGTTGTTGGACTGTAATCCACAAAAGCTACAGCTGATCTGAGCATGTTTGAAGAGGAGAACTAATGATTAAACCCTTTGGAGGAAAGGGGAACTCTGTTAGCTTTTGTTCCATCAGGATCTGAGGAAACTAATGATTATCAGGTTCCTCAGAAGATAGCCCAGTAAACAGCAGGAAGTGAAATAACGCCATTTGGCAGTTCTGGCTGCAATCATCTGTAGAGGTGAATTAAAAACAGAGAAAGGTTGAAAGGATGGTTTTCATGTGATGCGCAGAAACGTGAGTCAGAAAACTGAAGTTCTATTATTAGTTTTGTTAAGTCTTCCTATTTGATCTTGGGCAACCCACATAATTTCTCTGGGATAGGATTAATAACAGCTTAGCTCACAGTGAACTTCTTAAAATATTAATTCATTAATATATGTAGAGCTTTGTTAGACTTCTAAGAAAGCACGCAGGCAGAACTTTCCAAAGCTTGATAAAATGATTCCAGGAATTGTAAATAATGAAGAAACACCTTTGCTTCCTTCTTGTTTTTTCTTTTTTAAATGTTTTTATGAGGGCATCCATTTCAAGTTCTTATGGTAGTAAATAGTTATTGCCAGATCTCAAAGTTCTTATGAGCACAAGCAATTTTTTTTGTTTGCTCTGTAGACTAAGACTTTGATCAGAGACAACAAAACTTCACTTCAGTGTAGGTCAAGTTCTAGGTCCATTACAACTTCAAAAATACCCCAACAAAACAACCTACAGTACACTACCCTCTCCCCAGCCCCTAAGCCATAGTGGTTCTCTTATCTCAAGAAAATACATTGTGTGAAAGCAATTGCTCTTAGCATCTGTTTTGCCTGTACAGAAAGACATGTAACAAGGAATTGGTGAAATCTGAACTGTAACTTCAATGTTACTGCAGATTGCTTTGTGCCATCTTAGCTTTCAGACAAGTTTAGTGCTCTGGGGATATGTTAATGAATGCACTGGTACATGGATCTCTTGCAGACAGGAATAAAGAGTTGCTTTTATTTTTTCTTAGTTGGGATGTAAAATTTAAGTGAAGAACTTTACTATTCCATTTTATAGGAAATTTGTAGTATATGCTTCCATTCTTCACCCCAGTGAAAGGACATGTCTTAAGGACATTTTGGGTTTGTCACTTGTGCTTTTCTCCTATCAGGAAAGCCCAAGAAGAGATGATTTCAGAGCTCAGGCAACAGAAGTTCTACTTGGAAACACAGGCTGGAAAGTTAGAGGCCCAGAATCGAAAACTGGAGGAACAATTGGAGAAGATGAGTCATCAAGATCACACTGACAAGAACCGCCTGCTGGAGTTAGAGACAAGGCTGCGAGAGGTGAAAACTTGGCTTTAACCCTTCCAAACAAACTTACTTGAATGCACCCCATTTTGAGCATTATAATGAGAACCAGAATTCAGTTGTTTTAGCTCTGTGTGTCATAAAAAATGGTATTCTAAGGTGTAATTAAAACCATAATTTTAA
The DNA here is from genome assembly GCF_012275295.1 of Melopsittacus undulatus. Classification (NCBI taxonomy): domain Eukaryota; kingdom Metazoa; phylum Chordata; class Aves; order Psittaciformes; family Psittaculidae; genus Melopsittacus; species Melopsittacus undulatus. The sequence continues at coordinate 11,747,860 of NC_047538.1, read as the reverse complement.
AATGGCTCATTAAAAGGAGATAAAAGTAAGTATGAAGGATTTGTCATTCTTAGATGTAACAAAACCTGAGCCTTTAGATCATCTTGTTTTCTCTGAACCATATTTATGGTTTGCTTTACAATATCCTTATAAAGTTGTTCAGCTAGAGTGATTATGGGGTAAAGGGAAAAAGCTATGTGAAATGACCAGCATAACCGTAGAATCTACAGAACAAAAAGCAAAGAACACAACAGAATTGCTATGAAAAAATAGTAGAACTGTTGATTCACACATATTTTTCAAAAGTTTTCTGGAAAGAAAACCTAATGGTAATATGAAAATAGGATTTTTTTTGGAGGTTTGTGAACTGTGCTTCAGTTTTAGGTTTGTATCAACTAGTCTGGATCCACTTCACATCTTTTATCTTCTCCAGTCTCAGTCCACTGATTTTCAGCTAAGACTGAAAGCTTACCTTTAGCTAAGAGGGTTGGACAACCAACACATGTTCTTGTTTGACCAGAAGTTGGTTTAGACCGGTGTAAGATTTCTGGCAGGCTTGTCATGCATTTACAGTACGACAGACAGATTCACTTGGGATAGCAGAGCCTGAAGAAGGTGCTATGGTTTGGAATTGATTATGAGCACTGAGATCTGTTCTGTTGCTTGTTTGTTACTTACCCATTTCTGGAAATGACAAGTTTATCCCTGAGTATGCCTCCAGAAAACCTTCAACTGAAGCCATTCAAATAAACCCAGAGCCAGATGATCTGGTTGGTTTCTTTAAAAATAATCTGAAAGGAAAATGAAAGATGAAAGTCAGTTGCAAAATGTATGTAATGTTTACATACATGTAAAGATAAGTCTTGTTGTTTATGCCTAAAGTGTCTCAAATAAAGATTCTTAAAGAGTCTCAATTTCAGTGAAGAAAATTCACCACAAACTACTTCAATGTTTATGCTTTTTATATCAGTGTTTGGTATGCGGTATTTGAGTCAGCTGGAGCTATTCTTGTGCCCTTGTTGTTGTTGTTTCAAAATGCCAGGTTGTTTTTAACCTTTTTCAAAACAAACTGGTAGTTTCTAGGTAGACAAAACTGCTGTGACTTAAGCAGTCTGTCAAGATTTGGGATAGACATGGCAATGGCATCTGAAAGTGAGGTCTGAAATGAAATCACATTGCTTATATTTTATATTTGGTTGCTACTTTTTTTTTTCTTCAGGTTAGCCTAGAGCATGAAGAGCAAAAGCTGGAACTCAAAAGGCAGTTGACAGAACTGCAGCTGACACTCCAGGAGCGGGAATCTCAAATCACTGGGCTGCAGGCTGCACGGACAGCCCTGGAGAACCAGCTCCGTGAGGCCAAAACTGAGTTAGAGGAGACCACAGCTGAGGCAGAGGAAGAGATTCAAGCTCTCACGGTGAGCTCTAAAATCTCTGCTATGAGCTGTATATACAGATCAGAATTACATATGTGCACATTTCATAAAGGGGTTAAAATGAAGTTATAATATTTTCAATTTTCAGAACAGGGTATGGATTGTGCTTTGTGTTGATAGGAGCAGAAATGGCTAAAAGTCAGATTTTGTCTTACTATCCCTAACCACACAAATGCTTCATAGTAGTGGCTCATTGCTGCCAAAACTGTTTGTAAGAGTGTTACTGCTTTTGCGATGAGGTGAAAGTTGCATATGAAATTGTTATTGTCAGGAGGTTTACTCTGTGATTTACTTGCTTAAATAATATTTCATGAATTTGAAACTACCTGATGATCAGAAAAATTTTAATGTTTTTTTCTGTCAGTTACCCTGCTTTGAGTATACTTATTTAGGGGGAATCAAATTCCTAGGAAAAAAGTGCTGTTAGAACATAATTTTATTCCAATGAGTATTTCATTACAAATTGTCATGTGTGTCTGAAGTCTCTGGTGAGATCAGTGAATGGTATAAAGGAAAAAGAAGTTCAATTTCTACCTCTCCCTTCCCCTTTCATCCCCTGTAAAGGCAGTTCTAGATTGCATGCTGCTGGTTGCTGTCTCTTGAGGACAAACAAATGATTTCAAACTGTTTGATTCAAAGAAATGTTTCCTTCATAAGCTTCCTTGGGCTGTGGGGAGAGAGAGCAGAGAGGTGGATGACCTGATACCAGCTAACTCCCATTGAACAGCAGTCTTTAATGACCTTCAGATCTGTGTGTTTTAAAGTGTTGAAAATGTGCATTTTCTTGTTCCAGTGGCATTTGACCAAAGAACTATTCAGAATATTGCTGCCATTGCTATTTTTTGGAAGGGATGGTGGGCTCAGCTGAGATAGGTGCTTGTGTTATGGTGATGCTTTGGGTACATGAATGGGAGAATCATTCATTCCAAGTTGTTCTAAAGTGGGTACATGCTGGCAAAGTACAGCAACACTGTGAGAGGAACTGAATAGAACATGGCATCAGTTTCTTTTTTGCTCAAAACTGAGATGATCCCCTCCCAGCTGGAGGCTTTGTGTAACAACTAATATCACTGCCAATGGGATGGCAATGTGCTTGGTATCTTTACCCTGTACCACCAGGGAAACAGCTGAATAATTATGTCCTATGTTCACTCACTTGGCAAAATGGTAGTGCTTTTGGACCAGCTGCTGTAAGATAGTCCAGTTGGTGGGCTTGGGAGTATTTCTATAATGGATTTCTTAATGTACAACTGTTATTTTTCACATTGCCTCTTGTGGTAAGATAGCTTCTCAGCTTTCATGTCTGACTTCTGCTGAATGGGTTTTCCTGTTTAGTCTCTTGGCTCTAAGGAAAATGTTCTAAAAGAAGAAAGGTGGCTGGATGTACCAGTGTGCTAACCTTTCATTTGTCAAGTTTTCCAGTAACATATGCCATTAGACACTTGTTAAATCAGTTTGATGAATTTTGAGAGAGGCCAGGAGGCTGAAACAAGAACTTTTGCTTTGTCATGCTTTGCTTGTGAATTAGGAGGTAAAATGGTGCATGGCAATGCTGCATTCTTTAAAATGAGTGTTTGCGCTTGTCCACATTCCGGGTGCTGTCTTCCAAAAATTGATTATTGTGTTTCATCACTGCTTTTTAGAGAGGCTCAGGATGAAATGGTACTTTCTGGTAGGATTCAGGGAGATTGGCAGAGATGTTTGGGATAGATGTATAATGCTTCATGGCAATTTCTCTTTTCAAGCATTAAATTGCATTCAGCATTTATTTTATAAGAAATAACCAATCTGGATATGGAAGTAAAACCAACTCAAATTGAAATGTCAAGAATGTACAAAGTTGGCATGGAATTGACATGTCTTCTGGTGACCATTTCAGATGAAACCTTTTACATAATTCAGTTCTTGAGTTTGTACGTTTTTCTGAAGTGAATCAGAACTGGATCCATAAGTGTATTTTAAGTAGGATGTGACTTTTGCTTTTGCCACTACAGAGTGCTCTCATAGCCTGCAGCATCTGCCTTCCAAACTTTGCTTGCTGATAGGTTGTTCTTCAGTTTGTTTAGCAACAGCTGTTGGATTCAAATTCTGATGTATGAAAAATTGATGATTAACTTCTTACCTCCTTTAGGCACATAGAGATGAAATCCAGCGTAAATTTGAAGCCCTTCGTAATAGCTGCACAGTGAGTATTAAATACAGATCATTGAATTATTTTGAAAGTAAGGATAAGGAAACAAACAATTTAATTAATTATTCCTTGATGACACTAGTTCCTAATGTGGACTTGTGGCTTCAAGGTGTTAGTAGGAGCTAGATGGATTGGACTTGATTTCTTTTAGGTTTCAGGTAAACCTCAGTTTTGAGGTTATAGTCTGATCATGAAATTGATACTATTCTTTTTGGAGAAGAAAGTAAATGAAAATACCTCATTGCAGTGCAGCTAGTAAGAATGGTGTATCAGCTGCAAAAAAAAACCATTGTAGGTGAAGACCTTTTCTACTCCCAAGAAGAAAAGATCTACCTGTCCAAATCCTGAGCTGCATTGTAGATTTAGGCCAGAGTGGAAGAGCCTTCATGCTGCTCTGGGTTTTAAGGAGGACTCTAATACTGTTTGAAGAGGCAAGAAATGTAGTGGTTCCAAATAATACGTTGCTATATAATCATCTGCTCAAAGAGCAGAGAAGATTCTAGGACCTTAATTTGCATCTTCTATTGCTTGAGATATTTTGACATGTTTTTAGATTCATTTCATCAATCCAAGACAGGTGTCAGAGGGTTTGTCTATTGATAGGGATTCTTGCATATTTAACATTACCTTCAAATGTGTTTATGATGGTTGATAGAGAACATTGATGGAGCATGTCTTCCAATCATGTGAATTACAGAAGGGTTGAAGAAGGACCACTGCCTTCTGGGTCAGCACTGACTGCCAGCCTTTCTGGACTTTTTCTCTTTACCCCACCCTGTAAGCAGGGCTTAAATTCTGGGGTTTTTTTTTATCTTGATTGCTTCCCTACTTCCAGTGGTTTCCTCAAACTTCCATTTCTCATGCTGTAGGATTGAGTATCTAAGGTACAAGTTTTCATCTTTCAAAAGTATCTTTTCAGGATGAGAGTTACTCTCTTTTCCTTGGTTGTTCTTCAGCTCTAAGCAAGGGGATGCTTCTGTTCTGTTCATAGCATATACTGATATGAAGAAATGAGGATGTAGAGCTTGCCAAAATGGTTAACCTCTATTTAGAAGAAATCCTGTACAAAAAGCTTTACTTTCTGTTCCCTTCTTCATTTACGTAGCTTGAACCTCTAGTTCCATATGTGCTATCATCTATCTTACATCCATAGCTATCTTCTTCAGTTCTATCTTGCCCCTCATACAGAATGACAGCTTTCCATGAAAATTCTTATGTGATCTCCATACAGGCAAAAACTAGCTGTGGAAAATCCATGGCTTCTTTTCGCTGTATGGTAAGCTGCCTTTCCCAGGTTGTCACTCATTCTCTAGTAACACTCTGGCTCCCTAAGTGTGGTGAACAATCTCCAGCAGTGGCGGGTGACCCACAATGTTTCAAGAATGTTTGAGCTCTTCAAAAGCTCTGCATAAAAGGATTTCTAAGTGTTGTGCATTGTAAGGCCCTTCAGTGAGATAAGTGGGATCAGACATCCTCATCAATAAGGAATTAATTAAATAGTTCCTAAATGAATAATACATGCTCATCATACATTCTCTTTCCAGGCCAGGAGAATGCATGTATAATTTAATGGACCATGGACAGGAACTTTCTTGTTATGTGTGATTCTAGTTGTCCATCCTGTCTACTGAGGAGCATGGAAAGAAAATACAGGACAATCTCTGTACTGACAGTGAGGGATCAGGGAATGTTTATTATGGTGACTTCACCTTCATTTTTATCTGAGTGTGTCCATTGTGATGCAGGCTTTGCTTTTTGGCAATCATGTGAATTCTACTTGAAGGTGATTAGAATATACACTCCTTTTAAAATAACACTTCAAGGGAATGATTGTAACATGCTGCTACTTATGCAGCATGATAATGAGTGGGTTTGTTCTTTTAGCAAGTATTCAAAATATATCCTTTTTAAGCTGAAACAAACTCCTTGACCCAGTCTGTCAAACTTTGGGGTGGAACTGTTGTTTATTTAATCTTACTGAGAAGCCCAAAGCAGCAGCAAAATTAGGAAAATGAGATTAGACTGGAGGAAGGGATATGAAAGGTTGAATTACTTCAGTACTTCTGTAGTATTCAAGAGGTAAACAAAAACACTTTGTTTACTTTCTTTGATATTTCTTCCATTTCTCCAGCTTCACCAAGCTCACAGCTTCCAACTGTAGAGAAGGCTTACCCTCCAGGATGTGTCTGCTTTCCTTATACCCTCATTGCACTCTTGTTCTTCCTTTTGCTGAGGTCTCTGACCAAGTAAACATTTTTAGGTTCTCTTATTTCAAACTTGCTGTGTTTTGGGGTGCTTACAGAGACCATTGTTATGTTGTTGGTCGCAGTTTCTGCCTTGTTTGTGAATTTATATTCTGTTGTTCTTATTGCTCTGCATTGTTTCATCTTGTGACATCTCCTACTGTTGGGTGTCAGATGAAATTGCCAGCATTTGCTTTCTCTGTCTCTCAGTTGTGCAAGAAATAATAGGCTATGTAATTACAATAAAAACTGTAAGCTGTGGTACCTGCTGTACACACACACAGATGCATGTGGGCACACAGAGAGAGCATTATTTTATCATAATCTTCTCACAGTGAGAGCTCATCCAGCAAACATATTGAGGGAGAAGGACTAGTTTCCTCCATTTAAAGAATTATTCTATCAAAAATATGATGCATTTGAGTGTTAAATGTGTTTTCCAGGCAATCAGAAACAGACCTAGAAATAAAAAGCTTTTTCTTAAATAGGAAAATTAACGTATTTGTCAGTTGTTGCCAACTGCCTGTTCATTATGGCTTGTTGTTTTTTTCATCAAGGCATTTGAAGTTAAAAATACAATGAAGTTATCTAAACAATGGTAGAACTATTGCAAAAAGAAAACATGCAGTAAGCAGATGTTAAAGGCTATAAATAATTAAAAGAAAAGAATCCTATAAGGTTAGTAAAATGGTATTGCTATGCAGGAGGACCACCTTCTGAATCTTCTAGTGTTATTTTCAGGTACATACTGTTGCTTTTACTCTAGCAAGGGGAATGACATTTCTTAATACTAATTGGATATTGCATTTCCACTTACTCAATATTTCTCCAATAAAACAAGGTTTATATTCCTTCCTTGAGGTTCTTTTGTCATCTTGTGTTCCTATTTTAACTGTTAATAGGCTTAGTTCTGTACTTGACTAAGAGTTTGATACTGAGGCATTAAATCTGGAAGCCCATTAGGGCACATGTACAATTTTAGTCATGCATAAAGTCCTGCTGACTTTGGTCTAAGATCTTGATTCTACATTGGCTCAATAACTTAACATACAAGAATAATCTGTGGTTTTGAGAACTTCCAAATTTATGTCTGGTGTTACATACTTAAGTATGGTGTTACATACTTAGGTGCTAAATTATGTTTCAGAGCGAGGGGATATTGCCCACTGTAACAAGGCTAATACCCAGGCAAAAGCTTTTATATGGCTTTATTAGATTTGTAAAAAAAAGAGAAGCAAAAATTGTCTGTTTGATGGGAGGGATATTCCTGATTCTTATTTCACAGAAAATGTGATGGCAGATGCCAGTTACAAGCACAACTTTGAGCTTTTTTAGCCTGACAAAAATTCAGAGACTTCCAGGTTGTTGATGAGGTGTTGCTGTGAAAGAAGCTGATGTCCATCAGCTGATGGGCTGATGGACAATAACATCATCATCACTTGAGGAGGATGCTTATGGTGGGTAGAGGCAGGTCGTGTTCTGGGAACTAAGAGTACAAGGTTGGTGTGGGAAGGAGAGGGATGCAGATTGTGTAATGTCCTACTACCTCTGCAGCTCCTAATGAGAGCAGTGTCCCTCAAGCTAAGCCCTAGCGAGTTTTTGGAGACTGAGATCTCCATGTAAGGTATGTTTCAAGTCACAGATGATGTCTGACTATGGCAAGGGGAAGAAAGCAAGGGGTTCACTGTTACGTATCAAACAGCTGGAGATACAAGACTGGTATCCATCTGCAGCTGTGTTTGTTGAGAGGCTTGGTATTCTGCTCCATTACAATGCTTGATATTTCTGTGCTAGAAAAGCTTTGTCTCTTGGATCCAAATGTGAGTATGTTAAGATGAAGTGAGTTTGATGCCCACTCTTGCTTCCTCCTCACAATAATTGGAGGCTCAGAGATACTTTTTCTCTATTACCTTCTGACAGTTAGCTTTCTGGTAAAGATTAGTGGGGATGGGGAGGAGTGGAAATGGGTAGAGTAAAACAATGTCTGGAAGTTCTGAATTAAGGCTCTATGAAAAATTACATTAAACTCCAAATACAAGGTGCTGAGACCATCCTGAAACAGTTTATGTTGCTGTGTCCTAGCATTTTCCTACATGTTTGGTGGCATGTGAGAATGATGGCATCTTCATGAAGGAATAAGGTTATAGAGAAGTTTGCAAGCTGAAGTTAGTAGTATTCTTTAGAATACTATATTTCTTTTGATAGGAATGATAGAATATTCTTTAGAATACTACTGCTTCTTTTTTCTCCTTTCCCTCATTATTTTGCCTGTGGTTTTGATATGTGGAGCATACAGGTCAAGTTTTGTACTATGCAAACCTAATCACCAAGGCCCTGAACTGCTGATACTATGATATTTAATTTGTGATCCATGTCTGGAGAAGTTTGTAGGGCCAGGTATAATAGCTGTGGATCTGCAGGATCTCACAAGTAGAGAAATTTGCTTTTCTGAAACCATGCAATGGGTAGGGAGTTCTGCTGAGTGTGGTCACTTTTGCTGAAGAGCTGTTATGCTTGGGTTGTGCTCTGTAATATTTAAAAATGAGATTCAGTCTTCTGTATCAGTATAAAGATCAGGTTTGTGCTTAGATGTGACATGTAGGGAGCAATCTGCCAAGATGAGCCTGGTGTAGTTAGATTATATCTCTATTTTATGAATTAGTTGTGATGAAGATGTGCATAGATGGAAGAGAAAATTTCAGTTGCTCTGTGGGTGATGATACAGTGGCACCACTACAGTGGCTGCCTACCTTGTATGGAATTGCTTTTCCAAGCTTTTGAGTTTGCTTGTTTTATAAACTTTAAATGTGAAGATTTTTGTAATTATATTGTGGGTTTCTAAAGGATAAAATAGTGTTTTCCTGTAACATACTTCTCATTTAACCCCAGAATAGCTCAGTGTTGGTTGGTTGGTTGATTTGGGTTGTGTTTTTTTTTTTGCCTGGGGATTTTCTTAACTGAAAAGAAAAATACCTAAAGCTATTAACATTTTCCAGCTACATGGTTCTGACATAGGTTTAATGTATGTATGTATGCTCAAGACAACATTTCCTATCAAAAGTTTGGTGTTTTCTTTCTTCTTTATTCCCAGGACAGGCGTTTATATCGCACCATGTCCTGTTTTCCTGTGTATTACCCATTGCTATTTAGGCTTCATAGATTTATAAACTCTGTAACCCTGTTGGGTCATATGTAGCTGCAGAAAGCTTTTAAAAAATGAATTAGTTAACAAATTCCATTTTGGCCATGAAAAAAAGGAAAAAAGAAGAACAAATTTTCTCCCTTAAAATTCAAATCTATCAATCTATATAGATTCCATAAGGTAGGATATAATACAGATGGATTTTAAGCCAAGCCATTTTGGAATTGTCAATAAATAGGAAAATATTCAAGACAGGAGATCACATAACTTCTTCTGGAGCCCCTCTTTCTTAACTGCTTTGTCATTTGTCTTAAGTTTTCTAGAAATCTCCTCATAGATAAAATATAAAATGATTTGGTTTAATTTTAGTTATATTCAGGGAAAGAAGTCAAAATCTCAGAACCAAGAATAAAGTCAAATGGGAGCTTAACTTCCAGCCCGCAAGGGTTGAAATCTGCTTGAAATACAGCCAGTTTTAAAGATTCATTAAGTAGTTTCCATATTAACTCTGCATGTCACCTTATCCATTTTGTGTTTTCCCTGTCTCTGCTTTCTTCTTGTATTTCAAAACTAGATTAAGAATTTTTGTAGCAAGTTCTTGTATTAATAGATGAAATGTATGTGGAAGAAGCCGTGGATGTATAAAATAGATCTTAATACTGCCTCGATACATGGTGGGGTTAGACATATAAAAACATGCAGAAGAAAAAGAGAGATTATCTTATCTGGTAGTAGAAATCTCAGATGTTACTTGTAAGAATGGTAGGTAAAACTGTAAAAACAAATACTCCTTTGCTCCTTTTTGTATAAATACATTTCTAAGCTCTTACCCCACAGCAGTACAGATAATAACACATCCTTGTGACAGAGTCTGTGTTCTTTGCAAACTTGATGCATACAAGAGCAAAATGTGTATTTTGAGTAGGACAGGAAAAGCGCTCAAGGAACAACCACATGATCAGGTTTTCATTAGAACTGTTGTGTTTTGTAATATGAATCATTTTGATTTGACCCTGAACATATGGGTAGCAGGAACTCCCCTTCACCCACCAGGGGGTAATGTCAGTTGGACTTTTTCTGCTTGCAGTTTGAAAACCAAATGCTGTTAATTTCGATCGAGGAGAGGCATGGTAAAAGGCTGCCAAATATGCATTACAGATTCTTCAAAAATAAATGGTTGTCATCTTTCCAGATAGCTGAGAAGAGCTGTATGCTCTGTGCTCTACTGCTTTAGATATTTAAGTCCTTGGCTTGTGTAGGAAATTGGAACATTTCAATTCGAATGTGTGGCCAACTGTGCTCTGGGATTTTAATGTTTCCCATTTAATGAAGTATTCACTTTTCTTTGACATCTAGGCAAAAAATGCCTCTAGAACTTGTTAGAGTTGAATATGAATTGTAAAGAGTTTACCAGTTTCAGAAATTCTTTTCATTAAGCTGATTTCAAGATTACACTGAGGCTTCTTTCTTTTCTGTTGTGATGATGTTGGTTTTGAGTTAGGAGGGGGTCCAGGTGTTCATCCATCCTGTATTCATGGCCTTTCATTCATACAAATGAAATAGGACTATGAAAATGGCCAACTGTTGTTCATATTTTGTATTAATTTGAAGGGGGAATGTGGTTTAAAACATCTAATGTAATGCCATTCTGACTGAACTTGCACTTCCTGAAAGGCAAGGCTGTTGTCCTTGTTGAGTTTTCGCTTTTCCCTGATTTTCTGTTAGTCTGTTGTGTTTCCACACTTCTTTCATTCTTCATATATCCCCTGCTGCCATCCATAATGCTGTTACCGTGATAGAAGATATATCTTAAGGTTTGTCTGCTTTTCGTGGTTACATACGGTGTTCCATATAGGAATACAAACACTTGCTAAGGAGGTTTCTCAGACTGCAGTGCCTCCATTGCGCCACGTGCTCAGTTTTCTTAAACGTCACTCTTCAGTAGCCTCTCTGAGAGGTATTAACCTCATGGCACTTGATGGGAAATTGAGGCAAAACAAGGTGAAGTGTTCTGGCAAAGGCGCATCTGAGACTACAGCCAAAACTCCTGACTCCCAGAGCAGTGCTTTAGATGTGACAGTTCTCTCTCAAATAATAAATTGCAGTGCAGCATGTTTATGCACTAAACCAGATTTTAAAAAGCCCAAGCTCTTTTCTGTAAGAAACAAGAGTCTATTGCTAATCAAAGTACACTCCTGTGCATAAAACCTACCTTGGCAATACTGCTTTTGTTTAGATTAGGAATGATTTCATAGCCAGGTTGTCTTCTTGCTTGGCAATGAGTGGTTGGCTGAGAGGAGAGCACTTTTCCACTGAACTCTACTCACTGACGTGTAATTGGATTTCTTGTTCTTTCTAGGTGATCACAGATCTGGAGGAGCAGCTGAACCAGCTCAGTGAAGACAACGCAGAACTGAACAATCAGAATTTCTTCCTGTCCAAACAACTTGATGAGGCCTCAGGGGCCAATGATGAGGTCGTCCAGTTGCGAAGTGAAGTGGACCATCTCCGTCGAGAGATCACTGAGAGAGAGATGCAGCTTACCAGTCAGAAACAAGTAAGGCTTTACAAGTCTGGATCACAATCTCGTTGTGATAGCTAGCTAATGATCTGAAAGGCAAAGAAACTCTTCTCAGTCTGGAAACCTAGGAGGAATGAATATTCTTCCAGGGCAATGGCATTTAAAGCCTTCCTTCCCAGAGCAGTTGAGTGACTGGGATGTTTTGGTATTCCTTATTGTATTTTTATGCACTTCTATTTAGAAATTTGCATTCTGGAGGTGTTTTCATTTAGAATTATTCCTTTTAATTTTGTGACCCTGAAAATGTCAAAGTTTACCTAATGAGATAGAACTGACATTAAGGCACTCACAAGTGAATGTATGGAAGCCTTGAAATAAATGGGTTGTGATTTACCAGCTTATGTTTGCTGCCAATTTGCATGTACTGTAATTTAAATGGTAAGGCTGAAGCTTAAAGTGCACGCATGATGTGGGATGTGAGAATTGATAGGAGGATTTATTTTTAGACTATGGAGGCCTTGAAGACAACATGTACAATGCTGGAAGAGCAAGTAATGGACCTGGAGGCCCTGAATGATGAACTCTTGGAGAAAGAGCGTCAGTGGGAAGCATGGAGAAATGTTCTAGGGGATGAGAAGTCCCAGTTTGAATGTCGAGTTAGAGAGTTGCAGAGGATGCTGGATACTGAGAAACAGAGCAGGTCTCTCTTCCCTCCTCCCCTTTTATTAACTTTTATGAAAATGCTCGATAGAAGCTAGTACAAAAATTATATTTAGAATAAGAGATGGGAGTTGGAACTAAATATAAAATCTTGTGAGGTAGTTCTAAAAATGGTTTATTAGTTAATAGTCATTCACCAGTGATATTGTTCCTTTGGTTGCTTTGCAAGTGAGCAATTTGTGGGGAGTGGTATTTATCATTGTATTTTATAAAATGTCCTGGTTTATTAACTTTGACTTTATTATATGGAAAACTAGTGTTTGCTCCTAGCTGTTCCTGTGGGGTCTTGACATTTTCAGGCTGTAGTTCTAGCAGGGCTGGAATGGGGTTATGTAATGTAAAAGTGTTGCAGCAAACAGCCTGGCGTTCTAAAGTAACATCTTGAATTTGAGGCAGCCCCTTGATAGAGGCATTGCTGCCACTGCACAAGGAAGAGGTCAGGCCCAGAAAGGAGTTAGGTAACATTATTTTCCATTTTAATACAGAGTGAGAGCAGATCAGCGTATTACTGAATCTCGCCAGGTGGTAGAACTAGCAGTCAAAGAACACAAGGCAGAGATTCTAGCCCTCCAGCAAGCACTGAAGGAACAAAAACTCAAAGCTGAGAGCCTTTCTGATAAGGTAAGTAACTTTCCACCCTAGATGTTACTAATCAGGTGAGATACTTTTCTAGTGATATTGCTTGTAGAAAAGTGGCCTTGGGCAGCTTTTTCAAGATGTCAGAACAAATTAAAAAGACTGGAGGTCATAGAATAGAATTCTGTCTTCAAACCAAAGACCTCAGATTCCCTTTAGAAAATGACTAAAGCAAGAAAGCATCCGGTGATGCCCAGAGTGTACAGTGAAGTCCTTCAATAACTTGATATTTGCATTTGAGCAAGGGCATACCAAAATGCTGGTTGGTTGGGTTTCCTCCTTAGAACAAATACAGGATAATTGTATCACTTTTCTGTATGTGTTCTTGGTGAAGTTGGATTTTAAGATTGTGGAACACTGTTTATTCGTGTTCAATATTATTCTGACCATCTATCCCACTGCCTAGCTCAATGACCTGGAGAAGAAGCATGCTATGTTGGAAATGAATGCACGCAGTTTACAACAGAAGCTTGAGACAGAAAGGGAGCTGAAGCAGAGACTTCTGGAGGAGGTAACCTTGGAAATTCATGTTGTAACTTCAGAAGAAGGTTCCACATCTCAGCAGGGGAGGAGTTGTGAGAATAGCAGTGTTGCACATTCACCCTTTTTCTCTATAACTGGAGAGATTAATAAATTGGGGGTTGTTTTTACTTAAACCTTTGCAAAGTCTGTGGCCATACCATGGAGCAGTAAAAGTGAACTGCTCCTCAAGGGAAGGAATGCTGGGAGCAAAGGGAGACAGCAAGTGAAGCAAGGGCAGTGACCTTGCAGCCAGTGAGCACAGTCTCAAGTACCTGAACAAGAAGAGCAGTGGAGGAGGGTTGGTGAAGATAATCAGACACAGCCATCAGCCCAGGGGTGACTGCACAAGCCTGTAGTGATGAGGTGCATCATAGGTGAGGTCTGCAAAGCAATATCCATGCCCTGGTACAGCATTCCTACAACACAGCTCTGACCAGACCTGATGTGAGTACCATAGCTTAAAACCAGCTCTGGAGCCAATGTGCTTCAGAAGCATGGGTAAAGGCCACTGGTAAGGCTTCTGAGAGCTCCTTATTCATCAGTAGCTTGGTTCACTGAAGTCTGATCCAAGGTTAGGCACCTGAACTGTATCAGTGAGATACTGAATGCAGGCAGCCAGACCTGGTTAGTGGGGAAAGAGGTTGCAGAGGAGGATTTCAGGGGAAGGGTGCTTGCAGGTAGTTAGGGCAATTAGAGCCTTTTGGTGTACCTGTGGTACTGGCAAGTCATCCCAGAGTTGAGAGCCCCATTATGCATTGCAATGAAATCATTCTGACTCTTGCTCTGTAGCACATGAGTGTCAATGGCTTTCATGTTCAGGGACTTTCTTATCGAGAAAGTATAAAACCTGAAAGAATTTGGTGTAGTTTGTCATGTTCTAAATTAGATATAAGGCAGCAGTTCTTCCCTGTGAGGGAGCTGAGCAGGGTGCTCAGAGAAGCTGTGGCTGCCCCATCCCTGGCAGTGTTCAAGGCCAGGTTGGACACAGGGGCTCGGAGCAGCTGCTCCATGGGAAGGTGTCCCTGCCTGTGGCAGGGGTTGGAACTGGATGAGCTTCAAGGTCCCTTCCAACACAAACCATTCTATAATTCTGTGTGCCCTTTTCTGTTGTTAGTTGGAGACAAATATGTAAACAATTGGACATAATTTTCCTTATCTCTTGTGACTGTAGAGGAAGGAGTTTATCCTGGCTTATAGGAAAGGTTTTTTTGTATTTACAAAGTCTTGTGATGGCTTCTGGTGATTGTACAGAGCTTGAAAAAACAGCATCAAGAAATTCTTCAGGTATTTGCAGTCTTATTAACAATTGCAAGATTTTAAATGCTTGCAAAAGCAAATAAAGCAAATGAACGTGTAATTGAAAGAAGTGGTGTTGCTACAGATTAAGATAAAATACATAGAAATGCTTGTTTAGTCATAATGCCTTCCAAAAGGAAGGGAAACTTCTAGAATATTGTCACTTTCCACCTTTTAAAGAGTTGTCTGTTTACAGACATCTGAGATGATGCTTATTTTACAAAGAGTTCAGTAGCTTTTATTTAAAACCAAGCAAACAACAAAAGGAAAACACTGTCTTTTCTATTCCTGTTAACAGCAGGCAAAGCTGCAGCAGCAAATGGATCTGCAAAAGAATCACATCTTCCGCTTAACTCAAGGCCTGCAAGAGGCTCTAGATCGAGCAGATCTTCTGAAGACTGAAAGAAGTGACCTGGAATATCAGCTGGAAAACATTCAGGTGAGGGTGAGGAAACCGGCGCCGGACTCTGTACTCCACATCCTAAAACCCCGCTCCCTGTTTGTGGGTTTTTGTAGGATGTGACCCACTTGTTCCTGTGTGACATTTTCCTTACACTGTTTTTAGCTCTTCTGTTCTTGAGTTATCTATTTATTCTATTAAGATAGAATGTCTAATGTGTGTGTGGTTCCCAGGTTCTCTATTCCCATGAAAAAGTGAAAATGGAGGGCACTATTTCTCAGCAAACCAAACTCATTGATTTCCTGCAAGCAAAGATGGACCAACCAGCAAAAAAGAAAAAGGTGGGTGAAAGAGATTGAAGAGGCACAGTGCAAAAGGATGGTTTTGTGATTAGTTATGTATATTCATAGTGTTCTTTCTTTGTGTAACACAAATGTGCCTTCATCTAAGAGCATTCCTAGCTGATGAATACAAGCTTTACTAGGCACAATGTGTTCTTTGTGGCTTTTCCAGTATTTTGATTTTCCTACAATACTTAGGTTACAACCTAGTAGCTACAGCTCAGTGAGGCTGTAAGAATACAGAATTTTAGCCATGCTTTGTTTTTAGTGGTAAGTATCTATGTGTGTATGAACACATTGTGTTTGTAAAGTGGTTGTCTTGTAGTTAGAGCATAGGATTGATTAGTCAGGTGATGTGACTTGTGTCACATCTTTGTCATGAGCCGTTCTGTCATTTTGATTTAAGTAATTTAATTTTAACTACGTATTTTGAGATCCTCTGTTTAGATGCTTTCGGAAACTCAAGGTGTGAGTACTAACAGGTAACGTAAGTCCCTCTTTAAATTAATCCATATCTCAACATTTTCTTTCCAGTGCCAATATGAACTAAAAATCCATCCTTACACATAACAATTGCCATGAGGCCCTCTGGCCGGACTGCCACTAGCTAGTTGCACTTTGCCTAGTTTAAGCCATCTCTTACTAGGAGTTAGGAGTTGTCTGTGTGTTTCTGTTGCTAGGGCCTGTTTAGTCGGCGGAAAGAGGACCCTTCTTTACCCACACAGGTTCCCCTGCAATACAATGAGCTGAAAGTGGCACTGGAGAAGGAGAAGGCTCGTTCTGCTGAGCTGGAAGAGGCTCTACAGAAAACACGCATTGAACTCAGATCTGCTCGTGAAGAAGGTAGGGGTTAACAGAAAAGGTGGATCTGGAAGGAGACGCACGTTTTTGGTCTGAAAACGTGCCTTTAATTTTGTCTCACTCAAGCAGTAACATAAGTTTAATTCTTGCCTACTGCTGTGAAGGTGCAATAAAGCTATGCTGTTATCTGCGGGTTGTAACCACTGAATGGTTACACAGAACCACTGCTATGAATGAGGGTTTCATACCACTTGTGTTAACGAGTGGCATTTATCTCATCTATAGCTGCTCATCGGAAGATATCAGACCACCCTCATCCATCTACTCCAGCCACAGCAAGGCAGCAGATCATCATGTCTGCCATAGTCCGCTCACCAGAGCATCAGCCTACTCCCATCAGTTTGCTAGCTCCACCCTCCAGTCGCAGGAAGGAGTCTTCCACACCAGAGGGTAGGTTTTGGGGGAACTTTTCTGTTACTGTTTTCCTGTCTCCTATTTCAATGCCATATCTTTTGTTATTCTTGATATTTTTTTATTTCAAAACCAGATATTCTTCATGCTAGGAATATTAGATGATACATTTTGCTTAATTTTTTTGTTTAAAATTCTCTATTTGGACTATATGAGTTATTTCTTCAGCAGTAATTATTAGCAGCAGTTGTTTAAAGAGCATGTGTTTCTTCAGAGGAGGATGTTTTCTGTACTGCTTTCTGCAGTGATCAAAAGGATTCATATCTGTTTCCTTAGCAGTTAGCATTTTTACTTATCTAAACTGTTGATTTGTTCTGCTTAGCAGAATGTTTCTATCAAGACCTTTTGGTAAAGGGAAAAGACTTTGGTTAGGCATAAAAGGAAGATACCAGGTCAAAGACAATATTAATATCCTATTAACTAGAAAAAGGGATACCCTTTGGTGTTCTTGAGATAGAGGAGAGTAGGGTTATCACAAAAAGTTAAAGGATTGAGGGCTCTGCTCAGCTGTTCTTAGATAACCAATATTCCAGAGTGAGTGTTGAACCCTGAGACTTGGAACTAAAACCTCCAGCCTTTAGATGGAAAAAGCTGGAACCCACAAACTGGAGCAGAGAGTGCAGGAAGCTGAGGCACAGTGCACTGTGAGGATGGGTAACATGGGCATGGGAAGATGTCCTCAGGGGCAGGTCATGAGCAGGGAAGACAATAATTTTCACCAGTAAAAGACCATGCCTTGGAGGATAAACTTTGCTTGGTAGAGATGCACTAACAGGGATTGTAGGAATGCTTTAATATCTGCTGGCACTGATGGTTGGCTGTATGAAGAAGGCCTGCTGTTTGTTGATCGCAACAATATAGGTGTTGAAGAGGTTTTAGCTATAAGCAAAATTGAGAGATTAGTTTAGCATGTTGTGAGAACTGGAGCTGAGTGCAGGCTTGAAATTTATGTGGTTTGATTGACATAATCTGGCTACACCAAACATTAGCCACTTCAGTTCTACAATCTGTGCTCAGGCAGCACATTCTGTGCATCTGTATCAGGTAATTACTGAGGTGGTAACATTGCTTAAGATTTACAGATTGCAAAGGGAAGGAGTGTCTGTGTTCAGCAGAGTTTAGATAGAGACATGTAGTCCCTTTTTATTACCTAGGCCTTCAAATGCCAAAATCTATGCTTGATTTTCATCCCTATCACAGTACTCACCCTGATAATAAATCCTGTCACTTCCAGAGTACAGCCGGCGCCTGAAGGAGCGGATGCATCACAATATCCCACATCGCTTCAATGTGGGGCTAAACATGAGAGCGACGAAATGCGCCGTGTGTCTGGATACAGTACACTTTGGAAGACAAGCATCTAAATGTCTTGGTAAGGGCAGAGCGTGTGCTCGAGCAGAGTGTCACTGGATGGGAGAATGGAAAAGCACCACCCACCTAGAACAGATTTTCAGCGAAAGCTGAAGACAGAACCAAGTATGAAGACTTTGAAACTGGTTGGTGCAAACATTCTACATCAGAATACATCTGATGGTTTAGAGTGGCAGGAGATTCTTTGGAAAGCTGGGGTTTGCGTTAGAACATGAGGCAGCTCTGTCATGATTTTTTTGTCATATAACAGAAGTTTTTCTCTGTCCTTTTGTCAGAATGCCAGGTGATGTGTCACCCAAAATGCTCAACTTGCTTGCCAGCTACTTGTGGACTGCCAGCAGAATATGCCATGCACTTCTCTGAAGCATTCTGCCGGGATAAAATGAATTCTCCTGGTCTGCAGCTGAAGGAGCCAAGCAGCAGTCTACGGCTTGAAGGATGGATGAAGGTGCCAAGGTATAAACATGACTCTTGGTGCCGTATCAGGTGCTGAACTATTTGGAACTGTTCCTTGTATTATCCTGACTCTTACAATGGGATAATCAGTACCTGCCCATTACAATTACTGCCACTGAAATTTGTCTTTCTAGGAGTTGCATGCTTGTTTTATCTGGGCAGAAAATCCAATGTAACTTTGTGCTTATTTTGTTTAGGAATAATAAACGTGGGCAACAGGGCTGGGACAGGAAGTATATTGTCCTGGAAGGAACAAAAGTGCTCATTTATGATGCAGAAGCAAGAGAAGGTAACTTGGCATTTCTAGGAAGAACTTGTGTTTTAATCTTCAGCTACTGTTTGGTGAGCTGAGAGGCTTAAAGGTTGTTCCTGCTTGCTGTGGCAGTATTAATTTAGCTACATTTTCTGTAATAAGGCAGTGTTGTTTTTCTAGATCCTTAACAGGTTTATCAGCTGGTGTGTCACAATAATCCAGCTGTGAACATGCACTGTGTTTTCTGTAAACATCCAGTGTGTATCCACTTCAGTTTGCTATCACAATTGTTTTCTTGCTGCTTACTTGTTTGTTCTTTCTTCATCTGTGTTCTCGTTCTCTCTGCAGCTGGACAGAGGCCTCTGGAGGAATTTGAGCTCTGCCTTCCTGACGGCGACGTAACTGTGCACGGAGCTGTAGGAGCTACTGAACTTACCAACACTGCAAAGACAGGTGAGAATCTGACGTAGATGAGGTCAAATGGATTTCATCTGGCTTGCCATCAGTTGGCATTCTGTTTGACTGAACAGAATTTTCTCCCTTTAACTTTCATTCTGTAACTGTGCCATTTTGAGGTTACCTCTACTTGAATTAGGTGAATAGCTCAGTCGTCTAGATTTAGCTACACATGGGCTGCTGCTTCTGTCATGGTAGTTGAACTGTGAATAATATAATCATCAAGCCAAATGGAAGTAAATTTGAAGAGTTTTGTAACATACTCAAAAGCACTCGGTTGATTTAAATTCCTTCTCTCAATGCTCTCTCTCAAGTGTGAATTGTCATAATTCATACCACCATTGTGCTCGTACCAAAAAGTCATGAATTAGAAATACTGTGGGGTGTGTACAGTCTGTTGTTATGACAAAATGTTGATGTTTTCATTTGTATGTACTGAATAGAACCAATGATAAGTTTATGTATGTCTTGACTTTAACATTAAAGCATACAGACTGTTAAAAACAAAGGTTTCCATAACCAGATTTTTCTTGAACAGTACAGGGAAAACTTTAGTCAAGTGTCTGGTTTTGTGGGTGTTTTTCCTGCTGAAATGTCTTTCTCTTTTGAATAAAAGGTGAGAAGTTATTTTTATTTAGTAAAGACAGCACTGTATGTATGGATTGCAAACATCCAGCTGATATTTAGCTTTAAGTAGCTAGCCTGTGCAGGACCTGTAAAGGAGAAACCTATGTATAAATTGCCATGGTAACACGTGATGATAAATACAACTTCTCTCCGATGAGGCTGAAAGGTGTTGATTTTAAGTCCACTGACAATATTTCAAAAACTAATCTAAGTCTTATTCTATCTATATAACATCTCAGATGTGCCATATATCCTAAAATTGGAGTCTCATCCACACACCACTTGCTGGCCTGGTAGAACACTCTACCTGTTAGCACCCAGCTTCCCTGACAAACAGCGCTGGGTCACAGCACTGGAATCAATAGTGGCAGGTGGGAGAGTTTCCAGAGAAAAAGCTGAGGCTGATGCTGTGAGTATAAAAGTTTCATTTAATCATAAAATATTCTGGGAGGGAGCAGAGGTTTGAAAAGTGTTTTGTCGGTATTTGACATTCTGAGGTTTAACTGCAGGTAAGTTGTTACTTCTGCCTGACGAGGGGCAACAAGTACCAGGAACTAATTCATTGTACGACTGATGCTTTATACTGCACTACCCTGCTTCAGACTTGGAAGTGTAGTAAGAGGATCCCAAAATTAGGTCTAATTCCAGCAAAGAGAAAAAGAAGAGCGAGCAGTCAGGCCATGGTTTAAATCCAGTCCCATAATGTACCCCATGGAGTGAGCTAACATGGAATAAAAGGAAGCAAAATGCTCCCTCTCCCATTCTTACAGAGTCAGGGGTTTTGTTTCTTTAGAGGGGGAGGTGTGTGTGTGTTTGAGTTTTATTCCTGGTAAGAAGAAGTGGTTAAGTGGATTATATTTTGGTTTCAAAGAGCCTTTTTCATCATTGTTGCACTGATTACGCTTTATTTTCTGATAAAAGATTTGGTTCTATGGCATTGCATATGAGCATGTTAGCCCTAGGGAAGGGAGTATCTGACTAGCAGGAAATTGTCTCTCTTCTCATGCTAGCGTTCCTTTTGTCTCTGAGAAGAACACATGCTCCCTCCAGCATTTGGACCTCTTTGTTAATTCTTCCTCTAGGAAAATTTTACTGCTCCAGTGCAGGAGAAGGATAGGGACAGCAGTCAGTTCTGTCTGAGGTTCATTCTGATGGGTTTCCTTACCACGTTTCAGGCAGATAAAACTTTACTAATGCTTTTGTAGGAGGTTTCCCTGCAACATTTAGTGTTCTGAGAAAAGGAAATCTGTGCCAAGCATTTTGCCTGTCTGAAATGATGACCTTACAGGTGTTAAAATGCTAGTAAAGACATTAAGATTAACTCCAAAAAAATACATCTCTTTTGTCATTCGCAGAAATTGCTGGGAAACTCCCTGCTGAAGCTGGAGGGTGAAGACCGTTTGGATATAAACTGCACAATGCCCTTCAGTGACCAGGTAAAGCCAATGTTCAGCTGGGCCTTTCTGAGTATTGGCTATTTCATTCATGGAAATGGCAGCTTAACAGCAACACGTGCAATTACAAACCTGTTTGTCACTTTGTTTTTTCTCTTCACAACAGGATTGTCCAGGCTTCCTCCTGGAGTGTTCCTTGTTATCCTCATGTAGTGCTGTTTTTTTTCCCCTGTTGTCACTGTAGGTAGTACTGGTGGGGGCAGAAGAAGGTCTCTATGCCCTAAATGTACTGAAGAATTCCTTAACGCACATCCCAGGAATGGGTGCTGTCTTCCAAATTCATCTCATCAAGGATCTGGAGAAGCTACTCATGATAGCAGGTAGGGGGCTTTACGTTACCATCTGTCCTGCCCTTAACAGATGGCAATGGCTTTGTGCTGCAGTGCCAAAGGGCCCGGCTTTCCACTAGAGGCAGTACAGGCTTTATTCCTGTTTTTATCAGTGTATTGTCAGCAATCACCTCCTGTGGTTAACACAGCATTGTCTGGGGCTTTCTTGAAGTAAATGAAGATGTGAATGAAGGCTCAGTTAAACCTTCAAGAGGAAGTGAATTCTCAGTTTCTAAAGCTGAGGGAGGGAAGAAACAGAGAAGACATTTTCTGTCATCATTTTGAGTTCAGTTTAAGAAGTGTCTAGTTGATCAGTGACTGTATCTTCCTAATCACTACAGAGCCTCTCTTTTAATGTAGCTAATCATTTGAGGACCATGATGTGATAACCATGGCCTAGGGCCAACAACTGTTAACTTGCTCTAAACACTAATTCATGTAATGAAATCGGGACTTCTTTCATGGTTTAAGATTCCCTTATGAAAAGAACACCGGCTTTAACCTCTCCATCTGTGGTTTTCCAGAGATAATCCTTCCCACACTGATGTAGGCATGCTGAACGTTAGGGCGTATCTTCAGCTGAAAGCCCAAATTATCAAGTGTCTAAATGACATTTGTAGGGAATGAAAAACAAATTCTTTCTTTTGTTCTGCTGCTTCAGTGTTTTTCCCCTTGTCAAGATTTAAGCTGTCCATGCTTTATTTGTTCCAGAGAATAAAAGCACCTGGCAAAATGAATCTCTCACAAAGTTAGACGTCAATGTTACTCTGTTGCTAGACTTAGGAGAGGAATTGGGCTTGGTCTGTAATGCAGTTTATTAGGGCACTTGGAAATCCCTTGCTGGTTCTGGTGGCACAGAGCAGCCAAACCACCTTTTACTTCAAGTTCTGAGGGGTAAAATAGAACATCCCGGGTAATTATAAATAGTGTTCTAATGAGGCCACTGCTGTTGTCATCATCTTAACCTTGGCAACACTGATAATCCATGGAGAGATTGGTTGTACTCCCAGTGGATTTACTGTCTGCTTTTGTAAGTTTTCTATTTCATTTTTAATAGGAATACCATGGAATGAATTCTGCATGGTACATTGGGACTGTTACCACAGTAACAGCCTGTAACCATGAGCTGCTGCTTAGGTAATGGAACAGACTCTTGTAGAGAATAGGGAGTTTTCCAGTGATGAAATGTGTCCATTTTTGTTTTCAGGAGAAGAAAGGGCTCTGTGTCTTGTTGATGTGAAGAAAGTGAAGCAGTCTTTAGCCCAGTCACACCTCCCAGCCCAGCCTGATATCTCACCAAATGTCTTTGAGACTGTCAAAGGATGTCACCTTTTTGCTGCTGGCAAGGTAGGATACAGCTCTCTCCTGCCCCCAGACCACCCTTCACACCACACTGAGTTCAGTGTTAATCAAATCAGTATCTTTATTTCACTGGCGACAAATCCAAGGTCTGTATTCTTGTTTTAAGAAGAGTGTAGGGGCTGAAGAGAGGCTGAGCTGGTGGCGGTATAGAGGATCTCCTACTAATATGAAAAATTCAGTCAGGAAGAAATGATGCTAGAGCATCAACAACACAGCACAGCATAGCTGCCTCTTCATAGTTGACTTCAATTTTGCGGTTTATAATTAGTGAATTCTATCCACTGTTTGTTCTGGAATGTCTTGTAATGCTTTCCAGGCTGCAAATTTACTTAGGTTTGGGTCACTTGAGAACTCATTAATATTTACATTAATGGACCATTTAGCCACAACAGAAATTCTCATTAACAATCACTTGTGCAGACTACTTTAATCACAAACTGAACATCGTTCCTCTCAAAGTGACGTTTACATAACAATTTCAAGGGTTAAAATTTGGATTTCTTATCCCTTTTAATGAAGCATCGTTCTGTGGAAAACCTTCAATTTTTTATTAAGTGAATCAGAGAAGCGGTTCAAATTCACATTCTTTTTTGAGAATGTGAAGAGGCTTTTCATCATTTCACTAATTCACAGTAAGTACCCTATTAAAAACCTACCTGCTTATCTCTGCAAAGTTCTTTGTGGTGAAAGGTCCTCACATGCTCAGCATTAGAATTTACTCTATTAGCAACCTGAACTCTGCCTCTAATCTTCTTCACAGGTCGAGAACAGCCTTTGTATCTGCGCAGCCATGCCCAGTAAAGTGGTTGTTCTGCGATACAATGAGAGCCTGAGCAAGTTCTGTATCAGAAAGGTAAGCCTGGTAATTCCCTTAATAATGAGCTCACATAATTCATGTATTGCACTAAGACTTTGCTTTGGAGCAAACGCCTTAAACCTTTTCGCATGCATGAGAACATTTGGTTGCCAGCTAAAATGATAACAAATTGCAATGTGCACTGACTAAAATTGGAGTAGGCAGCAATTTCCTTTAACAGGAGTTGGCATATTTGAAGAGATGCAGAACAGGACTGTGATTTGTTGAAATACTGACTAGGCTGTAGTCATACCCTCACTTAGTTACCCAAAAAAAGGCTTTCTTCTTCATTGCCCAGCTGTGTTCCCTCACCTCTGTTGTCTTTGGAGAAGTCCATAACAACTGACTTCTCCCTTCTTTCCAGCTAAGGCAGCAGTGGCTGTCTGAATTTGTTTACTGTACTAGTGAAAATCAAAGGGTATTTATTTGGTACTATCCCATCGCAGGGTAGGCAGCTGTTTCCCATACTTACCCTGATACATGGGTACCTTCTGGCCAGCAGAAGCAGTGAG
The DNA here is from genome assembly GCF_012275295.1 of Melopsittacus undulatus. Classification (NCBI taxonomy): domain Eukaryota; kingdom Metazoa; phylum Chordata; class Aves; order Psittaciformes; family Psittaculidae; genus Melopsittacus; species Melopsittacus undulatus. The sequence goes on along the minus strand of NC_047538.1, from coordinate 11,723,486 downwards.
ATACGGATCTCACATGGTTGTGTACATAGGTCCCCTGTACAGAGCCCTGTCTGCCTCCAGCACCGGCACTGCTCTGGACTGGAACATGTCTCGCTTCATTCTGTGGAGAGCAGAACTGCTGCAACTCTTTTCAGGCAGCCAGCTGCAGGCAGGGAATGCCCTGAGCACCTGAGCCACTATTCCTCTTAAAGACAAGTCCAATCAATTCTCATGAGTACATTTTATATGCTCAAACACATTCAGAAAAACACCCCAAATAACAGGGATCTCTCCTCAGAACAGAGTTTAAACACTGCCCATCTTAAAATGCGCTGGTACCCAGAAACTCATGTCCTCTCCAGTTCACAAATTAAGGAATGCTCAGGTCAAACTACAGCTCCCTGTGAGCTTCTGCAGGTTACTTTGAAGGCACCGGTTCAATTGACAGCTTGACTGAGGATTTATCCCCACTGAGTGCTACACTGGCACTGCTGTGAGGAAGCAGAGCCGGGGCAGGAGCTCAGATGCTGGCCTCCTTGGAAGTAAAGACATTATTTGATGGAGATCTTGGCACAAACAGTGTGGATACCAGCAAACCTGGGGTAGCTGCAAGCACTGTAGCTGATACCAACTCTTGCCCACAGTGGAGCAGCAGCCAGCAGGAAGCACTGTCCTCTGCTTGTGCTGCCACTCACCCCACAGTGCCGAGTGCCTTGACAAGGGCTTACATGCAAAACATGCAATGGCCTGTTTTAGAAGGAAGGTTTTCCTTATCCTCACTAAACCAGACAACTGAATTTAGATCCTAACAAGATGGCAGCAAGCCCAGAATATGCTCTTCCGTTCTGCCAACTAAACTGCCAGATAAACTAGGAATTATGCAAGGAATCTTGTCCTCAGAAGATCAGAGGATCTGTGTGTTGTGTCAGGCTAACCTGCAGAGCTCTCAAAGCTGTTCAGTCACACTGCAGATCTGGTGGACAGCATCTCTGTGTTACACTGCACAAAGAAGGAAGGAAGATTGTGTATGTTTGTCTTCCTTTTGCTTAAGGAGCCATCAACCTTGTTTCTGCAGTTATAAAAGCAGGGATGCTTTAGGGAGCTGACTCTTTCTGCTGGGAGGAGGGGATGTGCCTACTGATAAGGGGTTTGCTGCTGGGGTTATAAGGACTTTGGGACTTGACTGGTGGCAATCCTGCTGCAGTTATCTGAGGATCTTCTGCCTGCCTTTCCAGCAGCTGTCCTGATTCCTGTTGACTTCCGGGCCTGGAAGCATTCATTCCAGCAGAGCTACTCTGGAGCTGGGGGCAGTTTTGGGTGATGGACTTCCTAGTGACAAGTCAAGTCTGTCATTCAACCCTAACTGCTCAGTCCTGACCTCGTGTCACCTCCAGACACTGTTCAGCCATGCACTCATTGGCATGGCTGTGACCTGCTGCAAGTAGGGAGCTGTTCCCCACTGCTCCGGAAAATTGAGTAGGGCATTCTTCCAACAGGAAGAGGTTCCTGTTAGGGTTAGCATCTGGGATTGAGCTGATTGATAGGCAAGTCTGTATTCAAGCAAGTTTCACTTCCAATGTAAGAAACCTCTTCTAGCAAGAGTACTTTTCCAGGTGCTTTTGAAACTGTTTGTTGGTGACTTTGAGGTTGTCATCTCCCCCTTTCATAAAATGTGGCAGTATCTAATCTTCCAGAAAAACCAAATTACAAAACTCAATGGGAGCTGATCCCTGTCCATACTTTCTGCTTTTCCAGGAGATCGAAACCTCTGAGCCTTGCAGCTGCATCCATTTGACCACTTACAGCATCATCATTGGAACCAACAAATTCTATGAAATCGAGATGAAGCAGTACACTCTGGAGGGTAGGAGCTGTGTCCTGAGGAACGCACCAGCTGGCTCCATAGATTCTTTTGGTGGGGCTCTTCTAAACCAGTTTAAGAAGAAAATATTGGTGCCAATCAAGGTGTTTTTCTCCATTTTCTTTGCAGAGTTTCTGGATAAAAATGACCACACTTTGGCCTCTGCTGTGTTTGCTGCCTCTACCAACAGTTTTCCAGTCAGTATCATCCAAGTGAACCCAACAGGGCAGAGGGAGGAGTATCTGCTGTGTTTCCATGGTATGTGTTGTCCGGTTGTGTAGTTGCACTGCGTCTGCTTTCTGGTACATGAGCAGCCAGGAGGTACTGGGGTACTGTTGTAAAAGAAAGCCAGAGCTGACTTCCTAGTGCCTGGTACTGATTATTGGCTGTGAATCCAAAAGCCCTGGAGGAGTTGGGGCTGGTGGTTTAAGCAGCAAGACACGCACCAGGCACTGATGCTGAAACAGACCTGCTGAGGTGCTGTCAGTCACCTTGCATCTGTCTTAAAGGTTCTCTGTGCCTGTGGATCAGCTGCCGTGTGCTGGCTTCTGTGCCTGAATGGAAGGGATTAAACTCAGTGTTAGATGCCACCAGGTGTTTGATTACCCTGATAAAACGTTAAGGGGTTCTCAGCCTTTTCCTCTCTCCTTTGCTTTCCGTACAGAGACAAGACCTTTTAACCTGGTGATGAAAGAAGAGGCTGTTTGTTGGGTTTTTTTTGTACAGCTGCTTTTGTTGGCTCTCTAGGGTAGTGGCAAGCCCGGGTTTATTGCCTTTGTCCCTTCCAGCAGTAAAGGAACACAGCTCAGGTGTGTGCTCACAACGTGGCGTTGCTTTTCTTGGCAGAGTTTGGTGTCTTTGTGGATTCCTATGGAAGACGCAGTAGGACAGATGACCTGAAATGGAACCGCTTGCCCTTAGCTTTTGGTAGGTGTTGAGGGAGATCCTCTTGGCTTACAGAAATCATTGAACGTGGGAAGCATCTTTGTGGGACAGGTATTCCTCACTCAGCACTTCCTCTTCCCTTTCCTAATTCTCCCAGAAACTATGGAGATTTTCCCACAATTTAAGATCATTATAAATACAAATTGACAGAACTACTGAAACAGAAACAGTTTGAGGAAAACTAAAGCAGTTATGTTTCCTTAATGTTCCTGGTCTTACAGTGACTGAACCAGCTAATGGGGTTTGTGTAACAGTGCTTGGAAGTTTCTGAAACAGTCAGGCCTATGGAATGTCAGCCTGGTTCCCTCAGCCCCTTTGCGCTACCGAGTGGGATGGTATTCAGTTCATAGTCTGCTTTTAATGCCTGTTCATGAGTCTTTGGTTGGTAGAATACTTGAGATATGGATAGTTTCAAAGCAACAATTCTCTAAGCTTTCATCTCCCTGCTCAGTTATCACATTGGGTCTTATTACAGCAAATGTACTCCCTGGGTTTCCCCAGGGCTGGGAGCGCTGCTGTGCTCACTGATGCTTTTGAGAAGGTTTTATTTAATAGAGAAATTGATTTTGTGCTTTTCCTGCCTTTGTGATGCTCCTCCAGCCTACAGGGAGCCCTATCTCTTTGTGACCCACTTCAATTCCCTTGAAGTGATTGAGATCCAGGCACGAGCCTCTCTAGGGTAAGCTGCTCTCTCTTCATTACTTTGACCAGCATGTGCTGCAAGAAAACACAACGTGCCAGGGAAAGGCACCGTGCTGTCACTGTTAATGCTTTTTCCTGCCCTTTCACCCAGAACTCCTGCACGAGCCCACTTGGAGATCCCAAATCCGCGGTATCTTGGGCCTGCAATTTCATCTGGAGCCATCTACTTGGCCTCCTCCTACCAAGACAAATTAAGGGTGATTTGCTGTAAGGGCAATCTAGTGAAGGAGACCAACAATGAGCAGCAGCACCACAGAGGATCTTCTGCTACACGCAGGTATGATAGTCAGTGTGTCCCTGTGTGCCTCATGAGCAGCCTCAGCTCCAGGTGCCTGTTTCCCCTGGATGCTGTAGAATGCCCGTGTTCCATTCCTAGAGAGAGGCATTGGGCAGTTACTGTAATGCTGGCATAGAACAAGCAGGGAGTTGCTGATGTCTTAAAATACAGAAGGCAAAGAAACATCAGCTCTGTAGGAGCATGTGGGGAACCTCCACAAACACTCCATGATCTTCAGCTGGTTTATGTAGGGATATAGCTGTGACCTCAGAGCTTGGTGAGCTTAGATGCTATCAATATGACACAAAACATCGATTGACTGTAATAGTCTCTAAAGCTACAGCCCCTTCTTAAACAACTTAGGAGACAGCACTGGGAAGTGGTGATGTGATCTTCTTCTGGTCAGCATTATGATACTTCTGGGGTTGATGGTGCCACTGTGCACTGGAAACTCAGACCCTGAGGCCTGTAGCTCATCCCAACCCGGCCTGAACATCCTGGAGCCACTGATAATGTTGTATGGGGAAGAAAACAAGTCAAATTTTAGTGTATATAGAAAATGATGCTGCTGAAGTGTATGAGAACAAACACAGAGCTCTCTGGCCCGTCACACAGACGTGACTCACACCAGCGATTCCCCGAGGCCCTGACCAGTGCAGCTGGTGTGACAGATGCTCAGCTACCAAAGTCTGTGTTTGTGCTTTTCATCTTGGCTGAGGGAGGTCTGATGGTTTCACCTGAACACTGCTGGGTGTTTGGGGGGAAAGGCACAGCTCTGCTAAAAGAAAATGTAACGTGAGGTTTTTGTTGCTCAGCGGTTCGCGTCAATTATTTTTGAATGACAGCAGCCCGAACAAGAGGGGTCCTCCCACGTACAACGAGCACATAACCAAGCGGGTCGCATCGAGCCCGGGACCACCGGAAGGTCTGAGCCACCCTCGGGAGCCAAGCACACCCCATCGGTACCGCGAGGGAAGGACGGAGCTGCGGAGGGACAAGTCACCTGGGCGACCACTGGAGAGGGAGAAGTCCCCAGGCCGGCTCCTGAGCACCCGCAGAGAGAGGTCCCCGGGGAGACTGTTCGACGAGAGCAGCCGAGGACGGGTGCCTGTGAGTGGGGCCAGAACTCCTCTTGCTCAAGTCAATAAGGTGAGTCAGGAGCCTGCAGAGCTTTCCTGTTCCCAGCTGCAGGAGGGCTCGTGGTACTGTGAAGTACAAGAGCAAATCCAGATCTCATCCCCCAGCCCTCAACTTCCATTAAACCAGCACATATGGTGTAATGCACTGCTCCTGTGAACACCTGCCCTCCTGCCAGTCCTGTAACTGCAAAAGCAGCTTCACTCTGGACTGGGCTGAAGTCCTCCAGATCTGAAAGCAAAGGGGCATTTGCCAACAGAAACCATGATATAGAGGGGTTGAAGGGGAACAATGTCTGGAGCAAGGGAGGTGGGAGCCTGCTGTGTCCAGGGTGATGCTGACAGTACTTGCCTTTGCCAGTGAACTGAGCTATGGCACCTACATGGAACCAGGTGCAGAGCCCTCGCGCCGCAGTGGAGCAGTAGTGAGGTGATGCGCTACTGCTGCCACCGGTGCCTGTGTGACAAGAGTACGTGCGACTCATCCACTGTCACTCTATCTCCCTGCCAGGTCTGGGACCAGTCTTCAGTGTAAGTCTCAGCCAGACAAAGTTCCTCATCTTGACCTGCAGGAAAAAAAAGGAAATACACTGAGTATATGCACTCCATGTGTCTGCTGCCCAGGCACCAAAACAGCATCCCTGGGCCAAAGCTCGCGCCGCATCGGGAGACGTCCGCAGCTCAGTTAATTTCTCTGCACTTTCCTGCACTCCTGTTTTTGCACTTTGTACTATTGTTACTCTTTCAAGCAGTTCATGAACTTTTTGTATTCACTTTAGTCCCTAGTAGTTCATCAAGGAAATGCAGCGGGACTCAAGTCCCACCCCAGGTCCTTAATGTGGTCAGTGCCCCTTACAGATAATTGATCATAGTTCTGAGACATGCTGGGAATTCCTGATGGCCTGGAAACAGGCCAAGGTGAGTGAGTCCTTCAGTAGAACATGTCATTGGATATTCCCTACAGAACAAATTACTTCCAATCAGTCTGTTCACCTGCCACTTCTGAAAGTTATGTTGTTCTCACTACAACCGCTCTAGAGCAGCTCTGATGGGGAGGGGAGAACCCCTGCGCCCGGCCCTCAGACAAAGTGCATTACCTATCTTCTACTGGGTTGTAAGACTTTATCCAGGTCTTCTGCATGACAGTTCACTGCATGCTGCTGCACCATCACTGGCTGCTCTCTCCTTTTAGGTTGCTTTGCTGAGTAGTGTATTGTACCTCACTTGTAAGTTAACTGAAACCTTTAGATTACGCTGCAAAATAACAGCCAATTACTCTGGAAATTTGGCACCGGAGCGTTACCAAGCCTTATTCTATGACAAGAGTTACAGTCACTCTGCTGTTCCCTGAGCACCGCACGGGCTCCCTGCGGAAAGGCTGCTGCACACCTGGCAGCCACAGGGTCCCTGCGGAGAGCAGTGGCCCAGGGCTGGCTCCTCCTGTGACCTGTAACTTGTCGTACAATAAGAAAGAACCACACGTCCTGGCACAAGAGGATACTCACAGTGAGCAGCTTTAGCGCCTTCGCTTCTGCCTGTCGGACCTCGAGCCACGTGTTGCTTCCTATTCTCTTTTGCTGTGAACATGAAGCAGAGCGCAAATGATTTTCAAAGCAGGTTTTGACCATTCAGTCTGCGCTAGCGACATTCTGAGTGAACAACCATGTTCTTTACAACTGGAAAGAGCAAAACTGCATCCAATCTTCCCTCGGTGCCCCACTGATACTTCTGCTAGTCCCTCGCGAGCCTGTGCTAACCCGTTCTAGAAACCCATGAGAAAAGTCCAATGCCTTGTCCGTGTCCTTTGGCGAGTTTCCTGAATATCGTATCCCGTTCTCTTGTCTGTTGGGTTATTTTAGGTCAGATGATTTGGCAGGAGCCTTGCTGAGTTTCTGTCTCCTGGTCTGAATCTTTTGAAGGGTCAGAGATCAGTCTTTAAATCTTTGCATCTCATGGAAGATCTTCGAGACCTCAGAAATGGGCTTGTTGAGTCCTGGAAGTGTATCTCTTGTGTCTTGTTCGTGACATGCTTCCTGCTATAGAAATAGCTCAAAGGACTGTACATATTTACAAGAATCTTTATATTCGTAACAAAAGGGAATTGAATTGGTTTCTACTTTTTTATTGTAAACTGTGTGTTTTTCAACACTAGCTTTTTGTTTTACCGGTGGTTGTGGACAGCCATCTTCAGACACTGGAGGGGCCTCAGCTTAGTCCTCCTCGCTCCCATGAAGAACTATTGTAACATTAACTTGCAATTGAAGCTTGTTAGCATAAATGAGGTTTTAGGTCTCTAAAAGTACAGGATTTTTCTGCATTACCTTTTTATTATGGACAAGGGAGGGAACCAGAGGGACAGTTCAAAGCTCCACCTGGAACGTACTGAACTTTGTTGTTGAACGATAACCAAATAAAACAAATAACTATCTCGACTGGCATGGTGAAATGACCGCTTCCTTCTCCGCAGTGACACTGCCCCTCGGTCCACTGCCCCAGCACCAGAGGCTGTGTAATCTATAGGCATCAGCGCTTACCAAAGAGCTCACCCCATGGTATTTAGCATTGAGTAGTTGTAATTCCCTGACCAAGTAGCGTAAGTGGCTTCACAAACACAAAGCATGTTCATAGGAACTCGGAGCAAGGTGGATTTGACCAAGTATTTCACTAGAGCAGCAGTCAGCTGCAGACACCTACAGCTAAATCCTGCCCTCGCCCACTGAACTCCTGATAGGGGTAGAGTTAAGAACCATGTGAGGATCTGGGAAAACAATCCTGCCCTCCTCAATGACCCACACATCTTGAGCTGGAACAAACCATCTTACTGAACCATAGTGTGATCTAAAGACAGCTTTGGGATTTATCCCAGCAGTGTACTGGTAGCAAAGCGGACAGGGACAGCTCCTCATCCCACCGCTGTGATAACGCTGGTGCTTTAAGGCCTAATAGCTGCAACTTAAAAACCATTCACAAATCAAGTAAGATTGAGTACAACCTGCAGTTACTGTACATCTGAACTTACACCTGCTGGGAAAACTTGCTAGATCAGACTTAAATGTAAATACATCTATTTTTAACTGAACCAGTTTTTACAGGGTCTGAAGTATTCTTTCACAGGAAGAGGTTTTTAATATTCACACTGCTGCCTACAGTAACTTCATTTGTCCTCCTACCATTCGTGGCTTTGGTTCTGTGCACACAACCACCCCTTGCCCCAGGGAAGGGCTCATGGAGGGCCTGGGGGTGGGTTACTAACAACACCCCTTACATTCTGGTCTACATGACATTCTTCATAACAATGCTCTACATAAACCCCAAGCTGCTTGAGTTATCTATTGTGCCTACTATCTGATGTATATGATGAAATGCTAACTTGTTCAATGTTCCTTTATTTTACTGTGCACAAAGAATACTTATTTAAAGCTCATTGTTGCAGTCCTATGATGCATGATCCGAATTGTAACACAACTAAAATAATCCAGAAACTGGTGGAGTAAAACAAAATCATTTATTGAGCCTTTTGATTGCCAAGAACCCTGCACAAATAAATCCCTGTCAGCCTGACCACTGCACCTCAGGGGGCTGGGGCGGGCAGGGAGCTCCTGGTGACTTCAGAGTCCCCCAGAGCAAAGTCTCTGCACCTACCTTAAAACTGTGCTCTCCTAGCAACAGCCAGGAATAACCTCAACACCACACACTGCGGGCTGAGGGTGGGGAATGGAAGCATCCAGCTCCTGATCCAGCTTTTGCCTTTGGAGGGATTCGATTCATCCCTGGTTCAGTGAGGACACACAATGTGATTAATCTGATCCATTCACCTCTCAGGCACAAAACAACCCAGCAAATAAGTAAGACATTCCCCCACCTCCCCTCTTCCCTCCCAAACCAACCCCAAAGTGAAAACCAGATGCCCCCAGCCATGGGCCAAGGGGGCTCTGCCATACCTGGAGGAGGGGGGGTGACTCCTGGGAAGGTCAGTTGAGGCCTCAGGGATCAGCCTGTGGGCAGCTGCTCTCCCTCATCCCAACAAGCAGGGAATGGTGGTGGATCACGAGGCCTCGGGTGCTGTTGTGGGGCCCTCACCCTGGTTCCTGGGCACAGCCTTTGGGCTGCCAGAGCATGGGCCAAGCGCTCAGCACTGAGCCAGGCTCCAGGCTGCACAGTGAATAAACAGCAAGCACTGGCTATAAAGTAATGGGTTGTGTCCATGTTCCACCATGCCAGCGTTGAGGAAAAGCCTGGAGTGAGTCCTGCATATATGTGATTGGGAACAAACCCACAGAGCTCAGCAAGAACGAATGAGACCGAGTCCATAAACACCATTCCATCTCACACACTGCCCCTTCCAGGCTGGCCTTCATTCCTCAACGTTCCAGCTTTTTCAGTCTTTGACACATGAAATATCTGGCTTGCAACTAAAACGAACCACCAGAGCCAAGGACACCAGCCAGCCTCGTCAGGCTGCCTCTGAGCTCTTTTCTCCCAGTGAAAACATTAATTCTAGGTCATTCCATGGTGACATTTTCCTGCTGGCACTAAAAGCATCCAGGACTCACGCCCCGCACCCCCCCCCCCCCCCATCTCCTTTCCTTTGAACACAGCTGGAACAGATTCCTTCCAACACCTGCCTCTCCTCTGCTGACCCTCATCCCACCCCACACCCTCACCCCTGCTTCCACAGTATTTAACCTGCGCTTGGCCCCATGTGGAGCTCTGGGCCCACGATGTCTGCCCAAGCACACCCAGCCCGCTGTGCCCGTGCCTTGACTGTGGCAGCAGGCACACGGGCTCACTTGCTGCCACTCTCATGGTCAGCTCAGTGACAGCCCAGCATCACTTTTACTATGCCACCAGCAATGCCTATCCCAGGAGCCCCCCACCATGCTCAGCTACAAGACACGGGGCACCAGCACACCTTTGCTGATGGCACTGCGGAAGGAGAGGCCAGTATTTAACAACAGCATCATCAGGCAGGGAATGGCAGGGAACAGCTGTGCTCATCCAGTATCCACCTCTGCATTCACCCCTCTGTGTTCCCAGTACAAGGCACTCCCACCATTACATTTGTTAACTGGAGCTGTTCAAACCTGCTCTCCCTGATGCAGCTGCCTCTACTGCCCTGACACAACCAGCTCAAGCACAGAGGAACCTCAGGGCCTCCTGCCTACGGCCTCCCTGCACAAGGCACTGCCTGGCCAATGACAGCCCTGACCAGGCACCCCAAGCCTCACCAGTGCAAATAAACACTACAGCAGCATCACAGCCCACAGCCAGCATCCAAACTACACCTGGCAATAAAAGGCCTGTTTGAAGAGTGGCTGGAACAAAGAGAAGCTGCCAGGAAGCTGAAGGCCCATTCTGATGGCTGGAGTTTTGTTCTTCCTGTCAACTTTATGTCACAAATACACACCAACACCTCCCCCTTCTCTCTCCTTTCCTGCAGACTGACAAAGTGTTTTAAGCTGCATCTATGAATGAGAAGCTTGCACAATCCACCAAGGCACAGAACTGCAAACACAGGCTCTAAAGAAACAACAGCTCATGGAAACAGCTCATGGAAGTGCCATCAGGACAATAACCAAGCAAGTCACCCACTTTTATTGGAAATGTTTTATTTGTTTCTAAAAAGGCTGAAAACAGAAGAATTCCATGTTCCAGAATACCAACACTATCCCCAGCGAGGAATGGAGAAAACCATTGCACTAGACCCAGATCTACTCTGGAGCTATTGCAGCAGGGTGGCAAAGCACCCCTGCACCATGGCTGGTTCTGAGGGACGCTGGCGGCTGCAGCCTTGTCCCTGCTCAGACTCCTCATCTGTGCAATGTGCTCTGCCCACCGAGGGATGGGGCTGGTCAGGGTTGGCACAGTCACTGGCACTCTCAGGCACCAAAACTAAAGCGAGGGAAGGACGCAGCAGGTCGCCTCCAGAGGCACACCGGTGTGCAGGTTTGCATTGGTGCTGCATGTGTTTTGGGATAAACCAGGCTGTCGGTACCCAGTACAGGCAGCCCAGTGCCACTATCATCATTTAGGAAATAGAAACAGGATTAAAAGCTGCAGGGATTTCCACAGCCCTGGCTGTGGAAGCAGCAGGGGTTTATACCTGTGGTCATGCTGCAACCTGGAGCAGGGGCCCTGCTTCCCGCTGGGCACAGATGGTCACAGTGCTGCTGTACCCAGCACTGCGACTGCTTACAATGAGGGCCAGGCTTGGGCAGTGGGCACAGGTGACTCGCAGTCACCTTCAGGCTCTTTCTGAAGAACTAATCCCTAAACTGAACACACTGATTTCCTCACAGCTCCCTGTCCCAGCCTAAGGAAGTCCTCACCAGCGACAGCAAGGGAAACTGCTTTCAAAAAGCAGATTACTGCAATTACATATATGTTTATGATTTACAGAAAAATCCAGCCATTAAAAACAACTGTTTTTACCAGAAATTCCACAGGGAAAAAAAATGTATTTCAGTTCTCATGAAGAGAAAAACTAGAGCTCAGAAACAGTGCTCCCCGGTCTGCCGTGCAGTAAAACTGAGCATGTAGGTGATTGTGTCACTGATTGTGCCTACAAGAGGCTGCTACAAAAGGATCATCAATATTCCCACTTCAGCCACGCAAGTTCAGAACTTGCTACTGAAGTTATTGCATGTTTGATGAGTTACAGAAGCAGCACTGGGCTTGCTTTTGTTGAGTGTTGAGCTCACATGAGATTCCACAGGAGCCCCCATTTCTAGGCTTTGGGCTGGCTTGTTTGTTACAGTTCATTACGGTCTGCCTGGCTCCTAAAGGTCTTTGATCTGTTGCTGCCCTCACATTTTTCAGCCTAATTAAACTGGTGGTTTCTAACTGAGCTGGCAATGGGCGCTGACACCCTTTGCCATCTGTCCAGGTGCCATGAAGCTGCCATCTCCGAGAACTTCCAAGGTACGACTGGGAAAACACAGGAGAACTTGGAAGTCTCAGAAACAAGATGAAATCAGAGTTCATTTGCTACAGCACAGAGCAGGAGTACATTTGGTTAAGAGAAGAATTGTTTTTCTGAGACTGCACTGGCCCAGAGCAATTGGTCACAAGCTACAGCGATGTTCATATTGGCTTGTACAGCAAAGTGGTGACATATTTCTTCTTGTAACGATGTGTAGCACTAAGCACCATCACTCCATCCTACAGGAGATGGAAAACAAGTGAGCACATCACATGGTTATCTGACAAGTGCACGTGCAAAGAACACGGCCTGGCCTCTCACCTTGATAGAAAGTGCGTAGAGGTGGTTCAACATGACATGGTTGGGTTCAGGGAGCAGAGCAGGATCACACTGGGAAAGGGGGAAATGAATGTGAAAATAACAGAACTCAGAGTTTACTCATCACAACTGATGGGTGCCAAACACCTTCTGTAGCCAGCCATACCCTCACATACACCACCCTGCTCCTTACGCTGAGACCATCAGCAAATGCAAAGTGCCAGAACAACCCAAGACCCCTCTCCAGGGTGAAATCCTCTGCACCTCACTGCCACTGTGCAACAGACCTCAATTATTCCTTATGTGCTTCTGACAGTTCAATAGTGCTGCAGTGGGAAGATGAAGGTTTCTGGGAGTAAAATAGCAATCGAGTTTTCCTCTCTGTTTTGAGGAGAGTCAAGTAGAAAACTAGATTTACTTCAGATGAATCCACCTGGAAGTACGTAGTCCAGAATTTACCAATGTAGCAACTGTTCTAAGGGTTTTCCTAAACTGTTCCCTGTCTGCACCCATTTTTTTTCCCCATCTGTTCACACCCTCAAGGCCATTATTCATCAGACAAATGTACTCACAGAAATGCCTGTGTCCTTATTCAGGATGACCTGCAGCAGGTGGGGGGGAAGAATAGGTGGTGATTTAAAGCGCTCCTCTGCCTTACAAACATAGGGCTCCTGGTGATACGGTCCTGGGGGTGAACTTGACAACTCTGCCGAAGAGATGTTACATATTTGTCCTTTAAATAGTCTCTGAGAGTAACTGCACTGTATAGGTATTTTTTACCAGTGCTCCAAATAGATTTTCACATCCAGGAACATGCAGACAGAAGAAATCAATGGCATGTAAATACAAGAACTACAGCACTGATGCAGTCACTGCCCAAGAGGCGACTTCAGATGTCCAAAGTCTGTCTGACTTGAAACTAGCTGAGAAGGTTTGGGAGGCTGAGTTTGCAGGGCCCTGCTGCACTGCACAACTGCACTGTCATCACTGCCCAGCACTTCTCCAGCAAACACTTACTATTAAAGTGCTGCTCTACCGTGTTCCCTCTAAGGAAAATACCAGAAACATGGCACACACCTGTAAAAGGCAAGTATTATTCCCATGCAGGGACAGAGTAATAGAAAGAGATCTTCAGAGTCTGTATCAGTCTAAGGAAAGGCTGTTACACCACATTGCAGGGAAGCACCTACTGGAATCTCCTCCTGGCTCCCTGCAGTGTCTGAGTCTCTCAAACCACATTTTTCCTCCAAAAAGCCTTTGTCCAGGGCAAAGTTGTATAGAGCAAAAAATCAACCAAATGCACTCTCTGCCTCAGATTCAAAGGATGAGGCTTCTGAAGCAGGTACCACTACAGCTAAGGTACTAACATGTACTGCAGCTAAGGTACTAACTCCATCCCTGCAAAGGTCTACAAAGAGCAAGCGGCAAAGCTGATTTCAGAGATGACTCAAGCTAATTCTCTCTCTTCTGTTACAGTGGAATATGAAACTTCAGACAAAAATAGCATTTTGAAATTATCTTAGGATATACATAATTTATACTAAACTGTGAAGCTGTGATATATTCCTGACCATCTGTTAGCACTGCAAAGATGCACCTAATGCCTACCTCTTAATGTGCAACTTCTGACCTTCCCAGTCCACCTCCTTAGCAGAGGCAGATGGAATTAGGAGCAGTGCAGACTGTCCACATTGGTTTGATGCTGTAAGGTAGACTGATCCACTGACTTCACATCACACAGCTATTAAACACCCATGACTTCCTCCTAACCATATCTACAGTACAGTGACCTGTGCTGCTCTGTTAGGGGCTTTTTCTTCTGTGTATTCTATATTCTTCCTCTGTGCATCTGCGATTCCTGCACATGTCCACAGGGCCTGACAAACGTGGAGATTAATCTATACTGGAGCTTTAATTCCCCATAAATAGGAAGACAAAATTTTTAACATCTCAAACAAGTGTGATAGAAAATTACCAGGAAGCTCATACCAGACATGTCTGAACATTTCTGGGAGTCCACCATCAAAGCATCGAATACTTCAAAGTCAGTTTTCTTCACCTGTATGATGTTGTTGATGGTACCCAGCTGGCTGGTTACTACTGGCTGGGAAGAGACAAGATATAAAAGTCAGGATAAAAAGGCTTGTGGGACTAGAAGATTCCCAAAACTACACAATCAGCGTTACCAAGAATGAGATCTATTGCTTTTAAAACGTGCCAGTACCAGATACAAAAAGAGCTCAGCATTGCTCAGTTATTGTGAGGTTAAGAGCAAAGGCACATTTAGGACTGGGGACTGCATGTCAGTTGAACCTGTCAGGTCCACAGCACTTGATAAATTATTGGGCTATAGGTAAGACTAGGATGAGGTCTGGGCTAAAGTTAAACAGTGGCAACACAAGGAGGTAAGCTTTACCTCTAGCTTCTACAGGGCTTTCAGAACGTGGCAGAGTATAGTTGGTATTGCTGGTTTACTACCAAAGCTAAGACAGAGGGTTCAAAGACCTAAATTTACTACAAGGTAAATCCTGCAAGGTTCTGCAAGGTTTGCCAAGACAGCAAGAAGACTAGAGCCATGAGCTGTGAATGGTTAGGTCAGAAGCAGTGAGGGACTGATGGGCAGGCGAGGGTTTAAGCTCATTCTATAGCAGAGGAGGAAGAAAAGACCTGGTAGATCTTGGCACAATTACTGAACTATGAAAGGATCTAGAGTAGCATCTGCAACATTGTGGCTCATAGAGCAGGTACAGCATAGAGAGGCTTGGGCTGTCAGCAATGCTACAGTGCATTAAAAGACAGTTTGGCATTAGGCTAGAAAAGCTCACCATCTCTTATAAACCAATCACCGAGAGATCCTGTCACTCATTTGTTATATCTCCTGTCTTTTGAGGCTGTCAGAATGATGACCTCCCCTAGGCCAGGATCAGAAATCTCTCTCACCAACTTCAACAGTCAGCTCCTATTGTTAACAAGAACCTTCTCTCTGAAGTCGCCAGCTATTAGTAGAGAATCCATCAGTTTCTCATGTTCAGGTGCCACTGTGAATAAATACAGTGAACCAAAGGAAATGTTACCTCCGAAGGATCATGCGTCCACTGCCCATCCACAAAGAACTTGTACTGGTGCTCCCCTTCTGGCAGATCCAGGATTGCCACGAAGTTATTGTGACTGGAATTCAAGACAAACAATCAGCCCTGAAAGACTTGAGAAGCATACTGATACTGATAATACTGATTACAAACTGTGCTAAACACTAACTGACACTACAAGCCTCCTCAATGTACAAAGACTTATGAGAACCCCTGATGCAATCTGAAAGTAAAGAATCGTATTAAGGTTAAAGTTAATGAAAATTTCCTCTATGACAGTGAGTCCCTACACATTCAAGATTCGTGTCTACATTCCTGACATCAATTAATTGAGCTTTTGTAAAGTCATCCTCACATCTTCATGCCGCTTGTCAGTACGTGAGACCTCATTTTATCTGTGAGACTCCTGCTGATGGAACAACATCACCTTACTCAGATCTCCTCGCCTTCCAGTATTTGCCATCACAAACTGCATTTCAGAAATGCCTGTGAAGGCATATCAAGAATTACTTATCAAGTAAGTAAACAATGAGTAGAAGATGAAAGCAGCTCAATACTTCTGAGTCACTTGGGGGCTGAATAGCTGCTACTTGGTAATTATGATACTCTGCTGCTGTGAACTTCCTGATTCTACTGAAGTCTTTACTAGCATCTCAAAACAGCAGAGGAACAGCTCGTGCTTTGAGAACAATTCAAACAGGCCACCCAATGCCAGCATCTCTCTTTACTTCTTCTCAGGTGAGGGTGCAAGCACACCACCACAGAACTGGATTTGAAATTTCAGTCTGAAATAATGAACTCTTCTATTTGAGCATATTTGATTCAGTACCATGATTTTATCCAACCTCTAAGGAGGTCCACGTATCTCCTTTCCCAGAACTCCTAATCTGACAAGAGAAAAACCTTCTGGAGTTTTTTGGTAAAGAGACATTTTTGTCCTTCTTCTGGATTCATTTCACTATTTCCTGCCTCCCAGGCTTCCTACTTTGAGCATGACACTAATAGTGATGTTCCACAGGCCTGTCTTCCAGCTCCTCTCCTGATACTTTCTTTCCCATTCTTCATACACAGAACAGTCCTCTCCATGAGGCCACTATGCTCCTCCCTCAAGTTTCCTAGGAACTTAAGACCCTTCTGCAGCAAGGACAATGCAGGTAGCCAGGCACTGAGAAATGCCAGAAGCTGGCAGGAGACCAAGCTTTCATGGATATGTCCCCTTGTATGGACAAGAGGGCTCAGATCAACAGTTAAATTCAGCCTCTCTGCCATCTATTAAGTTTTCAATTTTGGGGAAAAAAACCCAATATTGGTTTAAATGAACTACTCAAGTACAGAACTAAGCAGAGCTTCAGAGCCCTCCGGCAGCAAAAAGCACCTGGTGTCTTAACACAGATTTATTCTCTCATTCATGTAATTTACCAGCAGGGGTCCCAGGCTCAGAGTTTTCCTGAGCAGCATTTGGCCCTCTTCAGTTGGGCAAAAGCAGCCAAATATGGCCAAAAAGTACATGTGCCATCAGAGACACTACATTTAAATCCAACTTTGCCTCCTATGCCTGAACTCTGAGCCCAGGTAAGACTGCACAACAAGGATTGTTTCAGATCATTCATGCATGGTGCCCAGTGAACACATCACCCCTTCAAAACTGACACAGCTCAACTTTCATCCTGTGCCATTCAAAAATCAAAGTCAGATTCTCACCAAGGGCTTCAGGAGGGAGGCAGGGGAGTGGTAAACCTGAGCACAATACCAGTCTACAGCTGACCACATTTCTCACTTCACTAAGCATTCCCAGTCCATGTGTAATATCCCTAATAAAGCAGCAGCAGTTTATTACCTCCTTGTCAGAGGAATTTTACTCCAGTTGTTGAAGGACCCAGATAAATAAACTTCTTTTCCTCCTCCAGTCCAACGAAAGACTGTTGGTCGAGCTTGGGTGGGGGTTTTGTCATTCACTTCCAGATCCTGTTGCCAAGCTAGGAATTCTTCTTTCTCCAGTGGAGCCTAAAAACACAATGTCTTCACTAAAAAGAATTCCTTCCTGGCAGACTTAGACAATCTCTCAGGTACAAGGCTACAAGCATTTTTTGGCAGATGGAGATCAGAAACCGTGCATTTGTAGGTGCTGTTCACAAGATCATTTGCACATTAAAGCCTTCAAATTTGCAGAACTGGAAGGGAAAATAACCCCCTCCCTCCAGCTAAATTAGGTTAAAAAGAAATCACTTGAGCTCACAAAAGTTTTCAAAACACACCAATATAAGAACAGGGAGAAAAATAATGAAGAAGAAATACACTCAAGAAGCATTTAGGTTATATAAATATGGTAGACACAAAACTTGTAGCTGTCAGATTATGAGATGTCTGTAGGAAACAGTTGTGTCCAACAGCCAGAATCTAAGTGTAATTTTCTGACATCTAATATTGAGTAAAAAAACCCAACAAAACAGTTAGCAGAGCTTTTAATATGGAAAATAAGAGACAGGTAAAATATCACTGGTAACTGCAAGAGCGTTAAGGATCCAAAGGAAGCTGGAGGACTGTACCTAGACCTTTGAAGCAGTTACACTTCAGTTTTTCTACAAACAAGTCTTGCTGGAACACATAACATTACACCCATTATATCTGCCTGAACATCAGTGCACCACCTCTCTTTGGCTGGGATGCAAGGGAGATAGCTTTGTGTGTAAACTTAATGCCAGAACTACTGAGGGTTGCAAACAGCACCACAGCATGGTAACGTTAGGAGACAAGAACAACCCAGCAATACCTTCATTTCCTCGGAATGGAACAAGTCTGCATCCTCAGGACTATCCATTAAAATTTTGGGTCTGTCACCCTCTTTTGTACTGATGGCTCCTCCTGAGCTGTCCCCTCGGGATGCCTTATGCCCATGTCGCTCCAGTCCAGCCCGCTCACTGCTTGTGTTCCCCATTGTGAAGGACCTAAAAGAGCAGGAAAAGCCAGATTAGCACATATGCTTTTGAAGCTACAACACCTGTGTGCAGGAAAGCAGGCTCATCAGCACACCTGAGCTCTGTTTCTGAATTGAAGTCTAATAAACTTGATTAACCCCAGATGCTGTGCTAGGTCAATGTTCTAGCATCTTTGCAAGCCTCAGCCACTCTGAAAGCTGACCAAACAGCTATGTGTCACTGCAGCACATTGTATTCTGTCTTCCCAAGCAATTTGGCCTTCTGAATAGCCATGCACATAGCACTCTACCACATCAGTTGTAACATCAGTAGAACTTTTTGCCAGAATGGATCAAAACCAGCCCACCAGAAATGCGATTTCACTGGAAAATAGTTATCTGAGGTTGGCAACCGGCAAAGGAACCCTACAGCCTGTGGCTCTGAAGCACAAACAGCACAGCCCTGCTGATGTTCACTTGAGGTTTCCTCCAGCCTCCACTCTACTCCGGGAAGGGCAAGGGCCAACCCTTCTTCCCACCCCATATCCCATGAAGTTACAGCCACCCGCAGAGGGGATGAGACTGGCTGTGCATGCCATGTCTTGTCTGAAAGACAGCTTACAGGTGAAGAGCAGCACCTCAGAGGTGTCCTAGGGGCTGTGGGGAACCACACCGACAGAACCACTTCAGAGCACCCAGCAAGGTGCAAGTCCACGTCTGGGATACTGTCCTGCTTACAGACACTGCCCAGCTTCCACGTGTACAGCTCCCGGCACGGTCACCACCCAAAACCCCTCTCAGCGGGTAACAAACCGGCACTATGAAACCAGGCCAACGCCGCCGGCTGGGAGCAACCCCAGCCCCATGGAGCAGCCGGTGCCTGCTCCGAGGAGCGCCTCGAGCACCCCACGAGTACCCCTCGGGAGGCCCGAGTGCGCTCTCGGCACGGAGCAGCCGCAGCCGAGGGGCTCCGGTACAGGGACCCCGCAGCCTCCCCCGGCCCCGCAGCGCCCGGGCCCCGACACCCACCGCCCGCCTGCGGCCCGCCGCTCTCCACAGCCAACCTGCCTCTGCTTCCGCTTCCGCCGGGCCGCGCTCGCCTGCGCCCCGGGCACAACCCGAGCCCGGCGCCAAGGTTCCGGGGCGGCAGCGGGACCCGGCGCCGGGCGCTGACCCGCACCCATTGAGCGCTGTGCCTGGGGTGAGGGCAGCGGCTCTTTACCTGCCCACCGCAAGGAGGGTCTGGAGCTGCGGCACTGCGGGTGAAGGAGCACCGGGCACACTGGATCTAGGGAACAAACGCATTTCCCATACGTTTCCTCTTTGGAAAGGGCAGCGGGAGCCAACCCACAGCCGCTGACCCTTAGGTCGGCCCTTTCAGGCTCTGCAACCACACACGCGGCTCTCTTGCTACTGAAGCACAGCTGGAAATCTAAGACCTTAATTGGTAAATGCTTCCCAAATTAAATTACACTCATACATGACTCCAACATAATTGTCTAAGCATTTCCAATTACACTCTCTTGTCTGCCCTTTGCTGTTCAGTTGTTGCTGTCTTTCCCCCTACTTTTCCAACAGGCACAAAGTTGCAAGGACTGCAGGTTCCTGGTCAGCAGGTCTGCTTACAAGGAAGTTGTTTTTATGTTAAACCTGCCAACAAACAGAAGGATTCCTACCAGATTGAAGTGTATCCTTTGGGCATGGTGTTATGTTGTGGGAACAATTCTGCTGGGATAGACACATTCACTGTGCCTGGCTCCCGCACTGTGTTTTGAGGAATAGTTGCTCCAAGGTGTCTTTCATGGAAGGATGCCTCGGCACGGGACAGCCTGACACAGGGGAATGTGTGTGGGCTGCTCTGCACCAGCCGCTCCACAGGTCACCCTGCTATAAAATGCAGCTGCTGCTCTGATCTTTCACACAGCTTAGAACTCCTAAAGCCTTTGTCTCCAGACCTGATTGTTTTGTTCTCCCCAGTTCTTTTTTGGTCACCAGTGATGCACACAGCTCTGCAGGGGGGCGTCGAGATCCACACAACCACGTCTTATCCATCACTTGCGCAGTAGGTCCCCTGGGATGATCTGCACAAGGGCCAGCCAGGTTCATTTCAAGCAATGGCATCTTCACTTTGGGGACCACACTCATTTCTTTGCAATGTTTTTTGTTACTTCTAATAACCACAGAAGGGTAATGAACTGCAGGGCAAGGACTGCTAGCAGCTCACAGGGCTGTGGTGACTGGACCATGGCAGCTCCAAGCATTACTGAATTTAAAGTTCTGGTGTTAGGATGTGATGGTACCTCCCTACACAGTGATGAACCGTCCATGCCAAAACCTTTGGGAGCTGTTGACCCATGGACAGGCAGAGGCAACAGACATGGGCATCTCAGCCCATGTGGTTGGGCTTTGCTGTTACTGCCTTCTCTCTCTTTTCCCCATGACTGCTTCCCCTTCAACCCCAATTCTTGTCTTCCCTCATGGTCAGTAGAGACAGGTGGGTGTAGCACAGTCCTAGAGCAGTCAGCCTGAAATTCTTTGGGAGGCACCTGGTCCCAGTGGATTAGGAGGGCTGGATGACATTTACACCATGAACAATGAGCTTTACATGGTGGGTTTACCACTGCTGCTTACTAAATCACCACCCTGCCTCCTCACAGGCACTGCAGGATTGTTTTCTCCCATCAATTTGTGTGGGAGCCCAATTCCCTTACAGCTGTTAATGCAGGAGATGTGGGAAGTGAAAGATGAGCTAGACATGCCACGAGGGCCTGGCAGAGCTCAGCCACCTACTGATTTTCTGCAATCCTGAAGTTTAGCTCCTCCTTTTAACAGCATCTCTGACTGCTTCCTTCCATGATCTGCAACCTTCCCCTCTTCCACTCCATCCAACACCAGCCTCCACATTCCAAAGGAAGACTACAAAATACCTTTTGTGCTCCTGCCACTTCACATACCTCTCTTAACCTTCTTTTTCTTACTGCCAGAGGAGAGTGTAACAGATGGGAAGTTGGTTCACTTCTTCCATCAAGACTTCCAGAAATGCCACAAACGAGGTTCCTGGTTCGTGGTTTACTTCCCTAGTGAGAATGTCAGAGGTGTCACTTGCCATTGAAGTAACATATCACAACAACTCTCTCCTTTTCTGAAGTGCTGTATCTCTCAGACAGGGAACACAGCAACAGGCCACTTAGGCTCAGCCCTTGCTAAACACTCCTGACTTTGGTACCAGAATAACTTATTTCCTAGCTGCTTTGCTGTTTACATTCCCTTACAATCTTGGGGGGTGCCCAGGAATGATGACTATAAGCATTTTAATTGAGGAAAAGAAGAATTAGAGAGAAATCTGTATTAATTCTGACATTAATTGTCTGCATCACTTAAGCACTTTGGCCTTTAGCTATTAGCTTTCCATCAGCCAAAGGAAGGTGATATTAGGTTGGGTGAATACTGCAAAATCTTTCAAGTGCAAATTCAGGACCGCGGATTGTTTTGTTCTTATGTATTCACAACCCTGCCTGTGTTCACCACCCACATTGCCATTGAACAAGTGCTCACCTGAAGTAAACATGACATTCAGACATCACAAAACCAAACAGGAAATGTTGGCATTAGCAGGGACACCAAAAATGGGAGTGCGCCAGGATTTATGGTTGTCTGCTCAGGAAAAAGAAATCGTATGGTGAAGCACAGCAGTTGGAATTGCACGTGGCAGGCTTGAGGGTAAAGGGACAGGTGGAAAATGTAACTGAATAATTTTGAACAAGAAAGCCCTCTGAAAAGAAAGAGCACAGACTATGTTCAAACTGTCCACAGCCTATAAACCAAGGCAAAAGTAATTGATTAAATGCTTTATCAGGTGTCATGACTGTGCCACCTTGTAGGGCAATGTGAGGTTTTAAAAGGAGATGTTTGTAGAAGGTCTCTGTGTTATTTACCATGTCACTATCCACAAGCAAAGGTCAGCTCTTTTCTCCTTTACTCAAGTCAACCTTCCTTGATAAATACAGACTAGACCTGCCCTGACTATTAAAACTCACACAGAACAACTTCTTCAGAAATTAATTTTAAGGCATTTTTGTTCTTGGCTCATAAGATCATGAGGATCAGCAGATGTCAGGGTTCTAACCACCATGACAGAGCACTTTTGCTGTTGTACAGGCTGGGGGTTAGGTGAAGTGACATCTTTACTACTAAGTTATTCTACCCCTTTGGAGATATCACTTACCGTCTTCTCTTCCCAGATGGCTCTTTTTTAAAGACAGCAAGGTCAGAATCTCGAGTCAGGAGAGACCTGTGTTAGGGCAATGTATGTCTTTGGTTAAGTGGGGTGAAGAATGGCTTTGCAAAACTTTCAAGCTCAAAAGGTTCAAGCTAAATTCTTGCAAGGAAGGAACAGCACTCACCAACCACTTGTGCTCTAGCCCAGAATCTCAGTTTCTCTGTCTGGATTATCTCCTAGAGTTGACTAAAATCAAGAAGCAGTTAAATCCCCATCGAATACTGGATGAGACATGTGTACATGAGGTTGCCATGGCTCACCATTACCACACAGCCTGCTCTGGTTGTGGACTTTCCCCTTCTCTTACTCCAGACTACATGTTGAAAAAAGAAATGCAGTGGCCTGAAGTCTCAGACTGTGCAGTTTAAAGTTAGATGGATCTGTTGTTATTTGGTAAATTTCTTTTTCCTTGACATGATGCAAGCTTATTTAGTTGGAGAGAAGTTATTGCAAGCAAAGTGGAAGCTGACTCAGTCCTGCAGCTAGATATGACAAAACTAGAAGAGCCATCCTCAGTCAGGAGCTACTAGACCAAATTCAGGCATGCCATAAATCACATTATAAAGGACACACGCATGCTTCTTGCAGCTTCTGTGCTATGGAGAGTGAGCTGGGTGGTAGCAGCAGCAGAACTTACCCTAGAGATCAAGACAGGATAAACTTAAGTGCAGAAACCTCCCAGTTAAATTTCTTACTATAATCTTTCTTTCTACCTTGGGCTCCCATTTTTACACTGGCTGAGTGATCTGCTTCCAAACCCCCTCCTTCGTTCAGGTCTCTTCTGAATTTAGCCCATTTTGCCAGGCTGCCAGGGCATGATGCAGAGGAAGTTGGGCAGCCTCCTTAAAGGCTCACTCACATTTCAGGGACAGATGCCATTGGTGTGCATGCAGAACATGCCGTTGTGCTTGGGAAGTGGAAAATTGTGAGTGCACATGAAAATCACTGGTAGACTACTGCATCCCTTCTCAACTCCCCTACTCCAGCCTAACACTGCACACCTTCAGAGACTTAATAATTAAAGATAAAGTTGGAGATGGGAGGATAGTAAGAGGAAACCAACACTCAAGTAGTGTTTCAGCCTGAAGGTACTACCTGTGAAAGTCTGAAGGCTGAGTCTCAGAAGAGCTGTGGGTCAGGCAGCAGCTATGCAAACTACTCTGCACAGACCTTCTTATGTCTCTGACTTTGCCTTCAAAGTCCAGGTAGGGTTCACATTTATTCAGCTTCCTCTTAGTTTACCCCATTATCAGGAGTGAAGGTTTTGTGATATGGACTCTTCCCTACACGAAACACACTCTATAAAGGCTTCTGAACGGCTGTCAGGTAAGCAGGATGTGGTTTCGCACCTTGGCCCTGAATCAATCCAGTGACTTGCTTTGCATTGAAATGTTACCTGCCTTGGAGAATGCAGTCCTTCGAATAGCATCCTTTTGTGCATGTGTGCACACAATGCAGACGAAGTGAAAACTAACTCAGAAGATGACCCAGTCTCTGGTAGCCATCAGATACAACCTATCTCCAAGCAGAGGGGCAGAACACAGTTCACACTGTGAACATGTCTAAAGATACAGGTACAAAAGCAGCAGCTTCTAGAGCCCTGAGCCACACTGTTGGTGAATTATGGTTTCAATCACATAAATGGCAGAGCCAGTACCGATCCTGAAGTCACAAGCTGTAAACTCCTGCATGTGCCTGCAGGGGGGCACCCTAAGAATTTCATTTCATATTGCCCCTGGCTAGTTTTTTTCTGTGCAATCTGATGAAGCATACACCACATGTTTAAGTGTCTGGCTGATCCCTTTCACAGCAAAGAAACCCCACTTATATTTAGAAACCCTCTTCTAGGGTTACATATCAAGATACGTGCACGCTGGTGTTACGCAGAATGCAGCTGCCCTGGAAGATGTGGAAGATGCTAACATGATCTGGGAGCTGAGGCCAGCATTTTCAAGTGTCCATCTGCCTCTGCCTGTAATACATGCAGGAAGGAAAAGAGAGCTGGACTTCAGGCATTAGTTGGTGCCTTCAGCATGCAGGAAGACTGCATCAAAAAATGGAAGCCCAGAGCAGCTTTGTGGAAAGAAGACACTGGCTGCCTGGGACACAGATGTTGAGTTGAAATGTATTTCACTGCTTTTCCCCCTCTTATTTCATAGAATAACATAACATATGAAAGCTCTTTTTTTCCCTTTTTTTCCCTTCACCAGAAAATGTAAGTGCAATGCATAATAATAATGGACCAGGTCCAAATCTAGATGCATGATGGTGAAGAACTAGTAATTTCCAGAGCCTGTCATAGATAATGAGATTTGCTTATATGCCCCTTAATTCTTCAGCCAGACAACTGCATTCTGCCTTCCACACCCACTGCTGTCACCAAGGGTCTTGCTGATTTGTGCAGTAAAATGCCATTTAGCTTTCCTGTGTTTGATACCTGCCTTTGTATGGGTCTGTCATACCTACTCCAGAACCATTTGATTGCACAAGGACCATATCCATTTCCAGCACAAGCTGCGTTTGACTGCATTTCTCAAACATGCTGTAAAATTTATGTAAACATAAATAAATGAAGAGAACACATATCAGTACATTAGTAAAGCAAAAATATTACCTATGACATAGAAGCACTAAAGGATGTTAGAGGAATTGCTGCATTTTCCCCTCTCTGTCACATTAAGTGGTTTAATACAAAGCCTTTATTTTTATACCAATCAATAGCAGTGCAAGGTAGCAACATCTATCTTCAGAAGCACTGAAGATACAATGGCTTAATCCTCAATTATATTGAGAGCAGGATTCAAAGATATTTATGAGCATCAAGATGCAAGTTAGATTTCCAGTATGGTTTTCAAAAGCATCTGAACAAATCGGGTGTCTAGCTCCTATTGATCTAAATCCTTGTTAGGCACTTTCAAAACATACTTCAAGTTGCCTAGCCCTATCCTCTAATACCCAAATAACTTCAGAAATGTTTCTCCCCTTTCACCCAGCTAGCTGTGGTTTAGTTTACAGTACTGCAGTTTAATATTCTGCAGAAGGATGAAGCTTTTTGTACATGCTTTGATTTCTGTCCCATAGAAAACTAGTACTACAGCAATATGGTATGATGCCAGGAATTCAAGGTGGTGGAAATGTGACCTGTTACCTGGTGAGAGACCTCCTTTGACCACTTTCCTCTCATGGCAGGAAAGACACAAAGTGACCACTGAAGGACCATTTGGAAAAGGCCTCAACACTTTCTGGATGCTATTTTGAAAAGGAAGCAAAGAGCCTACCTTGCTGTTGTTTTGAGCATTAACTGATCTCTGGTAACTTCTGAATGTCCTATCTCCTCTACAGGCTGGTTGTATAGTATCACATAGGCCAGAAATCCTGCTTTTGCTCTGATTCACTTTATTTTGAAACTATCCAAGGTCAGGAAAAGGGACATTACTCTATAAAATAGAAGAGGCAATAAAACTTAGGAAAGACACTTCCCACATACCAGAATGGACATGAATTAAAAGTAACTTTATTCCACTTTCTCAATTACAGTTCTATCATATCTGATAATAAGGAAAGCTACTAAAAGTCCAACAAGACATCTCAGACCATTGAAATAGTATTCAAAAACCAAAAAGGAGTTCACAAAACAGCCAGTTCTTGGGATCTTCAAAATCAGTGGCATTTATCCCATGTGGATAAATCCAATCAGTGTAAATGCTGAAAAAATCAACCAGTGTCTGGGAAGTTTTACACTGGAGTCATTAAGGACAGGCAATGCATCACTGACTTCAATGAAAAACAGAAAGAAAAGCAAAAAAGCACATTAAAAGAATAATATCAAGGCACAGAAAATACATGCTATTTCCAGGCATATGCTGTAACAGGTAAAGGTTTCTAGGGGATTATTTCTTTTTAAACAGGTAGTTGTACTCCTGCCAGGTATGATTTGTCTTACTTGCACCTGAAAAACTCCCATGCATTTCTGGGTAGTCAGTCCAGAGTTATGTTAGTGCAAGAACTGGAGGTGTAAGCTGGTATAGCTTGCTTGAAGATGTAGTAACAATTAAAGCAAATGGAGCAACAACCACTGAAGATGTAGCCATATCTTAATGCTTACCAGAGCTTACTCCTTTTAACATGGTGTGTTTGTGTGACAAAACAAATATATTCCTTGAAACAGTTTCCAGCGAATAAAAACCAGATGTCCCATGCTGAGTTTTCCTAAGGTATCAAGAAACTGCTGTAATTCAGAGGCCATCAATTCTGTAACCTAAGGCTGTTCACTAAGTAATATCTTAGGATCACCAAGAGCATAAGGGTACAAAAGTCTGTCCATCTCTAACTGCATTGATATATAGACTATTCATAGCAAGATGAGAGGATGAACTAAAGAGAAAAGACATGAACAAAGCAGAACACAATGAAATAATGTGACTTGCCAAAGGAACAATAACAAAGGGATGAAGAACATCTATTTAAGCAGATCTTTTGTCAGATAAAAAAAATAGGAGCTTTTTACATACATGAAGTTTAAACATGAAAATATGATCAAGTGCAACTTTAATGCAGAACTGGAGCTAAATCAAGGGAATTCAACAATGAAAGACAACAAAACAAAACCGAATCATGAAATACAATATGGGTGCTATGGAAGAAGAGTATCTCTTAATAATCAAAGTGATTGAATCGGTCCCAGGTGGTTAAAAATCCAAGGTAAAGACCTAAGAGCTGAGGATGACAGATGAAAGCAGCCACTGAGTCAGAGTATGCCCAGGCACTATAAAATCTCGCAGCACGATCGAATCACAAACCCATGGTTATGCCTGTGATACGTTGAGACTATTTTAAAGTAATGAAAGAATCCTTAATGGCCTGATCCAAAACCCACTAAAGACTATAGGAGTTCTTTTACCTGCTTCAGTGGGCTGTGCATCATTGTACACTATAAACAGTTGAGATATGTTGGCTTTGTCTGGCTAGGGTCAGCCAGGGAACATCATGGATCCAGCATACATTCCATGTAAATGAGAAAGAAAAGGGAGTTGTTAGGGCAAGATCTCATTATACATTAGGGTAAAAGAGAAAATGCTGCTTTACACTGAGATTTCTTACAAATAAATAATTGGAAAACCTGGTCATGTCATGCTGATTAACTAGTTCATCCACCAGCAACATGCCTCTGCAGACTTGTAGGGTCAAATCTAACAGTCTGGAATGGTTTCCTTCTCTTCTTTTTCCCCTCCTGAGATTTACATGATGATATCCTCCATGTGCATTCCCAGTCTTCATATAGCATACTGCAAGGACACAGAAATATATATTTTAAAGGAGGAAAAGACAGACAGCTTGCCTTGTGAGTTTAAATTATTAATTCTACAGATCTAATGGATACTTTATTCCACATTAGTGGCACTTGTTCTCTTAAACATCCCTGTAGATTAGTGGTTCAATACAGATTTGAATCAGAGCTAGGTTTCTAATGGCACTAGTCATCTGTCAGTCTGAACTGCATTTTTAAACTGGGTTACCTGAATCGATGCAAGTTAGCATCTTTCATTGCCAGAAAATGGGCTCTTATTTGACAAAGTTTCACGAGGTCACCAGCATCTCTGTTTCCTTGAAGTGGTACATAAACCAGTCAGGCAAGAAGAGTACTTTCAGCAGTAGACTACTCAGTAAATACAATAGCAATACATGACAGACATTTTAAAAGGACCGGGTAACCCCTCTTATGTAGCTGCATTAAGAAAGATCTGAGAAGTTCCCTCAAATTCTTGTGTAGAGGTAGGTCTCAGACATTATCCATTGATGTACTGATCCCACTGACTTGTCCCTGAATGCTGGGCTGTCTGCTGTATTCCAAGACATCTTCTCCACCAGGCAGCTGCCTTTTAGAGGCTCCTTACAGAGGAATCTAGGGCATGAGGCGCTAAACAGTAAATATATCCTGAATACAGCATTAAGTCCTTTGTTGATTGTCTCTTGGATGTTCAGGATTTCTTGGAGGCTCAGGACTCCAATGGGCAGAATCTATTGTGGGGACATTTCCCCCATTCACAGATGAAAGGTGGTTTGCTTTTGTGCCTCTACATATATCTGCCCACTACTCAGCCTCTGCACTGACAAAGCGTGTTTGATAGACAGGTGGAGGACTTTAAGCTCTTAGGTTTTTACAAACCCAGTAACAAGAGGCAGGAGATGAACAGTTAATGTCCTTACTGAGAGAAAAGCAGCAGTACGAGCACACTGGCTAGGTGGACACCAAGAATTAGTGTGGGTAAAAAACAATAGGAATTCCCTGACCTCAGACTTTGTGCTCTGTCAGTGACTGGCAGGTCAGTCCCTGCTGCAAGAGGCAGGTAGTCTTCCTTGACTTTGTTTTTTTCCCTATGGTAAGATACACTGAACAGGTTTGGCAATGTAAAGATCTGGAGGCTGACCTGTGCAATTTCTGTCATCTTACTCAGTTTATTCTGTCTGAGAGACAGTCACTCAGTGAAATGGCTACAGAGGCTTTTGAGAACCTCAGGAAGGGAACAACAGATTGAAAATAACCTTGTATGCCTTTTCCCCTGAAGAATTATTTCTAAGAAAAACACATGTATACACCTCCCTGGTGCACAGTCTAAATGCTCACTACTTTCCACCAGTAATCACCAATGTAGCATTACTGCACGTATGCTTGATTTAAGACCCTACTGATGATGAAACAGTACAAGCTAGTACTTCCCTCACAGCCTGGCTGTTTCTGTGCTCCTTCAGAGCCATGCTGACAGGTGCTATTTCTGTGACTTGCTTGGGGTGAAGTTCTAGATCAAGTGAGATTAAAGAAGGGATCAGAAGTTCACACTCCTCTATGAAAGCATTAAAATATCACAGTGGTTTGCATGAAATTCTGTAGTCACTGAACACAACTGCCCTTCTTACATTCTACCCTGCCTGGGGCACTGGGGTTCAACATAAACAATGAGCTTCTGATGTGAAGTTAAGAAGTCTAGCATGCTGGTCCGTTGGCAGGTGTTTCTTGCTGTCCTTTCCTTCAGTACTTCGGCCACCCTTCCTCATACTAAAGAGCCTCAGTCAGAGCTCTACAGAAAAGGCTTCTGTCTTTACTTACTTTACTGAGTAGTTCTCCACATTTTTACTTGACTCACTCCTACTTGCCTAGAGTGCAGAGAACCACAAGAGAGGTGTACAAAACTCAGGGGCTTTATATGATATGTGTTGTGGATCAAGTGGGAAACAAAGCTCAAGTAAGCTCTAGCTCTGCCCTGAGCAGCACTGTCAAGCATAACTCAGACACTAGAGGTAGTCTAGAAGTATGTTCTGTAAGAAGCTGCATATTGTTTCAGACTAGCAATAGGTTATGCAGCAAACCCAGCCATGGAAGAGCAACGCATGATTCCTGTGGTAGCATGAAGTAGAACATGACATGCTGAGAACCAGTTAAGAAAAGAGCTTGGGATACTTGGGGTGTCCTTCAATTAAGGTGGTTCCAACCCAGCATCATGTTTCCCTAACTCCTACCAGTGGGACTCAAATGGAAACCAAAGACACCAAATGTCTTGTGTTATCAAAAAGCAAAACAAAACAGACTTTGCAATATGTCCCAAAAATGTGGAGTCTGCTCTGAAAACACAGATTGTGAACTACTGGAGAGCCCTCATTCACTGATAAAATCATCAGCTTTTACTGATTAAAATACTTGGAAAGAGATAGGAAAGCTGACTCCAAAGTTATCCAAGTCAGTGGAAAGGTTACTAACAGGCTTCATGAAGGAGCATGGTCCTGGATCAGAGCAGTCATCTTTGAAGCATCCTGTCTTTGACAGTGACAGGTTACAAATACCTGAAGGGACTGTGTCAGAAAAGGCTACATCCAGGGAGATATTTCTTCCTTCCAGCTCTGTCAGTCTGAAGCTGAGAAACTTCCTGAGCATGAGATTATATCTGCACCTTTGAATTTAAGCTTCTTCTTGTAACTTCATTTGTTGCTGTTGCAAGTACTTAGTATTCTTTACATCCACAGCAACTAGAAGGACAAGTCCCACAGCTGCACTTTATGTCACATGGAAAGTACCTCCTTCTCATTTAAAGCTGCTTTCTCTGGTGCCCCTTTATCACATCCATAACAGACAACAAATAATCACTATTTCACTGCCTTTAACTACAGATTCCTAAGTCTTTTCCAAGCTGAAGAGATTGTGTCTGTCTGAATAGAAACTTTTTTCATACCTTGCAGCCCCCCTCTTATTTTTGATGTGTCTTCTTTAGCCAAGGACATCAGACTAAGGCCACATGCAGGCTGTGGCACACAGCTCTGTACTGTTGCAGTTCCTAGGGATGTCTCCTTATGGAGGACATATGTCCCTTTTCTCACTGCAGTTCTTGAGGGACAACATGTCTGTGGGCACATACTCAGGGCTAGACTCAGTGGTGATACAAATAGTGGTTTAAGTTACATCTGAGCAGTGGAAGTGTAATTCAGCATTCAGAACTGGCAAATTAGGAGTGCAGAAGATGACAGGAAAGGGTGAAAGTTACAGAATGGATTATGAATAAATTTGGCCTGGTGTGGAATGAAGGACAGCTTTGATTCAGCACATATCACAGCTTAGCACTCAGTGATTCCTCACCATAACAAGGAACAAAACAGTTTACACTGATCAAGACAGACAAGTTTTATTGCTGGGCTGTTAACTCCAGTGATGCAAGAGACAGCTCTCCCTTGTATACATGCAGGGTCATGGCTGCAGAAGGTAAATGGTTACCAAGTGTTGGGTGGGCCTTGTTCCAGTCTATAAATATGTGTGTGTATCACTGTACATCTTAATATATGTTTGATAAAGATAACATGCCAGTGTTAAAGACAAATGAGACTCTCCAAAGCAGCAGTAGAAACCCTGAGTAAATCTCCAAAATGAAAAGTCAAGGCTGTTTTTCCATGAAGATGTAGGTGTCACCTGCTGTAACTCCTGTGCTACCATTGCTCTGCAACTAAATATACCAAAGAAGCCATGCAAGGAAGCTTGGGACTCAGAGGCAGGAATTTTCTGAGAACTGAAGGGATCTTCCTCTTCCCAAAGTCGACCAGCATTACTGGGGGTATTACTGGGGTATAATGTCCCAGTTTGTTCAAAGCAGGAATTTCTTGTACTTCCTCTCTCTGCAGCTTCTACCATTTCTTTCCTCAACACCCCTGACTAGATGTTTTTCTCCTAGCTGAGGCATGTGAAGTACAATGGACCCCTCCTCAGCTCTGCTTAAAGCACAAGATTTAACCACTTTCCCGAGCAAGATGAAACGTGTAGTAGGTTTGGGTACTGGAAAGCCCGAAAAGATGTGGGAACAGATAACGTTAGTTGGAATTTTTAATAGGCATATAGATTTTGATACTCAGGCTACTAAATTCAGCAAGTTAGCCACTGACCTCATTGAATTGGTCTTCTAGAAATACCATTCATAGAGAGGAAATTACTGTCCAGTGAATGCTGAAGGAATCTGCATCCAGAGATGGAGAAGTATTTGAATGCTCATTCACAGAGCTTTCAATGAGAGATGCTCAAGAGTGGCAAAGAGGGTTTTGAGCCATTAAGTTGTGAGTTTGTACAGAAGTAGACCTAGAAACTGTTGAAGACAGCAAGGGACTGCTTGAGACTGTGTAGCAGTGGTGGTGCTAGGCCACAGGGCACCGTGTCCAGAACTGCTACAGCAGCTGTCTGGCATATCAGATGCCTTGACCCAGATGGAGTTTTGGAAGGAGGAAGAAGCTGTCCACACTGCAGATGTAGGGAGTGACTGCTGCCTGTCTTTGGGGCTGGGGCACTGGTGGCCCCTCTGGTGAGAGCTGTGCTCCGAATTGAGTACCCAGAGAAAAGGGCTTCTGGAAGACGTGAGCAGACTGCAGGAATCAGGGTGTACAAACAGAAGACCAACAAAGCCTGCACAGAGACTCTGGAGAGAATAGTGTCTGAGCTCCACAAAGCAAGGATGAACAACTAAAGGCTACACTTGAACTAGGGCTGAATGGAGACTTCCAGGATGGGGAAGGCCTGAAGTTTGTGACTTCAGTAGAAGAAGGTTCCTTCTTGTCCTGCAGATCCTCCAGGACACGTGTAGCCAGCCCCATAGGTGAGGGTGAAGAGTTGTTTTGAAGGGGACTTCAGAGCCAATTGACCCTGAGCCAGGTTTCTGTATCAAGAGGAAAAGTTGAGTAACAGCTGGTAGAGATTCGCTCCTGCCAACCTGACGTGGATGTCTCAAGTTTGTTGCATTCCAGAAGTTCAGACATGGAACATGACAGAACTCCTGAGGCCCATCCAGTCCTCAAACTCATTATACATTGAATCTTTGATACTGTCAGCAGGACCATAAGTAATCAGAATGAGCTAGTTAAGTTTATCAAAGAGTTTATGAATACTCAAGTAACATCCCCTGTGAGAAGCTCTAGCAGTCATGGGAGAAGATAAAGTACCAGCACAGATTAGAAATGGGATGGTGGGATGGTAAACAACAAACTCTAGGAGAAATACATCAGAACATGGAATACAAGGGGGTACTCTCAGTGGTAATTTGCAGTGAGAGTTGTTACCCTTTGAAGAGCAAAAGGAGCCATAAGGAATGTCAGCAAGAACAACTCAGTAACACTTTAGCTGATGAATTTCATGTGAATAAAATACACAATAATGAATCCTGGAAAGGTCAAGCTTTCCATAGATATTGCTGAAGTCTAAACTAACTTTCAGGAAAAAATAATCATGTGTAGGTCATAGAAATCAAAACTACTTTTAAAAAAATCCTCAAAAGACAAAAGAAAAAGCCGAAGTCATATTACAGTGATTTACTGCTGCTCACTTTCTTGAGGATAGGAGAGAGAGGTGCTTACAAATGCTAGCTAGATATAAAGTGCTAACTACCACTAACATCTGGGAGTGGGCGCAAAGAAGCATGCACAAGGTCAGCACACAGGGTCCTACTGTAGCAGAAGTGAAATGCTGACTACAACTAAATGTATGTAGTGTGCCCTGGTTAATGTTTGTATGCTTGAAGGCAGTGCTGCCTGCCAGTTCCTGAGCTGCTATCCCTGTCTGAGGAATGATGAGTAAGGTAGCAGAAGGGACCAGAGGAATTTACTGCTGCTGTCAGTTACAAAACTTGGCACACCCCGCCTGAAGTGGCTTGGTTTTAGGTATGTGAGGGCTGAGCAAACTGAACACGGGCTGAACCAAAGAAAGATTCATGCTTGCAAAATGCATGGGAGATGAATGAATATACAGTAAGTTTCTGATCCTGCAGCACTGATATCCTACAGAAATGGATCCCATCTCCACTAACTTTCCTGTAGTTCAATATGGCATTCTTCTAACCAGCCACTCCTTTCCACTCTCTGGATATGTTTGCATTTCAGTAGTGGATGAGGTGATCTCTGTTTATTGTTTATACATAAGTTTGTACAGTGCACTGAAAGGCTCTCCTATCAAAACCTCCAGTAATAAATGGATTTAAATTAGTTATTTTAATGTGAAATTCACATTACTATGAAGAAAATAACATACTGGTGCATAATCTTGCATATTTTATCAATACCCCTATTACTTTTGTCCTCTTTTCCAAACAAGCTTATAATCCATCTGGGTCACCACTGTGCATAGAGATTCCTTTGTCCACTGTTGTTCCAGGTGTAGGAAGGCATATCAGAATCATACAGCACTGAGAGTGAACAACCCTACCCCACAGCAAGCCAAGTCAAAATGACATTTGTGGTCACTTTTGATATAGTTAGGGTCACCTTAGCATTAAACAGTAAAATAGTAATCAGCTGCCACCTTCTCCTTGCAAAGGTAAAAAGATATGTTAGACAGACTATGAGACTGAAAATTAGCACCTGAGGACTCTATTACCTGAAATCTAAGGATGTCTATGCACTTGGTCTTGCAGATGATGAAACTGAGGGGCAGAAGGTAAACAAAAAGCAACTTGCCTAAACTGGAAACAAGAACCGGACCTGCATGAATTTCTAGAAAATCACTGCTGCTAAGACAGAGTCACTTGCATTTAACCACAGACAACAGAAATTTCCAAATTGCAAAATAAGTAAAAATTACGTTTTAACATTAGTGGATAGTTCTGATAATCTTTAGGTTTTTATTTGGAGGCCTGTGCACAGAGAAGTGTTTGCACTGGAACTAGCAGCACTGTGCTTACCGTTGTGAAATGAACTATGCAGTAGACTCCAATGACAAGGCCGATGATGATAGATATAGCAGCAATCCAGAGGGCATTGCGACCCAGTCTTTTTGAGCCTTCGATATCTCCTTGATTATAACTGTTTAAAGCCTGCAAAAGAGAAACAGAGTTGGTGACTTTTATTAAACAAAAATCTGTACACAGACCAACGTGACTTCTTCGCACTAACATGAAGTTCTCTGTACACTGGTCCTATAGGAAGGACTTCAGACAATGGTGAAGGACTTCAGACCATGGTGATTTGCTTTGCAACATCCACTGCCACCAGCTGGAGGGAAGCAGGGAATCTACTTTTCAGTTCTGCTCATTTCATCACTCTTATTTTCAGTGGTGAGGCTATAGTCATATGATGAGTTTTCTTGTACACAACAGCATAAAAGCTGTTAGATCAACTCTAATCCGCCTACTTGACTAAATCAGTTTTGTTTATCTCTGGAAGTATTTTTACAGTGTATGTGAACCGTTAGATGGCCTCTTCACCAGCAGCCAAATAAACTCTTACACTTTATAGGCCTGTAAGCATGAAAGGGAGCATAACTAGGCTGTATTTTTACAGAAAGCCTCAGGAAAACTTTTTAAAAAAGGCTTACTAATTTCCTATTTTTCCAATGGAAACTTTTCAGAAAGTTTGGAGAATTAATAGGTAGTTTATTGGTGGGAATAAAACCCAGCCCAAAACAAACCGAAGAAATACAGATAATCTGAACAAAAAATCCAAAAGATTTCTAGCCATCTTGATGGGCTAGAAACTTGGTCCCTTTGAAGTTTTTGAATACACTCATAATTATCATCATCTACATCCTGAGGTATCACACCAGACATACAGATATTATCTCATGAGACTCAACTTTACCCACTCATGATTTAGCAGATATTCATTACATTAGATATACATTACACAGACCATACAAATATTCATTACATGCACAGATTGCAAGTCTTTTGTGAGATGGGCTATAAGACTTTCTGAATTCGTTTTTGGTTTAAACACACCATATATTGGAAGACTCAATGAAAGACGCTGAAGTATTCTCCTACACGAGTCTAATGCATTTGCAGTAACTTTATACCAGAATAAGATATTACCAAAGAATTTTTTAAAATGGTTATTATTAAGAATTATTTTGTAAGATCAGGGGAGTTTGGGTTCATAAACTGAGACATTGAGTGGAAATTTCTTAATCAGATTGAACTCCTGAACTATTTCAGCAGACTTCCTCAGGGAATCAAGTTAGTCATAACCTGATTCCCTGAGGATGTTCTTCAGCTCTTTATCATACTGTTCTTTAGTATCTCTGCAGTACTGCAGGAAGTATCCCAAAAACTGAAAATACAGGGGGAGAAATATGGAGACCTGATCAAATTAACTCTTCTGTGCACTAAATAATTCAGATTGCCTTTAGAAAACAACTGGATGAGGTATTGCCAAGTGCTGTCACGGAAGTGCTTTAGTTACTAATCACTTTGTGCGGCAAAGACAGAGCAGCAGCTACTTCAGCAGAGTGAAGATCCAAGACTGTGGAGAGCAGGAAAGGAATGAACTTCAGAGGACACCAAGCTTTGCTGCAGAGCCTTTTTTCCCAAGCAGAAAAATAATTAGGGACATTTTCTCTGTGTGTTCTCTCAATTAGCAAGCACACACAAGTTAATGGGCTAGATGCATCCTTGGTGTTAGCACTGCAGTAAGATCACTCTGCCAAGACAGTCCCAAAGCAATGAAGTCTATATTCCTACAATTGCATCTCATGGATAAGTGCAGGTACTTATTCTCTGGTGTCTAAGAAAGACTGAGCTGCTGATGCACTCTGGCCCTTAAAGAGAGCACTGACACATTTCTTCTGTTCCTGGAAGCTTACATACCTAAACATTTCTCTGTTTTATTTCCCTAAAGAATATTGCTAATACCTCTGCTCTGCTGTCAGATTTTGTTGAGGTTGGCTACTGGACCTTAATGATATAGTGGGGAAAGAAGGAAGAGATGGAAATGACACAAATACCTAGTCAAATAGGATGATGTCACCTCTGATTCTTCACCAATGCAGCCTCCTGTTACAAAGCATGGCTGGCATAGTTCCTCTCACCTAAGGTACTCCACTGTTCTCAACACTCCTATCTGCAGGAGAAGAGCTTGCTTAGGTTTTTCACAAAGTACATTTGGGAAGATCAACAAAAGGAGGATCAGGAGAAACATTGCTTGGCCTTGAGCAGGCTGACTTCTGCCTCTGTCAGCAGCTATGAATGCAACTGTGGCTACAGGGAGCTAGATGGAGAAGCATCACTGAGAGCCCAGTCCTGTACTTTGTTCTCCCCACCCATCATTCACTTTGGGTGACATCTAGAGAATGGTCCTGCAAACACTCTAAACTCCGTTCTCCATATATACAACCTCAAGACTGACAGAGTTGTAACTGAGACACAGCAGCACCAGCTTGCAGTTCTGCACAATTTTACTAACGTATTTAGGAAGCCTGGAGAATATCCATGTGATTTCTGCAGGTACTACATAAATAATTCACTCTGTGCACTTTAATAAATAATGTCATTTTAATACAAATCCATGATGGAGAGGAGAAAAATTGCATTAATGATAAAGAGGAGGATTTAGGAGAGACAGGAAGGAGACAAAAGTTTCTTTATTAAGAGGTTAAATTAAATAGCGTAACTTAGACAGTGATCAAGAAGAAAAGAGATTTGGGGGAGTGGTTGGGGTCTGATGCAAAGCTCTTTGAAATTCATTTACTGCTGTCAGCTTCAGAGGGCCTTTGAATCAAGCATCCAGTTTTCAGTGTTAGACATAGACAACATTAACAGTTAAAGCCTTAAATGTTACATCTGTTTATTTCAAAGGGCTAGGCAATATATACAGGATACAGCATCTGTGTGAGACATTTGGTCTGTCCAACTTTTCAAACCAATTTCTGCCATTTTCAGCCTAATACCGTATGATTTCTCAGGTTTCTGCTACCTCACTTACTATGAAGTCATAAGCTAAATTAAAGCCATAGTTCTGCAGCTGCTTATTTACTTGAGTAACCTCAGTGACTTCACCAGGTTCATACATATCTATTTATAAAGGATATTCACAGTTCAACAATGAAGCAGCTTCACCTCATATGAACACAAATTCACTGAATTAGTTACAAACTATTAATCTCTTTTAATGTGCATTTTCTGATCCACATTCTCAGAGTGCTGTAATTCAAAATACTCAATTACTTCAGAAATGCTCCTCTACATCTCTCACAAACCAGGGCAGACCAGGCTGATGTTCTCTGATCAACATTCTCCTGGCTTTCTATGAGCCAGACTGTAACAAACCTTATCTGGCTGTGCCTGGAAATGAGACATTCTCTATAGTTCAGACCAAAGGAAGAATGAGACATGCTGGCTCAGTGTGACTCCTTACTGTAAGAGCAACTTACAGAGAAAGCAGAGGGGGACTCAGCGAGCAATTCAGAACCAGGCTTGATCTCTGCTTTTTGGCAAGCAGGCAGGTGATGAGCAGGACACAATGAAAGGGGAGTTTGCTCTGCAGGTTGTATAGTGGCATGCAAACAGTGCTGGACTTCTGCGTCTCTTGTTTGCAAAGGAAAAGCTTACCAGTTTGCAGAGGTAAGGACGATGCAAAAATGATTAAGAAAAGCAGCTGACCCTTGTTGTTTAGTACTCCAGGTAGGTACAGGCTGTCCCATATGGTGTCAGGTGTCCAAGGACCTATGAGTTACTTAAGAAAAGCTGTATAAATAATAAACTTTCCAAATAAACTTTCTACCTAAAGAGAAGTATAGCTGTGGTCACAGATGTATGTTTGACCTAACCAAAGCAAATATACTGTACAAGGCTCTTTAGGATCCCAGTTAGAAGAGGTGAAGGACCCCCTCAGAAAGTAAGTTCCGTGACTTCTACCACACTCTTGTTTGTTGTCTTTGCTTAGGGAAACTAATCTACAGACAAGGCATGTGAATCCAAGGGTAACAAATTCAAAGAGCCTGTTACTATCAGAGGCAGATGAGTCAAGATTGTCACAGCTTGGCCACATACATTGTTTGAAACATGCAAATAATTAGAAATGTGTCAACATAAAGAGGGAGTAAGGAGCAAACTGGCAGGGAGAAATAACTTTTGAGAGACTATTATGAAGTTATTACAAATCTAAGGCTCTATAAATTTGATGATATCCTACATACACTTATTTGAAATAGAGACAACTGAAGATGGCATACTGAGAAAGGCCAAAGTTAGTTCAACTGAAAAACCTTAATGCTGGCATTAGAAGTATCAGATTCATTTTTCAGAGCTGTCCCATAGCCTCCCTCTGATTCCATGAGCTGGACACAAACCAACCCAGCTGAGCCAGGTTTCAGATACAACTGGCAGCTCAGTGCCAGCAAAG
The DNA here is from genome assembly GCF_012275295.1 of Melopsittacus undulatus. Classification (NCBI taxonomy): domain Eukaryota; kingdom Metazoa; phylum Chordata; class Aves; order Psittaciformes; family Psittaculidae; genus Melopsittacus; species Melopsittacus undulatus. The sequence goes on along the minus strand of NC_047538.1, from coordinate 11,684,438 downwards.
TGCTTTTTGGGTTCACAACAGGGGGAAAAGATATCACTGCAGATAAGGAGCCACACCATGGCAGTCTCTCTGTCAAGAGCCTCTTGACTGTGGTACCTGCCCCACACTCCTGCCCTGATGCCTGTGGTCTCACCTATGCTAAAAAGAATAGGGAGGGTCTGAGTAAGGCACCTCTGGGACTGAGTGAGCCAGATAATTGTACAGCAGGATTATATAGCAGCTGAAAGCAATAGGAAGCAGAAGAACTGATGGCATCTGGCTGGAGCTGCAGGGGAGTACTAAGTGCTCCTGCAGGCAGGAGTCCTGGCCAGGACTCTGGGGAAAACAGATGTCCATCTGCTAAAAAACACCAAGCAATCCTCACACCTGAAAGTGACCAGCAAGAAGGGGGCTGCTCTTGTAATGCCAATGTATCAACACCCCGATGCCATTGAGTGTCCATTCTACCAGCTCTTCTCTTACCCCATCACAGAAAATAGATTTCCTTCGCAAAGGAGGTAAGGAACAAGAAAGGTTATTATCACAATAGGGAGCACTTGGGAGAGGTTGATGCTAAAAATATATTCAAGAAGGTAAGATCTGAAATGATAAGGTTTGTGTGTGTGTTTGTTAAGGTGAGAAAGACATGAGGAAACCAGGGCTGGAGTTCTAAAAGTAGCAGCAGAAGACACTGAAGACAAATCTGTCATTTAATTTGAGGGGTGTTAGAGCCCAGACTCTACTTATAGAGTGAACATTGTCTGAATTGAGAGCACTTAAGGAGGACATGACACAGGCAAGCAGGGTGTTGAACCATAACCCTCTTTCTAGGGGCTCATAGAACTTTTCCTTCTAGACCCATTCCAGGAAGTACAAATTCAAAGACAACTCAACTTTTATGGGTTTTTCTCTCTTCTGACACAAGATCCCAAGCAAGCTCTGCAGATTATAAAGGTATCTTCTGCAATAAAAGCAAACAACTTGCTTCTATATCTCAGTGTTAAACCTTAACAACCCTAGGAAGCAAGCTGAGGAAGAGAGGGAGGATGTAGATCCCAGCAGATGTGGAAAGAAACTCAGCATAGGTTAAAGTGCAGAACCTGGAGTGGAGGTTAATGGAGCAGGTACAGGCTGCAGCTCTAAAAGGCAGGGGCACTGGGCTGTGGAAAAGAAGTTGGACATGTTATTTGCCAGGAAAAGGAGAGGTTTTCGGCAGGAATATGTTGAAACAAAGGATTCAGGTACAGTGCAGGTTATGGGTTTGGTTTTTGTTTTCCCCCTTTCAGGGAGTGGGCAGCTGAGACCTGCACAGACTGTTTAGCATTCAGGAAGTGCTCTTCCCACCCTGGTTTCCACATATCCCCCAGTGACAGTTACTTAAGCCTGACTCTAAAAGCCTGCATGAACTTCAACTGGGGTGTGGGTGGAGATTTTTCCATATGGGGTGCAAAAATCTTTAGAGGCCAAATTGTGTCCTTGACAGTTAACTTTGTGCAGCCCCAGTGCTTTGGTGAAAGCACCGTCACAATGAACAGATGCTCACAGCCCCAGATCATCAGCTCTCATTACTTTATATAGTGTCCACAGATAAAGGATGCTGTGTACCAGCAGAACCCGATCTTCCCAAATCAAGGAAAAGGGCATATTCTAAAGTTAACAACAAAGAAAAGAAACACAGAGGGGAGGAAAAAAGTCGGCTAATGCTTCTCTGGTCAAAATAGGTTGTGAAGGTGGAATAGTTCCTTTAAGTGATTTTCAAGCTTAAGCAATGTGATTTGCGATCAATCTTACTAGTTTCAGAAAAGTGTGCTTTAGTACATTTTAGACACTGGGAATTGTTCTTATACTTACTTGCAAAAAGAAAGAATATTTTCACTTACCTTTTCAGCCTGGCTGTCAGAGAAAAGGATGAAAATACACAATATGTTTTAAACCCTTTTCAGCTCCTAAACAACAGAAATACATTGCAGTATTACTGAGAACACTGATCATGTATATTATTTGAAAAGTCTGGATCTGACTCTGCAACTTCTGATTCAGAGAGGAAGATTCTGTTCTAAGAATCTTCCTGAAGTTAATGGGATTGCTGGATTATTATGGGTTGTAGGAGTAAGGCTGTTCTCTCAGTGTGCTAAACACTCAGTTTTATGAAAGGTTTTGCCACCAACCTACAATTGTAACTGTTGTGTGTTTTATTCTAGCAAAGAGTTTGGATGAAGCTAAAGAACCTGTTTACTGGGAAAAAGGCACTCAGATCATAGTTGATTAGCTGAAACAGAAACCAGATCTGTTCCTTTGCAAATCAGATTTCTGTTGCCCAGTTGCCCCTTTTACACATAGATCTGTGTCCAATTTGGTGTGCAAGTTAGTAGATGTAACAAATCCCACTGACCGGCATAAACCTTCCTCCCTTACATAGCCTGATACTGAAAACTTGATTTGAACAGCCGTTTACTCCTAGTTCATCTGCTGCTAGGACAGAGACATGGGCACCCTGACCGAGCCTGCTGATGCTTTCGGGCTCGCTGCCTCACCTACCTTTGTCCACAGGGTCAGGGACAAGCGGTTAAAAGACGGCTGGGTGCCCGCTAGTCTGACGGCTCCTCCAGCCCCGCTTTGCTCCGGCAGGTCCCGGCCGGGAGCGCGGCGCCCGGGGAGCCGGCGGTTGCCCCTCCGAACACCCAGCCCCAAGCCGAAAGTGGCTCGGGTACCCAGGGGGAGGCTACTCACCATGACGGCGAAGACGAAGGCGACGATGTTGATGGGATAGGCGGGACAGAAGCAGGAGAGGATGCTGAGGAGCAGGTAGCTCTTGGGGCGCCGCTGCGGAGGCTCGTCGGGCAGCTCATCCTCGATGTTGGTCTCGGGGCTGTTCTCCAGAGCCCTCTTGATGTCGGCGCCGGGGGGGAGCGCGGACATGGGGCTGCGGTGCGGTGCGGAGGGCGGCCGGGAAAGCCCAGCGCCGCGCACCGGGCAGGCGGGACCCGCGGCGCTGAGCCAAGGAGCCGCGCCCGGCAGCGCCGCAGGGCGGAGGCGGGGGGGAACGGACGGGGACACGGCCCCTCTTAGGCGGAACCTTTCAACCGGGGAGCAAATTCACCGGAGCTATCGGGGGAAAAAACCAACAGAAGCCGTCGAGGGTTCGCAGCACCGTCCTGCGGCTGCCCCGGCCCGGCGCTGGGAGCTGCCGCTGGCACGGCGGGTCCGGAGCCACATGGCCCTCGGCTGTTCCGGTCCTTCCCGACACTTGTTAACTGTTTGTAGTTAAATGACTTTAAAGGAGTTTGCATTACCCCCGGGGAGAAGTTTGCTGTGTTCTTACACCTTCGTTTCTAGTGCCAGCGGGTACTATCAGCAAAGGCTTTTTCCTTGAGTTGAATTTGTCACCTCCTGACCCCAGTGACTTGCTAAACTTAGCGAAAACACTGAAGATTGGCAGAAAACGACCAACTAAAAGCAGTTTGGTGGCTCAGGCCCAGAGTATTTTTGCCAATTTTAGCAAATCCTCACTGCACATCTCTAAAGTGAAATCCACTTTGGGGTCTGCAGGAGGAGGAGGAAGCAAAAAAGTATCATTTCCCAACCCTAATGTACAGGAAAAAAAAAAAACCAACAAACCCCAAACCCACAAAACAAGCAAATAAAGATCTGCTTCCATCATGGTTTTGAAGGTGGTGAGGAAAAGTACAAGAAGCTTGCACCTAGAAAGGAATAGGCTCTGGTTCTGCCATATGATACTGGGGAAAAGAACTTTATACTTGCAAGGAGCTTCAGCAAAATGGAGAGACATCAGGTGAAGGTTGGAGTTCAGATTTTGCACTGCCTAGCACCTCCTGAGAAGATTTCATTAATGGAAGTTACAGAAAAGAGCAATGTGTGTTATGAGCTTTATGAATGAGCTCCTTGTGTCACTGGGAGTTTTGCAATTGACTTGAATGGAGCCATGTTTCCAGTTTCTGGATGTCATCCTACAAGATACAAGGCAGTTAACACAGTAAAGACATAAGAAATGCGAGTGCAGTATTTTCACTTTTGTGAATTAATCTCTCAACTGCATGCCTGGAATATAACATGGAATGAGAATCGGCTGAGCTATCAAAATGTCAAAAGAACATAGTCTATGTCTTTAGGAAAGAGTAAGAAATACCAAGTTACATCGTGCTTGCCAATGTATCCATTAGTGTCCAGGAGCAAGCTCTTTGTAGCTGTAAAATCTCTGATACGTTTGTTCTCAGGGGACTTTAAGCTTAGTTACCAGACAAGCTCAGAAAACACAGTTCACATCACACCACACAATTACTTTGAGAATTGATTTCAAGTGGGGATGGAGACCATTGGATGTATCTTTCACAAGGGATCAGCATCATCCAGGGTCACTCAAGTCTTTAATCCATGAGACTACTTTTAGGGAAACATTGTAGTGCCTTCGTGAGTCTGAGTTTGTCTGCTTGCCCTTGAGCATCCAGCTCACTTAGGGCAGTTTGAGCCGTTAATGTTGAACATTAACAAGCACAACAAAAAACTGCTGTGCAATCAGTTACATAGAGGAGACTAAATTGTATGCAAAGATTAGCCAGGGAGACCTGAAACTTGGGTATGAGGATAGGATGTAGTTTTTCCCTAGCTTCAGACATTTAGTTTAAGTGCCTTTTAGGGGACCTCCAAGAGGGTCATTCAGAGGCTGGTGGAGTTACCAGTCACATCAGGCCAACAACCTGCAATACTTCTTTCTCAGCGGACCAGGAACTGTAGGAGGAATCTGTTAAATTAGACCATGTGAATCCCTTCCCAGGTCTCTCAAACACAGCACAGAGCTAACAGTAGAATTGTGCATTTCTGAAAACAGTAAAGTTTAATTGTTCAAATGAGGCTTCTAAGGGATGCTAATGGATTGTAAAGAAAGCAGGAGACAGGAAGTGGCGAGATGTGTGGAGCCATAGAGGATATTATTCAGGGACAATTTGTTATAATGAGAGTTCATTAAGAGGTTCTTGAGACAAAGAGTTGTGTCACAAGGCAGTTATTGTAGCTGAATCTAATGGTTTGTTTTATGTAGATCCTTTAAAATCCAAGAAGTATATCCTGTTAGGACAAGAGATTCAATTTTAAATGGCACTGGCTTCTAACCACTTACTGAGAGAAAGGAAAAGGAGGTATTCGGCCAGTATGGTTTCACAGATGGCATTGATGGGCGGTAGTTATATTCCTGGGAACCTGGGAAAGGTTCTCACCTCAGAGTTAACCCCTGTGCTGAGATGGCTCAGCAGAAAAGCTGTGAAAATGATTTAAGAACATTAACTGAGAGTTTTAAGATGTAGTTCCAGGAACAATCACAAAAATAGCCCTCCAAGAAAATGAGTCAGAGTACCCAATATTCTTGCTTACAGCCTTGCGCTTCAGGCTGAGTCTTGAAAAAGAAACTGATCACTCTGCACAGGGCAGCAATTTTCCCAGTGCTATGAGTAAGGCAAGATGCAGGATAAATTGCTTATCATGATGGGCAAGGCAGATGGGCTAAAGACACGACAGTTTCAAGATATCTTTTAAAGGTCTTCTTTCCCTGATTTCAAATGATGCTATAGCTTGACAGTAGGATTTATTGTAAGGCAGGATATGGTCTCTCCAGTACACTTAGCTGTACTGCTGCTGGTAGGACTCTCCTCAAAGGCATGTCCATAGCTTGCAGTGGTTCTGGAGAGAAGCTCCAGTGGCTGCACACACAAGTCAAAGTCCACATAAAGATCAAAATGGTAGTTTAACACTGAGATTGTTTGGGACTAACACATGTGTCCAGACATGAGACGAGGAGCTTCCTCACTGGTTCTCCACAGCACTAAGAGAGCAGAGTTGCTGCAAATCCTGAGCACTATGAACTCTTCTTAAGTGCAGAGTCACACCAGAAGATGTTACTGGGACCTTGCACTGGCCTGAGGGACTGGTCAGCTGGGTTGGGCTTCCCCAGTTCCAAGTGAGGTGAGGGAGGCATTTCTGGATCACAGCTCTTGCTGGAACAAACTGGCCTTAACACAGGAGTGTGTTTGATTAGTACAGTCAATCCCAATGCAGCAGAACTGGTGATGTTCAAACAACCCTGATTTCAGACCATGCTCTCTGCTGTCCTATGGCAAAAATGAGCATATTGTTTTTTCCCACCTACTCTTAGGAAAAAAGAAAGTAACTGAATTTTTTAAGATAGTGCAGTATTCCCAGCAGAGGAATGGTAACCTGGTGGTAATGCAAACAGTGTCTTTCTAAACCAAACGATCTGTTATTTCTCAGTATGGCCATACAACTTCCTATCATTGCCTCTGTTTCAAGCCCTTCTGGGTTATTAAATAGAGGAAAGGACTATAGAAATAATAAAGGATGTCTGTGGGCAGCACTTCTATGCTTTTCCACAGAACTGTTGTTCTCTGGCTAGATCATGGACTCAAGCCTTTCCAAATACAGCAGACAAGATGTTGACAGAAACCTTTCCCCACCCAGCCTTAAGCACCACTTCTAGGAAAGGAGGTCACAGGAACAGCCCATGGCCATGTAAGACTCCAGACTGAATTCACTTATCTGAAGAAAAACCCACCCAAGCATCTTCCAATATTTAGGCATACATTATCCTTCCTGAGAGAACAGTAAATCAGGCTGCCTTGTAATCCCAAAGGAAAACTATAAACTGGAAATTAAGTAATGTGATATCTAAAATTCTCATGCTGTATCCATTGCAGAGTAATTTAAAATTCTTCATCTATTTCATCTCAGTATCTCATGACAGTAAACCCACATGTTTTACAAAGGACCAAGGAAGCCCATGGGAATTAAGGCTGTGTGTACACAGCACGGTACTTCTGCCGTGTAGCTCAATGCTCTGACTCTGCTCCCCAAAAGGTGGGTCACCTGGAGATGAGCCACACAAGATCAGATGGAGGTCCCCCATATTCCAAACCCAAGTACTTCAGTTTGTACAGAAGTATTCTATGGGGAAGCAGGGGAAAACTGACCTGCACAGTACTGTGGGAGACCTGTGCTGTGCTGTGAGGAGTCCTTGTTTTATCTCAGTGCTCCATTTCCCTGCAAATGGGTTCATGTTCTTCTCCTTATGACTGTCAAGACAGTCTGTTGTAGCAGACTTTTAGCAGCACTGAAATGGCAGGTTTATTTATTTCCAGGACTTCCTGAAAATGTTTAAAGACCTGTTAGTATAGGAATTGGAACATTTTTGCCAACTTGAGTGGCATTTGAATGAGCAAAGAAGTTGCAAACTGATTTGTGCTAGCAACTAACTGAAAATTGCAGGTTTGTTTTCGTAAATTCAAGTGTTTCAGGATTATTTAAGCTTGTTTCTTATTCTGTTAAGACATTTGATGCAGAGAGTGAGTGTAATTAGCTCTCACCCACCCCACAGTCAGTCTAGAATCTCTTCATAGATTTCTCTGGATCAGCTCCAGCTTCCCACAATACAAACAAGAGCAATACACAGGCATGGTTATACGTATTGTTCTGTGGCTGGACTAGGTCAGTTCTGTTACTGACAACCAGGGTAAGGCTTGTATCAAAAGGCTAAATTCCCATTAGGGAAAGTTTTGATCTGGATTTGGATCTGGATTGTGGGATAAGCTGAATATTAATTGTTCTATAGATAATTAATATACTTAGCACTTTTCCAGTGTATAGCATCCCATAGGAACCCTCTATCCTCTCACAAGTATACACATGTACTCTTCTTTCATTATCTGACTGACCAATGCCTCTCCAGCCCTATTTCAGTGTAATTGCAGTGGCCCAGAGCGCACTGGTGAACATGACCTAGAACTCATTTAACTGTTATATCAGGAGACCATTTAATGGGAAAAAAGAAACTGAGATGCTGTTTCTGGAATATACAACCCACCAGGAAATAGTCTGGATGTAGATGCAAAAGGACATGATTCTTTTTCCTAATTTATACCTTACATTTATCACAATTCCAAAAAAAAGCTGTTCAAATGAATAAAGTCAGTGTTCACTTTTGTCCTGTGATGTCAAGCCAAGTTGCAGGGAAGATTAAGCCACTGATTGGGTAGACACCACAGCGTCAGACTGATGAATATGCACATACTCTATTTTGGGACAGAACCATGCTACGCTCTATGGCTGTCAAAAATCCAGATGCAATCCTATCACAGAAATAATGCTTCACGGAGGCCTACTCAGAGAATTGAGCTTTAGATATATACCTTTAGCTGTGTGATTTCTCTTAGGAGCCTCTGTAGCTAACAGCAAGAGAATCAGGGAGAATCCAGAGTACTTACACTGACTTGTGTGGGCATAGGTGAGCCTGGATTTCTGTGGAGGGGCTTCTTGTCCCCTTTAGCTATAGAGGGGGCTGTAGCTGTAGCAAAAGATTACCTAGCTGATGTTCCTTGCTTACGACCGAGGAGTCTGATTGCCCATTGTTCATCTCTGCACAGTTTCTATACTGATAGTTTTGTTTAGTATTTCCAGTGTTTTCTTTTCACACTTCATGCATGAGAAAACTTGGTCATTCTCTTGTGGAATTTGGAGAGGGCTTTTAAAAGAGCTGAACCATATTCAGTCCTTGCTTATGTCCTGGATTCTTTTCACAAGCCTGCATAATCAAGTCTGGTTTTCCCTCCAAGAGTCAAAGCTTGCTTTTCTGTCATTTTTATCTCAGCCACTTAGATTATATGGGTCCTGGTTCTTTCTTTTCTTCTGTAACAAATGGGAACAGTTGAACACTGTAATCTTCCCTCTACAATTCCTGTGCAAAGTTTTCATTGTAGACAATATGTATTTCCTGTAGCTGCAAGCTGCTATACGTTGTAAATGTGGTTTAAAGAACCAGGTAGGAAACAATCTCTTAAAGGCAAGTATTCATTAGAACATCCTCAGAAATGTTCTAATAAACTATGTGTGCATGACAATGTTTTGATGACTCTTATAGTAATCTGGCACTAGAAAGAAATTGGATGCTCCAGCTGTCAACCATGATGGGTTCCTTTAAAAATCCACTCCAATTTATAGCACATTGACTAAGTCCATCATACATAGTTAGGTGTAATTTATAGTGTAATGTGCTAAAATATAGCCACCCTAAAATAAAGCTGTATGAATCATACAAAAAAGAGACAGCCATTTGCCAGGAATAAAGAAGGAAAGCCATGTCAATAAAGAGACAAGGCTTTCTCTTTCAACCTTTCATTACTTTAAGGTCTAATCTTGTCCCTGTGAAGTGCACTGCAGAAGTCTAGTTCAACAATAAGAAATCAGAATCTTGAAAACTGACACTGCTAGTCAGGACTGACACCACTGAAAATAATGTCAATGTGTGGGGCTGATGCAGTGATCAGTCTAAAGCCAGCAGATTTGTGTAGCTATAGCATGCCAGCTCCTTTGGAGAAGGAGTTAACTTTGAGGTTGCTCTGCTCTGTGCAAGAGCAAGTTCTTTCCTTTCCAATGGAATACACCCTTTATTTCCCTTCTTGACTGCAGAATAACATAGGATCTGCCTTTTATTCCGTAAGATAGCACTTTAGGGTGGAAATGGCCACTTACCACAAAGAAGAAGAGAGTCACAGTCAGCTGTGGTAGTATCCTCAAAACATGGGACTTAGTGTCTTTTTCAAGGGGATGAATATTGCTGTGTCCCTGTCCTTCTGGCATAGCAGCAAGAGTATTCCTTGCTTCTCTCTGCTGAAAGGGCTCCTGAATGAACATCCTTTCTGCTTCCTGTTACACTAATGAATAGATAAATACAACTTCAAACATGCTACAGTGACACTGGTATGTTGGACTGTTACCAAACAGTCCCAACTTTTCCCTCCTTCCCAAATTTTGTCATAAAATACAAGTATAGGGTAGACCAAAAGGCCTGACAGAAGCTTAGTGCAGGAGGCAGATACCTGCATATTTTTCCTATGTGCTCCTCCATGTCCTGGGAGACAAGGTGGCATGGGAGTTGTTAAAGGGAAGTGTCTGCATTGCAAAAAGTATGGCTACAAACACTGACTGTCTTGAATAAAAGCTCGAGCTGCTGGTTACATCGCACTTGTCATAACAACCTATTCTGATTTTACACTAATTAATACTCAACATGGTAAATAAGAACCTTTCCGTCGACCCTAACAGGAGGAGCTGCATCTAGTCCCAAATATCCTGGGGTTTGTTAATCTGAGTTTTCATTTTCTGCAGTGCTACAACAGTGACATTTATTAAAACTTAGCAAAAATAATTGCTGCTGTTATTATGAGACTAAATATAGTTGCGTCTCTAACATGCTGGCATGGTGTTATTAATATACGAGACAGCAGAAGAGAGTGGTGATATAGAAAGCTGAAATTCCAATTAGAAAGATGCACCCTGATTTCTGAACACCCCCACAATGACTGTGATGCTTATTTACAATGTAACAGCCTATCTGCAAGACAGTTGTTTATTTTATAATCCCTATTTATAACATGTTCCTTTTTATGTCTAATGTAAACCACAGTGGGAGTATTGTTGGTGTTAGAATAGGATGGTTGGCTTCTTTTCTACCATGGTGAAATCTTTCATATGAAAAGAGAGTAAAGATGACAATTTCAGAACCATTGTGAAGCAGAAGGAAAGGGTGAACGGTCAAAGAGGTAATGCTCACTATTTTAATTAATCAGTTCTCCTGTAACACTTGTCAGCCTAATACCTAAAGCAATTCTCATGCAACTATAACTTTCTGCTACTAGTGACACCCAGGAAAATGTTCTTATTTCAGTTCCACAGAGGTGCAAACTGAGAAGGGTGGAGTTTGGGTGACACTGGAATACATCAGGCAGCAGGAAACAGGATCAAGATTCTCTGAGTTCACTGTCTGAGTCCCACCCACACCTCTCCAGTGCATGAAGCAAGTGATGAACCCAAGCTTGCATGGTTTGTTTGGGCTAATGGAAATTGTGAATGACTGGCCCATTAGCTGAAATTATAAAGGATCAGAGCAGAATGGGAGGAAGGATGAACAGACAGAACAGTAATCCAAGCAGGTCTACCACATGCTCTGTTGACCTTTAACAAATTGCTCGGATTCTTGGTGCATCCATCTCCAATGGGTTACTTGCAAGGGTCTGCTGAAGCAGTGAGTTGGAAACTGTGAGACTGTTCACAAAAGTATTTGGAAAAATCCAAGATATCTGCAGGGAAAAAAATCCCATAGTTTTAAAAGCCCCTTTTATCTAGGTATGGACCTCTAACCTCTTCTTTCAGTCCTTTACACTGGCATACAAACACTTGATTAAGGTTGAGGATCTCGCCTGAGGGCACTGTAAGTTTGTTAGGAAGCAGAAAAAGAGAAGCAGCTATTTTGCTCCAGAGGAATTTTTCACCACCTCAAAGTAAAAGAAGCACAAAATTTTTCATTAAAGTGGTGCTGGAGGAGGAGAAAAGATGATCTCTTTTCTTTTTAGAGGAAGAGTCTCTTTTGTTACCTGGTGGCAATAGGAGAGAGAGGGGAGTTATTGTCGAATGAAAACATAGGTATTTCATAATCCTACAAAACCATTAGAGACTTCTAACAATCAGTATGGGCATCCTTCTTTGGGTGCTCGAAGAGCTGCTCAGTCATTGGTTATGTTTACCACAATCATCTTATCGTCCATGCAGGCAGACAAATTAGGTCCTGTGCTTGGCTGGTGTGAAGTTTTGATTTTGGCAGCATGGTTCAAGTACTCCAGCTGAGGACAAGCACCTTTGTTTCCATTTCTTAATGTAAGGAAAACTCACAACCTTGTTATCTGCAGTTCCATATAGTGAGGAAGGATCAAGATGGTGGTTTTACCTTGTGTTCAATGAGGAGCTCTCAAGGTGCTAAATTAGGTTGGCTGTTTGTTTGTCACAGGATAACACAGGAGTACTGTCAATGAAACCTGACTCAGATCATGGTGAAGTGATCCCTAAAGAACAGCAGAACTGGGGTTTCTCAAAATCCATGGAGGCCTGCAAGGAGGGTAAAAGAAATGGCAGAATACAGCAAACAGTGGAGTTGAGGTCTCACAGATCAGAATAAGAGCTCACCCTGCTCATCTGGCAGAAGCACTGCCACTGATTTCACAGGGCATGAGATCGGTCCTACAGAATTTTGGAGGGAAGTTTGCCACTGGCTACTGAGATGGAGGGAAAGAAAAGCACAGACCAGGGCAATATGGCTTCACTACCTGTACAAATGCTAGCTTATCACCACCACATGTAGAATGAGAAAAGTGGAAGCACAACAAAACTTTAAAAGCTTATTCTTCTCTGATGGTAAGTCAAAGGAATCTGTGTTCCTGGCTCTTTTCCTTGAAAATCAATTCTTTCTTGGTAATGTGGAAGGGACAAAAGAAGGCCTTTAATCAGTAAAATACTATACAAGTGGTCACTGTACTCACCTAGACTGTAAGCTGTCATTGTTGCATTGAAGGATGAACAGCATTTCTCCCCACGGGTCCCCTGGAAGCTTGACAGGCAGGTAAGCAGCCCACTGAGATCATCAGCCTAGAAGGTCTCTGGGTCACCAATTCCATCAGCCACCAATTAGATCCAGCATGAAATACACGGCTAAGCTCAGACAGGTTCACATAGGTCATGTATGTGTCTGTGAGTTCAGGGATGTCATTCTGATGTCTTACCCACCAGAGTAATGGCAAACATATGCTAAAGTAATCAGGGAGAACATATCTTCTGGTGAAAACTGGGAAATGCACCTAAAGATGGTTGGTTTTGAAATACTGAATTTAATAATGCAAGAATTAATCCATAATCACAGAATAACTACAGAATAAACTCAGTGCAAAAATAAAACAACTGAAGTGCATAAAAGAATGTAAAAAAAATCTTGTCTTAAAGCTTACAACTACCCTGTGCTTGGGATAATTTTTTATAAAGGAGTGATAAAATGAAAATAGAGACAATGCTGTTCAGATGTGGAAATCAGTATATCCCAACTGAGTAGGTGCTGGAGGAATATCTGAAGAAATGACCTAACCTGTGATTAGAAACTCAGTCTTCATCCTGCATGGTTAGATGAGATTGAAATGCGATGGTGTGTCCAAGACATCATACAGGAAGGAGCAAGAGTATTTAGCTTTTATTTTCTCTAACTACAGCCAACAGAAAACAGTAGAGGGACAAATTTCAGCTGTGCAAGAGTGGTCAGTGGGACTTCCTGAAGTTACCTCTCCTTCCTGGTCTTCCTTGAGGCAGATCTCAACAGGCAATATTTTCTGCTTAAAGACAGTTGTAGCTGGAAAACCATCTCATCTGGTTGTTTGATTAGAAGGTGGAGGACTTCTACTTCACCAAGGATTTAGAAGGTGAAGGAATTCTAGCACTGAGGGGGGCTACTTTTGTCTGAAACCACTTGCTGAAATCCTCTTCTGGCATCCGCACAATATTCTCACGTACAAACTGAAACAGAAAAAGGTTTCTTTCCTGAGCTTTTGATTTACACCTAAGAGAGACAATATGTGGGAAAATGTGAGATTGTAACAACAGAATAAATGTAATGGCTTCTGCAGTTAGTACAGCATCACCAGTACAGTATCACCAAATACTTTAAGTGTAACTTCCTGAAGAGATGGATATACTCTAAAATGAAATGAAAGGAAAACTCTACAATCTTCATTGCAATTTATATCCTGAATCTTTCCAAGCGTTTTGTTTTAAATTTGCAGCTGTGTTCTACATACATTAAAGCAACTTGAAGTTAAATGAGAACTTCATCTGGAATCTCTGTCAAGTCACAATCAGCAATGCTGCTCTTGCTCCTAAAATGCGACAGTTTATTTATTCCAGTCAGAAGGAACATCAAGGTCCTCCTTCCTCTGTGGCTATTTTCAAAAGATGTATAAATAAATAGACATGGGATTCAGCTTACGTGATTTTCTCTGTTACTATTACACTAACATTAGGGATCAAAATGCAAAAGGAACAGAATGGAATAAGCAAAGAAATAGATTTAAAACCAGCCAGCAGCAAAGACCTACCTACTGAACGTTAAGGCAAGGCTGCCTCCCTGGTTGTGCAGATTAGTGCACATGATAAAATAGTTACTTTTACAAAACATCAAGAAAATAAAGACAGTGTGATCAAGTATTTTTGCCTTTGTATGGCACGATATATATAAGATGCACAATAATCTGCCTCAGAGATTTCTGATGGTCCTGCAGATGAGGGGAAATAAGTGTGATGAGAACAAAAAACACAAGGTGGCGTCATTGCCATTTTTTGTAAGTGGGTTACATGGTTACATATTAAAAACATTCTAAATGCATTCTTTTCCCTTTCTTGTCTCCTTCCTCTTCTACCATTTACTTCTACAGCTACAAGAATTGAGCCCAACATAAGCTGTCAAGAAGCAGATTTATTTTCTTTGTAATGTTTCTGAAACAAAACAACGATCTGCAGAGTTCCTGAATCACTGACATAATGTATTACTTGAATAGCTCATGGATGTAACTACTGGGAATGACAGGCCTTTTCAGAGCTCAACAAGTTAATGTTTCTTGTCAAGTGTCCTAACAGTTTATGACAGATGTCAGTTTTACTGCAGTGGTGAATAAAACAACGACATAATGATACTGATTAATAATCCAATGCTTGTCATAACATCTTTCTTCTGAGCAGTTCAAAGAGCCTTGTAAGAGGTGAATAGTAGCATCTTCATTGAGTGAGAGTCTAAATGGTTTAATCTGGTAACTTTCTACTGTATGAGTTTCACCCACAGGTACCTGCTCTCCCCACCCTCCTAACACAGAGAGTCAAGAACTGGACTCATCTCACCTCCACAGCTGCAGCAATTTCTGGAGAGCACAGCTCCCACACACGTAGATCATCCAGAACCTTAAGAAAGGTCTCCGGATCAATTTTCAAGTCTGGATTCTTGCTGTATTTTTCCAATTTCTTTAAGATTTTCTGGATATAAAGGTCGTTCTTCACAGACTCCGGAAGTCTGGCAAGCAATAGGGGAGCCCTTTAGCAGAAAGAACAGCAATAAAAGAGAAGCCATGGGAACAACTGCATATCTGATTAGGAACTCTAGGTTTTATCTTGCATTTCTGCCACTTCACCACCTCCATAACTTCCACAGGAAAAATGGCTCTTTGGGGAATGCAATGCTCAGTCTGGGTTGGATGAGACCTTTAATGCGAATAACGTGAAAGAGCTTTACTTTATTGGATTTCTACACCAATTCCCTTTGCAGGGCACTGAAATAGATGCTATCTCATTGTCCATTTAAATTTTGGATGACAAACTTGGGTGTGAAAGGAAATAATAAAATCCTAACAAATGTTTCCATTTGTCCTCTCATCTTTTCTCTATTTATTTTGTTTAATCTCTAGGGGTTTTCCAGTGCACTCAATGCCTGATCTGGCACATTTTCTGATTGTCTTTACTATCCCTTTTCCCTGTGCTATCATCATTCTCCTTTCTCTGTGTGCTGACGTAAATGTCACTGATGTAAGTGCACTGTAACATGCAGTCTTTACCATTTCACCCTGAATATAAAGATTCAGGAGAATTACACATTACAATAAAAATAAAACTCTTGTGAAAACACTGCCTTTTCTTTTAATGTTCTGTGTAAATTCTGCAGTGCTGCTTTGACAGTCCTGGAGATTAGCATTCCAAACCATTCTAGAATGTGCATGAATGGGGTGTGCTGTAGTTTTCACTGGAAAGGGCTGAGGATTTGGCAGCACATGAACAGGAAGTGCTGCCTCCTCCAGTTTAGGATACATGTCACTGGGGCAACAGGAGAGGGGTGAGGAATTTCTTCCTTAAACCAGTAAAAAAAGGAAACACACAGGTTCTATCTTCAGTAGGGCCAGTTCTACACTCAGTAGTATGCTGCTGATAGCTGTAGAGCCATCTTTATTATCACTACCTGGATTACCAGGAGGTTACCATAACTATGCCACACACAGGCCTTTTATGACCCATCCATGCATCAAGATACTTTGAGAAAGGAAGCCATGCTCAGTGCACTTTCACATCACATTGTTCATATTTTGTATTATTTTGGGGTTTTCTTACTTCATGAGAGAGACAACCAGACTGAAAGAATAAACTAGTGAAGTGTTCGTGTTCTCTTGGCAAGGCAGCGTTTGCAACAGTGTGAAAAACAATAGCCCTGTTGCTCATGAAGCAAGTGGTATGGTGAAAGCAGTTCCTCTGGCATTACTTTGTGTCTCCACAAGGGGGGTGACCAGCCTTGTTAGAGATCTCACACTCCATACCCTTCCTGGACAGCATGTTGCAGAACAGGCCTGGCGTGGAAAGCTGTCCTCAAGTAGCTATGCTGGCACAGTCAAAGCAAGACAGTCTCCTCAGAGTGGAGGCACGATTTTCATGTGAAGGAGCAGCACAGTCACAGTACTATTCTTGCATAGGGAGAACAGTAAAAAGCCATATTGGTATAGTCTCCTTTATGCTTGTGGAGTTTTGTCCAAATTAAAGCTTCCAGTGGTACTACAAGTACAAAAGTGAAACCACATCCACTCTAGTTTCAAGACTTATTTACATGCCAGATCTTAAATTTGGGGGACAGCTGGAGCATAGATGGTTGACAGTTAAAACCAATGTTCTGCTAGATAGGCCAAGACTAGGTTTATTGATTAATGCATGATTGATGCGTGGTTGACATGTCCTGGGCCACCTGCATTTTGGACCAGAGATGCGAAACGAACTTGTTTTCATTATCTCAAATGGTGAAGGACAGAAAGCTTACTAGCCTATGAGATCAGAAGAGGGCAGGCTGAAAAACACTGTTCTGTGCAGTTTGTGTATTTGGTAGTCCCATGTCCAAGGAGTTCTCATGGACAGGGCAATAAGGAACATGCTGTGAGTTTGCTGAGGTATTCAGGTAAGCTATTTCTAATGTGTGATCTGGAAGCTGATCACTGGATACAGTTATTCTTCTTTCAGACATAAACCACTAGTAATTTCAGACCTAACACACTAGTAATCTGCAGAACTGCTGTAACTGGGACGCATTTAGGTGATCCCTGTAAATGTTGCACTATTATTCATGTGCAGTTCAAATGCTGGCAGGTAAATGCTTTGCTTTTTATCATGGATGGACAGCTAGAGTCAGGTTCCTTTGCCATCAGCTTTAGTACTGTGAATGTTCAGTTCAGTAAGAAGTTGTGAATCTAACCCATGTACATTTATACAGTATCTCTCATCTTTGGGGTACAGTGTATTTTACATACATCCTGGTTAAGGAAGTCTCCTATAAAGCTGCACTGGGGATGTGTGTGAATGCAAGCACTGAGTGCATTTTGCCCGTATCACTGGAGAAGAACTCTTTGTTCTCCCCTTTCTTACCATTTCCAATTAACCTATTTGCTGAGTAGGCCAGGCTCCTAGACATCGTATCTGTATTTTTGCTGCTACCAGTACTGAAGAGTCTGCATTTCCAGCAACAGATTCAATGGTTTCTAGTGATACCTTGCTTTAGAGAGGAAAAAACAGAAAAGATAAAAGCTCTTTTGTACTAAAGGCTGAACTCTGGGACCCTGAACATCTCATCTGAACAAGGGCTGCTCCATTGCCGGCAGTGTTCAAGGCCAGGCTGGATGGGTCTTGGAGCAACATGCTCTAATGGAAGGTGTCCATGCCCGTGGCAGGGGGTTGGAACTGGATGAGATTTTAGGTCTCTTCCAACCTGAACCATTCTATGGTTCTAAGATTCCTTACCAGTTTAGTTCATCTTCACCATGTTCTTTCTCAGCTCTCATGCTCAGCTGTCTTATTCTGTCCAATTCTTTTCTGAAATTCTTTGATAGTTTCATAGCCCTGTATTTTTGGTAACATCGCTCTTCCTGCTTCCTGCAAAAAAAACCTCTTAAAAGTTAAAGCTGTGTTGTAAACATTACCATTCTTCTACATAGCTAACTGGGAAGACACCAAAGAAGGGAGAAAACCCTGAATGTGAAGATCACATTGTATGGTCAGTCTGGACACTAATAACAATTCTGGCTTTTGCAATGCTTTGTATACATTCATATTTCTACAAACATATTAAAAAGTGTTAATGGTTTATATCAGTTCTAGGCTGTAGGCAAGAAAAAAACTCCAAATCAAAGCATTTAAACTGAAATTCAACCTCCACTTTCTACAGGTATCCACTACTTAAAACCAAACTGAATACTGTACAGTGATGTAGGGTAAAATATTATTCAAAATACAGCAGAAGAGAGGTGGAACAGAGAGAGTGGAATGCCTCTGGGGTCCCCAACACAAGAGGAATGTAGACCTGCTTGCGTGAGTCTAGAGGAGGCCATGGAGATGCTTTGAGGGCTGAAGCAGCTCTGCTCTGGAGCCAGGCTGAGAGAGCTGGGCTGGGGCAGCCTGGACAAGAGAAGGCTCCTGAAGGGGAGACCTGAGAGCAGCTCCAGTGCCGAAAGGGGCTGCAGGAAACCTGGAGAGGGGCTTGGGACAAGGGCCTGTAGAGACAGGCCAAGGGGAATGGCTTGAACCTGCCAGAACAGGGGAGACTGAGATGAGCTCTTAGGCAGAAGCTGTTCCCTGTGAGGGTGCTGAGGCGCTGGCACAGGGTGCCCAGAGAAGCTGTGGCTGCCCCATCCCTGGCCGTGTTCAAGGCCAGGTTGGACACAGGGGCTTGGAGCAGCTGCTCCAGTGGAAGGGGTCCCTGCCCGTGGCAGGGGTTGGAACTGGATGAGCTTTAAGGTCCCTTCCAACCCAAACCAGGCTGGGATTCTATGACATACCCTGAGCTAGAATTTTGACCCAGAGATCAGGCTCATGTATGAATTCTTACAAAAAGTAATGAAGTAACAAAACCAAACATCTGCTTTTCTTTACAATAAATAACTTATCTACAATAAATAACTTATCCTGCTAAACTGAGGTTTCATTTCCAGAAAGCTGACCAAACAGAACAGTTTTAGGCGGCTGTATGTGGAATGGCAAAATAGCTGCAAGTTGTAAGTTTTCATCTGACTTGTCCTTCCATACTGTGGGATGCTGGATTGATTATGCAGCCACAGCAGCTGCTCAGGGAAAAAACCAAGAACCCAATTCCAGATAAGGAATGCTCTGGGAACAAAAAAAGTAATCTTAAGTACAAAATGGAACAGAAGAATGGAAAGAAGGAAGTGAGGGGAAGGAGTGCGCCTGTAACACTCTTCAGAATACCAGTGTAGAGAAGGATCTCAGGTCTGGGGCTTACTGAGACAGAAGAATTTGCACAAGCATCACAGATGAATGTTTCTGGGTGGAAGAAAAAGGATGACAGGCATTGGCTGGTCAACAAGGTAGAAATGTCACTGATCTGGGAAAAGACCTTGCCAGAGGATGTTATAACTGTTCCTATGAGAAGAGTCAAAGTAATGTTGAACAATACAGTGATCTCTGAACTGAAAACACAAGACAGCCATACAGATTGTATGTGGACAGAATTTATTATTCAGTCTTTGGTGTAAAGGACTTCAATATCCAAAGTAAATGTATTCAATGTTTTTAGCAAAGCTATTTCCATAAATACCATTCAGAAATATCCCAAAACACTGCTGTAAATATTTCACCTGCAATGTTTTTTTTCTTTTTGTACAGTCATAAAACTTTCTAACATCGCCCCTATATTCGTATTTTAATGTCAATCCATATAAATGGATCTTTAAAAGGCCTGAAGTCCTAAATCTAGTCAGAAGCAAGGTATGTAGTGTTTCAAGAATACAGAAAACCCAGTTTCCTCCTACCTCTCAAGGCTCACTAGGATATCATGTAAACAGCAAGCTGCCTCTTCCCGGACTGCTGTGAACCTCTGCTTCATATCAGCACACAGGTTAGATTTGCTTTTAATGAAAGAGCTGATCTGGCAGCTGCAGCCAAAACAACACAGAAAAATAGAATTAGTATTTTGTGGTCACCATTTTGTGGTAAGCACATGTGTTGTTTGAAACATAGAGTGATGTGAGCCCACTGATTTTGAGATCTTATTTTCAGTAAAAAAGCCAAATTTAACATAACTTGAATGTTTGTTTTTTTTTTAATTCATCAAATTTATAAAATAATTTGATGAATTAAAAAATTGAAAATTCTATAAAATTTAGATTTTTACAATCTTTCATTCCAGTCACATCCTTCCAGGAAAGTGCCTTTGCGTTGCACTGAATGTACTACATGTGCTGCAAGGTCTCACTGGCCTGCTCTTGTCTCCTGTAATAAATGCTGCCTGACATTTGCATACCAAACGCTTTCCACACAGAGCACTGAGTTAATAATGCTCTTCAAGAGCAGATTTGTACCCTTACCTGTGCTTTCTGGATCTCTGCTTCCCTAGTGTTCGATTCTCCCTGCGCACGTTTATGCTGTGGTCTTTCTGAACCTCTGGCAACCTGTAAGATGCAACAAGGTTTAAGGTAGTGTACAGTGTGCCTGCTCCAGAGTGACGAACTTCCCAGGTGCTGAGGAAACATTCTTAATATTGCAGACTTGCTGGAGGTATCCAGGTACAAAGTTAGGGCTCTTCACTTTAAACCAAGGGGGAAAAAAATGCTTCAGCAAAGTCTAATTGTAAGAATGGTTTGCTAGGTTGATGTTACCGCTGTGAAAACCACCACAGAACTGAGTAATGAGGCAACACATCTAATGTAAACTTAGCTGGAAATGTAATAGAGATACTACTGAAAAATGCAGTGGTTGAAACAGAAACAGTTTCCTGGAGGAAGATAGATCATCACTTTTTCTATAAAGCTGCTGGAGCAGATCTCTCCTGTTTACAAAGGCAAGACTCATGTGGTACTTTCTAGAAAGTACATATTGCTCGCACAGCAGTAAAGTAGGCTATTCTACCACCTGTGCCAAAATATGTGAATGTCATCTGAACACCCTGAAAGCTAAATTCAGCTGTTTGGGGGGGGGGGGGGAAGAAAGAAAGGAAGGAAGAAAAGGTTAAGCTTTGTCCTGATGAGTTGCTTCTAATCATTCAGAAACCCAGCAGGTAACGTACCATTGTGGTCCAGTCTTCTTAACCATAGCTTTTTCTTTACAGACATCTTTTGACACCTCTCCACGTGCTATCCGGATTGATTTCTGCAGGGCTGATAAGATACCAAAACATGCCAACTCAATAGTGTATTCCTCTCTTCTTTCCAGACACCATAAATGCTGGCCTGAATAAGATAATCTAAAGAAATCTGCTATTCATTGGTTCTAAAAATTAAAGTTCCTTCAAAGGAAAGCAGCTTATTGAAGAGGTTTTAAGATAGGTACCCGAATATGAGTGCTCCCAATTCATTAGTCACTTGAAAACATTAACTGTGAAAAAAAAAATCAAGATACTAAATATTTTTAAACTAGATGCTTATTAAAACAATGTATCAGAAAACCAGGTGGATTTGAACAAACTATTTCAAGTCTATTTTCAGTTCCTGTACTGTGCTGTTAGCATTCTAGTGGTATAACTAGCAATTCTTCTAAATTTTTAAGTCTGCTGTATCACTTCTTTTAAGTGTCACATGGAATTTAATCTGTCAACAGGTATCTGATTACCTCTCCATGTCTCCTTACCACCATCCACTAAAACTTAAGACATGTCCTCAAGTCATTGGTTATAGTTTCTGGATTATCCACCGTTGAGAAGATCTCTCTCACTAATAGCACTCTTTACTCTTTCTGCTTTCTGCTGTAATGTGAATGCTTGTAGTCTCCTCTCCCTTGAATACCTGGAAAGCAAATTTAACTCACTGGTTTCCTTCAGCTCCTTGCTTCCTTAACTCCTTATTTTCCTTCCCACTGCTGTTTCATTAATTCTTTGATGCCAAACCCCTGGAGAGGCAGAGATGGCCATCTTCTCTGTGTTATTCCCTCCAATCACACATACAATAAAACAGCTGCCACACTTGTTATTAAAAATCCCAGTGTTAGCTGTCAAATTCTAAGCCATCCTCTGACATGTTCAATATGTCCTACATGGTCACAAGTGACATTTTACCGAGCACTCAACACCTTGAAGTTGTAATCCCCAAATTCCTACCTTTTTGTAAAGTACCACATTCAGTATAACAGAAAATAACTGCTGAATGATGACTGTGTTAAATAACAGCACAAATTATTTCTGCTTGTTAAAAACACAGAATTGAATGTTACACTGTGAACTTGGAAGTGTAAGACATGAATGGAAGAAGTTGCTGGGCACCAGTTAATGGGCTAAAAATGTAAAGAATCATGTTGATAATGAAGATCTATTAGATGTGGCCAGGTGAGTTTCAAGAGTGCTGAGATCCCAGTCAGATACTCCTAAGTTCTAGTACTGACTAGTTCAAATGATGGCTCCACTGTGATCCTTACTAGGCTGCAAGTGTAAGCCTGTAAGAAGCAGCTGCACCACTGGATCTTTTGGAGCCCTAGACCCGAGGGGCAGATTGAATACAAAGGCTGATCTTTACAGGGTCTGGAACATTGGTATGGGCAGGGAGCTTCTGCTCAAACTGAGCTAAGGCTGCATACAAGCCTCACCTGCTCTTGGCATACAGGGTCAGAATCCTTCCTAGAAGAACCCAGCCCTCTCTGTTTACGGTAACCCTTTGGGCAAATTGAGCAGCTGGATATTTGAAACTAATGTACTCTGCAGATAATACGGTGGCTTTGGGGAAAGAGGGCTATGCAAAACAGTGGCTGTATTTGATGTTTTCTCCAAGATCAGTTCTCTAAAGCCAATCTTGAAAGCAGCCCTGTTGGCAGATTTTGGAGACAGATGACAGGAAGCAAATCAGTGCTAATAGCACACAGATACAGCTCTTCTTTTTGGCTGATCATCAGAAACAGAGGGCACAATACCTCTCTGCCCTTCATTTTGTAGCATTAGAACCTGTTCCAATTCTCCACCTGGATAAATTGGCAAAACAAATACTCAAGGTTGTCCATACTCATAATGTTGTTTAAATAGTAGCCTCCATGGCTGTAAGCTAGTCAGACATTAATTAGGAAAGAGAAAAAAGCAAAGAATGTAGTAATTTCACCTGACCTTATTTTCTATGCCTTAGTTAATCATCTGTGAAATGGGCTACTAAAATTTACCTAACAGTGATAAATCAACTGAAAAGCCATTGATCAAAACCAAATAAACACCCCAAATTCAGGTCTGTTTTATAAAGAAGATCCTCTGCACTAATATTTATACATCCTCTTTTAAAAGTATGCTTTTAAGTGAGAATCCAAAGTGAAACTGCTGGCCAGAAAGCTTTGAGGTTACCATCCTGTTAGTGTTTAGTATCTCAGATACAGGTCTCGTATTTTACACTTCTGTGTGTGAAGAATATACACCATTTGAACTGATCCGCAGGCACAAATTCTTCATTACCCAGTAATCAGTAAAACTTAGGCTTACATTTAGATCATACGGTCTCTATCTGCACAAAAGGAGGGGTTTTTTTAAATGTGGTGAAGGAAGCAAGCTTAGAACACTGATGTGCTTTTTAACACCTTTGACTTACAACGTGGAGACTGAATGATAAATGAGACTTCCTCAGCAGTGACCTGTTGTTGTACCACAGTTACAAGAACTGAAGCTTCCACATTTACCTCTGTCAACATGATGGAACATTTAAACTTTTGCCCTAGTACAGGTCCTCACTCAGCCAACAGCACTGGAAAATCAATTTTGTATAAGCAGACATTCTACAGCAGCAGTGCCAAAACAACAACATCTAAATTACAGCAAAAACCTTTACACTGAGTTATGAATTCCTGCCTTAAAAGAAATCTTGCTGTAAAAGTCACACTCAGACATACCTGCTGATCAGGTTCCTACTCACTTCTGAAATACATATATATGCGTACATGTGGGCTAGCGTTGTGTGTGCTCTCAAAATGATGTCTGTATGAGTTACATGAAGCTTTGTGAATTTGGGGTATAAAGCTACAGGGTAGCAGTACTTGTAATCCATTTCTGATCTGTCCATGAAGCATCCTATAACCAGAATGCTGGACTAAGCATAATTCTAGCAGCATCAGAACTCATTACAGAGTCTAAACTCTGCCCTGTGGAAACTGACTTCTCACATTTTTTAGAGCTAGGAACATAATTCTTGAGGTGACCAGCCTGGTAACTCAGTCCCAGTAACCAGTCCCCTGAAATTACAGGCAATCACATGATAGATGTTGTTCCAAAAGGTACACTGAATATCCTACCCATGTATCACACATACCACAAGATACTTCTTTATGTTCCACAGCAAACAAAGGTCCCAGCTGTTACAGCTCTCACGACTGCTTTCAAATCTCTTCTCACACAAAACCCAATTGTTCACATACATCTGTAAACAAGCTGCTTGAGATTATAGCTTTGAATTCGCCACTACTCCCATTCATGCCATTGAAGGCCATTCACCTGTGCTCAGTGCCACAGGCAACAGTGGCTCTGTAGGTAGTATATAGTATTAGTGCAAGCTTCCTGATGTACCTACCCAGCTTCTGGTGCTTTGAACCTAAAGGCCTTTCAGACCCAGAGAATGTGTTTATTCCTTTACACTTAAGAGCAATTAATTGTTTTTTCTTCTATTAATTTAAATTGCTTTTGGACCTGAATATACTTCCAGCAATATATTGCAGCAATTGAATCATTAAGTTTGATCATTCATTGCATTTAAGACACTTCCCATCACCTTCAGTTTTCTGCCAGATAATTTAATCTGGTGTGCCATAAATCAAGGGAACCTGAGAGTAGCCATTTTCTAATCACTTCTTCCATTCACTTCAGGATGTTAGAGATCTGTCATAATGTTGGATTCAGTTGTTTCTTTTCTGCACCAAAGAGCTCTAGTTTATTTAACTGGTTCTTCTATGGAAGCTATTCTGTATCTCTATCATACCTCATCATTTTTTTACCTAACAAACTTTACCACTCCTCATACCAACCTATCTGCATTGGAAGGACCAGAACTGAAACAGCACATACAAAGACATTTGTATTTTTGCATAACATATTTTGTGCTTTGTCTTCCACTTAATTCTTAGGGTTCTTCTTGCCTTTCTGGTAGCTACTGAACCTTCACAAAACTATCCCAAATGACTCCAAGAGCTCCTTCTTGATTTAGCAAAGCATTATGTCAGCCTAGTAATAATACTAGTATAACTAACAGTTAAAAGGTAATTTGCAGTACTAAATGCTTACGTGTTTTTCTAGACCAGCTTTATTTAGAAGGAAGGGAAAAGACTGAAGATTACCCAGCGTTGTATTAAAATGTATAGCAGAGCTAACATATAAAATATTGTCAGGTCTATCAAGCTCAGGTAATCACTGATGGATGAGTAGGAGGAATGAGGCTGGACGAAGCCTTGGGTGGTATGGTTTAGTGTGAGGTGTCTCTGCCCACGGCAGGGGTTTGGAACTAGATGATCTTAAGGTCCTTTCCAACCCTAACTATTCTATGATTCTTATACAGAGCAAGAAACCCTTAAGTTAAACAGATATATATTCAGCAGATCATTTGGTTATAGCAGAGAACAGCTTCACTGTTTCCACTGCCTGTTGGGTCTTAATAGATGTGGATGATCCTTTGATTATACAGCTGCTGTAACTGAATATTAATTAAAACTCTTATTTACTACTCATATGGGATTATATTGTCTTTAAACCAATTTGCTAATGAGAAGTGCACAAAGAGACTCATACAAAGTTCCACAGGCCTGAACAGAAATACACCGGTACATGTAGCAGTGTCTTTGACGTAGGTTTTCCCTAGTAACACTGAAAGCAATTCCATTGATACTGGCAGTCAAGAGGAAGTAACTTACGGGGGAAAAGATGTTGTTCTTTAGCTTGTGCTGACTCAGTCACGTCATTAATCTTGATGTTGTCTTCAGAGCAATGTACAGTGGAAGGCTCACTGCCTTGAGGAGTTTGACCACGGGGAGATGACTGACTGCTAAACTGAGAGATACCTGGAGTAACGTTCTTGTTTATCGTCCTGCTAAGTAAACTGTATCCTGTTTTCCAGGTGTATTTCTGTAGATAAAAGAAAAAAAAATCAATAGAAAGGAGGGGTTTTCTATAGTGATTTGACAACAAATAATCATATTTCTGTAACAAATTCCAATATTAGATCCTTCTGTTTTTCCTGTAACCTCACAGATTTTTCTCCAGTGACTTCAAACAAGATAATGATTTCTTGGGTAAAACCTCCTTCATTTTGTCATCTTTCTTCAATACTCCTCTGCTATAGCACAAATGACAACAGATTAAGGTAATTTGTGAATGAGGAACACTGAAGCTGCAGAGAGGGTTGGTAATACAACCACCTTCTCCTGTACAGAGAAGAATAGGTCAAAGTGGTTTGATAAATGTTCAGGTCTCCTCCCAACAACCTGGCAAATGAAGTTCCTGTGTCAGGAATGTAAAACTGAAGTCTGAAAGCAGACTGAGTTCTGCAGGCTTGATAATCAGAACAATATGTATTATGAAGCAAGTGCTCCTGAAGGAACCCAGTATTTCCATTAGAAGTTTCATATCAGATAAGAAAAGGAGTCTTCAAGTAACATTAGCATAATTGGAAAAGGAAATTGTCATTAATTCAGGGAGGAAAAAAAATAGTCTCAACAATGGAAATGCTGAAAGACACATGAATACTCACCTGTGCTTTGGTTTCTTCTGCTCATGTTCATTTGAACCCAACAGTTTGGAAAAATCAGAAAGCCTCATATTTAGAAACAACTCTGCTCCTTAGGTGACTTGCTGACTTTCTCTCTCTGTTTTGTAACAGCAGGGAGAATATATGCATAAAAACAGAGTCTTGATTTTCAAAAAGTCTCACAACTTTTGTTGCTTATTCCCAAATGGAAATTGTAATCTTCTATGGAATCATTTGGATTATGTCATGAGGGTACAAGCTGCAGGTGTTGACAAATAACAAGAGCAAAACCGCATGCAACAATAGCTCATATTTCTAAAGTGCCTTACCTGGGGTTCTAAAAGTACTTGACAAAACTTGTTTAACTTAGCTTATAGAGGGTAAAGGAAATAAAAGCTTGAGCAAACTGATGCAGATCAAAATGGAAGATGTGCTCCAGAGTGAGAAACCCATCAGTTCTTTATGAGCTTCTCCTGGTTACACTCCTAAGCATCATTCATTCCCCCTTCATTTTCCACCAGTCACTTCAGCAGTTTCAAAAAGAAAAGCATTTCTCCTTTTTCAGAAAGATAGTGAAACAGTTACCAAGTGTTACAGGTAGTTTTACTGTATTTAATTCCTTTCAGGTAGCAACTTAGTTTTTCATTTAAAAGGTTTTAAACTGAATTGCTTGGTTTTGTCTTTCCTTGGCTTTGTTTTGAAAGTGGCTTTCTTTAAAGGCCTTAATATTTGGCATTTGCTTCCAAATTTAGCTTTAAATTCTGGGTAAAAAGGTAACCAAACAAATCAGGACTAGAGCATACTAGAATAAGGCTTCCAGGTTACAAGGCTGAAAAAGATGTATTTGTGTGAACAAGTACTGTCACATGGCTCTGGGTCATTAAAACGAGGCAAATGCAAACAAGAGGCTAATTATGTTTTAGCTGAATATTAATTCTTCCCCCATCAATACTTATCACTAAGAACAAGACACAATTTCAATCTAGATATTGTTTTTCCTTTTACCTAGTGTCAAATAGTTATTCTTTAAAACCAAGAGAAATCCTCCGCAGTCACAAGATCCAGAGCATAAAACGTGGTATCATGGAGTTTAATTAAGCAACAAAACACAATGCCCGAAAAGTTGGATTATGTCCCATGGAAGACATTAACAATGAAGTTACCTTTTTCTTTGTAATAAAGCGCTCCCACATGCGTATTGCTAACTTTAACTCTTCCTCTTCTTTTACTGTTTTTTTACAACCACCGCAAGCCCTAGGTGAAAACAATTTTATTAGCTTTCCATTTTGAAAGTCTTTCTTTTATTATAGGTTCTTTAAAGAAATGCAACAAATGCAGAATAAATGGTGGCTTACTGCTACTATGATGTATATGCTTGCTTATAAGACATGGAAAGAAAATGTGAGGTGTATAAGCCATGAATGAATCAATAGTCACAGTTAAGAACCACCTCAAGAAAGCACAGGTGTTCTACAAACTCTCATATGCATGTACTGGCCCAGATGATGCTCTCAACTTCCTCTGTGCAAGTACTCCAGAATTTTGTCCAGTATAGCAAGATTTCATTAATACAAAGCAGAGCAGGTTAATACAACTTTGATTTTTCCTGCTTTTGGCTAAATGAAGACTTGTACTATTCCAAAAGTTTAAATGTTCCATCATGTTGGCAGAGGTAAATGTGGAAGCTGCAGCCCTTGCAGCTGTGATATAGCAACAGGTCACTGCTGAGGTAGTCTCATCTACCATCCAGACCCCACCTAATCAAAGGTGTTACAAAGCACATGAGTGTTCTAAGCTTGCTTCCTTCACCACATTTAAACCTCCTCTTTTTGTGCAAATAGAGACTATATGATCTAAACATACTAAATGCAAGCATAATTCTTCATGGTTACTGTGTAATGAAGCATGTGTGTATGCAGACCTGTTCAAATGACACTGAAGAAAAGGAGTGGTGATTAGAGACAGCAACAGAGAGCAGGGGAAGTATACAGCACGAGATTATACTCTTTAGAACCTGGAATCCAGAGCTTTATGCATTTATACTCTGTTCTCAGCCTGCATCTGTGAGACTTGCTGACAAACTTTTTTTTTTATCCCAGTCTATTGGTTGGTCCTCATATTTAAAGTGGTCAAAAACCCATCTAAAATACATACTGGAGTGTTTCTCCCCTACAATTTATCAGGCTAATTCTATATAATGCTACTCTTCCACTTCTGTTATACATAAGCACAGTTTGTCTTGACTGAGAATATACGGAGAAAACAGAACAGCTTTGGAGAGCTCTGCCCTGCAACTAGAGTATAAACTACTCACTGTTTTACCAAATGCTCATGAATGATTTAAATACATGTTATGTCAACATGACTAGAAATGTTGTGAACTTAATATTTACTTTTAACAGTATGGAATTTCAGAAGCAATGCATCTTTTACAAGTAGCCATCACTACCATACATAATTGACAGAATAAAAGCAGCTAGTAAACACTCCTTAATAGCTGCCTTTGTTCTGTAATTATAATGTATACGGAATTCCTGTTTTCACTGGGTTAAGGCTGAGGGAATAGACATACATCTATTACTGCGTGTACTTAATTTGCATAGTTATTAACCAGAAGAGAAAAAGGAAAAACAACCCTACAACTGTATTTAGCTGGGATAGCTCAGTATTTTCTCCTAGTTGTGCAGCTTGCAATAACAGAGGACCATGCTGTGCTGCTGATGTTACTCTACAACTCCCTGCTGACTGCAGGGGGGCAAAGTCAATGCAAGATTTGTTAATGTTACATGGTGCAGAATTTTTACCATTTCATTCAAACAGTTATTACTTGAGAGAAACAACAACATATTAAGTACAAAAGATCCTAAACTCCTCATTCCATCTGCCCTCATGCATTGTGCACATACTTTGGATTCCAACAGGTTGATATGGGTTGCATCGAACTGTTGGATTCAAGAGTCAAAGCTTCCAAAAGCCAGTGTATGACACACAGTTCTCGGAAGAGATGGTCACTGCAAAGAGGAAAAACAAATGTGTTGTAGCA
This sequence comes from Melopsittacus undulatus, assembly GCF_012275295.1. Lineage (NCBI taxonomy): Eukaryota > Metazoa > Chordata > Aves > Psittaciformes > Psittaculidae > Melopsittacus > Melopsittacus undulatus. Next base: position 11,654,819 of record NC_047538.1, on the reverse strand, counting down.
TAGCAACAGGAAAACAGTCAAACTAGCAGCGTGTTGGCTGAAATAGATACGTCTGCACTTTTCTGCAGCAGATGACCCATTTTAATTGTCCCAATCAATTCCAGACACTTCCCAAACTTTTACAATGTTGACACAGAACTGTAGATACCAAAAGCATATTTTTGGATGTGAAATTTTTGATGGTGCTATCTCGGAGGTGTGCTCAGTAATTTCATACCTGTGAGGATTCTGGCATTTACCTTTTCCAGGTATGGATTTTTATGGGGTTTGGATTTTACAGTAGCTGCTAAATTTTGCACTTAAAAAAAAGCAGTGTGAGAGTTTATAACATTGGACCCATCTTCTTCTGAACCAAGATTATCTTTGGCATTTTAGCTTATTCCACATGCAACTGTAAATACATAAAGATACTTTGGTAAGAAATTGGATTAAACAACTTAGAACAGAACAGACAGTGTGTATTAGGGACTAATCTAAAACATACAGAAGGGTACACAGTACAAGCACCACCTTCTCCCATTCTCTTCCACAGACCTTTTTTAAAACTAGGCAAATTAAATGTGAATTTTGACAGCCTCTCCTTAAAATGAGCCTAGACTTGAAAGCTATCTCACATCAGCAAGTCTTACGCAACTTACTGCTGAGCCAAGATCAGCAAGGCAAATGATGCATGTTTCTGTACAGGTGCATATACAAGACTTTCAGTAACTCATTAGGATTCACTTGTTGAATGTTAGAATTTAAAAGTTGCTATTAGTAAAGACAGACTGTTTCACCACGGACTGAAATCCTCAGGACACACATTCAACAACTGAACGGCAGCTGTAGGTATGTGTGTTATGGGTCTGTGTTGCTGTGAATTTTGCTTATATCCTACATCAAGGAGGGCAGGACATTAATCTGCTTCAGATATACCTTTTGGCTTCAGGGGAGCTTGGAATCAAGAGATTGGTCTGAGCAGGAATGAAGGACTGCAAGGTCATTTTTTTCTTCTCTGACATCCCCAGATAGTTGCCTTCTGCTTGAGAGCAACTGTGGGAAAGGACAAAGACTGAACTTAAAAAAGGAGTATGTGAAATGAAGACAGAGCCAATAAACTGTTTATTGTGGTCACATCACTACACTCCTCCTCCTCACATTTAAAAAACCAAAATGGTTAATTACTGCATTTATTAATATTACAAATTTTATGTTTACCAGGATATATAATTAATATTGATTTCTAACAAGTTTACATTACTTTACATTATAAACACTGTATTATTGGCATTTATATATTTATACTACCATTCACTATCAGTCAACCGCTTATGTGAAAACAAATTTGGGAGCAGACAAAATGACTGACTCGTCTGAGAAAAGATTGTGAGATAGTGCTTATATTCCATTACACCTGTTTTCTCTTGTTATCATGCCAATGGAGTCAGTAAGATTATATACATGAGGCCAAAGTTTCAGGAGGTGCCTTAAATTCTGTTCATTTTTTCCTTGGTTAACATACAGTGTGCACAGAAAACGGTAAAGATTAAGCTGAAAGATTCACCCCAATGAAAGACTCTCGAGTGCTGGCCAAACCAATGTAACAGAAAACTGAGCTCTTCACAGGCTGTGGGCATTGTTTCTTCACTGCCAGAAGCCCGTTTGGCTGTTTACTCCTATGTAAAGTGTTTGTAAATGCTACCAAGCAAGAAAAGAAAGTTTACAGCTTTTTTCCCCATAGATGTAAATACCTGCCTGCACCTGGTGTTAGATAATGGAGATTCAAGCTTAAAAGCACAATAGGTATTGTAGCCTTCATATATTGGTAGTATATGGAAGATAGGAGGTCCATACAGACAATACAACATGAACTATTGTATGCTGGATCATAAATTAGTAAAACAGTCAAATGATGCTGGCCATAAACTAGCTGAGAGGTTAACTGAGATCTGAATGGTGGGTGAATCTTACAGCTTTGTACAGATTTCTTTGGCGGAGTTCCTAGATGGATGAATGATCCTGGATGAACATTTCCTTTCTAGGTCTGAAGCAGTTTGGGAGTGTCAGCTTACTATTGCTGATTATGACCTAGCAAATTGTTGGAATAAAGGCTGAAGTGTGCATGCCCCAAGCATTCCATTGATAAAAATTTTCTAAAGCAAAGCACTGGCTGTAAATCATACATACACCACCAGCACAGGCATCTCAGCACTGTATGTAGAGATCAACAGGTCTATTTTCTTCAGCTAATTAAGAAATTAATAAACTTACATCTTCTTTAGTCTAACAAAGGAGATATCTGACAATGATATAAACTGGCAGGTATTCCTACTGTCCTAAATGAGATTTCTTACACAAACCTCAAGAAGTAGTGGTCTTCATTCAGATAATCTTACCTGAATTGTAACAACCAATCTGTACTTATTGGAGACAATCAGCACATGAATCCCACAGATTTTGTTGTTCAAAACAAGTCTGCCTTGATTTTCCCCAAATTACACTTTCTATTTCCCCTTCTCTGCAATCCTAATGAGCAACAGAATGCCAGGACAGCAAGACCATTGTATACCCATTGAAGCACTTGGCAGAGTCCCTTATTCCTATTGAAAAGGGATAAATAAACTTTACTCCTACTTTTCTAATATTATGATAAGAAGCTGGTACCAAGTTTAGAGTGTTGAGACATTTAAAATAATCGATAACACAATTAAATGCTACAGCTTGTGTAACAGCAGTAAAAAAAAGTCACAGTCGAGGCTTAATATTTGCTGTTGTCTTACAAGAGAAAGAGGAAGGGAAAGTGGGAAAAGCTGGAGTCACTAGAATCTTGGCATATAAAACCATGCCAACAGCTTCAGCATCTGTGAGAGACCAAAGCTAGACTTCATCTGTTCAAAAGACACTTTGCACCCCAGCAGTTTAACACTGCTTCAGAGCTCATCTTAGTGCATGAAGTGCCTAATTTTTTGAAGTCAGTCTCCCCAGACTTACTTACAGATAGTGATCTGCATTTTGTACTTAAGATTCACCTATGTATGTATACTATCATAAAGGAAAAAGAGGAATATTGAATCTTTTTAAGGTCAGCCTTGCTGAAGAAAGAAATCTTTCCTGACATAAAAAAAAATCAATTATTTCAATAATATGAATGGTCACAATAATAAAGGCAATGATATTTTTCATGTGTGTAATAAAGTGTTTGTCTGCAGTAAATGTGGATTGGCTGAGTTATGGGTAGATGGAACAGTTATGTATTAAAAAGGATAATGAACAGGGATTTTACAAAAAGCTTTCAGGTAGGTTGTTACATACTTTTATTTTTTCTCTAATTAAATAATTTTGTTTCCCTATAAAGTTCACATGGCTTCACTAAGCCAGGATCAAAGCACTAATAAAACCATTTAAATAACACAATTGTAGGCAACTTAAGTGAGCAGAAAGTTTCAGATAATGCAGACATTCCAGACTAAGACTCCAAACTACTTTGACTCCAGACCTTTTCTCCTTCCATAACACTATCTCTCAGGAAAACCCTATTTCTTCTCCACCTTTTCTAGCTATTCAGTTAGTGACCCTTCAGAATGCTGGACAATAAATGTCACTCCAGTAAACATACTTCTGTTCAGAACCTCTCAGTCTGTCTTTGCTGCTTGTTTGTCTGGGTTTCATAAAACAGAAAAGATTTTATTTCTTATTTTTTTAATAATGGTTACAGATTGTTGTCCCACTTTATGGCCCTGATAAGAAATGCTGCATGCTTCAATGGGTATATGATGGTCTTGCTGTCCTGGCATTCTGTTGTTCATTGGGACTGCACAGAAGGGAGAATTTTATTTCAGATGGCTCTGGAGACTGAGTTTTCCAAGTTAAGAGTCAGTTCATGGAAAAAATATGAATGAGAGGAAGTTGGCACCTGAGAGTGACAAAAGTCATAGCAAATTGATGGGAAAAGACTGTTGGGGATGAACGAGCTTTTGGCACAATGAGTCTCCAAAGGTGTGTAACCTCTGGAAGAACTACTCTGTCCTGCTGAGCAACTATTTAATCACCACCTAGTGAAGGTTGACAAATGGAAGATAACTACAGAGTTCAACAGGCATTAGAAGTGCACTGAAAAGACCAGTGTGAGCTAAAGGATGGAAGACCATCTAGTGATCTAATGGAGAAAACGTGAAGATAGTAAGCAGCAAGTCTGAACTAGCAAAGAGACCCAACTCTGCAATCTTAGCCATTTATTCTGCTGAATTCAGTTCTTTTCTATTCTTATTGTTGTTCCCACCGTGGGACCACAGCATTATGGCACAAACTCACCAGGCCTCCTCCTTTTCTCCTCAGAGCATGAGTTTGAGTTGCCTATGAAACTTCACCCGAGTTCAACACCCTTTCACTTTCCAAACTTTCTCCTTCTAAACAGCACCTCAAGCATATTTTTTGTTGCCATGCTTGCCACATCTCCAACAGCTCACTTATACAGGTTTTAAGCATTTTTATTTTCTAGTTCACACAAGTAATAATATTCTGCCTCAATACCAAGAAACAACAAAAGCTGGAAACTGTCACCTTTTAAAACCCCTGCCCTCAGACCACCAGAAGCTCTCTGCTCCAAGTTGACTTACGTGGTTCTTTCTTTTGGTGAGCCCTCCGCATCAAAGGAGTACATGGGTGGCTCGAAGTCAGTTCCCCACACCAGGGTCTGAGCCTGCTGGGATGCTTCCCGTGCATTCTTCCTCTCCAGTGACTCTTGTTGAAGGATACGAAAGTAGCCTCCACCTCGCTTCACAGAAATGACATGATGCCTGACAAAATTCACCACAAGTTGGTCAGTGTTCTCAAAACACACACACTATCAAATTGATTTATTTCTCTACTGCCCACCAACTTAAATCTCAACAGAGATTTCACATTCTTCTATATTCAGGAGTTTGACATTAATATTTCCTTTTTCAGTATGATAACAAAGGACAATTCCCCAGTATGAACTGACAGATCTTTCCATGATCTCTTCCAGCACTGCATAGGTTAACTACTGGATGTCTTCAACTCAGCATCGCTTTGTCCAGTACTTGATTTAAAACCCTGATTTAAAACCTCCCAGCCAGTTGATCACTGGGCCCCTCACTGTCTTAGCTTAAGTTGTCACAGCCTGACAAGCACTGCCCTGAAGCTACCTGTTAGCTGCTGAATTCCACCTGCTGTCAGAAGACTGCATTGTTAGCAAGAGGGAAGGTGCCAGTGAAGCCTGTGAGAGAGCTGAAGACAACAGGGTATTACTGCAAGATTGAAAAATAAAGAAACCATAGCTAGGGAGTGGGAGGGACATGGTACACAGTTACTCTTCTGCCTTTGATTAAAATGTTAGCAAACTGATCCAAGTCAGATGAGATCCTACCCAGGCACAGGACACATCTCTAAGGTGTTGCTGACTTTTGCATCAGGATGTATTGATTCTTTCAAACACAGTCTTGGCTTCAAAGCTGAGCCTTATTTGTTTTACTGGCAAGCAATAACTCATTTTTCTTACCAGACATGTATTAAAGCACCTAAAGGTCATATAGGATGCAGATTTCAGGCACAGAATTCACTAGTTCTCAAGGGCAGCAGTTTACTCCCTCCTTGCTTCTCTTAATGAAAACTCACTTGCACAGTGAGATAGGTTTAGGTTTTTGGCTTTCCTGGTACTATTTTTTTAGTCCAGCAACTATAAATACAAGGCTGAACACATTTCCAGTTCAGGTAGATAACCTGTCTGCTTGAGATTTCTCTACTAACTTTGGGAAAAGCAAATAAACCAACCTGATAAGAAAATAAGATGTCCCTGATAAGAAATGCTGCATACTTTGGAGCATTTCAGAACTTCGGACCATTTCATGCTTTGGAGGATTCCAGAGCCATGTCAGACTGACTTAATGATCTTCATAAGAACCCAGTATTTTGCATAAGAGAATTCTGCTAGTGATCAAGATATAGAATCAGAATGGTTTGGGCTGGAAAGGACCTTAAGATCATCCAGTACCAAACCCCTGCCATGGGCAGGGACACCTCACAGCAGACCATGTCACCCAAGGCTCTGTCCAGCCTGGCCTTGAACACTGTCAGGGATGGAGCATTTACCACTACTTTGAGCAACCTGTTTCACTGCCTCAACCACCCTCACACATATTTCATATACATATTTTTATGTACAAGTATTTTTTCTCATCACAGTGCTTTTCCTAAGTTTCTGCACATGGTGATGTAAGTAATCCTCCTTAAGGATCAGAACCCCTGCTCTAGCTGGGTATTATAATGCCACAAATAGTGAACTGTAAGGTTAGTACATGTACCAAAGACAAGTGGTAGAGAAGATAACTATAAACTAGAAAGTTCTTTTACACTAACAACCGTAACCACTATTACTGGAGAAAAATACATAAATGGCAAGTGCAAGCAGTACATTTTTGAAGGTTTATCTAATAGAGAAGACTAGTATGTATATACCAAAATCAGTGATCACTCTCATACTCCCATAGGAATGGGAAACATTACACACATTTGTGAATAAAAATTTTCAGTCTGTGATTTGCTTCAAGTCCCAGTATGACAAAAAGTAGCTCTACAGTCTCCACGTATGGAAAAAGAAATAAAATAGAATAGAAATGCATAAAGGAAAAAAGCTGTGATAACCACCTGATTTAAACAAAAAAATCCTCTCAACATTCCATAGAATTGTTTCTAGGATATATACAAATAATCCTAAAGTTTCATGGACTCTTGTCAGGAGAAGAGTAAAATACAGACAAATGCAGAGGTGACCAGCATGCTTTTTTACACTTTAGATTTACCGTGTAATGCTGGAATAGGACAACAACTATTTCTCCATTTAAATTCTAGCATCACAACACCCAGTTTATACAATAACTTCATGAATTTAGCAGGGCTGCCTATTCGACAAGTAGGTGAGAATTATTCATTAAAATGCAAATGTAATCGAGATGAAATTGGGAATACATTTATTAAAGTAATTGAGCTTCACTCAGCTGTAGTCACAACATAGATTTTCAATTGTCATCCAGACAAAAGGATTTGACTTATTTTTCTAAGTTAATATCTTTATCAGTATGAAAATTAAGAATTTCCTGAGCAGTAACAATGTACTATGGAACATTCCAAGATTTCTCTACAGGAATCTATCATAGATAAGGGTCAGTGACATGCACAAAGGACTGACCCACCGGCGTGCTACACACACACACAGGAAATTGGTTGCAAGCATATTTTAAGAGCTTGGTGTAACTACATACTAATTATATTACTCTAAATCCTTTAGAGACTCAAGGTCAACAGTTAATTGTAATACAAGGCCATTAATGTATTGGGGAATTGAATTTTTATTGCTCAGACAGGATTCTTGGTGCCTTTCTTTGAATAAGGAATTATTCACAAAAATAAAAGGAAATTGTAAACTTGTCTTAATTCTAATTTGGGTGCTAGCATTAAGAAGCTAGAATACTGCCAGAAAACTTTCTACTGGGGTAAAGACAAGCTAGGATTTACCAGGGTTTGGTGTTTTTTTATGTTTTGTTTAAGTATACCTCAAGTGCACTCGGTTATGTTCACTAAATTCAGAGGGATCATTCTAAGGATGTATTTGTCCTTGAAGGTCAAATTTTGCAGTTAACAACATCACATCTACTGTATGAGCAAGTCAATTCTGCAGGAGATGGTTTACTAAAGGAATGACACTCACTCCTGAACACCGGATGTCAAACCCTTGATCAGCTAAGCTCTTGTATCTCCAGCCTGAGCAGAATTGCTAGAAGGATGGGCAGAAGGCTGCACACAAATGTGTGTGTCCCTCCACTAAGCTACTGTGTTCAGTGCAGTGGGTGGTGCTCCGGTTAACTCTTCCTGCTCATCTACCTCTGTCTCGTTGCCTGAGGTACAAACAAATTGCAGCCTGTTTATACCAGTTAGATTCTCTAAGGCCAAACATTATAGAATGATCACAGTGAACAGATATTGGGAGCTGCAAGTAAAATAAGTACATATCTATCAAGCAATTTAACTCCATACATATTTCTCTGATCATGGTGCTTGTTAGCAACTGTTTCATAAAATGGCTTATTCAATTTTCATAACACATACAGCCTATGTACCAATAAAGCTAATAACAGAACACCTCCTGCTCCAGACGCTACACAGAAAGAATTCAGCCTTTTCCAGCTATAAGTCAGTAGTAAATATAAATTAAACCCAATTTGGCATTGCTTTGAAAGCCACAGAAAGCACAGGCTTTCCAAATGCCTGTACCTATATGTTTATAAAAACATTTCAATCTCCATCTGCAATAACTCCCTACCATAGCTCCTCTTCAGGCACACTGCTGTGTGTGAAGGTATCTGGTGGGCAGTACCTAACTTGTTGCACTAGTGACAAACTGAACATGAGCCTGGGCTTCACAGGTGAAAAGCAAGTGTAATTTTATGCACACTGCCACTTAAAAACATTCTGAGTATTTTCTATAGCAGAAAAAGTAATACAACGACAACCTATTTCTGTATAAGGCAGAAAGCACAGGAGGCAGTAACTTTGAAACTACAGTAAATACAGTTAAACTGTTACTCTGAACATTACAGACTAAAACTGTGGATTAAAAACACAACACAATTCTTGTAAATGAACACTGAGCATTATGGTGCAGCCATGCCATTGGTGAGCTGTGATCCCATTGCAAATCTCAATTTAGGCTGATGAGTATTTGGATCCTGAAAAATTCAAAGCAATGTCCATGGAAGGCAACGGTGAGAGCAGGAAGCTTGATTCATTTGGATTAAATGTGACATCTACACCCTTACCTACATTTAGGGGGAACCGTGTTACTGCGGCGTCTTTTTTGAGCACGTAATAGCTAAAGTAATTATTTTGTGTCCCTTAACTTTCTTACCAGGTGCTGTAACACCTGAAGAGCCAATAACTGTGAAACAGGAGGAAATCCCAAGATAAAAGAAAATCCATATGCATACAGTGGTTTTCCTTATTTACAAAGCACACACAGAACAACAGAAGAGCAAACTCAGCATTCCTTGTAAATTGTCAGCAGCGATACAGATATATACCAGTGACGAATCTTACATAGATGTAGATTCCCATTTTAGTTTCCTGTAGCTGAGTACAATATTCTGTACTCAAATGTCTGTTTATAAAACAAACCAAGGATCTGCGTAATGGGAAAGATGCATATTATCCCACAAAAATCTGACCATGAAATAACTAATGAAACAAGTTAACATAAGGTGTGAGTAAATTTGTAGTATATTCACAGAAGATTGTGTAGCAAGAAACAAGGTTCTTAAATAGTCAAAACACTACCTTACACCATTAAAGATGTCACCAGGTGAATGCATTCATGCATTACTGCATATTTAAAGATGTCTCAGAGTAGTTTTTAATTAACTTCAAAGCCATTAAAATACAGAAGATGCTGCTTCCATTGTGAAATGAGGCAGAACCTCCCTTTGAAAATGAGATGTTCTCTAACACTGAGAAGCACAAACACATTTGGCTACCTGGAGGTACAAAAAACCATACCAAAACCTGGCTTATTTTTAGTTGCAAATGCATTCTTCTGCACCGAGAAAGAATGGCAGATAGCTATTTCTCTTTCGAGAAGTCCCAGAACACAAGAACATGCACAACTCCCCCTCCATTTGTGCCATATTTTAACTCCAATTCCTGCTCATCTTCATATAAAAGTTTCCTTTGCAGGTAGGCACATTCAGGTTTTTAGCTCTTGGTGTCTCTGGAGAAGTACACAAATGAAGGTGAGTAGGGGAAGTACTTCCAGAGCAGCACAGAGAAGACAGCTTTGTACTGACAAAGGACAGAAAAATAAATCTGTGAGATTAAGGCTTTGCTTTAAATTTTTCTCCAAAAAGCTGTAGGAAACTACTACTAAAACTTTAAAAGAAAAAAAAATCATCTGGAGATTTTTGGGCTATTTTCTTGCTGTAAGAATGACCTATTACTGACAAAACCTCTCTGTATATTCAGTGGAACGTCACTGAGGTCCCTGATCCTTTACCAGAAAGAGAAATAGCCTCACGCTGCACCAGGGAAGGTTTAGATTGGATATTAGGAACAATTTCTTCACTGAGAGGGTGGCCATACATTGGAACAGGCTGCCCAGGGCAGTGGTGGAATCACCATCCCTGGAAGTGTTCAAAGGATGTGTAGACAAGGCACTCAGTGACATGGGTTAGTGGTGGTCTTAGCAGTGCTGTGGGAATGGTTGGACTTGATAAGCTTAAAGATCTTTTCCAGCCCTATGATTCTATGAAATACTGTTTGCTCAAGATTTTCATGTGAAAGTCGAAACCACTTCTCATGATCTAGCTTTGCCTTTACCACATAATGGTGTTACAGAGCAATGACATTTTACTACTAAATAATGGAAACCCATTGTGTTAGCTTTGTTCGAGCAGTAAGTGACAATGTGTCATTTTGTAGTCAAATATGTGGGATTAGACTGCTGTGTTTAGATAGATAGTGAAATCTAATAAGCAGTGAGCTATTGCCACTTACAGAATTTCAAACAAACATATTTTTGCACAAAAGGAATGGAGATTGAGACTCAAATGAACAGCCTGGAAAAGCAGAAATGTCGATGGGAATTGCAGCCTTTCCAACGATTGATGATAGCGATTCCTACATCCATACACTTTAATGGCTGCCTTTACCCATGACTGCTGTCTAATTAATGTGAGCCATCATTCATATCAAAGGAAATTTTTGCTTCTGGAAAAAAACCCAAAATGCTGCAAACTGCCGGCAGTGACAGTACTAGAAACATGCCAATTAGAATGATTTCTGCCAAGCAGCAAAAGGGCACAAACCACTGGTTTCCAAGCAACTGACATTATGAAGTATTAAACACATTGGAAAGTAAAATTGATAGATAAACATTTCACCTTCTCAGCACTGCCTCACTCTGCTTCTTAACTCTGCATTCCCTCTCCTCCCTGCTTTTAGAGACTCCTCTGTATCTTCTATTAAACCATATGCATTATCATAATCATCAGGTTATCATAATCTCTAAATACTAACATCTTTCTTGTCTGAATATATTAGAAGTGGATTGGCGTATATTCACAGGTAAGGACAGACAAGGTCATAACCGGAATTCCAATGAAAGCCACATTTCTTTCCATTTGTAAATCTTAGACTAGCTACCATTTGAATCACAAAATCTAAGCAGTTTTGTGCTGAAGTCAGCTACACAGTCACTAACAGGCCAAGAAGTAGGAGAAACTGCTCTTTCAGGTAACAGTCAGTCTTGTTGCAGGCATAAAGAATGCATTAGTAGAGGCTGGGCTTTCTGCACGCAGTGACTTTTCAAGATCTGCCTTCAGGAAACTTGAACCATTTTAAAGAGCCATCCAGTTTCTAATTTCAAACATAAAAAGCAGCCAGTTGAACACTGTTGAACTGCCAGCCATTTGACATTTAGTTTAATTTAACCAGCACAGCACAGTGGAACAGATGCACAGGAGCCATTTTCTTCAGACTATAGCAAATGCCACTCAGAGGTTTAGTGTGCCCTTTTGGGAAATAAAGGCTTGCCTGGCTCATGGGATGATATGGGCACTTCCCCTTTGAGCCTGCAGCTCAAAGCTGTTGATCCCCAGACATCGTTTGCTGGGGATGCCCACAACTTGTCATTTTCACATATGGATGCCTATGCTTATATGACTGTCACTGCACAGTTTTCTGTTTCCATCAGCTTTTCTACCTCCTTTTTACACAAAGAAAACATCTTCATCTAGTCTTGTTTGAAGTGATACACTTCTTTATAAGCTCTGTTTGCTGTGGTGATGCTTAACAAGAGTATTTCCAGTACACTTGCATAGTCTTGGTGGGCTGAGTTAGCCTACATAAGTGATTTATGGTAACCTGCTTTTATTGGGAATTAACAACTGCAAACTTCCAATACTTTGGTAATCTCTTTTGCTGTGTAACTATTCCTACATCTTTCTACTGTTTCTTAGTTAAAGTCTTCTACTTTCTAGCTTCTCATACAATACATCTTCATGCAGGCGTGGATTACTTAATGTTATTTCTGGATCCAATTTACAGATGTCAATGGAACAATAAATAAGAAAGGCTCTCTCTCAGAGCTGAATGTCATTTCAAGGGGGCTGTGCTTCTCGAGTTTGCTTAGCTTTAGTAAGAATAGCAACAGAAATGAAGACATAATTCTCAGCTCAAAGTTAAAGATATGCTCAGGGATAAAGGTGGTGTCTTTTCTGCCATACTGCATTCCATCCACTGAATCTGACATTGGGAACTACTTAGCCAAGTAAGTCAGAGCTACTTTGTGTCTACATGGGCAATCTCAGCTAGAAGAAAGATGTATTGATCTACAGGGAAGAAGAATGATTATTATCTACAGATTAACCAATGTTCTTAATTTTAGGCTGCACAATGATAAGTAAATTCCTTCCTACAATTTAATGCTGTGTTTAGGTAAAATGATAGCTGAGAGCTGACAGGTGTCTCCTAAAGTGACTGAGTACAACTCACCAGCAGGAAAACACTGGTGGGACTTTCTACCTGGGACTAGTGACTCGTAGTTTTGAAAGATGACTAGTTTGAGCAATCTCTGTGTTCTGTCATCATCCTCTTGTACATCATAATGAGGACTCAAAAAGAGAGTATTACTGACAGGAGGTATGAGGTCATAATTACAAGGTTTATCTTCAGTTTAATTATGCTTCTACCCTGTAAGGTAGGATATTAAAGCTCTGTGAATGCAGCTCAGTCTGTTCCAGTAATGACTCCTCAAGCATTTTGGAGATAATTTTAAAATTCATACTGCTGTGCTCTGTCACTGATCATTAAAAACTTCCTCACAGTTTGTTCCATTATAGGCTTTCATACAAACAAGCTGCAAGATCACAGACACTGCTTCCTGTGAGCAGATCCCATTCAGACAACTGCTGGGCGTTCCTTTGCAATCAGGAGGAGGAAAAGCAGCAAAACACAAATCCACAAAGGTAATTTGTATTTCCTGGATCCCTGTAGTATGTACTAACATGCTGCTCTGCTACCCTGACTGCTTTAATTCTCTGCTGCCCCAGAGAAGAAAACTCCGGTTTTCTTCTTTTACTTGCATTTTCCACTCAGTTTTTTTCTAAAGTAGCTCTTTATCTATAGTCTGAAATTGTTGTTAAGTATTGCTGACATGTCCTTTGGTCCAAACCAGGAGTGCAGCCATTAGAGCTCATATCATACTTCACTCCTTGAATAACACAAAACCTGTAGGATTCCTGGTTTAATTGCCACAGTAAACAGAATAAATTCTATTAGACATGTCACAGGCTCACTACTTGGATTACAATTTAAAGAATGTGTATGACACAACATAACAGATAAGCTTCAGTTCAGCACTTATTCAACTAACAGTGCTTTCCAGAAACTGATGTTAAAGCGACCACTTCACTAAGCAGCTTTGATCAAGCCCTGACAGTGTTCCTCTTCTGATCTTCAAAAAACCAAATCTGTGTAAATATATCATTTACTGCTGAGTAAATGTAAAAAGTAACTGTATATTAATTTGTGCACAAGATTAAAATCTTCCCTTTCTTAATCTTACACCTGTTTCAATTGTCATGGAAAGCTTCTGATTGGGAATATTTCTCCCCAGGCATCTGAAATCACACAAAGCTAGTTTTGAATGCAACTGAATTAGATTTATGAGGCTGGAAGGAGATGGCAAAGTTGGTGATGCTTTAACAGGCAGATATTTTCTTACTTATCAGCACTTCAAACTCTACTTGGGATATTAAAATGGAATTGGGTTCTTTCCATCTTCTGTATAAAAGATTCTGCAAGCCAAGTTTGAGTCTTGAGAACAATTGCACATCACCACTATCCTCTGTGGGTGTGCTGCAAGTACAGCTGATCAGGACTTGACAATTCTGCTGATAATGTACATAAAGGACTATATTCTTGTTTGTCCCTTCAGGTGTATTGGCTTCTGGAGGGGAGGAGGAATGAATGTCTAAAATCTGTGGGTTTAATAACTCAGAGAAAAGATACATCAAAACACATTAGGATCAAGTGTATTCACATCATTAAAATCTAGATTTAACATAATTTTGCAGATTGCATTACTATTAAAAAATCAGTGGAAAGCAAATCTGCATTTATCGTAATGTGGTGCAGGAAACACAAATGTCTTCAGTTAAAAGCAGGCTAGAATAAACACTTCATCTGTTACAAGAAACAACTGCACTCCCCCAGAGTAATGGGCTGGATCTCAGAAGAAACGTTCCCTGGAGCTTCTAATTTAGAAGGGCAATTTCAGAAATAAAAAATCAGAGAAACAGAGGCATCACTGAAGTTGGGAAGGTTAAGTAAGGCAATTTTATTACCTGAAACACCCAAGTTCCAATTGTAGCTGTTCCAGTGATAATTAATCTTACATCCCCAATTTGATTTTCAGAATTTACTTATGAGAGTAATAGTATTTATCCACCTAATACCCAGCAGTGCTGCAGAGATGAATAAAACAATACTTTCATGTACTTGAATGCTAGGCATTCTAAGAGTTATCAAATTAAAGCACCTCTAGGCTGGTCAAGGGACACAAAAATGTCACGTATCTCCTACTGGCATTTGAAAAGCACATTTCCCAACAGTATCAAATCAAGTGTTAACTTACTATTAAAATGATGCTTCATTTGTTCAACCTGTAAGTTGCATTGCAATGAGTCCAGTTTGCTATATCTAAATGTCTATGTATCGATTTGCTCATCTTTTAACAAATCAAGCCTTTTAGTACCAATGGTGGTGGTAATTATTGCCCTACAGAACACTTGCAAGTATTTTTCATCGTACTCATTTGAAAACAAAGAATATAAAGCAACCAAAAGCAAGCTCCAAGCACCTGCAATTCATATATCAAGAAGTAAACTGATCTTTGGCAGGTTATCATCAAAAGAATTTTAACTTGACCTTGGGGAGACAATTCCACTGAAAATTAGCAATGAACAAGGAATGCAGGCAGTCAAACATAACTAATAGGGCATTTATGGCAACACCAAGTTATGATTTATTGAAATAGCTTATCCAACCTTCAAAGTACATAGCATTTGTTATTTTGTTTAGAGCTTATCATGTGAAAATTCACTATAACTGAATAAACAGTAAGTTAACTTACATTACTTAATATTAGTGATTAGTAAGTTAATATGAGTAATGAATAATAAAAATTGGTGCAGAGAAGGATAAGGAAGAATGCGGAATACTATGTTATCACAAGTAACTAGTATGAAATGTAGAAATTGCTCTGATTTAAATATTTCCATATTTTTACAACCATTACATTATTATGAAATGTGAAGTTCTGATTCCTCTACAACAGAAGCTATTCTTTCTCTAACCTCGATTTTTATGCAGTTAATCTCAATCAAAAAACACAAGAGCCCAATTTATTTATCTTCAACATATTATGCTGATAAAGTATTGCGCGTTGTCTTGACTGCTATATTTGCTTAGATTTAACCTAATGATGAAGTTTTTATATAGATGTCTGTCTAACTGCTTACCTTAATTGAACTATTTTTACCTAGTGAGTACTCTTCAAAGACTTAAAGTCCAGGAACCTGTAAATACATGTGCAATTTGTACCCTACTGGGGCTGGCAGTGGTAATTTATCAGTTTTATTTGCAGCAGGCTGTAACTAAACCTTGCCAGATGTAAATCATCTTTTTGTACTACTGCTTGCTGTTTCAGTTCCAAATGAATCTCATTTCTTAGCTTAACATTCACATCAAGAAAGCTAGAAGGTTCCAGGGAAATTTAGAAAACCCCGGGAGTCACTGACTGCAAGGCTTATTATTCAGCTTAGCAACTGTTTAAGCTAATACAGAGAAAATAGAGTGAATGGTCTCTGTAGGCAAGTTGGGAGTGCAATCAGAGCATGTAATTGCAAGAGAAAAACATATTGAAGCCTCAGCCTTGTCAACTACAGTACCGCCTGCAGTGCCAACACTGAAACATGGGTGACAACAGGGCCTAAGTACATTTGAGAGAATGAGTGCCTAAATAGCAGAGCACACTTTGCTAAAGCCTGTTAGCCCAGCTACTTTCTGTAGTCAGTGCCATAAAATAAGAGTTGCTGTCCAAACTCAGCTGGCTAAAAGGTATATATGGGATCACAAACCCACATCCCCATCCTAACAGCTCATTACCCATCAGATAAGGGGCACAAAAATATCTTCCTTGCATAGCAGCATCTTCCTGAGCCTCCAGTTTGTATACTCCAAATGAGTCCATGCAGATGTTTCTACAATATTGGTAGATATTTTCACTGTGATTTTCTACCACATAATGGACATCATATGTCCTGAAATTGCTCATTTTGGACTACTTTATTACCAAATCCTGGCACAACACTGTGTCATGCAAAAGGCTGCATAGAAGTAACAATTACCTTCATAATGAGCAGTGAAACAGTATAGTATTAACATAGGCAGAGTTATCAAACAATCATTCCTTATACAGCACCGAAAAGATTTTAAGTATACATAAAGCCTATAAAAGAGAAATTGTAAACTATCTTTTTGAAGCTGTCAGTACAGTTGATTATTTCACTTATAATTCAACTGCTGCCACTGCAGAACCAAAGATTCCTTCAGCCTTGAGTGTCCCATATCTGTGTGCTCTGGATTCCCTTACCTTGAATTAGCTAGAGATTCACTCAGAGTCTTCAGCTCTTTTCCAGTTTCCATAAGTGGGGAGGGCCTCGTCACTGGTTCCGGTGCATCAGACTGAAAGTGATCACACTGAAAATAGATAATGAAGTATTAAGAGCTTAGCATAGAGAAGGTATGTGCAGTCTCAGGCTTTATTTTAATCACCAAATATTTTCTGAGATGGTCATCACCTGGGACAGCACTGTGTCGTTTCACAAGCATGTAAACAAGTCTTACATGACACTGCTGTGCGTGCCTGTGTGTACATGTGTTCCAACAGCTTTTAGCTCATTGGCTGGCTTCAAGTTTGACAGAGATTTTACAGGCAGTTAAAGCACCCAGGAGCTTCATTAAACTACCAGACAGGAAGAAGAGACTGTTCAATGGCTCAGGCTTAAGGAATGACTGCTGTGAGTGCTTATGCATTAACAAACGATGAACAATATGCATGGGAGAAATCTTTTACAAGTCCCAGTCCAGAAAACTTTTCAATCAGGCTGAAAACAGAGAGGCTGACAATTATAGGAACCAAAACAATAGGAAAAACTCCAAGACATAGGTGAGTTTGGAGCACGGAACACAAGAGTTTTCTTATTTTCTCTCTCTCTCCTTTTTTAAAGAGTGAAGAAACCAGGTCAGCAATTTTAGGTAAAAGAATTAAAATCACCAACTCAGTACATTGTTCAAAATGCCCGCAACATTTGTTCTTCTGAGCAGCTAAGGAACTGAAACACATAGAGATGAAAGCTTGTATTTGTTGTTGAACTAGCTCTGGCTTAGAAGTACCTTTTGGGGTTTCCAGAGAGCAGCTGCATCAGTTTCATAGAATCATGATTGCACATTGTGCATATGCAAGGGTTTGTATGTGTTAGGTAATAAAATACGCAGTAGAGGCAGTTGTCAGTGTGCAAAAAATGCATGGCTAAAACTGTTACCAGCTTGGAGCATAGTGCTGGTGTGTAGAGACTGCAGTGCCGTCCATACTATTCCACGAGGCAGTTCTGTGAGTGCATGAATGTCCTAAGTGTCCAGGAAAATTAATTCCAGGAAATAAAGATCCTTCACTATGCACCTGGGAAAGTAT
This sequence comes from Melopsittacus undulatus, assembly GCF_012275295.1. Lineage (NCBI taxonomy): Eukaryota > Metazoa > Chordata > Aves > Psittaciformes > Psittaculidae > Melopsittacus > Melopsittacus undulatus. The sequence continues at coordinate 11,637,019 of NC_047538.1, read as the reverse complement.
GGAATAGGATATTGCAGATCTCAACTGGATCTATAGAGAAAATGCTCACCTGCTCCAGAGAGACTGCAACTCTTATTTCAGCTCTTTATCCACATCCAAGTATTGGTTTTTATTGCTGAGACAACTGGTGCTCTTTGTGGTCAACAGCTTCTATGATATGATTGAGCTGCACTTCAACCCTTTCTTAGTAACCTTTTAACTTTAAATGAGCAGTGTGAAAAGCGCAAAAGAAGTCTTTTCAATGAGATGCATAGATCAAAATAAGAATTGTAACAGAGAAGTGAAAAGAGAAAAACACTAAATGAATATCAGTGGATGTTTCTGGCACTCAGGCCAGAAGGCTTCTGCAGGAAAACACCTGGCACAGTGGCACTTCTTAGCAGGACTTTCCCAGCATTTTTCAATTTACTGTTCAACTTTGTTAGCTTCTGACACACCTGACTGATATCAGTTAGTGGAAAAGGAAATTAAGCATTGTGTTGGGATAGGTAAGATAGTACTGAATGTTGAAGTCAGGCTAACACTTGTGTTTGCTTTCTTAAAGAAAAAACTTTAAAAGAACTTACAAAATCATTAGTATTAGCTGTCAGTTTTCATCTAATTGTAGATACATCATTCTTTCTCCTTTGTTTGTATTTTATTCTTTTCTCTTATACAAAAATTGTGATGAAATCAGCTGCCTGGCATTCAATATTGTCTAAAGAGAAAGGAGCTGGATCAGATTATAAATAAGCTAACAAAGACTATGTATGAGGATAATTAAATCTTCTTGCTGGATCGCCAAATTAAATTGAGGTAAATCATTAAATCCATACAGAGAAGTTAAAATGTACTTTAATTCCAACATTTTATTTATCTTTACAAGACCCAAATTGCTTTGGGATAGATAGCCACAGATTGAACTAAGACTGCAGTGTTGTATGACAAACCTAAGTATTTATCAAATACAATATACACTTGGGCAGTCTTGGGTGAATTAGAACAGACTCATCAAGTGACTGTTCTGTGCTGACCAAAAAGGGGCATTTCAGTAAAATTATCTTCAGGCCTGTCAGTATTGAAAAGTGAAGATTAAGGTCTCACCAAGCAAAGGCTGAAAACCTGAGTGGAGGCTAGACCTTCAACAAGAGTTTATTTCTGCAGCTCCACATAACAGCCAAAGGAACAGCCCTTTCAGCTTCAAGGTTTTGAGATCTAAAGATGTACAATAGTGACCCATATACTTTTATAAAAATATGAAATTTTGAAATGCAAATCATTCTGAACGTGTCAGCCATTTCTGTGCTAAACTGTAATATAAAGATCAGTCTTCTAGAACTGACATGTGGCATAACCAACACAAATAAACTGTATTTCCAGAACACTATTTTTATCAGATTGCAATAGGAGCCTACATATCATTCAGTGATTCCTTCTGATACCTTCAGGAAGAATGTTATGAATTAAGATCTAGGAAGTGTTCATCAGCCAGCAAAAGGCTGCTTCCTTAAGTACAGAAAGGCTTAAAAAACTTTAATTCAGCAAACATATCTATGATTAATTGAAACATGTTTCTCTGTTGCCTTCTTTAACTCCATCTAGAATCAAAGCTTCACCAGTGGTCTTACCTCTGGCTTGGAAGAGTGCTTGTCAGTAGTAACTTCAGCTACTTCTTTTGGTGGTTTTCCCTGCACATCTTTTTCCACTGATTCCTAAAAATAAACAAAATTATATTTGAAACAGTGCTAATTACCCATACTGTATCAGGTCATCATTTTAAAAATTAAGTGGTACAAATAAGTTTTTCTATAGACATGCAAATTAAAGAAAAAATAATGGCTGGTCTATTGTAGAAAAGCTTAAAATGCCACTAAGTAACTCTGGTGTACAAGTAGATTCTCATCTGATGTACCTGCTGACAAGCTACTGTGCAAAATGCATACATGTTTGCTAAATTACTATACTTAAATGCTTTGAGAAATGTAATTTTTCTCTTGGGAAACTGTTGTATAGACTACTGTGTCTAGCATAAAAAGAAAATCCAATTTCCAAAACCAGGAAAATTACTTACCTGTAATTGTTCTTCCCTGAAGATATGCACTGTGGATAGACAACTATTCTTGGGTCTGTGCTTTCACCAACAAGGAAGGCACAGATTCCTAAAAAGCCCTGAAGTCAAACACAAGCACACTTTTAGAAGTCCTTCAACCATCAGTTTATTCAAGTGGAAGGAAGACATATTCCTTCCTATTAAAAAGAATTATATAGGGAGATTAATCAAAGACTTCAGCTCACTCAGTAGAGTGCAGTGCTCAGGATAAAAGGATATGAAAACAGGCATTTCTTCCTGCACTAGTTTTAGATCAAAGAGCTCATTTATTGATTCCAAGCAAAGCTGCAGGGCCTACCTAGGAAGGTGCTTCCATATAGTCAGGGCAGAGTGGATGTACAAAGGCTGCTGCACAGCAGCCTCAGAGCTGTGGATGAAACAGTTGCTATGCTGTATAGCTTCTGCACAATGGACCAAAGCTTGGGAACATTCTAGTATTTAAGAGAAATAAAAATCAAGGGCAGAGCATTATGCTTGTTGGAATTTTGACTTAAGAAGGCACAAAAATGTTTTCAATTTTATGTTCTTATGCAACATTTCAGCAGAACAAAAGTTCAAAGTGTAAAGAACAGAATCTTTATCCACTGGAGAACTGTAGACACCAAAGTTCTTTTATAAATAACTGAGGCAGCCCAGAAACAAGTAGAAAACCAGGGGGGAAACCAAACCCAAACCCAGAGCAAAGGAGCTGGAATGAAAAGATGATTTTCTGCAGCCAGAGTAAGGCTGAACTAATGAGATGTCAAAGAGAAGTCTGAAGGCTCCACTGTCACATGCAATTGGGGTGCACTTGACCAAGATTGGCCAGCAGCAGAGACAGATGGCAAACCAACACTGCTCCGGAGCACGTGTCACACAGAGGGCAGCGATGTACCCAGGAGCCCCCCTCCTTGAGTGAGAAAACCTCATTCACACACTCAACAGGAGAGTAATCATTTTTCCATTTCCCACTTCACCTGTGGGAAATGCTATTCAGATAACTGGTGATGAACATGCTTTCAATCTAGAGCCTGTTACACTGAACTTGAGGGAAAACAAAACTGAAGTATTTGCCACTACACAAATTTAATCATCATATATTCTGCATGTTTTTTTCACAGATCAAAGTTATTTATTTTAACCATTTGTAGTAAGAAGCAGATTCTGAATACTAAATGTCTTGATCTGTGAAAACAGGCCTTCCAAAGCAGACTGGATTTTGGAAATAAGCTGCTAAATAGAGCCCTTTATAAAGAATTACCCCCCCCCCCCCCCCCCCCCCCCGCAATGTTTTCAGCATAAGTGTGAGATATTTGTAACTACATTCCTGTAGTACATGGACACAATGTATCTATCCAGAACAGAAATAATGCTACAAGACAAATTATTACTTGTATCCTGATTTACCCTTCTAAAATTTAGAGTGCTCTCAAAGGTAGAAAGCTGTCAGATGGATGGAGCAGAAGACTTTGTTGGTGAAATGCCGTCAGAGAAGATGGTTCAGAAACAGTTTGGTTTTTAAACTGAAAAGTTTTCATATTTGGGCCCATATTTAACTTGTACCAGGGCACTTTTTTTGGGAGTACAATAAAAAGTCCAAGTAACTCTAAGTATTAGGACATCTTCAATCTCCTTTCCTGCTGCTATTTGTACATAGCTGCCTTCTCTGCATTGCATATCTATTTGTCACTTGTAATGCAGCCACCACAGCATCACCCCATAGCACAATAAGCAACAAAATCCAACACCATAAGCTGGTTTTGATTCTCTCATCTCTGCTAAGGGAATAGCACACAGCAGACTGACACTGGTGTGATTTGGTTTTTAAGATAGATAGATAGATTAGATAGATAGATAAAGCCAGACTTGGAGCAGAAGCATCTTACACTCCAGGAAGAGCACAATTTCCAGTCTGCTTTGCTCCTGACACTCTCTGGACAGCCAGAGGAAAGGATAACAGAGCTATGAACCATCCTAACATTTCCACAGTTGCTCAGGAGGGGAGGTATCACACAATCCCCTCCACTCAGGCACTGATAATGTGATTCAATTTGTCTTATCACAGGAAACAGAAGGGAATAGCTTCCTTTCCCACAACATTATCTTTCATTACAACATTATGTATTGAAAAGGTGCAATTTGAGCTTAAAATGGTAACAGTGCATAATTATAGAACAATACGACTCAATTTGTAGTGTGAAGAGAAAACAATACTGCTCCATCTAATTTGTTAAACTCAATGTATTATCATGACAATCTGAACAATCTTTGGAGTTTCAGTAGTGAGTCTGTTTTATAGTGTTTCCAACTTATGAAAGACTTTCATCATATTCATCGTATTTGCTTTTAAGCCATCAAAAGACCTGCTTCAGTGATCATTTCCTGCTTTCATTAGAATGAAGTAACAAAATCTCACACAGCTCCATATGTAAGAAACAATAATTATAAAAACTAAAAAAACCCAAACATAAAGTGATATATGAAGCATTACCTTAAAGTGAGATTACACGAGGAAATGACCCAAAACTTTTTCATGCAAATGATGATGGCCATTTTTGTTGGGATCCCAACCAGCAGCTCCAGGCAAAACAAGCTCCAGCAACACTGCAGCAATACTGCAGTAGGTGGAGCTCGATGTCACCCAATTGCCTAGTGCTGGGCTCCCGTGGGGCCGGGAGGGACCCCTCTCAGTGCCCTGGCACTGCTGCCTCCTGCCTTAGACAGCTCTTTGTGTCCTCTTCATCTTAAATTTTAGGCTTTTTAAGTATTTTGGCATGAATAAATTCTTTTAAATAGCTTGCTCAGTTGAAACCCACTCCCTGCAGACTCTGGACTTTACCCTAACATTTTCCCAAGTACATTCATTTTCTCTACTAAATAATTCTGGTCATTAAAAATGGTTTAACTCTGACAAATCCTTCCTTTTATTAAACATTCTCTTTATTTTACACACCTGACACCTTTGCAGATGTCATTCTGTAACATTGGAGAATATCCTGTGTTCTTCTCCAAGTCTTTCTGGGGCAATAGCCTGAGCTGGTGATACATATGCCAGGCAGGGATGGGGAATCAAAGTGCAGTTCTGGATAACTCAGTAAGTTTGTAACTTATTGTCAAACCTAACAGATTGACACACTTATTGCACTCTTCTTCCTTCTAAAATATCACTTGAATAGGAGCATTATGATTCCATTCACACGCAGTGAATGATTTCTGATGAAAATAAAGCAGCGCAGTCTCATCAGAAGCCAACATTTAGTCCCCCAAATGCAAGATCAACCTGGTGAAATATATTTAATTTTGCAAAAATGTTTAGAAAGCTTTTGTGAACCATTACATAGAGATGACTACTGCTGTGCTGCAAGTGGCATTCTAAACATTCAATTTTAAAGGCGGTATTCTAGCTGAGTTCTCTGATTTCCCATCACATCATCCCCTCCCCCCCCATTTCTTCTTTTATTGCTGCTACTCAATACTGGCCCTTTCTGCCCTTTCACTAGAATGTGGGAACACAGAACAGACATCAGCACCAAAGGGAATTTACAGTTAAACAAGAGAGGTTCCAAGACAAAGGACTATTGCAGAAAATTAAGATTCCTTTAGGAGTAATGCTATTATAGTGCTTCAGCTTAAAAAAATAAAAACCCAAACCAAAAGCCACAACTAAATCTGGAGATATAAATGTGTATCAGCATCAAAGACAAGATACCTGATTCATTAAGATTGTGCTGTAGTGTATCAATAATGCAAAGCACTTTACAGTTGAGAATGTCTGTTGCCAAGGGGAGCACTTGATCAGAGCTATTGCAGCAGCTTCCCATCCTTGGTCTCTGGTCAGAAATGGTGCTGCTATCAACAGAAAGGGGCACTTATCCCACTGTTTTGCCAGGAGTAGTTTTAATGAGCAAGGGAGTTCCAGTCCTGGTAGGTCTCCTCTGCACTTCAGTGAGCTCATTACTGTCTGTATAGACATATCAGGAGAATGGAAGGAGACAGCTGAAAAGTGAGAGGAAGGTTGTCTGCTAGTGAAGGCATACCAAAGAAATTTGGAATAAGTAGATTCAATTTGATCTCAGAAATCTCCTCTGACTTCCTAAATAAAATATTTAACACCTTATCCCAGCTAGCAGAAGCTTTTTTCTTTCTTTGACTACAATGAATTTTAGTATAAATTCATTGTGCCTCTACTCCCTGTATCTGAAATGGGAAAAATAACATCTCTCATTTATTAACATCTATGAAGTATTCAGATACTATAGTGATGGAAAGCCTATGTACAGCAAAACTGTTGTTCTCATAACAAAACCAGCTCGAATAGCTTGGTATTGTTTATTCTATTCACTCCCCTCCCTTTCTCATATTCCTTGGAGAAATGTTCTTTCTATTTTCTTGTCTCCAAAGAATATTTATTAATTCTGGTAAGTTTGGGAAGCTTTATAAAACAATTGGATCTAACTAATCTCAGTTGTAATATCATTGTTGTCAGTGTATTTACCCTAGTTACTTTTAACCCCTTAAGCAACTATGCTATTTCAGCTGCCATCTCTATAGTCTCCATAAACTCTTGTCATTACAATGATTTGAAAGTTCTGAAATGGGGAATTTTGAAAGGAAATGGAAATAAGAAAAAAAATCACTTCTATACAGTATTTCTCTATACTACTTGTATTTCTGTCTTCTGTTTGTCATGTACCTGGTCTCTAGGCAAGTGCAACACTGCCAAGGCCCTTTATGCACATTTTTGGGTGCATATTGGCAATGATAATATTGCTCAGCCTTAGCTAATATTTTCTAGATATTTGCCACTACTGAAAACAGAATTACAAATATCCCACGGACATTTTGGATTACCAAAAATCCATTTTACTAGAAATTAAGACAGCCTGTTTTAAGCTGAAAGAAGAAAAACCGTTTTGCACCACAGTAGAGCTTCTTGCATTTAATAGATCTTAAAACAGGTTACAAAAGTGGTGAAAACAACCCTTTAGGCACAAAGGACACTCAAACTAGAAATCTCTATAAACATATCTAAAAATCAGTTTCTTACTTCTACTAGCCTAACACAGGATTTCTCACTGGAATGCTATGCTAAACCCATGAAAGTTCATGAACCAAGGCAGGAGCACCTAATAAAATTGTCAGATCAATATCTGCTACAGCACAGAGTCTCTATTCAATCCAAAAGCAACAACCAAAAAAAGCACATGCTATTCTGTTTTATTTCATAGCAAGAACAAAGTTAATTTGACCAGGAGCTGGGGGAGGGCACAGCTGGAGAGCAGAGTTACAGCCTCAGGAAATTCAAGGAAATGTAATTGAGAACAAATTATCTCTTTAATTACTTTTGACCAAATCAATAAGCCCCATGGAATAGAAAGCACGATGCCTGCCACCTGGGAGAGGACAAAGAACACCAAAGTTGAACATTGCCACAAAACTAAGGCGCAGCTGTCTGAGGAACAAAGCACTTCTCTCACAAAAGAAAAGAGGGTGAAGGATATTAGTTCACTAAACAAACAGTCACGCAGAAGTGAATGGCTGGGTTTGGCCACTGTTCCCTGTTCTCAGCTGTGAAGATTGTTAACACTTCACTATGTTAGAATTTCAAGTTGTCTCATCACTACTCAGCGATCAGAAAAAGAAAAATCCCCCAAACCTCCTGTCTCCTTCTGGACTTCCATGGTTTCTCCTAGGCTGGCTTTTATTTACTAAACACTAGTGTAGGAATTATTTAAGGCACTGCAATTATTCCTGTCAGTGTGCTAATAAACCAGAGCAAGGTCTTGCCTCTCCTTTGGCTTCATTCCCAGGTATGAGTAGTAACACTCACACCTGGAGGTCACAAATGTGTAGCTAGGCATGGAGTGTGATGGGTAGGACAGAGACCACAGGGGCTACAACAGCATCCAATAGCAGTGAAGACTCCAAAGCCTGACTATCCATAACACTTACATGGTCCCCATTACCAAACTACTGTTTAGCAGTTTACCACCTTTAGGACATAAATCCTCACAACATTTTTGTCAAGTCGGACTTGGTATTACCCTCTCTGTATATATGAAGGCAGAACACAATAAGCAACTTTTCCCTGCTCACATAAAACATCTACAGGAAAGGTGTAGAAAGAAAGTCTTTTCATCTGGTCTTGGGGTCAGAAAACTACCGCTAGAATAAGCAACTTGTTAGGGTTAAATTCACCTCTACAAGGAAATGGGGATGCAGAAGCAAGCCCTGCTTTGCTTTGCAAACAGAACACTCGGTGGATCAGCCCCAAAAGCTTCACATCCGAGACAGTGGCCTCTTTCATGCATGAAAGTTGAGTTCAAAATTAGCAGCTTTATAGGGGTGATTTTTGCTTTACTAATGGTTCAGAACACCCAATAGCTTGTGTGAGTGGATTTGAGTTGGGGAAAAGAAAAAAAGAGAACAGAGAAAGGGCTTAGAGAATTTTCCTGTTAGAGTCAAATTACTGAGTATAATTCCAGTGTGAAAGGTTGTACTTACTTTATTTAAAGGTCTGAGAAGTCTTAGGAATATGTCAAAAATCTAATTTCTGGACAATCCATGTGGGTAGTATAGAATTAGTTGTGAGACTGACACATTCTAGTGAAATAGCAGTGTCTTAGGCTTAGGATAAATGCTTAGGATATTTTTTCTGTTTCATAGCTCTTTTTTGCTGAGTAATATCTAAACCTCATGTAACAGCAGCCTGAAGGTGTTGGAAAGACTGGACAGATACATTGTGATTGGAGGAGAAAGTGTCAAATGTATGATGAAAGATTCTGAACTTGTTAGAGCAACTGTTTCACTTGTATTTTCTCAGCTTACTAGCAGCACTCACTCTAAATGTTGTTTTTCTGGGATCATAATGACTCATATTTCTGGGGAGGAAAATAATGGAAAAGCCAACATTAACAGAAAGCTCAGCTGATTAAACATCACTTCCTCTCAACTACAGCTTTCCTAAGAACACTTGTGTGGATGAGAGCCATGTTAATAGATCGCTTTCCAAGGAAGAAATCTAAATGAATTATTCCACAGGCCAATAGTTATCAAAACTAAGCACTTTTTTCTAAAGTGGTAGGTGTTAACTCAGGCTTTTGGCAGACAAACCTGGAGGGAGGAGGGAGAAAGGGAGGAAGTTTTTTTTTTGGGGGGGGGGGGTGTCTCCTCCAAGAATGCTGGCAGGTTAATCAGAATCTCTACACAGACTGGGAAATACAAGACCTTTGTCTGGTGTTGCTCTGCAGGCAGTGATATATCTAAGGTTAGAATGTAACCTTCCATATGGAGTAGCTAGGCAATGAGAATTATATAGTAGGATCATTATGGAATTTATCCATCAGTTTTTCTAACTGTTTTGTCTTTCAAAATTTAAACTTCTACATTTATCTTCCACACTGTCTAATCTTTTGGATATTCTAAATCATATTTTAAAAACTTAGATGATTGAATTTGTATCATGAGAAATTTAATGACCTGTAAAATGAACAGAGTGCATCTGCCAGCCCTAAAAGTCATCTTTTCCCCACATGCACATCACAATATGGGACTGACAGTTCCATTGCTATTTTCCAGGCAGCTGCTCCTGTTGCTTCCCTAAAACAAACTTGCATTTTTGGGTGCAAGTTGAAGATTAAGATTGTAAAGATGCTTAAACAGTTCTTAAAATATTCTTTCAGGAACACTTTACATACAACAAACAGAAAAGTACATAATGGTTGCTATATAAATGCCCATTCTCCCCAGATAAACTGAAAATACAGAGTTAACAAACAAAGATAAATAAACTCTGAAACACAGTTTAATCTCATGCATATTTTTGTCAAAGGGTCAAATTCTCTGCTGGGAGAAAGATCTTAACTGAATCCATATTTCAACAAGGATGAATATGGTCCATACTGCAACAGCAGAATGAATGTGTATCCACAGACTGGCTGGCACCAACTTTATCCATGATAAACATGAGGCAGATGAACACATCAAGGAAAGGATCTCTGTGGCTATACTTCATGCAAGATTACAGAGTTTTCTTTAATTCTGATACAAAGTCCAAAACACCCTTTATAGCTATATCAAGCTCTCAACAAACAGATCTACATGTGTTTTAGATGGAACATACTGTACTAAAAACACCCTTTCTTTACTATGTATTTTTAATTTATAGTAAAACTTAAGCATGCACACACACACATCCTCCTTGTTTGTAGCTAGTGTAGGCTGAATCATCAGATTAAGTTAGCTAACCTAGTCAAATCTGTGATAATGTTATCTGCAAATAAAGCCCTGTATCATTTTATCTGTGATTTTAAAATATTAATATTTAGGAACTACTCTACACTTCTTGTGGAAGAAATTCAGTCCAAATGCTAACATCTGACACATAAGGGAATAAGCCACAGCTAAAGTGCCAGAACTTGACTTTCCAAAGGACAGCTATTTTCAGAAGTGTTTTGTGATAACTGTGCCAGCTGCACACACAGACTGCATTACATCTGTGGCCCATTCTCCTTAAGCATTATCTTTGTTTTGATTTCCTATTTTGTATTCCATTAGTTTTAAGGCTGTATGTTACACTGCCATTAAATCATTGTTTTCAAGCAATAGTGTCTTCCAGCTGACCTCAGAGCAAAACAGCACAAAGACTTACATTCATACTTTAATGTTGCAACCAATAGATGCTGGAAAGCCTCACTCCAAAGCCTCTATCTTACATAGCTAGCTTGCTCTGACTCACCAGTTCTTATCATGCACCAATTCAGATCTCACATTGATAATATAAGCTAACATTAATTTAGGAGAACAGCTGAAAGTGAAATACCTTAAGGGGAAAAATTCGTGTGCACAATATTTTACTGAAAGCAGTTTTCTTAAAAGGGAAGGATTGAAACACTTCTGATGAGCTAATGGAAATAGCAAAGTGATAGCAAAGTGCCTGTTTGGAAAATGCTTGTTGGCTGTTCTTGTTTTGGGTTTTGTGGTGGTTTTTCTTCTAATGTTTTGATCTGCTTTCACTAAAAGAGAAGAGAGCTCCCTGTCAGCAAGAGTGATTTCTGAGTGTCAGATAGCAAAGCTGAATGGATTCCATGCTGCTGAGCTTTTAGAAAAAGTCAGAATAAAAATAAATCTTTAATCTGATGAACCTGGAAAGGGATCACTAGGATACTGCCAAGGTTTAATTTCTCATTTTTCATGGATTAACATCATTGTTTATAGCACAGGCTGTTGCATAGTGACACAAGCTCTAAACAGGGTGACAGGAAACAAATCCAAGCAAACAAATAACAATTCCAAAACATAGCAATGCCTCTGATGGAAGGTTAAAATAAGCTTATTCTACAGAAATCCACCTATGAGCTTCACCAGCAATAGGAGCATTTATGGAGGCAGAGCTTGCAGGTGAAGTGCCCGAGAAGCCTCCAGTGATCATACAGCTGTCTGCACAGAGCATTCAGCTCCCTCAACTGTAATGAGCAATTTGTCTCCCAGCTTTGATCTACTGTCAGTTTGGCTGACACTGACTCCAGGAATTAACTTCTAGCATTTCAGGGTAACCTAATAAAAAAATTGAAGCACTGTGTGGTAGATACCTGTAGATAACCTATCACCTGCTGCAAGTGTTCACAGGAAAGTTTAATGTGTTTCTGTTCTAGTTCAAAGGCTCTTAGTTTCTTCAGTGCGTAAATATGTAACCCTAAGACAAAGTATCAATAATGTAAAGCAGCATAAAGGACAGAATATTTTAACCACATACTCTAAGCTAATGCTGTGTTGGTACCACATATTTGAGAAGCTGCCTTAAAGGAAAGGCTTCCTTTGTACAGCTGAACAACCTATCCACTTTGGAAAACAAGTTCAGAACTAGATGGGAAGCAGGTCCAAGGTTTTAAACCCATCACAATGGAATTGGACTAGAATATGTTTGGATTTTAATAACAAGACAATTGTTACAGATTTTCAAGTATTTTTTCAGTGTAATAAATGGACTGTATGAAAGTCAGATACTTGTAGCTGTGGCATAACTGATGAACACTAAATAGAGCAGTAAACACCAGCTCTAGAAAACATTCAAGAAGGGAGTATAAACTCTCTTTAAATTCAGTCCTACTGTCATACTGTCATGCTGAACATGGATCACACAGAATAATTTGGGCTGGAAGAGATCTTCAAAGGCCATCTAGTCCAATCCCCCTTGCAATATGCAGTGACATCTTCAACTAGATCAGGTTGCTTGGACTGACAGGTTAATCCTCCACTGTTGGACTGGTACCACCAGCTCCTCCTAAATACAGGACAGACATCAGCAAGCTCAGCCTCAGGCCCTAGTCCACACAGAAGTAGCATGACCAGGCCTCCATGCCCAGGCCCCAGGGAAACCAGTGGAAGGAGAGAGACAATTCTGAGTACCACCAGAATGTGTGTCTCATAGGCTGGCCTCAGCAGAGTGTTAGAAACAAAAAAGTAACATTTCTGGGTACATTTCCTGAGGGTCAGCATCTGTCCCCCACAGCTCCAGTGCAAAAGCTGAGCTGCAACACCTGCCCCTCCACAGCTCAACTCCCTGTTCATTCAACCTCTCAGCTGACAAAGGCAGAGAAAGCAGCAGGAAGCTCCCCACTGCCTGCATGCAGATTTCCTCTATGCTTCCATCATGCCCATGGCCCCAGCAGCTCCCCCCACATGGGACACAGAGAAGGAAACAAGACAGGGTTCATCAGAGAGATGCCTGAACACAAGCAGCAGCTCACCACCTACACAGATAAGGTTTCAACAGTGTTATCATCTTCTTCCTCCTCTTGTATGTGCTGCTTCCCAATCCATCTATTTCAGTCTGTTCTGAGCAAAAATCTTTGCCGTTACCAAACTGCCTCTATGTTGTGGCTTAAGGCTGTCGCACTTGACCACTGTGAACCAACTGGCCGTCACAGCATTCTTCACCAGCCAGTCAATGGACCTGCCATTATCATCACAACTGGAAGAAAGTACTAGTCCTAAGAGTTACCAATGCCCAGACTTCCAGACCTTTCCTGTTTCATATTCCCCTGTATCCAGGCATGTGTCTGGCAGTAGGTTATATGACAGGAGGGGAACACTGCTGCTGGGCTTTCATGTGTTTTTTTTAGTGGGGAATATTTTGCATGTAGGCTCCACAAGATAATATCCACTACCTGTGTCACAGCCTCTCTGACATATTCAACATAGCCAGTTAGCAGAACACAGACGAGGATGACCCCTGTCAGCTGCGGTCAGACAGTAACACAAATACACAAGGTATCAGACTAGTCATGGAGGAATCAACCATATGTAAAGTCTTAGTCTAAACCTGTCAAGATGTTGACAGATTTGACTTCCTGCCACTAACTCTCCAGTGAAAAAGATAATGTTTGCCCTTTATGTTTAGGCTATAGTTAGGAGATAGCTTCATTTATTCTTAAAATAAATAGTTCCCCAAACAGCAGGGCAAGCAATTAGCTATGAGGATCATTTGTTACCTAATAAAGTCGTAAGTCTTCATTTATCTAAACTGAGAGCTAACAGATTTAAGGGGTACAAGCAGCTAAAGAATGACTTTGAGGAGAAAGGGAAGAATCAACTGGAAGCAGAGGTCAAAAACACTGGGTTCCTAAAGCACTAGGAGGGAAATGTTGATACACAGTGGGACCAAATAATGCCACCTGGACAGATCAGGATTCTCAGCATGGAAGACAAATGGGGCTATCTGATCAGTGGGAACCGTTGGTCGTACCTGCAGGAGAGAAATGAAGCATCAAGGACAAAACTATTGAAGTAAATACATTTTAGTCTGAGTGCTGCAGTCCAAGGACTGCTCTAACAGATGAGGAATGACATGATTTCACCCTCCCAGAAGTGCCACAGGCATTAGCTCAAGGCAAAAGACACAGCAGAGAGCACTCACAGTGACTAGAATTAGCCAGAGGCTTAAGTGGGTTCTGTAAGTTACTGCAACCTAACTTTAATTGCAGCAGAGAAAATATTACAAATAACCCTAGCAGCTTTGCTTTAATTCAAACATATGGATTGTTATCTGAACCCCAAATTAATACATCTAGAATTTGCCTTTTATGTTTAAGTAATCTTATGAAAAAGTCAAAGTAATCCTTAAAAAAAGGCATATTTGTAATGGATGTATTGTGTGAATGAGCAATTATGGATTCACATCACAATAGCTTTATGAAGCATCTTTTGAACCTTAAATAAAGTTGCGTAGGTATGCATGAAGTTAAATGCTTGCAGACCAAAATGTAGCAGAGTTTCACTTGAAGAACTGTGCCCTACTCCACGATTACTCCACTGAGGTTGACAGACAGGCATATGATGTATTTAAATATTCCACACCAAGGACTGTGGACTTTGCCTTTAGATTAGCAGAGAGTATGCATAAACATTTTAGCAGTAAGTCATTGAGGAATTAAGTTAAGACATCCCTCTTAATACACCAGAAAAATAGGATCCAGGCTACAATACCCCAAACAATGTCACACCCTAGTCTTCACAAATAACACAAAGTATTATTATTTTTTTTTAAGATTAAAGGAATCCAAAGTGACATTATAACTCCATTCCCCATACACTGTTTTTTGAGCATTTAATGCAAAGAGTGACAGTTACATAGCTGCCTAATTAACTTGACTATTGTCCCCTGGAAATCCTCTCTTTTAGCTCTCCTGTGCAAACAGCATAACATTAGCTTAATTCACATTATACTACAAAGAATACAACGTTCCATTAAGTCCTTTTCTCCCCGATTACAGTCTCTGTCCTTACCCCCCAGCACTGTTGTGCATTCAACACTTTTTCTATAGGAATTCCATGAAAACTGAGAAGCTACCCTAGCCATGGAAAGTGCTGTTGTCCACAGCTTGCAAGTTGAGACACACCATTCTGCAGTCTTAAGGAAAGCAGAACGCCATCAATTAGATTTCACACTTGTTTTCCTCTGCAAGCCAAACTCAAGCTTTATTTATTACCCTTTCCCCCCTCACTGCTGAATGCCTTCATTCACTTTGAAACCACATCCTTAAATTAGAATATATCACTCCACAGATTGAAATCAACTTACCCTGAAGATGTTGTTTTCTTTGTGAGAAAGAAGGTTCTTCCTCTGCCATGCAGAGTTTGGAGGGAATTAGCAAGATATTCTGGCTAAACTTCAATTTGCTTCAGCTGCTGTCTGCTCACTTATGTTCACCTCTCCTTTTCCCACTGGATACATTACTCTTCATCACTTTCTGTCCTGGATTCTCAGGTAGTATTGCTCTGCTCTGTGACCACAGCTAACCAGGGATGGCTGGTACGACTTTCACATTCAGCCTGCAAAGTGCTTTTGGCATCATCTGGGGTAAAACTGATCTATAAATATGTTATCCCTCCTAGAAATGAGCACAATCCAACCTATCTACAAATTTAGTCCTGCATTTCTACATCAGTTCTGATTATTTTTTCTCTTGTCCAAAAATAAAAGTCTCCATATTGTTCACGTTCTCCTGCCCCTAATGAAATCATTACCACTTCCTACTAGTGATCACATACACAGAATGGTTTTTAAGTTCCACATGTACAAAAGAGCTCAGCCTTCCCACCTGAAACAATTTCTTCCATTACTGGTACACATACATTCATTCCTGACATAACTCCATTGAATGTGACATTAGAGAAATCCACCAGTGTCTGATAAGATCAGCATTAACATTTCTTTATGCTATCAGAGTGACACAGTATAACCAGAAACTCATCCATGAATTACAAAGAGCATTATCTTTACTGCCCAATGCAAGTTCTAAACTGATCACACCCATAAACAGTAATAATTTTTACATAGCCTTTCTAGTCCCATTCTCTCCCAAAAGTAGCCATTTGAGGAAATGCTTTCAGTTATCAAGTGATTTAACTGTTACACTGCAGACAGGAGAGAGCCAGGTTCTTCAAACGTAAAGAGTAATCTATTTCTTTGATTACGTAGCCAACAAAGTACTTGTATGTACTATTAAGAGAAGCAGACATTAAACCTGTTAAAAATCTAAGTTTTGAATATTCCATGTAAAGTATAACTTTGCAGTGCACTTCTCTCCTGCCCCAGGCATGATATTGCAGATCAATTCCCAAACCCAGGTGAGCATTGCAATTACTATACTGACAACTCAAGCTGTAATCACAGAAGTGTAATGCACCATGACTGTACCAGCAGCCTGACATTTAGCAAGTTTACTAAAACCTTAGTAACAATGCATTATTCCATTTGGTATGCTTCCCTTCATTCATTACAGAAGCAGCCTTCAGGAACAGAAACTGAACTTTTGAAATTGATTAGACTGTTTGGAACTTAATAGCATGGAGACTGTGTGGACCTTACCGGTTAGCTGCTGTTCCACATATATGTCAAACTAATTTAGTGATCATAAAACCTGTATTTTTATAGCACATAACATTTTCGTGTAGTTAGGCTCAGGTCAGGAGTACCACCTAACATTTAATATTCATGTTACAAAGTAAGATTACCACTCTTAAACAAAAAAAGCCTGGTCTTAAAACATAGTTCCATAAGCATATGTCTTATCTATAATCTCATTTATACCACCATTTTTGCTTAATATTCTAAAAGACAACACATGAACATCTGCAGGAAAACCAACAGTTCAGTATCAGAAAGTTCTTTGCTATAATACCAGGTTTATATTTTCCATACTCAATTAGTCAAAATAATTCTCTTTCCTAAGTCATTTTATCCAAAGTTACTAGAAAGGTAACCATTGTTAGTCTCACAAGGCCATGAAGATAAACATTTCAACAAAGCTCTCAGTACATGAGTACTTAAATGCTATGGTTAACAGTAACAAGGCTGCTGCTCTTCTAGAATAGCCAAGAGTTTCTAACAGGCAGATGAATACAATGCCAGACCAGATCACAGATAAGAATAAAACATTAAATTCAGAAGTTCTGCACTAACAGCAGCTTTGCTATGCCCACTAAATCATCTCAAATACTTGGTTGACAATGTTGTTTTCTTCTTGTCTGACTTGCTGCAATATGATGTAATCTTTCCCCATTTTATCCATGCAGATGTGCAAATAAGAATTTTAGTTCCTCTGAAATGGTGTGACTGACATTTTTTTTTAACTTTTTAGTAAGGGCTTTTAACTAAGGTTTAATTTTTAAAACAAATACATTAATGGTTCAGGCTAACAAAGGAGAACAAGCTGTGTACAGTTCACCAGCCTGATCTGATGTAACATTTGTTGAAGGAGGAAGAAAGCTTCCTGCTCTTACAATTTAGGCACATATCTGAGTTTGATAAAATGTGTCTAAAATTGATCTTTCCTTCCTACATCAATTACTCTGTTCTGGTTCTGTCTATGACAACACCATTGTCTATCATCTCACTTCACGGCTTCTGTTTCTCCTTCACTCCACCCCTCCTCTTGGTACCACTTTCACATAACCAAACTTCTCCAGCCCACTAGAACAGTCACCTAAAGCTATACCTTCTTCTGTTATCCCATAGCCGATCACTTTCTAATATGCCCTCAAACCTTATGCATTCAGGCTTACTAACATTTAATAACATGGGCATAAAAGCAGCAAGATAATGGTAGATTACCATTACATTGCAAATGTCTGGTGGGTCAATGCCTTCTTGCATGGGTGAGAAGAAAGTCATAAGAGAGAGATGCACACCATTAGGCTGTTCATTTCCAGACTGTCTTTGCAACAAGTTATCTGTTAGTATTTTAAAAAGGAAAAGCAGTGCAGTGCTGTGCTTGGTAACACAGTGAAGGGCTATAGAAGACAGTAAGAAACAGTTAAAGAAAATAATACTTGAGCAACTCATTCTATTTACTGGAAATCAAGATTGTCCATAAAACATGTACAGCCAGAGTTTCACTTGCTTGTTGCTAGCAGTGAAAGCTGGAAGTGTACATCAGTTTTCATCATGACAAGTGAAGCAAAGATGTCACCTCAGATGGATAGTGTGCATGAATTCTGTCCTGCCCGATGATTACTAGGCTGAGGGCTTGCACACGTAAGTTATCAAGAGAGGTTATGGGGCTTTTAGGAAAAGTCATGGATATAGAACTCACAGTTGGTTCTACACACACACATAGAGTGAGCAGAACAGCTGCTTCCCTGTATATTCACTCCAAAAAGAAGAAAAACCTGCAAGTACCTCACAAATTAACACCAAATAGGGGAAAAAACCCAACCAACCACCAAAACCCCCACAACTAAACAAAACTACGCAGAACACGATTTTACTCATTACATACAAGAAAAGGAAACACAAGAAGATTAGCCAAAGGAAAATCTATCTGCAAAATCTACCTATTTCATTAGGTACAAGAAATCTCCATGGAAACCTAAGCCAGGCAAACCTGTATCTCCATTGTGTGGTAGGTTACGTTCAGCCATATCTCTCAGGCACAAAACAACACACCCTTTCATTTCTGTAAGCAATAGAACCTTTCTTACAACGTGACACCATGAACTCTGAAATTGTAATCAGTGTCACTGTGGCTGCACCTGCTTTTTTAGGTTTACATGCTCTGTACATAATACCCTAATAGGTTTTGGCAATAGCAAGGTGATAAGCTGTAGTCAATTGATAAAGGGCGGTTTTCAAACTACTGACTTCTGTTGCACAGCCTATTTCTTTCCCTTCTGTCCCAGAGTGTTTCTAGCATGTAGCCTGCTGTAAACTGCTGTGACTTTAGAAAGCAAGGGAAAAAAAAAAGGTACAAGTTTCCCATATTTCCTGTGCTGCACTCAGGAAATTTATTTTGTTCATGATCTGCAACAGATAACCAAGATTAAATAGATTGTGTCATGGCTTGCATGGCTATTGCAATGGAAGGGCAAAGCCAAAGCTGATTCACAGTGGTTTTTAGTTCACACACTGATAGTCAGATAGAGGGCATGCACTGCAGTCATGGCTTCAAAAACAGAAAAAAAGATCTTGGCCATAATTTTGTGTTTCTCATTTTCATCCCCATTTTCCATCAGAAATGCACAAGGACAAACAAGGAAAGTTTAGATCTCTGGGGAAACTGAAAGCATGACCCTCACTGCTGCAGTCTCTTCTGTACCCTCCCTATTTTTGCTTGTTCCCTTCATTCTGTCCAAAACACCAGCCCATATAAACGCTAATTCCTGAGCTGACAGACTGTCATGACACGATGAGCCTGGCAAAATATTACAAACAGGGAAAAAAAGCAAACCAAACAACCTCAAATCAGATACGAATTAACCCTTTCAAGCAAAGCTCATCTCAAAATTCTTACTTTCATACTGCCAATATGCATTTTTTTTAAACTGTTAAAGAGATATTCAAGTGTTTACCAGTAAAGACTTTGAAACCACCTTTAGCAGGCAGTGGAAAGACATGGAAGGGTCCAACTCCACCAGCCAATATACAATATACCAAAATACCTCAAGAGACACTTGAATTTGAACATCTCTATCAATGCTTTGGCACTGCTGAATAGCAGCCATCCCAGTGATGATTCACCCTTATAATTTACCTCATACAGATAATATGGAAAAAAATACTCTAGATAATACTAATATTTTGTAGCTTTTCACTTTCAAAGACACTGGAGTAGTCACTGGAAAGAAATATTGTGCTCTTCCAAACTAGTATGTTGTTGAATGTCACATTCTTCAAATAGGAAGTCTCAAGGTATTTTTGAAGCACCTTCTAGATTTGTAATAAAGTTGTTTTCTTTAAAAATAACTCAGGCATAGCACTTCTTAGGTGCAGGTGTAAGCCCAGAGTTGATCAATGACCATATATTGGTTACTCAGTTTAGAAAGCATGAGGAATGTCACCACACCAGTGTAGTCTGGCCTGACCAGTTTCACTGTTTTGGAGATATTAGAAAGACAACCCACTACTAATGTTTTCCAGCTCTTCCCAGAGCTAAGAGGAATTACAAGTGACCTTTGCATCAGAGAGCCAGCAGGAAAAAGGTTCTTTGCATTGTAAGTTCTGCCTTGAAATACATGGTTTTAGTCTTCTAGAGAGGCAGGTTTTAAACTGGAAATGCTGACAGATCTTTAACTGCACCACCAACAAATAACATCAGTGTAATTTCTTTTGAAAGAAATTGCTTTGTTTTCTTCTCCAGTTTCCAGCTTAAAACCTGTCATTGTGGATGCTGTTGTCAATCTTATCTAGTGACCCATTTACCCAAGCACAGAATTACAGAACAGAATTCTATGACAAGTACAGAGTAGGCTTGAACACTAATAATTCTCAGTGAAGACTCTGTGGACATGGATTGTTTTTAGGACTTGCTGAGAAAGGCCACCTTTCTTCCATGCAGAAAGTCAACAAGCTACCTCAGATAGGATTTGCAAATGAATTTGTCACAGCAATTAAGGGAAGGAAGCTATATAAACATGATAAAAGGTGACTTAACATTGCCATGCACTACTACATTAAAGAATAAGAAAGAGACCTTTAACATATTGGTCTGAACACTTAGGAAATCAAAAATACTGTCCGGACAGCTACATTCTTTGACTTTCAATGAATCAGTGCTGTCTGCAGCGTGCATTCAGCCTTTGAGAGAGGGAAATCCTCAAAAAAAAGTGACTTCCAGTTACCTAATGGAAATTTGAAGGGCTCTATCTCACAGTATGGGTATGCTCTGATATTAGCACAGTGCAGAACCAAGCAGCCCCACAGGGAGCTCCTCCCCCAGCACCCCAGCAACTTTGGAAAATGGCAAGAACCTGAAATCCATTGATAAAATCTGTAGTGAAGCTTCTCTGGTTAAAGTAAGTGTGCCATTCGACTTGTCCAGGTTCTTCTAGTAATGATAGTGGAAGGGAGCAGATCACACATGTAAGACAAACACTGCACACCAAAACACATTCGAAAAGCCTGAGGTACTACTGAGGATAAAAGTTGGGATAACTGGCAATCTAAAGGCACAAGGGTCACATAATCCACATAATTTTGAAAGCTGGCTACTCAGTTATGCTTGGATAATACTGTATAGGATAGGGAAGAGAATCCTCCTTGTTGTGGGTTTGGGTTTTTTTTGATTATTGGGTTGGTGGGATCTGGGGGGTGATGGGGCTTTTTGGGGGGTTGGTGTATTTTTGTGTGTGGGGAGGTTAGGGCAGGTTGGTTGGTTGTGGTTTTTTAAACATAAATGCTACACTTCCTGAGCTTCCCCTATCCCTTGCTGGTATTGCTAGTACTTTGGACTGGGTTTATTTTGTTCCAGTGGGTTGCAGTGGAATAAGACTCTTTCACTGCACTGGCACAGCTTTTCTTAGTGCTTTCACTGTAAGATCCCACACTGTCTATGTGACTACAGAACAACAGTTTCCAATGCAGCAGTGAGAACATTCAAATAACAGCTCTATGCTTTCAGATATCAAATTTACTTAAGATATAAAAGCATCTATGAACATACAGCTTTCCTAAACACATTTGTTGGCACTGAGTTAATAGAAAGGCATCCTAAATGTGCAATTATTACATACAATATCCTATGCCCATATAATTTTGTATAGTCCAGCATCCCTGCTCAAATGTTTTCAGCTCTTAAAATCTAGTTTTTAATAACAGTTCAGAAAGTAGCATTTGCCAGCAGATATTAGCATACTCAAGTTCTCTTGATTTCACAGGACTTTTATCACCATCTTGTTATTTATAAATGTATCCTGGTTTGAGCAGTAGCAGTCATTTTTTATCCTTCTTGGTAGCTGGTGCAGTGCTGTGTTTTGACTTTCGGGCTGGGAACGGTTGCTGATAGCAAATATGTTTTGAGTTACTGCTCAAATGGTTGGTTTGTCCAAGGCTTTTTCTGATCTCATGCTCTGCCAGGGAGGAGGGGAGGCCGGGAGGAAGGAGAGACAGGACACCTGACCCAGGCTAGCCAAAGAGGTATTCCATACCATAGCATGTCATACCCAGTCAGTAACCGGGAGAGACCCGGAAGGGCTGGAGCTCTGGGGGGATGGAGGAGGTATTGGTTGGTGCTCGGTCAGGCAGGGTGGGGTGAGTTATGGGTCGGTGGCTGGTGAGGTGTTGTATTCTCTTCACTTGTTATTGGCTTTATCATTATTGTTTGTAGTAGTAGTAGCAGTAGTGATTTGTATTATACCTTAGTTATTAAACTGTTCTTATCTCAACCCGTGGGGGCTACATTCTTTGGATTCTCCTTCCTAACTCTCCAGGAGTCGGGGGAACAAAGGGGGGAGTGAGTGAACGAGCTGTGCAGACTTGGTTTAAACCACAACAAAATGTTACTGTCATTCATCACTGCAGATCATCAGCTGTACCTGTGGCTGAAGAAAATGCTAACTCAGAAGGTAGAGATGAGAGCAAATGCATTGTCAAGAGGTCATGATTTTTACTACCAGGAGTGTTACGCTCTCAGACACCTATAATTAGACATATCCAGTATCTACAGTCATCTCAATCATTCAAAATACTATGGGCATTGCTAGGTGTGGATAGGAATGGTGTAAATAACCAATTAAAAGCAAAATTACAGGTAACACGAAGTAATTTTAGAATTAGGCTACAGAAATACATTTCTAGTATCTCTGGAAAACATATAAAGAGATTTCTGCAGAACATGCTGACAGCTTAAATAGTAAGATTTAGTGTGAACAACATGAAATTCCTGGGCCTTCCCCAGGTTGTGGGGATGGAGGGAACCACAGGACAGTTACAAAGTTTTTCAACTTAGTAACTATTATCTTTTAGGAGAAAAGGGGAAAAAAGATCTGTCTGAGATTTTAAGGTTACATAGTGCTTTTAGCCATGCTCACCACAAAAAGGAACAGCAGGTGTGATCCATCCCCTCTGATAGATTCATGAATCTAAAGCATAAGCCACAGCTTATGGTAGTCACACATTTGGTGACCTACATATAGCTTATTTTCTGTATAAACTGTATGCATTACATTTGTTCAAGTAGCTGAGTTCCAACTGGGTTTCAGAGCACAATTAAGGATCAAATCCTGACATCATTTTTCAATACCAAAACAACAATCACCACAAATTAACAAACTTTTCCAGAATTTATCAGAATTTTAAAGAGTATATCTGCAGCTGAAAAAAAAACCACCAAAAAACCCTAAACAAACCAACCCAAAACTTTAAAGCAACTTCTAATATTTGGAATGAAAGACATTCTATAAGCTCAGGATTAAAACGGGAACACTGGCAACTCTTGCTGGATGTTAACTGATTTTTATAAACAAGCCTCTGAATGCAAAGAGCCAACAAGATGCTGCTTTAGGTAGTATGTAAGAGTAAAATGAACGCCATTTATTGCCTATCTACAGCTTAAAACACTTGATCTAAAACTTTTAAGCCATGAATGAAACACACAATGAGAGCAGAAAATTAAGCAGTGGGTGGACAGAATCTTTGCTGCCTACCCTGAGTAATAACCACAACTGATTCAGCTGTCAGAGACTATCCCTTGGGCATGCCATTAGAAAGCACATAGGAAAATGTAGGCTCAGAGAGGCCAATGCTACTGATAGGCTGCAGAAACTTCACTCTGTTTCCACAAGGAAAATTGCTCTCTGCACAAAACAGCACAGAAAGATCTCCTCACATGAGCCAACAGCACTGAGGAAAAGCAAACAGATGGCAGAAGACTGCAAATTCACCTGAAGTATAAACAACAGATTTCTTGTCTCTGTGGTCAATGAGTCAAGCTTGACTTAAAGCAACCTGAGATAGTTCAAGACCCACAAAGCTCATGGGTGTGCAGCATTAAGGAGATCAACAGTAATCACCACACAATCAAAGCAGCATGGGCACTCCCAGCTGGTCCCCTTACACCTTCCTGGAACCCAAATACAGGTGCAAAGTAAAGTGCACAGTAATTAACCCACTGCCTCTGAAGCCATCCCTACTTATGTAAGTTGTATTACAAACACTCTACTTTTTATATCATTCTTATGCTCAACTTTTGAGCTTTTTACCCACACCTCAAACGACATCATTGATCATTCCTGCTTTTTAACTCGTCTTTTACCCTATTTGATTCCTCTCCTTACATTTTCAAGACTTGTTACCTTCCCCTAAGTACGTTCTCATTATCTCATTTTCCTTTTCATTCATTAGCCTGCTCTTCTCTCTGCTCCATTTTAAGTGCTCTCATTAAATACTTTAAAGACCAATTTCAAAAGCTGGTTCCCAAATCACAATACGCACGTCAAAGCAGTCCTGCTTTATTCACCATCATCAAATATTATCTCAGACTTGGGATTATTCACAGAAAAGCACAGAATATTGTTTCAAACATTCCTTTAAACAGAAATAATGACTCCTTTTCCCTGGAAACAGGGGCTTGTTATTTCCTTAGCAGTACATCCTCCCTATTTTCCTATTTAAAGTGGAACCAGGAAAGTCAGGCCTACCTCTGTGAGCTGCCCCAAGGCGTAAAGGGTGAGTTGCTTCGGGTCTGTGTAGGCAATATCTCCAAGCTCCCGATAAGGCTTCCCAAGGGGAGTGAAGAGCCCCTTGTCAAACTGCTTTAGCCTCCTATGGTAGTTTTCCCAGAACACTTGTTCTCTTGGAGGTTCACTGCTCTTGTAAATGGTTTTGCTCCTGGCCAAGACCTTCCCTTCCCTCTGATCAAAGCCAGGCAGGGCCTCAATGCGCACAAACTCCTTCGGATTCAGCACGTTAGGGGCAGCCAGCACCCTGACTCTGGTGTCCTTTGGTGGCTCTGGTCCCGCGGGTGCCTTGAGCCTGCTGCTGCTCCTCCCTACGTCTGCTGCCATGGGTGCCTCA
The DNA here is from genome assembly GCF_012275295.1 of Melopsittacus undulatus. Lineage (NCBI taxonomy): Eukaryota > Metazoa > Chordata > Aves > Psittaciformes > Psittaculidae > Melopsittacus > Melopsittacus undulatus. The sequence continues at coordinate 11,612,159 of NC_047538.1, read as the reverse complement.
ACTCCACAGTTCTTAGGTACTGACATCTTTCCAGATCAGGAACTTTGGCTGGTTTTAATGAAACTAAGATATTAAAAACTCTTAGTTTCATGAAAACTAAGTCATGAAAACACACACCCACTGCCCAAACTCTGAAGCAATTCTGCTTGAGTCAACTAAAGAGTAGCCCAGCACAACTAACACTACACAAAATCTCATTCCCCTCAAACAACATTTATAACACCTGAGGGACCTGCACACCTAAAACCCACCCAGCCTCCTGAGTTGCACCCACAGCCGGAACACCTCCCTCTGAGGGGGTCGGTGACAAACACAACTCCATTTGTCCCTTACCAACACCACCAGCAAAGCCCACCCTGCCCGCAACCCTCCCTCCAAGGGGCCTCCGGCCTCACAACAGCGCAGACCGGATGAACCCGGCCGCCTGCTCCTCTCACGGCTCCGCGGACGGAAAGGGAAAGAAGGGAAAAGGAAAGAAGAGAAAAGGAAAGAAGGGAAAAGGAAAGAAGGGAAAAGGAAAGAAGGGAAAAGGAAAGAAGGGAAAAGGAAAGAAGGGAAAAGGAAAGGGAGCACAGGAACCGACCCCTCTCCTCAACCACCTCAGGGGACGGCGCCTTCCCACGCGCCTCTAACGGACACCGGCAAGCGTCACCCGGTTGCCCGGGAAACCCAGCGAGGCGCAGCGCGCATGCGCGGGGAAGGGCGGGGCGGGAGCATGTACGAGGCGGGGGGGGTGGTGGTGTTGGAACTGGGTGAGGTTTAAGGTCTCTTCAACCCCACAGCAGGCTGGGATTCTGTGGTTATAACAATAAAGATAATATTAATTAGTATTTTAATTCATTAAATGGGCAGGGACCCCTTCCACTGGAGCAGCTGCTCCAAGCCCCTGTGTCCAACCTGGCCTTGAACACTGCCAGGGATGGGGCAGCCACAGCTTCTCTGGGCACCCTGTGCCAGCGCCTCAGCACCCTCACAGGGAACAGCTTCTGCCTAAGAGCTCATCTCAGTCTCCCCTGTTCTGGCAGGTTCAAGCCATTCCCCTTGGCCTGTCCCTACATCCCTTGGCTTCTCTCCCAGCATCAGCTCGGGGTGCATGCAGAGCAATGGCAGCGCAGCGGATGCTGCTCAGCCCTGGAGCACAACCATCAAACATCACTCCTCCGACGGCCGTTCTCAGTAAAAGCCCTTCAAACGTCACTCACATCTTGTCGAACAAGCAGTAACTGGTGGCAAATGAGAGCTCGAGATGAATTTCATGCTGTATCTATTCAGCCCCAAAATACACAGGCAATCAGCAGCAATAGGACATTATTTGAGGTATATGATTTCCAGCAGATTGGGTTTTTAGCCTGTCAAGCGTTTCAACCCTTACTAAAGGGATGTGGTCCCTGCAAACACCTCCTCCCCATCTTTCAACCTTGAAGAAACCCACCATGGCTGTTATTTCCCTGCATTTTAATCTGTCCAACACATCTTCACTATTGCAGCTTGTGATGGAGAGTGACCAGACACGAGAGGGCAGAAGCAGTGAGCCCCAGGAGCACAGCTGTGTGGCTGCAGGGTGATGTTTGCGGGTGGGAAGGTTCCCCCCCCCCCGCCCCCCTAATTCCCCTCCCTGGCTTTCTGTTTTCTATGGGCTGAATTGCTCCACAGACCCCGATGTCTTGAGCTGCTCTGTGTCTCAGCACGCACGTGGTGGCTGGGGCCGGAGGTGTTCACCCTCTGATCTGCTCGGTTGTGGAGCTGGAAATGCAGTTTCTGCTGCTCCTCTCACTTGCTGCAGGTTAATCATGGATGTTGGGAGCCGAAAGGAGATATTCCAATTCCCAGGGTTTGAGACAGCGTGAGAAATGTCTCCGTTCAGTAACAAGCCCCCTCTGGGCACCTGCTTTTGTTGTACCTGCGGGTACAGGCGTGTTTTCAACTAAAACAGTTGAGAAAGAGCTAGTTTCAGTGGTTTGCCTAACACAAATGCTGACATCCCATCTAGCACTGGGATTCCAGCTCTGGGGACTTAAGGGGAATACCTGCTAGAGAATCACCACATGAAAAATAGAGAAGTGGCATTTTGAAGCAGCCTTCACGGCTAAAAATGTTCTTTCACATCCACACAGGGATGCTTTTGCATGAGGGAATGGTACTTGATTGGTCTTGCTGATAGCTTTGTGTTTAAAGAAGCAGGTTGAGACATGCCAGAGGCTTTGGGTCCAAGAGCGGGAGGACCCCAGCTGAGACACGTCACCCCCCCCCCCGTTCCTTCTGCTTATTTAACTGGAGTCATTCCAGATGCACCCACACCCCACGGGCTTTCATGCTGTAATGCTTTGGAGTTGTGCCCAAAACACACTCTGCTTCCCCAGCAGATCCATTTTTCAATGGCCCTAAAGAACTGAAGTGCCATTTGGCTTCATCAGGATGCTCGGGGGCCAGGAGGTGATGTGTGCAGGGCGATGTCCTGCTGGTGCAGGTGACATCCCATCTCTCCTGGTCTCTCCCACTGGCACAGGCACCTGCACCCACGGGCAGTGTGCATGCCTTGGAACAAGGCTCTTCCAGAGATCTTCACACTTTTCTCCGGGCTGTTTGTAATTCATTTCCCCCCAAATTGCCCATCCTGCAAACTCTTCCTTGGCAGTAAGTTCCCCCTGAAGCCCTAAGCTGGGAGAGGAGCAAGCTGCCTGTGCCTGGCTCCTTAGTGCTATATCTATATAAATAAGCCCCCTCCAAGACAGAGGAGGATGTGTTATTTAGAGATAAACAACAAAGATGGGTTCATGGAGCTTTTGCAGACACTTTCCTCCTGCAGCCTATGGAAGCTCCCGGTAAAGCTCTTGCAGGGTGGTTCTCCCACCTCTTCCCTTGCTCAGCTCAGTTTCTCCTCCGCCCTGTTCAGTGTCTGGTCCCATTTTTAAGCAGCACTTCAGAAACAACAGATATGCATTTGTGTCTTTTTTGCTGCCTGGTCATTTCTCCACCCAGCTTGCAATTTTTGGTGACAATTTACCAGCTTTTACAAATGACATTCCTATCTTTTTGTTGGTTATTGTTAGAGAGGAGAAAGTCCCATTTTTCACTGTGATCCTTCAGGTTTCTGCTGTCACTGTATTGAAGACTTCTTTTTTTATTTGTCCTTAGCTTTAATTTTCTTATCCCTCAAGGGCAGCTTTGGAAATTCAAAGCTGTTCCCTGACTAGCAGCAGATCTGGTATTCTCTCTTGACAGTTCTGCAGCAACTGTCTCTCTCCCTTCCATCCTTCCACCTAAATGACACCCTTTTCTCAATAAATTACCCTTTGTCTTTCAAAGCAACACTTCCATTTGTGACAGTTTGGATGTATAATAGTTGCATCCCAGTGGATACCTTCAGGAGCATCAACTAACAGGCCAATACAGACTCAGTCGTGCAGAAAATAAAGAGATTTATGTATTTTGGGCTTTATTTCTTCCTTAACAGTTGTGCTGTGCTCTGAATTTTCGAAGTTTGAGTTTAAAAGTAGGGTTTCCCCTCACCACAAATGACTCTCCTGGAATGGAAGGATGGCTGAACCCATGGCAGGCATCCCATCTTCCAGCATAACATCCCTTGGGGTCCCTAGGAAATGTACCAGGGCAGCCAAGCCCCACTTAGGGTAGGGTGTTGTGGTCCTCACATGCTGACCACAGTGCATAAATCACCGAATCCTGCTGAAAGCACGAGTCCGGCACTACCAGCAGCACTTGCCCAATCCCTCAGCCCCTCAGCAACATTCACATATCACCAACATGGAACAGTAGGGGAGTGAACCCCAACCAGAAGGTGCAAGGAGAAGGCAAATGGAAATACCACCTGTGGTAGTGCCTATGCACATCTTGCATGATCCCTAAACACATGCAAGTGGCCTGGGAGGGTCTTCCCACTGTGTACAGCACATGCCCAAGCATGCTGGGTTGCTTTGAACGTCTGTAAAACCTTGCATGGAGAGAGGGTGGCTGTGCTGCCAAGAATGAGGAAATCTGTTGCATCGGACTTTCCACTCTTTATGGCAGAAACGTGCCTGAAAAACAGCCGACCAACAAAAGGCCTGATTGCTTGTGCTGCAGAGGAAGCATTGATTCTGCAAACATTTCCTAGCAATAACGATGGTGATTGATTGATGCTGCTGTTCTCATCATCTAGCTAATGGAGGGTAAATGTGCAGAGTGGCTGGAGCAGGCTCGGCTGCAGTGGCTTTGGGGTGTCTCCAGGCCCACGGGTACGTGCACACACCCAGCACTGCGGAAGGTGGGATGCAAGAGATAAAGCTTGAGAGGATTGGATGCTCACATGGAGATGTCCAAGCCCAAGGCTGGCAACAAGAGCATCCTCCAAGGCTCATCCAAGCTACACAAAAGCAGCAGATTGGATATTTTTGTAGATGTTGTCAAGATCCAGACCTTGGCTTTAGCAGCCTGGGACTTTCTCCTCACAGCCCTGCACCTTCTGTCTGCTTTCCAAACACCAGACAAGCCAAACATTATTTTACAATCCCAGCATCTGGCACGCATCTCTGGGCAAAGCTCTCTGCCTGTCACTGTTGAGATAAATGAGCCCGTTTCAGTGGCCGACTTCATAAAAGTATATGAAAAGTAGTTAACAAAAGGGTATTTCACAAAGCAGGAATGCAAATGCAACCTCCGAGATAACTAATTAACTGAAGCAGCCATACAAAGGAGAAGCAGCTTCCCATCTGTGGAAATAGATGTCATTTTATAGAGGCTCTAATTAGTTATGCCCAGTCCTGCTGCTGTGCCGGTGGCAGTGCGCACAGGCTACCTCCTGCTCTGCAGCTCCTGGGGCTTTTGAGGTAAAGAGGGGGAGAGCAAAGATGGGGGGAAGAGCTGCTTTATCTTGCAGAAGTCCCTGTAAGAGCTGGTACCCAAGCAGCAAACAAAGCCAGGGTCATTTTGTGCACCATGCAGAGCATGGCACAGAGCAATGGCGGTGCTGGAGCCCGGCTGCATGGCAAGGTTGGTCTCATTATCAGGTCCTGGCCATAGGGATGTCTGCATTTACCCTCCCAGAAGGGACTTGTGGGGAAGGTTTGCTGGTGAGAGGGGTCCTGGGGGGTTGGTTCCTGGTTACACTGCTGCTGCAGCCTGTGGCTTTCACATGGTTTGGGTGTTCAGCACTCACAGTGTGCTTGGGAGGGTCAATTGCTCAGCAGAGCAAGGGGTTTGCCAGCTTCTATTTGGTGGCAGGCAGCCTGTTTACAAATACAGATTTACAGTCACCCTGTTTGAGCTCTTCAAGCTGTTACCCCCTTGACAGGAAACGTCCCTAATGGGGAAAATCCCCTCCCAGCTCTTCCACAGAGTGGGATTTTCTCCCCTTCCCAAACCTTTTCAGCAACTTTTGGGCAGAAGCTTTAGGGTTTGATGCGTCCCATGCTTTAGACCAAGAGCACAGCTCACACCAGGGAATGCCAGCACGCAGAGGGAGCATGCTGGGGTCTCTCCTCACCCTGCCATTGCCGTAGCCCCTGCCTGCCCCTTTGAAGTTATTCTAATGCAATGCTCATCTTGTTCTTTGTTCTTCTGCCTGCAAAGATCCCTGCAAACCCTCCAGCCTGCAGTGAGCTCAGCAGGATTAATGCTGGAGTGGGGCGTACCACGGGAATTAGTCACCACCAGGGCCTCAGTCAAGTGGTTTATTTAATGCCCTTTTCCAAAGACATTTGCACTCGCAAGAACGAAGAGTTACGAGCTCTCTGCCGACAAGCGTGACTCAGAGGAGCTGTGGGCACACACCACTGGAGCGAGAAGTGACTTCACAGTGCCGACGCACTGTGGGTGAGGAGGGAGAGGGGCTGCTGCCACCATCCAAAGGAGCCGAAATGCGGCAGTGCTGCATGGGAGAAGGCATTTCTCACTGCTGAGAAAGCGGGCTTTGATAAGAAAACAAACTAAATGGCTTAAATTTGCACTGCAGACAGCTTTGCTACAAAGGGAAGAGCTCAGAACACCAACGGCGAGAGCCCACTACCAAAACTGCACCCAGTGCCTTAGCCAAGGAGTGGTGTGCCCTGGTAACAGCAACCAGAGTGGCTCTGGCAATCAGTGCACCAAGCAAACCTGCACCCAAAACACAGAGCAGGCACTGCTTTGCTACCAGAGGCCACACTGCCCCTCATTGTGCTCTTGTGTCTCTGTGGCTGCCAGGAACCTGCTCAGCAAGAAGTCTGTGGGACATTGCCAACCCCGCTGGAGCTGGCTTTAAACAAAACGTGCCTTTGCCAGATGTTCCTTGTAACCTGCCCCAGTGCACAGGCCCATACACGGGGCACCAAAGGCACAAATCCTTGCAGAAGCCATCTGGGGATTGCCCAAGTCCCTGTGCCAACGAATGCAGGTCGCAGCATGGGCATCGGGGGAGCTGGGAGGGTTGCAGGGAAAGAACAATGATTATTCGTTCAGCTTATCTCAACACAAGTCTCTCACCTGCATCCAGCACTGGGCTTGCTGGCAGTAAATAGACTGGGCATTGTCAGCAGCTGGGTGATGCTGTGCAGAGGGAGGGCAATTGGCAATGCAACACAAGCCTTGAACTTTCTTGGGATTAACTTCCAGCGCGTTACCGGGATGATGGGGATCAGCTGCCAAGAGGAGGCATTTGGAAATCCTCCCAGCCCTGTCCCAAAGTGGATAAGGAGGAGGCTTTGCCTCTTCTCCTCTGGTGTCACACAGCATCTCCCCATGACTTGCCCAGCCTGGGCTTGCAGAGGGTTGGGAAAAGCAGTGGGGCTGTGCTCCTGGCTGCGGCTTGTTGGAATAAATTGAAACGTAGAGGGAAAGTCATTAATGTCTCCTCCATTAGCACCATTCCTTGCAGGCCTGAGGAAGCTGAGGCTTTGTCAGATCACGTTATCACCGCGGCTTCGTGTTTCCGAGCCTGGAGGAGATTCTTCCAAAAGCACAACCACCCCCTTTGCCTGCTCCCCTTTCAATCTCAAGCTATTTTTATTTCACTCCTTGAGATAAAAGTACATGTGGGGGAGATATTTACACACACAGAAGGTATAGATACACATAAAAATAACCTGACGATTTGAGAGACACATTTTCATTCTCTGTTCCATTACAGAAGGAAAATGCTGAAGCTGTTGAGACTCAGGGGGAGGGAGGTTGATCGTGCCAGGGCTCTCATTGCAGATGCAGCAAGCATCCTCGTGTACACAGAAGGCCCTGCTTATTCACAGGGTCTGAAGCCTCTGATGGACAGGGTGCTAGTGGGGAGAAGTGTCAACTGGGTCATGCTGAAATTCCTCAAGAGAAAGAATAAAGAGACTTTTTTGACCCTGGAAAGGCTCTGGCTCGCTGTGGAGAGAATAGAGTGAATTCCTACAGAAAACTTCTTAGACCCTTGTTACATTCTGGTACATTTCCTGGTATGTAACCGCCCATCTTCACATTGCTTTTATATTTGAAACCTCTTTTTTAAAGGAAGGAGAAAGATGAGTGCCCGGTACTACCAGCCATAGGTCAACACAAGTCTGGGAGTTCAGCTATGCCCAGGCATTGGGTGATGCTGCAGCCGCCCACCATGAGGAGTGAACAGCCTGCACATCCCATGGGATGGGTTTAGCATCCATTGACCCCAGCAGAAATTTGGGGTCCACAGGGCAAGACCAGCCTGTCAGCAGTGTGTGGAGGCAGTGATCTCACACAGCACGGCAGGCTCAGCTGAGCTCAGGGCGAAAACAAGGCAGCTCTTGAACATGTGGCCCAGCAGTGCTGTCGGTGTCCCTACAAGCCACAACAGGCCAGGACATCGCCGCTGCCCTGCCAGCCAGCCTGCCATGGGCTGCACCAGCCAAACCAGCATAGCTGTGCAGAACAGAACATCCTCCCTGGCTCCAGCACAGGGAAACACGATCACAGCCCCGGGCAATGTGCTCGGGCTGGCTCCTGCCAGCCTTGTTTTGACTTTCTTTTTAACAGGCTGCCACACACAGCATTCTTGGTGACAAGTGACAGCCTTGTTGCATTAACAGTGCTCCACCAAATGGTATTACTATTATTATCTGGGTTTGAGAGTATAACAGATAACACGACTACCCCCCTCCAAAATAACCTGGTGCTTGAAGGAAAGATTCAAACTATTTGCTGGACATCTCAAGCTGTGATAACAGGATACCAGAAAGTGCTGCTGTGTTACACACACCTCACCTGCAGGAAGCTTCCTACATTAAACCACAGGACAGAATCCTAGGATCATAGAATCATCTGGTAATTGCAGGAAGAGATAACAAGAACAGGCAGCACTCTGGCAAACCTGCCTGGCCAAGGTGGTTTAAAAATACCTAGCCCCAGCCCTCATGGCTTTCTGCAGTTCTGCATGGCAAAAGCCCACGCTGCTGGTGAGCTGGTGCTCCCTGTGGGCTCACACCACTGAAATAACTGCTGGGAGCTCACCCAGGATCTCTTCTCCCAAAACTGAAGCCAAATCCCAGCCAGAAAGTGCTCCACGGCACTGGAAAACCACAGCAACACACCCCACCAGTGAGCTCCGTTTCATGTTGAGCATGAGGATGTCCCACCACCCATCCGGAGCATCGCCCTGCCCTCTGGGTGGACACGTTTGCTGTCAGGAATTTGGTAACAATGGAAATGACTTTTAGAAGTGCATGGAAATGAAGCTTGTCTAGAGGTGGGCTGAAGGGGTAGCTGATCCATATGGACCAGGCTTGGATGGGGCTGGAAGCAGCAGTTTAGACCCAGCAGAAGGTCAGAGGACCGCGGGTGCAGATGATGCCTGGGCACTGATGCTCACCTCATTGGTGCTCACCAGCATGAGTGGGGAGGGAGGTACAGACATCCCTGACATCTCCAGCACGTTCTCCTATGAGGCAGCACAACCAAGGCTTGCATACTTGCTGCTATTGCTCACAGGCTCTCCTGAGCACCCCAGCCCACCCCAAGGAAACGAGACCTGTCAGAGGAGACAAACCAGCCCACACACGTTTCTGGTACCATGACTAACAGCTCCAATAAACAACCAGGTAAACATGCTAATTTTACTTTCAAAACAAAACCCCAAAGCCACAAAGCCTGGTTCTTGCTCCCTGAGTGCAGGCGGGTGTGTAGTTACTGGCGTTTGTCCTCTCGGTGCTTTCGCAAGCTGCCAGTGTTTTAGAGCCTGGCAGCCACTATAAGACACAGTGACGTGTTCAGCTCAGGAGCAAAAACACTGCTCGCTTGTGCCTGCCAAGAAGGGGGGAAAGAAAAACCACCTGTAAGGGAAGCGCCTGCTGCCCCACAGAGTGATGCTGGGGGGCTCCGCAGCCTCGAAGCCAAGGGGATGGAGCCTGTCCCTAGGGCAGCACAGCTCTGGGGATAGCTGTTGTTAGGGTGATTTACAGCCAAATGATCTGTTCTTGCATCTGGGGGGTTGTGCATCCTGTGACAAGTGGCTTTCCAAAGACAAATACAGCTCCAGCCATTGCATCTTGCTCCTGCTGGAAACCCCAAGGCTGATGAGCCCTGACAGCCAGGGTCTGACTACGGCTCTTTGCTTAGAAAGGGGTTTGGGCAATCTCCCCTTGGAAATCCCAGCCCAGGGAGCAGGGGGGGAGGTTTGTTGGCATCGCATGCAGTGATCTGGGCTCTCATTCCATGCCAAGGCTTACTATGGGGTTGGCTCCAAGGAGCAGCACACCCCCCACAGCCCCAGAGCCATCACTCCACCGGGTCCAACAGCCTCTCCCCATCACCCCAGGCTCACACCATGGTCGTGCAGAAGGCCCATAGAACCTGAGTCCTGCAGCCCCTCCTTGCATCCCAGGGCATCCCAGCCTCCACAGAGGAGGGACAAGGAGCCCAGCCAGTCCTGACCCTGCCAGGTTCGGGATCTCTCAGCTTTAATTGCCATCAGATGCAGGATTGAGATGAGGCCATTTCCTAAGCAGTGTGCCCATAAGGATCTCACTTGCTCGGCTTGATGACTCCTCTTGTGCCATTTCAGTAGCAGGTGGTAGAAGGGGAAGAGGGGGGCGAAACCTATAAAATGTTTAACATCCCTTTAGCTTCAATTTATCTGCAGAGAATTCAAACAGCACCATTTCCCCCCACCATCTGGGTGCCACTTTAAAAGACATTTTCTCATATCGCTGCAATTTCAGGAAATCTTCTTGTATAGCTATGGAAATGTAAGACGCTTCCCCTAAATTGGGCATCAGTGCAAAGCTTTTTAAAGCTCAGCTGCAGTTTATGATGTATTTTGACAGCTCACAGACGGCTCCTGAGAGACTTTCCCAGTTCCAACACCACCCGTTCAGGGGAGCCCAGCTCTGGGTGCTGCAGTCCCATGAGGCAAAGCTCTCTGCTTGGTTTTGTGCCGATTTCTACTCGGTTTTCCTGTGTTTTGCTTCAGTAATAGGAAGAAGATTCCCTTACAGAGCTTTGAACCTGCTTGCTAAACACTTGAAGCTGCAGGCTGTGCATATGGTACACGCAGGTGTGTGCATCCGTGACTTGTATTTCCCACTCCTGTACCCCAAACTAGCTTAGAAACACATTGAGTTACTCCAAAACCTGAAAGAAATCCTAAAGGTCCTTAAAAATGCCCTGCAAGCAGCCAGCCTAGAAGAGGAGAAGGGCTCTGGTGATGTCCCTACTGCACTCAGCCCTTCTTAGCCACCCCAAACCACTGCAGGAAAGCTGTTCCTTGCAGACAGCTAACCCCAAAGCACAGCTCCATAGGAATGGGGCTTTGGTGCTAGCATGGGCTGTCCCCTTCAGCGTTCCCAGATGCCAGCCAGGCAAGAGGGATATCCCAGGCCCCAGCTCTAAGCTTTGGTTTTGACGAGCCTCAACCCCTGCCTGCACAAGCAGATCCCCTGCTCATGGGCAGAATCCTATGACCAGCGACACAGAGCTCAGGCAACTGCTGCAGCCCTGGGAAGGCTCTTCATCCCTGTCCATCCTTGGCAGGGGGAGAGGCACAGCTCCCACACATCCCAGCATCCTGCTCCCCTCCAGCCCTGCTGACCTCCTCCAGAGCACCCACGCTCAAGTACTGACTCACAGCCAGAGGAAGTGACTGAGGAGTGAATGGAAGGGTTAGCGCAGGTCAGCGGTGGTTGGTGTTGGCCACCTTAAAGCCTAACGATGACACAAACACAGCAGGAGTAACTCTGGAGCAGCCAGGTCATCAAAGGGATGATCCCTGCCCAGGGACGTGCAGCTTCTGGCTGCTCCTTCCCCATGCACAGCAGGGTTAGAGCCAGGAGAGTGCTGCTCCTGCCCCAGGGGTGTCCACACAGCCTCCACCATGGAGCTGCTATTGCCTATAGAGCTTTGCTTGCCCTGACATGTGCTCCAGCATCCCCTGCCTCAGCAGTGAGGTGCACAATCACAGTCACGGACCATGCTCACCTGAGTACTAGGGCAGCACCCCAAAGCAGAAACATGCTGTAAATGGAGGAGTCACTCCTTCCCATAGGAAGCACTGGGAAGGGAAAGACAGGCATTTGGGAAGGGGAGAGATTTCACTTTAAAGCCAGTGGATCTGCTTGTTTCCCCAAGGAAGAGAGCAGGACGTTTTCAGCCCTTGAAATACAAGATGTTTCTTCCAGGTTTGCACCGATACCATCAGAAACCAGCCCTGGGAACTCAGGTGGATGCTGGTTCCCTGGTGTTCATCCCAAAGCTGGCTCCTGTGGATGGAGTTGAAATGCCGTGCACGCCTTCCTGGCGCTCGCCCTGATCTTCAGAGATTGCAGTAAATCAGAATCACTGCAAATTGGCCTCTTTTTTTAGCTCTGGCTTGATGTAAAGAGGAAAACAAACAGTTTTAAAATGCAGCTAATCAAGGAGACAGAGAGGTTAATCCTGGTGGATTAATCAACTTGCAGGAGGACAGGAAGGAGGTGCGGACAGGGAGGAGCAGAGGAGCAGCCAAGCCTGCCTTCTACCAAGGGTGACAGCAACTTTCAGGGACAGTTTGGGTACTGTGGTAATGCTCTTTCTTCTACCCAGCTCCATCAAGCATGGGGACCACAGAGGTGAATCCTGGGCTCAGGTACACCTTTCCTGAGAAGACACTGAGTCCTCAATGTGCTTGCTATCATGCCAAGGGGAGAGCAGTGAGCAGTGCTGACTTCACCACCCTCACCTACTGTCCATCATCTCCCTTCAGCCAGCAAGAGGTGTCCCTGGCTGGTGTTAACCCCCTGCAGAACTCAAGGGGTGACTGGGAAAGGGTCTTTGAACACAGCAGAGCTTCCACCACATCATGCAAGAAGCATCCCCCCTGACAGCTGGCCTGACCACCCTGCAGCATCCAGCTCCTGCAGCCACATCCAAGCATCTTCCTGCCCAGTAATCCAAGACATCAGCATCTGCCTCCCGGCACAGCCAGGCATTCTTCATGGGGGAAAGCTTCTTTATAGGCAGCTAATTGGGCTTAGACATAAGAAGGGCTTGAACATCATCTGTGACAGCGAGAGCAAGGAGGTTTAAAGAAGGTTATTAATGGTGTACACTGCTGTATACAACAGCATAATCACCAAAAAAATATGAGATCCATTAAGTATCATTATCAAGGCCTGGAGCTAATCATTTAAGCTTAATGAAACTAATACATTTCTCCAGCACCAGCAGTAGTGCTCATTCCTTGGAGATAAGTGGCAGCTGGGAAGGATTGAGCCACGGTGTCTCAGTAGCATTGCTGCTGACCCTTCCCTTTCTCTTTTCCTTTTCCCCTTTCCCTTTCTTCATTCCTCCCTCTTGTACTGCAAACCTTCTAGATCATACTGTAAAGATGATTCTGACCATGGCACCAGTGCCAGTGCTGGCTCTGGGATCCACATTCCCAAGAGCTGGGCCCCCTTCCATGTACTTTCAGAAGCAATTCACTCATTTCAGCAGGAAACCTTTTGCTTTAGCAGCTCAAAGACATGGCCAATGGTGTCATACATGGGGCCTCAGCAGTCCTTGGCACTCTTCTGTGCCACCAATCCCCCTTGCTTCCCTCTACACCCCCTCTCCCCTGTTTTGAGCATCCCTTTGGAGACAGAAGGAGAAATGCCTCCGAGCCAAGGCAGTCGTGATGATCTCACTGCTAGTTATGCAGAGAAGTCATTTAGCTGTGGCTGTGCGTGATGGAGCAATGTGACAGGAGCCAAACCCACAGCCACTTTGTGCATCACAAATGAAAGAGGGGAAAAAACCATCCCAAAGTGAGCAAACCCCAGCGCTGTGACCTGTGCCTGCCCCTCTGTGAACCACTGTGCTGTGCTACCCCCAAACGCGCTGCAATTAGGGACAGGCAGCTGAGACTGGGAAACAATTAAGAATCCCATTAACTCCACTTCCCCCTTGCCTTTGTCTGGGTCTGGTTTCTGCCCTGGGCCCAGCAGTGGGGTCATCACTGCAGCAGGACTCACTGTCACTTTAAAGAGGAGCCTGGGATTAGCGTTGGCCTTATTAAAACACTCACTCACACCTCATTCTGCCTTCACACTGGAGATGATTTATCTTGATTTATTCTAATTAGTTGCAGTTTTTTTTGTTTTAATGAGCTCTTCTGCAGGCTTTTTGTGCCTCATCACCACCCTCCTCAGCTGCTAGAATACCTTTCAAGGAGGTCTTTTAATAAGGAGAGGTTTCCAAGGCCACCTCAGATAGGAAGCTTTTTGTTGTAATAAGAAAGAAGAGAATTAAGACAAGATTTGCCTCTCCTCCAGGGTGGGTTTGCTGTGAAGCATCTGGCTGGCAATAGGAGGCTGCACTTCAGCACATCACCCAAATGGCAAGACAGCCCTTAATTACCAGCAGTGTTTGCAACCGGGTTTAAAGCTTGACAAAAGGAAACAAAGAGGAGAAAAGTCTCTTCCCCCCTCCCCTGGCTACTGCACGTTATTTGAGGGAGGAATTCCTGGCTGTGAGATGTTGCAGTGCCCTGAGGCAGCAGCAGCTCCAGAAGGGATTTATGATGCTTAACACCAGGGTCACACACACAGCCCACCAGGAGGGTCCGTGCTGTTGGTGGGGGGGCACCAGGCTTGAGCCCCAAAGCACCCCCAAGGTGGGTACAGGTAGAAGCATCCAAGGCATGATGCCCTAACACCCCATTGGCACTGCTTCATCCACGGAAGTCTCTCCTCTAGGACGGGCAAAGCTTCAGGAGCTCCTGGGTCTGCTCCCAGGGGTGGCTGTGCTGGTTCATGGCCAGGAGCTCCTGCAGAAGGTCAGGCAGGGTGTGTTATTTCTATAGCACTGGATTCTTTAGTTAGAGGAAAGGAGAGTTTCTGCTTCTCTGACCCCCGCAGCCATCATGCAGCAAAGTCTTCTCTTTGGGGACCTCCAAAAATAAAGCAGATGATGCTTTGCAAGTAGAGCAACAAAGCCAAGCCTCCAAACAGGAGAGAAACTCCTAAAGAGAAACATGAAAAACCCCAAATGACCTCGACTTTAGCAGAGAAACAGCTGGATGGTTACGGGATGCTCTCTGGGGGAAAAGGGACCGGCTTGCACCAAAAGGGCCTGGGTTCATGTGAGAAACTGTGGGAAACCCTCAGGGACCAAGGGAAGGAAAACCACCCTCAAGTGTTGTATTAACCCCCCTGTACAAACCCATAGAGGATCTGCAGCAATAAGAACCAGCTGCCAAGCCTGGAGGGTGTGAGGGGAGAACTGTGGCACAGGGGGACCAGGGAAGAGGATGCTGGAGGAGAACAGGCTGAGCTCTTGCTCAGAGCTGGGCAGAGAGAAAGCAAATCCATCCCCATCAGGCAAGAAAAGGGTCTGTGGCCACCTGAGGACCCTGCAGCATCATCCATCAGCCTGCTGGGAGTGTGTGAGAGGCATCAAGTGCATCCCTGCAGGGAGAGTCAGTAAGCATGTCCTGACTGTGGGCACACACACGGATTGAGGAGTGATGCTTACCCAGAGCAGAGCTGGGCACAGCTCTGGGAGCTGCTGTGCCAGCTCTTGGCCATGAGCCGGCTCCTTCCATTGGAGATGGGGACCCTTCCTAAGGCCAACCCGGCTCTTCCAGGAGAAGAACACAGGCCTCTGGAGATGTGTGATGTGTCTGGACAGCTCTGGAGCTTCCCGTGGATTCTTTACCCTGCTCTGTGAGCTGCAGCCGGAATAAATCAATTCAGCTTTAGCTTCCATTTTAGGAAAATCAGTCCTGTGGGACAGGCTGGGAGCCTGCGAGGAGCCACGCGGGGATAAACCAGCACTCAAACAGCCCCACAGAGCATCCCTTTGCTGAGGGCCAGAGGTGGATGCAGCGGTACCCGGCAGCTCTCCCAGAGCTTGGGTGACCTTATCCTTATCTCCTTGTGTCCTTCAACCCCTCTGCAGCCAGCAGCTGGCTCTGGATGGTTTCCCATGACGCAGCCCCCTTATCTCCTGGTGCCTCATTCCCTGTTGGGAGCCCTCCCTGTCAGCACATCCCAGCGCAGGGATCACCAGTGCAGAGCAGTTGGAAACATCTTTCCCAAAGAAAAAGGCCACATGAACCAACCATGTTTCCCTCCAGCTGCCAGGAAACCTTTGCTGGAGCTTAGAGCTGTGCTTCCAAGCACATGGTGTTGAGGTACATCAGCTCCAGCCCCAGCATCTCTCCCCAGAGCAGGCACACTCCTCATGCTCCTTGCCCTGGCTGCTGCCTGGGCAGCAAGGCACATGCTGTGGTGATAAAGAGCCAGCATTAGGACTGCTTAATGACACCAGCCCCTATCCCATGGGGTTGTGTGCTTGCTTTCTCCTTAGAAAGAAAAGGCTAAACTCTTTCAAACACCTTCTCCTCTCCGGTCATCAGCCTTGCTCCCAGAGCAAGCTTTGAAAGGTCTGATTAGGATGGCTCCTCTCTTCCTCCTTTAGCAGTAAAAATCATTTGGCTTTGAATGATGTGGATATTGATCAGCCTAATGCTGCTTCAGAAGGAGAATTAAGGGAGCACTGACCTCCTGGAATGGTTTGGATGGGGCCAGTGTAAAGGTGCTGCTGGAGCTGGGGCGCTCTGTGCAAGGCCAATTGCTGATAAGCACAATCCTGCCCCTTCAACATGTGAGAGGGGTCCCAAAATGCCCAGTCCTGGGGGTCTCAGTCCCTCCTGAGCCCCCTCAGCCAGCCCAGGAAGCCTGCAGGAAGCTTGCTTCCCCCATCCAGAGGAGCTCGACCACAGCCACATCCCACACAGCATCTCCCTGTTAGAGCCCATATTAAGCCATAAACACAATGGGTTATGACACCACCCAATGCACTGTAATTGCTCTAAAGCCATGAAATGGGATGTGATTGGTGCAGTGGCCATTACAGGGTTATGTTACAGGGTCTAATGGCCCCAAGCCATGATCTCACACACAGGCTGAGGAGGAGCAAACAGCTCCCACTCCCCACTGACCCCAGCTCTGCAGCACCCTGGCACCCCAGAAGCACACGGCTCCCACCCCATTCCCTGCAGACCCAGGGGAGATGCTGGTGCAGCCAAGCTCCACTGTTTCCCAACTTGTTTTTCCTTCTGCAGGAACACCGGTAGGGATTATTTATGTTAAAGCCTCCTTCACTTCAATAATCAGCTCATGCTTAAAGGAAGAGAAAACAGATATCCACTTACAGTTATATGATACTGCAGACAATGCACAGGTCCACGCACACCGCCTGTGTAAGAGGTCCTCCGTGCTAACTGCCAAGGCCAACCTCAGCCATTAAGAAATTATTGCTAATACATCTTACAGCAGCCTTTATAAGATGCTGTTAAAGAAGTCAGCAGACCCAAATAAACCAGAAAGTGATGAAAACACAGCAACCTGCCCCAGACTGCAGGATCAGCAGGAGAGGAAGCAGAGAGCCACCACCTGCCTGGGACCTCCCCATATACCCTGTGATGGGAGAGGGGCTCAGCTGCAGCCAGTTTCCCCCCCAGCCCCTGCAGCTGGTCCCCTGAGCCCACAGTGGGCATCGTCAGCATCCCACAGCTGGGATCCCAGGGATGCTGTGGGGCTGCATCCATGCACTCGCTCCATGAAGACACACGTGCTTCCCATAGGATCCTTCCCATGAAAAGTGCATTGAGGGGATGGGGGCAAAACTGGGGCTGGGAATTTTGCCAACAACGAAATCATCCTTTGCAGAGGAAGAGGAGGGACAGTTTGTGCAGGAGCGGAGTCACCCGTGGGGCACACTGGTGCTAAGTGACATGAGGACAGGGCTGTGACTCATGGCTCTTGAGCTTCCCATCCCTGTGTGGGGATTACATTTCATGGATTATACTTTAGTCATAATCTCACTGTGCCCATAGCCCGGCTGAGGTCAGGGCTGCCTCCCACTGACGTGCACCGGGTGTTAAATACACACACACCTCAGTACAAACACTATTAACCATCAAAACCAGGCTGAGAGCCCCCATGCTTCCCTGTGGGACCCGCTGTGAGGTACCACCTTGGCCCTGTAACAGGGCTTACACCACGTGATGGGCTGTTGTTGGTAACCGCATCCCGAAGGAGCCAGGCCCGGGCATGTGAGGCTGTATTTTTAACTCCCAACTCCTGGTGACATGGAAAACCGAGCCCAGGTGCCACAGGGATTGATGGAAAAACTCCTGCTGCCCATTGGCACCTCTGCTTTGCCAACCCTGTGCACTGCAGCACGTTGGCACTTCTTACCTGGTGCTTTGCCCTGAGAATGGTTTTAAGGTTGTGTCCAGAGCCCCATGGAAACCATTTGCCAGTACCACGAGCTGGGAAGTGCTTCCTCATGGAGCTGGATGGAAATGGGGATGGTGCAAACCCAACTTTCCAAGCTCAGAGGTTTGAGCATCCCCAGGCAGGAAGAACATTTACAGCCTCTCAAGAGGGTAAGGAAAGGATGAGCCCATGATCCTCACTGCACCTCCCTGGCACGGTGTTAGCCAGGATTTGGCATTCCCAGGCTGCAGAACAGCCAACGCTTCAGCTGCCCATCAGTGCAAACATCCCCACACATCTCTCTCCTCCTTCCCCCCATGGACAGCACCAGTGCCAGGCTAGGAGGTGACACATGGTGACATCCCCCCTTGTCCCACTTAGGCTCAGCTGAGACACACGGAGGCTAAGAACATCAACTGGGTTTTATTCCTCAGGTCTGACAAGTAAAAGCACAATTCCTCTTTGGAAAAAACAAACAAAAAATAAAATAAAGAGCAAAAAAACCTGACCAAAACACGGAAAACCCCAAACCAACGTTCGGAACGCGCAGACGGACGGCGCTCCTCGGGACAGAGGCCGGGCCATCAAGCTCCGCTGCCGGATGCGCATCCTTTGCAGAGATATAGTTTATAAAAACAAACCCCAAAACCTACAGGGGAGGGAAGGACACAGGACTGTGGGAATCCACATCAATTCTAGAGAAACAAAAAGGGCCCTTTTTATGCTACTGTCATAAATATCCCATCCGGGCGACTTGGAGCAAACCCCAACCATGAGGAGGAATCCGTTCTGCTCGGCCCCATGGGCACAACGCCTCTACCGGCTCCTCAGACCACTGCAAGCCCTCGGGGACGCTGGCCTGGCACCCTTTGTGCGCCCTGGCTCTCAGCTGGTCCCCCCCGGGGTGGCGGGGGCTGCTGCCATCACCCTTGAGCCAGAGGCAGTCCAGACGCCGCGCCGCAGGGGACCAGGGAGCGGGGGTCAGGGATGGGGGGGAAAGGGGAGAGGAGGGATGCAGGGATGCGGGAGGCTGCTCAGGCGCATGTGGCCTCCTGGCTCTCGACGGGGATCTCGCTGCCGCAGCCGCCCTCGCCGTGCTGCTGGTAGGGGGGGATCTGGGGAGCCTCGATGATCAGCAGCCCCTCCGGAGACAAGGAGGCGAAGACCGTGATGGGGTCCACCTCGTAGGGCAGCCTGCGGGACGGGAGGAAGGATGGGATGGGTTAGGAGCTGGGGCTCGCAGCGTGCCTCATCCCTGGGTACCACCGGTGCCCACCCAGCAGCCCCGGCAAAGCCGGTGTCCTTATTGGAGTGCCTGGGAATGTGCCGGGGACATTCAAAGCGGCTCCCGGCCCCTGCGGGCTCTGTTTAATCTCCCCAGCACATGTGTTGGATGCGGTGTCACCGCCCAGGAGCAGATCCTGCGCTGCCGCAGCGTCAGGCACAAGCCTTGCCCGTAAAAGGAGCCTCCGCGGCTGCCGAGCGCGAGCAGGAGGGAGCTGGTGCTCGCCCCAGCCTTCCCATGGGATGCACAGGGCTCCTCTGGGGTGGAAAAGCAAAGCTCGGGCTGAGGAAACCCTTGGTGTTCCCAGGGCTTGGCTGCTTCTCCCTTTTAGCCCTGCAAGCGCAATGGCTGTGGGTCGGACCCCCCTGCACGGGTGAAGCCTCCGGACTTGCCTTTCCTCCCTGCCCTTTGCTGCTGTTGTTGCCAAAATGAGCCATCTTGGTGAGTCAACACGATAGCAATCTAACTGACATCATTCAGGTAGATGGAATATAGATACCCTCACACATAGGGATGGATTTTGGGGCAGATGATGGTGTCAGCCCATCATGCCCTGCCGAGCCCTGGGGGATGTGCTGGCACCAGGAGTACCCCCTCAAGCTTCCTGTGCCCTGACTGGCTCTAAACACAGCCCTGGGCCTTGAGGAGACTGGCAAAGCACCCAGAAAGAGCTCTCCTCCTCTTTTACCTCCCTTGGGGAATCACTATGAGGCCTGAACCAGCCCAGCACGAGCTGCAGCAGGGCAGGTTCTGGGGTGAAAAGAGGCACAGGAGTCCCCCTGCCTGCATGAGCCAGGGCACTGGGAACTGGCACAGCTCAGCCTGCAGGGACAGGGTCATTTGGGTGCTGGTCAAAAGGACGTGGCAGCCTCCGCTGCATCCCAGCCCCTTTGGCAGGAGGGGACTGCCTGGTACTCACTGGATTTTCTTGGTGAAGTTCTTGGAGACGATCCCTCCTTCCACCTGCTGCTCCTCGTGCTTGCCTGTGGGGAAGGGAACCCCTCGTCACCACCGCACCCCAACAACAGAACCCAACAGCAGAGCTCCCAGAGGAGTCGTTTCCCTTCCCCTCTGCAAACCCTTCCCTCTGGAAGCTTCTCCTATGTGGGGCAGGAGAAGCCGGACACTGCACACCCAGATTTCCAGTGGGAGCTTGGGGTCTCACAGCCTGCCAAGAGCTGAACCTTAAGGAAAAGCCCCCCAGTGCAGTAAATCCTTTGGAGGTGGCAGCATCCCCCCTTGTCCTGCTCCCCAGGCTAAGCTCCCCTGCACTGTCAGAATGGGGCTCCCTGGGCCTGGAGCATCAATGAAGTTAAACCCAGGCTGCCTGGATCGCCCTGTCCAGTGGGTTGTCCCCGTGTGATGCCAGGAGCCACACTGCCCTCCCTGAGGACCCAGCCTGGGGTGATGCAGGATGTAGGTGCTGGGCTGCAGGGATGCTCCTGGCACATCCCCACTTGTAACTGCATTGTTAGGGACATGCCTCTGGCCGGCTCATCCCCAGGCTGGGCTCTTCCTGCTGTCCCCCACTTCCCAGCCCTGGAGCTGCCTCTCCCTTGGCCCCTTTAAAGGGTATCTCCCTCCGCACCGGCCTCACCCCAGCTATAATTAACCAAGCCAAGCTGGGGCCCCTCTTGGCAGCTGCTGCTCGCCCTGGTGCCTCCCTGCACACTCACCCCACAGGAGCCTCGTCCTTCTCATTTCTACAACCAAACCAGCTCGGTTTGTGAGCCAGGTCCCCCCAATGCACCCCCAAACTGCCCTCAGGGCTGTCCCGAGCCCCGGCCCCGCTCCCGGCTTGAAGCAGATGTGATTTCTGTGCATTGTGGTGATGCCTTGAGCCAGGACCTGCCCCGAGCTCCTCAGCGGCCCCGCTCTCACCTGACACCTCGACGTAACCATCCTTGGTTTTGACCGTGAGCTCCTCGGGTTTGAAGCTGTGCACATTCACGCACACCTTCCACGGCTCGCGGGGAAAGGGCGCGGGGCTGCGGCTCTCGGGGTACCCCCCGAAGTGGGCGCCGTAGCTGGGGGCCATGGTGGAGGCTCGGGCCATGCCCGAGCGCAGGGGGCCCGGCCAGGTCGTGGTGAGCCGGGGCCGAGCCCAGTCGGGCCAGTCCGCGGTGAGGTCCCCGGGGAAGGGCGACATCCCGAAGTCATCGTCCAGCAGGCGCGAGGTCAGGCCGGGCTCCCGGAACGGGTCGCGGACGCTGCGCCGGCCGGGATAATGGCAGGAGAAGGGCATCTGGCTGTCGGCCATGGCTGCCGTCAGGGGGTCCGGACGGGTCCCCCGGGCTCTCCCACGGAGCCTCAGTCCCTGCGCGGCTGCTCCTGGCTGCGAACTTCCCTGGGGAGCTCTTCCCGGAGGAGAAGCATCCACCCCGGGCGGGATGCGGGTGCTGCGGGACCGGTCCCTGCTTCCCTGGCACCAGGTGAAGGACGAGGGCACGAATCAGTTCAGGGCTGAATCACTGCGAGCCGGAGAGCGCAGGAAGGACGGAGAGAGCTCTGCGGCCGCCAGAGAACGCTTCCTGTCTGGCCGTGATCCCAGGCTCCGGGAGGGGAGAAGCAAAACTTGGCGGCAGAGGGAAATAAAACACCCCAAAAGCCCCGAGTATCCCAGGGTCCAAGAGCGCGCCCCTCCTCTCACTGCTCAGCTCTTTATGGGTGACTTTCCCTTCTGCTCCTGGGCGAGAGCTGCAATAAATGCCTGAGCTCGGAGCCGAGAAACTTCTCCAACCTTCCAGCCACCGGGCGAGCCCTATTTATACGGGTTTGGGAGGAGGGGGGGGGTGTTTTGCAATCCCTGCCCTGTCAGCCGGGTATTTTGGAGAGGATGAAACAGCCGCGGAGAATCCGGGCTGCGGCAGCTGACCCCTGCCGCCGGCATCAGCATCGCGGTGCCCCGGCCCCCGCTGCCCCCTGCGCCCAGCCCAGGCACCCAAAATAGCCCCGAGCTCAGCGCCGGCTGCCTCCAGCCCAGGGTCACCGGTTAAAAATACCCGCGGTGGGGCCGGGCCCCGCACTGTAAATCACGAGTCCCCGCGCCAGCACGGAGCCACTGTACTGGGAAATGGGTCACTGGGGGCACCTCCAGTGTGGTGCTGGGAGGGTGGGGGCTTGGGGACACTGGGGCAGGGGAAGGACTCCTCTGTGGCCCCGAGCATGAGTCACTGAATCACAGCCCGGGCTGGGGTGGAAAGGTCCCTGAGGTCATCCAGCCCCTGCCACGGGCAGGGACCCCTTCAACTGGAGCAGCTGCTCCAACCTGGCCTTGAACACTGCCAGGGATGGGGCAGCCACAGCTTCTCTGGGCACCCTGTGCCAGCGCCTCAGCACCCTCACAGGGAACAGCTTCTGCCTAAGAGCTCATCTCAGTCTCCCCTGTTTCAGTCTGAACCCATCACCCCTTGTCCTATCGCTCCAGTCCCTGATGGAGAGCCCCTCTCTGCATCTCAGCAGCCCAGCACTGCCTGGGATGCAGGAGGAAAGCCGCGGGATGTCCCTCTCCAGATGTCCAGAGCCGCATCCCCCTGATGCAGACGGACCCCAGTGGGGCAGGGGCCTTGCTCAGCACCGGCCTCCCCTCACCTTCCTCCTCCTCCTCCTCGCCCCGCGGCGGGCGCAGGGCGAGGCGTTAATCACAGCCGCGGCGCTAATTACAGGGCAGCGGCAGCGGGAGCGGGCAGCGCCGTGGGAAGAGCCTCGGAGCTCCCGTCGGGAGCCGCGGCCCCGGCCCTGCACACAGCGGCCATACCTAGTGCCGACGAGGGCTTCCCGTGGGGGTGATCCCGGCACGGCTTTGGTGTGCGATGGGATGCGGCAGAGGATGGGGTGTGATCAATGAAGGTGATGCTGGGGTACGGGACCACTTCCTCGTGCCGCATCCTCCCTCCTGGCTCTGCCTCATGCTCCTTCTCTCCAGCATCTGCAATTTCTCTAATGGACTTGATGGAACTAATTACAGCAGGAAGCTTTAAAGCAGCCCAGGCCGCGCTGCAATTCAGCTGATGGTCACTCCAGCAGCATTAATCACACTGCTCCGACGCCACACTGCAGGGGGAGGGAGCTGCCTCTCCCTGGTGCGGGGCAGGGATGCTCCCATGGGATCAGCTCCTTTGTCCCCACCATGTACAGGGGTCTCCCTGGGGTCTAAGGGGGTGCCTGGGAAGGTTCCGGCTGCTGGCTGAGCACCCGTGGGTGCAAGGAGGCAGCTCCCAGTGGAGGGGCAGAGCATCCCCCTCCATCCCCTTTGTCCTGCCTGGCCCTGCAGCCCAGCTCCTCTCAGCTTGGCTGGGGAGCAGGATCACCCCAGTTCTCCACCCGCTGGAACGGGACGAGCCCCGGGGTGGTTTGGGGCAGCTCCAGGATCCTGCCATTTCCAGGAGCCTCCCAGCATCTCCAGCCCCACATTTCCCTGCACAGCTGCAGGCCACGCTCCCTCCCCGGCCAGGAATCCTCCCTGGCACCTTGTTTATCCCAATTAGTCACATGTCCCCTCCCGCCGGCTCTCACCCTCCCTGGGCCATCCCAATTTAGCTCCTGTTGTCACAGGAGCCTCCAGCCGGGCCCCACCGCATCAGCTCTGGGCAGCACGAAGCAAGCTCCCCCCCATCCCTCCTCCTCCCAGGGACCCAGGGACGCTGCCCCCCTGTGCCCAGGCCCTTCCTGGATGCCCTGTTGGGAACAGCGAAGGGACCACAGCGCCTGCAAAGGGCAGGGGGAGCTGCCACAAACACCAACCCACAACTGCTCCTGCTTCACCCAGTGCCTGAGGAGCCAGCCCTCGGCAGCAGGGCCCTTCCCTGCGGAGCAGCTGAAATAACCCAGAATATCCCACCACGGATCCAACAGGAACATGACCACCGGGGCTGCGATGAGAAGGAAACACTGTCTGAGCCTTTATTGGAACCCTTCTTCTAACCAGGCTAACAACAGGAATACCCCAGGAAGACTAAGGAATACAGTCTTGGATGGAGAGCAAAGGGGATGTCACAATGAGGTCACAGCAGCAGATGGGAATGGAGCAGCGGGTGAGGACACACGGACACCGGTTCCCTCGCGGCTTTTCTCACCTGTTTGTTCCAAATCCTCTCATTCCTGGGTTTGGAGGCAGAGCTGCCCCAGGCTGGGGAGGTTCTGGGTGTTGTTCTCTGGGCAAGAGCCCAAAAGTCAGGATGCTTGACCATGGATCCGTTGCCACAACAGTGGGTGCAGCAGGGCTCCGGAGCCCCTCCCGATCATGTGCAAACTTCCAGGTAGCAGCAAAAGTCATGAGAGTTCTCTGGTAAGGAGGTAACAAAACCCCAGTGGGCACTGAAGGGCAAAGGCATCAGAATCTGCCCCTTTCTCAAACAAACATCCCGATAGCCCCAAGGATGGGTGCCCTGCAGGTGGAAGGGGCAAGGCAGGACATGGCACGAGGATGAGGGCCTCGGGATGGAGCAGGAGGACATCCTTGCTGCCTGGCAAATCACTTCAGCCCTATCCCTTTTGTCACATCAATGAAAAGGTGACAAGTCTTTCCTTAACTACTGAACCAAGAGGGGGCTGTGGTGGGAGGTCAAAGATCTCAAGGGATCTCTGCATGCCACAGAGGAGGAAAAGCAGGATTGTTCCTCCACCACTACAGGCCTGTCACCTCCGAATGCCCAGCACCATCCCGGGGGCTGTGATTGGTCAACAGGAGCTGGTCCAAGAAGATGGAGATCTTCCCCTGCTTCATTCATCTTCATCTAAATGAGATTCCTCTGAATCACTGGTGGTTGAGCTCCCGCTGACCCTGATTTGTCTCCATGCTGGTGACAGCCTCACTTACCGGTAACCCCCTCTCTGATACCTGTCTGTAAGGATATGGCAACACCTCGGAAGCTCCCTGCCTTCCTGGACCCAATGGCAAGACCCAAATAGCTTTTGTAAAGGAATGCTCAATAAATAGAAGAAATAAATATTAAATAGAGGCCAAGTCCTCTCAGCCTGCTCAATGTATGTACAATGCATAGCAAAATAACAGTGATTGGCTGCTGCACACAAGTTTGGTACAAATTCAGTCCTCCAAAGCAACAGAGACACTGAGAAAAGCTGCAGTCAGCACAAAGCAAAGGTCAACGGGGTGCTGGGACTCATGAAGGAAGGAAAGAAGCAAAGGTCAATGGGGTGCTGGGACTCGTGAAGGAAGGAAAGAACACAGCAGTGCTCTGGATCATCCCTTATCTTTGCTGTCCAGCAAACCTGCAGAGATGGTGCTGGGTTGTCTGAGCCTGGCCCCAGTGCAGGGGTTGGGAGAGGTGGGATGAGCCTTGCTCAGTGTGATAACCCCAAGGTAGTCCCAGGAGCAGGGGGACCCAACAGCACAACTCTGGGGTCAGGGTGACATTTGGGATGGGTGCTGTGGTGTGCTCTGCAGGGGAAAGGCAAGTGGGGTGCTTAGGGGATGGAAACAAAATCATGGGTGGGGAAGAGCCTGTGATTGAGGAAAGCAAAACCCCCTGAGACGGGGCCTCCAAAAGCCAGCTGAGATGTTCTCCTCGAGCTGCAGCCAGCCCTGGGCATCCCCCATGGGGCTAACAGCAGGCGAGCAGCGATTCACCAACACCCACTGAGCTGCCTTCACAGCAGCTGAGTGCTGCAGAGAGCACCAGCAGCACGCTGAGGTGCTGGATGTGGAGCAGAAGTCCATGAAAGCAATGAATGAGCAAAACGACATTAAAAACTAAGCAAGTGCTGGCAAAAGGCACAGACAGAAAAGCTCATGGGCTTCAGGCAAAGCAACAGGAAACCCAGCTTCCACGGACAGGGGGGTGGTGATGTTCCATTGTACTACACATCTGAAGTAAGTTAAAAGGTAAATGCCACCACTGAGGGATCTTGTGTACACCTGCACATATACCTGCACATCCACGTGCACGCACAGGCTCGGCTGGGTCCTGTCACCAGAGCCGGGATTTTGCAAGCACCTTCAGCCTGGCTCACTCACTTGCAGCCTCATTCCTTTAGTTTTTCCATGGGTGGATAAACAGGGCAGGGGAGTCCTGGCGGTGGCATCCTCCCAGGGGGAGCAGCGGGGCCTCTGCAGAGCCACTCGGTTTCGGGCTGTGCGGAGCCAAGGCAAACAGCAGCAGCAGCCAGCTGGCACCCAGCCGGGTGAGCACGGACCGGGCTGAGCAGGGATGGGCTGAGACTTCCTCTTGCAGCACCGCAGACACCCCAGTGTGTGGCCAGCCGGTGAGCAGACCCTCGCCGTCACCTCCGTGCGGTCCCAGACCCATTTCTATGGACACATCCATCACAAATCTACTGAGAAACCCTGGATTTTACCAGGAGAACGGACCAACAGCTCTGCCCGGTGTCCTGCTGCCTCTTCACCCTGCTCCAGAGAGCGCAGCCAAAGGGATGTGTTGGCAGCAGCAGTGACCGTCACTCCTCACCGAGAGGGGCCAGGGCTGTAAACGTTTACATGAGACCAGCGGCATGGATACATTCAAACAAACAAACAGATCCCAAAATAACGTACTGCTTCAAAACAAACAGAAATAAATAAATACTGGTACCAGGGAGCACCTGCATCCATCCTGACATACAGTTAAACATAGAATCACAAGAATAAATAAATAAATAAATAAATAAAGAGGTTTACTCCAACATGAGGAAACCCCAGGAATGTTTATCTGCCATGGACCACTCAAACAGAGGCAGCCCTTAAAGCATGGATCAGCTGGATGGGAGCGAGAGCTGCTGTCAGCCCCACACAACCCTTGGAGTCATCTGTCCCATGGGCAGTGGGTGCTGCTGGCCCTGATGTGGTGCTTTGATCATCTGTCCCCACTCAGTTGTGTTTGGTATTTACACCAGTGGCACAAAGCTCCTCTTCTCTTCTGTCCTAGTTTTTGACCTCCTGGCTTCTTGCTTCCTTCCATATGCATTAGGAGGGATGAGGATACTCTTGGAACACTGATGCATCCAGGATTTGAGCTCCCATCGCTGCCTTCGGATCTCCCCCAGGAGCAGAAGGACAGGGTGCTCAGTGTCACACTGGGAGAGACTCTTTGGGGAAGAAGGATGAGGTTTCAGCCCTTTATGAGGAGGGAGTCTGCTGCAGAAGATGGCCAAGGGGCTGCTTGTGGCACCCAACTGCAAGAACACCCCATCTCTGATCCCTCAGCCAAAGCCCTGGAGCAATTGCTCAGCCTCACCAGCAAAGTTTGTCTCTCTGTGTCCTACAATGTGACCTCCCAGCAGGACAGGTCCCCAGCAAGCCACTGAGCAGTGCCCAGCACTGCCTCAGCCACCGTCATCCTCCAATTACTGCATTACTGAGGATGAGGGACTGGGAAAAGGGGAAGGGTTTGGGATTTGAAGACAGAGGACAAGGGGGACCCTTGTGTTTCATACCTCTCAGGTGGGAATACACCCCACCCTGTTGTCCTTTCCAACAGATAACAGGTTTATGTGCTTGCTAAGGTGACCATCCAGCTCTATCAGAACACCACATGGTGCTTGGCCTTCCTCCACTTGCAGCTTTGCCCCTCTGCCTGCTGGGGGGACTGTGGTAACTGTAGCTGGGGGGGATGTTGCATTTCTTTGTGCCCCCTCTCCTTCTCCCCTTAGCCCTTTGCTGTGACACTTGAGTGACACACCTCCTTGACTCATGGAGCCCAAACTTGTTAATGATCACGCACGATGGAAGGGGAGGGCATGGAAAAAGGGAGGGAGGGATGCCTTAAGCCCAAATTAACATCTCTAAGCACCCAGGTGTTGTAAGAGAAACCCTCCTGAGCACCAGCTCAGCCTGTGCTGGGAGAAGCCTTTGTTGCCCTGCAAAACACAGGAATTGCGCAGGAGCTGGGCTGGCAGGGAGACAAAACCCCAGGGCCCAGGGCTGCCCAAGCAGGCAGGGCCCTCCTCCTGCTGCCTGCAGCTCCTTGGAATTCCAGGCAATTAGAGGGCAGCCTTTTGTGTCCCCCCACCCCCCGGCTCTGCTCCCTCCTCCCAGCAACAAACTGGGGCCAGTGCATCTTCTAGGCCTGCCTCAGTGGACCCTGAGGAGACACAAGTCCTGAATCTTCCTGGCACTGCTTAAAATTGCTGCCTGTTATAAGGAAGGGGAATGGGGTTCCCTGTGTGCTCTCACTGCACCCCACAGCAGCCTATCTGCAGACCTTGCAGTCCCACAGGCACTGCCCTCCCTTTAGAAAAACCTCATCCCAAACTGCAAGAGGATTTCTCTGAGAAGGGAATCCCATGGCCCTGACCCTCAGAGCACAGCCTGACACCAGCATTCCTCTCTCTTGCATCCCATTGGCCCCATGTCTGCTTCAGACCTCAGCAGTTCACAAGCAAGTCACAGTGGTGGGGTGGTGGATGAAACAGGCCTGCAAAAGATGGTGCATATCTGGTAGAAAACAGCAGGAGGAAGAGAAGGAACAGCCTTTTTTTCCCCTAAGGAATTATGCCAGGAGGGTTTCTAGCCTTCTACTTATAGCAGGGACTGGCTGACCAGCAATAAATATGTATTTTCTCATGGAAGAGGCCTGCTGCAGAATGGGCACAAACTCTGGAGGAGAGACCCATGGGACCTGATACTTGCCTTGGTGGGGACAAATCGCTCCCACCCATCACCAAAGCTTCCCAGCAAATCCATCCCTATCTGGGCTTCTCCCTCCAGCAGAAAATCATTCACTGGTTCCTGGTTTGGCAGAAGAGCAAGAGGCTGAATTCTTTCCTTTGGACCAGATGGTAGCGCATTGGAGAGTGGCAGCGATGGGGAGGATGGAGCAGGTCTGTTGTGACAGACCCTCTGTAAAGCACCAACCCTTCTTCCAGCCCTGTCCTGGGGAGTTGGGACTGATCCACTCCATGAGGTGGTGAAGGGGCTGCACTGGGCGCATGACGGCTCTTACTCCAACCTGGGGAAGGGGGACCCGGCGCTGCCACCACATCAGTATCGGGATGATCGCTATCGATGGCCAGGTAGGTGGGAAGGAAGCGGAGAATGCCAGGAATTCGGAGGTGAGGCCAGCACCGGGAGCCGTCCGCGGCACTCCCTACCGACGCAGGCTGTCAGAGCTGCCTCCTGAGTCATAGCTCCTGCTCCTGCTGCGGCTGCTCCTGGGGCCCGAGCTCCGGCTGCGGCTCCTGCGCTCGGTGCCGCTGCTGCTCCAGCTTCGGCTCCGGCTCGTCCGATAGCTGGAGTAGCTCCGGCTCTGACTCGGGGAGCGGCTAAAGCTGCTGTACGAGGAGGAGTAGCTGCTGGCGCTGCTGGAGGAGGAGGGGCTGGGCCGGTAGTAGGGGATGGGGCGTTTGCGGGCGCTGTGGGGACAGAGAGGTGCAGGTTACCAGCAGCACAAGGATGGATTTACTGCTGAAGACTCTAAAAAGTACTGCTTATTCTGCAAAACACTCCCCCAGAATGTGACTGAAAGCAGATCAGGTAGCTGACGGGCCTTGGGATACAAACCACACACCTCCAATGGCCCTTGGGGATGTCCCAAGCACTAAGTCTGGGGCTGGACTCTGCTTGATGTTGTCCCAGAGAGCCCTCAGCAGGAAGGCTGGACTCAGTGTTGAAACTGTATAGTGTGGAAGATCTACTACAGCAGAGGGTGAAACATAAAGCTATGGAGGGGGATGCTCATGGCATGTGATGGGGGAGCCCCTGCTCTGACTTCATCTGTTGTAAACCAGACCCTCCATCCTCCCTCTGCCTCTAGCTGGAAATCCCCAGGCTCTAGGAGGTGCAGCAGGACCTGATCAGGCTAAGGGAAACCAGTCTCCTTCTGGAGAAACCAAGCTCTGGGACCCAAAGAGAGCACACATGTCCCCAGGGAGTGCTGGCTGAGCTTGTCTCCAAGTGATGGGATCACATCCCCTTACCTCGTGATGCGCCGAGCTTCGAGGTGGCTGGGGGAGTCTCTCCTCCGCTTCCTTAGGGGTGAATAGGAGCGTCGCTGCCGGTCCCGCTCCCGGTGCGACTCCTTGTCACTGGAGCTGTACTTGTGCTCACGGTCTCTGGGGAAGGCACACATTGAAACTGTCACTACTGGGGTTTTGGGTGTGGGGGCAATGACCCATGAAGGCACAGATGAGCAGTGGACACTCAGCACTAAACCAAAGTGCTCTGGTAGAATCAGCCCTGTGCTCATTCATTCAGCCGGACAAAGAGACACTGAGCACAATGGACATGAGCAGTAATCATGTCTGGGGTTTTCAGCAGGGTGGCCCTGCACTGCCAGGCTAAGATGACTTCCACATTCCTGTGTCTGTGGATGCACTCTGTGTTTAGCTCTACTAAAACGGCTCTTGCTGGCTATACAGCAGAAGCAGGCCAGAACAACCCTGGCAGCAGGCCCCACGTGAGCAGAGGGCCCCAGTATCCCTGCAGGGCTGTGCAGCTCTGCCCTGCTCTCCAGGAGGAGTGCCAGTGTTGCTATGGTTTTCTCTTTTGTTAAATTCCCCACACACGTCAGCACAGGCCCTTCTGTGGAGTGGAGCTGACTTCATACATCCTGCTCAATGCCATCTGCAAAGCACTGTTCCAGGTCAAGGGCCTGATCCCAGCACGCAGGACGTGTTCTGTGACACCACGGCAGGGATTGTCACAGCCTGCAACAACCAGACCCTGGTAACATAACATTTAAGGGTGCAATACATTCACAGCAGCAGAGATGTTACCAGACAAACCTGCCCAAAGGCATCTCTAGGGCTGAGCTCATGAGATGTGTGTTTTCGGTTGCCTGGACTGGGTTTTCCTCTGCAAGGCTGTGTGAGTGCCAGCATGAGGGTACCTGACATCTCCCCACACAGCAGGGGCACTTCACAGGGCCTGACAACTCTTTGGCAGAGCTGTGACTCTGGAAAGCAGTGTCCTTCCCTACTGCACTAAGATCCCTCTCTGACAAGGGCTGCAGCTCTGCTGCAGGGGCTGCTGGCCAGCCTGAGCTCCTCTGGTGATGAAAGGTGTGCGCAGACCCACCTGGAGCCTAATCCTCTGCCCACCATTTACACCAGCAGGATGGAGAGGGGCAGTCCCTGGGTTCTCCTGTGTGGCATCTCCCACTTCAATGAGGCTCTGGCAAGCACCAGCAAGCAGCCATCTGTGCACTCTTGGCTGCAAATGCTCAGAGCAAGGGAACAGCCACTTCACCTGCCACATGCTCCGAGTGTGAGGACCATGATGCTCCAAAGCCAGGGATAAACCAGGTCTCTTTCCCAGCAACCTGCCTAGCTCCAAAAGTGCTTTGTGTGAAAGTCCCCTGAACTAGCACAAGGCTACAGGAAATCCATTTTTCCCATAGGAAGTGAAAGGCTCATCTCTGGGCTCTGGGGCAATAAAGGGTGAGATATTCCCACTGGACTGAGGGCCAACATAACGTGCAGCCATAATCCTTGCTCCACGTCCCCCTGCTCCCTCTCACCCCAAGTGCTGAGGACTAAAGCACCCAGTGAGGAAGCTGAGGGAGCAGTTTGGGCCTGGCAGGAGGCAGTGAGTGTGCTGGAGTCCCAGCAAGGGAAGGAGGCAGTGGGAAAGGATGAGGCAGCAGATATCACACGAGGAGACAACTGTACCTGCTACGGCTGTAGCGGGAGTAACTGGGGCTCCGACGAGGCCTGGAACTCCTGCTCCCAGGACTTTTTTTGCAGGATTTGGAGGAGTAGCTGGGGGAACGTGAAGAAGACCTGAGGATAGGCAAGAACCATTGAAGAGTTAAAAATGCTGGAGGGGGAGGTGGTCAAGACTCCTCCAAATCTGGGGTTCATGGGGCTGGGGGAAGGAGATGCCCCATATTTCAGGGTTCTAGCTCAGCTCTGTGTGGCCACTGCACCCCAAGCCATGTGGGGTGAACTAGGTACCCCCCAAACTCTTACACCTCCCCTGCAAGGAGCCTGCCAGGCTGCAAGAGTTAGACATTGCCCAGGGTCACAGAGACAGCCGTTTAGAGGCCTTACCTCTTTCCTGAAGAACGGGACCTGCTTCGGGAGTACCTGGGAGAGGCCTTGTGGTGTGAGGAGCGGGAGCGGCTGGAGCCAGGGGAAGACCTGCCCGTGCTGGTGTAGGACTCGCTGCGGGAGCATGGCCTCAGTGAGCAGCTGGGGCTTGGGGACGGGGGGAAATCTCGCTTCTTCTCCTCTGAACAGCTGAGACATAAGGACAGGCACCCTCTGTGGACATATATTTGGACAGTCGTTGAAGCTGGGGCTGAGCTGGGGCTGGTCCCTGGCTGAGGGGAGCACCATGCTCCAGCCAACAACTACTCCCATCCTCCCTTTCCACAACCGGGGGTAAAAAAGACCTCTTGGCTCTTCAGGCTGCTGCTGCAGGAGACCCTGTGGGTTAGAGCTCCAGAGCTCACCCTCAAGGCTGTGCCAGGGAAGAGCTCTCAGGTGGTGCAAGAGGCAGCTCTTCTGTCCCATGCCCAACACATCACAGGTGTCTGGTTGCCAGAGCCTGGGTCAGGCCAGTGAGTGGTGCAGCAGAGAGTGAGGTGAGAAGTGCTGGAGCAAGGGGAAGCCAGAGCAATGCAGGGCAGGGGGCTGTGCTCCAGCCTGGCTGTGGAGCAGCAGGAGCAGGGCTGTGTGAATTCCTCTGCTTCCAGAAGCGCCCTGGGGTAGAGCCCAGCAGCAAGGCAGGTCAGCTCCGAGGCAGCCAGGGCCAGCTGCAATCCCAGCTGCACCCATGTGAAGGCAGAGTTATCCCACTGGAGTCACGATGTGAAAAGCACACACAGCCCTAAAATTTTACCCTCTGACTTAAAACCGATGGCTTGTTCCTTCCAACACCAATTCCCTGACTCCCTCTCCTCTCATTCAGTGCTCCCACCCCCAGACCACATCCCGGCCCTAACTTTCAGCCTTAAAGAGGAGAGGGCTTGAGCTGGAAGAGCTCTCTAACACCACTGCCTGCACCTAACCTTGGATACCAACCACTGCACTTCAGTGCCTTCATCCCCTACATCAGTGGGCAAACTCCCAGGAATGGGAGGTGGTGATGGAGGCTGGCATCCACTCCCCTCTCCTGATGATCCTGCAGCACTGGGTCATGGTTTGATTTGCTGCCACCAGCCTTGCTGCCCTTTGGCCCCAGCACACAGAGCTGCTGCTGTGTTATCCTGCAGCCAGCCAGGCACTTGCCCTTCCCTGTGCTCCCCATCTGCAGAAGATGCTGTCTTGTCACCTGGGAATTGACTGGGAAGGGGCAGGCTGGATCTGGCTCCTTGGATAAGTGAAAGAACAGCCCAGAATGGTTTTAGTGAAAATGAGCCCCACTTCCTTTCCTCACAGTAAGCAGATGGGGAAAGTTAGCACAGCAACCCCCTGATGCACCTCTCAGATTTCACCCAGAAGGACCAGTGACTCTCTTCTTTGCCACGGTCATGCCCAGCTGAGCGGGGACATGTTCAGGACACAGCTCAATCCAGGGCCAAACCCTCTGTTAACCACATTGATACCAGAAGAGCTAGCACAAGCAATGCCCAGGGCTGTGATGGCTGGGTTTTTATCTTCCTCTTCAGGCTACAGCATTGATCATTGCTGGGTTCTGGACTCCAGACTGACAAGACCGTGGGTCTCATCTACATCTCACTGCCTCCAGACCACAAACCCCCCCCTGCCAGCTCACCACTGCAACTGGCGAGCGGGCAGGAGATACAGAGCAACAACGTACCAGGTATGTGGCTGCCAGCAGCAGCTACTGGTAATCACTGACCTTCGGTCTTGTCCCTGGGCATCTGGAGACAGATTTTCCAAAGCTGTTCCCTTGGTCTGGGAAAAGCAACTGGTGAAGGAATTTCCTGAATCAGAGCTGTTATCGCTGTTGGCCAGTTTGGGCTTCCCGGACGAGAAGGCATGGCCAAAGCCATCATGGACTAGACTTCTTTTCTCCTGGCTGTCCTTGGACCTGGATGAGCTCGTTTGAGTGGAGGGAGGGGAGGAAGTATCGTTTCCTGAGTCATATTCATGATACTCTCCATTGTGGCTGGCTAGGTTGCCAGGCGGGCTGTCTGTTTTGGTAAAGAGGTCAGCAGAAGACCCTGACTGAGAGATCTGAAAGCAAAAAAGCCATTTGGCATTGTTTGAACGGGTTTGGGGGGTGTGTTTCTGGTTTTATTTTGCCTTTTTTTTTTAATAAACCCAGAAATTTTACCATCATGATGCACTGAAACAAAAGGAAAGAAACGAAGTAAGAAAGAAAGAAAGAAAGAAAAAGAAGAAAGAGGAGAAGAAAACAAAAGCACACATCCCTGAAAGAAAACCACAGTAAGAAGAAACTTCTTTTCCCCCTGCTATGATAACGGGAAGATTTAGAGATCATGCAAAGAGTATCAGCATGCGATTCATGTTAAACAAAAAGAGTTCAGCAAAGTAAACGGGCAACCAAAGAACCAAAATAACTGAATCAAAAAGAGGACAAAGCCCTTATTTAGCCTTAAAGAGGGGAGAGGGGAAAAATAAATGAATTAATGTGTATATACATATAAAAACCCTACATAATCATTGGGAAGAAAACAAAAATAAAACAAAATCTTAAAGCAGTGAATTTTTTAAGCTTCCTTAATAAAGAGGCTGAATGGATGCCACTAAAATAAGCAAAGAAAAAAATCAAATCAAACCAAGGGCTTCTGTACAAAGGAAAAACTGGCAAATGAACAAGTTCTCATTTTGAAATAAAATAAAGAAAAAAAAAGAGAAAAAAGGGGGAAAAAAAGGGGGGGGAGGGAAAAAGAAAAATCCCTCTGAAATTAAAGGTATACAGATACTTCTTTGTGTGCTTTTTTACCCCCTGAAGAAGATATAGCTAATGCGCTGAAGTGACCTCTCATACATTCCCTGGTGTCTTGCGGATAGCATCCACTTACCCATCAAGAACTCCTCCTTTAGTAGGTAAGGTGTAAGAAAAAAGGAAGAGCGGGCAACATAAGTCCATCATTAGAGTCTCAAATGACATGAAAAAAACATAACCCCTCTCTTCAATCCACACTGCCAACTGTTTGCTCGCCTCCTCTAAGCAAATGGCACCACTGCTTTTGGGCTCCTTGCTGGGCTCCCTTATTATTCAGTTTTGTTTCCTTCTGCTTTAAATTAGGCAGTTCAGCCCATCCCTGGAGGCTGAGCGCTTGTGGTCACAGCTTGCACTAAATCCCCCTGGGCTGCATGAAGCGACAAAGGGAACTCAAGTGAGGGAAGAAGTAAAGAAATAGAGAAGGAAAAATATCCCCCCCTGTTCTGCTGTGTTGTAGCCCTATGGGGAAGGGGACACAGCCCTGCTCTTGCCAGCCTCTGCATGGGGTTCAGCCAAACTCTGGCTGGGTTTCAGTGGTTGCTGAACCCAATGGGGTCAGCAAGGACCCCGAATCCACATAGGCTGCCCTGGGCAGGACTGTTGTCTGGAGTCCTGAGCACCACCAAAGTGATTTACATCCTTTGAGTATTTTACAAGTCAGTTTTAACTCCATTGGCATTTACCTGAGCTGGTCCAGGAATGTACCAGCACTGGGAGGGAGGCTATGTTAGTGCTAACACCCTGCCCTTGCACTGGGGTGAGGTTTAGGGCCAAATGCAGACCCAGCACATCTGCACTCTTATGTGGCCTCCTCCTCTTTCACTCAGATGCTCCCCTCGTTCTGATCCATGAGGTGTGATCTAGGGTCCTTATCACATGGACACATAGATTTGGTCCTCCCAGCTTGGGATAGTCCTCCAACACGTTCCCAACAAGTCATACTCCCTCAAACACCTGCACATGTCCTCACACTGCTCTAGGGCACAAAATGCCTTCCCTCTATGCCATGCTCTTCACATTAGGAACTGGGCAATGCTTTGCCTTCACAAACCTGGGGTGCTCCGAGCTGAGAAAACAACACTGCAATGTTGGTAATATCTCAGGGAGCAGAGACCTGGGTCATTTGTCACACAGCAGGATCAGGGCCAGCCCCTTTGGAGAACGTAGCCCTGGACTGGCTGGTGCAAGGACAGGGCTCCTTCTTATCCACAGTGGGACTACAGACCCTTTACAGTCACCTTTTACATGGAGCCCCTTCATCCCATCAGATAGTGCCTTCACATCCTGCCTGTGGCATCTGATCTATGTCCCTTGGGTGAAGGTGGCTGACTTGGACACAGACGCTGAACCAGCAGTGACTGAAACCAGAGCAAAGCTACCAACACACACAGCAGCTTCCAGCACACAGTCTGTGCTGTGGCAGCTGCCCACAACATTCTCACACTCTGAAAATGCCCGGAGCTGGAAGTTCTCCAAATACTTCCTATATTGCCAGGGAGAGAGGCATTACTGCTTCTGGGATAAGGGACAACAGAATAGAAATTGGTTCATCCTAGCAAATCCATACTGGAGCTGGGGACTCCCCCATCCCCACCCCATACTACCTTCTAAGTGATGCTTAGTGCTAACTTGGAGACATCAGGAGCCCCAGCAGCAGACAAGGGAACTGAAGTGATCCTTCTTCGCTAGCCAGCTTGCACCTTCAAAGCAGAAACCCTCAACAGACCAGAAAGATCTCCCAAGTGTTCCCAACTAAGAATGAATGGAGACACATGTTGCAATTCCTCATCTGGTAGTGCTCCTTACTGCTTCTCAGCTCTAGCACTTCTCTGTTTACTCCAGTAGAAATTACAATGTCAAAGGAGCATAGGAGAGATATTTGGTCATGTTTTTCACCAGTTCTTTCAGATACCCTAATGCCACATCCAGAGCCCTGAGAAAACTGGCCTCTTTGCTTTGAACCACTGCACTCTCCCCAGCCACATCCCAGAAGATACAGGATTGTCTTTAAAACACACCACTAGGTACTTTTTGATAGGTGAGTTACGGTTTGCATTAGGTCTGCACCCAGCCCAAGAGACAGCCAGCTTTTCATCACCTCTCATTTACAGGCATAAAACCACCATTGTGAAGTACTTCCTGGCTGCAGAGGTAGGAAAGGACTGGAGTGGGATGGGGCTGCCCTGATGGACACTGGCCCCAGCATCACACACACTTGTTTCTGCTTCCTCCCAGTCTGCAGTTTCTTAGCATTTCTAAACCAGCTTTTAAGGCTTCTGCTTTGCCTTCATTGAAGTCTGCCTTCAAAGTAGCAACTGTTGTCAGCACATCACAAAATCTGTCAAGTGACCAGGGCATCAACAAGCTCCTCCGTTGCTCAGCATCAGTGGTAGCAGCACTCTGTGGGTACCCACAATATGTGGGTATCAGTGAAATATGGAGTCCACAGTCCTTGTGAGGCCTGGAGGAGCTGGCTGGGGCAAGGCAGGTGCTGGGGGGACACAGCAACTTCCAGCCCCACCACCTCAGGGCACAGGGCTGTAGCCAGTAACTCCCTGCAGGCTCTGGGGGAGATTTCTGTTCTGTGACAAGAGTCAGGCCAAGCCTCGAGATGCTCAACTTGCCTGTCTGTTTGGGTGAATTCCCTGCCTGACGACCTTGGCTTTGCTTCTGGTCCCATTTTACAGCTTCTGAAAGGCATGCCAGCCACCCGAGATGGCAACAGTCCCACATCTGAAAACACTGTGCGACATCTACAAACACTACAGAGCTCAGCTGAATTCTAATGGCTTTTTGGTTTTCTAGAGTGTCCTAAAACTCTCTGCTCATTCACAATCTCATTTTCTCTATGTAAACATGTTCATTTTCCCCCCTCTCTAATAAGTAATTAAACAATCCCAGTGAACTTTGCCTCCTCCAGCTTTCAGCAGGGGAGCTACTGCTGCCCTCAAAGGAGCCCAAGATACATTTATTGGAGTTTTTTGGTTTCAAATCAAATTACTTAATCAAGATGAAGGGGGAGTAGAAATAAGGCCCTCACTCATACACCAGACTGTAATTGTGAGTGTGATCCTAGACCAAGAGGCAGTGCAGTCTAATAGGTTAGGAAAATACAATCACTACTCATCTTCCAATTAAACTGAACGACTCTGTTCCCTGTGCTGCAAACAGCCCTGGGGTGAGAGATGACTCTACATCTGCTCAGCCTTAAGGGGGCTGAGACCCATCAAAGAGCTGCATGGCACAGCCTCACTTCTGCTTGCAGGAGTTCTTTCTTGGGTCTTTTCATTCTTGTCTTGCAACTCACTTCAAAGTGGAGTTAATTTCCTTTTCAGAGGTGCAGAATGTCTCCCCTTCGCTCTTTTCTCTGTGCATCG
Organism: Melopsittacus undulatus; assembly: GCF_012275295.1. Taxonomy (NCBI): domain Eukaryota; kingdom Metazoa; phylum Chordata; class Aves; order Psittaciformes; family Psittaculidae; genus Melopsittacus; species Melopsittacus undulatus. The sequence continues at coordinate 11,574,065 of NC_047538.1, read as the reverse complement.
GAATAATGAAAGGAATAAAACACTTGTGTCAATGACCCTGGTGAGCCTTGCTCTCAGCAAGGGCCCAGCAGACATCTGCTGGGGAGCTGCTGGTGCGGGGAGCAGCACCTGCTGAGGGCTGCACAGCTACAGATCCCACTATATTGAGCAATACTGAGTGAAAAATACCCTTCTTTTTGGCTAGATAGAGAGCTCAGGGTGAGGCTTTTTGTACCACAAGGGCTAAGCTAAGTCCAGGAGCATGAAGGCAATGACGGAACTGTCCCTGCAAAGTCAGAGTTTGGGTTATTTGGGGCTGGGTGGTAAAACTGCTGAGCAGCCTGGCTCCCAGATCCATTGCTGGGGCTGAATTCCCAAGAATGCCAGCCAAAGATTTGTTCCTTTGCAAAGACCTTTTCAGCATGCTGGGGTGCAGCCAGTGTTATGTGACACAGGGCAGGGTATCCCCACCTTGGCTTCAGCTAGGCTGGCAGTACTTTGGAGCAAGGGTTTGTCTTCCCCACCTCCTTTGGTACCAGTGGCTGCTGCCCTCTCTCTGTCCCAGTGCTGAGCTGCAAACTTCCCACACCAGAGGTAACCTCAGTCCCCTGGTGGGGAGAGAGAACCTCAGTCCACTCCTGGTGGGAGTTAAGGAAAAGAGAGAACAGCTTCCATTTTCATGGCAGGCTTTGCCTTTCTGCTCTTCAAGGGCCCTCTTTGTTGACAGAAACATGCTGCCTACCAGTTAAAAGAATAGCTTTTCCTATGTAAACCAGAACAGGCTAGAGCAACAGCAAGCCAATATGCAGGTCTGCTAGAAGGTTTACTGAGCCCTCCTACACCTGCTATCCCAGTATTTCTCACTCCTACCTTTCTGCAAACACACGAGCATCATTTGGAACAGCCATGCCCCACTGAGCCTCACTGAAAATCTGGCTCGAGCCTGTGTGAATTTGTGACATTGTAAATGAGTCCCAGTGGAAGTAAAGGAGCTGGCAAGGAAAGTGTCTGCAGCGTGCAGTTATCTTCATCAGGTACAACAAAAGCAATTAGATTCATGCCCTGCAGGTATTTCTATTGCACTGCTCCACTGAAAGCACACTGGCATGCAATACATCTGTGTCAGGGTAGAATAAAGCATCTGCAGCAGGTTAAGGGGATTCTGTTCAAAAATAGATGCTATATATTACCCAGTTTCTCTGCATGCTGGGGCACACACCCTCCACAGTCCTGTTCTCGACAGGTGGCTATTGTGGCTGCATGGGGTTAAGGGGAGAATGAGTAGGAGAAGCTTGGGAATTCATTGCCAGAAAGAAAAGCAGCAGGGAACTTTGAGGTGTTTCTGCATGTGTGTGTGCATGCACCAACTTATGCATAAAGGCAAAAGAGAAAGAAGCAGCAAGGTAGAGGCATAGATAGGGCATTAGGGCATTATTTCATATGCTTTATCCCTTATAAACTACAGGTAGACCTAGCTAGAAATCGTGGCTGTTCTAGTGGAAAGGAAGGAAAACAAACTGGGGGAGGAATAGCAGAACTTACTACAAAATGTTTCAAGTTTTCAGAAGAAGAAGAATGTGGAATAATAATAAAAAAAAGGCTTAAAAAGCACAATCTTTGATTTGGAAGTGCTATAAGATTACCCCATGGGAGTTTATGCCTTGTCTCTCTGAGTCTCTTCATTGAGATCCTCCCCGAACAATCGTCTTTCCTTTGGATACATGACAATGCATCTCCCCAGGTAAGGATGGTTTGGCTGGGAAGGGTAGGGGAATGTGACACCCCAACCCTCAGCAACTGAAACATGGCATTTTTGACTCCCAATTCTGGATTTTTTTCACACAACGTTTTCTTTCCCAGTAATTTATTTTTATGTGATTACCGTTTTCTGCAAGAGCACATTTTCATTTCTAACACATCCAGCCTGCTCTCAAAGTCGAGGCTGACAGGACTAAGCTTATTTATAGAGGAACCGTCTAACTCACAAAAAGGAGAGGCATCAGAGAGTTGTGTATAGGCGTTAATAAATGAGACTACAAGTTCCCATTCCACTTTTCCCTTGCCAGTTTTGAGTACATCATATTTAATGACCTTATACAGAAAAAATTCAGGGGCAGCACTTAACCAGGGGCTTCAATTTAAACAAGTGCTTAAATGTGAGCTTGAATGATGTCCCAAGAGAGTTGACTTCTTTGGGGGAACAAAAGGACACTAATGGGTCGCATATTAAAGGTACTGATGCCTTTTAGTCATTTAAATATTTGCCTGTGTTATTAACCCTTACTAGAAAGGAAGCAGCAGGGGCCTTGATAACATTTCTATCCATCCCCTGCATTTCTAACTGTAAAGCTCTGCTTTTGCCTGCCCTGCAGCTTGTGTGCTCATTTACCCCAGTGAAGCAAGTGGAAAGGGGGGTGGCAGCATGAGTGAGTTGAGCTCATTTTAAAGCTTTTACAGTTTTAAATTAGAGTTTATTCTTGCTCAGGGAACAGAGCAGCTGGTAGCTGGTAGTCAGCCTCACAGGACTCAGGGAGCCTGGCTTCAGAGAGAGAAAACCTACTACTCATTAAAAACCAGGCTTAGACTTGAATACAGTTACATAAAATATGCCTCTTGAACAAAAAAAAAAAAACCCTGGGGCCATGATGCAGTCTTCGGTTGGCTGTTTTTTGGGAGGAGCTCTTAAGTCATTCCTACCTTCCCAAGTTGACAGAGGGCAACACCCCAGGCTCATGGCAATGAGAGCTTCATACCTTATTACTCTTCCTTCATGCGCATGTGTTGATGTGCAGTGTGCAGGTTCTGCTACTCGCTCTACCTTATATGGTCTTATAAGCAATGACTCACATGTACACTGCACAATAGAGGTCTATAACGAGAGCAAATATGCATATCTATAATGTTGAGAGACAGCTTGTGCCTGTCTGTACCCACGTATAATCTCTGTGTATTTTGATCAGAACACTGTCTGTGTGGGAGAGCAGATAAAGTCTCTCCTCTTGCTGGCACTACCTCATATCTGATGTAGCTACTGCCTGTGGCTGAGCTATTTCAAGTTGATGACTGGGCCTAAAGGAGAAAATCAGTTCCTCTTTATATATCACTTTGGAGACTGGAGGACTCTGTACTGAAGACACCTCTAATGTTACACATCCACACAAGTACCAAATTCTGCACTACCTTGAATCCCGTGTAGCAATTTATCTCTCCAGAATGCCTATCGGATACTAACACCACAGTCAAGGAGCATCACATCTCTGCTTTGTAGCTGACTGGGAACAAATGGGAAACATGCAATGGAAAAGGAAGACTGCATTTCAGTCTGTATCTAATACTTCTCTCAATCTCTTCCTCCCTCAAATCTATCATGTCTTTCCATGTATATGGAAAAACATCCCAACACACTGAGCCTGATTTTACCCTCATCTGCACGTGCAGTTCCCATTAGCATCAGTGAGAGCTGCTCGTAAGTTCCGAATTCAGCCCCTGGGCTTGTCAGTCCAGAGCAACAGTGATCCTAGAAGGATCCTGATAGTCAGAGAATATCCCCTTGCCAATAATCACCAACTCATTAAACATAGATGTTTCTTTTATGTATATGTTTGATTCCCTTTCTTCCCCTGAAGGACTAAACTTTTGGACACGAAGACCAGTGAATTAAGTTCACATCCAGCTGAGCAAAGACTGCATAACAAACACTTCCCTGTAAAATCATTGCTGGAGGACACTCTTTTGTTTCTTTTTTGTTAAATGTCCTCAATTCATTATTCATAGGCTAGAGCCTTTGCAAATTTTCCCCTCTCCAGCCCCACCCTTGGTGGGAAAGTGCTGAAGGAAGGAATGACTTGAAATACATTGGAGAACAGCACCATTAATAAGTCATAGTTCTAAACCAACTTTGGCTAACGTCACTATAATTGAGTTATAAAAATTTCATATCAGATTTCTTGCCCAGATTCCTGCAGCAAGTTCCTAGTTCAAGCAGAGCAGCACAGTGTATAATACTTACTACTTCCTTAGGAGACAGGAAGCTGTAGAGCTGGAGGGTTTGGCTGGCTTTTTGGCTGGCCTTAACCTCTGCAGAGGAGCTTCGCTTTGCCGTGATCTTTGAATGGTGCCGGGAGTGTCTTCGCCGTGTTTTACGCCTTTCCTCCCGAGACCTGGCTCTGTGCCTCCAGAAGACATGAACAGGCAAACTGTTACTCCTTGGTATTGCTGTATTGCCCATTACCAGCTCCGTACAAACCCTTGGCAGCTCTGTGCTAGGCCATTGTGTGTGGGAAGGGTTTTCCACATGACTGCTCTGTGGAGTCATGATGGAGGGAAAAGGAGTGTTTTGTTTTTCTACATTTTTTTAAACAAAGAATATTTTGCATCTGGGCTTTGGACCTCGACCTTGTGTTTAAGTTCCGGTTCATGATTTTATGATGGCTGGAGGCAAGCCATGCTTTCACACAGGCTTGAATGTCCCTATGGTAATACACCTCAAAGAGAAGGCACATTCTGTCTGCTCTTGCATGAACACCCCTCTGATTACTGATAGCATTCCTCCCCCCACTGAACATCAGCTGTTCAGAATCAAATTCCCAGTAGTTAGGAGTGAAGAGGGAGGGGGGTGTTCAAGTGCTTTCAGAAAACATGAAACATGATGTGTGTGAACTATGTACTTGCTATTGCAGTGATGCAGAGTCGAACACCAGCATCCACTTAGCTGGCCCCAGGATGCATCTGTCATCCACAGGATGGAGATTTTAATCAGGTCAAAGATGGTGGCTATGGCCATGGGCAAATACATTTCCATTGCTAAGACTGTGTTTAAGGATCTCTTGGGACATCAGCAGTTCACAGCCCTTGGGCTGGGGAAGAAAGACTAGGCTGGAATCAGCTGTCATGAGCTGATCATCAGCCATGAGGATTAGAAGTGACTGCCAAACCAAAAAGCAGCAGCCACTGCTCCTCAAGGCAAAACCCTTCTATAGCTGAGACCACAAGAAGCTCAGCCCTCAGTGATGTGGCACAGCTGCTACTAGAGTAGGATGAGGCTCTGTGAAGAGAGTATGTGGGTCACAGAGGCTATTGCAATCATATCCTTGAGCCCATTGGGAAGCATTACAGGGCACAGCTCGGAGAACTGTGATGTTACCTGCTTCGGCAGCTGGGGGAGTGGGAGTCGGAGCTCTCCGAGCGAGAGTGGCAGTGGCGGTGGCGATGGGATTTCCGGCTGCGCCCACGAGAGCTTGAAGAAGCAGAGAAGAAAACCACCATTAGGCCAGCAAACTTGGGGGTGCAAGATCCAGCAGCTGGAGGCTGAGGTCAGTAACAGTCAAATCAGAAAGGAAGTCTGCATTTTAAGCCAAAGAGATTGTGCAGGACACCACTGCAGGAGAAATTCTTCATGCCTTCAGAGCTACACTGACATTAAGGCATGTCATCTTACAGAGATCTATGCAGCACTTTAGCTGCAAGCTATTAGGTTAGCTCTGTAGCCTTCTGGGGAAAGATCTATGGAGTAGCATGCAAGAGCACAGCAGACAGCACCAATCCTTTCTGGTTTCAAGACTTTAAAGAGCTATGTGCTTGCTCACTCATCTGCTTGCCTTTCATCCTGCAGCCTACCCCAAGACAGCCAGGAAACAGCCTGAGAGCTTCCCATTGCTGACTCTGTGGCAGGGCACTGTCCCCTTGGGCAACCCATCACAAAGCTCCAATCCTTGCATTTCTTGCTCCAACCCTGTCTGTAGTGCAAGCTCCCTGTTAAAGAGCAGATGCAGAAGGACAGGCTCTAAATAACACAGTACACTCAGCAACAGCCAGCCTTCCCCAGCCTCCCTACCTGTCACCTTCTGTGCCCATTCCCTCTCTTCATTGCCCACCACAGCAGTTACTTGACATGTGGTAGTGTAACCATCTGCTGAGGCTGGCATTGCTGTGCCAGCAGGTGAAGCTAACAGTGGGTTAGCCAGTGGGAACACTCTGGTTTCATGGCCACACTATACCAGTCACTGAGCATTAATACAACCTGCTTGGACAGCATTTAGCCATTTGCTGCTATAAAACTCAGCAAATCAATTGCCTGAGAACAGCATTTCCTTTAAGACAACAGAGTAACCTCCAGGGCAATTGCTTGAACTCCAGCTGGCTGGGTTTTGTGATGCTCTTCACACCCTATTATTGTATTTAAAACTTCATATTTGGGGATCCTCATTCCTTGTTTCCATATCACTGAAACCAGTAACACTGAACATCTCTCCCTCACATGGTGGATTTGTGTTAAAATCCCCATGTTTGCTCTTCACCTTCTGCATCAGTTCCTCTACTTTAAATGCTTTCTTTCCCTTTCCTTAGGAGAAAAAAAAAACTGGTCTTGTGTAATTTATATCAGCAGATACACAGATAAGCCAAAGCAGCATGATTATACAAAAATCCTGATGCAAGATGGCTCACAGGATACTAACTCATTCACCTCAGGAGAAACAAGGAGGTTTGGAGAAGCCAGGAGTCACACAGCTCTCTTTGAGAGCTGGAAGATGAGTGCTACACTGCCTTGGCTAGTTTAATCCCCGAGAGCAATTGTGACTGTGCTATTGAACATACAGAAATGACAGAGAAAAGGAGATGGGCTCTCCACATGCATTAGAGAGCAGCTGTGCAGGCAGCACAACATCCTCTGCACCTCAGGCACTCCCGATCACTTCGGCCCCAGTGTGTACTGGGGTGACACTGGCAGTACCAGGAGGTGTTCATACCAAACAAACCTCCAGATTTCCATCTGCTAGCCCAGTTTCTGTCTCTAGTAAGGTATCCCAAGTCCCAGCAAAGCTAACCAGAGACTTCACGTCCAGGGTTCAGCCCCAGAGCTGCTGCCTTGCTCTGAAAGCAGGTGAGAAGCTGCAAGTTGTGATTCCCATGAGAAGACAGAAGGAGGTGAAAAAAAGGAAAGGGTTTACAGGTCTTCCCTTCCATCCCCAAGGAGACATAGTTTACGCCGTACCTCTTGATTGACTGCCCCATAGGACAGGGGCTGTGCTCTGCTAACACTCTAGGGCAGATGTGATCCTCAAACTCAGGTTTTTACAACCTCCATCACCTCTAAACAATCCCTTCTCTTCCCTAATCCCCATTGCCTTCTGCTCCCATTTGGAATATTTGGTTGTACTGTATATCATGAGTAGCCTCTACTGTAACCTCCAAAAGCTGCCAACAGGGAGGAGCTTAGGCCTTTTTCAGCATGAGCGTGCCATCCTGCCCCTTGGGAGGTTGTGTAGCACTGCTCTGCAGAGCTGAGCTCATCCCTCATGCTGCCCTCATCCAAAAAGCTGGACTCTCTGCTCAGGACTGAATGAACAAAACACTGTACATCCTTGGGAGATACATAAAAAGTACTGAATGAGATAGCACAGAAGAGAGGGAAAGATCTCCAGCCTCTACAAACCTTTTCCATTCCAGCAAACCCAGAACTGCTGTGTTTAGATGCAAAGTAATCCTGAGAGTTGCTTAGGACACACCACATCAAGCACTTCCTAGGGTCACAGCTCTGTGCAGGCAGGGTAAGGATCTCCATGAATCACTACTTACTGTTTTTTGTGTTTTCTTTCTTCCTTTCTCTTACTTTTGGGGCTTGAAGAACTAGATAAGAAATGGCTGATTAATTCAGAGATTTCTGCTCTGATAAAAAGCTGCACAATCAGATGTCAATGTTACAGCTGCATTGCCCAAGAGCATGCGATAAAAAGTGAAAGGGATTAATGGTTCTGCTACAGCACAGGGGGTCTCTGAGTGCCTGCTGCCAGATCTGGCTGTGGGCTGGGCCAGAAAGGATCTTCCAAGGAATCAGCCACTTTGGTGACTTCTTGGTACTGTGCACACATGTGCTGGAATCAGAAGAGCTCTTCCAGTACACACCTGGAAAGCCATTGACTCTGAGTGTTTCAAAGATGGGCACTGCTAGGGGATTCCTTACTGTTTGTAAATGAAGCCATAAAAGAAATGAAGAGTCAAGGTGCAGGATGGATACAACATGGATGATGTTGCCATGGGTTTGGTTATACCAAGAGGTCGATTGCACAGGTTGGGCTGGAGACCTGGTTCCTATGGGGTCTAAGGAATGCTGTATAGGAAGAGGGTAGCTCCAGACCCACAGGGAAAAGGGGATCCCACAGGAGTCAGAGAAGGAAAGTGTCTTATGCCCCCAAGTAGTGAACATCATCAGCCTTGTGAGATCTTGAAGAGACCATTACATTCATATTTCTATGGGACCACCCACACTTGACCAGCTCTTACCTGTGCCTTCTCTTCTTTGAGGATAACCTGCAAGACACAAGCACGTATATTGAGCACAGGTCTCCCAAAATTGGAGATTTGCATCAGAGACAATGTGTTTAGGCCCACTGTCACATTGAGCACTGTGAGACCACCGCATGCACCAGCTGGGCAGAATGGCCCTGCCTTCCCTTTAGGCAATGGGGTAGCTGACAAATGCTGGTATGGGAGAAGCAACCGGCACCCTAGAGATAACTGAGAATATGATCCTCAGGATGACAAGTCTTCAGAGATCAGATGCATCCCCTGGCCCTGGTGGATCTCTTTCCTGTGCTACAGCCTCCAGTCTTGCACCACGCTTAGTTTGAGGGGGCAGAGGTGAGTTCATTCCCTGGTTTTCTGCATGAAGGACCAAGGAGCAGTCAAAGGAAAGATCCTTTTTGTGTCATTCCAGAGCATCCTCACAACGAAACCAGCACCATGCCCCTGCCTTGTCTCCTGGAGCATGCAGGACATGCTCCTATGTTGGAGCACAACATCCTGCAGAAGACACAGCCTGAAGTCCTGCCTGGAGGGACCATGAAGCTGCCTATAGCAAGGTCAGCTGGGATCTGTAGGTGAAGTACTTCCATGTGTCTGGAAACAGCCTCCATTGGTCACTAATGCTTAGGGGTTTATCATGCTACCTTTGGAGAACAACTAGCAGGATCCTTGATTAGCAGGGGCATAAATTGGTGCTTAAGGTTCAAAACAAAGAGCATCTGACCCCAGGCTTCCATCAGGAGATGGCATCCATAAATGAGCAGAAGAATCCTTATTTAGGAAGTATTCTAAAGGGCTCCATACCCTTGTCTCTGTTTCCTCCCTATTCTTTTGAACTTTATACCCTGTTATCCATTTTTGCCAGCTTCTCTCTTTGGTTCAATGCATTACAAGTACATGAACGTTCCAAGGGAGGCAGCATCCACTGCTCTCTTCAGACACTGCTCTAACAGTTGAGGGAAAACAGTGAAATATTTGCAATTTGAAAATTTAGCTGTGCTCTTTAAATGAAAAGCAGCCTTCAGAAGGGGAAGACTGGGAAGTCTTTCCCTGGTCCAGACACTAACACTTGCTGCAGGCTGAGGGAGAAAGGAAAGGGACTGGAGCCAGATGCCGATCCCATTGGCATCGCAGAGGATGGAGCCATGGGAAGCAGGTCAGCAAGGACAGCAGGCAGAGGCTCTCTGATTTGGCTCCTGTCCCCTGCACCCCAAAGGCTCACATTTACCTACTGCACTGCACGTGCACCCCGTTTCATGCCCTCCTCAGCATCACTGTCCTCCTGCATCACCTCCCCTCTGGGCAGCCATTACCGGGAGCTGGTACCTCTCAGTGCTGGGCTCAGCCACCACCCTGACAGGGAGGGCTTCCACCCCTTGTCCAACCCCCTTGCAGGCCCTGCCAGTGCAGGGAATTACATTCTTAGTGGAAAAATAAAATACCTGTTTCTTTTTCTCTTCTTGGAGCTCTTCTTCTTCTTCTTCTTCACAGGTGAGGGGCTGTAGGAGGGAGACCTGAGGAGGCAGAGGGGCATTAGGAACTGCAGGGCTCCTCACAGCCCTCCCTGCCCACCCCAGCCCTTACCCCACCACCATTCCCTTGGGATGGAGAGGAGCTTGGGAATCCCGGGCTCCCCCCGGACAGGCTGCAGGTGAGCCCTGACCAGCCTCTGCTGTCCTGAGGGGAAGGCAAGAACATGGCGGCCCCTGCCTGGGCCTGTGAGGCACCTCCACACAGCCTCCATTTTAGTCACAGCCTGGTTTGGGTTGAAGGGACCTGGAAGCTCATCCAGTTCCGAGCCCTGCCCCAGACAGGGATGTTTCCCCTGACTGTCTGCCCTCACACACAGCCAGGGCTGCCTGTCCCCTCCAGCTGCCATGGCCGCCCTCACCTCCTGCGCTTCTTGCGCCCGGATTTCTTCTTTTTCTTCTTGGCCCGGGCTGGCTGTGGCGGCCGCTCCCCATGGCAGGACGGGCTGAGGACACGGGGGGAGAAAGAGAGTAGGAATTAACCCCAATCCACCTGGAATCAGCTCCCATGGGGCTGCTCTGTCCCAGCCCCACCTCAGGGACATGTGGGGCAGAGAGACCCCCATGGATCCAGAGCACAGGTAAGTGCTGACTGACCCTCTAAGGAATGCTTTGATCCCAGTTTAAACTGGCTCCTCTGTGGGTCTAATGGAGCTCTAAGGAGACAGCTCCCGTGCAGGGCATGATTTAAAGCCTGTTTGCAGAGGTTAACAACACCGTAACAGATTGATGGGGTTTCATCGCTCTTTGTAAATATGCTTTAAATAATTAATCACCATTTCATTTGCATACAATAATTATCGCAACCAGATGCGTCTGGTGCTAATAAAAGCCTTGACATATGTTAAATAGCAATTGATTAGAAATATAGATGTGTTTATTGAGATGCTATGGTAGTTTAATGAGATAGGCATCGCTTACACACTTGTTAAACCTTGGGAAAAGAAGCCTCCCGTAAATTAATTTCTCTTTTTAAACATAGGCTATGTCACATTCCAATGCAAAGCAAACACCGTGGTTAAATTCATTCAGAGGCTGAACACACGACAGATACTCTGTGGCTACTCATTCACTGTGGTAAATGCTCCTAAAGACCAGGGCAGCTGCTGGCTCCCCATATGGGTCAGGATTGAGGTTTGTGGGGGGCACAACCAGCTCCCCAGGGCCTCTGCAAAGCCCCTGTTGGGAATGAGGGTGCTGGGCTTGTGCCTCAGTTTCCCCACTTCTCTCCCCTGCCAGCGGGAGCAGCCACTAGCAGGGAATGTGTGGAAGCAGCCCCATGTTTGGGAAGTGCTACAGGAACGGGCCAGAAGTTGAGCAGTTCTCTGTGGGAAGAACAAATGTTATCGTTAATACAAGTCCTAATGCAGAGCAAATGGCACTTTGGGGGGGGGGGGGGGGGGGGGGGGGAATGCACACAGGTGCCACTGCCTCCCAAATGCTTGCTTATCTGGGCTTGAATTACTCCCAAAATTCCGCTATCATGACAAGCCAATTGCTGAGCTCTTTTAACAGGCTGAGAAAGTGCTCTGCAGAATGATGCTGTGTACCCGTGCTTCCTTTGGGAACTCTGAATGGCTGCATGCCGAGCGCTGCTGGAGCAGTAAATCCAAGGTGGGACCACGCTGTGACCCCAGGGAGCACCCAAATGCTGCTCCTTGCTCTCGTTCTCCTCCCAAGGATTTCATGGACCAGCAGAAGCACTGCTAGGGGATACAGCACACCTTGGGCTCAGTGGGTCTTTTTTAGGTAATTAAGGTAAAAGAATTGTGCATTAAGGCAAATGCACATTAAGGTAAAAGAAATGCATTAAGGTAAAAGAAATGTGTTTTCCAAGACAGCTCATTGCTAAGCTCAGCCATCTGCCCAAAGACATCCTCATGGTGTGTGTGCTAGACCAGGGCCCTGAACACTCATCCCAGCCGCTCAGTTATCAGGATGCTCAACCCCAGCTCCCAGATTCTTTCCCCTAGGACAGGTTTGGACTCCACACACAAGTCTCAGTACATCTCAGCTCCCATCTCACCCAGGGCCACAGCCATGGGAGGGCTGAGAGGAACTTCTGACCACGCAGCTGCAGGCAGTTTCAGTAGAGCTCTTCTCCCTCTCCTGAGATGAAGCCTTTTGTCTTTGATGTGGAAGCTTTCTCCTTGCACTGATACAACTTTAATTGTTTCTCCGCGATTGTAATCAAAGTCTAATTAAAAATACGCTTTAGATTATTGTTCCGGTTAGCCTGAAATCTGAAGATATGAAATGTGCTTTCTTGCTCTTTCTTTCCAGCATCTTAAACCAAACGGAGAGACTTTAATCCCAGAGAGTTTAGCAGGCAGGGCTCAGGGACCCCAGCTGTTTCATTTACAACATTCAATTCATTTTTCCCATCTCAAGTTGTCAGGGGCTAATGACAAACTGATAACGAAGCTGTGTCCTAATGAAGCCAGTGCTGCTGGTCTGATGTGGGCATGGGGAGAGGATAATTGCTGAGGGTGATACCCAGCCAGGGGTAACCTGTTAACTTGGTAGCACACAGGGATGCTGGCAGGTCACAGCAAGGAGGCTGGAAGAGCAAGATGTGGAATGTACATAAACTACAGGTTTCTCCTTGCAGACACACACACAGGGTTTTTATGCAATTGCATACCTTTGCTGGACACACACACAGCCATTGAAGCCATCCCAAGCTCTCACAGGGCCCCACAGGGGCTGGGGCAACAGCCACAGATGCCTCCCCCTGGCTCTTACCTGCGTGACCTGTGGTGTCCATGGTCTCGTCTCTGCTTCCCCTTCACACAGCCATTGGTGCTGGAGGCATCCTTGACTGCACGGCCACTCTGCTTCTCAGAACGTCTGTCCTCTGTGGGGTACGACAGGCAGCTGAGCGTCCCACTGCGGAGCCAGAGCACACAAAGAGAGCAATACAGGACTGCCCGTTCAGCTGGGCTCACTGGCTGAAGTTTTCCCATGTATGAGAGAATCCCCTTGCTGCTGTGAAGGAGAGCTGCAGATTGCTCTCAGACCTCCTGAACCCATGGTGCTCAGCCCTGCAGTGGGAAACACTGCTATGAAGCTCCAGAAAGCCTCCACTTCCAAGCCAGGCTGCATCCCATCATGGGCATGCTGTGCTCAGCTCTCAAGAAAAGATACAGACAGCACAAGGTCTATGTAATACACCAGCAAGGAGCAAGGGTACCAGATCAGACCAGCACCCCTGACATCTTCCTCTGCACTGTGAGGCAGAGGCAGCACTGGATTGCACACTGGTAGGAAAAACCCCACTTTTACATTTCAAATGCCATTCTCCACACCTGCCATTGCATTGGAAATACTTTGCCACACAGTCCTCATACTGTCCCTGTTACCAGCACTCAAGTGGATGAAACTCCTATATATAGGGTGCTGGGCCAGTAAACACAGCTGGTCCTGCTGATAGGCTGAACTGGAGAACCTGGGGCAGCCCAGCACAGTTGAGGGGAACCACTGGTCTAGGCAGGTGCCTGCAAGAGCCCTGGGGAGACCATGAGAGTTGCCAAGGAGCAGAGCCAGAGCAGGCAAAGCCTGAGGTGAAAGGTCTCCAAAACACCAGATCTTGGGTGAAGCAAGTTGGAATGGAGAAAAGAAGCCAAATGGAGAAAACAAACCCAAATGAGCTTGAGCTCAGACACCTGGGAGGAAATAAATGGGTTTCCAGTCCCTGCTGATGTTTACTTCAAAGAATAAAAAGATAAGGGAAAGCCATAAGCAATACCCAACAGGGGTGCCAGGGATGCCATGGTTCTGGTATCAAGAGTATTATTTGAATAGATAAAGCAAGTATTGGCATGCCCACAGTGGCTCGGAGATGCCAGGATGATGCTCCGGCTGCAGAGACCATCACACATGGGCTGTGGAGATAGCAACAGGGGGGTAGAGCCAGGTGCATGCTGCACATCATGGGATTAAATGGGGCCAAACCAGTGGTTAGAGAACAATGTGATGCTCTGGGTAGGCATGGCCCAGTCTTGCATGCCCTGAGGAACATCCTGCTGCTGGCCCAGCCATGAGCAACACGGAGCAACTGCAAAAGAAGGGTCCCCCCTCTCTTTCCACCTGTGTTTTGTCTCTCAGCAAACCCCCACTTTCTCTAATAGGTGACTCCTTGGAGCCTGTTTTGTAATGCCTGAGTGTTTAAGGATGTGCATCAGCCAAACACAAGTGACAGGGGTACAAGTGAGGGCAAGCCGGGTGGAATATTTCTGGCCCAGGACATGCAGGAGTTGATGGTCTCTCTGGTTTTAAAAATCTATTACTCTGCTTAATAGATTCCCAACATCTGTGTTATTTTTAAGCATCCAGGAAGCTACATGGTTAATTGCTGTCTTTGTGTGAGCTAATTCACTTGTGGCCTTTCCCGAGCCCCTTTTAAGAATAGTCTTCTGAGGCTCGATCATTAGGATGCATTAAAAATGTCCCATAATTAATGACCTGTGCAAAGTCTGGGTTGAATCAGCTCCAGCAGCAGTGGGAAGGTTCCCCCCTGGGCTGGTGGCACAGTGGGCACTGCTGCCTTGCAGGAGAGACCCAGGCACAGCAGACAATGTCCTTCGCACCCCAGCCTCAGCACCCACTAATGGGATTTTCAGGTCCTGAGGCTAAAACACATTGGCCTTGAGACAGCCAGGGACTCCTGTCCTGCAATGTGCTAGGTGAACCATTTCTCCTGGGCTTGCAAGTAGCTATTGATAGAAATAATTTTCTCCCAATTCCATCAAAGGCTGGATTCAGTTCTTGCTGAGAGTCACGAACATTCTAAACTGGCTGGTAATCCCCTTGCATTAAGCTCTATAGACATTGATTGAATATATGTATGTATTGAAAACCATTGTTGTTCTTATCTTTCATGACTGGTATAAGAGAGCAGAGTCCCATCGCCTGATGCCACCCCTGCCTCCCTCCCAGTGGAGGGAGCAGTGGCACCACTGAGGCCAGTTAACCATGCTGTGCCCCCCACACTCAGCAACAGCTCCCTTTGGGACTGGACATCCCTGTTGGCTGGGAAAGGATAGAAAGTCACTGACAGGTTTGTCAGGATGCTTTTGTGCCCATGGTTGTACCGGAGCATGAGGTGGCCATGCACATGGCTGGCAGGATAAAGGTCACTTCTCTGCAGTGGGCAAGGAAAATGCAGGACCAGGGAAGTCCCTCAGAGTGTTTGCAAGACCTGGGAGATGTGCCAGGCTCAGCATGGAGCGATTCCAGCAGCCTTCCCAGAGGATGGGGCAAAGGCACAGGGTATCTGCTGCCTCAGGGAGCACAGTCATAAACCACCCCCAGTCCTCCATGCGGGGCTGCCACGCTCGATGCCATGGCCAAGTGCCATCACATCAGGACATGAAATGTGGCACTTGGTGATACGCACTTCACCGGGAGCTGAGCCCAGTGACACCCGTCCCCTGCAGCCCCATGGTGACATGCAGTCACTGCCGGTTTGGTGTGCACTTGACAACCCTGCCTGCTGGCACCTCAGTGCTGCTGGAGCCAGGCAGCTGCCCTCCCCTGCCTGCAGGCTCCTGTGTCCCAGCCGAGCTCCTCTGTCCCAGCCCCGAGCTGTCCTCTGCCATAAACCTTCCATCAATCATCCTTTTCCCTGCAGAAACCCATCCCAAGAGGAGAGAAAAGGAAGCAAATTTCCTTCCTAGTGACCTAGTGCTGGATGCTGCCACCAGCCCATCTCCCACCCACAGCAGCATCTCCCCTTGCCTCTACAGGATGGGCTCCAGCAGGCCCAGCCCTCTGTGGCCTTGCTGTGGCCCCTCTGCCCTTTGCTGCTGCTTTGCAAGCAGCAGTGTAAGCACTCTGGGCTGGATCATGCTAACCAAGCCTTTTTGGGTATTTCAAACCATTTCTTTTACTTTGCACACACAGCTGGGTTGGGTGCTGCATGCACCCAACTGCATACACAAGCACTTCGGAGGCCCCAGGCACTGACTGCACTTGGCAGACCTGCACCAACAGCATTTCCAAACTCAGGATAGAGTATCTGGGAAAGCCAATATGGAAACTTTTCCTTTTCAGCCCTCGGAGGCTCCACATTCCCATCATCACTACAGCCCCCTGTGAAAACATAGGAGTGGCTCCAGCCAACCTGAGCCCCGAAAAGGAAAAAGGTTAAAGCATCCCTGATGAGCCTATTAGTTGTGAATGTTCCACAAGCATTAAACCAGTGATGGATTCCTCGCCTGGGGTCTGGGGGCATCGGCCCATGAAAGGACACAGACTTCCATGGCACTCACAGCTGCTCCCACCAGGGGTGCTCTTCTCCTGAGTACCATGCAAAACGTGCAAGGACACATGATTCAATAGCTTTCCTCTCTCCTTTCCTCACCTGGAGGGTTTGGCTGCGCAGCAGGGGCAGGGACTGGGTTAGGGTCCCCATTGTCCTGCATCCCTATGGATCTCTGCCATAGCCACTTCCAATGTGCTTCTGCTCTGAGCTCTTAGGGTGGGCTGAGCTGCTTGCAGCGCTTCTAAAATCCACCACTTTGGGCTAAGAAGCCTTTTGGTGCTGTCAAAACAACCCTTTTATGTTCTGTTTTGCTCATCTGATTGTAACAGAAAACGGTCGAACCATTGCTTTGTCCCTGGAGAGGGAAGGGGCAGAAAGGAAGGTTGTAAAGACACTGCCAAGCAAAAACTCCAGCAGATGTGTTTATGTAAAGCTCTTCGCAATAGGCACTAAAAATACCTCTTCGAAATTAGGAGATGGGGAAAATTGCAAGTGCTTCCCACCACCACACACACACAAACACCCCTGGCAGGTTCTTTCCCCACCTCATCCCGCCCGTTATTCTTAGTGCAGCAGGAGCCCTGCAGTTTGTTATTGAAAATTAGAATAGCAAATCACTGCGATATTTTCCCTGATTACACTGACTCCAAGCCAGTTCAATTTTAATCTTCTCCCCGCTATTTTTTCCCCCGTGCATCAGCAGAGGCACCAGCTGCAGAGGAGCGCGTGGTTTTCTTGAGGCAGTTGGAAACACCATTCTGGAATACACGGTTTTCATCCCATGTTTGCCAGCCTGGACTCACCTCCCCCTCCTGCTCCCAGGAACTGTGCGTCCCGCTGCAAGGCTCTATGCGGCAGTGGCTCCTTTTGCTGCTTGGACTCCAAGGAAGGTTTAACAACCGCTCTTATCACATCCCAGGCCAAAAAAGCAGCTTGGCTCTTTATTTTCCAGCAGTTGATTTGCTATGCATGGTTGAATCAGAACAGAGGAGCTTCCCTGCTGGAAGAAGCCCCGGGAGGGACGTGGGATCAGTGCCAGATGCTCGGGGGGATGCTGTGTGGTCGAAGCCCATGGGGAGGGCTCTGTCCCAGGCACCAGCTGGTGTCGGTGGGGTGGATGGCCCTGGAGGAGCATAAAACTCCATAGGGGGAAGCAATGCTCCCATAGACAGCTTTTCCTAGGTTGTCATGAGGGTGAGGACAGCCTCTCCCCGCTCCCCATGGCTGAGTCTCCTCCTCCCCTTGTCACAGGAGCCCTGGTCCCGCTTCCTTCCTGAGCACCCGGTCGCCTAGCAGGGCTCGGTGTCACCTTCCCCCAGTGCCAGCAATCCAGGATGGCTCCACTGACCGCCTGCCAGCAGCAACAGGGATAAACTCAAGGAATAGAGCATGTGGTCATATCGTGTCTAAAGGAAACCTGGACTGCTGCCCCATCTTGAGCCATTTCTACAGCATCTTGTGCCTCCCACGCTGCCAGCTCGGATGTCCCTGCAGTGTTCCATGCCCATCAGCACCTCGCTCTGCCAGGCCAGGCTTGATCTCAAGGGGGACAAAGCTGTGCTTCTTCTATCCTCAAATCCTCCTCCTTAGACAAATACCGTGTAGGTTCCCATGCTGGAAAGGAGCGAGTTTTCCCCTCAATCAGGGAATAGGAAAGGAGAAGCCTTGGCTGTTCCCAGTGCCCATAAATGAAGCTGAAAGTACTGACATTATCATGCATAAGCATAGCATCATAGCACAGCACCCCTGTACATCCCTGATCCATGCTTTGGAGGACTCTAGGCTCCTGAGTGACCCTGCCATGGCAGGGACTGGGGCCAAGAGTTTATGTTAAATAAACCCTACATAGCCCCACTGCTACTCTGCTCCTGGCTAGCCACAACTTGCACTCCCAGGCCCTTGTCCCAGAAAGGAAGCCCTTTACTACTATCTTCAACATGGTCAGGCTGGGGGGTGTCTTCATACCCAACAGGCTTCACAGTGCCAACATCCCCTGGACCACTGCAGCATCCTGGGTTCAAGCCAAGCCTTGCTGCTCGGATGGGGCCGTGTCGGCACACAAGATTCCAGTCCCTCACCAGGTTAATCTGGGATCTTTTGGAGATCATCATCCTCCAGGAGGGCTCGCTCTCTAATGAGGAAGCCACCCTGTGTGCTGCCAAGCAATGGCAAGGCCAGGCCATGGGATGCCACATCTGAAGGACTTGGTCATTCCATGTGGTCCCTGCAAAGCACTGGTTCCCTCTGTCTAAAAACCCAGCTCATTTGGTGTGGTGAACAGCAGCAAAACAGTGGCTTTGCCAATAATATAGCTAGTGAAATTTTAATCAGATAGGGGATTGTAAGCACACAGTTACCAGCAGCTCCTGGGAGCGTGGAGAGATCACTCTAAAAATGAATTAGTAATAAGGCACCTTGGAAGCAGCGAGAAGATGACTGGAGAAGATGCTCTTGGAGCAGCAATGCTCCCCTTGCCACTCACATAAAGCTTTTTCCTCCTCTCCCTGAATTCAGTTTTTGATGGAGGGACATACCTCCTGAGCATCCATCCCACCACAGTGCCCAGGGCCTGGGGGGCTCAGCGATGCTGCAAGGAGCAGATATCCCCATGAAGGGATGTGTAGGCAGCAATCAGCTCCTGCAGAAAGGAATTAAGAGACAGATTTCTCCTGCTGCAGAGATGAGGATACAACGTTCCCAGCCCAGGAAGGGAGGTGGAAAGTGGGCTTGAACCCCCATGCTACATGCTGCTGGTGGCTTTTTATGGCCAGAAGGGCCCTTTGCCTCCTGTATCACATCTGCTATGTCAGCTCAGCTGGAAAATACCCGAATTGCAGCTTCATGGGTGGGAGGGTTTGATTCGACTCCAGTTGTTGTTCCCTGTAACTCCCCTCCTCCCATGGGAAGCAGCAGGGTGGGTTTCCCAGCTGCCCAGAAAGGACCAGTGAGGGAGGCGTTAAGTTAAGGACAGTTTCCCAGAGGAAAGACAGAGCCTTTCCTCCTCTGCCGTGCTCCCAGCAGGGAGAGGTTGGTGTGGCCGTACCATCCCTGCCACACAGCAGGCAGCAGGGCGCTCAGTGCTGCAGCACCCTGGGCTGTGTTGGGGTCAGAGCCAGAAAGAAACCTCTCTGTCTGCTCCAAGGTCTTGTTCCCAGCCATTCCCACCGCCCTACAACTCTGAACATTGTTTGAAATCATCCCAAAAAACAAAGGGGAGGATATGAATATAGATATTTGATTGCTGCTCCCTAGAGGGAAGGTTTGGAAGAGGCAGTGGGTCCCCGGACCCATGACAGACCCTGCTAGGAGGGGATGGAGAGAATCATTGCACTTTTTGGCACATCCCTCTTTAACTGGAAGGAATAACAATCTTACTGCTTGCTGGGATTTATGAGGTTGAACTAATATTTGTAAACGACTTTGCTATCCCCAGCTGAAAGGCAGCCTGGTATGGCAAAGCCCCAGCGTCATTCACATTTGGATAATCCAGAATTATTCATAAACAAAGTCAAGATTATGCAAACATATTCATTAGTTCTTAGAATACCTCCAGGAAAATAGGGGAATTAGTTTTGTTAACAACTACATCTTATGTAAGTGTGTCTCTAGGCACACTGTGACCCACACGCTGTCGGTGCTGGGGCACACTCACCCCAGGATCTCAGAGCACTGGGGAACAAGGGCCTGTACAAAGTGGCCACCTCAATTTTGGGCTATCCCAGTGCTCCATGGCAAGTGGCAGCACCTTGCATAGACTCTTGTGCCCCCCCCAACCCTGGGGTTCCATCGGCTGCTCTTTGGGAAGAGCAGACACACAGCACCTGCTTTGCACCCATCACAGGCATGAAAACCACCCCGTTATTCTAGCCAAAACAGCCTTTCTTACTCAAATGAAGGTTTACACCATACATGTAGGACCAGGAGGCTGAGGAGGTGGGATCTGGATGCAGCCCCCTCGCTCCGGATCTGCCCCTTTCACCTTGCAGGAGCCCTCACCCCAATGCAAGCTTGTGCCCAGCTTGGTTTCCCGCAGTGCAGCACAACTCTGGTTGGGGTGTGCTGGGAGATGGGAGCTAAAGGTGCACTGAAAATAGCACATGGTTTAATTAACGCCACATGCCTTCAGTCCATAGGTTGTGGGGATTGTTAATTATTTTTATAAAGAAAATAATTAGTCCCAATCAAGGCAGGAGCTCTCCAGAATTACAGCTCATTAACCGCGCACACATTTTTCTGTTCTATAAAGTCGTGTGGTGCTGATGAACATTATAGACCCTTGGAATCAGCATTAAATACAAATTCAGACAGTGTTACCATCCTATTACCATCAACTGCATTGACTTGGCTTCGGTAATTGCAGCTGGAGATGAAGGGCAGGGATTTCTGCTCTGTGCAATCTCTGAAAACAAGCACTCTGCCCATTAGTTTGCAGGAAACAACCTGACACCAAGCCCCGACGCTGCTAAGTACATCCCTGAGGAGATGACAGCCACCAAGGAGAAAGGGGAAAGCAAGGTGGCTTTAGTGAGGATGGGAAGATGAGGGTTGCTCAGGTTTGGTTCAGCTCTGGTTGCACAGAATAGGGTGAACCATGCGGGTGAGGAGGATGCTAACATGGCAAATCTGTTCTATGGGATGGAGTAGTGAAGCAAACAGTCCAAGGGATGGAAAGAGCTAGGAAATGCAGAGGGGACAAGGAGCAACCTTTAAGCAGTGGGATTCATCTCATGGGACATGAGGAAAATAAGACACAGAGGGATGCTGTTGTTGGGGACGTGTGTAGGAGCACCTCCCTCTGGACTGTCCTGTGCCAGTGCTGAGGCCAGCTCTATTGAACGCTGTAGAGGCTTCGCTCAAAGCCTAATTGAAAGAAATTACAGCATGTTAAAGGGAGTTCAGGTCAAATCAATACCAGTGCAGTGGGGAGGGTGAGCGGGGGGAGCAGGGCACTGCCCATGGATGGCATATCCCAGAATGGAACATGGGCTTCCCTGCCTGCCTTTCCAACATGGAAAAGCAAGGTGAGACCTGCTGTCTGCTCTGTGCAGGACAAACCCAGCAGCACCACAGCAGGAGGGTTGGCAGCAGCAGCCTGCGGCAGGGAGAAGCAGGGAAGCCAATGGGTCCTCGGGATCCGACTCTTCAGTTTCCATTAATCAGGGATGAATGTGCCTTTGGTGGCATTTGAAGCCGGCAGGCAGCTCTCTGGCCCACAGTATCCACCACAAAATTAACCCACCCATCCCCACAGCAGCAGCTCTCTTGCTGAGCTCCTGCCCTTGAGCATCCACTTGGAGGATGGGGATGGAGGAACTGGGGATATGGAAAGAATACTTCTGGGGAAACCCTGAAGGCAATGGTATAGTAACATTCGAAAGATATCCTTTGCTCTGGTTCCTGAACCAGACATGGGACATGTTTGGGACAGCACAAGGCCCAGTCCAAAACTGCACCAACGCCTCCAGCCATCAAACAAAGTGGGCCACTGCATCCCTGTGTCTGGGGATGCAGCAGGATCCTGGGGGGATACAGCCACCATGTCCTGTGTCCTGCAGAGCTCAGCTCCACATGGGGACACCGCATGGCAGCCAGGGTCTGGGACACAGGGCCAGAGGAGGTCACCAGGAGATCATATCCATCCTCGATTAGGAGGCATGGGGCCAACAGCCCCTGTCCTCCACTGTTCCCCAGCAGGTCAGGCTGCAAAACACCCTCATGTCAGTGAGCAACCAGCATCTGCCTTTGTTCCTCCTCCATCAGCGGTGCCCACCCAGGCCCTAGCACACGTTATCTGCTCCGGTGGCCCTGCTCCAGCATCCTTCAGTAACTGGCCAATGCGTGGCTGATGGGCAGACAAAGGCAGGCACAGGGCGGGCGGCTGCGGCAGGCAGATAACCACAGAGCCAGCCCCACACAGCGGGGAAGGGCAGACACAACATGGGCACAGAGCTGCTTTGTTATTCACTTTTTATCTATGTGCTCCTGATCTTGGAGTTTTTTGGTGAATAAAACCCCCATCCCTTGGAAGCAGCAGTGCTGAGCCCACTTTTCTTGCTTTTCCCATCACAGCAAACCTGGCTGTGCTCTGATTGAAGCAGAAGGGATTTGAAGAGGGCAAATGCTTTATTAGGCGATAGGTTCCCAGAGTTAAACCATGAGCTTTAGGGGTAAATCAGCCTAAACTGCCTCCAGCACTCAGTGTGCCATGGCCATGCCCTCTCTGCCCAGAGAAGGGCTGCTCCACGGGGCTGAGAATAACTTTTGATCTCTGTAGATGCTCTTACACATCAGTGTTTTAGATGCACAGCTTCGGTGGCTCCAGCTGACCCACAGGTTAATTCCGCAGGTGGCCTTGAACTGTGAAACCTCTCTTAATGCAAAAATATTTCTCTTGCTGGGTAATAGCTCATTCTTCATCCTGACAGCAACGCAGCTAAAAGCACAGCCTGCTACCCCACTCCCTCCCGGTCACACCCCAACACATGGGCTCCCAAGCACACGCGAGCACAGAGATAAATCCAGTACATGCAGCCCATTGCCAAAGTGCTGCGGTGGAGGATGCGCTGATGGAATTTGGTGGTAGTGAAAGAGAATAAACCAGCTCTCAGCCTGGCCCATGGGTCTCAGGGGATTTTCAGCCACCTGCGTGTGAGATGGTGCCCTCAAGACCACCTCTGCCCCTGCCAAAGCCCCTGGCTGGGGCTGGGCAGCAGCAGCTCTTTCTGCTGCCATTGATGGCAGGACATTAATGAAACACAAGGTGTTAAACCAGATCCTCCTCAGTGAGCTGCCTCCAGACCCACCCCAGCCAGCCTGAAACACCAAGAGTGTTTAATACAGTGTTTTCCCTCATGCTGTTTCTGAAGCCCTTCCTGCAGTCCCTGCTGCACTGGCAGGGAAAGCGCTCCCTCCACGTGCGGAAAAATGGGCTATTTTTAAATTCCCAGTGTTTTTTAAGTTCCCAGCTTTTGGCTCGAGTGGCTCATGGAGAAGCCACTTCTGCAGTACCCAACATCCCACAAGGGTAGCATGACCCAATGGCAGCATCAAGATGTAGGCACTGAGCCTGGTCACGCTGCTGGAGGTGCTGGTCCAGCCCACTCATCCCTCCAGCATGTGCCAAATCTAAAGTCCTGTTATAGATGCTGTGTGCCTGGGATCCAGTGCTCCTGCCAGATTTCAGGCATCCCAGGCTCAGCACCTTTGCAATCAGCAAGCAGGGCTGTGCAAGCAAACTGGGTTGGTGCTTCTGCCTTTGCTGGGAATGCCAAAGGGCTCAATCTGGGTGTCAAATCCAGCCCTGTTCTCCAGCCAGTGGCACTACCAGGGATTAGGGCCAGAGGAGGGCCTGGGAAAAGAGCCCTGGCACCATCCGTAACTGAAACGTGGGTGGGATTTGCTGGCCTGGGTCAGGCTTTGCAGTGATGAAGAGGTTTTGGAAAAGGAGGAAAATAAATAGAAAAGCAGAAAAGGAAAGGGTGCTCATGCATGAAATGATTTCATTACAGTGGCGCAGGGTTTACGTTTGATAAGTTCATCATACACAAAAACATCCACAGAGAAAGGTCCAGCGACCAGACACAGAGATGTGGGAAGGGGCAGGAATAGGGCTGAGCAGAGGAGGGCTCAGATCCAGCCATGGCCCTCTGGAAGGAGAAATCTGCCAAGGCCAGGGACCCCAGGGGAGAGCTGGTCCTGCAGAGCCCCTCTCTGGGGATACAACACAGTGGGACAGGCTATCCCGGATGGAGGTGGGATGCAAGGAAACCAGAATGGCCTCAGGACCTGCCAGTGGGCAGCAGCTCTTCATCAAGGAAGGAAGCAAATCAAACCAGTTTGATCCCTCATCTGAACAGGAACAGGACAGGAGATCAGACAACCCTCAGCTCCTTGTTCACTCCTGTGAGCTTTCAGGTGAAGGTGACAAAGCCCAGGTGACCAGAGCAGGGATACAGGGGGGAGAGGTGACACTGCTTAGAGCCCCATCCATGAGTTTGGTGTTCCTAGAGGGGCTTCCAAAGGCCCTTTCCCTAAGCCCTTAGGTGTTTGTACACCCCCTCTCACTGGAGCACAGCACGCCTCGCTACAGCACCCATGGGTGCTGAACCCAGCTGTACCACATAGCACTCACTGCATCCCACCCAGCCCTGGCAAGGACCTCTGTCCTGGCCTCCCAGACATACTGGGGCACACTCTGGGGACAGAGGTGTCCCCCAACCCACCAGGGAGGCCAGCAGGGTGCCCAGCACCAGCCCAGTGGGCAGGCAGATGGATGAGGCTGGGAGGACGGAGGAGGATGATGAAGGCTCTGAGAGCAGCAGGGAGGGGATCCCGCAGGCATCCCCAGCTCTTCCCTTGCTCAGCCCAGCCTCCCAGCAGCTCCCGAGATGTTTAATTAGCTCTCCCCGCCATCCAGCTGGAGGGCAGGGGCAGACAAAAGCCTCGCTATTGACAGCCCCTCCAAGGAAGGGTCTTTTCTTCTCTCCCTGCTTTCCTATTCAAGCCCCTCTCCCCCCGCCTGGGCCGGGGCCATGGGCTCATTAGCGCTGGGGCTGGCTGGGAGCAGGAGGGAGCAGATGGCAGCCGGGCTGGCGCGCCGGCTCTGCCTCTGCCCGCACAGCAGATGCCCGACCAAGGAGGGGGGATTAACGGGAGTTGTGGGGGGGACCAGCACGGCAGAGCCAGCGAGTGCTTCCCCTCCAGCACCAAACCGCGATGCTCAAGGGCTGATGAGCAGGGATTGGGAACACCAAAACGTGGCCGGGAAGCCAGAGGTTGGGTCCTCAGCTCAACAGAGACATTCCACATGGCCAAAAGTCACTGCTGAAGTCACTGGGCTTCTGCTCTCTCTGGGGTGCTGGGACCCACAGCATTGGCACCCTTGTCCCAGCAGGTTGGTGGCAGCAGCACCCCTGTCTCCAAGATCACCCGCGATGGCAAACCAGGCACGAAATCCACGTTTAATCCCACTTCAGCAGCCGCCTTCCCCCTCTGTGCACGGTGCGATCCCGGGGATTAAGGGTTAAAGCACAAATCCCCTGCACTGCCCTGAGATGACCCACTTAGACCATCTGGCAGGGAGGGATGAAGGAGCCTCCTTTCCCCCAGCGCTGCTGGTGCTCACCCGGTATCACCAGCTGCCCAGGAGCGGACACCAGCACCCACAGGCCCCAGACTCAGCCGTGCCCGTGGTCTCCACGTAGATGTGGGTTTCGGCTGAGTTTTGGGTGCTGGGACAGGGCAGCCTGTGCTGCACTGCTATGACTGGCAGGGTGGGAGCAGGGAACCCAAACAGCCCCAAAAGCATCCCACAGTGCCCTGGACTGCTACCAGCTCTGGGTCCTGGAGGGGACCCTGGAGCAGCTCCCAGCCTGGCTGGGTGCTGATGGGATACGCAGCAGCACTGGGAGAAGTCAGACCATGGAGTGCAAAGGGGCTGCAGCCCCCACGCTGTGGCTGAGGTCACAGCCAGGGAAGAGATGCAGCAAAAGCCCAGACAAGAGAGAGAAGAGGGGACCCAGGCTGTGGGGCTGAGGCTATGGGGTGGTGGTGACAGCCACCCCCAAAGGCTGGGCTGAGACTGGGTGAACCTTATCACAGGAGGTTTAAAGACTGTTTTCAGTTCACAAGAGCCGAAGCTGCCTGCAGCATCCTTGTGGACCAGCAAGAGGGAGCAAGGGTACCCGGCTCCTGTCCCTGTCCCCAGCGCTCCCCAGCCCACTGGGCACACAAACCCCTCCAATCCCACCCTGGGATTTTGCCTATGCAGAAGCTGTACCCTAACGCCTCACCAGGCCCTATGGAGAGGTAAGGTTAATTGGAAAAGCCCCTTTCCCCATCACCTCGGCTTTTCCTTTCTCACTGCAAACTGCTCAATAATCCATTTACTTTGGCAGAGCCCTGCTCTGGGCACAAAGCTGTGTTTGGGGCTGAGTAAATACCCCATCCCCCTTTTCTCCTCCAGCTCCTACAGGACCGGGAGCGAAGGGATTAATGTATTCTTTTGTTCCAGGATGAACCTGGGTTTATCAGAGCTTTAACCCTCCAAACATCCCAGCGAGCTTGATGGCAGTTTAGATGGAAGAGGCTTTATCTCCAGGACCAGCAGGAAGGTGGTGGTGAGAGATGGAGCATGGGGAAGACCCAGCTCAAGTAGTGGGGAATGACACAGGGACACAAAACATCACTTTCTACCCCCAGGAACCCCACCATAGCCCCACAAAGATTCAGGACTGAGCCTTCAGCCATGCCCACTGTGGGTGTTCCCAACAGGACCCCCATGGCACCCCACAAAGGCTCAACCAGCGCAGCGATGGGGAGATGGGCAGCACTGTCCTAGAAACCCTGCCGTTGCCTCCGCTGCTGCGGGAAGCGTGGGGCCGGATCCAGGGCACGGACCTGCGGAGTTTGCACAGGACCAGCTGTCAAGTGTGGGAGAAAACGGATCCAGATGGTCATCTTAATCTTTCCTTTGGCTAACGGGTCTGCCCGTCTCCTGCCCGGTGCACTCTGCTTGCTGGCACCGCACTCATTTGCTCCTAAATTAGATGGGAGCATCGTCAGGGAAGAAAAGCCAATACGAGCAGCAGCACGGCAGAACCGTCAGGAAAACAAACCCAGAGCGGAGCCAGGCACGGAGACAGCTCCAAGAGGAGCTGCTGCAAGCCTCGGGGCCGTTTTCTCTGTGCATGGGTAGCCAGAGCCTGCCTCTAGCTATTGCTGGTGCCAGCTCAGGGTGCTGGGGACATCGCTGTGCTCCCCGTTAGGGAGGCCTTTGGGGCTGTGAGATCTGGAATCTCAGAGGTGTGACTGTGCCAAGAGCAGAGCCCCGCACGATGCAAGCCCTGATGAGAGGAGCCAGGAAGCCTCTTTCTGCTCCCCAACCTTCGGCTTCTGCTCCCCTGACCAGCAGAGCCCCTCTGTGGCACAAGGGCAAGCGCAGCAGAGAGCCCTGCCGGGGCTGACCCCCTGCACCCCGCAGCGAGGGCAGCGGAGCAGATGGCTGCACCGCAGGGAATATCCATCCCCTCATCCCGGCCGGCGGCACACACTGCAAGGAGACAAAAGGAGCTGGAGTGGGGACCTGCCACGGGGACCTGGCACTGTTGTGACCGGCTGCACGGAGCACACCCCTACTTGGGGACCCCGTTGTACAGGATCTGCCGATGCCAAGGTGCAAAGCACAGCAAAGCCAACCTGGTGGGTCCATTTGGTTGTGCACCAAGAGCTCCTGATCCCGACACCGGCGATTTCCCTGCAGTTGGAGCTGGCATTGCCAGCGAACTAGAGAGCCACGCTCCTTCCTCAACTTCGGAATGGAGCTGCCAGCGCTCCGAGCCGCTGCGCTCAGCCTGACAGGCTGTCTGCGGCAATCCCAGCGGCTGCTCAGAGCCGTGCAGCATCCCTGCTACTCAGGCTTGCTGTATTTCCCCAGTGTCCTAATTTGCTGCTGTATTACATCTCCAACTGTGAGGTATTTAAGCAGCACGGCTTGCTCGGGCACAGTCAAGCTGGAAAGTGTTTGTGTGCAAGGCAGCACCCAGCCTGCTGCTAGCCTATTTGAGAGCTGCCTGAGCCTGATGGAGGAGGAAGGCACAGTGGTTCCTCTCCCCCATGAAGGCTGAAGCCCTACAAATGCTGTCCCTGGAAACAAGATTTGCTCCTCTCCTTTAGAAGCCTTTCCCAGTTTCCTACCCTGGTTAATGGCAGTTGGAGACATCGGCAAAATTCATGCTTGGGCAGCTTGGTCACAGAGGCAGAAATGCTCCTTGCATTGCTTGAGTGCTGGGACCCCCATCCCCATTGCTACCGTGGCTCACAGCCTCTGCCAACACAGGAGGCATCAAAAGCAGCTCCGCACGACCTCTCTGCTCCTTAGTGCAGGCTGAGCCCACTGCACACTGAGCCCTCTCCTCTAGAGACCCGTCACCTTCATGAAACTTTGGGGCGCTCCCCACACAGCAGCAGCCAGCAGTGCGAATATAAAACAAGGAGGGAGAAGAACCAGGAAAAGCCTCTTTTCCTCATAAAAAATAGCGCAAAGAGGATATTTTTAACCAATATTGAGACAGCAAAATAAAACTGATCTAAATTAGAGAGTGCGTTGTTGTGAGGAAGCCACACGGATGTTTGTCCATGAGACAGCCTGGCTGAGCTGCTCGGTGTATACAAGCAGCCCCTTTTCCCAGTTTCACGGGGTTTGGCCATTGCTCTGCCTCTGGCAAAGATGAGGAGCAAGAGGGATAAGGCAGGCAGGTACCAGACGTGCCAAACTGAGGCTGCTTGGCTTTGGGAGCTGAGGGACACCAGACATGGAGCTGCCCTGGTCCATGGCTGTGAGCAGGCTCCTTGGGCAGCATCAGCCTTCCCCTGCACCAAGGCAGGGTCCAGCTGGAGGGGGGCAGTTCCCCTCCCTGGGCATCACCTTCCCAGTGGTCCCTAGTGAAGGAGTGATGCAGAAACAAGACAACCACCGAGCAGGACACACATCCCAGGGCTCTGCATGGCAGGGATGGAACTGGCCACACTTTCTGGCTGATGACCCCCACCACTGCCCCCCTCCATAGCCCAGCTAGAGCTTCCCAGGCTCCCCTTGGGAAGCAGTCAGCTCCAGGGCTCCAAGCACCTCTGAGCAAAGTTTCCCAAGCCTGCTCCCCTCGGGAGCACAGCACCTACCAGGGAGAGGGGGGGGCCCAGCCAGTCAACATCCGTTTGCCCTAAGCATGTGGGGGACCCCCACATCCTCCAGTACCCAATTGGCATGGGGCAGGAAGAAGATGCTCCAGACCCTCCTGATGGGGAGCTACTAACTGGGGGTGATGGGGGGCTCAGGCTGATGCAGCCCCCAGCCGGAGCAGGATGAGGTGGTACCCCCGGGTCCCCCCCCCCCCCCGTGTCCTGGCAGCCCTTACCTGGACAGCGGCTTGCGGGCCGTGATGCTGGCCACGATGATGCTCTCGGGTCGCGGCGTGGCCACAGCTTTGAAGGTGCCTCTCCAGAACTTCTCGAAGAGCTGCTTCTCACCCTGCTGCACCCCGGCCATCACCCCCGGATCGGCCCCGCCGCTCTCCGCGGTGCTGAGCGCTACATCCCGCGGCTCGGCGCCGGCCCCGGAGCTGTGCGGGAGCCGCCCCCTGCCCGTTATGTGCCGGGGAGGCGGGGACAGGAGAGGAGAGGAGCGGGGCTGGGCCCGGCCGCGGCCGTCCCCTCCCGGCACCGCCTCCCGCGGCAGCCGGAGCCCGGAGCGCTCCTTCCGCTGCGGGCACCCCCGCTCCCAGCCTGGGGTCTCCACTGAGCCCAGCACCTCCCTTACTGCATCCCCATCACTGCCCCCCCCAGCAAGGAGCTGCTGGGTCACGGTACCCCCACGCCTTGCGCTCTGTGGGCACAAACCCTCCAGGGCAGAGCGCTGGCCTGAACCCCACAAGTCCCGATCCCCCAACAAGGGCTACCTTTGCTTTTCCCTAGTCCAAACCGTTTACCGGACGCGGAGGGAGAGCACAGAGCCACCAGCCCGGATGGGCGAGGGAGAAAGCAGCAGGAGGCCAGGGAGACCTCTCTGTAACTGGTCCATACTCCTCCCCATACAAGTCCCAAAGTCTCCTTTTATTTCCCCCTCTCCTTATCCCTTCCCATTTAACACGCACTGGTAGAAGGGCAGGGATGGGGCAGACTCCTGCTTGGCTGCAGCAATGGGGCTGGGAAACCCCACAGTGGGGTCCCAGCCAGCTCAGAAAACAACTCCTCACCTTCCAGGGCAGGATTAGACCCACCAAGACCAGGCACACGGAAAGTGGGAGGGAAGGGCTGGGGCAGCACTAATGCAGCAGAGCAATTCCCCTTCGCCTCTGCACCGAGTACAATAAAAGCATCTTCAGGAGAAAGCGTTTCTTGCACCAGATGCTTTGAAGTGCAAGTAAAAGCTGGTGACCTTGGATGAATGAGACTCTCTCTATTGTGCCTTGGAAACCCTCATGATACATTTATGTAAGCGGCAGGGGGATAATGGAGCCAGGAACAATAGGTGGTGGGAGCCAGGAAGGAAGGAAAGATGACGAAGAAACTCAATCACTTTCTTGCACCGAATACAGCACTAACGGGAGGCTCCTTCCGGCAGCACGGCCTGCCCGCTCCCCTGCCCTGCCCCGATGGCACACGGGCCCGGCAGCCTCCACCCGTGTCCCCACACCGGCAGCCACAAAGGGACCTCGGCGGCACGCGTCGGCCGGCAGCGCTGGGCTTTGTGCTGCGGGGCTGGAGGCGGCTGCTGGAGCGGGCACGGGTCCAGCGGGGCTCTATAGAGACGCTGTTGGCTCTGCCAGACGGCCCCAACAAGCCTGCGAGGGAAGGGTGATGCTCAGACACGGAGCAGGGAGGCTGCTTCCCCTGGGAAACCACCCACAGGAACAGGCACCACGAGGGGCTCGGAAAGACCAGGTGCAAGCTCCGGCTCTGCCCTAGCCCAGGGTACATTGCACATGCATCGGTCAGGCATGGGCACTGCACACAGTGGGGCAGAAGAGGAGCAGGGGAAAGGGCTTGAGAGGTCTAGAGCAGCCACACTACAAAGGCACAACACAGGGAGGGCACAGTGAGCACCCACCAGCCCCAGGACAGCCACCAGTGGGAGCAGGGACTTGCCACCCAACCCAGTCCAAGCTTGGGTTTCCTCTGGCCCTTCCAGGCACTCCCATAACACACAGCCTGTTCGTTAGGAGCCCGTTTCCCTTCGGAGCACATTAAACTCAAAGGGAGATCAGGTGCCCATACGCCCTGGCCTCACTTGAATGACCCAGATGCAGGAGGGGATCAGCCCCAGCCCTCCTCTTGTAGCTCATTAACCAAATACCCTGCAAGGCATCAGCCCCTGCATCCCCCTGGGCTTCGAAGGAGGAGTCCAACCCCCCCAGCTGCAGCCAAGCTCCTCATTGCACTGCAGGGCATTCCAGCCCCTTCCTCCTACCAGCAACCCCGGAACAGCTCCGAGCATCCTAAAATTAACTACAAAATAAAAGGAATAATAAATGTTTGCACTATTAAATTAGCAGCACTGGTGGCGTGTGGGCAGAAGGGAGGCTGGGATCCTTACAACAAGAAGCCTCTCTCCTGGCATACCTTGCGGAGACATCAGTGAGCCAATTAAGCAATTGGCTCCGTTAATGGAGGCTCCTAGGAATAGACTTCCCTGCTATAGAATAACTGTGCCATAATAAATTGTCTCATAAATAAACAGCCTGGGAAAGCATTACAAGATACCCAGAAAAAGCAGTATTATATATAAGCAGAAATTAAACCTTATGTTTCTAGTGTGGCACTGCCAGTGTTTCCCCAGACCTGGGCTGTGAGGAGCTATGGGACAGTGCCATAGGACACAGGCAGCCCCTCCTGCCCTCCCCATCCTGAGCCCTGGGGGTGGTCACAGCCATACTCTAGAACCAGCATCCCCAGGGCCCCAGCAGATGCTGCCTTCCCTGCCATGGCAATAAATGCCACCTCAGGTTATTTACAGCCCAGCAATAGCATGGGGCTCTGCCAGGTTCAAATGTCTGCACTCAAACGGGTAACAATAAACTGTAGTGAGTCCTGGGAAGGCAAAAGAGAAACAGGGACTTGAAGGGAGGAAATAAGATAGCATAAAACAATCACTTCTTTAGAGCCCCCTTCTCCCAGGATTTGATGGGGTTTGGTTGGGTTTTAATGACACAAAGGGCTTCCCCCCATTCCCCTGCTCAAAGGCTGCAAACAAGGCTCTCCCCAGGGCTGTGGGGCCCCCAGCACCGCTCATTGCACGCAGCTCCACAGCCCTACAACACCCAGCACCCCTCAAGGCCCACACCCCCTGGGAAAGCAGAGAGGGACCTGTCTGGCTCAGAGGCAGGTGGGGATGCTCAGCACCCAGCCCTGCCTCCTGCTTTATCCTCTCCCATGCTTAAAGGGCCCAACCTCCTCATCACTTCCTGTCCCTAGGACAGAGAAAGGAGAGGGGTCCTTGCCCTGGGTGAACACTTGCTGTGGGTGCTCAGCCTCTGTCAAGGGACAAGGTGACCGGGGGGATGTGAGGCTGTGTATGTTCAAGAGGTACCCGAGGGGAGGGAAAGGAGAAAATGTGTGTAAGTAGGATTCAATGTTAATCTGCTCCCCCTAAGAGAGAGCAGAAAGCCGGGTCTGCCCTGCAGCTGCACTGATGTTTGCCTATAGACGCTGAGTTCTGTGTTTCCTTCTTCTTCCACTTGCCCCACGGGAAGAGCTGGAGCCGGAGGTTGCCCAAGCCGCCCCATTCCCGCCTCGGGCAGTGTTGCTGCGGTGCTGCTCCAGCCCTTCCCCAGTTACCAGGGCTCCTGTGAATGCACAAAATCCATCATTATCTTTGGAAGTGTTCATTATCACTCGAGAGTCGATAAACAAAGGCCACGAGTGCCCTCTATTCATGGCACTTCAGAAGCACCTACCAATTATTCCCTTGGCTAAGGCAGCCTTGCCTGGCAGGAGGGGGGCTCTCCATCACGGCTGCCTGCTGCAGGGTCTGCTTGCTTCGGCCAGGGAGGAGGAGAAGGAAGAAGGGCTCCTTGCAGCTGAGATGTGAGCTTCCAGCGTGATGCACAGCTCCAGTCTGGATGCTGAGTGGGTCTGGCCATGGGGCTGCTTGGGCAGAGGGGCTGGGAGATGCTCAGCGGGGCTGGATCCAAGCTGGTTATCCCAGAAAGGTGGTGTGGAATGGGCTGCAGGGCAGGGAAGCAGCAATGGCTATGGGACAGTGTGCAGCATCACGTGTCAAACTGGGAAAAGCCCTTTGGAGGGTGGTGGGTAGCTGAGCAGCCCCATGCTGCTGCTGGAGCATCTTTAACTCATTAAATGCATCTTGCAGAGGCAAACTGTTGCAAAAGGGTGTTCATCATCATCCTAATGGTGGGAAATATCTGGTTTATGGCTCTTTCCCTCCCATTGAAAGGCTCCTGGCCAGCCCCACAGTCCTGGGCAGAACCCGGGGTCCCCCCTCTGCCTGTCCCCCCTGCCAGGTACATCCATGAACAAGGCACTTGTGAAGGGAAAGGGCTGATATTGGGGGGGGGGGGGGGTACCTGTGCTCCCTTGGTTTGAGGGTGCCCACATCCCCTCCATCAGTGCTGACTCCACTGTTCCTATGCATCCCTTGAGGAGGAAAGGGGGGAACCTGCAGGTATGGGGTATGAAAACCTGTGGTGGGAGCAGGACCAGCACTGGGTGTCCCCCCCAGCATGCAGGACACCCCCAGCCAGGCCTGAGCTGCCTCGCAGTGGTCCCAAGATCCCTCTCCATCATCTCCAGATGGAGCACTTGCCAAGCCCCTGCATCCCCCTCCGGGGGAAGAGCACCCGGAGTGGGTATCTCCCACCCTGGCTTTCTGTGCTGCCTCGGAGGAGGCACCCAGATTCCCTGCTGGCACAAGGAGCTCTGCAGCTCTCCTGCCCATGCATCCTCTTCAGCAGAAGCCCTTTTTCCTCCTCGCTCACCTACCAAAGCCATCCAGCCCTGGTATTTAGGCAGCACAAGATGAAAAGGCACAGAGAACAGACAAGTGCGAGCGCTCGCAGGCAAAGCCATTTGCAGCTGCCGGAAAGAGGGGCATGAAAGGGCAGGCGCGGAGGGGAAGCAGCAGAGCCAGACCACAGCCTTTTCTTCCCTTTGGCTCAAAGAAAGCTCCAGAGCGGGAAGGGGGATGGAGGGATGGAGATGAAAACACCATTTCCCCTGTGAGCCGCAGTGGCCGCAGCGCTGAGCCTGCCGCTGGGGACCCTGCGGCAAAGCCGAGCAGCCGCTGCGGCTCCGGGTACCACTGCCCAAAGGTCACAGCAGCTGATGGGGTGATGCAGGGGCTGGAGTGTCCCGGCAGCAGAGGCAGGGCCCAGCTTGGGAGCAAGAGGAGGAAAGCCCTTGCTGGGCTCCCAGCAGCCTGAAGATGCACCCAGGAGATGGGCAGGGTGAAATGCAGTCTGCCCTCCTCCTCATCCCCTTCCCTGGCTGGCAATTAGCAGCCAGGATCACACAAGCTGCTCTGTTCCCTGGCTAGGGAAGTGGAGTGGCTCATTGGATCCCAGATTCCAGCTTGGGATCTGCCTGGAACTGGGCATCAAGGATGCTCAACACAGGTTTGTGCTGCAGAGCTGGAAAGTTTTTGCTTCCAACTTGGGAAGGGTGGGATGAGCTGGTCCCAGGATGCATCTCCTCCTCCAAGCTAACACCAGGATTTTCTCATTCCCAGCTCACTGCAGGTCCCAGTGCCAGCTCCTGACTCTCCTCCTCCAGCACCTCTCTGTGCCTGGCTGTGCCTCTGCATGAATCTAAACCAGGGCAGGAGGACGTTTGGTTTCCCCAAACTTCATCAGCTTTAAAACCCCACTGGGCTCAGCACCCAGCACCATTCCTTGTCCTCCCTGGCTACAGGAGCCCATATCCCATAGAGCTGAGATCTGGATGAAGAGGGACGAGTTACAATCCCTGCGCTTTCAGTCTGGACTCAGACCTCAAAACTCATTTCACACCATGACCCCTCCATCCCAAGCCCACCAGGGATGGGGAAAATGCTGCCCAAGAACCAGAGATGTGGCCTCAAAGCCAAAGCTGTTTAACCAAGCCTGCCTGCGGTGTGCCTATGGGATGAGCACTTGGATTCCATGCCATCACCAGAGGTTTTCCCCCCACCTTCTGGATCACTGCTCTGCAGCAGCAGCCATGGGCAGAGGAGCCTTGCTCTGCCATGCAGCGCTGCCCGTGCCATGGGGGAATGAAGCAGGAGGGAGCAAAGTGTCACATTCCAGCTTTTATAGACTATTACTTATAATAGACAGAACAAAAATACTGTAAAAGAAAGCACTTGAGGCCATCAGCCTGAGCATTAAATGGGCTTCTGCTAAAGAGCTGCTTCGACTGGAAAAGCTTCCTCATTTGGATCAAAGGCATTGCCCTGCTTGTGAGAAAGCCGGGGTGGGGGGTGCCAGGCAACACCATCCCAGGGCAAGGCCATTGTGCTCCTCTTGGGATGCTCCTACCTCAGCTCCTTCACCCCTAACACTCCCAGTGCCTCAGGGGAGCACCCAGACCCCTAAATCCAAGGCTTCGCATCCCTATGGAGCAGCAGAACACGGGGAGCGTTTGGCCATGTTACAGGCAGAGTAATTGCTGCTGCGTGAACTTCGCTGCTCCGGAGAACAAAGGGAGGGCTTGGGGGGCAGGCACTGCCCATTAAGTGGCACTAATGAAACGTGAAAACGTTTTACTCCGCTGCCACCTCGAACAGGTTCGAACCCAGCCGCAGCTGCAGCCAGGTCCCATCCGTGGCTAATTTAAGCACCGGTTAAACAGGGCTAAATTACAGTGACAGGATCTGAGTTTGACGAGGGATGCAGCCGGGAGCCCCAGATCTTGCTGACCTTGCTGTCACTGGGCAGGCTGGTTTGCAAGCAGGATCGAGAGCTGGTGGGGATCTGCACTTCCTTTAGGGTGAAGGAAGGAAATAAAGTATGCCCACTGGTTTCCCCTTTGTAGCATCCCGAGCAGGGCTGGTCCTGGCTCCTTTTAGCACCGATAGAGTCCAAATGCAGTGTGCGTGTTCCACAGCCTCGGGTCATGGTTTAGGGTGCAGAGTTGGTTCTCAGCACTTTAGGGTTGGTTTTGGTTAGCTGATAGTGGCTTTAGGCTCTGCTGCAGCAAGGATAGCTCAGAGGGCTTCAAAAGAGCTGCAGGTTGGTGTTTTGCACCTGCAGCCCCAGTGTGGGATCTGCTGCCTTTCCCAAGAGCTTTATTTCCTTTAGTTGATTTAGGCAATTACAGTAAATCCCCTGTGGTCCCTGGTTCCCACCTGAGACAGGTTAAAGCAAATTTAGCTCAGGGACAGCAGGGTTGGCATCCTCCAACAGTCTGTGGGTATGCTCCTTGTGCCGAGGAGCACCCCATCCCTGCAGACCCCTGCCTGCCCCCACCTTGAACCCCATGGGCAGCAGCACCCACAAAAAGCTTCTCCTCGTGCCCCCACACATAGCTGTGGGAGCAGGGAGGCATCACGTACTGCTCATCAAACAGCCGAGGCTGATGGGGAAGTGACCCCATCCTCTCCCTGACAAACCCCCCCCTCAGTTCCTCATTTTGGGTCCTACCCCCCCCCGAGGCTTTGGCTGGCACAGAGCCCATCACAGCCCCACTGCTGCCGCTGCCTCCTGGAGCACCGTTAACCAGGCCATGCCTCATCAGCTCCAATTAGCAGGCAGGTCGTTTCCATCAGCCGTTCTCAGGCTCCAGTGCCCACCACAGGGTGAGTGATAGCCCTGGGGAAGCAGGGCTGGTTCGGGCATCTCCTGGCGATGCTGGTCCAGCACCCGCTGGGCACAGATCCCCCTGCTGCACCCAGGGACAGAGCTCCCCAGAGCGGCCGCTGGCTCCTCTCTCATTAACCTAATTATAACATTGCACTGGCAGCACAACCAGTGGCTTCATTGCAGTTTGCTCCAGGTAAATGGTAGGCAGAAATGCTCCTGTGTTCAGACAGGCTCCTTGTTTGCTATTAACTATGAGAAGCCGGCATCACACCCAGATTACGAGGAAAGCAGTCCTGCCACCATCATTATCCTCACTGGGAGACTCCTGCAGAGCCTTCATGTTGCTCCTGAAAACCAAAGGCTGAAAAAGCAAAGATGAGGGGGACGATGCTGGGAGCAGGAGTGCAGAGCAGGAGGCTGCTTGCTCTTCAATATATATATATATATAGTTTTAATAGAATACAAATGGGTTTATTGGAAATAACTGTTCAGACTGCCCGTAAGATGCAAGTGTCAGGAACAAGCAGATGCTGGTCACGATTCAGCGCTTGTTAAGGAAGAGAAGGCTTCATTTCACATGCGTGATTACCTCCTGGCCACTGATGAGTTACACAGCAGACAATCAAAAGAGGATTAATTATTCCACAGATGAGGCTGCTGCCAGCCTGGCCCCTGTCCTTGCCACTGCTGCCAATGGCACAGCCTGCGGTCCCCGAGAGCAGGGCCCTGCAGCCTGCACCGGGCTGAGCGCTGCCTGCCCCTGTCCCTCCAAGTGCCCATTGTCACCTGGCACCAAGAGGAGCTCCTCGGGCACCTCCAGCATCGCTGTATTCCATGGGGAAGGGTCTTGTGCTGCCAGGCCCTGGGCTGCTATCAGCTTCCTGACACCCAGGTCAATAATGTCCTCTGTAAGCAGTGGGAAGGGCTCTCTTCACTTGACACCTTTCCTTTGCCGAAGGAAGACTGATGGAGCGGCTGGCTGTAACAAATGCACACTGTAATGGAAGGAAGGAACTCCACTCCCTCTACCTGATTTACTGTTTAAGACAGTTCCCTTTTGATCTTGTCTTAATTAAATTAGGAGCCGTGAATCCACACCCCGCCACAGGGAAGCTGCTCTGCCTCGCTCGCTTCCAAATCCTGGTGACAGGGAATCGCTGAGGGTGATGTGGAACACCAGCTCTGCTCTGCTGGGGGTTGTGAGGAGCATAAAGCCCTGTGTGCTCACAGAGAGGGGTGATTTCTTTGCAGCCACCCTGTGTCCCTGGTGAGTGATGGGGCAGCTGAGGGACCATGGCCCCATCCCCATCCCAGGCATCGCTCTCCTGCTGTCTGCCATTCCCAAGGACAGGAAAACCATGCCAAGAACAGCACCTGGGTTCCGCAGGGCTTGTCCATCTTTGTCAGTCCTCAAAGCTCCCCCAGCACTCACCTGCTCCAGGGCTCGGCTCATCCCCAAGCATCCCCAGCGCACACGGTGCATCCCTGCCATGCCGGCAGCATCCCTCCTGTGCCATGGCACCCCAGTGTCCATGGGCTCTCCTGCACCTTCCCTTCCTGCTCTGAAACCAGGGAAGGGAGCCCACTGAGGGAAAAGCAAATGTCAGGCCCCTCACAGAGCGGAGCCCTTGTCCGAGCACCACCAGCCCATCATCTGAGTGCATCACCTCGGCTGCTGTGCGGGGAACCGTGTGTCACTGGGAGTATAACGGCCTCATAACTCTTTCCTGTGCAGTCTGGGTGATGACAGAGCTTTTAATGGAGGATAATGGTGTTTTGCATTTAAATCTACTGCGCTGTTGACTCATGACTGCAGCAGCCCCGGGACAGAAGGAGTAAATCAGAGAGGGCTCCTGGCTATGGCTGGAGCCTCGTCCAGCTGGAGGCATCACTGCAGCACCCCATCATGGAGGGTTGGGTTGGGGGGGGGGGGGGCAGAGACACCCTCTCCTCCTCCCTCACTAAGTGCAAATGAGCCTGGTGCTGATTTAATGAACTTCTGATGATTATCACCTTTAAATCTGAACTCCTGCAGGAGTCACCTTCAGCAGGGGAATGAAGCAAACACCCCCCCCCCCCCCGGGGGATGAGCTGATTGCCTGTGTCTGATTAGCAATTACACTTCACTGTAAACGCTGTCACCCTGGGCTGGGGATGAGGTGATGGCAGACTGGGGGGTCCCCGGGGACGGGGGGTGGAGGAAACAGGAGCTCGAAGGGATGTGAGATGGGAGCATCAGCATCCGGATGGTGCTGGCACCCACTCTGCCCTCGGAGCCTGCACAGAGCAGAGCAGGAGGCCACCAGAACCTCCCAGCTGGAGGGAACAGCACCAGGGATGAACTCACCGCCTCTCCTTCCCCAGGGATAACTGTCTCCTGCTCCCGAAGCCGCCAGGCTGGTGCTCACAGGCGTTTCTGAGTGGTGTCTTTAATATGGTGCTGCAATATTTGCCCTATAAATTCCTAAGAACAGATTTATAGCTGAGCCATTACTGACATTACAGACTATTAATAAATCTGGTAAACCTACAGGATAAACGCACATTCCCTCCCTTTATGTTGGCACAATAAACATAAGGAAGGACACGGAGCAGCACTGCAGTGGGGGGTGGTGATGCCTGTCCATGTGCTGTGTCCCCTGGATCACTTGCCCTTCCCCTGGAAGCCAGCAGCCATCCTTCCCTGTGGGCATGGGGGGGCCACATGGCTGAGCAAGCCTGTCAGCAAAGCTGGGGATCCCAAGCTGGGACACAAGCACCCGGACACAGAGGACCCTGGCACATCCCATTGTGCCCTGGGGGAAGCAGAGGGTCTCTGCATGCTGGAGACAGAGCCAGGGCACTCAGGAGTGTGCGGGGACACAGGGAGGATGCTCCTCTTTCAGGTGAGCTGTTTGCAGAGCCGGCTGCTCTCTCTATGGAAGCTATTTCTGGAAGAGCCTTGATGGAGAAAATCCATCTGGAGAAAGGCAGCAGCACAGCCGTGCCTCCAGGAGCAGCTGGTCCTGCAGTGGGATCTGGTGGGTTGGGAGAGCTCTGGTGTCCCATCTGCAGTGACCAGCTGGGCATCAGGGGGTGCTTTACCCCCTAATTCAGAGCCAGGGAAACCCAGTGGCTTTATCCCCTCTCCCACCCTTGCCTGGGGCTGTTTCCAGCCTGGGATGATGCTCAGCTTCCGCACCACGGAGGGTCACCACAGGTCTATAGTTCAGGCAGACAAGGTAAGACCTGGATACACTCTAAGAGCAACTCCTGGTGCTGTTGTGGGTGGTAGGAAACATGGGGTGGAGGGCTTGAATCCAACACAAGCTCCTGGGATGGGAGCACCAAGCAAGACCCTCTTCCTGCAAAGAAAGGGGCTGAGGAGATGAGGACCATGAGGACGGTCCCACTGGGACATGTGGCCAAGGAGAAGGGCTGGGATCCAGTGGCCAGCAGTGGTCCTGCTGCAGTGGCCAGCGTAGTGCTCCAGTTAATAACAGGGCAAATCCTGTGTGCTGTGGTGCCATGGAGCATGAGGAGCGCCAGGGAGAGCCAGGGTGTCTCCATGGGAGCAAAGGGGGAGAGAAACAAATAAGGATGCATTATTTCCCTCTGCTGCCATGGCTCCATCAGTGCTGGTTGGCTTTGATTAAACCTCACATTCATTCCATTTGGGAAGAGGGTAATTTAGCTACCAGATTAAAAGCAAATCAAACCCAGATAAAGGGTCCCAGCACATCCGTTTCCCCAGAGCCACCATGTGCTATGGCAGGATGGGCTGGGGGTGACTGCAGCACCTTGGGGTACCCTCAGCATCCCTACTGCCAGCTTTGGGCATGACCTTGTGGCTCCAGCATTGCATAGGGGCCTTTCCTGGGCATTGCAGACAAGGAGCACCATGGAGCCAAGGGGGGGACCTGCTCCTCCAGCAGGCGGGGGCATCAGGACTCATCACTTGGTGAAAGGAGACCCATGGGCCACAGCCACCCAACAATGTTCTGCCCATGCTGGTGAGCTGGAGCATCCCTGGGGCAGCTGATGTGGTCCCATCCCTGATCCAACCCGGCAGCTGCTGGAAGAAGCCCTGCTCTCCCAGATCATCTGCATACAGCCTGTTCAATAGGCACACACAAGGCTGCTGTCCTGGCAAGCTTTCAGCTCTTTGCTTATTACTTTTAGATGAGCTGGCTATTTAAATAGCACTTATGTATTACAACTGCTGGGCTGTAAAGTGTCTCTGTGACATGAGCCCCTGTTCCCAGACAGTATAAAAGCCTCTGTGCAAAAGGAATTAATAACAAAGCAAACTGTACTCAAACAGCTTCTGGAGAGATAAAGCAGTGGTGGAGGAGCAGGAAGGGGGGCAGAGCAGTTTACCCTCCCCTCCTGCACGCCCCAGCCAGTGAGGGGTGATGCTATCTTCCGGGCATCACAAAACGGGGTCAGGTTAAGAGCAAAATGGGCTGAGATCCACCAGGCTTTCTGCTCGTGGTCACTGCTGCTGCTGCTGGAATCGGATGTCTGATGGCACAGTGTCAGACACTGCTTTCTAAGCAGGCTGCTTGCTGTTCCCAGCCAGGAGGGAAGTTGCCTCCTGACGCCGGAAGGGTTTTGGTTGGGTCTCACCCAGCAGCCGGCAATTGATGCTCAATCCCTGTGCCAACCATCTCCAGCTTCAAGCTGCCATGGAGCTGTTCTTGATCCTGGTGAGGATGGAGGAGGGAAACCCATGGCTTTAAAAGCTGCAGGATTGGGAGGGACAACCATGATCACTGCACGCTCTGCAGACAGGAACAAGAGGCTGACATGGGGAAAGAGCATCTCCCAATCCAGAAGGGGACACTGGCTCTTCCCACTGTTTGGCTGGAGTTTGCAGGGAGCAGAGCACAGTATCCCTGCCTGGGGAAGCGGCAGCGATGGGACCTGGAGTCACAGCTCCACCAGACACCAGGCAGCCATGGGCAGTCGGGGTTGATGAGCTGTCTGAGCTGTCGCTCAGCGCTGCAGTGTGCCTGTGAGAGAGCAGGATAAAGCAGGGCAAAACAGGGAGAAGGGAAGGGCTGGAACCTGGCAGGCTCCTGTTGGCATCTGACTGCTCAGACAGGGAACATCCAGTCTGCAGCTGGACCTCCCCTCAGCTGCATCCTTCCCAAGCACCGTTTTGCTCCTTATTCCGGAGGGATTTGCCTGGCAGGGTCCCAAGGCAGAGGGAGGCAGGAGGGAGGCAGGAGCTGGTCCAGCCTGCCCAGGGAGAGCAAGTTCATGTCATTGGGGGATCTTGCCTCCAAATCCCTCTGACAAGAGCAGAAATCACCCGCTCAGTCTTCAAACAGCAGTTCAAAGCCTGTACAG
The DNA here is from genome assembly GCF_012275295.1 of Melopsittacus undulatus. Classification (NCBI taxonomy): domain Eukaryota; kingdom Metazoa; phylum Chordata; class Aves; order Psittaciformes; family Psittaculidae; genus Melopsittacus; species Melopsittacus undulatus. Next base: position 11,532,369 of record NC_047538.1, on the reverse strand, counting down.
CACTCTCAGGATTAATTAGCTGCTAAATAATGATATGGGATAAGCCTTATGAAGGCATGAGAACTGAGACATGGTCAGGGATGTGGGGGATCCACGGCAAGAGAAATCTTAATGTTCCTGGTTAAATCCAAACAGCCACTTCCCATAAGAAAGAGCAGTGTCAGGAGCTGATCCTCACCAGAGGAACATCTCAAAGAGGAGGGTCTGTTTGCTTTACCTGTGCTAAAGGAGGGAGAGGAGCAGCAGAGCTCTGGTCACCATTGGCCAAGCCAATCCCCCACCATGGCAACGTGTGGCTAGCCCTATAGAACACAGCTTGTGGGTGGCACAGAGCTGATGGTCAGGCAGATCCTGGGGCAGGAGGCTAAGGAGAGCAGTGCTTGAGGATGCCCATTAAATACAGGGACACTGTGTCAGACCTGGGACATCCTCATGTGCAGACAGTAGCAAGCAGAGAAGAGGCTCTGCAGAATGCCTGTGATTCCTCTATCCAGTTCTTACATGCCATGGTTGGGCACTGAGGCCATGGATCCTCAGCATGGCTGGAAGGGCTGATGTCCTGCTCCAGTGACCATCACTGCAGGGTGCTCCCCAAGCCATGGGTGAAACCCTCACAGTCCCACCAGCCTGGCGCTGCCATTCCTTTTTTGACAACCTCCCTTTTCCCAGACACCTCCAACCATCAGGAAGAAAAGAAATCAGGAATTGGCTGCAGCAAACTGCTGGAACCAGACCATTTATTTCATAGAATGCATCATTTATTTTCAATTATTGTGATCCTTTTCCCCTGCCTCCATCTCTGCTTCCCCACACACTTGGAGATCACTGGTGGGAAGTCTGCAGGGCTGCAGAAGAGCTGTGGCAAGAGGAGCAGCTCCATAGCAAAGCAAAGGGACTGACGTGGTGGAGACAGCACCAGCACCTCTTACAGCAGCTCCGGGTTGGGAGGAGGGTGGCAGCCCATGGGAATGGGGTAAGGATGAGCACTGTGGGGCCGGGGGTCAGACAAGATGTCCTGGCTGTCAGCTCACCTCCAACTAACATGATGGCAGTGAAGCAGAGGTGGCAACTGGGATGCTGCAGGGGAGAGCACAGGGATGAGAGCACCATTATGGGCATCTTCACCCCCGAGACACTGTTTCATACTCCCAGCCCCAGCCAAACACTGACTGTGTCTCCTTTTCCTGCAGGGACCTGCTCTCAATGCCTTGGCAAGATGGAGCCAAGTAAACCTCCAGCTCACAGATGTCCAGCCCTGACCTCTGGGATGCAGCTCCAGGTGTGGTTTCCATATAGCTGGTAGCTGAAAAGCCCAAACCCACCCCAAGTGCATGGACCACCATGCCCACAGCATCCCCATCCCATGGTGCTGCAGCTCTCACTGTCTCTGCCCCATTCCTGCACACCAAAGAGCTGGTTTAGCTCCAGCTTCATCTCAGCCCAACCCATTTGAAGATCCCTGGTGTCTCATGAAGGATTTTCTAATGGGGTCCAGCAGACTTTAAGATTTATCTCAAAACACCTCAATTTATTGAATTAATGCTGCAGAGCAAAACCATGGCTGCTTAACTGGAGTATCAGTATTTTACAGCAACATAACTAATAAGGCCATTAATACCAACTGGGCTCACTCTTGACATTTATATCACTGTAAATCTCTCTCTCAGCACTGGAATTATTTATGCCATCCCAGGCACTCGAGAAGCGCTGTCATCCTTTATCAGGCTGAAAGATTTAAGCGGAGAAAGGATGGATATAAACACACTAAACAAAAAAGGGAGCTTGAGCAGAGCTGGGCCAGGCCTTTGATGCAAACACAGCACTGCCCTTTGCTTTCCAGCAGGGATGGGATGAGGGGGCACCTGCAATGCAGCGAGGGCCCTTGGGATCGAACCCATCCAATGTAGATGGCAAATAAGGGCTTCATGAATAAACCAAAAGAAGGATGGGGAGCAGAGAGGGAAGCAGCAGCCAAGAGCTGTGAATGAACCACAGGTGGAGTGCAGGCAGGCACAGGCAGCACTGAGGGGCTGTGGTGGCAATGCAGGGACATGGGGACAGTAATTAGGTGCTGAGCCTGGCACTGCTCAGCTTTGTGTTGCTCACTCCTCGTCATTCACAACGTGCTGGAAATGTAGTCATTGGTGATCTGTTATAGCAGGGCCTTGTTAAACAACTGCCTGTGCTTGCTTAACCAGCAGGAGATAAACCCAGGCCAGCAAGGGAAGCAGGGCGAGGGAGATGCAGCACCTCAGTACTGCAAAGCAAATGGGGCTGCAGGGCTGGAAGCCACACTTTGAGTTGATTTAGGTCAACATGAAGGAACCCGAGAGGCAGCAGGATGGGGAAAGCCCTTGGTCTGCAGGTGGCATTTACCCCACATTCCATTCTCCGTACACCTCCGATTCCCATTTAATGGCCAACATCTCCCTTCTGTGTTTTTCCTCTCGATCACTCAAGCAGAAGGAAGCTTTCATGGTTTCCTCCAAGGTAATGAAGTGCTGCAATTCCTGTCTGGAGCATGAGCTTCCCTGCAGCCAGTGAGCAGGCAGGACACAGGCAGGAGCTGCTTGGGGTCTGCATGGGACCCACTCCTTCCCCTGGGTTTATACCAGCCCACACCTTCTTGCCCCATAAGCCCAATACAACCTTTCTCCTGATCTACCTGGTAACAGCAGTGATTTGCTCTGCTTGGCAAGTGGGATCCAAAAGCAAGGTTTCCATAGGCCATGGGCTGAGGTCCCTTGGAACTGCCCAAGTGAAGATTAATGAGTTAAATAACAGCTAAATTGAGAGGGGGAAGGAGTTTGGGAAGGGGTTTGCCTGCCCCTCCATTTCCCTGTGCCACCCTCAGGGGGACATTTGTCTCTTTGTCAGTAAAGGGCCATTAATCAAACCAGCAGATGATGCTTCCCGACCCTGGGACAGGCTGGGAAAAGGCAAAAAGGAGGAGGAAGAAGCAATCACCCCCATTAGGAGAAATATCCCTAAACCCAGTGAGGAGCAATTCCAGAGGCCACCTCCCCGGGAAAGGCTGGACCTGTTCACCTGGAGGAGCTCTCCTGGAGAGGAGCAACATCTGTGACAAGCAGGCACCAGCAGCAAAAGTAATTGTCTGTCTTTAAAGCACATTAGCTGCACTAATCCCGGAGGCAGGGATTTGTGTCTCCTGGCTCACCCAAGCTGGATGTCCGAGCTGTCACTGCCTGACAAAGCTTTCACCCATGAGAGCCACGCACGTGGAGGACTCGCTCCTGCATGTCCCTGCGGTGCGTGCCTGTGGGTTTGTCCCTCTCCCACCCGGGTGCATGTCCCATAGGAACACCTGTGTGTAGGAACATCCCCCGTCAGCACTGCTGACAGCTCTGCTGGTACACATAAAGGTGCACAAAGAGCATTCCATGTCTTGTTCCCTGGGAAAAGCAGCCCTCACTGCTCCCTGTATCCCTGGATATCCAACCCTGCCCTGGGGATGGCATCAGCCATGGGCACAGCATGGAGCCTGCACAACACCTTCACAGCAGGCATCCATGCAGGTAGGACCTTGTGCCCTCCCAGCCCATAGGGACAGGTGCCCCAGGGAAGCAGTTCCATGTCACAGCAGCCCCATTGATCACAGCAACCAAACCAAAATCAAATGGAATCATAAAGGCAAACCCTGTTTCCTCCTGTAAGCTTTGTGATTTGTGTCCTTGGATGTGTTTCTGGAGCTGAAAATGCCTGGCATTACAGGGAAATAACTGTTACTGTTATTCAGTTCAGGGTGAGCATAGGGAATAGAGTGGAATGGAAGGGAATAGAATGTGAATGGAATGGAGAGGAAATCAAATAGAATGGGATCGAGAAGCATAGAATGGAATGTAGAACCATAGGATGGAATGGAATAGGATGTAGAGACAGAATGGAATGGAACAGATTTGACAGACATGGAATGGAATCCTCTAAACAAGTGATATGCTCTCACTCTATACTGCCCAGCAGCAGCATCAGACCTCAGTGGTTCATTGCACTACACAGAGGGCTTAAGCGATGCTCAGAGAGATCCTATTAGATAAGAGGGTGCAGAACACACGCCCATAGTAGAGGGAAGCCACAACATCTCCAGGATGCTTGGGTTTGAGTTACTTGTGTGCTGCACTGCTGCAGTGCCTGAACTGGATGAGTCACTCCCACCCTGGGCAAGAGAAGTCAAGTGGAAGCTGTCCCTTTGGCCATTACTCTGAGGTTTCCTCCTTTGCCCACTGTGAGTAAAGAACCCACGGTGAGAGCGCAGCCTCCATCACCACCTCCAAACCCCTTCTCCGGGCAGGAAACGTGCTGGATGGGGACAGGAGCCAGGCCAGCCTGAGCCTGCCTTGGGTGCTTGTAAGGAAGGGAGAAAAGAGAAATCCAGATTTCCTGCCCCCAATCTGCTGACTCATGAATGACTCAAGGGGCTAAATTTAGCTCTCGAAGCATTGGCATCAGGGCGAGCGGCTGCTGGCCTTTCCTTAACCTCCTTATCAGAGCTTCCAAGTAAAGCCTTCACCAGCCCAGGAGAGATTCTGCTCACGATCCAAGGGGATTATAAACCACCTCTGAAAGCTGGAACAAAGAACACCTACACACTGAGGCACGCACAGCTTTCTGGTGGCGATGCGAGACCCGGGAGTGGAGAGACAGCACTTGGGCGCATCACTGCGTGGTGAGTTGTCATGGCAACGGGGGATTTTACACACCATTAAGTGTGGGTTCATCTGCATCCCACCCAGGGATGTCAAAGAGCAGACAAGGGGCTTCTCTGGTTCAGACATGGTGGCACTGCCCAGACATAAAAGGCAGAGCCTAAATGGCTTTGCAAGGCATGTTCAGCATGGCCTAAAGAGAGATGTCCTTGTGCTGCAAGCCAACACTGCTTATGGACCAGCCTGCAACAAGGCAGACTTTCCAACTGAAGGAAACTACGTTTCTAACAAGCAACAGCATCATCTGCAATACAGCCAGACCTTGCTGCAAGCTGAGCATGGTCCTGGGCTTTAATCAGCCCTGTTCCTGTAAGGTCAAGCATCAAATAACCTCCCACAAAACCTTCATCGACCGCTTCCCAGAACATCCCATCCTGCAGCTCAGCCCTCATCCAAAACAATGCGTGTGATCCAGAGCAGCACCAGGGCAGGAGCCAAGGGACCCTGCCTGCCCCAAGCTGCCCGTGTTTCCTGAGCTCCCACTCGCTGCCACTCAGGCTGAAGGCCCCATCCCTTCTCCATGGGTAGCAAACACCTCTAACACTCTGCTTGTCCTATTTCAATAGCATCGCTAGAAGCCTTTTTCTGCCCCAATCCCTTATGCTAAAACTCAGTTCCTCCTCCTCACTGCTAGAAACTCCTCTGAAGTTTCCCATCAATCTTTTCACTTCCTTTCACAATTCCTGCATTTCCCAGGCTCGAGGCTGGAGGAACCGTATTGATTTCCAATTTACCCTTGTATTTTGACTTATTTCTCCACGTTGTCTGCTCATGGTGGCCACTCCAGCAATCACTTCTTTGGCTGGCCCTGCCTGCTGTTGAAGCATGGGCAATGCTGTGTTCATGCTGCCTTATTTAGCATCCAACCTCTTATTTATGGGCTAGAGAAGGGGCTGTAGCACTTGCTAAAGGCTGGGCTGGCTGCTGCCCCCAGAGCAGCCATAGAGGGGGTAAACACATCTGCAGAGGGGAGATAAGGTAATCAGGCACTTGAACACCTGGGATCTTATTATTGGCTGTCAAGACCCCGTCACTGCACAGGAATAGCTGGGACTCCAGCCTCGCTGTAACATGAACCAGAACAAACTGAATGAGAGGGGTGGTCAGGCTGGGCAAGGAGAGCTCCTTGCCCGGAAGGGCTGTCCATAGGGATATCCATAGGGCTGTCCATAGCGATAGGACAGTCCCCACATCTCTTCCACCAGTGCCCTTTATCCCAGGGGCAGTGTGGCTGGAAGAAAGCCCCACAGGCAGCTGATGAACAGCTCGAGCACAGGTGAAGCTCCAGTTCCCAGCTCCCTTCTTTTCCTGCTTGTCCCTACACCCGGGAGCCTGATTTGTCTCCAAAGCCATCCTGTGCAGCTCATTCCTCTTGGGAACGAGCTCATCCCTCTCGGGGCAGGCAGCAGCACAGGGTTGTGCCTGCCAACAGACACTGCCCATGCCAGGCCAATGGAAGTAGACCCAGTGCCACAAGCTTGCTTTGACCCTGCAGGAGAAGGGGCTTGGAAGAGCACTTAGAGCCTCCCCAAGGTCAGGGACAGCAACAAACAAGCTCCAAGCAGTTATTGCATGCTTTGTGTCACTTGATGAAAGTCACTGGAATAACAGCAATAAATCCTTCCCCTCCCTTCCAAAGGGAAGGCAGGAGAGCAGGAGCCTGCTCTAAGCTCTCCAAGGAAGCAGAAGAGGATGCAGCCTCCAGGTACCCACCACGCTCCCTCCAAAACGCCTGGGAACAGCCTGAGTCATGGGGAGCTTGGTGCCACCTCCACCATGGGAACAAAAGGAGCTTCCTCATCCTCATCCTCATCCTCCTCCCTGTGCAGTGGGGGGGGGGGAGGAGGTGCCTCTGCTCGTGGGGAAGAGGAGGGAGCAGATAGAGCCCTGCAGGCAGGAGTGTGGGCAGAGCGTGACAGCATCTCCTCCATGGGGGCTCTGCTCCGGGAGCAGTGATTCCTCGCAGCAGTTGGGAATGAGGAGAGCACGGGAGAGCACTGCTGGGCTCGGAGCACCAGGGAGAGGAGAGGCCAAGGCCTGCAGCAGGGAGCAGACACAAATGTCAGTGGCAGAACCACCGCATCCCTGCAGGGATGCTTAGGGCAGCACAGCACTTCAGGAAGGGGGGACAGACACAGCAGTGATGGTTGTGGAGCAGCAGGCATAGGGAGGCAGGCCCAGATGCACCGCACAATGCTTCCATCAGCTCCTCTCTGTAAATGCCACTCTGGAATCACTGTGCTGGGGGTCACAGCCTGCCCAGCACAGCCCCAGCTCCAGAGCAGCAAGAAAACATCAACATCAACATGGATCCGGGAGAGAATAAAGCATCAAATCACCCCTCAAAGGATGTCTGTGTGCTCCCCCTCTAGGGCTGACAGCTTGAGGTAATACCTTGTGCTTCTCGAGACAGGATGATTGCAGAGGGCAAGAGCCTCATTTAAAGCAGCCCTGCTGCTTCTGCACTCCACAATTCCTCACCCAGAGTCAGCTCATTAGCTCAGGCATCACACCGAGCTGCAGGCAAGGAAGCCCCTCTGGCTGAAACAGAGACCTGGAAACCTTTAGATGATGCGGAAGGAGACGTTACCACCTATTACCCACAATGGAAAAGATGCTACCTGATTTATCCAGGGCAAACACTGCCTGCCAAGAGCACACTCACTGCATCGGTCAGTGTGCATTGACAGCAGTGGTGTAGGAGAGGTAACCAGAGTGCTGCTGCAGAAGAGCTCTCAGATGCTGATGGGAAAAGGAAGGAGGTGAAAGTGCTGACAAGCCAGTCTCATCTATAGTAAGCAAGAACAAGGACTGACATACAGCTGGAACAACATTGAACTAACACAATAAAGAAGTGAAAAAAGCTCAGGGGATTAAGGAAGAAACCCGTTTCCTTTATCATTGATGAACATCCAGAATGTAATGCTCTTGGACTTTGTATCACGAGTATGTGGCAAGGTAAAGGGCAATGGTGGAGCAACTCTGGCACTAGGTGCTGGGAAAGGAGCTCCACACAGCCTATTGAAATCAGTTCCCTCTGTGGGTCTACAGCTGCCCCAATGTCCTTGCCTTGCCATAAGAAGGGATTGGGGATATTTGAGCATTTAAGGATGGCAGCAAGTGCAGGGCAGCAGGAGAAAACAGCTCTGGCTTGGTAACAAGCCTTGCTCTGTACTGCATTAACCTAGAGGTTATCTTCCACACCCCTATGTTTCAGCTAACAGAATACACAATACAACCAGCAAGCAGCAGGCAACACACCCTTTTACTGCAACCCCTCTGCTGCTGCTGAGAGGATCCCCAAGTACCCCAGATGCTGCTGCCTTCAGCATGGGGCTGGGCGAAGAGGAGCAGCCACTGCTCCTAATGGAGCTCCTGGCTGGGTAAGGAAGGAGGCTGTGGTTTAAGGGAGTCAGAGCCTTTCAAACTTACCTCCCTTGGACAGGAAAAAACCCTCTAAATATAACTTTCCAGCATTAGAGCTTTTAACCTGTTTGCCTCCTGCAGCCGTTGTCTGGTGCTCCAAGAGCTGTTCCTCTGGAGGGGACAATGGTAACCAACTGCTGCTTGAAGGCTTCCCTGCTGCAGAGCAGAGCGGCAGCCTCAGGATGCCCACCCCATGCCCTGGCAGCTCTCTGCACAACAGGCTTCCCAAGCCATTCCTCCATCACTCCCTCTTTCCTCTCCCTCCCGAGCACCATGGAGACAGCCACATCAGCCCTGCCTATGGGGCATTGGGCCAGCATCCCCTTCCCAGCACAGCATCAGTAGGGCAGGATGTGCAGGGAAAGGCAGTGCAGTCAGGCAGCAAATCCCCCCTTTTCCCAGCACAGAGGGAAGAGCATCCTGCATTAACACAGAGCTCCCAGCACCTTGGGATGCCTACATAACCCTCCCCAAGGAGCGACAGGGTCTGCCCCCCCCCCCCCATAGCACCATGCAGGGTGATGGAACAGCTCTTTCTCCCCCATTTATCCCCTAGACAAGCAGGATTTAAAGCATTTCCCTGCAGAAGGCACCCTAGGGAAGGTGCAAAGGGGAAGCTGCTGAGGACACATGGGGACTGACAGCTCCATTTCAACGGGAGGAAAAGCCAATCTGATCTAGCATTGGGTAGATGTGCATTTTGCATCAGCTGGTGAGAAGAGCAGGTTGTCAGGAGGCAGAACAGGCGGCTTAGTGACAGCTACTGCTAAAGGTTCCTCTTTTAAAGTAATTGCTACACCTCATGAAAACATAATATGCCTCATCAGGAGCCGAGGTGATCTTCCTTCCAGAAATCCTTGAGGTTCAGCGTTTCCATCGAACGGGAACAGGAGCAAGGCTGGGGAGCAACGTGGCACAGCACTGCCCTCTTTGGGTACCAGCCACCAGCAGGTCCCGCAGGCACAAACGACCTTGCCCCTGGCTGCCGTCGGAGATGCACACACACCCAGATGCGTGCCCTGCAAGCCTCACCCTCACCAGAGATCCCATCCTCTGCCACAGGGCACCTACGTCCCATTTCCAAACCATTGCTTGCAGGGACCATCCCTGGCGGTGTTCAAGGCCAGGTTGGACAGAGCCTTGGGTGCCATGGTTTTGTGTGAGGTGTCCCTGCCCATGGCAGGGGGTTGGAACTGGGTGATCTTAAGGTCCTTTCGAACCCAAACCATTCTGTGAGTCCATGATCTGCTCCAGAAGCATGATCCAGGCTGTGGTGTTCTCACACCCCAGCCAGGAGGGGATTTCACAGCAGCAAAGAGTGGCAAGAACTGGGGGTCAATGAGCATCCTTCACTGCTGATCTATTCCCACAGGACTCTGGCACATGCTTTGGACTTGTGGTGAAACACAAGGCAGCACCATCAGGAGAGTGAGATAAGGGCATTAAACAAATGCCAGAGCTAGGCTACAACATGAATCTTCTGCCAGAGGAGCCACCCAGAGCTCCCTGCTTTATCCTGCCATGAGCTCCTCACACAGAGCATGCAGTGGGGTCAACAGCATCTGGAACAGGAATAGCACCCAGGTCATGGAGTAGGGAAGGGCAAAGCAAGGCACTGGTGGGTTGTCCACTATTCCCAGGGAGAGAATGGGAAGAAGGGGCTGCATGCAGGAGCAGCATTAGAAATCATGCTGAGAGGGAGCAGGAGCGTTAGAAACACGTGTGCCTACAAACCAACCTAACCACAAGCACAGTAAGAGCATTGAACAGCTTAGCGCCGAGCAACAAGCACTGCAGCTGGTTTCAGGTACATAAAACACCCCAAGCTATAGGCAGGATTGCTGTGAGGCTTTGGGAGAGGAATGGATCCAACACATTTCCCTTGAGGCCAAGGGAAAGCTCAGTGTCTTAGGAGAAAAATGAGGGAGGAAATACTCAATTTGGGCAATTTAAGACGAAAGCAACTCTGCAGCCCCCAAACTCACCCCATGGGACTCCATCTTCTAATCCTTTGGCTGCCCCATGTTCATCACAGCTCTCCTGAGAAGCTGTTCTGTTGTCCCAGAGGTGGTCAGCATCCTCCTCCCCTCTGCCAGGTTATTTGCTCAAGGGGCCATGGATCTGAAGGCTTGAATCCTGCTGTTTGTACCCACAATAAACAGGGATGCTGCTTTCTTTGTATCGCTTCTATATGAAAGGACTTGCAGGAATACAGGGTAGAAAGCACATCCTGAGGCATGGTGGAGATGAAGGGGGACAGAGGATGCTTGGCTGCTGCAGATGTGTTACAGTGGTGAGCAACAGTAACATTGACATGCCCTTTATCGGGAGGATGAGGTTTGTCCCATTACCTGTAAAGGAGCAAGAAAGGATTTAATTGGAAGAATTCCCTTAAGCCTGGAAGGAAAGGCCTAGGGAAGCAGCAACCATTTCAGTCTGCTCCAGGATCCCACTGGGACAAAACTTATGCATCCATATGATGCCCCTGCAGCTTGAGTCACACTTCTGGATGGGTGATGCTCCTTCAGCCTTGTTCTGCTCCGGCCCTTCCCAGTTGCAGCTCTGGTGGAGCTTCCCAAGCCACCTTAGCCTCTTAGCTGCGTTTGGATGGAGACTACTTTATGCTCTTTGGTGGCACACAGCCCTGCTGTGAGCAGTCACCTTGGAGGTTATGACAGGAGGCTCCTCAGCAAGGCCTCTGGAGGAGCAGGATTTCCTTTCCTCCACATTAAGTGCTTTTATGGACACTCTGATGGGTTTTGACCTTGCAGTGGCCCAGCGATGCTGTCCATCATAGGCAATAACAGCAGGTCCACTGCAGGAGAGGAGGGGTGAGCTGCAGAGGATTGCAAAGAGCAGAGAAAACAATAATAAGAGCAGAACAAGGTTAGAAACTGCAGCTATAGCAGCGACTCCAGAAGTCACAGCCTTGCTTGTGCCCACAGCAATACATTACATGGTATTGGGGTCACTGCTGGTCACAGCCATCTCTCTGCTCGTGCTCCTATAGATTTCACAGGTACAAGAGATGTCTTGGAGCTCTAAGAGGCACCACAAAGGGAACAGAGCTACAACCAATGGAGAGTGCTCTCAGTCCAATGCCATGGGAGTGTTTGCTTGCAGAAAGGACCTGGCTCCTCTGTCCCTGAGCCTTGCAGGTGTTTGTTTAAGAGCCTGCATCAATTGAAGGTAATCAGAGCTCAGGCAGGTGCTGAGGAGCCAGCAGGACACAGCTGAGCTTATCTCAAGAGCAAGCTGATGGAGCTGCTCCCGATGGGCAGAGCTGATCTGTTCATCCCCAAACTGAGCAGACAGGCTCTCACACCTGCAGCAGCACAGGGGAGAGGAGGAGGACGGGGTCTGAATGGGATTAGTGCGGAGGGGAGGGGGTATTCAGGGCTGTGCTTTGGCTGCTGCCAGGGATGCGCTTGGGAAGGGTCTGCCTTGGCCATCCCTATGATGCTGAGAGCTGGGATGGAGCCCAGGGATGTCACCTTGGGCCTGGTGGAGGAGTGAATACAGCCCCAGCCTTGTATCCCTACCAGCACAATGCAGGGGGAGACAGGCACTAGAGGCAGCAAAGCCAACGTGCTCATCCCACCCTGCTTCCATCTTGAGTGGAGATGGGCCATGGGGAGGGGAGGGAGAGGGCATGGCACAAAGGGAACCAAGCGCCACTGATGAACAGACCGGTCAGATCTTCTTTACACAGCCCAACGTGCATAAAGATGTGAGTTATCCATCTAAAGCCAACAAAACAACCTAAAGCATAACTGTGTCATGATCCCAGACTGCTCCAGCACAGGAGGCAGTGCCCAGGTAGGGCCGTTCCCTAAAAGCACAGTCGATTTCCCCTCTCCATTCATTCACAGCTCTTTGTGACAGGGGACACAGAGGAGGCAGGGGCTCAGCAGCAGTGGGTACCACTGGACACACTTGTGCCTTGGGAGGGAGTGCTGGGTAGGTCCCTACCCAAACACTCATAAGCACCATACCCAGACATTCCCAAGGCTCTCTGCAAGCAGCCCTTGGTGTCTGGGAGCACAGACACTTCCCCATCACCCCTTGGCCCAATGGACCATCCACCCTCAACCACTGCCACTATATCACAGGAGAGGATGCTCTGCCTCGCTTGTGCGCACGCTTAACTCAAAACCAGGCAGAAAAGGCAAGTCATTAATCCTATTTCCTCATGGCCAGATCCTCAGCCCATGCTGCCGGCTGGAGCCCTGCTTCCCAAGGGCTGGCAGGGCCATCATGGGGAGCAGCTCAACCCCTGGGTCCCTCCTGCCCTCTGGCCCCATGGACATGCACTAAAACATCACCTGCAGGTAATCTTCTGGAGCTCACTGCCCTGCTCAGCACCTGAACACAAACCTGCAATGGGCAGGGGATGCTCCAGGGCCAGATTCCTGCTCTGCAGCCATGGAGAGAGGAGGCCTGTTCCCCACAGCCCCTGCTTGCTACATCCCAGGACATCACCCAATGCACAAGGAAGAGGTCAGGTGTAAGGAACAAAACCTGAAGCCCCTTGGGCAGCATCCTGGCAGGCTCAGCCTGGGAAGCAGCAGGTCGTGCTTCTCCATGGGTACCTGACCAAGATGCTCAAGAGGGACACCAGATTGTGTTGTGCAGTTGGGCAAAGTCCCGGGATGTGAGGAGCCAGGGCTGCAATGAGGAATCCTCCTGACTCCCAACAGCACAGAGGCTCTTCCTGCAGGATCCTTGGTAGCAAACAGGCCAGCAGCATGCCAGGTGGCCAATAAATCCAGCCTGCATGCACCACCTGAGAGCTGAACGCTTCCTGTGCCTGCAAACAGGCACTGTAGATCAACCTCAACTGGATGTGATGTTCTACAGAACAGATTTAACCAACTGCTTCAGTAGGAGCCTGAGCTGGGGCCGGGCTCAGGGAGGTGGGAGGTAAAGCAGGACTGGTTTGCAGTAATAACCCAAGCCTGCACAAAACATCAGGTTACAGCAGAGCCTCTGGAGCTGGACCAAGACAAGGACCTCATCACAGGTAAGCACACAAACTCAGTCCCCCTGCCCTGCACAAGGAGATGAGCATCTCCATAGTGCCCTATTCAAAGGGTCTTTGGGAAGTCTGAGGAGGTGAAGCCACTGGATGAAACACCTGCATCAACCTCCAACATCCCTCCCCAGAGATGGGAGACTCATCCTAAAGATGCTGCTGGTCCAGAGAGCAAGATGCAGTTCATGGGCACTGGTTCATGCGCAGAGGGGAGAGCTTCTGCATCCCCAAAACAGGGGCTGCCCCCTTCCCCTCACTACAGCCCAGCCCCAGCAGTCACAGGACCTCAGAACTAGAGATGAATCATGATGAAGTCTCCCCTGTGCCTGCCTGGATGCTCTGTGGGCACAGGGCTCTGCCCCACCGCACACCTCATCCTGCAGGAGCTGCACGCTCACAGCCTGCTCCAGAGGAGATACTCACAGGGCTTCCCATGTCAGCAGAGCTCCAGCACTGAGCTCTGCAGCTCTGAGCTGCAGCCCCAGGCCATCCATGGTGCAGGCAGCCTGAAGAACAAGCAGGGAGCACCTCGCTTGCTCTTGGCCCTGTTAATTTTCCATAGCTCTGCTTCCAGGTCTACAGAGGGAAGCAGCTCACTCAGCCTTGCAGCAACCCTGGGACAGGATGAGGGTACCCGTGTCACCCCCAGGCAAACCAACCGAGCCAGAGAGCAAAAGGCACCACAGTATGGTTGGGTTAACACAGGCACAAAGGGAGGACAGGCATTGCTGCCCTGCGGCCGGCCCCATGCCCTAGGACAGGGCCAAGAGCCCTATTTCAGACCCAGCAATACTGAGGACACCTGAGGACATCCCTACCTGTTGTTGTGCAGCCCTGCTCCAACACCAGGGTACATCCCAGGATCAAATTCCACCTGCCAGCGGAGCAGCTCCGTTGCAAATGGCTTTTAAATACCAAGCTAGTGTTTGAATGCTTCTAAAGGATACAAGAGAATCAAATCAGACAGCATTAGTCAAGCCTGGGCCCTGGTGCGTGAAGCAGGGAAGACTTTGTCACTCAGTATTTGCAGTGGATGAAGGTCAGCCCTGCTCTCCTCCTCCTCCTCCTGATAGCTTTCAGCCCTTTGGCATGCCCCAGAGCCAGTGGGAAGCAGGTATGGACACGCTGTGATCATTGGGAATGAGCTGTGTGTGGGGACCATTCTGCAGCTGCCTTTGGGCTGCAGCTCTCCCATGCTAAGTCTGTGCTCCAGCCTCCAAGCAGTCTGTCCCCATGGAGGGAGCAATGCATTGTCCACATCTTCCATTGCCCAGAGCAAGCATGGACTCCATGAAAAGAAAGCCTGGAAGCATGCGTGCCTCTGGGTGATGGTGGGATGTTGATGTCCTTCAGTTACTCCATCTGCCTCCCATCCACCTCAGGGCTCCCGAGGGACTCCATCTCCCAGCGTGTTAATGGGAGATCAGGAGCAGGTAACTGGGACAGGAATGGTCCCCACACCTCCTGCTCACTGGAGCTTCTGTCCCCGGTCCTCACCGGGCATCCCTCAGTGATGGGCACACAGCCCTGTTTCCTGTCAGTGCCTCACAGAGGCAGCTCTGCTGCAGAGCCAGCATCCTGCTCCACACACAGGGATCCCGATGGGTAAAGCAACAACCCCCTCTTCCCACTCCATCAACACATCCAGGTGAGCAGCACACAGCCCCCTGCCACAGAACACTGCTTTCTCTCTCCTCTGGCTCCCGGGGGGGTTAGCACGTAGAAGCCTTCACTGAATGTGACCCAACTCCAGCACAGAGCAGCTCCACTGCTTGATGCAAAGCTTAATTTGATTTCTCACTTGAATAGCTGAGACATCCTTGATACGCTCCCTTCAGCTCCTTCCAGAGCAATCTGCTAAATACAACCAGCACCAGGAGCCACCCGCATCCCACCAGCCCTCCCTTTAAATCCACTCCAGCCTCTACCTGCATCTCCCAGGGCTGCAAAGCAGCCCCAGCTCCAGAGTTTGGAAAGGGCTTTGCATGTTCACCTTCCTTTAGCAAGGGGAAAGCTGAGGTTGAAGCATGGACAGAGGTGATGAGCAGGCAGAGGCCAGGGCAGGACCTGCAGGCAGCTCAGGTCCCCCCCAGCCATCTCTGCAGCACAGTCACAGGCAGCAGCATCTCTTTCTACCCCAAGCTGTTGTGTTCTTCCACTGCAGAAGCTGTATTTCAGCAGCAAGTCTTGCGTCAGCACTGCAGGAACAGCAGAGGACAATGCCTTAAACCAGGCAGCAAAGGCTGTGATTGATAGGAAAACAAGGGAAGCACAAATGGGACTGCACGAGCACAGGCAAAGGTTGTGCCCGAGACCCAAGAGCCCCTTGGGGCTGCAGCAGGTTTCTGTCTGGTTCAAACCCCACAGACAACATTGGCTTGGCTGAGTCTGTTCCTTTCCCTAAACTCTGGAGCACAGGAGCCGATTTGGAAGTCTTAGAGCATACGCTGGGGAGTGAAGGATGGATTTGCAGACAGTAAAGCCCCAGACCAAGGAGCAGACAGACACCTTTGATTGAGAAATCAATACCTTGGGTTTAAAGCATTTCACACCGAGCAGCAGCAGGGAAGAGCCCTGCATGCACCTCATCCCTCCCGGGCAGGGGTAGAAACCATCAAAGAGCAGAGGAGCTGCTGATGCTTCCCATAGTCTTACCAAGGCCAGAACATGCTGTGGGGACCTTCAGTCCATGGGGCATGATGTGTTTTCCAAAGAGATCCCTCAGATGATAAAGTGATAGGGAAGGGTTCATTCCATCCCTCTTTCAGGTCATGCCCAGGTTGGGCAGCACCTGGGCATGAGCATCACGAGCATCACACCGAGGAGCCCATCAGAGTACCTGAGCATCACACCAAGGAGCTCATCAGAGTACCTGAGCATCACACCAAGGAACCCATCAGAGTACCTGAGCATCACACCGAGGAGCCCATCAGAGTACCTGAGCATCACACTGAGGAGCCCATCAGAGTACCTGAGCATCACACTGAGGAGCCCATCAGAGTACCTGAGCATCACACCGAGAAGCCCATCAGAGTACCTGAGCATCACACCAAGGAACCCATCAGAGTACCTGAGCATCACACCAAGGAACCCATCAGAGTACCTGAGCATCACACCAAGGAGCCCATCAGCCTGACACATCCCAGTGCAGCAGACAGGAGCTGCTGTTTCTCTGCCCTGCTGCAAAAAGCTTGGCCTAGAAAGGGAAAAACTGAGGGGAGAAAAGATGCAGAGACTGGGAATGATGAAGGTGCCAGAGGGAAGGAGCAAGTCATAAAGGGAAGAGCAAGAGCAAGTCCTGTGCCCAGCAGGGGTGTTGTGAGCAAGAGAGACATGCTGACAAATTAAACCAGACCAGGAGAACCCCTGGCAATTTAAAGCCCTTTCTTTCTCTCAGCTTTCTTCCTCTCCTTTGTACGGTGAAAATTCATCTCCAATTGCAATCACAAAGCCTCCATAGGGTAAAATACCCCAGCACAAGGCAGACTTACCCCTAGGCAACGTGAATCCACGTTACCCGAGTAGAAAGGCTTCCACCTCATCATCACTGGCTTCCAGAGCACTTGACCCAAAAGAAAGCCTTTATCTCTATAAGCTCTTTCTTTACCTCCCGTGGCCTCAGAAGGGGCTCTTGGGCAGTGTTCTGTGCTCAGAGCCTTTCTCTTGCCTACAGCAGCAACCAGTGCTGGATCAGCCCCACAGGGGAACCTGCCACTGATGGGGCAAGCATCAGCCCCATTCTTGCAGCAGACAGCAGAGCCAGGAGCTCAGGGACCCCCTGCTCCCCAAAGAGCTTCTCTGCCCCTGCCAGGAGACAGTGGCAAAGGGAAACCTTTCTCTTATGGCATCCATCCTTCACCAAGAGCCAACACTTACGGTTGTTGATGCCTGACGTGGTCCTCACCGGATGCTCTCAGCTACAGCCAAGGCTGTACCTGCAGTGCTCAGGTGATTATGGACAGCTCATTGGTGCCACACAGAAACCAGCCTGTGCAAGTGATGGAGCAGGGACCTGGGGACACTGCTGCTGCCCACAGACACCACAGGGGTGTTCCATTGAGGCACTCACACTGGGAAGGGAGGGGGAAAACAGTGTTAGCAGCTTAGGAGGAGGAAGGAGAAGGGCTTCAGATCCTACCACTGACAAGGAGCACCCAAGCCCAGCACAGTCACACCCGGATGCTGCAGGGCACTGCTCTACGGATGACAAGACATGCTGAACACGTGCACCCCTGCTCTGTCCTTTGGGGCACTGAACACCAGACAACCTCGCTGGCATGGGACACAGCTCAGCAACACAACCTTTTACTCAGTTATGCTCTCATCCATCAAAAGTCACTGCTTCGATGCTGAGTTTTGCAGCACTTGATGTGCAGCTTCAATGGCCCAGCTGTGGGTCAGGGAAAGGACAACAGGACCCTTGGTTTACAGCTTCTATACCTCCAAGCTCAGGAGCATTCGAATCCCAGCCCTGCAATGCTGAAAGCCCAGGGATTCCCAAGGCTACCGGAGAGCTCCTGTAATTCCATGGGGTTTGGGCATCACTTGGGGCTGTTTTGAGGGCCAATGATTGGGAGCCCTGCAACCAGCTCTGCTCTCTCCTCAGCAGCACACCCAGCATCCACATGTAGCAGGTCTTGGCCATCCTGGATGGAACAGATCTATCAGGCAGGACTAGCAATAAAGACAATGGCCTTGGTGATGATTCCTCGAGCTGAATTGCTCACTGCGTACCGGGAGGCGATATCCAGTGCAAGATACCAGCAAAGTCTGATAGAATAAATACAGCCTGCTCCAATTTATAGGAACCATCTCTGCAAACATTAAAACCCACCAGTGTGGCACTAACAGGGAGGAAACAGGAGATGGGATACCTGAATTGCCTTTCCAGGAGGATACATCACTACATCGGGGTACATCACTACATCAGGGGACATCACTACAGCAGGATGTAGCAGCTTGAGCATCACAAGGTGATACCGTTGCCTGTGGAGGGTCAGCACCCACTGACACAGCCCAGCAGCACCCAGGGTGGGTTCAGGGTGAGTCTCTGGCTCCAGAACCATCCTGTCCCTGAGGACAGTGCATGGCCCCAGCTCATGGCTCCGCACAGAGCAAACCCACTGCAGCTCTTTCTGCTGGCACAGCCACAGAGAGACCCAGCTCCACTTCCCTTCCTTCTGGGAGCATCAGGCCGTCGGGAGAGCATTCCCACTGCATATGAATTAGCAGCACGTACAAACAAACCTGCTTCCTTCCAGGGGGAGCAGAGACCCTGTGCAGGGTGAGGAGCCTGTTCTTTGCTGAGCAGCAGATTGAGGTGCAGGTACAACAGCATTTTACCTGCTCCATCCATGGTCCTTCAGCAGCAGCAGGAAGCAGTCAGAGGCAGAGGTGCTGTCTCGGTCTGCTCAGGTGGGTGACAGCTATTTCAAACTGGGCTCATTCCTGTGTGCCTTCAGGGGGGAGCTGTCTTGTGCTTAGAAGTTCTCTATCCCCTTCGCTGCTCCCAGCCCCCCTTTTCTGTGCACCCCAGGGAAAAGGCAATGAAAATCTCTAAGGACAATAACTTCCAGTGTTCTCAGTGATGGAAAAGTCACTGTTGGACTAATGTGGGGGAAAGCATGGGGTGCAGTGAACAGGAAACCTGAGCTAGACAGACTACAGTGGATGATTGATCTATTAAAGCAGGGGATGCTATCAGTGAAGTGAGCAGTGTCCTGCGAACCAGCAGAGCCAGATGTACATCTGCTAAAGCACATCTGTCCTGCCTGCTCCACAGCTTCCCTCCCTGGCTGCCCAGCCCCAGCAATGCAGCTCCACAGCTCTAATGGTGCCATTCACCCCATTGCCCTGTTGGCTGCCCCATGGCCTATTTGCCACTGTGTAAGCAGCAAACAGAACTGTGAATGCCTTTCTGGAGGCTGCAGGGCAGTCACGGGGCCATTCAGGAGGCAGCAGCAGCAGGCAGGAGGATGCAGAAGGCAAGGCTAAAGGATGGGGGGGGTTATCACAGCCCCTTTCTGACACCGATGGCACAGGAGCCAAGGCAACACTTGGTCAAACTCACCCTTTCCAGGAGCCTGAGCTGTGACTGTCTCCCCACCACACTTCATTCAGGTCAGCAATCAAGAAGCATCTGCAGAGGTGTGAAGTTAAGGCTCAGCTCCCATCTTCCCTTTCCCACATCCCCCCCGAGCTGGGCCCAGGCCTGCCAGCACAGTGAGAGCAAGCAAGAGGCATCACAGGAAGAAACAGAAGGGAAAGCTCTGAACACCCTGAAGCAGTTCCCTGGTGCTCCTCACATGGCTGATGGCCAGAGCTCAGCTCTTCCACCCGGGGCATCTGACAGCCATCTCCCCTCCGGCATTCCCTAGGAGCACACCCGTTTGGGTGCTGGTTCCTGCTGCCACGACAGCACAGGAGGTCCTGTGACTGCTTGGGGTAAAAACAGGAGGCCTCAAATCTCACCGAGTTTTGGCCCCAGGGCATCTCCTAGAGGCTGTAGTGGAGCTCAGGTGCCAGCATTCCCCCTGAGCCCCAAGGCCAGCCCACCTGAGACACCCGAGCACAGCCTCCCCTTGCTCCAGCCCCACTCTCTTGCTCTCTCTGGGTGCTGGCACCCTCCTGCTCTAACGGGCTGGTGTCTCTCTGGGCAACACTGAAGCGCAGCTGAACAGAAGCCCTCCTCAGAAAGGGGATATATAGATATAGATACAGATATATCTGTATATTCCAGCCTTAGAGCCATGCTTCTAATATCCCATTTTCATTTTTCTGCCAGAAGAAAGCCAATTCCTTATGTTTGCTGTGCTGCAGTCTCAGCCCCTGCCTCAGCCAGCCCTGGCTGCCAGCCCCTGCACACAGATGGTGAATGCAAGGCTCGCATCCCCTCCACGCAACCCCTTCTGCTCCTGCACCTCCAGCACCACTCAGGCTGCACCAGGCACAGAACCCTAAACAGATTGAAGATACTGCCCTGCACTGAGCACCACGGGACACCCCAATAGACCCCCTGTGGTGGGGAAAGGTGACAGGTCAGCAGCCACCAGGTCACCCTGAGTGACATCCATCAATCACTGCCATTAAGCTCTGTCTCAAAGCCACCATCCCACACACAAACTGTCCCTCAAGCATCACCTGTGTCAAGCCAAGCTGTATTTTAATTCTAATGCCTGTTTTGTGTTTTGGCTTTCAATTGCTGTGCAGCCCCACTCGGTTCAGCAGTGCTTCCCTGTCTAGACAGAACAATCTTGTTGTCAGTGTAACAGATTCACCCTGACATCCCATGGCACGCAGCGATGCGGTTGCTGTTCTGGAGCTAAAAAGCTCTTTCTCTTACAGTTTTGAAACATGATTCCCATCCATTCAACTTCAAACAAACACCTCAGTAAATAACCCTGCTGTCTTTGATGTCTGTCTCTGTTAGGAGGTGGCATGGATGGAGAAAGGGGGAATAGCTCAGCATCCGTGCGATGTGATGCGATGCCTCCCAGCGCTGCTTGCAGCCTGCCTGCCCTCCTGCAAGGAAAGGATTCATTCCTGCTCTACCTGCTTTGGCTCTCAGCTCCAGGCTGCAGACTGAGGGCTGCAGTTTGGAGATCCTGTGGCACCCCTCTGCAACACCAAGATCCCTGCTCCCAAACACAGACCTTGGCCATAGGACAAGCCTCAAGTCATTGTCAGGGAGATGCAGGCAGGGATCAGCAGCCTGAAAGAGACATCAAACCAAACCAAAATGCATTTTGTATGAATCAGCTTTGACCCCAGGCCTCTGCCAGCATGGGAGACTGCAAATGAGAGACTGCAAATGCTTCTATTATGATTTAAAGAGCTCTTCTCCCTCATGTGAGACTCCTGCATCCAGGGAAAGGGAAAGCAGAGCGAGTGCTTGGAACACTCTGTGTCTTGTTCACTCCACTGCAGCCTGTGGTGCTCAGAGACAAGTGCCTGACCAAACCAAAACCAACACAGGTCCCTTTTTACTCCATCAGTGACCTTGTTACCTGCAGCAAAGTGACAGATACCCATTGGGGACCTTCCCATCTTCTCTCCCAGTAACACACAGCCTCAGCACTGAGCCCACTGGATGCACACAGCATAGCACAGGAGCAGAGGCTCCTCCATCACAAGAGCTCAGCCCAAAGGATGCCCTTGAGGGTGGAAAAGAGCCTGAATGCACCAAGAGGTGCATACACAGCACTGCAAAGGGGCATGTTACACAGCTGGGCTGATCCCCCCAATGCCTAGGGACCCCAGGAGCTGCCTGGTTCAGCGCAGACTCTATCAGCACACTGGCAGCAACACTCAATCCTAGCACTGGAGCATCACGCAGTAAATCAGCTGAAGCTGTACTATGAAGAGACATTTGCCTCTAAATATTCCAGCAGAACAATGCCTCTACGTGTTCAAGCAGGAAAAACAAAATCAGGAAGCAAGGACTTGCTCTTTACACGTCCAGCAGCATAATGGGGAGAGAGAGATGCTTCAGGCCACCTCCACATGCTGCATCATTTATAACCTCATGGATTCATCCTTTCCTGACCTCCACAGAGCTGTTAACCTGCTCACAGGAGTAATCAGATGCTTCCCCCTGGCTCTGCCCTGTAAGGAGAACCCTGCCTGCGTGCCTGCTTCTGTGCAAGAGCCAAAGCTGCTCCTGGCACAGCCCCAGCACCTCCAGCACCAGCCAGGAGCTGCAGCAGATGGGCCGGGGATCCAGAGAGACAAGGCAGGATCTCAGCATCCCGGAGACGCGCTGTTCAGAACCCAAGGACTGACTGTACCGAGGGAACAGCACTAGGAAAGCACAGCAAACAGCACAGAGGTAGTGGCCCTTCCCTGGGTGCACTGAGAGCATCCGACACAAGGTCCTCCACAAGCACATAACCTGATGTCATAGCTGGCTGGAGAGCATCCTGCAGCAGCAGGATCCACCTTGCGCCTCTTCTTACCTAACAGCATCGTTTTATCAGTGTATGACATTTTATCAGGATATTTATAATGGTATCATTTTATCTCTTTATTTCAGTGAGGTTTTGCCATGTCTGGGACACCAGCAACTGCTCTTTTGGTCAATCCTGTATCATGAGCTCCCTGGTGATGGAGAACAGAGCCAGCTTGCTGGGAACGCAGCTTCTCCCCTCACCCCCTCTGCCTGCACCCAGCCCTGTTGATTCCCAGATACATAACAAATGCAGTTACAGCCCCAGCAGTGTCCCCTGTCCTCCTGGGATGGAGAGTGTTAATGAACTGCAGGTGGGGGAGCAGGGTGGTGAAAAATGATGCACAAAAAGCCTCATTATCGCATCCTTAACAGCCCTGAAATCGCTGCGAGGGTTCTGTTCTGTCAGTTCTCCTCCCCATGGGTCCTGAGGAGCCGTTCCCATCTGTCTGGCAGCAGTGGCTGGTGGCCATCCAAGCACAGCAGGCACCTCAGCGGCTCCGCTCAGCACCCCTGCTCTAAAGCACCCACCTCCAGGAGGGGCCACTGGCATCAAGCATCAGGTTTTACTCCTATACCCTGCAATAGGTGGACCGTGCCTCAGTTTCCCACCCGTGTGAAGGAGCTGTGACATCTCCCACCCACCTTGGTAAAGATCCCTTGGTTTCAGTTTCTGTTGTGTACTCAGAGCTTCTCAAGGTCCTTCCCAACCCTGAACCATTCCAGCCTCCTGGGTCAGTTATCCAACAGCAAACAGCTCAGCACTCAATACAGGTTTGATTGAAGGAGCAAAGACCTGGGACAACACCTTCCCACTGAACTCATCACCAGCATGTCCTGTGTCATTCAGCCACAACAGAGCGGCTGCACCTTTAAGCACTGAATCTCAGTTCCACTTTTCATGGCACCTGCACTGACGGGATTTGATGACTCCCAAGAAATGCCAAGCCAGGAAGCTTTCGAGAGCTCCTGAACTGCTTTTTTAAGAGGCAGGGGACGTGCACAACTAATCCAGTCTTCAAACTAATGATTTAATTTACCTTAGAAGCAAACCAGCATAAATTAATATCTCCCAGTAGTACAGCACAAGCATGTTGGATCTGGAGATGATGCTGATTAAATCATCAAGTGCTGTAATCTTCCTACCTCAATGAGACAGGGACAGGAGCAAAACCACCCTAAAAATATAGATACAGCCTTGTAAGGCACAGGAGGGAACTGCACATTCATCTCCAAGCACGCTCCTTCCTCAGCAGAGTGTGCACACAGGACTTGACACCCTGGAAGAAGCTGGTGTGGTGCTAAGAGGTACAATGAACCTGTGTGTTCAGAGCTGAGGAGATGCAGGAGATGGAGGAGCTCAGGGCAGTACAGGGATTACACTGAGGTTTCACTCTGCAGACGTACCTGAAGATGTCAGATCTTTCTCAAGGTTGTCTGTCACCAAGGCCATTAGTCACACGGGCTGGAAGTGGAAGTGTTTTAGATCCACCATGTGGGAGATGTGCCTTAGAAGAAGGGAAGGAAACAGAAGCCCATTTAGAATGTCTTCCTCCCGGCCTCCCCAGTGCCACATCTGCTGGTCCCATCTCTTTTGCTCTGTGCTGAAACAGAGGACAAAGCCACCTGCCTTGATGATTGAATCAACAGGACCTGCTTTGACTTCTCCCAACAGAGCTGTCACCTGCCGAGGGCCATTTCCCAGACAAAGCCCATTCCTATGGGATTCCACAAACACTCCTGCAGCCTTCTGCCAGGTAACCAGGGGCACTTCACATCCCTGCCTTTGTCTGCTGGCTGTTTGCATCGTGATGGAGTGCTCTGCAGCCCCCGGGCAGGGCACTTCAGAAGCACACCCCCTTTCATTCAAAGCCAATTCAAAACCCCAGTTGTGAGCTTAAAAGCTGCTCCGGAGGATGATGACAAAGGATCTTGTTGAGCTCGTGGCAGAAGAAAAGGGTTCAAAGGCCAAAAGGGAGAATTCTTACAACAGAAAGCTCCTGAAGAAGCCACATTTATGAAGGAAGTGGGTATTGTGCAGGAAGGGCAATGAACAGAGGAGTTTATTTGCCTATTGGGAAGCTGGGGCAAGCAAGAAGATTCTGCCCTCAGTGGTGAGCATGAGCTGCAGCAGCCGCAGTCTCCTGCCTCCTAAATGGGATGGTCACTTGTCCTGGGTTATGCTCCTATTCTGTTATTCATCCCTGTGGTCCTGTGATGCTGCACAGGGATTCACAGAGCAGAGTTTGTTTCAAACTCAGACCCAAGCCCTTTTCTCACCCAGAAGCAATGCACAAAGTGTTACAATATAAAACTGGCTTCCATAAAATGATTTGGGTGGAGAAATGTCATTTCAGACCGATTCTTCACCTCCTTCTGATGCAGCTTTACAGTAAAAATAACCTGTTCTGACCCTCTTCCTGCAGTGGCTCTGCCTTCCCTGCTGTGAACAGCATCTCCCTTCTGGGCTTTGTGACCTCCTCAATTCAATTCTAAGGGCTCCTGCAAGGCTGGGGACTTCAGGACTGCCGAGTGAAACACCTCCAAACACACAAATGCCACTCGTCTCCTGCAGGGTCCCTGCTCCAGACAGGGCTGAAGCCCCTTCACCATCGTTTTCCCCCAGTAAATGCACCGTTACCCAAAGCCTCATTCTTAGGATGGCGAGAAAACCTCTCCCTCTGAGTAAACACCAGACAAACATCTACACAGGGCACAGAATTACACGTCAAGCCACTCAATGAAAACAACTTATCTGCCAGGAACAAGGCTGACAAATCCTCGGTACAGATGCCTTTCTCCCCCTGCTTTAAACTGCACACGGAGTCCTCACAGTCTAGAGGAAGGGAGGGCTTTCCACTCATTGCTCACCCTGCCAGCACCATGACTCGTGCCTCACCCTCCCGCTGAGATGCTGCCTCTGGGGAGGCAGGTTTTGAGGAGATATAAAGGGAAAAGCGGTGTGAAAGGCAGGCACAGATGCTCCTTTCCTTCTGCCTCACACGCAGGGCTCCAGGGGCACTGGAGATCAAGCGCTGCATGCAAACACTGCCTTGACCGTGTCTCCTGGCAGCGCAGACCCAGGAGGATGCTCAGCTCCTCAGTGACACAGGCCATCGGGTCCCATCATTCTGCTGCTGCTCATTCACAGCACCTCAGTCTTTTCTAAGGGGAAATCTCAGCTGAGGGGCTGGTTCATCACTGCAGTGCTGCTGACAAACCAGACCTGCAAGTGTCTGCTGCTTTGAATGCCTTTACAAGCAGATCAAAGCCTACAGGAAGCTTTTCTTCCTTCCTTTGCAAGCCCTGAGCTCCATGGTGCCGCAGGAAAGCTGAAGGTGGCAGGCAGGAAGTGTGTGGCTCCCCAGCAAGATGGACTTCACTGTCTGTAGGTAGTGAGACCCACCTTGGAGGGAGAGATCCTGCTTTCCAGGGAGCTCAGGGCCGTTTCTGAGCTGTCTCACACAAACCCCTGCTGGACTCTCTACAGACGCCATCGTTCCGCACCTAACATCCTGTGGGAGCAGGTGATTAATTGATCCCAGTGAGCTGCCATCTGCCAGCTGATCACGGACAGCTCTGATGAACAGCTCAGCCCCATGTTCTCCACCTACTGCAAAGCAAAACAAACTCTTCCAATGGCTCATGCTGACACATCCTTACTGCAGATTTACAACCAGCTTCTCACGGTTGACTACTAAATGTAGGAGTAACTCATTATCCAGATGTCTTGGGGTCATCTGCCTTGGCCCGTCCAAGCTGGATGGAGAAGAGACAAGAAGGTAATGCTGAAGAGATTCCCAATGAGAGGTGTGGATGAAGTTCTGACATAGCTGAAGCCCTAGAGCAAAACGTTATGGAAAGTTAAGTTGCCCTGAAGTCCAGAGAATAAGCCAAGTCATGGGAGGAGAAGGGTATTTCTGGCTTTATAACAGACACAGCTCTCAGTCTTTGGTAGATCATTGCACCTCTATGCCTTAGCCTCCCCATCTGAGTGATCACTATGTTCTCATTCACTTGTCTCTATAGAAACCTTTGATATCTGCATATCAAAACCATTATAGGGGTAAAATCACTGCCAAGACAGGCAGCAGCAGGCACTGGATGCCCTTCACAGCACTGACCATGGGGGAAAGCAAGATGCTCTAGCACTGATGCTGGCTTCTCCCCCCTTTCTGCTCAGCAGCAGTCAAGGTTCCCACAGCAACAGGAGATGCAGGAGGAAATACTGTCCTGCATCTTACTGCCTTCTTAGCACCCAGAACGGCTGCTCTGCTTCCCACCGCTGCTCCATCAGCACAGGCACATAACCAGGCAGGAACAGGGACAATGCAGGAGACTGAGGTGTGCTCTTAAGTGATTCAAGAGGCTCATCAAACCAGTGCAGGAGCACTGACACTGTGCTGCAGCATTCCCAGTGCCCTTTGTACCAGCATCCCAAGGGACTTGAGCACCGAGCTTGGGCACTGGGTAGCACCTCAAGAGCTCACTCAACCAAGCCTTGCCAGGGCCCCTCCTCAGGGAGCCTGGTCTCCCTGTTGAGCAAGGTGAGCAAGCAGGTAGGTACAACTGTCCCTCCTGCACAGCACCCCGTTACCTCAGGCACATCAGTGGGTATCAAGGGACAAACCTCCCTCCATCATCATCCTCACCAAGTACACAGAACCACATTCATCTCCATCTGAGACACTGGGCTGGTCCAGCAGGGTATTTGGCAATCAGGATATCCGGAAGCAGGGAAACTGCTCACTAGAATAAAATCCTTTTAAAAACAAGAAGAGTGGCAACACCTCAGGATTGCAGTTGGCAACAACAGCACTGACACAGGGTGCTGTAACAAGGCACAGTCGGCTGGAAGGGCCATGAGGAGACTGACTCCCCTTGGCTTTAGCCATCAGTTAGATCCCCATTACACAGGGGAAATGCACCCAACTGCTGTCACCCAGGCCAGGAATGTGACAGATACACCTCAGCTCTTTGCTGTAATTGAGATGAAGTGGCTGTCAGGTGCTCTGATGGAAAGGGAGAAACTCCTCTCTGCCCAGAGGCTTTGCAGATTAATACCTTTAGTTACATCAAACGATCACCAGGAACTTGTTTGTGCCTTGTGAAGGCTACAGCCAGTATTTAAGGCTGTTCACATTCATTACAAGGCAAGTCTATTGGTATGTTCCCCAAGGTCTTTAGCACTCGGGTAGCACAGGGCAGCCACATGCAGACAAGCCAGTCCCAAACACGTGCTGCTGCATCCTTTAGGCTCTCTATGGTTCCCAAAGTATTTCAAAGCAAATTAAACCCTTGGACTTCTTTGAACAAGTCAGCCTCAGAACAGAGAGGTGCCAAACCTTGCTACATGCTCCAGAAACTCCTTATTACACCAGTCCCAGCCATTCTCTCCAAGAACAGCTCAGAGATCCATCCTCCCACAAGCCCCACTTCCCTGGCCCAGACACACCGCAGCAGTGGTCCAGGGAAGACAGCACCAACACAACAGCTTTGCATCCCAGAATATCTGCTAAACATTCCCCTTTGCAGCACCTGGGAAGGACAAGCAAGCACCCACATCTTCTCAGATGGAAGGAATCCTCAGTGAGCAAACGCCTGCTGTGGCATTGCCCCTTGTTGGATTGCCAGTGGGTTTTCCCCCTCAAAACTGCTATTCTGATGGAAGAGAAAACAAATCAATAGTTTGGAATTCTATTAGGGAAGAACAGGACCAATGGAATGAGCCAGGGCTGGTAACTACCCTTCACCATGTTACTCCCCTGCCCTGAACTGCAAAACTTCACAGCTGGTACCAAACAAGATCTAATCAATACTCCAGTGCTGAAACACTACTATGGAGCATGCATTCCCGGGTCCCAGGTTACATGTGAAACTCTTCTGCCATGTTTTACTGTCTTCAGGAGAGCCTTAAAGCCAGGGCTTTAGTAATTCCTGAGGTCAGTGGATCCTGTGTTTAAGCTAATGTTGGGCAACGGTATGATGTGATTTAGTTTATTAGTCATTCAGTCCTCCCCGTTTCATGATGCCTCACACTATACGAGGTTTGGAGCATTACTTTCCAATCACATCAGGAAAAATACTCCTGTAACTATTCTGCACCATTTCTAAGATGCCAGTTACAGGCAAAAGGATATTTGTTTCCCATAATGAATGTATGAGGAACTTGACATGATCAGCAGCTACCTTCACCTATTTGTTTCAAGAGAAATCAACTCATTCCCTATGAGACTTCCATTTTTTTTCCCTAAAAACCCAACCAACCAAACCCAAACTGACAACAGAACCCCACCAAACCTCTCCACCTACCTCTTCATTCAATAACAGCAGCAGACCCGGAGCTGCATCCATATGTCCTGTGCCAACATCACATCAAACCCAGGTTAGCCAGGGCAATCCATCTGCTCCTTTCAGTCACCAATTTCAAACAGGATTTGACCCGTCAAGCAGAAACCTTGATTTAAAGACACCAGTTCTAACCTTCATTGGCATTTGTATTTATTTTCATCAAAGATCACTGGCTTTCATTAACCGGGACAGCCATTAAAATAGCAGAGATCTGTGGGCAGTCATCACTGTCACTACATTCACTCCCAGCTCAATAAAACCAAGAAACATTCATAAAGTGAGATGAGAAATACATGTTTCATCCCTATTCTGGTTATTTTTTCCTCTCAAGATTAGGGGCAGAATGCATGGATGCAAAAGAGAATCATATAAAATATGACAAATACAGTGCAACTGATAGGTTTCATATTTAAGACTGATTAAATAGCTCAGTAGCTGCTTCCTATGGGTTAGATCTCTGGGTTCCAAAGCCCTAACACCAATTGGCTTTGCTCAAAGCATTGCTATCTTACAAACAAAGCCTTCAGTAACTCTTTCCTTACTGCTGTTTCTTGTTTCTACAAAAGGAGCTGAGACACCATTGAAAAGATTTTTCATTGATGCCTTTTGCCACCTAAATGTCATCTATATCTTGGTCCTAAGGTTTCTCTCAGTGAGGTAACATCAACCCAAGCAGTTGTTTACACATATTAACTAGACTGTAACCAGCATCTTGGAGAAAAGCACTCTTGCATGTAAAGGAGGGATGGAAATAACCAGCACTGGCTCCACTGTACTTAAAGCATAGCAAGATAATTGTGGCATCCCAAAAGCTTGAGCTGATCTTATATGTTAAAGGTGGTTCCCAGCTTCAGCTTCACATTAAAATAGTGGAATCAGCCAACTGGATGAACCACAATGTTTCAATGATGATGGGTTTTCAATAAATCACAGAAAAATTGAAACATTTGTTTTCTAAATACTGCAAAATACATTGAATTTTTAGTTTCAGACTTGGACAAACTGAAACTGGTAACAGCAAACCTCTGACACACATTCAGATTGTCTTAAACCATTTAGTGTTTGCTATTTGCTTCTGTGGGACAAGAACCCAAAAGGTGTTTTCAGTTCTGAAAGAGGAAGAACCTCAGCTATTCACAAAGGCCATAGGAATTTCTTTCTCTCTTAGGCTTTAGTTCTCTAAATTCCCCAGAGATGCCCAAAGCCTGCAAAGAATCAAGACTGCTGCTGGTAAATGAGTTTATCCTTTTGAGCTCAAATGCTTTGTCTGGAATATTGTAATATGAGTCAATGACCAACTACAATTTAACCCTCAACAAGTCTCATTTGGCAGGCGTTTCATCTGTCTTTACAATGACTCTAAATGAGGGTTGAAACCATTTCTTAGATTTACTTGAAATGCTGCTCAGAATGTGGATTAAACCTTTCCATACCTGGAGCAAAGACGCTTCTGTTCACTGAGGGTTTGAATTCTTGATGAGACCGATGCTCAACAGGCAAATAGCAGCCCCCAAAAGCCAATTTTCTCTTAGCATTTAAGCAAGACCTTGCTCATCTCCTCAAGTAACTTGTCTCTATTTTCCAGCCAGTGGCAGGAAAGCTTCATTTCCACAGCTGATGTCTGTGCTCTTGAACTCCACATGCGTCATCCTCGCCCCAACACATTTGGAGCATCTTTCTAGGATTAAAATGTACTGCGCTTCCCCAAGTGCACAATAAGGCACTGCAGTTTTATCACTTCCAGCCTTGTAAATGGCACAGGCCATTATAGAACAGCCTGAGAAAAAACAGGGTATGACATTCATGTACTTTGTCAGAGGAGACAGATCTACTTTTTATAGTAATCGACAGCAAGACTTCTACTAAGAAACTAAGGATGAAGTCGCATTAAACAAAATATCTTCAGTTTAGTAGCAAATTTTGAGCAAAGCCCATAACTCAGGACTGTCAAAAGCAGAAATCATAGTTCAAAGGTAGGCCCAGGATGTCCTGGGTTCAGCAATAGCAGTCATTTTTCTCCTTCTTAGTAGCTGGTGCAGTGCTGCTTTTAACTTTCAGCCTGGGAACAACACTGATAACACTGATGGTTTTAGTTGTTGCTAAATAATGCTTGCTCCAATCAAAGACTGAAAAGTCTCATGCTCTGCCAGTGAGGAGGAGCAGAGGAAGCTTGGAGGAAGCAGAGACACCTGACCCAAACTAGCCAAAGGGGTATTCCATACAACAGCACGTCATGCCCACGATAGAAACTGAGGGAAGGTACCCGGAAGGCCCAGTTCGCTGCTTGGGTCAGGCTGGGTATCGGTTGGTGGGTGGTGAACAATTGTGTTGTGCATCACTTGTTTATTGTTTTCCTTTTCCCCTTCTAGTTTTATATTCTCTCCCCTTATTATTTCCCTTATCATTATTCTTGGTGGTAGCAGTAGAGATTTGTGTTATACCTTAGTTACTGGACTGTTCTTGTCTCAACCTGTGGGAGTTACACTTTCAATCCTCCTCCTCATCCCTTGGGAGCAGGGGGGGAAGAACAGTGAGGAGCAAGCAGCTGTGTGGTTCTCAGTTACCACCTGGGCTTAAACCTTGACACAAGGGCACTGGGGAACCTGGCAGTGGACAAGGAACTCTAGCAGAAGGAAGTTGTACAAATCTCAGGCACCATCTGTGTTGATCCAAGACCAGCATAAAGAGTTTGAGATCAGGTTTTGACAACTTCCATGCTGAAGCAGTGTCCTCAATCAGTATCACTTCACCTAACCCCTCTCCCCAGTCATCACAACAGTGCACTTCAGTTTCCTCCTTCTCACCCAGACCGCTCACTGGCCTCATTCTTTCTCACCTTGTTTTCTCCCATGTCAGCTTGCACACTCCTTGATCATCTGCAACAACACAAGATGACTCCTTATGATGACAGGAACTTTCTCACCAGCTGAAGGTCCACACGGGGATTACAGAAGGGGGAAATGGTGCAACAGTCTCACAGGTGTTTGCTTTCAAGATGTCCTAAATTCTGATAATGATATGAAGAAGGAATGTGTGTCCCACCCCATCCCCTGCCAACACCTGCAAGGTAAGAAGACCACAGCTGAAGGAAAGATAGGCTTTTGGCTGCAACAGCAGCTATTCTTTCCCCACTTCTGCCAAGGAATAGGGAAGGTGAAGAGATGATGCTGATCCACATTAAGGTGTGGTGTTGAAGCTATACAATTAAGCTTACACAATGTGCATCTATCCCTTGCCTGGCTTGAAGAGAGCTGCTGCACTTCCATGCTTCTACCATTACCTTTAAAGTTACCCCACACCAGACATCACCACAGCAGCATCCCAACACTGAACAAGCTGCTTCCCCAAACATATAGATTAATAAAATGATACAGGGAAGAAAGTAAACCCTGCTATTTACTTAGCACTTTTTATTATAAGAACTATGATGTTCGTTTTAAGGCTCAGTGACAAATCCCGTTTGGTACATCATCACCTTGTTAAAAACCTGTCACACGTGCAGAGAATGTGAAGTTACATTAAGTATGCTGTTAACTTGACAAAACACAGCCTGCTGCTTTCCACCTGACTAACGCTGCAGCAAAGGTGGCACATTTTCAAGGGGTGGGAAAGAGACACCCTCTCCGCTCCTCATCAAAGCTTCAGATCCAGTGGAAACTCTAAACACTGTAAAAATAGGTGCCTCAGCTGCAAATGCAACCCATCAGAAACTCAGCCATAACACTCCACTCCAGATCCACGTACATGCATCAGTTATTGGGATGTGACTGCCACCCAACTGCAGTAAAAGAAAAGAAAGGGAAGCAGTAATTTCAAATACTCCATTTATCCAGATAGGAAAGAAAGGCTCGACTGACATTGAACAAACCAAAAAATGCCTCAAAGTGACACATGTTGAGAAAGCCAGAAATTACAGTTCCTTGTCCAGGAATCAAAAGGAGCATAAAGTTCTTTTGCACAGAAGGCAAAGATGTGACAGCACTGCCAGTGAGTGCACTGTGTCCTTCATGCCAATGCAGTTACATACGGTACTGGTGGATTCAGCCATCAGCAAA
Source organism: Melopsittacus undulatus (assembly GCF_012275295.1). NCBI lineage: Eukaryota > Metazoa > Chordata > Aves > Psittaciformes > Psittaculidae > Melopsittacus > Melopsittacus undulatus. The sequence goes on along the minus strand of NC_047538.1, from coordinate 11,499,834 downwards.
AGACTGGGAATAATGAAGGAATGACAGAGTCAGAGCTTTAAACATCTTGGGAGTATGTTTACATCATTACTTGAGTGTTTTCACTTGTGCTATTGGAGGGCAAGTGTAAAACCAGGGTTATCTTTAGTATTTAAAATTCCCTTCAAAGGGAAATCTTTGTGCGGCATTTTAGGGAATGAAGGTTTCAGGTACACACTACGAGCATGTCAATGCTGCTTCCTACTTTGTAGCAAGCTTCTTTGGAAGATGCAACAGATCTGGTATCTTCTGTCAGCAGGATTCCAGCATAACTTGTTACTCTAAGTGTCTGTGAAGAAAGTGGAATTTACCTTTCATCTCTCTATGTATGCGAGTGATTATACTCATCCATACAGTCTCACTCTCTGCAAAGTCCAGTCAATTAATCCTTTGGTTTACACTCATCTGCCTATTTCAGGTAACTGACTTCAGCAAACAGACATACTCTTTTCTTGTTCATTGAAGGGCTTTTTAATCTGAAGAAAAAGGGAAGTTTCTGATTAACCAAGTGTGGCTGTTTAACCACATTAAAATCAACTGGATTTGCAGCACTTCTAAGTTGTTCGCACTCTCCTAAAACAGCCTCAACACTCAAGTCTTTAAGCAGTTCATCCAATAAAGCTAATTTCAGATACAAGGTATTATGGATGCATCTCAGCTGAAGCCTGGGGAGATTAATCTCCTTTTGCCCAACATCACGAGCCTTGAAGGATAACAAACCCGAAACCAGTAACTAACCACAGGTGTTGACAAGCAAAGCTTCTTCCATGGTCTGATTCAAAACATAAATGTGACGTCTTCAACACACGAGTCCCACCTGTGCACCATGAAACAATGCTGGAAAAAGCATGATGCAAAGTCTTCTTAAATAGCCCAAATATAAAGAAAGCATATGGAAGTTTGATGCAAAATCCAGGTAAGAGTCCAGGGCAGTGCTTTTGTATCACTAAAGATTTAAGGACTACTGGGGATTATGTGGCCAGCCACAAACTGTCTTGTAAGAGGTCATGACAGTGTCCTCTGCTGCTGAGTGGACAGACTGCTGTTCCCCATCAGAGGTTTAAAACAGAAAAGACCAAGGAAGAGCAGAGTCATGCAGCCGATCGCCGACGAATGACAAAGACTCCTCGCTGCAGCTGTCCCAGATAGATCCTCATCTTTGTGCTGTCACTGGTTTTCCTCACCCAGATCTGCATGAAAAAAAAGGGGAGGGGGAGGATAAAGGCAGTAGGGAGATACATTGTGGGGAAAAAAAGGGAAAATGCACAGAAAGCAAGACAAACAAGTTAAGGTATTCTTATCGTCAGATCTCTCTTACTCAGAGCACCCACATGATTTAGCTTTATCCCTTTCTCCCCCCACACAAGACATTTGTAACCTGAGTAGACAACCAAATAAGGTTTCCAACTTTATCACCCTAACTTCCTGCTCCAGTCATCAAAAAATACTACTCTTTCCAAGCATCACAGAATCATCAGAAAAGCAGGTTTCCTTCTGTTACAGTGAGCAACAGAACTCTGGCATTAAGCTTCACCTAATCAAGAATAAGTCCCCCTAGATCCACAGATCATCAAATTATCTATCCTGGGATTTGCCCAGACAAGTAACTATTAGTCAAATGCAAAGCTTATTCTGATTTTGTTCAGTGAAGCATTTCTCACAGTATATGGAATAAATTGTATCTGAAGATAAAGCCTTTTTCTTTTTAACACCTGCATGGAAAAAGTATTTTTGTTTCCAGTACTTCCTACTGCAAAGAATTATGAAGTTAATGTTGGCATGTGATTTGGGGATTTTTTAGATATATTCAGATGTATCCAGATATACTGGCTACAATCCTGGCACAGTAAATTGATTTAATTCTATTTTCATTATGAACTGACTTCCCCAACAGAAGCCCTTAACATATTTCATATTTGCCTGCATTTGTACTTCAGTTATTTCCCCAGAGCAATCAAAATCCACAGCCATTGATAATCACCTCTCTACTGCAACACTCCCAAGAGTTTGGCATGTTTTACTAACCAGAATTCCAGAACCTACAAACTCTGAGCAGCTGTACAGAACAACCACCATGTACAGTTTGACACTGTACCACTAAACCAACTGTCCCACTACAGAGTGGAATTAGTGCAATGGTAATTAACAGATTATATTCCCCTCAGCTTTCAGGTAAAATGCTCCCAAAAGATGGAGTTCTCATGTAGGAAGTTAAAAGTGATAACTTTGATCCAATTAGGAGTACTACATCTTTAACACATCCACATCCATTAGCACGCCACTACTATTTAGATAAACAATCAAGCATTGATCTTAACAACTGTTACTGCAAGGGGAACAGTTGTACAAAGCATCACCCATATGCAACCCATTTTGTTGCAAAGAAAACCTTTTCCCTTAGCTGCCAAAACAAATTAAAGTTACTTTACTGGCTGACTGAAGAGAAGTGCATTCAAGTCTAACATCTCTTTCCTTGAAGCATCTGGAAGCAAAGAAACTGCTCCCTTTGCCTGACTGATGCACTGCTCGAGGGCTGCGCTTCTTTTGTAGCAAGATTCACATCAATTTTGGGCACACACCTCCCTTCACCTGCTCTTCTAAGCTTTAATCATTAGCCACAAGGCAATTGTTTCACAGCAATGACTCACCTGCCCTAGCTCCCAAGGAGGTGATGAACGCTGCCAGTTTACAGCACACGTACTCAGGTTAAAGGAAGAATTTCCTCCACTTGTAACAATTAAATTTGGTGACAACGTTTTTCCTATTCCTCTTCTGAATTCCCAATGGGATATTTAATATTTTATTATTTTTGCATTAATAACGGTATGTTCTTTAAATAATGGAAATGGAACCGATGGAATGTAGCTCCAATGAAGTGCAACACATCAGCTCTCCCCATTTTTCCTGCCTGCCAAACTCCTACTTGCAAAATGTTAAGATCATTCCCTAGAAAGAGAACAAGCCTCTTCTCATCTCTCAACCAAGCTGAGCAGCTTGGTTTTATCTTGGATTTAGCTTCTTTATACACCAGACAGCTATATCTTTTCTGAAAGCAATACTGACTTCATCTTTGTCCTTAACTACCTGCCCACACTGACCCACCACACCTTTCCCCACTCCCATGAAAACCAGAGCAGCCCCACTACCTCATTGGCACCCACAGAACTGATCACACAGCTGATCTTAGTGTTCTCTTTAGATTCCAGGTAAATGGCCTGGCTCTTGTGGTACCTGCAAAAAGAAAGAATAAAAACCCCAAAGGAAACACATGAAACCATCAGTTGTCTAAAGACTGAGAAAAGAAACAAGTAGTAAATAGATAAAGCTAGGATTCTAAAGCATTTCAACAGAGTAAATATGAAGTCTGTCTTTCCACACCACTTTTCCCCATCTTCACAACATAGCAGGTTGATTCCACACACTTTGCATTTAAATACTTTGAAATGCATGAAGCTCTCAATTCACAGGCCATTCTATATGCAATTACCAAAAACAGACTTCACACTGAAAGAAGGGCAGAGTTCCAAAACTCAAAACAGGAGAACATCACTGACAATACGCCCATGGTTCAAGAGTTAATCAGACCGGCCCTTCGTATGTCAGACAAAGAACAGATTTCAGAAGGCAACTCCATATTATGTCTGATTAAGACAGAGCAAAACACAGATGCTCAGAAGTTACCCACATTCCTCAACACCAAGTTACTAGCGCATCACCACCAAAATGAATTTACTCAATCAATGAAGTGTATGTATTGTTTAAAGACAGACCTCAAGCTTGTAATACTGCTATATTTTGTGAAAACACCTAAAACGTAAGTGATGTGTAACTGGCTCTGTAAGAAGCTGTATATACCTGCCACACAGAAGGAAGCTGTGTCTAAGCACATGCATTTTTGCCCCTGCTACGTATTTCTCTTGGTGTTACTTTGTATAGAACAAAGGAAAAACTTTGAATCACTAGATTTCAGTCTTGTCTTCTCCACAGACCATGTTTCTGGGAAGTGCTTCAAAGTGTGCTGGACAAAACTGTCCAGTCTCAGTTTCTTCCATTCCATAGGCAGAAGTAATTACACTGAAAGAAGTTACTTGCAAGCAAATAATCATCAGAGCACCAAAATGCTTTACAGTTCTAAAAGCAGATTTCCACCTTTACCCAAATCATGATGTGCTTCAGATTTAACTGAGCAATCCAAGTTGCAGAGTCACTGTACACATATTTCCCCTCAGTGACTACTCAGTATGCAATCCCTTGCAGCCTGATTGGCTTAAAGCCATGTCAAAATGCACAGATTTGCATAATCTTTATCATTATTCCTACAAAAAAAATACCGTAAATATGGAATTCCTCCAACAGTTTATTCCACAATTTCTTCTGCCTGGCTCTCTACTCACACCGCTTGCCAGTTACAAGAAGGACAGAAGCAGCTTTCAGCCTTCCAAACACACTAATATTACAGTGGGCTGGGTAAAGTAATGAACCCCCCCCAAATCCTGCTTCCCTTAGACACCTGTGCCCAACCACAATCCCTTCTCCCTCATTTTAACAGAGAGGATGTCAGTGGGATTCAAGACAATGCAATCAATAGCAGTCATCACCCAAGCCAAAAATCCATTTGCTGAGCCTAGATGTCATTAATGAATCTTAAGGAATGATTTAAACTACTACAAAACCCAGACCTCACTAAGATAAGACATAGAAGTCTCAGCCCAGCAGTGTCTTACACCATGCTGTGTGTACTTAAGCAAGGAGAATTGATGGTCTTGATACCATCAGCGCACAAGCTACCGAGTGCAGAAGATACCACTACAAACGACAACTCTCCAGTGTTATCTGTGCCTGCACAGTTAATGAAGTAATCCACTCAAAGTTGTGAATTCCAGCATTAATGCAGGATCTCACATTACAAGCTACAACCCCTCAGTAAATCTGTGTTAGCTGTGGACAGCAGAGGCAAGGTAACAAGTTAGTTCAGCACTTTCTCATTGAAGAGCTGTCTTGGGTGTCTCTGTGCACACAGAAATGGGTCAGCTGAAGGTACAGTAGCCTGGTACACCTCAGTTGCATGTTCTTGTCTCAGCCTTTTGCCATGTTTCTACATACAAGGGGTACAGAGGAGTGGAACTGAGAATGCTTCAAATGAAAAACGTAATGGAATTGAAGTTGGCTTTCAAGAGTAGGAAAATGCCAAACAACTCTTGCTTTTGCAGCAGATAAAATCCACTGCAATACTGAAGCAAGCAGGAAAAATTCCACTTTCTGCTACAAAATATTTTGGTGAAAGGCCAAGATTTTCAACTGCATCTCCCTCAGAAAACTGCAAGAAATCACTCTGCATCAGTGTATGCAGACAAAGCTAAAAGCAAAACAATAGTGAACTGTATTTCAGGATCTGATGGGGGGCATGGAGCAAACTGAGGATAACAAACCTGAAGTTGAATTCCACAACCATCTGAAACTCCCTAAACACAGCCTCCACTTCGGAAACATGGTTGTCAAATATCTCTGCAAGACCTTGGCGAGCCCATTACTAGCCTTAAACATTCTCTGCTTTGAGATAATGGTCCTTCAAGGCTAAGAGAAAGTAGTTGCTCCTGAGCTGTCAGCTTTATTATTGCTGGTGCACACCAGCAGCTACAGTCTTAATACACCTCAGTGAAAATTACTCTCCCATTATCAAGAGTTACTTCATTCTTTTAAACTACTAGCTACTTTGCACAAGTACTATTGCTCTCAATCAAAAATAATTTAAGCAGGATTATTATAGCCAAAAAGAAAAAGGTAAAATACTTATCTTAAACCAGCACAAGAACAAAGCAGACAGGAAAGGTCCTGACTGGAATTTCTGGCAGTGAGATCTCCCATGATAACTGAATTCAGCAAGGTGAAAATAACTGATGTGGTTTATGTTCCAACTAGCTACCTTTCAGAGAGGTGATGCTATTGAGAGATTCATCTGGGCTCAGGGAAGCTCTCCCAGGTTTGAATTTGGTGGGAGCTTTACTGACAGGTTACTTCAGATTCCATCTTTCCTTTTCTTTTTAAACTAGATGAAGTTTTTACTTATGCAACACTTTTCAGTACTACACATACTTAAAGGTTCTAAGGAACAGTTCAGTCATCTAAATCACTTTATGCACACACACAAATGTATGAAAGCTAAAAAAGAACTTCATGAATTTGTGAAATAAGCAGCCCATTCAGTTCATGTCTGCTTTATGCTTCAGGGAAGTTTAAGCTCTATGCAGTGCCTTCTCTCAGAGCTGTGTACACTGAGCCCTTGATGAAACTTCACTATCAGAAGACTAGGAGAAGTCAAAACTGACCAAATGTACAAGGTGACTGTTGTGTAGAAAACAAGCTCCCCACCTAACACAGCCTGTGATAAAATTACAACATTGTCACTTGTTTTGGGCCACTAGAACACTAAAATAAGCTACGAATAAGCATACAACTTACAAATGCCTTTCTGCTCAAGAAATATGACATTGTCGCTTTGATGATCCAGTTTTGCATGTCTCAAGTTTAAAACCTATGAAGATTTCTCTGCAGAAATTAGTATTTTCCTTGCATTTTGTGAGGCTTGCACAGCTATATGCCTATAACATTCCACAGAGCTAAATCCAGCCAGCTGAAGTTGCTTCTCCCAGATGGGTTTGATCTTTAAAGGTTATTTGGATTTATTAAAAACATTTTTCATTCTGCTCAGCTGGTGCATGACATTTCTCCTGCCACCTCGTGGAACGATGGGCTGCTGTTCTACAAAACTGAGCACCAGGGCTGCAAATCCATCACTGTACCTGCAACCACAAACTATCTGTATCACAGCTGAGTGGCTTCACTGCTGCATCGCACCGTGTCTGCTGGTACCTCTCTTACCCAACATTAGGTTTGACAAAAAACATTTCCCAAGCACCACTGGCTCCATGGAAAAGATTTAAGCGTCCTTTTATTCAAGCCTGTAGTTACTCCTGAAAGTCTGTGAGGTCTAAACACACCATTACCACTTCTGATTTACCCAAGTCACAATGATTAGCCCTTAGAGGAAGTGGCTAGCCTCTGCCCAAAAGTGTTTTGTCCTTACATTCTCTTATTAAAGCAGTTCCTCTCTGTAGTCTGGGTCTCCTCACTACACAACACTTAGACTGATAAACCAGAACTTACCATCTCTTATCATAGTAGAGTTTTCCATCTTCTATCCGGGCCTCAAACCGCTGTGCTGGAGACTCTGCTGGTGTAGCTGGGAGGTGTTCAGGAGAGGAAGGAGAGGCTAAGAACAGGAGAGAGACTGTTTAAAGACCACCACACAAGCAGCATATCCCAGTGCAGAACTGCAATTAATAAAGTCATGTTAAGCAGAAATAATGAGCCATAAACTCAAATTTTCCATCAGAAAAAATATCCTCTGTTAGGATGAATACTTGATCCCAACTCTGCCTTGAATATACAAATGACAAGTCACTGAAATGTAACATCTATCTGAACAAAATGTTGATAGGGAGGTGATAGATACCCTTGCTTCTAATTCTCATCTATAGTAGTTATATAGGGTCAGACTTACCTAGGCAAGTCAGTACCACTGTCCTGAAATAGTGTACAGACACATTTAGAGAGCTAAAGGCATGGAACCTGAAGTTCTCAACACCTCCATCTACCCAACTAGCAGGCAAGCTGTCCAAATGCATCCAAATATAACGGAAACACCTCTTTGCATACATTGTTCCATGCCCAAATGTTTCAGCCACTAAATGATACACATGCCCCCTTTCCCAACCCTGACAAGCTTCAGAACAGAAGAGACTTCACACAGCATCCATTTGCTGCAGTAGCTGCACAAAGAATAGCAATTATACAGTCAAAACAATTATACAGTCAAATTCCACAGTCAGCAATTATAGAGTCAAACAGCCTACAAAATACAGTTGTCTGTTCAACTTTGAACAAGTTGCAATGCAACTGCTAACTCACCTGGTCTCTTGGGTGATTTAAGCTACATGGGAAGAGAGCAAAGAAGTGTTAGAGATCTGATGTGAGCTATACAAGTCTGCAGTTATAATTTCAGATAGCCTTATTTTAAATGCTTTTTAAAAATGTACCACTAAATGACATAACAAGAACAGCATGCTGTGAACAGCCAGAGGTGTAGATGATCAGTATCATGATACAAAAGGTCTGTAAGCTTCAGAAGATTCAGATATTCCACTAAAGACAAAACCAAACTCATCTAATGCTGTTTTTTAACATGATCCAACATTTCTCAGGGTACATGAAATACAGGAGATAAATCACTAGAGACACCTCAACAGCTGGCACAAAGCACATGCTCCACCACCATCCTCAAAGGCCTCTATCAGAAGAAACCAGATAAGCCTTGAAGTGGTTAGCAAGAAAGCAGTAAATTAATCCAATCCAGAAAAACTATCAACTGCACCCAGTGCAGTTTGCTGAAGTATTGTGACAGTGGGGAGAAAAAGGGAAACAGGAAAAACCCACCCCACGCTAAGGCCTGGAACAAAGGCAGCCTCTGCTCATCAAGAGAAACACAGCAACATCAGCTCAGCCATGCAGAGGAAGAAGCTCCTTAAGGCAGCTCATCATTTGGCTCAGACAAAAGGTAACACTTTTAGATGACAGTCATTTTAATTAGGTTAATTAAACCTCTTGAAGCAAAAGGGAGGAGATACCATCTCGCTAAATCTTTATTGTTACTTCTGAAAGCCTACTGGGATGAGAAAGCCCTACCTCTCAAGGAGGAACACAAACCAGAAAGCTCTGTTCTCTTCAGAGGAAGGCATTAGCTTTCTCTTTCAAAAAAAGCAATCCAAATCAAGCCATCAGCCCTACCTTGTTCAGTGTTCTCAGGTCCTCCATTATTTGCTCATCAGTCAACAAGTAATTTAGCTGAGGTATCCAGAATTAAGGTTCCCATAAGCTCTTGACAAGCAAGGTTAAAATTAAAGGTCAATGACATTCATTTCACTCGACTAAATGTAAGCCAAAAGGATTCCCTAAAGTTGCATACAATTGTATTAAGTGCTATATTTGAGCTTTTTTTGGTCATATGAGTTAATAAAAGTTCATCTCCACAGAGCTTCATATTTAGCAGCAAATAGAGTGCAAAATCATTTTAATTTATGCAGACATAACCATCAATGGAAAACCTTTAGTGCATTGACATTTACTTTATGGAAGCATCATCACTAGTGTTTTCCATGGGTTTCCTCTTGCATTTCTGCAGAGAATAACATGGGAGCTGGAACAGAACAGACTCGCTTCAGGTTTTGTCCAATGAAGCCAAATCCCACCCAAACCTGGGAAAAGAAACTTAGCACTTTACAACACAGTATGCAGAAACAGAGAGGTAGGGAAAACAGCGAAAGATCCACCAGAAAATAAGAACCAGGAAATAAAGCCAGGTGCGAAACACATCCTTGTGTGGATGAGGATGAATGGGAGTCTACCACTGATCTAAAAACAAACCCAAAATCTCAGAACACAAAACTTACTATATTAAACCTCTGCTGACATTTTGTGTACTTGCACACTCACATCTTCCTTCTTCCTTTGCTGCTCCTCTGTCACTTCCACACTAGAAGAACCTAAGTACACAGGAGGAAAACACCACCCAGCAGTGGACCCTCCCTCCAGCTTTAATCTAGTGTTTCTTCAAAACAGCCCTTAAGTCAAAAGTTTTCAAAGTAGTGAAGTTAACAACTGCTGGGCTGCATTTTAAGGCTTTTAATTCTGATAAGACTTTAATCCTCTCCTCAGTGAGGAGAGGCAGACGTTGTTTCATGCTGTGGCTGCCGCAGCACGCTCCATTACAAAGTCATGTTCACTAGGAAACTCATTTATTTTGGATGAAATAGGGGCACTAATAGATTGATTTTAGGGTTTCTTGAAAGAGTGAACAGAATCTCCAACCAGAAAGAGGTTAATTAAAACTGGAGATGCTTGTGAGCACCGCACATGAATGACAGAGTTCAAGGTGTGATACTGCCTTAGAAAGTGGGAGTCACTCAGAAGTTGCAAGATAAGGTTTTCTTCATCTGATTTAAGCCATACACATTTGGAAGCTAATAATAAGCTTCTGCAAAGCAAATATCATTGCCTTCCTCTCCAGGTGTATTTAAAATACAAAGAAAAAAAGTGCTTAGCATCACAGTGGAGCTAAAAGCATACCTTCAGAAGCTAAGGAATGTTTTACTTCTAAGAGACATGCAATAAGGCAGCAGGATTACACATATGTGTTTCTCTCTTATGCACAACATATAAAAACAAGATGGATTTTCATCTTCCTTTATTCAAAGAACAAAGCTAGTAGTCCTTGCTTTTCCTATGCATCTCTCTGGATTAGAGATCTGAAGCCTTTATCAGTAATGGAAAAACTAGTTTGATATGACAAACACAAGCTTTCTGGCAAACATTTTGTCACATCTTGAAATGAGAAAAGCTTTGGCTCATGTAAAAAGCCATTTACCATCAATGGAATCCATTACCTCAGCATTTATGTATAATGCTCTTTTAAAAGTTTTTCCTTTGTGAAAAGAACTGCCTGAAGAATTGAAAGTATTCTCACTAATGAAACAAATAACCTAATGAAATAAGTTATCTCATGGCACTGCGAAGTTGAAGTCAGGATACCAAGTGATCTCCAAAGACTGGCTGTGTTACAGTACTTTATCACAAATTATACAGGACAAACTGTGCTTCAGTATTTCCTGCATTAAAATCTGCTCCAAGCACCTAATTTCATTTTCCTTCCCGTACAAAACACCAGAGGTGCAGTACAACAGCCTCCGATGGCACTGTGAAAGGATATCAGGGGCAGGTTTCCTCCTCTTGTCTGGGATAGGAACTGGATCATTTGGTCGCCGCCTCAGTTTCCTTGTCATAATAGGCTTCACTTCCATTGAGTCTGTAGAGTAATGAAGTTGGAGAGCTGATAAGACCAGAGGGAAGGGACTGAGAAGCAGCAGCTTTCTACCCAAGGCACTAGGAAAATAAATCTTTCCTCCTTCACACAGAAAAGTGATATTTTACTTCTGTGATGGCTTCCAGCATCCAGGCTGGAACTGCTGACAGCAAACACAAGTTCTCTTTCACACCAGGTCACTGTTTCACACACTGCAATGCCACAGTTACAGCTCCATTTACAGGTGCAGATAAAGAGCACAAGAATGCTACAAGGATTCACGGCAAATTTCTTTAAGGTTAGGCTGCTACCTGCTTTTGAACACATCATTTAAAAGGCAAAGTTCACAGAGTCCTTTGATAACAAAACTTGGACAGTTAATATTATGGAATGCATTAGCTACAAACCTATTGCTCTTTTTCTTGTCTTCAAGCTGGAAAACTAGCTTTTAATCCAAGGAATACAGATAATTACTGCTTTCAAGCCCGAGACAAGTCTGCTGGAGTCATTTTAAACACAAATAATATTTCAATTCAGATAATCTGAAAACGTTTCAAATTATGATTAATGAAATGAAGCTAATTAATAACATGCAGAGCAGCAGTTGACAGGAACTAAACTGTAGCATATGCACTGGGAAAGAAGAAAACATCTGTTTAACATTGAAACACAAGTCTCATCACCAAGTAATTATGTGAAATTACAGTTTGTCCAAATGTCTACAGGCAGTCTTAACTGAGCTACTTCAACCCTCACAAATCATTCCTTAATTTATGAAGATATCTTCAATTGGCAACCAAGAGACCACATCTTAAATGTTAAACACATCACCTCACCTCTCTATGTGCTGAGAAGTATTTGCTCATCTTGAAATACACCTGAATCACATCCTAAGCAGCACTTGAGTCTATAAAGCCTCTCTGGCTCCCTCTAGACGCTGAAACCTTGAGCAGATATGTATGTTCAAAATAGAGCAGATGGGGTTTTTTCCTTATGGCAAAGGTGGACAAGAATGACCACACTACACATCAAGGGAACAAATACCACAATAAAAGCTTTAAACAATAATAAGATGAAATGTAACTGAGTGTATGCCAAAGGAAACCTGAGCTCTAGGATTCAAATTTGAATTTGAAAAACACTGAACATTAACAGCCCTGCAAGACACTGTTGACGTGAACACAAACCACTCTCCCCTTCTGTTAAGACCAACCTACAAGAGGGGTTTAAAGCATGTACTCAAGGTAATACACAACCAAGTCAAGAAAGTTTTTTCTCCTTCTTAAAAACTAGTCTCAAATGAGTTGTCAAAGCAGCTCTCTATATTGCTCAAAATGTGAATAAGGCAGAGATCAGTTTTCGTCTCTTTATCTTAACATCCTGTACCTTAAAATTGTGACAAGTCAGCTGAAAGCACCAAACAAGCTTTCAAAAAGGCCACAAAAAAGCCCCTAGAGCTTGAATGTTTTACATTTACTGATGAAAATTTGCAGAACTTCCAGAGTCGAGAGATTCATCAAAACTTCCTAATAGAACTTTTGAAGAGTGACATCAACAGATTTAACCTAAAACACAGCCTTGCATGAGGCTCAAGAGTTAAGAACAACAGTATGTAATGCTCCAGAATGGCAGGCAACTATTGCAACCTAATGAAACTGCAGCGCTCCCCATACTCACAGATGAGCCTCTTCATTAAAATTCATTAAGTTTAATGGGTTTAAACTTAAACAGATGAAGTTAAGGTTAGATATAAGGAAGACGTTCTTTACTGTGGTGGTGAGGGGTTGGCACAGGGTGCCCAGAGAAGGGGTAAATGCTCCATCCCTGGCAGTGTACAAGGCCAGGCTGGAGAGAGGCAAGGGTGACATGGTCCAGGGTGAAATGTCCCTGTCCATGGCAGGAGGTTGGAACTGTATGATCTTAAGCTCCTTTCCAACCCAAACCATTCTATGATTCTATAATTCATCAGGTTGCTAACTTGCATCCTTGCATATGCTGAGCTTCCATAGGTTCTAAAACCCATCAAGTCCACACCAGTTTCAGCAGCTTTATTTCCTAGCCTCCCGTTTGTTCAGAACAAAACCCCTTCTAACAAAATTGCACTGCACTTCTGCTAGGCTGGAAGGAAGGAGATGAGAGAGGGCTAGCATGCAGGCAATTAATTTCTTCTCCAGTTACCTACCTGCCTTTTCCTAAAGCTGTATTTGATGAAACAGCTCATCTCTGCAGGACACATTTCCCTGAAGAGAGTTAACCTGGTCCCCAAATCAGACTACTAAATACTTCTTCCTCCCCAGTCTCCCTTTAACATCAGAATTTGGAATTGCAGAGTTACCAGCTGATAGAGAAACTGAATTCCTTCAGACTCCTAAAACATTGGTATGCACATTTCCAAAGGCAAGATCGAGTCAAAGCCTGATCTGGAGAACCTTTAAAGCCTTCTCACTAGCTGCCTGTATAAACCAGCATTGCTACCCTGATCTCTTTCTTTTCTAAGCAGTAGCAGAGTGGACAAGACAAAAGACAGAAGCCTCTCTTGTTTTTACCTCCTGTCAATTCCATGGTTAGCTTTTCATTCTCAATCATCTTCTTTTTCTCTTCCAACTCCGCAATCAGGTTTTCCTTAAGCTCAATTTTCTTATCTTCAAACTCCTTTGCTGCTGCCTTCTTTTCCTTGACGTAATTCTTCTCCACCTGATCTGTCTAATGCAAACCAAAAGAACAAAAAGGTTAACTAAGAAACCAATGACGACTTAAAAGTACCACAACAGCTTCTTTCAACTGCTGTATTGATTAGCTTTTCAGTTCATAACTGTAGCCAGTTGTAAAGATTATCAATACTCATAATCAACAGAAAACCATCTAAAAATTACTTAAGTTAGGAGGACTATATTAGCAACTGAATTATTTGAAGAAGAAAACATTCTAATGCTGCATAATAAAGAGCCTCTCGCAGAAGTCCTCAGATTTATAAACAGCACTATCATTTATCACCTGAAACAAACCACATGCACAGCCAGCACACAAAAACCCAAAAGCAAATACTACTTTTCATTCTATTTTAATGAGAAAGTGCAAAAACTACCCATGGCAATACCAGAAGTAGATTGTAATACATTGCAAGTGTAACAGTGCTAGCTAGGGGAAGATTTAAGCCTTCTGGGAAATACTAGTTGATGAAACAGGAGGTTGATACCTCTCCCATCTAGTTAACATTGACTTTGATAAATTAAAGAGTACTTACTTCCAGCTGGAGGAATAGTTCTGAAAGACAAGACAGACATTATTTGTTATCTTCAAAGATGCACAAAATGACTTGCCTAACATTTTAAGTCATCGAATATCACAGCCAAGAGCAGCAGTGAAGCAAATCGGGTACATACTCATCCAACCTCTACTCTCACTTGGCACTTTTAGGCTGAAAATAAAGTAACTATGAAAAAACTCCACAAAAATACATTGCTAATTGGAGTTTTCTACTGATTGTCAAGCAGATTTGCAAAGCTTACACTGCAGTGCTCCATACTACTTGGTTTAGCTACTACCCCCAGCAGTACTAAGCACATAGTCCATCTTTCTTGCAGTCTGGTTACAATCAGTTATTACTAGATACAAACCCCTCAAGCAGAAGCTTGAATCATGGAGCTGAATGTGTGGCTGCCATAAAAAAATATAATCATAGTTTAAGCCAATTTCATGAAGTTCAGCAATGACCAGTTCAGAAATCATCCTGCAGCTGCTGGAAGATTCATCTACTCAACTCGTGTCTCATTTCAGGCTGTGTATCACTGAAGATTAAGTTCTAACACAGGGCAATGATTAGTTCAAGTCATACTTATGGATGAGGCAAACGGATTTCTGATGTGAAATAATCCTGCTGTTGATGGATGTGCAACTCCTACCAACTTGAAATTAAGAAGGACAGGACCCTTCTTGTGTTTTCTGGAGGACATAATGCCCGAAACAAAGCTTTAATTCAAAATAGTGGCAAAAAAAGCCAGCTAAGGCACCTGATCAGTCCCCAGGGCACCATATTTCACCAGCATATTCAGCTTTAGCAAAACCTGAACTAGTAAAACCTTCTGTGAAGATTACAGGTTTCAGGTATCTTGGTGCTCCTACAAAAGGCTGGAGTAGCAACACTGTACTACTATGCCTTTTTATATACAACTTTAAAAACCAAGATCATAGATACCAAAGAAGATAATGGCCAAATAAAAAAAAATATCAAACCTTTGTTTGCAAAAGGCTCTGTAAGTTGTGCGTGGAAGCAGTATTACAGAGGTAATCAAATACAGGTAAATCTGAATCCGTTGCTTTATAACTGTGAACCCTCAAACAGAATTCAACACCAAGCCCAAAACACACACACACAAAAAAAAACTCAACCACCCAAGCAAACAAAACCAAAACAAACCCAAAAGCTCAACAGGGGAAGCACGTAAAAGACCATTCTCCCTGCAATAGCAGGCAGAAAGTGATCCTCATCTGCCCTCCTGTGGAAGAAACAAGGAGCTGCAGCACTGGGCTTTGTCAGCCAGAAACACAAGTTTGCAGTCAAGTCTTAATTTTACCAAAATAACCCAATCTTGCAAGAATGCAGCTCTAGGGCACCAGGAATTCATCTCAGAAGAGAGGTTTCTGTTAATAAAAAGTAGTTCAACTCACTTTAATTCCTCAAGCAAATCCTTTACCATCACAAGCACTTTTAGAAAGACACAACTGATACCATTCCAAGGCTGGAGTTATGTCAGCTATCATAAAACTGCCTCCCTGTCCTATTTACCAGAATAATGGCCCAGGCACTACAGGATTTATTCCTTCTTCTAAAGGACGAACAGCTACATTTCCTATTTGTACTTAACAGCTTCTATAAAATGCCCTGCTTCAGTATCTGAGAAAAGAAGCTACTGGAAAGAGAACAAGAAAAAGGGAGAGTAAGCAAATGGATCTGATTTCTATGCCATTTCTCTCCAGTAACACAACAAAGGCTACCCAGAAAGGCTGCGAGTTAGGCACCTCAAGTTAGGCTTTTGTGTTTTGCTCTGTTTCAGGAGCAAAGTGCAGGCAGCCCAGGCAATGGCACAGTTATAGAGACTAACAGTTGCAGCAGCAAAACCTCTGCAGTCATTGTTCCCAATCTTTGGGAAATCAGGCAGTCCTAACCTTCCATCCCACACACTGAAAGGAACAGCCCACCTGAAGGCTTTGGGCAAGCTGCACAAAAGAACAAGCTAAAGAGGAGGACAAGGTCAGGCACAGTGCCAGATAAAAACAAAATCATTGTACTTGTGCTTTTTCACATAAATAAGACTAAAACTCCTTATCAAGCATTTAGGAAACAGTCAAACAATGCTGACGAAAGGTAAAAAAACCACAAGATAGATCCAGGGATGCTCTGTACACTCAAAAAGCCCTACACTATACTCTCAGAAGCAGAACCACCCTTTGCTCCACTAAGCTCCTTTTCTTTGAAGGACAGAATTACCATGATTATACTTCAGGTGTTATAAAACCCATTACATTTGTGTACAGCATCTTAGAAGAAAATTCAGCTTACCCGCATTGCGTATCCTTTCTTTGTACTGCTGGTCCAACTTCTTCATTCTCTTCTGATACTCCTGAAGAGTACCTAGTTGAAATCAATTTGTTGAAAGCAATGTTACGTTTTCTCAAGGAGCCATACATCACTTGAAACACAAATACTAATGTCTAGCATCAGAAAACAACAGTTCCAGCTTAGCTTAGTTTGGTAAGCATATTCCCTGGTTTCTTGATTCAGAAAGTGAATTTTAAGAAATGCTTTACTCTACAGAGGCTTTAGTATACAGAAGACTTAACTACAAGTGTCTATAGGGCAAAAGGATGAGAAATGGCAGTCCCGTATCTGCAACTGACCTATAAGGATGCTGGAGAGGGGCTCTTCATCAGGGACTGTAGTGATAGGTGATGGGTTCAAACAGGGGAAGTTGAGGTTAGATCTAAGGAAGAAATACTTTACTCTGAGGGTGGTGAGGTGCTAGAACAGGTTGCCCAGCGAAGTGGTGAATGCTCCATCCCTGGCACTGTTCAAGGCCAGGTTGGACAGAGCCTTGGGTGACATGGTCTAGAGTGAATTGTCTCTGCCCATGGCAGGGGGCTTGAACTGGATGATCTTAAGGTCCTTCACAACCCAGATCATTCTATGATTCTATGATTTTTTTTCACTCAGCAGCCTGACAGAGAGACAACATTCAGTGAAGGATCCTGCTTACATCTTTCACCCCCCTCTTCCTTCTGTGACCTTTGCAAAGTGCTGAGAAGTGTTCAGGAATAAAAAAGCTCCCAACTTCAAAGCTCACCTTCCTGCAGTTGTTGTAATTGCCTCTTAAGAGATGCCAGTTTGTCCTGATACATCCTACAAAGAGAGACAGCATGCAGCTTTACTCCGAGAAACAAGCATAGGCTGCTTATTTCACCATCTGCTTAAGTTACAACACGTTTACATGGAATTAAAAACTTTTCTGGAGGACTTCAAGAAACAAACAACAACTAGAAGAATACGATTCAAAAAAAGGTTAACATTCTCTCTACAAACCCTGCCAACCTCACTGGTTTTACAATGCACCCAACCAATTATTTTGGGAGCAGTCCAGGGTAAAATAGGATTTTACTTATTTATTTATGTTGACATCTAAAATGACATTTAGATCTACAGATGCTAGAAACTTTACACCAGAATCATTCTGCCACTTTGCCAAGCCTTAGTATTTTGTGTGTTAGCTCCCTACTTATAAAACAGAAGATTTTTCCTCACATAGGTCCTGACATTATAAAAGACCCCAAAGTCTATTCCTGGTGCTGTTGCAACCTTGTGTTTCCTTCACTACATACCCATGGCTTTAACACAGGCCAAGTCTTCCTGACATGTCTAAAAACATGCCTCTGCCAGCTAGCAAGAGCACAAAATACTGCAAATACACCTGA
The DNA here is from genome assembly GCF_012275295.1 of Melopsittacus undulatus. Lineage (NCBI taxonomy): Eukaryota > Metazoa > Chordata > Aves > Psittaciformes > Psittaculidae > Melopsittacus > Melopsittacus undulatus. Next base: position 11,481,935 of record NC_047538.1, on the reverse strand, counting down.
ATATCAAGGGAAACTATTTCAAGTCTCCCAAAAGCCCATCGTCTTGGACAGCATTCTATTGCTTAAGGGGTTTTAACAGGCATCTTGCTTTTCGCTTGGCTTGTATAAAGTAGATACTTCATTTTATTTAAAGGATCTATCTGCAGCAGGATTCATTTGCAGTAAAACTCAGCTACTCCCAGAAACTCCCGTTCCTGTGTCCAAAACAGCAGCAGCACTTAGTTTCTTGAATATATATAGCACAAAGTAACCGAGGAGAGAAGATACACGAGTATACAGACTCTTTAGCTACTGCATTGGGCTAGGCACTTAAAACCCCTCAATCTTTGCCCAAAACTTTGCAAAGCTGTATTAAAAACAAAACCAAAACCCATTAACCAAATAAACAGATTACCATACTTTAAATTGCAATGGGTTACTTACTGTTCTTTCATTTCTACATAGTCCTCTTCCTCATGTTTTGCCAGGTCGGTTTCACTGGCATCCTCAGTGTCTAAATGAGGTAAAGAAATTACTTGTTAGAAAACACCCAAAAGTAGTTTTATTTACAAACAAACTCCCCAAACCTCAGGCAATTTAACCTCAAATACATAACCAGACAGATGGGCCTGGTTGTCTGGCAGATGGAGAGGTGAATTCAGAAGTGAAATGAATGTCTTGTCTCTCCTGGAAGGTAATCAATCTAAATCCTCTGGTAGCTCTGTAATGAACTGTTACACAGAGTCTAAACAGCTTCAGCTTAAGACAGTCTGGCAATTTCTTTGTGGTTTAAGACAGTGTCCTGGGTTCAGCAGTAGCAGTCATGTTTTCTCCTTCTTGGTAGCTGGTGCAGTGCTGTGTTTTGACTTTCAGGCTGGGAACGGTTGCTTATAGCAAGTATGTTTTGAGTTACTGCTCAAATGTTTGGCTTGTCCAAGGCCTTTTCTGAGCTCATGCTCTGCCAGGGAGGAGGGGAGGCCGGGAGGAAGAAGAGACAGGACACCTGACCCAGGCGAGCCAAAGAAGTATTCCATACCATAGCACGTCATACCCAGGAGGTAACCGGGAGAGACCTGGAAGGGCTGGAGGAGGTATCGGTTGGTGCTGGGTCAGGCAGGGTGGGGTGAGTTATGGGTCAGTGGCTGGTGAGGTGTTGTATTCTCTTCACTTGTTATTGGCTTTATCATTATTGTTTGTAGTAGTAGTAGCAGTAGTGATTTGTGTTATACGTCAGCTATTAAACTGTTCTTATCTCAACCCATGGGGGCTACATTCTTTGGATTCTCCTTCCTAACTCTCCGGGAGTTGGGGGAGCAAGGGGGGGAGTGAGCGAACAAGTTCTGCAGACTTGGTTTAAACCACGACAGACAGCAGGTTCTACATTAAGGCTCACACACGCAAATGTGAGACAGGAACAGTCAGAAGACTCTGAAAAACATTTCACAGGCTTACTCCTGTAGTTCCACTCAACATATCTGGAAGGCAATGACTGAAACAGCTGTAACTCATTCCACATCTCGGCCTGGACAAACATACTGCAACTAGATACTGTTAGGGTTGACCACAAAGCTCTCACTGAAGGTAACAAAGTGACTTGCTGGGGTCTGAGCTTGGCTTCTCAGCTATACGTCACACAAAAGTACTTCAACATTTACACACAAAGACAAGCACTACCATAAAGATAGCCCCAATTTTACGGATAATATAAACTACAACCAAATTAGACCAGTATGGGGCTGCAAGCTTTCTGCTACACCTTTTCAGGCTTCTATTTATAAGACATGGGTAGCCAAGAATGAATTACCTTTCATCCCGAAGGACAGGTCTGTGCCTCTAGCTTGGAGAAGCTGTGGTAGGCAGAATACAGCTGTAAAGCCTGAACTACAGCTACATTCCCTACACCTGGACAAGGGGGACTGGCCACTTAAATCAAACTTTACTTGTTTTTTTTTAAGCTGGGAACAAATGGGTTTAAACTTACAGGTATTATGATTCTATTTTATACACCAAAGATAAAACAAAATGTTTCAGCTGCAAAACAGAAAAAAAAATACTTAAATGTCCAGGTCACCATAAAGGACTTTGGTTTATTGCCCGTGGCGCTGCACAATGCTGTCCTTCAAAGACAGCAACAGGTTTGGCTCTGGGACCATTCCTAAATGTCCCCAATGTGGTGGAGGACTGGCTGACAGAGCAGCAGGCATTGCCCAAGGGCAGTTCTTCATTGCTCTTGTTATTTTATACATCCCACACCACAGGATACGCCAGGTTTTATTTCAATTCCCTCTTCTGCACTGCTGTCCTGGTTCTTCTACAAAGCCTCTCTTCCCTCTAACATCTGGCACTCCCTTCTCTGCACAACTTAACGGGCTCCTTCCCACCACAGACTCCACACGCTCCACATTCCGGACTTCTCCATCCCTGTAGTCCCCCTCCCGCCTCCTCAGCGCTCTCCCCTCCCTCGCTGCCTCTTCCTCACCTGGGAAACCGCTTCCATCCCTCCTCTGCACCCGCTCTGCTCTCCTCCTCCTCCCCGGGGAGCCCCAGCACTCTCACCCTTCGCGTGCTCCCCAAACCGCTCCCGCACCCTGACGGCACCATAGCCCTGTCCGCCGCGCTACCAACCCTCATCGGAGTCGCGGGCCCGAGCGCTCCGCTCGCCATCCTCCTCCTCGGCGCTCTCCAGCTCCTCCTCCTCGTAGTAGTCGGGGCCGGGGGGCATGGTGGCGGCGGGTGCCCCGGCAGCGGGGGGGGCCGGCGGCGTGGCGGACACCAGCCCAGCCGCGCTCATAGCGACGGGACGAGGCCGCCGCCGCGGGGCCGGCGCTCCGGTAACGCCGCCACAGCCTGGTCGGACACTTCCGCTTCCGGGGCGCTGCAGACCGGCGAATGCGGCGGGCACCTAAAGAGGTCCTTGGGGGGGGAGGGGGTTGAGGTGTAACGGGTGGAGCCGCCGGTTCGAGACCCGGCCCCGCCGGACAAGGATTGAGCCGTGTTAGCTGCGGGCCCTTGGGCCCAGGCTTCGGCATAAAGGGGCTTTGCCCCGGCCTCCGGAGACCGCCTTCTCCCGTTTTGCCACCAGGATGGTCCCATCTGCCATGAGAAGGCGGTACTGCAGGATGCAGACCCCCACCAAAGATAAGGACACTTAACTCCCCTCCTGCCAATGTCTTTCAATACAGGAATTAACTCCTGTTTCTCCGCACTCTCAACAAAGCCCCATCACCGTTCTGTGATCTCACATTCACCACGGGAAATAGCAGCTTAATGCCAAGAAACAGCAGCTTTTGCAGAAATGGGAACAGGTTATCCCCTCGATGAGGCACTGCCATGCGTTTAAGGACCAAGATACAGATCCTGCAGTGAGATTCACACACAGGAACTCTTCAAACCAGGATACCACCCCATATGTAAATACCTCCCATTCAGTATTCATTCCTATTTTAGGCTGAATGTCTTAGCCCCTTTTCTGAAGATCTAAGTCACCAGGGAGGAACTAAGCCTTGCTGCCTCCAGCAGAGCCATGCTAGAACTTCCCTTAACAGCTCAGAGGTGCCTTCCTCAAATGAACAACTTGCTCACTGAGACACCATAAACGTCTCACCAGGGAAAGAGGTTTTATCTAAAGCAGTACTGAGCTCAAAAGCACTGCCACGCTTTTACAGGCTCTCTGAACCAGGCTTTCAGCAGCTGTGAGGAGCTCCAGGTCACACTCCTTGTTCTGGAAAGACTCAACACGGTGTAGGCACTTTGCTTTCCTGCAGCTCGCCCCAAAGATCTGTTTGCCGTGACTGACGATGCTGAACTCAGAACACTCTGCCAAGCATGGTCAAAACCACCTTTTCCAGGAGTAGAGGCCAGAAGCCAACACCACTGAGGGCACTTCCCAGCACCTAGTGTCTGATTTAAAGCAACCCTTCACCTTTCCCCTTGGTCAGGGCTGCCTGCAGCCAAGGGGAAAACAGGAAAGGGAGTGATGGCAGCTGCCATACAGCACCAGTGAGCTGACTGAATGCCCACACTGCACCCAGTGCCCGTGGGGTTGTCCTCTCCCCACCTGGCTCCAATTGTTCAAATAACTTTCCCAAGTCATAGGGTCACACAGTTAAAAACAGTGATGGGACTGGCTAAAGCCCTCTCTCAAAACTAACCAGAGCCCTCTTAATGCTTTATAAACACTATTTCCCCCAGTTCATCCCCATTTCCTGCCTGCATCTCTTCATCTTTCCAACATAAGAACATGGAGCTGTTGGAGCAAGTCCAGAGGCCACAAAGATGCTCCTGTAAGCCTGGTTCGTACCACTACAGATACCAAACCAGTTGCAGGTGTGTCTGAACCAAGGCTGCCTTGTGAGGTTAATTTACCCCACATGACACTGCCTCAGCACGCTGCAGAAGCTGAATTATCCCCTGAGAGCATCCCACCTCTCATACATCACATAAAGGGCTGGTGCATTTACTAATGGGAGGGCACACGGGAACCCTCTGAACCAAAGGAGCTGTGAGCAGCCAGTAACAAACTGCACACAGCTGCTGATGCAAAGGTTTTAGCTCATTCTGTGGTCAGCAATGGAACTGCACTTGCTGCTGCTCCCTCTGGACTAATTCCTCATGTTTAACATTAGCCTGCTGGAGACACCCTCTACTGTCATCTCTCAGGCATCCAGTGGGAACCCAAGGGAGGAGGTTCAGCTTTAAGGAATGCCCTGTTTCCCTTACAGATGCAAAATCTTAACTGTCTACACCCCAAAGAGCTATCAGGGGAAGCTGGAACTTCTCTGGCAAGCTGTTGCTTTTGGCTCATGTTTTCATCAAAGCTGGTTCTCTCACCCTAACTTGTTCATTGTTTTATATACATTCAGTCTGAAGAAAGATTCCTGCCTTCTGCTTTGTCAGCAGCAGCTATTCACAGAGCAGCTGACACATAAGTCACAGTCTTTTTCCTTCCATTTGTAAGAAACAGAGAAAAAAAAGTTATGAAGCTCAGCTTATAGAGACTGTGGCGGCTCATTTATTGTATAAATTAGATGACTGCAATGAGGAAACATGTAATACAGTACCTTGGCCTTTGAAGCACAGAATGCATACCAACACCACCAACACCCTTCGCCTGGAACACATAGCTTTCAAGTTTCTGTACCTTGAGTTTCAAAGGGCTATATGATGACGGTGCTACGAGAACAGCTGTTAGAAACAAGTTAGTAGAGTAAGGCTGTGTGAGGTGCTGATGGAAGATAAAGATCTGCTCCTTCAGTTTGCTTTAACAAAAAAAGAGGCAAGCAATTAAAAAGAACTAAAAGGGAGTAAGTCACTGTGAGTCTCTAACAGCTATAAAGAACTGTTTGCTTCTAGATTGAGAAGCTGTAGAACAGAGTCTGGTAGAAATAGGATTAAAACACTTTACCCTGTCTCCTCTCTGAGCTAAAACCAGACCTCTTAACCACTGCTAATACTCCTTCTTCTCCTTTGAGACTTTTCCTCCTTAAGGAAACATTACTGTTAAGTCAGACCAGAGCTTTTTGGGTGGGATTTTTGTTACTAGGAATCTCCTCCTGCTGTGACCCACCACAGCACCCACCGGCATCGCCGGAGCTCCCCTCACCCTCTTAGCAAGTATTTAAAGCCTCAGAGCGGCCTTTTCACTGCGCCCAACACCACTTTTCACACACCTGATGCTGCCAGAGGCCCCTCACACACCTGAGCGCGCTGTGGGCCCCAGCACCACCCCGCACACACAAACCGGCCCCACTACGGACACGGGCAGACCCTGACGGGACCCCTCTGAAGGGCGGTCCCACCGCGGCCGTTAACGGCCAGCCGGGGGCAAACTGAGCGTGCGCAGGCGGCTGGGTCGAGTGCCGATACCTCATCGATGCGGCGGTGCCGCTCCTGCGTAGCCGAGCGCCGATGGCTGCTCCCTCCCCGCCCGCGGCGGGCAGGCCGTGGAGTCGATCGCCGAGTGGTTGGGCGCGCCTGGCAGGGGGAGCCGCACCTCAGGCGGCGGCGGGGCCGTGGCAGGAAGCGGCGGGTGCGCTCCGGTCCCTTCAGCTCCCCTCACGCCTCTCTCCGGACGTGTCCGCTGCCGCTGGCCGGCTCCAGGTGAGGCCAGCGCGGAGGAAGCCTCGGGCACCGGCTGACAGGGAGGGAGCGTGGGGGGGGCAGTGGTTTTTGGGGCTAAAGAAGCACTTTGTTCCTGCCGGGCCGGGGGTGTCCGGCGGTGCCTCACGGCGCAGCTCCCTCAGGGGTGTGCCTGCCGTGGGGGTCCCCGGGGCTGCAGGCTGGGCATGGGGGGCAGCGGTGGTGGCTGCAGGAGGAGCTGCTCCCTGCGGCGCTGTCCCGGGAGCGCTGTGGGAAGTTGGAGGTACCGGACAGCAGAGGGTAGACGTGAAGAGATGGAGGTGGGGGGGAAGCGTTTCCTTCACCTGCACACCGGGAACGCTGCCCCAGCTCGGATAAACGGCGGTTGGTTATTGGGGTTATCCCTCGGAGGTGTTTGCGAGCGAGGCGTTTGAACGGCGCTGGTATCGGCCTAAGGAAACTCCAGCGCGCAGGGGAGCTCGGTTGCCTGTCAGCTTTCTTGAGGCTGAGTTGGAAGTAACTGCGTAGGTCTGGTGCTGGCAGATGTGCCTGTCCTTTTAATGACATCGAGAAGTGATTTACTGGAGGTGCTGAATGTCATCTAGTAGTACTCATGTTTGTGTGGGAAGGAGAAAGGAGGAGGACATCAGGCAAGTGCTAAGCCTTTAGTATTTCGTTTCATATATATACCTATTTATCTTCGTGTCTTTCCCCATGAACATAAGCAGAATTAACTCCCTAATCCTATGGCTGATACTGCTCAAACGTAGTAGTAGCTTTTAGGTTCTCTATGGTCACTTCCTCAGCCCGGGCAGAGCAGCTTGATGTGGGGTTTGCTGTCCATAACCAGCGGCCTCCCTTGGGCTGTGCTCCAGCGATTGAACCCTGAGCTCAGAGGTGAGTGAGTGCTCAGCTCAGCACACATCCAGTGCCAGCTGCCCTGTTTGCTTACAAACACCCGCACAGGAGGTGCTGCTGTGGCCTCCTCACAGGGGTTCACCCATACTGAGCTGTGCTCAGTTCCACTTTGTGGCTTTCGAACCCCGCCGTGCAGGGCAGTGCTCTAAAGCAGAAGCTGGGGCTGTGGATGGATGTGGGACGCTCCTCACCTCTCCTGTGGAAGCTGTTTTCATCACGCAGCCTCATTAAAGGTGAACTGGGTAAGGGCACAGCAGGGCTGCAGTTTACGGTGCTCCTGTTTGGGTGAGGGTAGGTGGGCTCCAGGCTCCACGGTCTGTTTATGCGTTTTCAATGGGTGTTTAAAATGCTGCAGTGTCATGTAGCTTATTTTGCTAGCGGTCATTAATGTATCTTGTACTAGGTTTATTAGTGCACACGTGTTGGTATTGCTACATTGATAATGGGTTTGTGAAGTAATGCATCACCCTTGTTCATCTCTGTTTATGTCTTTAAAACTGTGTTCCTGGTAGCTAGCTAATTCTGAGCTCCCAGGGCGTAATGTAACAATATAGAGAGTGCTTTAAATCTAAATACCTGTTCACAAACTCTTCTTTAACATTGAAATTCATACAAATATCTGACAGATACCTTTTCTGCACTTACAGTGAGGCTGCAAACTGTTAATATCTGCATTAATGTGTGGTTTGTAGTTTGCCAAATCAAGTTTTCTTGTGTGTAACTTCCTCTGGCATCTGATTCGAGGAAAACTTGAGCTAGGCTGTTTCCATCTTCCCAATAGGAGGCTTTTCAGGTTGCAAATGAATTCTTCTGTATGCGTTTTCTTTACAGGGATTCTCTGTAGGTACTTCTGCTTTGTTGCATTCATTATCAGTTAAAAAGGATCCTTGTGAGTCAACACTTTTCCAAATGAGCTGTTTCTCCTCATGTGCATTCTCAATATGGACCTTATGTCAAGAGGCTTTTGCTGTTCAGTGTGGGTTGCAGGATGGGGGTGGTCTTTCAACAGAAGTGGGCTCTGTCTCTTCTCACTCGAATCAGCTGCCTTGCCTGTAGGAGAAAACCTTGGTGTTTGCTGGGCTGACAGAGGCTGCTGAGGAACCCCGGAGGTAGGAAAGAGAGGGGCAGCAGTGTCTGCTGCACAAGGGGCAGGGTCAGTGACGTGGGACTGGGAACACAGGTTAGTTGTTTGCTCCATTTACAGGCTTTTGCTCCAGGTTGTTCTGCAGCCTCGTGAAATTCTGCAACATTCAGGCTCTGGGAAATGAGAGTGGAGGAGATGTGCTTGAAACACTTTTCCATTTTACTTGATTGTACAGGAAAACAAACTTAGTGTCTAAGGTTGATGGTTTTCAAATAGAAAAGCGACCTTTTGCTCTGAAAGAGAGTTCAGATTCTTTCAGCAGAACCAGTCTGTGGTTCAGGCACAGCATTTACAGCAAACTGTGTTTGAATAAAGGTACAATTTTCATATCCCAGCTATTCAAGTAGTAGATTTTTATGGAATTATACTTCAGCACGTGCTCAGCTTTTTTAACAGATGTGCTTTCACACAATGGGGGGGGGAATAGAAAAAGTAAACCTAAAAGAGAGTTTTAAGCTTACGATTTTCAAACTACTTCCTTATTTGAAGATCATTGATTGAACCAGCCTGATTTGATTGCCTCTGGCTTAGTGCTGTGTAAAACGTTGAGCAAGTGCATTTCAGCTGCTTGTTCAGGAGTTCTTTGCAGGGCAGCTCAGGGAGTTTTCCTGACGCTGACCTGTTATCGCTCTCTGAAGTCACTGGGTATGTTTGTTTGACTTTATTGAGTAAAACATACTGTAGAAAGTATTGATCTGATAAAACTGGGGTTCCATGGATACTCGGGGTACGAAAGAGGAAATATCTCTTCCTATTTTTCCATAGGTAGGACACATTCTGGTGTTTCACTTGGATCTGCCGTCTGCATTCGCAGTGCACACAGTGCGATCGTACAGTGCACACTACGTAAAATCATCATGGGTATTGCACACCAGGAGCTGTGATCTGTGTGAACCTCGGCTCCTGATTAATGAGCAGGACAGTTGAAATAGAAATTAAAGTAAATTAATTGGGTGTGGTCATCCAGCTCCTGAAGGATGCTGGAAATCCAACTGCCCTCCTGGTTAGTTGCGATACTGTGGCAGCTTCTGTTGACTCTTTGTAAAGCTCCACTTAGCAGCATTAAAAAGCAGTGATTCCTAACGTGCCATCTTCTCCTTATTCTGTAGAGCTATTACATCTGTATTTTAGTTTTACTTCCCATTGGAAGTGTGAAATGTTTATGTTTGCAGGCTAAGAAAGTTTGGGCTGTTCAGCCTGGGGAAGAGAAGCAGCGTGGAGACCTCAGAGCAGCTTCCAGTATGTGAAGGGGGCTACAAGGATGGTGGAGAAGGGCTCTTCAACAGGGACTGTAGCGATAGGACAGGGGGTGATGGGATTAAACTTAAAAAGGGGAAGTTCAGGTTAAATATAAGGCACAAGCTCTTCCTTGTGAGGGTGCTGAGGCGCTGGCACAGGGTGCCCAGGGAAGCTGTGGCTGCCCCACCCTTGGCAGTGTTTAAGGCCAAGTTGGACACAGGGGCTTGGAGCAACCTTCTCTAGTGGAAGGTGCTCCTGCCCGTGGCAGGGGGTTGGAACTGTAAGAGCTTTCCAGCCCAAACCACTCTATGATTCTATGTTTATAAAGGTCCATAGGTTTTGCTCTCAGATAGAAGTAGCCTGGAGTACAGCTAGTATCTGTTGGGTTGTTTTTTTTTAAAGAAGTGAATGCAAAGAAGTTATTGAAATGAGGTGGGCTGGGTGTCTTAGGTAAGCTCATTCTTACTGAGGATGGCAAGGAATGTATTGGATTTGGGCAGTCTGGAAGTTGGCTTGTTTATATCCTCAGCCTTGTGTTTGTGTTGTTCTTACTGGACTTTCCCTTTGTGTCAAAAATTGTTCATTTAATTTGTAAGGGCAGGGAAATTTCATATTTAATCTAGGCAGCTTACAAAACAAGTTTGTCTGAGCTGTTAATGAAGCACTTATGCCCTTGAACAGGTAATAGCTTGATGTGGATGTAATTACTGTTTTTTCCCCCACCTTGAATATTAGGTCAAAATGGACTCTGGTTTCTTTCGAATTTAATGAAGCCAATAGTGAAGTGGGAACATGCAGTTGCATGTCTTCCCCCTGAGCTACAAAAGGCTTTCAAATAAGGACATTAAGTTCGAAATTAAGCTTAATTTCAGTCTGTCTTTCTGAATATTAATGTAATTGGGCATGGTTGGATAGTGAGGGTTAGCTGAGCAAAGCTGAGCTATGAGAACATAACTCATTCAGTTGAACAAATCTTCATCAGGTTGCATTTAAAGTTTGCAACTAGTGAACCCCCCCATCTGCACCCCGTTTTTGCTGTCACTCTGTTAATTCTGATGCTGGGTGGTCCAAGAGACCGGGTTACTCCTCAGAAGAAAGACACTTGGTGACCTTGGCGTTCTGTGACTTCAGGCCTTTGTGACTTGGATTCAGCACAATCAGCAGTGGCTTTGCTAAGAGAGCGAAAGCTGTTTGTCACTTTCAGAGTGGAGATGTTACCCCCAAAGTCCTGCATAATCTTCTCTGTAGGAAGCTCTCCACCGTCTGCTGTGTTTCCCTATAGCCTGACATACAAACATGGGTTTGTTTTGGCTTTGTTTGGGTTTTTTACTTTTCTTACAAACTCCTCTCCAGAATGGCTGTGATGCAGAATGTGGCAAATGCCACATTCCAGAGTAGCAGCTTTGCAGCACTGGGAGGAATGAATCTTGTATGTAGTGTACGTATTTTCACAAACATTAAGCAGTTTAGATGAAAGGTGTTATGACTACCAGATATTATCATTTTATGAGCAGGATGTCATTATTAGATTGGAATTGATAAATGGGTGCCAAATTTTGTGCTTGGTGAGGCTGCTTCTGGAGAGATGCAAATAGTGTGCTTACTCCTACATTAAAGCTCTTTTTTCCCCTTAATTTTAACTAAATGATCTGCAATTCTGGTACACAGAATCTGGCCTAAAATTGAGCAGATTTATTTGGGGTTGCCTTTGAACACTGTGAGAGTTTAAGCCAGATTTACAGAATATAGTCACTGATGATTCATGTTGAGATGATGTTTTTCTTCCCTGTAATAGAACATATGGGACCACATAGCGTATGGTGCTGCTGAAAATTGTTAAACGCAGAGCACTGATTTATTACACAGCAAAAAGAGTCTGGATTTTCAGTCTAACACTGAGCAGAAAGCTTTGTAAACAGCTCTGGCTGCTGCTGTGTGATGGATGCACTCCTGTGTGCTAGTGGTAAATCTGCAAAGAATTCCTTTAAGTGAATTAAACTGGGGCTCTTCCAAAAGTTGTGGATGTGCCCATTGCACTAGAGTGAGTATGGGAACTCATTGGGTGTTTCATTAAACATCTAGATAGGGGTTTTTGTCTTTACATGACTTCTGGAGGGGTTTTTGTGGTGAGGCAGGTGGAGGAAGAAAACTTACACCTTGATCCTTAAAGTGCACAAGAGAAAACAGTAAAGTACAGGTACAGAGTGCATAAATACCTATTTCCTTGTGCTCTCCTGTGTTTCTTAACTATTCATCTTTTAGATGATGCTAATCTCTTCAGAGCAGGCAGCACTTCTGCTGTGGCTTTGTAGGTGTTACTGAAGCTCACAGGTGCTGTAGTAATATAGATAATAAACAGTTGTTCATAAGAGTACATTGAGTAAGCTTTATCAAAAAGGATTTAAGCAACAACAGGAACCTTCATTTAAATCTTAGAATGGGGTTTGTCTCTTTTTTTCTAGTAAAAACTTGATTGCAATTTATTTGTGAACAGTAAAGCCCTGGTTGAAACAGATTTATGCCAAATTTGATGCTACTTTTCTTTTTAGGCCAAAGATATGTAATATCTGTAAGAAAGTATGGAAATCCTCTCTTAACTTTCAGGTTTTTGTCACAAACCAAGAAGTAAACAAGACTCATCTGATTTTTATGCAATCTGCCTTTCAGTTCAGGGCTCCTGGTGTGTTTCTTGATGCTTCTTTTGACCGGTTCAGGTAAAGTTTATGCTGTATCCTTAAGGGAAAAAAGTATGTGACAGCATGAAAATGTGCTGTTATTTAATAAAAGGAAGTAGTATCTATTGCTGAGGGAATTAACTAATGACCTCTTGTTGCCATCGCCTTCAGGATCTTAGATCCTCCCTTTGCTTGCCTCATTCTTAGTCATAGATTGGAAAAGGAAAACAGGCTATTTTTTTCTCCCCTCCCAACTCTTGAGCAGTTTCTCAACTTCAGATGAACTGATCATTGACCTAAAGCATGCAAATGAACTGAAATCAAGAAAATCCTCCCTTTCCACTTGCAGAACATCTTAGTCTTGAGTGAACTTTAACTTATTTTTAATCTGAATGTTGATTGTCGTGTCAGTTTTAACACCAAGCTTCTTTCAAAAGAAGGGGGAGAAAACATTTCTTATCTGGCAAGTATGCGAGTGGCAGAGCAGATAAGATAATGGAGCCCTAAATGTGAGCTGGGATGGAAACAGTCTCTGTTAACAGGTCTCATCCGCTTTGCCCTGGTCAGGCGGTGCTTTACTGCATACTAATGCAGCCAGTTTTGGCATCCTGGGGAGAATGCACTGAGTTTTCACTCTGTTCCTTCTGCATGAAAAGGCCTGATCCTGAGGTGGGAGAGCCTCATGTTTTCATACCCAGGAGTTTTTGGTCATTTGGGGAGCAGACAGCCAAAAACCAGGTGGGTTTTATGTATCCATAAAAAACCTTGAACCACGTTTTGCTCCTCCAGTGAGGAACAGAAATAAAAGAAGCATTCCAACACCTTGTTCCATTCAGGCAGCTGTTTCTCAATTTCTTGTGTGCATTTCCGTGTGGTGTATTTTCTCTGTGGAGGATCCCCTTGGAAGATAACAAGCTTTCCATTTCCAGCTCTTCCCAGAGACTAAAAGATCCTGTTACAGTTGTAAAGGTTGTGTGTTTCAGCACTTTGATAATGGCCCAGGTAGGTGGGAGGTAGTAATGCAGGTATATAAAACCAGAATAAATAACTACTGGAATTACTTTTTTAACCTCACAAAGTCTTATTTAACTTTTACTCTGCTTTTGCAATTTTCTGTGTTGTATTTTAGGGGGTTGCCTTGCCGGGAATATGTAATTTCAAATGAAGTTAGACTCTTACAGAAGCACAGGAGAGGCTTTTTCTGTTACAAAATCAGTATTGGGCTTAGTATTTTGCTGCAGGAAATGTAGTTCAGGAGTTAGCCCTGCTGCAGGTGTTAGAAGCTGTAATGCAGAAAAGAACCTGCTTCTTTTTAGTGCTGTATCAATACGAAATAAATCAAAATACATTGAACTCGTGCATTTGAGAGCAGGAGAAATTGCAAGTAAATGTGTGATAGCCAATAGGAGCAGTTCAGATCATAAAGGCTGGCTAAAATGCTCCAAAATCAAGGTCTGTTGGGGGCCTTTTCTGTGTTTCATGTTTCCAGCTGCATGTTACAGTGAGATTTCTGCCAGGCTGACTATGATCATTTAGTGCCTCAGAATAAAGTAGCAGCAGGTTGCTGACTAAGGCTTGGTTCTTTTTCCTGCTACCTGAGTATTTTAGACCAACATTGTTTAGAGTTTTGAGCAGTCTTCCTGTTCCTTGATGTGCTGAGCCCAAACCAGCCAGCGGTGGTCAGATCAGATGGATGTTTCCAGGTTCTGGAGACATCCAGAGAGACAGAGGGACAAGAACCCTGGACTAGTGACATGTAAGTTGGTGACTGGAGCCTCAGGCTACCAGTGCAGCTCTGCTGGTGTTTAAGGTCAGCTCCTTGCAAATATTTTAGGCAGGCTTATATTCAAATGCTATTTATAAGACCAGACTAATTTCTTTCTTCGTAATGATGGCCTTTTGGCTGATGACAGGGCTGGAATCTGGAAGATCTGGATTCTGAATGGCACTAGTCAGCTGGGTATCCACAGGGAAGTAGTTTGCTAGCTTTTGCCTCAGTTTTTTATCTGTATTTAAATGAAAGGAGGAAAAAAAAAGGTTGAGTAATCGCTGCCTCACAAGACTGTGAGAACACAGTTAGTAGCTTCATGCTGTGAGATCTTTGGAAAACACTATAGGAATGTTCAAGGGGCTTATTATGGTTAAGGCCCTCGCAGTGAGAGAACTGGTTATGCCTGGGTTATTGTTAGACCATTCATTAAGGAGCTTTAATAGCTTCAGCTATGATAGGAGCTGTTCTGGCTTCACCTGCTATTACCCTGGGTAGATACAGGCTGCTGCAGTACTGGAGCACAGTGCTCTGGAGCAGAACTGGAGCATCTGCATTCATGTTGGAGTCTGCCCTGAGCATTTCATTTCTGCTTCATGGCTGGGTTTGCATGCAGGTCATGCTGCAGCCTGAGTGAATTTTGGCAGTTTAGCAGCATGATGATTACTTATTCTGCCACCAGTGAGCCCTTAGCACCTTCTTGCCAAAAGAATAACTATATATTCAGCTGAAATGTCCCTGCGTATCTGCCTGGCTCTTTCAATCTGCCCTGTTTGCACTTTGTAAATTGAACTAAACAGTAAAATACAGTAGGCAAGAGACATTTTAGAGCACAATATTAGAATCAACCACTTTGGAAAAGACCTGTAAGATCATCAAGTCCAACCTTTACCCCAGGACTCCAAATACACCACAAAACCATGTCACGAAAAGTGTATTAAAAGGTGTAAACCAAATGCTAAAAGCCTCTTAAGGTTTGGTGATGCTCAAGCTCAGGTTGTCTTTTGAGAAGCTGTGAAACTTGTGTGTGAATGCTCATGTCATAGTTGTTAAAACCTCCTTTGATAGTGTGTTTATAAAGTATCTGTTAGAATTTGATCTCCTGGCCAGCAGTTAGGCAAGAGAAGGAGAAAAATCCCATTTTTAGGAAGGACACGGGATGGATATCAGGGTGTTCCAAAACTAAACCTTGTCATTAGCAGTGGTGTATCTCATTACACTTTAATGACTCTTAAAACTCAGCAGTGCCACACTTGTACTTGAAAGTCAAGATACAGCCTTGACAACAAGTCTAAATCCAGCCATTTTCATTTGCCTTTGGGGTTTCCTCTCTTCATGATTGTATCAGTAAGTTGTTTTATGTGTTTTGACAGAACTGTAATGTATTGACTGAAGGAAAAACACAAACTCGTGTTCCTGTTGGAACACAGGGCTTGAGGAGGTGGGGATCAGGGGTTTGGGAGCATGGAATCAATTGTGAATGAACATGAATTTTAAGGTGACTTAAAACCAGCTGTTACTTTGGCCTCTGCTTCCTCCCACTGAGTTGGGTTGGCACAAACCTTTGTGCTATCAGAGTGTGATACAGGTGAGAAAACTGATCCAGCTGCAGAATAACTACCTGTGGTAAAGGCAGAGGTCTGGGGTAGGGACAGATGGGGAATGAGGATGGGGCTGGAAGGCAGAAGCTTCCCGCTGAGGAAGTAGGGGCAGCACTGCTCAGTTACACTGTGAGTAGTCTTTCTTACAAAGGTAAAGCACTATCACAAAACCCACTGTGGAGTTTAAGTGAATGAGTAAACTGGCAAGTTTCACTTTCTGTTTCCTGTGCCCTAGTTGGGTCTAGCAGCACTTGTGTCTTCCCCTGCAGTCTGGAGCCCAGGGTGGTGTGAATCACAATTAAAATAACTCCTTTCCCCGTGTTTTATTTCCTGACCAGTGTTTTAGAGAACCCACGTTTGGTGCTTTTCATTCTTTGCATATGCTTTTACTTTAAAATGGGTCTGTGTTTAGATATGTGGTACAAACAAGGAAAGACTTTGTGGACACTGATGTATTTTGCTGTGTGTTAGTTGTTCAGTGTTTTTATAGCCCACATATAACAGTATCCCTGCCTTAAGAAGTGGGGGAAAACCCTAAGCAGAATGCTTGTCTCATAGGCACTGAGAATACTGACTGGAAGGTGATGCCATGTAAGCAAATGGGTGTTGCCAGACACAAAGGTTTATTTCCTACCCAGATACACAGTTGTAAAACGTCTGCTTCTGGCACCCTATGACAGGAATCATGTGAAGGTGAAAAGTTGTTTCTTAAGTCCTATTTATTCTTGATGTGTGAGAATTACTTGCAGTGTATAACCAAGAACCTACAATTAGACTGGGAAGCACCAATGCATGTTAATTTTCTTCAAATGGACTGTTTCATTAATGGAAATGAGGAAAGTTTCTGCTTTGTTTTAGGCAGCTCTTTAGTTGAGCTCAGCAGCCCAGCAGCACAGAAACCTTCCTGAGCACTGCTGAGCTTCCAAAGCTATCCAGGGAACTGGAACCATGATGATGGCTTCTGGTGGCAGAGCCTCCCCATCCAAAAGGCATTTGCAGCTGCTGTTGGTGAAGTTGTGGGTAAAAGTCTCAAGGGTGCATAGAGAGGAAGTCAAAGAACTTTCATGTTCATGATCTCTGTCTTCCTGGCTGCCTCAAACAAAAAGGACAGCTTCATTTGTGCCATCATTCATAAGTTAAGAATGCTTGTGAAGCTCAGCTGAGTGTCTGGATGAAATTCCCTGTGCTTTTGTACTCCTGCAGCTCGGAAGCTGTGTGGGAGCTGGTGAGAGTGTGGATGTGAAGAGGTATCTTCATCTTGGCTGCCGGGCAGCAGGAACTTCCTAGTGCTGACATTGCAGAACCACAAGTGTTTGCTAGTACTATTAGTAGAAGGGGGATGGAGGGTGGAATCTACCTACCTCCGGCTGAGGTCTGACTTTAGAGGGCTGTGCAAAGCTCAGGATGGAGTAATGAAGTGGACAGCAGTCACAGGGGGTCTGTCCTGGTTGGAACAACAAGCAGGAAGAGTGGTGGTTGGGTTGGTTTTTAAAAGCCAGGGTATTTAACCCTGGGGTTTTGCACTTTGGTGGTTAACTGCTGCCCATTGCATGCAGTAAGGAAGGTTTTGCTTACTAGTTGGGTATGTGGCACACCCTGCCCAGGCTGCTGGGCCCCATGGGGCTGTGTTCTCTCTGGAGGTGGGTTAACATGGGCTGTGTGACCTGGAGCCATCTCAGTGGGTTTCCAGTTGCTCTTTTTAGTGTCAGGGTATCAGTGGAGCACAAAATCTCTTGAATAACTGCCGTGTGATTTATTCTGTCTTAAGGGGAAGCTGTATATGATGTAGAGGGGGGGTTATATTCCTGTATTGGTGCGTGCTGCCCCTTTGTTAGGGCAGCTCAGAGGAGAGCACTGCCTTTTTAGTGGAAGCTTCCAAAAACTTTGGAGGGTCTTTGCTGCTTTTGTATATCCCTCTCACTTCCAGAACCACCTTTTGAGTGGGACATCTGCACAAGGGAGTTTTACTTCTGTATTTTCCTAGGTTTCCTGTGTTTTTTCTCCTTCACCCACTATCCCTGTCCTCCTTTATGCTTCGCGTTCAAAAACAAAGATCAAATACACCTCAAATGTTCTCCTTAAAAGGCTGCATGTTTGGAGGGGGTTGATCCCTGTGTGGTGAATGTGCTGATGTTCTGCAGTGAGGTTTAATGACACATCTGGGTGGAGGGAGCAGACCTCAGAAATGAAAATTGCTTTTCTATTTTATGAGCAGTCAGGACATTTTGGCATGAAAAGCAAAATGGAAGTGCAGAAAATTAATTGTCTTTTTTTTTTCTTTTAACCACTTGTACCAGGAGCTTATTTTATGTAATTACTGGGGTGTGACTTTAAATCCTGGGCAGGACTTTGTGGCTTGTTTAACATCAAGTGCAGCTTCTGATGTTGCAATGAAGAAGGAAGTGAGTGTGTGTGTGTGCGCCTGGGGAGGGGGACAAAGCAGCACTTCTGCCTGGTTGCATAAGGTGGGAATTGCAGCTGCCTGGTTATTTTTAGCTCCCAACTATCTCATTGTCAATGTGAATATTTTTGCCTTGTTTTTATTTCTTTTTAATCAGAATATTTGGTAAATGGAGTTGTGGTTACTGTTCTGCAGGCTGCTTTTCATACCAAGATGCACTACACATCAGTAACTTCTTCACCCCGATTTAATTCATTACACACAGAGGTCTTTTGAAAGCCCCAGAGCGGCAGGACTGTGTGTGATGCATTTCACAAGTATCTGTTTGCTGTTGATTTTTTACAGCTGTGCGTCCACAGCTTAGGCTATAGCAGAGTAGGGATCTCTAGGAAAGGGGAGACCTTGTGGATCTTGCAGCTGGAGAAACAGGAGCTTAAATAAAGGAAATAAAATCAAATTAATGGATGGGTTTGATTATTTTTTATCCATTTTGATTATTTATTATCTGTTTTGATCAATGGGTCTTAGTGATTTTTCTCCCCTTTTGCAAAAACATGCATTTGTTCATAAGGACATTTTCCTGGGTAGGAGGGAGAGGCAAAAGATAGCATCAGTTCCCATCAGCGTGTTTTCCAGTTACTGGCTGTAGTAGTGATTCAGTTTTGTTTGGTGGCTCATCCTGAAGGGGCACATACAGAATGTTTCCATTTTAAGCTCTCCAGCACACCAAGTCTGTTGTTTTTTGCCAGGGTGGGTGAGCTTTCCTTCCTGGGATCAGGTTTGCTGCACTGGCCTGAGCTCTCCACCCTGTGAAAGCTCTTGATGTGCTTTCAGAACACAGAGGGAAGAAACTGTTCTTATTGAGCTTCAGAGTTGCTGATCTGAAAATGTACTGTTTAACAAGTTTTCCTGGTTCCCTGCCTCTTCCCCCCATGTTAGATGCTACCAAAATTCAGCATTCCCTAAGTGAAGTGTGCAGCCATGTATTAGCATTAGTAGTGTCTATTCCAAGCTTAAAGAAAGCAAAGGAAGCTTTTCATAGCTGGAAACCCTCTTCCTGCCACAGTTAGTACACGTGTACACTGAGTACACTGAGTAGTGCACGTGTGTGTTCCTGTACCAGGTAGTATCCTTCAGCCTGTGGTAACAAGAGAGAGCTTGGGGATCCCGAGTTGGCTCCTGGTGTTTGGATAGGCTCAGTTGTGTCAATGCTGCGTGTGAGTAATAGCTGTGAACCCAGAAAGTCTTGTGAACAGCACTGGGAGTTCCTGTCTGTATCTGCTGCCCTATCACAACAGCTCTTCAATCCAGCAGTGATCAGAAGGGGTGAAAGCTTTCAGTGTGCTATAGTTTTGGGTGTGAAGGAGCAGGTATGGCTTTAATAGACAGTGCGGTGCTGATGTGACAGTGAAATGCTGCCATATTATCATAGAATGGTTTGGGTTCTAAAGGACCTTAAGATCATCCAGTTCCAACCCCCTGCCATGGGCACTGGGGTACCTTTTCCATCCTTATTTACTCTTAATGTGTTTTGGGATTACTTTAATGCTGCATTAAGCTGTCTCATGCTGTCTGGCTGTGAAAGTCTGAACACTGACAATCTGGAACAGGGTTTCTTCTCTCAGCTGAACAGGTACATTCTAGATGCTGTCTTTTCCTCTGTGTCAGTCTTGCTGGCTCTGTGGCTCTCACTGTCTTCGTCTTTCCTCAAAGATCATTGCGTCCCTGAGCTTATGTCAGGCTCCATCAACCTTTGCAGGTATGTTTCTCGTGGCTCTTTTGTGTCTTTGTGAAGAAGCTGCTTTGAAATCTTCTGTGTCTGATAGCAAATGAGAGAGATCTGATGGAGAATGCTTCCAATTACTGCTTGCATAAACCAGCTCTAGAAGGAAGTACAGGGTCAGGAGGCATTTCCAGGCCAATAAGTGCAGGAGTGTATGTCAACAGTAGCTAAATTCCTAAACTGTAGTAATTCCAGAATCTAGGCATATTCCACTGTTTTCAGAAGCAGCTTTAAAATGTCATCCTCCCTTAATTCTGTTCCAAATGATGCATTTACTGAATTGAAACAGAAACCTCTGATGGTTCAAAAGGGAATCTTGAACCCATGTGTAGGACTGGCACATTTAGGGTTTAACTTACAGCAGGTAGTTAAGCAGATCTGCTGCCTGTCTTGGGACTGACTTAACCCCAGTTCCCAACCCCTGAAAGCTTCTAAAGACAATGGCACACCAGAGAACAAACCAAGTTTTGATGTGCAATATGTGTGAATAGCTTCTGAGCACTGGAACATTGCTGGCCTCTAATTTTATGATGTATTTTGATTTGCTGTCACAAATGTGCTTCAGATGATTTCAGTGGTCTTTCCTTTTTGTGCTGCTCATCTTGTTCCTCATGCTTAAAGTCCTTGTGCTCTGGCTGTCCCTGTTTTGGAAGACAGAACAGCCTTTTGAAGGACACTTTTGTTTCTGTATAGCCTTTAGGCTCTACCAGGTTTGTTTAACACTTGTCTTGGGTTACCCTTTGAGATTAACACAGCATTTCGTGTTTGTTTTGACTGTTCATTTATCTCACTTTTTTATAAGTCCTGTTTTTTGGTGATGGATAAGGATGGGAGGATTAGGATGTCCCTGGAGCCTCAACTTGGAGAGCTGCACTTCAAGGTGCAAGCTTGGATACTTTTTCCCTTAGGCTTTGTGTAGAGCGTATGAATGAAAGGACTAAAATGAATGGGATGATAGAAACAAAATAAATGGTTAAATGTCTTATTTGGATGTAAAGTCATGTTGCTGCTTGAACTTCCCTTAGAGCTTCAGGGTATTGGCCCATCTCTGGTGCCAAAATCTTCATAGTTCTGCTCGTGGTAGTGGTGGGGCTTCCTCTGCTCAGCTCATTTATGAACTTTTAAGCTTGACACTGACATTTCAGTTGCAGGTTTGAAAGTATTTTACACTCTGCAGTTATAAACATCCCTGGTCATATTTACAGTGTAGTGATTGGTTGATAAATACACCCATGGTGAGCTGTGGGGCGATCGCCTGCTGTGTTATTCTTAACATGCCATGGAAGTGCTTCTGTCTTCCTGAGTAACACTCATACAGCAATAGTGTACATGAAATGTGTTTTAAAACACTTTTAAAATGCCAGTGCTCATATTCAGCTGTTGACTGGAGTGAGGAATGATGCAGTGCTGAGAGTTGGTGGTCTTTGAACTGAAGGATTCATGCAGATGCACTGGTTTTTGAAGAGCATTTTGAAGCTACCTGTTCTGCATGTGGGTAATAGGGTGCCTGAGTTGTACTCTGTGCAGAAGACCAGCTGAAATCTACTTATTCATGCAATACCAGCACAGGTACTATCTTTGTGTTCTCCCTTTATCCAGACAAAGTGAATATAGAGCTGCAGTGTAGGATTCCTGGTGTCTGTTGGTGTCATTTACCCCAGACTTGTTGAGCTCTTCCTGCATCCTGCAAGAGCCCCTCAGGGATGCTGTGCAGTGTGAGCACTGTCAACTGGAGATGATATCGGAGCAATCACATCACTAAATGGATTCTGCAGATGTTCTTCAGGTGGAACTTCTGTTGGTGGCTGACATCAATGTTACTGCTTAGAGGTAATGCCCAGCCTCAAACCTTTTGGTTCTGGAAAACCAGTTCCGGTGAATGAGGGGAGCATCTGTAATTGTGCTTACAGTATAGACACTTCTTGTACCAATACCAACTCTTCTGCATGCAGTTGAGGCTGGCATTTTGGTGAGCCGGTTTCCTGGAACAGCCACCTGTGAGCTCTGTTTCAGACTCCCAGAGAGCTGTTTGACAGATCTTGGGTTTGTTCTGGTTTGTGTTTCAGTGGTGTTTGCTGTAGCATAGCTTACAGTACATTAAGGCAGGTTTTTGCCTCCCCGTCTCGTGTGCTTTCCTGTTGCTTTAGGGAATTTGGATTTGTGGGATAGTTTTGCAAAGCAGGAGGGACCTGGGTTTTTAATGGATTTACATATGTAAAAGTTTTGGTTAAAATACCGAGATTTTGTATCTTCATCTTGTCTATGTAGTGCTAATTACAGCTAGAAACAAGATCCTGGATGTACTAATACGTTTGCATTGGTATCTTTTCATTCTGCTTTGATACTGAATGAGGGCTGCTCTGCAAGTGGAGGCCACGTTGTGTCTGAAAAGAGAAGAAATACTGATCCAGTTGATACTCCTTCAGAACTAAACCCAGCTATGGATTGCTGCAGTGCAGGGCTGTGCCTTTGTTACTACCAATGGTAGTGATCTCCCACTTCAGCACAAACCCTTAGTAAATATTTGTAAAGAATTCCAACTACTTTATATCAGGTTAAACCCAATGGATGGGGGTGAACATCATCTTGAGGTACATCTCATGCTGGTAAGGGGGCTCTGTGAGTGCTGACGCGAGATCTGTGTGTCTCATAGTCACCTTTATCGCCTGATATAGAAGATTTGCTTATGCAGCTTTAAATAAAGTTTAGAATAAATTTTATGATGAGGTGAAAGCTTCTATTTGCTGCTTTGAACTTGTTCTTACACTTCTCTTTACAGTGCTGCTGTGGTAATTAAACCCTTGTCAACAGCCAAATACTAAGTAGTTCTCTTTGTCCTTGTACACATACTACTGCTAATTCATTACAGTAGCATTAAAGGCTATTCAAATGTAGTGCCACATTTAGCTAAGGAATATATGTTTAAGCTCATGCTTGGAGAAATTCAGTGTAACTAGTGCAGATAAATGGGGTCTGTCCCATCTTAGAATCATAGAATAGTTAGGGTTGGAAGGGACCTTAAGACCATCCAGTTCCAGCCCGCCTGCCATGGGCAGGGACACCTCACACTAAACCGTGGCACCCAAGGCTCTGTCCAGCCTGGCCCCGAACACTGCCAGGGATGGAGCATTCACAGCTTCCCTGGGCAACCCATTCCAGTACCTCAGCTCCCTTACAGTAAAGAATTTCCTCCCTATATCCAATCTAAACTTCCCTTGTTTAAGTTTTAACCCATTATGCCTTGTCCTGTCACTGCAGTCCTTAATGAAGAGTCTCTCCCCAGCATCCTTATAGGCCCCCTTCAGTCTCCATGCAGCTTCTCCAGGCTGAACAGCCCCGACTTTCTCAGCCTGTCTTCATACGGGAGGTGCTCCAGTCCCCTGATCATCCTCGTGGCCTCCTCTGGACTTGTTCCAACAGTTCCATGTCCTTTCTATGTTGAGGACACCAGAACTGCACACAATGCTCCAGGTGAGGTCTGACAAGAGCAGAGTAAAGGAGCAGGATCACCTCCTTTGACCTGCTGGTCACACTCCTTTTGATGCAGCCCAGGGTATGGCCCAGGATCTTACAAGTGTCTTGTCTAATGCCTGGTCCATGTTGTGCAGGGAGATTCTGACTCAGAACTAAGTCTCAGTAAGACCAAACTGCCTCTTATGGATTACTATTTGGAGCAGCAAGTAGTTTTTTGTACTCAAATGTAACTCTGCAGCCACTGTGATGGTGAAGAGCAATGTATGTTACTGTGCTCAGTGCTCTGGTATGAGCAGCTGTCCTTCCAAGCACTTCAACCTGTTGGGGTAGGGTGTTGCTGGTGTGTGATGGATTTAAGTTCACTCCACTGACAGATGAGGATGTAACTTTCAGGTGTTCTAAAAGGAGGTGGAATTTATCTTTTGTCCTACCGGATTTTTATCAAGAGTCCTGGTAATTCAAGAAGGGCATCTTGCACACTCTCTGACGGTGAGGCTACTGCATTCAGTAACTCTAGCAGCCTGAAGGCTTATCTGGAAGTGTTATTAGTTTGCTACTTTCACACAGATGTTTGAGCTCTTGTTATTGTATTAGGATTCAACCCCCAAAATGTGTCGCAGCTGGAAGTATGCAGCCAATGCTCCAACCCAGTGTAACTGAGCCTTCATCGAAATCCTGTATCCTCCAAGCTGGCCATGGAGTAAGTGTTGAAATTGGTCAGAACAGTGTAAAATAACTTCATGAAACGTTGGGCTGGATCTTGAATTTGTGCCTGGCAAAAGACTCGTCTCCTCAGTACCTACTAAAGCAAAACCAATCCTATGTATGTCAGTGGAGTTGGATTCCTTCACTAGAAGGTAGCTTGCTCAGGCTTTTAAAGTCCTTATAGTTCTGTCTGAGTAACCTTACACCTAGAACTTGGATAAAGACAGATTCTGCACATCCCAATCCCTCTCTTGTAAAAGGTAGTGGCAGACTGTTTGGGAAGCAGGAGAGAGAAACATAACTGGGTTGCTTTTAAGGTCAGGACAGCTTCAGGTTTACTTCTGAGGCCAATCTAGAGGCAGCTGCTGCTGTGGATGTGTCCTCGGAGGGGTTTCCATGGGGCTTGTCAGGCATCTCAGAGGAGGAATAGAATGAACCAGCTCTGCAGCCTGAAGGATCTGGCTGTCAGCAGAGGAAATGAGAAGTGTCTCTGTGACAGGGATCGTGTGGGGACAGGGCAAGGAGCGTGCCTGTAGAAAACTACTTTTCTAACGTAGGGTTTTGGAGTGGAAAGAAGCTGAAAGGTGAGAAGGAGCTTGGTCCTTTGTAGTGTTGGACAAACCAGAAGCTGTGGGCAGGGAGCTGAGATGATTTAAAGCTTGGGGAGGGACAGATGTGTTGAAAGATTACACAGTTAATGATGCAGTCCTGAAAATGGAGGCAAGTGCTGTGGGGTGCTGTTAGGTATATTTACTTTCCTCCTTCAAAATGTCCTCAAATCCATTCATTTAAATCAGTTTTTCTTCCAGTCTCCTCTGCCCTTTCATGTATCCTGACAAAATTTATGTTGCATTCAGATTAAGCTGGAATGTTTTCCCAGAATAATTTTTCCAGTTCTGATCTGCAGTCAGATGTTTATAATGTGCAGTTATTGATAAGTTATTTCTTCTCATTTGTGTGGGTGCATTAGAGTCAGAGCCCTGCTTCAGTCTTTGCCTGTCTAACTGGTTCCTAGAAAATAGGGAATTTCCTATCGTGACTCATCTTACAAGTAGCAGATGCTTCGTGCTCTCAAACCATGGTAGTTTCTGGACTCTTAAATACAGTTGCGTGCTGGAGGCTCAAAAACATATTGGATGAACTTCATGATAGCACAGTGCTCCTATGGCTCCCTTTTTAATGAGGACACTCAAGTGAGATCTTTCTGAAGGTGATTTCTTCCATTTCTGGGCTTTAGCACTATTGTGAAGTGTGCTTCCACTTTGAAGTTTTGTTTTCAGCCTCCTGTCACCAGGGAGCAGCTCTGGTTTTAGCACTGAACAGGTCTGAGAGACAAGAGACCTTCCCCATCCTTTCTTTCTTTATCTCTTTTCTTTTGCACCCTTTAACCCCAGGGGTTAAAGTGACTCTTGAGCCATATGCCACTCACAAACAAGTCAAGTCCCTTGTCAGAAGTAGATCATGCAATGGGCCTGTGCTGCTCTGAAGTTTATGGCTAGCTGCACATCTCAGGTATAGGAGAAGTGAGGCTGTGCCATTGCCTCTGTGCCATTGCTGTGCCATTGCCTCTGCAGGGCTGAAGAGCATCTTGTGCTGTAGCTTCACGTTCTGTGTGCTCATGTCGGGGTGAATCAGAGACAAGGAGCTGCTTGGGCTCCAGAGAGGAAGCTCCCATCTTGTAGCGGAGATGATGGGGATGCAGCCCTGGAACACATCCCCCCCATTTCTGCCATGTGAGGGGGCAGAGTGAGAAGAGAGGGTGGAGGAGGAGAGGACGGAGGCAGTTTGAAGGGATATCTAAGGGAGTGGCTCTCTTGCAAGCTGAATGTGCAAGATACAGAGCCTAAGAATAGGTTCTTTTTCCAGCGTTGTCCAAATAAAACTGGCCTGCCTGTTTCTTTCAGTGTGGAGGCCTGGATTCCCATGCAGGCAGAGGTCCCACCTGGAAGCACACAAGGTGCTCCAGGGAAGCATCTCGGTGTCAGTGGGCTGCTGTCATGTCCAAACCCACTTTCAAATCCCAGAGAGCCATAAGGCTTGTCCTGTTCTGGGTTGAGCAAGGGTTTGCTTGCCAAGGGTAAAATGGAAAGCTTTGGGAAGCAGCTGGAGGGCAGGCAATAGGGCTGTTAGGATGCAGGGCTCTGGTGATGCCCTTGTCTAGGTCATTTGTGTAGGAGAAGCTATGAGACCTGGAGACACATGGCCTTCTCATGTTTAGGGAGTGTTCCTGAATTTGCTCCCATGGTTATCCAGGACCTGTGGTATTTGTCTTCCAGATGTGTGTTAGGAATGTATTTTAATGTGGGGCAGCTCAGGTTAGGAAGGTTGCCCATCCTTGGGCTGGTAGCTAACGTGGAAGTGGGCAGAAGAACCTTAGCTGGGCTTTCTCAGCCACTGGTGTTGGGTGCACTGTTGTTAAGAGGGCAGCTCTTCTGCTCAGCAGCACTAAGCGAGCGCAGTGAGTACCTTATCTTGAGCACACAGGGAAGTATCTAAGGAAGGATGGAATTATGTTGTTACTTGATGGCTTTCATGTGAAACAGACATGTCCTTTTAAGTGCTTTTCTTACTATCAATCCTACTGGTTTTGCCTCCTCTGGACTGCAGAAATGGGCTTTTCCTGTAGCTACAATAGAACAAACAAGCGGCAGTTCTGGGTGGAAACCTGGGATGTTTCATTCATAACAAGGAGCCAATTTTGCAGAGCAGGGCACAGTTCCTGGCCCATTACTGCTATGGGAGGTGGAGCAAGGAGGAAAAGGGGAAGCCTGGAGCTGCCCCTTGCAGCTGTATTGCACTTCCTTAGCAGAGCAAGATGAGGAGAAGGAGGTTCCTCTGTTTGGCTTCATGTATGGTTAATAGAGTTTAAGCATAGTGTAAGTTTGCTCTGTAACTTCTTCATGCTCTCTCATTCTTGGCCAGAGTTGGTTTCTGGCCAAGGGAAGATGCATTTGTGTGTTTTCAGCAGTGTCTGCATGCAGCATGGTTTCAGGTGGTTTGGAGCTCCTTGTTTGTGTGTGCAGGATGACTAATGTGGTTATGTATTCCAGTGGGTTTGTTTTTTCTTAAGTCACAATAGACTGGATTTCAGCCATGTTAGAAAAGTGCAGCTCTGATGTACATTGTTTGTATCCAAATATTTGGTGCTTTTTTTTGTAGTTATGCTTCTGAAAGTGTTGATTTTTTTTCCACCATTATGAATATTATGAGGAGAAACTCACAAAACTCTGTTATTTGATATAAAAAGATTGAGCAGAAGAGTTCAGTGCAGCTTCTCCTGAAGGGTTTCCCTCCTTGGAAGCAACTGCTTTCAAACTGTAAGATGTATTTGATATATTAAGTTGGATGGAGCTTGGAACAACCTGTTCTAGTGAAAGATGTTCCTGCCCCTGGCAGGGGGTTTGGAACTGAGTGAGTTTTAAGCTCCCTTCCAATTCCAGGCTGGGATTCTATGATATATGTGTAGAATTAATGGTTGCTCTCATAATCCTTATTAAAGCCTTCATTCTTATCATATTAGACCTAGTTATACATTTGTAGGGTATATACATTACTTAGGAAGACCCAGAAAGGATTTTTTCCTCAGTCTTCCTGTGTAGAGGCTGCTTTCCCTGTGGGAGGCATCACTGGGTGCTCCAATACAGCACTGACCATGGTACAAGCCCCTTTGAACTCATTTAGGATTTTTGAGCTGACAGTAAAACATTGAGCTGTGCTGAATTTAGTAGTTAATGATAGAATTTGTCCTTCTCTTAATTCCTGGCAATATGTCCCAGTGTACAAAAACCCAGACTTCATTCATAGGGCATCTCGAAGATGTGCTTAAAATGAACCAGAACAAGCTAACGGGTGTTCCAAGCTAACCTGTGACTGAGAAGCTGCTCCTGATGGAACGTACTCATCACTTAGACACTGTAGTGTGGAGGAAACACAGAGTTATCTTTCTGTATTTCAGTCAGCTTTGTGTATCTTGCTAAATATAGGAACATGTATAGAAACATAACTGAACTTTGATCTTTTGGCTGAGTTACAGGATTGGATTCTTTCATTGTTTTGCTGCTGCTATGCCCTTTGGTTCATTATGTCTTAGTTGCTGAATCCATAAAATAGGCCTATTAATATGTACACGAGGCAGCAAGAGCTAAAATAGTGCTGGAGCCTTCCAAAACCTGATAATTCTTTGATTTATTCATCAAGCAGGGAGCAGAACTCCTGAAAATTTCATCAGGTGCCAGTTCCTTCAGTAGCCACTCGAGTCAGAAACCTTTTTATAGCTGTGCTACATCTCTGAGCGCTGTTGGGCTTAATGAATGTTTAAGGCTCTTGAACAGAACGTGTCATGGAAAGGGAAGCTTTTCTAAGGGAGCACAGGGAAGCAGGCAGGAGGTTTGCCAAGGGGAAGGCAAAGGATGTACCAGCATTTGGGTAAGTTTGTGTCTATTCTCTCCTCTTAAAATACCCTGTTTGTGTTGGGGTTAGAGGATTTCTGTTACTTGGGGTTTTCAGGTGATGGGTTGTGTGCAGAATCCTCCATGGGGACTTTTAAATACCTAAAGGCAATTCTAGTATAAGAAAAACCCCAGATTGGCCTTGATAAAAGTATGGACCCCTCACAAAAAGCTTCTTTTCTGTGGTGTGAGTATGGCTAAACCTGATAAAATGGTCATGAAACTGCTTGGAGTCAGGCAGAGCATTTCCATATCTCCCACCTGCAAACCAAAATAGTACTTATATTGTCTCAAGGGTGAAGTGTGGGGACCCTTCTCTGGAAAATCAAGCATCTTGTACGTAAACCTGTTAGGAAAGAATACTCATTTTGGGATCCATGAACACCGTCTTTCCTGCACAAATGCCTTCAGTGCAATGCATTATCAGGCAGCAGCAAACCTTTATCATGTGGGCATGTTCAGTGCTGCTGTAATGAGGTTGTGTGATGTTCTATATCAGTAGAAGATTGTATTTTCTTGTGTTGAAAACTTGCTTAACAAAGGTACAAGCACTCAAACCTTGTTCCTCTGCTCTTCCTCCTCGGCACATTCCCCCCAAAGCCTGAATTATGGATGGCAAAATATCAAATGGAAAAGAAACTCATCACAAGATAGGGATGTTTGCGTAGATACTGGTATAGATTTGACATGGGGAAGGGAGAAATTGGATTATTTCTGAAGCATTTGCCTTAGTATTATGAAGGGTGTGTTTTGTGGTTGTCCTAAACCCCTGTATCCCACACAGACATATTTCTCAGGAATTCAAACTGTGATCCATACCCAAACAGGTGAAAGTCTGGCATCATGAACAGAGAGGAAAGTTGAATGTGGGAATACAGGCGTTTTACCCAGCACTTGGATGGGAAAAGGACTGTGGTTTAACTTAATGGGAAGCAGAACTGGAAGAGACTGACAGAAATGCCTGACTTCTTCTGATTTAAGTCCAACACCATTGCCTGCAGGGGAGAATACTCTTGGCAAGGAAGTTCCTAGTGATGAAAGCTTTACTGGAGCAGTTAAGCTTAGTTGTCTTTAGATAAAAACCTCATGTATTATTTAACCTCCATTCAGGCTCTTTTTATTCTCCTGGTTGAAAAGGTAACAAGTAGGGCATTGAGATCCTATCAGTGAATGAACTTTAGATGTTTTATTCAGCAAAAAGCCCATTTTGGTTTTTGTTAGAAAAGTTTAATGGCTTCATTGCATGAAATTCAAGATCATTTTACTACACTCAGGTTCTTCTGCAACCTTCAAAGGCTGCTTTGTTTCCTATTGCTGCCAAGGCAAGGTTTGTAGAAAAATGTACTGGAAGAGATTTTTTTAATAGAAAATAGGCATTTTCCTGGCAAAAATCAAGCTCTGTTGTGTAGGCTTAAAATAAAGGATGTTCAGTCCTATCTGGTGGGCCTGATCTCTTGCAAAGTCAGCCTGCCTACAGCTAAGCATGTAAATAAGCCATTTATAGCTAGGGCCTTACTCACACAGTGATGTTAGTTTGCTATTTTACCTCAATATCCAAATAAACAAAGCTTGAAGTGCTGAAGTGATGTCCCTTGAAACCATTAGGCTACTCAAGTGGCTGTGTTTTAACCCAGAAGAAGAATGGAGCTAGGTCCATGCAGTTTATATACACAGGGAACCTTGCAGCGTGTCTGCTCTTAGTCAAACAAAGCTGATGCTGAAGGATGAGGAGAAGCAAGGTGCTGCAGTGCAGACCCATCCCTCCTGGGTGCAGCTGCTCCTCTCTGCTCAGCTCCACATCAGCATCACTTGGGAGAAAGTTGTGTAGCTTGTGGAGCACTGGGATGCTAAATCACAGCATCCCAGCCTAGTTTGGGTTGGAAGGGACCTTAAAGCTCCTCCAGTCCCAACCCCCTGCCATGGGCAGGGACCCTTTCCATTGGAGCAGGTTGCTCCAAGCTCCTGTGTCCAACCTGGCCTTGAATACTGCCAGGGATGGGGCAGCCACAGCTTCTCTGGGCACCCTGTGCCAGCGCCTCAGCACCCTTATATTAGTGTTTGAATGGTTTCCATTTCAAGATTACATCATTTCTATCCTTTTAGCTTTGGCAATGGTCAAATGTAACTGTTTGCCACTGGGAACCAGTACATGAGGCCCAGTACTGAGCTGAAGCCTTGCAGGACACAGGACCTGTGGAATCCTGCCTTGTGTGTTACACTTCTACCTTGTATTTTGATTTTAATGCTTTATTCATAGTGACTAAACTTCAGGCAATAACTCTTATTCCCAGACTATCCTTGGAATAAGTTTGACAGCTCCAAGGAGTGTTAGAAAGTGTAACTGGAACTTGTCCATGAGATGAAAACTCATCTACAAAAGGAAAAAGTGGCTTTTCCTTTCCCTGTATATCTAAAAGCTGTTGCCCAGGGATTTGCCACAGAGATAATGAAGAAATGATCTGTTTCCTGTCTTCAGTTGTTGGCAAATCTGAATGGGCTTTAGAGCTTAAAATACACCTGCTTGTAGCATCTGACTCCAGACTTCTTGTTAATCTGACCAGTAATGAAAACTGGGTTTGCCTATGGAGGGGGCAGAAGTAAATGACCTACAGTGGAGGTGCTCCTGGGTTTCTGGCCTGACCCTGGTCCTGGCAGGCTGCAGTTGTCCCCTCACTGAGGTGGAAGCATTCTCTGTTTTGACTGCCTTTATCTGAGCTTTTAATTCTGAGCTTTGCACTCAGTATTCCAAGTCACTGAATTCATTACTTGAGAAGGTCTTGATTCTATATTCAGTTACAGGAACACATATTTTTATGTCTGTCTGAATTAACGGTTGTATTTTTAAGTTCAAACTTGTCATTTTTTGGCTCTGTTCCTTGCTCTGTTCTCAGAAGGCAGAAGAAAGGGGGACAGCCTTGTGTGCTCTTCACTCATTTTGTTGAATGCATCATTACCCTTTGTTCCTGGCCCCTGGCTGGCTGGCTTTATTTTCAGCTTACCTTCATTCCCTACATCAGATGCTTCGTTTTCTTTCTCTGCTTTATTTCTGCATCCTTTTTCATGTAGGATATTGCAGTTGGATAATACAATAGCTTTCATCCTTAATTTCTGTTGTGACATTAGGACTTTTGGCATGGCTTTCTGTCACTGTATTTACACATCCCACACTCCATTGGCCTTTCTGAGTGCCTCTGCACATGGAGCAGATGTTTGCATCAAGCCCCAGGTCTTTTTCCTCTGTGGTTACAATTAATTTACAATTCTGCAGTGTGTGCAAGTAGCTGAAAATATTACTACAACTGTGTGTTACCCTGCTTCTGTGATAAGTGCATTTATCAGCTGCTGCCCTGCTTCTGGCTCCTCTCGGGTCTCAGCTACTCAAGCTGGACCTGTTTGGGTTTAACCTATAAGTGACTGAAACCTATGTGGTGGGGGTAAATGTAATATATACATCTATGTCAGTCCTCTAGATGCCTACTCAAAAAATAGCAAACAACTAAATGGCTTTCTTGGTGGCAATTCAAAATAGTGAATTATCTTTAGAGCAAAAATAAACCTCAATCCTATCTTACAGCAGTTTCCCAATGGGCTCTTCCTGTGCAGTGTTGCCCCATAAGCCTAGGTTTCGTTGCTGCTTAGTCATTGAACACACAGATTCCATAAGCTGCCAGTTCCTTGGCTGCTGCTCCTACAGAAATATAGATACTTCTAAAGAGTTCTTTAGGTTATGATGGTTTTTCATTTTCTTTGATATCCCTTTAGTTGTATTTTCTTGCTTTAGTGATGTCTCTGACCTGAATTTCTCTTGTCTGTCCCTTCCTGCCCTCAGATGCCCATGTAAATGTCTTGTCACTGCCACCCAGAGCAGAGACCTCTATTGAGTGCTCCTTTGTCCCTGCAGCCACCCTCCCAAACACTGTCACCTCTTCTTCTTGTGCAGATGGGCAATACTCTGATGTGACTGAGGTTCTTTGGGTAGATGTTGGGCCAGCAGTGAGTCTGACCTTCCCCTCAGCGCAGCTTTCTCTCACTGACTCTGTGAGTCTTCAGATGTCTTCATCAGGCAGCCCAGCCACCAGAAAGATGAATTTAAGCCATGATAATAAGTTCTGTTCCCTATCCAGTATCAGCATCAGTTTTTTAGTATCAGAAATGACAGCAAACAGAAACGCACTCCCTGCTTTTGCTGAAAGCTTCTCCATTTGGTGCAGGAGGAGTGCTTTTTGCCTTATCTGTTATGTTCATAGCACATTGCACTACTAAAGCATCTCATAAAATACTCTGTTGCCATGGTGATCTACCTTCCCTTTGCCTGAAAGGACCCAGTAGGTCCTGGGAGACTGAGTCTCCTTTCTTTGCCTGTGAGAAGACAAGTCCCATCCCTTATTTTACCCTTATTTCTACCTTGTTTTCTTGAGAACAACAAGCAGGTTTGATGTACTCGTCCATTTCTTTAACATCCAGAAACATTAAATCTTAGTACTTGAAAGCTCAGCTGCGGATCTGCCTGTACAGAAGGGAGCAGGGCTGGAACTTGCATTTTTGTATTTCATATGGGGAAAATGACATTTATTCATTTAAAATCTGAATCAGTGTCAGTTAAAACAGGGTATTAGTCCTCCGTGACTGTGACAAGAGTATGCTGAGGGGACAGGCACTTGCCAGCCTGCATCTCCTAGCCCAGGTGGCTGCCTCTCTTCTCCTCTCCTGCCTCTGATGGTGGCCCTTGTATTGGAACCAGCATCTTTGCCTGAGGAAGGCATGTGCAGAGTGTTGGCTGTTCACCAGCTGAGTTGACTTTGAACATCCCATTCCATTGCCCAGTGAAGCAAACTCCTCCATCCCCCAGTTCTAATGTAAAGCTTTTCGTAGTTAAAGCTGCTAAAAATGTGCATTAAAGCAACATTAAGGGCCTGTTCTGCACCAAGAAAATAAGACTTATAGCTGAAACACAGACCTGGACCTCTCCATTACCCAGTTATTGAAAGAATCTGAGTGCTGTCATTGTCATGAGGCTGTTAAAATAGCACCAGAGAATGGTGGGACAGTGTGCTGGGATATCATTTCAGGCTGACCCAAGGATTGTTTTATCTGCTAAAGCAAAATAGTTGCTTCAGTTCAGCAGTTTTACTCTGGAACTTGGAACTGATGTGCTTGACAAGCTGTTGGGAGGTTGTGTTTTTGTGTGATCACCATTATTCTCTCCCAGCTCATAAGGAGTGCTCATCATTCCTCATTTTATCCCTGGCTGAAAAGTGGCATCATTCATTGCAGGTTTCCTTTCTGCCTCAAAAGCCTGCGCTGCAGGTTGGAGAATACAGAATTTCCAACTTCAGCGTTGTCTTTGAGACAATTCGTGTACGCTGGTGTCTTATACATTAGCAGCCTATTAGCAACACAATTAGCTTCTCAGCTTACTTGTCAAGTACAAGCAATGGGGAAAAGGTGGTAACAGTATATTGATTATAGGAAAATACAGTTGTCCTCTGGAGGGGTGACTGCAGCACTCCAGAACTGAGCTGCCAGAGTCATCGATAACCACTCAGGAAGCTCCTCCTGGAGAGGAAATGAAGTGTGAGAAGGCTTCAGGATGAGGGATTGACTTAATTATGTTTTGATAAATGGGTGGCCAAAAATTGCCACTTTCCTTGAAGGCCTCAGTGACTGAAACCTGCTGGAGATGTTCTGGTAGGAGTTACATCATCAGTGTTTGTCTGCTGCTGAGGGTACTCAGGGATGCATAAATCACTCCTGCTTGTAGTGTTGAGGTACTGTGGAAATGAATGCTGTGGAAAGGCTGCATGTATTTATACATGTCATACACTTGTTTGGTTTTATTCAGATCTTTAAGTGATGTAGGATGATTTATCCCTGCCTCATGCACCAAGAAGCTGTCAGCTTCCCTGAGCCTGGGGAATCCAATGCCTATGGATGTGAAACAGTGTTGGACCATTTTATATAAGGGTAAAGCTGGATGCTCTTGGGGTGCATGGGTCTGTTTGTGAATGGTTTATTGGGTTAGGGCAGATAAAAACGTATTTGGTACTTTCATGACTCTATGATAACTGCTGTGTGTCAGTAACTGCTGTGACTGTCATGAGGATGTTAAAATCATCACACCAGAGCATGGTTTGGGGATGAGCTTAAAGCTCATCCAGTCCCAACCCCAGCCATGAGCAGGGACACCTTCCACTGGAGCAGCTTACTCCAAGCACCATCCAACCTGGCCTTGAGCACTGCCAGGGTTGGGGTATGCTGATCCGTCAAAATGATCCTGAAGAAGAGGTATCCATGAAAGAGTCATCTCAGAAGCACATTTGATGGCTGATAGAGCAAATTCCATTCCCCCTGGGTGTTGGATAAGAGCAGCACACTACCTTTTCTTCTTCCTAGATTTTGGGCCATCCAGTGCTCTTTGCATAGAGGATAAACATTCTCTTCTTGTACGTAAGTTGATAATAAGGATGCTCTGGACATTAGATGCCCATATTTCACTTCTGTGTGTCTTTTTCTAGCTATAAAAAAATAATATGCTATAAAAGAACTCAGAAAGCTGGTGGGTAACTCATGTAATATTAATGACTGCTTCTCTCTCAGCTGCTATGTGCTGGATTAAATTTGTCATCTTTTAATAACAGTATTCCCACGTGAAATTGACTTTTTGTGGATTTTTCATGTTTAATTCCGCTCTTGAAGCACACTTGGAACACCTGAAAGTGGATGTCTTTCACGACGTGTGGAAGACAATGCTGTTGTGCATGGCAATGGTTGTGGCTGTGGCTGTAAATAGGTCAGGAAGAGAGCTGGATGTGCTGGAGTCACTGTCACTGGGGGTAGACCAAGCTACAGCGATAAACCCAAGTAGACAAAAAGGCCATTTCCCAAAGTGTTATTTCTGTCTGGCACTAAGGGGCAGGAAGGAAGGAGCTCTGTAAAAGAAGTGTGTGGTAGGGAGAGATTCATGGGGCAAAGAAAGGGGGAAAGTGTAACCCAGTGAAAACTGGACTTTTGGGGGGCAATCCAGTGGGTGCTGTGGCTTCTGAAACCAGCAACAGTGGAAGGTGAGGGTTCAGAAGCCTTTCTCTGTAAACCCTGTCAATGGAAAGAGCAAACGTGATGCACTGTGCAACTCTTTAGAAATGAAGAGGTTGGGGGTTTTAATAGTAAGCTCATAATGAAGATGCATGGATGAAGAGTGTGCATCCCTCTTGGCTTCCCCTGTCTCTTCCAACAGAAGGAAATGATTAAAATCAGTTTGGTTTCTGGTGCGAGGTACTCTGACCCCTGTCTACATCCATTCCCTTACTCATTGCTAAGGACCTTTCTGGCCACTTCTGTTGTCTTTTATTGTCCAGAGGAGAACATGAGGATGCTCAGGGTCTGGAGCACCTCCTGTACAAAGCCAGGCTGAGAACACTGGGGCTGTTCAGCCTGGAGAGAAGCAGCGTGGAGACCTTAGAGCAGCTGCCAGTGTCTGATGGGAGCTACAAGGATGCTGGGGAGGGACTCTTCATCAGGGACTGCAGTGATAGGGTAAGGGGTGATGGGTTCAAAGTGAAACAGGGGAAGTTCAGGTTGGAGATAAGGAAGAAGTTCTTTACTGTGAGGCGCTGGCACAGGGTGCCCAGAGAAGCTGTGGCTGCCCCATCCCTGGCAGTGTTCAAGGCCAGGTTGGACACAGGGGCTTGGAGCAGCTGCTCCAGTGGAAGGGGTCCCTGCCCTTGGCAGGGGGCTGAAACTGAATAAACTTAAGGTCCTTTCCCATACAAACCATTCTATGATTCTGCCATTTTATTGCAGTGTAGCTTCTAGAAAGCTACATTCAGAGTCTGAGTTACATTTTCATGCAAAAAGAGAATAAACAGGTATTAAACAGAAAAGTACTTTTCCAAAGGCAGCTGGCATTGTGACAGAAGCTATGTAGCTACACTAGGACATTGTGACACAGAGGATCTCGCTCATTCTCTTGCGTTTACACCATGAAATTGTTTCTTGCCCTAAATGATATCACAGGCTTTTCATATCTAAATGTCCCTGCACTTAAACACACCTTTTCCTTGGGTAGCACCAAGTAGCAGAGTTACACATTAGTCTGAATTAGTCAAATCTCTTCCCTGCAGTTTTTGATGTGCTTTAAGGAACAAATCAAAATCATGGCATCTAAGGTAAGGATAGCTAAATTATAGAATTAGAACTACATAGAATCATAGAATTACAGCAATTCTTCACTTTCTTTTTTGTGTTCAGAGTTACTGGAACAGTCACTTCCTGTGTTTCTGGAAAACTGAGCTTGAAATGGAGATGGAGACATGCTGCAGCCTCCTGACATGTTTACTATTGAAATGTGATTATGTGATGATCAAAAAATAAACTCTTTAGAGATACCTAAAAATAGCTTTCGACCACAAAATGGGTACAGCTTTTTGGGAACCATTACATTAGTAGGTAGGAAACTCTGAGTGTGCTGGTGTCTCCTCAGGCTTTCATAAACAAATGTGATGACTTATTTTTGCCTCTGAGTAGCTCACAGTGTAATACTTCTGAATCTCTAATTGTCTGGAGCTCCCTGTCTCTTCAGCAGTGTGATGAAGAGCCTGATAAAAACCCTACACAAAAGATCTGATGCAAGCAGGGAGGCAGGTTCCTCAGTGTCATGACCCAGATGTGATGTTTTAGAGGCGTTTTGATGAGAGGAGCTGACGAAGTTGCTGTTTCTTGGTGTTGTGCTATTTGGGCCTATGTACATTAGGATTTAAAATGATTCATGTCTCTTTCCTCCCATCCAGAGGCACTGCTGAATTGTTCCAAGTGTGCCTTGATGAAATACTAGGAAATGTTGTTGTTCTTTCATTTTTTAGCTACACAACAGTTGTATCATGACTTAAAGTTTTGAACCTTGTCAAACCTGAAAATACATAATAATAATACAGTCTAGATTTTATTGCTCAAACCAGGACAGATGATCTAAGAGATGTAGTAGAATCATGGAATCATAGAATGATTTACATTGGAAAGGACCTTAAGATCATCCAGTTCCAACCTGCCTGCCATGGGCAGGGACCTCACACTAAACCATGGCACCCAAGGGCTCTGTCCAGCAGTGTTAATTTCTCCTTAAACAAAAAGAAGAGCATACATATTTTCATTAAATTGTTTAAAATTTAATTGGAAAAGTACTGGGAAGCATTACCCAGTGTCTCGTGCTGTGAAGTTTTGCTTTTTCATTACATACCGAATGTGAAAACGATGCTATTTGACTTCTTAAATAAAGCCCAGGCTTTACCTCCTGATCTTGGGTGCTACTTCTAGACACATTTCAAAAAGACAGAAGGTAAAGTTCTTGCCTTTTGCCTGTAAAACACATGTCCAGGTACCAAGAGATGCCATCATACCTTTTATTTCAGTTCATTCTTAAAACACCACTGGCAGACAACATTTGGGAGGTATCAGCTTCTCTGCTATTTTTGACTCTTCCAGTTGTGCCCATCACCTGAGGCTTTAACTCATTCATAGTTTCCTCATCGTTTTGGCATGAAAGTGATTGCTGACTTGTGAGTTCTGTGGGTATTAGGACAATGCTGCCTGATACCGACTTTGTTACGGATGTTCCTTGAAGAGGAAACCCAAACCAACCCCTCAACTTGTGATTTATGAACAACAGCAAAGCAGGGCTGTTCCTGGCAGTAGTTTTGAAGCTCTCTTGGGGAACCTGTCTAAAAAGGCACAGGAATTTTGGACTGGAATACTGTCTGACATCACATTTCCTTCTGTTTGTGCTGTTCCTGTACTGTGAACATAGCAGGTCATGTTACCAGTATCAGGTAATGAAAATACTGGAGTTGTTGTATAAAGCCCTTAGTAATTAGGTGGTGTTTGGTCATCCAGGGGGAAAAAGGCCCCACTGTTACAACATGGTCTGTAGGGGCATGGTACTGGGGAAGACCATTTTGGTTGTCAGGTTTCTTTACCTGCCTTCAGAGAGATTTGTGGGTCTGAAGGGGTAGTTACTCTAGGGAAAAATTACAGATACCCTTTTTAAGCTGGGTTTAGTGCTTCAGGAGGGCTACACAGTGTTCAGAAGTAGGTGTGAGGTTAAGGTTTATGCTTGTGCTGGCCTAAATGACTGTATCAGAGGCATCATAGCTATGTCTCCTTGTTCTTTTCCTGCTTCTTTAAAGAACCATTGGATGAAAATGTAAAAAGCAACACCAAAGTGAAACATTGCTATTTCCCAGGCTTTAAAATTCCATGGAGTTGCATGAAGCAAATTGCAGTAGGACCAACAGTGCTGGTCCTTATGGAAATGCTCATTGAATTGTGAGCTTTGGATCAGGTGCTGAGTAGAGGTGGCACTTTGCCTTTGAGCAGCAGGTTTGGAAGAGGCTGTTGCTATCAGGGTAAGTGGTACCTCCATTAGCTGCTAACCTGTGACACAGCCTATGTTCAGAAAGGACATAAACTTGCTGGAACAGAATCATGGTGTCAGGATTTGGGGGATCAGTGGTCGCAGCTCTTCATGGCTGCTGTGTGCATTTGTGCTGTGGTTGCTGGATGCCTGCGTGTGGTGTTTAGTTCCTAGGGTATCTCCACAGCACAATTTGGAGTAATGCTACTCTTAGGAAGTATATTACACTTTCCCATAGGATGTTCATAAACAAGTACATAAACAAATTCTTTTTAACTGTAATTGCTATCTGGCT
The DNA here is from genome assembly GCF_012275295.1 of Melopsittacus undulatus. Taxonomy (NCBI): domain Eukaryota; kingdom Metazoa; phylum Chordata; class Aves; order Psittaciformes; family Psittaculidae; genus Melopsittacus; species Melopsittacus undulatus. Next base: position 11,443,022 of record NC_047538.1, on the reverse strand, counting down.
GCAGGTGAAGGTAGGTCAGTGCTGTAAGTGCCACTAGTTCCTCTCTTCAGTGCCTGAGCATCGTTTTGCAGTTACTGGAGCTTAATAACATCAGCCATAAGGTCTTTTTGGAGAGCAAGGAGAAAGTGTATTGCTGGTTTTGATGCATTTGCATCCTACCAGGTCTTACAGTATCCCTAAACTTGCAGTTGCTGGTTTGTCTTTGCCAGTGGATGCAGCTGGTACCTATTCCTTCAGAAGCCTGGCATGTTGCTTGACTTCATACTTGTAGGAATGTTACCTATGACTAAAACAAGTTGCTTCTTGACTTTAAGCCCACTGGTTTTATGTTTTTGGTTCTTTAATAAGTTTATAGTCTTCTCATTACATATGAGACATAAATACTGGTAGTAGAGGAGTTAGAGATGGAACATTTCCTTTAAAACTATTGCAATTAATGAGGAAAAAAAGTTGCTTCAAGGAAGGTGTCTACCGTAAGACCTTCAAGTTATTAACTGAATTTCATATCCCAGGGCCACTGTGCACTGGGATCACCTTAGTCACTAAAGTTCTGATTCAGGGGTTTTTATTAGCATGAGTAATCTCATTTGTTAACACTCCATGACCTGATGCTGGAGAGCACTGACTCGAAGTACAGCTGTGTCGGGGTGATACTCCAAATGGAATGCTGAGCACACAGCACTCTTGTAGTTCTTTGTAGAACTTATAGGTAGCAAAGAGCTGTGATTGCATCCAGATATCATGGAACCACAGACTGGTTTGGGTTGGAAGGGACCTTAAGATCATCCAGGTCCAACCCCTCTACCATGGGGTACCCAAGGCTCTGTCCAGCCTGGCCTTGAACACTGCCAGGGATGGAGCATTTACCACTTTTCTGGGCAGCCTGTGCCAGTGCCTCACCACCCTCACAGTAAAGAACTTCTTCCTTACATCCAACCTGAGCCTCCCCTATTTAAATTTAAACCCATCACACATTAAATATTACACAGACGTTAATAAAAATGGAGCATGGGATTGACCTGAACATTCTGGGTAGTGATTTGTTTAAAAAGCAGAGCAGAAAAAGTAAGGTTTGAGGAGCTAGCAGATGAGCCTCAGCTGCTAACCATGTATCTGGGCACCTTTTGTGCTTGTGTTCCTGTTCCATTATCCAGCTTTCCTAGCAGACTGTGTCCTGATTCCTGAGCCTGCTCCCCCGGCTGTGTGCCCTTGGGGAGAGTGATCCTTGTTTCTGCCGAGTGCTTCCAAATGCTCAAAACCCATTTTCTCTGCTGCTAAAGGTCACCTTCCCTTTCTGTTCTGTACAAATTGGATCATTTTGCCTCTTAGCGATTGCAGAAAGGACAGGAGAGGACTTGCTGCTTCCAGACCAAAGTGCAACCTTTTGTGAGTGTCTTGGAATCAGTGATTAATTTGAGTGAGCAAAGGCTGCACCATACTGTCAGCTAACTTGTAAGTAGCTGGAATTAATATACCAGATACGTGTATCTGACTGGTTTAAGCATTAAAGTAAATGAAGTGCTAATATACTAGGAAAAAACATGTATGGTGCTTTTCTACATAGTGCTAGCTGGAAAAGTAATTCTTAGCAAAGAACTAAGAGAGAAGCTTAAAATACAGAGGTTGAAGAGTCTGGCTACAAAAGCCAGAGTACCACAGTGATGGGCTGCAGTCTGCAGGGGAGGGAAGTAGCTGCAGAAGCACTTGGGTGGAGGGGTTGTGTACAGCTGTGTCAGCTGGCCATATGTGGCTGTTAAAGGGAAGGGAAAAAGCTCCTGCTACTTAAAAACACACGCACACATCCCCCAAATCAAAGGAAAGAATATAAGCTGCTCTGTGAGGACTGCAGTGGAACTGGAGCATGTGCCTGCTTGGAGCTCAGATGGTTTCTTATTTGGGACAGTTTTTATCAGCTGTATTGTTGGGATTATTTCCTTCTTAATGTTGTATTCCAGGTTTCTTGGTTGACAGTGGACTGAAGGAAGGGGATTCTGTGTTTGTTGTGCTTGGAAAAAAAAGGATTTTGGTGTAGAATTATTCCCCCAAAATATCAGTCTAAAAATGAACGTGTGATTCGCGTCGCTCCTCCTATGAGTGGAATCTGCTGCTGTTCCACCCTGCTTCCTGTAGTTTGTTTTTCTGCTTGAAGTGGAAAACTTTGGTCCTTGTTTTGGGAAGCTCCCTGACGGTGTTAGGAGCTCCAGTGACTTGTGTATTTCTGTAGGCATTTGAAGCAGGCCCATAGTGCTCTGAGACACAAGTTACGCTGTGTTTTACACACACTTGAGCTTCATGGGAAGGAAATGCAAATGCTTGTAGGGAATGGAAACTGCACCATGTGTGAAATCACAGAGTCATGAAATGGTTTGGGTTGGAAAGGACCTTAAGATCATCCAGTTCCAACCTGCCTGCCATGGGCAGGGACACCTCACACTAAACCATGGAACCCAAGGCTTCATCCAAGCTGGCCTTGAACACTGCCAGGGATGGAGCATTCACAACCTCCCTGGGCAACCCATTCCAGTGCCTCACCACCCTCACAGTAAAGAACTTTTTCCTTATATCCAGTATAAATCTCCTCTGTTTCAGTCTGAACCCATCACCCCTTGTCCTATCACTACAGTCCCTAATGAAGAGTCCCTCCCCAGCATCCTTATAGGCCCCCTACAGATACTGGAAGGCTGCTCTGAGGTCTCCACGCAGCTTCTCTTTTCCAGGCTGAACAGCCCCAACTTTCTCAGCCTGTATTTGAATGTCGTAGCCTGTGTATTTTATGTGCTGTGGGCTACAGATGTGGGGCAGGTGTTTGGGTGTTTACTGAACTTGATAAAGAAAGAAGTAAATACCTTGACTCTTCTGATGCTGTGCTCTGTGAAGACATCCCATTAAGAGCTGCAGAATTGGCTCCTTGAGTGTAACTCCCTTCTCCTCAAGTATAACTCCCTTCTTATACACGGATGTAGCTTTAGGCCCATGGGATATTTGGAAATCTGAGCAGTTCAGCTGCTCTTAAGGGCAGTTCCAGTTATGTTTTGTTGCTTCCTTTGTATTAGGGTCAAGGTCTGTTCTGTGTTATTAATACAGCACGTGGAGATCCTAATTGTTAGCAGGAGAATTTTTATACAAATCTATGTAGGCAAAGCAGGAATTCATTGTTAATCATGTGAGGGCTGCTTATGTGTGAGGAGACTTTGCTTTTCTGTCAGCTGTTGGAAAAACACATTTGGTGTGGCAGTGAGACCTGTTACAGCATTCTCCAAGGCTCAGTCTATGAGTAGTCCTGACAACACATCACTAGTGTGTGTTATTCCTCATTCCGTTCTGTACCTGCTTCCAGGCATGGCTGGTCCATACTCTCTATCCTCATTTTCTGGTGAAATTCCCATGGTGAGACCTGCTGTCCTCTTGGCCCAGCCACTCAAAGCATCACGTTATTGTGCTATTTAGAGTAAATGAAGAGTAGAGAATCTTTAGAACACTATGAGATGATGGCAATGGGCCAGAACCATGGCAAAACCAACACATTCCATCGAGAGGGCTTCACTTTGGCTGGATTTTGCTTCTGAGCTGCTGTGTTTGAAGGGGGGGAGAGGAGGGAGCAGTGCAGCAAACTGCTCCCAGCAGAATTGCTGTGGTGGTTTAAGAACATACTCACCTTGCACAGGTAGTGTTCAGTGCAGCGTTTCACTCCTGCTTTGGGCACTTCTGTGCTGGGCAGGCCACAGGTTGCCTGGTGCATTTCCTATAGCAAAGTGGATTTTAAAGTAAGTAGGGATTTTGCTTTCCTCTGCCTGTGCTTTTACTGGGAAGCTGAGGTATTACCATACAGATGTGTCCAACATGGCAGTGTTTTCCCACTTACAGCTGGTATAGTCGTAGGCTTTTAGAAAACTCTTTGCTTTCTGGTTTTCACAGTGTGTTCTGTAAGTCTTCATTGGAGAATCTTTTAAATATTATCATTTCTGCTGCTGAATTTACTCTCAAGAATTTAGCTTGGTTTTCCTCTTGCAGTAGCTCAGAAATGAGGCACAAACATTTTTTCCTCCAAACAGGGATTTCTCACTAGGAACTGTGGATTGAGAGCTTTCATCTTGAGGTGAGCAGTCTGGGACATCTCCAAATGGCATTGCCTGAGCTAAATGCTTATCTCACAACTCTGAACACATGGAGTCACTCCTCAGTTCCGTAGCTCACCACCAGTGTGATTAATGCTGTTCTCACTGGAGAAGATGCAGAGCCTCAAATGCTGCTGTAGGTGCTTTTTGAAGGATGAAGAGTAGAAACTAGGTTTCTGGTAGAAATTGTTTCTTGATGTGTTAATTCAGTAGTTTGGTGACTGAAAGAACTTGTTTGAATTGATCATACCTCGAGCTTGAGGTGTTTTTCTAGTAATAGAATTCGACTCCTGTAATGCTCTGCCATTATCATAGAATCACAGACTGGTTTGTGTTGGAAGGGACCTTAAAGCTCATCCAGTTCCTTGCCACGGGCAGGGACCCCTTCCCCTGGAGCAGCTGCTCCAAGCCCCTGTGTCCAACCTGGCCTTGAACACTGCCAGGGATGGGGCAGCCACAGCTGCTCTGGGCACCCTGTGCCAGCGCCTCAGCATCCTCACAGGGAACAGCTTCTGCCTAAGAGCTCAGCTCAGTCTCCCCTGTTCTGGCAGGTTCAAGCCATTCCCCTTGGCCTGTCCCTACAGGCCCTTGTCCCAAGCTCCTCTCCAGCTTTCCTGCAGCCCCTTTAGGCACTGGAGCTGCTCTCAGGTCTCCCCTTCAGGAGCCTTCTCTTGTCCAGGCTGCCCCAGCCCAGCTCTCTCAGCCTGGCTCCAGAGCAGAGCTGCTTCAGCCCTCACTGTGTCTTCATTTAAACATCTTTATTTCAGCCTTCACATACCTAGAAGAGAGTGGTAATGTCAAGAACTTGTGACCTTCCCACTGTGCCTCAAAGGGGTGGGATGTTTCATGCTGTGATGTAGTTGAGCAAAGGATTCCAGTGTTGGTACCAAGAGGCACTGCAGGTGCTATGGCATCATGTTGGATGGGTTGGTGATCATGTCCAAATCAGCAGGACTCAAGTTACTTTCGCTGCTTTCCATCCAAAGTTTTCCTGATAACCATTACTGGGAAACAACAGCCCTGCTGAGATCTTCTTATCATATGGCTTCACTATATATGTCTGTCCTAACAGACAGTCTTACTGAGGCTTTTAATATTGACACTTAGTTTCCCATTTAAGATACTCATTTGTCCTGGAACATTAGAGCTGCTCAGACTTTGTTTAAGGCAGAGAAGTTAATTTGACTGGAGATGGATAAATTGTTTTCTTCATCAGTTTGGTTTTATTGCTCCAAAGCCAAATGGGGTTTTCACTCGCCTGAAGAATGCCAGACCTGAACTGCTGCATTCTTTGCCCCTGGCTGCAGGCATGGAGTAAATATAGCACCTTTGGGTGAGGCCAATCAGCTGAAGATGAATAATCGTGTCATTCATCTGGCTTTTGTTAGGAATTGAGATGGGGTTTTAAGCTTTATGTTGTAGTACTCTTTTCTGGAGCTCTTCAAATAGCTTCTTAACAGCTCAGTGGGTACTGCCCTGTGTGGAGAGCAGCAGGCAAAAATACCTGGTTTCGGTAATGCTGCCTGCTAGCAGGAAGACATCTTCTTGTGTATTATTTCCTAATAACTGAGATGAGTTAACCTGTTTGTCATGAATTCAGGGTTTTGGCAGTATAACTATTGCAGTGTACTTTCCTTGGAAGCATTTCTACTGTAGGTGTGGCTGCATGTGAGGGCAAGTTCATCTCAACTCTGACTCCAGGGAGAGGACAGCTCTGGCTGCTGGGGGTCCCTTGCTTGCACTGGTAGGAATGAGTGCAGTGAGTTGCATCCTTAGCTGTGAGCAATCTAGACAGGATCTCGGCTGATGGAGCTAACTGATTAACCTCCCTTTTCATCCTTTTCATTGCTCATTCTCTCCCTGGTTCAATCCAACAGTGTTTGAGAACCAGTGCTGTGCCATGTGTCCTGTTTTGTATGTCCTCAGCTACAGCATGCTGTGTGAAGTAATAGGCTTAGCTGTGTGAGGTTTGTCCTTCTTATAGGCAATCTGAAAGTGTAGTCTGGGAGCAAACTTTCACAGAATCCCAGAATCCCGAGGTTGGAAGGGACCTCAAAAGATCATCTAGTCCAACCCCCCTGCAAGAGCAGGGTAACCTAGAGTACATCACACAGGAACTTGTCCAGGCTGGCCTTGAATATCTCCAACGTAGGAGACTCCACAACACCCCTGGGCATCCTGTTCCAGTGCTCTGTCACCCTTACAGTAAAGAAGTTCTTCCTGATGTTAACGTGGAACCTCCTATGCTCCAGTTTACACCCATTGCCCCTTGTCCTACCACTGGATATCACTGAAGAAAACCTAGCTCCATCATCCTGACACCCACCCTTTACGTATTTGTAAACAGCCTGCTCCTCCTATGCCTCAGCAAGTGTAAGAGTATAAAAGTCAAAGATCTTTGGCATTTAACCTCTTTTCCTGGTTTCCTGTCATATAATGACATATAGTCCAAGGGCTACGGAACACTGGGAGTGTATGCTTCACCTGAAAATACACCATCCACAGCCAGTACTCCTTTCAACTCTGCTTTCAAATGGTACCTTGACAATGTAAAACTTGCTACTTTCTCTAAACTCTGGTACTTGTTTTCCTTTGCAGAATAAGAGTGCAGAGAGTCTGGAGGGACAGGAGAGAGCACGGGATGCTGCTGCTGAGAGGAATCTGAGCCACAGAGCATGCTTCATGCTGCAGGGACCCAGGTACGCTCCAGCCAGCAGAGCCCTGTGCACCTCCAGGGAACCAAAGCTGGTTGTGCTTGGTACTTATCCTGAGCTAAGGAGACTGTCTCTGCAGCAGGCCAAAACTCTGCCCTGATCTAATTGTGCCATCTAAATGGCACTTGCAGTCTGAAACCTCCTAAAATCAAATTCCAAATAGATAAAATTTTGGGGATGACTATTGAAAACCTTTGTTTAAATGCAGCTCAGTGCTGCCTGCTTATATGCTTATGCTAAAGAAAGATACCGAGGAGGTAAAGGTGTGCCGTATGTGATGGAGTCTAGGATCTTTCAGAAGCAATGCTGTGACCTGGGAGCCATCCCAATGCAGTCACACTGTCTTATAGCTCTGACTAAATGGAAATCAAATGACTGTGAGGTGTTCCTGTGGAACAGAAGCTAACTCTTCTGCGAGCACCAGCTGGCAAGTGGGAGTAGAGAAACAAAGCAAACAGCAGAGAAAAGTAGGAGGGACAATAGTGGCAGTCTAAAAACTGACACATTAGGAGACCAGCATGAAGAATAACAAACTCGTGTCACAGGATGTTTTGCATGGCAACAGGAGTCTTGTCTGCAAGTGGACTTTCGTGTAACTGCAGCACTTGCTTCCTGTATGAGATAAAGGGCTGTTGTACTCTGAATACATTTTAATCTCTCTATCTAAATTGGACTAATAATTAAAAAGAACCAGCTGAAGGAAACAATAGTGAATTCTATTGCTCCTGAAAGTGTTTCCTTTCATTTTGCTGTCAGAGAAATGAGAGCAGAAACATGCCTAAAGGAAACAGATTAAAGGTGAACTTTCTCCCCAGGTGCTGAATGCTGTCTACAGACTACTTTGTCGATGAAGGAAGAAAGTGATTGGGAATTGAAAGCACAACCTAGTTTGTGATCCTGTCCAACATGCGCAAAGGGGTGCCAAAGGACCCGGAAATAGCTGACCTCTTCTACAAAGATGATCCTGAAGAAATATTTGTGGGTTTACATGAAATTGGACATGGAAGTTTTGGAGCTGTTTACTTTGTAAGTATAGTTCTTGACCTCCTTTGTGGAAAACAAGAAAGCAGTGCATGTGTGTTTTGAGGGATAACTATATAGTTCCTTAATGTGTAATCTGGTAGTAATGATTCTAAACAGGAAGAAAGGGGGTGAGTGTCCTGCTCCTGGGATTGATGACAGTGGGACAGGCACTTCCAGGTGTTGGAGTGACAGGATGGTGAAAGTATAATGTTAAATGTGTGTAAGAGAATAGGGCTGTAGAGCTTGCAATGCATGTTGATCCACTCCATAAGAGGAGCAAGCATGTTTTTAGATGGAGTAGGGAGGCACTAGCCAGTGTTTTCCAAAACCAAACAGTTACACTTTTGGGTAAAGGTGAAGTAGTGAAGGTGCCACCTTTGGTGTTCGGAAGTTCCTCATGTTTCCAGGGGAAGAGCACGAGGTATGTCAAAGGTCCAGCCTCCCAACAGCTTACAACTGAGAGCCACTATGGTTAGGTAGAGTACTTGTGATTCCCCAGTGCTTCTCTTGCCCCTTTCCAAGGATGTTTCTTTAACTGGTCTATGCCTTGAACACCTTGGAGTATTTAGCCAGACTGCAGCTTCCTGCAGTACCCTTACAGCACTGCATCTGCCAAGCCTGATGGTTATTGCAGTTATCTTACTGTAGTAACACAGCAATTAGATGCATCACCACTTTCCTGTGATACATCCACACCTCTTTGCCACTGTTTGAAGCTTAAGCTTTCTTTTCTGTTGCAGGAAGCACTTGGCATCCAGTAAATTGTTCTTTGGTGTCTTATCCCAGGATCCATTCTTTCACCTGAGAAAGGTCTCTAGCTCTACCCTGCTTTCTATGGGTCAGACCAGAGCTCTTCCTTGGCACACAGGGATGCTGTCCACCTTTCGTTTGGTTTTCCTCCTTTTAAATGGCTTTTGTAGCCTGTCCTACATCTTGATTCTTGTGCACCTTACACATCTAAGGCAGCGGCTGAGAATACAATCTCTGGTCATCATGGCAAGATTACAGGATCCTGATGTGCTTGGAATCAAAAGAGGAAAACAGGTTAAAAAAAACCCCACCTTTGAAGGAACAGGGCTTTGTAAATCATCCAGAAGACTGGGGAAGAGACATCAGATGCATACAAAGATGCATCTTGTTGCCCTTTCTCTTTAGACTGGTACTGACACTACTATAAACAGTAGATACATAGATGCGTATCTTGTCACTGCTATTGTGGATTAATATGGTTGTTCTAGTATAAACTTCAGTGTGAGCTCCATTTTTGCAAGCTGTTTTGTTTCCCTGTGTACTATTGCCAAGGCTTGGCGAGATGGTTTGAAATTGCCTTTCTGGCTTGAAAGAAATACCTCACATAGCAGAGAGCTAAGAAAAGAATACATTAGTCCTCACAGAGTTTCAAAGCTGATGCTGACTGGTCTTGAAATCAATGAATTTCAGATTTGACTTGAGAAAAGAGTTTTCCTCAAAGCCAACCTACATATATCCATGTTAGGGAATACAGAAGAATGGTAAAGCAGATGAGGGCAGTGGAAAGGAGGTTTTGCAAGCAACATGTGCTTGTTTTCTGGCAAGCTTTTCATTAAAGATCTACAAGTATGGCCAAAAGCACTTCAGCAGGTGGATATTTCTGTCAAGTGTGCTTGTACAGCCCTTTGAGTTATTTCAGCCAAGAGGTTCCCAAGCACTTGGTACGGTAGGAACTTCACTCGCACCCATGAGAGCATGTAACAGCCAGAAATACTTGGAAATTCCTTTGGAATACCAGCATGAATTCATCTATTTGAGTAAAATACTTTGTTCTTTTAGGTGGGGAAGAGTTTTGCCTTATCCAAAAGTTACTTGTTTTCAGCTTTCTCTAACTCATATAAGGAGGAGTGTGCACTGGCAAGAGTAAGTGTGTTAACACCCTCTAGTATTCCTGAGCTGTCTTGCTTCACCCAACATCATTTTTCTTTGAAGTCACTGTATATCCCATGAAATGTCTTCCATTAAGTCATTCCTTGAAAGTAATAGTATTCATCCTCTCAAGCAGTTGAAAGAAGGATTTACCACATTTAGCTTCTGTTGTATTCTAAGCTTTTAACTGTCACTAACTTTTTGTCTCCAGTATGGTGACAGGTTGGAGGTACAGGGTACAGCTCTTTGAAGACTAAAACCTTCAAGTTTTCTGTCCCTAACCTGCAGAAATGAGGGCAGTGCGAATCCAAGCAAGTAGAGCTTATTCTAAAACTGACTTTTCAGCCTCCTCTCACCATCCGTGTATCATCCAGGCTGTAGAAAAGTGTGAGGAGAGAGGCAATATCCATTGCAAAACTGAGATCTGGTGAAAGGAAAGTTGCTTCTTTGAACTGAGATAAATCCCAGAATGAGGCATCCTCCTGAAACTGAGAAGTCAGCTGTTTAAGAATATCAGTGTTGTATGAGGGTTTTGGATGAAATGGGAGAGATTTTGATACACCACTTTGTTTCTTTAGAAATCACTTTCCCAAAGGTTTATCTAAAAGTGTATTTACTGCAATTCCAATAAAACTGTGTTTTGCATGTTCTCAGGAGGTGCAATATTGGGCCTTGGTTTGGGTCAGTAGAGAGGCAGCAAGTGCAGTGAGGGCTGAGGGAGGAGCAGTAGGTATGGACAGATGGGTAAAGTCAGGGAAAAGTGTCCTAATAGCTGGTTGCTGAGTCTTATCACAAGGAAGATGTCTCTGAAGCAGAGGAGCCCGTGGGGATGCAGGAGAGGAGAAAACAGCCTGCACTTGCCAAGGCACAGCTCGCTCCATGGGGAGGACAAAAAGGAAACTTCTTTCAATGTGTTTCTTTTTCCCTTTCCCAGGCTACAAATTCCCACACGAACGAGGTGGTGGCGGTCAAGAAGATGTCCTACGGCGGAAAGCGAACAAATGAGGTAAAGAGGAATAAAGAGAATTCCGAATGCAGAAGCTGTTGTAACCATCATGTAAATCTGAACACTGAAATTAGCTGCGTATTTCATGTGACCAAGGCAGGACAGCATTTTAATGTGGGAGTGTTGCTCTCTTCTATGGAAGGCATGGGGGGAAAATGAGTTGATGCAGATTTTGACAAATAGTTCTGTTTAAGGCAGGGAATGGGAATTCAGGATGCTGCCATGGTGGTTTATGCAGTAATAATTTCATTACTGAGTGCATTAAGAGCTGCTGGAACCATAACCACAACTCTCCAGCTGAAATGTTCAGCTGACTTGAAATGCTTTTTGAGATCTATGATCTAAAATTGCATAGACCTTGTATTCAGAGTATCAGGCTCACTTCAGCTGTTGCTTGTTAGATACTCCCCTTGTTTTTGTGTTGTGGTGCTTTGGACCTGGATTGCCCCTGTTCAGTCAGACTGTGTGGACATGCAGTGGAGAATGTGTTTAAGAGCAAACAGGGATGTTTAAATTCATTTTTCCTTGCTTACCTCTTGCTCTCCCACATATGCTGAGGTCTTCTGACTGTCAGTGGCTTTGTGCTGTGCTATAGAAGGAAGAGAATAGAGGGAGTGGAAGAGTACCATAGGGATCCAGACAACTGATGTACACTTGTGCTTTTGCAGCTCTGACTCTTACCATCTCCACATTGTCAAGTAGTTTTATGGCTGCTTTTCCAACTGTACTACAGTGTGTTGTGTATGAGTGTGTAGGGGGTTAAGCAGAGAATGTATTTATATCTCTCTGCCTTTCTGTTTTACTAGAAATGGCAGGATATCATCAAAGAAGTCAAGTTTCTACAACAGCTGAAGCACCCCAACACCATAGAGTATAAGGGCTGTTACCTGAAGGAGCATACAGCATGGGTGAGTGATGTGCCATTTGGAGGCCTTCATGAGCAGGAAATGCACAGAACAGCAGTCAGATATTCAGCACACAGTGTTTTTTGCATGCAGCAATAGTCATCCCATGCTGCCTGTAGTCCCTTTCATCTGAAGAATCTTCTAGGGAATTTAAAGGGAGTAGATATTTAGGATATGGGAATAAATCCTGGCTTCTCTGAGGCAGGCCTCTGTGTGCCTGCAGATGAAAGAAGTATTATGTGAAGCAGTATCTCACCACAAACTTGTCAGTGCCTAAACCTTTACAAGAATGTCTTTACAAGGTGGAATGTTTGGAGCATTTTATTTTGTTCATCACTTGTTGCATTTCTTGCAACTTCAGGTTTGATTTGCTGCTTCTGTTTGGCAGCCACTCAGGTAGGAACTCCTTGGGGGGCAGTGTCTACCCTGTTGTTTAAAAGCATGCTTTTTCTTGCAGCTGGTTATGGAGTACTGTTTAGGATCAGCTTCTGATTTGCTAGAGGGTAAGTTTTATATAGTCTTTCATTTTCTGTTTGCTGGTGCCCCTTCTGAGTATAGTGGGAGGCTGTTTTCTCACAGACTGGTATTGTACAGATGGTAGAGGCAGTCTGTCTGCACTACTCCATTCTGCTGCTAGAATGCTTGTGTTTGTGATACTGAGGGTAAGCTGAGACTTTCTCAGGAGGCCAGTGCTACGTATAGTTGGCATGCACATCTATGTGTTGTAAAATGAAGGTGTGAATGTATATAGCTGTGTTCCTGTAATCTATGCCTTCGAGATGACTGCACCAGACTGCCTGTTTTCTGAATATCCATAACAAAAACCTGCAGAGATCACTTTTGTCCTTGCCTTGCAGTTTGGAGGAATAATTACAGGTGGGGTTATGAAACAAGAGACTGATAAAACTTCAAAACTAGAACAGCACCTGCAGAGGAACAGGGAATCTAAGCCAAATTGTGCAAAAACTAGTCCTCTTTGTGAGCCATATCTTTTGTATCAAAGATGTGGTCAGACAAATGCATGTGCTGGTCATATTTAAGCATATATAGATGCTTTGGGGCATCTCTTTTATAGCTGATATTCCTCATTTTTCTGGTTTTTTGGCTACTGGGGGAAAGCCAGCAGGAAGTTTTCCTTTCTAAGCATCAAATGAGCATTTCAGATACATTGGCAAGCTGCACTTAGCCATACCTCCTGGTATTAACAGTTGGCCCTAGCAGGAATGTGAAGAAAACCTTGGTTTCCTATGATGTGAAATACACAGGCTGTGATAGACTTGAACTAATGGTCATCAGGAAACTAGTCTGGTGATGATGCTCGCCTCCTGGCTGCAAACTTGGCAGGGTTTCTTCTCTTTAAAAGCACTTTCTCAATGAAAGATCACTCCTACTTATGGCTTTTCTTAATCTCTTTCCCCCTAGTTCACAAGAAACCACTTCAGGAAGTGGAGATTGCTGCCATCACCCATGGTGCCTTGCAGGGGCTGGCCTACCTGCACTCTCATTGCAAGATCCATAGGTGAGCCTAGAGCTTGGTGCTGCTCCGTGTCCTTCCATCTTCCCCTGTCTGGAGTCTGCAGATTGCTCTGCTGTGTTTAAGCAACTTTGGTAAAGGTTATTCTATCTAAAGTTTCTCTAACAGACAAGTCAGTCCTCCTAATGCTAGGGTAGATGTGCAGCTAAAAGCTGTTGTTAAGGAGTGTGGCTATGCTTGTTTCAGTAACTCCATGTGGCTATATCTTGTGCTGAATTCTCTTCCATGTTAGCAGTTTTCCCCTGCAGACCCTAGGAACAAAGAATACACCTGAATCACAGCAGCAAACACTGACAGCAAAGTATCCCCCTTAATTTGCCAAATAGAGGGAAGTGGTCTGGTCTGGTCTGGTCTTAAAGCTGGACATGGTGAGAAGCTTTACATGGGAGTAAGTAAGATTTGATGCTTTTAGAAATCAGTCAATGAAAGCATAAGGAGTAAAACCACCATGGGAGAAATTGGAGCACACAGGTAGAAGATTCATCTAGGAGGCTGCTCTTGGAGGCAGGTCCCTGATTTGTCCTTCATAATGGGGTGTTTCTGAGGAGTTTGGCTGTATTTTGGTTTTCGACTGCTATGTCAGTAATGTGGTACCTTGTCATTTTATGGGGTTTGTTAGCTTGTCTTTTATTTGTTTGGGTTTTTGTCTAATTTGGGGTGTATTGGTACATCAGGGCCTTGTGAAATGCCTGAGAACCAGGTTAGTGTGATGAGCAGGGAGTCATCAGAAGGAGGCAACTTGAGACTGATTCATGGGGCTAAAGGCCCCTATAGGCAAGCTTGAGACAGAGAAGTGGTATATCTGAGGTGAGGGATTTTGAGAGACCCAAATTGTTTGTCCTTTGTTAGAATAACTATTTGGGGCATATCTATACATGGTTGGGAAATCGTTTTTAAGTGAAACACTAACTGAAACACAAATGACAATTTATAATATTAAAATAAGATGATTTTTGAGCAGCCCTTTGCAATGTATGCTCTTATTTGAGCATGAAAGTACCTGTTCTGAAATATTTTACATGCTTTCAGAGTACATTGAGTTATTTATAGGAAATTACTCCCTGTATGGACACTGAGAATTGTTTTTTCTCAATCCTCATTAGGACTTTCTAACATGTGTTGGAAATGCAGCTGTTTCACGTCCTGAATGTTAGCTGTTCTGGATGAACTGTTCAGTAGCAGCCTTACTGCATACTGGAAGCAGAGCTGGCTCTTTCCCTTTCAAACTGGAACAAGTTACTTCACTATTGCTGCTTGCAGTGTAAGGACACTCACTGCTAGAAGCACCATGAACATCTTTGCTATCTAGCAACTTTCCTTTCAAGGGGTTTCCTGCCTTTTAACTTGTGAAATGGGATGGCAAGCCATGTCTTTTAGGAAAAGAGGACCATTGAGAGATAGCTGGTTTCCTGGTGGAAGTTATGCCTTAAAAAGGAGAGGTGAGAGAGCCCTTTTCTAACTTCCTAGTTTGCTCAGCGCTGACGGGTGCAGCTACAGGGACAAGGTCCAGCAGCACTAAGAAAAGTAAAGTTGAATGAGAAGGGCTCAAAGCTGGCGGCTGGGACAGCTTTGGTCTCCCTGCCCCACAGCAAGGAAGGCGAACCGAGGACCTGGGATGGAGGGACACCTTGTGGAGATGCACGACAGAGCAAGGCTCTGAGCTCTGCGCTCAGCTCTAACGTCACGCTGTGGGATGGCAAAGGATGAGGTTATGTTATGTTTCATTGCAGGCACAAGACAAAGCAAAGTTAACAAGTATGTTTGCTGATAACTAATGTGGCTGCCGAGTCCTCTGTAGATTGCTGTACAGTGGAGATGATAGCAAAGGGGATGCCTGTGCTCTCTCTTCTGTACTTTTGAGGTGTTCATTCTTGCATATACAAGACACCTTTAGCTCTTGTCCTCCAGCAGAAGTGACAGATGCATGGACCCAAACCATGAAGACATGTCAGGATGTATTTGAGTAGCAATAATTCTGTAATGCTAGTTTTGAATGGGAATAGGGGCCTGGAGGTTCTTAGGCTGGCTGTGCTGCTGCAGTACTGTGAGTACATGTCTGTCTCTGTGGCTCTCTTTGTCCCACCTTTTCCTATCCTGTGTGCTGCCCTTTGGAGACAAAGGCACCTCACCAAGGTTTGTGTTGTGTTAAAGTGTCTTTCAGCTCAGCTGTTCTTTCAGTCTACAGTGATACCCAGTTTGTGTTTGAGGCACAGATCATCCTGCTTCAGGAGTTGTCCGATAATCCAGCATGGGCTCTTCTTCTGCAGCACATAGACAGCGTTGGTTGCCTCCCCATTTATCCAGTTAGCTCACTTTGCATTTGGCAATGCACAGTAACTTGTTTGTGGTCTTGAGGTCTGCTACTACTGATAAGTGCCTTTGGTGTTTAAGGACTTAAGTTGAATACCATATTCATAAGGCTGCATGGAGACCTCATAGCAGCCTTCCAGTATCTGAAGGGGGCCTGTACAGATGCTGGTGAGGTACTCTTCATTAGGGACTGCAGTGACAGGACAAGGGGTAACAGGTTAAAACTGAAATAGGGTAGGTTTAGATTGGATATAAGGAAGAAATTCTTTACTGTTAAGGTGGTGAGGCACTGGAATGGGTCGCCCAGGGAAGCTGTGAATGCTCCATCCCTGGCAGTGTTCAAGGCCAGGTTGGATGAAGCCTTGGATTCCATGGTTTAGCGTGAGGTGTCCCTGCCCATGGCAGGGGGGATGGAACTGGATGATCTTAAGGTCCTTTCCAACCCTCACTATTCTATGATTCATACCAGAAATGAAATTTATCTTCATACCAGATAAGAGAAGCTGATTTTTTTTTCTTGATGTATTTTTTTTATATAAAAATCCATTGTATTTTTGGAAGAGATGGCAAAGAGACATTCCTGACTGTAAGGTGTATACAGCCTGGCTCACAGGAATCCCTTACATGTGTTCCATTTATGCTGAGGGTCTGCTTTTGCACAAGCCAATATCTTTCCCTGTGTAAAGACATCTGTGGTGTACCTCATGGGCAGTTGTCCCCTTGGTATTGAAGTGCTGTATCAGTATTATAAGGAGCTTTCACTGTCCTGTGATTTTCAGCTGGCAGTGTGTAGGTAACTTGAAGTCCTTAAAGCAATCATTTCTCTGTGTCGGATGTTTTGGATGTAACTGACAAGTTTGTCCCAGGCTTTGAACAGGGTCATTGCCAAGTGCCTTGGAAGTGATGAGTTAACAGTTCTCAGCATTCCATGGGCAGCTGATCTGGAATTATCTCACTCACTGCTGGAACTGACAAACTTCTGGTGCAGAACGTGTTGTGCCTTTTGTATTTCAGTAGTGTCGTTCCTGTTAATCTCTGAAAAATGGGAATTGCCTGAGAGCTCTAGGAATGCTCGTGCATCTTTTGTAAGATGAAAACAATGTCTGGTGCTTGTTGTTTAAGGGTGTCGCAGCTGGGGATTAGGATACAGCTCTCCTGGATCTCAGGTTGAAGTCTCAACCTTGCAACCATGGTTCATCTCTTCCTTCTGCCCTTCTTGGGTACAGCCAGGCTTCCATTCCCCTGACCCCATGTATCTGATATCTCTAGTTTTCTGTAATATTAGACTTCTGAGTGTTCTCAGGATTGAGAAGAAGTCAGTGGGCTTCTCTGGGATTGAAAATCTTTGACTATTACTCTACTGTAACCAGAATTAGACTTTCCTCTTTTTTTTTTCTTTTAAAGGGATATTAAAGCTGGAAATATTCTTCTAACAGAACCAGGTCAAGTGAAACTAGCTGATTTTGGGTCTGCATCTATAGTCTCCCCTGCCAATTCTTTTGTGGGAACGCCTTACTGGTGAGTCAAGCCTTCAGTACTTCACTCCTTTACAGGACTGCTCTCCCATTTCCAGCCTTTCCCAACCTGAAAATCATGTCTGGCATCAAAACTTTATTAACCAAGGACGTTTCTTAAAATCCCTGGGTCCAGCTCTTCAGGAAGCGTGTTCTTCCTCAGGGCTCGTGAGTAGAGGCTGTGCAGCACTTTGAAATGGCACCAGTTATTGTTCTGAATGGTGTGATGCCATTGGCTTAAAAATTACTAACATGTACCATAGGTAATGGAGCTATGACACAGAGAAAGGGAATCCTGTTAATCTGGCATACTGGATCTACTTAGAGTCATAGAATCAGCTGGGTTGGGAAAGACCTTTACGATCCAGTCCAACCATTTCCCCAGCACTGCCAAGGGCACCACTAACCCATGGCACTGAGGCCTCATCTCCATGGTGTGTGCCCTTGGCAGCCTGTTCCAATGCCTGAGCACCCTTTGGAGAAGGAATTGTTCCTCAGCTCCAGTCTAAACCTCCCCTGTGCAGTTTGAGGCCGTTTCCTGTTGTCCTATTCCTTATTCCTTGGGAGAAGGGACTGACCCCACCTCACTACAACCTCCTGTCAGGTAGCTGCAGAGAGCAATAATACTTAAATTCTGTTTGGAAGAAACTTGCTCCAGGGTCACTGCAGTTGCTTGGCATTCCTCACGTAGTGGACCAGCATAGCTTTATGCTCCATTTATTTTGTGGCAGATGCCCTGGGCACTGATGGGAGGTCACCAATGGCCCGAGCTCTGAACAAGCCCATTTGGCAGGAAGCCTCCTTCATCGTTGAAGAGTTAAAGTGAAGAGGCTGTATTTTTGCAGCTTGGGCCTCCTGCTTCTTCCTCCCTTCCTCTCCTCCCCATCCCGTTATCCTGGACCACTTTATTTCCCCACTGTTCCAGGTTTCCCTGTTCCTTTCATAGCTACACTCACAGGCTGCATATATCTGCTGGAGAAGTCTCTTGGTGTGCCAATGGAAAACCCACCATCTCTGGTGAGAGTACATGTGATGCCTTTAGGACTCTCCCTGCCCTTGCTGTCTGCCTGCAGGTACAATGCCTTTGAAATTGGCCTGGGTCTCCCATGTGCCAGCATGTGCTAACCCCAAGATGGTCAGGCTGGCCTCTTACTTTTTTTTCTTAAACTGCCTCTTGAAAGATATGTTAGTGCAGGCAAGCCTTGTTCCATTTCATCATGGCTTTACTGAGCTCTCTCCTGGCCCTTTAAGTTCTGCTGAAGATGATGAAACCATCTCATTCGAAGTTATGTGCTGGGACTCACAGTTTGTACCCCCTAACCCCCATGTTTTGCTCTGTGCTTGGTAGGATGGCACCAGAGGTGATCCTTGCGATGGATGAGGGACAGTATGATGGGAAGGTGGACGTCTGGTCTCTTGGGATCACATGTATTGAGTTAGGTGAGTAAATACTTGGCAAAGTTAATACTTGGATAATTCCCTGTCTGCAGTATTGATTATGAATCCTGAAAAAAAACTGAAGATTCTTATTCCTCATAAGTTTGTTTTGGTTTTTCTTCAGAAAGCCTGACTTGGGAAGCACTGACAGTTGAGTTAAATCTTTTACTCACTGGCAAATCATGAGCAAGCCACTGCTGCTGTGCTTTAATGTTATCTGGTGTGCTTAGTTACTCCCAGAATAACTAGAGGATTCTAGTCTTGTATGAGAGGAAGCTGTATGAGGTCTGTATTTTCCAAGCTGGATTTGGAGCAGGGTGTTCGAGCTGTTGTGTCAAGGGCACTGGTGTCCTAAGACTTGTGTGCCACAAGTGCCTTACATTGATTTTTCAATTCCTTTTACTTCCCCACTCTCTGAAATCAGAAATCTTCCATCTCAGCTGAAAGTTTGTGGCATGAATCAAGGTAAACAGGTTCTTTACATGAGAAGAAAAGCAGTGCAAAGAGCAGGTGATAGACATCCACACAACCTGAAACAGATGCAGATGTGAACAGCAGGTATAGAGAGCACATGTGTGCATTTTCAGTTTGACTATTGACATTGCATGTGCTGAACAGATTATATTCAGAAATAGGTTTGATATGGATTATACTTACCTTAACAGCAGTACATCAAGAACTTAACACCAAAAATGTTATTTATAAAGGTTTAAGCAGAAGAAATACATATAACAGAGGGGAACATACAGAATGTTGACTCCAATATGGAGATGGTAACAGTGCAGATGAGTAGTAACTTCCAGTGTTGTTTTATGTGCCAGCGCTAGTGCCTTGCTGACACAATCTGTATTTTGATCTAAAGAATACCAAAATCAGAAATTTTAAACCTCTGTTCTTCCACATGATGTTTATTTTTGTGTGAGTGTGGAGTTCAGGTGTGTTACAGCCTCTCAAAGAGTAAATCACAGTAATAGAACAGATATTACACTACCCTATGTAGGCACTGAGTCTTGATAGCAGAAGTTCAATGGCTCCTTTCCATCAAGAGCCTCAAAGCCATTTTACATAGTTGAGGGGTTTCCTTTTTAATATTACCCTTTTGAGAAGTATTAAACTGCTTCTTTTGAAAGAACTTTAAACTTTGCCTTTGCATGAGTCCAAATCTGAATATGGGGTCAGGTAGCAGTGGGAGGAAATCTCTTACTGAGCATCACTTGGCTTTCTTTCAATGCTCATGTCTTAATTTCTTGTGTAGCCAAAAGTAGTGTTTAAAGAAAAGAAAATGTGGTGGTTTGCATGCATGCTGCAGGTCAAGGCCAAGTGATTGCTCTGGCCTGACATGACCTTAGAAGTCCCGGCATCGTTGGCTGATGGGCATGACTGACCTCAGGTGGGGAAAACCAACCTTTCTCCATTTCTATGTGAGCTCTGCTGCCCTCCTGCAAGGTCAAGGGCTGGTAGGGACATGGAAGGACTAGGAAGAAGTTAGTTAGGGGGAGTGGATGACACATCTGGCAAACTGCCCTACATGCAGCTGACTGCCAATGCCAAATGAGACAGGCAGCCACTCTTACCCCTTAATTCAGATGCTACAGCAGCACACCAGCGATCCAGAGGGATGAATACGTACATCTTCTAGCCCTGATGTGCTGGGTGTCTAAGCTCTGTTCTAGTCAGCTTCTGCTGAATTTACCACAGCAGCTCAGGTGTGAAATGTTGCAGTTAAGGTAAAATTTACTGGAA
The DNA here is from genome assembly GCF_012275295.1 of Melopsittacus undulatus. Classification (NCBI taxonomy): domain Eukaryota; kingdom Metazoa; phylum Chordata; class Aves; order Psittaciformes; family Psittaculidae; genus Melopsittacus; species Melopsittacus undulatus. The sequence continues at coordinate 11,422,822 of NC_047538.1, read as the reverse complement.
ACTTTTCCTTACAATTTGCATCCTGTTCTCTTTGGATTTCATCATCCCCTCTTCAAGTGAATAGCAGCTTTCCTGGAGTGGTTGTCCTAGTCTAACCTAGAGTATTAAAATAATTAGCTTAAATGTGATGACAACAGTAATGAGCTACTCATTGATTTAGCAGTGATACCCTGCTCATACTTCCATATCTTTCTCCTTTTCTTTCCAGACTGCCTTATCACACCTTTCTCTTCTCTTTCTAGCTGAAAGGAAGCCTCCACTTTTCAACATGAATGCAATGAGTGCCTTATATCATATAGCCCAGAACGATTCCCCTACGTTACAGTCAAATGAATGGTAAGAGAGCTATTACCAGATATTCTTTGTTTTATTTCCCTGAAAAAGCTCTGTGACACTCTGCATGATTAAAGTCTGACAAGAAAAGTGTTTGTTGCAGGGTAGTGATTTGACTGCGTTCTCAGAAATGCTCCTGTGTAGGCAGGTTCAATTTTGACCTTCTGTCACTTTGGCTATGCTACAATCTAAATGTGTGGAGGTGTTAATTATGGGGCTGTAGATGCTGTAGGAATTACAATCTTCTTGGATGCATTAAACTAGCTGTAGCTCAGCATCAGCAAAGTTCCCAGCTGCACAAGATCCCTGACAGAATTGTTAGCATTGTAGCACAGCTGAAATGTGGAGAGAAGGGAAGAGGGATGCAGATTATAGAGGTAATTAGATTTCTTTCTTTTTTTCCAGTGAGTGACTTCAAAAGTCATCAGAGCTCTGTGGCCAGTAAATGCTCCCCATGCTACAGGCTTGGTCCAGAATGGTACAAGAATGCTTTGTTATTGTGTGGGAGCCAAGGGGTTCCCCGATTCCTGTTCTCTGTGCCCAAGAGGGAATGTAACTATGGAGTGATGCTTGGCAGAGTCTGCACGTGGCTTGAAGCAATAGCTCCTGACGAGGTGTGGAGGTCCCCCATGTACACTGCTAGGCAGTGAAGCAGCATAATTATTTCATTGCTAATCATTTTCTCAAACCCACTCTGCTTCAGTTTCCTTATTTCATCATCTCTGTTTTTGTCCATTCTTCAAGAGTCAAACAACTCAGTTTCACATCAGCACCCATGTTCTGTGCAGAATTTGCCATGCAGAGTAGAGGCAACTTGTGAATACAGTGTGAGAATCATACTCCTGATTGCAGGCAGTTTGGTTAGAGTCACCTGTTTGCTCTCTGTGGCTTTGAGAACACAGGGAATAAGTAAGGTGCCTCTTATGCTCCTTCAGAGTTCAGTGGCACCTAGGTCATCAGTTTCCTTTCTAGTTGGGATACTGCCTCATATAGGATTTAAAGTCATTGTTAAAGTAGGCATTGTAGCAAGGTGCTGTAGTGAGTGGGGGTTACAAGCAGTGGGAAGCTTCTAGAGAACAGAGTGCCAAGGTAACAATAGTGTTTCTGGAGTTACCAACAGCTTCAGTCCCATCTATTTTTAAGTAGTCAAAGTCAAATTGAAACCAGTGACTGGTACACACAGTTCCTGCTTGGTTTTCAGTTTGTGGCTGGGGATACCTGGGCATCCATGGTTGTTTCAACAGTCTTTAACCAGTGAGAGAACTGACGGCATCGACTTACTCGGAGTTTAGAGAAGTCCAGTCGATTTCTCTGCCCTAGAACTAAAGGACAAACCAGCCCAGGTTTTTCTTTTGCTTTGCCCTGATAAGTTTGTGTCTGTTCCAGCTCCTGAGCTGCTCTTTTGTCTAGAACTTTTGTTTCCTTTATTTTTTTTGTTTCTTTTTGATTTACAGGTCAGACTCCTTTAGGGGATTTGTTGATTACTGCTTACAGAAAATACCTCAGGAAAGGCCATCCTCCACAGATCTCTTACGGGTAACTTTTCATGTCTTTTCCAGAGAGTTGGAAAACAACCCTGTTTGTCTGCCGAAAGAGTTGTACAGATGGGGAACAAATACTTAACCCCTTCCAAAAGAAATATTGTTTGCTTTGCTTTCAGTTGAATCAAGAGAGTTTTGGGGTCCTTCTAAAGTGTGTTTTGGGCTGAAGTAACTTTGTTTCCTGACTCTGCCTGTTAGGGCAATCACAGTTGTCTTTATAATGTGATGCTTGAGTGAAACTACTGGGAAGAGTAGAGGTAGGTTATGTGGTAGAACAGAGACACTCTGAGTGAGGAGTTACTCAGGGTACTAGCCCAACACACTGCTCCTGTTACACCCCACAGATCTGCAGAGCTGATACCTGTGTTAGAGAGCTTGGGATACTGGTGTGAGTAACAGGAAGTTTTAGCTGAAGGAAGGACCTGTCAGCATGAGGGGACAGAAGGATTTAATCTTGATTCTTATTTTTTAATGTGTTTTCTTCTAAGACAATCCCGTACATACTTCACCTGGAAGTCTTACCAAGGACAAGCAGGTCCAGACCTGCGTTAGTTCAGTCTGTCCTGCAGAAGTGAATTCCAACCAATGGTTTTCTGTGAAGGCAGGATTGAGGAGTGTGTTTCCTTCTGCTTTGATGAAGGAGGTTTGACCAGCCTCTCTGCTACACTGACCTGTCAGTAGGATGCCCTGAGTTGTGACTGTGCTGCGCTCTGTGGTCTCTGAATAAGGGATGAAACTGCAGGTGTCCCCATTTGCAGGGCAGAGAGAGTGAGGAAACTAACTTGGTGCAGCCTGTGTGAAAGCCAAAAGCCTTTTGGAGCAGTTACACACTTCTGTGTACAGTAATGTAGCTATGAACTTGCTAATGCTCCTTTCTATTTATTCTTTAACCCTGCTTACCATCTCCAGTAAGGAAGAATGTTACTTTTCTCTTGTGTAACAGGCAATGCTTGCTACCAAGCTTATATGTAATTAAGCATTATTATAATTACATTATATATGTAATGTACTACAAGCTTTCTGTGTGGAAGTGATAGAAAACCTAAAAAGTCCTTATAATTGCTACTTCTAACCAGGCTTCACAAGATGCCTGGGCAATAGCAGCTCTTCTGCAGAGCTAGTAGTACTTGGAGCACAGTGTTCCACATGAGCAGAGGATTGAGCTCTTAATAAGGATTTACAGATAGTGGCCGATTATTTAAAGGGATGTGGGTATTAGAGATGGGAAGAGACTGGATGAGTGAAGTTTATCTCCTGGCAATTCAGGATTGTACTGTGTGGGGTGCTCTGAACTGCCCTGTCCTGTCTTTTGGGGGACTTTTTATAGGGTTCTCTTTTGACAGACACAGGTGATGTTCAGGAAGGTTGTCTTGGCCCTTTTCTCTAGTAATGCTGATGTGAGCATGATGAATTTGTTATTCATACCTTTTGAGTATGTGTCTTTCAGTGATTCTCAGTTCAGCCTTTGGTTGTAAATCATTCATTTGGGCCTTTCTGATGCACTTTTTGGTTTAGTGGGGGGATTTGTCCATAGTTCCTCTGGCTACATGGGTGCTTCTGGCACTACTACGCAGCTAGTGAGCTGGGACAGGCTGGCTCTGCTCTGTGGTGTTACAGGAGGAGGTTCAGATGCTGTGTTCTTTTGATTGCTGTTTGGTGCCCAAGCCCTGACTGATTTATTGGTTAGTGCCAGCTGTAGATCCCTCCTCATATTAATAGTTAGCAAACATACTCTGTATGCCAGGCATCCCACTCTTTAAGCTTCTTTCTAGTCATGTAGCATTGTATTTCTGTGTTTCTGGTCTCCATTTTCCAATGATTTTTTTTGTCCTAGATGCATTTTGAGCAATCCCTCTTGATTCATTAACATCCTGTAACATGCTTGCTTCTGTTCTCTCTTCACATATCATATTTATCTGTTCAAAGTAGAACTAACAGTTTAGGTCTAGGTTAACATCTTCCCCTGATCAAACCACCATAACCAGAAGTTGTTTATATCCCATTAATAATTTATATCCCATATAATAATTTATACTGGACCAAATCAATTAAAATTTGGTTTGACAGTAACTGTGGGTTTGGAAAGTGCCTTGTACAGGCTCATGGTAGCCAAGAGCATGTAGGAGGGGACCTGTGCTGGGACTGCCAGAGCTTTGTCAGTGGATCATGAACAAGTTCCAGTTGAAGTTTACCTGAGAATCAGAGAATCATAGAATGGTTTGGGTTGGAAAGGACCGTAAGATCATCCACTTGCAACCCCCTGCCATGAAGCATAGGAACTGCTTATAACTCCAAGCGTTTTGTGTTTGGGAAATTGAGGAGCTGCCTTCCATGAGAAGGTGAGGATGGGTGAAATCCCATCCAGCCCCTTTTCCATCAGGCTTTAAGTATTTCCTTTCTTTAAAATGGATGAGTGGCCCTGCTGTTCCTCTGCTTGCTGCATGGCATGCTGCTGTTCCACACCAGCTAAACAGGAATCAGAGCTGCCTTAAACATCCGAGCAGAGGAATTGCTGCTTCCATCGGGCGTTTCGCTTCATTTCCGCAGTAGGTTAGATTGCTGCTCGGTGTCTACCTGGCAGCCTTTTCATGCTGATTTCTGTTCTAAGGCTACCATTCCGCCTTTGTTTTATGGCTTCTCTTGTTGCTCTTTCAGCTCAGTAAAATGCATTTTCATGGATGTTTCTGAGGCTCTTGAGGAGAGAACTCGAAGCCCTGCGCTCTTTACTGAACAGCTAGCTGTGCGCTCGCTTCTGTCCTTGCTTTAAGCCTGGACCACAGGGAATATTTAACACTCAGGCCTTCACTCTCCAGGTAAAGGCTGATGAACGAGCTCGTCTGTACTCTCTCTTCAGCTCCTGGTGTATCTCTTGTCCTGTGATGCGTTTGTGCTGTGGCACAGCACCAGCGTTTTGTTCGCTGGTTCTGTTTGCGACACCCTGACAATCCTCTGACCAGCTAATAGGTTTGTGTTGTGGCTTTCAGGAATGATTCATTCATGTGGATTGGCAGGCTCTCTGCTCTCTAGGAACAGTGTGAGTTCACCAAAGGATATGATTTCATGAGTACCTTAGATTGGAGCCTGTACAAACAATTGGGGCCGAGATCTTAAATCATCTATAGTCAGTCTGTTTAGATGGTTTTAGGTTTTCAGAACAGTAGCCAAGATGATCCCTCCTTCAGTAGCTCTCCCTAAAGCTTCTTAGATGAGAAGATTCGTGTCCTCTGATGGCTTTTCACTTCCTTGCGGTAAACAGGGATGAAGCAATTTTTTGGGGGCCACCTTTTCTTAAAGGGAACTGAATTTTCAATGCTGTGTTTGAAAATTAATCCCATTTCAATTCCCTGTCCTGGATGGAAACAGTCAGATGGTTGTAGTGGGATTAAAATGCAGCTGACATTTAAAAATCACAACCAGAAACTCTCACTAATGGTTTTCAGTTTTGAAATTAAAAGCAATTATAACACTTGCATGAAGCACTTCTTTTTCCTCATGTTTTTCTCAGCTTGCATGACATTCCCAGGAGATTTGTTTTAGTCACTCAGCCAACATAGGATCACAGAACGGTTTGGGTAGGAAAGGACCTTAAGATCATCCAGTTCCAACCCCCTGCCATGGGCAGGGACACCTCACACTAAACCATGGCACCCAAGGCTCTGTCCAACCTGGCCTTGAACACTGCCAGGGATGGGGCATTCACCAGTTTCCATATGGTTCCTTCTAATACTTGAGTAGTGTTTGAATAGGAAGCAAATCCTCTTCCAGTTAAATGAATTTTTACACTGGTAAAGAATACGCATAACTAAGTAGACACTGCACATGTAGGATGGATTTAAGTACAGGGTTCTTGATCCAAATGCATTACTGCTTTCTAAATATTATCTACAGTGAGATAAAGCTGAATACCTTTTCTAATCATAAATAAGCTGCAGATTGTTGCTCTTTACAGAGAAATAAATGCTGATTTATCTGCATTGAGGAGCAGAATTGATTGGTTTTGCTTCTGTGTGAAATGATGTTTAGAACTTTGAGCTACAATTCAAACATCAGCACCACCGCTACTAGCAAAAAGAAATGGCTAGAAAAGGCTGGCAGCCTTCCAGTATCTGAAGGGGGCCTATAAGGATGCTGGGGAGGGACTCTTCATTAGGGACTGTAGTGATAGGACAAGGGGTGATGGGTTCAGAGTGAAACAGGGGAAGTTTATACTGGATATAAGGAAGAAATTCTTTACTGTTAGGGTGCTGAGGCACTGGAATGGGTTGGCCAGGGAAGCTGTGAATGCCCCATCCCTGGCAGTGTTCAAGGGCAGGTTGGATGAAGCCTTGGGTGCCATGGTTTAGTGTGAGGTGTCCCTGCCCATGGCAGGGGGGTTGGAACTGGATGATCTTAAGGTCCTTTCCAACCCAAACTATTCTATGATTCTATAAGGGACGAGCTGTCCCCATTAGCAAAACAGTCTGAATTCATTTAAAAGCAAGAAGTAAGCCTGTGGCACAATACTTTCCCTGTTTATTTACAAATCATTGCAAGATCATCAGCTCATCCCTTTAGCCGCTTTGTACACCAGACTCCTGGTGTTGGGTGGGCTGGGCTCATGGAGTGGTTACTCCAGCCACTCTTGGATGTGTCAGCTCCTCACCTGGAGGGATGACCACGTGTTGAGGGTAGAAATGCTTTTCCCTGTCCTATGAGACCATGAGCACACAGAAGAGCAGTGAGGCCAAGTGGGCAGACATCACCCTCCTGAGGTGTTATCTGCATGTGGGGTCCAACCACTGAGGCTCTCTAACAAAAGGCCATTGGAGCATTTGCAGAGTAAAGAACAGCTTTTTTCCCCCCATTTCTCTCTTTCATTTTTCATGTTTCTAGAACATCTGATGTTTCTAGGAAATGTTTGTGCCTTAAGGCTGTCTCACATAGTACACACTAGGCAACATACCCAACTCTACTGAAACCATGTAGATTGGCAAGTGTATGCTTGGGCTGCCTAATCAAGTCAGAGGTTCAATGGGAAAGCTGTGAGGCTTTCATATTCTATTGCCAGTTGTACAGTGCAGGAGAATGTGTCTGATAGAGAACAGCTTGTAACTGTGTATTTTAATTCCATTGAAGAGTTTATTGTTAAGTCTGCACCTAAAACCTGGGCTTAAAGCAGTTCCATCCTTAGCAGGATGTATTAGAAATCAGATAAGAATCTGACTTTATTTTAACTCTGCCTACAAATTATGCTTCAACTTATATATTTAACTAAACCTTGTAATATTCTTCCTGGTTTTATATGAGTTGGGATAGGTAGATGTAGGATAAATCTCTGCATGTAGCTTAGGCAGGTAGACTTGCATACTTAAGATTGATCCATCTTTGTCCTTCACGTGTTTTGTTCATCCTGAAGTCCTTTGTAGGGTTTGAAGCAGCACCATCTTGTACCTACTATCATAAAATCATGGAACGGTGTGACTTGGAAGGGACCTTAAAGCTCCTCCAGTTCCAACCCCTGCCACGGGCAGGGACCCCTTCCACTGCAGCAGTTGCTCCAAGCCCCTGTGTCCAACCTGGCCTTGAACACTGCCAGGGATGGGGCAGCCACAGCTTCTCTGGGCACCCTGTGCCAGCGCCTCAGCACCCTCACAGGGAACAGCTTCTGCCTAAGAGCTCAGCTCAGTCTCCCCTCGAGCAGGTTCAAGTCATTCCCCTTGGCCTATCAATTGCTTCAGGTGAATGAACTCAGGAAGGGACAAATCAGCTGCATTGCCTGGAGAGCTCCGAAAACCTGACCCTGTTCCAAACTGTTCCACTTGAGACAGGAAAGTGAACTGGGGAGTCAGGAGTAGAGGGAGCTTGCAAAGGGTCGGCCAGGTCTCTACTCCATCCACTAGCCAGTTTCTCCATGTTCTCCTCTACACACACATGAGTTTCAAGCAGCAAAGTGATCTTGCCTTCACTTCTCTGTACTCTGCCTTTGGCTTCAGTTCTGTGCTTAAGAGACCTTCTGAACCAAATATTTTGCAACCCACACTTCAAAACTCAGTGTGTAGTGTGATCAGTTTGGTTATTTGACATAGTGATGAGCACAGTTGGTGTACTCACTGCTCAATATGTTTGGGCTCTTTCTTCATGAGTATTAGCAACTATGGGATATGAACAGCCCAATTACTGAACAGGAGCTGTCATTTCAGGTGTCTCAAGTCACTGTGTTCCTGTTGTGACATCAAACATGTGCCATGTCTGAGGTGATGCATTTTCCTTTCATTCAGCACGATTTTGTCCGCCGGGACCGACCACCGCGGGTGCTCATAGACCTCATCCAAAGGACAAAAGATGCGGTGCGTGAACTGGACAACCTGCAGTACCGGAAAATGAAGAAGATCCTTTTCCAGGAGACCCGGAATGGGCCCCTGAATGAGTCTCAGGAAGAGGAGGAGGTACTTTGAGTTTGTTCTCCCGTTTGCACTGTTAGAGATAATTTCTAGGCAAGTGAGACATTCCTTAATGGGGCAGAACAAGCACAGCCTAGGAGAGGGTGTAATCCATCTTGTGTTGGAATATCACCTGGATCAGCAAAGAGACAGCATAACCTGAGTCAGTAGCCCTTTTACTCACTGTTAGCTGTACATTTAATGGCAGCTTTGAAACTCTGGATGTTTTCCATGTGGTGGCCTTTCTTCTGAAAGCTTTATGGAAGAAACTCATCTGGAGGGAGAAGGAAGTGGCTCACAGCCTGTGTGAAGGAGGGTCTGTGACAGCCTGAGCTTCCCTTGCTCGTAAGCACAGGCAAGGGCGCTTGGTTAGTATTTTTTCAGCTGCCATAACTTCACTGTAAGGTGATTGGTCTCTCAGGAGCCGAAAAACAAATCACCAGAAGAGTAAGACTTCCTTTTTTAAGTTCTTTAATGTTAAAGAAAAAGGTTAAAGACATAAAATTTAGCTTCAGTTTAAATCTTGTAATAAACAACCCACTTAATCAGTGTATGATAACTGACACTAACTGTGGCTTAGAGAAGGAAACCAGTCATTTTACAGTGTCACTTCATGCAGGCAGATTGGATAAATAAATATCTGCCTGCTTCTCCACAGACAGAATTGACAGGCAGATTGGTGCTTGTATTTCTTTTTGCTCAATATGGCCAGATAATATACAGTGAGATGTTCAAACTCAGCACATATACAAGGACTTGGTTTTGAGGTTTGTGTATGGCAGTTGTTCCTTTAAACTAGAGCCCTGGTTTAAGAAATGGGTGAGCTTGGGTTTCAGATGCAGAAGGAGAGGACTGGCACTTAGCACTGTCCTTCACTTGGAGGAGATGCCCAGAAGGAGTAAGAACAGCAGCCACTGTGATTAAAGCTACGAAGTGCTTCTGTTCTAACCCTCCAGATAGCCAACTTCTAAACCTCAAGCTGAGTTGTGAGATGGGAGGATAGGCAGACTTCTGCACTGAAACCTTCAAGCTTTCTCTACCCATGTGTAAAAAGCTGGGGGGGGGGGGGGTGACAGCGTATGAAAGCACAAGGGAATGGCTTTCCCACTTGGCTGTTGATCTGAGCTCAACAGTGAAATGGGATACATGTGGTAGCAGTTGACTTCAAGATGTATTTTCTTCTGTTCTTCCTGTCCCTGCTCCTCAAGTAAGGGGGAGATTATTGTATATCCAGAAATTAACACTAATGAAGCTCACCCTACTCTGCATGTGCACAGCATGCTCTGCACTGTGTTTTGCCACCGAGCTTGTGTACCATGAAAGGAAGTTGTATTGCTCATGTTTATCACTAACTTGGCAGTGAAAATGAAACATAGCACGTGCTTCAGTTACTACTTACTGGGTTAACAGAAGCTGCTGAGCTGCAAATGTGATGAAACAGTGCCTTTTTCTACTCCAGGCTTTCTAAGGTGGGAAAGGAGCATTACAAATCTGTAACACTTAAAATATTACTAATGCTTTCCTCAGAGCTCTGGCAAGAAACTTAAGGTCATTTGGAAAGGATTCAAGTCAGGAAGCCAGTGTTAAGGTTGGACATGCGATCTCATCCCTGTCCTTTGTGCATATACACTCATCAATTACAGAGCCATATCCTCGTCTTGGATGCTTGGTTATTTCTTCTGCAGCTTCCTATCAGCATCCTGGAAATACTTTAGTTCTCATGTGGCCACGTTCTCTCTAGAACAGTGCTCTTGGATTTGAAGTACTGTCACACTGATGATCTGCTGATTGCTTCAAAAATAATCACACAATCAAATTCAGATCTGGCACTTTGAGCTTTCTGTCAGTGCCCAACAAAATGAGTTCCCTCTGAAGTGATTTGTAATGTGATTCTCCCCAGGCTCATTCTGGAGGCCAGGACAGTCTGGGTGCAGTGGCAGGCCATTCATTTTAGTGAATTGGAGCTGTTTTGGGCCTGAAGGATGCTGAAGGATGGTTGGACTTCTTGGTCCTCACTGTGAATTCCTTGCAAGCCTCTTCAGTGCCACTAGTTATTCACAGAACTCCATAAATTCTCCTGAATCAGGCCAGATTAAGCGCATACTCTGGGATTACTGTGCTTGTATGAGTATGCAACAAGAAGAGAAGCTGCTAACATCTGATGTTTGTCTGTAGAATCAAAGCTATATATATATTTACAGCAGTTTCAATGCAGGCTCTTCTGAGTCAGCTGCTTAAAGGTGGATGAAGAATTTATCTTGGCTGAAAATACAAGGCTAAAGGGGTGTTTAGCAAGACAAAATGTAATTGCTGACTGCTTGGGACATGGAGGTTAAAACCTCTATGCCTGTTAAGCATCACGTGCTATTTATTAAATAAGAAACCAAATGGATTCATTGTCTCACGTGTTTTCTGATGCACAAGATGTGTTGTAGCTTATCCTGACTTAGAATATTGTTTTAATACAGACTTAAATCACTCCTTTCAATTATGAGACTCCTTCCACCAGCCATCCAGTATTCCTGGATCTCTCCTCTTCAAGCCAAAAGCCATGCCCAGACTTACTAATACATAGAAAAAACTGGCTTGAAGCCTGATGCAGTAAGATTACAGGGGAAAAGGCAAAACCTCACTGCCCCACATGGAGTGTTTCATAACTGGGAAATGTAGTTGCCAAAATAATGAGCAAAGAACTTGTAACTCTGCAGAGTCACCTGTAAAAGAAGCTCTGGGCATTGAAGGCATGTGCTGGGCAGGTGGTCTCCTGCAGTGTTTGTAACTGATGCCCCTTGTTTCATAGGACAGTGAGCATGGATCAAACCTGAGTAGGAAGATGGACAGTCTGGGCAGCAACCATTCCATCCCAAGTATGTCTGTGAGCACAGGCAGTCAGAGCAGCAGTGTGAGCAGCATGCAGGAGGTCCTGGATGAGAGCAACCCTGAACTGGTCATGATGCATAGTGATGAGAGCACAATTAATTCCGCTTCCTCCGTTGTTCATAAGAAGGTATGTTCTATAGTGCTCTCTGTAGCTTCCTGCAGTCCCTGCTATTGCTTGTGTTGGCTCGCCTGCATAGGGCCCAAGCATCAGTGTGTTGTGGTCTTGTGCTGAGCCATCTGCTGGGAGCAGGAGCTGGTATTGGGCTTGCCAGAATCAAGTTCTGTGGTTGTTTTTTTTCCTGTTTAAAAGCTAATCTGCATTTAAATAACCTCTGAAAGTAAACCAGAGGTCACTAATGAAAGGTAGTGCTCTCAGTGTCTAGGCAGGGGTCACACAGACTTACTGCATGCCTCCTTACCCGGCCCTGCATGTGCACTACTTCACCTCTGCTTGTAACAACAGTCCTTGTTTCCTTGTGAATGATGGTACTGTATTATGTAGTATGGTGACAAGTGGTCGTAGCAGCAAACTGTTTACCAGTCACAATGTATGATTAAAATCTCCTTGCACTTGGATTCCCCTCATGAGAAGTGGAAGTGTGCAGAGCTTTGGACCCTTCCCACAAGGTATGTTTTGGTCAAGTTCCACACAGTGCCTTTCTGCTCGTTTGCTGCATGTTGTGATCTGTTGCCTTTCACTTCCTTAGTGCTAGATAGCAATCTGAAGTTGTCTGGTTGTAAGCTGGCACCTAATCTAAGGTCATTGGACTAAAATAGCTTTGGCTTGGCCTTAGTGGTGTCATTTGCTAGCAGGCAGTAAAATGTAAGTTGTGTGATTGCATATGCAAAGAGCTTCAGAGTGTACATGTGCTTTTTTGCCAGAGGAATTGAAACATTCCAGCAGCAGGAAAAGTAGGAATTTCTCATTTGTAAGGTTACACTAAAGCCTGGCTCTAACTAACAAAATATTTGGAAGCAATTTTCCCTCCTGAAACAGTGTTTGTGTCATTGAATATTGAAATGCTTATAGAAGGGCTTACCTTTTTTACCAAAAGCTTCCGTTTCATATTTAAAGATCCGGGCAGATCAGCTGCATAGTTCTCAGGGCTTTCCATCTTTCTGAAATACATTTGTAATAGCATTTTCAGAGAAGACTTTATTTCCACCTTTCTGAAGAAAACAGTGTGAAGCCTAAACTGCCAGCCCATCACCATCCTTAAATGAAGAGCAGTGCAAGTGATTTGATGTTCTGGGTGATGGTAGCTGGAGCTCCTTCGCATTCTGTGTAGGCTTCAGAAACCCACAGTAACTTCGATTTTACGTTGTTAAGTAGTCAAATGCATTAAAATAGAAGCTTGAGGGACTGATTTACACTGGAGTCATACACTGTGCTGTTACTGAGTGCTTGGTGTAGCACTGATCAGTGTCATGACAGCTGATGAAAACAAAATGTGAGCCACTCCCATCAGACAGAAATGGTATTAGGGAAAGAATTGATGTTCCTGCTTTGTTTAAGGATGGTCTTTTGTTCCATAGTGCTTGTATGACACTTCTAAAGTACAAATACCGGGAGATTTCTGAGGCTACAAACTCAGGCCTCTTTGTCTTCTGTGTAACTGCTGTTCTCTGGAGATTAAGACGTTCAGTTGAGGAGAATGCATCAACATGTCACCACATGGAAGCTTTTGTCAGCGGGTGTAAAAAAACAGGCTCTCCTGCACACGCCACACTGAAGTATTGTAAAAGAAATCACCTGTAGAACTCTTAACACAGCTTTCTTAGGGTAATTTTGGGAGCAGAAACCCCAGTTCTGCACTGATGGCCTTTATAAAACAGTTAACAACAGGCTGTGATTACCAGCTCCTGTAGTGGAGCAGGTACCTTCTCAATCGGCTAATGTTACCTTCCAGTGCATGGATGTGTAAGGCGAATTTGGACTATGAGTAGCGTGACGTATTCCAGTCTGTAAATGTCTTGTTTTAATTTAGTATGCGCTTTTTGTGTTTTATTTATTCTCTGTTACTTTGGAGAATGCTATTTTAAATGGAAAATTGCTTTGTGTAGATATTAACACACATGAAAAGCCTAAAATCAGAGCAGGACACTTGAGGGGATTTAAATACACATACATCCCACTCTGGTTTTAAGGTGAAGTTTCTTATTCTGAAGACATTTCAGTTTGTGCTTGCTTTAACTGTGGTGAAGCTGCTCCACACAACTGGGTTTTGTTCTAGCAGGTGAGGAGTAGGGAGATCAGTAGCACTCTGGAGCCTAATCTCAAACCAGATGGAAAGAACCTGAGGTTCAGGTTTAAGTTAAGCTTTTGATTTGTATTTAATCAGCCTTTAAAGGCTAAAAGGAAAACACTGATGCACATACTTAGTCAACTGCTTGTATTATGTGGGTGTATTGGTGATGATGCTTTGATTTTTGCCTGATGGAGAATAGCATTTGTGATAAATCCTCCATGAAAAGCAGGTACAGCCTCACCCCTCCCACAACACAAAGGCTTTGGGGCAGCAGTAAGGCTCTGTGTTTCTAAACTTGTACTTAGAATAAAGGTGATGCCCAACTATCAGCACAGTAGAACTTGTAGATTGGAAGAAAAATCACTGGAGAGAAAGAAAGTACTCATAAGGCATAAGTGAATGCGCAGCTTTTTGTATAACCTAGCTTATAGCTATGTCCTAAACTCCTGGGAGGAAAAAAGTGCTATAATGTCTGTTGCTGTGGCATAAAGCCTGCATCTTCCCTTTCTGCAATCCCTGTCCATCCTCAGAATGTTTCTTCAGGAGGATGCCTTAATCACCAGCAAGTTCTTTGCAGGAAATTCAGGTGCCCAGCTTGGATGAGCTGTCCTCCTGTCCTGCTCAGAGCTTCTCTTTGCCCCTTTGCAGGTTTCAGATTGGTGACCTCCTCCATGTAAGTCCCAATATGACCAGTGTAAGAGCTCTGGTTTTCTGACATTTGTCTTCTGAAGGCAGTTAACCATGCTCCTCCATCCAGGGATCATCTTCCCTATGGATAGATGTTCTCATGTCCATCTCCTGTTGAGAGCTGAGTCAGCTGTTCAGCTACACAGGTTGAGAACTGCAGAGTAGATTGAAGAGTAGATGACAGCTGTAATGCAAACTCAATTGTATCAGAGAGCAAAAAAACCAAAGACAAAACAGGGCAGGGACTTAACCTCCAAATACACTGTGCTTCAGACACATAACCCAGCTTTAAAAACTAGATAGGTATCAGTTAATTCACCTTAAAGTGAGGATGAAGATTTTGGCTCCCTAAGAGTATAGGCATCAGTTGATGCATCACAGGTAGTTTGCCATCTGCTTTGTTCCACTGGTGGTACATGTTAGTGGGTGTACAGGTGGCTTCCCAGAACTCCTGTTTTGTTGTCCTAAATGACTATGCCAAGTGGTAAGATTGAGAATGCTCCCCCATTGTGTCCTTTTATTTCCATAAAACTTTATACTAGTAAAAAGGTTGTTCTCCTTTACTCTAAACAGAAAGCCACTGTGGTATGGCTTTGTTCAGCTGCAATGCAGACTTGTTGGAGCAACTTCAACCTTAAAATGATCACTACTTAAGAGGATGAAATTTGGGCAATAAAAATATCGGGGAATCATAGAGTAGTTAGAGTGGGAAAGGATCTTAAAATCATCCAATTCCAGCCCCCTGCCATGGGCAAGGACACCACACTAAACCATGGCACCCTCTGTCCTACCTGGCCTTGAACACTGCCAGGGATGGAGCATTCACAACCTCCCTGGGCAACCCATTCCAGTGCCTCAGCACCCTAACAGTAAAGAATTTCTTCCTTATATCCAGTCTAAACCTCTGCTGTTTAAGTTTCAACCCATTACCCCTTGTCCTGTCACTACAGTCCCTAATGAATAGTCCCTCCCCAGCATCCCTGTAGGCTGCCTTCAGATACTGGAAGGCTGCTCTGAGGTCTCCATGCAGCCTTCTCTTCTCCAGGCTGAACAGCCCCAACTTTCTCAGCCTGTCTCCATACAGGAGGTGCTCCAGCCCCTGATCATCCTCGTGGCCTCCTCTGGACTTGTTCTAACAGTTCCATGTCCTTTTTATGTTGAGGACACCAGAACTGCACACAATGCTCCAGGTGAGGTCTCACAAGAGCAGAGTAGAGGGGCAGGATCAGCATCTTCAACCTGCTGGTCACGCTCCTTTTGATGTCAGGGAATCCTCTGCTTAAAATCTAGTTTAGAACAAAAAGATGCAAAGAGGATTTTCATAGAATGGTTTGGGTTGCAACGGACCTTAAGATCATCCAGTTCCCACCCCCTGCCATGGGCAGGGACACCTCACACTAAACCATGGCACCCAAGGCTCTGTCCAACCTGGCCCTGAACACTGCCAGGGATTATGGTTGATCATCACAAGCTCTTGGTCAATGTCTGTCATGCAGATATCCTTCTGTAATAGCTGTTGGATGCTGAGTGCCTTTCCAAACCCACTGCATTAACCTGCACGTGTCACCTATCCCTGCTGTAGTTCATGTGCAGCACTTGCACTGAGTTGGAGGGGACTCTAGCACAGCAGCTCTGCACAAGTCACAGCTGAGGCAAAGCTGAGGGTGTTTTCCTCCATACCAACGCTTGTGATTCATACGTGCAAAAGATGTTGTTTTTATGAGATGTAAAGTTGATTTAGGTAATGACGTGGTGAGTTTTGGCTCACGTGTGCCAGCAGTGATGATCCTTCACGGACCTTCTGGAATGATGTCAGGCAGGTTGGTGACTCCCAATACTTAGACCTCTCTGTAGATGATCCAGGCATTTAGTGCCATGTGTTAAAGTGAGCAATAGCACGTTGTTGTATCCCTTGCTATTTAAATCCTTAGAAGGAAGGGATTTGCTGCAATTCCATTGAAGTCCTTACTAGGGCTCAGAAATTGCCTTTCCTGTTTGTCTAGGAGACTGGCAACCCTTTCCTGTTGGGGACTCCTCTTGTGTAAACAGTGTCTGTGATGGTTTTTCTTTGGTGTGCATAGCAGAAACTGCAGTGTGCAAATGAATGTTGTCTTTGAGGTGGAAGTTGATGGTTTAGCTTCGGGATAGTGCAGTGTGGTCTGAGCTTGAGGTCGAGGTCTCTAAATGATGGGAGATGATGGGACTCCTTCCTCTGCTTTGTTAACTTGATGCAAGGAGTCACTGCAGCCGTATGACACTGTAATGTACTGGAAAAAATGTAAATCTCAAATGCAGTTTATAGATCTGTCTGCCTGGCTTTGCTGTGATGAAAGAGCCAAAATCCTCATTGATTTTCCCATAGGAAAACAAGCAACTCCTATCTACCTACTGGGATGTTTTCTGGTTGCTTCCATAGCTTGCTTGTTGCAGTTGTCCTCTGAGCAGGTACTGTATTCACCTAGGAGGTTTGTTGAAGCAATGTGTTTGTGTGGGGTGGTTTCCCCACTAAAATTCCTTGGAACAAGCTGCATCTTGCTCTGAAAACAAACCCCCAAATTCCCTGCTCAGTGTAATTATTGAGTGTTATCAAGAAGAAGTCTGGTGAGAATACCTTGAACCTAGAATGAAAGTGCTGTTGGCAGCATGCTATTAGCATTGCTCTTACAAATGCACAGCGGTGGTGCTGAGCAGATCTTCCTCAAGTGCTGTGCTAAGGGCAGGACCTGGTGAAGCCTTTTTTTCACTGAGGAGGATGGAAAGATGTGGGGTAGAACTGGCACAGGAATCCAGGGAGGAAACTCCAGCTTCTTATTCTGTAGACTCCTGTTGGGGCAAGACTCGTGGGTTTGAGCATCTTCCATGTGCCTTGGAAGATGCTCCAACAGTGCACCAGCAGTAGCCATTTCAATATCTAGGTGGCAGCTTTTATATCCAGCTTTTAGATATCCAGGGATTAACTGCCCCAGGGAACAGGTTTTAGTTATTTGTTTATTTTAGCTTCTTAATCCACATAGGGACACATGGTGGGGGGGGTTAACTGGTTTTGAGTGACTTGCTCTTTAGCATCACTTCAGGAACTGGAAGCTCCCCCAGGGCTCTCATCAGTGCCTAAAGGGATCTGTGAGAAACCTGAAGAGGGGCTTGGGACAAGGGCCTGTAGGGACAGGCCAAGGGGAATGGCTTGAACCTGCCAGAACAGGGGAGACTGAGCTGAGCTCTTAGGCAGAAGCTGTTCCCTGTGAGGGTGCTGAGGCGCTGGCACAGGGTGCCCAGAGAAGCTGTGGCTGCCCCATCCCTGGCAGTGTTCAAGGCCAGGTTGGACACAGGGGCTTGGAGCAGCTGCTCCAGTGGAAGGGGTCCCTGCCTGTGGCAGGGGTTGGAGCTGGAGGAGCTTAAGGTCCCTTCAACACAAACCAAGCTGGGATTCTTTGTGTGTATCCAAGTGAGAAGCAGCTGGAAATTGAGAATGGTACAGAGGGGAAGCAGGGGCCTGTAGAGTGGGAAAGGAGCATCAGTGTGACAGCAGTGTCATGGTAGGGATGCTCCTCCATATCAGCTGGTTCCTCACCATAGCGATTTCTGACCTTGCTGGTGTCTGCCCTGGCATGGCAGAGTGGCAGAGCTGCTTCTGCTCACCAGCAAGCCCTCAGTGCAGAAAGGCCACGAGGGTTGGTGACTCTGCCTTCAGACATAGGCACTTGCAGCCTTGCTTGTGCACCTCTGACAGCTGGAATCTTGATTTCATTCAGGGAGGATCTGGTTTTTGTCATGTTGGTTTAGGAGCTTGAGGATGGGAGTCATGCAGCTGCCTGTGGCAGATGTGCCACCACTGGGTACCATTGCTGCTGCCCCATGGAGCCCACGCTGCTGGGCCGGCTGCGGGTGTCCAAAGGCTGCTGCATCCTCAGGGTGTAACCTGTGGATGCGCTGACTTTTGGCAGTCACCGTTTGAACCAGGAAGCTGGTGGTGGTGTTTCTCAGTGCCCTTTGTGGTCGGGGTCTCTCCTTTCTGTGCCTGATGAGAGCTTTGTTCCATTGCAGAGCTGGTTTGGCAGATGCAGAGCTGCTCCTCGCGCTGCTGTGCAGTGAGCAGGAGGCAGGTTGTACCGGGAACCATTCCTGCTAAAACCTGGGAGCTGTTGCTTTAAAAGGGGGGAAAAGAATTAAATCCTTTGTGGGCTGTGGAGAGAAAGTGCTAGAACTGTGCAGGATCATGACTGGAAAGCAGGATCCCTGAGTGGTCACGGAGGCTTTCCTGGTGCTCTCCAGCCTGCCCATGCTTTTAGGCAGAATGCTCGTCCTCCACGGCAGATAGCAAACGAGAGACAAAGAAACCCTATTGAGGACGAAGCACTCGGCAAAGGGAATGAGGCAGAATGTTGCTCTGGTGTTAAAAGGGAACAGCACCTTCTTTGCTAGACATGGGAATCACGTTTGTGCTGGGATCGCTCGGTTGCAGTGCTTGAACCCGACCTCTCCGAGGAGTCCGACCGCTCTGCATCGCTTCCCGCGGCTCCATCCTTTGGGGCTCTGCACCTATGTAACCCTGGAGGGTTAGAGCAGAGCCAGAGCCCCACGGCAGCCCCAGCGAGGGACTCGGAAGCCTCCGGATCAGCTGACGTGCCGAGCCTGCAATGTGTTGCTTATTCATTTCGTACGGTGGGAGCTGCCGGGGCTAGCAGAGAGCTGAACTATGCCTCTCCAACCGCCGCGCTTGTGCAGACAGAGGGGTGAGAGCGAGGCAGCCGCCGCGGGAAGAGCACAGCCGGACTTTCTCCTTGTTTTTATCCATTTCTGCAGGATCATGTATTTATAAGGGATGAGGTGGGCCACAGGGATCGCAGGCCTGAGGTGCGGCCTACCCAGTCAGTGCAGAATCAGGCCCTCCACTACCGGAACCGAGAGCGCTTTGCCACAATCAAATCAGCATCTTTGGTAAGCAGCCACCGCACCCCTCATCCCCTCTCCCGCTGCAAACGGGTCAGCGGCTCCCTGGCTTTCCTCTCCTAATATGTGCTCTTTCCCTGTTGTTGGCATAGCAACGAGATATTGCACTGAAAGATGCTTTAGCTCTGTGTGTGTGAGATGTAAAATGTGATCTCTGTCTCATTTCTCTGTGTTCCCAATACGCGTGAGAGAAGCCACCTTCCAGGGTGAAGTTGATATCCCCCCACCCTCCACACCCCTTCCCACTTATCCCTTTCTGTTCATGTGTTTATCTGCATGTGCATAAAGTGTGTCTCTGTGCTCGTGTGGAATCTGCTTCAGTGCCGTGGGGATGCAGATGCCGGTGGGGTTTGAAACAATGAGCTTGCTGCTGCTGCTGCCGCCTGGGTTTTCATTCATTCATTTCTTTCCAGCAGCTCTGGCTGCATTTTTGAGCCGGATCCCTGGGTTGGGATAAGGGAGCGGGGCTGTGGGCTTACAAAGAGGGAGGAGGGGGATGGGGTGAATCCATCAGGATTTGTACTATTGCAAATGTGATTGCTGTGGATGCCTTTGTAGTAGGCAAAGGGGTGTGTGCCGGAAGAGTTAGTTGCCGTGCCGCCTCCCCCTCGGCACGGGCTGCAGTGGGCAGCAGCCCTTCGGCAGGGAAAGGGGTGGAAAATGGCTTTTAAAGCAAAAGGAGATGTCAGGGTCGATACTGGAGGGTGCTGGGATTAGAGGTCAGATGGACGGGGAGCGGCAGAAAGTACCCACGGCTCGGCCATGGCACTTGCTCAGTGCTATGACATCATCCCAGACCAACCCCGAAACTCCACCAGCAAGCCCTCCCCTTCTTGTCTCTCCCTGCCTCGGCGCTGGGGTGTTTCCTCCTCTACCACCATTTCTCCAGCCCCCAAAGCGCTCCCCGTTCCTCCATGCACCAGGCACGGTGTGTGCAGGGCTGTGAGCGGAGGGGAAGAGGCAGCAGCAGTGCCAGGAGCCCAGGTTTTCCCTGGCTGGTTTTGCTGCCGATGCTGTGGCATTCAGGGGTCTGGGCAGAGGCTTCCATTCGAGTCCCATCTCTTATTGCAGGTGTACTCTGGGTAGCTGTGCCCTGAGTGCTCCTCGAGCTGCTGTCCTCTGCTCCCCCTTCCCTCCCCACGTTCAGGAGTGACCTAGAAACGTGTGCATTAGAGGGCTTGGTGCAGCAGACCTGACACAGGCAGGATCCCTGGGCTCCTGGAGACCCTCTGCCTTGTGTGTGTGTGTGTGTGTGTGTGCATGCACCCAGTGCAGTGCCCACACTGCTGCCTGCACTGAGCAAAGAAGTGTCAGATCCAGTGAGGTTGGCTGGAGGGAAGAAATGATGAATGACTCAAGTGTTGTACTCCAAACAGATATACAATGGGATTGATGAGTAGATCTGTGCCTTGAATGTATTCATGTTCTCTTATTCCATGTGGAAAGCTGCTGCACCTTCTTCCCTGCCTTCAGCAGCAGAGTCCATAGCTCCTGTTTTCCTTGAACATGTCTGCTTGGGTGGCTTGAAGGTGTTGCATGGCAAAGGGCCCCAGGGAGCTGATGGGAGGTGTTGCTATGAAGGTACAGACTGTGAGGTCTTCCCACACCTCTGAGCTCTGGGGAAGGCAGCTGATGTCCCAAGGTCACTCCTGAATCCCATGGCAGCCTCCTGTGGGGCTGGGATTTAATTCCCTACACATTTGGGTTTGCTAAATCTCTCTGCTTTGGTGACCCAGTACTGCTAAAGAGAACACTGATACAGGGTGGGGGGAGATGGTTGGCTTCTTGGAGAAGTTCTCTTCTTTTGGGGTTCTATGGAACAGGCTCTGATACGGAGCATGGCTGGGATCGGGCTTAGGGTGAGCAGTAGCTTTGGGGGGAGAGGGGAATCCCAGCCCTTAGCTCACTGTGTCAGCCAGCAGGCCTTTGGAGAAGCACGTGGGGGTATGTGTCATGTCAAAGCTCTGTTGTCCTCAGCCTGTGCTCACACATCCTCTTCCCAGGCAAGTTCCGAAGCACCACCTTGGTGTGCTCCAGGAGGTGTTGCCACATCCGTAGGCTCTGAGGTTATGTGCTGGGGGAGAAGTTTTCCCTGTGTTTAGAACAGAAATGTTCCATTTGATTTCAGTGAACCTTGTGATGGGCTTCCCTTTAATAACCTTTCATTCCCACTTCCTTGTGGTCCAAAATGGCAATCTAGGGAGGGAAGCTGACTGGAAACCTATTGCCCAGTAGATGGAACACCACCAGGGTCCGTGCTGGGATTGAGTGCTGGTGGGGCTGGCTCACACTTTACCACCATGCATTCAGTACTGGGTGATGCTCGTGGGCTTCTCCCATGCCTTCCCCCTTAGCACCCATGGGGAGGGTAAGGGCAGCCATGATACAGGGACCAAAATGTGTCTGGAATTTATAGGTGAGACCAGAAATTCTGGCTTTATTTATCTCTCTGTGATAATTTACTCTTTCAACAGCATCTTGAAAAGAGTAATCCCATAGGAATGTGAGCTCCAGAGCCCACAGTGTTCAAAGCTGAGCAAACCTGCATGTCCTAATGTTCCTAGTGTTGTTGCTGCTGACCACCAGTTGGTTGCTCAGCGGCAGGGTGCTACTTCCTGGCCACAGACAGGGTATGCAGTTGAGAGCATCAAGGGATTTGTGTTGCGGAGAATGAAAGTGGGAGTTCTGGCCCCAAATTCAATAGTATGGAATAATACTTGGGTGGAAAAGCTTGCGTTTGTGGGCTTGGCTGAACACCAGCCCTCAGCATGAGAGCAGGGCAAAGCACTGAGGTTAGGGGCCAGGGCTGTGTGTGATGCTGTTCCTACTGGTGGAGTCCAGAGTCTTGGGCCCTTAACTCCTTGTTATTCCCCCTTAGGTCAGGATGCTGCAGAGGGGGGAGAGGTTGCATTGCTGGGAGGATGCTCTCAGCTCTGAAGCTGAGTCTCTTTCCCAAACCAAGCCTGAGTAGTTCCAGTGAGTGCAGGGATCACAGGAGAGCTCCCATCAGAAGCTCTACACTCCATATGTCCCAGTGATTTTTCAGTGTGATTCCACTGCCCTGTTGCTCTGCCAAAGCATCATGTGAAGAGTAAGGGAACCGGACAGAATTCCAGATGAAATAATGAAATAAGGTGGGAATGTTCTTGTCTTTCAGCGATGCTTACTCAGGTTAAAACCAATGATAGTGGCAAAATGAGCACATGCAGCTAAGAAAGCTGAAGGAGCTTACCTCTGGTCTTCATTCAGGCAATAGGTTTAATAGCCACTCTTTTCTGGACCACCTTTCTCTGCTCTTTGTGCAGACCAACCTCCCCTCCCCTCATTCCTCCCTGTTTTATGGCACTCCCGTGGCACTGGTGATCATCACTCGCTTGGAGCAGTGGTGGAAAATGTGCTGCATGTTCCTGCTGTTGCAGGGGAAGTTGCTGTCTGAAATGGAGATCAGGTACCTGCCACATCTCCGTGTTGTTCCGCAGACCCTCACTCATCCACCCATTGTAAGCTAGAAACTAGAAATCTAAGCCTTGGAGCTTAAAGAGTTGTTGAGAAAGAAAGGTGCAGGTTCTTGTGTGTGGTAAGACTGCAACCCTCAATGGTTTGAAGTGAAAGGTGTGTTTTAAATAAGTGCAGTTCCTGGTTGCCTTTCATGCTTTGACCCCTTCACTCCCCACCACCTCGTGCGTTTCCTCAGTAGCTGCTTTGACAGCTCTCAGATGGAATGATCTCACAGTTAACATTTCATAGAAAGATCAGACAGGGTGGACTCTACCAAAGGCCTTGGTGTCCTCTTTGACATCCACATGCCAGCAAGAGAATGATGGGATCTCCTCCAGGATCCACAGAGCCACATGTCTAGGCTGGTGTGAGCAGGTCCCTGAAGAGGACACCAGGGCAGTCTGACTCCATAACCAGGTACATCCATATGATGCTGTTCTCTTGCATCCTCTCCTGCTGAAGCAGTGACAGTTTATTCCAGATGGTTGAGTTGCTCCCAATGGACTCCCCTGTCTGCTGCCTTTGTAGTGCTCTAAAGGTACTGAACTTGTTCTTTCTCATCTCAAAGTTCTTCTCTTGCTGTGAGAGGCTGCTGAAGGTGTCTCACTCAGTGCTCTTCTTCATCCAGCAAAGAGGAGCTCAGTGTTTTGTTTGGTTATGGAGAGGTGAGAACAAGCATCCTATAGGAAAGAGGTCAGTATCCTGGTTAAACAGTGTAGGGAAGGGAGCTCTGAGGAGCTGCGGGTTTGGAGAAGCTAAACCCAACTTCCTTATGTAAAGCAAAACTCTTGGAGAGGTGGAAGGGAGGAAGTTTGGATCTTATGGCAAGTGAACTGCCTGTGGGAGTTGATTGGAAAAGACATCTCTCTTCTCAGTTCTGTGTGTGCCAAAGACAGAGAGGTAAGAAGCTGAGAAGACGTCATGCCTCAATAAAACCCCTTCTGTTTGGTACAGATATTTTGGGGCTGCTGATAACCTGATGGATCATTGCATGCCGCAGATAGAGCTGCAGGGTTCTGCTTCAAAGCATCCCAACATTTTCCTCGTGATGTGGACAGCAAATGTGCAGGGAGCAATTCCATTGTCATCTTTCTTTTCCATGATAACCACTGGGATTATGGTTGTGAAAGACTTCAGAAAGTTCCAAGTACCTTTGTCTAAGAAGAGACCCTGGAACATACACTGGAACTTACCCACATGCTTTCTAACATGGTAGCTCAAGCTGTTCCGTCATTAGGGCCTTAATCTTTACCCCCCTAGTCCTTCCTCCATTCATGTGCTGCCGTGCTCAGTCTCAAGTGCTTCTGTGGCACTGAACTGCTCATATTCAGTCACTAAAGTTAATTTCTCCCAATTTCCTCCATGCCCTGAGATCATAATTTGATCCCCAAGGTCCCAAGAGATGGAGTTCTGGACACTCTTGGTCCTGATTGGAGATCATGGTGATAAATGAGGTCCATAGCTGAGCGTGCTGAATGCAGACATTACATCTACACAATGCCCACAGAGTCTCCCGTTCTCCTTCTCGTCTGTCTTTGGGAATGGAATGCTGCTTTTGGTTTTCCTTTGGCTTTTTCATGTCCCATCTTCTGCAACTGGCAAGTTTTACCAGCCAGTGTTACAAAGAGTAATTGCATCCTATTGTTGGAGGTAAATATCCCAGACCAAGTGTGAAACCTTTCAAAGGTGGAATTCTTGTCATGGTAGGGATGAGTAAAACTGGAAGCGACATACACACCTTGGAGCAGGCAAGGCCAGCAAGGGTAAAAGGTGAATTGTTAAAGCGCCCATGCTCGACCCCCAACAGTGAATGATGTGAATAAGAAGTGCACATTCTAAACTCATCAGAGAGGAGGCCAAAAGGGAGAATGGCAGAGTCACTGCTGGGATCTTACATTCAGGTTTTCACACGCTCTCACTGTTTGCTTTGTTCTGCCAACATCTTGGGATGGAGCATGCCCTGCAGGAGGTCCCATGGCTCACAGGATGGCTGCAGACCTGCACATCCCAGGAGATCTCTTCCTGCTGCATGGTGCTTGCCACATCTCCATGTCCCTGACCAAAAGCTGTTCTCTCCAAGTCGTGTCTCATTCAGTATAGGAAACGGCCTGTGGAAATGCTGGGGGTTTGCCTTGTCCTGGCTGACTCCTCAGAGGAGCTCCCATCACCTGGAAGCTTCTGGCAGAGATCTCACTCTTGCTGAACTTGAGTGAAACGTGTGAGTTCAGGACGGGTGTCACTGGTTGAGCTACAGCAATACACAGGGCTAATGCTGGGTGTGTGTTCTGCAGTCACTTCTCCAACCTGACTTACCATGGCATCTGTCTTAGATCTGTTTAATTACCTTGTCTCAAGCATTTGAAGGCTGCTCTATCACCAGTTGCTGAGCTGTAGGTATGTATTTAACCCAGCTGCCTTCAAGATAGCATCGCAGCATTCCTTGTACAAGGAGGATGTGATCAGTCCATGTTTGACTTTGGTGGTGAACCTACTATCATCCTTCCTGGTGCTGGAGTCGGGCTTTGCAGTCAGATGTTCCCTTTGCTCTCTGGGGCTGTCTTTGGAAGGGCTAGAGGGAAGACACAGCCTGTCCAGTACCTTCATCCTTTCACATCTTGTTTCTGTTCTGGACTCTGACTGTAATCTTGGTAACCATTTACTGTAAATTGCTGTTAACCTGCTTCAAGGTGAAGGCTTTGGAAGGCTCTTCCTCACCTCTCTTCACACTGCTCCCAAGTGCTGGTAGTCAGCTGAGCTGAGGCAGGAGGCAGCATCTCAGCATGCTGCCTGCCTTGGGTGAGCTTGGCTGGTGGAGCTCTTGAGTGCTGCTTCCCATCAGACACTGGTCCCGAAGCACAGGGCTGCTGGAGAGTGTTGAGGTCTGTGGGTACATCCCATCCTACATCTGACTCTCAAAGAGCTCTGACAAACAGCCTTGGAATGCCTGTGGTAGGTGCCAGTTCCTTCTCTGGGCTCTCCTGGAAGGCTTTTGCAGGTCTGTTGGTTCATCAAGCTTCAGTGATCACCCTCAAAGGGCTGAGCTCTTCATACTGAAGTGTGGAAGGAGAGACCCACACAGAGCCAGGGACTGCAGCTCTGCACATGTCCTATGGCTCCAGCTTTTGGCTCCCAGGGCTGTCACGCAGGAGATCAGATCTTTATACATGAAGTTCCTGGCGCTGCATGAAAAACAAAACTCCGTTTTGGCCCCTTTCCTTCCGGAATGGGAACATTCCCATTCAAAAGTCCGACCATTCTTGGCACAACTTAACTGGATTTTTTGCCTTCCTTTCACAAGGCCACACTTGGGCATGGAAATGAACATGGAAATGTGTGAGTGTGTTTCAGCTGAGCGGGGTTTAAAACCTGCTGAAACCATCTGATCAGTCCTGTTCCAGGACGGTGTTCCCGTGTTAGGAATCTCCCAGTTCTGGTAGGGAATGAGCTCTGCTGCCATCTTCTTGGATTTTAAGGAGCCATTTTTTAGGAGGAATGTAGGGGGTGGGTATTGAGGGACTGACTTGGAACCATGGGAGGGGGCTTAGAATGGATGCAGGCTTTAAGTCCATGTCACCCTCAGGATGTGAGGCTGGGTCCAGAGGAGGTTGTCCAGCAGCCACCTCTGTTTCCACATCTCCTCTGGTGTCTCCAGCAGTCATCAGTAACCTGCTGCTTCCTTTAGTTGTGCCGTGGCACTGAAACCACACCTGGAATCCATGGGACAAGGCAGGGGTAAAGATCAGGAGAGGGAAACTGCAGGGGCCTCCTGGTGATGTTGAACAGCAGCACCCTCTGACACCTGGAGCAGCGGGTTCCTAGGGTCTGGTTTGCAGGTGAGCAGTGGATCTGGAGACCCCGTGTCCATGGCGAAGACCATGTAGCACTTGTCCCCCTTGTGCCACCACCAGGTTACAAGACAGATCCATGAGCATGAGCAGGAGAACGAGTTGCGGGAACAGATGTCAGGATATAAGCGGATGCGGCGCCAGCACCAGAAGCAGCTGATCGCCCTGGAGAACAAGTTGAAGGCCGAGATGGACGAGCACCGCCTCAAGCTGCAGAAGGAGGTGGAGACCCATGCCAACAACTCGTCCATTGAGCTGGAGAAGCTGGCCAAGAAGCAAGTGGCTGTGATGGAGAAAGAGGTGAGGAGGTTCCTTAAGTGTACATGAAGGCAGGGGGAGAGGAGTGAAGCAGGGCGCTAAGAGAAGGCAGTGGAAGTACTGCTAAAACCTCCCTGCATGGTCACTGTATGGAGCTGCCTTGGTCACTTTGATGCAGGAGCTTCCCAGCTCCAAGCCTTGTGGCTCCATGGGCATTGACTGATGCTGCAGCCAAGCGATGGCTAAGACAGACTGACAGGCCCTTGGAGGGAGCTGCTGCCTCCTGGCTGAGCACAGGTCAGAGCTTGCTCCTGTTCCTGGGCCTGTTTAAAACTCAACATGTGAATCCCTAAGGTAAAGCAGTGGGGTTTCACCCTCTGGGCTGGTTTTGGTGCAGAGAGGTAAGAAGCATGAGGGAACTCGTAAAGATATGTGGGCATTAAGGGGGTTTTGTGCAAGCAGCTTTCATGTGGCTTTGTCTAGCACAGTGCTGGGAGAATGGCAGCCCATAAAGCACCACAGAGCACTGATTTGGGCTGGATTCCTGACCTGCTTCCTCACCCTTTGTGGTTTCTTCTTCCTTTTTCCCCCCCTCTCTCTCTGTGCCTTGCAGGCAAAGGCAGCTGCAGCAGATGAAAAGAAATTCCAGCAACAGATTTTGGCTCAGCAAAAGAAAGACCTGGCGACCTTTTTAGAAAGTCAGAAGAAACAATACAAGCTTTGCAAGGAGAAGATTAAAGAGGCAAGAAACCATCATTTCCAGGGCTGACAGGGTGTGGAATGAACATGAAGCAGCCTTTCCTTCTGATAAATCTGGCCCAGCCCAGGGGTTTAAGGGACACTGTCAGGCTTGGAAGCAGATTTAGGTTCCTGAACCAGTCCATGAGTGTGTGCTGGAGGTGCCTTCACACCCTGCTGTAGAGCAGGAGCTTTGGAACCAAGGGGAAATGGGACTTGACAGAATTCTTCCTCCCCTTTTTCCTCACCTGTTTTTGGGGAGTTTGAGGCTTTTCTGCTCAAGCTGTAAGTGAAGAGCACCCATTCGGGTGCCATTTGTTTAATGGTCACTTACAGGAATCAGACAAAGTAATAACTAAATTTGTAGCTTATCTGTCCAAAACTGCATCCCTGCAGTCCAGCATCCCAGCACACACAAAAATCACTTGCTGTTCAGAGCATAAGGGTGAGGAAATGACCAGCAAGGAACCCCATTGGGTACCTGCTTCAATAGAGAACTGAGCATGAGTCCTCCTGAAAGAAAGCTTCAGCCCAACGGGGCTCCTGTTAGAACAGGGGCAGAGAAGAGAAGGGAGCCCTGGGGCCTGACCCAGTCTCTTTCCTGGACAACCAGAGGGTGTTGGTGTTGTTTTGCTGCTGCACTGTTTATGCCCTGGGAGGTTTAAGAGCACTTCCTCCTCTTCCTCTTGGTGCATTGGAACACAGCTGTGGAGGCAGCAGGGCTGGGCATGGCCAGGGATGAGTCTGGTTCTGGTGGTGTAGTTGGGGTTTTAGTGTCCTCTCGTGACCAGAGGAGAGGCAGTGAGGGAAGGTCTTGGTCCTGTGTCATTGATCCTAAGGGAAGTGGTTTTTGTTACGGCAGGAAATGAATGAGGACCACAGCACACCGAAGAAAGAGAAGCAGGAAAGGATATCCAAACACAAGGAGAACCTGCAGCACACACAGGCTGAAGAGGAGGCACATCTTCTCAGCCAGCAGAGACTCTACTACGACAAAAACTGCCGTTTCTTCAAGAGAAAAACCATGATCAAGAGGCACGAGATGGAGCAGCAGAACATTCGGGAAGTAAGGCATTCCTTCCTCCCTTCCCCAGGCACTGCGGCAAGGGGGTCATCTTCATGGCTGCAAAGCATGGGCATTAGGTCTGGGGGGGATGCTTCTGTCACAGCACAGGGCACTTTGTGCCACAGTGGGTGCCACCCATGGGGGAATGGCTGGAAAGGTGCCATGGGAGGGACTAACACAGGTGAAACATGCTGCACCAGTGATGGTGTTAGGGGTGCAGGAGGAAGTGCTACGAGTGTCAGAAATACCAGTTCAATCCTGTGTGTCTGCATCTGTCACCCTCAGATAGTGAGATCTTCCTTTTACACTGGGCTCTGCTCAAGCTGGTGCACAGAATGGGGATAGCTTTTAATGGGAAGCTGTTCACCATCCTGCTTTGATTCGCCCTTGCCTCAGAGGCTGCCTGCAGTCAAAGCCCACCTTGGAGAAGGAATTGTCACTTGTAGTGCCATCATGATAGTGTCTCAGTTCTTCATTGATGTTAGCTTTGGATAAAGACTGTTCTAGTGAAGGCTGAGAATGAACAAGTGGTCACAAACCTCTCATGACCATGTACTTGGTCTGCCACCATCCCATTTGCCTGCGTACACCTAACACTGCCCTGTGTTTTACCTGCTTGGAGCTATCCCATCGTGGCATCAGCTCAGGCACCCTGAAAATGAAGGACTCTGAAAAGTCAGATTTGGGCACCCTTATCACAGCGTGTAAGCCCTGTGGCAGGGACGAGAACAGAATGCAGGTACCTACCATGTGTTTTAACCAGTAAACACTCCTCTGAGCTCCTGCATTGAAGCTCTTCAAAGAGATCTGATGTTCACAGTGATCCAGGTGTTTCCTGGAAGTAACACCCCTACTGACCCATTCCAGCTGGATCAGACACCTGAAGTAAATCCCAGCATCCCAGCCTGGTTTGGGTTGGAAGGGACCTCAAAGCTCATCCAGCTCCAACCCCTGCCACGGGCAGGGACCCCTTCCACTGGAGCAGCTGCTCCAAGCCCCTGTGTCCAACCTGGCCTTGAACACTGCCAGGGATGGGGCAGCCACAGCTTCTCTGGGCACCCTGTGCCAGCGCCTCAGCACCCTCACAGGGAAGAGCTTCTGCCTAAGAGCTCATCTCAGTCTCCCCTGTTCTGGCAGGTTCAAGCCATTCCCCTGGCCCTGTCTCCTTCCCTGCCCTCCTCCCTACACCTCTCACAGTCACAACAGCCACACGGGCTGAAGAGCCTGCTTGCAGCTGCTGGTGGTGTTGGGGGTTAAACCAGGATGACAACGTGCAAGCAGCAACTCGGAGTAATTACACCTTTATTGGCTTCCACTCATGAGACTGAGCCAGCACGGGGCCTTCCCTGTGCTGGACACTGTGTGTGCAAGGCCTGTCCTGTGTCACTGTATGAATACATGGTTTGTAAACACTTCCAGGGATGCTGATTCCATCACTGCCCTCATCCTTGGCTTGTAAGGAAGGGTTTCCTTACCCCATGGGGTGAGCTGGGGCTCTTCACCTCTGTTTTGGCCATTCCACTACAAGTGATAGGAGGGAAGCCTCATCTCCCAGCGCCTCACTGGGCCATGGGGCGATTTACAGCAGGCAACCAGGAGCCCCCACATAAATACATCACCCCTGGATGTGTGTGTTAACAGCTGCTGACCCCCAGCACTCACAGAGGGCTCACATGTGGTCCCAGTGCCACCTGCTGGAGACTCCCTGGGGCAGCTGGTTACAGGGATACAGGAATACAGGGATACAGGGATGGATGGATGGATGGATGGGTGGATGGATCATAGACTTAACCAGGTTGGAAAAGCCCTTTAAGCTTAAGTCCAACTGTTCCCAGCCCTGCCAAGGCCACCACTGACCCATGGCACTGAGACCTTGTCTCCATGCTGTGTGAACACTTGCAGGGACAGTGACTGCAGCCCTGCCCTGGGCAGCCTGTTCCAATGCCTGAGCACCCTGTGGGGCAGGAATTGTTCCTCAGCTCCATCTAAACCTGCCCTGGTGCAGCTTGAGGCCGTTTCCCCTTGTCCTACTGCTTGGGATGGATGGATGGATGGATGGATGGATGGATGGATGGATGGATGGTGGTCACTTTACCATTCCCATCATGCCACTGGGTTTGTTTCCCTGTGGCACATGGAAGCCCTTGGTGTTGCCTATAAACACCAGCTTCAGAACCCCCACCACAGCCCCTCGGGGCAGGGGGAATCCCTGCTGAGCTCTCTCCCTGTGTTCTGCTCTGCACAGGAGCTGAACAAGAAGCGGACGCAGAAGGAGATGGAGCACGCGATGCTGATCCGGCACGACGAGTCCACGCGTGAGCTGGAGTACAGGCAGCTGCACACGCTGCAGAAGCTGCGCATGGACCTCATCCGCCTGCAGCACCAGACTGAGCTCGAGAACCAGCTGGAATACAACAAGCGGCGGGAGCGGGAGCTGCACAGGAAGCATTTCATGGAGCTCCGGCAGCAACCAAAGAACCTGAAGGTGCTGGAAGCTTTCCTTCCTCCTCTGCCTGTCCTGGGCCTGCTGCCTCCTGCCTCACATCCCTTTTCTTTGTGCAGGGCCTCTGGTGTGAGCAAGGTGTGAGCTGTTAGAGCAAAGAGCTCACTGAGGACTTTTAAGTGCTGTGCTGATTGAGGCTGCTGGGTAAAAATAGGCTCATCCCCAGCAGATGGTTCAGTGTTTGCTTCTGATGAGCTGTGTTTTCCTCAGGCCTGGCTGTTATCAGCCTATAAACCTTGATAGGGAATGAGGTTGAGGGATGCTTCCTGCTTTCAAAGGGAGAGAGAGCATGGGTGTGCTGAGCACTGTGCTCTGTCCCAGCCTGGCTCCAAGTGGAGTAGAGCCCCCCGAGCTGCTTGTTGTGGGGATGTCTGTGCCTCCTGTGAACATCCCAAAGGCATGCTGCTTCTGGCCACTTGGCTCCCCCTCAGTGACTGTCAGCTCCGTATCCTCTGTGTAGCCCAGGGCTGAGGTGGGGAGACAGCAAAAGGGGAGGCTTTGGGGAAGTGAACAGTTCTGGAGGGCAGGAGGCAGGGTGATGGGCTGGGACCCAACCCCCGCTTTGGGACGTCCGGTAACCTCTCCATTCCCAAAGCTCTTCAACATCATTCCTTCCTTGGCAGGCTATGGAAATGCAGATCAAAAAGCAGTTCCAGGACACATGCAAAGTGCAGACCAAGCAGTACAAAGCACTGAAGAATCACCAGCTGGAAGTAACTCCAAAGAGTGAGCACAAGACAATTCTGAAGAGTCTGAAGGACGAGCAGACGAGGAAGCTCGCCATCCTGGCCGAGCAGTACGAGCAGAGCATCAACGAGATGATGGCCTCACAGGCGGTAGGTGCAGCATCCTGGGCAGGGGAGGGTCTGATGGAGGTGGGTACTGTCAGTCCATCATTCCCTGCAGCATGTGGTGTGCCTGGGTTGGTAACAACTGCTTTATAGTGCACCAGAACACGCTTTCCGCCCCTTGTAACAAGCACCTCCCAGAACACACATCCATTCCCAGCTGGGGATTTAGGATTGGATCTGCTCTGAGGCTCCTGCCTGTGTGTGTGGTAGCTGCTGTTATGGAGCCCTTGCTGCCTTCCTCTACTGCCACCAGCCCCAGAGGCTGTTGAGAAGGAAGGGGCACTGTGAGAAAGCAGAGCTGCCTGTCCCTGCAGTCGGAGCAGGGAAGTTAACACATGGAGATCCCAACCTTGTTTTCCCAATGCTCCTACAGCTGCGGCTGGATGAGGCCCAAGAAGCAGAATGCCAAGCCCTGAGACTGCAACTCCAGCAGGAGATGGAGCTGCTCAACGCCTATCAGAGCAAAATCAAGATGCAGACAGAAGCACAGCACGAAAGAGAGCTGCAGAAGCTGGAGCAGCGCGTGTCGCTGCGCAGGGCGCATCTGGAGCAGAAGGTACGGGCTGGGGGTGCCTGGCTGTGGACGTGGGGTTGGGGTGCTGGTGCTATGCTAAGGGGCTGCTGCCTCTGCTTCCTGCAGATCGAGGAGGAGCTGGCAGCCCTGCAGAAGGAACGCAGTGAGAGGATCAAGTTTCTCTTGGAAAGACAGGAGCGAGAGATTGAGACGTTTGACATGGAGAGCTTGCGGATGGGCTTTGGGAATTTGGTCACGTTAGAATATCCCAAGGAGGACTATAGATGAGATTAGATTGCTTTATGCCATTGAAAACACACACACACAAAAAGACAACAACAAAAAAAAGAGGTAAAACCAAGTAAGGAGCAAACTTGCAAACCCAACATTCCCCATGTCACCGGGAGTGCTCTCTCTCTTTCTGTCTCTCTTCCTGACATCGTGTCGGACTTAGTGCCTGTATCTCCTTCCGCCACCGGGGCCCGTGTCCCAGCCCGGTGCAGGACAGCTCCTGGTGGTTCTTCTCCATAGTATGTCCCAGTATTGATGTCTCTGTGCAATGATTCAAAATGTGACAATTTTAATGGCAAAAAAAAGCAAAAAACCCACAAAAAAAGGCTATAACCCCCCACCCTACTCCCCAAGTGGATGTTTGTTGCTTTTGAGCAATCACTCATTTTACCACCAATCGATGAAAGTACAAGCAAAAAAAGCACCCAACTCGATTCCAATGGCAAGCTCCAAGCCCAGGGGGAGAGAGACAAAATCCGCAGCCTTACCTGAACCAGCTGCTGCATAATTTAATTTTAGTCTTTATTTTTTTGGTATTTATTCATCAGGAATAATTAAATAATAAAAATTTTATTAAAGATTGAAGAAAAAAAATAAAAAACAACAAAAAAAAGATTTGATACATTTTACAGGACAAGGAAACCACACAAAACCTTAACTCCTGCTGTACATATCAGTGGTGACATTGAGACTCTGGGGACGGGGCGGGGAGGGGGCAGACGTGGTGATTTTTAGCAGCGCCGAGGCGGGGACGGGGCCTTCGCTCCTCGGCATCAGCTCTTTGATTGTATCATAAATCCTTTTCTGCTGTCGCAGAGAATGGGAATTGACACTTACAAAAAGGAGCCCACAGGATTCCCGGTAGCACAAATTGGGCTTTGTCAAATCGTGTATTTTGTGTATAGAAGGAAAAAAAAAAATTTAAGGAGAGCTTTTACTTATTTTCATATTGTATTTTAACTGGTTCTCTGATCAGAACTTTTTTTACTTCTTTCCCCTTTTTCCCCTGTTCCCCTCCCAGCGCTCGGGGCTCGACCCCGTCCTCTCAGCTCATCCCCAGCCCCTTTTCTGTTCTCTGCTTTACTTTTGGCTTTCTTTACTTTAGTTCTTGGGTTTTCTTTCTTTGTCCCCCCCTCACCCTGATCTTGGTCACGACTCTTGCATTCTCCACACTTTCAAACTGTGTATTTTCTTACAATAAAAAGAGAAAAAAACAAGGCTTTACTTCTTTTGCATGCACTTTAAGAATAAAAGAGAAGAAAATGAAACAAAAAAACACCCTCCCCCCCCCAGCGCCCCCATTTTTCAGGTTCCGAGGAAGAGCATGAATTAACTGTCAGAGCTTTTACTTATATTTGTAAATAAAAGTGTTCATCACAATGCGTGCCTGTGTCATTGTGGGGCCCGGCACCAGCCCAGCGCCGTGGATGGATGGATGGGGGGTGTCCCAACCCCAACCCTGCTGCTCCAGGCAGTGAAGGGGTTTGAGGTTGGGTTTAGTCCCAGGATGGATGAGCTGATGGGTCCCTGCTGCCTGATCCGCTTGGTCATGGGGATATTGGGCTGGAGCAGTGGGGATGTTTCCCATCTGGATTACCTGGTGTAATGGCTGGGTTGATAAGCTGCCTTGGGGCAGAACCCAAGCCCCTTCCTCAGTTCCAGACTCGCTTCCTTTGAGGAAGGGACCAGTTTGAAGCTTTTAGTTCCATGAAGTAGCATTATCACAGCATCCCAGCCTGGTTTGGGTTGGAAGAAAGCTTAAAGCCCATCCAGCTCCAACACCTTCCACTGGAGCAGCTGCTCCAAGCCCGTGTCCAACCTGGCCTTGAACACTGCCAGGGATGGGGCAGCCACAGCTTCTCTGGGAATTACAGTGGCCTCATCCTTTAACCTTTCAAAGATGCCGCATTGGACCAAAGGCTCGTTTTCCACTTCAGGCAGTCAGGAGGCACCACCAGGCCTCACTGCTGGAGCATCAGGAGGACAACCAGGATGCTGGAGCCTGGCTGCAGGTCAGTAAAGCTGGTGGAGCCTTGCCACGGTGCTGTGGGCTCCTGTTGGGTGCAGCAGGTGCTGAGGCCTCCAGTTCTGCACCCATGTGGGACAGCCCAGGGGTCACCTCTGCAGGAAGGGCTCTGCTGCAACAGCCCAGGTCCATCAGCTGCAGAGGTTCAAGGCTGGTGACAGAAGGTTCTCAGGGGATCATCAGTCACCCTGCTGATGAGTCAGAGCAGCTTCAGTAGCACCCTGTGTCCTCTCTGCAGCTGTAATGCCAGCCTGGCTGCACTGTTTGCTGAGACAGCAACCTGAGCCTCAAGGTGAGTGGATAAAGATTACACGGACCCAAACAAGGTAAGTTGTTGGACAGGATGTGGCTGCTTGGAGCTGCACTCCTCCAGCACCTCCAGCTCTGGGACACACTGCCAGGAGGATGCACCACCACTCTACACCAGAAGGGAAGGAATGGTGACACCAAGACAACAACCACACTGTCCACCTTGGTAAGTTTTTAATTGCACTGTGAGCAAACAGCACATTGACATTGGGTCACAGCAGAACTCCAACAAAGGAAGTGGTCTCTCAGCTTCGAGTGGCAACAGAAAACAGAAGGCAGTGCTACAAATCAGCTTAGCTGCACCTTCACTACTCTAGTGGTTCACTACAGTGGAGGCACTGGCCAAAGGCTTGAGGGTAAAAGGAATACAGGAAAGAAATGAGGGTTTCCCTTCACGTGCCACGTCCTCTCCTGGAAAAGGGGAGACTACGCAGCCAACACCCCCCAGAAGTGGTTCTGTACCCACACCACCTTCAGTACAGCAGGAACATGAACACAGGTCTGGCTTCCCTTGAGCAGGTCAGCCTGGGGGTGGTGGCCCCACAGTGATCACCTGGACAAGTGGGAGCCCACAGAAGCAGAGCACAGGTCTGGAGCACACCAACACGGAGCAGGCTCAGGCAGGACAGGAGCAGATGGGTTCAATTCACTAACGAAACAGAACTAGAGCCAGGCGCTCCGACCAGCCCGCTCCCTGGGGTGCTGCACAGCGCTTCCTCACCGCCCCATGCCCTACTTGCCCGAGAGCTGCTCGTACAGCTTGGGCACGTAATCATCCCACTCGGCCTGGTAGCACGTGCCAGCCACCGGCACCCCCAGCCCGTACTTGCTGCGGAAAGAGGCCACCTTGAACTTGCCTCGCTTGTCCCCAGAGCGGTTGGAGAGGATGGGTTCATTGCAGGACAGGGCCTTGGGCTGCTCGTACACCAGCCACACGTAGCGGTGCAGCCCTGCGGGGAGCAACACAGCGTTATCGGTGCCATGCACCTGCAATTCCCAGTGCAAAGTCTGCTCTGATGCGACCCTAGGAGTGCTGGGAGATGGATGCCCACATTCCCCAGGATTGGAATGCAGCCTGAGTATGCTGTGTGCAACTGTGATGGCCTTGAACTGGGCAGCTGTTCAGAGCACCCACCACCACATGCAGCCACAAGCTGTGCTGTGTGGGCCATTCCTGGAGCATGGCACATGCCAAGCAGGCAGCCAGTTTCCTGCAGAGCTCCCACCCTTCTCTCTGCATCTGATCCACGCAGCACCACTGTGCCTGGAGCATGGGAACTGCCACATGGAAGTACCAACCTGTCCCTTTGGGAGGTCCGGAGCCAACGTAATCAGACAGCACAGTCCCACTGCTCACGTTATTGCCTTTCATGTTGGTCACCAGGAAGTGATGCCATTCCCTGGAAGGAGAATGGCAAAAAGCAGTGAGGCTGCATCACTGCGCCAGCAAGCCCCTTCACTACCTCAAGCTGCTGCTCTTCTGCAGTCAGCACAGAGTAACTGCAGCTGAAGAGCTGCCACTCCTCGTCTGCCAACCCAAGAGATACCAGTCCCAGAGCAGGCTCTGTCCTCCTGCCCTGTGGCTGTGTGATGCCCAGAGCCTGGCTTGAGAAGGGTGAGCTGGCCCCAGGTTTAAGCCTGCACTGCCACCACAGACAGCCCTAATTCTAATTTGCACACATGCCAAATTAAAGCAAGCAGATGATGTTGTGCTTCTCTGAGCTACAACAGACCTTCAGCCACCCCTGGCAAAAGCAGCTGCTCCTTCCCATGCTGTCCCTGTCTCAAGGAGAGATACAAGGGCACAGACTCACTGCTGCACCTTAGGTGGAGCACGCTCCTGACCCCCTGCTCAGACCAAGAGGGATGCTCCACTTTCCCCAGTCACCCCAGGGAGCTGCCCTGTCCCCATTACCTGAACTTCGGGTCCTTCCTACTGGGCGCATCTGGGTCTGTGAGAACCAGGGTGTAAAGCTTCTGGGGATCACAGCCATCCCACTCAATGCTGGTGGGGCGATTCTGCACCTGGAGGGACGACAGCGTTAGCAGGAGCAGCCAGCTCCGAGCCAGCCGTACCGCACGCACGTCTGCCCATCGCAGGCACCAACAACCGCTCAGTTCCTGGCCGTTCGTACCAGCTCACGCCCAGCTTATCAGAGCCGCCGGGATTTCTCCCGCAGCACGGAGCGGGGCCGGACCGCGCCGCCCCCCTACAAGAGCAAAGCTCAGCACCGCTATGTTCCTCCCGCACCCGGCGAGGCTCCCATAGGAGCTGCTGGAGAAGAGGCCCAAGAGGCCCGGCCGCCTCTCGCCATTTTGCCGCGCCCCCCTGCGCCACAGGCCGGGCCCTCACTCACCTGAGTGGGGGTGAGCACCTTGCCCAGCTCGTCTATCTCCACGGAGCCATACTTGACCCGCAAGGGCTGCGCCGGCTGCTGCTCCACCTCGGTGAGGCTCAGGGGCCCGCTCCACAGCGCCAGGTCCACGGGCATGGCTGCTGCTGCACCGCGCTGCGCTCCACGCACTGAGTCCCACCGCCCGCTCCCATTGGCGGAGGCGCCGTCACGCTCCGCTGCCATTGGTGGAGACGCGCCGAGAGCCGTTCACCAGCTCCAGCTGTTAGGGCGCCCCCAAGCGGTGCCGCCGGGGCTGGCGCAGGGCGGGAGGGGCGAGCTCTGCTGCCCCGGTGTTAATTAGGTTATCATTAACGAGGAGGTGCGGGGCTGGTCGTGTCGGGCCCTCCCCAGGCGGTCCTGGAGGCGGTGCTCAGAGAAGTCATCTGTGCATTATCACACACAGGTTGCAGCGGTAACACCAGGCAGCGCGACTGGGGTTGCTTAGCACAGAAACCTACACTGGGATGATTCCTCCTCATGCAGCCACTGGTTTCATTTAGCAGCACGCTGGCTGTGCTGTGTTACCTTCACATCCAAGGGACACCTTTAAACGTGAAAGCATTCGTATCTTTCCTTTTCCTGGTTGCCTGTTCCCTTGGGATCCCTTCAGCTGTAGAGCAGCTCATCCTTTGCCCTTTCCACCTGCTTCCTCCCCATGCTCCTTCGTGCTCTGCTTCTGTCCAGTTTTGCCTTAACCTGCTGCCTGCCTCTTTGTTAACCCCATCCCCAAGAACCACACAGTCCGTGGTGTTATAAATTGAGACCACAACGGATCATAATCCAATTAGAATTTTATTAATTATAGCAAGTAGAATATGAGCAAAGACAGCGCTGGACGGCAGGGGAGTCTGCGCTCCGCCTACTGCCGTACTGAGCAGTTCAAAAAGCCCTCCCTTATACATCTTTTACTTCCGTGTTCATGACGTAGTTGAGGTACTCTGCGCATGCTTCAGCTGTTGCTAGGGGGTCGACCTCTGCCTCCCGGTGGTCGGTGAGGCCGAAGTAAGAAGTCTTCCTCCTTTGTTTCATAGTTGACCCTTCATTTATGTCCTTATATGGAGTGGTTTGTCTTATTTCTGCCAGTTCCTGGAACATCTTGCAAGCCAGTTTCTGTAACACCTTGTGGTCATCTTATGTTTGCATAAACGGTTTCTGGTTTAATTGGTGTAAGCGATTGTGGTTTATCTTATCTTGCATAAACTGTGTCCGTTAACTGTGTGCATAAGCAATTTCATATCTTTTGTTGTCTAACCTTTATATTGGGCTTAACATATATATATACCTAACATATATCTTAATAAACAATACCTTATTCTTTAGTTTTTCACAATCCCCCCTTTTTCTTTTTATCCTATTATTGTTTATTAGATGCTGCTTTCATTCTCAGCACTGCAAATAAACCTTTTTCTACAATCCCAACATTTATCAGAACACTTACAGGGTAATACCTCACAATTACAATCAGTGTAGCCCCTACGTGACATAATATATTCACAACAATCTTCATCCTCATCAATAGATACACTCTTATAATTTGCCCCAGACCTCATAGTTAAAATAAGCAGTTTAGCTATGTCAAATCGTTCCCTAATAAAGTGTAAAATATAGCATAATATACAAGGCCCAAATATAAGTCCCAAAATTAACATGA
Organism: Melopsittacus undulatus; assembly: GCF_012275295.1. Lineage (NCBI taxonomy): Eukaryota > Metazoa > Chordata > Aves > Psittaciformes > Psittaculidae > Melopsittacus > Melopsittacus undulatus. The sequence continues at coordinate 11,383,820 of NC_047538.1, read as the reverse complement.
TAAGCAGTCCTGCTAAAGTGGACAACAAAGTGGTTAGCCAAGGTGAAACATTAAACCAGTTTTCATACCATGACCTGCCCGCCTCACGATCTTTCTTACGTTGATCTAACCTTTTCCGGAGTTCAGACATGGTGTCCTGGACTACTCCAGTATGGTCAGCAAAAGAACAACATTCTTCATTGAGAGCTACACATAACCCTCCTTCTTTTAAGAACAATAGATCTAATCCTAAACAGCAATCATTAAGATTAAATTTTCCACAGACCACTCCTTCTTGAGCCAACAGGCAATCTAAAACCACACGATTCTGATATATTGCAGTTTTCATTTTAGTATTTTGCTTTGCAATTAATCCTAATACATTTTCTGTTTTATTTACTACTATTTCTACCACAGTTTGTGACCTTATAATTCTATTCAACATACATATAGGAGTTCTGTATCCCCAGGATACATCTTCTGCCCAAGTTGCCAAATCATAATAGATTATTCATTCAGGTGGCCACTCATTGTCTTTCCATTTTGTAACTCTCTTTTATATTGTTTTCTTCTTAATAAGAAGAAATTAGGTCTGATCATTCCTAATATACATGAACCTGTCCAATTTTGGGGTAAAAATGCAAAAGTTATTTTACCACAGATTCAATAATATCTATTTGGAGTGGGCCAACTGTTTGGTATGTTAGTTTCATTAGTCCAGTTACTGAATTGGTGATTTATTTCTATGGGATTTCCCCATCTTCCCCAGTCTTTCTTTGCTCTCTTCCACATATAACCCCCTTCACAAAGTAAATTTCCTATTGGTTTTACACCATTTTCTAAATTTTGCCAACAACTTTTTCCGATTATACCCATTTGCAAGATCCATTGTTGTCTCCTTTTGTTTCCTTTTCGATTTTTCCAGATTGTAGGGTCGCTTATATTACTCTCCATTGCCTCCCAGGCCCATCTCTTTCCCTGGTTAGTTCCCCTACAAACATAGCAGTTAGTTACATTCAATGCTTTAGATATATTTTCAGCAAGATTTACAAGGAGATTTTTAGCAACTGTGAGAATTTCATATTGGACTCCAGTTTTTTTTTTTTTGTTTTTTTTTTTTTTAATACTAATAATCACAGCTGGGTCTTCCCCAGTTCCATATATTTTAAGTCCAATTTTAGTTACTTGCTTCTGTTTCCATTTTTTTTTTTTTTTTTTTTTTTTTTTCAAATCTATGAGAGTTAAATTTATTGGATTGCAGGCACGGGTTGTACAGTTATTGTTTGTTTGTATTCTTGCTATTGAAGCTTGTAAAGTCTTACATTGATAATCACATCCCTAGCCTGCAGTATCCCAGCATACACAAGACCATCCTTTTCTTCCACAGAGGTGTGATGACTGATACCTAGCTGTTTGATTAGGTACATAATCAGGATTTATATGACATTGGTATCCACCTGGGCAAATATATTTTGGTTGGCTACTGTAGTACTGCCTCCATTCTAGACTTCCACAATTAGTATCTAAATCCTCATCTATAATATCATATGCATCAAAAATCATTGGCAGTGAGGTACTCAAATTGGTTATAACTTCACTTGTTCCAGTTAATTTCCCTTCTTCTGAATTTGTTCTCATTTCTACCCCAATACAAGGTTGGAAGTTCCTTTGGATCATAACACACAGTTTTGCTTGTTTTTCCTGACACAATTCATACTGGGTTTGATTATATATGCAACTGCCTATCTTTGTTCCTTTGCATTCATAAACAGTGTGATATACCAAGGTTTTAGAGGTTATTCTCCTTCATCTAGTTGTGGTAATACATTCAACTATAGTTGTTGTGAATGTTTTTAAAAGCCACCGCATCTTCTCATATGGTTCCTATCAGAACCGACACCAAAAGAGGTCCGGTCAGGATCATAGTGCTCAGCGGTCACAGCCCCAGGGGTTGCAGCCCTCGGCAGACCTTTTCAGCTGCAGCACCGACTCCCTCCGGTCTTGCCCTCTCTGGTAGGTTAAAGGTATATTCCCCGTCGGCTACTATGACAGTAGTATTTGACCCACAACAACTGTTCCAACGAGGTGGTAATTTCACACTGAATGCAAAAAGAACTGTAATTGATTTCTCAAAAATTGTTCATGGTCTCTCCTATGAGTAATAATATGCTTCAAACAATTGGGACACTTAGGTCTAATATACAAATTGCAGTGTTTGCATATAGGAGGACATGGACTAATACTGGCCCTTATCCTATGGTTTCTTAAAATAATTTCAACTATATCTTCATTTCTCATATCAGATTTACAGGAGTCAATATGAATTCTCTCAGTTACTTATCCAAGTCCTCTAGAGGGTCAGCTTGGCGTCTCTGGGTTCGGTCACAACTTTCCATTTTTTTTATGGGTCCTTTTACTCGAGACGCGTGTGTCCACCTTTTTTCAGCAGCTCTTATCGCCGTTTCTGTAGTTAAAAGAACAAGAAATGGTCCCTCCCAACGAGGGGATAAACTCTCTTCTTTTCAGCTTTTATGTAATTCTAGTTCTAATTCATTCACTGCAGCCGCCCCATGGCACTCCCCTCCAGGGCAGTCTCACTTCCAGGGTCCAGATTCCTCATAACACACACACAGATCCGGTTCCACAGAAGAGCCTACTCCCCCCACCTCTGTTCAACATTCCTTCTCCACCAGTTTTAAAGCAACCGCTTTCTTTTTATCTACTTTCCATGTTTCCTCCTTCACTCCCAGTCCACATTTATCCAACAACCCTTCAGTCCCATCTATCAACATGTCTGTTTCCATTTGTTTGCCTATCCCGGCACCCATTCCATGCTCAAACACAGGAGCTGCTCGAGCTCTCTCCTTCTAACATCTTAACTTCTTAACATCTTTCCCCAATATCACAATCTGAACAACATTTCTTTAGCTTTTAGTTTTTCCTGTCCTTTTCTAAAGTCAAAATTAAGGCATCAGGAAGAGGTATATTAATTTTGCACTCTGTCATATCTGCATACATTACTTCATTCCATTTTCCTTATCACCTCAAAAACAACATTAATTATAACAATATATAATAATTCAAAGTTCCATTTTATGTCATTTTTCCTGATCTTCTAAAGTGTATGAAGGTCAGCATTGGTACAATATTTTACCAACGTTTTCTTGTTTACAGAGGCCCCAGAAGACCCTCTCAGTTCTTTCCAATGTGCCAAAATGTAACCCAATGGGCTTTTCTTCAGAATTTCCTTGTCTTGACCGGCTCCCATTTCAGCCAATCTTTTCTAGATCTCTATAGCTTCTCATCCCCAGTGCTCTGCAAATGCACTTATAAAAATGAGAGCACCTACACACAAGTTGTATGATATTCTTAAGGGGGTCAGTACAATAATATCTCTGGGTTCTGAAGATCAGCTCCCCTGTTGTTAGATCATAGTTTCGGTTACAGCAAAATTTCCTTTACAATCATGCCTCTTCAAATTTTCTGATTTTTTTTTTTTTTACAAATATTTTCCCAGTTTTCCTTTTTTACCCTCCCAGAGGATCCTCCAGAACTTTTGTGGCTTTTTCCACAAAATAATCATTTTATTTCTGTTCTCAGAGAATTACCGATTGGGTATCTATAATTTAATGGCTGTACACACACAAGAAGATGCACAGGATAAAAAAAAAGCAGCGAGAGGGGCAGCCGGACACTCCCCCTCCGCCCTTTTCTAAGCTGCTCACAGACAGGACACACACAGGGTTACACAGACAGGATAGCGGGAGGGGCAGCCAGGCCCCCCCGCTCACAGACAGGACACACAGGTACAAAAAAATATAGACGCTTCGTCCGTCTCCGGCCGCTCTCCTCGCGGAGACACGGAACCGCGGACTGGGACTCCACACTCGCTTTGTAGCTATGCTACGTCTCAGTCACACAGAAACACAAAGTTACACATGGGATCCCCCACTCACACTATGGTTCCGCTTACTCTCCTCACGGTTCTCAGAATCTGAGATACAGCAGAAACCTGGTGGGTTCGCTTACCCTTCACCTGCCCCCCTAGCAGGTCCGTCCTGGCTCCCAAAACTTGGGATACAGCGAAAACCCGGGCTCACCCGATCCGCCTATACATATTTATTATCTATCCCCGCTTCGTATTATAATGAGCCAGAAGGTCCTTTGCACTTGCGCAGTGCCCCTTCTAATCACGGGCAGGGGTTTCAGGATGAAGTAAATGAGTCTCCCTCTTCTTAACCTTTACACCTTTTAATCTTCAGACATGGACTTAGGGTTAGTCGGCGCCCAGTCTGCTTCTCCTGCCGCTTATTAATAGGACCAAACATTTGTGCTTTTGTCATGGTCTTAAGGCTTGATCGCCCAGTCTGCCTCTCCCTGGCTTATCAGCAGGACCTTTCATCTGCTTTTGTCAGTAGAATTAGCATCTGCTTCTTCCCCTCCAGCAGTAATCAATGCCTTGGCAAGATGGCAATGGCAGGTATTTAGGACAGACAATACTTTTGTTTAAGCATAGGAATTCTTTTAACTCCCTTATACAATTTCTCTGTATTACCTCCCTGTACATTGGTTACCCGTGTATCAGTTTCCCCTTTTTCTATAAAGTGAGTAAATTCTTTTATTCTATTATTTATGACAGACCTATCCATGTTACCTGGAGAAGGCCTTGGTTAAGTATATCTCTGAACCATCCAGTAACTCCTTATCCAATCCACTTCCAACAATTTTAAGCTTTTGCATATTCTCCTGCAGTTTTCCCAGCTTAGTATGGATTGATTCAGAATGGTCAGATTACTTTCATACAGCACATACCTTTGAAATCCTCAAAACCTTTTCTGCAAGACACCCACTGTATCTTGCAGGATTCAGACCATCAGATGTCTGCTGCCTAAAAACCAAAACTTTTTCTACGAGACACCCACTGTGTCTTGCAGGATCCTAACTACAAGATGCCCACTGCCTCCTGCGATTGTAAACCATAGGACGCCCGCTGCCTCTCGTGCGTAAAACCTTTTTGTACAAGACACCCACTGTGTCTTGCGGACCCAAATATCGGGTCGAATTTTTTTCTTTTGCCCATACTTTCATACAGTAATGGACCATTTTTTCCTTACTCTTTTTTCCTTCCTGGGACGGCTGAATGTCCCAGTACTTTATCATTAACCCCAGGGGACCGTCCGGTGGTGCATCCGGTGGGCTGCTCCCTGCTTTATTCTTAGGATCTCTCCTTGGATCCTTTTCTGGGTTATAATTACGACTCTTACTCTGACCCATTGTCTTACTCCGGGGACCTCTACCTGGGCCCCCGGGACTGGGACCTCTACTGGGACCCGTCTTCCCTCCCCATATCTTAGTACAATATTCTATCATTTTTTTTGCTTATTTTTCCCTAGGGTTTCAGGGAAATCTCTCCAATTATCTAAGGGGTATTCATGTGAGTCGAAGGCTTGCTGCCCTTCGCCCCCCATCTTCTGGAATATCCACAAATATACACTCACTCGCTCCCCCTTGTTCCTGGCCCAGTCCCTCGCGGGAGATGGAAAACGCAGTACTTAAGGGTCCACACTCGCTTGGTTCAGTATATCGAACCTCTCATTCGTTATATTCCAGGAAACCCAATCCCGCCCGAACGGCAAACCTGCGAACAATTTCGCCGCGGACAATTCCGCTCTGCGAATTTCGCAAAATACTTACGCTCCTGAGTCTTCGTCCGGACTCCCGTGCACAGAATTTTTATGGGATTTTACCGGTTTTTCCTTTGCTCATTATTCTAGAATTTAGGTTCGTCGGTAAGGTTGAGGTAGGCTGTTGGTCGCGGGGCCGCGAAATGTCGCGGGGCGCCTCCCCGGAGGACCAAAGCCCACCGTTCCTGATCCGAGTCACGGCACCAGAAATTGTTATAAATTGAGACCACAACGGATCATAATCCAATTAGAATTTTATTAATTATAGCAAGTAGAATATGAGCAAAGACAGCGCTGGACGGCAGGGGAGTCTGCGCTCCGCCTACTGCCGTACTGAGCAGTTCAAAAAGCCCTCCCTTATACATATTTTACTTCCGTGTTCATGACGTAGTTGAGGTACTCTGCGCATGCTTCAGCTGTTGCTAGGGGGTCGACCTCTGCCTCCCGGTGGTCGGTGAGGCCGAAGTAAGAAGTCTTCCTCCTTTGTTTCATAGTTGACCCTTCATTTATGTCCTTATATGGAGTGGTTTGTCTTATTTCTGCCAGTTCCTGGAACATCTTGCAAGCCAGTTTCTGTAACACCTTGTGGTCATCTTATGTTTGCATAAACGGTTTCTGGTTTAATTGGTGTAAGCGATTGTGGTTTATCTTATCTTGCATAAACTGTGTCCGTTAACTGTGTGCATAAGCAATTTCATATCTTTTGTTGTCTAACCTTTATATTGGGCTTAACATATATATATACCTAACATATATCTTAATAAACAATACCTTATTCTTTAGTTTTTCACAGTGGCGAGGCTCACAGCCATTTACCGCTGTGCTTCCTGCTCCCGTTGCTCTGGGGGTGTCTAAGCGGTCGATTTACGGCCGATCCTCTGAGGGGGGTCTCACTTACTGCCTCTGCTTCGGTTTGCCGTGGAAGCACCATCCTCCTTGCATTAACCACCCCGACCATGGCGCTGCGCCCGCCGCCATACCCCGGCTCCCCGGGCAGCCCTGAGGGGGGTACCCAAGATGGCGGGCGTGGCCCGGGGGGCGCCCAAGATGGCGGCCCCCAAAATGGCGGGCTGAGGCGGCGGGGTCTGCCCCGGGCCCACCGGCCCCGGGCAGCGCGGAGGGAGGCGGGCGGGCCCGTCCGGAGCTGCCCGCCTTCTTCTTGTTCCCCTGCCCGCTCGCCGGGGTGCAGGCGAGAGGCTCCTTGCGGAGGCGATGTGGTTCCCCGGCAGGACACCGCCAGCGCGGTTCTTGTTCGCCCTGTGTGTGTGGAGGCTGGTGCCGCGCCGGGACGCCACAGGTAGCGGGGACTGAGGGGAAGAGAGCTGCGAGCGCTGGGCGGCGGCCATGACAGCCCTTACCTCAGCCCGGCGCGCACCTGAGGGAGCGCCCCGGCCGGCCCCGGGGCGGGTTTCTTGGTTTAAAAAGTACTGGGTTTAGTACATAAAATAACACGATTCCTGTCGGAAACAAGCGGGGCAGGTGCTGAGGGGGATGGTGGGAGGGGGGCACTGCTGCAGAGCCCTGTGGGATGCCATTTGGCAGGGGAAGGTGGGAGAGGTGAGAGGGGGATATCAACAGTTCCTCGGTTTTCCGTCAGTTTTCCAACAGTTTTCCATCTTCCTCATCACCAGTGTTGGGCTGGCTTTTGTCTCCTTTTCAGAGCCTGAGCTCTGCAGGGATGTGGCTGCACGGGCAAGTGGTCCCCAGAGCATGGGCCAAGCGTGGCCATTGCTGTTCATGGTGTTGGTGCTTGAACACTGCTCTCCTTTGGGTCTCTGTTGGTCTCCTCTTGTGTCAGAAATGCTTTGTTCTTGCTTTCCTGTTGGGTCTTTTAAGCCATGTCCCTCCTCTTGATGGTGTCTGCAAGGAACATTTGTAGTTGCTAAATGGATATTGGGGATAGTTTGGCAGCAGAGCCTCTAGCAAGCACCTCAGATGGTTGGTATGTATCAGAGAGAGACCTGGAGAGATACCACATCTTTGTGTGTGTATATATGGATATATCTCATGTATTTATATACACACACAGGTATTTGTGTATAATATATATATATACAGGTCCTTGTGTATAATATATATTGTATATACATACATATATACAGGTCTTTGCATATAATATATATCATATATATATACAGGTCTTTGCATATAATATATATCTTATATACATATATATGTACAGGTCTTTGCATATAAGATATATATAATATATATGTATACAGGTCTTTGCGTATAATAGATATGTACAGGTCTTTGCATGTATTATATATCTCATATATATATATACACACAGGTCTTTGCTGGCAGAATAGGGCTTTGCCGGTTCCCTACATCCCTAACACTGTCCCTTCGTTTTGCAGGAACAGAGGAAGTGGTCTTTGGGAAGGTTGGAGGAAGCATCCTCCTTTTGTGCCGCAATGTCTCCAAAGAAGCCACCGAGGTGCTGTGGTTCCAAGGGGATCCACACTCTTTCCCCCCACTCTTCTCCTCAAGGGTCACCTTCCCCCCAGATGTCCGCTTCTCCTTGGTTGACAACAGCTCTCTGAGCATCACAGAGCTGCGTGCGCAGGATGAAGGCAACTACACCTGCAAGGAGGTGCTGAACAAGACGGATCATGAGCACCGGGTCCAGCTCCTGGTAGCCAGTAAGTTTGTCCTGCCTCTGGCATTCCCTCAGTCCCGCAGGAGCCCACATTCATTTGCAGTGCTGGAAAAGCAATGTCGAATAGGGCGAGATGGCCACATCATGCAAAACCTGTGGGCAGGCTGGTACTGCTCAGTTACAGGTTCATTCACAAGTAATCTATAGGGTCTGTCAAGGATGTATGTGTGTGTGTGTGATGCTGAGGATGAAGCGCCAGCAGTGAAGTCTTCACTGTGTCATGATGATGAGCTAGTTTTTGGATGGATCTTTCATATCCTGTACTTGGTCCTGTGCCTCAGAGTGTGGCTGACTTGAGCCTTCATGTATCTTAGGATGAGGGCTGCTGCTCAGCGCCTTACAGACTGCTTGGAATCGGTGTGCTGTGCTGTTCATTTCAGTGGGAGAACAGAGGGACCTCAGCTCAGAAGTTGTCTGTGCCAAGTCTGACAGTGCAGCCTTATGAATTTGGTGGAAACACCTCATTCCTTAAATTTACTGCTGGGAGCGTGCCACCATGGGCCATTCTTTCAGCCTTTTTGTCCTGTTGTGTGTTTTGGTGCTCTCCCATCTCTGTTTCGTTCATTCATCCCCTTCAAACCCTTCACAAACACAGGCTGGAGAGCTCTCAAGTCACATTGCACACTGCTGGTGCAGGACCATTATTGGATGCCTCATCTGTTCTGTGCAACAGCCCCATCCAGATTAGGAGGTCCTGTGGCTGGTGTCATTCTTGGACCCTTCCCCAAGTCGAATCAGCTGTGAGCTGGGCTCTGAGCTGCTGGCCTCTGTGCCAGCCGAGTCCATGTTACAGGGTGGAGGAGAGGGAAGGGCTGTTGTCAGTCTGCTTGTTTTGGTGACACTCTGTGCTCTGTCAGCCCCTTCCTTTCATACTGGGCTTTCCATCAATGCCTGCTGTATATGAGAGGTGTTTTCTGTTTGCATTCAGGGTGTTCCTTCCTCCTCAGTGTTTGTAAAAGTTGTGCCTGTTCTGGACAGATTCAAGCTCAGAAAGGTCACATTCATTCCTGTGTCAAAGCACTTGCAGAGGAGCTTTGCAGGGACAGAGAGCTGGAGTGAGGGACTCAAAGCCCAGACTGCTTCAGAGGAGATAGATAGGTAGATAGATAGATAGATAGATAGATAGATAGGCATAGTGCTGGCGATGGGGAGCCCTCAATCTGGGACATTGGTGCCAAACCCACGCAAGGAAAAGATACCTATGGCATGCCAAGTGTTGGCGCTGCCTCTGAGCTTCATTGATTCGCCTGGAATTAATGTGTACATTCATTTCCAAAGGTGATCTGGGACACTGGTGTGCCCTGAAGTAGGCAAGAGAGGTGCTTCTGGTGGTGCTTTAAATCAGCAGAAGCAGCATCAGCAAATGCTGGAGGTTGAAGCTTCTCAACTGTCTCATGGGTTGTACTAAAAGTTCTCTGTTTGCTCAGCACTGCATTTAAAACCCCCACCAGCAGGAGAGTGAACGTCCTAGCCACACAACAAAGGTGCAGCCCTGCCTTGAGCTGCTGGTCTGTGTTTGTTCTGGACAGGAAGCACATGGTGTGAATTGCACACCTCCAAAGGATGGATTCCTTGGTATGGTTGTGTCCAATGTCATACAAGCTGCTGTGGGCTTTTCTGTGGGCATGAGATCCTTTTTGCTGGTGTTTTGTGAGGGCTTTTGGTTGAGGGAGATTGGAGGGGTTTAGGTTTTTATGGTTTGTTAACGCTTTGGGAACAGATCTCTGTTAGCATTTAGGCACTGGAGTTGTACTGGGAGAGCCTGGGAGTCCAGGATGTGAAGCACATTCCTCCTGTGCTGGGTCTGCCTCTTGAAGCGGGGCGGTTTGCGGTGGTTGAGGCTGGCAAGTTGCTGTTGTTATCCACAGCCAAGGTTTGGGGTCAGTTGTGATCCTCCCCAGTGCTGAGACAGAGGAAGTGGTGTCAAGAAATTCCTTGCCAAAGCTGGATGGTTTCAAAGATTGTACAAGCTGTGTGTCTATAGTTCCTGGAAAGCCAAGCCCCAGGAAGGTGTGAGTGGAGCTCACAGGGGTTTTGCCATGATGATGACTTGTTTCCTTTGTCATTTGAAAGTCACTTGAATAAACGCTCCACAAAATAGACCCCAGGCATCCCTCTGACACCTGCTGTGTGGGGCTGAGCTCTCAGTGGTGTCTGGTTGGATCAGATAAGCCAGCCACAGGGACACAGTGTGCTAATGCTGCCTGGATCAGAGTCCAGAATCGCTGTGGCTGTTAAACAGACGTGTGTCTGTCCGAGCATGGGTGTGTGGCTGTGAAACCATCCCATGGGGAACTCCTGCTACATAAAGCCCTGCTCTGCCTAAGGGCTTGCTCTTGGGTTTCTATTGGCTTCTGACCTGCTCCTGACACCATGTCACGTATTTAAATAACAAACACAGTCGTTGGGGTGATGAGTTGGCCCTGGCACAAGGCCAGTGGTGACTTACCCTGCTTCTGTTCTCTGCTGGAGTTTGTCCCCACTGCTGCAGCGTGGTGTGGACACAGTGTGTGCTGCACAGATGAGCAATACCATGTGGCAGTGACAGTGGTGCTGGGCAGGAGCAGAGCACGCTTGTTTTGTGGCACATATCTGTGGCCCTGCAAGCAGGAGTCACCCTGTGGGCAGAGCATCTTGTACACTCGGAGCAGCCTCTTCCTTCAGCATGGACTGGGCGTGCTGGGGGAGTGCTCCAGCTTGGAGCTGGTGGCTCTGAGGAGCTGGTGGCTTGGCCCTGGGCAAGAGCCCTGATGCTTTCCATGTTCCCTTGAGAAATCTTAATGCTTGTCTCAGTGATGGTGACAGGTAGAGCCTTGTTGTCAAGTAGTGTGAGTCCATGTCACCCCTTTGTAGCTGTGGCATGAGGACCAAGGGCAGGGTGGAGACTTGGTTCTCCCACTGTGTTTTTAGATGCTTATCTTTGTGCTTTAGGTGCTCTATTGGATAAAGCTGTGGCAATGATCTTTTTCCTCCCTGTGCAATAGTCCCTCAAGGCTTGGCTGTGGCTGGTGTGACAGCCCCTGCTTGGTCCCTGTTGGCTGTCATTCAGAGCTGTGCTCCCCTGGGGCTGTGGGATACAGGTCAGGGAGAAGATAAGCAAGGAAACCAGGAAGGTTTCCAAGGGGAATGATGTCAAACACCAGCACCTGGGGGAGTTCCAGCCTCTGGGACACCAAGAGCTGTGACCTGAAAGTGTCTCTAACCACGCACTGTCCTTTCTGATAGATCCACCACAGTCAACCCCAAAGTGCTGGGCTGAGACCTCCTCATCGGGGCTGATGCTGCAGCTGGTTTGCAGCTGGCCTGGGGGGTATCCCCACCCCACCCTGCACTGGAGAGAAGAGGGACAGGACCTGGAGAACTCGAGCTGGGTCCTCAGCTCCATGACCTCCTCGGACATCCACGTGGAAACACTCAACAGTTCCCACCTCTCCCACCGCAAAGTGTTCAAGTGTGTGGGGAGCCACGTGGTCAGGCAGGAGGAGCCCACGTGCACTGTGGAGATAAGTGAGTTCTCTTGCCCACCTTCATGGCCATTCGTGAGCCTGCTGATGGTGGGGCAGGCAGGAGCTCTGGTCATTCTCTGCCCTCCAGAGCACTAAAGCAGGGCTCAGGCAAGACAGGCTTGGAGGCACTTGCTGCTTGCAAGCACTTGCCTGCTGCAGGGGGAGATGCTAACAGAGTAGTAGGGCTGGGCTTGTGCAGAGGTGACTGCCCAAGACATGGAAGTCCTGCAGCTGAGATCCATCAGGGCACAGCTGCAGGTGAGTTATGTTTTGGGTACATCTTCAGGGGCTGAATTGCCCCACACGAAGCTTTTCACCTGTGCAAGCACTGTGTGAAAGTGAGAGGTAGTTTTAGTGCCTTGCTCAGCTTGACATTAAGTTTGGTAGGGCTGGGCTTAGGGGAGGAAGGTCATGGATGTCCCCAGACTCCCATCAGGCATCTGAGGGATCTGACTAAAGCTGCTTTGGAAAACCTGAGCTGTATTTATCCTCCTTTGTCAGAGCTACACAAGAGCCCTGCTGATCCCAAGGAACAATCCTGGGCTGCCTTTCTCCTCTCTGCCATCTTCCTGCTGGCAGATATAAATCTGTATATCCCACTGGGGATACAAGGATGGGTGTCAGAAAAGCAGTGTGAAATTGCTCAGATTGTCCTTGGGATGCTGCTGCAGTTCTGTGAGTGAGCTGAATGGCAAACCCTCGGTGCTCCTGCCTGGCCTCTTCTTATTAATGATTATTAATCAGTCTGATGCTGATTGCTCCTTCTGTTAAACTCCTCCATTCCCTCCCTCTTTCCTTGTTCCTCTTCCCCTGGGGCTGCTCAGAAATCCCTTCACTGGAATCAGATCCCCCCAAGACCTGCTTTGTGGGCGACAGCGTGACCCTGACGTGCCGAGTGACTGAGAGCACCCCATCAGCGAGGCTCACGTGGCTGCGGGGCATCCCCCAGCCAGGGGCAGAGATCCAGCCCGGAGGCAGGTACCTCATCGCCCAGGAGGGCAACGTGTCCCGGCTCACCATCCAGAACTGCTCCCAGGCCACCGACGGGGGCTGCTACGTCTGCAAGGCTCAGAACCCCGTGGGGCTGAGGGAGCTCTTCATCTGCCTCACAGTGAAGCGTGAGTGGGGCCTGTGGGGACACAGCTCACTGGGGCTGTTTGCCACTAGAGTCCTCTTTGCCTTCCATACATCCTTTGGTGTATAGAGCTGTCCTTTGATGCTTTCCATGCTCTTGTGGCAAGCGTTGATGCAGGATTGGCTCCCTTCAGCCCAGGGTGAAAAGGACCAATTTCCCTCACCTCAGAGCAATGGGCCTGAAGGTACATCCTTGATCCCTCCTGGGGGTTGTGAGCTCAGAGGAGCACCTCCAGGAGCCAAGCTGCTCGAGGTGCAGTGGGCAGGGGTTGATTTGCTCTCACTGAATGTATTTGGGCACAAAACCAGTGGCTGCACTGGTCACTTCTTTCTAAGTCAGTAAAGCTTGAGTGGCTGAAACCCTCACCCTTTGTGCTGGTGAGACTGTTGCTGAGGTGGGAAATGGGAGCTGAGACAGCACCGGGTCCTGCTCTGAAAATTCCTCACCCATCTGTGTCCCTGACAAGCTGACCTCCTGTGTCTCCTCTCCACAGAGCCAGTGAACATTGTTGGGGTCGTGGGTGCTGTTGTGGTCCTGTGCCTGCTGGCTGTCCTCACTGTCACCGGGGTTGTCTTGTACTACAGTCCCCTGCTGTGCCTCAGAGGTAGGAGCTCTGCTCTGCACAGGGAGGGGGTTGGGCTGGTTTTATCCCCAGCCTGCTTGTCCTTCCTGGTGTGCTGGAGTCAGCCACTGATGATCGCCCCAGCCCCTGCTCCTGGTCATAAACCCTCTCAGATGGGTTTGAAACAGAAGCTGTGTTCTGACCCTCACCTTCTCCAGGGAGCTGTACTGTGATGGGCCTTCTCCCCTTTCCTTGTGACCCCTCAGATGCTGCTGTTGCATACATGGGCAGGTCACCTTCCTGTCTGAGCCTCCACATGTGGCTGCCAGAGCCCATCCTCCTCCAGGCAGGATAGACAGGGCTTGTGCAGTAAAACCGGAACTGCTCTGGGGCTGGTTTCTAATGCTCTTTTCCCTTCCCTTCTCTCCCATTCAGGTGCTGCATTCAGGTAAGTGCTGATGTTCCTCAGCCCAGTCCCATGAGGCCTCACTAGTGAGGTGCCTGTCAGAGGAGAGGGATCCACCTCTGAGGCAGGAGCCATTCCCAGACCAAAGCTGTTCTTACCTGGGAGCTGTGCCTGTGGAAGGGGGTGGTGGGGCTGGCATGGGTGAAGGAGCCAGAGGTTGAGGGGAGAGGGGGGGACACTTGGCATCAGAGCAGGAGCAGGATCCCAGTTACTTTGGAATTGCACAGGGACAGTGCAGTCAAGGAGAAGTAACCAGTTTTCCCTGTGTCCTTATCCCCTCAGGAAGGATGCACATGAACAAGTGCCACCTCGGGGTTTGGGTGTACCTGATTTCTTCCCCACTTCCAGCCTGCACTCCTCCTGGCCCTGCTCCTTCTCTTGCCCCCCTTCCCACTGCTGTGGAGCTGCAGCGTGGGAAGTCTCTCTCTGGGTGCTGTCATTTCCCCATTTCCATACAGGAGGGAAGATAGCTCCTCTCTGGAGGGACTGGTGCAGTTTAGTATGTGGATGTTTGTGAAGTGGTTGGGAAGCAGTGCAGAATGTGGTGATGGTCTGAAACCAGCTGGTTTTACACATGGTTAGTGCAGGGTTGGAGGAGTCCATCAAAACTGGTCATTTCGGGGCAGAGGCTGGTCAAAGCCTAGGGGGCACAGGACAGGCTGTCCTCAGCCTTTTAGCATCTGTGTGCTCTGCTCCTCACAGGAATCGAGACTCGGATGATGTCCTAGTGCTGGTGGACTCGGATGATGATGATGGGAATGGTGAAGAAGAGGCCATGAGCAGCTCTGCCCAGCAGGAGGTGCTGGCACTGGTCAATGGGAGCAGCATTCGGGCTCCTTATCTCAACTGCCTTATGGAAGGTGAGCTCTGGTGCCTCCTGCAGCCTCTGCCTGCTGCAAGGGAGGAATTCCTGTTCTCTGGCTCCTTGGCTCCTGCTGAGATGCTGCTGCTCTGTGTCCTGTGTAGGTGATGATGGCAGTGAGCAGCACGGCAGGGGCTCTGCAGAGGAAATGAGGGGAGAGGAGACACAAGGCTCATAGTTCCATGAAGCAGCACACAGAGCTCCAGCTGGATGCCCAGCACCAGGCACATCCTTGCTGTGTAGCTGAGCACAGGCTGTCCTCAGCGGGCTGGATTGGTCAGAGCATCCCCACTGTCTTCTCCACTCGCCCCTTCCCCAGCTTTCCCTCTGTCCTTCCCCAGCCACGTGTCTCCATTTCTCCTCTTTCACCTTCCTCTTTGTCACAGGTGCCTTTAAAACAAGGTGGCACCCAGTGCAGGCAGAGCTCACAAGTGGGGGTCTGTAGCCTGCTCCCCTTTATGGACTCAGATACCAGTATGGGGCTGTGGCTTGGTCCCCATGACCAGTGCTGGGGTTGCAGGAGTGCGATGGAGAAAGTCACTGTGGGGCCACGATGGTCCTGGGATGACAGAAGATACAACTGGTGCCTGGGCAGGACATGGGTGCTGCTGGCTATAGGGGGCTTTATTGGTTTTATGATAAACATTTTTCCCCTAATCCTTCTGGAATGCCACTCCGTGTCTAAGTTGGGGGTTATCTGGCAGTGGTTTTGAGGGGGGATGCCTGGCTGTGGTGGGAAGCACAGAGGGAACTTAACAGAGGGAGGGGATGAGGGGATCAGGATCCACATGGAGAGGAACAGAGGGCTCTGCAAGAGGGGACCGGCAGTAATCAACTGTGTGAAGTGAGGATGATGGAGAAGGGGACCTGGGGGCATGTAAAGGGTAATGGGGGATGAGGGTGATCTGATGGAACATGTGGGAATGAAGGGGAACTGATTGCACATGGGGTGCAAAGGGGAGACATTCCTGGGCATGCAGAGAGGTGAAGTGTGCTGAGAGCAGTGAGAGATGGAGGAGGGATGGGGACACCCCCAAGCACTCAGTGGGGCACTGGTTGGGATCTGTTCACGTGGGATGCTCTCTTGAGGGGTGATGGAGGCAGGAGCAGGGTCTGAAGGCCGGGGGGGCTGCAGTGCAAGGTGGGGTTAGAGGGCTGCAAGTGTCCCCAGGAGCCTCAGAGCAGTCCCTGTGCTTGGAGCCAGGCCCGGAAAACCCCAGGGAGCTGCTGGAGCCTCTGGCTGCCCCTGGCAACGGTGTTGTGCTGCCGCCATCCCAGCTGCCCGCGTCCTCCGTGCTGGGGAGGCACCAGGAGGGATGGCCTTGGACCTGGAGGATTTGAGCAGGGCTTTCCGGGACAAGCTGCAGCTGCCGTGAGTGAGATCCCTCGGGATGGGCAGAGGTGCTGCCCAACACGCTCCCACGTGGCTTTCACACCATTCCCCCTGCTCCAGGAGCAGAGCTCTTGCTGCCTCCTTTGGAAGCAGGGAGCTGCAGAGCTGCTGCCCTGCTGTGGGCTATGGGGAGGTAGAGGGGGATGCCCCAGAGTCTAATCGGAGAGCTGAGGTTGTGCCAAGGTGCCCATCCTCTTCCTTGAAATGCTGCTCCAAGTGGGGTGGGGCTGAAGTGGGGAGGTAGGGTGGGTGATAAGCAGGCAGGAAGGGATAACACCACCACCACCAACTCCTGCATGGAAAAGCAGGCCTGGCTCCCAGTGCTGAGCCCTGGCTGGCAGTGGTGACCCACGGGGGTCCTGGTTGTGCTATGGAGGTGGGTTCCCCCCTCCTGGCACATTGAGCTCCACACAGCCCATGGCAGGATGGTGCTGGTGCCCAGCAGTGTCGCACCACGGCCCTCCACGTGCTTGCTGCTGAAGAGACGGGAGGTGGCGGAGGTGGAGCGGGCGCTGCAGAGGCAGCAGGAGGTAAGGGCAGACCCCAGCCCCTCCCTGTCCACAGGCTGTCCATGGGATGCTGCCGTCCCCGATGTTCCTGCAGGAGTTCTGGCAGAGGATGGAGCGTCTGGCACAGAGCCGGCAGCAGCTGGACCAGAGGGAACAGCGGCTCCAGGATGTTGTCCTCAAATTCACTGCCTTCCTCAAGGTGCTGTGCAGGGTTGGGGCTGGGGTGGCCATGGGGGTCCTGCTGACCCTGTCCCCACACCGCAGGCTTCAGCAGCGAGGCAGGAGCGGGCACTGCAGCGCACAGCAGAGGCACAGGCACAGGCAGCGGAGCAGGATGCTAAGGCAGCCCACCTGCACCACCAGCTTGCAGGGCTGCAGCGGCGCAGGGACCGCCTAGCCCAGCACCTCCGGAGCCTCCAGTGCTTCCACAGCTACCTGCAGGATGTGCTGGCCAGGATGGGGCAGGTGAGTGCATCCCCAGGCTCCTTGTGTGGGCACAGCTGCCCCCCTACCCCTGCAAGCTGTGAGCCTCCTCTTGCTGCCCAGTTCCAGGATGTCCCGTCCATGCTGGCCCATTTCGAGGCACTGCTGGCCCTGCGGGCAGCCCTGGCACAGGAGGCAGAAGCAGGGCAGGAGCGGCTGGCACGGGGCTGGGCACAGCTCCGGGGGTACCGCGAGGAGACTCTCAGTGAGCTCCTGTGCATCGCCACCGAGGAGGCCCAGCACCACATGTGCCTGGAGGCTGCCCACCGTGAGGTGCTGCAGGGGGTAAGGAGGGACGTGGGGTGCATTAGAACCAAGAGAGGGGCAGCAGAAGCACCCCAAAACCTGATGAAGAGGGGGATGCCAAATGTGGTGGTGGTGGGAAGCTGGGTTGCATCCCCTGGACTGAGCCAGGATTCCCCATGCACCCATAAAGTGCATGGGGAAGACACAGCCAGGACCCCCAGGTGTCCCTGTCCCAATGTTGTGGGGGTTGCAGGGGTCGTGGCTAGAAGGGGGGCAAGGGCTCTCTGCTGTTCCGTGCCCAGGAGTCCTGCTGGGCCCATGCCCAAAGCACGGCCACCGAGAAGACCCTGGTGCTGGCGCAGATCAAGCTGGCAGTGCTCAACCTCTTCCACCTCGCCACGGTGCCACTCAAGATCCACACAGACGTGGCCCTGGAGGACACCGAGGCGCAGCTGGACACGGTCAGTGCAGCCTCTCCCATGGGCAGGGGCACACGGGGCTGTTCCTGTCCTCGGACGGCTGTGGCATCAGGCTCCTGTCTGCAGGTGCTGCTCTGCATGCAGGACCTGGCTGCCATCTGTGCTGAGCTGCGCCCCAGGCAGCCGGGGCCGTGTCCTGCAGTCACCAGTGTGGCATCACAGGGGTACCAGGGTGCCACCGAGCCATGAGTAACCCCCTGGCAGCACTGCTGCCATGGCCAGCACGGAGCCACAGCAGTGGGAATGGAGGTCACTGCCTGACACGTCTGGGAACCCCCACAAGAGGCAGTGCAGGTGGCAGTGGCACAGGCCCAGTGGGGTGGCACTGCACTGGGGCAGGGGATGGGACACCCCAAGGCACACCCTGACCCTCCAGGGTACCCTCCTACAGGCAAGACCTGTGTACCACAGAGGACTGGGAGCTGCTGCCTCTGAAGGCATCTCCCACCAAAATACAAATAAATATTCCCTATCCCTGGCAGTGTTCAAGGCCAGGTTGGACACAGGGGCTTGGAGCAGCTGCTCCAGTGGAAGGGGTCCCTGCCTGTGGCAGGGGTTGGAAGTGGGTGAGCTTTAAGGTCCCTTCCAATACAAACCAATCCATGATTATAACCCAGCCATGGACCCACAGCACTTGCTTGGTTTAGGACTGTGCCTGGTGGTGGCTCAAAGCCGGAGTCACCCCAGACACAAAGCTTTTGGCAAGGACAAAGAGGAGCCTGAGTCCTCCAAACCAGCCACGTTTTTAATGTCCCTTACCCCAGTGCCCATCCCAGGCGAGGGGGCATCCGCCGGGGCTCAGCCCCCATCCCTACACCCTCTTCCTCATCTTGCCCTTCTTGGTGCCTGGTA
Source organism: Melopsittacus undulatus (assembly GCF_012275295.1). Classification (NCBI taxonomy): domain Eukaryota; kingdom Metazoa; phylum Chordata; class Aves; order Psittaciformes; family Psittaculidae; genus Melopsittacus; species Melopsittacus undulatus. The sequence continues at coordinate 11,365,002 of NC_047538.1, read as the reverse complement.
CCCTGCGCCCGAAGGCCATCTGCCGCAGCTCCTGCACGCGCTGCCGGTTGCGGGCCTTGAGCCGCTTCAGGCCCCCACTCTGCAGGAACCGCTGCTTGGCTGCTCTCTTGCGCTGCTTCAGGATCTGCTGCTTGTTCTTCAGCTCCGAGCGCACCCGGGATGGAGCCTGTGTGGGGCCTGTGGGGGGGGACACGGCAGAGCTCGGGGGGAGGCAATGGGGAGGATGATGGGGGGGGGGCTTCAACCCTTGCTCCAGGTACTCACCGTGCCCGCGCCGGTGCTTCCCGTGGAACTGGGAATGGCTGCGTCCCCCTTCCTCGTCCTCATCCCGCTCGTCAACCTTGTACTTCTGCTTCCACTTCTCATAGCTGGGCCGGTGTGTTAAGGGCACGTGTGGTGGCTCCCCATTGCCTGACCCACTGCGGTGCCTGACCAGCCTCCCCCCCCACGCCGCGGGTAGGGGCTGGCTCCCCAGGAGCAGGGCGCAGAGCTCGCTCTCACCCCATCACAGGCAGGATACAGGTTGTTCTTGTAGGAGCTGCTGATGTAGCGCCCGCTCTCCGTCTTCACCTTCTTCTTGTCCTCCTGGCCCGTCTGCCCCACAAAACGCTTCTTCTTGCGGTCCCTGTGAGATAGGGGAGGGTGGTGAGACCCCCCCCAGCCCTGATTCTGCCCCCCCAGCCCATGGACAGTCCCCACTCACCACTTGAGCAGCTGCTTGTTCTTGTTGAGGTTGTGGTTTTCATCGCCCATGAGATCCAGCACGGCTCCAGCTGCCTGCTGCTCGAAGGGGCTGCCCTCGCCACCAACACTCAGCCTGCAAAGGGCAGGCAGTGAGAGCAGCCCCACTGGGGCAGGGCAGCAGCAGGAGCCCCCCCAGACTCACCCCCTCTCGCTCTCGAAGTCCTTGGGCCTGTATGGGATGTAGAAGTCCTTGTCCTGCTGTGCTGACTGCTGCAGCTTCTTCCTGGGGCTGCCTTCTCCCCCTCGGCCCTGCTTTCGCTTCTGGCCCAGGACACTGGAGAACACGTCCTGGAAGGGATCAAGGAAGGACCCTGCATCAGCCTCCAGCACAGCCTGGAGCTCCCGGTCCATGTGTCCAGGGCCAGCCCCCATCCCTGCCCATTACCTGGAGGTCTTCCTCCTTGTCACCTTCTCCCTCCTCAGGGACAGGGGGGGCCGGGCACAGCCCCTGCCCTTTGAGAGCTGCCGCCCGCTTCTCCTGCTGCCCGCGCTGGTACCTCTCAATGAGGGCATGGTCGTGGCGCCGCTTGGAGCGCATCACGGTGCTGGCCAGCGTCCGGGATGTGGCGTTGATCTCAAAGATGGTCTGATCCCAGAGCAGGAATGGGATGAGCGGCATGGACCTTCCCTCCCACCCAGCTCAGACAGAGAACGGGTCCCAACTCACCGCCTTGGACTTGTAGGTTTTAATGCTGTCCACAAACTTCAGCCTCTCCAGCTCCGTGTCTTCAAAGCGAGCACCTGAGGAACACAGGGATGGAGAGGGGCACAGATGAGCTCCCTGCTGATGGGAATGGGGCTCCCCTCTGTCAGCGTCCCCAAAGCAACTCACTGAAGAGGGGATGGATGCCGAGCTGGGACACATCCATGTCTTTTGCTCTCTTGATGGACTCGGGCGAGGGGCCGGGCCGGGATCTCAGGTACTGCTTTTGGGCATTGTCAGCCACCCGGCGCAGGCTGCGCAGCTCCAGAGAGCCCTCGTGGTCCGTGAGCAGCAGGCACTCCTCATCGTCCACCAGGCTCTGGGGGACACGGCCCAGCACCCCACCAGCATCTGCAGTGCCAGGAGACACCACGTCAGCGCGCTGGCATGGCAGCAGTGTAGGATTTAACAGAGCAAATGGCCATGGAGAGCTCAGGGGTGTTAAACCAGCATCCCTGACATGCCTGGGGAAACATATCCCTCCATGAAATGGATAAACCCAGTGTCCCAGTTTGGACCTTACCAGCAGGCATCTCCTGGGTACCAGCGAGGACAAGCGGGCACCCCAGGAAGAGATGGAGGTCAAAGACATAGGGCATCTCATCAGGAGCCACCAGAGAGTAGGCAGTGCCGCTCCGGCCAGCTCGGGCCACACGACCTGGAAAGGGATGGAGGAGAGTGGGAAACCAGAGCCCAAGCCCAATGGAAGACCAGCAGGGACTTACTGGTGCCACTGGGAGCACATGCATGTGACATTTACTAGGGGGGCGTGGGTGGCAAGGGCATGTGGGTTGTTGGGAAGGGGGAAGAAGGGAGCCCATCATGGTGCCATTGTAAAGGGAAGGCAGCAGCCCTGCTCCAGGAGTCGAGGAGGGAGATCAGGGATGTTCCTGACACTGCTTTGTCCCCTGATGTCACCTCCTGCCCCAGATACCCCCATCGAGGCAGGATCAGCAGTGCCAGCCTAACAGGCAACAGGGACAAGGGGTAATGGGTTAAAACTTAAAACAGGGGAGGTTTAGATTGGATATAAGCAGGAAATTCTTTACTGTTAGGGTGCTGAGGCACTGGAATGGGCTGCCCAGGGAAGCTGTGAATACTCCATCCCTGGCAGTGTTCAAGGCCAGGTTGGACAGAGCCTTGGGTGCCATGGTTTAGCGTGAGGTGTCCCTGCCCATGGCAGGGGGGTTGGAACTGGATGGAACTTGAGGTCCTCTCCAACCCAACCCATTCTATGAGTATGAAACAGGGGCCCAAGGGACTCGCCCCCTCCTTGTCACCACGAGGGACACCCTGGGTTGCAGTGCACCCTGCACAGGACACCAGCACCCACCAACACGATGCAGGAAGAGCTTGGCCTTGGCAGGGAAGCTGTAGTTGATGACATTGTCCAGCATGGGGATGTCGAGCCCGCGGGCGGCCACGTCAGTGACCAGCAGCACCGGGCACTTGCCCTGGGAGAACTTGGCGATGTTGATCTTGCGGGCGGTCTGGTCCAGCGAGCTGTAGATGTGTGTGCAGCGGATGCCCTGTGCTGTCAGCAGCTGCAGTGGGGAACAGGGATCAGATCCCACCAGGGAACACACCCACAGGCAAGAGACAGGGTCCCCAGAGCCCAGGGTGCCCACTCAGACCCCACATCCCGCTCTTTCCAAGGGGTGAGTAGATGCAACTCCTCCATAGTATCACATCCTGGGATTTCTCCTGCAACCCAGCAAAACAGAGGCAGAGACTCCAGCAAGGACATGCCCAAAGAAGCTGTGAATGCTCCATCCCTGGCGGTGTTCAAGGCCAGGTTGGACAGAGCCTTGGGTGACATGGTTTAGTGTGAGGTGTCCCTGCCCATGACACGGATTGGAACTGGATGATCTTAATGTCCTTTCCAACCCAAACCATTCTGTGACTCTACGCCCACCAATGCAGACCCCATGTGGGTTTGGGAAGGGGTCCCAGCCCCTCCCAGCCCCCTGCCCTTTCACGGGGGTACAGGCTGGGCACCCCCAAATGCCACTTGCCTCCTTGAGATACTCTGTGTGGTGCTTGGTGGCCACGAAGACGACCGTCTGGTCCTGGGGCTTCACCACAGTGCGCAGCAGATGGAGCAGCACGGCCGGCTTGTCATCCCCACGCACGTGGAAGAAAGCCAGCTGCAAAGGGGGGCACAGCTCAGCCCCATTGAGTCCCCACACCACCCACTGTCCCCACAGGGTGCTTGCAGGGCTTGGGGGCACAAAGCCCATCTCAAGCTCTCCCCCCAAGCCATCTCACCTTGAGCTGCTCACTGAGCTTGGACTCCACATCCAACCGGATCAGCATGGGCTCGGTGAGGCCTGCAGGACACAGTAACACACAGGACACGTGTCACACGTGGGATGCGGTACCAGGACCAGCCCCACCGCTCGGCTCAGGGGCACCCACTTGGCCCAGCACTATCCCAGCTCTGTTTTGGCAGTCCCGGCCCCAGCCCAGCCGTGGGATCACACCATGTCCCTGCCCTCTGCTCTCACCAGCCCGGGCGAACTCCACGAGCAGCTTGGGCAGCGTGGCAGAGAAGAGCACGGTCTGGTGGCAATCTGGGAGCCGGGCGATGATCTCCTGGAGCTGCTCAGCAAAGCCCATCTCAAAGAGCCTGCAGGGAGGGATGCAGGACATGGCAGCGCCTGTTCCGTCCCTCTGTGCCCAGCCATGGACAGGCACCCACCCAGCCTCAGGGACCCCCCCGCAGACCTGTCGGCCTCGTCGAACACCACGTACTCCACCGTGTGCAGCTTCAGTTTCATCTCCACCGCCACGTGCACCAGGCGCCCAGGAGTGGCAATGATGCTGCAGGGACAGAGCTGGTGATGGGACTGGGCTGGGGGGACACAGTGTCCCCAGTCCATTCCAGGTGCAGGTCCCAAATCCAACCCAATACAGACTCCACTGTTCCCCATGGGGAGCACAGGAAGATGCTCCAAGGGAACACCAGGTGTACTGGCTACAAGCACCAGTGATGTTCCCGGATGGCTCCTGGGGCCACTTCTCCACTGTGTCCCCTCCCCATGGCCCCACTCACATGTCGGGGTTCTCATGCAGGGCAGCGAACTGGTCCTCCATCCTGCGGGAGTGGGGAGAGGCTGGGACATACCGGGTGGTACCGGGCAGCTCAGCCCCTCGCCAGGCTCCGGTGAGGCTTTAGGTGGGGGACATGGGGACAACTCACTTGTCTCCTCCCAGGATCAGGGCTGTCTTCAGGCCTGTGAACTTGCCCAGCTGCAGGGTGAGAACCAAATGTGTTGTTGGGGGTGGTAAACCAAACCCCTTCCCCTCGTTGCCCCCATTCACCCCATTGTTGTCTCCATTCACCCCATTGTTGTCCCCATACCTCCTTGGTGAACTTGAGGGTCTGCAGGGCCAGCTCTCGGGTGGGTGACAGGATGAGGGCGCGTGCCCCAGCCTGGCTGGGTGCCTTGAGCCGCTCGAACATGGGGATGAGGAAGCACGCCGTCTTCCCGCTGCCCGTCCGCGCCATCGCCACCACGTCCCGGCCGCGCAGGATGGCAGGGATGGTCTGTGGGACATGGCACCATCACCATCACCATCCCACCACCACCAACCGCACCACAGGGACCCACGGCACTCACCTTCCTCTGTATGGGGGTGGGCACCTTGTAGCCCTTCTTCATGATGCCCTTGAAGACAGGGTAGCTGAGGCCTGCGGGGATGGGGACGGGTGAAGGGGTGCGGGCAAGGGACGGTCCCCACTCAGGTACCGCTGCCCCGGGCCCTGCACGCACCCATTGACTGGAAGCCACCGGATTTCTTCTTCTTCTGGTTCTGGGCCCGCACCAGGGCCCGTGTGTCCGGCTCGGCATCGGCCTCGGCATCATCCTCCTCCTTGGTGCTGGGGAAGGCAGGCAGCGAGGGCACAGGGACCTGGGGACAGCGGGGACACAGCTGTGGTCACAGTGGTGCCAGGGGCTGCAGATCTGCATTGCCAGCATGGAGGGCACGGCCACTGGTACTGGGGACATTGACAGTGGGACAGCAATACTGGGGATACTGGTACTGGGACAGCAGGGCTGGGGATGGCAGTATTGGGACTGGTTACTTATACTGGTAATGGACATATCAGTACTGAGACACCTGTATGGGGGATATCAGTACTGGGATATTGGTACTGGGACACCAGTATGGGGGACATCAGTGCTGGGACATTGGTACTGCGACACCAGTACAAGGGACACCGGTACTGGGACACTGGCACTGGGGCACCAGTATGGGGGACACCAGTACTTCGACACCAGTACAGGGAACACCAGCACAGGGGACACTGGTACTGGAACCACAGTACAGAGGCACTGGGGACACTGGCACTGGGACACTAGTATGGGGGGCACCAGTACTGGGACACTAGTACTGGGACACCAGTAAGGGGGATATCAGTACTGGGACATCGGTACTGGGACACGAGCACAAGGAACACCAGCACAGGGCACACTGGTACTGGGCACACCAGTACTGGGACACCAGCATAGGGCACACTGGTACTGGGCACACCGGTACTGAGACACCAGCATGGGGGCACACCAGCACTGGGACACCAGCACAGGGCACACCGGCACTGGGACACCAGCACAGGGCACACCGGCACTGGGACACCAGCATAGGGCACACCGGTACTGAGCACACCGGTACTGGGACACCAGCACAGGGCACACCGGTACTGGGACACCAGCACAGGGCACACCGGCACTGGGACACCAGCATAGGGCACACCGGTACCAGGCCCAGCAGCACGTGGGGTACTCGGGACACGTGCACCGGACACACGTGACGCGGTGCAGCCGGGGACGCGGGAACGCGCGCGCCAGGGCAGCCGCCGCCCCTCCCCCCTCCCGGTACCGGCGCGTCCCGGGTCTGGCGGCGGGCGCGCGCCGGCGCCATGTCGGTAACGGCGGCGGAAGTGGAACACCTCACGCATGGCCCCGCCCCGGAACCGGAAGGGGCTGACCGGAGCGGGGTCATGCGTGCCGGGGGCGCAGCCCCGGTCCCTCGGTGCCGCCGCCGCCCGCGGGCATCGTTCGTGGACGAGTCCCTGTTCGGGAGCCCCGCGGCCGCCCGGCCCCCGCCGCCCGCCTTCCCCCCCCCGTGGGCCGGAGCTCCGCGCCCCGGGCCCAGGCCGAGCGGCCAGCGCAGGTGAGCGGGGCTGCGGGGGGCCCTCTGCGGGCACGGCTGTAGCCGCGGCCTGCGGGACCGCTCCGGGCGGCTCAGGGCATGGGCGTTCGTTATAGACATAGGCGGTATAGCGGCGTGCAGTGCCCGCCCGCTGCCGGCCCGCGGGCCTTCGGGTGAATAAGGGCGTGATGCGGGTGCTGCGAATTCGAGGGGTGTGCTCTGGGCGTCGTTTGGGGAGGAATATCCCGGTGCTTGCATGGAACTCCGTTAGTTAAGGGCGTCGGGATGTGTGTTTGGGTATAGAGTCACAGCCTGGTTTGGGTTGAAGGGACCTTAAAGCTCCTCCAGCTCCAACCCCTGCCACAGGCAGGGACCCCTTCCACTGGAGCAGCTGCTCCAAGCCCCTGTGTCCAACCTGGCCTTGAACACTGCCAAGGACAGGGATGGGGCAGCCACAGCTTCTCTGGGCACCCTGTGCCAGCGCCTCAGCACCCTCACAGGGAACAGATTCCTTAGATCCAACCTAAATCTCCCCTGTTTCAGGTTGAACCCATCACCCCGTGTCCTGTTGCTGCAGTCCCTGATGAACTCTTGTTGAATTAACTGCATGTCCTTGTGGGGGCTAATTTAGAACCCTGAGAGGCTCCTTGAGCTGTTTCTTTCACAGCCATTTACCTGTTTCTAAGGCTCCTCAACAGGAGGAACCTGCCCTGGTTGGAGAGAAGACACCTGCTCCTGGTGCTGCAGCTCCTGCTCTGTGTCCTCCATACCCAGTAAAACCCTAGCTCAGGAATCCCTGCAGCCGTGCCTAGGTCTAAGTCTCTGTGTTCAGTATCCAGGGGTGGGCGGGTGGCCCTCAGGAGGGTTCTGGGTGCCCCTGATGCTCCCCCGTGTGCGGTGCCCGGTCCTGGTGCATGGTTCCTGTGTCCCGCAGGCTCAGAGGCCACACTCCATCCTTCTGTGACGAGTCCCTGTTCGGCCCGGCCCGCGCCGCTCCTCGCATGACCAAGGAAGATGTAGCCAAGCTCCAGGCACTGCTCTGGAGCCCTCCTCCTGCCCCCTGCACCCAGCCTGGCCCCTCCCGCTGCTGCAGGAGCACCCCGGGAAGAGCGGAGGTGTCTCACCGGGACACATCCTGTGTGTGGAAGCGTCCTGGTAGCGAGCCTTGCTCCACAGGCACAGCAGAAGCCCAGTCCCTGGACTGGCCGAGCACCCCCTCAGATGGGCCCTGCCGGGCTTCGGACAACCCCAAGCCAGGAAGGTGTAAAAAGGAGGGTCCATTGACAGCCCCCGCGGCCCCCCGAGGCCCTCCAGGGCTGGGTCGGTCACAGCGTGTGTCCGGACCTCCTTTGCCCAGGAGCAGCACAGCAGAGGGTACCTGCAAGGCCAGGCCTCCTTGGAAGTGAAGCCAAACATCCCTTGGGATGCCTGCCCAAGACCTCCTGATGGGCAAGTCCATGGGGACCCTGCACCTTTCCATGGCTGGAAATGAAGGATGGGGCTGCTCTGTGCTGGGATCCGTGCGTGCCCACAGTGCCAAGCGGGCAGTGGCCTCCCTGTGCAGGGCACAGCCCTGCAGCACCAGAGCGGGACAGCCTTGGTGGTGACAGCAGCTTCCAGTGGTCATCAGAGGTGCGGTAATGGGTCAGGTTCCTTCTGACTGGGAAGTCCCGCTGGGAAGCTGGAACAGCAGGAGACAGGACTGCCTGCAGCATGGAGTCCAGGAGAAGGACCAGGCACAGGTACTGCTATAGCAGAGCATGGTGGGGACAGGCAGGGATGGAGCTGGGTGCAGTGGGTGCCACAGGGGCAGATAAGGTCTAGGGCTCTGATGGGGACCTCCACTGACCAGCTCCATGAGAGGAGTCCTGCTTCATCCTCCCTGCTGTGTACAGTCACAGCATCGCTCATGCTCGACAGGCCTGCAGGAGGTCTCCAGTCCAACTGCTCAAGCAGGTGACTGGGCTTGGGCTGCTCTCCTGTCAGTGAGGTGTGGAAAGCCTCAAGGACAGAGGGGCAGGCACAACCTCTGACCCTACTGATTGTCCTTGGGGTGAAAAGTTTCCCTTGATACCCAGGCAGAGCCTTTCTTGATCCCGTTTGTGTCTGTTCTCATCCTGCTCTGCACAGAGCCTGGCTCAGTCCTCATGGTCACCTCCTCTTCACAGGTACAGGCTGCTCCAAAGCCCCCCAAACCCATCCCTGCTCCAGGCTGAATGAGCCCCAGTCCCTCAGCCCCTGTGCACAGGACATGCTCCAGCCCTGGCCATTGTGGTGGCTCTCTGCTGGCCTTTCATCACCGCTGTAATGGTCTCCTCTGGCAAGGAAGGAGAAGGTGAGGACTGGCATCACCCTGCATCCTGCTGCTGGTGGGATGCCCCTGGACTGGATGGGGTTTGTGATGGAGAAGGATCTGCCACAGGGATTTCAGCAGCTTCTGGTGATGAGGATGTGCTGAGTGAACGCGTGGTCCTGTGGTTTGTACTGAGGGTCATGAGGTGCTCTCACAGCAACACCATGCTCATCACCAAATGCATGGTCCAAGGCAAATCTGCTGGGCCTCCTGTTTGGACCACGGGCTGCTGCTGTGTGATCTGCACACAGGTAGGTGTCCGAAGGCTGTCCAAGCAGAGCAGCTCCTCCATTTCCATTCCTGAGGTGGGAAAGTGCAGCTCTGTCTGAAGGAATACAGGTACGGAGGCACATAAAGGACATGGGCTGGGTGACCTGGGGTTTGCTCCCCTGGGCAGGGAGGATGCAGGGAGGTCACTGGGAGCTTGGTAACTCCCACACAAAGGGAATCATTCCCTCAGATTCACCCAAGGACAAACCCAGCCAGGTTAAGGGCATCACTCTGCCCCAGGAATGCCTTTATTGCCACCTGGAGCAGCAGCAGGACTGGGGTTAGACCCACCTCAGCACACAAAGGGTGCTGGAGCTTAGGCAGCCAGCCAGGAGCCTGTGTTTCTGGTCCAGCTTGTTGGCAAGAAAGGTTATTCTTGCTTTTGAAAGACAAAGAGAGCTCAATGTCAAACAGTGAGTCATGTTGTCATGCTCCCGTGTCCTCCCATCCAGCCCTGGCAGGCTCTGCCTTAGTGCAAGTGCTGTCCAGCTGGGTAAAGACTGCAGGGACACGAAGGCAATTGGGGCATCAGGAGATGCTGATGGGGCTGAGGCTGTTCAGCTTCATGGGGATGCCAGCACGGTGCCAAACAAGCCTGCAGGTGTCTCAAGTGAAACCAAAGTGTGATTTGGACACTAGATGGAGACAAGAGGGTTGAGGATTGAGTCATGAGGGTTGAGGATTGACACAAGAGCCAGAGCCCCTTTCCCAGCAGCGGGTGGATGAGTGGGGTCCATGGAGAGGAGTCAGCAGCAATCTGGGGTAACCTCCCCAAAATCTAAGCTGTGGATAACTTCCTCACTCTTTACCCCACAAGAACAGCATTGCTTACAATATAAATGGGTTGTATGGATTTTGTCCTGTGGTTCTCACTCACATTTGACTCTTTACTGCAGCCCTGTCCTCTTGTTCTGCCGGAGCTGTGCATCCATCACATGAGCCAGAGCTGCTTGCTTACTGCTGTGCACTGCCCTGCCTGCAAGAGGCTGATGCTTGCGTGCAGCCAACACCAAATGTGCATGAAATGGGGCTGGGGTTGGAACTAGGTGATCTCCAGGTGCTTTCCAGCCCTAACTGTTCTATGATCCTGTGATTCAGACTCACCCTGTCCAGTGTCACTGGTGCTCAGTCACAGCTGTTGTCCTGCCTGCTGCTGCTCTTAGTTCTCATCTGCTCAGTACCCTCTGCACCACTGACTCAACCCTGACTCCTTGCCTTGTGTTGATACAGGGGGTAATACAGAGAAATTGTACAAGGGGGTTAAAGGAATTCCTTTGCTTAAACAAAAGTATTGTCTGTCCCAAGTACCTAACATGCCAAGGCACTGACTACTGATGGGGGGGAGAAGCAGATGCTAGTTCCACTGATAAGGGACAAAAGCAGATGTTTGTTCTGCTGAGAAGCAGGGTAGAAGCAGACTGGGCATGGACCAAACCCTATGGCCATGTGTGAAGATTAAAAGGTGAAAAGTTTAAGAAGAGGAAGACTCATTTACTTCATCCTGAGACCCCTGCCATCAGGGGGCACTGCGCAGGCGGAAAGAACCTTCCAGCTCATTATAATACAAAGCGGGGATAGATAATAAATATGTATAGGCGTATCGAGTAACCTAATGCATATGTATACCTTAAGAGAATAAATGTAAAGGGAGAACAGCCCTGAGGTGTACATGCTTTGGAGGAGCCATCCCCATGCACCTCAGCGCTGAATAAAAGCATACCTACTTTACAACTTGAACGAGTTGTGCAGTCTATCCGTGCATCAGTGTCTCCCAGCAAAGCACCACTCATCCTGAGCACTGCTGAGCTTCCCGATCCAGCTGTGCCCAGCGCTGGTGCTGCAGACAGCTGTAACAGATGGCTCTGTGTGGTCAGTGTTACCTGTGCCCCTCAGCACCTGGTCCGCAGCAGCCTCCCTGCTCTGTGTGCTGGGCTCGGCGCCTCCCCTCCGTGATGCCGTGCGGAAGCCGGTTGCTCGGTGGCTGCAGCTGTGATGCTGGAGGGCTGCTCTGCACTGGAACCAGCCCTGTGCAGGCTGCAGGACACCCCGGGCAGGGCCTGACACGGCAGCATGGCGGCCGCTTCCTCCTCCTCTGTGGGCCCGGCTGCGCGCCGCGCCGTTGCTAGGCGACCGCTCCTCGGGGTCCTCAGCGGAGCCAATGGCAGCCAGCGACCCTCTCCCCGAGAGCCCGCCCCTTCCTCCCACCGCCGCAGCTTGGAGCCAATCAGCATCCCCGCCTGGCCGGAGTGACAGCTCCACTACCCAATGGCGAGACCAAACGCGCGTGTGATGGGGAGGCGGGAATAATTCAGCGCCTCTCGCAGGGGGCCGAGGGCCGACGGTGGGCGGGGCGAAGCGTGCGCGGAGCGTTGATTGGCTGGAGGGAGAGGCCCGCGCTGCCCCCGGCCAATGAGAGGCGGCGGGGCGGGGCCGGGCGCTGAGGAGAGGTGTCGCAGCGGGGGCCGGTGCGGTGGGGTCGGGTCGCGGTGCACCGGGGGTCGGGCCCGGCCGTGGGGTCCGGAGGCGCTGCCCGGGGTGGGCTCCGCAGGAAGGAGGGGATGGAGCCGGTGTGTGCGGGCCGGGGGCGGCGGGGCCTCGGGGAGGGCTGAGGGGGGTAGCGGTGTCCCACAGCGCGGTGCCAGCCCGGCCTCGGTGTCCCTGTCTCCCGCAGGCCGCGGTCCCGGCAGCTCCGGGAGTTGCGCGTCCGGTGCCCCGGGGGGGCTCGGCCTGTTGCTCAGGGGATGCGGCCTCCGCCGTGATGGGAGAGTGACGGCAGCGCGGCGGCACCGGCTGTGGAGCGTCCCGTGACGTTGGCCAGGCCCTGCTTTGAGTTTTCCTCCAGCTCTTAAAGAGACCCGAGACCTTGTGCCGGGGGCAGCACCCAGTAGGAAAGCCCCCGGGAGCTTCATGTGTGCGGCCTCAACCCGGTCTCTTTCCCCTCCCCACCTGGAGCTGAGGCGCTTTGGCATGGCAGGGGACAGAGCCATGTGTGATGGTGACACTTAGCGTCATGCTGGCTCTGGATGCATCACTGCCGCTCGCTTCTTGCGCCGAGTGCTCGGGAGTTTGTCAAGAAGCACTTTCTTTTGCTTCCGTGAACAGTCTGGACCTGGCTCTTTGCGTTTAGCTTTGGTGTAAATCCTGCCGTTGGGTCTGGTATCCTGTGCTGCGTTTTGGAAGCAAGTCACTAGATCCTTTTTGAGCTGTGGTCTTGAGGGATGGGTCCGCATACCTTTGTATTCTTACATATAGAAGACACCCCTGATGGAGGAATCCCTGGGGAGAGTTTTTGACATCAGTGTTACAAGAGGAACTGAAACAGGCATCATTTAAAGTGCTTGGAGCAGGAGCCTCTGAAGGGAGAGGATGGCTGTGAGCATGGATGATGACGTTCCCCTTATCCTCACCCTGGATGACGGTGGAAGCAGCGCCTCAGCCCCCCTCGATGATGTGGACCGGGAGGAGCTGCCTAATGAAAGTAAGATCACTTTGGCGTTGTCTCCTGCCTGCTGCGCTGGCCTCGCTGCTTTCCCTCTTTGTGGTGGCTGCTCTTTGTAGTGCTTGCCAGGCCCTGAACCTCTGGGAGCTGTCACTCGGTGTCCCGGCCGCCCGCCTGGGAAAACCAGATCAGGAAGTTGCTGATTGTGTTGCTTGTTTACTCCCAGCACCGAGGGGAAGGACACTGGATAGACAGGTTCTTCACTGCTGTTTCTAGCACACATTTTTGTGGTTTCCTTGTAATAACCTGGGACCTCATTGTCCTTAAACCTCCTTTCCTGCAGGCTGGCATATCCTTTCCTCAGCACTGGCCACAGTGCTGTACCCATGGCCTGAGCTGGCAGATACAGCCACTCTGATGATGTTCTGGAGTGTTTTCCTATTCCTTTGCAACTCTTGTTTTGCCTGTTTCTAGTTTATGTTCTGATTTTTGCAGTCAGGAAAGTGATACATGGTGCTAAATCACTTTAACATCTTTAGTGTGTCCTTATCAAAGAAGCTGGAGCACTTTTAGACAATACACTTGTGTTAGCCCCAGAGTATTCAGTGGGACAGTGCCAGGCTGTGCGTGTCAGGAGGGGAGGAAATACAAGCCCGTCTCTTGGAAGCATTGCTTTCTCCTCAGTCTGTCTTTGTCAAAGCCATGGCCCTGCACTGGGAGAGATGGGAACAGCAGATGTGGTTGTGCACATTCAGTGAGTCTCTGGTTTATGTTATCCCTCACTGAATGTATTTGAGCAGTTTGGTTCGACATATCCTCTGACTTCCAATCTACATTGCAGGTATATGCACAGGTCTTGTGAGCCTATTCAAGCTCTTGCTGCTATGAGCTTAATATTTGTAACAGATAAATAATTTCCTGGCTTGGCATTCCTTTTCCCTCCATTATACCTCTATTCCACACTGCCTCTGTGATCCTCTGCTGTGATTTCTCTATCACAACCGTGTGGCTTCTCTCAGTTTCCTACTTCTGCAACTTCCTGAGCCAGGGACTAGTTCCTGACAATCAAGATTCCTTGTCCCTCCTCCTGGTCTCCCACCTCTGCAATACACATCCCTGGCTAAATTGCCCAGTTGACTTTCTCTTAGCTCTGCTGCATCTTTGCTCCATTACATCTCTTTGTCAAAGTTTAGCTCCCTAATTTAAATGGAAGAGAGAATGCTTCCTCATCCCACTGGTGTATTTATAGGCCTTCTTGTGAGTAATTTTAATCCCTCTTCACTCATCTTTTTCTCCCATCCACCTCCCATCTCTTTAACCCAGTGATAAACCTCACACAACTTCTTTAAAGCCACCATGTTAAAGCACAAGTGTGAAAGTGAGCGTATTAATAAATAAAACTGTTCCAGTCTGCTTCACTTGAAATACAGGGAAACTGTTTAGGGACCAATTTTGTGCTACTTTAAAGATTGCTGTGTGGTTTTTGAGAACTCATTTCCTGGGATTCTTTGCATAAAGGGTCTTTTGGCCTTGAAGAAGTTCTGCTGTGTTTTAATCACTGTTCGAGTTGAATTTGCTGAGAAATTACAAAGCTTATTCTCTGCAAGGGACACTGGGTGATACAGAGCCCTGTGAAGTCAGGGAGTACTGGGAGAGGGGGATGAAAGATTAGAAGGGGGAACAGCTTGAAAGGCACATTTATTTATCTCTGAGAAGCGGGAAGCTTGAACTAGTGAGTAAACAGGCTGATGGCACTGCTTGCAAAGTAAGCTTGTTTAGGAAGCAGAACGTGTGGTCCAGCTTTCCTCTTTGCCCGCAAAGGAAATCCACTGTGAAATGCACAATGTCCCATGGAGGCTGTGAGCAATTCAAACGTTTCCCTTCTGTTCTGCCTCCACTCCTCTGCTGAGGACTGAGATGGCATTAACAGAGCTGTGTGATTTCACGTTTTTATTCAGCTTGTCTTTCTCAGGGATGTGAGAAGCCCTTTTCAGGAGAGGGAGTGCTGCCAGGGTGATGATGAAGGCATAGGACAGGGCAGCTTGGAAGGCTGTTTCCTTCTGGTTCTGTGTTCCTTATGCCTAAACTCTCAGGGTTCAGCCAGCATTTGGAGGAATAGCTCATTTGTTACTGTGCCCAACCATCAACTCTTGGGGATGTGGTGGCAGGTGAAACAAAGCTGTTATTTAAGTCTCTTCCCAGATACCAGCTGGGACTGTTTTGCAGTGAGGGACCCATCAGCCTCTTCCCAGGTAAAGAGAAAGTGAAGTGGGTGTAAAGGTGTGAAGTTGTGTTAAATCACACACCCAGAGCTGATAAGAACCAAGCTGTTTTGTGTTGCTGTGTCAATGAACCTCTCTAACTACTGATCCATATTCCACCCTGAGCAGTGTGTATCTGTGTGATTTCGGTGTCTCAGCTCTCATGGCTTTTAAGGAACTTCTCGTGCTTTAGAAGTCAAACAAACAACTTGATCCATAATGTGGCTTTGTTACAATCGGGTCCTTGGATAAATGAATTTATAGCTTTGGACTCTTGGTGTTTGTCAATGCAGACAAGTTGCAATAAGTAATAACAGGGCTTTTTGAAAACAAGCCTGTTGTTGATGTCAAAAGAAAGGACTGAAGTGCAAGAGTGAACCTTGCAGGAGAGTCCTCTTCTGGGTGAGTGTCTTGGGTTAGAATAAATTAAAGCTAAAGGAGAAAACTGTGTGGAAAATTATATTCTTAAGTAAAATGTCCAGCTGCAAAAATGAATCTCCCTAATCACACTTAGCAGGAGAAAATCCTTGCACAGAAAGGAATAGTAAAGCTCTGCTTTGGTTTGTGCTGGAGACTCCTCTTCCTGGGAGCTCCCGTTTACAGCCACAGCAGGTCAGAATCCTGTAAAGGTGATGGGAATTCAGACCACATCCAGAAAACCATGGTCCTTGTGGTGCTGATGGTTTTCTGACTACAGCACATAGGACTGTGGTGCTGGGTAGCTTTCCTTTCAAGCTCCAGCAGCTGAAGGAGACAGAGGGAAGTGCTTTCATCACTTGAATCCATGCTAATGACGCTGCCCTTCCCTAATCCATCTTACCTGAAAATCTCCAAGTGCTGCACACACTCTAATTAAGCTTCCCAGCACCTCTCTGAGTGAATGACTAACAGGAGCTGCATTTCTGTAGAAGGCAGACCCAAGGGATGCAATCCTTGTGCGGCTTCTCCCAAAATAATGTGCTGAAACCAGTGAGAAGCAGCCAGGGTTTAGTGACTCCCATCCCTCACACACACTCCTGGGAAGCATTCAGATGGGGTCCTCAACAGATCTCCAATGTTTTCCCTAGACAATGGAAGCATGGATAGCCTTGAAACTCTAGGACAGTGTCTCTCCTTGAGCTGATGGGAACTAGAAGCAATAAATGAGTGCACATTGATTTAGCCTGTATTAGATCAGATACAAGATCCTCCTTTGCCTCCTGCATGGAAATTGCTGTAGCCTCAAGTGGAGTTTCAGTGTGTTCAGAGCAGAAAGTACAGCTCAAAGTGTCATACAGGGAACAATACAATATTGTCTGTTTCTCCCACACAATGGATTATGGCAAGTGGAAGAAGTCATCTTTAAACTCTGGGTTTTTACAAGAAAGCAGCTGCATCTGCTGTTGAGGTAAAAATGAATTATTGGACATGGGGAGGGGAGGGAGCAACTGCAGCAGCCAAGTGAGATGTTTTCTAGAAGGATTGTTGGAACATGGGAACTTAAAACTTGGAAGGTTGGTGTTCCAGCTGAGCTGTTGTGATCTCAGGGTCTGCTGCCTGAGGAGTGAATTGTCAGGAGGACCAGAGCCAGCCTGGCCTTTGGGGTAGAAGGAGCGTTGTTAATGTGCATGGATGTGGAGAGCAAGAGGCCCAGTGTCCTTGGTGAGGAGTGTGGCTGTGAGTAAGGAAAGCAGTGACTGCCCCGGAGGCTGTGGGTTGAGTCTGTGGAGGAGTGTGTGGTGTGTGCTGTGCTGTTGGAGCTGCTGAAGGAGGCCTCCCCCTCGCCTTGCTTCTGCACCTCGGCCCCATGCTGTGATGGGATGTGTGAAGAGGCTTTCAGCAAAGCTGTTCTTTGTGGAGTTGACTGATGGAAAATCATATTTCTGGACACAGAGTCTCATTACAGCATTAATGGATGCTCTGTACAGCAGACAGTTCATTTCTCAATCCACAAGTAGACGTTTGTTCTTGGATTGGGGGCAGTTAATTTGTTCTTTTGAGACGTGGATATCTTGACATGTTCAGTGACCACTGCAACCTGAAGTGATACAATTATCTTCTGTGCTGGACCAGGGTCCAGAACGTGTTTGTATCAGCAGTGAGGGAAGGAAAGTAAGTCTGTCCTGGTACCTCACAGCTCATCTGAGCAATGAGTCCTTGCTCCACAAACAACTCATTCCTCCCACTGCTTCCTATAGTGCCATCTGAGGATGAAAGAGATCTCCAGGTGTAAAACAGATGTGTTTTCTGATGAACTGAGGGAACAGAGCATAAATACCTGACCTTGGGGGAGATGCTGCAACCACACCAACTCAGTAGCTGTGCTTGAGGAACCAATTTCGTTGCTGTGAAAGCATCTTGGCTTTGCTACCTGTGAAGGAAAACAGGCATTTCAAATGTCAGCCATCTAATAGATTTAATGACTCCTTCAGGATCTTGTGGGAAAGTGAGGATTTCAAAGCTTATGTGGACTTGGGCTCTGGTTATGAAATGCTGCAGCTAATTGGTGTGAAGAAATAGGGATGAGGGAACAAGTGAAGGCTTGCAATGGAGCTGGCAGATCCTGGGATCTCTCACAGCTGGGCTCTCCAGAAGCCTCTTTGGTTATCTGGCTTTCTTGGATGCTGGGCAGGATATTCTCCCACCTCATGGCTCCTAGGCTCGACTGATTTGCCTTTAATTAGTTCCAGTAGCAGTGCTTCAGCTGCTGCCTGTAGGGGTGAAGCATGGCCAGAGCACAGGACAGGCATCTCAGTTTTGGAAGCAGTCTAGTCCTGCTGTTGAAGCTGCTCCTCCTCATACCTAGATATGCTGGTTAATGTCAGCATGGTCAGCATGTCTCATCTGTAAAGCACAGATGACACCTCCCTGGAAGTGGGCAGGAAGCCTGGAAGTGGGCAGGAAGCCTTCATGACCTGGTTCTGACAAGGTGCTGCTTCATATTGCTGTGCATGATTTGCTTTTCTTAATATATACCTGCTTAAAATGTAGAGAGAGAGGCATTTTCTACTGAAGCACAAGTGGGAGCTCAGTGTTGGATTGTTGTTTATGCTTCTGAAAGTCTCATTTCTCTCACCTAACAGCCTTGTTGCATTTCGCATCTTCTGCCAGTGCTTTTCTAATCCTTTCCTGGCCTCGATGACTTGTAATGAATGGTTTAAGCAAGCAAAGCGAAGCAGAACTGCCTCTGAGATGAGTGAGGGGTGAAGATGTTGGAAAGGGACGTGAACACCCAAAACATAAGGAGATTATTGTTTTCTCCTTCGGTACAATTTGTTTCCCTGGGTGATGAGCTCTGGAAACTCAGAGGAAGGAGGCAAATGCTGCTTTTTAGATGTTGGGTATCTTTCAAACAGTGTTAGAAATAGTGGAAAATGTGTTTCTGCTTTTAAGTTCCAAATGCATCACCCTCTGGAATGTCATTTACCCTGAGAATTCAGGGGGTTTTAAGGCAGGACCAACCACATCAGCTATGCTTTCAATACTTGTACAGCGAGGGTAGAGCTGGTACCTTTAATGCAAGAGAAACAACACAATGTTGTCCAGACCTCACAAAAGTATTTGCATTGAGACCTTCTCAACAGGACTCTGTAAGTGTGGTCCCTAGAGAAGGAGCAAAGTACCAGGAGGGATTGGGGGCTGCAGCCCTCATGTGTGTGTTTTTTCCAAGCCTGCCTTGTTTTCCTCGCCCTGCAGGAGATGGGTTGGCACAGTGCACACATTGTGTGTTTCACAGTAGGAAGCTTTGTCCAACAGAATCTCTGCACTGTTGACTCTTTGGTGCAGTAAAAAATAAGAAGTCCAAGTGATTTGGTCTTGAATGCCCCATGCTGTTCAAATGTGAGCGAGTAAAAGAGGATACGAGGTAAAGAAGACTTGGGTTAGTGTTCTATTATCCTGCAGTCAAATGGTTCTTTCTCCTTTGTCATCTCCCAGAGCCCTAGCAATGGGTATCATCCTTCAAACACGCTCACTGTAAATTAGGGAGGATGCTGGGGTGTGGGGCAAGGAGTCTGGAGGCTGCTTCTCCTTTTGTGAGCACAGGAGTAATGACCTTGATGCTTTGAGGTGGGAGCCCCTTCCTTTTGTGTGCCTGTTCTGTATTACACAGCTCACATCTTTTTGGTGTGAGATCAGAACAGGCAAAGCAAAGTGTTTTCTCCCCAAGGTGATGGCTTTAGTTGGAAGATGCTGGGCTAAGGGCATGTGCTGTGGCGTTTGAGGGCTCCGCTTTTGGAACAGGCAGTCCTGGAACTATAAAAGATGTTAAAAGAGCTTGAAAGTGTTCAAGCTGCAATTTAAAATCCACAACTTTCCAGCTCTAACCGGTCACTCCTCAGCCACCGCAGCTGACTTGGGAACATTTGGCTCGGGAAGCGGAACAACAGTTGGAAACAAATAGCGATGAGTTTTTTTCATGGCTTCCCAGGGAACGCATCAGTTTGTTCATTTTGGTGATTCCTGTGGATTTTTAAGGCACTGTAGATGCAGGATGTTCAGTTTAGCCAAGCTTGCTTAGTGGCAGATCAAAATGAGCAAAGGCTGAGCACGCTGAGTTCACTCATCATAACCAATATGATGCTTCTCAGAACTTCCTTTGCCCTTGGTATCTTCAGCGAGGAATCCTGCCTGCTGCCGTCAGCCCCCCTGCGTTGAAATCCCATTTTACCCATTTGAATGCTGTAAGAAGTGCTGTATAAACTAAACAGGAGCATCTGTGAAGTGGTTAGAGTTGTTGTTGATTGCCTTTTCCTTATTGCCTTCGGGGGGATTTAAGCTTGAATTTGCTGGAAGTAGAATTTATGAGCCAGAACGCTCCATTTCTGATCCTTAAGCTGGGAAAAGTGCGGTGAATTTGATAGGTCTTTCTCTTGCCTCCAACGTCTCTGGCTTTTGATCTGGACCTCGCAGGGCTCTCCCTGTGTCTTTAGTATAATTGCTTTTTGCATGTGGAGAAGATGCCTGTTTTTTACATGGCTGCTTTCTTCACAGGGAGCTTTAGGAGTTCATCCATCTGCTGCCAGTGAGCAACTAATGCACCGCCACTGCTGCTGTTTGCATTTGGGAGAGGGGGAGGCAGGAAAGGTGTGTTCCTGTTGATCCATCACAGCACTGTGCAGCTGACAAAAGATCCTGAGCATGACAAGAGGAGCCTGATGTGATTCGGATCAGAGTGGGGTGGGTTGGAGCTTGTATCCAGAGCTACTTTTATAATAGAATCATAGAATCCCAGACTGGTTTTGGTTGAAGGGACCTTCAAGCTCATCCATTTCCAACCCCTGCCATGGGCAGGGACCCCTTCCACTGGAGCAGCTGCTCCAAGCCCCTGTGTCCAACCTGGCCTTGATCACTGCCAGGGATGGGGCAGCCACAGCTTCTCTGGGCACCCTGTGCTTGGAACAAAAGGCTTTTCCTTTCCCAATTATGTGGGGGAATAAAATTTAGGATGTATCTCTCTGCACAGCCATGTTAAAGCCCCTCATTCTATGGGGCTGGGCTCTCTTGCATTTCCTACATGACTGCCTCACACACGTGTGTGCATACATTGTCATCTGGGAATATCTCATCTTCTATGTTTTATTCCAACTATAACTGATTTTCTGAGAGCACTCGCTATCCTCAGTGGGTCTGGGAGAGTTCATTGTACAAAAGCAGTGTAGCTGCTAAAGGATTGCACTAGAAGGCACAAATACATTCCTGCTTTTTGTTAGCTAAATGAAGAAATGCCTGTAGAATTAAACTGGAGTGATCAATCCTGCAAGTGGGAGCTCTGAGAACTCCCCAGGGTCAAATTGTACTGGTGATCTGGCCATGCCATTACAGGATGATCAGACAGGGGAGGAGAAGCAAGGAATGCCATCCTCCAAAGTGCTTTGGGGCTGCTGGCTGGGGGTATGGGGCTCCAAAGGAAGTATTCCATGTTCCATCCCCTTTTTCCTGTGACACACTCAGCCTGGCTGGGGCCATCCGTGCCTGGTGAGAGGCACGAGTGCTGCTGTGTAATCCCTCTTGTCAACGCAGTGTTCCTGCACCACCTCCCAGTGATGCCCAGCTGGTTATTCACTTAGCTCATGGTGAGTCACTGCAGAAAGAGGAAAGCAGGGCTGGGTTTTGCCCATGTCTTTGTTTTCGTGGTGCTGAGGGGAACGTTGTTTTGCCAGGGTGCTGAGCAGAACACAAGTACCTAAATGGGATTGAAGGGAGGAATTCTTGCTGACTGCTTTGTGTCTCTGCTTTACTACCTGCAAGTAGTAGTAAATGCTGTCCTTTTCCTGACCTGCTGCAGGTGCTTTGGTCTTGCCAGTAACTGCTTCCAAGCAAGTTCCTAAGGAGGATTTTGGCCTCTGGCTCAGGAAGGGGGAAGTGAGCAAGCCAAAGCCCCTTCCTTTCAAACACAAAGCTGGTGGCAGGAGCTTATCTCTGGTGATTGCATAGGGGAAGACTTCAAAACATGGAAAATTATTCCTGTACTTTGAGAGAGCACAAATAAATGCTCATGGAAGCTTTAAAGGTGTTGGAGAGGTAGCAAAACATGGTACAGACATGCCTATAGTGGCTGCCATGAAAGCAGCTGCACTGCTGTATAGCAAAGGAAGAAACAGGAACTGAGAGTGGAGGAAAATCATGGAGAGAAATGGGAATTTCAGGTTGGATGTAGGGAGGAAGCTGTTCCCTGTGAGGGTGCTGAGGCACTGGCACAGGGTGCCCAGAGAAGCTGTGGCTGCCTCATCCCTGGCAGTGTTCAAGGCCAGGTTGGACACTGGGGCTTGGAGCAACCTGCTCTAGGGGAAGGTGTCCCTGCCCATGGCAGGGAACTGGAACAGAGTGATCTTAAGGTCCTTTCCATCCCATTCTGTAATTCTAAGACTTGAAGGTGCTTTAAAGGACTTGAGAAGTGTGAAGTGATACTGACCTGGTAGGAATTCAAGGTTGAATACTGGTCAGTAATGCTATGGGGAAGCTCAAGAAATCCTCTGTGTAGTGCGTATCTGTTGAGAAACCAGATCACCTGATCATCGCGTGATCTGTTCTTCCATTCCTGCAGTAAATAGAGGTTAAACAGCTGAATCTAGAGGTAGGCATTTAAAAACGGCAGATCACTTGTTCTCCCTTAAGCCTGCAGTGTGACTATTGCTGTGATAACAACTTCCTTCTAGCCCCAAAAGGGATTTTGCACGAGGCAGGACACTGCAGCCAAACAGGGTTTCCAGGCAAAATAATGGGAGACCAGCAACAGCTCTTCTAAGATCTGGACTTAAAGGGCAGTTTTCCATGGTGGCCAGTGGGGGTTTACGGAAAGGTGAGTGCTATATGGACCTGAACCCATGCTCTGACTTACTTAGTGAGGTTACAAGAGAGCTTGATGCTGTTTTGAGAAGATATTTACTTTGGCACCTACGCAGCATTTTGACTGAGGAAGTGAACAGTCCAAATCAACACTGTGTAGGCAGTGACTCTACAAAGAGGCTGAGGGACAGGTCTCAGACTCCAGCTGATCATTGGGACTGGTTAGTGCATAGGTATGTTATTAGCAGGGACTGTCACAGGGGTTACGTGTTGTCCCTGTGCCAATTGCAGCATTCCTGTCACAATCACCTGAGCTGAAAGTGAGCATGTGGAACACTTGTCCAGTGTGTATATGGGGTGTGCATTACACCTTACAATAAGAATCATGTTTGGGGTAGGTAGGTGATGGTGCCATTGTATTCATGCTTGGTGTGTTTCTAGTGCCCTTGCTCCTGCTCATCCAAGACTTGTGAGGCTTAGAGATAGCTTCAGTAACTGGGTAACAGTGAAATTGTGTCTGTTGCAATAAGCATGTATTTGACAGTGTTTGGAATCACTTCCTAAGAGCTGGAGAGAGTTCCGCAGTGCTGGAAGACTAGACATCAAAATTACCCCATTTCTGAAGATAGGGATAAGGATGAGAACTGCAGGACTTGGAGTAAGGACCAGCTGAGGGAAAGCCCCTGGCTGCTGGTTTGCAGATGTTTAACTCCTTCCTTCCTCCCTCACTAATGGTTTAACTCCTTCCTGCCTCTGTAACCTCTTCAGTTCCTGCCACATGTGCAGATATCTCTTACTGGAGAGCAGTTACACAGCACCAGGGACTGGGGGTTTCCCCATTCCTTTTCATGCAGCTTCCCCTGAAGTTGGCAGCTTCTCCTTCCTGGCTGAGACACGATGATGAGGCAGAGGAGATGTGGTTGTGTTATCATTCAGAACCAGTGTGGTGGAGTTGTGTTCTGACACCACAAAACACAATTACCTACTTCTCCCTGCTGTACCACGACAAAAAACTGCCATCAGTCTCAGCCTGTCATGGTAAGGCATTGGAGTTTTGCCATAATATTGTTATTTAACTGAATTTATCTCATTTTCTTGCTATCCCTCTCTCTTTAGGGCGGTATGGCACATGCCTTATTGCTGCCTACTGTGTTCTAGTCCTGCTCCAGCTCTGGGTGGCCATGCAGGAGGTTTTTGCCCAAAGTAATACTGGTTTCCTCACATAAGGAAAGTCCTTCCATTGCTAACTGTGACTTCCCTGGAGGGCTGGAGCTGGCAGTGGGACCTGGCAGCACACTGCTTTGGGTAAAAAGGCCAGATTGCAGCTCAGTTAAACATCTTTCCAAACGGCATCAGGCAAATCCAAAGGCTCTGCTTTGGAGAATTGAAATGAGGAACGTGCCTTTAAAATGCTGACATTGGTGGTGTTACTGGTGCTAAAGCAGAGCTTTTAATGTCTTAAAACCATGAGGCATCAGTTTCCCTTTTTGGTACAAAAAGAGGAAATTCCTTCATGTAACGGGATCTGTTAAAGAACTGCTCTGAGAGATTCGAATATTGTCTTTCCCTTTCTGGTGCTTCCTCCAAAAGTATGCATTAGGAATTGTGTGTATTTCATGTCTGGCCTCTCATGAGCTTTGAGAAGAGCATGACAAGCTCTCCCTTTGAGCTTGTCTCTTTATTTTGGGGGGTGGTAAGTAAAAACTGTATTCTATCCAATTGTTTTTATTCCATTCTAAATCAGCTGTATCATAAAGCCCCTCAGTGGCTCGGGTATTTAATTCCAGTTACAGAAGAATTCTATTTCTGTGTCTCTAAAGCCTTTGTTGCTGTGATATGATCAGTCTGACAAGATTGCGGCGAATATAAAATGATAGATGATGTAAGGCTGTAGATGATCCCTCTGTTGTGGTTTTGACTTCTCCTTTTTGTGGTATGGAGGTTCACTTGTGAGGATCAGAAATCAAGGATATGAAACAGGCAGCAGTTTGCTTTAGCACACTAGCAAGATTCCTAATTGTATTTTCCTAACACAACCTTTTATGTGAGTATTATGGAACAAAACTGCTTTGGTTGGACTTTGCAGCTCTGTTAAGAAGCAGGTACTCTGGTGTTACACAGTCTTAGCTTGTGGAATGGCAGGTTCTGGCTCTCTTATGGTATTTCATGGACTTTCTCATGCAGGAGGATTTAGTCACACATCTGGCAGAAAGCAGCTTTGTGGAAGAGGGCTTATGCATGCAGTGGTTTGTGTGAGCTGCTGGAAGAAGATGCAGCTGAGGAGCAAGAGCTGGTAAGGCAGGTAATGTTGTTATTGCAGGATGCAGCTCTGGGAGACAAGGGGGGGATCCTCCTTTGAGGAGGCTTTTGAGCTGTGTGGTCTGGTGTGTATCAGTGAGCTATGGGAGGCTTAGAGAGGCCTCTCTAAGGGTGACAAAGCATCCATCAGTTCATCTCCAGCCACTGAAGCCTCTCACTAACCTGAGTGTGGATCCCAGGCATCCCGAGTGGGAGGGATCTGGCCCTCTGCCTCTTGCTGCTGCGTATCTAAGAGTGACAATTGGCCAGCAGTCAAGCGTTGTCTGGTCAAAACTTCCAGCATAGCAAGAGGAAAAAGAATCAAGCCCAGAATGAGTCAAGGTGGAGATCAAAGGAGAGTGGATGCCCTAAGAGACAAGACAGTGAGCTGCACAGATGAGGATCTCCAGCTAACTGATCCCTTATCCTTATTTTCTTAGAAGCCTTTTACTTCTTCCTTACAAATGTCCCTTTTCCCCAGTAGGGTGGTGCAGGAGGTAAATGTCCAAGTGAGTTGTCACAGCTCATCCCCTGTTGAATGGTGAGTGAGCTGCAAAGCAAAGGGTTAACTATTGGCTCTGACCCACACAGAGCAATTGCTGGCTGGAGCCATGGCTTCTGCTGAGACAAAACAGCTTCCTCCCAAGCTTTAGCTGCTCTGTCCTTGTGTTCAGCTTGTGCATCAGGGTTGTTACATGTGTACAGTGCAGATGTTAGCAAGGGTACAGCGGTCCTCTAATTAAACAACGCGGGGCTTAAGTTGTCTTCACTATACGACGATAGGCAGCACAACTGATACGAGGCAATAATAGATAAGAAGTGGCTTACCATGCTGAGGGACATCTGCTCATCCTTCATGTGGATTCAGCTCCCTGGAGTGTGCTGGATGATAACATGAAGGGAGCTCGTGTTGATGCTGTAGGAACTGACTGGATTCTCAGGGGAAGGTGGGGTCAGTGCTTCAGTACCACTGACAGGAAGTGGCAACATCCATATTTTTACCAATAAACTTTCCTGTGTTAAATAGGAAGCAGAAGTGGCTTTGTTTGTTGAGCTGCACAGCAAGTGAGTGCTGTGAGGGTATAGTAAGACAAAGAGCCCTGAGGCCTTTGCATGTGTTTCTGCTGTGCAGTCGTCTCTAAGGAAGAGCGTGACTCAGTTACACTGACTTGAAATAGTCACAAGTAAATGATTTCTCTTGCAGGAGAAGGGCTTGGCACTGTACTCTGGAGCTGCCCTGCTTTTCCTAGGCAACAAACAGCTAGTAAATTGTTTCGACTTCCCCATGGCTGTTCAGTTCCTGCCCATAACATCTCCTGAAAGCAGGACAGGCGCTGGGATGTGTGGAGCTGCAGAGCTCACTCCTGCGATGTTGAACTGGCAACCAGGCACTGAAGGCAGTGATTTCACTGTCTGTATCTCTCACCTCTGAGATGTGTGGCCAAATGCCAAACCAGCTGCGCTTTCCAGGCAGCTTCCAGCTTTTGTTCCTCCTGGGTAGGTGAGTCTGGCCTTGAAGAAGCCAAATGCACGCATGTTCATGCTTCAGCACTTGAAAAGGAGCAGTTTCTTATCAGCCGCAATGGAACGGGGAGATAAATCCTCTGGAGGTGAAGCTACATGGAATGTAAGCACTTGGAAGGGAAAATGCCATGGTTGGTGCTGGTACAACTCCAGCATACTTGACTAATATCTTGGCTTTGGGACTGCAGGCGCTTGTACAGCTTGTGTTGAGGAAAGGGAGGCATCTACTTCATTTCCATGGTTTTTCATGGATTGGCATCTTCTGTGTGGGCACCTCATGCAGTTCCTGGCTTTCCAGGAGAGAGGAGTGCTGCTGCTTGTCTTTGACAGATAAATGCTCTCCTCCTCCTGCAGCCTTCTTCATCCTCACTGCAGCCCCAGAGAGCTGGCAGCTTGAGGGGATCCTGCAGTGGGACAAGTCAGGAGGTCCAGGAAAACATCTTTGATCCTGTTGGGATCTGCCTTCTTCCATGGCCTTCCAGCGTTGCTGGGTGTGTGGCTGAGTTTCCTTTCAACTGAAAGCTTGAGCTCTGTGGGTTAGGGTAATTGGGTACAAATAGAGTCAAGAGGGATGGTGTAAGGAACAGAGATGGGATGATAAATGCAAAGTGTGAGGAGAAACAGCTCTGGTTAAATGGTGCACCAGTGATGGTGATGAGGAACTGAAGCTGGGCCACTCAGCCTGCTTCATGCCCTTTCCCTGCTTGCAGAGGGGTTGAAGCCTCCCAGTGAGACCTTAGTCCTGCTTACACATCCATATGGGCTCTGACAACAAGCTTGGGAAGCATTTGGTCAACTCCAGGGAGCCACATTTGCCTTGGATAGCCTGCACTCTTGGAACTGTGTCCAGCTCCAATAGGAAAAGACAGTGCTCCTGTGAAAAAACAGCTGGCAAAGTGTGTTCCCTAACAGGGTTCATGAAGAAGAAATGATGACTGTAAGGGTGGGGGTAAATGCAAGACAGTTCTTACAAACAAGGTTGAAAGAAAGGACAAAGTTGGTACCAGATTATGTTTAATGAAGAAGGGCCATGGAGCTGCTGCGAGGGCTGGAGCAGCTCTGCTCTGGAGCCAGGCTGAGAGAGCTGGGCTAGGGCAGCCTGGACAAGAGAAGGCTCCTGAAGGGGAGACCTGAGAGCAGCTCCAGTGCCTAAAGGGGCTGCAGGAAAGCTGGAGAGGGGCTTGGGACAAGGGCCTGTAGGGACAGGCCAAGGGGAATGGCTTGAACCTGCCAGAACAGGAGAGACTGAGATGAGCTCTTAGGCAGAAGCTGTTCCCTGTGAGGGTGCTGAGGCGCTGGCACAGGGTGCCCAGAGAAGCTGCTGATCTCAGCCTGAATGACAGATTGAACTATAAGGATATTTTTGCTGCATTATGTCACTTGCTCTGCCTTCCACACAGCTTGCAGAGTTCTGTTATCACAGGTAGACGTGCTAAAATAGCATTATCCTGGCAGGATGGCAGACGAGCAGCTCCATCAAGACCTTCCTTAGCCTTGCAGGAGAAAGCCCTGGTGAGTCCAGGAAAGGCACATGGCTTTGGAGGCAGGCGAGGTAATTAGAAGCATCTCAGTCTGTTTCAGTGCAATGCCATAAAAAGTGTGTGCTATCTAGAAAGCAGAACATCTGGCAAACAGGCTAATGAGAGCCAGACTGGGAGAGCTCGGAGGCAAATGGGAGAGCTACCCTGTAGAGTTTGTTTATAACTCTTTGAATCTCTAGGAGGTTACTGGTTTGGATTAAAAAATACATATATATTATCGATTAAAACAAATGCAGGCACCAAAGAGCACACAATGAGAGTCTGCATTGACACGTAATAGCCTGGCTGGGAGGGTGGTGTATTCCTGGGAATGTTTTCTGGCCCTTCTTCCTCTTCCAGCCCTGCTCTAGAGATCCCCCATGAGCATCTCCGAACCAGAGGAGTGTATTTGCTCTCTGAGCCAAAGGAGACTTTTCCCTTCCCCTAAGCAGGGAATTTGTTTTACAAAGGGAAAAGTTTGGGCTCTGCAAAGTTTCTGCTCCTGCTCTTTCTCTTTTCTCATTGTTTTTTCTTTTTTTGTGTGTGTGGTTTTGTTTTTTATTGTAATGATGACATATGGAAACTATTTACACAGGAGCATGCTCTGCTGCACTGAATGGGAATGTTGGAGTCCCGGCAGTATCGTTCCGGATGCCTTGTGTAAGCAGCCAGCTGGTTTTGCTTTTCCTTCCCCCCCCCCCCCCCCCTTCTTTCCCTCTCTCCCCTCCCAGGGAACGCCTGGGATAAGTTACACCAGTGTGGAAGGAAGCTTTGCCATCTGTGAGCAGCTCAGTTCGTTTCCTTTGTCATGCCCCTTGTACTGTGAGCTCCACAAATATCTGTTTTCTTTGCTTGCTGGGGGCAGGGGGGAGGCTCCTCGCTGTGAGCAGTCAGCACTTGGACTCCTTTCCCGTGAGCTGTTCACGTTCACTGGTGAGCAAGTGCTTGCTCTGTTCCAACAGAAGAGAGCACGGCACACGAATCCTGGCTTCCCCACCACGGTCATGCTTAAAAGCTCTTTGTCCCGCGGCTAAGCCTTCCAACAACTTGCACTTAGAAACATCCTGCTGCTTAAACAGCGATAGGGAAACGATTTAACTGAAGTCTGAGCCACCTTCCTCAGAGGGGAGGGGAGAAAACGTTTAGTTCTGCAGAGAGCAGAGGAAAACCTTCTGTGCTTTCTGTAGCTTCTTCAGGAGAAAGCTCTGCAGCTCTCCCCTTGAAGGAGCTGCGAACCGAGGATCGGCGTTCGGAGGGGAGGGAGGGAGGAACTTCACATCCGATTTGTCTCCCTGACCCCATCCCTGAAGCCAAGCGTGCCTGCTTCCCGATGTGGGAGCTGCCATGCAGTGGAGAGAGCAGCCTGCCATCTACTTCGAGGATTACGGGAGTCCTGTGGAGAGATCCTCCTATCTCATTGAGCTCCATACTAATGGTAAATGCCGTCGGGGATGTTCTGCAGCACGAGCGGAGCGGAGTTGGAGGTTGCATTAGTCTGTGTCATTGTTATCATGGGAGCAGCTGAGGAAATTAGCTAGCTGGAGGGCTGCCAAACAAACAGGCAGAGGGTTGCTTTTCAAATGTATTATTATTTTTATTATTATTTATTATCCAGATGATGCTCTTGCCTCAGGGATGCTAGATCAACCTTCTGGTACCTGATGGGGAAGGAGCTGAGGCACAAAATGCAGCTCCCCCACTTCTCCAGTACATTTTCTGTGCTTAGAAAGATGATGCCTGGTTGAGACAGGAGGAAAACATCTTGGGTTTCTAGAGTTATTTTTTGTTGCTGATTTGCATCTCTGAGTGCTGTTTTGTATTCACAACCTTGATCTTATGGGACAGCTCTTCTGTTTCAGTTGCAAGTCCTCTTGTGAAATGCAGAGAGGGGACCTGGGGTCTTATTGGGGTATCTCTTTTCCTAGTGTTGATCCTTTTCAAAGTGAGGTTGGTCTTTGTGAAAAAGGGCAAAGGTGGTTTTGGCATCTTTTGATTTAATGCTTGGTTTGTTTAATGCTACAAACCTTCATTGATTTGACCACAGTAAGCTTTGATGTTCTACTGTAGTGCTCCAATAACATGGCAATATTGTAAGGACCTGCTTAATAGGTCCCTCCTCCCCAGAACTGCTGGTACAGGCAAGGTGTGGATTCTGGGCTGTTTCAATGTCTCCTGAACCCCTCCCCTGCAGCCCTAATCCAGCTCTGGGGCAGCAGCACAAGAGGGACCTGGAGCTGTTGGAGTGAGTTCAGAGGAGGCCACAGAGATGCTGCAAGGGCTGGAGCAGCTCTGCTCTGGAGCCAGGCTGAGAGAGCTGGGCTGGGGCAGCCTGGACAAGAGAAGGCTCCTGAAGGGGAGAGCTGAGAGCAGCTCCAGTGCCTAAAGGGGCTCCAGGAAAGCTGGAGAGGGGCTTGGGACAAGGGCCTGTAGGGACAGGCCAAGGGGAATGGCTTGAACCTGCCAGAACAGGAGAGACTGAGATGAGCTCTTAGGCAGAAGCTGTTCCCTGTGAGGGTGCTGAGGCGCTGGCACAGGGTGCCCAGAGAAGCTGTGGCTGCCCCATCCCTGGCAGTGTTCAAGGCCAGGTTGGACACAGGGGCTTGGAGCAGCTGCTCCAGTGGAAGGGGTCCCTGCCTGTGGCAGGGGTTGGAGCTAGATGGGCTCTAAGCTCCCTTTGAATCCAAACCAGTCTGGGATTCTATGGCAGAAGAAGCACTGAAAGTGCAGCAGGGTTTTTGCTGTCAGGCTGCAGTCTGTCTCTTTGAAACACACACGTGGTAAAAGCCTCATAAATACTAATATTTCAGAACTCTTTAGAGCTCACAATATAATGCATGTTGCTGTCGTCTTTGAGTTACAGAACAAACAAACCCAGAAGATTCCAGTCCTGGACATAAATAAAAAGCTCCATCATTCATTTTGTTCAAGCAATGTGATCATTCAAGGTGTGAAAGGGACGTGGGCGAGGAATCAGCCTCATTCAAACACTTGTCCAGATTTTGAGTGGTATTTTAAGGCTCTGGGGGAAGCAAGGAAGAGAAATAGGCTTCATGCTGCAGGATTCTCAGCAATCTGAGCATGCAATCTGGAAAGGCTTCACAAATCCCAGAGAAATGTTTTCTTCCCTTGATTTGAGGGTGGAAAAGGCAGCTGGGGCTCCACATTGGTGAAGGGGTTTCTGCTTGCTTCCCACTCCCTGCCTCTGTGCCAGGAGCACGGTGGTGCTGTTTCTCTTGGTGGGGGTAGATCTTTTTGGCATTGGCATTTTATCCACCCCTGAGGGTGTTCTAAAGAGACTGAATCACTAATTCCATCAGGATTATTTCGTCCTAGCAAAGAGATGCAGCAAATCTTCAGCGTGCTGTCACGAGAGAGGAAAAGAAGCTCATTGTCATTTGGCTCCCACCCTCAGATAACTTCTCATAACACAGAGAGAACAAGCTACCACATCACAGCTTCTGTGCTCATGAAAAGCAGGAAATCAGCACTTCTGCACTGGCAGGATCCATTTTACATGGGCTGTCTTTGGGAACATGAGACACTGGAGGAGGGAAGTCTCCGCTGAGAGCAAGAACTGTGTGGTTTGGGTAGTGATTGACACTCTGGAGCACTGAGTGCATGAGCAGCTCCACCACAGGCTTCATGCTTGGTCCTAAGCAGGTCTCACTGGGGTATATTCTTTGTCAAAGGTGCAACATCCAAATCCCAATCCCAGAAGCAGCAACCAGTGACATTCCCTTTTTGAACAGTAATTGTCTCCATGCCTGGTTTTCACATGTTTTCATTGCTTTCATGAAATCTTTAGGTATGAAATCTGGTGCTAGTGTTCAGTAAAGTAGTTTTTGGTAGGGTTTTCCTGGTGAGTCTTGAAAGTTACAACATCAATCTGTTGGTATAAAGAGAAAATAGGAAGAGAAATATGAAGAGAAACTCTAGCTGTTTGTTTCCATCAGAGGGGTATTGGTATTAAAGAAGGTGCTATCTCTTGCTGATCTTCTGAGAGCATTCTTGTGCTGAAAAGCAGGGTTTGAGTGTGTCTTTTAAGCTCCTACATGCAAAGAATCAGTTTGTGTACAAGCTGCCAGTGTCCTGGGTACTCTGCCACCTCTTGATGCTTGTCTCTGGTCCTGGTGCCTGCCTTGTTTTGTGCCTCCTGATCAATCTCAGCTTGCCTAACTGTGAATCAATGTGTCTCTTACTCTACTGCTGCAGATGGAGGTAGCTATGATGTTATTAATGATGCATCCAGCCCTGCTGCGGGGGACTGCTGCGTGCAGCAAAGCTCTGCCCGGCACAACTGGGAAATGAACTACCAAGAGGCAGCAATCTACCTCCAGGTGAGCCCTGCTGTTGGTGCTGTGGGAAAAAATGGATTCCTCAAACTCTGGTGGTGCTTTGATAGAGGAAACATCGAGCTTCTAGCTCGAGGTTAATAGATTGGTTCCTTGTGAAGGAATCTGCTTGGAGAAGTTGCACAGAGACCTCAGAGCAGCTTCCAGTATCTGAAGGGGAGCCCCAAGGGTGCTGGAGAGGGACTCTTCATCAGGGGCTGTAACAATAGAATAAGGGGTGATGGGTTCACACTGAAACGGGGAAAGTTCAGGTTAGATAGAAGAAAGAAGCTCTTTACTGTGAGGGTGGTGAGGCACTGGAACAGGGTGCCCAAGGAAGTGGTAAATGCTCCTAACCATGGCAGGGGGTTGGAACTGGTTGATCTTAAGGTTGTTTCCAACTCACACCATTCTGTGATTCTATGATTCTAAGAATGAGGCAATGCTGGAAGCACCCTCACCTGAGCTCTGGCAAGTCATATGGGAGCAACTGAACAAGCTACCCATCCTCTCCCATCTCTTCCAGTGCCAAGGACTGTAGTAGTTGAGGGATTCAGTGTGTGTTCTGCCACCTTGCCATGGAGATGTCTGTAACTTGTCTCAGATTGTCGTGTCATCTCTCCAGTCATGCCAGGGTGAATGGTCAGTGCTCTCCTGGAGACATCTGTTCTGGAAGTGCAGGTCCTGTTCCTGCCTTGGCTGCAGGTTGGGTGGGTGGCCCTGGGGTGTTTGTTCAGCATCACTCAAGGCCTGCAAGTCGTGTAAGACACAGGAGCAGCACTGACAATGCACTGGTAGCTGCAGGCCCTCCCAGGCTTTTGGTTAAACTCCTGATTATTGGAGCTGCTCTGCAAAGGGTCATTGAGCTGCTGCAGTGGCTGATGGTAATGTACACAGCAGGCTTGGCCCTTCACGTGCACATTATTCTTGCTGCTGCCTTGACCAGTGGTCATAATGACAATGTCCTTGAACTGAAGTAGGCAGAACTTACAGAGCATGCAGCTTGTTTATTTGAACCAGTAGCTGCAGGCAAGAGTGTCTTATCTGAATAAGAGGGCTCTGCTGTCCAGCAATGTTTTGAATTGCTTGGCTACTGAGAGGCAGAATTGAGCCTGGTTTTCAACCTGCAAGTGTGTTTTGTCAAGCGTGAATGAGGATGCCCTGCTGCTGGGAGCTGCAGCTCTCTTGGAGTGAGGGATATGGGCTCGCTGCTGGTTTCTGTCCTGCTCACAAGCTGGCTGCCTGACCTGGCAGCGCTCCCTGGTTCTTCAGCAGAAAGCAAGATGGGTAAATGAGAAATGTCTGAAACCCTCTTCTGAATTAAGTTTCGAGAATGCTTCACTTCTTAGAAGAGATCCTAGTTCCTGACCTCGGTTACCCATTTGCAATTACAGTTACTCGCCTTTGGTAGCAATAGCTTGCTGTCCTTACAGTAATTGCCTATCTGGAAAGATGTTAATTTAAAAACCCACAAACAAACCATTTCTTGGGCATCTGAGTGTCCCAGCGGAGCAAAAATGGTCTCTTATGATGGTTTCTAAGAGGCTGCAAGATTCCTGTGAGTAACAAAGGCTCCCTTGCTTAAACCACTGACTCAAGCAAGAAAAGAAGTTGTTGGGTGCTTCTGCATGAAAAACCTCTGAATTCTCCCCAAGCAAAGTTTCATCCTAGAGGTAAAGATAGCACTGATGTAGCTGTGTAAAAAATCAGTTGCAGGCAGATTGCTAAGATGGAGTACCTGACCTTTTCCTGTTAATTAAGCTTTCTACTTAAGAGGGAGTGACAAATATGCATTGAGGCTTGTTAATTTTACATGGAGTCCATCTTCCCACATTCCTGAAGCAGAAAACACTGCGTGTGCTCCAGTGTTTTCTCCCAGACATTTTGCAAGGCCAAGATAAAGAGGAGCAGCTGTCAGGCAGGTGCCCTGGAGCTTATCTCTGTGTTTTCCTGGTCTGTCCTGGAGAAGTGAATCAAAGCAGTGTGTGAACATGTGGAAGTGATGGCAAGTGCATGCTGTGTTTATGCTGGGGTGTTGACTGAAGTTTCTTTGCCTGCCTCAATAAACTCTTTCAGCACTCTTCATTTTAAGGCTTTCTGAAGCAGGAGTTTGTGGATGTTAATGAGTTTCATTACTGAAACGTGCTTATGAACAGAAGGGCGTGTCCTGTGCGTGTAGAACTCTTTCCTTGATAAATAGATCAATGTTAGGCTGTAAAGTGGGGATAGTCTGGTGGGAATTGTGTCTAATACTTCAGAAAGTCTGTGTTCTTCATGTGGAAAGCTCTGTTACAATACCCACAGTCACTAATGCTGTTCTCTTCTTTATTCCTGCTTCCCTAGGAAGGAGAAAATAATGACAAGTTCTTCACTCACCCCAAAAATGCCAAAGCACTTGCTGCCTACCTCTTTGTACACAATCACCTTTTCTACCTAATGGAGCTGAGCACAGCACTGCTGCTCCTGTTGCTGTCTCTCTGCGAAGCGCCAGCTGTTCCCATGCTCCGTCTTGGCATCTTTGTGAGTACTTTTGGGCACAATGAAGAAGTCTGCCTGTTCTGCAGTGCTGGGTGAGAGGAAGAAGAAGGCTAAGCATAGGGGAAGAAGGGAGCAGTAGCAGGAAGAAAGCCACCTGGCTTGTTCTATAAATTGGTTGACAGCAGAAAAGCCAGCCAGCAAAACATCCTTTTTCCATCTGATGGGCAGAGACCACAATGAAAGTATCACTTATTTCATATCCTCCATTTGTGCAGATGAGAAGTGTGTGGGTTTTCCTTTTTCTTGTGATAGCTCAAGAATCTGTGTGCTGTTAATTTTCAGGGTTAGTGCCCTTAACTCAGCACCATCACTGGTTCCTAGAATTCAAACAGATCTCAGCCTGTGACACGTTGCTAAATCTCCTCCTGCCCTCTCCTCCCAGTGTTGTGAGCACTCTTTGTAACGTGTGAGTGACTTGAGGTTTTATGGCTAACCTTCCCAAAACACAGGCTGAGAGAAGGGACACACAAACTGGTGCGTGCTGTTGTCAGTCCACAGCTGCTTCATGAGGTACCACTGGTCAGGCATAGTGCTAGGAGCTGCTGTTGCTGCTGGGAGAATCTACATCTGCTTTGGGGGCTGTTAATGGTACTCTAGGACATGCCAGGGGTATAGAACAGCCCTGACCAGCTGGGGTCAGAGTATTCCTCAAGATGAGGCACGGCTGCATAACTCAGTTGGGTTTTGAGCTGTGACTAAAGCTGAAGTTGTAAGAAAACTATTATCTTCCTTCTGCTGCATTTTGCACAGAGACAGGGTCCTTTAGCACTGCCCAAAGCAGTGCTCTCTTCCAGAGCTTGATAAGACCCTCTCTGTGGTTGTCTGGAATTTCTGGATCAAGAGAAAACCTTTCCCTATGGAAATCCTCTCTCCAGCAGCTCTTCTTCCTGCATTACACTAGACCCCCTTCAGTCTCAGTCTTCTAAAAGTGTTTCTGCTCCTGTTACTGGGGTCTTGCCCTCTTGTTTCAAATGTATCAATGCATTTTTGGATGTGTTCTTCGAGTCCAAAAGGGATGTGGATTTCAGGAAATTCTGAGCTCATACTGCTCAGGGGATAATAATAAAAGCACAAAGCAAACCAGTGCTGTGTTAGCTCTGAGAGTGGCCTTGGGTTTTCCTGCCTGTGTCAGAGCTGTGCTCAGACTATTGTCAAACCCATGTGCTTCTTGAGAAAGGAAGGGCAGAAGCTCGGCCTCTGCTTCGCTGCTGCTTTTAACCAGAAGCTTTGCTGCATTCTGACAGGTCCATGCAACCCTGGAGCTCTTCGCATTAATTGTGGTGGTCTTTGAACTCTCCATGAAGATGAGGTGGCTGGGCTTCCAAACCTTTATCAGGCACAAAAGAACTATGGTAAAGGTAAGGTGTGTGTTTGGGTGTTTGTGTTTCTCCTTCAGCATCTTCAGGAACCAAAGAACCAGGTTGAATATTGGCCTGTGCTGCAGCAGGGATGACTTAGCCATGTGTCCCAGCTGCCAAGTGATTCATGTGAGGTCTCTTAAGCTCTCAGGGACAACTCCCATGCTTCAGGTGTCCAAACAAATGGGTGGTCAGTGAGAGCTTTGCCAAAAGGAGACTGAGCTGTGCCTCTCATTAACCCTTTCTTTGCAGACTTGTGTGCTCTTTGTACAGTTCATCGAGGCCATCGTGGTGCTGGTGCGCCAAACCTCGCACGTGCGCATCACCAGAGCTCTGCGCTGCATCTTCCTGGTGGACTGCCGCTACTGTGGGGCTGTCAGAAGGTGAGTGGGCAGCTGGCTGGGCTTTCTGCTGCCATGTCTGGGACTGAGGGGGTAGGAAAAGCACCCTGATCCTGCAGGATGTGTCTTTAAGAGGCATTTTGGACCTTACATCAATCTTTTGTAATCATGACTGAAGTGTACCTGGTGTCCTGGCAACGTAAGGAAATTTCATAGTAGCTTTGGATGTGTTCATAGAATCATAGAATGGTTTGGGTTGAAAAGGACCTTGAGATCTGTCTTCCAGCCCCCTGCTGTGGGCAGGGGTGCCTCACACTAGACCATGTCACCCAAGGCTCTGTCCAGCCTGGCCTTGAACACTGCCAGGGATGGGACAGCCACAGCTTCTCTGAGCACCCTTTGCCAGCGCCTCAGCACCCTCACAGGGAAGAGCCTTATACCTATCCTGAACTTCCCATGTTTAAGTTTAAACAATTACCCCTTGTCCTGTTGCTTATGTGTACTGTCCTCAGCTGTATAAACCACCTCAGAGAGCACACGTGGCTGTATTGTTTCTGGCTCCCAGGTTTGTCTGTAAACCGCATAATGAATCACAGAGCTTGTCTTTAGTCTGGAGCAGGAAAGTTGACAGGGTGACATCGGTATTGTTATCAGTACCTGAGAGCTGCCTGCAAAGGACAGATAGGTAGCTTGGAAACAGTCTTAGCTTTCTACTTCAGATCCTTGGAGGGAGTGGGAGGGAAGTCCTCAAGTATGGTGTTGTCAGGGGTTTTTTCCCATGCCAACCTGGAAGAGAAAACATGCAAGTTTTCCTTCATTTCTATCTTCCAGAAATCTGCGACAGATCTTCCAGTCCCTCCCACCATTTATTGACATTCTTCTCCTCCTGCTTTTCTTCATGGTGATTTTTGCCATCCTGGGTGAGTTGTGTTTATGGGAGGTGAAGTCATGCTCTTAAACCAGACACACAGCCTGGATGAATATATAGCTGATGGGTTTCAAAGTCCTGCCAAGTTCTGCCATTTATCCCATTTCATCTGCAGTCATCTGGAAGGCAGAATTAAAGATCCAAAAGATCTAGAAGCTGAGTATTTGATTTTGAGGCAAAGGTCCTTTTGACCTCTGCTAGATAGCCTGTGCTCTGTGTATTTGTGGTTCCATCAACTGTTCCTCAATCCTTGTAAGTTTAGTCTACGTTCCCACAAATACATATATCTGTAGTGTACCTGTTACAAGTCCTATACTCAAACCATCCCTAGAAAGTCTGCCTTCTAAACAGGTTGGTGAAATGCCAGTGTCATGTATTGGCAAAGCTGTATGGAGAAGGCCTCCCAGATACTCTCCTCCTCATGGTTTCAGAGAGGGCTCACTCTTAGTAGGACCTTCTTTTTGGGAACAGAGACTCACTAACATGTGACATTAAACAGACTGGTTTTGTTTGTTCTTTCCCCTTTTCTTCTTCTCTCCCTTCCCTGCTGCTTCTCCAGGTTTTTACCTGTTTTCTCCTAACCACTCGGATCCGGTGAGTATCCCTGAGTCTTGCAGCTGAAACTTCAGTCCTGTTTTAACAGGCTGAAGAATCAAACATTGTTGTGTAGACATAGCCTGTTCCTGGCAGGCCAGATGCAAGCTGGTCAGAGGCTGCTTGGCAGTGTTACCCTGGTTTGCCCTCTGCTCGGAAGGAAGACAGTGCAGAGAGCTTCCTGAAGGACAGGATGTCCCAAGGGGAACATTCAGAGTTGTTCCTTGTTCTTGGTGCCTTAATTCAGTCAAATGAGCCGCCTGCCACTGTCCCCAGGGGAGGAAGGTGTCTGGGTGACAGCCTGTGGCTGTCAGACTCTAACAGCCACTACTTCCTGCTGCTGTGAGTCTGTAACTTGTTGGGAGTAACTATCCCAAATGGAAGAGCTTTTAACTGGTTTAACTCTTCACATGCCATCTGTTAGAGACCTTTAAACCAGACCAGTGCTCAAGTACCCTTTCCCTAGGGAGGCATCAGGGAGTTGCAGAGCTGCCTGTATTGAAGGGAGGAGGGAGAGGATTGTTTGTTTTGTGAATGAAATGTCACTGTGAAATTCTGCTTGCATTTTGTCATGGGAGTGTTTTCTTTCAGTACTTCAACACCTTAGAGAACAGCCTCGTGAATCTCTTTGTGCTTCTGACCACTTCAAAGTAAGTTCATGCTTTCCTAGCTCCGGATTTCACTTTGTCCTTAAGGAAACCTGTCAGAGCCCTGAGTTTGTTTGCAGAAGTGCTCCATCTCTTTTCCTCTGCATGAGAGGGAGATTTCCTGGGTCAGCCTCATGGGAAGCTGGTATTTCATTTTGGCTTAGGACACTGTGACCTCAGATGCAGAGTTATCTCTGAGCAGCTCAGTCCACTTCATCACTGTGAAGGCAACAGGGGGGGAAACGCCTTTACTAGGCCTTGCACCAAGAAGGGAAAGTTTCTCTTTGTGGTCCTTTGTCAGCCAACAGTTTGCTGTTGGGAAGTAACTTCCTATTCCTCTGCTTCAGTTCACCTGTCTACTAGGAAAGGGGGATAACAGCAGTGGGCAAATATTGATCCACTGGGAAGGAGAGCTCTGAGGCTTAGGAAATTAGCAAAGGATGGAATAAATCTAGGTTGTAACCCCCTGACACAGAGGGTGTGCTGCTGTTGCTACATGTCAAAGCACAGCCCTTAGCCCTGTTACAAACCCTGTTTGCCTATTTGGTTTTTGGGATGTGCAAGGAATGTGCTTTTCATATTGATGTTTTTCACTCTGCTTCCACATTCCTGCTGCTCATTGCTAGGCACAAACCTGTGCCACGAGCAGCTGTTAGGCAGAAACGTGCAGCTCTTCAGCTGTGAGATTACACACAGCCCTGTGCCTCTTGCCTTTGTAGCGGGATGTGTAGCATGAGCTATTTGGTGCTTTAATCTGTGTCTTTTTGGATGCAGTTTCCCTGATGTGATGATGCCATCGTACGCCCGGAACCCCTGGTCCTGTGTCTTCTTCATAGTGTATCTCTCCATTGAGCTCTACTTCATCATGAACTTGGTGAGTCTCCTGCTGAAGCACTTGAATTCTCTCTGCCTGACTTCAGAGCTCATTACCCAGCAGAGGCTTCCCCATTCCCAAGAGTCCTCTGTCATAACCTGAGACCCTTTGGCAGAATACTCCTAGAAATGCCAGCTTTGCTACGAACAGGACTCTCTTAATGTTTAACCACAAGGAATTGAACTAAATCACACCAAATCAAAATTATATCCTTCAGCTTCTCTCACATTAATATCATGCTTGGAGTGACATACTCGGTTGCATGAAATTTATTGTCCTTTCCTGGCTTAATTATTTATCACAAAATGGCATTTTATGATCTGGCCTTGCCTAAAATACTTTCTAAATCAGTTTGAAGGGGATGGAATTACTAAGGTTGGCAGGATTTGAGTGCTGACAACTGCAGTGTGAGAGCATGGCTGCTGTGCTGGCTCTGCTTCTTGCAGCATCTAGGGCAGGGCCAGGACCAGCTCAGGGGAGGATGTGAGTGGTGGAAAAGGGCTTGCCAAATGAGTTGAGGAATTCTGCAACCTAAGGCGAATGATTTGATGCTTGGTTTTCACTGCTGCTGTCCTAGATGGAGGGTTAGCTTTGACATGGCTTTGCCAAAGAAGGGTGAATCCAGAGAGAACCCTCAAAACCTACTTTCCAGGAAGAAATCGTGGCATTTTACCAAACCTTTTAATACTGTTCTGTTGGCATGTGTGAGGTTTAGCCTTAGCTCCTAGAGCCACCAGCAAGTGTATGGGAGGCCTGAAATGTCTGGATCTCTTCCAAAAAGTGGATCAGTGTGTGTGCAGCGTCCTTGGTGATCCCCTTACGGGATCCCTTATGGCCAACAGACCCTCACTGACTCCACTTGCCTCAGCCAGTGTAGTAAATGCGTCCTGCAGGCAATGCCTCTCATTGCCTCTCTAGGCTGGATGCTGCCTTTTTGAAGAAGCAGTGCCTTGGGTAGCTGCAGAGTATAAAGATCAAAATGTGACTTTCTCTCTTGTCTTCTCTCTGCAGCTTCTGGCTGTTGTGTTTGACACCTTCAATGACATCGAGAAGAGGAAGTTCAAGTCCTTGCTGCTGCACAAGCGCACGGCCATCCAGCACGCATACCGCTTGCTGATCACCAAGCAGGTACAGGGCTCTGCAGGCACCGGGGTGCAGCAGGAGAGGGGGAGGTCAGCAGTGTTCTACCAGCACCAGTGCTCTGGAGAGTTCAAAAAGCATGTTCTAAAAGAGATGCCTGGGGTCTGTTGCCTGCAATCGCACCAAGGGCTCCTGGGTTTTTTCATTCATGTAACTTGTGTGTATCTGTTTCTGGAGGAAAACCAAAGCAGTCTGAATTTCAGTGTGAGATCATGGAAATGTCATGATAAAATGAGTGAAATCTGCTCTGAAGTGCAGGCAGGCATTGATTTCTCTCTGATTCAGTGTGGGTCACATGACTTGCCTCTCAAGCACCAGTACTGAGAGGAGGAGTGGGTCACACAGGTGAAGATCTGGTACAGTTGCTAGGTACTGCATGAGTAAATGGTTCAGAAACAGAGCTAACACACCTGCAAACAGCTCTTCACGAGGACAGAGCACTTGGGGAGAGGGCTGATTTCTTGCTTAACCGTGGAGCAGCAAAAGAAATAAGACCCAAAAATAACTAATCCACTTCTAGTAGATTAGTTCATGTTTAGGGCACACAGCTAATAGTCTTAAAGAAGTGCCAGTAATGGGATCTATTAGGCTACCTCCTAATTTCCCAAGAAGAGGGGCTGGACTCAGTTGCTTGAGGTGTCTGGTTGGACAGTTTTCCCATGATAGGGCAACAGGGAAGAATTCTGCATTTGCAGGGTGGAGGGGAGCTGATTGCCAGGAGAATTCCTGATCTCCGTGCTCTGGGATTAGCTCAGCACTTCGAAGTAATAGCTTAGGGTACTTCTGAGGCTTAGTTCTAATGGCATCTTACAGTAATGGAGAAATCCTGCCTAAACCAAATCCAGAGTGAGAATTCAATCTGTTAGCCTCTATGTGCTTCTGCCTGATGTTGCTGCTTCTGAACAACATTCCTTTGTTTCCAGAGGCCGTCTGGAATTTCCTTCAAGCACTTCGAAGGGCTGTTGCGGTTTTACAAGCCTCGGATGTGTGCCAGAGAGCGATATCTCACTTTCAAAGCACTGAATCAAAGCAATACTCCTTTAGTCAGGTAGGATGGGGTCTTACTGCACCCAGAGCAGGGAGGTTGCTTTACTCCTGAAGCTATAGGCTGTATTTTGGAAAGGATGCCTGGGTTTAGGGAATGAACATTGAGATGTGGGAATGGAGTGAAGCGATTGAAAGGCTTTGCCTGGAGAGCAGCTTGGAGGGATGGGTACCCTGAGAGCTGAGGTTTTCCTTTGGAGGCAATGGAGTTCCTGCATGCCCTCTTGTGGATACAGCGCTCTGCTGGCAGCCCGTTTCCCACCTCCCCTTTCAGAGCAGAGCAGGGAACTGAGGAACAGCATCAGAGCCTGCAAGGAGCATTGCTGCACACAGTGCAGCCTCACAGCTTAACAAGTTTGTGCTTTACCAGCAGCTGGCTGCGTCCCCCAGGGCTTTGCTAATTAAGCTCTGGTTCTGCTGGTGCTTTCAGGACTGCCATCCTCTGTGTTATGAGGCAGAGAATTACCATCCTGGTAGATGGATGCGGGCAACCAACTCCAGCCAGCATGGAAGTAGAGGGAAATAGAGCAGGAGACCTTCTCTTCCTTCTCCTTTGTTCTGGCCACAGATAGGCTCCAAGTGAGTCTCCCGTGAAACTGGTGCTGATGTTTCTCCTTAAAATCAAGTGCCGTAGAGAAGTATTGAAGAGGGCATAGGGAGAAAAACTGAGTTTTGAAATGCAGGCACCTAAGGACACCAGTACAAGTCTGAGAAGTTCAGCATCCTCATTTTCAGACAGCTAAAAGCTGTTAGAGGCCTGACCCTGAGCACCTAGACAGGCATTCATGGTTTATGAGTTTCTTTGCTTTCATGTCCTTGTTCAAATACACTGTTGCCTTGAAAGGAAAATGTGCAAAGACGATAGAAAAGGACTGTACAAGGCATTAAGACAGCCCAAGGCTTCTTCATGAAGAGCAGTACAAACTCTGTCTCAGTTTGCTGTCTAAGCCGTAGGACTTCCCTCTCAGTGGCAGAGTTCTGGAGATGAGCAGGGTCAG
Organism: Melopsittacus undulatus; assembly: GCF_012275295.1. Lineage (NCBI taxonomy): Eukaryota > Metazoa > Chordata > Aves > Psittaciformes > Psittaculidae > Melopsittacus > Melopsittacus undulatus. Next base: position 11,322,674 of record NC_047538.1, on the reverse strand, counting down.
AGTTTCCTCTAAGAGCTGTAGCAGAAGAAGGTTGGCTTTGCCCCTCTATTGTCAGTCAGTAACCCTTGGCCAGGCTGGGAAGAGCTCAGTGTTGAGTTCTATCAGCTGTGGTTCAGCTCTAATAAGGAGTTAATAACTTCCAGGGGCTCTGTGCTGCTGCTGCCTGCCAAGGAGAGTTAAGGATGTAACCAGCTCCAAGGCTCTGATCAGATGCTTCTTTGTTTTGCAGTCTGAAGGATTTTTACAATTTCTATGAAGTTGTTGGCTTAAAATGGAAGGTGAGTATTTACTGGGTGGAAAAGAAGGGAAGTGGCGGGGGGAGAGGCCGGTGATTAGAGGGAAGGTGGGTAGGAAAGCAAGGTAATCTCAAAGCAGCAGATGATGGGGATAAGGTGGGTGTCCATCACTGCATGTTTCTGTATGGATGTAGCATTGACTGCTCCTGATTGTGGCTGTTCTGCTTCCAGGCAAAACGAAATCGGGAGCACTGGTTTGATGACCTTCCAAGGACAGCATTCCTTATTTTTAAAGGTAACAGGCTGTGCTTTCATGACAGGATATGTTCAGCTAACAGGAAGAGTGTTTCTTTACAATGACAAAGCCTTCTGAAGGGATCTTCTGTTATGTCCCTGGTAAACCATTGAATGAAGGCCTGCTAACCTACCCTGTGTATGTTCAGAGTCTCCAGGGAAGATTTCTGTCATGTAAATATTCCCTGTGTTCCTTAAAACAAGAGACTTCTTGGCAGAAGCAAACCCGGAGGTCATGGAGGGCTGTGTTCCTTTTTGAGCACAGAAGTTAGGTGGGGATTTACAATTCCCAAATCCAGTACTTCCTAGAGCTGCTCCGTACCGCAGGCAGCAGCTCACTGCAGTGACTGTGGAGTGGGATTTGTGTGTTCACAAAACTTGGGCTTCCTGCTTCCAAGATGTGGGTGCAGCGCTCATACAGGTCAAGTTGGGGTTGGAACTGGATGAGCTTTAAGGTGCCTTCCAACCCAAAGCACTCTTATGATTCTCTAAGTGCAGCTGCTCAGGTAGGGGAAGGAGGTCTGAAATACCCATCAGTGTGATCTGTCTTGATAATGTGATTCATCTCTCATGTCCCAGGTTTCCTGATTGAATGTAGCCATTCACAAGTAAGAGCTTACCTGCAATTCTTTCTCAGCCTTGCATGCTGGTGGGAGACCATCATGATCCAAACACACAGTGGCCCTGGGAGTCCTGCATAGGATGCACTCAACCCTCCTTGACAGCATGTGTGCTGTTCCAGACACAGACAGTGCTTCAGCAGCTGCATTTACCTCTGTCCACACCACAGAACTAGGATATAGAGAGGGGTAAAAAAAGGCATCTTGGGGATTAAGGGTAGTGAGCTCATTGCTGCTACAATCCTAGAGGAAGTTGGGACTTGGTCACAAGAGGTACAAGTTAATAATCTGCTGATCTGTGTAGCTTCTGTGCTGAAGGTATGAAAAATGTCTCTAAGAAGATGATAGAGGAACCTATGTGAGGTCTGGAGGATCACAGAAACATGTGTTTTGTCATACTTCCCTTCATGCAGGCATCAACATCCTTGTGAACTCCCGGGTGTTCCAGTACACTATGTGTAAGTAGAAGTAACAAACTGTCTCTGCTTTGCTCCCTTGGGGCTGGTGTGCTGTATCTGCCAGCCCTTGCAAGGTCTTCAGTGTGGTGGGGCCTGGTTTTTGCTCTGAGGTACAGTTTTGGTAGAGAGAGAGGGACCCTCATACTTGTACCAAGCCCTACAGCAGCCTGGGCTCAGCTCTCACTGTGTTGAGTCTTCTAGGGAGGCTCATTGGTTCACTGCTTCATAACACACTTGTGGGTCTGAGTCTGCAGGAGTCAGCTGCTTGTGCTGAGGTAGGTTGGTGGGCTCTTTCACAAGCCTTGAGGGTTTTATCTTGCTGGATAAGAACTGCCTTGACAGTCGAACACCTTCTGTTTGTACTTGGGAAGGTGCAAGCATCCTTATTGCTGGAGAGATCCCTTGGCAACCGCAGGAGTGATTCTGTGCTCCTCTTCTCTACAATAACATAGCTGTGTTCTAAAAGATCCGTTCCTACACAGTCATTTGGAGGTTTTGAATGTTGGAGGAGAAGGCTTTTTGTACATTGGGATACTAAACTGAAGAGGTTGGGTGGAGTGAGGTGATCTGAGTGAAAAGGAGAGATCCTGCACCTCCAGTTCTCAGGATGGGAATGCTGGGGAGCAGCGATAGATCCAACAAGGCTTTGTCCTGCACTGCTGGGGACTCAAAGGTCCTCGAGATCTTCTTCCAGAACTAGGAGGAAGCTGAAATACATAGGTAATAACATGGAAGGATGTAAGATAATGATGAGTAAAAATTATTTGAGCTGATTCAGACCATTGGTTTCTTTTCGTTTTGTTTCCTTCTGAAGGTAAAGGTACCACATCTGTTAAAGACCTGGGGACACTCAGGATGGAAGAGTCTATAAGTGTGTTGGGCTGGAAACAATGACCCTGCCACTTGTCCTGTGCTCTTTTTATTAGCTTGGGAAATGTATGACAGTGGTTTTGCTGTGAGTTTTTACTTTGTTTTCCAGATACTGTGGTGGCTGTGAATGGAATTTGGATTCTTGTTGAAACCTTCATGCTGCAAGGTAGGCAACCTCACAGCTTGCTTCTTGACTGTGGTGCTGCGGTTTAAAAACCAGGGAAGGCCAGACAAAGCTCTTCTTGTATCTTTGCAGGAGGGAATTTCTTCTCCAGAAACGTCCCATGGAGCTACATAGTCTTCCTCACAAGTAAGCTGATGGTTCCAACAGAGGGATGCCGTTTCATAAGGAGTTGGGAAGGGAATAGACAGCTCTGTTTCTATGTTCAGTTTGAAGTTAAAACTTAACCACACGTGTACAGATTCCATCTAGAGCAGTGCTGTGCCTGGCAGGGGTTGTCAGCATCCATGCATGCCTGTGTGAACTTTGCTGCAGCTCTGCAAAAGCTGCTTTCTTATTCTTCTGGCTTCAACCATGGGAGCAGAGCAGCCTCATTTGTTAGGCACAGTGATGAGCTCCTCCAGAGCTGGAGCTGTGTGGAGTTGCTCACGGTGCCCTGTGCTGCACTGGCTATTCCAGGAGGCATTACCAGCTCTGGTCTGCTGCAGATCTGCCACGCAAAGCAAGGCACTGCTGTTGGAGTGCAGAGGGCAAGGGGCAGAGGAGAGCACTGAAAGGACTGGGTGAACTAATTGATGAGTTTTCTGATTGAATGCCATTTACGTGGTACAAGCAGTTCCTTATCTTCATGTGCTGGCTCATTGCACTGCTGTAGAACTCTCCAGTGATGTGAATTCACTTCCCTTCTCCTGCCAGTGTCTCCTGCTTGAGGAGTATAGCTCCATTGAATGAAAATAGCATGAAAACTGCAAAAGGAGGTTCTTTGGAGAATCTAGGAGAGGTTACTCTAAAGGATAGCTCTAGTTCCCTGCCATTAGGCTTCAAAACACTTGTTGGGGAAGTTTGAAGGCAGAGGCACTCTGCAATGCTTCTTTTAACAAGGCTGTTGTCATCCAGCTCTTCACTTCTCTCCTTGGAACCTGGAAAGAAGGATTTGGGAGTGACAAACAGGGTATCATCATGTTGTTATAGTGTTATAGTGTTCTTTAACATACAGGGCCACGAGGTGCTGCCAAAACAGAGGGTGAAAGTAGAACAGCTTCTCTTTGAAAGCATCTCTCCCTGCAGGTCAAGGCTAGGCTATGGGATGTTGGTATGTTCCACTGAGATAGAAGGAAATGAACAGGCAGGACTGAATTCCCTGCACCACTTTCTGGCCTTTCTTACAGGAGCTTGTCCCTCAATGTTTATAGCATGTCAACCAACTGAGGGGCTTGTGCTCTGGAGAGAAATCACCATGAATCCAAGGAAATGCATTGATTTGGAGGGAAAATGTCTCTTTGGCATCACACAGAGAATAAGGCAGATGGGTTGGGGGTCTGTTAAACCTATGTTCAGAAGTCCTGTACTTAAAGCACCATGCATCTTTGAGGGCAAACCTTTGCATAAGCCCTCCTTGTGATGCTGCTTGTTTCTGACCATGGCTGTCATCTTGTCTTACAGTCTATGGCGTGGAGCTGCTCCTGAAGACCACTGGGCTGGGGCCTGTCGAGTACCTGTCCTCAGGCTGGAATCTGTAAGTGTGCACTGATGTTGTTGAGAGAGAGGTGGTCAAAATGCTTGGGTTAGAAAGGCTGACTTCTGAGAGGAGTTTTCAGGCCTGTAGAGGAGGCCATCAGCAGGCCTTGTGTATCTTGTTAGGCTGGAGCAGCACCAAGTACCTCTTCTCTGCTGAAACACTAGTGCTAAATCATTGCTCTTATTTTATTGTGGTGTTTGTTCTGTTTTCTCTCCAGCTTTGACTTCTCAGTCACCCTGTTTGCATTTTTGGGGCTCATGGCACTGGCGTTTAACATGGAACCCTTCTACTTCATTGTGGTCTTGCGACCCCTTCAGCTGCTGAGGTGAGATGGGAAGGCTGGAGGGGGATAGAGAGGAGAGAAAACAGACAGGCTTGTTTTCCATCAATCCAGTTGAGGACAGAGCTCCTTACGAGGAGAGGGCAAGGATTGCTCTGTGGGTACACAACCGTGGCAAGCAGGAATTGCGTGGGGTAATGAGATTAGCCAGAGTTATCAAAACGAATGATAACAAAAACTTGGGATGGCATAGGAAACCTCGTGCTCTGGAGCTTAAGCTGATCTCTAATAGAGATCAAGGGATTTACCAGGGGCAGATTATCCTGTGTCTGCCTTCGTGGGGTTCTTACACCTCCTCTCAATGGTCTGATGCTGTTCAGAGGAAAGCTGTTGTGTCAGGGTGAGGCAGCCTGAGCCACTTTTATAATTTCCATTGAATTACCAGAAATTACAGTTCTCAAAGGATGCTGCTTTCCTGGGTGAAGGGCAGCCCTGCTCTCACTGCATCTCACACACTTGAAGCGAGACTGTGGCCTGTAACCTCCCTGCAGCTCAGTTATTTGGGTCTCATTAACCCTCTCGTTTTGAGGCTGTTGGGATGTACCTCTGCAGAACAGTGCGAGGGCATTGGAGGCAAAATGTTGTTCTGTTGAAAACAAACTAATGTGATTTAGCTCCTCAGTGAAGATGTAGAGAATCCTTCATAACACTCAAGAGGCGGGGGGGAAATACTGTTTTCTGTGCTGCTGCCCTGCCAAAGGCTGCGTTTGTGTTCAGGTAGAGGCTGATGGAGTTGCCAACTCTTACATTAGCTCAATGTACTTTTCTTTCATCAATTTTTATTGGGTCGTGGGGGAAGCACAGAAAGGAGTAATGAGTCCTGTGCACGGGACTAGTTTAAGTTCTTACAGTTTATTGTTGTTTAAATCCCTATTTATGCATCGTGCTGTGTAAAAAGACCTTGACTTTTCCTTGAGATTCCTCAACCCTGTGAACACTTGGTTGAATGTGCCATAACATTCAAATGGGACAGTGGGACACTGTTAGGTGAGCAGAAAGAGCAGATCCTGTGAGTTTGGTGTCAGGACACCTTGCTGTTCATGGACCTGAGAGGTAGAGAGAACTGTGCTACCACCACAGCAACCCTGCCGTGTGTAGGTAACTCCTCCTTTAAAAGCTTCTCCTTTAAAGGCTTCTTCTTTCAGGCTGTTTAAATTGAAGAAACGCTACAGAAATGTGCTGGACACAATGTTTGAGCTGTTCCCCCGGATGGCCAGGTACTGACTTCTCCTTTGGTGATGGTAGGGGAGAGGGGTTTAGTGTCTAGGGTTGGAGTCTAGGATAGGGACCTGTCAAATTCGTTCATGATCTGATCTGTCTGCTCTGCTCTGTCAGTAGGTTGTTACTGATCCTTCAGTGTGCTGCAGTGGGGTGTTCATCTTCCAGTTTCTTGGAGCAGTGCGTGATAAGCAACACTCCAGCACCCTGGGCCTCCTCCTACTTTTGTGTTAGGAGGATAACTACAAGCCAATGCTTCATTTTTCCTTCCCCACCCCAGCTTTTGATGAGAAGGGAGGTTCATTTGGGAGGAACATTGACATGAATATACTCAGCCCCGGGTGTTTAGTACCACCACTGAAGAGCATTGTTGTGAAATGGTGGGGCAGAAGGAGCTTGGTGTTTGACTGGGGCATCCTCCCTTGAAGGAGGTCTGAGCAGAGTGTGTTAGTTAGAGAACCCTGTTCTTGGCGCAGTCCCTGCATCCAAGGACATGGAGAGGGCAGAAACAGTGTGTGTTGTTCTTCAATAAAGAAACTGGAGAGGCTTTTGTTTACCAGAAAAAGACAGACTGGGAGGGGATCCAGGCTGCTCTTTACTTTCTCTTTTCAGTGAGTGCCAAGCTCCTTGTCCTAGGAGCTCTTGAGTGAGAGCAGGCAAAGAAGTGCAGAGCCACAGCGGCAGGGAGGGTGGTCTGGGGTTCCCATCCATCGGAAATGCCTTCCAGAGCAAGCAGCCTGTTGCTGTTTCCCTGCCCTAGCAACTCTTCAGTAACATGGTGCCCTTTCTGTTTTTGCCTCCAGCCTGGGTTTAACCCTGCTGATCTTCTACTATTGCTTTGCCATTGTTGGCATGGAGTTCTTTGCTGGTGTGGTCTACCCAAACTGCTGCAAGTGAGTAGTGCAAATCTTCCCCTCTCTGTAGTGGTTTTGGGGTACAGGCAGTAGCATTGAGCTTTGGCAGCTTTATATCCGTATGAGAAGGGGCCAGAGAATGGATCTGAATGGAGTTTTGCAACTAAGGCTGTGAAAATCTAGGAGCCACTTCACTTCCCCATGTATGTAAGATCGGATGCAACGGCTTTTGAAAGGATTTGGAAAGGGAGAGAGTTCTGTGTTAGGTTGGCTGGTTTTAATGAGCAATAACTTGCTTCAGGGAGCTGCACTGGGAGGACTTCTTCATGCTGCTGTGACTGGAAACTCTGGTAACATCTGCTCTATCTTGGTGATGCCAGAGCTGCTTGTCCAGACATGTTACACAGTCAAGGCCTCACTTTGTACCAAGTTAAATTCACCTGGTCTTGGAAGCTAAGCTGTCCTGTACCCTTTTTATCTTTAATGATGGCAGAGCACTTGGAAACACTGAGCTTTAAGGGTGTGAGCCCAACTCAAACACTCAGTTTCTCTGCACTAATATTTGCTGAATGATTAGAAAGTCTCACGTGCTCCCTGGGCTTGTGCTGAACTGTGAAGGAGAGAGGCTCTTGCTTTCAGAGGGAAAGGCAAGTGTTGGCCAAGAGGCAGAAACTGCTGCTCAGCGCTTTCAGAGTGGTTTGGTATTTATAACCCCTGGGATTTGCCTTGCCTTTCCAGTCTCATTCTTTGTCCTGGTTTCTCCAACCAGCACCAGCACAGTTGCAGATGCCTACCGCTGGGTGAATCATACAGTTGGCAACAAGACGGTGGTGGAGGAAGGTTATTACTATCTCAACAACTTTGACAACATTTTGAACAGCTTTGGTAAGGGCAGTTTTGTCTGTAGCAAAGAGTATTCCTTAGTGCATCTGTGTTCCTGCAGAGCTGGATGGCAGGGCTGGAATGCTCGTATAAGCCTGGGACTCTCTCAGAGTCCAGCTAATGCAGCTCAAACACTCAGCATCCTGCTCTCTCTGTCTGGAGAACTCCAGCTGACTAATGACTGCTTTGCAGGGTAAGCCATAGGGTCTCTTAAAAGCCAGCGTCAAGCTAGCAGATCTGTTCTGACTGGTGATCAGACCAGACTTACACAGATGTTTAAGGAGGGCTTTAAGTCACTACCCTTGTAAAGAACCAATAATGATGCTAATGCATTTATTTAAATGCAGTGATGAAGAATAACTTGAATGTGTTGGTTACTCTCCATGGTTTTTCTTAGTGTATAAGCAGAGGTGGTTATCTGCTGGGGATTTCAGGTCTCTGTGCTTGCTGGTGGAAAGAGCCAGGTCTGTTTCTGATTCTTTTAAGAAACACAGATTAAGCTGTGCTCCTGGCTCTGTAGATCTAACACTCTTTGTCTGAAGTAAAGCAGTGACGAGGGTTCTGTCTCTGGATTTGCTGGCTGTGTTTAAACTTTGGTGTCTTGCCTCAGTCTTGCCTGTCAAATCCTTTATCTAAGAATCACTGTAAGGTAGGTCAGGATGCATAAAGCATTTATCTGTGGTTTTCTCCCACTTGTATACAGTGACGCTGTTTGAGCTGACGGTCGTCAATGACTGGTACATCATCATGGTAAGTAAACCTTGTGTGTATAGACAGCTCAGGCTCTTGGCCACTTGAGTTAGATCTTCCAGGCTTTCTTCCCCTGGTGACTGGAGACAGGCCCAACATTGTCACTTGTTGCCAAACATCTTTTGGTCCTGATCACTGGCTGGCATTTGAGCTCTGGCATGCTGCTGGGCATGAGTCTGGAGCAGCCTTCAGGCCATGCTTCTTTCACAATTTGCACAAATGAAGTCACTCTGTATTCCAGCTTGTCACCCTGCTGTCCATGATGTGTTCTCATAGCAGCAACGTCTCCTGCAGCCTCAAGCTTTAAATGTTCTTTGTGTCACATACAGGAACTTCTCCGTCTAGCCTGAGAGGCAGATTAGCTGCAAGGACCAGCTGGGGCACTGGGCATTGTAAAGGCAGTTCCAGGGTTAGCTACAGAGCCATAAGTGAGAGAGAGTGTTTATGCTGCTTTATGTCTGTTGGCAAGCAGTTAACAGCAGTTTTGGGGTACAGGCAGTAGCAGTGAGCTTTGGCAGCTTTATCTCCCTATGAGAAGGGGCCAGAGAATGGGTCTGAATGGAGTTTTGCAACTAAGGCTGTGAAAATCTAGGAGCCACTTCACTTCTTCTCCATGTATGTAAGATCGGATGAAACAGCTTTTGAAAGGATTTGGAAAGGGAGAGAGTTCTGTGGTAGGTTGGCTGGTTTTAATGAGCAATAACTTGCTTCAGGGAGCTGCACTGGGAAGACTTTGGACAGTCCTGGACCAGGACAACAGGAGAGGAGGCAACTCTCCCTTCTTTTGTGTACTACTGACTTTTTCCCTGTCCTCTTTAGGAAGGGGTGACATCCCAAACCACTCACTGGAGCCGTCTTTACTTCATGATCTTCTATATTGTGACCATGGTAGGTTTCTGGACATGGTTCCTGCATCTAATAGTGGGAATGAGGAAGGGAGACAGATTTTATTGTGCTCAGAGTCCCTAAATGAGGACAGCTTTGCTCTTCTACCTAAACATCTTCCAGAAACAAGTGTGAGTCCACATCACTTGCAGGAATTTGAATCTGTGGGCATTGACAAAGCTGATGCTGCACAAATCTGGGCCTGGGGTGTGGACTAGGGCAGCATGTCCCTGTTGCAGTTGACTGTTAGTAGTTTACTCACAGGTAGATGTGTGATGTGCATCTCCTCTGCCATGGAAGAGCATAGAGTTGAGGCACAGACCAAATGCTCAGCTTCCTGTTGAAGTGGACTGGAAGAACCCCACACACACACCAGCAGCAGCCTCCTGATCCCTTCTGTTCATGTCTTCTCCCAGGTGGTGATGACCATCATCGTGGCTTTTATTCTGGATGCTTTTGTCTTCCGCATGAACTACACTCGGAAGAACCAGGATTCAGAAGGTCAGAACTGGTTGACCTACAATGGTGTGTCTTCTCTCCCTGGCGTCTTATGTCTGTAAAAGACATAGGATTGGCCAGCAAAGATCAAATACTTGAGCCATTTCAGGCAAATTATTAGAAGGTAGAAGTCTGACACATTTCAGGAAAGGAAACATTAGAGCAATGATGTAGCAGAGCTCAAGAGACCTTATAGGAGGAGAAGGGGATTTTTTGTTCTCTTTAAACCAATTTCCTTCCTTACTAATACACCCACTGGGACCAGAACATGTCTCCAAGTGGTTTGTCCAGCATTCAAGTACCAAAATACTGTATCCAAATGGTTTCCCAGCACTCTCTGCCTTAACATGGAGGGCAATGGACTCTCTCTGTCCTGTTCTTTCCACATGTCCCAGTTGTACTTAGGCTGGTGACTGTGCTGGTTTTGGACATGCCTTCCTGTCCCCTTTAGGAGCTGGCAGGGACTGGTCTCTGCATCCCCTCACCCCTGTGAGTCATCAGTTTTACTCACTGTCCTTTGTCTCCTGAGCTGGCTGTTTGAAGCTGCATGTAACTCCGTGACCTGCTAATTTAGGTGCCATAAACACATTAATCTCTTACAGCCCTTCTCCTACTAGTCCTTTAGGTGAGCTACACCCAGACTTTTCTAGTCATTCTCTGTGCAAACTAATCCTTATAATTCCTGACACTTTTCTGCAGGAAGGAGATTCTGCACTCATATATTTAGTACCAGAAAATCTACCACAGCAAAGCGATGAAGGCCCCAGCCACAGGATTACCTTTGGTCAGCCCCTCGTCCTTAGGTGCCAGAAGATCAAATCCGTGTGCCACAGGCCTACAGGCACCAGGCATTGTTGGTTACAGCAACACTTCCCATCATGATCCCTCCTGCACCCCATTTGAAGGGTGCAGTGAAAGACATTGGTTAGCACTGAACTCCCAAGCTGGGTCAGGCAGCTGAAGGTGAAAAGGCAACAACTCCCCTATGATTATTTGCTTTGCTACTTAATTTTCAGGCAAACAAATAGCTACAAGATACTGAGGAGCATGATGTTTTATAAAGCTTAGATGCTTGCTGGCCCTGCAAGCCAATTAACTTCTTCCCTGCCTTGTTGCAGGACAAGGACATTACATACCCTAATCACAGAAGCAGGTACAGGCTATACCTGACATCTGGCTTGCTCCTGTGTGCTGTTAAGCTTTGCCTTCCAGGGTTATAACAGTGGCTGATGAAGCAATGTTCATCTTGGAGACTTCTCTTTCTTCTTGCCTCTCCAGAAGACAATGGCATTGTGCTGGAAAAGGAAATCTCCAAGGAGGAAGTGGTTGGCATCATCGAGCTGTACAAGCGGATTTCAGGTGCCAGTGAGACAGCTCAGCTGCAGAAGATCGTTTTGCAGATGGACAAATATGGGGTAAGAGGAAACACTGAGTGCAAGCTCTCGGCTCCAAGGGAAGGAGGCGTGCCAAGACCACAAGTGCTGTCTTGAGAGACACTGCACATGTCTTTGTAGTGTTGAGAGCTGAGCTACTGGAGGGACTCTGCAGCATGGGCACAAAGTTTTGCTGCTCTAGAGAAGTAGCAGCTGAATTTCCCCAATGCTCTGAATAGCCTCAACAAAGACAAAGGCTCATTGCTGTTGTCTGCAGACTTTGCTTAGAGCTGTCCTGCCCAGTATTGACTGGAAAAAAGTAGGTTTGTTTTTCCCTAAGGAAGTCACTGTCTTGTAATTCTGCTTCCCTCTCTGTGCTGTCATACATATAGGCTCGGGCAGTCCCAAAACACTATGCAGCAATATGGTGGTATTGATTCCAAACACCACAGCACTGTTTTAGACCAGGATGGATGATTTGGAAAATGAGCTGACCTCATGCCTCAGAACTGTTGTCTCATGCATCTGAGAAGAGCTTAAGTGGTTGTTTTAGTAACAGCCATTATATTCTTGTATCACCACTATAAAGTGCAGGTGCTTTGGTCTCTTAAATAACCTTTATTTGCTTTGGTTGGCTTGGTTAAAGGCTGAGCTCTGGTACACGCAGACACAATTCAGAACAGCCATGATGATACTGCTCAGAAGCAGTTTTCAAGACAATAAACCAAAGGAAGACGCTGTCCTCAGCCTCAGTATAGAATGATGATACCATCTTTTGCTTCTCAGTCCTGCACATGTAACTTACATGATCAGAGAGTAATTCAGATTTCAGCTCTCTGTGGACATGATTTAAGAAGTCCAGGCCTAGGAAGTAAATAGTGTGGTCTAGGCAAGTGGGATCTGAGACTGGTCATAGACAGGATCTTACTTGGAAGCTTGAGGCCTTGTTCCAGGTGCTAAATGAAGCACGACATCCATCTGAGCCCCATCTCCCTCTGCAGTCTTTGGGGATCTGCTCAGTGCAATTTGGCTCAGCCTGCAGGAGATGCCTACATTTGTTTGGGTGATGTGCCCCCTAAAAGGCCTTTTTCCCATGACAGCAGGAGGAACCCAGGATAGCCTGAGCTCCTCAGTGGATGGTGGGTGTCTGCATGAAGGATGCCTTTCCAGGAGCTGACCAAGTGAGCTGCTCAGTGACTAATGAATGTCTTTTCCTTTGTTTTTCTCCTCCTTCCCCCAACATTTTAGCAAATGTCAACAGTGTTTCTGGGACGCAGATCAAGGACCAAGAGTGATTTGAGTATGAAGATGTATGAGGAGGAGATCCAGGTATGTGGACCTCAGCTGGAAACACCAGCAAGTCTCTGGTGAGGCAAACATTACCTAGAGGAACAAACCATCCTTTTAAACACCAGAGGCCTCCTTTCTTTGAGACCCAGGCAGCCATGGAGGGTGGGCAGTAGATGAAGTGTGCTCCAGACTGACCAGTTCTTGTGCTCAGGGGCTTCTTTCACCCCCAGAGCATGTCAGGGCCTGCTCAGTGTGTCGAGGTGCTCAGCGTGGTGTGTGTCAGCCCAGCTCCATGCACTCAGGGGGGGTGTAGGCTCTGAGCTTGGACTCACAGAGGTGGATGTGTCTGCTGGGGCTATGAGCACACGTGTGCTGTGTTCGTGGGGCTTGGCTGCTGCAGGTGAATTTGTTAAGCCCCTGGAATGTGGTTGTGTTTGAGCTTGGGTGTGTCTGGCTGACAGACACGGTGTTCTCCTGCCTGGTTTTCCTTTAGCAAGCTGACAAAGATGGGAAACACTTAAATCAGGTCATTCTCTAGATTGTTTAGGGGCTTCTTGCTAGTGCCCTTCATGGTCAGGAGCTTTATGCCAGGCTTTGGTCACTGTAGTCCTCTCCAGATACTCATGTCCGGGTTGAAGGTCATGGGCTAATGTAATGATTAGTACTGAAATAATTAATCTCATACCCATTTAAACCTGTCCTTTGTCCCTGGGCAGCTTGCTTGGGGATGAGTCTTCAAACCCCTCATAAAATTAAACGTGTTATATGCCATGGAGCTGGATGGAAATCTGCAGAGAAGCTCCCCATTAATTCAGCTTGGTCTCTGATTCATAACATACTGCCCAGGATTGGGAGCAACTCCACAAATCCCAAACATCCCACAGACATCAAGGCTAGAAACGCTCAGGAGAGGCAGCCTGAGAGAGGGATGTTTCCTTGCTCAGGTTTATCAGTTCAGCCAACTGTAGCTGGTGCTTCCTGCTTGGACTGTGGGTGAGAAGGTCTTGGTGCCTCCATCACAGCCATGCTGCAGTTCATCAGGTTGTTCCAGGAGGTTGGGCTGTGTCCAGGGCTGTGGAATGAGGCCCTGGAGCCTGAGGTGGTGTGCCCTCACTGGGCAAAGCAGCCAAGCACCCTGCCCTCAGGGTCCTTTGGGGGGCTGCAGAGCCAGTGTGGGCAGAGCCTTATCTCGGTGTGTTTGATCTCCTGTTGCAGGAATGGTATGAGGAGCATTCCAGAAAAGAGGAAACTCAGACACCATTGCAAGAGCCTGCATCTGCTTCCAACAGCTCTGTGAAGCCCTTGAGCCTCCGACAACGATCTCAGACTGTCATTTAGGCCTAGCTGACGCAAGCCACCTTCTATGCAATAACCTAGAGTATTACTTCACAGCGTATATATTGGGATGGTGTATATAGATCTGTTCAGTGTTTGGCTTTAGGGTTTCAAGCTCTTCCCCTAGGCAGTGAATTGCTGGAAACCGCAGGCCCAGGGGACTCTGTGTAAGGCTGCTACACACAGACTGAGCCTGATGGCCATGCTCAGCACAGAGCAAACAGCTCGGACAGGACAGAGACCTTCTCCCCCTGAGCCACTTCCCAGGCTCCAGCTTGCTGTTTGTTTTACCACTAACAGACCTTGGGGAAAGGGATGTGTAATCCATTAACAGCAGGAAATGCGCCAGAGCTACCTGCTTAGTATTAAAACTTTTGCCCTTTTTGAGAGCTCTTTTGCTGAAAGGGTACCATTAACCTAGGAATAAGAGATCAGGGAGTGAGCTTTTCTTTCTTCTCCACCTTTCCTTATGCAAGAAAGGAGAGGTTGTGTGAAATTTCAGCACTTTTGGAAGAGCAGTCTGCCTTCCCCCTCCTTCTTGGCACAGTTAGATGCACCCCCTTTAGTAGATCCAGCTCTGATGATTGAATTTGGCTGTCCCTGAGCAGTTCTGTGGCAGAGGGCCAGCATCTTACCATGTTGTGACCATGGGCTGGACAGGAGTTTGGGGAGACAAAGTCTGTCTCTGCTGCAGCTATCCAATATCTGCATTGCTGCTGGTCAGTTCAGTGGTACTGCCCAGGATTGGGATCACCCCTGGAAACCCCAGAGCTTCTCCTTCTTCAGAGGGGTATCCTGCAGGGTAATGGTGGCTGTTGACCTCTGCCACTTAGTGGCAAGTCTCTGGCTGGTCCTTAGCTCACTTCGATGGCTTGGAGGAAGAAATGGAAGGGTTTGCACCTCCAAGTCTGACTTACTTCTGCTTGGCTCTGCGTTAGGGAGAGCTTACAAGCATCAGCTAACTGCCAGGTCACTGCTTTATTCATACAGTGCAGCAGTGCTGCTCCTCCCTTGCTCTCCCCTGTGCAGAGGTGTTTGTTCCTCAGCCTGGCAGATGCTGAGTGAGTCAGAGCTTAGGAAGATCCACTGAGGAGCTTTTCTGTCCCTCTGAATGCTGGATGCAGGAGGAACACAGAAGACAGCAATTCTTTCTTGTGGCTGGCAAGGAGGATGCCAGACCTCGTAGCTGAGGGGTGGGAAGGAAGGGGGAGAGGGATCCCTTCTCATTCTGCCACGTTTCTGCTGTGATCATGGCAGGTTGCATCATTGCATGTGTTTCATTGCCCACAGTGTGATGAGAGCCTGCCTCTTGTAAGTCCCTTCTTGTTCTTCCTGACAGCATAGAAAGTGAGGCTGTCGTTGCCTCTTGCTGTTTGATCTTTCCTCAGGCTCAAACTAAGAGCAGAGCTTGCAGGGGAGGCATTCTCCTTCCTCCAGGCAGACCAGGCAGTGGGAGATCTGTGTGTCCCCATTCCCCTTGTCCCACATACCTGTGTTTTCCTCGGTAGCCTCACAACATGGCACAAGGACAGCGGGAGACAACTGATCCTGCCCAGCAGCTCAGGAGCACTTCCTGAGTGAATGAGCCTTTCAGAAGTAGGGAAGAACAGAGCTGCTTCTGAAACTCCTTGCACAGAGGGGAGCATCTGGGCTCTGGGATGGAAAGAGCTGCTTGCCAGGCAGTGGCTGCTCTCAACCCTTGCCAGATTCCCTGGGTGCCTCAGGGCAACTCTTGTTTCCTTTCTGGGTACTGCAGGTATGAAACTGCTCCTGAGCTGAACCGAGAAGGATCTTAAAGGGCTGTTTTCCAAACCATAAACTCAACCACAAATTAATGAGCAGTGCAGTTGTTGCTCTGCATGGAGCCACAGCCTGGGAGCCTTACCCAGGTTAGTCCTGGGGCTGGAGGAGGAGGTGGTTATTAAGCTGTGGGCAGAAAGGATGAGCATTGTGAGGGTGAGGGGGGAAACCAAACGTGGCTGTGTTTAAGCACTCCATTCCCTTACAGCTTATTTCTCCTCACAGGGCTGTCAGGGATGGTTTTTCTGGGTGTGAAAGAAGCTGCAGCTTTATTGAGGGGGCACTGACCTGCTTACCATGCAATAACAGGGCTGTCACGGAGGTGGGAATGCTTGGATGGGGTTCAGGCCTCAGGTGCTGCTTCCATGGCTCCTGAGGTGTGGAGCTGCCCCCATGTACAGACTGTATATTTTTGTAAACCAAGAAGGGTCACAGTTTACTTCTTCCATATGGTTTTGGAAGGAAACAAAGTTCGAGTACGGGGCATCCCCTTCTATTTCTCCTCCTCTCCCCACCTGACACACAGACTGACGACAGAGACAATCATGCTGTAGGGAGCAAGGGAGGAAGCACTGCAGGGTTTTGTATGCTGGGGTTGTTTAGCACATGATTTTATGGACACAGCTGTAAAATGTTCTCTAGATCGGGTTTTTTTCCAAGCGCACTAATAAAAAGCATCCTGGGCTTTGTAAAGGCAGCGGCTTCCGTTCCTCCTTCCCGTGGTATTCCACAAGTGGGGCTCGGCTGCAGCTGAAGCACTTGAAGAGGTGTCTGCCCTCTCCATTGGTGACTGCTTATGTGGGCACATTCCATGTACATGCCCAGGATTCTTTCTCCTGGACAGTGCAAAGCTTCCCTTTTGCCCTCCCCCTGCCCTAATATTAAGGTAATCCCTTCAACCTCCTGCTTTTTACAGCTACCCCAATGCAGTGTTGAAGGTGAGGAGGGTGTTCTGTGACCCCATCCCTCTGCATTGGGTACGTTGGCTGTGGTTTGGATTGCTTTAACCCTGCTGTGGGTGAGGAAGTGGGGGCTCATCTCCTGTGTAATTCCAGCAACTGCTTGCAACTTGTGAGCAGGTTCAGGGCCGAGCCAATGGCTGCAGGCACAGGGAGCGTTCCCTCCTTGTGAAAGCCTGTGTCTGGTTGGAGAAAGGAAGAACGCTCCAGGAGCAGGAAGCAGGTCTGGCCGTTGTGCCCCTTGTGAAACAGCCGCTCACGGAGCACGGATGCGGTTGTGTCTCTAACAGCCCTTTGCCTTCCAGCCCTGCTTCCTCAGGCCCTGGGGCCAGCCCAGCGCTGTCCCCATCCCGGGGAGCAATGTCCCGTGTGGATCCGTGCCCGGAGCAGCGTGACACTGCAGCTCCGCTTGGGAACGGCAGAGTCAGGCACATGTGACGGCTGTTGAGAAATCAACTGCTGGTGACCCCAGAGGAAACCACTGCTGCTGGCTCAGCTCCACAGGGTAAGGCCTGGGTGACGCTCACCCTGAGCAGCACAGAACACCCTCGACACAAACAGCATGAGTCGAGGCTGGGTTTGGGGGTTTTATTGCAGTTTGGTGTGGTTTACAGTGCTTCAAGGCCAACGCTGTGTGTGGAAACCTCCCAGTCCCAGCTCTGCTCACCCCAGGAGGAGGGAATTAAGATCTGAAACTCAAGTTGAAAAACACAGCTTAAAAAGACAGGGGAACCCAGGCTCCTTGGGTTTGGTTTTGCTCCGGCTTTGCTTGCACTGCCCTGGAGCTTTGGCTGACCTTAACCTCATCTCTCTCTGCCCCAGCTATTTCAAACCTGCAGCATGAACATATCATCTCCTTTGCAGTGTTCTCCAGTGTAACCTTGTGGAGCAGGTGTGCCCAGGCCCAGAGCAACCAGGATAGAGATGGGGAAGGGAAAGTGAAGTGGTTGAAGAAGTAAAACCTCTCCTGCTGTGACCATGGGCTGGAGCTGCCTTCTCCTCTGCCACTGAGATCAGTGGAAGCCAAGGTCTTAACCTGCTCAGAGGCACCTTGAGTTAAACAAGCTTAAACAGAGCAGGGAGAAGACATAGCTAATGACTTCACAGCTCCTCCTCCTTTCCAACAGCTTCCAAGGGCTGGCATGGGATGCCTCCAGCGGCACAGCTGGGATTGAGGTGCCCTTGTCCCCCTGGCAGGGATGGAGAGAGGGGACAGCATTCCCAGTGATCCTTCCGGGAAGCAGAGCTGGATGCTCATCTCCTGCCAGCAGTGAGGCCGCTCACACTGGGGAGAGCCGGATCACCCTGAACTCGGTGAGCAGGGCCACGCAGAGGAAGGCCAGGTAGTAGAGGATGAGGCAGATGCCATAGGCCTTGCCCAGCTGGAAGCACTGCGCGGGCACCCACACGAAGGAGAAGACCAAGCTCAGCCCCAGGGCCCCGGCCAGCACCCACACCAGGAGGCTGTCGGGCTCCAGCTGCCGGAGAGATGCACAGTGATGGAGGGTGACACCAGCATCCTGGTGACACCAGCATCCTGCTGCCACCCGACCCGTGCCGCTGTGTCCCTGCAGCCTTACCTTCACCACCAGCTGGCTGCTGGTCATCTGCAGCAGGCACCCGAGTCCCACACCAACCAGGATGTCTGCAGCACGTTCAGGATGAAGACAAGCAGAGCGGGAGACCTCGGGAGTGATGGAGCTGGCTGCATCCCTCCTCCCTGGCTGCACCCTATGGCTGGTGCCCAGCCCAGAGCATTGCCAGCTTGTGGCAAATATAACCTGGAGCACTCCAAGAGGAAAGGCTTCAGCCTGGTCCAGGGACCATGCAATGCCTGCTGGAGGCTGGCACAGCTTCTTCCTCTCCTTCCCTTTGGCAGATACCAAACCTGCCAGTTCCAGCCCCACTGGGGCTGGGACAGCAATGGGAATGCTGCTGGCTCCACCTTGCAGCTCCTCTGTTTAAAGGTACCATACTGGGAAGGCTGCCAGCATCCCAGGGATGGATCCTGCTCAGCTCCTTCCCAGGAGCCTCAAGTGCCACTACCACCTTCCCCTTACACCCAAAGGATACTGAAGATGATGCCCCCGAAGCAGGCAGAGAAGGCCATGCGGGGATAGCCCTGCCGTGCCATGGTGAGGTCCGAGAACGTGTCTGCAGGGGGACAAAGGGAAACCTTGGTGTTTGCCAGGAGGATGTGAGCTCATGGGGTGGCACTGGGGCACAGCAGAGCCCTCACCCCCGATGCTGTTGCCCCAGGCCAGCAGTGTCAGGCCCAGCACGGTGTTGCTCAGCTGGAAGATGATGCCCAGGGTCCGGAGGATGTTCACCAGCTCTGTGGCCGCAGCATTGATCCACATGGCACTGGCCAGAAACCCAAGGAAGGCAAATACCTGCCCAGAAGAGGGGCAAGCTGGGCCCTGGGTGCATCCCTTGGGATCCTGCACAGCTCCAGCCAGCCATGTCCCTTCTGGGGACTGGGAAGGAGAGCCTGGCTGGTCCCCAGTGGGCACTAAGGGCTGGGGGACACCTTACACAATGGTACTTGGGTGGCTCCTCATTGCTTGTGGTGATGAAGATGATGATGGCCAGGACAGAGCCAACCAGTGTGACCAGTCCCCAGACTGGGAAGACGCCCTGGATCTGGTACAGCCCATCTGCACATGGAGGAAAGAAGGAGCATCAAAACAGGCTGGGGCAGGATCCAACCAGGCTCATGGTACGAGGTAAATCCTCACCCCTTAAAGCAACCTCTGCCTTACGCTCTCATGGGGCTGCTCCCCTTTGTGTCTCAGTCTTCCCAGGCAGGTCCCCTTAGGACCTGGATGCTGGGGGCCCCAAATCCCCACCCCTATGTGGAGGACAGAGCCATCCCCCTGCAAAGCAGAGCCCCCAGCTCAGCTCTGCACTGTCCCACCCTCATCTCACCAGAACTCCAAAGGGTTCCTGCAGTCCCCAGGGCTTTGGTGGCCATCCCAGCCCCATCCTATCCTCTCTTCTGGGTATCTGGGGCTCTTACATGTGCCTGACTTGAGGGTAAGGATGCAGAGCAAGGGGCTGGTGATGATGTGCAGGCAGTTGAGGGGTCTCTTCCAGTTCAGGTCATCCTTGTCAGGATCCACAACGGGAATGGTGAGCAGCAGCACCAGCTCCACTGGCACCTGGGAACGGTGCACAGCCGTGAGCAGGGGACCCCAGGATGCTCCATCCCAACCACCCCATCACAACCTCCCCTTTGAGGGGCTCCTCCTGTTTCCTGCCCCAGTCACTCACCTTGAGGACCTTAAAGAGCCGCCAGTACCAGGGCTTCCTCCTCCACTTGCGCCAGTCCAGGGGGCTGAGGGCAGTGGTGAGGATGCGCAGGGAGGGCTCCCGCGAGGGGAGCAGGGGCCGGTACTCCTCACCTGCAAGGGGATAGGCAGCTGAGCGGGATGGGGGCTCCCCAGGCCCCCCAACCCTTCTGTACCATGGGGCTGTGGTCCCTGCATCCAGCCACGGCTGCCCCATGGGCTCAAGTCACAGCCTCAGGACAGAGCAGGGCCCATTGGGAACCACATACCATAGTCCCCACTGTTTGTGCCCGAGGACTCCGGCTCTTCAGCATCCGTCGGCATCTCTGTGGGGGAGAGGAGAGGAGAGGAGGGAGCAGTGGATGGAGACCCCAGCCCAGCAGGGTCCTGCTGGCATGAGCCTTACCTGGCTCCCAGGCTCCAGGGGCGCCCGGTCCATCGCCCCTCTGCCACCGGTGAATCCACGTGCACAGCACCACGGTGAGGACATAGAAGATGTACAGCCCCATGTACCCTGGATGGGGACCCAGCAGGGGTTACAGCACCCCAGGATGATCCCACCACCCCTCCAGCGCCAGCAGCACTCACCCAGAGCCTCTCCCAGTGTGATCCTGCCGAAGTAGAGCACCAGGAAGGTGAGGAAGACGGCCAGCATGTAGAAGATGACATCCCTAAGGAAGGGCCTGGAGGCAGCTGTGAAGGGCTTGACCAGGGCGATGCCACCAGCCACCACCGTGGTCACAAACACACCAGCACCTACCAAAGCACCAGGTCCCTGTGAGGGGCAATGCCCCACAGCGATCCCACCCCCCTGCTATGGGGGTCTCCTTACCAAAGACAGCCCCAATGGCCAGCCCTGCCGTCCGCGGGTTGGAGAAGGCCACCACGGCACTGAAGACATCGGGTGCCCCATTGCCAAAGGCCAGGAAGGTGACACCATGGATAGGGGGCGTCAAGGAAAAGACCCCTTCCCGTTGGGACATGGATGCCTGCCCGCTCTGTGCCACACGACTCCATCCCGGAGCCAGAAACCAACCCCATGGCTCATGTTCTGGATGGGTTTCCCTGGCACAGTGCTTAGGGGACACAAAGTGACCCCATCACAGCATCCCCCTGCCCAGCCACGACGTGCCAAGGATACTGCCACGTTGTGAGACAGCCTCAGGTTGGTGGAGATGGCCGACAAGTTGGGGCAGAAGCTGGAAAGGCAGAAGAGGTGAAGGGTGATGGGGCAGCCCCAGGGCAGAGGGGTCCCCCTCACCCCATGGACCATCCCCTCTATGGGGCTACTCACAACTTCTCTGCTGTCACTCCAAGGATGATGAACAGGTACAGGAGCCAGAGAGCCTGGGGGCCAGAGCGAGGCGTCAGTGCCACGTGTGCCCCTAACGCAGAGCATCCCCCATTCCCAGCCTTACATAGAGGGTGACGGCGAGGGGCAGCAGCCGGGGGGGGAAGGTGCAGAACACTCCCTCCAGGTAGTTTAGGAAGCCGCCGTCCAGCCGGCAGTCGGGGTTGCTCCGGATGAAGCGGCACCACTCAGAGCTGTTGTGTTTTCGCACCTCCCAGCACTGTGGGGCAGAGCAGGGGGGCTCAGACGGGCCCCGATGGTCCCATCCCCATTGCCCTCCAGTGAGGGGCACCGCTGGTCCCTGTCAGCCCTGCCTCAGTTTCCCCATCTGATCCAAGGGGGTGCAAGCTCTTGTCCCCATCACCCCCACCCCACCGGGAGGAAAACCTTGTGAGACCCTGGCTGCAGGAACGGGGGCAGCAGGGACGGGACCCACATCCCCCCCGCGCCCCCCAACCCCTGCCGCATCCCCCCCGCCCCACACTCACTCACATCCAGGTCCCGGCCGTGGCTCTGTGCTTCCCCGCCGGGCGGGACCGTGCGCCTCGGGTCCAGCAGCAGCGGGGGGGGCCCGGCCGGCTGCGCCCCGGCCAGCCCCAGCACCCCGGCCAAGCCCAGCACCCCGACCGGCCCCACAGCACCCTGCCCCATAGCGGCTTGGGGGGCACCTACCGCTGGTAGCGGCTCCCGGGGAGGGGGAAAGGGGGCAGGTCCAGGGCCCCCATCCCCATATCCCCGGGGGGGGGCGGGGGGAGAGCGAAGGAAAGGTTAAAATAAATAATTAAAATCAAATTATTATTAATAATAATTAAAAGGAAAGGAAAGATGAAAGGCGGAGACACGGCCCCAGGGGGGTGTCAGCCCCGAGAGCAGCAGAGGGGGGGGCACAGGAGTAGGTTCGGGTTCAGGCACCCCCAAGGGAAGGGATGGAGGTGCCGGGGGATGCTCGGGGGGTGCCGGTGGTACCCGGGGGTCCCCTCCCGCCCCACGCACCCACCGCGGCTCCGCGGCCCCGCTGCTGTGCGCGGGCAGCTGATCCCCCCCCACCGCCCCGCCCGCGTCTTAAAGGGGCCGCCACCCTCCGCTCTTAAAGCGACCGCGCAGCTGTGGGCCGGACACGGAGCTCCCTCCGCACCGCGGTGCCTGTGCGGGGTGCGCCCCTTTGTTGGGGGGGACACGGCGCCTCTGAGGCCGGGCGAGGTCATCGCAGGCATGGGGTGAGGATGCTGCACCTGAGGATGCTGCTGCACCTGAGGATGCTGCCCCTGTCACCGCACCGGGGGAGCTTTGGCTGCGCGGCCCGGGTCCTGCCCACCCAGTGGGTGCCCTGTGCTCCCCGTTGTGGGTGCGGGTCCGGGCCGCTCGTACAGCACCGAGCACAGGGGTTTGGGAGCGCTGGAACCGGACACTGCTCAGCCTCCACCCGTGCAGTGCCTTTGGGTGCTGCCCAGCCCGGAATAGCCCCAAGCATGTGGCACCTTTTCCATCTGATCCAATAAAGGGCATTACTGATGCTGCTGGGCACAGGGACCCGCTCCAGCGCGGCAGCTCCGGATGGACCCGCACTGGGTGCCCCCGTTTAACCCGAGCTTCGGAGCTGTGCGGTCCAGCCCCATCCCTCCCTCCCCCTGTTCCGTGGCACGGCACGAGTGCACCAGGCCTCAGGCAGGACCCCACGGGGATGCTGGGGGGGCTCCGAGGCCCCTGCACCCGCCCCACCGCGCCCCATGGGGACTTCGCCCGCAGCAAACAGGGATTGCACAAGCCTGGCTGCGGCGCCGGGCATCACCCCAATGGGGTCCCCACGGCCACACATGGGGGGGGACCCACTTGTGCTCACCGACGGGGCGTGGGGGGGGGGGGAGCTGAGCCTGCGCACACCGCCCGTCGGAACGGGGCTGGGGACACCCGGGGCGGGCAGCGGGTCCCCGACGGGGCGGGGCGGGCACCGCAAGCTCCGCCCCTGTCCCTGCCCCCCGCTCGGTGCCGGACATGGCGGTGTGGGCGCTGCTGCCGCTGCTGTGCGCGGTGTCCGCGGCCGTGCCCGGGCCCAGCCCCGCTCCGGCCCCGCCGCAGTCCCGCAGCGCATCGGTGCTGCTGGAGCCGCGCTCGGGGCTCCGCGTCCTGCCCGGCCGCGTCCCCGGCGCTGTCGCCTGGGCCAGGCTCGACGACCGCATCCCTGCGGTGGGGTAGGGACGGGGCTCGCAGGGAGCGGGCGGGGGGGGTGCCCCGGTTCTAACCCGTGTGTGTGTGTGTGGTTCCCCCCCCAGATGGGCCTTCCTGGAGGTGAGCACCAACTCCTCGTACAACGACACCCTGCAGGCCTATGCTGCCGGGCTCGCCGAGGCGGCTGTGTCCGAGGAGGTAAGGGGGGGCCGTGTGGGATTGGGGTCTGTGGTTGCCGAGCCCCCTCGCTGAGCAGCGCCGTGCCCCGCAGCTGATGTACATGCACTGGATGAACACCATGGTGGGATACTGTGGCCCCTTCAAGTACGAGAGCGAGTACTGCGAGAAGCTGCGGGGCTACCTGGAGGCCAACCTGGGCTGGATGGAGGAGCAGATGGGGAAGGGGGAGGACCCCGAGTACTGGCACCAGGTGAGGAGAGGGGACCCCGCACCCTGGGTGACCCCCTACATCCCCTGTGCTAACACAAGGCCAGGTTGGATGGGGCTTGGAGCAGCTGCTCCAGTGGAAGGGGTCCCTGCCCGTGGCAGGGGTTGGAGCTGGAGGAGCTTTAAGGTCCCTTCAACCCAAATCAGCTGGGGCTGTGATGGAAACAGATGCCTGGGTCCTGGCTGTGCTCCATGCAGGATGACAGGGATGAGGATGCTCCTCCCTGGGATGAGCAGATCCCACTCGTGACTTTCTCCCCACACGTGCCCCTGTTTTGGTGCCCATGGAGTGGCTCAGCACCGCCTCCCCCCCCCCCCACCGGCCACTGGTGCTGAGTCACAGCCATACTGATGGTCACGCTCCCCCTGCACCTCATCCTGCTTTTGCAGCAGCACCGGACCTGCTGTGTTCTCCAGCATCCCTCTGGGTGCCCCTGTGGTACCCAGCCCTGTGCCTGTCCCCACAGGTGCGCCTGGCCCTGCTGCAGCTGAAGGGACTGGAGGACAGCTACAATGGGCGCCTGCACTTCCCCCAGGGCAGGGTCTCTCTGTCACCCTTCGGCTTCCTGTGAGCTCCTTCTCGGGGTGATGAAGGGGGGGGATGAGGTCGGGGTGCTGAGGGATGCCCAGCTCTGTCCCACTCAATCCCCTCTGCTGCTGGGGCAGGATGGGGCCAAGGCTCCTCCCTGCACCATGGGCTGGGTGGTGGGTACCCCTCCGAGCCTCAGTTTCCTTCTCTCCCTGCTGAGCACTGGTGCCCGTGCTGGGGTGGGATGGAGCAGCACCCCCGGCCTGGGGGGTATTGATGGATATTGGTGAGAATGGACATTGATGTGCAGAGAGCTCCGGATGCAGCTCTGCTCCGGGGTCTCGGTGTCCCCACCTCATACCCCGTGTCTCGCTGCCCCCCAAGCCTGCTGCAGCTGGGGGGTGACCTGGAGGACCTGGAGTCAGCCCTGAACCGCTCCTCCCCACGGCGTGTCCTGGGCTCAGGCTCCTGCTCTGCACTCCTGAAGCTGCTGCCGGGACACCAGGATCTCCTGGTTGCCCACGACACGTGGACTTCCTACCAGTCCATGCTGCGCATCATCAAGAAGTACACGCTGCCCTTCCGCACCTCTGCTGCTGGTGAGTGAGCTGGGGGGGGCTGTGTTTGACACCCTCCTCCTGATGCTCCCTTGCTCTCACATCCCTTTTCCCAGGCAATTTGCAGATCCCCGGCAGCATCCAAGTGTTCTCCTCCTACCCCGGCACCATCTTCTCCGGGGATGACTTCTACATCCTCAGCAGCGGGTTGGTGAGTGGGGTCTGGTCCTCGGGGCCCCCTCCCCGGCCCCGCTGCCGTCCCAAAGCCTCCCTTCCTCGCAGGTGGCACTGGAAACCACCATTGGGAACAACAACCCTGCGAGGTGGAAGTACCTGGATCCGCGGGGCAGTGTCCTGGAGTGGCTGCGGAACATTGTGGCCAACCGCCTGGCGCGCAGCGGGGCCGAGTGGGCTGCCGTGTTCCGGCGCTTCAACAGCGGCACGTGAGGATGCGCTGGGAGCCGGAGGCTGGGGCTGCGCGGAGGGATGCAGCCGGGTGCCACAGGGATGCTCCCTCCTCTCCCCGTGCCAGGTACAACAACCAGTGGATGGTGGTGGACTATAACGCCTTCACGCCGGGGAGAGCAAGGCCACCGCAGGGCGTGCTGACCGTGCTGGAGCAGATCCCGTGAGTAGCCCTGCATTGAGCCATGGGGGGAGCATCACCTCTCCCATCCCCATGAGGTTTGGGAGAGCCACAATTGCCCCTGCCCAATGGGTGGGTGCTGGGGGTACAAATACAGGCAGGAGCTGCCTGTGTGGCTCTGGGATGCGGTGGGAATCCCGCAGGGGCTGCTTCCCCTTCCCAGTGTATCCCCATCCATCCCAACTCGATGCTCTTCCTCCCCACACAGGGGCCTGGTGGTGGTGGCCGACCGGACGGAGCTGCTGTACCAGCAGGGCTACTGGGCCAGCTACAACCTGCCGTGAGCTCCATGCAGCCCCCATCCCATCCCAGGAAAGAGGGGCACAGCCGATGCTGGGCCTTGCCCCCAACCCCCAGCACTGGGGGTGCTGACTGCCCCCCGAAAACCCCAGGTACTTCGAGGAGGTCTTTAACGCCAGCGGGACCCGGGAGCTGGTGGAGAAGTACGGGGACTGGTTCAGCTACGACAAGAACCCGCGCGCGCAGATCTTCCGCCGCAACCAGACTCTGGTCCATGACCTGGACTCCATGGTGCGCCTGATGAGGTGGGTGCTGAGAGCATCCCAAGGCCTCCGGGGGGTTGCATCCCTCAGGATTGGTTGTTCTGGCCTGGGCTGCATCAAAAGGAGCAGGTTGAAGGAGGGTATCCTGCCCCTCTGCTCTGGGGAGAACCCCCCTGCAGTGCTGTGTGCGGTGCTGGTGTCCCCAGCACAAGAGGGACATGAAGCTGTTGGAGCAAGTCCAGGGGAGCCCACGAGGATGCTCAGGGGCTGGAGCACCTCCTGTGTGGAGCCAGGCTGAGAACACTGGGGCTGTTCAGCCTGGAGACCTCAGAGCAGCCTTCCAGTGTCTGAAGGAGGCTTATAAGGATGCTGGGGATAGACTCTTCATTAGAGACTGTAGTGATAGGATAAGGGGTGATGGGTTCAATGTGAAACAGGGGAAGTTCAGGTTGGATATAAGGAAAAACCCTGTGATGGTGCTGTGGTGCTGGCACAGGGTGCCCAGAGAAGCTGTGGCTGCCCCATCCCTGGCAGTGCTCAAGGCCAGGTTGGACACAGGGGCTTGGAGCAGCTGCTCCAGTGGGAGATGCAGGGGTTGGAGCTGGATGAGCTTTCAGGTCCCTTTCCCCCAGCCCACGCTGTGACTGTGTCTCTGTGATGCGCATTCCCCTCCCTGCCATCCATCTCCCACCTCTCACTCCCCAGGTCCAACAACTACCTGCAGGACCCTCTGTCTCGGTGCCGGGGCTGTGACCCCCCCCAGAACGCAGAGAACGCCATCTCTGCCCGCTCTGACCTCAACCCCCCCAATGGCACCTACCCCTTCCCTGCCCTGCGCCAGCGCTGCCACGGTGGCACCGACATGAAGGTGGGAGCCAGGCCCCCCTTGGGTCCCCTCTTTGGGGGTGCACCCCCTCCCACAGCCCTTTGCTGATGTCCCCCCCTCTGTTTTCTCTTCCCCCCCTTTCAGGTCACCTCCTCGGGCATGGTCCCCACCATGGGGCTGGTGGCTGCCAGTGGTCCTGCGTGGGAGGATGTGCCCCCGTTCCGCTGGAGCACATCCCCATGCAGTGCCCTGCTGCACATGGGCCACCCTGACCTGTGGACCTTCCCCCCCATCAAGGTCCGCTGGGACTGAGCAGGCACCGGGATGAACCCGTCCATCCATGGGCATCCCTGTGTGGGAATCCCTCGGGGGGGCTGCAGCGCTGCCCCTGTGCCCACGGGACTGTTTTGGGTGCAAAAGGGGGGTCCCTTGCACCCCAGGTTCTTTCTGCTTCTGCCTCTTACTGCCGTGTCCCTGTGGTGCTGAGCTGCACTGGGACCGTGTCCCCTCCCAACCATGGGACTCGGGGACTTCTCCCTGGATGCTGACACTGCATTTGGGGGGGGGGGGGGCTTTCCCAGCAAAGGGGGATCCCCCCGTGGGATGCTGGTGCTGGCCCACAGGCAGAGAGCAGGGCAGTGAACTGGTGTGGCTGTGTGTGACAAATAAAGTGCTCTGCGTGCAGCAGAGGGGGCGGCTGTGCTTTGGGCAGTGCTGAGATTCTCTGGTGTCTCGTATAAGGGTTGGGCTCACAGTGGCCTTCTCCCCCCCCCCCCAACGTTAACAGGATGCTCCCTGCTTCTTGGTGGTCTGGTGCACAGCCCTCCAGGCTGGGCTCTTTTGGGGTGCTGAGCTTTCTCTGGGTACTTGGTGTGGGGCTGAAATGGGGGGGTCCCCACCAGTCACCCCCCCTGGATGGGGTGTCCACCCTCATCCCTTTTGCCTCCCCCTCCCTCTGCCACCTGTGTTCCCCCAGCCCCAAAACCCCTGTTGCAAAATCCTCTTAGGGCAGCTCCCTTGATCCTGCTGCTTCGTTAGGAATAACGAGGTCATTCCCGGGGGATTAACGAGCTGCTGCGGCTCCGCTTTGATGCCTCCAGGTTCCCACCAGGCCTGGGGGGCCCCACAGCAACCTGGGGGCTGCACGGAGCAGGGATGCAGCAGGGCTGGTACCCCTAAAGCTGTGATGGGAGCCCCAGACCCATCCCAAATCCCACGGGGATGGGTGCTGGGGGGTGGCAGAATCCGTGCCTGTGTCCCTGCTGTGGGGGCTCCCTGTGCCTCAGTTTCCCAGCGTAGGAGGAGCGCAGTGAGGAGGGATGGGTGCATCCATGCTGAGGAGGGCTGAGCTTGGCTCCAGCATCCTCACTATGAGCAGTGGGGTCTCCTTGCACTGCTTCCCCAGCGCTGCCTCCAATGGTCCCATCCGCAGGGAAGCATCTGCGGTCCCTGAGGCCACTGTGAGATGGGGGGACTGGAGCTCGTGTGCCCCCATTGAAGGAATCCTCACCATATCCCATATTGCGAGTCCCCATGTGCCCAAAACAGCACGGTGTGGCACTGCCTGCGATGCCCTGCCCTGCTCTGTTCACTCTGAAGCCTAATGAGGGTGGGAGGAACATGTTGTTGTTCCATTGCTGGGGAAGGCCAGCTCCAGTTCGGCTCCTGACGCTGCAATCCCATAGCATTCCAGGTCTGTTTCACTGCTGTGACAGTGGGGCAGAGCCAGGGAGTGTGTGTGGGGTTCCCAATGCATCCCATTTGGCTGTGTCATGCCTATGTGCAGTGAGTCCCCTGACTCCTCCTGCCATGCACAGCTCAGGGGGCTCATTCCATGGGGCTTAGACTGAGCCCCCCTGGGACATTAAGCTGGGATGGGGGGACCGAGGCTGCTGTGGGGCTTGGCAGGGCTGGCAATAGGGGTGCAATGGCTCCTTTGGGGGCAATGGGTTCAGGTTGAATGGGCAAAGTCCTCCAGCCTGCTGGGCCATGGACCCGAGGGCTTGTGTTCAGGTGCAGGGGTCTTACCCTTGAGGACCCCCAGAGTCATCTGGGAGCTGCCTCCCCTCTTCCCCCCCCCCCATCTCCTGACCTCGCAGTGTCCTATCTCCTTGGCACATGAAGGCTGCTGGGACTTGGCTGATGCTGGACCATGGGCACTGTGCCCGTACCATGGCCGGGGTGCTTTGGGCATGGATCCAGTGCTGTGGCTGCCAAAGCCCATGGGGCTGTGAGCCAGCAGACAGGGCAATGTCCAACTGCTGCCGGTTCACGTGAGGGCCTGGAGACATGGGCACGGCCCCTCCAGCGTCACCTCCGCCATCCCCAGACGCTGAGGAGCTGAGTACACACAGTGAGGACGTGGGACACGGGGTAACCCCACTGTGGGCGCTCGGGGACATGGGGGGCTTGGGGATGGAGGATGGAGATGGGGTGGCCCTGCTTGCAATGGGGCTCTGGCAGGGAGGACCCATCGCTGTGGTGCTGGGGATGGAGCTGGGGACAGCCTTGTCCCACCCATGGGGCTCTTGTGGCCCCCATGGAACCAAGGTGGGCAATGGGAGGAACCCATGGGGAGCAGCCAGTGCCTCACCCAGCTCTCGGCGGCAGAGCATCCATCACCACCGAGGCCATGGCAGCCCAGCCCAGCAGGGACCAGAAGCCCTTCCACATCGTCTCACCCGTCCTGGAGAGCCTGTCCCTGTCCAGGGCCGCGGGTACCAAGGTGTACATGAAGCTGGAGAACGTTCAGCCCACCGGTTCCTTCAAGATCCGGGGCATCGGCCACCTCTGCCAGGAGGTGAGGGGTGTACCAGGGCACTGCTCCTGCCCTTACGGGGCACAACGAGGGGATAAACCCCATCCCCTCCCCTCCTTCTCTCCTGCCTTTCAGGCTGCCAAGAAGGGCTGCAGCCACTTCGTTTGTGCCTCAGGTAACCGGAGCTGGAGCACATAGTGAGGGCTATGGTGGGGGGGGGGGGGATCCATCCCTTCCTGACCCCTGCTTCCCGCAGGGGGCAATGCAGGGCTGGCCGCGGCTTATGCGGCTCGGAAGCTGGGGGTGCCGGTGACCGTCGTGGTCCCCAGCAGCACTGGCCCCGGCACCGTGCTCAGGCTGCAGGAGATGGGGGCAGAGGTGGAGGTCTCGGGACAGGTACCGCAACCTGGGGGTGTGCGGGGAGCATCTCGGTGGTGCACATGGCAAACCCCCTCCTGCATCACCTGCACCCTGCCACTGCAACGTGGTCACCCTGGGGACCCCACACCTCAACCCAGTGCCCCTGTGGGTTTATGGTCATGATGGACCCATTTCTGAGGGGGGGGTGTGAAGCTGGATGTGGCCCCACTGAGCTCCTGTTACCTCCCCAGGTATGGGATGATGCCAACAGCAGAGCCCTGGAGCTGGTGAAGACCAAGGGCTGGGTCAGCATCCACCCCTTTGACCATCCCTTGGTGTGGTGAGTGCTGCTGGTGCTCAGCTCCCCATCCCCATGGCCGGGATGCTCTGGGCTGCATCCTCCCCTCCTCACGCCGCAGGCAGGGCCACGCCAGCCTGGTCCAGGAGCTGAAGGACTCCCTGGACACCAAGCCGGATGCCATCGTGCTGTCAGTGGGTGGCGGGGGGCTGCTGGCGGGTGTCGTGGCTGGGTTGTGGCAGGTGGGCTGGCAGGACACCCCCATCATCGCCGTAGAGACATGGGGGGCTCACAGCCTGCATGCGGCGCTGGAGGCCGGGCAGCTCGTCACCCTGCCCGACATCACCAGGTGAGGCTGTGCCATGCATGCAAGGAGCTGCTGGGTCTCAGCCCAGCTCCATAAAGGGTCTCAGAATCACCCCATCCACTTCTATCCCCTTCTATCCCAAGCGTGGCCAAGTGCTTGGGAGCCAAGACCGTGGCTGCGCGGGCGCTGGAGTGTGCCAAGGAATGCCAAATCATCTCCCAGGTGGTGGAGGACGCGGATGCTGTGCGGGCTGTGGAGCAGTTCCTGGGTGAGCAGGGTCTCTATGGGGATGCCATCGGGAGCAGCCTGCGCTGTGCTGGGGGGAGCGATGTGGACAGCATGGCTCAGGGTGGCTCTTGCCCCGCAGAGGACGAGCGGATGCTGGTGCAGCCGGCGTGCGGCGCTGCCCTGGCCCTGCTCTACACGGGGCGGCTGCAGCGGCTGCAGCGGGAGCGACGGCTCCGGGCCCCGCTGGGCTCGGTGGTGGTGGTGGTGTGCGGGGGCAGCAGCATCCGGCCCGCACAGCTCCGAGCCCTCAAGGACCAGCTGGGGCTGCAGTGATGTCCACTGCGGAGGGGGCACAGCAGGGCCCGTGTGGGGTCCTCTGCCCTTAAGGAATCATGGAATGGGTTGGGTTGGAAAGGACCTGAAGACCACCCAGTGCCAACCCCCTGCCTCACACCAGACTGTGTCACACAAGGCTGGCCTTTAATATAACCCCAATAAAGCCTGGTCCCTGAGCTGGACCCCTCTCCTCCTCCTGCAGTCCCTGCCCAGCGCACAGCATCTCTAGGAGATGGGGAAACTGAGGCACAGAGGGTGGATAAAGCCATGGCTCACCCTGCAGGCAGGGATGGAACCAGGGCCCTTCCTGCCTGTCCGAGGGCAGGACTGGGGTACACACACCCCTCTTTGCCCCTTGGATGTGCTCCTGCTCTGCGCCCGCTGCTCCCTGTTGGATGCAGCTCCCTGTTGGATGCAGTTCCCCATCCCAATTAGCAAGCACTCCCTCTCCGACTAATTACTTTGTGACTGTCTTTATGCATTATTATTCTAATGATTATTAATCATTACAATCTTCTCCCATTCCTTCCGCTCTGTCTGTGGTCAGAAGAGAACAACAGGCACAGACCTGCTTGTTACAGTGATTGCTGGAGCTCCCTGGCTGTGTTTAACACCCATGGGCTCCAAGGTGCACTGGTGAGGGGCTGTGTGTAGACCCCATCCTGGAGCCACAAGATCCCCCTTTCCTCCCATAGCATTTTTCCTACTCCCTCTTTTCCTTCAGGCTTTCCTGCTTACCTCCTGCTACCAGTGCACCTCCTGTGGGGTTTTGTGTCCCCCAGTGCATTTCTCCTCTGTCTTTCCTTCCATTCCTGAGTGATCATGGAATGATGGAATCCCAGCCTGGTTTGGGTTGGAAGGGACCTTAAAGCTCATTCAACCCCAGCCACGGGCAGGGACCCCTTCCATGGGAGCAGCTGCTCCAAGCCCCTGTGTCCAACCTGGCCTTGAACACTGCTAGGGATGGGGCAGCCACAGCTTCTCTGGGCACCCTGTGCCAGCGCCTCAGCACCCTCCCAGGGAACAGCTTCTGCCTAAGAGCTCATCTCAGTCTCCCCTCGGGCAGGTTCAAGCCATTCCCCTTGGCCTGTCCCTACAGGCCCTTGTCCCAAGCCCCTCTCCAGCTTTCCTGCAGCCCCTTTAGGCACTGGAGCTGCTCCAAGGTCTTGGTGGTGCCCCCTTCTCCCCTTGGAGCAGAGGGGGCTCAGCCCCTCGGTCACAGGCAGCCCCATGAAGTGCTTGCTCCTGTCCAGCCCCCCCCCCCCCCAGCAGCCCCCTCCCTACCTCCCCTATCTCTCCCAGTGTCCAGACCTGCTCCCCAGTTGCCTCTTGGAGGCCAAACCCCCATAAATCAAATCTCTGCCACTCCATCGTGAGCAATATCTTATGTAAAAAGGTGTTTCCAAGGAGCACCAAGGGCTGGAGAATCCTATTACAGAACAGTTACAAGGAGTCAGCCCAACCTACTCCGCTATTTTTTGTCCTGGGTCCAAAACCTGATTATTTTCCACCTTCTGCAGAATTTCCCCTTCCCTTTTCCCCCCAGTAAAGAGGGGAAAGTCAGAATATGATATAAAATAGCAATAATGCTTGTCCAAAGGCTGGAAATGGGAAAGGAATCTATCCCCAGGACTAAGGATGCTCTGCTGGGCCTGGGGGGAGCCAGGAGCTCACAGTGGTGTGTCCCTAGCATGGTCCCATGGGGGGGCTATTGATGCAGGCTTGACACTGGGTTTGGGGTGACCCCAACAGGGAGCTTTGCCCCCGTTCTTGCCTTGAGGGAGCGTTTGGGAGCCGGCTGGGGGGATTAGGCCAAGGCAGGGACATGAGGGTGCAGGTTATGTGGGGGACACCCCACTGAGGGTGGCATGGCTGCACTTGGCATCCCCATCTCGGCTGTGATGTTGCTGGGGGGGGGATTCCTGCCTTCATGGCTGTGATGGGGACCCTCATCTCGGCTGTGATACTGGACCCTGCCCCAGCTGCAGCAGGGATCCTGGCTGTAATGGGGACCCAGCCCTGGCTGTGGCTCAGGGGCTGAATCCAACTGCTCCCTGCTCCATATCCTGGATCCAGCCCTTTCCATGATACCAAGCTGCAGGTGGGTGCTTGCTGGGATGGGTGGCAGCAGTAGCCAGTGAAGATGGGCAAGGCTTTGCTGCTAACCCTAACCCTAACCCAGCTCTGAGCTGTGGGTCCCAACCAGCAACACTCCTCAGTGCCAATGGGTCCCTGCTTGGATGGTGCTGAGCCCCAGCCTCCTGGGTGGGGGGAGGCAGCTTGGAGCATCCC
The DNA here is from genome assembly GCF_012275295.1 of Melopsittacus undulatus. Lineage (NCBI taxonomy): Eukaryota > Metazoa > Chordata > Aves > Psittaciformes > Psittaculidae > Melopsittacus > Melopsittacus undulatus. The sequence continues at coordinate 11,289,418 of NC_047538.1, read as the reverse complement.
AAATCCCTCCTGCAGGCTGTTCCCCGTGGGTCCCCGGGATGGGATGCCCAGCAGCCTGCTGACAGCCCTCCAGTGCAAGCCTCGGCTATAGTAATAACAATGCTCATAATAATAGGCAGCGAATTCCCCCACTGAATGACCTTGTGCTTGCATTTACAACCCTCAAAACGAAGCTGGGAGGGAGCTATTTAACACCACAATGCCCCATCCTTAAATCAAGCCCTGATAACCCCAACCTGGCAGGGTTGGAGCAGGAGGGAGTGCTCAGCTTCAATCCGACCTCAGTTTCCCCACCTTATAAAGAGGGGGGAAGATGCTTTGTGTGCTGAGTGGTTGTAATGGGCTTGGGCTGAGGGATTCCTCAGGGCTCAGCCCGGCTCGTTTGCCACCCCGTTATTAACGCTGGTAATGGCATAGGAAGGATAAATTCCACCACTTGGCTGAACAGAGGGAAATATGCAGAGCAGGGGTTGGCTTTCCATAAATCATCGGTGCTCCGTGCTGCAACCCAGCCAGGACTTGAAATTCAGGTCAGGAGAGAGGGATGCTGGTAAGCCAGGCAGAGAAGGTAATTCATTCTGGTTATATCGGTTTCCTGCAAGCCAAGGGAGGGGGGAAGCTCTGCCATGATTGTGCACTTTAAATATTAGCTCAGAGCTGCAGCCGGTTGTGGGCTTTATTGGGTTTGGGATCTTGGAAAACAAGAGAGGGAAAAGCAGGAGAGATGGGGATGGACTGGGATGCTGGTGGCGATATACCCCCCTCCTGCCTGCCCTTGGTGCCTGCGTGGTGTAGATGGGGTTCATGTGCATCCCAGTATTCCTGTTGGGGTGCAGCATCCCATGGGGATGCTCTGCCAGTGTGGCTGAGGGTGCCCCTGGGCTGCTCTGGGGGGGATCTTGGGGTGTCCATATGATCCCTTCCCCAGGAGAAAGGAATCATGTCCTAGCTTCTCTGCTGGGGGGAAGGTGCTGAGATGGGGAATGTGCCCCCCCCACCCCCCAAGTGATGGAGAGCTGGGGGGATGTGGGGGTTCTGGGGTACCAGGTGGGAGAAGTGCTAATGGTACCCATCCTATGCAGGGGATGGTACTCATCCTATGGTACCCATCCTACGCGGCTCCCCCCGACCTCACACAGTACTGGGGGGGGGGGGGGGGGGGGGGGGGGGGGGGGGCAATGGGGGAGCCCAACCAGCACCTCCCGTGGCCTTGCCTTTCTCTGAAGTGATCACAAAACGAAACGAAAGGGACCAGGTGACCGAGCAGTAGGTAACTAAAAGGTTCTTTATTCACATTGAACAACAAGAGCCATTCACACTAACAGCCTCCGCAAGAGGCAGCGGGGACAGGAAACCCACGGCGCTTTCAGCAAACAACTTTTCCCCTTCCCTTTTCCATTCTCCTTCCTCTTTACTTTGTCATTCCCACTCTATATCCCCCCAACCCCCCCCCCCCCCGGCGCCACCCCCTCCCCGCCTGCGGAATAGAAAACCCTGGGAGCCTCCCGTGACTAAAAGTACAATAAATAATCAGTAAACACAAAACCATACTTTATTTGTTTCTCCTTTATACAAAATAAAGAAACTAGAAGCAAAAACTATGATACATCCGTAAATCGGCGGAGCCGCTGGGCAGCCTCGGGGTGGAACTCGGTGGTGAGGCTCAGGGTTTGATTCTGCTCTGGTGCTGCTTGGGTTTGTCCTGGGTTATTTTCCCGGTTATTGTGGGGGTTCATTCCCTGTTATTGGGTGGGTTTTATGCCTCTTTCTGTCTTTGCCACCGTGTGGGAACCCAATCGCAGCCAGTCACTGGGGCAGCCCTGGACACCCCCCTCCACACCCCCTCTAAACCAAAGACCGGGTCCAAACCCACCTTCTCCTTGGGGATAAAATGCGAACAACGAAAAACCAGGGCAGGGAAGGGGCTGGGGGGATTATTCCTGCTCTTCCCCATTTCCCCCCTGCTGCGATGTAGTAGGGGATAATTAAAAAGGATGCTAATGAGCAGGGGGGGAGCCCTGCCAAGAAGCCCCCGTCCCCATCCCCAGGAGCCGTCGGGGCGGTGGGACCTGTGTCCAGGCAAGTTCAGCTTTGGTCCGAGAGGCGGGGGTCCCGCTGCCAACGGGGGGGTCTCCAGGTCTGGGCACCATTCCTTATCCGCCCCCAGTGCTGGGGGGGAAGGTGCCGGGAGGGGGAGGTAGTGGGGTGGCCCCAAGGTCCCATATGGAGGGAGGGATCTGCAGTGATTGGAGGGGATGCAGGGATGCGTTTTGGCATCGGACGGGGGTCTTTATCCGTGGGGTGGGGGGGACACGCGTGGGGTGGGGGAACACGGGGGTGTTTCCCCCCTCCCCACACACACACGTGCCCACACCAGGCCTACCACACCGCTGCCTCGCTGAGCTCCGGGTTGGGGTGCGAGAGGGCCCCGCTGTAGCCGCTATTGCTGGACATGGAGAAGGGTGGGCTGGGCCCCCCGCTGAAGACCTCCCCTGGGATGGGGTGCAGCGAGCCGGTCATCCCCGGCTCGGGGCTGGGGGTGTCGGGATGCGAGATCATATCCGTGTACCTTTGGTTTTCTGAGGAGTGGTGTCCGCTTAAGGGGGGCTCCAAGGGTCCCAGGGGTGTGGAGCCGGGTCCTGAGTTCTGAAGGTAGCTGGAGTCGGCCGGGGACTGGGCTTGGGAGGGCGGCCCGTGGGGGAAAAAGTCATAGTTGCCTCCCGGTCCGTAGTAGTCACCTTGGTAATCTGTGGGCAGGGAGGGAGAAGGATGGAGCTGGTCCCTCAGGGATGAAACCTCCGCTGAGCCCCATTCCCAACCCTGTCCTCCCTGCTGGGCACAAAACTGGACCCGAAACATTCTGCTGGCTCCTGGGGTGTGGGGCTCAAAGACCCAACTGCAAATCTGAGCTCAACCTAAGGGAGAAATAAGCCGGTCCTCAGGGCTGCAGCGCTCATCGTCCTCTCCCTGCCTGGCCTGGAGGGAGGAAGGGGATACAGGAGGGCAAGGAGCTGGGGCAGCTCAGGGGGAGGATGGGCTCTATTTAATGCTTAGTTAATGCATTAAATAATATATATGTATAGAAAGGGAAGGGGAAAAACATATATATATAAGGGAATGGGGAAAACTGATGTATAAAGGGAATGGGGAAAAACATATATATGGGAATGGGGGAAATGGATGCATAAAGGGAATGGGGAGAAACATATATATAAGGGAATGGGGAAAAGATATGTATAAAGGAGCACGGCCCTCAGTGATATGATTTAATGGACTTGGATATCCTGGGGTAACGGTTGGACTTGATGATCTTAAAGGTCTTTTCCAACCTAGCTGATTCTAGGATTGTAGGAGTGGCGAAAATATATATGTATATAAGGGAGGAGGGAAAATATATGTATAAGGAGAATGGCAAAACCCATATATTTATAAGGGATCGGAGAGAGGATGTATAAAGGGAATGCGGAAAAAAACGTGTAAAGGAATGGGGAAAAACATACGAGAGAAAAAGAAAGAGGTATGTATAAAGGGAATGGGCAAAATAAGTATTTAAAGGGAATGGTAAAAAACATATAAGGGAATAGGGAAAAGATATATATATATATAAAGGGTATGAGAAATATATATATAAGGGAACGGGGAAAAGATATGTATAAAGGGAATTGGGAAAAATATATATAAATGGAATAGGGAAAAAAAAACCCAAATATACAAGGGAATGGGGAAAAATACATATGATGTGGAAAAATCTATATAAATAAAATGGGGTAAAATATATATAAATGGGGAAAATATATATATACATATTTAGCAGGCTAGAAGGGATCTAGAAACTCATTGAGGGCAGCAAGGGATGAGTGGAAAGCCCCTCATAGGAGGGGAGGCTTTGAAAATGCGGCTTTGGGGGGGCTCTGCACAGAGCGGGGGGAGAGGGGAGGCGGCGGGGCCACCCCGCTGCGCCCATCCCGTCCCGTCGGGGCGGCGGGGGGGGCCGGCCCAGCGGCAGTGACCTTCCATATGCTGCGGGCCCGGGAGGTAATTGGAACAAATGCGGCCTGAAAGGGGCACAAAAGCCCCGCAGCTGGGGCTTTGTTAGGGGAGAGGGGCCGCCGCAAGGCCCGAGGGATGGGCGTGGATGCGAGCCTGCGTGGACGTGCGTGTGCATACAGTGGGGAGCGTGTGCATGGACGTGAGCACGGGGAGAGCCGGGATGCTGCGGCGGAGCCTCCTCCCCCCCACTTCGGAGAAGCGGGATACGGGAGGAACAATGGGAAAGAGGGAGGGAAGGAGCGGGGGGAGCACGGAGCAGCCGTCCCTCACCTCCGTAGTACGTGTAGGGCGTCGAGCCGAGCATCTCGGACTCGTCGAGGCGGCCGCCGAGGGGCCGCATCCTGCGCGGGCTGCGGAAGAAGGCATGCCGGCGGGCGCCCAGCGCGCTCAGCTGCTTCATCCGGCGCTCCTTGGACCGACGGTTCTGGAACCAGACCTGCGGCAGGGCCAGCGTCAGTATCCAAAGGGAATGGGGGTACTGGGGACACCCCCCTCCCCATGTTTGGTTAGGGATGGCTGCAGAAAGGGATGGAAATCTTGCAACCATCTGGGTTTTCCCATGTTTTAATGATAACCCACCCCTCCTGCTGCTAGTAAGCCCCAAAACATGTATGGGGGTACACACATCCCCCCCCAAATAACCAGGCTGCATCCCTTGTGCGCATCCTCAGCCAACGTGTGTCTACAAGGGAGAAGGCAGCCAGAAAATACAAGAGGGAGAATTTTCCCCTACGGGTAGGAAGAAAAAGGGAGGAAAAGGGGGTAGGAAAAGGCAGGAAGGAATTCTGGATGGCGGCAGAAAGCAGATTGCAGGGAGATGAGACCTGCTGCGGCAGGCAGGGAGCGGGGGGAAAAGCTGACCGGTGAGGATGGAGATAACAGGGAAGGGGGAGATGCAACCGACTCCCTGCGGGGCATGGTCACATCCATGGCCCAGGACAGCAGCTTGCTGCGGTGTCTGGATTATGGCTCCTTTCCCCTCTGTATCCCCCGGGATGGGGCAGCTCAAGGTAACGAGCACATCGTGCTCCTCCGAGGCCCTTCTCCTGCTTCCCTCTGCTGGGAGCCGGGAATGGCAGCTCCACTACCGGCAAAGCCGGAGAGTCCTCCCCTATTAATGCATTTATTAAAGCCCATTAATCCCTATATTTCCGCAGGGATTTTGTTCACGGGGGCAGTGCAGTAAGGAAGTGCCGGGCTGCCTGCAGAGAGCAATGGCTTCTCCTTGCCTTCCCAAGGCCGGAACATCCATCTCCTGGGCACGCTGGAGAGTCCTGACGGTGAGGCCTCAGACTGGCTTATGTTTCAGGACTGATTTTCATCTCTCCCCATGGAATCAGTGCATTATAGCACAGAATAGGGGATTCCCACTATCCCACTGGAGCATGGGGTGGGAGCAGAGGTGTGATGCTGTCAGGGGATGGATGGGATTTGCCTGACCCCATTTCCAGAGCTCGTGGGATCAGCCTCAGTGTCCCAGCACCTGGGGGAGACCATGACGGCCTTGAGCTCTCAGGGCTCCTACAGCACCCCTTTTCCTTCCATTCCTATGAGGATATTTTCCCTGCCCTGAGAGGAAATGGCCCCATGAAGTGCTGATGTTGTTCTATGGTGGGAATGATGCCACATGACACCATGGGGCCACGGGCTGGGGCTGCCCTACCTGGATGACTCTCATGTTGAGGCCGGTCTCCTGGGCCAGCTGCTCTCGGATGTGGCGGGTGGGTTTTGGGGTGGCGGCGAAGGCTGCTTTGAGGGTCTCCAGCTGCTTGGCTTTAATGGTGGTGCGGGGCCCCCTCCGCTTGGTGCCCGAGTTCTGCTCCTCGTTCTCGTTGTTGGTGGTCTCCTTGTCCGAGGAGGTCGAGTTGTCCGTCTCCTTCGTGTCGTCCTGCATGGGGTCCTGGAGATCCGGGGACAAACTCCTGTCTGTACATGAGGACACTGTAAAGGAGACCCAGAGAGGAAGGGGGGGGGGGGGGCGGATGACTTAGGGGAGACATCGACCCCCCCTTCTCCTCTGCCCTCCCCAACCCGGCTGCTTTCCAGGAGAGGGGTTGGGGGGGGATGGTGCTGGAGAGCAGCAAGAGGTGCAGATGGCCTCTGCCCCCCTGGTACCCCGAAAGCATCAGCCCCCCAACATCACACAGAGCTCCAGTTAAACTCTGCCCTATGCACCAGGCTGTGCTGTCCGGGGGCAGCTGGGGAGGGGGGGATCCCCCGAGCCCCCCGCAGCCCCCCGAGCTCCCCCTTTCCCCCCGCCTGCGCCTTTGACACCCGGAAGCGCCGCTGGGAACAGTGCGGCCGGTCCCTGTCGGGGCTTGGGGAGGTGGGGGCCACAGTCGCTGCCTTGAGCCTGGCTCACCCCCCCACGCAGCCACCCCTCCTCCCGGGGCCCCTGATGCCAGCACCCCCCAAGGCCATGCTCTACTCGCCTCGCTCACAGCAGCGGCCCCACTGACTGACGTGGCAGGATCCGGCCCCGGGTGCTGGACGGAGAGAGAGCCCACGGAAGGGGGTGAGCACAGGCGCCCGGCATGGCTGGGACAGCGGGAGTGGGCCTGATCCTGCTGTCCTGACGCAGAGACAGCTTCCAAGGAAGTCAAATGGGAGCTTTGCCTCTGGGTTGAAAGGAGGCGAAGGATCAGGCCCGCGGCGCGGGGGGACCGGGCACACTCGCAGGGGGATGCTCCTGGGTTTGAAGGGGGGCACCGGGCTAGGCCGGGGGGGGGGGGGTTTGGTCCTGGTTCCCCATCGCCGGGGGCAGGAGCCCGGGGTAACGGGAGCGATGCTACGGGGCTGCACCTTGTCCCATGCGCGTCCGCATCCCTCGGGGAATGCGATCGCAGAGGCTTGCACCAGGATTGAAGGCTTTCACCCCACATCCCTCCCTCTCCCCGCGGATTAACGATGGGGGTCGGGCTGGCTTCGGGGTGCAGCCCCTTACCTCCCCCCTCAAAAACCAAAGCTGCGTGTGGGGGGCATATCCCGGCCGGTCGTGGCTGTGCGGCTGGCAGGGCCGCTCGTACCTGAGTTGAGGCTTCCTTCCTTCAAAGTGGGAGAGTTCAAGTAATCCTCTTTGCAAACAAACTTGTTTTCGTCTATGATGTAGAGCTCCTCGCCCGTGGAGAGCTGCTTGTTGCAGACCATGCAGGTGAAACAGTTCAGGTGAAACACTTTGTTCCGCGCTTTCCGGACGAGGTCGCTGGGGGAGATGCCCTGGGAGCAGCCGGCGCATTTGGTACCAAACCTCCTGCGGAGGGGGAAGAAAAGCGAGAGCTGGGAGCCCCGGTGACGATGGGGCCTCTGTGCCGAGCCCCCCTGCTCCAAATCCCACTGCGGGAGTCCGAGCCTGCAGCATCTCCCGCTGGGGGATATGGGGGAAGAGGCGATCCCCCCTCCACTGTCCCTTTTGGGAGGAGGATGAGGAGGGAGCATCCACCCCGCAACGCGGGGGATGCGGATTTCGCTCCAATCGGTGACTCCGGGAAGGGAACGGGAGGTTTCAGGTGCCGGCCTGAAAATCCCGGCCAAGAAACGGGAATGGTGGCGGCCGGGACGAAGGGAAAAGGGAGCGGTGGGTTCGGGGGGCACCGCGCTCCCAGCACAGAACAACAACGGGAGGCGGCGGAGGAGGCAGCTCCGCTTCCCGAAGTGCCCCTGGGGCCCGGCGCCGTCCCGTTCTCCAGGGGGGGATTTCTCCTTGGTCGGGAATAGAGCTTTGGAAAGCTCCGGTTTTCCTTCTGTTGGCTGGAGGCAGAGCCGGTTTGTTGGCTTGGTTTGGATTTTTTTTTGTATTATTTTTTTCCTCAGGAGATGCTTTTTTTAAAAAAAAATAAGATGAATTCCAGGGAATTCGGACGGGCTGGAAGCGGTTCCGAGAGGAAAAAAAACCAAAACAAAACCAAAAAACCCAGCAAAACAACCGATAAAAACCCACCAAAAAACCACCCCAAAACCAACAGACAAAAATAAAACATCACAAAACCCCCAAATCAAACAAAAACCAAAATCAACAACAAACAACCAAAATAATCCATACCAATGAAAACAAATAAAAACAAAACAACCCCCAAATAATAATAATTACAAAAAAACAAAAACCGCAAAAAAAGCAAAATAAAAAATACAAATAAAATAAACGAACACAACCCCAAACCAAACAATAAACCCCCCCAAACCCGGGCGCGGGGCCGCCGCTGGCAGGTCCCCGGCTGTTGCCAGGCCCAATGGGGGGGGGGGGCCCATGCAGGGTCCCCCCCTTTTTCCCCTCGGGTCGTGGCACAACTTCTGCCTCCCTCGCTGCTCCCCGTGACGTTGATGTAGTGGGAGCATTAGGAGTCATAAGTCATCGCCCCCCCGCTTCCCACCCCGGCCCCTAATTTCCTCAGGGGAACCTTATCGCAGTCATTAGGGGCGTTTAAGGACCGGTAAAAGAGGGGGGAAGGTTTTGGCCACCGGCTTCACCGGGGCCTCGTGTCCCGGGAACGGGGCAAGGAGCGATGCCGGTGGAGCGGGGCCCGGTGCTGGTGGAGGCAAGGTCATGGGGAGACTTGGGGGTGGGGGGGGCATGGCCTCGCCGCCCCTCACCTCCGGCTGCAGCAGCGGCCGAAGCGCAGCCCCCCCTGCGCTTTCCCTATGGAGCTGGCTCGGTGCGGGTCCCCGGTGGAGAGCGATGGGCAGGGATGCGGGGAGCCCCCCGCAAAGCTCCGGGAGAGCCTCCGCATCCTTCGGTGAGGGGCAATAGGGGGAGAAGGGGGGGGAATTCTCACCTGAAAAAGTCATTTTTGCAGTAGAGTTTGCCTTCCCTGGAGAAGCATTTCTCGGTGAGGTTGCACTTGCACTCGCAGCACTGGACGCATTTGATGTGCCATGCCCTGTCCAAGACGTTCAGCAGGAACCGGTCCAAAATCGGCCTCTCGCAGCCCGCACAATGCACCATCATAACCTCCGCCGGGGATGGAGACGCGCAAACGAGAAGGAAAAAGGAAGGAAAAAAACCCAAAACCCCCCTCGCCGGCACACGGCGACGGCTCAAAAATGCAGGAAAACCGAAAAATGGATAATGGTCAAATCACAGAGAAATAGAAGAGGGGATAATGAAAAGATTTAAGGGAGGGCAGCGAGGCGGCTGTCAAGTTCTTCCCCTTCTTCTCTTCGGAGCATCGGCGGCGGGAGGGGGAAAAAAGATGTGCCCCCCCTAAAAATAAAAAAAAACAAACAAAAAAAAGGGGGGGATTTTCCAAATAGCCCCCGAGAAATAATCACAATAATAATAATAATGATAATAATAATAATAATACCAATTAGAATAAACCCCCCAACCCAACCCCCCCCCTCGGTCCTTCCGGAGCGTCCCGGGAGCCGGCGGAGCGGCGGCCGCGCTGGTAGCGGGCTCTGCGGCAGCGGGCGCGGCGGGAGGGGTGCATGAACCCCCCCCTTGCAGCCGGCAGCCCCGGTGCCTCGCTGAGCTCCGCCGCCGCCACTCTCATGCTGTCCCCATCGCCAGCTTTGTCCCCCGCCTTAGTAATTCGCGCATCCTTATTCAGATTCGGTGACGTCGGGGTCCGCGTCGTCCCTGCCGGGGCCAATGGGAGCGCGGTCACCATGGCAACCTCTTAATTTATAGCATATCTAAATTGGCTCCAGCCTTGTGCTTGGCACAGAGGGAAAAAAACAACGCGCCTCTATTGTTGAGGGTGGTTGTACCTGGGCCGGCAAGTGAGTACGCACCTGGCTGGGCCGGGGGGGCCCCCCGCGAACCACGCTTCCCCCCCCCCAAAAAAAACCCCTTTTCCTTTGCTTGTTTTCCTTTAAAAGAGGGGTTATAGGGGGTCCCGGGGCAGAGCAGTGCCAGGTTTGGGGTTTGATTTAGTCTTTTACTTTGATTTAATTTCAGGGTTGGTTTTGGAAGAGCAACAAGCAGGGAAAAGGGGGAGGAAAGAGGATTTGGGAGGAAGGGGATTTTAAGCGGCTACTCCGCGCAGCGTAAGTTGCCCTAGCTGCGCGCTGCGCGGAGGTATGCGCATCACTCCCCCCCCCAACCACCCCCTTCGGCCTTTGTCCCATGGGCTTTCCGCACTCCGCGTAAGTCGCTGGCGACCCCCGGGGGGGGGGTGGGGGGGAGCTCCTCCGACGCCGTTGTTTCTCCTTAATTCCAGGTGCGGCGGAGCGGCGGTGCAGGAGGGGACGGATGGAAGGACTGGAGCCGGCACAGCGGTTCTGGGGCTGCGGAAGGCGGTTATGGGGGTTCTCCCGGAGCGGCCCGGCCGGTGTGCGGGGCAGAGCGGCCGCTTCTCCCTCCGGTTCCCCTGCGGTTCGGGGAGGAAATGGGTTTGCCCTAGGGGTCGCGGGGAAGAGGAGGAGGAGGAAGGCGGCGGGGCAGGTGAAGGCCGACCCTTCCTCCCCTTTCCCGTCCGTTCCTCTGCAGAAAAACCTAAACCTCTAATTGTTTGTGTTGGTTTTCCCCCGCGGAAACGTGTCCGGTATTGCCAATAAAGAAGAAAAAAAGAGGAGAAAAGAAAATCCACCCGCCGCGATGCGAGGAGAGCGGAGGGGAAGTGGTGGAGGTTTTGTGTGTGCCCTCGCGTAGGGGGTGTGTGGAAGGACGAGAATCGAAATACGAAAATGAAGGGAGAAGAGGGTGGGGGAAAGAAGTATAGAAAGGAAAGGGAAATAAAGGGAGAAAAATAGCGAAGAAAAGAAAGAAAACGTGTAAAAAAATTAATTTAAAAATAATAGAAAATGAGAAAGAAAAAGAGAAAGAAAAAGAAAATGAGAGAGTGAAGAAAAATAAATGAAAGAAAACGAAAAAAAGGAAAGGAAGGAAAGAAGGAGAGACGGAAGGAAAAATGGACCGAAAAAGAAGAAACAATAAGAGAAGGAAAAAGAAGATAAGAAAAAAAGAGATAAATGAACGAAAGAATAAATAAATGGAAAGGAAGAAGGTAAGAAAGAAGGCGGAAATTAATGGGAAAAAAAAGGAAGAGGAAAAGTGAACGGGGAAAATAAATAGAAGGAAATGACGGCGAGAACGGGAAAGAAAAGAAACGAAAAATCAAAGCGCGAAGGAAAAGCGCCAGAGCGAGCGAGCGAGGAAGAGGAGGGGAAGGAAAGGAAACAAAGGCAGGAGGAAAAAAGAAAAGGAAGGGAAGAGAGAAGGAAAGAAATAAAACAGGCGGCGAGCGCATTAAAAGGGGAAGAAACGGGCAGGAACGGCGAAGGGAGGCAGAGGGACCGGACCGGCCGCCGACCGCGGCCGCGCTCAAGCCGCGGCTCTGCCCAAGTTTGCCGTGCAAATGTTCGGGGGTCCTGGGGCCGCGGAACGGGGCCCTGCCCGCTGCGGACCCCGGGTTTAGGGGAAGGCTCCGAGGGGGTCCGGTACCACCGGGGAAGGGGGGGATCCCCGCAGGTCCGGCCCCACTCACAGCCGCCGCTGGTCTTTCATTCCCGCAGAGAACCGCAGCCCCGACGGCGGGGCCGGGAGCAGCGTGCGGGGCCGCTCCATACGGGGCTCCTTGTGGATAACGGTATGGATCCCGTGCGGATGCGGTTCTTGTTCCCATGCCCACCCTCACGGCCCTTGATACCGGCTGGTGCCTTCCCCGTCGGTACCGACAGCCGTCCCCCCCCCACAGCTGTCCCCTGTGGTGCAGGACTGGGGAGGTGATGCCGGGGGGTCCCGCTCCCCGCTGCCGCTCTCAGCGCCCTTTTTCGTTTGGAAGTAAAAGAATAAATAAAGCTGAGGAGGGGGGAAAACCTCAATAAGCCGCAAATACCCCCTTTCCCCCGAGCCCATCAGCCACGTTCTCTATGATACCAGCCTCATCATATCCGCCTATATGTAACTAATAAACCTATTGTGTTTTAACAGGGTAACGCACGGAGAAGCAGCGCCGCTTATGAGAGATGTTGATGGAATTTATGTATTAAAAAAAAAAGAAAAAAGCCCCTTTTCAAGAATAAAGTGTATCAAGTTACAACCCAGCAGACGGCAGAGGGATAAGTGAAACAGACAAAAGACAAACAAGATAATAATCTGTTTCCAATCAGTTAAGCCCTGTAGAATTTGTAATACGCGGTTTGCATATTCCCCCTGTGCTTTGTAATTAATTATCTATCTGCTAGGATGCTCCGCCGGCGACTCGGGTTGATATTTCCAACTCTTTTTGGTTGTAGGCCGGCAAGCGCGGAGCGAACGCGGAGCGAACGCGGAGCAGCGCGGAGCGGGGCCGAGCTCCGCGGCTTTGCGCTGCCCGCGGAAGCCGATGCTGGGCGCGGTGGGAGGCGGAGGTTCCGCACCGCTCCGCGGGCTGGAGCGCGTTTGGGGAAGGACGAGGCTTCTTCTCCCCGCGTCCCCCTCCTTTCCCTTGGTAGGAGAGGGGGGACGGTGCAGGTTTTAACATTAAACAAACCCAGCAAGCATCTCCTCGCCGGGCCATAGGCGTTTCTGAGTGACTGCGTTACAAATTGTAAATTTAAATAGCTCACAGGATTCATTACCTCCCGCGTCTGATTTCACCCAGCCGTGAAAAATTGTGCTGGTGTACCACTGAGAACGGGTTTGCTGCAAGGAGCCGCAGCCTAATCACCGGCTTTCTGTCGCCAACAAAAGTGTAATTATTTTGTTTTGGGTGTAAATATAACCCACGGTACAAAAAAGAAGAGAGAAGAAGGAAAAAAAGAGATAAACCCCCAGCAGCGCCTGCATGCATTAGAGGGGCGTTGAAAAAGATCCGTCCTAAATTAATACCAAGGTTAAAAGGGGAAGGCAGCTGGGACATGGAAATTTCCGTATTATGGGGGGGGGGGGGGAAGGGGGGCGAGGTGCGTGTAAATGTGTGCGGGTTCACCCGCAGCAAACAATGCGAGGAGCCCCACACAGCCCTCCCAGGGCCCCCCGCACCTTCTCTCCTCCATCTCTCGCAACACGGGGCCCCGATGGAGGGGTTCTGGAGCGTCCGCCCCCATTCCGGGTGCTGGGGAGTGGGGGTGCCCCGTAGCAGCTCTTTGCTCGCCCTGGGTGTTTCTGTAAACGCGGGTGGGTGAAAAAGAAAGCAGCCAACCCACCCAACCCCAAACGCAAAGGAAGAGCAAGGGGAACGCTGGGTTTATTTATCCCGCTTTTATCGTTTTAAACGAATTCGTGGATTCTTGCCCTCCGAGCTCCAGCGCGGGGGTTCGGGGGAAGAGATGGCACCAAACGAAAGGTGCTGCCGGTGCCGGCGGCGGGGTGAAGCCCGGGGAGAGGCAACAGAAAGGGGAAAACCAGACCCGAAACACAGGGGAAAGAACCCCACAGACCAGACCCAATAAACCCCCGGCTGCTGCCCTCGCCCTGCTCCCGGCCGGGCTTTCCCAGCGGTTCCCTCACAGCCGTTTCAATCAGTTCCCTTTTTTCCCTTGGACGGCGATAATTGGCGAAGCTTTAATTGCCCCCCCTTCCCCCCCCAGCCCTTCCGAGCTCCAGCCCCAACCCAAGACCCGTTCTCCTTGCCCCGAGGCTGACTTAGCCCCGTGCATCCCATCCCATCTCATCCCATCCCTGCCCGAAGGCCCCGTGGCTGCCGCTCGCTGCGGTGCCCAATCGCGGGTGGGCGAATCCTGGCTGTGAGCAGCGTGTGTTTGGGATGAGCGAACCGGAGGCAGCCAAACCCAAAGCTTCGGAACTTATTGACTGGAGATGTGGGGGATGCGCTGAAGAACTCGCTCCAAATTTCCCCGGGTGATCCCCGGCCCGCTCCAGCCTCCCTCCGAAGCGCCCGCCCCCCCGGAGGGGCTGCTGGAGCCGTTCCCACCCGCTCCCCCCGCCGCCTTGCCGCTAATGAGCGTGTGTGTTGACACGGCGAGGCGATGCCCCCGTTTGCTTTTGTTTGGGAGGTGTGAAAGAGGGAATCTGCATGAGAAAAGCCGGCGGCAACCGCGGAGCTCCGCATAGCAGCGGCGGGACGGAGCGAGCCGGTGCGTGGGGAGTCCGCGCTGGAGGGGACGAAACCCTCTGGGGGGGGGGGGGAAAGGGACGGGAATGAAGAGGGGAGGGGGGGTTCAGGGCTGAAGCTGCAAAGGGAACGGGAGCTCGGCCCGGTGCTCCCGTCGGGGTTAAAGCGAACGCTGCAGGAGTTTTATCGCCGGGGACCCCCAAAGCTGGCGGGTCTCTGGGTGTCCCTGCAGGGCTGTGCCCCCTGGATTCTTCCCCTGTCCCTTGGATTTATAGTGGGAAATAGGGAGGGGGAACAGAGGGCCCGCACCTGCGGGCGCGATGAGGGGGCCGGGTTACAGCTCTCCTGTCTTCCTGTTGACGGGCACCGGGGGTGACTCGGCGGGGGACACAGACAGGGATGGGCTGAGAGCGCCCCAAAGCCACGCTTGCCGATGGGGACAGGAGGGGCTGAGGGGGCAGCTCCAGCGGGGGGGGCGGTTTCCCGAAGCACGGCTGCCGCTCTCCCGCTCCCACATCCCGGGTGGGCTCCGGGACGGGTCCCGCTGGGCTGAGCCCCGGGACAGCGGCCCCGAGCCGGCCCAGGCCTCCCCGCGTCCAGCCTGGCTCTGGAATCGCGGGTCCCTTCGTGTCACCCCTGTGCCCTCCGGTCCCCCCCCTCGGGGCAGCCCCGGGCCCTAGCGCCCGGCGGAGCGGAGCTCTCCAGGGTCCTGAACCGTGCGGGCCCGTCTGCTCCCGCCTGGCCCCGCGGGCACCGGGCACGGCTGCCCTCCGTCCCCCCCTCCTTCTGTATCGCCTTCCTTCCCCCTCGCTCCTCTGCCCCGCTCTGCTTTTCTCCTGTTATTTTCTTTATTTTAAATTTTAAGTATTTTTTTCGTTTATCTTTTTTCCCCCCTTTTTTCTTTTTACATTTTTAAAACCCTTTTTCTTTTTCTGTTTTCCTGTTTGTTTTGGGTTTTTTTAACCGTTTTTCTCCTTTTTTTTAGTTAATTTATTCTGGTTTTCTATTTTTTTAAATTTATTTTTTAGTGTTTATCAGTTGCTTTTTTTCCCCTGTTCCCCTCCTTTTAGTTTTTTCTCCTTTTTTTTGTCTCTCACATCTCTCCCCTTCTCTCGTTCTTTTTCTCTCTCCCCTCCCTCCTTCTTCCTATTTCTCTCCCCCTATCCCGTTTTCTTCTCTCTGTCTCCTCTCTTTTTCTCCCGCCCCTCCCCGCGCTGTTTTTCGTTTCCCCCTCTCATTTCACACACATCTAGCCCCGATCTCTCCGTCTCTCTCTGCTTTTCTCTCCTTTCCCGTTTCTCTCCTCCAGCACGAAGCCACCTTTGCCAGCGAGACCGGGATTTCACGAACAAGGCGTTACCGCAAGCAGAGCCTCACCGGACACCCCCCCCGGTGCGGGGCAGACGTGACCTGCTCAGCCCCGACGGGGACAGCACTCGGCACCGGCGGGGGCTCCGCGGGGTTTTCACTCTTACAGCGGCTGCGATTAGAACCGAGACCCCGAGTGCGCTCGCGCCCCGAGCCGTGCAGGAGCGGGGGGGATGCCCCAAGGCCCGGGGGGGGGACCCAGGCGGCGAGGAAAGGAAGTGGCAAAGCCCGAGCTCAAGGGGAGGTGATGCTCGGACACGGCTCTTCGGCACAAACACCTCCATGCCCCTCCCAGCACTGCAGCCTCGGGCAGGGCTCACCTGCCTACAGCAGCCCTGACACCGCGGGGAGGGCCGCGGTCTGCCCCTGCCCGCCCGTGCGGCTCTTTGTCTGCCTCGTTCTCTGCTGCACACACTCACACCCCTTCCCTGAGTGCACCATCCGACCTGCACTGTCCCTTCGTGTGTGTCCATGTATGTGCACACACACTTCCCTGCACACACCTAAACCTTCTTCCCCTCTGGCTCTCAAACACACCCCTTGGGCAGGTTACAGGCACACACTAGCTACCTTAACACACACACACACACACAAAACCAGCCCTCACAATACCCATCTCGGCAGCTCTGCCTTCCTCAGGCTCTGTGGGAGCTGACACTGTCCCTCAGCCCCATCTTTTTCCACCAGGAGATGAGGTTTTCCTCTCTGTATAGGCCAGAGCCCTTCCTGGGGTGGCCTTAGGGCCATGAGTGGGGCTGAGTGGGCTCCAAAGCCCATTTCACAACCTGGGTGAGAAGCCAGGGGCACCTCATGCTGGGCAGGGGTGTGGAAACTTCTCCATTGCCTCAGAGAAGGGGGAGACCGTGCCTGGGACCTCCCTAACCTCATCAGCTGCCCAATGTGCAGTGAGGCTCCTGGACTGTTACTGTCACCCTGGCACAAAGCCATGCTGCTTCCTTTCTCCTGTCTTTCCTTCTCCTCCATCCCCACTTGCTTCTGTTGTCAAGTCCTCACTAGAAATGCACACAACCTGCCTCTAATCTTAACCACAATCAGGACCACAAAAGCAGAATCACCTGCTCTGGTCAAGGGATCTCCTATCAGTACCTGGGTATCTGGGGTTCCCATGGTGCCAAGAGAGAAGACCTGGCAGCAGGATGCCATGTGGGACTGTGAAGGGCTTAAAGTGGAGAGGGGTTCCTGTGGGCTCTTGGTTTCTTTCTATTTTTCTTTAAATGCTTTTGCTGTTGTTGCTTTTGGAGCAGGGCAAAAACCATCATGGGGGGGCATAGGTTTAGCTTTGACATTGCAAGCCACTTCTCACAGCTGGAGGTGGGAAGGGCTTCCACCTCAGCCACCATGTGGGATCCAGCCTTGAAGATGCTCCTCAGGGCAGCAGCACTCCCAAGGAGACCTTCATCCACCCAGGCCTTGCTGCAGGTGAGTCCTGGAGCATCCTGTGTGGGGGGATGGTTTTAACCCTTGCAGTGCCTGGATGGTGACAGAGCCCCCTTGTCCCCAGCACTGGGGCTGACAGGGCAGTGTTCAAGGCCAGGTTGGACACAGGGGCTTGGAGCAGCTGCTCCAGTGGAAGGGGTCCCTGTCTGTGGCAGGGGTTGGAGCTGGAGGAGCTTTAAGGTCCCTTCCAACCCAGACCATTCTGTGACTCTGTGATTCCGTGTTTTGGCAGCTTCCTGTGTAGGCTCATGTCAGTGAATTTGGCAGGGAATTCAGGTGAGGCTGAGGCAGGCTTGCTTATTATGAAGAGACATGGTGTTTGTGTGTGTATGTGGAAGTGTGAAGGTACTGCACGTGTATGCACACATATTCCCCTTTCCATGACCATGCAGGTCAAGCCTGGGGTGTAAACCTTCCCCTGGCACCCCATGTCCTGCTCACACAGCCTGGAGTGCTTCTACCCACTTGCAGAGCCATGCATGCCCACATGCATCCCTTCTGTGCCCCCCTCAATCCCATCCCAGGGCAGCAATTAAAGAACCCGTTTTCTCTCAGCCTGATTCTGCATTTGAAAGCCACGGTGGGGGTTAAATGGGGCAGTGGCAGCCTCGGGTCTTTGGCTCGCAAATGCTTTGTGCAACTTCCCTGGACTTCAGCAGGGACCGCATGCACAGAGCTGTGAGCAGCCCCTGGCCCTGGCTCTTCATTTCTTTGCACTGGTGCATGAGAGGAGATGAACAGAGAGAGCAGAAGGCTGCACCTCTGAACTCTTCGGTCACTCCTCATGCAGAATCGTTCTTTGTTTTCCCTCACATCCACACCTTTAACCCGGTGAAAACCAGGCTGCAAACTGCAGGCACCAGTCCTATGGCGAGCCTGCTACGATTCCTTTCTTTCTTTCTTTATTTCTCTTCTTTTCCTCTCCAGAAACATAAGGGATAAACACAATCCTTTCAAAGAAGTGAAAGCTTCCCACCGGAGAAGCCAACAGGGACCTGCCGTGAAGTCCTGGTACGGTGTGTCACTGACACTGATTCAATCTGACACCCGGGTGTCTCCAAAGCCATCACATTGTATGCCGCGAATGTATATTAACATTAGTATGCATTGGCACAATATGGATCCATTATTCCAAATGCTTATGAGAACTAGGTGCTGCTTAGGAGCAGCTGCTGCTTTTTAAGCCTCAGAGCATCAATAGATTCATAGATTTTAGGGCCAGAAGGGACCCTGGTGATCATGGAGTCTGACCTCCCATGGAGCACGAGCCTGGTAATTTCTGCATCCAGCCCCATCACTCGTGGATGAGCAGCAGCTTCCCCTGTGAAAGGCACCAGCTCAGTGATGGAGAAGTTGATGTCTCCCCCTTTTAAATCTGTTCCCTCCTTTTATCACTCTCCTCATTAATCATAAAAGAGAAATCTCTAATTTCAAGGCTCAGCTTGTGTAGATCCAACTTCCCACCACTTGGTCCTCTCAGGTCCCGTTTTCCCTCCCTTCTTCTGTACCAGAATGATGTTTTCCCCCTTTTGTTGAAGTAGTGGCTACATAGGAGAAAAGAAACATTCCAGTGTCCTGGAATGCTGGCTACAAAAGGATTGGTCTTTCTTATGGAGAGGAATGGTACCTGGGAAAAGTTCAAATGTGGGGTCATCGTTTGACTGTGAGCATTTAGTCTTTGTTTAAAAAAGTGCCAAACTGTATAAATGCATTTTGCAGCAAAGGAGCGATGCTGGAGATGGTTTTGGGTTAAATTGCTTCTCTTGCTCCCAGAAAATGAAAGAGGAGAATGAAAATCCATTAAATCAATGAAATAAAAAGAGCTGAAAGTCCTATGTTATGGTCACAAAAACCCTTCACGTCAACACCTCCTCACTGATGGAGATGGGCAGTTATCATTCAAACCACCTCTCATCCCCACACCACCAATAAAATCTGGGATCAGACTCAGAGCCTGCCTTCCTACAGGGGTTTGTTCCATTGGTGTTCCCCCATTTCCCCTTCATTTTAGGGATAGCAGCTCTGTCCCCCATTGCCTTCCCATCCTGATGCCATCAGATGAGTGTTTGCATGTGCGGTACTGAACTGTCTGCACAAGCATCCTCTGAATGTTGGTTCCTCAGCCTTTCTGGAAACCTCCTGATGGGACCATGCATCCAGCCCCATGCTCAACTTTTAAAGCAGAAACCAGTTGAAAGGGAATTCTTTTTTCCAGCAGCATGACCCTGTATTTGCTCCTGAGCACATGGGATAGGAAGGATTAACAAATGCAAGGCATTATTTGACAGTGAGAAAGGTGTAATCTATGATCCCCAGTTTGCCCCTCATAAACTGCCTTGGGCTGATGCAACGCTATGAGCTGAAGTCACCCGGTAAGCATAGGAGAAGAGATAACTTTACCATCAGGGCTTTAGATATGGAGAGTGGAGGGATAAAGTGAGTCTGCAGGGATGGGACAACTTCCATGTGGCTGTATGGACTGGGGGAGTGTGAATGAGGCTGGGATGGGGAGCTGTGGTGGGACAAGCCAAAGGACCTCTCCTGTGCCCTTGTTTAGAGTAACTCCCAGTTCCTGCCCATGCTTCAAGATGGAAAGATGCACTTCAGCATTCCCAAGGGAATGTCTTGGCTGGCCTCAGGAGCTTTTCTCTCCTTGCTGAGATTACATGATGCTTTTGATAGCATTTCCTACATGAAACAGCTAGTAGAAGTCCAACATGAAACTAACCCCTTTTCATATCCTCAGGTGAAGGCAGCAGTGGCACTATTTAAGACAACCTATACTTCTTGCAATGAGTTATCCTTGGAACTCTTTGCTGCATGAGCTAAATGGAAACTGGACAAGCTCATAGGAGAGAAATTCCTTGAATGATGTTAGGAACATTGAACCCATGGCTGGCTCCGGTGATCCCAAAGAGCATCTTCTTCCCCAGATGATGGCTCCTTGTCTCTCCTGGTAACAGCATTCGGAGTGAGGTCCTTTCCTTGGTTCCTTCCTCCTTTGTTCTTACAGGATGTTCAGTTTTCCTTCAGCTCAGTATTTTGTCAAGGTCTGAGAAAATAGGAAACAATTGCATTCCTCGAAAGGATGTCTCCAAGCAGGTCTCCTCCTATCCCACCTTGCATGAATAGCTTCTTTCTTGGCTGCTAAGCTGAATCCTGGTTTGCCTTTTCTGTTCCATTGCTTGGCTAATGTCACAGCAGACATATCCCTCACCTCTCATAATCTCTGACAATGATGAGAGGAAATGAAAAGAGATTATTTAGTATCATTTTTTCCCCTTCTACTGGACGTTTCATGTAGGAAACACTTTCAAAGAAGAGGGATGAATCGCACAACCACAGAAATTAGAGATGGAAAAGACCTTTCAGGTCAGCCAGTCCATTTCCCTGTGAATGCAGAAAAGCTCCTGAGTGCAGCTGGATTCTTTTCAAGGACTTTGTCCAGTCTAAAGCAACTTCAGCAGGAAAGCTTCAATTGAATTCCATTGGGAGGTGTCTGTAAGCTGGAAGAGGGGTGGTTTTCAGCCGAGTGGGATCTGACTGCTCCTCAACATTGTCCCAGAGGAGATGTGGATCCATGCCGAGGGGTCCTGAGGAGATGATGCAGAGCTGAGTGCATGGAGCACCCGGGTGGTCTTTGCTGGAGCTGGCTCCTGTCCCACCCTAACAGCAAACCAAGGGTGATTGCATGGTGCAGATCCCAGGGGTGTGCGAGCTGTGGTAGCGTTGCTATGGGGTGATGGACAGCAGATCTGCTGTGGCTTGTTGGGTTGGAAGCCAAGGGCCCAAGCTGGGTGGCCATGGGGCCACCTTGAGCACCTTTCAGCAGCTCCATTCCTCAGTTTCCCCTTGCTTATTTGCTCTCTGCTGCTTGGGGCTCTGTGCATCGGTCCAGCACAATTCATCCTATGAATGCCGAAGAAGCCATTCCCACCATTCCTAAGCTTGTAATTCAGTATCCTAGGCCACCTTCCCGGCTGTGGAAAACCTTCCTGGAGGTCAAGCTCCAATTAACTGACAATGTAGGAAGAAATAAAAGGGAAAAGATATGCTCAGACATTTCATCCCCACTTGGAGTCACTTCACACGCAGCCTTGGGGCTCTCAGCCCAGCTCAAACCCCCACTGATGCGTGAGCAACTGGGGGACATGTGAACCCAAATATCTGCTATTTGGGTAGCAAATAGAAAACTACAGGAAACTGCTTCCCTTTCCCAAGGGAAGGAAGAGGGGAACAGGAAAAGGAGGGAAGGGAAAGAGGAATAAAGTCTTAGTGACGCTGATGTTCAAGGAAGCTCCAGTGCAGGGATTTGCTGTTGAATACAGTTTGAACTGTGTGAATTTCCCCATCACAGAGTCACAGGTTTACAGCATGACTACAGCGTGACTCTGTCAATCCTTACACTTACTTTTTTGGGGGTTGTTGTCAGCAGACAGGATGTCACCGAGCATGGGATGCAGGCAAGAAGGGCCTTTCTAATTAACCCAGGAGGGAGAGCATCCTTCTCACCTGCTCTGACCCCACACTGTCAGGGATGGAGCAGGATTGCCGGAGCTCACCTAGAAACGGTGCCTTAATCCCGCTCCCCAAAATCCCCGACCCCTGATCTGCACAGAGACAACCGTTTTAAAGAGACAGTGCCACGATGTGCCACCTCCTTCTCTTAAGTGGTCACCTGCCAGCTTCGACTGAAGGCGTAATTACCATCCTTGAGGCCTGATCCATCTTATTCCCCTTGAAGTCGATGAGGAAACCTCCCCGACTCTGCTGGAAGCAGCGTTAAGATCCTCCCCCCCCTCCCAATCTCTTTTCCCAGGATTTATCTCCTTGCGAGGATGGAGGATCTACCCAGCGCTGTGGCCAGGGATGGAAGGGTCCGCAGGGAAGCATTGCCTTGGGGAGCTGGTGAGAGGAGAGAGAGAGAGAAGAGCAAACACAGGTCCATTAATCCGCAGTTAGTCTGCCTTTTTTGTTAGGAAGATGAACTTGATGAGTTAATTAAGCCACAGCCTGTAAAACCAGTTTATTTGCATAGCAAACTCCTGGGCCAGTGCGCTGTGAGCGGGCATAGACGTGCAGACAATTCCAGGGAAATTACAGCCTCATTAATATGCTAATCTGGTTGCAGGCCTGGAACGAGTTTTGGGTTTGCGGTGCTTGATGGGGGGGGTCCGGGGGGGTTGTTGCTTAGCAACCCTTTCCTCCAGGTAACCCTTCTCTTCCTTGCCCTTGATATCCCCTAAGGATTGCCAGGGAAGGGGGGGGGGGGGCTCTGCTGTCACGCAAGGGTGAGCCAAGTGAAAGGAGAAGATGGGGATGGGGGGCTGGAGCCTTTTATAGCACCCAGGCACACACCCCTGGACAGAGGTTGGTGGCAGCACATCATCCCCCCCCCCCCCCCCCCCCCAGTTGGGGTATGGAGGAGATGATTGTGGATGTCTGCACGCAACATGCATGGAGGTGAGCATGGGGCTGATGAGGAGAGTTGCAGCCCCCTGGCATCCAAGATGCTGGCCATCAGTGGTCCCCAGCCATGTGTCCTTATGGCTGCTTCCTCCTGAGGGTCCCAGCGACCTGCAGTGGTCACTCTTTGGTTTGTGCTACCCAGCCCTTTGCTCAGCATCCCTCTCCATCAAGCGGTGCTTCTCCAGACTGCCTTTCCTTATCTCCTGCCAGTTGCCCTGTTTCCCTGAGTGTCCTCCCAGAATGGTGCAAGCCCAGTGCTCCTTGCCTATCCCAGTTTCCTGCAGCACTGGTCAGGATGGGAGCACCAGGCATCAGATGCGGGGATGCAGCACCTCTGCCTCATCAACTCCTGGGGAGGTCCATAAGGCAGGAAGGGGACTGTGTCTCTGCCCCAGGTTGGCTGCACTGCTGAGACCTTCCTCCTGCACCTGAACATGTAGTGACACATCACGAGAGCAGAGCATGCCTCCTTCACCCATCCCATCACTGGCTACCAGGATAAGGGACATGCTGTGGGTGCCCTGGAGTCCCACAGTGCTGGTGTCCACCAGCCTCGGGCGGCACAGAAAAGCATCACTATAGCTTCTGTCTTGCTGTGGAGGGTGAGGCTGGATTAGGAGATGTTCCACATCCCTTCTAGACTGCTTCCCTGCTCTGTGGTGAGCTGGGGCTCTCTGGTGGAGCCTGACTGAATGCCAAAGCTGTGTGACTTTCTTCCCAAGCACTGTTGTCCCTGTTGTGGTACTTTCATAGTCCGGAGGTGATGGGCAAGGTCCAAGGCTTTTAACCCAGCTCTCCCAATAGCCCAGCCTTTGCCATGCTCAGCATCTGCAGATGCTGTCTTTGAGGTGTCATGTGGGTGCAGCCGGACAGACAGACACCAAAAGCCCTTTAAGTTAGACCCAGCGCCTGCAGAACAAGGCCAGACCGGGAGACTGAGGGCTGATGGAGATGTCTGGGTCAGATGCATCCAGTGCCTCTGTCTCTAGACCATTCTCCACCACTGAGCTCCTCATTCCACATGAATCTAGGCCTAGCTGCAGCAGGAATTAGATGCCTGAACAGCTTTGAATCTGGGGCCCTTTGCTGACCAGACCTGGTTTGTTCAATGAGAGCTTGTGCTGAGATGGATGAGGCTCTTTTCTCTCCATAGCTTTGCCTTGTGGTGCTTGGAAACACCCACTCTATTCAGTCTCCAAGCCAAAAGCCCTTATTTGAAGTGTGAACAAATATGCCAGGCAACAAGTTTCTGCATCAGCTCTTTTCCTGCCAAAAAGCATTCCTGACTTCTTCTTTGGAGGCCGATTCCCTGGATCGCTGCTGGAGACACCGACATGAGGAAGGGAACTGTTGCCTTCCTACCTCGGGAGTCCCAGTCTCCAGGGCTATCCATCCGTTAACCTTCATGAGCTCAAATATTTATTATTCATATTACCCTGAAATGTGCTAAAAAGATGAAAAAAGGAATTAATGTGCCAGATCTTGCATCCACCTTTTAGCTTATTACAGTGCTAAAGCAGTATTAACATTTACAGTATATGAGCTCTGCTTTGCTTGTGCCTGAGGCCAGGGGGTTTAAGCCAGTGTTGAAGCTAATAGCAAGCGCTGGTTAGAAAAAACCCATTATATCATAAAGTTGGAATTTCACTTGGGCAGTGGCCACTGGCTCTTTCCCATCGGGATGCAGTGCCATCCTCTCAATCCCTTTCTGCTCTGTTGCCTGCTACAGCTCGCTCTCCCTCTCATATTCAGACAAGAACAGAATGGGGTGGAAATGGTGGTTTTGTTCTGTGTTGGTGAATTGAAGGGCATCACGTTTGCCAGAAGATAATTGGTTCAGGCTCTGGCCAAGAAGCCTCATTCCCTCCTGGATTGACCCTAGGAGGTGCCTTGCAGTTGGAGGTGTTTCTGGGTCCTGTTCCATCTGCTGCGTTGGACACATCAGGCTCCTCCTTTACAGCTTGAACATATTGATTCATCTACCATACATGTGTTCTGCTTAAGGGTGACTTTATGAGCATCTTCTGCTCTAGGCTCTGTTGGGGTGCCTGTTGGGGAGCACAGCTTTACATGGTAGTGGTGATGGGGCAGATGTGTCCCTGCCTCAGAGATACTCTCTCCATAAACCTTGTCACCCTGCAAAGCCCTGGCTCTTGCAACCCCAAGAGAGGGTCTTGTGGCTACCAAAACCCACCTGGCTTTGCCATAGACCGATTGTCAAGGCTTCAATCTAACCAAATGGTTGAACGTCCACTTGACATACAGTATCTTTACTCACACCTCTTAATTTCACCAGGATGCAAGCAAACACCCACAGCCCAAGGAAGAACGTTTCTGCATTGATGCACTCATCCCATTGAGATAAATCTCCCAGCCTTGAAGGCAATAGGTATCAGGGTCCTGTGGGCAATAATAGGCTTCAATAGCTTGATCAGCCTCACCTGGGGTCTCCTTCCACACCCTCTGCCCATGGGCAGGAGGTCTATTTAAGAGGCCTATTGCTCCCTTGTTGATCTTTGCTTCAGCCCTGTCCATGCCTGGCTACAGAACCTTTGGGTGTAGACCCATGGGCTGGCTTCCCAACTTGGACCTCTCTTATCACCCTGGACCTGTTTGGTGATTGCTGGCTTGTGCTCCTGGATGTGACTTGTGTTTCCAGCCTAATGCCAAACTTGCCTCATTACCATGGACCTGCTGCTGACATGGGCTGTCCTTGCTTGGATGGGATGGAGCTTGCTGTGCCCAGGTAATGGGGTATCCTCAGCTCAGACACCACGGTTTTGAGTTTGGCACTGATGAATTTGCCTTTGCTGTATTTGAGGCTCATGTGGTTTTCTCTTAAGCACAAAGTGTTGAGGTTATTGCTGGTTTTGGAATTCAATGCTCCTCCTCTATTCCTGCACTTTGGGTACCTGTTCAAGTTATCTCATTCAGGAAGAGTTTGTATAGAGAACGTTTCACCTTTGGGAAACCAAATCCTACTTCTAGCTCTGCCTGTCCTCAGTGCACGCCACAAGCCGGGGGTACCGAGTATCCAACAGATGACTGGCAAACTCAGAGCACTGTGTCCTGAAGAACAAGGTTTCTGGAGGGTTTGCTCTCTCCTTTCATTGAGCAGACAGCTGGTTTTGAACTCAGCATGTGTGGAGATGTGGGATGATAGCGGGGTGATGTTGGGACACTGAATCCCACCAGCACAGGAGAGCGCACACCAACCTGAGCACCCTTTCCATCTCCTAGTCTGGTCCTTCCTTGCCTTCTGTAGTTCCAGCTCTGGTGATGCTCCTTTGGAGCAGTCCCTATTGCTGGTATCTAGCAGAGGACCTTGGTTCTTGCTAAGGACCTGAGGTTCCTTGCTTAAACCCATATGCAAAGTGCCAGCACCGCACTGAGCCCACTTGGGGGGATCCAGGAATTGCACAGATCCCTTGGATGTGGGGAGCAATGAAGAAACCGGGTCTCAGCTGTTTGGGTTCTTTCCTCTCTGTTTTCCAGCAGAGCCACACAGACTCTCAAAGCAGAGCTGAGCCCTATTTGGAATTCAGAGGGCACCATCAGCCCATGCCATTGGCAGGGAATAAATAAATATCTCCTTTGAATGAGACAGGAGTGATGTGCTGCTAGGCTCATTCAAGGTCATATCCGTAAACATGGGATGGAGGCAGGGAGCAAATCCAAACTGGGTCCAAGCTCTGCTCTTTCTTTCCTGCAGGGCAACCCATTCCTGCTGCAGGTACATGCAGGATAGGGCCTGGGGAGATGGCAGTGCTCATGTCCTTGGTGTGCAGCTGAATGGGACTGTTTGTGAGCGTGTGCAATGTGTTTTGGGGGTGTCTGATGATACTTACATAGTAAGTGACATCTAGGTATTATAGGAATGCCAAATCCTGGTCTGGGGGCTGCCTCAGCACCCTTGGTACCCAGCAGGTTTCAATGTGGCTGGAGGGTTTTGGTTTATCTGTGTTTCTCCCAGGGAAGGATCCCTGTTTCTGGCACATCCACAGGTCTGCGGATGTGTCCAACCATTTGCCAACACATGGTTCACCCATTCGATGCACTTTGCGGACCTCCTCCTGCACCATTCCTTCCCTCACCCTCTTGGGTGTAAAGCTCTTCCAGGGCTGTGCCCATAGTCCCCATAATCCCTTTCTCCATCCCATGTGTTTAACCTATGGGAGAAGCAACCAAAGAAGCAGAAGCCAACAAATCCCCTTCACCCTTGCTCTGGCAAGAGCCCTGTCCTCCTGTGCCAAGGCTCAGACCCCAAGTCCAAGGCTGCTCAGCTCTGTCTCAGCGGCGCTCCTCACCCTTAGATGAATCCTGGCATTTGCAAAGTTATTATACCTCATTATGGATTGGATTTTAATCTAGTGTAAATAGTCCTACCATTATAGTGTCATAAGAAGCAATTAGCCCCCCTGCTTGCTTCTATGCATGAGGGGAAAGCTCTAATATCATGGAACTGTGAGGGCTTGATGTGGCTTCAGCCTATGTACATGGATGCAGGTGGAGGGGTCGCTCTCATGGCAGTACCTGTTCTGTGCCTGCCAAAGAAGCCCCCTCTGTGTCCTTAGGAGGTCTCCAAAGCGAACATCATTGTGCTCCGGGGTGGATTTCATTGTAGGATCTCTGCCTTTCCTTGGGTGTGCTCTGTGGCACAGCTGGAAACCTTCTTCCAGAGGATGGATGTGGTTCAAGCAGATGATAAATCGTGGTTTCCTTGCCTTGCCCTTACCCCAGTCACAAAGGGGATTATCATCCGCAGGGGTGAAAGGCATCTGGAGCCCAGTCCCTGCCTTGCCTCGGGGTGCTTATTTCCAATCTCTCCAAAGCTTTTCCTGCTTTGCCTCGTGGAGGAAATCCATTATCTGCAGCTCGCGCTTATAAACGAACCCCACCTTCCCGTGTCACCTGGAGCCTGGCTGTGGAGCTGGGAGAGCCTGGGCACTCACGTCAGGGCTGTCCCCACTGGGTAATGTTGCATGATTAATAACAACCCCAGGTTAATGGGGTTTTAATGTTCCTCCAGCAGCGGGGAGGGGGGTGGTGTTCTCAGGCATAGAGCAGAGGCTTTGATCTTTGTTTTAGGGAGGGATCGAGGTGGCTTTGTGCTTGGTGCTGTCTGTGGGCATCACAGCACGCGTGGGTTGAGCATCACAGGCAGGGATGGATGTGCCCCGGGGTTGGGAACTGTTCTTGAGTGATCATAATGCAGTGTGTGATGGGCATAAGCATTAAATGCTGTCCCCAGTGCTGATACAGGGATCCCAGCACAGGGTGGGGGATCACACAGAGCAGGGGATGTGAGCACGGCTCAGCCCAAGGAGCAGTAAGATTCATTCTTACACCATTTCCAGCAAAAAGGGGCTCCCTGCACTATGGATTTAGCAGGGAAAAGGCTTTTCTTTCCCCTCAAGGATGGGAAAGGACCCAGGTTGCACATGGAGGGGCAGCATGGCTGGGCATAGGGGCCTGAGGTCCATCCCTCCTTGCCCCTGGGGTCTTGGTCACAGACTGCACTGGGGTCCCTGCTCCTCTGAGCAGAAACCTACTTGGGATGGGCCCATAAAGATACCCCCCTCTCCTTCCTTTGCCACATGGAAGGAAAGCTGCCTGCCTGTTAATTACATGAACCCTCTCATGGGCAATTGAGCTGGCTGCATGTGTGTGCATTCACGCTGCCTGCAGGTTCTTGTCTGACTCATGCTCTCGGGTGTCTGAAAGGGAGACAGATTTAGCAGCAGAGCAGGGTGCTGCTGGCTGTGTCCAGCTGCATCCAGGCCCTGTCCACCCAGTGAAACAACATCTCTTCCTCCAGTGACTACCTCCATCCCAACCAAACTCAGAGTCTGAGTCCTGTGATGGCTTGTCCCCATGGACAAGGGGGTGAGCATCCCTCTGCCTGTTACCACTCCAAAGAGTGGTGCTTTGGGGAGGGGATGGACTGTAACATAGAGAGAGGATACTTGACGTGGTGATCAGTGTTGCTGGGTCTGCAAGTGGACCCCAGCAATGAGCCACTGTGCTGGCTGGGCACTATCCTCTGGTGTCTCTGGCCTGTGTGCACAGAGATGCTGGTCCCTGGCTCTGCATGGTGTGCATCCAAGATGCTCCCTAAGGACCCTTCCCTCCCATGGGAAATAACTGGGGCTGTGGGTGGTCCACAGGGCTCATAAAACTGTCATCTCTATTTCTGAAGGCATAGATAGGAGTGCTGACCACCTCTGTGCATGTATCCTGGCACAGGTTTGTTCCATACCAGCCAGCACCCTCCCAGTCAGTGTCTGGAAATGAGAGATGGTCTGGGCATGGGACATATGAAGGAACATGCCATAGACCTCCCATGGCTCTGCAGCTCCTCTTCTTCCTGCCAAATTGATCCCAACTTCTTCCACACTGTGTTTCCTTTCCAGTACTCATTGCTATTCATCGGTGCTTCTGAATATTGTAATCCTTGGGGATGGGGAGGCAGGGGAGCAACACAGCCCCCCCCTTCCCCAGCCACCTTCCCTTGCTTATCTGCTGAAGCCAGGGCCAAACTGTTCCCGGCCTCAGTGAGTGAGACAAATCATAGAAGAAGCTTAAAGCACGACCAGCATCTCCCACCTTGTGCTTGGAGGGGGAAGAAGAGGAGGAGGAGGAGGGGGATGATGGAGGCAGCTTGTAATTACAGAGTAAGAGGCAGCGATAAAATGATAATGGAAGAGTTCTGACCCGGCTGAGGCAGTTCTGCAGAGCTGTGAAATAAATATAGCAAAGGAAGGAGGGCACAGGGCTGCCAGCCCGGGTTACACTGAAATGCTGGTTTCACCAACAGGATGTAAATTGGATTGCAAACATCTAATTAACCTCTCGCTTCGCTGTTGTTGGGAGAAGGCGACAGATCCCAGCCAAAGCCGGCACCGTGTCCCCGTGCACGAGAGAATCGGGAGCAGAGGAAGGAGATTTGGTGCTTTCCCCCGCTGGTTCCCTCCTGGCTGTCCAGACATCAAGGAGAGGAGGATTTCAAGCTCTTCTGGCCCTTCTGCCTTGTGGTGGAAGCGGTGTGGTGATGGGATGCCCTTGCTGTGGGATTTGGAGGTGCTGGTGGGGCTTCTCCCCATGTTTCTTTGTTCTTCATCTCACTTGGAGTTCTTGGAGGCTCTCCCCTGGTCAGGCTGGCTCCGCTTGGCTGCTGCATCCCCTTGGACCGGGGCTATTGACTCTTCTTCTTCAGACCTCTTTGGAGAGCAGAGTAAGAGCAGGAGGATGACCCTCTGCTCCCTTCCCTGGGCTCCAAGGGTTACCGTTTATCTTCCTGGAGAGCAACTGTTCCGCATGGATTTCAGAAGCGCCGTAGCTCTGTGACCCCCACCCCCTCCCCTCCTTCCCCATCACCTCCCCCCCATCCCAACCTCTTCTCTTTTTCACCCCACCTTCCCCCAGGGGCATCCAGCCAGTGCAAATGGTCCCTTGGCAGCAATGATGAAGATGGATGTCTGATTGATTCTCTCTCCTCTGTGCAACCCCCTCTCCAGCCCCCCGTCTTTCCCTCTCTCCCCCCCTTTTCCATGCCCTTCTGGCAGAAAATTAAAAGGCTATTTGTTAAAGGGCGAAAGCCCTCAGGTGCAGCCCCCGGCTGGACAATTTGTCTCCATGAAAAGGATGCTATTATGAGAGCGGCTGGATCCAGGAGGAGGGGGAGACTTTGCCAGGGAGAGGTGGGGGGGGGAAGGAGGCATCTCCCGGGGACAATGAGGTTGGGTTGGGAAGGGGGGAGACAGGCTGGGCTGTGTGCAATGGGGATCGTGGAGGGGAGGGAGAGCATGTGCTGCAGGAGGGAAGCCAAGCCCCTTGTTGTGAGGCCTGCGCCCAGCAGAAGGGATGCCCTGCCGAATCACCTGCTTCAAAGGGAACAGGCACCCCCTCAGGCTGGTTGCTGGGCTGAGCTTGGGGAGCCCTGTGTGACCCCGGGGCTGCCCATCCTCTTCTCTGCTCCAGGGAGGGGGAAATAATGCATTGATGTGGCTCTTGACTATTGAATCCATCAGCCAAGTGCCTGCCTGCACAGCCAGCCCATGGTACCCTTCCTGTCCTTTCTCCCTCCATCCCTGTTTACTATCCCCTCCACCCAGCTCTTTATCCTCCTATTTATCTTCTCCCTGTCATCTTCCATCCACTAGTCTATTGACTCATCCATTTGTCTCTGATGTTAGGGTTTAATATGAACACCTGGTTGTGTGGTCCCTAAGGACCTGCAGTGCTGCACCAGAGGAAGGTCCCCAAAGGAGCTCATGGAGCCTCCAGCCCTTTCCCTCTCTGAGATACTGCAAAACCTCTTCAGGAATGAGGCCCTGTCAATAAGAAGCCCCTGCTGTGAGGAAACTACTGCAGGAGTGAGATCTCCTTATCCAGGTTTGAGGTTGCCTCTGAACTGGAAGAGGCTGAGCATCACTGAGGACCCCTGGGAGGAACCAGGGCAAGACTGAGACTGCATGTTCACATTGATCCCTTGTACCAGCTAAAGCTCCGTGCAGCTCCTCGAGGTGATAGCAGTGGGGATGTGGTTGGGCAGAGGGTGCTGCAGAAGCTGGGGAGAGGCATTGATTGTGCTGCTGTGCCCAGTGGGATCCAGCCATCCCAAGGGTGTGAGGCTGTTGTGTCCAGGGGGATTCTGCCCTTTGCTGTTCTCCTTCGCTGGCCACAAGCAAAAAGGACAAATCAGGGAAGAAATGGTCACTTCATTTGGGAGCAAGCAGAAAAGCACCTGTGGGGGGTAAGAAACAGCCTGATCTGGGCTAGAAGTGGCTCTGCTGGAGCAGTGTTTCCATGTGGGATGCTGCTTTCCAAAGGCTGGATGGGAAGCTGTTGCAGCTGGGAAGATGGTGACCCTCCAGTTAGCTCTGTGCTGGGCAGTTTGCTCTGGGGAGAAGGCATCTTTGCAATTGCTCTGGCATCTTTTGCCCAGCATCTTCTAGAAACTCATTTCTCCATTTAATAAAGAGGAGGCAAAAGGCAGCTTGTGAATGGTGAAGGAGAAAATGCTGTGTCCCAGTGCTGAGTTTTCCTTCTCACTTCCCACCTCCCCAGTAAGATGCCAACACTGGTGCGCACTGGTGGGATGTGGAGGATGAGTGCTTGCAGGAAGGTGCTGTGCCCAGCCTAGGCATCCATCCCATCTCTGTGTTGGCAAAGGAGGATTACACTAAGTGATGGCTCATGCTCAGATCTGCTAGACCCAAAGGTGCAGCCGAGGCTCAGGAAGCAGCTCAGAATCTGCATTATTCCCACCATATCCACATTATTCCTGCCATATCCACATTATTCCCTGACTTAGAAATCCCCCTTTTTAGTTTAAAATGTTTTTTAGTTCCTTTAATGTTTTTTAGCCTTAACTCATGACAAATTCAGCCCTCACAGGAGAAAGGCTTTTTCCCCCTTCATGCAAGAACTGAAATGGGATGGAGCCACATTGGCCACAACCAGGAAGTTCGGGGATTGCTCCTCTTTGGTTTTGCCTTTAAAGGCCATTGGCTGCATCCACAGTCCTGGATATACATGGATGGGCACACTAAGGTATGTGTGCTTCATGGGACATGCTTGCCATGCAAAGCTGGTGTGGAGCTGGTTTTCTGTCTTGGGCAGGATGGGAAGCAATAAGGCAGTGGTGTAGCAGAGCTGACAAAGCATGGACAGCCCTTTCACTGCTCCATAGCCTCATCTCACTGCTCTGACTCAGGCAGTCCTGAAGCATCAGCACAAATCCCCCCCCAGACGAGATCCAAGCCACAAACCCAGATGCTGGGCCAGGCAGGGACCCATAGCCCTGTAGCACTGCCAGTTTTGTTTAGTTTGAACCTAAATTGAGCCAAAGCCTGCAAAAATGGACAGAAGAAGGAGAAAAAAGGGTGTTTGTGTTCTCTAGAGATGCTGGCTTCCTGCTTCCTATGGGCATCCCTGTTTCAATCCCTGTGTGCTCTCCCAGCCACTCACTTCCAAACCCATCTAAAACAGATTACAGCATAAGTTTTAATGATTCAGCACTTCTGTTGCCACTGATTTACTGACTGATGCTCAACTCTATCAGCAGAACTGCTTGGCCATCAGGAGATGCAAAGGGAATGAAGCAGTAATATCTTTTGGAGGTAGAAATGGATGGCTGGAATATCACAGCACCACTGTCCAGAGAGTGAAGAAAAGGTCAGGATGGGACCTAAAATATAAGGGAGGATTCTCCACGAGTTTCTGTTGCCTGACAACACCATCGCAGATGAAACCCATGGATGTGCTCAGGTATTTGCTCTCTATTTCTCTCTTTGCCAGAGGCGATGATTTGATGTGGGGATACAAAGCGATGCTTTGATCCTGTGTGAGGTTTGTGGGATGCGAAACCAAAGCCCTACCTGGCACCTGAGAGCCCCAGTGGCAGTAAAGTGAGGAGGGCAGAACCTTAGGTGTGTTTCCTGAGCCCCAGTCCTATCCTGGGATACCTCACACCAGATTTGCTGGCTGGGGCTGTGCGGGAGAGACCCCCAAGCCCATCCAGGGGCATTCCCAGCACAGGCTGCCTGTACCCTAGGATGGGAAGGGGGAATCCCAGCCATGCACTCAGAGTCCCATCAACATGGTTTTTCTCCTAATTTCAGGTTTTTTTCCCCTAAAATCAGAGATATCCAGGACACAAATCCAATCCAGTTCCAAACCCATACCACCCCCAGTATCCTGTTAGGCACAGGGGTTTGGTTTTTGGTCAGAAATCAAAGAATTGGCTACCTCTCCAAGCCCAGAGGCCGAAGGTTTCCCCCCAAGCTCATGATGCTGAAGTAGTGTTAGAAAGAACTAAACTTTATCCTTTCTCCTTCCTGGCCTTGGATTTCTTGTCCCATTCCTACCAGTGTTGTCCCCTCAGCCCTGCTGCCCTAGATGTGAAGAGAGGAGCTTGCACTGCCCCAGAGCATCCCGTTTCTTCTGGCTAAATGGCTGGAGGAGGAGATGGAACTGGGAGGGACCTTGATGCTCCCTGTCCCTGTGCCACCATCCCCATGCATGGACAAGGAGGAGGCAAAGACCTGCTCCATGTGCTCTACAGCAGAAAGGATTGATGGAGATGAGCAGGCTGAGAGAGAAATGATTTGGATTAGGAGGAAATGTGTCTGGGGATGTGGATGAGGCTCTGGTGAGGTGGCAGCAGGGGATGCTCTGCAGAGAGGTTTTGGGCCATCTGAGATCACAGCAGTGGATGAACAATGGGTGGATGCTGGTGGCCATCCTGAAGGACCTGGCCAGGGTCTGCTCTTTGAGGGGAGCACTGATTGAATGAGCCTGAAGCTAAAGAACAGGGGAGAAAAGGGGAGGGGGGGGGGGAACAAATGGCCTGAATCCAAAGGCAAGAGCTCTCTGGAGACGGCACAGAGCTGTTGTGCAATGGTGTCTGGAAACCACAAGGAACGTGAAGCGGAAACCAATGAACCACAGTCAGCACGCTGGAAATGAGGGCTAATTGATGGACAAAAACAGGAGCAGATGGGCAACCCTGCCCACCACCCCTTTCCAGGGGTCTAATTTGCCACCGGAGCCAGGAGAACGGCCATCCCTGAATGAGTGATGCTGTGTGTGGATGCCTTGCCCTGGCACACTACAGGAGGGGACCCTTAGGGGTCCGGCAGCACCCCACATCCACTGCCCCTATAGTGTGGTCAGTTACGGCCTCTCTGTTCTTTGCTGTCATAGCACATGGGAGTCAGGAGGATTGTTTAAACAACTCTGCCTTTGCAGTTATTGCTGGCTAAGACCCTGTTATTCTATTATTGCCTCCTATGTATTGCATTGGGACAAGCAGGTAAACCACAGCAATCCCACCCCAAGGACCAGGTGATGCAGCCCTAACGCCTCTTTAGGGATGCTGAGAGTCTGTGAGGTGCTCTTCCTTTGACCCCTGAAATACATGGTGCAGGCCCACCTACCAGATAAACCTTATCTCCATCCAGCCCAGCCTTGCTCCATGGAGGAAAAAGGGTAAGTTCCCTGTGGCAGTGCTTGTGGGGCCATGGACCAAGTGATGCTCTGACACCAGCTGCAGCCTCAACCATCCCCATTGCACAGGGCTGCTCTCAAAGCAGGCACAGACCCCTTGCTCCTGCTGTGGCCATGGGGAAGCTTAATGAGTTAATGCTGATTAAGTACTTTCAGATAATCAGATAAAGGTGTCATAAAAGTGTTTTACAGTGATGATGATGTGTTTTATGGTGAGGAGAAACTGATGATCCCAAATAAAACTCCAAATTAAACCGGGGTGGGGGGGGAAGTACGAAGGTGTCTTCAGATCTGGGGTGAACTTCCCATTAAGGGCAAAAATCCATTCAAGCATTAGCAAAGTTCCCATCTCTCCTCACACTGTGCCTCATTTTGACCTCCCCCCTCCTCTCCAAGAGCCTTTCTGCTCGACACCAAGATTAATTACCTCCCTCGCTGTCCTTTGGGCTTCCCCCATCTGATAACGTGTGAATAAGGCTGACAGGACCTGCTAAGGGTCTCTCTGCTTTCTCTGCTCCTTGTCTTGCCTCTCAGAGCCAAACGAGCACCAGCAGCATGTCCACAGGGTCATTGCATCCCTGCGCCTTCCCACTGGTCCCCAGCCTCCTACCATGGTCAACACTTGTCACTCGATTGCCAGCATCCATAGGGGGAAACCATAGGGATGGTGCTCCTGCTTCCTCTCTGTGCTGGAATAAGAGAGAAATCAGCCCCAAAGCCTGAATCTGTTCACACCAATTGGAGCATGCCAGGAAGACCCTAAATAAACCAGGTTACATTTCCCCCCTTCAAAAGTCGGATCCATCCTGGCTGTCAGACACACCAAAGTCGAGGGACACGTGTTAAGATCTACAGCAATTAAAAGGGGCTCCAGCCTTAATGTGCTCAGCTGAAAGCCCAGGTCCCCAGGTTGTATGCAGGGGAAATTGGCTGGTAATTTAGTGGCTGATGCCAACTGGCTGCATCTGTCCAGCTCTGTGATAGCCTTTTCTTCCCTGCTCTTTTCCAACCTGGCAAGCATGCAGCCTGGGGAGGAGGCAGGGATGGCTCACACAACCTGCTCGCTCGACACGCTGCCTGGGCTTTATGGCCATGGATGGGGTGGCATGGATGGGGATGTCACCCCTGGACCTCTCCCTTGGGAGCAATGGGACCAGGCAGGAGGGATTCCCGGATCCCAGCTCATTTTGAGTGGCTGAGGGAGGAGATTTTCATTTTGCTTTTCCTCAAGGGGCGAAACCAGTTTTCTTCCCGCACCAGCAATGGTTTTTCTTTGTTTCTTGAGCCGGCTGAAATGTTTAGTTAGAAATAAACCACTTTGTGCCATTTGGTCTTAAACATATTTTTCCTCCTCTATCAAAGCAAATGAAAAACCCAAATTTGTTTTGCTTCCATTCAGATGAAATGATCCAACTTTTCCAGCGCGACATCTTTGTTAGAAACACATTTATTTGGGCAAGCTGGTTTGCCAAATTTGACAGGAATTTGTAGCCATGAGCTGAATTTCCCAGTCCTCCTGAGACAGCGTTTTGAGGAATGATGGAGTTGTTTAACCAATTTTTCCAGGCTGGAATCCATTGGATCTTCAACCCAAGGGGATTAACTTCCACCCTACACGCACAGTGCTGTCAGAGGAGAAGCTGAAGGTAGGTGATGCACAGGGATCTCTCCCATGCTCACCTCCCTGTGAGCTGATGACAAAATCATTCCCCCATTGTATAAACAAAGCCCAGTGTGTTCCGGTGACATTCCAGGTTCCTGGCTGGATATAGGGGCCAGCAAACTGCTCCAACCAGGAGGGTAGCAGCTCTGGTAGCACTGCCAAGCTGTGCCTGGGACACCTCAGCTTGGTGCAGGTCACAGGGAGAAAGGGATGCAGATGATGGGAGAGCTCTTCACCACTATCAGCCTTGTGCTGCTGTGTTGAGTCCCATCTCTGCTCCAGTGTTAACACAAATCCATTTGGAATGAGGATTTGGGATCCTGGCACTAGCAGCATCTTGTTATGTTTTGGTGATCCTTCGGGACCATCAGTGTGGGAGGCAGGAGGTTTGGGATGACTTCTTTCTGCTGTCACTGGCAGAAACCAAGAGACTCAGCACAGAGAAACAGCATTGGGAAGTCGCCTGCTTTAAGCCACAGTTGAGGTGCTCCATGGTGCTGGCAGGAGCATGGACAAAAGGGACTATTCTCCTCCTCCTGCTCTCCAAACATCCTCGACCCTTTGGCAGAGGAGGTTGGTCCCTCATGTGCAGCGCTTGGGATGAGCACAGGGTGATGGCTGCCCATGCATCACCCCAGCAGTCATGCTGGACCCCTCATGTCATTCCAATTTGTCTTTCTCTGAGTGTTCCCTGTCACCGGCAGCGCTGCGGGGGGAGAATGGGAAGTAGAGTCGGATGGAGCCAGGGAGAGGCTGCTGAAGGGAGCAGGGAGAGGCAGGGTGATGGAGGTAGAGCCATCCAGGTTCTATTATTGAGGGCTGCTGCTGCTTCCTTGCCTGGGAATTCCCACCAGCCCTGATGGGAGCTGGTGGCTGCAGTGGGATGGAGGGGCCCATCCTTCATCCCGAAGCAGGCACAGTGAGCAAAGAGCCTCAGGAATGTGTTTTGTGGTCTCTCAAAGCACCATAAGGCTCAGGATGTCTTAGCCCCCTGAGGAGTGCAGCCCACCAGCACTGGCTCTGCTTGGTGTGTCAGGGAACCTCAGCTCAGAGGGGAACCCAACTCTGCACCTTTCCATATTGATTCCATTTGGGAGTTAGGGCTTGATTTCAATCTTCAGGCACCCAGGCACAGCACATGGGGTGACAGTAGGGTGAGCCCACCATGGCCTCATGCTTACCATGCTCTCTGGGCTGCCTGTGCTGTATCCAGGGAGGAACACCCAGCTTTGCTCCCTGCTCATCAGGAAGATGTGGGGCTGAGCCGTGGGATCCCTATGGCTCAGATAGGGACCACTTGTGCAACAAATGCTTGGCGCCAGCTCCAAGGATCTTGGAGGAAGGAACAAGGGAACTTGGCTGCCTTTGTGCCTGCGTTTCATCTCCCGCCTGCCTGCGCTGCCTATGTGGGCTGGGGGAGCGCTCCTCGGGGTCATGTTTGTTATGTTTCCAGGAAGCCCCTCCAGAAAAAACATCCTTGAAACACAGAGGTTTCCCTTCTGCCGGCATACAAATGAACCCCAAACAGAGCCCACTTCAAAGCAGCCAGCTAATGAGCCGGTCTCTCCCCCTCTCCCAGCCCTGGTTTCAGGAGGGCCCTAACGATGCTGCACTATTACAAAGGCACCAGCTTTGCGTTTTGAGCCTGCTCAGCGGAAAGAAATAGGGGGAAAATAGGAGGAGAGGGGGCAGGGAGCGGCGGGAATTCCACATGCCAGCACAGGCAACACTGGGATACTTCCCAGTGCCCTGGTACCCGTGATGGGCAGTGGGGCAGCACAGCACAGAGGGGCTGAGTGTGAAGTGGGGCTGATGCTGTCCTTCGGTGCCACTTCACAGCAGTGCAGATCCCACTCTCGCACACGGGAGTCTGCAGGGCACATTGCTGTGGGTTGCCCTGATGTTGTGGGTTTTCCAGGGATGTGAGGCTGATGGGGGTAGGGAAGCGGATTAGGTGGAGGGAGTGGAGCCTTGCTTGGACCATCCCCTCGCATTGCAGTGGGCTTTTATTCTCCTGAGCCGGTCTTTTCAACTTTGCTTGGAGCCGCTGGTGCTGGCTGTGGTGGGGGTCGGGGATTTGGCACTAACCCTGCATCGTTATCCCCATCCCTCCCTGCTCTGCCTCTCCCCCCACCTTGGGGTTCAAATCTCAGTTCGGACCAAAACCCCACTGGGACCAGCATCACTCCCCAGGGTGGCTGCATCTCATTCCTTCAGGACCCTTGCCTTCAGTACCCGGTGTGGGTCTGGAGCCCCCCAAAACCCCGTGGAGCTGTAAATGCTTCCCTGAATCCCCAGCACGAATCATGCAGTGAAAGCCGGTAGCAGGTGTGGGAATAGCTAAGAGAAAACAAGAACCACAGGGACCGTCAGCTGCAGAGCCAGAAGGAAACCCTGGGTTGCAAAATGGGGTTTGCAGTTTTTCCTCCCAGAGTGTTTTGAAGAGGAAACAAATGCAGACGTTCTCTTTGTTTGCCGTGTTCAAAAGTTCTCTTTAGTTTCTGGCTGGTGAAAAGTAGCTTCTTCCCCCCCAAAAAACCCCATTTTGCTTACAAAAAAAGAGGGTTTTATCCAAAGTATTATTTTTGCCTGGTTGAGAAATCACTTTCTGCCACAGAAATGTGAAACAAAACTAAGTCCTTTCTGCTCCTGAGCCATAAGTATTCACGGTGCC
The DNA here is from genome assembly GCF_012275295.1 of Melopsittacus undulatus. Classification (NCBI taxonomy): domain Eukaryota; kingdom Metazoa; phylum Chordata; class Aves; order Psittaciformes; family Psittaculidae; genus Melopsittacus; species Melopsittacus undulatus. The sequence continues at coordinate 11,250,789 of NC_047538.1, read as the reverse complement.
CTGCAGTGCTCTGTGCCAGGTGGAAGCTTTTCCCATCCACCAACCAGAGAAGGTGTTTTCCTTAGGACCAGCTTTCCTGCATGCACCCAAGGTGAAAGGCTTTTGGTTCAGGGTCTTGGTCTTATACAGGGTTCCTATACCCAAGCAAAATCATTTATCAGAGGAGCATCCAGGTCTCTGGTGCTGAGCTGTTATTTTGGGGCTGCCCTACTCTTAGCAACTTGTACTAGCCAGAGAGAACAAATATAATCCTGTTTATGAGAACCTTCATGATTGCACATCCTCCACCCTGGAGCCTTTCAGATACTTCCATAAGAGAGAATTATGTGGATAATTTTGCCTTGAGAGAACCAGAGGTTCCTCTGGACCATCTCTATGGGTGTCATGTATCTCAAGGGCCTTCCATGCATATGGGTGTACTCCTGCAACACCAACGATGGCACAAGCTGATGGTGCTGAGAGTTTCCAGTAGGTCTCCAGGTTTCTTTCTTCTCTTCAGATACTCCAAACCCCAGGGCCTCGAGCTGCTGTAAATCAGTGCATCGCACTCAGGCAGCCGCAGAGCCTTCGGTCGCACTGGTGTCATGCAGCAGCACATGCAGAGAGGAGGAAACTCCTCCCAGCATCCCCCATCTCCCCAGTATAAATAGGTAATCTGCAATCTCAATATATTTCCAGCCCTGAGGGCAGGAGCAGTGATGAATATCCCCAGCCAAGGCATTGTTCCACTGCTGGGTAATAACAAATCTTCGATTGCTGGCTGGCTGTTAATGCCGTTGTGGATGCTCTGCTTTGTTTAGCCAGGCTGTGGGAGTCCCTCTGGCAGCCCCTGTGGGCACCAGGGCTATGGATGGAGCCATCAGCCCCTTAGAGATGTTGTCAGTACCACTGATTGGCCCCAGCATTGATTTCCACCCTTTCCCTCCTTCTCCGTACCCTCCCTCTGTGCTCCTCATTCCTCTCTGTTTTTCCTTTCTTGATCAAGGAGTAAGTAAATAGGAACAGCAGGTTCGATGGGCTTGGGCTTCTGCTGTGTGCTGGTTTGGGTGATTGCTATGGCTCTCACACTGTGCCATCAGCTCCAACACTGGCCAGAGCTTGGCCAAAACCATCACCTCTCCTACCAACCATGTCCGAGAGATGCGCATCACCCAGCTCTGCATCATCCTTGGGCAGGCACCATGATGTGAGGAGGGATCAGTGGGGCTGGACCAGAGCAGTGAAGGCTTTCCCCTGGCTGAGTGCAGCCACTGGGATGGGGCTTGACTTGAAGTGGAGCCCAAGGTGTATTCAGGCTTGGAGGGCATCTGGAAAGCATGCTTGATGGCCCAGTAGCTGCTGTCTGCCTCAGATGGCAAACAATTGGAACTAGATGGTCCTTTCCAACCCAAACCATCCGATGATTCTATAAAATGAGGATCCAGGGCTGGAGACAAGCCTGAGACTCCCATCACTTCATGGCAGCATCCCCCCTTGCCCACAGTGGATCCAGGGTGGATATCCAGCAGGTATGAAGAGGAAAAACACAAACAAACACCCAGACCCCCCTCCTCATCCCCACTGCCAACGGAGGAACAAAACCCTGCAGCAAAGGGCCCTCAAGTGAGTAATCTCTCCTTCATATGTGTCCCAGCATCCCTCTGCCATGCGCCGTCCTGGTAGCCACCACTTGAATTAGCACCAAAGGATTATGGGAGGCAGAGTCATTAATCTAGGTGACAAACAGGACTCTGAAGGAATATTTGCACCCCGAAATTGAAAAGATTAGGCCATATTTGTCAAGGATTGGTAGGCTTTATCGCCTCCGGAGCAGATGCTGTTAAATATTCATGAGCTGCATAAGTGGGAGAAGACCTCGCTAGGCCTGATGACTTTCAGAGAGAGGAGGGAAGGGGGGGGACGGACGAGGGCGGGGGGACACGGTGGCATCGCCATGCAATGGTGGTGCGGGTGGGGAAGGGGACATCACTGGTACCCAGGGGGAGGTGGCTGGGATGAGGGAGGGGTGGTGGGACCCCACCCATCCCTCCAGACATGGGGTGTTGGGTGCAGCTCATCCGTGCCAGGAGCCCCAGGTCCTTGTGCAGGCAGGTTCTGCCTTTCCTGCTCTGCAATGGGGAGGGGAGCAGGGCAGCTTAAAAGCAGTTGCAAGATCAGGGCTGGGGTTGCTGTTGTTCCCCCCTTCCCAAGCCTTGCAGCCAGCCTGGAGGTGGATAATGAAGGGTCCCTCAAAGGACTGGGTAATGAAGTGAGCTGGGTTTGGTGATGCTTGATTTTGGGCCACGGGGCTGGGACACTGGATGTCCCCATACGCATCCCCTAACACACAAATGGGTTGTGAGATGTAGATGGAGACATGCACAAAGTGTGGGGAGGAAGGACTTCAACAGTAGTGGGAGGATGGATAGGTAGGGAGAGGAGCTGGATGGGGAAATGAGCGGAAGAATGGGGAGGAGGTAAAGCATCCTGTGGAAGGGAATAAGTAGATAAAGTGCGGACAGAGAAAGTCTTTTCCTTCACCTCCTAATCCCTATTTCCCCTCAAGTTTAAAAACGACCTTTCCAAGAGCTCCTGTTGCAGACCCCAGATGGCTTTACCCTGACTGGTTGATGGAGGGCTGGGATTGACAGACATCCCAATGCAGGGACCTCAGCTGCATCCCTGAACTCCAGCTCACTGGGATCAAACCCTCCCACATCCCTTGGAGTTTTACAAGATGTAAAATAGCCTCCCGGGAAAAATGTGGAGTTCCTGGTATTCCTGAAGAAGCTGGAGACAAGGGAACTGTCATTTGCATCTTCCCCACCCAGCGTTTGGCAAGGAGGTAGGTAGGAACACCAGAGCCGTGTGGGAAGGCTGAGGGCTCCCTGAGTTTCTCTCTGTATCTTTCACACACACATGGATGTGTTGGATCCAATTTGAACCAAAACTCCCCCAAAACCAGGGAGCATTTCAGCTTGTTTTTCAGCCAGCTGTTTCCCCTTGTGTCAGCCGACTGATAAAGGGAAAAGCCGGGGCTGGCATTAGGAAAAGCATCGAGTAAGCTGCAAAACCAGCAGAAAAAGCCTCCATTGCCAGACCTGGTGGGGCGACAGACACTTAATTTAGTGCAGCCCAGGGATTTTTATAGTGTTAGTGGAAAATCCTGATTCATCAAAACCCTGGCTCTCTGGCAGAGCAGGTCAGTCCCACCGACGGCTTTGTTCCGTTTAAAGAAACCCCAAACCAATCACAGTGAATCGGGTGAAATTTCATACCCAGCCTCTTCCAAAAGGGACAAACTGCTGATGGCTGGATTTCAATTGCTGCCCGGGAGGTGATGGGTGGCTGTGGATTGGGTGCCTCCTAACCCTCCTGCACTGCAGAACTCCCAAGATGCTGACAACAGGCAGGGCGGAATAAACCCTGCAATGAAGATGCTGCATCACCCGCTCCCCACTGCCCCGGATCCTCGTTTCCATCTCAACCTTCAGGAGATCTTCGTCAAGTTCTGGCTTCAATCCGTGTGCAGGAGCCTGGATCTCCTCCTCCTGCTCTCCCCAGGCCCCCACCAGCCTTTGCACAATTTAATGTCTTCCAGCTCTGTCCCTATTTGACAAACAGGTGATTTTGCTAATGAGGAATAAATGAGATTCACAGGATGAGAGCAAGGGAACAGCAGCTGTCGTGAGCGCAGGATGTGCTGGCTTTATTAAAATAATATATGGCCACATGCTTAGTATTAGGACTCGCAGTTTGAGAACTCCCATCTCATCCCTCACGGCTCCCCCCCCCTCCCTTCCCTGCTCCTGCTTCTCCATTCTCAGCCTCTTCCCTGGAACGTTTTCCAATCAGTGAATTACTGGCTGGAGAGCCTGGACCATCCCAGGCCATGCATATGAAATACATCCTCCTGCACAGCAGCCCTGGGGTTGGGCTGGAAGGGAGGGAAGGGGGGGATGCACACGTGTGTGTGCACGCACACGTGTGTGTATGGGGATAGGGAAGGGAAGGGAAGGAAGGAGAAGGAGAAAAGGAAAGGGAAGAGAAGGTGCCCTGAAGGGGATTATGATGAATTCTGGTAGCTACTCCTGGAACAGCGGGTGATGCACAGACCATGACGGGCAGAACAAGGTGCAAGGGCTCATTCAGGCATGCGGATGTAGCTGGTGGCCTCATCCAGGAGGGATGTTGGGTTATGGCTGGAGGATGACTCTAGGAGGATGTGGAGACCTGTTGGACTGGAGGGAGATGCTCTGGGCTAACTCTAGCACAGGGCAGGACTGTGGCATTCCCAGGGTGGTTACCCTGGGCAGGATCAGCCCAATGCTGTGGAGCAGCACAGATGGTCAATGGATTGAATTATTTTGGAGGAATGCTGCAAGGTGGCTTTAGATTCCTGCAGAGATGAAGCAAGTGGAAATCCCTGGAAAAAGAGAGAGGGGTGGGGGAGAGATTAAAGGAGAAAAATAGTATACATAAATAGATGGTGAAGGAACAAAAATCACATGGCAAGATGGGAAAAGTGGGATACTTGGAGGGAGGAAGGGAGAGGAAAGGGATGGGGAGAGGGACCATGGGTCCCACATGGATGGAGACATTGGGATATGGAGCCCACTGCACCCTGTGACACATCCCTGGTAACTGAAAGAGAAAAATCACTGCTGCTGCTGATCCCAGGGCACCATCATAAACCTGCTGATCCCCCAGTTACCAGGGATCAAGAAGTCCCAGTTGTCAGCTGCAGTTTTAAACAGGTGTTTCTGTGCTCCTAGGGTCTAAGATAAGAAAGCAGAGATGCACCAGTGAAGAACCCGACCAGGCCAAACATCTTGCAACTTTAAACGATGAAAACAAGAACTGATTTGTTTGTTTTAAGAATGGTCTCACAATTGCTCATTGAACACAATCAGTTACTTTCAATGATTCCCCAACTTCCTGGGCAATGTTTCAAGGTGATGTGTATGCTGTGTCCATGACTTTCAACTGGTTTGTGTAGCTGGTTGTCATCCCTTCCCAAAAACAGCAGCTTGCTTCAGCCCTGGAGCCCTCATCCAACTCATCTTCTCTTTCCAGGCTTGAAGGAAGAAGTGAATGGATCCTGCTTTCACTATTTCCATAAGCAGCATCACTTATCTCCAGCAGTATCCCTCAGCAGCATCATGTTGGTGTCTGGACCACAAACCCTTCTCTACCACAACATACACCAAACCCCCCACCCAGATATGCTTCCCAGCATCCCTAAGGAAGCACAGACCCCAGCTGGGTTCCAGGGGCTGGGGCAGATATGCATCCCTTGGCTGTTTGCTCAGGTGCCCTCCTGCTCCCTCCTGCTCCTACGCAGCAGCTCCGGTAACAGGGAGCGCAGCCCAGGGTAAACAAGTGCTCAGTGAATAATTCACTCAATGAGTGACAGAAGAATTGCCTTTAACAATTTGCTGGGCAAATATTATTTGACCATTTCTAGAGCTGCTTGAAGAGTACAAATATAACCTGGGAATAATTCATTCGACAAAAGCAGGCTGCAACTCATCAGATAAATTATTGACAGGGGATAATGCAGCCCCGTGTCACAGCAGTCACCAGAGTCCTCTTGGTCTATGCTCTGGTCCTGGCTACCCTGCTTGGTCCAGGGTCTCCAGAGGGTCTGGCTGGGATGGTGACCACATCGCTGCCTTGGCAGGCTCAGAGGGGAGCTGGGCCCCATCTCTCCAGCTGGTAATCCCTGTGTCCCCGTGTTTCCAAAGGATTAAGCTCCCATATGAATGCTTCTGGGACCCCAGAGAATGAGAAGAAGCATCTCAGCTTCTGCATGAGGGGACACAGGGGGGAGGAGGGGATGCGCTCCAGCAGGGAGGTGGGAAACATCCCCCCTTTCACCTCCACGGCTCAGGTTTTGGAACAAAAAGCTGGAGTTACATGAAGAGCATCCCCTGCTGAGGCCCTGGGGCTGGTGCTCCTGCCTCTATTGAGGCAGCTGTGGCATGCATGGCTCCAGGTGTTCCCACAGCGCAAATGGAGCCCAAATCCTCTCCCTTGCATCATTGCCTGGGGCACCTGAAGCTTAGCAAGGTACTGGGGAGCTCTTGGTGGTGTGGAGGGGGTTGGGGAGAGGAATCACCCTCTCCAGCTGGATAAACAGCATGGGAAGGGGAGCAGTGAGGGGTTGTTGGTACAAATCTGTGCTCTCTCACTCCTATAGGTAGGGCAAGGTGTATGATGGGGCATGGGGGGGGCTCAGGCTTATCCCACCATTGTCCCCAGCACCTGTGTGGTGCTGAGCATCCCTAAGGAGGGTCCTGGCAGCCTTCGTGCCCAGTAGCTGCGGTGGCAGTGGGAATCCCTGCAGCAAATCTCTCCTTGGCCCAAACCATATCAGTGTCCTCTCTAATGGGTGACCCCTGAGTTGTCCTTCCCTTGGGGCTGGCTTGATGAGGGCTGTGGGCTGAAGCCACTGAGAAGCTGCACTTTTGGCCAGTCTGTGCCTCAGTTTCCCCAAGGGTTTCCCATTGCAATGCTACTTCTGGTTAACTCCTTCATACACCCCAGCTGCTGAGAATGGGCAATGATCCCATGACCCGGAAGAAATCTCTCACTCTTCTGAGCGGATCACGAAGTCCAAATTGTCAGGTATCGTAAAAACAATAAAACACAGAAAATAGAACAATTTCTAACTTCAAAAATACATCTAAAAAGATCAGAAGCTGAGGAAACTTTGTGGCTGGAAGTTGGAACTCTTTGGGAAGTGGAATGAAAAGTGAGCTTTGCTTTCAACCAACAGCACCAGAGGGGTCACCACACATCTCCCTGCTGGCTCCATTCCATTCCCATTCCACTGAGCGATTAAACCTAGTATTATCTTATTTATTTTGGCTTGCCTCCTTGCCAGTCCCCTGCTGTAAATTAAATGATTGCTGAGTTAGATTAGCAGAAAGCATATGTGGAAATTACCTTTTAATTTCTTAATTACATTGCACTTACCTGCAGCTCAACCTGCCAGTGTAAGGGAAGTGTGAAGTTAATTTCCATTGATATATTACCTGCATTCTTATAAATTAGGATCCTATTAAAGAGGAAGCGTATCAAGAATTCCTTGTCTCTAATCAGACTGTGGGACATGGATGGGACATTTGCCTTCAGGCTCCAGAGATGTCTTGTAGAAACCAGGCTGGTCCAGGTCTGTGGGCTGCTCCAAGGTGTCACCACAGGGTGAGTGAGCTTTTCTGCAGTGTGTAATGTCAGACAGGATGCAGGAATAGGAACACAAAGCCCACTGCTTCCTCACCTCCAGATTGTTGTTTCTTAGGGGTGTTTTAGCAGCAAGCTCTTAGCGGGTTGTTTTAGTCACAGGTCAAGGCTAGAAAAGTGTTTAGGGGACAGCTCCTGATCCCTGTACCACATGAATCAGAAATTCCTATTTCTCCCAAGATTTCTCTTCCTATCAGGCTGCCTGTCAAGGCAAGGATGAAGAAGCCTAAGCCTGACTTTTTACAATGACATCCAAGCCTTCTGATCCCTCACACCACCCAAGGAAAGAGCACCAAGTCCCATTAGTGCCCAGGCAGCCCATGGGAACAGGCTGCAGGGGATTCAGGGTAGAGCAAGTGGAGCTCTTCAAGAGATGCCTCATGTTTAGGGACACACCATTGGGGGGCTGCTTGGATACTCAGCTTGTACCAATCCTGAGGAGCAACGAGAGGCACTTTTTGGAGACCTATGGTTCTGTGCTTCCAGTATCTGCTTTCTACTCCCTGACACAACAAACTTGCTTCATCCACTCATCTGGAAGCTTGGTTTCTTTCCTCTTTAATTGCATTCTGTATCCTGCAATGTTTTTCATGTTCCCTGTGCAGTGTGCCTCAGAGGAATGGGAGATAGCAAACTGATTTCCTATGCTAAACCTATTCCTACTGTGCAACAGCTTGGTGAGGGGACGCGATTGTTCATTGCTTGTAGAAACTATTTTGGCTTGGGTTTGTGTCCCAACCTAAGCAAAGCCAGGCTGGCAAGGTGACTGATCCAGTTGACAATCTGCTGCTACAGGATAACACAGCAAATCTCATGGTTTTGATCACAAGATAAATTCCTCTGGAAAGGCTCAAATGCAGGAGCAAACTGAGCAACTCATTCAAAGGAATAATTGCCAGGGTCTATTCTTCTTTTTCATCTGTTTCTCCTGTTTCGTATGCTCATCCTGTGCAATATGTGACCTGGAGGATTAGGTGGGAAGCTCCTCATTAGGTTTCTGGGTGGCTCATCCTGCTGTGGGGCTCATCCTTCTGTAGGGCAGGGCGGCTTTCCAGAGGGATCTAGAGGAAATGGCCAGCAGGAAAAGTGGAATGTTATAAGGACAAACGCAAACCCCTGTTCCTGGGGTAGACTAAAGTAAATAACTGAAAAAAGGTGTAGATAAATGAATATGAGTTCAGGGGAGGGATGCCAAGATATTCAGGGGCTGGAGGGAGGAGAGGCTGAGTAAAATGGGGGTGTTGAGGCTCTTTGTCAAGGTATATGATGGGGAGGAGGTGGGTATAAACTAATTCAGGGGAGAATCTGATGGGATATAAGGAAATACAATTCACAGTGAGAATAAATAAGTCATGAACCAGGGGCCAAAGGAAATCCTGGGATTCCCATCCTTGGAGGTCCAAACACTGTCTGGACAAATCCCTGATAAACCTGGCCTGAATTCAGTGCTGGGCTGGCTTTGGTGGGAGTAGACAGCTCCTGAGGTCCTGTCCCACCTGAAATACCCTGCAATTTGGTGGTGTTGCTATGTGCAAGGGACTGAAATTGCCTCTTGTTCTCTGCCCAGCACATCAAACACAGACGTGTATTTCTGCTTCAAGCCTTGCCAACTGCACCTGAAAATCATCAAGAGGTGGCACAGTTCAGTTGCAAACCCAGTAAATTCACTTCAGAGAGAAAATGTCCAGTAAAATCCAAAGCTAAGACAGAAAATGCCTGATTTTTTCTTCTCCGCACAGTGCCTTACCTCACTTGACCACACTGCATTCATTTAAAACTCCTCATTCTCCACCCAGAGGTCACATCACCTATTAATCATGCTGAAGAGCTCCTCAATTATCTGAAACCATGATTACCCCAACCCATTCCACATCCCCCATGACATTTGGATAACTGAGGTTGTTCTGTATTATTATTATTTTTCAATTGTGGTAATTATTGTACATTAAACCATTAGCATTCATTACTCCTACAGTGTGTAATTAGAACAATGGTGGATGGATTGCTACCGACTCTAATGAAGTTTTTATAATTGTAATTTATGGTCGTCAAATTACCTTTCTTAAAAATGAAGCCTAATATTAGCCTCTTAAGTTATGGGGAGGAGGTGGTAATTACTTCTAATTGATGCTTCTTGTTTGCTCTCTGTACAGCGCGACGCTGATCCAGCCCTACTCCAGGTCCCCACCTACCCAAGGCCGGGAGACCGCATTGTTGTAAAGCAAGTTTGGGGCTGCTCAGCCTGGAGAAGAGAAGCTGCATGGAGACATCGGAGCAGCTTCCAGAATCTGAAGGGAGCTATAAGGATGCTGGAGGGGGGCTCTTCACCAGTGACTGTATTGATAGGACAAGGGGTGATGAGTTCAAACTGACACAGGGGAAGTTCAGGTTGGATATAAGGAAGAAGTTCATTACTGTTAGGGTGGTGAGGCACTGGCACAGGCTGCCCAGAGAAATGGTAGATGCTCCATCCCTGGCAGTGTTCAAAGCCAGGCCTGGACAGAGCCTCGGGCAACACGGACTAGTGTGAGGTGTCCCTGCCAATGGCAGGCGGTTGGAACTGGGTGATCTTAAGGTCCTTTCCAACCCAAACCATTCAATGATTTTATGATTCTTTAAGTTCATCGTGGCCTTTCCAATGACAGCGATAAGGGGTGAAACATCCAAGGGAGCACAACAGGGCTGCTGCTGTTTTGGTGTGAAGAAGGAGGTGGCAGAAGCCCTCGGGCCAACAGCTCTTGTTGGGTCAACAGGCAGCTGCTCGTTGGTTCTCGGGCGGGCGTTATAAGCGGGGAGCGCTGGCCATGGTGCTGAACGGCCGCTCCGCCGAGGAGCCCGCAGGTGAGGATGGGCATTGTTCAAGCGCTCCTGTTCGTCTCGAGTGTCGGGGAGGGGTGTAATCCTGCCCTTTAAGCGTGATCTTTGTTGTGGTTATGAGTTAAAACCAAGACGTGCCGTTGCTTCCTGGCGGGGATCTGAGTTTTGCTTTAATTGCCTCCGTTTGAATCAATTTAGGCTCAATTATGCTCCTTCTTAGGTGTAATTGAGATGTTTGTGCCTATCTGTCTGAGGAAGATGCAATCATCCCCCGAAGCACTGCAGAACAGAGAGGGAGAGGACTGCGACTTGATCGGTTTCATAATGGTTGGCCCTAGGTGAGTTCAGGAGGAGGATTCCCTCAATCAGCTCTTTCCCCCTGGCTGGGGCTTAATGTGAGCAGAGAGGCCCCTAGGCAAGTTAGGAAGCTACAGGCATTGGCACCTTTTTCGGGTTACAAAGCTCTGCAATTGGATCATGCTACCCTCCTCCTGGAGGAGACCGACAGAAGAGCCCTCACCACCAGAAGGCTTGAAACTTTAAGCTCCATACCATATAAACATTGTCAGGAGCCGGTTTTAATGAGGTGATTTTGGACAGGGCTTCCCGTATGGATGGGATGGGCAATGATGGCAAAGCTTCAAGCTGGAGTGTCCGTCTCCCAGCAGGATGTCCCCAAGGCATAGGTACAGGTCTCCTGCTCGGCTGCAGTGGGAAAGTTTTGCTCCTATACAGGAGGAAAAGGTGAATTTTCACTGCTTGAGAAAACTCCAGTAATAGCTTGAAGATTGTTTCTTAGAGATATCAAAGAAAGAAAACACGAGAGTAGAGGTGGCTTTTTTTTGGGGGGGGGGGGGTGTTGGTGGTGTTTACTTGGGTTGGGTTTTGATTTTGGGGTTGTTTTGCTGCAAGAGGGCATTTTACTGTCGTTTTCCTCCATTGCTGGGCTTTAAGATCAGGCTCAGGAGGAAGCAAAAGGCTAATTCTAACACTTCTGCTTCAGTGATTTGGCTCTATGGCCACAATTAGGGAACTGGGCAATGGATGGATTTTCCAGTGATTTGAAACAATAAATTACAGCATTTCTCTGTTTTTGACTGTTCTCCAGGAGGTTCACGTTTTCTCCCTTGAATGCAGCATAAACCCAATACTTAAATCTAGCTCCTTTAATAGGGCACTAACAGTTTCTCATCCTCAGCTCTAGCAAAGATGGGAAAATATGGAGTGGAGGAGGATTGCTGCAAAGTGTCACTGGTGAGTAGTGGGTCTTTTGTGAAGGATGGTTGATGCTTTTCTAACAACCCTATTTTTGACTTAAAAACAGCTTAGAAGCTTATGTAGAAGTTATAAACCCAAGGAGTGTATTTGCAGGTCTCGGTGTGTAGTCCTTGGTATGAAACACCACAAGTGCCTTCCTCATCCAGAGAAGAGTGCTGGTGATGGGAGGTTGGGCCAGCCTTTCCCTCCTTCCTCCTGCAAGAATCATTCTCCCATCATCCAGTTCTGAAGTACATGAGGAAGCAGCGAGGGCTGATTAACCTCCCGTGAGCAGTAGCAGTGAGAAGAGTCCAAGCACTTGTTTTCTTAGGCTGCAAGCTGCAAGCCTAAGGGCCATTTGGTCTATCCTGTTCTACACAATGCCCAACAACAGAGTGGGCCTGACTCTGCGTGGGGGCTCTAACACATCACCCTAGACACCTCTTGCAATAGCATCATGCTGCTGCTGCCTTCTGGCTTCAGCAGGGATGTGCAACTGGGCCACCAGCACTACTGGTCCAGGTCTGTATCCGACCAGATTTTCATAGAATTGAGAATGGTTTAGGTTGGAAGGGACATTTAAAGGTCACCTAGTACAAGCCCCTGAAATGAGCAGGGTCGTCTTCTGTAGATGAGGTTGCTCAGAGCCGTGTCCATCCTGACCTTGCATGTTTCCATGGATGGGGCATCAACCACCTCTCTGGGCAACCTGTTTCAGTGCCTCAGCATCCTCATTGTAAGCATTTTCTTATTTATACCCAATTTGAATCTACCCACCTTGTCCTATCCCTACAAGCCTTGCTAAAAGTCTGTCCCCATCTTTCTTTAAGTACTGAAAGGCTACAATAAGGTCTCCCCTTCAGGAGCCTTCTCTTGTCCAGGCTGCCCCAGCCCAGCTCTCTCAGCCTGGCTCCAGAGCAGAGCTGCTCCAGCCCTCGCAGCATCTCCATGGCCTCCTCTGCACTCACTCCAGCAGCTCCATGTCTTATTTCTTACAGGCAGTGGTGGTCCCAGTTCATACAAGCAACAGCCACCAAGGTCTCCTCACCATGCCAGCTGAAGAACCTTCCTTGCCTTAAGATCCTTAAGCTGGTTGGCCTGAAATAAACCCAGTTGGTTGCGCATGGAGCACCCACCCCATCCCTGATACAGGGCATGGATGAAAGCCCTCCTGTCCCTGCACCACCACAAAGGCTGTTGGCTTTGAGCTGCTGGCATCGCCTGGGCGCAGCTCTGATTAGATCGCTGTCACCAGGGAACAGGAAGGTTAATTGCCATTCTCTTTGTGTGCCACTCGGAGAGGAGACCAATTTCAGCTCAGTAGCAACAAAGTGTTGCCTTGCTTGCGTTGGATGGGGGCAGGGGGAAAGCAAACCAAAGGGGGGAGGCAGGGAGGGAGGGCAGCGGGGTGTTGGACAAGCCGGGTAGGATTGTGCGTGGACTTTGAGCAGAGCTGTGTCTTGTCTGGTCTAGCAAAAGAGAAGTGCTTAACAAGTATTAAGAGACACAAATAATTCTCCTTTTCTCCTCTGGCCCATTCTTTTCTCTCTTTCTCTTTGCTTGTAAATCCTGCTTATCGCATCTGAATAGCAGAATGGTTTCACACCGGACCTTTAATCTGGCCCAGAGCAGCCCCCAGAGGGGCAAAGTGGCTGAGGATTACCTTTTATTTGATTTGATTTCTTTTCGCTTTCCTCCACTCCTCCCCTCCCTTCTGGGTTGTTTTTTTTTGTATCTCCCCCCTCCTTTCCCTTTGCTCTGCATTTGTTCTCGGAAGGAGTGAGGAGCAAAGGCTTAAGGGGGGGAAGAGGGGGGAAAAAAGAAGTGTGTAGGGGGTGTTACAAACTTAAGGGGATCTGGATCTATTCAGAGCGACTTGTCCATAGCCTTGCTGCTTTTGTTCGCCTGCCATTCTTTAGCTGATTTCTTCACTCTAGTAAAAGCGCTTTAATTCCCTTGTAGATACCGAGAATCCCTCCTTCTCCTGCTCTCCCCTCCTTCTCCTCCTGCAGCCCTGCGCACCCTCTTTCACTTTCTCAGACTCTTTATCCAGTGTCCTCCTAACCACCAACAAAGCCCAGAAACCATCAAGTTTTCTTTGAGCAGAATGAAAAGAGGGAGCAGGAGCAGGAGGAGCTGGAGGAGATGGGGAGCAGCGTGTGCGTGTGTGTTCACACACGTACATCTCTGTGTGCATCCCACCTGCCCCATGCTGGAGGTGTTTTCGTCCCTTCCTGACTTTTCTGATGTGGTTTTTTGATCCCGGGAAGCTTTATTCATGGTCTATTCAGCTCCAGATGTAAGACATATGGCAAAGCCCTTCAGGAGAGAAGGGCTGAGGAGTCAGCCAGTGTTGGAGGATGCAGAAGGACCTCATCACACCCTGGCTAAGGGATGCTGGAGCTGGTCCTAGCAAGTGCCACCAGGAGAGCAGCATGGGCTGGAGACCCTACCATGGATGGGTGTAACTGGACCAGTAACGTCAGCAAAGCAGCATCCCCACCAGCCTATGGACACAGAGAGAGACGTTAGCCTTCTCCCACATTTTGGAGGGAGATTTGCCCATAGAGGGACCACTTCAGAACACCAGGCTATGAATTGTCAAGGGAGATGCTGACAGTTTAGTGGTGGGAATACCTGCCCATGCTCTGTCGCCAGCATTCTGGGGTGAAAATAGCTCCTTTGCCTGTCATTTTAATCCTGACACTCAGGCAGGCCTTGTGCAGGACCACAGGGAGCCTGACCAGGAGATGCTCGGCTCCAAGTGACGATGCCGATGTTTGAGGCATTGTGAGGACAGCTTCACTGTATCTCAGGAAGCAAACATCACGAGTGAGCATGCAGGATTTCAAAAGGCAATGGGGATTTTGGGGCTGCCAAAAGGTTCAACAATGGGGGATCAAAACCCAGCCCTGGAATCAAGGTTCAGCCATGGGGAACCAGAATGAATCTGCTGGTGTTCAGTGGTTCTCCCCAGAGGGGTTTGTCTTTAAGTGTGAACTCACAACTGATCACAGTAACTGGTTCTCAGCCTTTGTTAACTGATAAAAGGAGTTGCCATGCTGAGCTCTCCACAGAAAGAACAATCTCCCATCTTGGCCAAGGCAAGCTGGCCTACAGCTCTGGTAAGGGTTTGTGGATGCTCCTGCTGCCAGTTGTATTCCATACCCAGCTGGCACTCATGCAGATAAGAAGCCTGGTAAAGAGGAAGGGATTAGCACCATCCACTATTGGGGGGGAGCTGCTGCCTGTCTCACCACAGGGAGAAAGAGGTTCTGTGCTAGTTTCCAGTGGCACGTGAACCCACTGCCAGGCTCCCTGTTGGTTTCTCTCTGGGATGTATTTGTGTGTGATGAAAACCAACACTGTAAACTGGCATCAGGTCTGCAAACAGGCCAGTCAACAAGAAACACTGGGACCAGCCCTGGTCCTTGTGAAGTGGTTCTCTGAGCTCCAGCACAGCCTGTGCTGGGTTGTCCCTTGTCCCCCTCTTAGTCACTGATCCCTGCTTCCAGCTCTGCAATGGGGAGATGGGACTGTGTGATGGAGCCAACATATGGCATTGGGAAAGCCTGGAGAAGACACAGGGAGAGGAAGAATAGCAGATTGACCTGTAAAGAAGTTAGATAGGCTTCCATAACATGTGTCTGCTCTGGCCTTGTCTCTGTGGCACCAAAAAGGGAGATGTGCCTTTACATCCTATTATGAGATGCAGCTGATGAAGTATAGGGAGTATTTCCCAGTTCTGGTTCTGCTGCAGGAGGTGGTAAATTCCTTCCTCTCCTCCTATCCCACCTTTTGACTTCAGTGTAAATCAGAGCCTTGGTCTCACGCTAAATACATTGCACTGAATCAAAGCCACCTTCACAGCGAGAAGATGCTCAGTGCTGTTTTAGCACTTAGCACCATCAGGATGCTTTGAGCTGAACAGGCTGTACCTAGCAAGTGTGTGAGCTAAAAGCACACATGTGCCTGTTGCCACTGCTCACCTGAAGAGCTCCTGAAGAAGCTCTGGCATTAAAAGGGGTTGGGTCATCCCAGTTAATTACCACAGGTGGTAAACCCAAATCTATCAGGGCCAGAAGAACACCAAAGCCAGCTCAATGGGAGGGAATGGGGATACACAGATGAGCCTTATCAGGGTCTTGGTTGCTCTTGATTGCCCTAAGGAGGCCCAAGAGCTCTATTTAAGGGTGGCCATGGGCTTTTTTTCCTTTTACATGGGCTATCTTGTAGGTGTGTCTGCCTCTGGCCATGCTTCCTGGATGGATCTGGGTGCTGATGGACCTACACTGTAAGTACCTTGTCTCTTGCCCCTGACTGTACCCCCTGGACCTGGTTCATGCCTTTGTCTTGTCTGGGAGTGTTGTTGGGTGGTGTCAGGAGCACCCTGCACTGGAGTCACCCTGGGTTCCCTTTGCTCCTATGTGATGAGCCTCTTCCCACGCCATGATTAGTGATGGGATGCAGGGATGGGATCCAGCTGGACGGAGCTGCAGACCAAGCACACAAGCAGTCTAATAATGAATGATGCATGTATTGCCAGCAATGAGTGGTTCAGGCAGCAGTGTGTGTAGCACCTGGCCTTCAAAGGGTGAATGAGCATTAAGGTTATTCCATAAAAGCAGGTCCTGCTCTTGCAGGAAGGGATGTTTTATGGATGGAGGTGGCAACCTGGAGCTAGTGTTTTTGCAGTAGTTGGCCAGTGGTGGGAGATGATTTGTGGTAGAGTTCACTGAGGTGTTGGTTAAAGGCTGGAGCAGACAGAAGTGTGCTTGGTGGGGAATATGGGAAGAGGTTTAGGAATGCCCAGGAGCAGAGGAATAAGGAGCATCAGCAATAATTGGGAGATATTTCAGGGTGGGAAGACAGCCCACTTCCTCTGCCAGTTTCTAGAAGAGATGTATCTGGACTTGCTTAAAAGTCAGAAGGAGATGGACACCACAGGTCCCACCCTCTCTCTTTTAAGCAGAACCCATCATGTTTGCTTGCCTGCACATAAGCAAGGAGATGGCTACTGTCAGAGAGGAATGGTTAAAGATCATGCTTGGTGTACAGGCACTCAGGACCAGGTGAGATGATGGGTATTCATTCTGGAGATGAGCATCCTGATGGATGTTCAGCCTGGAGAAGGCTCCTGAAGGGGAGACCTGAGAGCAACTCCAGTGCCTAAAGGGGCTACAAGAAACTTGTAGAGTAGCTTGGGACAAGGGCCTGTAGGGACAGGCCCAGGGGAATGGCTTGAACCTGCCCGAGGGGAGACTGAGATGAGCTCTTAGACAGAAGCTGTTCCCTGTGAGGGTGCTGAGGCACTGGCACAGGGTGCCCAGAGAAGCTGTGGCTGCCCCATCCCTGGCAGTGTTCAAGGCCAGGTTGGACACAGGGGCTTGGAGCAGCTGCTCCAGTGGAAGGGGTCCCTGCCTGTGGCAGGGGTTGGAGCTGGAGGAGCTTTAAGGTCCCTTCCATGTGTGTCCCCACAGCACCTTCAGGTTAGGCTTGGTAACTTCCATACTGGACTGCAGCCAGTAGACGGGTCTGAGGTCAGCATCAGAACCCAAAGAGGCAAGTGGGGCCAAAACCAAACCCCACCTTGGCTTGCAAGAAGAAACTCTCTGCAGCAGCTGAATCCCAAGTTGGAGCACAAGCTTCCCTATTGTGATACCTGAGTCTTGTGTTCTGCAGTGCCCTTGCTGTCCTCATCCAGAGTGCAGCCCTTGTGCGAGATGGCAAATAGAGCCCAAAGGAGGAATGCTGATGATGGGTGTAGGTTTTCTTACACAAGCAACCCCTGTGCTCCCATCTGGTCTGGGTTGGTGACAGGAAATGCTTCTCTCTTGGGAATTTCACCCCTCTTCCTCTCGGAAGGCATCACCCCTCCTCTTTGGAGCCCAGGCTGGGGAAGGAACAGGGAGGAACAGGGGAGGCAGAGGAGGAGCTGGAGATGTTTGCTAGCAAATAAAGGACTGTGTGCTTAAACACTCTTCCTCTGCCTATGCCTACCCGCAGCGTTTGCTCAGCAAACACCACTAATTCACCAGCTTTCCACCGTTTGATTCAGTCTGCAAAAGCAAACCTCGTATCCCACGTCCCCAGTGGCCCCTCTCCTTTCGCTTCCCCCCCCATAGATGTGCTGCTCAGCACCAGCCCTCTGTTCTTCCCAACATTGCCTGTTCTTCTCTTCCATCTCCCAAAATGTTCAGTTCAGGCTAAGGTGCACATGGTGGGCAGGGGATGCAGCAGCCTCCTACGCAGCAAAGCTCTCCTGTGGTGCTGCCAGCCTGGGAAAACATGGGAAAACACAACCCTCAACTATGTTTTCCTGTGATGCCACCCATTCCCAGCACCAGGCTCAAGCCAGCTGATAAGTGGTAAGCACAACCCTCACATTGGGGTTTGGTCGTGAGCCAGGTTAGATGGAGGTGGAAGAGGGAAAGCTGGTGTGGGGCAGGGATGGTTGTTCTTCCCTTTGGAGAGAGGCAAGAGGTTTTGCAGTGGGGCTGGAGGAACTGCAGCATTGATTGCACAAGGGGTTCAGCATCTCTTTTGCTTTTGAGTGGTTATTTGTGACCTGTAGCCCTCCCAGAGGCTTAGACCTGAATCTTCACTAGCCACAGCAGTGGGAAATGCTTTTCTTCCTTGACTTGAAGATGCCCAGTAAAGGAGTTGTTGTTTTAAGTGATCAAACTACCAGACATTGGAAAACAACCTGAATCCACCATGTTCATCTATCTTATATAGGAGAGTCGTTGGCTACTATGGAGGTACTACAGGATGGTTGTGGAGAGATCAATGCGTCTAACAGGGAACAATCAGGTGCTATAATGCTTTGATAACTCAGAAATGTTGAGTTTGAGCAAGAATATATAGTCCTTTTCATTTTGGGGTAACACTGAGAATATTCTGCTGTGAAATTGTCGTTAATCTGTGCTTGAGGCTTGGCCAGGAGTTTGAAAGGACTTTACTTCTGGGAATGTGTTCTATCAGGATTGAGGTATTGGGACAGCCTGGTTCCAGGTCTGCTTGGCCAAGAGACTTGAACCGTGGTGGTGTTGCCAGATAGCTCACACTGAGGTGCTGTGTCTTCACAGTGTTCCTCCCGATCACACTTAGAGCCAGTGTTGTAAATGGTTCACAGACATTTCCCTTCTGCTCAGCCTCTGACCTAACTTAGTACAGGGAAGCATTGATTCAGAGCCAGGACCAAACCTGGGAAAGCTTGGCTTGCTTGGTTTGGGTCTGTTTTCCACTGTGGCTTTTGCTGTAGCTGTTAGGAAAGCTGCAGTTCTTGGCCATGCTCTGCTGGCCTTCATCCTGGCAAGACCTCATGCTATGGGTGTCCAACCGTCCATCACCCATGCTTGAGTTGCAAGCATGTGGGTACTAAAGGCCACAGCAGGGAAAAGGAACTGGCCTTGGGAAAGCAATCCTATCTGCATGGGAAGCATCCCCTTGTCACTTCAAACCAACCCCGGAGCTCAGGCTTTGACATATGCTCCCTTCTCGCCTCTTCTCCTGCCCGCCTTTCATCACAGGTCCTCGCAGGAGGCCCATTAAACACTTAGCTGACCTTGGACCTCTGCCCATGACAGCTGCCCATGAGCATGCTTCCACGCCGGAGCTGTCGCTGGTGATTTACCACGCTGCTGTGCCGGAGCCGGCATCGCTTCCATGGGAAGGGAGGGAGGGATGCAGCCGGGATGGGGTGGTGATGCCACGGGGTAGCAGCAGGCTGCTCTGTGTATCTGCTGGCCAAGCTGCATCCCTAATGCCCCTTCGGGTTCCACCCTGTGTCTCAATTTTCCAGCTGAATGCACTCATTCCTAGCGGGAGGGGAGATGCAGATTAAAACAGTCTCAGCCTCTAGCACTGAGGATGCAGAACGACTGGGGAGGGCTATATTTTCCCCTCTCTATGTTGTCCTGGTGGGACCAATCCTACCATAGAGGCACTTCTGCTTGTGAAGGGGTGTGTGTGGACACAGCTGGGCTGGTTTTGCATCAGGGAGCAGAGCAGAGTCCCTCTGACCATCCCATACAGGCTGCTGTCCAGGACAGCATCCTTTGGTCAGGGCATTAAGCCGTTGTCACTGTCGCATTTGATTTTGCACCCTGCATCTGAGCCATCACCCCACTGTATGCTGCTCTGCATTTCAGATTACCTGGCCTATCTCTGAAAAGACATTTTCCATGACAGCCTAGGAAAGATATTCCATGGTCTTAGCAAAGGTTGATGACTCCCAAACCCCAATCTCTGGGGTCCTCTCCACTACTGGACCAGAAAGCCCCAGAGCAGGGCCTACCTTCAGCATTCCTCAGGGCTGTCCTGGGATATTCTGTTTGAGTTTGCAGTGTGAAACTGCAGGGTTTGGGAATGGGATGGGAAGCAAGGAAGAGCTGCCTCTGTCAGGCTCTTTGTAGGCAGCTGGAAGTGAAGAAGCCATATCAAAGAGTGGGAAGCCCTGTAAGGTGCTTCAGCCACATCACCAGCAGAACAAGGCAATGGCGAGATGCATCCCAGTTTTGTCCTAGCTATATCTGGGGAGAGCCTTAGAGAAAAAGGGTGTTAAAGCATTTCTAGGTCTACCACACCATTCATCACATCCCAAGGCAGAAATACAAGTTCTGCCATCACCAACCATGTTTCTCTCAGGTCATATATGGTAGTAATGAGGTTTTCCTGAGAGTCTGGCACCATGCAGTGAGCTACCAAAAGGAGGAGACATTGCTGCTCTATGTTCCAGGGGAAATGAATATATATGTGGGAAAGGCTGGAAAATGTGAATCTTTCTGCTAACTGCAGGTTGGCTGCTCAGGGAACCTCTCCAAGAGCTGGAAATGGTTTCCCCACAGACAAGCTGTAGGTACCTGCTAAATTAGAGCAACCTCCCTGCAGTGAATGTGTTTTCCTACCCTGTCCTCGTGAGCAACCCTCATCTAAAGCTTGGGTATCCCCTGTAATAAGCTGGCACCTTTTTACTCAACCCAGCACCTAGAAATGCCCCAGGGAGTTATGATGATGCCCAAGGGGGCAGGTCCCCAAGACTCTGGTTTCTGTCCCCCATCAGACCTCGTACTTGGGGGTCAGGGTGCTGTATTTTCAGTCTGGGATGTCTTTGCGCCCAGAAGAGAGCCAAGCTGTGATTTTCCAGACATACCCTTTGATTCTGAATGCGTTTCTGAGTGATGCAAGGCACTTCAAAGGCAGCTCGGCTGCAGCAGGCAGGCTTGCACCACTCCTACAGTATCTCTGTTGGACACAGCAGAACTTGGGGACATGAAACCAAGGATCTGAAACTCGCTGTGCCTTTGAAAAACCTTCACTTGGAGACTTTGCTTGCCATAGTGAGGAATAAAAGAGGATTTGGAGCTGTGCAGGGGCACGGAAGGAGCAAGATATGAAGGGGAAATGCTGCTCCTGATGCTGCCAGTGCTGTTTTGGTGCCTTGACTCTGAAATTAATGCCCCAGTAGGTGTTGGGATGAGGCTTGCTGTTTTATTTCTCTGCTCAGCCATGAAACCCCATCACCTTTTGCTTGGCTTGGCTTGGAAAAGAAACCCCCTTCAAGGCTTTGGGGTTTTGTCTTCATTCCTACTGGCCTAATTTCTTGTAATGGAAAGCTCTTCAGAACCAGACCTGTAGATGGGAGATGCTGGTTGGAGTGGTGGGAGGGAGAGGTACAACCTGGTGTGGTTGTGGCCATGGATTCACCACCTCTGTGGCAGGCATGGGACACTCTGCTCTTGCTGGCTGGTGCTGGAGATGCATTGCTGAAGCTATTCAGAGTCTGGGGATCTCCTGGGGGAAGCAGGGTGAGGATGGAACCTGTGTGTGAGCAGATGGGCTGGTGCAATGGTAAATGCTCCATCCCTGGCAGTGTTCAAGGCCAGGTTGGACAGAGCCTTGGGTGACATGGTTTAGTGTGAGGTGTCCCTGCCTATGGCAGGGGGTTGGTACTGAATGAATGATCTTAAGGTCCTTCCCAATCCAAACCATTCTGTGATTCTATGATGGTACCCACAGTCAGGAGCAGCCTGGGATGACCTTTTCCCACTGGCTCTCATATGTGGCTGCTGAACATTGGTTAGAAGAGACCAGGAGAAAGGTGTTCCGGCCCTGGCTGTGCCTTTGAAGTGCTCCTCACCCCTCCTTTGCGTTATGATTTCCCCCACTCTTTAAATTCATCTCCCTTTGCCATCCGGTGCTGTCCCTGCTGGAAAATTACTCTCACAAAAGCTCCCTCAGCAGTAATTACCTAAATGGGGGGAAGGGAGGGGAGATCCATTTAGAATCCACTTCATTGTGGGATTAGCTAATTAATTAACGGTTTCACTGACAACTCGAAGGGGAAGAGTGTGTTAAATAGGGAAGCTTCCGAGCTTGATTTATGTGATCTGACACCCGTGCTCTCTCTTTGCCAACTTGCCATCCTGCCTTCCCCCTGGCCATGGGGTCCCGGCTCACTGCCTCTTTAGGGATGCTCTGGGGATGGTCCCTTCCCTGGGGCTGCCAGAAGGCTGGGCACGTGTGCCTATATGTGAGGAGACAATGTGGAGGTGGATGGGAGCACTGTGGGGTTATTGGGTGGCAGATGATCTGGAGGGGGCTGTGGCCACCGAGCTGGCAGGGCCACCCATCTGCCTGGCTCTGGCACAAAGGAGGAGGAGGATGGTCCTGCCCTGCATCCCCCTCTGTTGCTGGGGTAAGGAGGCTGTGAAGGGTTGGATCTGGGCTGCCTCCATCTCCAAACTGCCAGTGGTGGTTGCAGTGGTCCATTAGTGCACATTTGGGGATGGGATGGGGGCATCCCTGACTATGGGTGAAGCGGCTGAGTGGTCCCAGTCAGTGGATTAGTCCTCTCCTCTGCCACAGGCTCCCTGCACAGCCCTGGACAGGTCTCTCAGCCCTTCAGTGCATCCCTTCCCTTGCCCATCACCAAGCTGTGGTCCTTTGGCTTGGCTTTTGCACACCTCAAACTACCATGGGAAGTGGCCTGGGTACCAAACCTGCTTCCTCACACGGCTGGCATCAATGCTGGTCCCAACCCATTATCCCTTTGGGGACTCATCCTCATCACCCTGTGTTTGGGGAAGGCCCCAAACTGCACCAAGAATGGGGTTGGCCAGGATGGCCGTGCAGAATTGAGGACCAGCTTGGCTCCATCCACATGTGGCCATGCCCAGCCTTATGGGGATGAGGAGCATGGGGGATACAGGCTGTCCAGGAGAAAGCTGTCTGGCCCAGGGTACCCCATGCCACAGCTGGAATGAGTTTGTTTGGTCTCAGATAGGAGTAGCTGTGCCGAGCTAGGGAACAGTGACCTTAACTCTCTCTCTCAAGCATCCCTTACCTTAACTGTGCTCTGCTTCTTCTGTGGAGCTGAGGGTTCTTGGAGCAGGTTGGGATCCAGGGCTTGCTCTGCCCACCACCCAGATTCATCCCCCTCTCACCCACACCGATATCCCGAGGGATAACCAGCTGTGTGTTTGGATGGGAAGAAATAAAACTCCAGAGTTTCCAGCTGGATTTGTTAATTTGAGGCAAAGGTTAAAACGTGTATTGCAGAACCAGGCTTTTTTCCCACTCCCCCCCGGATCAATTTGCATTTGTTTGTTTGTTTGCATTCTGCAGAGGCTGTAATTCCCCTCGGAGGGAACAAAACTGCCAAGTTTCACACCTTCCATGGAGGCGACAATTTCTCACCTCGGGTAGCAAGCCCACAGATTGCTTTGGGGAGAGGTAGGAGGTGGGGGGAGAGCAGCGGCGCTGGGATTTCTTCCGCTTTCATCTCCTCCTGCAAGGATGAAGGGGGAAAAAATATGGAGTAACAGTTGCGTTGGGGCTGCCCCATCCTTCCTGCAGAACCGGTGGGAACAAGGTGGGACATGCGGAGTGATGGAGAGCCTTGAGGGCTCATCCTGACCTCTCTGAGGGATGCTCCTGCCAGCACCCGGGGCTTGAGCTGCCCAAACCCTTTCACCATTGACTCTGAATGTAGTTTGAGCCACTTGAACACGGGAGGCAGGGAGTGGGTTAAATCTAAACCTAAATAAGTGTTAAATGCCAACTAACTCACTCAAGGCAGTTCTGGGGTGGTGTATGCCCATGTCTGGCAGGCCTGTGCTACCCCCCCCCCCCCCCCATTCCCCATGTATTTCCCCCTCTCCCCTCCAAGCACTTTGATTGCTTTTTTTGATGGCTTCTAAATAGAGGCGCCCGCTCGCATCTGGGAGGAAAATGAAACAGATTTCATTTTTCACACGCGGCACAATGGCCGCGCTGACAAAAGAGGAAGGCGGCCCATTGTCCCGCTCTGCATCTTCACATCCTACCTCTGTCCCCCGAATTAACCCCTTTCACCTCCGCCTTTGTGGAGACACCACTTCGGAGCTGCCGCACAAAGGCAGCAGAAAGCCCTCACCGTGTACCGGGGGGGCAGGCGGTGGTAGGGGAGCAGCGGGCTTGAGGCATGTTGGTGTCCCTCATCTCGCTCCACAGAGCCCTGTCCCTGTCCCCTTCCCATCAGCTGCTCCATCAGGTCCTACCTGCATCCCTGGTGGCAAAGGGTGAGGAAGGGGCACATCTTTCCCCTGCACCTCCTCTTTCACCAGGGCTTTGCAGCAGCAGGATCAGACCCAGAGAGCAGCTTCACCTGGAGGAGTAGAATGCCTTCAGCACCATCTAACCCTGGTTGTACTGCACCCAGCTCCCCTTTTGGTTACCCCATTGCCCTGTGCTCCTTCTCTGCTGCCCCATGGCTGAGACCTGCTAGATCAAGACCCAGAGCTTTGGTGATGCTGTTAACCACATCCTCCTTTTGCCCATTAAGGGTTCACTGGGGCTTGTTTTGTTTCTTCCATAGCTTTTTATTACCAGGTTTATGATGGTTTGGCTTCTCACACTTAGATCCCAGCTGTGCAAAAACACAAAGCTAAGGGGGGGGAAAAGAGCAGAGAGCTTTTGAGCAAAGCTCAGAAGCATTTGGGGTTTGTTCAGGCCCATTTTGAACTGAGCGTGGTGCCCTCAAGAAGACCACAGGAGGGCTGGCACGACTGCTGATGCCAGGACCAAGTTCCGCATCAGCACAGGGCTGCAGCACAGCCTGGACAGCAGAGCTTTAATTCCATGGGAAAGTGATTTTGGAGATTTCAGCATTCCTTAGAGCCGGTGGGAACCTCAGGATTGTGCTGGTTTATTGAGGTTTCATTTTGGGGAGGATGCTGTATTTTGTGTTGCCCGATCATTCCGACTCCCGTGCTCGCATCTCTCTGACAAGCCGTTCTGTTCAGCGATGACACCGCTGCGATGAAGGCTGTGATAATTCCCTCTGTCCCTGCAATCAATGCCCTCTCTGCAAAGGCTGCCTTCAAGCTGCAGTGGTATTTTTAGATTATAAACCCCAAGAAATCACACCTGGAGATGTAGTTTTTCTCTTTCTGAGCTCAGTATTTACAACAGGGCCTGGGTGCGCTCTGGTCAACTGCTCGTCATGGGGTCTTGCATTGATTTGCTGCCTCTTCCAACATCAAGGGATGTTGACTTGCATTTGAGAAGGGTCAGGCCAGGCAGGTATGGGGGGGAGTTGCTGGCAGTGGGATTTCCCTTTCCTAACCAGAAGGTCACCATGTGCATTGCAGAGAGGACAAGAACCAGGCCAGCCTTGTCCCTGGTGGTACCCAGGGCTGTGCAGTCCCCCTCTGCAGCTGCCTTGTGCAGTTCCCAACTGCAGCATCTCTTTAATAGCAAGGGACTGTGCTCCCACCAGGGGCCTGCAGAAGGTTAGATAAGAGAATACAAACCACAATGCTTGCCCTTTCTTTTTTTATCTTTCCTTTTTTATTATCTTCTTATGGCTTTAGAATTATCTTCACAGACACTACATGAATTTAGTCAGGGCAGGTAAGGTCACACACAGACACAGTCGCTCATATTTATGTATATTCACTAGGCAAAAGAGATAAATGGCACAGAGGGGAGGGGAGACAGGAGAAGGGGGGAGGATGGGATGCATTGACCACAGGGTAGGATGAGGAGGGGCAGCAAATGGGAATAGGCATTGGGGCTGTGGTTCAGGTGAGGTTGAGAAGGGTGTCATGGGTATGATGGAGGGCAACAGCCAGGAGAAGGAAGAACAGCTCCTGGAGAATGGACAAGGCTGTTTCCTGTGACTGCAAAGGGAAGGTGGGCAGGATTTTCCTGCAAGGCTGGTGGAAAACTACTCTGGAAAGTCTTGGGATTTTGGCCCTGTTCTGTCTTCTGGCCTTGTTCATCCTGGAGAAGAGACCTTGGAGCAGCTTCCAGTGCATAAAGGGGCTTCAGGAAACCTGGAGAGGGGCTTGGGACAAGGGCCTGTAGGGACAGGCCAAGGGGAATGGCTTGAACCTGCCAGAACAGGGGAGACTGAGATGAGCTCTTAGGCAGAAGCTGTTCCCTGTGAGGGTGCTGAGGCGCTGGCACAGGGTGCCCAGAGAAGCTGTGGCTGCCCCATCCCTGGGAGTGTTCAAGGCCAGGTTGGACACAGGGGCTTGGAGCAGCTACTCCAGTGGAAGGTGTCCCTGTCCATTGCAAGGAACTGGATGAGCTTTAAGGTCCCTTTCCAACCCAAACCAACCTGTGATTCTATGGATTTGCATGTTTGTGACCATAAAAGCCGAGCCAACGACCTCATGGTTGGGTTTATGCAGCAGGTCACAGCTAGTTCAGCCTCCGATAGATCACTTAAGATACCAAAAAGATGAGGTGAGATGATTTTGGTCCTTAGCACAGAGGGCAGTGTTGTGTTGGGTGATGTGTCTGGACTTTGCCTTCCAGGTCAGGTAGGGATAGGGCAGGGACAGGGCGCAAGGGATCAGGGCTGGGCATCAAACCATTAATGGCAGTAGCCTTTCCGGGAAGCTGGGTACCCGAGCACAGTGTGATGCTATTTCAAGGGAAATATATAATGCATCTAAAGAAATCATACAGAAACTGCAAACAAAGCATGCACAGGAGGAGGATATAAAGTACCGAGTACAAGGGCACCCACCCATTATAACTTGATTTAAACCCACTTAATTCACTAAATAACAAATGCAGATTTACCAGAGGTGTCAGGACTAAAAGCATGCCTAACAATGTGCTTATTTAATAACTGTTTGCTCTCAATGTCAGGGCACTGTGTCTAGAAAACACAGGCAGCAAAGCAAAGGATCTGAGGTTTTTCTTTTTCCCAAGTCCTCGTATATCTAAAGGAGGGGGATGTGAATCAAGGAAGGGGAATCAGAGATTGTAATGATCCAGCTGAGATGAGGCCTGGCTTCCTTTTACTTGGGGAAATAGGAATTCTCAATGGGTTGGACTTGTCTTTGGGGCATTCAGCTCCATCTCTGGAAGCCCCACACTACCTGGTCCATTAAACAAGGATGCAAATTATCCCATGTATTGCATAGTGTGATGGGTGCTGAGCCTAGGTCCTTGATGAAATGTATGGACAAGATTCTATCACCTTCCAACCTGTAGTTTAGCCTATAGACTGTAATAAAAGGCCAAGAAGGTCTTGTTCAGAAAGACCTTGATGAGAGGGCATTTGGTGGAGCCTCGTATAAATGTGTGTTAGTAAAATCAAAGTAAACAGCTCCATCACCACAACCATCACAAAGACAAGCTCATTACTTCCATTGTAGTTACAACCATTGCTTTCCTTGTAGTTCCAACTGAACATCCATGAATACATTGAAGCTTTTGAACCTGACCAGGAGGTGAACTGAAATGTTCAGCCCTGTTGATGGCCCCACATGCGGTCACACTCAGGAAAGGGGTGAATTCCCCCCAGAACCCATCTCCTGCCCTCTCCCCCCTTGCCTTCATGCCCAGCCCTGCTCAATTTGTGTGGGAAATTGAGGCTCAGGATCTTGTATATCCTCCTTTTTTGATCTTGATGGATCGACTCAGCCTCTATCACTGTTGTTGCCATGCTGGTGAGCATGAGCTGCTCCTTGCCCAAGTCTTCTTCCCCCATGTCTAGCCTCATGGCTCTCTGAGGTTCACATAGGGCCACAAGCTCTTACAGTGTGGACAAGAGCTTTGAAATATAGCTCTATGGTGCCATTGGTAGTGATGTCCACTTCTGCAGGTGAAACACAAAGGACCTGGCAGGGCTACGATGGGACCAGCAAACGTGAGCCATGGGGTGACCCTGCTTTGCTCATCTGAAGGGGGCTCAGCACTGAAGTAGGCTGTGCCAGGGTAAAAGAACCTGTATTAATGGATTGCTCTGTTGCCTTTGAAAAGGCTGGCTTGGTGGATGGCCCATTCCATGTGCAAGGAGTGCATCCCTAAAGTCCACCTTTGATTCTTGCTTTGGGGATGGAAGCTTTGTTCCTTATATCACTTTTCTGCTGAGTGTGGTGTTGACATAAAACCTATGGGCTGGATACAAGGCTGCTGTGCATTTGCAGCACAGCTGAAGCTGGGGGACTGGTCCCTCAGGCAGCAGAGGAGATGGGGATGGTGGGATGCTCAGCTGGGTGACCCTCCAGCTCTGCATCCGGTGATGCTGGAGGGATGCAGCCTGACATGTTAACAGTGATACCTTGCTTTTAAGTGGCTGAAGCCAGGGACAATGAAACTCCAAAGTAAAATCCTAACATGGTAATGTTCCCTGGTTTCTCCAAACCCACCCTTTTCCTTCTTATGGAATCACTTCTATGGGGCTGGTGGTATTCACACCACTCCCAGCACACCTGAGCATTGCAGATCCAGAGGAGGAGCAGGAAGGGTCCCACACATCCCTCTCCGTGTCCGTCACCATGGGGAGCTCTGATGAGGACAGCCCTTGCCCTCCACAATGGTACCAGCCCTCTCTACCCATAGCCATGGGGCTCGGGGAGGGGAAGGAGGAGCCCATGTTTCTTTCCGCTCTTTCTTGGTGATGCTCATCCCTGCAAAGCCGGTTTATCTTCCCCAAATCCTGTGCCTGTCAGGGCAGCGATGCACAAAGAGCCCCCAACCCCTTCCAACGCCGCAGCGGAGGTCTCTGCTGGGCTCCTCTTCCATATTCCCCCCCTTCCTGCCTCCCCACCACTGTCTCCCAGCCTTATCTGCTGTTGTCTTCTCGTGGAAGAAGAGATAAAAGTAATTCTTATGGATGCTTCTCCAGCGAAAGCTTGCCTCCTTCCCCCCTCACCTCCCCCAGCATCTCCCTGCTCCGTCCAGATAAAGGGTGAGGACCAAGCACATGTCATTTTCTTTGTGCAAAATCAATATTCAGCAAAGTTTATCTGTCCGACATAGCAGGAAGCGCTAATTTCATCCCCGTCAATTACTTTGATGAACGCTTCCACTGTTCAGGGTGTGAGAACAAGATAAAAGAATTACTGAAATAAAACACATACACCCACAAACGTGTGCCCTCCCTGCTGCCCCCACCCCAAATCACCCCCCCATGGCCCTGTGGGATGCCAAAGCTGAGGTGCGAGGGTCTGGGATCCCAATGGAGGTGCGTGCAGCTTGTCTTTACAGGAATGAGCCTGGTTTGGATGGAAAAGGGCATGGTTTGGGTGAGAAATCAGCTCTGGGTACAGGGGCATTGCAGGTGCGTTGCTTGTGTGTTTATGTGTGGGTTTTTGATGTGCAGAGAGGAGGCTATGGACAGGGCCAAGGTTTTCCAATGTGCTGCTTGCTGCTGGTGGTGGTCTCAAAGCAGAGAGCAGTGAGATGCCCATGTGCTCTGTCACAGTAGGCAGGACCTGAGTGTGATGACTTCAATGCCAGAGCAGGTCTCAGGGCAGAGCATAGGTGGTATGAATGGATAGATGAAGGGAGGGAGGGATGGATGGAGGGATGGAAGGATGGAGGGATGCAGTCCAAATCAAAGCTTGGAGATCCACTTGCAGAGGGTGAAAGCTGTTGCTGAGATTACCCAGGTTCTGATGCTGCTGCACATAATGCAGGGAATAAGAGGAACCCCTTATCCCCAAAGCTATTGCCTCCTTCAGCCTCTGCCTCGGCAGAGCAGCTTCATACTATTGCTACCACAGAACTGAATAAGCAGATCTCAGGGCCCAAGTCTTTAATTAACCAGACAGGCTTGGTTTTCCAGGCAGGGCTGAACACACTGAGGATACAGCCTGGACCTCAGAGACATCACCTCTGCCCCTCCACTGCTAAACCTGCCTGCTCGTGCTACTTGCATCCCCAAATCCAGGGCAGCAGGAGGGGTTCAGCCTTGGTACCCGCTGCTCTTGGGGCTCATGGAGGATGAGGTGCTGGGTTTGGCTTTGTTTCTAGAAACTCATCCTGTTAGTGCTGGGCTTGCTGGATCTCTATGGCAAGCCCCTTTATCCTATCCCAAGCTCAGTGGGAGCATCTCCT
Source organism: Melopsittacus undulatus (assembly GCF_012275295.1). Taxonomy (NCBI): domain Eukaryota; kingdom Metazoa; phylum Chordata; class Aves; order Psittaciformes; family Psittaculidae; genus Melopsittacus; species Melopsittacus undulatus. Next base: position 11,221,140 of record NC_047538.1, on the reverse strand, counting down.
GGCTGAGCCCAGTGTGACCTCCCCATCTCCATGTGCTCAGCAGCCCTGGCAGGAACGTCTGTAAATGTCTTATTGAAACAGCTCTGATGCCATCCATCCCAGGCAATTTGTTAGCCTCATGCTTCCCTCCCAGTCTTTGGATGTGCAGGGGAATGGAGCAGCAGGAGCTCTCCCATTAGGGTCCAGGGAAGGATGGGGTTTTCCATGTGGATTCCTTGGGTATTTGTCTTGGGAGACAAAAGCTGGCACAGCTATGGGTAAAGTCTCATCCTTGGGTAAAAATGCCTGATTTTTGCCCTGTTTTCTTTTGGGAGGCAAAAAGGAGCAGGGCAGACCTTGCTCCATTGGGTTACGTGTCAGCAACACCTGCCCCCCCCGAAATACCTCACCTAAAGCAGACAAAAGTCAGGATGAGGAGATGGCTTCTGCTCCAAAATCACTGTGCTCCACTAAACCTTGATGTATTTATTCACTTGAGGCATAGACCCCAGATGACTGGGGTTGTATGGGGTTGGCCTCAAGAGGGACAAGCTGGACCCAGCTCCCAGCAGGAGGATGAGGGGATGCTGGTGGTGGTGTCCCAGGGGATGCAGCTCAGGTGCAGGGCCATGCTCCCAAGGAGATGCTGTTTGCTGGGAGACTGCATCCATGCTGTTTGCTGAATCCAGGTGACCCATTGAGCGCATTGCGAGTGGCGGAGGAGAACGTGGCTTAAGCCAAGCCATGTGCAGAGGCTGGGAACGTGCACTGGAATGATTTCCACAGCTCAGGCACGGCAGTTTGCCAGCCCCTGGTGCTGTGATCGAGAGGCTGTCCCCATTCCCCAGCCAGCTGCATGCATCCCTGCCATGCCAAGGCTCCCTGAGCATCCTCCTGGCACCTGCAGCAGCAGGATTGCCCCTCACCTGCCCTGCGAGAGGCATTTCTAACCCAGCTTGGTGTTCAAGCAGAGCTGTTGGGCACAGGTATTGTCCCAGCCCATGTGTTGATGCCCCCCCCCCATTTGCACCACACACCGAGCTGGGTGCTGGGTACACCATGGAGGATGCTCTATGTTGATGGGGCTCCTGAAGGAGGCTTCTGGAGAGCAGCCTGAATTGGTGACATCTCAGAAGCAGGGGGGAAAAGGACAAGGAAGTCCTGGCTCTCCTGGCTGGCAACAGGGCACCCCTTTGCTGGCGGGGGGTTCTGGGGGTGCCTCTCTCTCCACTGGCTACAGGGGGAGCCAAGGCATCGAGCTAAGCCAGGATGCACCTGTTATCCATGGATGAAGGTAGGCAAAGCAGATGGTGATGATGTGCTTCCACAGGGACCTGCTGATGGGTTTGGGGACAGCTGGGGCAAAGCTGCCAAATCCACAGGATTTCTGTGTTTTTTTGCGGGGGAAACTGGGAGTGCAGCATCCCAGTATCCCCGGGGGATGTCCTTATTGGAGCAGGAAACCTGGCGCTCACCCATCCCACCTTTTGCCCCCATGTTCTGAAACGAGGGCTTCCCTACCACGGCAGGAGGATGTCCCTGTCCCCAGCTCTTGCTGTGTGTGGGTATTCAGCACAGGATCGGGATTACTGGTGATAATGAGGGGTCCCAAAGACGCAGGGCAGGATCCTGACCCTTTCCTCCTGCTCCAGCCTGATCTAGCAGGTCCTGTTTGTACTGAGTGCAGCCAAAAGAGACCCCAAAAAAGGCAACTGAGCTGTGCAAAAGACAAAGTCCTTAGGGCCAATACGGCTCCCACAGGATGCTGTCCTCACCAAAGGCAGAACAGCAACCAGAGCAAACATGCAAACTAAAGCCTTGAAAAGTACCTGGTGAAGAATGATTCCATTTTGGGGACCATTTCCAACCATGTAATTATTTGCTTGTTGGGTTGGTTTTATTTGGTCTTTTTCTTCAATCAGACGTTGTCAACAGTGCTCCAAGGGTTTTACCGTGAGTGCCAAATACAAAGCCTCTTTAATTTGTTTGGGAAGAATAATCCTGCCCTGTTATGATTTGGAGCGAGCAGAGGCTGGTGTGTAAGTGTATGTGAAGGGGAGACACCAAGCTTCCAGCTGAATTACACAACCAAAGATATCAAGGGGACCATCAGGGCATGAGGCTTTGATTTATGCACATGAAGTCAGGCTTAGCTTGAACCGGGGCTGTCCAGCACCGGGAGCTGTGGAAGCTTGGTGCCAATGTGTCCCTAAAGCCTTCATCCTGAAATAGGGTGAGGAGGGATTGGCTCAGGATGAAGGATACACGGATCTATGCCCCGGCTCCGAGGCTGTCCCATCCCCCCCGGCTCCCCGCTCCCTCCCTGCTCTCTCCTGGAGGACACAAAGCTGAGACTTGGATTATCTTCATTTCCATATGGAGAGCGATGTAAGCCCGTTCAATGCATGGCCGGTCATTTTGTTCACAACTTTACAGCAAGCGGGAGCAAAACCCACTGGGGAAATCACGTATTCAGCTCCTCTCACCTTGTGTGCACACATGGATCAGGGAAGGCAGGAGCATGGCTACAATGGAGCTGCATCCCTGCGCTGGCTCTCACCACCCTGCATCTCTTGATGCTGTTTGGGGTTGAATTCCACTTGGGTCCTGGGGGGGGGGGGTGGGAAAGGTAACAGGGCTGGGGACAGGGTTTCCCATTGAGGGGTGGCATCACTGCCACCACATCCCGGGATGCTGCTGCCCTCCGTGCCCCTTGGCTGCATCCCGGGGCAGATCCAGGCCCCCTGTCCCCCCTTCTCCATGGCCTGGCAGCCCTGAGCTGCTCCATGCTTGTCCCCACCGGTGTCCCTGCGATGTCCCCGCTCCTCCTGACCTGCAGCCCCCTCTGCCGTTCGCTGCTCCCGCCTCGCTGCAGCTGCATCTCGCAGGATGCATCCCGCAGGATGCTGCGTCCCCTCCATCCCCACAGTGTCCTCTCCATCTCTGCTGTGTGCCCTCTGTGCCACGGAACCTGGGCACACACAGAGCTGCTCCTTTCTTGGGCCCACCGTGTGAAGAAGCAATCCAAAGAACCGAATTCCGAAGAATTCCACCCAAAATGCCACTCCTTAATGTCCTCTCTGAGGGAAAGGCGTGAGGTCAGGCAGTAAGGACCAGCTGGGGCTTTGGGGGGATGCTGAGGGCACAAATAGGGTTCTATGGGGAGGCTGAGCCCCCCCCCCCCCCCATCTCCATGGCAGACCTCAGTCTGGCTCAGGATAGCATCTCTGGTCCCCAGCATGAAGCCCTGGAGCATCTTGGCCACAGAAGGGGTTGGGGTTGCAGCCCCTAGGCCACCCCTATGGGCACCAGGAAGGGTGTTTGCCGGCTGGATAAGGATTCTCTGCCTCTCTGCGACATTCCTCTGCCACAACATTTAACATCAGGTCCTAAGGCCTCATTGAGAGCTGTGGGATAACTGTGTGTGCTCCGGAGGGCAGGCGTATCCCTTACCACAGCACAAGGTCAGCCCCAGGACCACGATGCTCTTCCCTTGCCAGCCTCGGAGCCCTACTCCATTCCCTGGATTATCCCAGATTCACCCCAGACCGGAGCCTGAGCACATTCCAGGCTGGTTGCTGGGCCTGGTTTTGGAAGGGGTGAAGCTGGCACTCTGCCAAGGAGCTGATGGGCTCAAAGGGAAGATGCACTGGTGGGGCTGGTGGATGCTGGGAGCAAGGCAGAAAGTGGGAAGAAGTGTGGTGCAACACTGTACTAGCCACCAGCAAAGCCAAAGAGAGAGCCAGCAGCCTGCTCCTCCCAAAAAGTTGGGATCCCACAGCCTCCCAGCATCATGGCATCCTTCTTGGTTTTCTCCCTTCCCTTTGTCCCCCTTTTTTAAAATAATTTTTATCCTTTTCCTCTTTTTCTCCCCCTTGTTTTTCCCCCTGCTTCTTTCTTCTTTTTTCCCTTTTTCTTTCTTCTTTTATCTCCTTCTTTACCCCTTCTTTTTCTCTCCTTCATTTTCCTCTTATTTTCCCCTTTTTCCTTCTTTTTTCCCCTTTCTTTTTTCCTTCTTTTTCTTTCCTTCTTCTTTCTTCCTTTTGGTTCTTTTTTATTTCCCCCCCTTTTTCTTCCTTTTTTTAAAATTCTATTTAATCTTTTCTTCATTCTTTTTTCCCCTCTTCTTTTTTCCTCATTTTCCCTTCATTTCCCCCCTTTCCTCTCCTTCATTTCTCTTCTTTTTCTCTTTCTCCTTTTTCTTCTCTTCCCCCCCCCCCCCCCCTTTTTCCTTTTTCTCTCCCTTTCCCCACTCCCCCTTCCACGCTGCTCTCCCCTGGTGTCGATGAGGCACACGGGTGATAGGACACGGTGATAGATCTGCCTCGGCCACACTTTACAATAGCTCTCAGACAGTCTATTAGTCAGCAATTGTCTGGCAGCAGCCTGGCCCGGCCCGTGTGCCGCAGCTGATAATGGCCAAGAACAAAGATGGCAGCTGCTTTGGAGAGGAACAGATTTGTGGCAAATCGAGATAAAATAAAGACGAAGGAGAAAGGAGTGAAGCGGGGATAAAACACAGAGAAAAAGGGGGAAAGGAGGGAAGAGGAGAAAGCGGTGGGGGCCGGCGAGGGAGGAGGAAGGATGCTGGGAGGCTGTGGGAGCATCGCAGTGCTGGGGTCTGGGAGGGGAGGATGGGGAAACATCACAGGAGCAATGGAAAAGCCGCTGTGTATGGGAACAAAATCCCTTCCAGGCTTCTGGTGTCAGGAGTGCAGATAAGCACTGACAGAGGCTATCAGGCAGCAGGGCTTGGGGTGGTGATGTCTCTGGTTGTGTATCTCTGCCTGTACCTTGGGGATGGGGCAGGAGGTGTCCCCATGAGGAGCTGGACAATGCCCAGGCAGTAGGAACTGTGTTCTGGAGCATTCCAGGGCTGCCTTTCCTTCCCAGTGCATGGATAAGGCAGTGGAGCAGCCCCAGCAGCACTTGGATGCTCTTGGGTACAGAGAGAAGGGGCTTAGCTTGGCTGCAGGGGCGCCATGTCCTGCAGGATGGAATGCAGGAGGGTAAACCCAGTGAAAACAGGGACTGGGCTGAGACTCATATGGTTCCTTCCCTGGCTCCTAAGGGTTTGCACACAGGGCTGTGCATGCAGGAATTGCAGCCAGGAAAGGTTTGCATACAGGAATTGCATGGGATTTGCATGCACGCAGAGTTTACACACAGGCATCTGCCCACCCAGCTTTGCTGGGACACTTGAGCTCCTGACAGCCACAGGAATGGCTCTGAGCTCCTCCAGGACCCAGCAACTGCTGTTTTCCCTTTCCAGTTTAGGGACTAATGGGACCACAGCAGCCAGTGGAGGTGATGGAGGGTGGCTTGAGGCTGACCCCAGTGACCACAGCCACCCCTGTGATGCTCAAGGCCTGTTCCTTATCATTCAGAGCAAAGGGTGGATCCAAATCAATTACAGGAAAAAAGCAATTAAAAAAGGTGGATGTTATAATTCAATTCCAATCTTGAAGTTGGATTTTTTTAATTTCAGTGAATTCCACTTGGCCTTAAAAATTTAATCAAATTAAAATTACATTTAACATTATGGTAAACCTCAATTTGGTATAATCCATCCACGTTCGAATGAAATATATATATGAAATGTGATAGACATATGTGAAAAGATAAGTGCACATATTTGCTGTTGAAGTTTTAAGGCAAGTTACATCCCTGAGCCATTGAAAGGCAGCTGCTAAGTACTTTAAACCCTGAATTGCCAGAGTGGCTCTTGCTAATAGCATCCTCTGTGCAAAGCTGGTTCTCATCGCATGTTGGGGTCCTCAAGTGGCACAAGCTCAAAGAAGGGTTTGTCCAAGGCAGGAGAGTGATGAGAAGGTTGAAGGCAGGAAAATGTGGTTTTGTCTTCCCATTTCTGCTGGATAAACCCATAGGAGAGGTGAAGTTTGCTGGGGAGGGGGAATCAGTTCAGGCCTGGCTGCAGACAACACCTCCAAGAGGCTATTTAAAAGAGAAATCCAATGTTTGGGCAGTGCAAGACCCTTTTTGGTACATATTCAGCTTATTGAAGGTTTTGTTAATGTATATTAAAAAGATTTGTGGTGTCCTGTTTTTGCACATGTGAACTGAAGTCCATTTCTCACCTAACCGGTGCTTGATGTGATGGAGAAATAATAATCACCTGTGTGATCCTTCTGCTTCTGTACTTGGGCAGCAAATCCTGGGATTCCTCCAGTCTCCCACATCCAGAGCCCTGCGGGACCCCAGGGAGGTGATGCAGGGCTGTGCATGGACACAACAACCACGCTGATCTATCCCAGTGCTGGATTTCCCCATCCCGTTTGGCTTTCCCAGCATGATGATGAAGGCTGCCTGTAGGACTTAGACATCATCCCCAGAGCATCCTGAGCTGCCGTTTTGGATGGAGCCTCCTTGTTCCCATGTCTCTGCTGCTGGGGATGCTGGCACCAGGCATGGACTGGGTGATGTGAAAGTCACGATGCCCATCATCTCCAAGTGCCCAGCTAATGGTAGCATCACTCTCACCCATCTTCCTCCCTCCCTCCCTCCTGCCTCATCCTCCTCTCTTTGTCCCGGGAGCCTCCCCCAGGGCCCAGCTCTGGGTTAGTTCAAGTCTAGCCTATTTAGATAACCTTCTGGTGGGTCTATAGAGAGCCGAATATCCCTGCTGGAGGATCTCACTACAAATGAGCCAATCCGCCTAATCTCCTTATCGTTGTAGGCCTCAGCCTCAGGGCCTGGTTATCTATATGGATAAAAGAAAAGGGACACTGCACAGCACCTATCCCAGCAGAGACCCCTCCCCTTTAATCCTGCCAGGGTTGTTTCTCCCTTTATCCCCCTATTGCAAATCCCCAGTGAGAAGCCCCCGGTCCCGTCCCCCCTCTCCATGCCTTGTTCCCCTCCCTTCACGCCTGAGCAGGGAGGCAGAAAGGATGCGGGAGGGCTGAGCATCGCCGGGATGCTCTTATCATCAACACCTGGAGTGGGAAAGCAGGGATGGGGGGCACAAATCCCCCCGGCCCCGGCCGGGAGGGAGGCTTAGAGGGGCTGGGGGCTGCTCCGCTGCCCCTCCGGAGCTCCCTGCCTCATAAGTACCTTAATCATTCAGGGCCAGGAGTCCCCCGGGGCGCAGGCTAAGCCCTGCGCATTCCTGCCGCACACAATTAGGGCTCTTTCTCCCTCCCTCCTCACATTTTTCCCCTTGCTTTCATTCCTGCCCTCCACCCTTTCACCTTTGCATTAGCCCCCTCTCCCCTGCTTGCTCCCCAGCACATCCCCCCAATCCCCACCTCCCTCCCCATCTATTTCTTTCCATCTTTATCCATTTTTCATCCGTTTTCCCCCGTCCTTCCCCCATCCCATCTTCTCCCTACCCTGTTCGCATCGCTCCTCCCTCCAAGCCCCTGCTCCGCTTTCCCCCTTTTCCCTCTCCGTTTCCTCTTTGTCAGTCTGTTCTCCATCCCTCTAATTTCTGATTAATATGTTCTTAGCCAAGGAAAAGGGGAGAGAAAAGAAGGAATCTTCTAAATAAATCATTGAGTCATGTGAGGAGCTAATCTCCAAGTGACGGCCTGTGTTTATCTAGTTTTTAGCAGTGCATGTTAAATAGTGATAGGGGACTCATTTTTTTTTTCCACTGGAGCTGCTGTGAAGGGATTTTTAACTTCATTTCCCAGAAAGAAAAATGGGAAAAGCAGAGATAAGGCCCCTGAGCTGCTCTTCCCCTGAACCGTTAGCCAGTGCAATTAAACACCAGGCTGCAGGAAGGGCAAGCCCAGCCCAGGGGGGCAGTGATTGATGCTGAGCCCAGCTCTGCATCCCTGGGACCCCCCCTCTCCTGGGCCACCTCTCCCTCCCTGGATGCTCTCCGCCACCTGCCGGCTGCCTGCCCTTGGTTGTGTCGCTTAGCCCATGATTCTGCAGGACCTGGTGGCATTTCCAATAGGGTTTGGGGATGGATGGGGCCAGGTGTGAATGGCGCTGGGTTTGGGTTTGAAGCCAGGTTGGGCAAGGAAACTTCTTGGTTTGCAAGAAAAAGGGAAAATATTTCCCTTGGAAAAGGGGCAAACCCAAACTCTGTCGCTTTTCTGGGGGGAAATACTGCTTTTTCCCTCTGCACTGGACCCTTTGGCAAAGCTGACCTGAATTTTTGGGCTCTTTCTCGATCCTCCCCCTCCAGAGATGAGCATACCTGGTATTTTTTAGCATACATATAGTTCTCAGGATATATTTCACCTTTCCCCATCCCTTTATCCAGGGTAAAGCTTCCCACCAGCCCTCCATCCCTACTACAGGATGACCAGGGTTTGCTGTCCAAAGGGGTTTTACCTCTTCGCATTCCTTTGCCTCGAAACCTTCCCAGGAGCCCAACATCCTGCTGCAAACCCCTCATCTCCCAAGGAAGCAGAATTGTTCTGGTTTGGTCCCATCTCTCTCCTCCCAGCAAGTGGCCCCATTCCCACCATCACCCCGATGCTCCACTGTTTTCCTGCCTCTTTTTGAGGGAAAACGATGGGATGCTTGGACAACTACTTCTCTCTTCTGTAGGCAACAGAGGGAGAAGGCAATGAACACCCCCAGGGTGGAGTGTGAGGATGGATGGGAAGATAGGGAAAGGAGGGTGGAAACCATTGCCGTGGGTCAGCTTCTTGAAGGAGACCTCCTTGCAACAGCTTCTCCAGACATTCCATGGAAATGCTTCCTGGGCAGCTGGAAGAAAACATTAAACCCCCCATAAATTAATAGCATTTAATGCTCCAGGCAGCTCTCATCATAAGGGAGATGGGGAAAACCCCTGGGAGCCACCCAGACCTTCTCCCTGGACCACTTTGGAGCCTCCTGGGTTGGGTGGATAATGAGTGGGCAGGAGAGGCGGCTAATTTCCACCGAGAGCTTGGAAGAGGAAGCCCACAAGTGATTGCAATTAAGCCCTGAGCATTAAAAACACGGTAATAAGGGGCTACGTTGAGGGGAGGCAGAGCAGTAATTTAAATGATAGCCAGCTCAAATATGGAACATCTAAATGTTCTCTCAGAGAGATTTATATGAACACGGGCCTACCTTGCTCATTTATTTCCTTAACTAGCTCCTTATTGGTGTCTCTGCCTGCTCTGCTGCTGGGAAGAGGGATGCTGGTGGGAAGGTGGGCATAAGGAGGGATGCTGGTGGAGGGTGGGGGTTTCCTTCCGGGTGGGAAGCATCCCTGCGTGAGCATCCTTCTGAGCCTGCAATCTCAGTGCACCCCACTGAGGGCTGGGCAATGCTTTCCACATGGGGAAACCGAGGAAGGGGGATGCTGAGCAATTTGCCCAACCTCAATGCATCTGCAGCTCATTGATGCAGCCAGAAACACTGGAGTGGTGATGGAGGCTTTTGGGTCTGGGGGGATTCTGGCACAATGAAGGTTTGTGGGTAGCTGCCCTTCCATGTGGTTGTGCTGGTGAGATGGGCTGCCCTGCTGTTATCTGCAGCCAACAGCTTCCCACACTGGCAATGGGGGATCAAGTTAAAAACCCCTGGATTTATCCAAGACATAGGAAAATGGGGAAGGTTTGTGATGCACCAGAGGGTGGGAGTGGGGCTGCTTGCTGGGAGGACGCAGATGGGACCAAACCAGAACGATTTTGCTTCCTTGGAAGATGAACCAGAGGATGAGGGGTTTGCAGCAAGATGTTGGGATCCTGGGAAGGTTCAGAGGCAAAGGAATGAGAAGAGGTGAAACCCCTTTGGACAGCACAGGGGTCCTCATCCTCCTGCAGGACTGCTGGGAAGGATGGACCCCCAAAAAGCGGGAATGGAAGTATTTTGGGTGCCAAAATCCTCTCTGATTCATCACCCTTGGGGAAGGCAGTGGCATGGGGACCACTTCCCTCCTGTCCCCGTCCCCCTCCGCCTCTCCGCGGCTGCTCTCCCTATGGAGCATCCCTCGGCTGGGAACAGCTGTCGGAGAGCTGAGAGCTAATGGCTGCCTGGAGAGCAGTTAGTGGATAATTAATATTTGCAGCACAGAGCTGTGATTGCTCTACATCTTCCTGCTGACAGCAGCACGGGGAGGGAGCCCAAGCCTGCGGCTCCGTGCCCAGAGAGCATTAGGGAGCTCAACTGGACCTGTCACCCTGCTCCTTAGCCATGCACGGCAGAAGGGTTGTGCACCCGTGGGTGCGTGTAAAGGGTGGCAAGGGTGGTGTTGGTGAGGTAACCACTCTTGGTCCTTCCTTCCCATGGCAGCACCCAAGTCACCTGCCCTTTGGTGAGCTTCATGGGGGTGATAAAGCTCTTCTGCTTTATCCGCTTGTGTTTTGTCTTTGCAAGTATCCCAGCATCCCAGCCTGGGTTGGGTTAGAGGGGGCCTTAAAGCTCATCCAGCTCCAACCCCTGCATCCTTCCACTGGAGCAGCTGCTCCAAGCCCCTGTGTCCAACCTGGCCTTGAACACTGCCAGGGACGGGGCAGCCACAGCTTCTCTGGGCACCCTGTGCCAGTGCCTCAGCATCCTCATGGATGTATGGATGTATAAAAGTGCCTCTGAGCTGCTTTGCAAACCAAAACCAGCTCCTTCCCTTCCCTGCCCTGCAGGGAGGCAGGATGGGGATGCTCTGTGCACCCAAACCCCTCTGTGTCTGGGCAGTCCCATCCCACCCCCATAGGGATGAGACGACTGCCGAGCCCTCAAACCTGGGAAAATGACAGGAAGGCAACAGAAGGGATAAACGCCTCCGAGCGGTGGGCAGGGGCTCTGTTATCCTGCTTTATTAGCCTTGTTTTCCTAAGGTTTCTTTGGCGAGGAGCAAATCCAGGCGTCCCTGGGTTTGCTGCAGCTCGCGGCATGCAGTTAATTCCCTGAACTGTTTAATTGAACAGCCTCTGAGCGTGCAGACATAACACTGGCACTTGGCTCTTCGGAGAGCGGCCTCAGGACCCAGCCAATAAAGGGGAAGTGCAAATACAGTACTTGGGAAAGGCTCAAATCCCGCTCCATTCCCTCTCCATCCACTGGCAGCGGCTCCTGGGGCTGGGGAAGTGAGATGAAGGGAGCATTGGGGAGCCTGGGGAGGAGCAACCCCTTTGGATGGACCTTTACAGGAGTTGGAGGGTGAAGGCAGCTGGTGCTCCATCCACATCCCATGCCTGCATCCCTTCTGATGGAACCATAGAGTATCTCCAGTTGGACTCATAAAGACTATAGAAGGACATTGGATTTGATGCTCTGAGATCACCATTAGCAGCTTTGCACGGGTGTCTCCGTGCCTCAGTTTCCCCATTGCCATGGCACTACAGCATTACTTCTCAGATAGATAAAACTGTTCATATTCAGAGCTGAGCACCAAGGAAAAGCCTGTCCTTGCAGGATATGGGTCCCTTTTTCCATAGGGATAATGTTGCTGCCCGGGGACTGCCCAAGGTGGGGGCACAGTGGTAATTAATGGGGGCCAATTGCAGTCTCATGGGCTCTCTGCAGTGTGATGTGCTGAGGAAGAGGAGCTGGAGAGCCCAGAATAAGGAGCCTTATTCTTTCCTCTGTCATCACCTGCCCATGTGGCCTTGGCCATGTCCCTTCATCCAGTCCCTCCTGGATGAAGGGTACAGGATACAGGGATAGTCTGGATGTTACAAATGCATTGCTGCTGCTTTAGGGGTTAATAGGAAATTATCACCCTCCAATCCCTCCCTCCTACTTTGTAACTGCTTCTTGGATACCCCACGTCACCCACTGCCTCCATTACCACTTGGGAAGAAAAGGACCATTTTCCAAAGTATTGTTTCCCAGAAAAATCCCCAAAAGTCTGGAAATTTCCTGCCAGCATTCCCTGTTGGTAAAACAAACCCCTGAAACCCAGGAATGTGGAAAGGAAAATCCCTGGGTTTAGTGCAAGCACTGAAAGACTCCCTCTGGAGCTGGCACAGCCACACAGGGACTGTCCCAAAGGGCACGTGGGGCTGTGTCCTCAAGGACAAGCAGCAGCAACCTCAGTGACTGCTCCAGCAATGATTTATTGGCTGGAGGGGGAATTGCTGGGGGGGGGGGGGGGGGGGGGGGGGGGGGTGTCCAAGCACACAGATGCTGCTGTCTGTCCCTGTGCCCCTCCACTTGCTGGCTTTTGGGGCTGGGGATGGCAGAGCTGTCATGAGTGGGGCAGGTCTCAGCATCACCCAGGAGCTGCTTCACCATTTGGTAGAATGACATTAGAACAAGCAAAGGATGAACCTGGAGGGGGTGGAGGGGAGAGTGAAGCAGCTCCTCAGTTGAGCCTTGCATGAGGATCCTTGTTGGACACAGGTACAAAGAGCTGCAGTGGCTCCTGTGGTTGGGAAGATGCAGGGGAATGTGGGAAACCTTTTAAACCCTGGTCTTAGCCCTGGAAGAGGGAAAGGAAACCCCTGCAGTGGGGCTTGTTAGGGCAGCACCCTCCGTTATGCTGCTGATGAGTTGGGATGCATAGGGTCATAGAATGGTTTGGGTTGGAAGGGAGCACACAGACCAATCAGTTCCAAGGAGCAGGGACACCTTCCACTAGAGCAAGCTGCAGCAGGACAATGTGATGCTGCAGAGCACCTGACCCGGTCTCACCTCCAGACCCATCCCCAGCCTTCCCTTTAGGAAGCAGGACGCAAACAGGGGTCTCTGCATGCACCCGGCCCCTCACCCAGCCCTGCTGATCCTTCCCATGGCCCATACTGGAGCTGAACAAGTGGGACATGAGGCTGCTGGTGCCATCGCTCCCTGGATTAAAGCAGCCTATAAATAGCGGGGTGGCTGCGAGAGGCTGCTCCGCTCCCACTTGATCCCCCCCCCCGCCTCCGGTATTATCCATCCAATTTCCAGCGCAAACCCCGGAGTGCCTGGGCCTGCACACGCGGGAGTTCACACCTAGAGAACAGAGCCTTATCTCAGCGCTGTGTGCAGGACAAGGCTGTTTTACTCCTCCCTCCATAACCCTCTTAGACTTAATCCCGTCTTTAATGCCGCTTGGAAGGGGGCTTTGAACGGCTGTGCAGCCTAACTGGCTCTGACCTCTCCGGCTGCTCTCTCATGCCCATTTGGAGAACTCCGACTTTCAAAGAGATAACAGAAGCCCGGCAAATCCTCGCTGGGAAGCTAAAGCGATTGTCACACTTTAGGGGAAGTTTACTCGGAAAGCAAACTTGGAACAGCTTCCTGGCCCCAGCCGGGGGGGTCCCTGTGCTGGGAGGGCATGGGGGGACACACCGAGTGGCTTTGGGTGATGCTGGTGGCTGTTTTAGCCTTGGGATGAAGCGGGTGAGGGATGCTATTGCCTTCACCAGGGTGAGGGATGCAGGATGGGTGCTCGCGGCTCTCTGGACCCATCTGTGATGCTCTTCCTCCCCCCAGCACAGCACCCATCCCCAGTATAACACAGCAGTGAGCTCCGAAACACCCCATTGCTAAGAGCACCCCATCCTTGGCTGCTCTCCTCTAAACGGCAGGAGCAGCATCCCAGGGTAAACCCCCTCCCTGCAGCTCCATGAGGTCCCCGGCTGCCCCGGGAATCGACACCTTTCTGTTCCGCTTTAAATTAATCAAATCCAGAGTCCCTCTATTAATACTGCGGTGGGAATTAAAATCATGCAACGCATTAAAGATGTAATTTAAAATTAATAACTCATAATTATTTATCATGGCGTATCAGCAGGGCTATGAATTTTCCCTTCTCACCCGGCATTCATTTCCTTCCCTTCCCTCCTTCTTGAGCCTCTAATAGCTGCCGGACCATTATGGATATCTGCAAGTGATTTTTTGGGAGATGCTTAAGATATCACCTGCTTCATTCTTTATTTCCCTCACTGTATGTGTTTCCTGGGGAGGAAAAAGGCTTCTCTGTGCTGAAAACAAGGTGGATGCTGAGCCTGGGGTGCCGCTGAGGGCTGAAATGAGGGTACGGGTTTTGCCATGTGCTGATGGCTTTGGAGGAGCCTTTGCATCCAGCCGTGCTCAGCTCCAGCGGCTGTGGGAAGCCTGGGGAAGGCCTCAGGAATGAGGAGGGTTTTCCATCTCCACCCTGCTTTGGATGAGTGTGGGATCGCCGGGAGCTTGCTGCTGCCCTTCCCCACCAATGCTATGGGGGGAAGCATAATTAAGTGCAAGATGGATTCATCCCTGCTGGCCGTTCTGCACCGTGCCAAAGGGGGAAACTCGGCCATTTTATAGGGAAAACATGGAGAAAGCAGCAGCAAAATCGAGGTGGGAGGAAGAGAGGGAAGCCCAGTGTCCCTGCCAGCACCGCACCGGTCCTGCACTCCCCTGCCTCCATCAGCGAGGAGGCATCACATCCCAGCACATCCTCCATTGCATCCCGAGCAGCGACCGGCGAGAGCTCATAGAAGGGGGAAGGAAAAGAGAGGCAGGAGCGGCTCTGTGCCTTTAAATATAAATAAATAGATAAAGAGTGAAGAAATGCAATAAGTGTATGCAAATGTGCGGAGCTGAACATCGCTGTCTGTGAAACAGATGAGGGAGAAAGCGCTTGAAGCTAGAGAGGAACGAGGCAGCCAGCGCTGACCCCGGGGTTAATAATTTTTACTTCTCCATCTCATTCCTTCCATAAAAAACACACAAGGAGAGGAGAGAGGGAAGAGGCGGCGCAGGAGGGAAGGGCTGGGACTGGGGAGCTGCAGCCAAGGGGGTCAGCACCCATTCATGGAGCTGATGCGGCGCAGGGCTGAGCCCTGGTGCTGAGCAGGAGGCATCACACCAGAAGGTGCAAACACCATCAGGGATGAAGGTTCTGGCTCTCTTCTGGGTGAGGGTGGCCATTGGGAATGAAACATCCCATTAAATGCTCCCAGTGTGGTGGCTGTAGCAAAGCCGCTGCGTCCCACGTGGCCCAGTTTGGCAGACGTGGGTGGTGATGGAGGGGAAATGTTGCAGCATCCCCTCAATGCAGTGCCTAAAGCTCTGTTGGGGAAGGTTTCTTTCCCCTCCCAATCAACAGCTCTTGGTGGAAATCCCAAATTCCCACCAGCTTCAGCATCCTGCATCCCACAGTGCCCGCATGTGCTGCACCCAAAGGTGCCCTCAAAAGTGGATGCACCAAAGAGGATAAAGCCCTGATGTATTTATGCATGGAAATATTCCTTAGCCCTCGTCAGTATTCCCAAACAACCAGGCTAAATGAAGCCTCAAACTTTGCTATGGTGCCTGGAAAGCCCAAGAGGGTGCTGCCATGTTTGCTGGCCTGCACCTGCCTTTGCCCATTAACCAAACCAACATCCCTCATTTCTTTCCAACCCAGGCTTGGTTTTAGCTCCAAAACCCCTAAAACTCCTCCCTGGGTGCAGGTGGATTTCCCCATATGACTATTTCTAAGCTTGGCTGTATCCAGCAACCAACACATCTCCAAGTGTTTGGAAGCACACACTCAGTTCCTTTTCCACATTACACAGGACCCTACTCCTCACATAATGAACCAAAGGAAATGCCCTTTCAGACCCCAGATAAAGCCAGAACCTCACCTGCTGCTGCAGATGGGAGTGGAAGTGTCAGCAAAGGAGATCCTAAACACACATCCCCCTTTCCCATCCTGAGACAAACCCTGTGGGGTGCTCTGGGTCTTGCTGCCTTCAGTGGGTCCTCCCAAAGCTCCAGTCATTGGGTGAAGCCCACACATCAGCAGCAGGGTCAGAGCCTTGAGATGACGCTTGGCTCTCACTTGGCTGTCCCCTGTCTCTGTGGCCCCCAACAGCCTTGTCACCACCAGCCTTCCTCCCTTGCCTGCTGAAGGCAGCATTCTTGCTGCAACCCAGAAGCTTGCACAAGCCTGAATCCTGCCCTGCATCCGTCACATTCAAGCCTGCATCCCCCCTGCATCCTTCACATAGGAGCCTGCATCCTACCCTGCATCCCTCCTTCCACCCCTCCCATTCATGCCTATATACAAACCTGCATCCTTCCCATGCAAGCCTGCATCCTACCCTGCATCCCTCCTTGCATCCTTCCCATGCAAGCCTGCATCCTACCCTGCATCCCTCCTTGCATCCTTCCCATACAAGCCTGCATCCTACCCTGCATCCCACACCACATCCCTCCCATGGAAGTCTGCATCCTACTCTGCGTCTCTCCCATGCAAGCCTGCATCCTACCCTACATCCCTCCCATGCATGCTTATATACCACCCTGCATCCTTCCCCATGCAAGCATACATTCCTCTTTGCATCCCACCCTCAACCCTTCACCGCATCTCTCCCTGCATCCCCTCCCCAACCTCACCCTAACCCAGCCCAACCCTCTCACAGCCCCACTCCCCCTATGCCCAACTCCCGTTCCGCTTGGCTACTCCTCTGACCCCGCGACCATCACCGTGGTGTCGCACCGGCGATGCTCGGGGCCGCGCCGAGGAAACACCTCCTCTCCTTTCCCCCCCGCCCCCTCCATGCTCGGGCGCTAAATGGAAGCGGCAGATCGATCCCGAGTGTGCCAAACTGACACGGAGGCTCATTAGGGGTTAGTTTTCATCCTCCTGCTCCCTGGCAGCCTTCACATTATCCCATAAAATTTATTTACTATTCCATGAATACATAAGCAGCAGGCAAACGCCGGCTTTTTATATATTTACACTGTATATATTTCACGGGAGAGTTATGTGTGTCTCTGAGGCAGAGTGGAGGGAGCGAGAGGGGAAGCAGGAGCAGAAGGAGAAAGCAGCTGTGAGGGAAGGAGGAAAGGAAACCATGGGGGAAGGATGGGGATGGAGCACGCTCCGCTGCTGGTGCGGGGCAGGAGAGGGGGCAGGAAGAAGGAAGCAGCTCGGAGCATCCCTCATCCCAGCCCATGGACCTGCCTGGAAACCCCCCTGGAGCTGGGGAGACCAGGATTTGGGGTGCAGGGAGGGTGAGCTGAGAGCATGGTGAGGACAGTGCTGGGGTTGTGTGATGCTGTTGGAGCCTTGGGTACCCCCAGCCCCAAAACCCCATTTACCCCAGCGATGGAGTGGGGCTGTGCTGGTGTATGTTGTGCAACGGGGGTGGAGCATCATCCTGCAGTGATTCCCAAACTGACCTCAAGGCCACGGTGAGGGGCTCATGCCTGCACCAGGATCCATCGCATGAAAGGATCATCAATCCTGAGCTGCAGTGAGGCAGTGCTGGATGCATGGGCTGGAATTCACTTCAACAGCTGGCTCCTACTCTCTCCTAAACACATTCCATATGCAGGAATCACTTCGTTTCCAGTGTACCAAAGCCTGGTGGCTGTGGAGTTGAGCATGGTTTGGGTTTTGGGGTAAGGGAGACAGAGAACTTAATCCATAAGGCTTTGCCTTCGTAATACTACGCATTCCTTTAAAACCTAGCTGTGGTGTTGCTGCACAAGAGAAATGATCTCAATCCCATAGGGTTTCTCCCTCATTTGCTCCCCAACTGAGTTGATTCTATGATCCCATGCTCAGCCTGGCCAGAGGAGGAAGATCTGACACACTCCCCACGTGGATTGGCTCCATGACACTCAGCTATTGGGATGCTCCCAAAGTCAGGGCTGCCAAGCCCCAGTTCAGAGAGGGGGAAACAACCTTTGGTTTTGCCTGAAATTGGTCCATTTAACTTCTGAAGAATACACTTGCAGGAGCCTGGCTGCATTCATCGCTCTTCCTAAGCCAGCTGCAATATGTGGGTTCCCATCCTGCACAGGACCAGAGGACCACAGCTGCAGAAGGCAGGAGCATGACTCAACCTCCTCCATTCCAGCAGGATGGGATGTGGGGGATTGAAAGCCAAAGGGAGGAGAACACCAGGAGCACAACACAATAGGTGACATCTGCACAAATCTGTTCCTGGGGCTCAATCCCAGCCTGGTTTGGGTTGGAAAGGACCTTAAAGCTCCTCCAGCTCCAACCCCTGCCACAGGCAGGGGCCCCTTCCACTGAAGCAGCTGCTCCAAGCCCCTGTGTCCAACCTGGCCTTGAACACTGCCAGGGATGGGGCAGCCACAGCTTCTCTGGGCACCCTGTGCCAGCGCCTCAGCACCCTCACAGGGAACAGCTTCTGCCTAAGAGCTCAGCTCAGTCTCCCCTCGGGCAGGTTCAAGCCATTCCCCTTGGCCTGTCCCTACAGACCCTTGTCCCAAGCTCCTCTCCAGGGTTCCTGAAGCCCCTTTAGGCACTGGAGCTGCTCTCAGGTCTCCCCTTCAGGAGCCTTCTCTTGTCCAGGCTGCCCCAGCACAGCTCTCTCAGCCTGGCTCCTGCTCTTGCAGCATCTCCATGGCCTCCTCTGGACCACATTGAGTTCAATTCCCCTTTTAGCAAGAGCAGAAGAGCCAGGTCCCCCATCACCCATAGCAGTGCCCACCCATCCGCACCAGAACTGGGCCTGTAGCTTTGCCTACAGTTGTATCTGGTGAAGCCATCAAAGGATCTCCCCCCACACAGCTATTTGCCACCTTCAAAGCTACAGAATCACCTTTTGAGGTCTTTCCACATCCACCAGATTTGGTTGATGGTTGGCCAATGGGCTCAGAAGAGGGTGTTGGGAAGGCGACAGACCCATCCCTTGGGAAGCCAGCTAGAGAAGAGCAAAGATCCTCATTTCCAGAGTGAATGTAAGGGGGAAAAAAAAGACAGGAAAGAAGAAAGCAGCTTGATGGTGTTCATTTTAACTGTTCAGCCACTTGTAGCCTGATGCCATTAGAGAAAATAAATAGACAAGAGCCACTCGAATGGTACGTGCAAAGAGGAGATGGGAACAGAGACAAAACAAGTGCTGGAAGACAGAATGAGGCACTATGGCTTGGAAGGAAAGCAAAGAGCCAGGGTGATGCTGCTGCTGCTGCTGCTGCTGCCTCAGATCCTTGCCAGCCCCAAGCTCCCATAAACCCCCCATTAAAAGGATGGAGCCACTCACACTCTGCCCACCCTCCATCCACTGCGTGGCCATGTCACCCCTGTCACCTTCAGGCAGAGAGGGAGGGAATCAGGGCTGGATCCTGCTGCTATCAAAGCATCCATGAGCTCCTGGCACTTGATGCCCCTGATGCCAGTGATGGACAAGGGGGTTTGACACGGCCAGCACCATCCCTGCAGCCATTTATACACTGTGATAGATGCTGCTATAAAGGGGGGGGGGGGGGGGGGGCGGGGCTGTGGCTCCTGTACCCCCTCCCTGTGCTGAGAACTGGTATAAATGTGGCCAAACAGCTTCACTGATGTCTGCTTTATGATGCCCAGGCTTCCCCAAGCCCTGTGCTGTGCCATGACCTCAGCCTCTGTGCACAGGGAAAACCAAGGGGGAGATGCTAAGGGGTGTTCCTCACGTGGGGATCGTAAAGCAGCAGCAAAGCACAGTTATCCCAACACACCTTGCAGGGATGGGGTGGGTCTTGGCACAACCCAGCAGCCAAACCTCCCTGTGCCACCCCTCAGCATCCCCATTGCCTGCAGCAGCATCAGTGCCCAGTGATCCTCCTGCTTATGAAATCACTGGTCCCAACTCCTGATGCCAATTACCAGGGATGGGGCTTCACACCCCCCAGTCTTACACCTTCCTCATGCACACAGCAGGACCCAGCAGCAGCACGGAGCCATCTCCTGGTTTCCTATGGAGAAATGAAGGTATTTCTTGTCTCAAGCTGCGAGACGATGGCACAAACGGGTTTCTGCTTTGCAAGACACCCGCTTTCTCCCTCCTTCCCACCCTGTATCACCCTCCCACAGCAGCCCTGGGTCAATCCCCATTACACTCTGATGCTGCACAATGCTCCTCAAGCACCAACTAGCCCAGACCTGGGGTCTCATGCTGCATATTCATGAGTGAGGGGGTGATGGAGCAAAAGGCTGGACCAGCAGCCGTGTGAGAAGGGGAGATAGAAGGGAAGGATGGAGAGGAATTGCAGGGGGGATGCAGCACCAGAGGGTCAGAACAAGCAGCACAAGGTGCTGGTGCAGAAAGACCCATCTGAATGGAGAAGTACTGAAGCTGCTGGCAAGGGCTGATGGAAGAGGACTGGCCCCATCTGGTCCCCGTGTCACACTGTCCCTCCTCCGGGTGCTCTCTGGCTGCCATGTGCTCCTGACAGGCTGCAGCACTATTGATGCCATTTGCTTCTGCCCTGGAGGCTTTTTGGTGATGGAAGATGCCTCTGTTAATACAAGGGAAAGCAGCAAATGTCTGGAGATCTAAAAGAAGAGGGGGCTCAGGAGATTGATTCGACCACTGTTGCTTTGCTGCTGGGGGTGTGGAAAGGGTTAAGCACAGGTTTGCTTTGGGAAACGAGCATCCACATGGCAGCAGAAGTGGATCAGCTGGATGTGAAGCCACTCTGCTTGGTCCCCGCACTGCCTCCCTCCAGCCATCCCTCATTTCTGCGCTGCCACGCACCGGATCCATGGCTGTGAGGGGGGAACAAAGGGGGAACAGGGTTGTTCCTGCTCCCAGAGGGGGTGAGGAGCAAAGCCTGAGCAGGAGGTCACAGGGCCCGGGGATGCAAACCCAAGCAGAGATGGTCCAGCCTCTGCCGGCCACCGGCTCCAGCAGCAGCATCAGCTCCTGGCTCCATGCACCTTGACCACAGCCCCTTCGGGACCCTTCATCTCAAGCAAACCCTCTCCTGGAACATCCCCACTGGCCTCCAATGGTGTTCCCATCACCACCAGCATCAGCTCTTGGGTCCTCTCCCAGCACTTGTGCTGGATTTGGCTCTGCAGTGTTGAATCAGAGGGGTTCAAGATACAAGCTTCCAGAAAGCCATGATGCCAGGACAAATGACACCAGCATCATCCCAGCCCTCCATGACAGCCTTAACACACTCCAAACATCAGCTGCAAGGGCAGCTTTTCCCCTCACCATGCCCATGCTGAAGGCAGAGGGAGGTGATGGGGCTGAGGTGGCCTTTCCCATGGAGGGATGCACCAGACATGGGTGGGCATCTGAAACACCAAACTGAAGACCTAAAAGGAAAGGAAACCAAGGCTCCCAGGAATGCTGAAGAGGCTCCTGCGACACCACTGCTGGAACAGGAATGTTTGCCAGAAATACTTTGTCTTTCATCAGACACAGCAATGTGTTCACTTTTATGTCCCTTCTGTATCCTTATTACCCTGGGCCACTTCAGCTCAGGAACCTGCTCCTCAGGGGGATCCAGAGGGATCAGGGGCTGGTGCAGGGACAGAGTGAGCCCTGAAACCAAAGTGGTGCATGAGAACAGCAGCACGGAATCTGTGTTTAAGTGGCTCAAAGCTTGGTGGTGTGTCCATTGGAGGAGATGTTTAATTCTCTTCTGACCCAGACCAAACCCGGTTCCTTTTTCCTCCTGGCCCCATCTAAATGGTGAATCCATTTCTGGCAAGGGCATTCCCAAGGGAGAGCTGGTGGCTTGCATGGTGAGCATCAGAGACCAGAGAGAACACCTTCCTGAGGGATTCTGTCATCACTTCCTATAGGCACGTAGCTGCATTTTGGGCAATGCACAACAGAGAGCTTCACCCTTCACCAGCAAACCACAGCATCAGGAGCTGGAGGGCACAGAAGAGCATCCCTGTGTCTGTGCTGGTGACCACATCCGGCACCAGGACAGGAGATCCTGGTCCTGTCCTCCTGGCCCTGCCTGGCTCCAGGGGCAAGGCAAAGCAAAGGCAAAGCAAAAGCCTCCTGTGATGTATGGGAAGGGCTTGGGCTAAAGCCACTGCATCAGCACTGACAGAAGGGGCAGGAGAAGTCACCATCATGAGGAGCTCCTGCGGCATGATTGAAATCCTCCCCTTAACCGAGTCCCATCCAGCTGCATGACAAATGGCCTGTGATTAACCCTTATTCAATGTGGCTTGATTTGGAAGGAGGGAAGAGGGGGGAGACATTTCCAAACACCATCAAGGGGGAATCTCAAGACCTAAGTGTCAGGTTGTTTCCCTGCAGGGACTGATGGGCGACTCTTGCCCTTGCATGGAGGAGGGAACAGCTGCTCACCTGGGTGCCTTGTGCCTGGTCCTGCTCCTGATGAGGGGATACCTCGGTCGCCCATCAGGCAGTACAGGGCCAACTACAGCAGGGGAAGAGGGATGCACAAGGCATTCCTGAGCCTGCAGAGCACCGGGAGAGTCCCCAACAGGAGAGGCAGGGCCTGAGCA
The DNA here is from genome assembly GCF_012275295.1 of Melopsittacus undulatus. Classification (NCBI taxonomy): domain Eukaryota; kingdom Metazoa; phylum Chordata; class Aves; order Psittaciformes; family Psittaculidae; genus Melopsittacus; species Melopsittacus undulatus. The sequence goes on along the minus strand of NC_047538.1, from coordinate 11,199,116 downwards.
TCCCTCACCACCACCGTCATGGACCCAAACCCTTGGACCCAAACATTCCGACTGGAGGCAGAGGTTTCCCTGCCTGTCCCTCTGGATGGAGGCACTGACAGCCAAGTGAGCCTCAGGACCCCCACTTTGCAAGCAGCCCCTGTTATAACACACACAGAGCACATCCCCATCCCCACAAGCCTCCCAGGGCTGGACCTCAGCAAAGCCCATCCCCGAGCCCTGCACATCTCCACTGGGCCATGTAATAGGATAACCAACCTGCTGGGTGCCCACTGCCAGTCAGAGCTACCCCCTCACCTGGATTAATCCCAGTCAATCCCAGCACCGATTTAAAAGCACCACATTGGTCTCCATCCTCAGCATCCTCACATCAGCCCATTGAAGCCAGCAAAGCCCCAGCAAGCAAAAGATGGGTCCTGGGCTCCCCCGAACCCGCTTTGCTACTGCCCAACCACCTCCAAGCTGGGTTTGGAGCCCTGCAGCAGCCCTGAGCAGCGTGCACAGGGTGACACCTTCCACAGACCTGCCCCTGACAAGCCCATTCCTGTAACATGTTTGCACTTCCAGCATGTGCCAATTAAAGGGGTGTCACTGCCAGCACCCAGCTGGGGTGCAGAGCTGGCTCCAGCCCAGTGAGGAACAGCATCACTCTGCCCCTGGGCACTCAGGGAAGCAAACAGGGATCTGGTTCCAGCTTCCAAACCCCACTCCATCTGAAGATGTAGAGCTATGGAAGGTGTGGGGGACTCTCCAGCTGAGCAGGGTTCCTGTGATCCTGATCCATCCCAGGCTCTGTCTGTACACAAGCACAGGAGCAGTGATTCTGCTGCTTGTTTAAGGAGCACCTCAACATCACTCTGTAACAGTCACCAAACAAACCAGGGAACCCAGCAATGTGCAATGCCACAGACACAACAGATGTTCAGCAGTGATGGTACCAAAACCACCCAGAGCATCTTCCAGCCACCAAACTGACCCTGAGCATCCCTCACCCAGCTAACACCACCTGCAGATCCCAAACCAGATTCACTCTGCAACACTTTTCCTACCCAGCTCATCCTGCAGGCATCCAGAGCCCACCATGAGGAGATGGAAAACCTACACCAAAGCTTGCTCCTTACATGCAAGACCCATGACCCCTTTGGTTGAATTCTTCACCCAAACCAATGGGCAGCTGTGGTTTGATTTACAAGGGTGATGACAACCATGAGACAAAACCCGGAGTTAGAATATTCATGACCAAGCCACACACTGAGTGGTCAGGAAAGGTTTGTTGAATACATTCAAAGAATTAATACATAGGAGAACATTGCAATTCCCTCTTTGCTCGTCCACAAACAGGGAGAAGATAAATTCATTAGATTAATATTTGTTGAGACTTATTAGTTTAGCTCTAATTTCAGGATCTGATGGCATGTTCTGGAAGCTGAGAAGCAAGCTCTAAAGATTCATTGAGCCTGAAGCATGGCATTAAAGAGCAATTTAAATCCTTGCTAAGAACACAGCCCGTGCTAGCTACTGCTCTTAACACTGTTCTCCCACCACCTGGGACATCAGCCCCTTTCCTTCCTCATCCAGGGCTCAGGCTTGGTGATACTAAAGCAAGGAAGTGGCTCCTTCAGCTGACCCAATGGTGGGATGCTCAGTGGGTCAATGAGTACTGGATCCCTCCCGAGGCACATGGCAAAGCATCTCCATGCTCAGCTGGTGGAGCATGAACTAGCAGATGGCAATCAAGAAGTCCCCACCAGTGCAACCAAGCCATGTCCTGTGGGTAGACAGCAATAGCAAGGCAGCACAATTGCCTTCTCTAAGGAGTCATCCTCCCTGTACAGAGCTGCCTCCCGGTTTTGATGGTGGCCTCTCTGTGCATCACTTGTAAGACCTCAGAAGAAGGTCCAGATGCTGTTACATCATCACCTGATTGAATTGGATGAGCAAGACTGGGCTCATCTGAGAAGCAGATTGAACCGCAAGCCCTTTGCACCAGGAGGCTGCAGCAAAGCAAAGATCTTGAGACTTCCCTGCATTTCACTACCACCACTCATCCAATGAGCCCAGGAACTGCAGTTTTGGCACGACAGGAACATGAACCATGTGGCTGACCCCATCTCAATCTCCTTTGCTCCATGCATGAAGCCCTCCATGGCCCTGGAGCCAGGAATTCCATCACAGAGAAGACTTTGTGCAGCAAAGATGACTTCACTGCATGCACCGAGGAGCTGGGAAGAGCAAAAACCACCCAGTGAGATCCTTGCCCCAAATGCCTCCTCCAAATGGGGCTGGATGGTGGAGAGCTTACCTGGGCCATGGTGGGGAGAACCTGGACCCATCCCTGAAGGCAACCTGGGGATGACACTCCACTTGGAATTAACAACATGCTTCATTCCCTGCTCCGTAAGGAAACTTTCCAGGGAAGCACAATTGATTCTCAAGTGCTATTATCTCAATTAGAGCACTGAAAAAGCCGAGGGCCACATTCTCAGCTGGTGGAAGCCATGGGAAGACCTCAGCATCCCCACACCAGCTCAGGGGCAAAGAAAACGCATTCAGGTGATGCTGTTGAGGTACCAGCTCCCTCCCTGGGGCTCGCATGAGGCATCTTCCTCTCCTTGGCCGTGTTTGGCCTCAAGCTCCCTCTTCTCCTGGCTGGGCAGGTCAGAGCCCTCGGCAGCAGGGAGGGCAGGAGCATCACCCCAAGGGGTGAACCCCTCATCCCATGCCCGCGTTGCTCAGGGCTGATGTGGGCGCAGGCAGCTGGCGGGGGGGTGACCCCCACGGGTCCCTGTGCTGACAAAAGGCCTCTCTGCTCTCCGCCTAAATGATTTAAATTCTAATCAAACATCATTTATAGCACATCTCGGAGCCGTCTCCCGGGAGCTGGTCCCACGTGAGCCGTTGCCAGGGCAACCGGGGGGTCTCATTTCAGAAATGTCAGATTGCATTATTGTCTTCACACTTCTCTGATAACCCGGTGTCTCTCCTGCCACCACCACCACCACCATCACCACCCCCCCCCTTCCCAGGCATCCCCCCCCCTCCTTTCCCGGCTCACCATCCCGCTCCCGGGAGGAAATCACTGGCTCCAGTTCATTCCCATCCTTCCTGTTAGGCTCTGCTGCCTGGTTTGTGGTGGGTTATTTGGGATGGAGAGGAAAAGGAGGGCTTGGTTTATGTTGACTGTGGTGGGGCGGAAGGGGAGATGCTGCCATCATCTCCCCCTCTGCATCCTCTGGTGGTACCCGGCATGCCACTGGGGTGTATAGTGTTGTCATCCAACACATATAGGGACAAGGGTGGACAGAGTTCAGAGCAAGCTTGGCTGCCTACCCAGCTGAGCCCCACTCACCATGGCAAAGGTGAGCACTGCAGCCCATGGAGACCTTTCAGAGCTGTGCTCCATAGTGTTCCCCTTGGAGATCATCACCTTGATGGTGGCAACTCAAAGCCATCATCCTGTGCTGTGAGAGCTGCCCTTGGGTCAGCTGGAAAACAAGCAGCACATGGCAGAGTACTTAAGCACAAGTGAAGTGCTGGTCTAAGGTAGATTCCAGCTTCCCCAGACCCACAGCTGCATGATGACCCCAGGCAAGTCCTTCCAACCAACCTTGCTTCTAGCAGAGCTATAGAGCCCAGGTAAACACTTGCTTCATTACTGCCTTGTAAAATAACATACAGCAAACACTTGGCCATGATCTATGAACCACCTAGGGCAGACCCATCCTGCCCCTTGCACAGCACCATGTGGGAGCAGGTTGAAGCAGTTGGACACCATCAAATCATCCAACTAAGGTCAGAACCACATTGAGCCAAGTGCCTGTATGACAGTCAGGTAAAGCAACCACCAACAGGCAAGGAGAAGCACTGACACACCATTCAGCATGAGCCCTCCCTCCCCGACTCAGTACCTTCTCCTTGACATGGTGGTCTGTGGTCCGTGGTCCACCCTTATCCTCTGTACTGCTTCTCCTTGGAAAAACAACTCAATTCAACCCAATGAGCCTATATAAGCCCCAGGTTCCCCTCATTCTCTCATCTCCTGAAGGCATCTCCAACTCATTGCAACCAGTTGTGCTACTTTGGTCCTCCTCCAACTCTTAAGGTCCACCTCCATCTGCCCTGAGGTCCTTCCCCCCAGCTCCCAAAGGATGGTGCATTGATACTGTGGTTGGTTGATGAATCTTCCATGGATTCTGCACAGCTAGAGCTGCCGTATGCCAGCAAGGACTGCCCATGGAGCTGCTGGGAATAATGTCCTGGGGGAAACCAGTCCTGTTTCCAGGGCTGGGAAACAGGAGCCAGGACCCTGGGGCAAAACTGGGGTACTTTATGATTACCCTGCTATGATTTAGGGGGCACTGGGGGGGGGGGGGGGGGGGGGGGGATGAGCTGTGCCCAGGGTTGGATTTCAGGCTGCTTCCTGATGTGAGGGCACACACAGGGCCTGCCTGTCTCACACCATCCCAACACCCCCAATTCCCTCCTACCCTCATTTTCCTGCATCCCATCCAAAGGTGATGGAGGTGGCTCCCAGGAGCCGGTGCCATCCCAGGTGCCGGCATGAGCCCTCTGTGCTGTCCCACATCCCTCCCTCCATCCATCTGGAGGGCTCCTCGGCTGTCTGATAAACTCCTAATGAACCTCCCAACACCGCCTCTTCCCAAAGAACAAACCAGCCCTGGCCCAGGCGGTTAATATTGAACTGAATAAGGGCCATAAATATGGAAAATGGGACTTTTAATTAAATAAGCAGCTTTTAAAAGGGCCCTTGGGCCAAGGAGACTTTTGTTTAAATATGATTGATTTGACATGTCCTTTCCCTCCCGCTTTCCCTCGCGCTCTCCCTCTCCTGTTCAGTGCAGGGATGGGAAGCAGGTTGGTGCAGCGTGATCCTGCTGTGGGACCCACTGCCCCAGACTCCGTCTGTAGCTTCCAGGACACAGGTTTGGGAATGCTGGAGTACTTGGGGGGACACCCAGGGCAGGGTCAGCCCTTCAGCTCATTGCAACTCATCTGATTTGAAGTTCTAAATCAGAGTGGGTTTCCCCTGGTTGCCTTTACCCATCCCAGCAGGATATGGCTTCTCCCATCCACACAACTATGTGTTTTTCCCCTATGTAGCATCCCTTATAGAGGTGATGGAGGGGAAACTGAGGCAGGGAGCAGGGGAAAGGCTTCATCCAGTGGTTCAGTGCTGCATCCCCCCCCCATTTCAGCACAGAGGCTTCAGCTGCAAATGTGCACTAAACCACATCTTAATGGCTTTGCTGTTCTTTGGCATTTGGGTGTTACTTGCTGTAGCAAGCGGCACTAATTGCTTCTTACTTACCCATGCATTGCAGTGCAATGGGAGCAAGGGGTTTATGGAATGTCATGGGCTGCCGGTGGCACCGGGACCTTTCCAGGCCTGGGAAGACCCTGGGGATGCGTTGGGATGCAGGTGGCCCTGCCTGGACCCATCATGTCCCACCCCCCCAGAGCATCTCCAGGCCATCACTCTATAAGGAACAGGAGTAGGGTTAAGTAATGGGAGGCTGATGGTCAGAAATTATTGGGAAAAGATGGAAGACTGGGAATAGGACCAAGCAGGATCATCGCTACATCACCAGGACTGTGCCCACATCTGCAGGATAGGATGCAGCATCCATTCCCTCCTTGGACAGGGTGCAGAGAAGCTGGAAAAGGTACTGAGAGCAAGAAGAGATGTCCCCAGGGTGAATGGCTTTGGGCTGAGGGACAACTACAGACCAGAAGAGGCAGCCCAGAAGGGCTGGAGGCTGGTCTCAACCTGAGGAACACCGCTGCAAGGTCTGCTCTCAGCTGCTTCCTTCCCTGTACTTCCTACCCATCCATCCCCTGCTGATGCTACAGGCCTCGGGCTCCCTTTGCTCAGTGCAGCCATAGCAGGTTTCAGCTGAGAGCACACAGGTCATTATCACAACCAGCTTGGGAGAAGCAAAGCATTCCCTAGACCTGGACCTGTTGCTTTGATGGGATTTCATGAGTGAAGATGTGGAGATGGCAGGGAAAAAAGAGAACACTGACTTGGAAAAGAGCAGGTTGGGCTCTGCACCACACCTCTGTGTCCTCAGGCTTCAAAATGCCCAGAAGGATGCTGTCCTCAGTGTGGAGTTAGACCTTCACTGGACCAGGTTGCTCCAAGCCCCAAAGGACATCGCTCCTCCGAGTCCCGCTGGTCCCTGTGGATGCTGAGGATGCTGATTCCGAGGGGTCCCAAGAGATCCCAACCCCAAACCCCAGCCCAGCCCAAGTGAACTGCTCACCCCCACCAGCCTCAGCATCATTTTTGTGCATCCAGGCTCCAATTCAGCTCCCATGAGCAAACCAAGTGGCACAGAAGTGGGGGACGCATCACCTCTGGAGGTCTGACACCACAACGGGGCTGCTCTTGGGGCCAGGAGGCAGAAGGCAGCGCCGGCCACAGCAGTGCAGAGATAGAGATTCCTTTCCTTTTAAAGGGATGTGATTCTCCAAAAGGGGGAAAAAAAAGGGCCAGTGTTTGCAGCCAACACGTGTAATCTGTTGCAGCCCTTGTCAGACAAAACAGTTTTGCCGTAAGACAGCGATTCCCAGAGGGGAAAGGGGCGAAGTGAAAATACTTTATCAGCTGCGTACATATGTAAAGCGGTACCCTGGTTGCAAAGCAAAGCCTCTTTCCCTTTGAAAAGCTGGGAAGGGAGAGCCGGGAGGCGACTGCCTGCGAATGGGGACAGGAATGACAGAGGCACAAAGCGGAATGCGGCAAAGCCCAGGCCTCCCTCCTAAAGCAGGCTTATCTCCCCATCAGAGCAAAGAAACTGCCTCGCCATGGGGACTGGGTGTTAAACGAATCCAAACAAACCTGGGATGTGGCTCCGGCTGGGAAACTTCAAATACACCCGAGGTTTTTAATGTACAGAAATAGCAGTGAATGGAGACGTTAAGAGCAGGTTGTGCCAGAGCCCCTGGGGTCAGCAGGGGAAGCATCCACTGCCCCATGTAGGGTGGTTTCTGGGATGAGGGGAGTCACATCCCTGCCTTGATTTAAGCAGTGATCCTCAGGCAGGAGCCACCAACAGCAAGGGTTCTTCCTCCTGCTCTGAATTCAAGGTCTGTTTAAAAGGCTGGGAATACCAAGACCTGGATGCATGGCATAAATCATCCCTTGGGTTCACTGGAGTGGACACTGCTGGCAACAAGTGTGCAGGCTGCTGGGTCTGCAGTGGAGGCTTCTCCATCCATCCATCCATCCATCCATCCATCCATCCATCCATCAGCGAGAGACCTAGGAAGATGGAAGCATAAAATGAATGTCATGTAGCAGCTCCCTGTCCCCATCAGTGAGACATAGAGTGGGACCTGAGCTGCTGCTGCCAGGCTTGGAGGGGGGGGGGAACCAAAGTACCTGGCTCCATCCTGGGCATAGCCGGTGGGATGGAGAGCACAGGGAAGGGATGAGATGCCGTGAATACACAGGGGTAGGAGGGAGGTAAGAAACAGGATGGGGGAAGGAATGGGAGAAAGGAAAAGAGAAGAAAGGGAAGGAGCAGAGGCTGTGTGGGGAGGGGGGAAGAGGGAAGGAGCAGGCGCGTGTGTGCCCATCTGGGCGATGCATCACATTGAAATTGTCCTGCATTAAAAATTCACCAGCCAGTGAATTTCCAAGGGATTTGTAGTAATTAGATGACAAAATGCTGGCAAATCTCAGGCTTGCCAAAGATGTTACTCAGGGGTCAAAGACTCGACACTTTTGGCTGGGTAATTTGTAAGTGTCAATCACACTCAGCCATCAGAGAGGAAGGAGAGATCTAAGGGCTTGAATCCTAACGAAGTCCAAGGCTCCTGACTGCCTTGCCCCTGTCACCCCCACTGTGGCCACGCTCAGCTCCAGGCACACTGGACAATGCAGAGTGGGGTGGGGGGGTTGTTGTAATCTTAATAATAACAATATTAATATTATATTAACATATTATATTATATAGATTATATTAACAACATTAATATATTAACATAATATATCAATATATTAGTATAATATTAATAACATTATGTATTACTATTAATAATAATAATACACACACCACACTCCCCCCCAGTTTCCATTTTTCAGCTTCAGTTTCTGGGGGGACAGGTGCCTGCTCTGGTTTGCAGCTGCCTGGGGATGATGTGCTTGTCTCATTTATCATGGAACAGATTGGGATGGAAGAGACCTTAAAGCTCATCCAGCTCCAACCCCTGCCACAGGCAGGGACCCCTTCCACTGGAGCAGCTGCTCCAAGCCCCTGTGTCCAACCTGGCCTTGAGCACTGCCAGGGATGGGGCATATTCCAGGGATGGGGTCTATGTTCCTGCTGGAGGTGTAGGATAGTGAGTTGCCAGCCCTGCATCACTTCCTCTGACTCCTGGTTAAAACTGCTCCTTGGACAATCCATCCCTCTGTTTCCCAGGGTTTGCTCAGCCCAGGCTGACACATGGAGCTGGGTTTGTCTGGAAATGAAACTAAACCAGCTCCTGCCTGCAATCGGCCTCTTTCTGCCTCTCCATCAGCTGTTATGGAGCCTTTAGAGCTGTCAGCATCACCACATGGGTTGTTTGTGCCTGTCACCAAGTCTCCAGCATGGGGCTTACTTTGGCTGCAGGGATGACGCTGAGGTTAAGCCTGGGCTTTGCTGCCAAGGGACCATGCAGAGGCAGGGTATAGCTCCATGGGGATGGCAGCCTGGAGACCCAGCTGGGACCAAGGTCTTTTATGGTGCTTTGGGTGAAGCTTATCTTGCATTCTGTGGTCTGATTCCTATGCTGATGAAGTAGAAAACCTTTGGACCGATCAGGAGGCAGCACCCAAGCACTTCTCCAGCCCCATCAGCAGGAGAGCCGCTAGCACTGGCTACACCTAAGTCTGGAAAGATTTTATGGCACCAAACGATTTCCTCTCCATCTCTTGTGTCTTATAAAGCTGTCCTCATTACACCCGCTAAATCCCATCCCCAGTGAGGATCCCATTCCTCCAGTGAGGAATGGTTTAAGCTGCAGGGAAGGGATGGAGTGATGTGGGGGTGCTCCAGCCACCAGCTCTGCAGTGCTGCATCCCTCATACCCCAAGATAAAACACTCTGCAAGCCCCAAACCCACTTCCCAATACACTTAAATAAGCCAAGTCACAGGGGAGGGGAAAAGAAGCCACATTTGTTTGCTCCATGCTACCCAGTGTGCTACATTTTGTGAGCATCCTCAATCCAGGTGAGACGTGGGGAAGGGAAGCAGAAGGAAAATCACCTTTAGCCAGTGTTGCTGTGGTTGATGTTGAATCCACTGCAATTCGTTGCTATAGGACAAGTACCTCAGCCAAGCAGCAGCACGATGCTCTCCAACCACTGTGCTGCCCTATATAAAGGAGCTGAGGAGACTGTAGAAGTGGCTGTAGGTTTCTCCTCAATTTAAAAGTCATTTAGCAGCTGCACAACACTGCCTGGCAACCTCGCAGGAGCATCCTTCCTTCAGCTCCTCATCACCTGCACTCCGAGCTTCTATTCTATGTACTTAAATAGCCCAAGACCTGCAGGGGTGGTTTGCCATTGTTTCTTAATCTTAACTTTATCTAACATGACCTTAAAATGCTGTTAGAGGAACATGTGTCTGCTGTCTGCCACCTGGGAGCCGTTCCCTGGGAGCAGGGATGCCCCAAGGGCAGCACCTCATCCCGGTCAGAGCCTGCTGCTGGTGGATGAAGATCAACAGCCTACCTCTCACTCACTGGCTCATGCCCATCAGCGTGGTCCCAGGGCTGGAAGAGAGCTTAGTCTTCAAGGCTGGGTTGGATGGGGCTTGGAGCAAGCTGCTCCAGTGGAAGATGTCCCTGCCCATGGCAAGGGTTGGAGCTGGATGAGCTTTAAGGTCCCTTCCAACACAAACCAGGATGGGATCCTATGATTCCAATTACAGGCTGTGGAACGTAGGATCCATGCTCCTGCAGGTCCAAGCCTGGTGACTGCTGCCCCACAGTTGGATGCTGACCTTTCCATGGGTCCCCCCCATTGCTGCTCTCTCCTGGCATTGCTTTCTGTATCCCACTGATTCAGGTCACACCACGCACATAAGCCAAAGCCTGTTCATATTCTCCCTGCCTCTCTTCCCAGCTCCAGTTTGGGGTGAAAGCCTTCCTTATTAGCCAATTTGGATACCTATTTACTGGGAATTACTCAGCCTGATTATTATTCATGAATGGCAAAGTCTGAAATCTCAAGCCCTGCCATGCGATTTCTCTCCCTTTCCAATGCATATATTTAGGGAAAGCAGGAGGCAGCATCTCAGTCACACGCAGCCACGCTCCAGAGGAAGGGAAGCTGAACGCTGCCTCCTCACTCTCCTGGTTTATTTCCCAGGGAGGAAACTGGAATGCAGTGATGGTGCCGAACACTGTTCATGGTGTGATGTGGGTACGGTATCAGACACATTGTGCTATTAAGGAGAAGCTTGTGCTTCCCAAATCTCCATCCAGCATCCCAGACAAGCATCCCTGGGGGTGGCTACAGCCTGGGATGAGGCCAGGTTGCTGCTGTCTGCTTCCATGGTGGGATTATCCAGCTCTGGCTGTGATGGAGCCTGGCTTATCCATGGCCATTGGATGGCAACTCATCCGACCCCTTCACACAGTGAGGCTATTTGAATGCTGGCTGCAGGGAAGGGAAAGGAGGTTTCTGTGTGAGACAGGGAGCAGCAGCATCCCTTGGCTAATCCTCCAGCAAGGGAGAAGCAAGCGGGCTTTGCAATTGCAAAGGGCTGGTGGAAGGAGGCAGGGAGACAATTGGGAGCTGCAGGAAAGCAAAGCCCTGAGTGCCAGTTAAAACAGGAGTTTGCTCAGTAGAGAGCCTGGCAGCTCTGGAAGGGATGTGGGAATGGGCACAGAGCATGGCTGCTTCCCCTGTGCTGTGCTGATGGGGAAACTGAGTCAGCAAGGGAAGGTCTTTGCCTTTACACTGCTTCTTCCATCTCCAGGCAGCAGCCACCAAGGCTCTGGGGTATTGTTTCAAGCTGAAACCCTTCCCGTGTGTTTCCTACCACATCCTGCTCAGGAAGACAACTTCCAGGATACACAGACACTGCAATTCCCACCTCTGTGAGACAAGCAGCAAAGCTGGTAGAGATGCTGCAGAGAAGGGGATGACTGCCAATGCCAAAAGCAGACAGAAAGGTTTCATATCCCAGAGTTCCTGCATGGAGCCAGGCTGGAAAGCTGCAGGCATCATGCAGGGGGATGAGAGCTCTTCCTGCAGCCCTTGCCAAGGGCTGTTGAGTGGCATCCACAGTGCTTGCTGTGAAGAGATGGGCTCGGCCCTTCAGTGCTTCCCAGAGCCCCACTCTGCAGGGTGCAGCTGGGAGGAAGACTGGAATGGCACGATGGGAATAAAGGGATGAGAAGAGCTGAAAATCACGACTCAGTGCTGTAGGCAGGACCAGTGCAATGGTGATGAAAAGCAACCACCCACAGCGGGGCAGAGGGATGTGAGCAGCAGCAATTCAAACCCACAGCTCACAGTGCAGGATGCGACCTCCCTGTCCGTGCCTACATTGAGCCCCAGGCTGAGTCCCATGGGACAGTGAGAAAAACCAGCACAGATCCTGGCCAAGGGTTTTCCAAAGGCCATGAGTCATCCTGAGCAAGCAACGAGAGCACCTTAGCACAGCCTGGCTCTGGGAGCAGCAGGAAGCATCATTCATCCATGGGATATCCTCTCCGCATGGACTTGCTGGCTGTCCCCTTAAGTAGATAACAGCCCACACAGGCCTCTGGCAACAGGCAGCAATGAAGTAAAGCTAGTTTTACATTAAAACCCGTTAACCCTCTAATTCAGTAAAAAGGCTGCATTTGAATAATATCCTAATCCAATTCCAGAGCTGGCCCTGGGGAGGGGGATGCGGTGGGTGCCTGGGGAACAGCCACAGCAGCTCCCATCACCTTCCAGCTCAGTGAATGAAGCCATCACAACCCTCTGGGACTGGGGGCTTCACCCTCGGGTCTGCAGACCCCGTGGGGACCTGGACCAGACCCCAGGGGTTGCAGAGACAGGACCAAGTGTGAACCATTGGTTTCAGCTCTCCGATGGGGACTGCATGTGCAGAGAGACACCCCTGGACCCATCCAATGGAGCCTGAAAGAACCCACCCAGCCCCCCGGGATGGCCGGAGCTCCAGCTCATGACTTGGGTGCTGATCAAGCAGAGCCTCATCCCCTCTGCCATCAGCACAGCCTGGATCCAATGCACCCACCCCAAAAAGGACACTGGAGCAGATGAGCATCGCACCCTCCAAGTGCCTATGAGGGTTGACACCAACCCTGTGGTGTGAGAGCCAGCAAAAAGGGAAGCAGGGCTTACAGCTCATCATAGCCCAGTTACAACCATTAAGGGTGCAGTCATTTGTTACAGACACAACCTCTGATTTAAAAGGAACTGTTCTCACCCCTGAACACAACTGAGCTCACTGCAATGGTGTTCAGCTGCAGAAGCACTGCCAAGGTTAAGGACCGGTGGGAGGCTCTTTCCTAGGTTTAACTACATGGTTGGTTTGGAGTTTGCATTATTTTATCACTAGGATTGTTTGAGACAAGGGAGGAGGGAAAGAAAGAAAGAGGGAAAGATAGGAAAGGAAAGGAAAGGAAAGGAAAGGAAAGGAAAGGAAAGGAAAGGAAAGGAAAGGAAAGGAAAGGAAAGGAAAGGAAAGGAAAGGAAAGGAAAGGAAAGGAAAGGAAAGGAAAGGAAAGGAAAGGAAAGGAAAGGAAAGGAAAGGAAAGGAAAGGAAAGGAAAGGAAAGGAAAGAAAGAAAGAAAGAAAGAAAGGAAAGAAAGAAAGAAAGAAAGAAAGAAAAAGGAGGAAAAGGCAGTGGGGAGTGATGGATTTCCTGCAGGCCTACTTAGGTCTCCATTTGAATGCAGGGTAATTAGCAGGTATTATGCTCATTTGCAGAAGATTCCCCTTAAACCCACTGTAATTTTAGGGGTGCCTGTGTGGGATTCTCAATCCATGACAAAGAAACCGAGCCTTTGCTCGAGGAGTAAGGAATTAACTCCAACTGTTCTCCAGAGCTGGGATCAGCACTTCCATAATTAATGTATGGGCATCCCTCTCTATGTATCTGTATACACAGCTCCCCTCCCCACATACATACACATCAAACAGATTTCCTTGATACCACATTGCCTGGGATCTTCACCAATGTCAAACTGCTCCACCAGATAAGTATCATTAAGGGGAAAAAGAAAACCTTCACTATGTTTGAAGGCAAAGGGGGGGGGGGGGGTGAAAGGCCCCCCCATGGATGTGTTCCAGCCTGGGAAATAAACTGGTTGAAGACGTATCAAAGGGTTAAATTAATTTTCATTAAAATTTAGATTTGAGCAGACTCCCTCTCTTCTCTGCTGCCTCCCCCCCCCTTTGAACGTTTGACTGGCAACCATTTCATATTTCAATCTCGGCAGAACAAATTGAATTAGCTGTTGAAACCAAACTCTGCTCTGTTCTCTAAAGCCTACATGCTCTGCTTGCGCTAATCCTTTTCGGCGCCGCTGCAGACCTCAGAGACACTCAGCAAGAAACCTGCCCCACCACAAAAGACAATGGGGAGAGGGGAGGGGGTTGGTGGAAAAGAGCCCACAACAGGAAAAAACCCCCAGGAAAACCCAAACCCAACCTGCAACACTGCAAAGCTTCGCTTCGGTCGGGTGATGGATGGCTCCTGCCTGGCTCCTCCATCCTCTCTGAGGGCCATCGCCTGCATCAATCCCTGGTCCTTTACCCCTGGGATGCTCAAGCCCCGTTTCCCAGTGGCGACCATGGCACTGCTGCCCTGCACTAGTACAGGTGGCAAAGGGAGTGGGGAGCTGCAGAGGGGATGGGAATGCCACTCACCAACATGGAGCATAGAGAAACCCCAACCTGTCACTGTTCCAGCTGGCTCAGACACCCCCTTTGACAGCGATACCCCTGCCTCAGTTTACCCACCATCACCCAGGGCAGGGCGATGCGCTGGAGCTGCCATAAGTGTTGAACATCACAGAGAGGGGGCACCCCTCAACTGTGGGGGTCTGGCCCCCGAGCCAGCAGCCCCTGGTCCCAGCAACAGGAATGTCTGGTGGTGGGGATTGGGAAGCTGCTTGGAGCCTGCAGCGTGGTTTGGGGAACCGGCACGGGGTGTCAGAGCTCTGGGTGCTGAGCACAAAGAGCTGGGGAGCCTCGAGCCCACCAGTACTGAGCCCCAGGCCCTGTGGGAGGACTGGTTATGGGAGGCTTGCAGGAGAGCTGAGACAGGACCCATCTGTAAGGACAGGGCTTGCCTGGGCTCTGAGCAACAGTGTGTGTCCTGCCCCTGCTGCACTGCTCCATCCCTCCCCAGCTCCAGTTCTGTCCCTCCCTAGCACCATCCCGCCCGAGCTCCAGCTCCATCCCTCCCCAGCTCCATCCCTCCTTTGCTGCACCTCAATCTCTCCCCAGCTTCATCTTCATCCCTCCCTCCCCAGCTCCATCCCTCCCCAGCTCCATCTCCATCCCTCCTTTGCTGCACCTCAATCTCTCCCCAGCTCCATCTCCATCCCTCTCCAGCTCTATCTCCATCCCTCCCCAGCTCCACCTCTATCCCTCCTCAGCTCCATCCCTCCTTTGCTGCATCCCAGTCTCTCCCCAGCTCCATCTCCATCCCTCCCCAGCCCCATCTTTCTCTATCCGTCCCCAGCCCCATCCTCAGGCTGCCTGTTGGAGGTGTTAACAGCACATCCACCTCGAGGCATCCTTAAATCAGAGCTGCTCCAAGGGAACAAATGTTATCTGGAAGCCCTGGCACTTACTGCAGACACACTGCATGAAGCAGGCAGTTATTTAATCCAACTTGGATTATTCCTGTGGTCACGTAAGCACCTTCCCTTTCATCAGGAGGGCCCTGGCGCTGTGCTCGTGCCCGGTGCTTGTGGCAGCCCAGGAAGGCAGATGTATTAGCAGGGTTATTGGTGGGCTCCGGGCCCAGATGCGCTCACTATTGAGGCAGCCAGCAGTGTTGTGGGTTGAACAGAAGTCTGGTAATAAGTAAGGTTATGAGCATCCCACTGGTAGGTGTATTGAGAACCGCCTCGCAGCAATAGGCAGATATTGCCGGGAGGAAAACAGCCTCGCCAGCAGTAATGTGCATCACACACACAAACACACGCCAGCGAGCACGGGGCAGCTTCCCAGGGCTGGTGGAGAGGACACCCCCAACACCACGGGCTCAGGGGTAGCAGCCCAAAAACCAGGTCCTGGCACTGGGGTGAGATTTAGGAACCCGTGACATATCTGGAGCAACTCCCTTAGAACCATGGTTTGGGTTGGAAAGGATCACCCAGTTCCAACCCCTGCCATGGGCAGCGACACTTCACACTAAACCATGGCAGCCAAGGCTCTGGCATTCACCATTTCATTGTGCCAGCACCTCAGCACCCTCACAGGATGATCTTCTTTGTCTCTAACCTGAACCTCTCCTGTTCCAGTTTGAACCCATCACCCCTTGTCCTATCACTGCAGTCCCTGATGAAGAGATTGTGCTGAGCAAACACACGGTGCTGGAGGAAGCACCACAGGAATTGTCACCCAGCACCCCCAGTCACCTCCCTGGAGCAGCACTTGTCTGTCTCAGCTCTGCATGGGGTTTCATCACTGCAGAGGTGGGTGGTGAGCCCTCCAGTGGGGGCAGAGTGCGGTTCAAAGGGATCCAGGGGCATCCCTGGTGTTTTCATTGCACTCTTCCAGCTGCTGGGGCTGGTGAACACATTTCCTACCAGCAACATGGCCACAAACACACAAAGGAGATCTCCGAGTCTCTCACTGCTCCTGAGCCACACAGGGGGTCTCAAAAGCAAGCTGGCTGAGCTGCATGGTGTCTGATCACGGGCAGCTATTTCACCCTGGCTCCTCTCCTGCTATCCCTCTGCCATCCCACGCTCTCCAGCCCTGAAGATGCTACTCCATGAGGACACACGCCAAGGAGGAGCAATGCCAGCCAGGACTGGAGGTGGCACACACAGACCCTGGGGTGCTGTGGATGGAGGGAAGCTGTGCAGAGGCTGCTGCGAGCAAGGGGAAAGGCTTTGCCAAACCACGTCCTTCATGGTGGCAGCTGCGGGTTGGTCTCCAAACAGGAGCTTGATAGTTTTGGCTTCCCAAGCACAGCAAGGGGCAGTGTGTGACTTGACAGTGATTCCTGCTGCAGCAGCAGTTCTGCTGGCTTCCCCTGCAGCACAGCAAACACTGGGCAGTGCACACACACAGACAGTGCAGGCACTCACTTCCACACAGAGCCCACATCCAGGCTGTACCCCCTGAGGCCATGCCTAGGAGCCTGCAGGATGAGAGGGAGCAGAGGCAGGATGGGATCCCGAGCCTTTGCAATGCCGCCTTCTCCTCCTGGCGCTGCTGACCCTGCAGCAGCCCATTCTGACCTTTAGGGCCAGCTTTGCCTGCCACTGCCCTGGTACCCACACCTCACCAGATGACAGGCAGCTGCTACATGGCCTCATCCTTGTTGCTCTCCTCCTCTTCCAGATGTTCCAGGATTTCATTCAAAACCTCTGACTTTTTTCTCTTCTTTGGGATTTCTGTCCAGGCCCAGGTGGTAGCGAAGGTGATAGGGGAGAAGAAGAAAAGCAAAGATTAAAACCTGGGCTACCTCAAGTCCCCTTCATCCCCCTCTCTGGTAAAGCCACTCCACTGTCATCTACTTCTCCTCACCAGGCAGGGCACCATGGCTGGAGGTGTTACTCCATACCTACCCCCCATGCTTTGCAGGAAGCATCCAACAGGCTCTTTGGGGATGCCAACCCTTCCTGTTGACCCCAATTCACCCATTCCCTGCCCAAAACTGACCACTCTTGGTGGTCAAGACCAAACCTAGACACCAGCCTTGGTTCAACGATGCTCTTAGCAGCACACAGACCTACCAGCATCCTCGCTGACACATCTGATTGCTGTCTGGCCCTTCAGCACACCTCGGCTGGCAGTGCATGAAGGTGAGAGGCCAGCTCAGGCCCAATGACAGCAATGTCCTTCCTTTGCTTCTCCTGCCCCACACCAACAGCACTGTCCTGCAACCCTCACAGCATTATCCAGGCCCCTCACTACCAGATAGACACTGAGGTGAAGGACCAGGGCCAGAGAAGGGCAATGGAGCTGGTGCAGGGCCTGGAACACAAGAGATGGGGAATGGCTGAGGGACCTGGGGAGTTCAGATGGAAAAGAGAAGGCTCAGGGGGGACCTGATGGCTCCCTACAAGTGCCTGACAGGAGGATGGAGCCAGGAGGGGCTGGGCTCTGCTTCCAAGGAACAAGGGATGGGACAAGAGGAAACGGCCTCAAGCTGCACCAGGGCAGGTTTAGATGGAGATGAGGAACAATTCCTGCCCCAGAGGGTGCTCAGGCATTGGAACAGGCTGCCCAGGGCAGGGCTGCAGGCACCATCCCTGCGAGTGTTCACACAGCGTGGAGACGAAGCCTCAGTGCCATGGGTTAGGGGTGGCCTTGGCAGTGCTGGAGTAACGAGTGGATTTGATGATCTCAAAGGTCTTTTCCAACCTAAATGATTCCATGATTCTATGGTCACATCCCTGAAAACACTGTGTGCACATCCCTCCCAATGGATGCTCTGTCTGCACCCAAGGGAGAATCGCAACAGCACCAGGGGTGACACCACCGTTTGGTCCCTGTGCTGAGGCTGAAGTCGGCTCTGCCTCCTCTTCCTCTCCACAGGGAAGCAGTGCTCTCCCCCTTCTTCCCCCCAAGCCAGCGGCTCTGGCTTGCAAGCAGCACATGGAGAACAGCTGTTTAAATCCTGCTTTCAGACATCAAAAGCCTCGCTGGGTTTCTCAAACAAACAAACATACCATAGGACTAAAGAAAAGGTGTAAAATAAATAAATGGAACAAGCTGTGCATTTTCTTTTAGTATTACAGCTGCTGCGGGAGATAAACAACAAGTAAATGTCACAAAACATCAATACAGAAGAAATTAACCTGACAAAAGCTCACATCCCCCCCCCAACAATTCCCAACAATTTTGCATTTCTGGAGTTCCCATCTAATGATTTTAGTTTTCAATTAATTCCTTGTCAGAGAGCCAGAACCTGCCTCCATCCCCTGGAGGCTGCAGGGATGCAGGTGCTGAGCTCAGGGGAGATGAGGCAGACCACAAGGTGCTACCCCAAGTACCTCTGGTGGCTCTTCCCAGTTCAATCATCCACAGGCACAAGGGACAACCCACTGCCAGCACAGCAATTCTCCCTCCCTTTCCCTCTGCCCTCCCAGCTCCATGTCAAGCCTCATGCTCAGGCCTTGGAAATGGCATCAGATGTGGTCCCAGCTCCCAAATCCACAGCAGGGAAGCGAGTGTTCCCCACTTGACACTCCTTCAGGTCCTGAGAGCCTGCATGGAGATGACGATGGGGTTGCACAGTGGAGGGGACGCTGGATGCTAAGGGAGCATCCCTAAGCAGTGCAGTGCATCCACATGGAGATGATGATGGGGTTGCACAGTGGAGGGGATGCTGGATGCTAAGGGAGCATCCCTAAGCAGTGCAGCGCATCCACATGGAGATGATGATGGAGTTGCACAGTGGAGGGGATGCTGGATGCTAAGGGAGCATCCCTAAGCAGTGTGGTGCCCCCATGGGAAGCTGGCAAGGGGCTGGCAGGGCAAAAGGTCCCTACCACACACTCCAGACTGATCAGCTCAGCTGCAGCACTGCCAGGGAGCACTGGGAGCATCCCCCCATCTTCCTAATAAAGAGGAAAAGGGGGAAAAACCCCAACGCAGGAGGGTGGGGAAGTGAATTGCTTCGACTTCTGTTGTGCTGCTCCAAGCTGGTTAAGGTTTGCCTGCTAAGGATCCCATTTGCTTCCTTTAAACAAAAGGCAAAGCCGGCGGGGGTGGGCCGGGAGGGGGATTACCACGGGATTAGAACATGGCAGGGTTGTGGATGCCACGCTAATCCTGCGGGGTTTGCCTCTCCGGCTACAGCATGTGTTTGCATTAGTTACAGATGCTCTCTGAGAGAAAAAGTAAGCTGTAATAAAAGAAGAAAGGAGAGAAAAGGAAGCCCAAAATGCTGGGAGGTGAGGCTGTAATGCAGCCCAGAGGCAAAAGGAGCAGTTGGGGGTCTGTGGCTCAAAGGAGGAACAACCTGGATAAGCGGATGGGGATGAGGAAGACTCTTCGCACCCCACCAGGGAGTGCACGACTGGAGCCTGCCCTCCCCTGCAAACCCTCTGCTTCCAGCAAACAAGTGAATAACCAGGGGTGAGCTGCAGTGGGGCTCTCTGAAACACTCTCCCCACTGAAACACAAGTGCCCCCTCCTCACGCATCCCTCTCATCCACCCACCCCGCAGCGTCCGCATCCCCTCTTTCCACCCCATCCTTCCTATTAAGAAAACCAAACCAAACCCACAAGCCACCCCTTCCTGCGCCGAATTCCCCATCTGTCAATTTAATTCTTTGATCGATGGGAAAGAGCAGGAAAAAAATGGCCCAGCACAGCTGGTTTCCCAAGTTAGGCCTGGCAGGATCCCGCCAGCCCCGCTGCTGACGCCCGAGCGCAATGTTTGTGAAGCGCAGAGAACACAAGTCAATAGTAATTTAGCTGGATTGGGAGCAAGTCGCTTCCCTGCACGGACTGCGGGCTCCCGGGAGACAGGGAGCGCGCACACGCCGAGGGATGGCTGCTCTGCTCACACGTCTTAGACAATCATAGAATCACAGAACGGTTTGGGTTGAAGGGACCTTAAAGCTCACCCACTTCCAACCCCTGCCACGGGCAGGGACCCCTTCCACTGGAGCAGCTGCTCCAAGCCCCTGTGTCCAACCTGGCCTTGAACACTGCCAGGGATGGGGCAGCCACAGCTTCTCTGGGCACCCTGTGCCAGCGCCTCAGCACCCTCACAGGGAGCAACTTCCTTAGACCCAACCTAAATCTCCCCTGTTTCAGTTTGAACCCATCACCCCTTGTCCTGTCGCTACATTCCCTGATGAAGAGCCCCTCTCCAGCATCCTTGTAGCCCCCTTCAGACACTGGAAGCTGCTCTGAGGTCTCCACGCAGCTTCTCTTCCCACAGCAAGGCTTGCCAGGATGGAGCTGCACCTGCAAAGCATCACCCCATGCTGGGAAAGAGAGGGAAGAAAAGGGGGATGGAGCTGCTCACACACCCTTCATGGGCCACTCAGCCCAGGGCTGGCACATTCAGCTGCAGGGCACTGGGATCCCTTCATCACTGCTGGTTTCAAAGATGTCAGTGATCCCTGTTTTCCAAAGGGAGGATCCTCCTCCCCAAATGAGGACCAAGATGCTACTGGTGGCAGGGTTCGTGCATCTCTCGCTGCCCTGATGTAGAGGTTGCCATCACCCTGCTCCACATGGCAGGCTGGATTAAAGGGCAATCACTGGTCAACCTTCCCATGCCTTCTCTTATCTAACCCAAGAGTAGATAAGTCTCTTTACCCACAGCAGCCTCCAAACCTCCCCAGTTTCGGGTTCTCCAGGCACCTTAGAATCACAGAGTGGTTTGGGTTGGAAAGGACCTTAAGATCATCCAGTTCCAACCCCCTGCTCCAGGCAGGGACACCTTCTACCAGACCAGGTTGCTCCAAACTCTGTCCAACCTGGCCTAAAGCAGGACAAAGGACTGAGACCTTGCAGCAGCAGATGCCTTAACTAACAACCCATGGTGGGGTGCAATTAGAACGTCAAGAAAGAGTTGTTTCTTTGTTCTAATAAGACCCTCCTGCCTCTGGATGAACAGAAGGTCCTTGAATCTCTTACATTTAATGCTTTGAAAAGCCTTAAATCTCTTCCAGACTGTGCTTGGAGGCAGGAGGTGCAGGGCTGCAGCCCCAGCATCAGTGCTGGGCTGTGGCTCCCTCCTGACAGCATCACTGAAAGCATTACCTGGCAGCCAGTGGCCAGTTCTGGGGTCCTCACCATCTCCTGGAACATTACAAAGACTCAGAACAAGCCATAAAGAATGACCTGCAAACAGCACAAAATGGGAAGGATGCCCATTCGGGTTTATTGCATCTATTAGATCTATTGAAAAGATAGCTCAGAAGTGGCCTGATTGCCGCGATGAACACCTGCACAGAGAAAAGATTTCAGAGCCCAGACCTCCCCTTAACCTAACAAATAAAGCAGGGTGAGACCTGGGAGCTGGAAGCCAAATCTCTATAAATGGTGCTGAGAAATAAGGTGTGTAATTGCAGCTGGGAGTAGTCAGGGGTAGGACACATCTAAGGCAAAAATGATGGGGTTCTGGCTGCTGCTCCTCAAGACACCAGCCTGAAAGACCAAGGTGACTCTTTCAAAGCTGCTGTGATCCACTGTGATGAAGCAGGATGAGCTCATGGCTCAAGTCAACCTCGCCATCAAGCCCAGGTCACTGCACTGTCCCACTGGACTCAAGTGATAACAACCCCCAGGCTTTACAGCCATCTTCTCACCTCTGGTATCACTTGGAAGCTTCTCCTACACATAGAGCCACCATGTGCTAACCATGGAAACATCTGTGCATTGTTGTTGTGCCTCCAGCAAACCAAAAACTTCAGGGAAAAGAGGAAATGGAAGCAGAAAAAGAAGGACCTTTTCAATGTATTCCAATTCCATAGAACTTGGGGGAAATGTGTCTGAAAGCCCTGTGAGATGGGCAGGCTCCATCCTTTATCCTGCTTTAACTCTTTCACCCCTCCTGCTACGTGCAAAGTCCTTGGTATGCTCTCTGGCTGCTTTCATTCCTGTGGAACAACCAGAAAAAGGGCCAGGAACAGCAGAAGCCAAGCGTTAGTCACCCTGTACCGACAGCACAGCACTGCCAACACGGCTTGATAGACAGGCAATGCTGCTACAGCAAGACCAGCCTCTCCAAACAGGAGCTTGTGGTGATGGTCTCCAGGTCCTAAAGGATCACAGAAGACTTTGAGAGAAAGCAAACACAGATAAAACCTCCCATGGGATGGCAATGATCAACGCTGTGAAGGAAGTTAGGGCAGGAAACAAGGAATAAGCTGATCTGGATGGTGGGACAAGACCCACCCCATCCACCACACTATACCTTCTGAAGGTATCTGCCTCCATATCCTGTTTCTCAGATGCTGGGCTTGGCTTGAGGAGAGACAAGAGAACAGCAGCAGCAGGTTTTGGTGTCAAAGAACAGTTGAAGACACCAGGGATCTTGCTCTCGACTCTGTTCCCTAAGCCTTGAAGATCCCAAATTAGCTTTTCTCTCCCATTCCCATCTTGGTCCTTCCAACCTGAGATAAGGGACCTTTGCAGGCTGCAAAGTGGTGGGAAGACCCTCACAAGTCTCCCACTGAGGTGGGACAGGAAACTTATTGGGACATCCATGAACAGTATGGGGATGTCCGAGCTGCTCCTGTGCCTTATGGGCAGAGGAGGATAGTGCAGGGTGGAAATGGGTATTAGGAAAAAGGGAGCTTGGTTTCTCCCTTGACAGAAGCCATTCTGCATCACCAGTGAAATGGGATATGTGAGGTCTCAGCCCAGCTCCTCAGTAGGCTGCAGGGGTAGGGAGGACTCAAGGCAGGGTGACAATGGAGCATGCTCTATCCTCTCCAAACCAGCTCCAGGTGGGAAAATCAACCTCTGGCTACACTGGGGAGGAAACACAAAGGAGCATCCCCACAGGGGCTGAAGGCAAAGCAGTAGCTGCAGCTTTCACCTGTTTATCACTATCACAATTGCTTTTTGCACACCCGCAGCAAAAGGGAAAGGGTGCAGCTCCCTTCCCTCCTCAGGCTCCTGCGCATCCCTGCCAAAAACCCCTTGAAATCAGGAGAGGGCACTTCCCAAAGAAAGAAAATCCCACCATGGAACTCCAGCCTGCCAGTGCAGTGTGGCACTGCCAAGACCTCATCCCAGTGCCCATCAGTGTGCCCCAGACAGGCTTTGTTATGGAGATGCACTCCTGGCAGATCTCCTTCTGCAGCAGGATTAGCTACCAGCAGTTCTGCAGCAGAGGATGTGTGTGTGCACCAGGCAGGGCTGAACTCATTGGATGTTATTTCTCTCCCCTTGAGATGGGCTGGAGCACGGTGATGACTGCTGCCTTCAAGCACATTCTCAGTCCCTAAAGATGAGGAGGGATAACCTTGCTCCTGGAGCCCCTGCAGCTCCAAGGCTGCATTCCCCCTGGGAAGTCCAAATGCTCTCCCAGATGCTCCACCTTGGTGAAGGGAGCAAATGCAGACTGCAATGGGGAGCAAGCTGAGCCTGGGGAAGGTGGGAGGTGACAGAGCTCTCAGACAGCATCTGCTGTGAGTCTGCAGCTACCAGAAAGCCAAGACTGGTTTTGTTCCTCCTGGATTAAGCAGAGTAGAAAGGGGGAAAGGAGATCCTGAGTGTAAAACGGGGTACATGAGACATCCCATCTGCTGCCTTCTGCACCCAGGTGGAGATTCGCATCACTGTGATCAAGCACTGGGCTCTGAGTGGGCACATCCATCCCCCAAACTGTGCCCATCCTCCTGCTGCCTCACACATGCCCTCAGCAGCACAGCTCTGCACCCAGGCCATTACCCATGCCTGGGCACTGCTGTGCTCCTTTTTGGCACCACACTGGAGATCAGCTCATGGATTCCAGCACATCCCACTTTGCCCCACACTTCTCCAGCTGTACCCACTCTCCACCCTTCCACCATCAAAGTGCAGCTTCCCAGCCTGTAGCAACCAGCACTGAGAACACCACTTCACAACCAGGAGGCTGGGTCCCTCTGGAGTCAGGCTCAGTAAATAAGCAAGACTTGCTGCTCTCCCATTCCCAGCCCCACATCCGCTTATGCCAACCCCCAGGATGATGAGTATGTGTGTGCTGGAGAAGGGAGGCTAGGAAGGGATGGAGGAGGAAGAGCATTGATCCCCAGCTTAGCCCTCCAGCCCAGGGGAGCCCTTCCTACATAAATATTTGCCAAGCAATGCATTTGTGCCTGTCGATGGCTGTCAATAGGAGCCTGCAGTGCTGTTATCTGCCGAGCTGTCATTCTCAGGAACCTGATTCAAACAGCCCTGTCCGTGTCTCAACTGACAGCCAAGTTATCCATCCCTTTGCATCGCCAGGGCCTGGTCCCCAACTACAGAGCACCCCAGGGTGCATGTGCATGAAGTGAAAGCATTGTGGCATCGAGGTGCCTCTGCACTGCCAGCACACAAAGAGTTAATGGGCTCACATCCACACAGAGAGCTGTCAGACAAAGCCATGGCCTGGATGCCTCCTGCTTCCCCCTGCATCCTCAGGCTCCAGCATCTCCCTGCCAGCTTTGGCAAGCTGGTAGTGGCAGGGAAAGGGCTTGTGTGGACCAGGCAGCACGTGCCAGATGGGACTGTGCCAGGCAGGGATGTAGTGACAGGCCAGAAGGATGCTGCTGCCTTACCATGGAAATGGTCTGCTGTTTTCCGTCTCAGGGCTTCCACTGTCTCCTCTGTGTCTGCCCACTCCAAGACCAGCCTCCGGCCGTACAAGTGTGTGCTGTGGCACAGGGCGTCAAATGCTTTCTGCAGAGTTAACAGGGAAAAAGGAGATCAGAAAGGAGAAAATAAAAGCAAGCTCATATGAGACAAAGCAAAGATGTCCCTCCCCCTGCCCTGAATCTAAAAGGCCACCAGAGAACATCCTGCTTTGCTCTGATGGGGCAAGGATTCATCTCCATCAGTGGCTTTGACTCAGTCATTTATCTTCTCCGTACTTGCAGCAGAGCAAACACCCACCACCATTCCTGCAGGCTGCTGCTGCTCACCAGGGAGCAGGCTCAAACCCAGCCTAGCAAGCAGCTCAAGGCTGGCTGCAGCCCTGCATCACCCTGGCACCACACCTGAGCTGGGCTGAGGACACCTGGGGCAGCATAAGAGGGTCAACTGCAAAGTCAGACCATGAGCTCTGCAAACTCGCATCTCTGGAACAAATAGGGCAGCTGTAGGACCACAGAAACACATCCTGCTGGGCATCAGGGATGTGTCTTCCCATTCTGAGCACCACAGGAACATATCCCACTGTCCATCAGGGATGTGTCTTCCCATTCCGAGCACCACAGGAACATATCCTGCTGTCTGTCAGGGATGCATCCTCCCATCCCAAGCACCACAGGAACATATCTCGCTGTCCATCAGGGATGTGTCCTCCCATCCAGAGCTCCAAGGCTGTCTTGGAAAAGCCCGTTTGTTAAACAGGAATTCTGAACCATTTCTGTGTCCCCAAATAACACATCTCTGGGCAGAGCGGCCCTTCCTGCAAGAGGCTTTGGCTGCCTAAACCATTCCTCTGCAGGCAGGACCCTGCGGGAGCAACTTGCTTACAAACCTCAACCAAACCTCCCCCATTTCCAGTGCCAGCATTCAATAACCTCCATTTCCCCCTACTTCTGAATCCCTTTCACTCATATAATTCCAATTGACTACAAAGAAGAGAACCATGGAGCACCAGCTCCTCACTGTATCCATCATCACCAGCTCCTTGTGGCTGACCCCATTCCTGTCCTAAGGGCTGCAAGCCTGGCTGGTGCTTTTGCACCTACAGCTGGGTTTATTTGCCACTGCTGGTGTTTCAAAAACCCATCTTCCAATCCACAGAGCAATGTGTTGGCTTAAATAAGCCCTCTAGGGGAGGTGGCAGTGGGCAGCTGCGCTGGCACCAAGTTATTGCCAAAGCCTGGCAAACAACTGCAGCTCCAATCAGTGGATCTCATTTGTTAATTTATACTCCTTAAGTACTCACTTCCTGTAGCACAAAGGAAGAGGAAGGCTGGAAGACAAGCAGAGAGCCCCAGCAACCTCACTGCACTCCACAGCAGGTCATGGAGGAGGGCAATCCATGCTGAATGTGTCCATAATCATGTGTGGTGCATGGTGGGCTCTCATCCTCCAAGCCACTTGCTCTGCCATGTCCTCGTCTGCTCAGCTCCATTTGGGATAAGGCATCCTCTGGTTTTGCTGGCAGCAATGGGAAAGGTCATGGAGCAAAAAGGAAGCCAGATGTTGCCATTAAGCTGTACTGCATAGAATAAACCCGCTGGGAGAGATGCATCTGCCAGCAGCCTGGGGACATGGGCACTTCCCAGCCAAACACACTCCCAAAGTGAGCTAGTGTGCATCCGGGAGAAAGCAAAGCTCAGGATGCCAGGGTGAGATCACAGGAGACCCTTTCAGTCCACTGGAGCAGCAGAGTCCTGCATCCAGTTCTGGGGCAGTGGCACAAGAGGGACATGGAGCAGTTGGAGTGAGTGCAGAGGCCATGGGGATGCTGCGAGGGCTGAAGCAGCTCTGCTCTGGAGCCAGGCTGAGAGAGCTGGGCTGGAGCAGCCTGGACAAGAGAAGGCTCCTGAAGGGGAGACCTGAGAGCAGCTCCAGTGCCTAACGGGGCTGCAGGAAAGCTGGAGAGGGGCTTGGGACAAGGGCCTGTAGGGACAGGCCAAGGGGAATGGCTTTAACCTGACAGAACAGGGGAGACTGAGATGAGCTCTTAGGCAGAAGCTCTTCCCTGTGAGGGTGGTAAAGGCTTTAGGGTCCTTTTCAACCCAAACCAGTCTGTGATTCTACAATTAAAGATGTGAATGTCACTTCCTTTGGAAGCAAGCTGCACCATAAAACTTAGCACTGCACTGAGAGGAATAAAGACTTCTTCAGGACTCAAAACCAGAGAAACCACTCATGATTTAAAATACAAAAGGGTGAATGGGACAAATGCCACCCCTATACATCCACACTGCTGGGAATCTTCCAGCAAGAGGAGGACATTTGCTACTGCTGCTATTCCAAATTAAAGGATAGGTAGGGAAAAAATACATTTTAATCACATGAGCAATATGACATGAAGACAAACAGGCTGGCTTCCAAAGACAGCACTGAATAGCCAGAGGTTTGTTTAGCTCTACCTGAATTAGGGATGAAGAGAGGTGTACCCCCACAGCCAGGTAACACCGTAAGCTGAAGAGCCCTGGTAATCCTCGTCACAGGTCTCTTCTGCTTTCCAAATGGTCATGGGTTGCATGAAAACCCTATGGCCTTCCATGCCTAGGAAACAGGATGCTTAAAACCCGTTGGTTGGTTCAAGCTTAATGCTGTATCTCAGTGCGGTGGGGCTTTGCTGCTAGCTCCGAGTACAGCCTGGGCAGCGATAGAGCCCAGCCAGGGAAAAGAGCAGAGAAAAGAGAAGAGGGGCTGGAACAGCAGCTTAAGAATGCTTGTGGGATTCAGAAAGGGGCTTTCAAAGTGATGTGGTGGCTGATAAGCTCAGACGAAGGCACTGGGACACGACAGATGCTGCTCTGGAGCAGAGCCTGCTGCGCTGGGGCAGTGGAGAGGCAGAGATCAAGAGACCGGACCATTGCGCCTGTCACCCCCGAGTGCTACAGCTCCATCCCTAAATGCCATGTTAATTTGGAGGACAGTGCTGCTCTGCCTAGAGAGTCCCCCTTGCCCTATTAAATACTCAAGCTGAAGGGCCTCCGGGCTGGAGTCATTAGAGGGACAAAGGGTCAACAACATTAGGAGCTTGATAAATTTCCCTTTGTCACAAAAGCCAGTCCCAACTGAGGATGCTCTCTGCGATGCCAGCTGCACACAAGGATTTTCGCCTTCCATGTGCATGCATTTTTAAAGGCTTGACTGTCTTTCCCGAATGGGCAATTTCTGTTTGGAGACCAGATGCATTTTTATATCAACAGGGAAGGAAAGTGGAAACTTGGCTTCCAGTTAATAGTTCACAAATAAAAACAATCCCCCAGCAATTCTGCCCAGGGAACATGGCAAATGGGTAACGCTGCCTTAACGGCATTCATCTGCTATTTGCCAGCAGATCAAAGTTCCCCTTCTCATCCCCTAGCTTCCATGTACTCCCAGCTAGTGGTCAGCTGGCAGTGGGGATTTAAAACCAAAGGCCAGGTTGGACACAGGGGCTTGGAGCAAGCTGCTCTAGCGGAAGGTGTCCCTGCCCATGGATGAGCTTTAAGGTCCCTTCCAACCCAACCATTCTATGATCAGCAGGCACACAAACCCTCTTTGTGAGTATTACTTTGTCCCTCCCACTGCTGCCTTTGTCATGAGCCCTTCCCCATTGCCTGGCTGTGCATGTGTGTGTGCTGTGGTCTGTTCAATGCTCACAACACAGAAGACAGAGGGCTGCTGATTTCACCTGATGGTGGTGTAACGCTCCCAGTGGAGTCCATTCATCACCCTGGGAGCTGTCAAATGACCCAAGAGACAGCCCTGGCTGCAGGCATCACCGTGGGAAAGCCAGGCTTGAGAATGGGGCTCTGAAGGGTGAGCAGATGATGGGATGGGGAGAAGATGCTCCCACCAGCAGCATTCTGTGCCCTGCCTGAACATCACCTTCCCTATAAGCAAGGAGCCCCCACTGCTCTCCTTGGGGAACCCAACAGGACAGTTGAGAGCAGGAGCCCCACATCCCTGTCCCTGCTTTGGAAAATCTCCATATCCATTCCCACAGCGGTTGAGATTGCCCAGAGAAAAAGACAAACACGAGAGGTCACAGGCTTTAAATGCTCAACAAAGCCCCCTTAACTATTCCATTACAAACCCATCATGTTTTATAAGACGCTTAGAAGCGATTTCCACATTACCACTGTGAGCAACAACATCACTGACAGCCACAAGCTATTCAGCTCCGAGGTCTCCAGGCCCACTCCCCTCCTCTCTCATTTCACTAAGCAATAAACTCAGAGCCAGTTATGGCCCTGTTTACAATATTCAGGATCTTATTCATCAATACCCAGCGCATCCTCTTGCAGACGGCCAATGGAGTGTACTTGATGTGACACTTGTGAGACAATTAAATCCCTCAATGAGATGAGTGAGAGAAAAAGAAAAGGAAGAAGAGCTGGTTTGCTGGAGAAGCACAACGTCCCCCACAGATGCTCTTCCAAAGGGCAGCTTGCTCCCTGCATGCTCACCTCCTGTGGCTTCCATGAGCTTTGGAAATGCCGCCCCAGGCTAGTGCCCTCCCAGTGCTCCCCATGATGGATGGGCTTCCTACCACTGAGATCTGCTTGTCCAGCACAGCTGGAATCAGCCACTGGGTCCCCATGGGGCTGAAGAGGGATGGGAGGCAGACACTGAGCCTCTGCCCTGTTTCCTTCTGAAAGCAAGCAGAAAAGCGGGTGCTGCCCCATGCACCCCCAAACTGAGCAGCAATAAGGACGCACAAGAGGGATGTGGAACTGTTGGAGCAAAGCCAGAGGAGGCCATGGAGATGCTGCGAGGGCTGGAGCAGCTCTGCTCTGGAGCCAGGCTGAGAGAGCTGGGCTGGGGCAGCCTGGACAAGAGAAGGCTCCTGAAGGGGAGACCTGAGAGCAGCTCCAGTGCCTAAAGGGGCTGCAGGAAAGCTGGAGAGGGGCTTGGGACAAGGGCCTGTAGGGACAGGCCAAGGGGAATGGCTTGAACCTGCCCGAGGGGAGACTGAGATGAGCTTTTAGGCAGAAGCTCTTCCCTGTGAGGGCTTGGAGCAACCTGGTCTAGAGGAAGGTATCCCTGTCCATAGCAGGGGTTGGAGCTGGATGGGCTTTAAGGTCCCGTGCAACCCAAACCAGTCTGGGGTTCTATGGTTCGATGACAACCAGCCAGGTCCCTGTACACATCTTTCCATTTACTTTAGGAAAAGACCAATTCAAACACCAGGGAGAAATCCTGAGTGACTCTGGAGTGAAGCAGAGGTTAAAGCAAAGCAGCCCCCAGCTGGAGTTCAAGCAGAGCCATGGGCACGGGGAGAGAAACCAGTTCCCAGGGGGACTCACTGCACCCCACGCTGCCCAGTGGGCAAGGAGAGGACAAATGCTGAGCAGAAGGAAGTTTGAATCAGGATCAATACAGGACTAACAAAGAAACTCTATGTACTGTGGTATACGGGAGGTCAGACTGGAAGGGATGATCTAATAGTCCCTGGTGATCCTGGATCAATGAATCCTGTCTAAAAACATAAACACAGGCTCTGCTTGCTCCCCCTCCTCTGTCCTTCAGCTCTGGTCTCGTAAATTCAGAGTCTTAGGGAGTCAGTGGAGCCATGTGGCCCATTCCCTTCAGGAATAATACCCCTTACCTTGTGCCCACAACCATTCCCCTTCAAGATACTGTGCAAACTGCCAGGAGCCAGCAGTGGGGATGAAACCTGCCCTGCTCTGGTGCTGGGAGTACCCACACAGCACCTTCCAGCAGGGCTGAGGACCCTTCTCCTGCCCAGGGCATAACAGACCATGCCTGCTCCTGAACCACTGGCAAAGAGAGAACATCACTATCAGACAGGCTACAACCCTCTTGTTCCTTTTGCAAATAGGGAATTTAGCCATATAGGAAAGCTCCAAAAGAATAACAGACAAGAGCATTTTGAACAGGAATCTATTCCAGCTGAAAATGCTATGGAATATTTAGCAGCAGAAAGTGCATGCAGGTTGTGAAGACACCAGGATATTGGAACAATCTGTGGGCTTTGGTTAAAGCAAAACGTTCTTTCAACCTTCAGGAGCTCAGTTCTTGGTGTTGAGAAAGCATCCTTGGCCAGCTACAGGTTGGGCAGAAAACAGATTCAGAGCAGCCCTGTGGAGAAGGACTTGGGGGTGTTGGTCAATGAGAAAATGAACATGAGCTGGCTTCAGTATGTGCTTACAGCCCAGAAAGCAACCGTATCCTGGGCTGCATCAAAAGGAGCGTGACCAGCAGGTCAAAGGAGGTGATCCTGCCCCTCTACTCTGCTCTTGTGAGACCTCACCTGGAGCATTGTGTGCAGTTCTGGTGTCCTCAACATAAAAAGGACATGGAGCTGTTGGAACAAGTCCAGAGGAGGTTACAAGGATGATCAGGGGACTGGAGCACCTCCCATATGAAGACAGGCTGAGAAAGTTGGGGCTGTTCAGCCTGGAGAAGAGCAGGCTGTGTAGAGACCTCATAGCAGCCTTCCAGTATCTGAAGGGGGGACATAAGGATGCTGGGGAGGGACTCTTCATTAGGGACTGCAGTGACAAGACAAGGGGTAATGGGTTCAAGCTTAAACAGGGGAAGTTTAGAATGGATCTAAGGAAGAAATTCTTTACTGTGAGGGTGGTGAGGCACTGGAATGGGTTGCCCAGGGAGGTTGTGAATGCTCCATCCCTGGCAGTGTTCAAGGCCAGGTTGGATGAAGCCTTGGGTAATATGGTTTACTGTGAGGTGTCCCTGCCATAGCAGGGGGGTTGGAACTGGATGATCTTAAGGTCCTTTCCAACCCTAACTATTCTATGATTCTGTGATAACCTGTGACAGCCAAGTCCCCTCTTCAGACCAAGACTAATGACTGTATTACAGAACTTGATCTTTGGGTTTGTGTTCTCTCTGCACCACCTGAAAAGCACCAGGGGAAGGCTGCTCTCAAAACACACAGAGGAACTGATGAACATCAGCCTTGCACAATTTACAACAGTGAACAACCACAATAGCCAAAACTCCCCTTAACCCAAGGCAGCAGTGGAGGTGGGACATCTAGTCAGGTTTCCTAATGTGTTAATGTTGGTCAAACCCATCCCTTTTCATCTGGTTTCTGATAAACCTCAAAAATAAGCCCCTGCCCTTCTACAGTACAAGGAATTTTGGCCATTTTATCAGTTACACCAAACCCATGCCCATTATGGCTTAGGTTTGGTTTCTGCATTGTAACCTGGAGGCTACCAGCTTTGCTGCTGAATGGTAACAGCCTGCCCCAACTCTGGGCTAAGCCTCGGTGGGACAGAGCCTCCAGGCTCCCTCCATCAGCTCTGAGACCAGGCTAGGAGAGCACCAAAGAGGAAGACTACATCTTACCTTGGCATCCTGCTTGGTGAGGAAATCCACGAAGCCAAAGCCCCGGTGGGATCCTGTTCCTGCCATTTTCTTGGGCAGCCGGACAGTCTTCAGCTCTCCAAAGGTGCTGGGAATTGGAAAGGGAAAAGCAAAGACACTGTGAGATCAAGGGAAGAGCCATCAGTTTAGCACAAGCCACAGTGCTACCGGTTGCAGGCCTCATTCAGAGCAGCTGAAGAGTTACTGCTGCTCCAATCCAGCACCAAACCAGACGGATTTGCACCTCTGAAGAGTGCACAGAATACAGACATGAGCCAGAGCATGGCCCCATGGGGACCTGTTCTCTTTCCAGAGTACTTCCTCCATCCCCAGAGCGTGTTGTAGCCCCATCCCTCTGCTCCACAGATGTTGGGCATCACTTTTAAGACTGCATTTCCTCACTTTAACACTTGGGTACCTGCATTTCCAACCACCCAGCCTCTTTCATGGGCTGGAATAACCTGCTTTTACTTAAGCTTGCTGAACATAGAGAGGTGAACTCAGCAGACCTGAGTCCTGCACAACAACCCTCAGATCCAGCAGCATTTCAGCCAAGTTTTTGAGTGCCAACAGGGTAGAAAGGCAAGGAATGGGGAAATAAGGGGGTTTCTGTTTAGCTGGAGGGTGTGGGGTAGGGCTCAGCCACAACCCAAGAGGACACCTTGTCATGGTATGCCTGTCCCTAGAGAAGGAACTTGTCACTTGAGCACCAAAGCACCCACCCACCCCGCTAGCCTGGACCTTGTCCAAAAAGCCTGAAAACAGACCCGAAAGAGCCCTCTCCAGTGCCATCCCCTGGAGGAATTCCAGGACAAAGCCGATGCTTTCTCCGCATCCGAGCTCCCGCTTCCCCTTCTCCTCCCCTCCCCTTCCAGCCATTTATCAAACACATATGCACAAACTGCAGGCAATAAATATTTAATGTGGGCCAGGTCTGACTAGATGTGTTATTTCATTTGGAAATCTCCACACACACACACACGTGCATACACAAAAGGAACCCGGGATGCAGCCGTGCCAAAGAGCACCTGGGAATAAACACAGTAAAGGCCATAAATGCTCTCGTGAAATGATATAAGCTAAATCCTAGGAGTTAACCTGGTGCACTGGCAGCATGACCAGGCATTCATCTCCCCAATTTCCTTAGGCAACGTGGTGTGTAAATGTACCATTATGAAGCTGCAAAATGAATCCGCACGTCTCTTCCTCAGTGCTTTCCCTCCCTCCTGCCCCTTTCGAGCTGGTGTTACACAAACAAACAAACCCGAGTGGAGGGGAGGGAGCAGCCTTGCCTGTGGGGATGCTCAGCCCCCGGGAGCAGCAGAAGGGGCCTCCTGCATGGGGATGCAGGCAAACAGGGGTCCCAGGAGCTCTGCGGGTGGCTCCTATAGCCTGCAGCATCCCTGCCATAGTTGGGTTAAGGGAGAGGTAATGAGACAGCTCCTGGCCCAAGGAGATGAGCACCTAGAGAGACAGCCTATGGTGGCATGGGCAGGGGGGTGCTTGCTTCAGACTATGGGAAACATCACAGGCATTGCCTATGGGGAGCAGAATGTCTGCTAAAAGGGAGGAGGTCTCAGACAACGCTTAACTCTGTGCACTACAACACCACGTGTCTGCCTTTGACACCGAGAAACAACAGGCAGGTGGGTGAGGATGGGCAAGAAGGGGCTCATGGGGTCCCAGGGGCCGTGGTGACCCACCTTAACCCTGGGCAGAGACAGAAGATGCTTCTTCTTTCCTTCAGTCCCAGCTCAGAGACATTCATGCTGGGAGACGTTTGGAGGCAGTGGGGACCTGATCCAGATCAGGTTTGGCCACGAGCATCAGCCTGCATGGGCAGCTGCAGGGAGGAAGGGCAGTGGTACCCAGCAGCTGCTCCCAGAGGGATGGATCCATCAGGAAGGAGGCAAAGCAGGGGAGTGAGGGAAGCCGAAGAGACGGGGCTGACCCCACCAGGGCTGCCAGTAAAACACCTACCCCCAACTGTGGTGCTAATTAGAAACCACAACACAGCAATTACCAGCCCAGGAGCTGCGAATGAAGTGGAGAGCTCGGGCCTTTAATGTTCCCCTCTCCAGTGCCAGGCAGAGGCTCACACCTCTCTTTTCCAATTATTTCCTCTGGATTTTGGGAAGGGGGGAGAAAGGCAGAGGAGGAGGGAACCCAATTACCCCCCGCAGTGCCAGGCTCCTGGTACCCGAGGAAGGCAGATGCTGCATGTCTGCTCCCGCATCGATGCTGCAGCCTTCCAGCTCCCGGATGGCTGTGCATGGATTGTGCCATGGGTAAAGCCACAGGAGGAAGGATGGCAGAAGGGACACAGGCAAAACCTGAGCAAAATTACAGGGGAGGAAGAAAGCAGCTTTAATACAGGCTGCTGAACAACAGCTCGACCATAAGGTCCCACTGAGCTGCTTTAAAACACGCTCTTCCTGGGGTGGGGATGGCAGAGGGACTCACAGCAACTTGGGCCTGCGGTCACTGCCTCCTCTTTCCCCTTCCACAACGTGGTCCCAGTGGGCACAACCAGCATGAGAATGCAGCAGGGATGGGGATTCTTGAAGCTGACCAGGGATGGGGGTTCCCGGAGCCAGCATATCTCTCCTTGTCAAACTGGACAGAGATCAGAAAGCGCTGGCACCAAATCCCTTTGCCAACATCATGCCAGGCTCCTGGCCCCAAGCACAATGGTTCACAGGGAAGGCCCTGGATTTAGCATGAGTGTGAAACACAAGTGGTTTCTGCATTGTACCCATCAGCATCCAGGTCTTCTCAACTGCTCCTGAGTGTCTGCACTAGCGCCAGGGCTCAGCCCCAGCACAAGCATTGAAGGACCTGGTGGTCGCAGGAGCAAACCCCTTTCCTTCTTTACACAGTGACTTGTTTGTGGAAGACTCTAATCTCTTTTCTGGTGAGTCCTGCACCCACCAGACCCACACGCCTGGCCTGGGGCTGGGTTTCTGGCAGCTCTTGGTGGCACCGCACCAGGCTGAGACTTCATCTGTAACAAGTCTGGCAAAGCCAAATGTCCTGTACAACCTCCCCAGTGATCATAGAATCCCAGCCTGGGTTGGGTTCAAAGGGACCTTAAAGCTCATCCACTTCCAAGTCTCTGCCACCTTCCACTGGAGCAGCTGCTCCAAGCCCCTGTGTCCAACCTGGCCTTGAACACTGCCAGGGATGGGGCAGCCACAGCTTCTCTGGGCACCCTGTGCCAGCGCCTCAGCACCTTCACAGGGAAGAGCTTCTGCCTAAGAGCTCATCTCAGTCTATTTCCTGAAGGGATGTAAATCAGAGAAAGAGGTTTCCTTTACAGAACCTGGCAACCCAAGAGTGCTCGATCAGCTCATAGCTGAGGGCACACCAAGATGAACACATCTTTGTGTATGGGACATCAAAATAACAACCAGGGCTGGACAGGTCTTGACTGGTCCTAAGGAGCTTGCAGCTCACCCTGGTCTGGAGGTCCCTGTCTCATGAATGAGCACCTGCAATCCACTGCCATTGCTGCCTGGGGCAGTGATGGGGCCATGCTTGGACACTGGGTCAGACTTGGAAGCAGGGGGCAGAAATGCAAAGAGAACCTGGTGGGAGACGAGGAGCACTGAAAAGAGGTGGTGGAGTCAGCAGGAGAAGATGGTGCTGGCACTCAGGTGATACTGGGTTGGAAGCACAATGGGCTGGGCAGCAGGAGAGAAGTGATGGAAAGGGAGGGAGATGCAGGTGAGCATTTGTGGGTGATGCTGGCAGAGGAGGGAAGAAAGCTTCTGGGGAGCACCTGTATCCCTGTCCTCACCTGGCTGCTTGGCCATGCTGATGAAGGATGGGCAAGCGCCTTCCAAGTGAGCAGTGTGTTGTCCACCAAGCTAGAGTGTGCTCTGGTTAAGAGCAATATAATGTCCTATAATTAGCAGGCAAAGGACTTGCCTCTCAGCTGGCCTGTGCCAGAAGGATGTAATTACAATCCCAAGGAGTGATGTTCCTCTGACCTGCAGCCAGCTTGTAGTGTGGAGGAGAAATCTACTTCTCTTCCCTCTATTCAGCCAGGGAAGCAAAGGGATGGCTGCAGCACCACAAGAACACCTGATAGCTGGCAATGCCATGAAGCAGTGCTGGATCCCCTGTGGGTGGCAGGGAGGGGATGGCCCTACTGGCATCTCTGGGAATACTGCATGTTTCTGTGGAGCCTGGGATGTATGACTCGTTGAGGGAAAGGTCCTCCAAATCCATCCCACACCTCTCCAAGCCCTGGTCCCACTTGGGATTTCAGAGGACACTGATTCTTGTTACTATATGGGGAAGGAAGGCAGGAGGTGATGGAGCAGTGTATGCATGGCGGGTTGTTGGGGGGTTTGCAAACCTGCTGCCTCCTTGGCAAAGCTCTTGCTCTTTGCTTTTGTCCCCCACCAAAACTGCCTCTATCAATAGTGGTTATGGCAATTAGCACAATTAATATAACTAACCAACAAACAGTGACAAAAGGGACTGGCTTCAAGCTGGAAGAAGGTAGGTTTAGAATAGATACTATGGGACCACCCCATGCCCTGCACTTTTGGATTGTGTGCAGCCATGTCCTCCTGCACCCCAGGTGCTTCCTCACAGCCTGGTTTAGTGCAAGGGATTTACTAATCCTTGTGTGCTCTCGTGCCCAGATTGCAAGTGCTGGGGAGCAATGACAAGGGGGAATGGCTTCAAGATGAAAGAGAGGTGATTGAGATTAGATATTAGTGAACCACTGCTCATGAAAACCTCTAGCAAGGTTGCCAACCTTCCTATGGATTGCCATCTACTGCCACCACCTCTTTCTCTGCTCTCACTGCCTTCTCATAGAATGGTTTGTGTTGGAAAGGACCTCAAGATCATCCAGTTCCAACCCTCTGCCATGGGCAGGGATGCCTCATGCACCATGTGCTGCTGACTCTATCCTCCCTGATGACTGCTGGCAGCCCTAGGCCAGAGCTCAAGTGAATGAGCCAGGCTCATCAGACATGGCTCTGGGCAGGGAACACGAACCCAAGAGACACAAGTCCTTCCCTTCTCTTGCTGCACCCAGCAGCAGGCTGCAGCCACTCATCATTCCAGCAGAATTCACCCAATCACTTTGCAATGGGCATCTTAGCTGCATTATTTCCACCCCATCTTTGCTCCCAAATAGGACGTTCCATCCTCTAGCAAATTACATCCCTACCAGCCTCTGCTTCTGCACTGATTTGCTGATTATAAGGGAATGGGGAGGGAAATAATGGCCCTTTTTCTTTCTTCTTCTTTTAGGAAGGACCCTGGCAAATGGTTTTTCCCCTGGGCTGAGCCATGGCCAGTTCCACCCCCTGCATGAGAGAGTTAATGAAACAGGCAGGGGAAGGGCCCTCCCGCCTCCCACTCCAGGACTTCACTGACTCCAGTACGGCTAATCCCATTACAAGAAAATAACGTGGATAATTCAAGCTAATGAAATCGTTACAAGAATGTGGACAGCCAGGGGTGGACATTCAGAGCCAATTTAACACCCCTTGGTGGTGTTATCCCCAGCACAGGAAATACCTGAAAAGAGGAAGGGAAAGGAAAGAGGGAGGGAAAAAGAAAAGAAAGCCTTCCTCTCTTGTTAGCTTAAATCCTGTTAGAGTTGGAGGAGATATTCTGCCACCTATCTCCCCTATTACTGCTATCATCATCATCATCAGGAACATCCTGGTAACCTCTGAACACATAGGAGGGCAAAGCGGAGGCTCCAGACACCCTCATGGAAGTGCAAACTGCTGCTGCCTCCATCCCTGGTGGAGTGGGGCAGAAGATGATGGCTGGAAGGACTTTACAACACATGAGGTGTCCTGGTGGACCCGCAGCCCATGGCTGCATGGATGAAGCGATGCTGGGCAGCAGGTCCCCACCTCGAAGCTGATCCGTCGTTCCCACAGTGGCTCCTTACCTGCACTAGACAATGCTGCTGGATAAGCAAATCGCCTTCAAACCCCCATGAAAAGGCAATGGTACACAGGGGGAGGACAGCCACGTCTGCACCTTGCTCCTTCCTACATGGATCATCAGTTTTTGCAGCTTCCCCACCTCTCTGCCCAGGAGCATCGTCTTTGTTTGGAGGCCTCTTGATCTGCTGCAGCAGCAAAACTGGGTTTCCTTTGATGCAATTCCTCAGTGCCAGCCTTGTGCTGCTGGGAGAAGCGCTACTGCATTCTCCCAGTCCTCCCAGTGAACCCCTTCTTGAGGCCAGTGTTGGGGCACAGACCTGGCCACCCTGCTCAGAGCTTCCCATCCAAAGCCAGGCTCCCCTTTTGGCCATCCTTACGGAGGGAAGCTGAGCAATTCCATTGTGAATCATTCTTTTGCGCAAGGAGCATTTCCAGGCAGGAGCTGCCAGTAATGCTGTGCTTGTGGATGCAGTGGGGAACCTCCTCCACACCTAAAGGAAGTGCAGCCCTGTCTGCTTGGGGAGCCTCACCAGTGAGATTTCAGAGCTATTCAAGCCTGTGTCCTCAG
This sequence comes from Melopsittacus undulatus, assembly GCF_012275295.1. Classification (NCBI taxonomy): domain Eukaryota; kingdom Metazoa; phylum Chordata; class Aves; order Psittaciformes; family Psittaculidae; genus Melopsittacus; species Melopsittacus undulatus. The sequence continues at coordinate 11,160,759 of NC_047538.1, read as the reverse complement.
CTCATGAGTGTCCAAAGGCTTCCTGTGTATTCAGCTGGACACGGGTGATTCCCACTTGTCCTTCTCCTGTGCTGCTGAGTGAAGTGGAGACTCCCAAGTCTAACAGAATTTCCAGGTCTCCGCAGGAGACAGGGATCTCTGAAACAAAGGCTTCTGGGATAGAAAAGTGCCATTTACCACAGTTCTACATAACGGCCCTACGAAAATTAGGAACAGCATTTTCAAACCAGGAGGTTCTCCAGGACCAGACATGACCCTCAGATCCTGATGCGGGAGGAGCCAGCACTAAGAGATGCTGCTAAAGAGCAGGGGAATGAAGCAGGGACCCCAGGCTCCTCTTCAGCTCTGCTTCCCCATAAAGGTGACCTCAGGATTCCACACCTCTCCCATTATCCCAGCTCACTGCCCACTGTTGTCTGCCAACCTCACACAGACATACAACGCTTTGATCCATCCATGAAGGTAGAAGAGGGACTTGCAATTTAACCTGTGCAACATGAATGCGAGCATCCTTGGTATGAGAGAGAAAGGAAAAGCCCCACAGCAACAGCAGCAGAAAACCTGGAAGTCACAAAAAGACTGGAAAGGAAGCCTGGAAAGATAGAGAAATTACCCAGGGATTCCTCTTTGATGGGAGAAGTGGGGCTGTGGTGCTGGGACACATGGTGTCCAGCCTAGGTGTTCATCCCACGCGGAGGGTCTCTGATGTGTCACCGAGAGCAATTTTCCACCTTTCTGTCCCTGCAGCACAAGTAACACCTCTCCTTACCCCCAGGCTTTATTTCTGCCAGACATGCTGGAAACTTACAGCCTGATTCCCATGCTGCATCCCCCAAATGAGGCTGGAAGCAACCAAAGCTTTCCACAAAGAGCCCTGCATGGGAGTGGGACAAGCCCCCTAGGATGTTCCCGGCAGGAACAGCCCCATTCCCTGTCTCTGGAATGCTCTCTCACAAACACATCTAATTGCATCCAGACGGTGCTTTCGGCACACCTGCCACAGCAACTGCTTATCTTACTGAGGACTTCAAGAGCATCATCTGCAAAGTTTGCAAGGAAGGGAAGGCAATTAGCATTCCCTGGCTAGGCACAAAGATCCTCCTGCTTTATCTCCATCCTGGCTGCTTGGCACGGGATCCTTTGGTGCTAATTCCCTCCCGCTGCTCCCTGCACATCAGCTCCTCCAGTTGGAAACACACAATGGTGTTTGCACCACGGAAAAGACCCCAAAGCAAAGCAGGGTGGTTGTGAAGGGAGGGAGCAGTGGTGGCCAAACCTGCCTGCACCAGGAGATGCACCAGTTCTTACTACCAGAGAGACACTGAGGTGATGGATGGGGCCAGAGAAGGGCAATGGAGCTGGTGCAGGGCCTGGAGCACAAGAGAGATGGGGAATGGCTGAGGGACCTGGGGGGTTCAGATGGAGAAGAGAAGGCTCAGGGGGGACCTGATGGCTCCCTACAAGTGCCTGACAGGAGGATGGAGCCAGGAGGGGCTGGGCTCTGCTCCCAAGGAACAAGGGATGGGACAAGAGGAAACGGCCTCAGGCTGCACCAGGGCAGGTTTAGATGGAGCTGAGGAACAATTCCTGCCCCAGAGGGTGCTCAGGCATTGGAACAGGCTGCCCAGGGCAAGGGTTCACACCCTGTACCCTTGCAAGTGTTCACACACCGTGGACACAATGCCCTCAGCGCCATGGGTTAGGGGTGGCCTTGGCAGTGCTGGGGTAAAGAGTGGATTTGATGAGCTTAAGGTTCTTTTCCAACTTAGTTGACTCCATGATTCTATGTCAAAAGGCAGCAGGACAGAGCTGTGCTTGAAGGAGGAGAGCCTGAGGTCCAGGGCAAGGAGAACCACTGTGATACACATGGTGGAGGACCTTACAGAGTGCATGTTTTACCTCTTTTCCTTACAGCTGTCAGTGTGGGGAAGAGGCACCGTGCCCATGGCAGAATAAAGCGATGCTTTGCCACAGATAGATGCCAAGAAAAGAAAATCATCCTGGTAGACACAGTGGCCAGGGTAAGGTGGTTTGGGAGCAGGGGGGAGGTCTGCAGAGCTCCCACATCCCTATTCCTAAGTCACCTTTCCAGATTCCCCTCCCCAGTAGCCACACTGGCCTGGCACATCTGCCCCAGCCCCTTCCTGCATCCCTGCTCAGCCTTGGTACCAGGCAATCCTCACCAAGCTCTCCTTCATCCCCTCGTTCAGGGTACCCTTGTCCCAGCTAAAGGCATCATTGGGACTCTCCTCTCTCCTACCTGCAAGTCTTTGCATCTCCTACCCCTCCGTGTCAGCTCAGTGCCCAGCTCTCACCATGGACATGCTGTAGGTTTAAATCCATGAGGTACCCCACATGCTCCCCAGAATAACAGTGCTGATCCCAGTTCCAGCACACAGAATTGCTTGGGTTGGAAAGGACCTTAAGATCATCCAGTGCCAACCCCTGCCATGAACAGGGATGTCTCACATCAGACCATGTTGCCCAAGGCTCTGTCCAACCTGGCCTTGAACACTGCCAGGGATGGAGCATTTATCACTTCTCTGGGCACCCTGTGCCAGTGCCTCAGCACCCTCCCAGTAAAGAACTTCTTCCTTATATCCAACCTGAACTTCCCCTGGTTCAGTTTGAGCCCATTCCCCTTTGCACATGGAGGAAGCCCATGAGATCCACCTGGGAAGCTGGTCCAGCCTTTTGGATTGTCCCTGCTCCCTCTACCTTCTGCCTGCAGACAGTCAAACAAAGTTCAGCTCTTTCTGGATTCATCAAGTTTTGGCACAGATCTCCCTAAGTTATTTAATGCTTAATATAGGCACAAACAGTGCCAGTGACTCTGTGGACATCCATGTGCTTCTCCTAAGGAGCTGTGAATTCACCTACAAGGCTCCTGTTAACATTAAGCCCTATTCCTCATGGATATCTCAGCCAGCAACAGCCTCTCTTGGAGCTCATGGTGAAGCAGGATCAGCAACAGCACAGCTCTGGCCCTAGGCAGCCACAAGACCTTCCCTTTCCTCACAATACAAGACCAGAAGCCAGCGGCTGTTTTAAAAACATAGCAAAACATTTTACCCTTTTTCCCATTTCTTTTCCTTAAGAGTTGCTTCTGAGGGACCTTATCAAAAGCTTCCTGGAATTCCAAGTAAATTAGTCATTAGGCAGGTTTTCAGAACAGTAATTAGGCCACTCCATGCCCCTGATGTATTATTTACCTGAGCAGATATACATAATTAGGCCTCTTCTTTATAACTGGTATTACACAGACTAAATTCTACTCCAGTCTATCGTCTAATTACACAATTAGGCTGCATGCTAAACAGAACGAAAGCGATTCTGAGAACCAAGCAGAAAGAAGGGGAAACCCCACAACAGGCATTATTAGGTTTTAAATCCTCCATCACCAGCACAGCGGCAGGTCTTCAGATTTTAATATCCCTCCACTTCAGTCCCTTCTAAACTGGTGCTGCAGCCAGGTTTGCTTGCTTTATTTTGCTGCATTTAATGCTACTCTGCAAGGCTGTAATGTTGTTGGGGAGATTCAGTTCCTTACTGAGATTTGGTTTTAACAAGGAACGTTAAAAGGGGCTTTTCTCTTCTCCTGATCGGCACTGATTTGCTGTGCAGTGGAACCAGCATCACATTGTCTTACAGCCTCCCTTTGCTCCTCCTCCCAAATGATGACTATTGTTCAACAGCTTTCCAGTGGTACAGGCAGACAGGAACAGTGTGACCATCACAGGAATTTAGCCTGGCAGAGCTGGCTCCACACCAAACTGAATGGGGCAAAAGGAAAGGGGGAATGAGATGCCAACACACCAAAAAGTACCCAGCAGCTTCCAGGTGCCTTTCAGTCAAGCAGGATGGACTTGGGTCATCCCCTGATTTATCACAGAATCATTTGAGGTCGGAAAACACCTTTAAGACCATGGAGTCCAGCTGTAAACCTAACACTGGCAAGTCCACCACTAAACCGTGTCCCTAAGTGTCATCTTTGTGTACTTGGAAGAGGGAAAATGGGTAAGAACAAAATAAGACTCCAAAAGTATCTGTATATTAAGAAGCTTTTGAGTAAAAAAAGTGGAGACCTCATAGCAGCCTTCCAGTACCTGAAGGGGGCTATAGGGATGCTGGGGAGGGACTATTCATTAGGGACTGTAGCGATAGGACAAGGGGTAACGGGTTGAAACTTAAACAGCAGAGGTTTAGACTGGATATAAGGAAGAAATTCTTTACTGTAAGGGTGGTGAGGTACTGGAATGGGTTGCCCAGGGAAGCTGTGAATGCTCCATCCCTGGTGATGTTCAAGGGCAGGTTGGACAGAGCCTTGGGTGCCATGGTTTAGTGTGAGGTGTCCCTGCCCATGGCAGGGGGTTGGAATTGGATATCTTAAGGTCCTTTCCAACCCTAACTATGAAAAAGCTACATTTTGACTAGAGAAGCAGAAAGGCCTTCACAGAAAGATCTCCCAGTTCCTTAAGCACTTTCTAAACAAAGAAGCTTCTGTATCCACAAAGCTTTTTTATCTATTGTTTTCCCGTCTTGAATTTCAAATTGAGCTGGAAAGTGATGCATATCATCACAGATCAGAATTCCCAAGATCATAGTATGGTTTGGGTTGGAAAGGACCTTAAGATCATGTGGTTCCAACGCCCCTGAATATGAAAATCAGGGCCAGTCACAAAGCCAACTTTCTCCTTATCTGACTGCAAAGCAAGGTCTCAGCCCTTCCTTCTGTAGGTCCCTTCCTACTGTGCCAGCCCATAGGGCATTGCACAAGCAGAGTCATGCCTGTCCTGCCCCTGTTTCCTGGTCCTTGCTGATGGAGCAGTGTGATTTAACCTGACCAATGGTTTTTCTTCTTGGTGCTACTGTAGTTACTGACCATCTTCTGGGGGACAAAAGACGTTCAAGTAGAGAGGAGAAAGGTCCAGCTCTTCGCCATCACACCCACCCCCAAAGACCATGCCGGGACCAAACCACCCTCCTATGGTGGCTCTCACTGAGATGTACAAATGACCACACAGCTATGACCCTTATATCCCAAACCTCACGAAATCTCAATCCTTGCACAGACTTCAATGAGAGCTTCCAATGCTTCCAAAGCCTTTCACAGAGCTTGTGCTCATAAGCCACAATTCTCCCTGTGCGCAGTACCTTGCAGGACCAGGGCTTAGAAGCCACCGAGTCACTGCAGTAATCACCAGCAGGTCAGGATTTCAAAGGAACCCACAGCTCCAACAGAGCTGAGATTTAGGGATTTATCTCCTCTGGGCTCTTTTGAAAACCCTGATCAGAGTGCAGCTCTGGTCAAAAATAAGTGATGCTAAATATAGTGCTCACAAGAGGGCCTGGTACCAACCTCTGCTCCTCCAGGATTCTTATGAGTCAGCTCATTTCAAAGACAAGAGGAAATCTGTACAACTAGCAAGGCAGTAAACGTGGAAGGGAGATTGAACCGTACCTCACAGGCCCCCAAAGGCATCCTAGGACATCCTTTGGAGAAAGCAGCCTTCCAGTTAAGATACCTGCGATATCAGACTATTGAATCTCAGATTCGACAGTAGAGCCTCCTGCACTGAGGTGGTAGAGAGTAAATATAGAAGCAATGAGATATTTATAAGCAGCCAGCTATTTTAACACAGCTCTGCTTTAAAGAGAAGCCTTATTTAAGTCTTGTCCCCATAAAGCTGCAGAATGACTTAGAGAAATAACCAGCTTAATTATTTTCATCAGGAGAACAGAGAAACACGTAGGGAAGATCAAATGTATGCAAAAGCATGGAGGATCTTGAAGGAAGTGCTTCTGTTCTGGTGACTCAAATGCAATGAGGATGGTGAGATATCCCAATCGCAGGTTTGTCTCCAAAGAGCCCTGTCCCACCACAGCTGAAGGATGCCAGGGAGCACAGGGAGAGAAAGCAGCAAGAACAGGAGCGCATCAGCTCACTGGGAGCCACCTCATCGTCCTGCTGCCCTGATCAGCACAGTCTTCCCCAGAGATACACCCAACAGTGAAACGTCAGACTGCCACATTGTACTTGGAAAGCAAGGAGAGCAGAGCAGTATGTCTAGATGTACTCCCTTGTTACAGAATCCCAGCCTGGGTTGGGTTGGAAGGGACCTTAAAACTCATCCAGTTCCAAGTCCCTGCCACCTTCCACTAGAGCAGCTTGCTCCAAGCCCCTGTGTCCAACCTGGCCTTGAACACTGCCAGGGATGGGGCAGCCACAGCTTCTCTGGGCACCCTGTGCCAGCGCCTCAGCACCCTCACAGGGAACAGCTTCTGCCTGAGAGCTCATCTCAGTCTCCCCTCTTTCACCTTAAAGCCATTGGTTTACTCCAATAATGCTCCAATCCACCCATCTCCTGAACTGGAGACGTGTGTGTTACCCAAGCTATGATGGGGGGTAACATCTCTTCTTGCTCCTGGTGTACCCTGTCCTTAGGACACCCTTTTCCAATCCACACCACTACCACTTGCTGAAGCTCAGAGACTATTTTATGCAGCGGGACACATTTTCACATGTCACTGCAAAGGGACAGGGAGCAAATGCATGGTGCAATTATTACCTGAGCCACCATGGGATGGAGCAAATTCCTCACAGCAGGAAGCTTGCTTCTCTCCACAGCACAGGCTTCCCGTCACTGCAGTCAAGACAGATCCACCCCATGGACACAGAATAAGCCACCACCAGGCACACACCACCTCCTCCATGGAGGGTGATGTCCCAGAGGTGGGGATATGCATCCCTGTACTGTCCTTGCCCAGCATCTCACTGCATCAGCGTGCAGCCATGAACCCTGCTGATGCAGCCTTCCTAACTCAACAAATGGACCTGGATTAGGCCAAGTGTTCCCCATTCCCTGCCCCAGCCTTCCCAACTCAAAGCCTCTGCAATAAACTAAATGAAACCCCCCAACACCACCACCAGCCAGAGCATTCCACAGCTCCGCTCTCCAGCGTGAGAATAACACAATATAGTTCAAAAGAGGGGACAACAGTTCTAAAGCAGCACCCAACACTGAGCAGGGCATCTGTGCAATGGGATGCAAGCTCTCCCCATCATCACCCTCTTCTGCTGTTCCCCTCAGACCTTCAGGAAGGCTCTTCACAATGTTCTGGGTGTTCATAGCCTGGGATGAATGTAAGGGAGAAACAGGGGCTACAGGAGAGGAAGAGAAACCATGTTCTGTTGCAGCTACCAGCAGTGCCTGCACCAGCTGACCTGAACAAGCTGGAATGCATGCATGGATGCCAGCAGGAAAGAAGAAAGGCTGAAAAACAACCTGCTAATGCTAATGCCAGCTGGGGCCAAAGGGACAGAGTCTTCCCCTTTTGGTAACTGGCTGCCCATCAGGGATACCCAGGGAGCAGGAGGCAGAGCAAGGACCTCTTTTCTCCTTGCAGCAAGGCCAGAGGCTGTCAACACATCCTCATTTTAGAGGCAAAGCAGCTAGGTCCAGCTCTCCAGGCTGGTACACAAGCTGCTATGCTCATCCTGAGGGATCAAATGAGATGGGAGCAGGTAGTGACTCCCCAAGAAGAGATGCTTTGCTTGAATAGAGGCATTTGCCAAGGTACAAGCTTTCCTCTGTGTCTTGCACCAATGTCAAGGAACAGGGCTCAGGAAACCACATCCCACCATCCCCTGTCTGCCTCTGAATAGCCACAACGTGCCATGTACCCCCCAAAAGCAACATCTCTGCTTCAACTGGAAGATCCCTATATGGGAAGGAGTAAAAACTGATGGTAAGAAGAATCACTGTGGGCTGGTCCCATACAGCTGTGCCCAATGACAGCCAGCACTCTAGCCCTGCAAAAGGAGGTTCAAAGACCTTTCCTGCCAGCACTTGCTGCTTGTAAAGTCAGGGCAAAGGTGAGGGAACAGCACCAGGGAGATGTTAATGTTCCCAAGAGATGTGTCTATGCGCATTCACACATCAGAGGATGGCCTTTTTGAGGAAGAGGGGACCTCAGAAAGGAATCAGAGCCACAAAAGCATGAGCAAAGTTGATTAAAGAGATGGAGTAATACCTGGATTCATACATTCTCTAATGTTTCATCAGCATTAGAAAGCTCCGGGGGTACCAGAGGCTTGTGCTGCTGCTGGCATAGGCTTTGGGTCCAGAGCTCTGTGAGCATGAGAGCCACAGGTCCCTTGGCACTCCCCTCCCAAAGCTGACTACAAAGGTTTCCAGTTTCAAATAGCATGGGCCACCAGCTCCCTGCTGTCAGAGGGGAGAGCTGTGCCTCTTAATGTGCTCCCTCCTTCTGAGCTCTGCAAACACAGGGAGACCCAAGCTGCTGCTGCATTTTAGCAAGTACCTTAAGAAGCGTGGCCGTAGGGCACATGATGAGAGAAAAGGGGAGGAGAGGATCCCTTCAGCCCCAACCCCCACCAAAACACAGGAGCACACGTGGAACAAGAAGCTGAGACACCTTCTAGGGATAAGGACAATAAAACCTGCTGGGGACAGAGCAGAATCCGTGCTGCTGGTGAGCCTCCCAGCAGGAGCAAGCTGCAGCCGGGGTGGGCTCGGGAGTGCTGAGCCTGTGTGGGAGCTGTCAGAGCCCCAGCCCTACCTCGTGTGATGGCAAGAAGTCCCTGCAGAGGTGACAGCTCTGGCAGCTGCAGCGAGCAAACAGCTGAAAAGGGGGAGAAAGGAGGCAAAGGCAGAGATGATTGCAGGCAGCACTCCTTGCACTGGAACTGGAAAGGGAGGCAACTGGTTAAAGACCAACTTTGAAGCAGCATCCTCGCTGCCCACAGGTAGGGCAGGGCAGGTTGGCAGCTCCCCCCCCCCCCACTTCCTTCCCTCCCTGCCTGCTGCTGCAGACCTAATTTCATGGGGTTCTTGCAGAAGCAGTGGGGTGGAAAATGATCATTGGGAAGCAGCGCGTGGCGGAGGGCTCCCCATTCCCCAGGTCCCCCTGCAAGGTGAGCAGCCCCAGGTTGGGACCACAGCAAGGAATGAGGCTACCAATGAGCTTTCCAAATCACAGCCGTGGTGAAGGGGGAACCTGCTTTCCACCCCCCCCATCGCCGTCACCCTCTTGGATGCTGACGAGAGAGACAGCGCAGTCCTGCGTGACAGCGTGAAATTAATATGATGTGGGGGGAAGTTGGCAGTGAGTAATGAGCATCTGAAATACCTCATCTCCACCTCCTCACCCCCCCCTCCCCCCCGAGCTCTTTTAACCCTTTGGCTTCTAGTAGGGATCAAAGGGTGGGAGGAGTGTGAAAAAGAACCAAAGAGGGGTGATGCAGCCCATGGGACAACTGAATTGGCAGGGCACAAATCCATTGCCATCAGGCCCAGGCTGCCAAGGGGCCAAGCTTGGAAAAGTCATTGCTGCTGCTTTGCCATGTGAGGCTCAACAGGGAGATGCCTCACTAAAGACTAATGGGAGGATGAAGCAGGATCAAGCCTCCTGTCCTGCAAACATCCTTGGGCAAGGATGACCCATGAGGGGCCACCTTCACGCACACAGACCATGGATGGGCAGCCCCTCTGTTACCAAGCAGGTCTGTAAGAGGCAGAACAAAGGAGGTGGTTTTCCCAGGGTCAGCTTTCCTGGTATCCAATCTCACCTAATGAGAACTTGGTCAGAAAACACATCCCATCTTCAAGAGTGGCTTCTGTGAACTCCTAGATGTCTCCTAATGGTCAATCGCATAACATCACCTTCATAAAGCAAGCCTCAGGAGCTTCTTCATATACTTAGCTGCACCAAGATCTCAATTCAAGAGGCCTGGAAGTGGTGAGGATACTACTGGGGATAAGGAAAGGGAGGTGAGCAGACAGATGGTCAGTCTGATCCTGATTTCTTCAGGAAAAGCAACACATGGGCAGAAGCACAGACAGAAATGCTCATGGTATCACCAGCTGCAGAAGCCAACACGGTTCAAATGCCTTTGGCAGGAAGTCTGCCCCTGGGGGAGGTAAGAGACTGTGCAATGAAAGGTCCTTAATTGCATCCATATCCCAAGGCTTAAAATCCACTGGATGAGAAGAGGTAGAAAGGCTTGAGGTTAAAACAAAGTGAGAATGCAAACAGAGATGCAAATAAAGGACACAATGTCATCCTGAGGAGAAAACTGTGATTCATTACAGGCTTGCTCAGGACCTTCTCATCAAGTGAGGCTGAGAAATACCCACACGTATATGGCAGTGCAGGAGAACAATGTCACTGCAAGAGGAATGCAACAGAGAGAAGATTTTTAAGATGAAGGAAATAAATCTTGGTTCCTCCTTGACTTAAAGATACAAGCAAAAAAATTTGCCCTGTGTCATTTCAGCCTAGTGAATTCTGCCACCCCCGACTGCCAGCCCCTAAAGGAGTGTCAGTAACCAAGAAACAACTCTGAAAATCAGCAAAAAATGGCTACAACATAAGGCAAAAAACCTCCACTTTTCCCCTTCTTATAGAGAGAATCATGGAATGGTTTGGGTTGGAAAGGACCTTAAGATCATCCAGTTCCAACCCCCTGCCATGGGCAGGAACACCTCACACTAGACCATGTCACCCAAGGCTCTGTCCAACCTGGCCTTGAACACTGCCAGGGATGGAGAATTTACCCCTTCTCTGGGCAGCCTGTGCCAGTGCCTCAGCACCCTCACAGTAACAAACTTTTTCCTTACATCCAACCTGAACTTCCCCTGTTTCAGTCTGAACCCATCACCCCTTGTCCTGTCACTACAGTCCCTGATGCAGAGTCCTTCTCCAGCACCCAGATGCTGGAAGCTGCTATAGATGCACACATTCTTTTCTTAGCTATTCAGATAAAAGGAGACCTTGTAATACTAATAGTTACTAACTACAAGGCTTATTTACAGGAGACAGCAACTCCTATAGGCTTTGGGTTTTGCTTCCTATGGAGGCCCACACGTATGCACACGTATCAGCACAGAAAGGGGCAAAAACCCCAGAGTAAAAGCTGAGTCACAGCTGAATAAGACATTTCAAGAGCAGCCCCTTCCCCATCTCCTTCCATCTCCCCAAACCCCTCTATGCTGATGAGCATCAGAGTCTATGTATAAAACTAATGAAGTTCCATCAGGAGGCTGGGATTGGTGCCCTGGTGAGAGATGCTTCAGCCGGAGTTTCAGCCTAGAAACTCCTTTCCTATGCAATGGACAAGTGGACTAAGCAAAAGCAGGCAGCTGGGTGAGCAGCAAAGGGGAACTGTGGGTATGGAGTATGGGGAGTGCAGAAAAGGGGGGGAAATAGAACAAAATCAAGTATTTAAATGAATATTCAAGCCAGGGAAAGAGATGGACTGAAAAAAATCTTCCTGCTCTTGGGAAGATCCACCTTTTAAAGCAATTCTGTCAAGATAACACAGAGTTAAACACTTCCTTATCTATGTTAAACACCTTTATGATTCAAACTGGAAAACCAGCACAGAAAACCTATTTCACTCTCCCCCACCCCATGGCTCATTTTGGACAGGCAAATTAAAGTGGCCAGTTACATTTCTGGTCTCTGAATATCAACCCAACATCACTGTGTTTGGGTTTCCAGTACAGAAGGAAAAGGACTAAAAACCCCACTAGTTTAATTTATGCTTTCTGAGATTGAAAGAGAAATAAACCAGTAGATCCCTCTATTGTCACCTGCAGCTCTCAGCTCACGAGGCTGGTGCACGTACCTGCTGCTCACAAAAGCACCCACACTACACAGAATTCCAGCCTGGTTTGGGTTGAAGGGACCTTAAAGCTTATCCAGCTCCAAGCCCTGCCACGGGCAGGGACCCCTTCCACTGGAGCAGCTGCTCCAAGCCCCTGTGTCCAACCTGGCCTTGAGCACTGCCAGGGATGGGGCAGCCACAGCTTCTCTGGGCACCCTGTGCCAGCACCTCAGCACCCTCACAGGGAAGAGCTTCTGCCTAAGAGCTCATCTCAGTCTCCCCTCTTTCATCTTAAAGCCATTCCCCCTTGCCATTGCTCCTGAGCACTTGCAATCTGCGCACGGGAGCACACAAGGGTAGGTAAATCCCTTGCATCAAGCCAGGCTGTGAGGAGGCACCTGGGGTGCAGGAGAACAAGGTCACACACAATCCAAAGGCATGGGGTTGGTGGTCCAGGGATCCAGCCTAAGAGGAGAGACTTAAATCTTGGAGCACCTCTCATATGAAGACAGGCTGAGAAAGTTGGGGCTGTTCAGCCTGGAGAAGAGAAGGCTGCGTGGAGACCTCATAGCAGCCTTCCAGTATCTGAAGGGGGCCTACAGGGATGCTGGGGAGGGACTCTTCATTAGGGACTGTAGTGACAGGACAAGGGGTAATGGGTTGAAACTGAAACAGCAGAGGTTTAGACTGGATCTAAGGAAGAAATTCTTTACTGTGAGGGTGGTGAGGCACTGGAATGAGTTCCCCAGGGAGATTGTGAATGTTCCATCCCTGGCAGTGTTCAAGGCCAGGTTGGATGAAGCCTTGGGTAATATGGTTTAGTGTGAGGTGTCCCTGCCCATGGCAGGGGGGTTGGAACTGGATGATCTTAAGGTCCTTTCGAACCCTAACTATTCTATGATTCTAACAGCCCTCAGCAAAAGACAGAAATGGGGTGACAACAGAGAACAAGGGCAGATGAGAGCCAGGTTATGCGATGGGGAGACCACAGCAGCCCAACACAACACACAGGACTTGCTGTGAAGACCAGCCTGGAGTCTGCTGGAAGGCTGCAGGAAGGACACGTTGGGTGACATGGGCTAGTATGAGGCATCTCTGCCCATGGCAGGGGGTTGGAACTGGATGATCTTAAGATGCTTTCCAACCCAAACCATTCTATGAGTCTATGCCACATTGCCAGGGGTGCTGGAGGGAAGGGGAACTGGGACAGTAAGGAATCTCCATCTTCAAATCATGTGGGCAGGCAGGCAAGAGGGGCAGAGCTGCACCAGGTTAAATCTTCACTCCAGAGCAGCACCCTGTAGCCTCCCATGCCAGACATGCTCCTCCTCAGACACCCAGCCCAAAGCACAGCCCTGGCATTCCAATTAGAAAGGTGAATTCCAGCTCCACATCACCTGCTGGCATCGTCGAACCTGCTCGCACTTACACCTCCTGAGGATATTGCCTTGAACCAGCTCACTGATGGCTCTACCAGTGCATGCAGTCCTGCAGGGCTCTGGGCATGGGTTTGCACCATGAAGTCAGCTTTAAAATGGGAACCAGACATTGTGATCCCTAGGGATAAACCAAAACAGGGCAAAAGTGCTGTTGGCATAGGAATCCACCCATAAGCTGAAGACATCAGAGCCCATACATGCACCTATGCACTCCAATGCAAACCAGCATCACCATCAAGTGCCTGTGAGTTCTCAGTAGCCTGGAGCTGGGAATGGCTTTGGAGATCTCAGAGAAGGACTGATCACTGTCTGAAACCACCTATCTGTTCCCTGGAGAACACACTATGGGGGACCCCACTCAACACCAGACTAAACTCACTATTAGTTCTGCCCATGCTCAAATGTGTAACGAGATGTGGTCCAGTTCTTACTCCTACAACTGTTTTTGACAGGTTTCCACCTGAAAGCATGCCTCAGCAAGGTACACACTCCACAGTCCTTCCATGTGTCAGCACCAACATCTCAATTCACAGGGAAGCCAGAAAGCTGGGATCCAACACTGACCCAGTGCTGGGTGCAGAAGCTACTTCCCTGGGATCCTTCTGCTTGTATAACACTCATTTTTGGGCTTCCTCTTCAAGCACAGGCTTCCAAGCAGATTACCTTGGAATGAGCAATCAACACCTGCCTGGGTAACAGCAGCAAAGACCCCATCAAGATATCCAGACTGGATCAGCCTTTCTCCTCTCAGCTGCAGATGCTCCACTACAGGATTTGGTTCATCTGACTCCACGTCAACCAACAACTCAGTTTGCTGGACCACAGGCACCACACTCTGAAAGACCAAAAGGCTCTTCCCTCACGAGAAGCAGCCTCCTGGAGACAAGCAGTGATGCATTGCTCTGGGGAACATCTCTGTATTCACTGATAAAGGAGCTGAAACTATTAGCTTTAAACCAGTACCTACACACAGTTAGGACAAGAGACATTGAGCTGGTGGGCTCTGCTCATCACTTAAACAGCCATCTCCTTGTCCAAGTCCTTCAGACTGGATCTAGCTGCAGACTCACAGTGGGACCATCATGATAAATTGACTCAAAAATGCAGTTTAATCTGCTCATGGAGCTAACCCAGATGGACCCAACAGTCGTTTCTCCCATCAGGAAGGGTGGATGATCTGCTCCACATCTTCCCATCAGTACTATAGTCCAGTGTGCTCAATACCTGCACATCTACAACCCTGCCCTGTCTGCCCCTGCCCCTCAAACAATACTCTCAATATTTTATGGATGTCAGTTAAATTTTGGTTTGGTTGTAAAGGGCTGGGAGCATAATAAATAGTTTTATAGTCCTATGAATCAATATAGTCCTATGATCCTATGAATCGTGTTTGCAATGCACATGCCCTTGTGCTGGCTGCTGGGGGAGTTTCCAGTTGTTGAACAGAGGAGAAAGAGCTGCACTTTGCCTTTTCACAGCAGGGTGCAGAACACACTGGGAGACATCACTCCCAGCAAGGAGCTATGCAAGTGATTCAACCAGGAGGAGACATCAGACCCAGGATGAGGCAATAGGAAATCACTAAACTTGTACCACCATCTCCAACTGGGCTTAACAGCTACTGGGGCTTCTCCCCAGCAACTCCATCTCATTCAGCTGCAGTTGTGCATCCCCAGCAGACCCTTACACCAGGAGGAGATGTTCACTGGGACTTCTGCAGTATTCACAGGCCATCTAACTGCAGGGGGACAGTATGGAGAGGAAAACTTTCAGGAGCTAAAGGGGAAGCAGCAATGGATTCTGAAACACTTCCAGCACAACATCTAGGGGTCCAGATGCAAAAGCATCACTTGGATGACATCAGACTGCTCAGCAATCAACGCTTACAGCACTGTGCATCCTAGGGCTGTTTGCACTGGCTATTCTAATGAATACTACCCAGCACTTGCTTAGCTCACATGTTTATGAAGGGACTGAGTTTCCCCCCCCCCCTCTTCTTGCCTTTCAGAAGCAAAGATTTCCACAGCTTCAACAGGGCAACACTACTCTGGGAAGGAGAAATTGTCTTCAGTCATGTAGACTCCATTACTGGGAGAAAGGTGTGAACAGCAAGCAAGCCTGGCAGACGGATTCATTATACCACCGTGTCCTTTATAATGGGAAATGAAAAGCCCATTCTGATAACTCCACTTTATTATAATAGGTCAGATGAAGTGAAAGGCATCATCTTATAAAATTAACTTCATAAAGACTGCCTTTAAAAGAAATAGAGCTCTGCCAGTTTATCCACTCTCTGTCTCTTCAGAGATTTTTCTTCTTCTAGAAGAGACATGACTCCAAAGTCTTGTCCCAGAGCCTGTCTTCACTTTTACCCTCTAGCAGATCTGTTTCCTCCTAATCAGTGCCTGGCACTTGTTTTGCCAGATGTAATAAATGCCACGTCTTTGTCAAGAGGGAGAAAACAGCCAGCAAAGTAGTTAAAATTAAAAGAGACACCAACCCCTGAAGGTCTTTGCAAGAAGCAGCATTACTTTCTTTATAGGAAAGTCAGAATATGGAGATACATGCATCCAATAACCAGTTCTGTGCTCTGGCATAGCTTTCAGTTGCTTTTTCTGCCAGCTTCTGTAGTCAGATTGAAGTCCAGTCCCTCAAGTGATCGAATTTGTGTGATTTAACAGCTTAATGCAACATGTTTAGTTGCAGTTCTTCTAGGTGAGAGGCAAGGGATGGCCAGATAGGCAGTAAACCACCTTCCACACTCATGGTGCTGGCTCCTGATGTCACTCTGAACCTTCATAGACTCATAGAACAGTTTGGGTTGGAAAGGACCTTAAGATCATCCAATTCCAACCCCCCTGCCATGGGCAGGAACACCTCACACTAAACCATGTCACCCAAGGCTCTGCCCAGCCTGATCTTGAACACTGCCAGGGATGGAGCATTTACCCCTTCTCTGGGCACCCTGTGCCAGTGCCTCACCACCCTAACAGCAATGAACTTCTTCCTTATATCTAACCTGAACTTCCCCTGTTTCAGTTTGAACCCATCACCCCTTGTCCTATCGCTACATTCCCTGATGAAGAGCCCCTCTCCAGCATCCTTGTAGGTCCCTTCAGAAACTGGAAGGCTGCTCTGAGGTCAGCACACAGATGGGTTAGTGTCTACTGCAGTAAGTCAGCAGGGGAGGGCTGGAAGTGCTGCTTATTGCAATATTAGGATAATTTATAGATACAGTCCCAACAAGGAGCTTTTAAATACATTTTGCAAAGCAAAGAGGCAACAACATCAGCCCTAAAACATGCTACTTGAGATGCAACTCTAATAACCACATCCTTAGGCGGTACAAGCATCAGTTATGTCAAACTCCAGGCAGACTCACACCAGTATCTATCCCTTAGGTTGTATTTGATTGGGTAAGGATCATAGAATCATAGAATAGTTAGGGCTGGAAAGGACCTTTTATGAAGTCTCTTTCTACACCTAAATTGTTCCCCCTTTGGGGACAAGAAAACCTACATCTCCTGCAAACATTATAGGCCAACTGGAAAACAACCTTATCTGTAATATTCATGATGTAGATAGGGGGAAGGAGGATGGAAGAGGATGCTCTGAAACAAACAGTTAATTGGAATTTCCTGCATGGATCTAATGGGATAGATTTTAAAGGAGCCTCATTTTCAGCAATTGCCAGAGCTCCAATCTGTGAAAATGTGGCCTTTCAGAAAGCTCCAATTCAGCTTGCCACATCTGGAGTTCCTTTTGAGAGAAAGTCCTGCCATAAAAGCCCCCCAATTTGGGAGCAAGAATTAGCAGCCGTCATGGGATATCAGTCCCTTTGTCTCTCCTCCCCTTCCTATGGCTCTCTGGAAAAGAACTAAGGACCATTTATCTTTTGTAATATTTCCAGGTAGTAAAAAAAGGGGAGAATGGAATAAAGAACGAAAATTGGGGGGGGGGAGGGGGGAGAAAAAGAGAACACACCCACAAAAGCTAAATCTTCACACCTGGGTATTATAGGCAACCCCTATAATTGAAAAGCATTTCTCCCTTTACAGAAAATAACACTTGCTGGGGCTCAAAAGGATGGAATTAAAAATGCTTTGATGATGCTAAAGAGGCCAAAACTTCCAGCAGAAGAGGACAGGACACACTCAGAACCAGCACCACACTGCCCAGCAAAGCCATTGGGTCAGCTGTGAGCACCTAAGGCTCATGGAGCCCTGCAACAAGATGTTTGGTTTGCAGGCAGAAGACGTCAGCTGTTAAGCAGAGCATCCATGACTCCCATACAGAGATGGGGAAGCACCACCTCTGTCCAGCCCAATAATTAAACTAGATAGGGCCCAACTCCAGAATTAAAAGGGATCATGGAATGGTTGGGGTTGCTGGGACTGTAAAGCTCACCCAGTTCCAGTCCCCTACCACAGGCAGGGACCCCTTCCACTGGAGCAGCTTGCTCCAAGCCCCTGTGGCCTTGATCATTGCCAGGGATGGGGCAGCCACAGCTTCTCTGGGCACCCTGTGCCAGCGCCTCAGCACCCTCACATGGAAGAGCAATGTGAAGAATCACATTTGCCTTGAATCTCCTGCTAACTACGACCTGGGGGGAAATCAGTTTGAGTTTTACACCTACTCATAGATCTTTACCAAGGGATTGCCTGGCCTCCTTCCTTCCAGGTATCCACCTCACTGCTGGGGATGGGCAGGAGGAAACGGCTGGGGAATGCAGCTCCCCAAACCTCCTGGTGCTCATGATGCAGAGGATGGTGCAGAGCCTTTCCCATGGTTTGCATGCATTACCCAAAGCAACTGGGGAAGGCGAAGAGCAAAGGACACACACAAAGCAGCCATGGTCTACCTTCACCTGCACTAAGAACACAAATGATGGTGCAGGGCAAGTCTGAGTACTGAGTGATGGATCCATACACAGTGATACTAAACAGCATAATAATAATGTTACTAAAAAGCATAAAGCCAGGGCAGGATTTCCTGTACTGCCAGTGCTGATTTTGAAGGCTGAACAACCTTTAAAATACACCGTTCCAAACACCCAGCTCCCTTGTTTTGCTGTCCCAGTGTCATTAACACCTCCAGTGGGTCCAAAGGAAAACACAGCTCCTTGACAAAGCTCAAAACATGGAAATACTTGTCTTGGGAAATATATCTATATATCTATATAGAGATATGTAGATAAATATATATATATATATAAGGGGGGTTGAAACTAGATGATCTTAAGGTCCTTTCCAACCCAAACCATTCTGTGAGATATATATATACACACACATGTAAACATATATTTGCATAACAGATGTATTTATCTGGGTATTATACACACACATAGAGAGACAGTGTGTGTACATATATTTATGCATTAATCTTTCTCTTGCCCAGCCAATTGAGAAAAGCAAAAGCACAGAAGGAAGCAGGCTTGGAGACAACATCAGCTGCAGGGCTGGAAAGTGGGTTTTGAGCGTGTGAAACAATACAGGAGAGATGCTCACCCTGTAAAGCCTCTCACCTCCATGGGCTGGGGCTGTTACCCTGCATGGTGATGCCCAGCAGCGTGGTCTGGTGGCCCTCAGGCTGGCTGTCCCTTGCTGTCCCTATTGCTGTGGCCCCAGTCAGCCTTTCCTGGGCAGGCTAAGAGTGCCCCCTGCAGCCCTGCTGCCAATTGTGAACTTGTTCCCAATTCCAATAACCAAATAGAAACAAGACAGGTTCCTAAATGCAGGAAGAGCTGCAGACCAAGGGCATCTGATTTAAAACCACCCCAAAAAAAGCAATGCAGGAGGATGAAGTGTTTCGTAGCGCTCCATCATGCCTGGTTTTAGCTGCTCCAAAGGGAAAGAGGGATGACAGGGGTGGAGAGGGAAGATTCTTTGTGTGTGCGTGTCCCTACCGAGCTGATGGCTTTTGTTTTGAGGATGAAACCTCCCATATCTGAATGCACCAGGTAAATGAAAGGGATGCTCACACGTCACTCTGAGAGCGCTGTCAACAGCACCCGCTGGCTTGAAGCTGCATGTTCCTTGCAATAGTCATCAGACTGCTCCTCTCCTCCTCCTCTCCACTGCACTGAGGTGCTAGACAAGCCAGGAGAGAAAAAAACATACCAATCCCCCCCAGTCTGCTGAGCTTGTCTGTCCTCATGCTATACACAAGCCTCTCAGCTCCTTGAACCTAACCCAGGGCCCCAGAAGGCAAATAGATCCCCCTGGGTTTGCTTGCTCCAGCTTCATGAAGGTCAGGTCTGTAGCCACACACTGTTGGGTTTTGAATTAGCAGTGCCCCACTAAGAAATTCAGCACAGTGACTGGGAAGTCCAGAGGTTTTGCCCTGTTTCAGCAGGGCCTCACAGGGCTGCACAGCACAAGCAGTATCTTCTGTGTGCACAAACACATCTTCTACAGGAATCTTTACATTGTGCCTACCATCACCCTTCCAGCAACGCAGGTCCAAGAGCCAAGTCACAGTCAGCATTCAGTTAAACCCCCAGAGCCTACCCCAAAACAGCATCACAACATACAGCATCCCTTGATGCATTATACCTTGGAAATGGCCTACCAGGCACACAGGAACCATTCTCCTTACTTGTGGTCAGGCCAGGAGAACATCACAGGTTAATAAAGTAGGCAGAACTGACCATGCATAGGGAAGGGCATAGCTTCCCTCAACAATGACACTGCCCTGCAGGTCCTCACAAAGCAGTTTCCACTGTGTGGTCTGAGGTGGTTTCAATGGGATAAGCAATTCCACAATGCATTCCCTTTGGAAAGAAATGCCACAGCTCTGACCAAACCAAAGCCCCTGCCTTCTGCGTAGACAGACCCACACAGAAAGCCTAACCCAGTAGTTCACTGTGCCCCTTTTTTTCCAGCTGGGAAAACTGACAGGTGGAGCTGGACACCAATTCCCCCATATTCCTTTCACAAGCCAACAGTGGAGCAGGGACCACGGCCTGGGTCAATGAACAGAAAACTCATCCTGGGAGCAGAAAAGATGCTGTATATTACACAGTTCCATCTCTTTTCCAGGATGCATTACAAGGCTTAATGAATCACTGCACACAAGGCTGAGGATGCAAAGAGAACAGCCATCAGCCAGCACACAGAAGGATGCAGGCTGGGATCCCAAAATCCCTATTCAATACTCAGCACTATCCCAGGCAGGTCTCATGACTGACAAGGTATTTCTTGCTGGTGAGGGTATTGGAGGCAGCACAGTCCCATCCTGTTACAGACACAGGGCTGGCAACACCCCACAACTATGTGAGGCACAGGCAGTGAAACCCTCATGGAAAGGAAAGTGAGTGGCTCCAGCCCAAACACTGGCTTATGTGAGCTCTGTCTCATCAGCAGTTTCTATACGGTATATCCTGCCCAGGCCATTCCTTTACTTCCACAAAGCGAACAAAACCTCATAACCTTTACAATCCAACAGCAAGATCCTGTATGAAAACCACACCAGCTCCAGCCTGGAGCACTCCACAGACCCAACAGAAAGCACTTTTGTACCTGAAGAGTTCCCTGATTTCCCTGACGGTGGCCTGGAATGGGATGTTTCGGACCAAGATCTTGGAAGTCTTCTGCTTCTTGACAGTTTGCTTCTTTCGAGAGGATTTCACAGCAGGCCTGGGAAGGCACCAGAAAGAGCAAGTGAGGACGATTACACAGCATTGCATGCTGGCTCCTTCAACAGCAGGAATGCAGAACATGAGCTAGTACACATCAGCATCCTCACTGGCATCTTGCTGGTGACAACAGAAATGCCATACAGCACACCGAGAAGGAATGAACTGATTTAAATCCTACATCTGAAAGCTGATTGTGACCTTGGTTGAGATTAGACAGCACTGTTGAAGTTAGCCTGGACTTCCATTTGCCACCCACCCTGACATCAAATCTTATCCATCCAGTTCTCAGGAGGATGCACTATCTGATATACACTTTTTAAACAGCTCAGTATAAACTCATTTTGTTTCTTTTTCTTTCTGCCTTAGAAAACAGCAAATGAAATATTTAACAATTATTAGCTTTTAACTTCAGAATCCTATCGCATATGGAGAAGAATTTACCTACTACAAAACACAGCAGCTTGTTTCATTAAGCAAAGCATTCCACACTGCAGGCTGGGTACCCACTGAAGGGATTGGAGAAAGCAAAATGGATGAAAATGGTTTATTACAGCCTTGAATACAAAGGGCAGACAGGGAGCTGTCAGAATGCTTCTGCTCCCCAGGGACACACTTTGACATCTAAGAGATACCTCCTCTAAGTGCAGTTCCCAAAGCGTCTACAGGACAGCTTTTAGGTGCCTACATTCACCTTCAAACATCCGGATTAGTTTTCAACTTTGCACTTTGGAAATGCCATCCTGAACACAAACTAGGAGAGGAAACCCTTCTAGTGTGGAACCCTTCCCATGTTGGAAGCAGGACTCAATCTCCAAGTAAATCCATCCACAAGTAACCATCTCCTTTGCACCTAACTGCCCCAACAAAAGAAGCTGAATCCAGATTTCTTCCCAAGCAAGAAACCAACCTTATTTGTCTTGATCTGATCAGTCAGCAGTGGAACATTGCTCTTAAGCTCCTGTTCTCCCTGATGAACTAGGGTAAAAGATCTCATTACCCAGAGAATATTTGTCTTCAAGAGCTCTTTAAACCCACTGTAACTCAGGCTATCACTTCATTTTGCAATGCTGACTGAACTGTCAAAGCAGAGGCTTAAGAGGGCTCTTTTCCTTGAGCGTGGAAGAAAACTCCAGTGCCTGGTTCTCACTTTGGGCTCATTTTTGGGGTCCCTGCATGCTGCCTCATGGTTTTAACTAGAAAGACGTTATTTAGTGAGTGAACAACTTTGCACCAGCTATTCATCATTTCTTTTTGCTTTTCAAGCAACACTGACTAAAGTGAGTGAGTAAATCACAACAAAGGCTGATGTGTGCAACAGTCAGAGCACTGCTGCTCCCATCCCTTGTGATGCAGACATGCTAGGTAAGAAGGGAAGAACCTGTCAAGCATTACTGCAGCTGAAGTGTAACCATGTTACAGAGGTGAGACATGAGCTTTACCTGACAGCTCTCTCTGAGATTTTCACTTCCAGCTTATGGCCATCTATAGAGCAGCCCTAGAAGTTAGAAGAACAGAAACATGAATAGATGAATTCAAGAAAATAAACTCAATAAATAAATTAAAATCAAAGTCACAACAGCTTCCAAGCTTCCAGCACAGTATTTCATATCCTGCTCTTCCCCATCTATCCCTCCTCTCCTCTCTGCCAAAGTTCTCTGTTGAATAACACTCGTGAGCTTTGATAGGAGGCTGGAGACGGCTCGAAGACTGGACAGGCTGGAGACTCAAGCAGCAGCCAACATCCCTGATCGAGCTGTCCATCAACCTCAGCTCTGCTACCAAACTGACAAAGGTGAGTCACTTCAATGCTTTGGGCTGTGGTTTCCTCTGCCTCTGGATTGTAAACTCTTTAAGGCAAGGGCTGTCTTAGGTTGTGGAAAGAGCCAAGGATGTCTTCTTGGCCAGCAACAGCCAATACAGCAAGGAAGTCCTCTGTCTCTTGCTTCCTGCACTAGAACAAGCAGCCTCTTGCCTAATCACCCCCTGACAGAGCCCTGCTGCCCACCCCATCCACAAAACACCCATTTTCCTTGCTTTCTCTCTTCTCCAGGAGTCTGCCCTTCAAAAGAATGGAGAACACACATCTACCCCAAGACTACTTAGGCTGTGGAATGCAAAATGACCACCAGCTGAAGGTGGACCTCATGGGCTGTGCTCACTTAACATACATAGTTTACACAGGGTAATTCCTTCACATCTACCTAGAAAGGCATCACTCCAGCTGTCCCACCTGCACCACCCAGGTAGTGTGGACCAAACCCTTGGATGCTTCTCTAGCAGCAGAGAGAATGATTTACTCCTCAGAGTGCAGCCAAGCCCTGTGATGTGTGTAATGGAGAAGACAGGAGGCTGGGAGACCCTAAACTGTCCTTTACATACTCCCTTCCCTCACAAGCCCATGTTAGAGACTTCCCCATCTGCACAATGTAACCCCTAGCACAGACATCCTCAGTTGCATTTTGAACTTCCCAGTTCATCCAAGCCTTTGCCTACCATCTCTGGAAAGAAATCCAGACTTGACAATGCTTAAGCTTACCTGGAGCCGGCGCAGGGCTTTCTGAGCACTCTCTGGCTTCTTGTACTCCACAAATCCAAAGCCCATTGAAAGCAAAGTGCCTGTCAGGAGAGAAAAGGGACTCAGGAAGCGAGCAGGAAACAGTGATATTAAGTAGAAGATTCCAAAGCAAATCAGGAGCAAGCACTGATGGCCAGAACTGGAGGAGGATAAACTAATACCCTATGCAATAGGCCAGCCTGCCCATCATGCCCTAACTCCGATGCTCCTTATGAGCATCCCTTCCTTACCGACTTGCCTTTAGACTTGTTCCTCATGTCTGAAATGAGACCTTCACTTGGAAAACTTGCCAACTGCCCAGAAATGGGTGTGATGTTCTGTACTTCCCATTATCACAAAGTGCAAGCTCTGTATTTCACTTAAGGGACAAAGAGCCTTTGAGGTCCAAGGCACAGAGGACCAAGCACTTCTAGAAACTGGGTGGGCAGCTGCTAGTTCCATGCCAGAGGAGTAGACCTTTATTCCACCTCCCTGCACAGCAAAGGTTTGCAGCACCCATGGTCACAGCATGCTTCTGAGGAGCACCCTTGTCTAGTGTAAGAGCCATAACCAAGGCTGAGAGTGAGGAAAGGTCCCCATGCAAATACATTAACACCCAGTTTCCAACTTCAAAACCTCACTTGTAGCAGGCTGTAGAGATGGCCCCACAGTAAGAGGGGGATTGCTTCATATCCCATGTAGGGTATCTCATACAAGCAGAGCCCTGTTAGGGCAAAAATCCTATAAAGCCATGCAACTTCCTAGCTTAAAAAGAAGGAAGACACAGCCCATCTAGCCAGGGCTTGTCTGAAGCAAACTCTATCCCATCCAACAGCCCAGAAAGCAAGCACAGTCAATGCAGCAGGCACAACCAGTCATCAGCACAGCCTGCTGGCAGGCAGAAGGCAAAGGAAGCCCACTCAGCACAGTACTCAGCCAGGCATCCTTGAAGATCCCACTGTTATTTGAGGTTAAAGCATCCTGTGCACGTTTCACCATTGTGGGGCACTGGCTCCTTTCAACTTGCATCCTGCTTGTGTGATCCTGAAGGAGCTGGCTTCTCTATCTCAAGATCTCAAGAGAAGGCCAAGTCTCCATGAATCCCACAATTCAGCTTCACCTCCTAGGCCAGACCCCAGGGTATTTAAAATGGCTGAAAGCAGCAACCACAACAGCCACACTTCCAGAAACACTCAGGATTTCACCAACGAGAACACAAATGCTCAGGCAGCTGAATGCTAAAGCAACGCCACACCTGAGCCCTCAGCAACCAGCCGAGGGGAGGAACTGAACAGCAGCATCTAGAGTACCTGCTTTGTCTTTCTTCTTGGATATCGTGCAGCTCTTCACAGCTCCCACTTTGGAGAATGTCTGCAAGGAATTGGGACACGTGATCCAGTTCCCTTTGTCCCAGGCTTACGACTCGAGTGACAACGTGACCCTCTTCCAGAGCCAGGCCCACCTCCCCCCTGTGCACACACCTGATGAGCAGTCAGTGCAGCTGGGTCCTTTCTTATACCATTATTCCTGCACAAATACATCCCCACACGCAGACTTGTAAAGAAAACAATAGCCACATTCCCAGGAATCTTCCATCCCTCCTCTGAAACAGCACAGAGATCTGGGATGGCTCTGGAGGGATGTTACTCGGTACAAGAAGCCCTCAGCCTGCTTGGGACCTTAGGGGTGGGTGACTCCTGTGATGTCCCTAGAACACAGCTCTTTCCAAAGACATGCAGGAGGGGATGCAGGGTAGCAGGGGCTGCAAAACCACAGCCAGATGCAGAAGAAGGAGAGGGACAAGTCCCAGTCCTTCTCTGAACACTTACATTTGGCCCTGGATCCAACTGGATCAGACCCAGTACCATAGCCCCAAGGGTCCAGGCTGACATTGCACCAGCATTCTTGGGCCATGACGTGGCATTTTAGATAGCTACAAGAAGTGGCAGAGACAAGAATTCCCGGCTGCTTTTCCCTATTATCCTATTATCACCCCACATGTCTTTTGGAACGCTACCTCTCCCAACTAAGGAAAAGCAGCACAGACAGTTCAGTGCTGGCAGAAGCTTCAATGAAAAGCACATCTCATTGAAAACATCATTTCTTTATTGATGACCTCCACACAAAGCAGTATCACAGCTGCTAAAGTGCTTGTCCCAAGGAGAAGCATTACAGAAAGGCATGGGAAATAAGGAGTCTTAAAAGATTTCCACTGCCTCCACCTGTCCTGAGGTGGAATTAAATCCCAACATTAGTCTTAACTGGCACCTGAAATCCCAAATCAGAGGGTCCCAGTCCCAGTATAATCCAGTGCTCCCTCATCTCCCATCAGGTCATACTGGCTGCAATTCATAGAATCATAGAACAGTTAGAGTTTTCAGCTCTTCCAAGCACATTATCTTCAGCACACCAGGCAGAGAACAGCTTGCCCCTTGCCTTCTGCAGCAGAATAGAGCCCTTTCTTCTAGCCCATAGTGGGGGTAAAGGTTTTACTCCATCAGCCTGGCTCCCAACCACACACTCAACCCCTTCCACGCCATCGAGTGGACCATGCTAAGCAAAACACAGCCCCTTCTCCTTGCTTAAGGCTCACCTCCTTCAGTGTGTCTTCTGTGGTGGCAAAGTTCAGGTTTTTGATGAATAAGGTACATCCAGGAATGCTTTCTTCTTCCTCCTCCTCCTCCTCTTCTTCTCCTTCATCTTGCTGTGCTGCTGTTTCCTCTGTGCCCTTCGTAGCTTCATCTGAAACACAAAGGATAAACCCAACTCTGTAAGGTAACAAAGCTTGCCCACTGCCCCAGCTTATAGTTACTACTGCAGCAGGAACAGGCCACTGCTCTTCTGGCTCTTTGCAGGTGGACATAGACTGAAGCAAGCTCAACACACAAAGGGGCTGGAGCAGCTCTGCTCTGGGTCGGCCTGGAGAAGAGAAGGCTCCCGGAAGGGGAGACCTGAGAGCAGCTCCAGTGCATAAAGGGGCTGCAGGAAAGCTGGAGAGGAGCTTGGGACAAGGGCCTGTAGGGACAGGCCAAGGGGAATGGCTTGAACCTGCCCGAGGGGATACTGAGATGAGCTCTTAGGCAGAAGCTCTTCCCTGTGAGGGTGGTGAGAGATCTGTTGGACCTCATGCTTAAGCAGAGGCTGCAAAGGAATGAAGCCCATATTAGACATCATAGTATACATTCATCCACTGACTCACCAACTCCTTTCCTTGCTACACCACTTGTCTTTTAGAGCAGCTTCATCACCTACAGCACAGTTGATGGATGCTCTCTGTGCTCAGAAGGGCTAAACTATGGGCATAGGAGACCCTGCACTGGGCCAGGGTACACAGGAACCCCCCAGCTCCATCCCAATGCATCCCCAGCTGACTTTCCCTTGCTGCTCCATCTGGTTGCCCAGCACCACACAGCCCAAGCCTTTCTGGTGGGTGGTCCAACCCGCCATGCTCCATCCGGTAGGGTATTTGCCAATAAGGCTCAGGAAAAAATCCACTGCTTCTGAAGGAGGCTGCTTTGAGGAAAGCAAAGGGAACAATTCAGTGAGACAGGAGCGGGATGAACATCTGCCTCCATCTGTGACCGGCACAATCCCTTCCCAGATCCAGAAGCTGGCAGCAAAGGCCATTATCAGCCCCAAGCAGCCTTCCAGGAGCTCCTGCACTTCAAACCTTTCACCTCCAGGTGAAGGTCTCACTTACAGGAAGACAAAGTGATCCCTCCACCTCTCCCTGGCTTCAGCCTTGACCTGTGCAGCTGGCTCCATCCCCAAAGGGTCAGGAATAGCAGCATTGCTGCTTTACACAAAATACCAACTGGAGTTACCTCTGTTCCAAAGCCAAAGTTCTTACCAGGCACCAGCCTTGCTTTGCTCTCCTTTTCTGGAGCCTCAAGGGTTTTTTTTGGAGGGGCTGGGCTGAAGAAGACACCCATCGGAGCCCATTCCAGGTACAAAGGCACAGAGTGAAACTGCGAAGAGAACACAGGAGAGAAATGAAGAGTTGGAGGACAAAACCTGAAGAAAAAGCTCTGCTCTCGTTTTCCTCTCCCTCTGTAATGCAATATGGCAGTGGAAGAGCTCAACAACTTCTTCAGCTGGCTAAACTCTCTTTTCTCAAAGGAGAATCTATACCCAGCCTCACACAGGACCCCAGCCTACCATGTACCACACTCTTGCATTGTGAAAGGCAAGTTAAACCCTCGCCAGGCCACCAACCCTTTTCCAGATGTCACAGCCCGCTCCTCCAACCATCTTTTGAAGGCTGAGAGCCCTACTCAGCCACTGCTGCATACGGATGTGCTGGGAATCTCCCTAAATCCAAGGGATAGATGGCAACAGCAGTGGCACTGGGATAACTCCTCTCAAAAGTCCCCCGTCCCTCACACTTGCAAGCACTCCATTCTGCAGCATCACAACCAGCCAAGATCCCTGCTGTCCCCTGCCCTTCACCATGCTCACCTTGGAGTAGGCCAGCTTGGTGAATGCTTGCTTGGCCTCAGTGGGCTCAAGGAACTCCACAATGGCTGTGATTCCTCCTTCTGGCAGCAGCACCCGGCCCAGGCTGCCGTGTTGACCAAAGACATCCTCCAGCTCCACCACACTCGTGCCGGCTGGCAGGTTCTTCACCAGGATCACCCTCTTACTGCGCTCACCAGCAGCCTGCCACGGGCATGGGGGAAGAGAGGGGAGATGGGATTTAAAGCAGCAAAGCCCACTATCTTGCTAACTGAAGATTTCAGACCCAACACATCGTGCTCACTCCACATCATCCCCTTCCAGGGTGCAAGAGGGCCAAGAGCCATTTGGAACACTTCCTATAAGATCCACACCCCAGCACAACCTCCCTGATCCATAAATGCTCATGTTTGGAGGGTTGAGCTCCAGATAAATCCTCATAGGGACACAAGTTCCTTCTCTGCCTAAACAAGCTGACCACCATAGTATGTATTTCAATCATCCTGAGGGCAGCTGGCTTTCAAATGGACAGAGGATAAAGGCTGGACCAGATGATCCTTGAGATCACTTCCAACCTGGCATTCTATGACTCAATGACCATTTCCCAACCCATGTAAGAGCTCAATCCTCTGAGATACTGAGGATTTAATGCCTGATTTCAAAGAGAGCTGAGGACACGAGGACTAGACCAGTGTCTAAGAGGTAGATCCACATCACTGCCTCCAGCTGAGCATCCCACCTGGCTGAAGGAATCCAGGCAGACTCCGTTTTCAATGAGGAACCGGCGAATCTCCTGGACCAGCTCCGTTTCTCCCAGAGCAACCCTCACTGCCACGCTGTCTTTGCCCTCCTGCAGGAAAGAATGTCACATCATCTGCTGCTCCTGCTGCTCTCACAAGCACAAGCAAAGGGAATTTTGCAGAGGGATTGAAGGTGAAGTGCTCCAGCTCCTCTGAAGCTGCTAGGAGATTTGGTGGTAGGGATCAGAATGCTTCCCAGGGTAAAATCAAGCTTCCAAGAAGGATCTGAGCTTTAGGGTGTGAATTCCCATCAGCTTCTAGTTATGTAGAAGTGCAAAACTCAGGCACAGAAAAGCAGAGTGGGACGGAGGGCTGGGAGCGTCACACTGTCTTCCAGTGACAAAGGGATTTTCAGGCTCAGATCCCACACAGAAGCTACAGCCTCACCAATCTCTTGGCCTACGTGGTGCTTGTTGATGCACACAGGCTTTTGCTGCATAGAAAGACCAGGAAAGGCCTGGGCATGAGGAAACAGATGGGAAAGTGATCTCCCATCAATAACCCAACTCACATGGTCCAACACTTGGCTTTTGGAAGCATTGTACTTCTGAGCGATGGCATCAGCCACAGCGTTTGTCCCCACAAACAACGTGTTCCAGTTGTGAGAGCTGGAAAGAGAAAGAAGAGCCAGGTTCAGTCCCTTCTTCCACTCTGTTCAATGCTCCTGCAATAACACAGCTTTGAATGCTACCATTAGCAGCCAGGATGAAGAGCTAGAGGGAAAGAAGGTAGTTAGAAAGTATCAGCCACTTCTTTCAATCTCATTTGATGTACAGAAAGACAAAGCTCCTATATAGTTTTAGAAATAGAGGTGGTTCAATACATGGGAAAACCCCAACTGATCTGAGACCACTACCCTAAAGAATTACAGCATCAGACCAACCTTTTTTAGACACCAGAGAAATAACCTCCTACCCAAAGCCATTCAAAACCACATTTCTCTCCATGTTTGAGCTACTAGAGCTAGTTGGGCAGGGGAATCAAGTAGGTAAGAGATAAAGCAAAATGCTTTATTGACTTGGGTAATCTACATAGCTCCTGCAAAGACCTCAGGTGCATTCCTGCCACTTGGGAATCTGGCAGGCTGTGTTGTCTGGCCCATGACAAGACACCACTGGTACCTGGCACTGTTGGCTTTGTTCTTTGCCTCTTTCTGCTTTTTGTAGGAGGAAGACTCTTCCCCATCTTCATCTTCAAGTTTTTCCTTTCTGATGGTAGATGGTAAAAGATGCATCATTCTGCCCTAGAAGAAAGGAAGAAAGCTCTGAAGTAACCCACAGAAGTTCATGAACTATGCAGAGTGAAGGCAATTTTCTAGCACCTACGTGGAAGCACAGAACCTTCCTTCCCAAATGAGACATTACTGCAAGTCAGAGTAGCCACACAATGTGAGAGACTGAGATTCAGATCTCCTTCTCCACCTCTAGTTCAGAATCTGGCACCTTTAAGGCTGTTCAAACCCAGTTACCGCACCAAAAGCAACCATGTTCCCCTACAGAAGGGCAGAAGAAACTGGGTCTGCTCAGCAAAGCACAGAAGCAAACACTCGGCCACGTTACTAACACACATTCCCACCATCAAAACCATTAGTACCTGGAACACTTGCCCATCCATTTCTGCATAGGCCTTCACTGCGTGCTCAGGAATCATATAGGTGATGAAAGCAAAGCCTTTGGGTTTCTTGGTCAGTCTGTCGATAGGAAAATGGATTTCTGAGAGGGGTCCTGCAAAAATAAAGGCTTTACTGTGACACACAGAACATAGAATGGTTTGGGTTGGAAAGATCCTTAGGATCATCCAGTTCCAACCACCCTGCCATGGGCAGGGACACCTCACACTAAACCATGTCACACGTCCTTGCACAGCCACTGCATGCTCTGAACTGGCACCTCCTGGCCAAAGCTGGGGAGGAGAGGAGCAGGGAGAGCAGAGCAGCTTTGGAAGGTGTGCACCAAGCCACCAGCTTGGGTAAGGAGCTGCTGGCTGCAGACTAACAGGGCAGGTCCAGCAAAAGGAGCCCAAAACCCAGTTTGTGCACCATGGGAAGACAGACTGAGAAAGCTGGGGTTGTTCAGCCTGAAGAAGAGAAGCTGTGTGATCTCAGAGCAGCTTCCAGTGTCTGAAGGGGGCTTCAAGGATGCTGGAGAGGAACTCTTCATCAGGGACTGCAGTGATAGGACAAAGGGTGATGGGTTCAGACTGAAACAGGGGAAGTTATAAGGAAGAACTTCTTCCCTGTGAGGGTGCTGAGGTGCTGGCACAGGGTGCCCAGAGAAGCTGTGGCTGCCCCATCCCTGGCAGTGTTCACGGCCAGGTTGGACACAGGGGCTTGGCGCAACCTGCTCTAGTGGAAGGTGTCCCTGCCCATTGCAGTGGGTTGGAACTGGATGATCCTCTCCTTTCCTCTCCTCCTTCCCATCCCACCAGGACTCGGAGCCTACCCTGACTGGCAAGAGCTTTTACTGTTGGTGATGCAGGGAGCATCACCAAATGCTACCACCCCAGCCAATAAAGATGATGGGATTGGTCCATATTCAACAGGTGCTGGACACAGCTTTGTCCATCACACCCAGCAAGAAAACCTC
This sequence comes from Melopsittacus undulatus, assembly GCF_012275295.1. Taxonomy (NCBI): domain Eukaryota; kingdom Metazoa; phylum Chordata; class Aves; order Psittaciformes; family Psittaculidae; genus Melopsittacus; species Melopsittacus undulatus. The sequence continues at coordinate 11,129,655 of NC_047538.1, read as the reverse complement.
CATGTACATGAAGGAAAGATGCAAGCCCCAGTCCTGCAGCAAACACTTACCATACTTGGAAAAGATCTTCTCCAAATCCTCCTCAGTGCAAGTAAAGGGAAGATTCCTGACAAAGAGTCTCCCTGATTCAGACAAGTCCTCTTCTTCCTCATCGTCTCTCTTCCTTCTTTGCCACGGCTGGCTTTCAGGTTTTGTTATAACAGTTTCTTTTGGGGTATTCTTGCATCGGAGAACCTCAATACATCGTCCACCTGATCCACAAACACACATAGAGGCACATTAGCTGCTTCCCGAGGCCATGGGCAATCAGTATCAGTGTGGAAAGTGCCTCTGCTTACAGCGGTGACACAAGCAATTCCAATTGCACAAGCTTTGAGCAGAATGCTGCCTGATTTAGGGTGGAGAGGCACTGAAACAGGTTACCCAAAGAAGTGGTAAATGCCCCACCCCTGGCAGTGCTCAAGGCCAGGCTGGATGGAGCTTGGAGCAACCTTGTCTAGTGTGAGGTGTCCTTGCCTACTTCCTTTACTGTTAACTCATTCCACTACAAGCTAAGCCAAGAGCAGGTTGCAAACACAGGCTTACAGAATTGCTTGTACAAATCCCCTGCACGATCCCAACCAGATTTAAACAGCATCATTATTGGATCAAGATACACTTCAAGCACATGACAAAAACCAGGGGCCAAAGAGCAACATGCAAAGCTCAGCTGCTTGCCAATTCTACACTGCTCCTGACACAGCACTTGGTTTATCCCATCTCAGCTCAGCAGAGGAAACCACCCCCACCATCTGCCTGGAATACAAGAGGAGATGCTTCTGCAGTGAACACTTCAGCAGCTGAGCACCCTGCCATCAGCATCAGCCACAACAGGAAGGAACAAACAGCCCTTACCTATGTATTCTTTTCGCTTCAAGGCCCTTTGCACTTCTGCTTCACTCTTCAAGTCAACAAAGATGTAACCTTGGAAGAAGGAAAGGTTCAACTGAGCATCATGTAGGGAACACACAACCACTAATTGGCCAATTAAGGGTGAATTGGGCTTTCTTTAATATAGATTCCTACAGATAAAGCAGCCAGCTTCCATTAAAGTTTCAAGCCAGCCTGAAAATGGCCATATCAGACTGGAATGCTGCCTTTTCAAAGCTTATTCTCTCCATGCAAACCAAAGAAGCCTGATTTAACAGCTGAAGTAGGCTTTTACTATGTCCAAGAACAGCTAAAAGGCACATCCACTGTTAGGCTATGAAAGGAAAGCAGCATATAAAGCAAAGCCCCTACAGCTCTGAGGACTGGCTCCACACTCTTTCTGGTGGGTACTTCCAATAGCCACAACCTGTCTGGAGGCCCATGTTAGCTAAAGACTGCTCTGCAACTGATACAGCAGCTATCCCAGAGGAAGAGGCCTTTCCTTGGCATGGTTTGGGATGTTTAGGAAAGTTCCAGAGACAGATCAAAGGAAAATGCTCCTGCTGCTACTCCTAAGGGAGCACAGCCAACATTACTCTGCCCACGGCATCCTACGGACAGCAACTAGGGCAGGAGAGCTGCAAAGTCATAGAAAGGTCTGTAAGAACCAGGGCAGGAGTCAGTCATTTGGAATTGCACATGGAAAGAGCAGAGGTGTGATTGAGAAGTCCTTTAACTCACAGATTCACTTTCCCCTTCCACAGATAGACATTACCTGTATCCTTCCCCTGCGTGGGTTTTCCTATCCGGATTGCCACTGGCTTCAGAGGCATGAAGAAGTCACGAATCTTTTGCTACAAGAAGGATTGGAATAGTTTAAGTTCTCAGATAGAGGAAGCAGCAGGTTTCAGACTTTGTTTTTATATACACACCATAAAAAAACACCACGTGCAACACACAATTCTCTGCACAAAGCTTCCCCAACCGCACTTCCAACACTCAAAACAGCTCCATAAATGAAGAGCTTAGAGTGGTTTTGTTTTAGAGAAGGCTCTGCAAAGGTCATGCTGAGGAACACCCTGAGAACCCCCCTGAGCCTCCAGCCCCAGCTCAATAACAAAGCTTGCCTCACTGATGTTCAAGGGAGCACCACGCAGCTTCACTGTGTATGGAGTGCTGGCTTCTGTTGAGCTGCCTTGGTTCTGGCACAGAAGGATAGGGCAGAGAAGAAAAAAAGCTGAGTGAATACCAACAAAAATCACAGCACAACAAGCTGGGCTTATCCAACAAACAGGAAAGAGTGGGAGAGAACATCAAGAGATTCTTGGAATTGCATCAGCCTGGGCAGAAAGTGCCAGGTGAGGGTGCAAAGTCTGGCTTAAAGAGGCAAACCCAGTCACTACAAACTGAGCTCTGCAGAACAGTGCTTCCTGCAGACAGAGAGGACACTGGAAAAACAAAGAAGCATCTGGAAAGGGCACTAAAAGCATGTGTTTGGAAGCTCTGTCTTCAGGAGTTCAATCAGCACTGACAAGCAGATCCAGCAAACTCTTTAACTGGCTTCTACCCAGTGAGGCAAAAAACTGGTACCAATGGTGGTCCCACAGCCTTCAAGCTCTCAGTGCATCCCTGGAATGACTACCAGACATGTACTATCCCACAAAGCTCCTGCTTTAGATAAACAAAGGTCTAATTCAGCTGTACCTCTAGTGCGGATCCCTTCTTCTTCTTCTTCACTGGTGTCTCTTGCTGTGTCTGATGGGCTTTTGGCTTCCCCTTTTTATCTGTGTGGGTGCTGATGGTTTCCGCAATGCCCGAATCTTCCTCATTCTCACTTTCCTCTTCTGCTTCTTCCTCACTATCTGTTTCTTCCTCTGTACTGGATGAGGAGGAAGAATCCTTCACCACTTTAGATTTCAGGTAATCCATATCTGAGAGGTCTTTGCTGGCAGCTGCCTTCTTGCCTCCTTTCTTTGCTGTCAGAGGAGAGACCAGAGAAGATTTGCATACAGATGCTGCTGCTCTCTCCCCCAAGGCAGGTAAAAGCCAAGAAGCAACACAACCATGAGAACCACGTTCCTCTGCTCTAACTGTTCCATGGGAAGGAAAGGCTTGAGAACAGCAGAGCAATCTTATGTCAGCACTTCCCAACTGACAACCTGGATCGCTTGTCTTTTCAAAGAGACACAAAGGAGCTGGAGGAACTACACAGCAAAGTATTTTGTCTCAATTTTAACTAAATACCTCAAGCAGGCCCCAGAGAAGCTTTTCAATTGTTCAGTTTAGGTTTTGCAGGGAAAAGGATGGAGGAAGCTGTTGCTCCAAAACACCCCTCCAGCAAAGATCAACTCATCACACTTACATTTGAGTTACCCAAGGAGAGAGTAGGAGCAGCAGGGAATGCGCCATTCCCTCCAACAGAGCAGTGTAAGGAACTACCATGTAGGGAGGGAGAAAGGCTCCAAAACCACACTCATCACTGGTGCAGGGACACTGCATTCTGAGATGACATACACCAGAATGCAGCCTAGATTCCTCAGTCTTTTAAGTTAACTGACTACTCCACTAAATGCAGTTTTCCTTTCAGGATCCAAAATACTGAACTCTGTCCCTTCCAATCACCTCTGATAGGGCCCATTTCCAGAAATGCATACAAAAAGCAGTGCAGACAAGTTCACACACATGAGCTAAAGGTTACTGAATAAACAGAAACCACATCCAGCTCTGGAAATCCTGGAGATGAAAGAGGCTGCAGGCTGGAAGAGCAGTTAAGGGAAAGATGCATATGTCTGTTTTTCATACCTAGACACTGCCTTAAGGCCCCAGGGGAAAGCACAAATGCCATCCCCATGGCATCAGAAACTGCATTTCCCTGAATTTGGGAAAACAAGCATACATCCACAGCACACAGAATAAGTCCCATGCTTGGAAAATGACCCTCCTGATTACACTATCACCATGTGGAGGCAAGACCCTAAGCCAGGTCCTTATCAGCATCCTGCTCTCACATTCACCACAGTAAAGGTAAGCAAAGTGTGATAGTTCCTTTCAGTACCTTTAGTTTCCTCCTCATCTTCAGAGGGTTCATTCCCATCCTCACTCAGCTCCTCAGACTCATCTGAATCAAAGTTGAGATAATCAGCTGCTGACTTTGCTTTTCCCTTCTTGGGCTTCTCTGCCAAAGTGTCATTAGCCCAAGTGGCCACCTGAGACCGCTTCTGGTGAACCACCAAGAACTCTTGGAATCTTTTGTCTTCTTCCAGCTGTGGAAAAAGAAACCAAGCAGACAAGCTGTGAAGACAGACACAGGAGAGCTTGATAGCATAGAATTCTAACTCACTACATCTTATTTCCAGCAGTGTAACAAAACAAATTCCTTAAGGGAGGTTTGCTTCACATGGACAAGGTGAGCACTTGAAGCGACTCAAGTCTCCTCAACATCATGGAATCAAGGAATCTCTCAGTCCTACTCTTTCTTTTCAGTATTTGATGTTCAGAAAGTACTTTAAAGAAGAAGCCAAAACATTAAAAAGAGAAGAAAATGTACAAGTCAAATGTGACAAAACTCGTATGTGGTTAAAACCCAGCATTTCTGAAACAGGACTGTCCTGCACGCAATGCATGGGCACACAGGAGGAGCTAACAGTTAAAAACTGGTCCCCAGCATCAGGATTGTTACAATAATGGTTTGTTACAGTAGAATTGGACTGACATGAAGTTGCTTAAATCACAAACCTTGCCTGAATTAACAGCATGGCAAGCAGGGTACAGAAAGGAGCCGCTCAGCTCCTGCTCTTAATACAGCCTAGCAAAAAGATAGGGATTGGAGTTCAACCTCAACTCACCTCCTTTAAGTTTTCTGTTGGATCTTTCTTCTTTTTATCCTAGGAAAAGACAAACAAAATCAAACCCACCTCTGGAAAGGCTTATTAGAAACACAGTCAAGATAATGTCAGGTAACCTAATGGTACACAGATCCGATGGCAAGAAAATACCAGAACCAGGACTCCAACACCACTGTTCCAGCTACTCCATCCCCATCTCTACGCACCAGGCTACCCTTCTCTTTCCCAAGTCACCGACACCCAGCAGAGCCTCAAGCAAACAAACAAGACTCACTTTCTTTGTGCCTGCAGGAGCTTCATTTACCACAGGTTTCTCAGTCTGTTTTTCAGAGGCAGGGACCTTCTGAGAGTGCTTACTCCATGCTTTGGGTTTTGAAGGGTCACCAAAAGACTTGCATAACTCAACCTGAAAAGAGTAAGATCTTTGGTTAAACGTATGCTCAACACACTGTGACTGCTGGCTAAGCCTCACCCAGGAACCTTTGTTATAACCCTGACAGGATGGAAGGGGTGTGTGGGCAGGAGAACAGGTAACGGAGCTACACGTCCCCTCAGCATGGGGAACAGTTTGTGGTGCTCATTTAGGCACAAATAAGCTGTCCTGGTTATTGTGAATCATTCTCTGTCCAGAACAGCAGATGAATTACCTGAGAAAGAAGGGATTAGGTTCTAAACCTTAGATTATCCCAGCTCAATATCTGGCACTGCTGTTCCAACCAGCACTGAAATCACTGCTACTGCTTGGACACAGCTCATCTGAACGAAGCAACTGCTCCAGACTCCAGCCATGAGGTCTGGCATCAGGTTTTGCTGTCTTGCTACACAGGACTTAATCTTTCAGCTTTCCTGGGCACCAAAATCTCCAATAACAAACTTCCTTAAGAAAGAAAGGGAGATGTTTCTGAAGATCCACTCACTGTGATTCTCGACGTGTCTATGAAACTTCTGTTGAAGTGGTTCAGTGCCGTCTGAGCTTCCTCTTCAGACTTGTAGCCAATGAAGCCAAATTTCCTGAACTTGCCCTCCTTGGTAAACTTCAGGCAGCAATCAGTCAGCGTGCCAAAGGCAGCAAACAGCTTCCGAAAGCGATCTTCTTTCATCTGGAAATGCAGGAGGACAAAGGAAGGAAAATCAACAGTGCAATACATCAACTTGTACTGGGCACTGGTGAGGCTGCACCTCGAATCCTGTGTTCAGCTCTGGGCCCCTCACTACAAGAGAGACATTGAGGTGCTGGATGGGGCCAGAGAAGGGCAATGGAGCTGGTGCAGGGCCTGGAGCACAAGAGAGATGGAGAACGGCTGAGGGACTTGAGGGGTTCAGATGGAGAAGAGAAGGCTCAGGGGGGACCTGATGGCTCCCTACAAGTGCCTGACAGGAGGATGGAGCCAGGAGGGGCTGGGCTCTGCTCACAAGGAACAAGGGATGGGACAAGAGGAAACGGCCTCAAGCTGCAGCAGGGCAGGTTTAGATGGAGCTGAGGAATAATTCCTGCCCCACAGGGTGCTCAGGAACTGGAACAGGCTGCCCAGGGCAGGGCTGCAGGCACCGTCCCTGTTCACACACCGTGGAGATGAGGCCTCAGTGCCATGGGTTAGGGGTGGCCTTGGCAGTGCTGGGGTAAAGAGTGGATTTGATGATCTCAAAGGTCTTTTCCAACCTGCTCGATTCCATGTTTCCAACCAGATAAACACTTTGCAGACAAGCCCAAAGCATTTCCTACCCAAGGGCTTCCAATGTGCTGTAGGAACCACACTGTACCGTGTCATACTGATTAAACCCTCATACAGCAACCACCAAACCCCTTCACTTCGCCCCTAAATCCACTCCATGTACAGATACGCCTGCAACACTGCTGCAGCTAAAGGCTGCACCCCGAGCCCAGGGTCCAACAGCCCTGCCCTGCCGCAGTTATCCCCCAGTTCAACCACAGGCACAGGGAGACGCAAAGGGGCCCCAGCATATCCCCACAACCCCTTACCCCTTTACAGCCCCTTGCCCAGGACCTCTTCCTCCCCGTTCCCCCCCCAGACCCATCTCTACACCCGGAAGGACCCCTCCTCCCCGCAGCCATGCGCATGCTCACCCCATTGGGGAGGTTCTTCACGATAAGTCGCGACATGGCAGCGACAGGACCCGGTCGTCACAAGGGAAAACCCCTCCGCGCTCAGGGCCGCACACGCCGCTCTCCGGGCGCCGCCATCTTCCCGCTGAGTCACGTGGGAGACGGGATGCAGAGCGCAGGCGCAAAGGGCAGGACCCGGATGTTGTCAACCGGTCCTTAGCAACGGACCCTAGCAACAGCCTTGGCAACGGGAGCCTAGTAACGGAGGAGCCGGGGGGATAACGGGGAGCATCTGGGAGCACGGAGGACACAGGGACCTGCACGGCACAGGGGAACGGGGAAGGGGAGGCAGAGGGGACGCAGCTAAGTATCAGTGGGGGCTGTACTGCAGAAGCTCCCATGAACTGGAATCCCATGAGGCTGGAATCATGGAAGAAACACCCCCTTCAGGTTATTAAACACTGGGGGTCCTCTCCTACCTGAGCATCCGGTGCTGGAGGGTGAGAACGTGATGAGGAAATGGGACTATTCTCCTTCAAGGATCTCCTCTTTACAGCCCTTCAGTCCAGGTCTGCCTGTCTTGAGCAAGGGGCAGTAAGCTGAGCCCAAAATCTGGCTACACTGCCATTCCTCTGGGAACAGACTCATGACAGCACTCAACCTTTGGCACAGCGCTCACTAGTTTTTCACCCACCAGCTTGACTCCATATCCGATTTACCACAAGGATGAAGGCTGCCTTGGTCCAGAGCAAGCCACCCCAGCATAGGGGTCTTCCAACCCACAAACACCATCTCCTAATGCTCCTTTTGAGGCAAATCCAGCTCGCTGTGCCCTTTCTAAAGGGTCTAAGCAGCAGGGACCGTATCCCAGACTGGTTTGGGTTGGAAGGGACCTTAAAGTTCACTCAGTTCCAGCCCCTTGCCTCGTGCAGGGACAACTTCCCTTAGAGCAGGTTGCTCCAAGCCCCATCTCAGTCTTCCCCAGTGTTTTCAGCTAATTTGGGGTGAACAGGAAACCCAGCCACACCACTGCTACATCCCAGTGTCCTGGCAGGACTGGGATGCAGGCTTGTTGGTCAGAGAGCCCAGGCTGAGGTCCATCAGGTCAGCAGCAAGGGAAACACTTGAGTTTTCCAGGGAAGGAGATCTGTGGCAATGGCCAGGCTCAGTACACAGGAAAAGGGAAGGGGGGGGGGGGGGGGGGGGGGGATGCTGTTGGGACTGCTCAAAGGGAAAACACCCAGCACAAAGCCCTCACCCCACAGCCCGGACAAGGGTACCCAGGAGGTGATGCTCCTGCAGCCCTTCAAAGAGGTATCCAGGAGGTGTCACTGTACCAGGGACCCATCTCCCTCGCCTCCTTGCCCTCTGCTCCTGCCTTGTCCTTGTCCAGGCTGTCAGGATGTCACCCGGGATGAAGGCTGGCACTGACAGGGATGTGCTTACACCATCACTAACACATCCAGCCCTTGTCCTTGTCACTCCCATCCTCTCTCCTTCCCCATCTCCTCCTCACCTTCTGCTCACAGCCAGCAGCAGCTCCCTCTCCTGCCTACACTGGCTGGACAGCTCTGTCCTTGCCTGCTCCTGCCTCCTAACCCAGCACTGCTGGGACAGACATACCCTGGACTTAGCCAGATGTGCTGCTTTCAACAGGTCCTCACCTCCATCTACACCTGAGACTGCAATTCGCCTCCTGCCAACCTCTGCTGCCGTTGGGGTTGATCTTCCCCAGCTGAGGATGTGTCCTCAGAGAGTGCCTGGGACCAGAAAGAGCCAATTCTCCAATGAAGCTTAGGAGAAAGGGGTTTAACCGAGCCACGTGCCCAAGCAAAGAAGCCCCAGTGTCCATGTGGGGATGTGGGTTTTGCAGTGTTCAGCTTTGCTAACCCCACTTCTTTGAAAACAAGAGATTTTAGCCCTCCCCTGATGCAAAGATTCAATACAGAAGGGCAAGCTTTACAAATACTGACTTTAGATTTGATTTCTTTTGTGGTTTCTGCTCCCCAGGATGAGTCAAAGTTTACAGAGGTAAGAGCTGGATTAACATCCTTCTTTTTTTCTGGAAAACTGGAGATTTTGGGGGTATCATGGGGACAAGAGAGCTGCTCCTTCAGCAGGGGGTTCTGCTGCACTGTGGAAGGTCATTGAGCAGAAATCCCAGCTCTGGGTAGGCAAGAGGGAAACTGAAGCCCTGTCTTGAGAAGGCTCAAAGGAAGTCTTGGAAAGCAGTTCCCAGTGCTTGAGTATCTGCCCTGAACATCATCCCCAACCCTTGTGCTGTTGGCCCACAGCATGGGGAAGGGATAGACTGGGAACTGTGCAGCCAGCTTGGGTGCAGGTTGAACAGCTCATACTCCAGAGCAGAGACTGGCAAAGAAGCTGGGTAAATTGGGGTTTGTTGGGTTTCTCCCCTCTCCCCATAGAAACTGTTGTCTCTGATGATGCCAGTATGAATACTCCTGTCCCTGTGCCACCAACTGCCACTGCAGCAATGCCAGACCTGCTCCTGGTGAGTTGTCCCCAGCCGAGGATGTGATGGATGCAGCAACCATGCCAGAACCTGACTGAGGAAGGGAAAGGAAAAGCAACTGCCCCCAGGTTTTAAACTGGGCAAGAGCAGCAAGGGGCAGAAGGTAACTGGGAGGTGATGGACCCAGCAAAGGTGACACAGCATCAGTCCACAGCCAGCACAGACAGCACCAGATCTGCCCTCCTGTCCCCCCAGTTGGCTCCACACTGGGCTGGTGGCAGAGTCAGGATGATGACTTCAGGGTCAGGGTGATGTCCCTTCACCTTCATCCTCCAAATCCCCCCATTACTTGGCATAAGGGGGAACCAAGGCTCTGTCATCCCCTGCACAGAGAGGAGGGGGAAGGCATAGTCCCTCCACAAGCTTCATCCAGTCAACCTGTCACAACACATTAGGTGGCCAGCTCAGCAGCCAGCTGGACAGGGGCTTGCACAGCATCAAAGAGCAGGGGTCACCTTGCTGTAAAAGGGTATTATGGGCTGCCTGCAGCCAAGCAGCTGAACTTTGCAAAGCAGGGTTAGGGCAAGGGACCACGATGGAAGGGGCATCGCTCTATGGGGAAAGGCAGGGAGAGGTGAGGGGCAAAGGGTGCCCGACATTGTGCTCCGGGAGGTGGATGCACCAGGGGTGAAGTGCTATGGAGAAGGAGAGAAGGAAGGAAGCTGCCACAGATCCTGTGTATCCCTAGGGATGATAAGGGAGAGGCCAGATGCAAAGTCTTTGTGCTGTCTTTGGAGAGATGCTTCTTGGCCTGTAGCCCCTACAGTGTCCAAAGGGGCACCGGAGCTTTCTCCCTGATTTCCCCACGTGCACAGCCTGTCATTCCTGCCATCCCAAGAAGAGCTGTGACTCCAAGGGAGGATGCTTGCTCTGAGTGCCTTGGGCTGGAGGCAGGCACTGCCAGCCCTGCCTGAGAAGGGCAAGAACAGCCCCGAGGAGCCCTTCATGCCTGTCTGATCAGGAGTGCCTTGGTCACCACTGGACACGGAAGGTGAACAGGGAAGGTAGGATCCATCTGAACCAAGGTCACCCTTGCTTGTATCCCCCATGCCAGGCAGCCATTCAGGTGCTTGCGGGATGATGCTGAGCAGGGTTCAAGGTTATAGGAGGTCCTGAGTACATTCATCATAGAGCAGAGTGGAGGGGGAAAATCCCCTCCCTTGACCTGATCATCTTTTAGATGTGGATAAGGAATAATATTCAGCCTCAGGGATTACCACAAAGGATGTAGCCTGGCTGAGGACCTTCTTCAGCTGATGAAATTAACCCACAGATACCAGCAGGGACAGGGATGGATGTGACCCAGCACCACTCACTGCCAGGTTTTGGTGTGCTGGCATCCCACCAAGTCACTCTGCTTACATGGATAGTGTTATATTAATAGCACCATTGGAAATGTCACCTGAACTTTCTGGGTTTTGCTGCTGGAGATGTTAGGTTTTGGGAGCAGAGATGCCTGGATCCATCTTCCGTGAGCAAATTGTCCTGCCCAGTCCTGGAGAAAGGAAATAAGAGGTTGCCTTTAATGATACAGTTGATGCTTGGAAATGCAATGCCTGATTCACCTGCCATGTACTCAAGATGGGGCCAAGACAGGAGCAGGACAAAGCATCCTTCTGATGGGCTCCATCACTGGGGAGCTGGGATCTGCTTTCATCCTTGCCTGGGGGATGCAATGGCTGCAGTGTGTCTATGAGCAGCAGAATGGGGCTTTCAACCAGCTAAACCCCCCCCTGAACCTGCTGCCTCAGCTGAGGAACCAGCCTGCAAGCGTATCTATGGTTCTGCTCTCTGTGTGTCTGCAGTTTTGGGATGGACATTGTGTCCTTTCAGTGCCTTAAAGCTAAACTGTAATGCTGAGTAATGAGAGGTAGGTCTGAGGATGGAAAAGGGAAGGGGAGCTTTTCCTCATCATATCCTCATACACTGGCACCACATAGGCTTGCCACAAAGAAGCATTCAGAAAGGACTTGAGAACCCAGATAGCCCAAGTCCTTTTCATCACAGGAGGTGAGGAGCAGAGGTAAATCATGTGCACAAACAATAAAGCATCCTCCAAGACCCAGGTGATGGAACCACACTCACCCTGCAGAGGAGCCACCACCAGAGCAGGTCTCAGACCTCCTTCCTCTCCCTTTGAAGCAGCTGATGCTGCAGAGCTGGAGGAGATGGTCCTGAGTCAACCCCTCTGCCCATGAGCTGGTGAGGAACATCACCGCTAACCCTTGTCTCCAGCAACACCTCTCCCTACCAGACACATCCATGGGGATCCAGAGGCAACTGCGTGGGCCTTGGTCCTGAGCACACACCAAGTGCTGACGTGGGAGTGGGTTCAAAGGAAGCCCAAAGCCCACCTAAAGCCATGGGAGATGCTGGTTGTGCTCTGCCTGCTGCCACCCCTTGCCTATCTATCTATCTATCCATCCATCCATCCATCCATCCACCCATCTCCACTTCCACCACTTCAGTTTCCTCAGCCTTTCTGTACTTTTGGGTGTGTGTAAATGGACTCAGGGGAGGGTCCAGGCAACAGCTGCCTTTGATCAGTGCAACACAGGGGAGATGGAGCACTTCAGGAATGCCGCCTCCTGATCAAAGGTGGGAACACAGTGACAGCCAGGACTTGGCAAAAGCCCATCCCTGCTAATCCCTGCTGGGGAGCTGGCTCAGAGATCCACACAGGCAGACTGGCTCTTGGCACATTGATGTGATCAATCCATCCCCTGACACAGGGTGAGGAGCAGGAGGGTAGCTCCCATCTGCCCCACAGGGCTCTGTCCTGATGCAGGCATTATCCTCTCTGCAACAAGGCGAGCAACAGGATTTCCACCCCTGCTCCTACACACCAAGGAACCCTGCTTGCCCCTGCCAGCATCTCCAACAGCTCAGCACACACCAAACCCTGCAGCTCCCTTGGAGAGGATGCCCAAAGGGAAGCAAGTCAGTGATGCCTTAACACTTTTACCCCCTCTATAAAGATGAGATGAGGTTTGAAAGGTCCCTTGCTCTACAAACAGCTGTGAGGAAAAGGGACCACAAATTATCCCCCTCCTGATACACACCCAGGGTGTGGGGATAGCAAGGACACAGTCTGCAGCCTCCCCTCCATCCTCAGTGTATGGATGGCAGCATGGGCAGCCCCAGTTGTGGGATGGGTCCCAACACCAAACCTCGTCCAATGTCACTCTCCCCTCCATGGATGCTCTTATCTCCCAGGGGAGCTTTCTCCTGATAACCCTGGTGGGAAGCTCATCCATATGGAGCAGGTGGACTGAGGCAAGGCATTGTGTGAGCCAAGCTCAGCCCCACTGATGTGCAGCCAGCTCTTCCATTGGGAATCATGTTGATGTTTCATCCCAGCAGTTTCAACCCTCGTGTTCTGCCAGCAAAAACAATCCCACCCCATGTGCTCAATGCTTTTTGCACCCCCTCATCCTCACCCCTCGCACCTTCCTCTGCCCCATCACTGCTTAGGTATCGCTTGGCCAAGGCTCCTTTATCGTGTTAAAAAGGGAAGCTTTTGAGAAGGGCTGATAAGGGCTCCTCCTGCTGGGTCACCCCATCTCCTCAGGCAGGTCACAGGTCGCTTCCTCACCACACATGGCCTGATAGCGAGTCAATGCAGGCCAGGGTTATGGAGACAGCATTTATCAGCAAAGCCTGGGAAAACCAAGACATGGAAGTGTCTGCTCACACACCAGGGTCTGGCAGGGATGAGCCTTGTTTGTGTGTGGATGGAGAGCTTAAGAGCTGATGGGGCTGGCACAGAGGAAGGCAATGGGGAGACTTGGGAATAAACAGAGGTGGGAGCAGAGCAGCAGCTCAGGGATTGGTTTCCCAGCTTGCTCCAGAGTGGTGATACTCCGTGCTCCATAGCAACCCAAAGGGGCTGCCACACCAAGTGGGAATGGCTGAGAAGTCCCATCCAAGACCAGCCTGGGAAAGGGAAGCCCCAGTTCTGCACTGGTGGGACAAGGTGATGCCATCCCCTGTGCCTGTATTCTCCCTGTTGGTGCAGGCACAACATGGGATTGGGAGGTTCCAGGTTTCCCTGGGGAATGAGTGAAGCTTCAGACCCCTAGGGAAAGACTTGGAAGAAGAAGGAGCTCCCAGTAAGGCAGGATGACCGGTCTGATCAGCACTGCCACATCCCCATGGACATAGTCATGCCATACAAATCCCAGCCTGAGGATTTACCTATCCCACAAACCACAAAGTGCTTTTCCCCCCCCACCTGGTAACAAACCAGCCTCCATGCACAGCTACACCTACAGAGTCCTACACCTCAGCACTCAGAAGCTGAGCATGAAAACCAAAGAGCAGAAAAGGAAACTGAGGCACAGGGAAGGGAGAGCCTGGGACACAACCGCAGCCTCCCCTTGCCGTACCCATCCTATTTTCATTCCAGCAGTAGGAGCAACCCAATGGCCACACCAAGATGCTCACTTCTAGTGGGTTGTAGAGGTGACTGGAGGCATCCCAAGCTGCAGAAACAGCCTTTGGTGCAGGGATGCAGCTGCTCCATCCTATCCCAGGTGGGCAAACCACAGCCAGTGCCTGGCCATGAATGGAGGGAAGATTTAGGAGAGCAGAGGCAGCAGCAAGAGAAGGGGCAGCATCAGGCACCACTTATGCTGCTCTGAGCCAGTTTGGGTGGCACCTGAGGGGAGCCACACACAAGCAAACACATGGACAGGCAGCATGGGAAGGACAAGAGGCCATGGGGTATCCCCAACCAAGGACCTGCTACCTACCCAGGCTAACTCCTTCCCCAGACCCTCTCACCACTACAATTGCAATCTCTTTTCCTTATCAGAGAGGCTTAGCAGGGAGAGTATTGAAAGCACCTGCATCCCTTGGCCGGGAATCGAAGGCCCCAGTGCTGGGATCCTGCACAATCATTCCAGACCAAATGCTGCTTGCAAGGATGTAAAACACCCTCTTCTTCTCAGCAGCCTCCATCAGAGCACAGTGCAATTAGAATAAGCAATGCCAGATGGTTTATTAGCCATGGAGCTGACACTTGGTTTCTTGTTCCAGCATGAAGGCATCAGAAGTGGGTCTATCACAGACATGTTTTCCCTGCCAGCACACTGGAACAGGGCAGAAAGGGTTGGATTTATCTGGGAACGTAGCACAAGGATGAGTTCAGCGCATGGAGAGATGGGATTAGATTAAGTTGTGGCAGATAAGGGAGGAATCAGAGCTGTCACCTGGGTTAATAGCTCCTTGTAGCCTGAAAGACCAAACAAGATGCCATGGTTCAAGCCCCACCACTCACCCTCCTCACCCAGCAGAGCACCAGAGCCTGATGCAAATACCACAAGTGATGCTAGCTCCACTGCATCCCAGGGTTGCTTCTTCCTCCCACCCCTCCTGAAGGACAGATTCCCTCCCTAAGGAGTCAGCTTCACTCCAGCATCCTGGCATGATGCTCCAAACCTGGCTTCTCAATGGGCTCGTGGCAAAGCCCTCACAAAGCCCAGAGTGCATTCAGGGCCCTCACACTCTTTTCTAAGCCAAATCAGGAGTGGGTGGGCCCTGCCTTCTTTGCCCAGGCCAATGTGGTCAGGCACCCCATTGCATCTCACTTAGGATGGGTTCAGGTGCACTTCAAGAGCAGATGTTCCAGTGAAGGAGGAGCCCACACCTGAACCATGCCAATCTGAAGCATTAAACATGGGAATCCTGTGAGAAGGTTTTCACACTGAGCATAAAGCCATTTAGGGGCTTCTGCACACTTCAAGCCATTCACTTGTCTCCCCATCACTGTACCAGCTTCTCTGTTGCAGCATCAGACCTGCTGGTCTGAAGCATCTCTTTATAGAGATGTGAGATCTCTTTTTGACAGGGATTTCACTTCTGTACATGGCTTTTGTATAGCTCCAAATGCTCATGTCATGGGCATCCATCCCCTCATTCCTTACAAACAGGAGAGTTTGCGGCAAGCCTTGGATGACAAGAACACTAAAAACCCCAGCTTTCATATCAGGGGTTCACAGGCTGATGGTGAACCCAGCTCCTTAGAGGGGTTCATAAGGCCTCTATCTGGAAGCAGATTTGAGTTCACTGCACCTATTCTGTTTCTCTCACATCAACAGGGACAGTGCCCCCAGCACTGGGAAATGACCTTGGATGTGACTGGGATGCTGTGGTCCCAGACAGAGACAGCCCCAGCTCCACACTGGAGAGTGCAGCAGGGTCCTGCCTGCAGAGGACTCACAACCTTCAGCTCATCTCCCATCCACACACAGTGGAGGCCACTGCATCTCCTGGCTGCAGCAATGTGCAGGAGCAGCTTCATCCAATGCTTCCATCTGCTTTACTGGGCACACCTATAGGGATATTTTGGTTGCAAGGAGCAGCTTCATCCTGCCTGGGGGATGTAAATACCCTCTGGACAGAGCAAAACTGCTCAGCTCCCTCCTTTCACTGCTGCTTGGTCTTCAGCATCACCACCCCTGTGCCAGAGCATCCACCTGAGCTGCTGCAGCCCAAGGGCACATCATCCTCCCTGGTGTTTACACCCCCATAGCCACCACATGAACCCCTCACCAGACACCTCCAGCAGTTTATACTGCTTCCCTACCCATGGGAGGGGAGCTGGGGAGAGGATGGGAACAAGCTGTTCCCATGTGGAAGAGCATTGGAGCTCTGCTCCAGCACCCAGGTGCCAATGAGTGGTACTCAGCTTCCAGTCAAGAAGAGAGGGCTGCAGAGGAAAGCACAGGCTCTCCAAACCTCACACAACAGTGGGCACAACCAGGATATCTATCTAATGGGGGTTAGTGCAAGAGGTTTGAGCTGAGCTGGAAAGGATGCTCCACACAAGCACCTCAGCACTGTGTGCAGGGAGAGGCCCATGTGTTCCCCAGCATCCTGCCTGGAAGGGGTTAAGGGTCCCCCAGTGCAGATCTGTTGTATTCAGTGCAAGCAGATCACAGTGTATTCAGTGCCCTCATGCTTTTTCCTTAAGCAAATACAGTCATTTCAGCAGCCAGTGTTGTCAGGTACCACGCTGCATCCCACTCAGCATCAGCTTGGCAGGAGCAAACAGGACTTCTCCCATACCAGTGGAGGGGGGAGCCTTGGTTGGAGCAGCCTGGGAACACACAGAGATGCTAAAGCTCAGTTTGATTTTGCAGGGTGATGCTGTAACTGCAGCTTTGTCTGCTGCAAACACAGCTTGTGCAGTTTATTTGCCTGCTGCCAAGGCTGGATGTTGGAAGCTGCCAGGCACAGGGCTCTTTGAGGGAGGAACTACAAAGCGGGCTGACACCTCTAATGAATTACAGTAATACCAGCTCGGGGTGAACTCTAAAGTGCCTGTTTACACAATCACTGACCTCCCTTCACCCGCTCTCTGGTGTGAGTCCCCTCCCCTGCCTTGATGGATCACAGCTGAATGGAGGCAGACCCCGGTGTTTATCATCTCCCAGCGCTGGGAAGGGAGGGAATAACAGAGTTTCCTGGCACGCTGGCCACCACCAGTGATAACATGCCCAAGCATCACTCAATGTGGGAAATACCCTCTGCATCTTCTTTGGTGTAACTTTCTCTTTGGGGGAAGTCCCCATGCAGGGGAGGTGGCTTTCAACAGCATCAGGCAGTGGTACCCACAGTGAGCCCCTCAAAAGGCAGGGATGGGTGCTTGGGTGAGGGCTGGGAGCAAGGACAGCCCCTGTGCTTACAAGGACCTGTAGGGACAAAGGGGAATGGCTTTAACGTGCCAGAGGGGAGACTGAGATGAGCTCTCATCTCAATCATGACTCACATTTCCAGCCAGAGCTCCCTCAAGGCCAGCAGAAATGGGGCCCAGCGCCTCGTACTGACTACCTGAACAAGCAGACCCCAGTTCTTCCTCTCTGTAGATCTCCCATCTGGTGCAGGCAGAGCCTGGTTAAACACCACCGTTTCTACCCTCTGGGTGATCCCATCCTGTCCCACCTTCATCCCCCAGGAGAACATCCCTGTGCCTGGGCTCAGACCATCACACACATGGATATGGGACCAGCAGCATCCTTAGCTCGCATCTCCTGCCCCATGGCACAGTCACAGGAGTCCTGGGATTGGGAAGCATCTACAGCATCACCCTGCAAAAGCCAGAGACCCAGGCAATGAGAGCTCCCATCAGCAGAGGTGTTAGACCACAGTGTCCCTGCTGTCCTGTCTGGCCATGTCCCAGCTCTGAACACTGAGGAGAAAAACTGGGTTAGAGAAAGGGCTGGGGGATGCTCAGCTGCTAACAGGGAGGAAGGGCAGGAGGCTGCTCTGTGCCACAGCCACCCAGCTGCTCTCACTGTGCCATGGCTTGGTTTAGCTCCAGCAGTGTGGGACGGTCTTTAATAGAGCCAAGCTTTCCCTCTCCCTGTACTCAGAGGATGTGAGCATCAGTGCTGGCCCCTGGGGAAGATGCTTCTCTGTTTCCCTGCTCACCCTCCGACCCCTTCGTTTTGTTCCAGAGTTATTTCTGGAAGTAAAAGCTTTTCCCCCCACCTTTGCCCTAGCCCCCATCTCTCTGCCAGCCAAAGTGGCATTTTAAGCCTCCTGCCCACCCACCCAGAAAAATGGAGGCCGAGGAGATGTAGAGTTAAGCCTTTCCATCCACCCAGCAAGCAGGAGGCCTTTGGGAGGCCTTTTCAATGCATTAACCCCCTGCCAACTCAGCTGCCCAAAGAGATAGATGCTCTCAAACATCGCTATGGGAAGTACCTGCCCTCCACATGGGTCTGTGGGGTGGAGGAGGGCTGCAACCCCCAAAACAGGGGCCTACCCCATGTCTTCTTCCCTACAGCATTACAAAACCTATGTGATTCATTACAGCATTGAACAGCCCCCCCATCATACACAAAGTCCCAACTGCACTCAAAGTCCTGCTTCCACTCAGAGCTGTATGAATCAAGAAGGTCCCATCCCAAAAAGCTGTAACAGGAACATGATGCCATCAAAACCACACACACAGAGCAGATGAACCCTGCTTCATGTTGCTAACAGTCAGAGGAGAGATGTCCAAGCCGAAGAGCAGGTACCAAAACCCACAGGGTCACTGCATTCATCCCCTCCTTCCTGCAGGAGCTGCTCTGCAGTGCTGGCTGTCTGGAAGCATGGATGCTGGCTGCAAAGGATGAGGAGGAGGCAGGTCCCTGTCACTCATGGGTATGTGGATGGTGACAGGAGGATGCTGGGAACCAGGGGACAAACCACACTCGAGGGGAATGAGAAAACCCACAGTAACACAGTCCCAGCCATGCCCCTGCCCACAGGGGAACCTTTTCCTCCATAGAATAAGCAGCAAGAGCAAAGCCCTAAAGAGCCAGATACTTATAAACCCTCCCCATCTCCCAAGATAAGAGTGTGCTTGCCCCTCCTCTGTATGCAGGGCACAAAGCCACGCACTGGCTGCAGTTTGGGGTGTGATGCGTTTCCAGAGCTCTGCCCTGATGTTCTATCTCAAACCAGATCCAGAAGATGAGAGTCCATAAAGAGCAGGAATAAGGGCCCAGTCCAGACACCAGGATGGGTTCAGCATCCTCCTCCTCACACCAGCCAGCATTGGGCACTCAGGCAAGGAAGCAACCCAGTCCTGTCAGTGGTTTGGGCACATCCCAAGGGATCTCCAAACCAGAGTGTTGAGCATACCAGGATACACACTTTCTGCTTCCAGCAGGTTTCCAGCCCCTTTTGAACCTACTGATATTTCAGGCTTCCACAGCAGTGAGTTCCCATTGATTACAGACCCTCCACTAGGCTTTATGTCCAACATCTTGCTGCAGAGCATCAGAACGGACCAAACCGAGCACCCCGTGTCCCCGCATCAATCCTGATCCCGGCAATGCCCTGCTCGGAAGAGCATCCATTATCCCAGGCTCCGGGATCCGGATCCTGGAGCCTGGGATAAAGGATGCTTCTCCGAGACGGGCAGGAGCTGCCCCTGCACAGCCCCGACAAGGAGCCATCGCCACAAGATGTCACCCGTGCCCTTCGACTGGAGCCCCCCGAAAGCCCCCTCGGAGCCTGGGGGGTCCTGGCCGGGCATCCCCCGGCTCCTCGGGATGCTCCGGTCCTTCCCCACCGCGACATCGTGGGGGACCAAAGCACATCTCGGATACAGCATCTTCCTGTTGCCATGGAAACGACCATGCTGCAGCATCCCCTCAGTGGCCGGCGCTGGACCACGGGATGCTCAGCACAGCATCTTCAGTCCTGAATCCCTTTGTGGGGTGGAATCATTTGTCCTTCAGGTTTATATCCACGCAACGACCTGCAACCCAGACATTTTAGTCAAAATTGGGTAGAATAAGTTAATGTCAAACTCGGAATCATCAGCTTTCAGCGCAAGGGTGCAATAGGAGGTATCCATCTGCACAAGAAAACAACAAGCAAGTAGTGCCAACTTCAGTGTTAACTGCCCACAGCCTCCATGGCCAGCACAAAGCTCTACTCGAACCACAGCGAGTGATAACAGTGGAGGACCAAGGGCAACCATTGCAGATAAATGACATCTCTGGGGTACAATCAGGCCATATTTAATGTCAAAATCACTGGTTTGCTTCCTATTCCCACTCCCCACTTTAGGTCCACTGCAAGGTTTGGGTGATCGCTGAACACTGCAGGATTTCCATCCTGCTTTCTCCAAGGGGAAGGGCTGGAAGTGAAGGAAGAATTTAAGTGCTCTGTATGGTTTTTTCCTTGAGAACACGCTAGCAGACTCAAAGGGAATAAGACAGTGAGCTTGCACGCAGGCAGGGCAACTGGGGGCTGTGCTCCCAGTACCAGCTTCTCCCGGCTGCCCTGAAAAACAAGGGCTTAATCCCATCTTCTCCCCTTTGCCCATAGGAGAACCAGGTGGACAAGGGAAAACAGATGGGGCAGGGATGCTGGATGAGTATTTCCCACCTCACAGCCCGTTGATCCTGGTTTTGCAGCTCAGCATCCAAATGGGTAACCCAATTCCTCCTTGGGTCTTCAGGCTTCAGGGTGCCCAGTGATGGTGTGGGCAGTGAGAACAGACAGCACT
Organism: Melopsittacus undulatus; assembly: GCF_012275295.1. Lineage (NCBI taxonomy): Eukaryota > Metazoa > Chordata > Aves > Psittaciformes > Psittaculidae > Melopsittacus > Melopsittacus undulatus. The sequence goes on along the minus strand of NC_047538.1, from coordinate 11,109,286 downwards.
CACAAGGAAAGGAACTAGAGATGCTGATCAGGTGTCAGGGTTGGAACAGGAGAGATTCTTCCCTTTAAACGTGTAATCCCGTTGGAGAACAGCCTGCCACAAGGCATGGGGACCAACTGAGAGCTCAGGAATGCACAGAAGTTAAAAGAACTGGCTGCTCTCTCCAGCTTGGGACATCCCTCAGCCAATGTCCCCAGGCATGAGCCACAGAACTGCAGAGACTGGCCACAGAGGCCTCTTATACTGCTGGTACCATCCCTGCTCACACAGCAACCACATCCCCTTCTGTGACCCCCACCCCAAGGAAAATGGTTTCCCTTCCTCATCCCTGATCCCTTCCAAAACCCATCTTCCCCTGTGCCCCATGGAGATGCAGCTTTCCCACAGCAGCCACTGCTCTTCCAAAGGGAAGATCCAGGGAGGAGGACCCACACAAAGTTTGGAAGGGCTGCACTCAGGACCATCACTACCCACTGCATAAGGGGCTGAGCTCAGTAGTGTGAATTACATACAACACATGAAACATTCTCCCTGCCCCTTTCCCCATCTGCTCAGGACCCACTGACTGCTACAACACCCAAAGAGAAGCAAACTTTGGGGCTTCTCAGTCTCTTTGGTCCAAAGGAGACCATGGAGGCTTTTGGCTTGTATATTGGAGAGAACTGATTTTCCCACCCAATACATGCGGCTTCGCTGTGCTAACTCCTGCTCTCACCCATGATCTTAGAATGAGCATCCAGAAACCTCCCTTGTGCCAGCAGAGATCCTGATGGTCACTGCTGCTAACCTCACCTTGGTGCCAGAGCTCCTGTGCCATCAGTGCATGCAGCCAGTGTGGAGCAGTGCGAGTGCTGCACTCAGTGCTGGAAGGCAACAGGCTCTTCTTCTCTCGCAGCCCAAGAGATAAGTACTGTTCATCATGCTGGCTCTGTCCCAGGCTGCTCCCAGGAACTGCTACTGTCTCTATATGGCAGCTGGATAAGTCGTAGTGCAGTTCCCTTGAGTGCCCAGAGTCACCACAGTCCCATCATGCCCTATGAGATGGGAACACAAAGCTACAGCAAGTGGTCCACAGCCCCTGGTAGACTGGGGACCATTGCCCAGCATCATGTGGGTATCACTGCACACCAATGTGATACCCACAAGATCCCACCAGCTCTTGGTGTGAGAAACCTCAACAAGGCTCCAAAATCCCAAAGCCAGGGCTCAAAGCACCATCAGCAATAAAACCACGTGGACCAGCAGCATTTTGCCCAACTGATCTTATAGCAACAACCAAACCCTATGGAAAAAAACCCTACATCTTTTCACACTTGACCTTCTCTGCAGCAATACATTAGCCTCTGTGTCCTGGCTCTTTGCTGCTCGAGCCGTAAGTGGGATGCTGCTGTGTTTAGTACAGAAGCAAAGGGCTCGGCTCCATCCCTGGAGGCTCCGTCCCCCACTGCTCTTTAGCTCAGGTTGTGGTGTTTAATGGACTGCTTTACAAAACTCAGTCTGTTGCAAGCCCCTGCAGTGTCTTATAAAAGCCAGCCCCAACAATAAGCCGCAAGCTCAGCTCTGGGGCTTCACTGCTCTGCTTCACAAACAGGTTATTACTTGTAAAAGCCCCTTACTGGAAGGAGCAGCAAGCTACGAGGGCCAGTCAGTGATGCCTTTTGATATGTACAATAAAAAGGCCCCCACACTTGAGTTCTTTCCCAAGGAACAGTTGATATTCCTTGCTCTGGGGTGTCTAGAAAGGAAGAAAATTACTGGCCCATTAACAACTGCCCCTTGGCCTGGGTTTTTTTTTCCCCAGCTTAAAAACAATGTGCTTGGGATTGGCAGCCAAGTCAAGCTTCAACATTTGTTTTGCCTCAGATTATTTGCAACACCCCATAAACCCGGTGGCTTTTCACTCCCTTGCTAAAGGGATTTCTCTGCATTATTCCATGTGGCTCCGACATATGGAGCCATAAAGCAACCTAGCTCGTAGCTGGTGTCATGGAATATCTTGGGGGTAAAAGGGGAGCCTTGGGGAGGAGGTGTGGGACTCGGCTCAGCGCGACCTGGCAGAGACCTGGGCCTGAAGGAAGCTCAGGTTTTTATGAGCCAGGAAATTGCAGGCTCAGCTCAGGCTGTGCCAGTTGTCCCCATGTACTCAGGTTTCACATCACAACTTGGGTCTCAGTGGAGTTGTGGAGGGAGATAGATATGGGAACAGAGGACAGCTGCATGGGACAGTCACTGCCATCAGGAGCTGGGCACGAAGAGATGGCTCAGTGGGATGGCCATCAGTTGGTGCTTGGGGAAAACATCTAAGAGCTAGTCAAGGGAGAAAAGGAATTCATCCCACTTCCATTGCCCACCCCACAACTGCCAGGAAGCTGATGAGTTGGGAACAAGCTGCTGAGAATCCCTATTTTTACCAGGGGCATGAATGAGCCTGGAGCACTTCCCAAGGCCATCAAGGAGCAGAGACAAGCATCCTTCTACAAGGTACTGGCTGTCCACAAACCCAGTCTACCCAGGCCATAAAGGTAGGGAGAAGGGATGTTCTGTAGGGGAAGAGGTGACGAAGCACACATAGAGGTGCGACCAAAGGTTGGAGAGCAGCATAGTCAAGCAAGAGAAGAAAACCAACTCTCACTAATCTGTAGATGAGAGTGGCCAAGGAGATACCTGAGCAGCACTTCAAGCATTTTCCTCTATACCTCAGCAGAAGATTTCACCTATGCCAGAGTTTTCCAAATACACTTCCTCTGCCTGAAAATTTGACCAAGCTCAGGGATTTCTGGCTGCCCCAAGGTCTCTAATGGTAACATGGGCAATGCTTGTGAACCATGGCATTGCTAGACCCAAACACACTGATGCAAGACACATGAAGCTGAACCATGATGGGCATGGGCAGCAAACCTGGTGTTTCCTGCAGCACAGCATTCACAATGGGTTTGCTGCGTTGCCCACATCCACACACTGCTCACCCCGTTCCTAAGAAATGGGTGCACTTAGCCTCCTAGTTAAATCAAATGCAGAAAGAGAATCAGAGTGTTTTCCAGCTTCATTTCTCCCTTCAATAACATTGTTTCAATGCAGTTTAGGGGTGACCTGTACAGCCCAGCAATGCTCCAGAGCAACCATCAGCCTTAAAGAAGGAGGTGAATTCTACCTCTGCTCAGCTGCATGGTCACCAGAAGCCCCAGCCCTGCCTCTTCCTCTTGCCCAGGCTGCCCCAGCTCTTCAGCACAGAGCCTAGAGCAACCCCATCACATCAGACAAGTCCCTTTGGGCACTAACACAAGGTCTCCCCAAAGCAAAACACACATCTGGGCACAGACTTTGAGCCAAGCACTGGCACAAAGAGTCCAGGAGGCTCAGCCAGAAGATTCCAGCCAAAACCTTCCTGCATAGTGAGGAGATGCCTGGCTTCACTTCTTGCACTGGGGTCTGCCAGTGGGTGACAAAACCTCACTGTCCTTTTGGGACAGCCCTTATCTATGTGCTCATTGACTTCAGCTGCCCAGTTTGGTGATGCTCCATTCACAGTCCTGGGGAGGAACATCCCACATCCAAGGTCCAAACAGACCTTGCCCCATGGCTGTGGGCTCAGAGAGGGCACGAAGTACAAACACCACAAGGCAAAGGGGAGCTCGGTTCTCCTCCCTTTGCCTCTCCTGGGGCAGGGGAGCAGAAGGCTGGAGTTTGTAAAGCGGCATCCCGCTGTCATCACTGGCATTTGTCAAATGAAGTGACCACTCTCGGGACAGGTACTATTTCAAAAGTGGACATCACTTGCAGAAAGTGCTAATGTACAGGGCTGTCAGGTCCCAGCCTCCGCAGCAAGATGAGTTCTCTGATGTTTGGGGGAGAGATAAGGCGACGGCAGGGCCAGCAGCCTGGGCTATTTCTGCCAGTCACTCAAAGCACACACACAGACTTGGTCCTTCAGCAATGTTTGATCAATGGCCTCTTCCTCATGTTGTTGCTGCTACAAGCAAGTCACCCTGTGTTGGGAGGTGAGCTCCAGCCTGCTCAAATGGTCCCCAGCATCTCCTAAAGCTTTTGCCTTCCGTCTGCACCCCACACACAGAGCTGGGCAGCAAAGGATGGAGGCTGAGTAGACAAGACTGGAGGAAACAAGCCTTTGGATTCAAAGCAGAGTTGAAGCATAGAGCAAAACCTTTACACAGTTAAAGCTTCATGTGGTTTGAGTCACTCCCCAGGAAATCTGCAGTCAAGGACTTATAGAGCTACTGCTTATAGCAGCTTCCACTCCTGCTCCTCACTCCAAGTGCTCTCCTCCATCTGAAGCATATAAAAGACTTCCCCCGAACCACTACCCCTCTGGAAGTCAGGAGGGGTTGTACAAGTCTTTACCCTGGTGTTCCTCACCTCCTCTTCGGGCACAAGGCATCCAGTGCCCAGAGCATGACCCACACCAGGTTCCTTTGAGCCTCACCTCTCCTTATTCAACACCACTCCAGTGGAGGAGGTGCCTCACCTCTCACTTCTACAGTAAGGCCACCTCAAAGCTGTCTGTCCATCTCATTTTAGGAGAAAAACAAAATGCAAAGAAAACAAATCCAGAACTCAACACAATCAGCCAAGTCCCAGGCTGGAGGCTCTTTGTATCTATGGACATTATCCACCTGATTTACTCTGTTAGCTCCAAAACTGCTCCAGCTGGAGCAGGAGCTCCTCCTTTTGAAGAGCATAGAAGAGATTCTCTCTGATAAAGATACCCAACACAATCACCTCTAGAAGACAAGGAATTACTTAATCCTATCCCTTGGTCACCGAGGGCTCCCCACCAGACAATTCACCTGCAGGCATTGCATCTGTACAGTGGGACACCCCCTCCAAACACGGCTCCATGAACCCCAGCAGCACCCAGGACAGAACATATCTAACCCCAGAATAACACAAACAGGCAAGAAAACATCTTCCCACTGTACATACCCTTCTTCCCAGCTCAGAAACCCCACATACCTTGCTGAAAACACACCTTGCTGCCACCCAAACACCACCAGCATATTCCGATACTAGAGCTTCTATAGGATCTACCACCCCAGGGAGGGAAAGTCCTACTCTTCCTGTAACTAGCAGCAGGTTGTTCTGCTGAGTAACCTAATTTCCTTCACTCCTTTACCAGCTGTGTTGGTCAGAGCTCATCCCATGCTCTGTTCAAATCAGAGTGGAGATCGTCTTAGTTGTGTCTTTGCTGTGTGGAGCCACTTGTCTGTGATGCATGGCTGGAAACAAAATGACACTTATAATGTATTTTCCTTATAGGATACAGTATTTATATATATTTATATATATTATAGCATTTAGCATCCATAGTATGGCATTTTGTGCTTAAATAGCATATTACACTAAAATAGCATATCACATTTAAATAGCATAAGCGAATGAAACACAAAGAACCAAAAAGATGCTATAGGAACACACAAGGCACCTTACTTATTGTACAGCCTTTTGATTGGTTATTTTTTCTGCAAGTGATAATTTTAGGGATATATAATGAGGAAAAAAAAAATCTATGTTTTGTCAGAACAGGGGTTTCTATGTAAAAAAATCCTACCTGTGGATAAGGGCTTATTTATTTATAATGGAAAAAAAATCATTTATTCCTTATTAATATAAGGAGATCATGATGGGAGGACAGAGCTCGGTACTGAGCTATAGAAATAAAGGGAATTAATACAGCACCCCAGAGAAACTGAGTCCTTCAGCAGGGTGCTGAGTCGTGCACTGGCCATGGAAGGCTCCAAGCCTTGGCAAGGCAAAGCAAAAGCCAGCTCAAAAGCTGAAGCTCTGTAAATTCCAGCGGGAAGCAAGGCACGCATATTTAAGTGAGGGTGATTAACAGCTGGCACAGCCCACCATGGGAAGTGATGGATTCACCATCTCTGGATGTCTTCAAACAGCAGCTGGATGCTCCCTGGGAGCCCTATCCTGAAACCCAGCCCAGGGGCTGGGTGTGGTGCTCACTGCACTGGGATTGCTACCGTTCACCTTTCAACCCCTCCAAAAACCCCGCTTCTTGCATGTGTATAAGCTTCTGATTGTCCAACGTATAACTATCAGGGGCAGGTTTTCATCCTTCCTGTGAGTCTTTAGGGCAGGAATGCCTTCCATGAAGGGCTGTATCATGCTCAGTGTGATGGGTGAGCATGATTTTAGGGATTTTGTATATTATTTATAGAGTTTATAATTTCTATATTAATGTATAGAGATGTGTAGAGATGTATATATGTATAGAGATCATCATTTGTATATGGATTTTCAGCAGTTACATACCTTTTGGTGAGGATAAGAGGTCTGGAAGCATCTCATTGCCAGCAGGCTCATGAACATACTGACTGTCCAAAACCTCTTCAAATTCTTCCATGCAAAAGCTTATTTTCATCTGGAATATACATAGGAAATTAAAGCAGATGACTCTGAAGAAGGAACTCAATCCATAAATCCATATGGGAGAAACCAGACCCTTATATCACTGTACAAACAGCTTCAAACACGTATCACCAAGGGTAGAGCATGGATTTTAAAGCTAACCCCTGGGAGAAGTATGAGTTCAGTCAGGGACAAGAAGCCCAAGGGCACAAGTTGCCATTTACTGAGGCATCTGCAGAAGATGGAAAATTAGGAATGACCAACCAGAACAGGCACAATGAAATAGAGAGGGGGAAAAAACATCTGACCAAGGAGCTGGGTTGGATCTATGGGCATGAATGCAACAGGCAAGTCATGTATTTCACAGTGATTTTTATGGAAATCATTAATATTAAATATCATAGAGGAGCAGGAATGGGGCAGTGGAGCTGGAAGGGATGTGTCTGGGAAGGGTGTTACACAGCATCCTGCTTGTGTTTTCTTCCAGCTTGAGCTACAACACTTTGTAGACCTCATAGTGGTCTACAAAAGGCCTGTGGTATGGTTTGAATGGATTTCATGGTGTTACTAAGCATGGAGAGGCAAAACAGAAAAGATTTTCTAAAGACATTATTCAGGCACTGAAACACAAGTGCCCCAAAGGGCTGCCCTTTGCCATGCCTTGCGGCCCTTTCCAGGACCCACATTTCAGAGCTGACCTGAGCATAAGCTGCAGGGAAGCAACCTTTTCGTGTTCCTCCTCTCTCCTTTCCTTGCCAAGGGTCAGCCCAGTGGCTCTGCAAGCCCCAAAGAGGAGAAACCCCACCACCTCCCATCACAGCATCCTATTCATCCCCAGCAGGCTGATCCCCTCGTCCCATCTCAGATCACTTCCACTCTGCTCCGCTCTCTTTCCAAACCCCCATCTTTTTCATGTTGTGCTGGCGATGCTGCAGGGAAATATCAGAGGCACCCATGTGGCCTCCCCTGGCTCAGAAAGGAGGTACCGGCTGGGGAAGAAACACCCAATTATTTAGCGGCTGTCAAGGTTAAGCTAAATAACCCCAGGATGGGGAAGGTTGGGATTTGTGTGTATGAGCAGGAGAGGCCAAAAAGCATCTTCCCTAAGTGAGGAAAGCACAACCCGTGAAGCAAATCCATTGCACCAGGCAGGACGCCGGGTTTCCAGGAATGAAAAGAAGCTGGGGATGTCCTGGCAGACGCCGGGGCAGGGCTATGGGCAGACGAGCTCTGCCCATTCATCAGCACCCGTCAGGCTTCCCGAGCCGGCCATGGGATAAATCAAACAGCAAGAGGGGAAGGGAGGCCGGGGGGGGGAAGAGAAGTGTCCGATGGGGAAGGTTTGAGGGGGGAGCTGCGAGAGGGGGGAGAAGAGGGACCGAAAAGGCAGTGCGAGGGAGAGGAAAAACCAGATCAAAGGCAGAAATTCATCAGAGATAACGGAATTATTTATTTTTCCTGCTGCTAGCGGGGATTTTTTTTCCTCCTCTCTTCTCTTTTCCCCCCTTTGAGGCCCCCCAGGCCTTCTGGGCTCCTACGTCTCCAGCCAGTCTGTTATTCTCAGGCGTCCCATCACCCCCCACCCCAGCCACAAAGCAACATGTTCACTTCATCACACGGCTCTGCTCTGCACAGCGAGACCTTTTGATCTCCGTCTCTCCAGTGTTTATATGTGACAGTGCAAGAAATGTATTTACAGTATACGGGGCTCTGTTAGACACTGCCTGCCTTCATTTGAACGTTAATACTGGGAGCAGGGGAAGGGGAAAGGGGGGGAGCAGCTCTCCTTTAATTCACCCATCATTTATTAAAATGTTTATTTGGAAATCCGCAGGCCCATTTATCTGGTTATTACTCAGAGCAGGATCAAATAATAACTCAGGTTCTCTGTGTCACACAAGACAAACCAAATATACTCTGGATGAGGTCTTTCAATGGCCCGCATATCCATCCTCACGCCAGGGCTGTAGGGCCCTGGGTGGGCTCCCTGGACCTGTAATGCAGCTTTTCATCTCTCAGTTCACAGGCTCAGATCCAGCCTGAGCCTGTTGCTACCGCTGGTGGTGCCCCTTAAAAGCACCCCTGATAGTGGTGGGTGTCTGCATGGTCAAGGGGGACCCGCTGGAGCTTATCCCCAGGCCTGCCTGACTCACACTCTGCTTTTAAAGCTGTCTCCTTCCATCTCCATCACCTCCGGCAGCAGCAGATGGGTGTCCGCAGGAGGACCAAGCCATGGAGGACCACGTCAGCGCAGCCAATTCGCTATCGCATGTCGGTAGCAGCTGGAGAGCTTGGAGTCACCACAGAGCTCCTGTTCTCAGACCCTCACACCATGGGAACAACCCTCAGTCTGGGGTTTCCTTGGATGAATCTGATCTGTCTGGAGATGAAGATGGTCCATGGCCTCTCAGTGCCGGTGATCCCCTCCTTCCCCATCTCCTTCCACCATTCACTTCCCTGCCTCTTACTTTCTGCTTTGTTTTGGGTTGCCCAACATAACCACATGATGAAAGATGAGGTTTTGAGATATGCTAATTTTAAGCTTTCAGCTGCTCTAAGCTGACCTGTAAGGCCTCATCCAGGTGGTGTAAGAGCCCCTGGCATGTGTTTCTTGGTCTTCAGAGGCTAAGAAAACATTGAAGCCACTTTAGGTGGAATTTGGTGCTAAATAAGTTTTGACCAAACCGCCTTTGGCAATGAAACAGCAAAGGTAAGATGAATGTGGCCCATTTCACATGGTAATGGTGGGCTGCAGAGCCAGCACAGCTGGTCAGGTAGCATTTCTTATAGAGGTCCAGAAGAGAGGCTGGAGGTGCCAATATGCAAAATGTTTTGGGGAACATTAGAGTTTGAGGAAAGGAATGATTACACTGTCTGGTGCAAGGAAAAGTAAACTCAGTAGATGAAACTGGACACACATGGGCTCTGTGCTTCATGCACATAACTATCTCCATGCACTTCACATCCCTCCTATGCTGCTGCATTACTCTTGACTACAAAGGCTGAAACAGCCATCAAATCCCAGTTTCCTCTTCAGTGCTTGACACAGTGATGTGCTTTCCATCAGCAGCTGCTTACAAATTGAGTTTGAAAACTGTGTTGTGCTCCAGAGGATGTAACAGGCATTATCCCAAACCCAGCTTGCTTGGGATCACCAAGCAAGTGCTGAGATTAGCACCCACCTTCCAACAACACAGCACGGCTCCGCTGCCACACACAGCATTTCTGGGGACCCCATAGGTGTTTTACAATGGTATTTAACTACAAGATCACTCTGCCATGTGCTCCCAGTACCAGCCAATCCCAACAGGAGCCTCAGCACGTACTGAGTGAGCAGACATCAATGGAACACACAACATGCAACATCACCCCATCTCTAAAGCCAACAGGGCAAAGCCTGCAGAGAGAGTTGGGCTTGCCCCATCCTAGAGTGTGAATGTGTTAAAATGAGTGAGGCTGGAAGCTGGCACCATCACATACAGCATGGCAATGAGCTGTGACTGCCCTTGGGGAACATCCCATCCACTGGTAGCATCCTGCAGCTGACCCAGAGACAGCACCGGTGCTCATCAGCCAGTTACAAATGTTCACGTTTAATGCCTGCTTTCTTTACATGCGGATTTAAGATGCAATCGATAAGGTGTCATAAAAACATCTGACAACAGAGGAAACCTTGAGCTGCTGCATGCATATTCCTTTGACACTATTTGTAGAGTTGTCTTGATTAAAGCCTGGGGTTCTGTAACAGAAGCTACCAGCAGCAGGAGCCCCATCACTCCTGGGGACATGGTGCTCCATGGCCCTGGCCCACCTTGACTTGGGGATACAGACTGATTCCCAGTTGAGTGGAATGCTGGGCTTCAATCACAGTGGTAAAAATAACATTTGGGAGAAAAGAGCTTTTGGGTAAAATCATATAAATTAGGGGGAAAATCTTGCTTAAAAGAAAAAGCACATTCACATTTTCAGAGGAAAGGGAATTTCTGGTTTTCTGCTCAGTAGATCTTGTCTTCTGAAAATGGATTTGTTTTAGCTATTTATACACATGTGCATGGAGAGAAAAAGCCATTTCAGCTTCAAGCATTTGCTGCATAATCAAATATACATCACATGTAAGTGCAGCGTTTTGACTAGATATCAAATGATTCCAGCTCCTTCCCCCTTTCCTGCCTTATGCTTAGTATATGAAAAGTTTGCATTTTGGCTTCACAACTTCATTTACAATCCTTTTATTCCTCCCAACCTACTCTTTTCCAAGGAGCAACCATTCATTTTGTACTCCTTACTACTGAAATCCTGGAGCACTTTGGATCCTTCCTGTGCACACAGATGTAAAACTCCCTGATAGCCCCGATAGAGAGACCTCACAAAATACAAACTTCGTAATTAAGTGCTTGGAAAAGGCTTGGTTTATTTTTAATGCATTTTAATTATTATTTTACCTTCCCTTTTAGTCTCAACTCTGCAGGAACGGGTGAGTCACAGCTTTGAAATCTGCACTGGATGCCAGCTGAAAACAGAGGCTTTACACGATCAAATTGACAGATGAGTCAAAGGCAGCCCTGCTACGCGCAGACCCATCCATATTCCTAGTTAAAAGAAATATTGCATTTTTAAGGGTAAAGAAACATATTTAAGAGATAAAGGAAAAGAAAAGTTTGCTGGTCATCAATTATCGTAATAAAAGAGGAGGGGGGGGAGAAATTCACTTTAAAGACATGTTAAAGCCCCCTAATCTTCAAAGAGATAAAGGAGAGCGGCTGCCCTTGAGTGAACCACGTCGCCAGGAGGCAGCTGTGGTCCTGGCGCTGCAGAGAGGTTGGTCTAGCCACAAAATAAGCCCAGGATAAACTTGAACTGAATGTGGATGGGTGATAGGGAAGGAGGGAAAAGGGGATCCAGTGGTGGGTAATGGCTTGGAGGGCTGTTGAGAGAGCTCTGTACATGAGGTGGCACAAGGGACATGAAGGAAGCCTCGTTGTGTTCTTCTCTCCAAGCCCTTCTTCCTCTGCCAGGCAAGAATGTGCAGTTTGAGCTCAGAACAGCTTAGAAGACAAAATGTCATAAGTGCCAATTGGCTGTGGACCTACAGGAACAGACCTCATCCACAGCCCTCTGAAGTCAATGGTCTCCAGCTGAGTTCAGATTAAGCTCTCAGGGCATTTCATTGTCTGGGAACAGCAAAGGATGGATGAGAGGTGAACTGAGATGGTACACACTTTATGCTTCTGAGCACAAAATGGGCATACAAAGACCATTTTGATCAGGAGAGAGCTACCACATCTTTAGATCTTGTGGTCTCTGTTGTGAAAGTCCAAGCCTCGACTCTTTGCACATGGTTACTTATAGAAGATGCAGCACAATGGAAAACTGTACACAGATTTCCTCCCTTTACAAATTCCATAGCATGAATTCAGAGAGGGGATGCTTCAGATTCCCTTCTCTAAGCAGCCCTCCACAAAGCCTTCAGCCTGCCTGTCCAAGCAACATGGGATGCTCCATCTACAAATGTAATTTTATAGCTGGCCTTTTGTTCCACTCTAATTTCCCCATGACAAAGCCATGCACTTTCTTTTCAACCTGAGACAGCAAAGTTCAAAACTCCAGGAAAACCAGCACAATGAATGGTGACAAGGCCAGGTGGGCTGGATTCTTCTGCTGGAAAGGTGATGTGCATTACAGCCCTTGGAAAGAAGTCCATCAACTGTTGAACCAAAAACGAGACCATGAGCACTGCCAAGTTTGGACTGATGGTAAAACTGTGGAAGCAGAGAGATGTGAATCTGTCTGATTAGTGTTTGCTGGCTGGAGTAGAAGGATTGCAGCAGAAGGGTCCTAAACCTTGGTGGAAGGAGTGTATCACTCAAAGCCAAGCAGCAGGAGACACCAGAGTGGAGTAAAAGGGACCACCAGGAGATGAAAACCTGGGTTCAGCAAAGGCAGGTGATGCCAGCTATTTGGAGAGCCCTACTGAGTGATGGCATGGAAGGAGCTCAGCACATCAAAGTACTTGCTCCTCCCAGTACCCTCAAAAGGGCTGCCTGGACACAGTGCTCAAGAAAATGGGAATTTGCTGCAGCATGCTTGGATTATGGATAATGCACTGTAACTGCATAACTGGATTATAAATACTAATACAGAAGTGCTCCCCACCCATCCATCAAGCTGGACCATGTCCACCTCATCAGGTTTTCCAGAGTATCTTCCCCCAGTCAGAGGAAAACTGGACCAACTCCACCACGAGCCATCCAGGTCCACATTAAGGCTTAGGGAAAACCACAAAGTTCACTCCAGTTTCGGCAGCTCTGGCAGATTCAGGGCATACAGCCCATGTTCTATAGATGAGCTCAACCAAGGATATTAAAGCAAAGCTGGAAAGAAACCTGCCAAGGACAGATGATGGGCGACCCACGCCAAGGTGTGGAGGAATCCCAAAGCATCCCAATGAGGTATAAGCAAGTTAGAGCATGGAAATAACTGGATACTTGCAGGTTTGGCTGACTCACTTTGCTCCTTGAGTACATGATGTGGAGACCAACCCCAAGGAGCAGAAGACTGCAGGTGTCCAAGCTTCGGAGAGCCATTCCAACAGCAAAGTCTTATCTCATTTTGGACCAAAACATGCCGCTTATCTAAGCCTTAGTGTTCATTCAGCTTGTGATGTGCCAGTCTCTCACCCTCGTGGGCCCTCGAGGCTTTCCAAAGTTATTCCCAACCTCAGAGCCCACTGGTGGTGGGGAGAGGTTTATCATGAAGTTCAACACCAGGATTTTTCTTCAGCTTGCAAGCCAAAACTAACATAAACAGCCGGCTCCTCATTCGTTATTCTAATTCCACCATAAACCATGCCAAAGCCAGGCCTGACTGAGGTTTGAGGTGATTTACTGCCTTTTCAACAGGCAGTGTCTAATGAATTGGGTAAGCTCACGGCTCAGATTTATGCTGGCCGAGCAGCTGGAAGGAGCTCACCATCAGCACAGCCTCTGCCGGCTGGCGTCGCTGTGCCCAGAGCAGCAGAAACACAGCCCCACTGCCAAAAAGGGACGTGTCCAAGAATTCCCTGTTTCCCACCACACGGAAGAAGCTGCCTCTAAAGTGTTTGTGTTAGTACTGAAAAGAGAAAGGGGAAGGACCGTGCCCTGGCTCAGGCTGAAGAGTTGGCTTCGAGGTGGGGATTGGAAAGAGCATTACCCACTGACAGCTCATCCAAGAGATGCAGGGCAAGAGGGTCTGGCATCACACTGCTAAGAACACACCATCAAGCAGTACGTGATGAATCCTTGCAGTTGTGGATGGGCAAAGAGGTCCAACGCCCCTGGTGTCAATGGCAGTCATGCCTTGCGTTTCGTCCCTGCCCATGATAGAGGGGTTGGAAGTGGATGATCTTAAGGTCCGTTCCAACCCAAACCAGTCTGGGATTCTATGATTCCACTGCAGAGAGTTGAAGCCAACACGCAGCCTGGATGCACTTGCACAAAGCCATTGCTTCTCCTGAATCCACTTTCCCCTGCTGATAGATGAAACCTTTCCCAGCTTCAGCTTTGGCAGGCACCATGTGTAGCTAATGAAATGAAAAGTTTCATCTGACCAAGAAACTCTAACACATGGTTTATCAAAACAATTCCCAGCCAGGTTTGCTTCCACTTGATCCAAAATCCCATTTGCAAGGCCTGCTCCAGCAAGCAGGATAGCCATGCCATCTGTAGTACATATCACAGCCCGGTTGCCTCCAGCTCTCCCCACCAGGATCCCTCTGAGAAATGGTGTGGGCTTTGGATGCTCCCAGCTAATCCCACTCAATATAAAATGCATGCCAATTTGAATGTTTCTAGATGAGGTTAAAAACCTGTTTCCCAGGGAGGCTGGTGCATGGAATGCTCAAACATTAACCCTTTGGCATCCCATAGCAGGTATTGCGTATTTCCACAAGGAATCCTGGTTTTACTTGAGATGTTTCTATTTTAACCACAGCCAAGGTCACATGTTAGGGCTCCAGAGCAGCATTTTCCAAGTAACATATCATCATTAATGAATCCAGAAGTTTTCCAAGGGCACCAAGCAGCTATTCCGCTTCCCAGGCTGCAAGAGGACAGGACAAAATAGCCAAAAAGCCCCAATTCCAGTTGCAAACAACATTTTCTCCCTAGACAGAGCAGAACAAATGAGAGCAGCCATTAATCTCACCAGGGAGAGCTTCCAAGTTAGCAATAACATGCATTGTGCAGAGACACCCAAATGGCTCCAGGTGGTGTGAGATCTTCTACTTGGGTTCTTGGTCATGCTCTCCAGTGCCAGGGCTTCACTAATGCCAGGAGTGAACACAGACATCCATCCAGTGTATCCATCCTCTGGGAGAGATGGGAATGCTGCTCCTCACTGTTACGCTGATACAAAATCCTGATCCTGGGTTGCAGGGAGGTCCTAGTCTGATGCCTCTCTCTGTAGCTCACTCCTGTCTCTGAAGGGCATCTTCAAACCCACCATGGGAAAGATGCAAAGAGGAAAGAGCCAGGCCAGGTTGGCCCATGGCTTCTCATCACTCCCATCACCAGATCCTGAAGGACTCCTTTTGATCCCCTCTCCTTGCCCAGCAGCAGCAGCTTGGGGATTTCTTGGGAGCACAGTCCGAGAGCAGACAGTCAGCGAATCCAAGAGGTCCCAGATTCAGCAGAGCATGGTTCAAAGCACAGTACAGTGATTCCTTATTGCTCTATCCACCCCTGACAACAGCCAGATGCTTTTCCTTCCTCAAGCTGAGTGATCCATGGCATTGGGAAACTCGGGAATCTGATAAGCCCCTGCTCAAGCTGCCAAGCTATTCAAGCAGGACAAGGTGACTCTCATCCACAGCATTCCTCATAGGCTTTCAAGCCATGGTGTGCACCACATCCTGCCTTCCTCACCTGAGAAACACTTGAAGCCTTTGCACTGTGTTGTGCTGGAGACCATCTGGTTTGTTCCTGCCTTGTTTCCTCCCGAAGGCACCAGAAGGAACAGTGCTACGGACGTGTGCAAGGAAGCAACCTGGATTTCACATCAGGGTTTTCGGTTCTTCAGCTCATTTCACATGAGGGATTTTGGTTCTTCAGCTTGCTTCGGCCCAAGCGAAAACACATTTTGCCTTGCTCCATGGGCTGGATGCTGTAACAGCACAGATGCTTTCATGTTTCAGTTGGTTTTCTCTCATTCCTTCTGCCCAGAAGGCTACATGACATTCAGACCTGGAATTTGGGTCCTTTTGACCTCACCAGAGGACTAGAAGGTGCTGCTGCCTCCAAAGGTCTTCAGGCTGCTTGGCAGGAGATACAAAGAGGAGAAGGGACACAGAGCCTTATCTAGATAGCAATGCTGCTCTGGCTTGGCTAAAACCAGATATAAACCAGTTCAAGGCTTGAAGCGAGGAGCTCCTGTGGATTTAACTGTGTAAGTCAAAGAGGTGGCCACTCTCCACGTGTTTCTTGCAGGGACCACACGTCTTCACGATGGCTCTCAAGAGCTCTCCAGCTGCCCTTTGGCACATCAGTCAACAGCAACAGGAATAAAGCTTGTGAATGCCTTTCCTTCACCCTTCAGTGCCAAGTATCACTGCATTCCTGCAATTCATCTGGTTGTTGAGCACCCCAAATCACACCCAGCTCTTCCCCTATCCTCAAACAGCCTTTGGGTCCCTTGCCTTGCTGATCTGCTGATCTAACCATCCTATTCACTACTAAAGGTGTCAGGGGATGTCTGTAGCACTAATAATGCAATGAGACCAGCATCTGCATTACCTGCATTCAGGTAGGAGGTCACGTCTCTCTGCCAGGAGGGGACTGTTCTTCTGCATCACTTGCACCACACAAAGCCAGTCACTTGCCCTCAGCCCTTCCAGGACAGGGATGTGCCCTGGGTTCTCACTGTCTCCTTCCTTATCTGAGAGTTGCCAGCAGCTCAGCACTGTGCTCCCCCAGGAGCTTGGGAATGCAGCAAGCCCTGCCTGCTAACCTCATCCCCACACACCGGCTCTGCCTTATACCAACCACAGCAGCTTTGCTGGAGGAATGAACTTCTTCAGCCAGCACAGCTGATAAAAACCCCCTCCATCCCCTGCCTGGTGTTGCAGATAGACGGGGGAAAAGGTATCACAGCATGTTCATTCACCAGGTGACATTCAAACCCAGCAACCCCCCCACCACACCTTCCTCTAGGCACAACCACTGCGATTTCAATTACATGGAGGGGTAGGATTTAGTGGGCTGCTGGGAGTGGACTTGGCGCACAGATTCCCATATCTGGAAGAGGCCTGTCCTTTGTGTATTGTGTTATGAGACAAAAGCGGAAGAAAACACCTGGAGCACTGAGGCCGGGGTGGGGGGAAGAGATGCTGCCATGGCTGCTTGCAGGATTTGGGCCAGATTTGTAAAGCTCCTCAGAGATCATCCACCTCTGCCAATGGGACCGTGTCTTGGAGCAGTAATGTGATGGACACAGAGCTGGGTCAGGGCTTGCTCTGGACACCCAGAAACGCTGGACCAACCTCCCCTGAACACATGCAGAGCAGCTCCGCGTTATGTTTGCCGTGGGGCTGCTGCATCCCGGAGGCACCGACCTGCTCCATATGTCGAGCAAAGTCAATCTCTGCCTGGGATGTGTTGGATTTGCTGCATACACGCAGACAGGACCACCTCCTTTCCCATGTGTTGACAGGGCTGTACTCAAGCACCTAAAGATATATAAAAATGAGCCTGGTGGGATGGAGCGTGGGGCTGAGCTGCTGACTCCTACTGAACTCACAGGCTTGTACCTTGCAGACCTGCTTCCTCCACATCTCAGCCAATACTTCATCCTCCCAAAACCATGGCACCCGGTTTGGCCAGGATAGGAAACTCTATCAGTGGGCTCTAACAAGCCTACAGCTCTGCTCTACCCGCGGGACACAGCGCAAATACCTTTTGCAGCCAAGAAGATGGATGTAACAGCCGAGGGAAGAGAGGAAACGCAGATAAACCCTATCCTCTAGCCCTTCATGAGAAATCCCCCATTGCAGGCTTGAAGAGAGGGGTGAGAGGTTTGTCAGACACCCACAATGATCTCCCCACCCTCCTGAGTGCTGCTTTGCTAATGTGAAAGCAGAAACTTGGAAAAGGGGTCAGAGTTACAATGCAAAGACATTGAGCACCAGGGCAGGGTCCCTCCTAGTCCTTCCTGCAGCCGTTGCCCACTTGCATCATGCAGCATCACTGCTGGGTACCCTGGGGTTGACGGTGATTTGGGGGCTCCAAACAACGAGCTGCAGAGCACACGCTTCGCTGTGTGGGAGGAAGGGAAAGCTCCATAAATAAATGGCAATAGGAAAGATATTACAGGTCCTCCCAGAAAGTGCTTGGAAGCCGCGTCAGAGGTGAGGCAGGGGGGAGGAAGGGAGGCTGACTGACAGCCTGATTTAAGACCTGCCTGAAAAGCAAACAAAAGCAATTGAAAACTGCATCATCTAGGAAAACTTAGTAGGTTGTATTTTCACAAGTGAGGACTGATGGTAAGACCAGCTTAATCCCCCAGTGGACTTTCCACACCTCCGCAGGCCGGCTGACGGGGCCAGCTGGTTTGTCTTGCAGCTGATTGCTGCAATAACATTGTCGGGCTGGCGCGATTGAAACAGGATGGGCTGGGAGGGAGCTTGGTTTCCAAGCCTCCCCCCCCACTTCTCCAGCCAGCCCTCGGTCCCCTGCACCTCTTGGCCTTTGCAGTGATGCTCCAAGTGGTCAAGGCTGGGCAGAGTCTCTGCTCATAGGCAACTGGAGAAGAGTCATAGAAGGGTTTGGGTTGGAAGTGACCTTAAAGCTCATCCAGTTCCAACCCCCTGCCATGGACAGGGACACCTTCCATTGGAGCAGGTTGCTCCAAGCCTCATCTCAGTCTTCCCCAGTGTTTTCAGCTAATTTGGGGTGAACAGAAAATGCAGCCAAGAGGTAGGAACATAACTCATGGCTTTATCTTTCCTACATGGGGACTGACCTGGGAAGCTGCTGAGCAGAACATGAGCTGCAACAGAGGGGGCTGCCCATACATTGCTTTACACAAACAAATTTTACAAGATTACCCCATGTACATGCAGACAAAAGAAGGAGCTTTCTAATGATAACAGTTCCATTTGCTCTGGGATGGGACAAAAACACAGAGTTCCCTCCTGCTGATTACAGAATCCCAGTGAATTCCAGAAAAGGAGAGTGAAATATGTCACCTTGCTTACACCAAGTGATGTTCTTTGCCCCAGACTCCCTCTTATCCCCTTCCCAAAGCCTTCACTGAAATCAGGAACCAGAATGATGCTTCCTTTCCCAGCATCAAACTTGTTAACAGAGGGAAAATAACCTGCACTTTTTAACCAGCTCCACACATCTCCTGTACAGATCAGGCATGAACCCTTGTCACTGAACCCTAAAACTTTCTGTCTGCATGTGGTTTAAAATCTCTGTCTGGTGGTTGAAGAATGAAAGGCAAAGCAAACATGTTCTTACATCCATTCCTTTCAAAGCCATCTATTATAACCTACAAGCTGCAAGACCATACATATATAATGAGTATAGATATATAATTAAATGAGTATGGGAGGTGGTTCACCTGGGATAGTTGAACATTTAGGGCTGACAGCCTAACAAGTTCCTGCAGGGTAATAAGCCTGAGTCTGGCATCTGGGAGCTCAGGGGATGTCCATATGATTAAAAGCAGCTGAGGCATCTTTTGGGAGCTGAGCCTTAAGGACCAGACTGTGAAGTTCAAGTTAACTCCATCAGCTTAAGGCATTTGGTCAGAGAAAGCATTTAACTAATACTTTATGTTTGCAATAGGTAAGGAACATGTGTGCAGCCGGTGATGTCTGATAGTCCCAGGACTGATAGGGTAAGATAGGACTGATCCCTTGCATGCTGCAGCCCACGATGCTCCAGAGGCAGCATACACCTGCCTGTGCACACCTATGCGCTGCTACTGGCTCTTGCTAGCAGGAGCACCCAGCACTCTCCAGATCTGAGGACTCTGATCAGACACCACCATCCCTGCATCCCAGGTACTGCCACAACATCTGGAATCCAGACCAGACAGAGTTTGCTCCTTTCCTTCTCCGAGAGGGAAGATGGATGAACCTGCCTGCTCAACCCTGTTCAAAGGGATAAATGATGTATATATGTCATGGTCTCCCTCTGCATCAAGGAGAACCTGGTCTCTTGTCCTCTGCTCAAGTGGCTGCACCATCAGGAGAGCATCCTCTGCTTCTGCTCTCCAAGAAAACCCCCTTTGCTTTCCACTGGGGCAGGAGGAGGCTGCTGCTCCTGCAGTGACACCAATGACCAGCAGGAAAAGCAGATTTGCACAAGTCCAACCCTAACTATTCTATGATTCTAAGCCACTATATTTTGCCCAAATTAAGTGAAATTTTCACCAGGAGAAATTTTCTCAACAGCAAAATGCTTTCATTTCCACAGACAAGCAGCCTTCCTCTTTGTCCCTGCTCTTTCTTTTCCCTTCCTGATGACTTATTAGGCTGAATTACTGCTTTTGCTGACAACTGGGTTAACAAAGTCGCTATTTAGGAGGTAACATTTTGACTTAGATGTTTTTTACTTCATGAAAACGTGACATTAAAGCCCAGACCACTGAATATTCCGATGTTTTCAAAGCAGAAAGCGTTTGGAAATACAATCCCATGGTGATGTTCTATTGCTTAATTTCATCTCCATTTTTCCATAGAACAAAACAGTTTGGCCTTCCTTGGCCAAGCCAATGAATTCTCTTTCTCCTGTGCTCAGGTCTCTGTGCAACCAACAGGAGGAAGGGCTGAGCAGTTTTGAGCTCCTGGGGTTAAGTGAGGAGCAAGGCTCCTAAACCCATAAACTACCAGGGATGACAAGTGCCAAAGAGGATGCTGCAACCACAACAATCAAAGGTTTTGTCTCAAAGCCAGCACCTCAAAGTTGGGTCAACCTTGCTTAACCTGGACTTCTAGCTCCAAAAACCATGCCTACCCCCAAATATACACAGCCCTGTTGAATCCATCAAGCCTGACCCATCATACACCCTGTTTTTCCTATTCCGACAAGGAAATAGAAATTATATGGGAATATATAATCCACCTCCATGGACTGGGCTTGATTTCTGTCATTGAAGGCCTCGTTCCGGAACAGTGCCTCCAACTCCTCCTTAACCCTGTTTAATAAATTAACCCATCACTGTTGCAACTAGTTACAATTCCTCACAACTTTTGTAAAGTCAGGGAAGTATAAGGAACAGGTCAGGGAAGTGTAAGGAGCAAAATAGGGCTTTAAATACCTGTTTTCCATCATTATGGATTCCTCCAGAACACAAGTGGATGCTGTCCAGGGGTGATGAACTCAGGGTTTCTGTAACTGCCTGCAAAAGAAAGGTGAGTTATTTCAGACACATCATGCTAACTGTAAAACCTCTGTTCATACACTTATGAGCAAAATCCAATTGGAAATTGCAGGGATGAGGAAGAATCCCAGTTTCCCCCAGCCCACATCCCATGGGTTTGGGTGGCTCTCGCTGCACCAGACAGGGCATCACGAGTAGTTTGGGTGGCTGCTGTAAATGCATGAAGGAGACCACAGTGTTGGCTGGGAGGGCAAACATGAGGTGAAGAGGGGAGAAGGGCTGAGTATGGAGGTGGGTTATAGCATCACTGCTAAAGTGAGGATGCAGCACCTTTGCCTGGGAGCTGAGGTTCTGAAGCCCCTGGCAGAGCCATGGCTGCAAACAGCTGGAGGTAGGAGGTGAGGGAAAGCCTTGGGGAAGCTGTGAGCTGCCCAGGGACAGGGGGAAACCTGCATCACCCCAGTCACTGGCACATCTGACCTGAACCACTCGCTCTGTCTCTTATTGCCAAAGACCTTGAGCCGCTCATTCACCTCCAGCACATCCCTAGGACCAGCCGGTAACCCTGCAGCTTCTTCCTTCCCAGAGAGGGATTTAACCTCCTTTTCAGCCCCTCCTCATCTCTGAGCAAGCTCAAAAGCCAAACACAAAACAAATGCATCCCAGCTCACACTCCCAAACCCTCCTTTCCTTCATCCTGAGCCTGAAAATCCCTAACACCTCACTCTGGGTCTCACTGGCTGGGCCTGGCTCCAAGGCTGATGCATCTCCTCTAGGCTATAGGCATCTCAAACGTGTGACCCCAGCAACCTCCCCAGCTCCAGCTTCTCTCCCTGTAACTTCCCAGTGGATGTGGGGGGGAGGATGATGAAGAAGCACAAAGCCCCAGAGAGATGGGCTTCGGTGCACTTTAGCTGTGAATGGAGGGAACAGAAGAGCAACTGCCTCGAGAAGCAATTGCTTCCACAAGCGTCACCTTAGACATCTGCCTGAAAAATGGAAAAGAGAAGGGAAAAGAGGAAGAAAAGGGGAGGGGGGGGAGAAATACAACCTAAAGGCCCCACATCTAATTGATTTCCTGATGGAAACGGCTGTTTTATCGCTTGCTATTTATTGAGCAGGTTTCTGCTCCCCAGGGGTTGCTCCCCTGCTTCCCCCTCCCAGCCTTCAGCAAGGATGAAGCCTCCATCCGCTTCCACTTGTGCTGTCGGCAGCCCCCAGCCCTGATGGAGATGGATGAGCAGGTTCAGGTTGTTAATAGTGCTCACGCGTGGTCCTGCCCCTGCTTCAGAGCCAAGCACCAAAATGGGCTGATTTCTCCCTTAAAGTATCAGCTTTCCCGAAGCTGTGTCATACACCCATGGAAAACTGAACAGTTCTCATGCAGAAACCTAGAAATGCATTCATTCTTCTTCAGTAAGAGGAAAAACAGGCAGACATTTTCCTCTAGGGTGGAAATTGAGGGAAAGGGATTTTTCCTCCCCCAGCATCCTTGACTATGACACATTGGTTCTTGTTTTCCTGGTGCTGTAAATGACCTGAAGCTGTTACTGACTGTCCATCAGCTCCCAGTGCCACCAAGGGGACAGCAACAACCATCAGGTCCCCAGCAACAGCATATCTAATCCACCTCTTTGAGAAAGGGAATAACCCCATGGTCCTTGACTGCTCTCTCCCATCCACTTCCAGTGAACATCCTTCCTCCCCAGATGGATTTGTCCTGGTAAACCCAAAGCATGACTTGTAAGTTGGGATGCTCCCCAAGGAGGGCACCATCCCGTGTGATAGGGTGGGATTGGGGGTGAATTCATCCTATATCAGCTACTGAAGTAATTCATACACATCCAAGGCTCACGAGCCACAGCAGAAGTGTGCAAAAAGCATCCTCTATATGATCTGTGCATGGGGAGTTATTTTCCTTCCCCATCCCTTTCACAGGGCAGCTACAAGCTGCTCCAGCACACAAAAATAATGCCAAGGAAATTCATTGTAATCACTGCTATCAGCCTGTTCAATCCATCTTCACACCCTGGGGTCAGCATTATGTGGCTCAGTGTCTGCTCCCCATCACCCCTCTCCTCCTCCAGAGCACCAGCATTTCTCTGGCATTCCTGTAAATGGATTTGCTTCAAAAGAGAAGTTCACACATGGATAAAGGTCCTTTAAAATGGGATTAAAAATACACATTTTTCTCCCAGATTTTGCTATGCTTTTAAGCAAACTTATCATGAGACAGTTACAAGAATAGGTTTTGCTTTTCAGTGATGAGACCATCAGATACAGGGAGATTTTAGTGGGTATTTCTAACAAGTGTTTTCTTTAAATTCCAAAAAAAAAAAAGAAAACCAAAAACCTTGTCTGAAACACTTAAGTCAAAAGGTTTCATTAAATACACATATTATATATATATTATATATATATATAAATTCTCTCCATAACATTTCAGTTGCTGCATTTCCAACCAGCTTTCACTGAATGCCAACATTTCTCCCCTCCACCAAAGCCTTAACCCAAAACCTGTAGCACGCCAGAAAACCCACATTAGCAGATCCAGCTCTGATGCCCAGAAGCTCAATGGGGTCATCTCTGCCTTCTTGCCCCATCTTCCCCAGGGAATCAAAGCCCTGCATTACGCTGCCCTTTAAAGCATGGATAGGACCGCTGGAGCAGGGGATCCTGAGGGATTTTGTGCTCAGCAGCAGGTAGGTGGCCTTTGATCCCATGCACTGCCCAGGACAGAAGGGCTGGTGGATAAGACTCAGTGGAGACAGGCTCCGAAGCCATCCCTCCTTTTCTAATTCCCTTCTGAAGTGCTGGAGCCACTGTCACCTCTCATTAAAAGCAGGGAATGCCTTTGGTTCCATTTCCAACCGGAGCAAACTGGATAAGAATATTCCTCCCGGTGGGGGGTGGCAAAAGAAGGCACCTCCCCCCTTCAAATGTTTGGACAAAAGATTTGCTCTCATTAGGGCAGACATCCAGGAGATGTTGCCTTTGTCAAGCTGGCAACAGGGCTTTGTTGTGTCTGAAGTGCTGCTCGTCTCCTCCGGGAGCATCCAGGCTGTAACTGGGAATGGGCAATGGTTGGGGGAAGAGAGGGAGAGACAGAAAGAGAAAGGAAACCTTCAGATCTCCCATCGTTGCACACAGGCAGATCTCTACATCTGTATTCTGCTGCAGAATATACCACAGGACATCTGGCATCCCGAAAACCAGGAGCAATGTGGTGAGCATCAGGCCAGGGATCTCCTTAGTGGTAAAAGCAGGGGCAAATCCTGCCTAATGTTCAGGCTGAGGGCTGGTATCCACTGCTCAAGAAGTGCTTGAGGTCCCATGAGTTAAACCCAGTATTGAGGGCAAAGAGACTAATCCAGCTAAAAGGATCTGAGCTGGACAGGGAGACCCAGAGGTGTCCATGAGTCCTTTTTGCCAATAAATTGGGAGAAAAAGAGAAAGGAAGGGGGGCTGACCACACTATTTTCCTATTTTTCCTTGTAATCATATTAATTTTTCCCATAATTTTCAAAGCTTTTCCCAAAATTGGTTATTTCTGTTTGCTTTCTCCCTGGCATGCAGGTGATAAAGATACTGCAAAACCAGCCAGGAGCACGGCTCTGCTGCTTGGAGATTCCCAGTGTCAGGGACACTAAGAAGTCAGAAAAAGCTCATTTTTCCATAGCAGAAGGTATTGTTCTGTAGCTGGCCCCATCTCCTAGGGAAAGGAGTTTAACTTGCAAGTTACCTGCTAGCAAGTTCAAGTATCACAGCATCTCTCTGAAGTCATTCAAGGTGCAGACCAGGAGATGAAAGAAGGGATGTGATGGAAGAAATGGGAAAACAAGCATTCCTAAATCAAGGCTCCTACTGCCCAGGGTCTCCAGGTATTGCAGAGGGTACAGGAAACTGATAACAAGACAACAGCATTGGTTGAACATTGCTGATACCATGAATGGACCACTAACTGCAGGACCCAAACCTTCCTCCTCGCTCTATCATACATAGAAAAGGAGCACCAAGAAGCAAGAGCTGGTGTGAAAGGGGCAAAGAACTGACAAAGAACTCTCCAAATCCAGCAGGAATTGATGGAAACACCAACCCACAGAGAAAAATAATCACTGGAAGCCTTTGCTTCACCAGGAAGAACATTGTCAGCTAAAAGATGCAAGTTTGGTTCAGCCTAAGGTAAGGGGGGGAAATTAAAAGAAAGTGTTCAATTAATTCCTCATTTATGGCCAAGAACCCAATATATTGCTTCCGTTGTTCCCCAACTCACCCACTGTCAGTATGTTTAGAAACAGGTTGGAAATTAATGTTCTTCCTGTGGATGACTGTCAGAAAAGATAAGGGATTTCTTTGGAGGGTCACTTTTTCATTACTGTGTTATCATTACTGCTCTGTGAAAACACAAAGCTACCCTGGATCCGCACATTCCTAGAAGCTGTTGTGTCAGATGTGTCTATGCATGTCATTGGGCTAATGAAGATTGGGGAATGGACAGGTTGCCACTCACTGTTGCAATGACAACACAGCTCAGAGCTGCAAAACTTGCAGTGGGACTGGTGCTTGGTGCATTGGAAAAGGACAAAAACCAGAAAAGATGCACAAATTCACCTCACCTTATGGGGATTTCCATGTGGTAGCTCCTCCAAGCAGGGAAACAGGCACTTCCAGAAGGTGAGACACCTTATCCTGCTCCAGGCACCTAAACCCTTGGAGAGCTCATTTCACCAAGGTTTTAGGTCAAAGGACCTTGAACACCAAGGCTCAAGCTGCTGTGATTGACTGTGAATAGTGTAGACTAGGAGAGGTGACTGCAGTCAGACACTGGCAAAGACCATGGTTGGTACCAATTTCAAGCTCAAGCTGGCTCATCAGAGGCACATGTTTTTTTAGCATGTGGCTTTTGCATAGAACTAATACATCAATATTTTGGTTATTAAAAGCTTCTTTTCCAAGTAAAGAAATATTGCTTTGCCATTCTGTAAGGATTTTTGTCTTTTTTCAATAGGAATTTGGGGGGAGAGGGGGGGAAGAAAGAAAGTGAACAATCAGGTTCCCAATGTTCCCTTTCAGCTTAAACCTCTTTTTACCACTTATGTGTC
This sequence comes from Melopsittacus undulatus, assembly GCF_012275295.1. Taxonomy (NCBI): domain Eukaryota; kingdom Metazoa; phylum Chordata; class Aves; order Psittaciformes; family Psittaculidae; genus Melopsittacus; species Melopsittacus undulatus. The sequence continues at coordinate 11,083,436 of NC_047538.1, read as the reverse complement.
ACTCTTTAGCCTTCCCAAACACTACAGAGATTCCCCTCCAGGTAAAACTAGGCACTTGAAAAGAGAAACACATGCTTCAGTTCTCAGAAATCTGGTTAACAACCAACCCCCTGCACATCTCTTGAGGATAACTTGATGGGACAAAGCTTGACTGTGATGGGGCAAACGACAATTGTCATGTTGTTTCAGAAAGCTTCTTCTAACATCAAGATCAAGCAGAGCCTCGGGGAAACAGGACACACAGGGCACAACCTTCATTCAACCCTGAGTTCTTGACAAGTGTGTGCCCTCGCCCATCCCTGCTTCCAGTTTTACATCCCCAAACCAGCAAATCGAGCATTGGCAAACACAGAGCACAACCTTGGTGGTCCAGCATCTTGCAGGGTATTTAGACTGGGCAATCACAACACGTTGAAGTAACAGGCCAAGATACAAACAGGTACCAGCTGCAGCACATAAACACCCCAGTTTACTTAGGATACAGCACAGTACCACACACCAGAGCAGGTCTAATATGGAGAGGTTGACTTCCCACAGTCCCTCCTACCATCCATCCCAGCTAGAGCAGACCACATGCCCTGTTTGGTCCTGGAGGAGCCGGGTATGATCCACACCAGGGAAGCACTGAGTTGGCCCCTAAGTCTTGGCTTCCCCTTCATTTCTCCCTCCTCCATGGCCAAGCTCTCTTGGTTTCCTTGTCAGTAAAATGAAGATAAATGATGGATTTTGCCTTTCCTTCTGATGGGCTGAGATAATTCCATTTCAGAAAATGACAAGAAAAAGGACATTTTGGATTACCAAGTGGAACTAGAAAGGCAAAAATCAAACGCACTTGGTCAAAAAGTTCTTGAAGGAGGCCCTCCTTCCAAAACTGAAATTTGGATCAAAATCAGACCATTTTGCAAGAACTTGTCAATTTCTATGAAGTTCTTGAAGAGGGTCTGAGCATTTGTTTCAGATTTCCACAGACAGTGCTAGAATATTTCATTTCGTTTTGGACGTTATTTTGTGGGAGCATTTAGTTTAAAACATATTGAATTATTTCATGACAGATTATTACCTATTAAATGCCAAAGGTATTTTGTGCTGGTAAACTTAAAATATGTAGACAAAAGCCCAAACCAAGTATTTTCACAAATTAAAAAGAAAATTTTTTATTGAAACAAATGGAGATTTAAGGAAAATCAGCCATGGTCAAGAAGCATTTGAGACTTTCAAGAAATTTGTTTGCTTTTGTCCAATTTTACTGCATGAAAAACGTTGGTTTCCAACTGCTTTAAGGAAGGAAAACAACAAAATGAAGTTTTCACAAACTAAAAAGTGCAATTCTCATCCAGCTCTCAAGGTACTGGAAATTCCCAGACTCAGACAGGAGAGGAGGAAAACAACATGCTCATAGCCATCAGCATATTGAGGCTATTGGTTAAGCAAAAACTTGGGGCAGTTGATAGAAAAGACTCAGTTTGTGGCAAGACAAAATGGAATTGGTGATTAAAACTTCCCTTCAAAGGCCAGAAACTTGCAAATGCACCCTGGATTATATAGACCATCACAAACATTTCACCTTTCTGCTGTGGTAGACAGAACATCTTGGTCCTCAACTGGCAACATCTTCACTTGGCAATTCCAAGTCATTATCTGTGGGAAGAGAAAAGGATAAATCTCTCTTCGCTACTTATTTTTCTTAAGCTTGAGAAAAAGAAGAAGAAAAGAAGATAAAGAAATGCCCTCGTGCTACAGCTTCTCAGCATCTTCTCTTGTTGAAGACTTTCTGTGGGAGCTAAAGGGCAGAAGGCAGGTGACAGTCCTCAGTTCGTAACAGATGGTTGTGAACTATCTGCGCAAGATTGGTGGCTTTGCAAGTGTGGGGTTACAGCTGGCACATGGGGGAAAATGTGTATTAATGCACATGGGGGTGGTGGAAGCCCTCCCACGAACTGCTGGCTGCAAGGTCACAGTGCTGGTTTCATTCCCTTATCTCACACAAATGAAGCTGAGAGATTAAAAAGGAAGAGTAACAACTATTCCTTTGTACTATCATGAGTAGCCTGCTTGTGGATAAGATTTCACTGAAATGAAAGGCAAACTTTGCTCCTCAACACCCTCAAAATGCACAGGATTCTATTCAGAATAATATTTCAATATTCAGGATCACAAAACATCCCTGTTCAGAAGGAACCTTGGTCTCTACTCCAACCTCCTGCTCAAACCAAGGTCCACACTGAATTCAGACCGAGTTGCCCTGGGCTTTGTCCAGTCTGTCCTTGAACATCCTCAAGGATGAAGATCCCATGACCTTCCTGGGCCCTCTGTCCAGCAAAAAGCTACAATCTCTTTCCCAATGTGGTCATATTAGCACAAGGTTGTCCTTCATGACTAATATCATCTTTTTCTGGTGTGTTCTTTGGTCTGGTAGCAATTGTCAGATCCCAAGACTACCAAGTACTACATGACACCATGCTCTAAAGCTCTTTGTTTGGATGGAGACCTGATCCAATCACAGCACTATACTTTCATCCAGTCTAGACAGCTTCAGTTTTTCCCAGCTGCTGATTCAGCCACCAAGCATAACAAAGGGCATAAAGTGATGATGTGGTCATCCCTACCTTCTGCCAGCATCTCTATGAAGTCAGTTCATATGATGTGCCTCATCCAGAGCACACAGCGAAGTTTTCTTTGGCATGAACATGGTTTGCCCACATTACTCACCCACTAGCAGAGCTATGAGGCATTCCCTGATTGAATCACAGCATGCAAGTGAACTTCTTATTCTATTATTGACTGCTGGGTTTATGGCACCACCATAAACATTATGCTGACTTTATAGCCATCAGGACCATGCTGGGATGACCAATGCTGTGATACAGCAATTCCCACCCTCTCTTCTCTCAACCCCTCAGCTGGAGTACTGACCTTGCTTCCCTTTCCCACAACCAGACTTGTGATGCTGTTTGAGGACTCCAAGCCTTGGCTGTGGAAATCCCAGCCCTCTCCCACTGAGCAGCTGACTAATGTTGGCATCACCACTACTGCTTCTGTTCCCCATCACAAACCTCTTGTCCTCTGGGACAGACCTGTTTCTGTGTGTTCAGACAGCACTGAGAACCTCTAGGAATTGTTATATCCTAACATTCTTGTTTACATATACACATATTCATATCCCTGTACTTTCAGGCAAGTTCCTTAGTTGCTGTTCCCAATCTTGGTCTAGTGTGAGGTATCCCTGCTCATGGCATGGGGTTGGAACTACATGAACCTTTCCAACCCAAACCATTCTGTGATTCTATGATATCCTCTGGAAACAAAACTTGCTACTACCTGGAAAAGGAGACCAAGCACCAAATGCTGTGAGTGGAGGCCAGGAGAAACAGGAGCTTCATTAACATGCTGGAGTCCAGAACCAAAGAAAACCCAAGTGACATCTTCCCAGTGACTCCATCCTCAGATATTGCTTGTCTTAGACTCCACCAAAAGCTGCTGCCTTGAGCCTAATTAAAACAAGAGAGAGATTACCAGCCCAGCTAGAAATGGTGAACGCTCCATCCCTGGCAGTGTTCAAGGCCAGGTTGGACAAAGCCTTGAGCAACCTGGTCTAGTGTGAGGTGTCCCTGCTCATGGCAGGGGGTTGGAACTGGATGATCTTAAGGTCCTTTCCAACCCAAACAATTCTATGATTCTATGAATTCTTCATCTTAAATGCAAAGGGAAAAAAAAAGACACATGAAGCTTTCTATTGAATGAGTTTGGATTGGAGACCTCTTTATTGTTTCCAAGGCTTGGAAATGAAGACAGCAGCCCCAGGTGATGAGCTCTTGGTGAGCAGAATGCAGGTAAATCCCTCAAGCTCCCAAGGAAAGCTGCTTCTCTCAGGATGCTGGTTGCGGGAATAACAGCAATCCAGGGCCAGGCTGTCGGGAACACATGTGGAATGGGTGTTTAGACTGGATATAAATGATCCTCACAGCTCAGGCTGGAGGTTTGATTGCCCTGACAATTCCATCATAGCTATGGCTCAAAGTGCAACAAGTTCCTCAATGTTTTCATTATTTTTTCATTTGGATTTTTATTTCCTAATAGTAACAGGACACCCCTGGGCAATGTGTTTCCAGGGGTTATTACCTCCAGCTTCCTGCTTTATGACACATGCCATAATCGCCAAGAAATGTACAACCTGTCATATCTCATTAAAAGCGGGTCATACATCCATGGATTAGGCGCAATAGATAGAGCAGAGCCATAAAATTATATGGCCATTTGGTGGCAAAAGTTTGTGCAAGCAGTTCCCTTACAGCTGGGCTAGCTCAGCTTGGACCCATCCTCATCCTCAGAGCTCATGCAGGTTGGTTTTGCTCTTACTCTGCCCACAGAACGATTGCAGAAGGTGCATGAACGTTAGTGGCCTCATATCCCTCTGCTTCCCCCCTTAGCTTGGCAAGGTTCACCCCACCACTAAGAAACACTCTCCAGGCAAGCTCAGCCCTAGGGTGACTCAAAAGTCCCCTGAAGACTTGCAAAGAAGCAAGTCTCAAGCCTTTTTTACTGCCCACAGCCTATAAATAACCATTTATAAGACAGCCTGGAGCATGGATGAGGAAAACAGGAGAGAACACAGAACTTGGGACATGAGCTGATTCCTTCCAAGGAATGGTGTCATTCTGGATTAGTGTTATAGTTTCAATCAGGCTGGGCACGTGGCACAGGAAGCCAAATGTCTGAAAACAGAGGTTTGACCCATGTCAACACCATGGCTTTTGGTCAGCTACCAAGGAGTAGGTAGCCAGTGGATGACCTACAGGTACCGTTGTCCTTGGCCAACAAGGTTGGGTGAGATGGGCAGGACCCACATTCAGAGTGGCCTCACAAAGAGGATGCTCCAGGATGCTCTAACCAGAGCTGTTGCACCATGGCCAGGAAAGGCTGGTGGTTATGGGCTGTTCTCTAGTGCTTGCAGGGACTCAAACAGGAGGCCATTCATGGGGATCCAGTCATTCCCAGCAGCTCTGGCTTCCAGCACTCTGCTGCCCTTGGAGTAGTGGGAATTTAAGTCACTCCCAAGGGCTGAATCAATGGACAGGCTCCAATGCCTTTTCTCAGCAGCACACAAGGCTGAGTAGTGCTGCCTGAAGTGAGCAGCTGGGAGAGCATCAGCACCCAGCTGAGCACAGGGTGAAGCTCAAGCAGATGAAGAGTACTTTTAGAGTCATAGAATCAACTAAGTTGGAAAAGAGCTTTCAGATCATCAAGTCCAACCTTTTGTGCAACTCTAACACAGAGATGTTCTTCAGATCAGAGGTTCCTGACCTACCACCTTGCCAAAGAACCATCATCAAGATGAAGACCAGCCATGCAGAGACAGCAAGATATAGAGGACCTCCCTAGAAGGCTGTGGGGCAGATAGCCCTTCATCATGAGGGACCCAAATCCTTTCTGGGTTGGACTTGATGATCTTAAGGGTCTTTTCCAACCTAAATGATTCTATGATTCTTGAGGTGCTGGTGGATCTAAGGGACAACATCAGCAAGGTGAAATCCCTCATGCATCTGACTGTAAAACGTGGCTGTGAGATGCTGTAGAAGACGCTCTTAAGCCTTTACCATACAACTGCAAGTGCTTTCCTCAGGCTGGGAATGCTCACAAGAAGGCTCTGAGAGCTGGACCACCAGGAAGAGCATCACCCAGAGCTAAACCAAGATTCATGGCCTGCCTGGTAGGCTCTGTTGCAATACAAGCCTTGCCCTCAGCTCTGAATGACATCTCTGCGCTATGGGTGGCAAGCATCACTGCAGGATGCTCTTCCAGCCCAGTCCAGGACCACAGCAAGCCTCAGCCCTTCTCAGTTGGTTCAGGATGGAGATTTTCCTGCTTGTTTGGCTGGAAAGAGCCTGCACTGACCCATGAAGCCTGGAAGAACCCAGGACCTCACTCTTGAGGAGCACAAGCAGGGAATAAACTCATGGCAAGGCTTTTCATCTCCAGGGAATTCTATCTTACCTGAGCCCTAGAGCAGAGTCACAGGGACAGAGCCTTCCTGTCCTTGGGAACCACTGGCGATGGGGCTCACAGCAGGTTTTCTATGTGCTGTGCCTTTAAGCTCGTTGTATTTCTCCCTCCTTTTCCAAACAGCAGCCTTTTTGTTCTCCAGGCTGCTGCACGGTGCAGATACATGCACCATGTCCCCTTATGCACAGAGTTTGGAGGCTTTTTTAATCCTCCTCTTTTCTCCATAACCTAAAGACATTCGGGTTAAAAATACATGGCAAAAGTGGGGGTTTTCCAGACAACCTCCTCCTCCTCTCTCAGAAACCAAAGGTACTTTCTCAGCTGGGCAGAACCAGCCTCCCCCAGACAACAAAGGCAACTTATTAAGATATAAACTACAATTATACACAATCAAACACACTGATACACAGAGACAAATCCTCTTTGCTGCTATCCTCAGATAACAAACGAAGTGCCCACATCACTGCTGCTTTACCTGCTCACACTCAAGGTTCCCTTTATTCTCCTCTCAAGAGCAGCTAAACAGAAGCAACGGTCTTCCCAGTAGCTTCTAAAGGCTTTTCCTCCTTTGCCAAGTTTCCTCCCAGCTCCCGGAGAGCAAACAGCACCCACACAGCCCCTTTTGTGCTGCAGGGCTCAGCTAACAGGCCCCACCTGGCCCTGCAGGCAGGAGGGATGCCCTCAGCCATGCTCCAAGGCCTGGCACGCCATCAAAGTGGGCTTTGAGAGGGAGCTGCTGCTGCTGCTGGGTCTCTGATGGCAAAGGCTCCTCACCGAGCCCCAGTGCTGGGAAGGAAGAAGGGGTCTGCAGGGCAGAAGCTTGGTCAGCCCATGGGTACCAGGGCTTGGGATGCTGGGGAGGATGCTGGGGAGAATTGTGATTGCAGGTGGGAGCAGGGCATAAAAGATGAGCCTCAGAGGGGAAAAGTGGGTTCTCAGTATTTCTCTTTGAAAAGCACAAAATACAGACCTGAATCTCACCAAGTTCACTTCCTGAGGGCTGAAAACCAGACTCCACAATGGGACTTCCTCAGTCGTTTACTCTCTGGGATGTAAAAGTTGAGATGCAAGCAAAGGGTGTGGATGGGACACAGCTCCTCACATCATCTCACCATAACCTCCCCATTCCCTCTGCTCTGCCTGTGGAAAGGAATTGCTGCTGGATTGCAAAACCCACTGGAGCCTTCAGGATACTGCCACCAGCAATCAAAATCAGCCTTAAGGGATGCTCCTGTGCCCTATTCTGCTCTTAAGGGGCAGCACCTGCTAGGGAAGGAATAGAAACACCATCCAGGCCCCTGTGGTGCACCCTGCAGCATCTGAAGCCCCAACAGCTCTTGCTATACAGCCTGGAGGGCTCAAAAAGGGCTCAGTGGGGTGGAAACAGGTCCCCTATGCTGGCTGCTGGACCAGTGGTTCTGGATGGTGATGGCCACTGGGGTCTGTGCTGGGCCAGGAAACTCTTCTGGGGGTCACACAACCGGATAATGAAAACCTGAGGTCACCTGGGGACAGATTTAGGTGATGGCGAAAGAAAAAGCCAAATCAAAACAGCTGAGAACACCAAATCCTTTGCAATGGCTTCTTTTCCTCTTCCTTTCTCACAGCTTCCCCCATTATTGCACTGGTTCTGTGGGATTTTCTTCTGTTAGTCTCTGACTTTGCTGCATCACTTCATTTTCCTAGGCTTTTTTCCTCCCTTTTCTGCCCTTGTGGTTTCTTCTGTGCAAACCATGGCCCATGTTTCATTTCCCTCTTACCTGGCTTATGTGTCTGCTGTCTGTGCATGGTGTCACAATCTAAGCTGCGGTTTGTGTGCATTGATGTGCTCCCATTTCATCTCCCATGTTCTGTTTTTCTAAGGAATAAAGAAAAAAATACTGTTTTCCTTAGTGCTGCTTCCATATTAAAAACCTCCAAAGTCTTAGCTGATGCCCTCTCTCCTTCAGCATCAGGCACTACAAAGGGATGTGCAGAGACCATAGTCCCAGTGCATGGCACTGCTGCCCATTCCTGTCCTAAGCAGACCAGTGCTGGAGGAAGAGCCCAAGACCTCAAACACCTCCAGACAGGTCTGCACAGGATGTGATGACAACACATCCCTGCCCATGGCAGAGGGTTGGAACTGAATGATCTTAGGGTTCTTTCCAACCCAAACCATTCTATGATTCTATGTTTCATCCTCCTGCAGCATCTTCTCCCCCTGCCTGGAGCTTTGGGACCACTGTAACAAACAGATCACCCCAAGGACGTGGTGTTTCAGGCTGTCAGCAGGCTCAGGAAGCCTTCACTTATGCTTCCATCATGTTTCCAGCCCTGGCAGGAATGTATCCATAACTGAGAAATGAGACTGTGATCTCATGTCTGCGATGAAGCAGGTCCTGACAAGTCACACAAACAGTTCCTGTTACTGCAGGGACCAGAATAGCAACATCCAGCCCAGGGCTCTGCTAGTGGATGGATTAACTTCAGAAAGACAATTTGGGAGCACATACTGGGAAGAGCGGGATATTTTTGGTTTCCAAAAGGTCCTTATGTATTGAGATCAAGGGGAACAGTCAAGGAAGATGGGTAAAGGCGCTGTGCACAGTTCTTCCAGCACCCTGGAAAATACACGGTGATTCAAACCAGATTGGAATGGGCTTGGAGCAAGCTGCTCCAGTGGAAGGTGTCCCTGCCCATGCAACTGGATAAGCCTTAAGGTCCTTTCCAACCTCAGTCAGGCTGGGATTCTATGATTCTCCAGACCCTCTCTTTCTTCTGCATTCCACAAGGTCCTCCATAGAGGGAGGGCCCTAGATCCATCCCAGGAGCTACACAAAGTCCATTTCTGTTACAATTATCCTTCTATTCCCTGAGCTTGCCTCTCAGTTTCCTCTGTTCCATGTGTTGGGGGAATGCTCACACAGTGATGCCACAGCTCCCGTGCATCCTCACTACCTATCTCTTGGACACACTGTCACAAGCAGCACCAGCTTTCTTGGATGTGGGATGAGCACCATCAAAACACAGCACTTCTCATCTGGAATGGATTAAAATGTTGGTCCCTTCTCCCAAGCAACAAGTGATAGAACAAGAGGAAACAGCCTCAAGTTGCAGAAGGGGAGGTTCAGACTGGAGATTAGGAAACATTTCTTCACCAAAAGGGTTGACAAGCACTGGAACAGGCTGCCCAGAGCAGTGGTGGAGTCACCATCCCTGATGGTATTTAACAGACTTGTAGATGTGATGCTGAGGGACATGGTTAGTGGTGGTCTTGGCAGTGCTGGGTTAATGGTTGGACTCAATGATCTTAAAGGTCTTTTCCAACCCAAATGTTTCTGTGAACACGCATTTACAGCAAAGCTTGGGAATATCCCAGAACAAGCTCCCCATCCCAATTATTCCCCAAAATCTCAAATCTGAGATTTTCTGCTTGGGGAAAAACATCTCCCAAACTGGGAAACAACCCACGGGAGGGGTCAGCACACATCAGCCATGCCCGGGGGCTGTGAGCCAGTGTTATTTCACCCCAAAACAGGTGAAAGTCAACCCAAAACACCCCAAACGCGGCTGCTCTCCACCCACCCGACCTACAGGGTACCACGGACACCGGGCTGCCGGAGCGGCTGAGCTGCTCCCGGGTGGGGAACGCGGACCGAAGAGGAACGGACCAGAGCTACAAGGATGCTGGAGGGGGAGAGCAGCCCCTTCCTGGGCCGGGGGCCGCTAGAGGGCAATGGAGGAGTGTCCCACACCGGGAGCGGCTGCAGCAGGATGCTGCGAGGGATGCTGCCCAAGGAGGGGGGAACCACAGGGACATTTCAGGGCAACTTTCTTTCCTGAATATACATATATATATAGAGAGAGAGAAAGAAAGTATCTTTGAACTTTTCTGCTCTGCTTAAGCACTGCAAGTGGGGAAAGGGAGGGGATGAAGGCACCTTTAGCATCCATGCGGCATTCAGGAGATCAGACACTCCCAGGCTCTTCCATCTCAGAGCTATGGCTCCAGCACAGAGCAGAGAGCACAGCTCTGCTTGAGCTGCCTTTTATCCTCTGCTCATTAGGCTGATATAGGGAAAACCTGCCCAAGGTGCAGGTGTCAGCAGCTGGTTTCTACTTTGCTTGGAAATACTGGAGCCACCCTCTCTGTTGTGCCTCTGATTTCTATGGGGCTGCATTTCCTTGTTCCAACAATGTACCCTGTCACCCTTCCATGGGATGTTCCTTTTGTCCAGGCCTGGAAACTGATTGCTCCCAAGTACAACCCTTTGCTCGCAGTTTTCCTTTGGGAAGAGATCTGCTCTGCTGCTTCCCCTCCACCACATCCTCATCACCACAAAAGGGGTCACAGGAGGAGCCCCACAGCCCTGCTGGCTTTGTGCCTGCCCAGTCCCCAGCTCCATCCCCTGCTCTGGGTGCTTCCCCTGGGTGCCACCAGCCCCTCCGTTTATCAGCCCGGGGCAGTGGGAGATAGGGGAGGAGGCTGATAAGGCTTCAAGTGGCAGCGTGCTGTAAACATTCCCACTGGTGCTGTTAGATTAGAGTGCTGGGAAAATGCCTCCAGCCCCTCGGCCCACCAGCGCAGTGGGCTTGGGGCTGGGGGGGCCGCAGAGCTGTTGAAAAGCACCGAAGGAGGAGCTGTGTAGGAGCTGAAGTGCTTCTCCAACAGGCTGCAGGGCTGCTCCTGGGTCTGACCAGCAGCTCTAGCAAGGCTGGTTTGGCATCCAGCCCTGCAATCAGTCTCCATCTGCATCCATGTTCACTGCCACCTATTCCCAGCTGGTATATAAACCCACTTCTTCCTCTCCCTATCTCCACAGTGCTGGTGGCCAGAGGTCCTCTGGCTGGAAGAAAAGCCTGTGTGCTTTAGCTCTTTTGTAGGTGCTCTGCTTTCCATACAGACTTCTCTTTGCATGTACCTGGATGACCAGCACAGAGTGAAAAGCTATGATTCTCCTTTCCTAATGATCTGTACCCATTTTAAACCCATTTTCCACCAGGATAAGCAATGAAGTTTAGCAGATTGTTCCCCAGTTCCTACAACTTGATGTGGAGCAGGGAGTGCAAACCCTTCAAGCAACTTGAAGGGGCTCTTAAGTAGAATTTCAGCCTGGTTTGTGTTAGAAAGGATCCATCTACATTCAGGCTTGGGAATGCTGATGGTTGTCAGGGTTTTTCATATTGGCTCTGCAAAATAAGGCTTATCAGCAGTACCATTGCTGGAGTGCCCAAATGAAACACCCCTCCAACCTTCACCCCAAGACCATGCAGCTTGTGGGTTTCAACGAAGCCTTGCTGGGTATCAGAAGAGCATTACCTGGCACCACAACAGCCCTATCCTTTCCCAAATGCCTGGTGCATGGAAATTGGTCCACATGTAGGAGGGACCCTGCCCTGAGGTCTTTTCCCATTCAAACTGAAGCATTTTGAATGCCAGAACAGATTTTTCTTCCTCCTTGTCAGGGATTGAATCCAGGTCCCCATAGGATGGATGGTCTTGTTCTGAAGTGATGCTGCAGTAAAAGGGAACTGGACTAGATCCAGTCATTGCAGGCAAGGACAGGGGTACACAGCAGCACATGGGACATACAGGGTGGTATGTGTCAGAGAGCTGGGGCTAAGAAACAGCTTCAGATGGAGGTGGCAGGACAAAAACCACAGGGAAATCTATCCTTGCAGTTGGTACCACAAAAGCCAGGAGAAATGGGTGCACTGGAAGGAGCAGGGGCTGTACCCCTGCAGAACCCATGGTACCTGAGGCCTCTGTGGGGCTCCCACACTGCAGTCTAAGTCATATACAAGATTATAACTGCTCAGGCACTGGGGCTGAGCATCTGTGCTGAGGTGGGAAGCAGTCTCTTGTTCTTCCTCCCATTCTGTTGCACCAGGGACTCATCCAGACATGGTGGCACCTTCTTTCTGTGCAGCAAACCAGCATGAGGAGGTGACACCTTGGCCAGGCAGCAACTGTGAGACACAGGAGCCATACTGGCTCTGCTGCTGGAGTCACTTGGAAGGAGGTGACATGGTCTCAGCATCCCCACCAGAACCAGGCACTCCTTGCCTTGTCCAGCATCAAGCAGCATCCTTCTGTGTGCCCCTCCTGTGAGCATCACCCTGGACCTTTATCTCCAAGAAGTGAACAAGGAGCAGATCTGCTTGACAAAAGCTCTCTGTCCACCTATTCCCTTCCTCTTTATCCCTAGAAGGATCCTGACACACTCCTAAGCGCAGGCACATCCAGCAGTGGAAGATCAGTGCTCAGCACTGCCTTTCAGTGCCGCTCGGAGGCAACCTTACCTCCTGCTCAGCATCATCTTGGCCTTCAGGCAGCTTTCAAAGCTCACAGCTAGGCAACACCGAGCCATGGGAACCTCCCACTCCCACTTTCTGCCTTAATATTTCCACAGCGAGTCACTCCCCATCCTTTTAGGGCTCTCAAATCCATTACTTTTACATTTGCAGTGGATTCCCTGGCCTTGTTATTAATGAAAACCTCCAGGAAGGCTCCTCAAACACAGCTTTGACTTTCTGCCCAGGACCTGTGGACAAGGGGAAAAATAATAAATAAGGCAACATTAATAAAGCAGGAGGTTTCTATTAAGTCTGAGGGACTGGATGCTCTGGCTTTCTTGGATGCTGAAATCCTCTAGTGCGGGATAAATCTTATACACTTCATTTTCCCAGTCTCTCCTTCGATATATTTCAAGAGAACGTTGCTGGTATCAGAGTAAATAATGTCCTAACTGCAAACGTGGGGTCTGCAGCGGTGTGGGGTCAGCCTGGGGGCTGTGGCATCCTCCACTGTGGTCTGCTCGTGGGCTCGGTCCTCTCCTTGCAACCAGGGGGTTGAGCTCAGTGTTTAATTAGCCTCAAATACACATAACATACAAGCAACAAGGAATCCCTCAGAGGCTGGGGAAGGAAGTGCCTGAGCTATCACTATGAGATGTGCACTAAGTCCCAAGCTATGCAAATCAGTAAGCTCCATAACCAACCCCACCTCGGTGGGAGCAAACCTCCCCCAGCCCTCTTTGCCTTCGAAGCAGGATGCGTTTCCCATCTGCCTGCAAAGGGAACTCTCCTTCTGTTGGGCTCTGCTGCCTCCTTTGCACAGCACCTGCTTTTTCTACCCCTCTGCTCCTCCTGAGGATTCCAGATTTCCCTGGTAAAAGCTGTTATCCTGAAGCGTGCATGCCAGCGTTTGCCTCACAAAGAAAAGGGGGCAAGTCCATGGGGTCCTGCAAGCCCAAGGTCAGGCTGGGAGATGGCTTCCCTTTGCTTTTATGCCTTTCCCTGCTTCACAGAGCATGTTGAACGTGAGCTAAATGCAGCACCATCAATGCAGGTGGATAAGGGGGGGTGCTTGTGTCTCATTTTGGCACCAACAGCTCGCATGCAGGCACCAGTCTGTGATGGATGCTACAAGCATGGATGCAAAGGTCACCTTTTATCAGTATCTTCACACCTCTTTCACCTTGGATTGCTGGGCATTGCTAGAGATGGGGCTGCTGTCCTTGCAGAAGACATGAGGAACCGCTCATTGCCTTAGGCTGGTTTGGGGAGTAAATACTTTGCTGGCTACAGATATAACCTTGCTAAGGAGCAGAAGCTTGCACGTTCCTCAAGGTCATTCAAGCCGGTGGTTTTAACCCAGCAGGACTCTGAGGTGTTGCTAGGACACAAATGCTGATGCTTCCCGATAGCACCAGAGGTACCTTTCTCCTGCCTGAAAAGTGCCAAGCCAGTCCCAGTCCGCAGAGGCAGCAGAGGTCAACCAGCATCAGGCAGGAGCATCACAGCATCCCAATGCTGACACTCACATAACCCAACCTCCCTGCACTAAGTGCTAAAGGAGAGAAGGGGATAGCACTGATTCAAATTAATAAGGCCCAGTGTAGCTTATAAGGCAGTCGAGGGGCTTGAGAAGCCAACAGTGAAGGGCTCTGGCCCAAAGCTGGGAATGTAGAGCTGGAAAGCACCATTTGGATGTGAGGCACCAATCCACTGGCAGTTGAGTAGCCAAAAGAGGGATATTTTGGACTTCTCATCCAGCTCAGAGGCCACTTTGTCTGCAAGCACATCCCAACCCTCTCTATAAGCTCAAAGTACGAGTCACAGAACAGATTCATATCTCACTTTGAAAGCCACAGTGGCCCTGCCTCAGAATGTGCTGTGTTTGTCCTATGTTACACCCAGAACCCAAGGTGTAGCTGTTGCATACAAAGGATAGAAAGGTCATCATCTCCAGCTAAGTCTCCTCTGATGGAAAGATGCATCCAGGAACAGTGCTGGGATGGGCAGCGATGGCTTTTAGATGGAGATGGAGATTCTGAGGCTGGAGCAGCATGGATGTGAACCATTCCTAGGGCTGCCAAAAATGCAATAGGTTCTTGTTGTCCTTTGCCTGTCCAGAACTGGGAGGGCCAAGAACTGAGTCTGGAAGCAGTGCTATGCACAAAGTCCTTGGCTTTTGGGATGGATTGATAGTTGCTATGATTTAAGATGCTATGTGGCTTCACACATAGTTGGTAAAGCTCCCCTTCATTTTCCCCATAGTCAAGCATAAATCATGTACAAAACCCTATTCCATCCACCCTTAAAGCAACCTATCCTACTGCTAACGAAATGCAAAGGTAACAGCATCTTCCTAACACTCATTTTCTGTGCCCTCCACCTTCCTTGATCCATCACAGACCAAATTCAATGTTACCTGGATGAAATACACTGTCTGCTCCTCTCGGAGAGAAGGGTCTAGGGATGATGCTGTGAACAATTTACATCCTTGGTGTCTCCATCTGGCTCATGAAACAGGTCCTTGAGCAGACAGTACATCTTTGGGGCTGGGAAAGCATCACACCACGTCCATGCAGTGGTTCACCAGGTAGGGCAAACAGCATTGAAAGATGTTTCCTCCCTGCAGGATGTGCTGCTGGAATCCCTGCAAGGAGCTGGGTATAGGATCACTCCAGCTCCATCCCCCTAAAGCAGTTTAATAGGTCCCAGCAGGACTCATATTCATGTATAAGCATGTGAATTTAGGGGAAGGGGCAGAGAGAGGATAACTCCCTGCAAGTGGCCAGATGCAATAAACACAGTCACTAACCACTTTTCAGAATACACACATAATAATATGTGGGATTTGTATTTTTACCACCCCAGCGGGATTTTGGCAGGTCAATCGGATTTTCCCACCCTGACCCAAATAAATGTTCAGGAGTGGAAATAACAGATTGCCTTTGCCTGAAATAACCATGTGCTCATTCCAGGGGGATCTCAGCTGAGCGATCCTTGCTTCTCTGGACCACTTAGACCTCGCAAAGCTTTCCCCTTTTGTCCCCCTCGATAAGGACCCACTCACATTGGGTCTGCTCCAAATTCCATCAAAGTGGGTGGGAAGTCTCCATCTGGCTCATGTTAGCAATCCCTCTGCCATTAAAATACCCCAAAGGATGGATGGTAGAACCTGAACTGTTCTGGCCTCCTTGGAAAACTCTTTGCCCATGTTTCAGACCAAATCCCTGGAGTGTCCCTCCATTAGGAATGGACACAGGGGAGTGATCCACGGGAAAGGGGCCCTCAGTCACTCTTCCTCCCATAGTAGGATACCTTTAAGGTCACAGGTCCCCTCCAGCTGCCATAACAGTAATATGCAGTTACTTGTATGGCTATAACAGTGGCCTCCTGGTGTCATGAGCTACATCATCTCCTTCTGTTCCTTCCTTTCCATATTCCAAAACCAAACCACTCTCCTCCTCCCTAAGCCCCTTACATGAAGCAAAGGTCAATAATAAAAGCAAAATTAGGGTTTTTATATACCAAAGGATATAAGGTTATATTTGCTTTAGGATTAGAAGGATCTATTTGCTTTACAATTAAAAGATACAAGAATCCTACTCATAAAAACATGCTCTGTTTAGGATTAAATGATACAAGGATATGTTTGCTTTAGAATTAAAGTAAAATTAGGATTTTTATGTCCTAAACCGCTCTCCTCCTCCCTCAGCTGCTCCATTGGGAGCAAAGGTTGAAAATTAAAATGACATTAGGGAACACCAGGATTTTCTGTCTCCCAAAGGCGCTTTGAATTGGGTATGCACAGTGCGCAGTGATCTGGCCTGAAGCTTGCATGTGCTGACATATGGCACATACCTGCATGTTCATTAGGACTTTCCCTCTTGCTGCATCTCATGTTATCTGAAGCCCCCAAAACTGTAGTAGAACTGTTTTTTAACTTGTCCTGTTACTGGAACCAAGCTCCAACCTGGTGCTTCTGGAGTAGGTATTTCTCTCCTCCAAGGGTATGGGCTTAATCCAAGCATGGTGCACCCTAAGGATATGGGATTGCTAGGATGATCAATGGCTTTTTGAAAACGCAGGTGGTTGGGCTGCATGGTCCCATGGTAAAAAGTTGCCTTTGGTTGTTACCTCTTGAAACCTGTGCTGCACCTGAGCACATAGAGAACTAAAACCTTCAGGAGCTCTATGGGCTTCAAAGCCCTTGGTGTGGTCAAGGTTAAAGAACAGAAATGGTTGTGTCTGAGGCATGTGGAGACCTCAGGTGGTTCATCTCAGACTGGTGGTCCCTTGCCACCCCCAGCTGCTGCTGAAGGATCATCATCTCAGTTCAGGTTCCATAACCCTGACACCACAACAGCTGTCAGCCCCTTTCTCGCCCTGGATCGATAGTGTCCCAATCTCTGCGTTCGATGGCATAAATTATGTATCTCTAATTGGATCGGATGCTTCCTTGATCCCAGTGAATCAATTAATGAGTATTTGCCATCAGAGCTCTTGGTGCCCTCCAGAGAGACTTATCACAGCAGCACCAGTGGAAACCAGTGCTGGAAAGGTTGGGAGGAGTAGAAAGAACTCTTGGGGGTTCTTTCTTTGGAGGACAGGCTTAGTTGCAATGGCTCTCAGGCATCTGATCTGGAAGGAGTGGCATAAAACCTTTGTTCTGATCGCAAGGCTTTTCCTTGAAAGCCAAAGCTCCTCGAGATCCATGTGAAACACAGAGAAGTCTTAAGTCAGCATCATCCACTCTACATCTCCATCACTTTCCATTCCTGCTGCTTATAAACAGGTATCCTGCTATTATACCCTCAAGCAGCTTTTCATCTGTCCTGCAACTCTCTTCACATGCTTGGGATAGATGAGCAGGACAAGGATACCCTCATGCTGATACACACTTGCGTAGCAGTGATCCACCGCATGCCAGAAGCTGCCTTCAACAGTGAAAGACCTCTGAAGACTTAAATGTTCTCACGTCCTGGCAATATTTAAGCACGTGTTAATGGTTTAAAGAAGCAACCCACTAGAGAAAGTCTCATTTGTCAGGAGCAGTTCCTCTAAATTTCATCATAACTGACTTAAGGCAAGCCAGAATGGAGCAAGTTAGAGTGAAGACAGGAGCACTGATGGATGGCTTGCACTGGCTGCTAAAATGGTCCTTTGAAAGCTCCTTGAGCTGAGGTTCTGCAGATCAGCGTCAGTGATTCTTGAGGAGAAGCAGGGCAGCCTGAAGGAGACTGAACTGGATTTCTGACCTATTGTGCAGAGGCACACATCAACACAATGCCTGGCAATCACGCTCCTCAGCCCCCAGATCATCCATATGCCATAGGGAATCAAATCATGGGATGCCAGGGGCTGTGATGAATGGCAAGACTCAGATATCACCTTCAGAAGCGCAGCACAGCATCTGGAACTGCATACTTCAGATAGAAGAAAATGCACCACCACTGCAGGGAAGACACCCAGTCTTCATAATTCAGAGCCTTTGCTGCATTTTTAGCTATGAGACCATAGAATACCCTCACAGCCCCAGTGTTCACTATTCCTGTATCCTGGATAATATAAATAGCCTTTAAAAATCAAAGCAGCCCTTCTAACAAACTCCTTAATGCTGTTGCAACTGCTCAACATGAGAATCAGCAAACATAATACAAAGAGATGTTCCTCCTAGTTACAAGCAGGGAGGGCCATGAAAATGGGGTACTAATTAGGCCAGGCAGGGAAACAAGTCAGTGAGTCACTCCTAAAGCTATCCACTTGTTCATTATTCCTCAGGAAACTGAGGAAGTTGAGGCTCTTTCAGGGCAGACCAGGTCCCAGTGCAAGGCTGGATAAAGGGCAAAAAGTTCCTACCCCAGTCTGGGTTCATTACATATCAAAGTGTTTTGGTATGAATGTGTTGAAACTAGCCACCTTGGGAATATTTTAATATAGGAAATAGGGTCTTTGTCCTGCATCATGGCAGGCACAGCAGTGACATGCATTAAACTCGGTGTGCCATGCAAGGAGCTGTGCCCACAGTCATAGAATGGTTTGGATTGGAAAGGACCTTAAGATCATCCAACCCCTGCCATGGGAAGGGATGCCTCGGGCTAGACCATGTCACACAAGGCTCTGTCCAACCTGGCCTTGAACACTGCCAGGGATGGGGCAGCCACAGCTTCTCTGGGCACCCTGTGCCAGCGCCTCAGCACCCTCACAAGGAACAGCTTCTGCCTTAAATCCAACCTAAATCTCCCCTGTTTCAGTTTGAACCCATCACCCCTTGTCCTATCACTACAGTCCCTGATGAAGAGCCCCTCTCCAGCATCCCTCTAACTCCCCTTCAGACACTGGAAGCTGCTCTGAGGTCTCCACACAGCTTCTCTTCTCCAGGATGAAAAGTGCCAATGTTCTCAAACTGTCTTCATATGCAAAAGACTTGGAATAGGCAAGTAAAAGGGAAGAAACTCACCCAAAACCACATGGCTGGACAGGCCTGGGACCTGCTGATATCAGTGACTGATGGTCCTCACCAGCTTGAGGCAAGTGGTTGAATCTCATGTTGATGGCTCCTACAGAGCATCAGCACAGAGCAGCACCCAGAAGGGCAAAGATATTCTCCCCACGGGAGAGTTAATTTCTCTGTCCCACAATAAAGCTTTTTGGCCCCTACACCAGTCTTCTCCATGCTGATTTCCAGCAGATGTTGTGCTAATCCAGAACAATGTAATCTCAGTACCTTAATATAGTGCTGGGGTGTGATAAGTCCGTAATTGCTGTCATCATCAGTGTGAGGACGATCTGGTCATTGTTCAGAACTGTCCTTCTCTGATGATTACATGAAGGGGAATGTATTTTCTTCCATCTACTCCCACTCTGCTTCCAAATTTAAAACTATTCAGGCATTAGAGGCTTCTATTTTTCTAAGGGCTTAATAAGAGGCCAGGATGCAGATGTTCCAATAAGGCCATGACAAATTACAAGTGGAGAAGCAATATTACACTTGACCAAGAATGCCAAACTCGGCTCTGTCTGTAGAAGTGGAGTAACAGAAGAGGGCTGCAGTAGTTGTGCTAAACTAGCTGCCACCACCATGTGCTGGTGAGGGCAGAGCAGATGTGTTACAGCTCAAGCAAATATTGCAACTTAAAGCTGAAAGCCCAAGTTTAAATATAGGACTTGTGGAGGGAGCAAATGGCTGAAAGGCTGGCTTGGTTTCTACATTGGCATAACCGGACTAAGATCAGAGGATGATCCTGATTTGGATTGAAACAGTAAAGACATCCTCATAATGAAGAACTTCTTCCTTATATCTAACCTAAACTTCCCCTGTCAAAGTTTAAACCCCATCACCCCTTGTCCTATCACTACAGTCCCTGGTGAAGCTCAGCACTTCCTCATTCAGTGGGGACAGTTCCATGCCTACCAGCATTCACCAGCTTCAATCTTTTGAAGGTGAGAAGCCATCAAAACATGCACACAACTACTGACGACCCATTTCATCCTCCCAGAGCACCTCAGGAGGAGGCATATCCACCTGCAAGTCGCGCTTGGGTGCATTCTCCTTCTTCTCCATCTTCATTTGACCATCACCACACAAAATCCTCATTAGATCTCATTCCAAACTCCAAAGCTTTCCAGAACAACATGCCTGTTATTCTGGAAACCAGCTATTAAAATCTCACTGTCCAGCCTTAATTTTACACTTCAAGCTTTGCCAAGCAGCCATTCTGCACTGGTGAAACTGGCAAGGAGGAGGGAGGAACCAGCAAATACAGCTTAGGAATGCCTCTATTACCCAGGGACAAAAGGAAAGTGGAGATTCATCTCAGTTATACAGTCCTGGGGACTGGGGAAATGGTAGCTGTGCTCCTTTTCTTCCAGACTCCCCTGGACAGCTAAATCCCACTTTAAGCTTATGAAATATTGCCTGCTCTTTATTTATACACCTGATGTATTTGCTGATGGCCAGAACCGACATCTCCATGGCTCCTTTTTTCCACCCCTGCAGCCTTTGGATCCGGATGCAGCCCTGATAGAGCACATGAGAACACAATGGTAACTCAATCTGGCTTGTTCGGTGTAAAATGTAATAAAAAGGGGGCCCAGAGTCCAAGGCTGAGGCTGTAAATTCTCCTCCAGCACCGTGCCTGTCTCCCTGCTCAGACCTTCCTCCTGTATCTCCTCCCTGCTCTGCCTGGTCCCATCACTGCCATCACTTTGCCTTGCTGATGTAGGCATTTCAAAGCAGCTGATGCAATGGGCTTTAATTCAATGGCAAGGAGAAGGTGACTTAGGGGAAAGGCAAGAAATAGGATAGACTTTAGGTGACCAAAGGGAGGCACATCTGATACACACAACAGGCTTTGCTGTGCTCTGTGCAGACGGAAGAGCCTGGCAGCACTCATCCCCAGCTTGTGTGCAGCACATGGAACACCACCATAAGAAGCTAATTACAACTTAACTAATGGCTTCCTTATTTACTGGAGCATAAAACCCCATATGCATTATATACCATCTCCACTTCCCAGGCTCACCTGGGACTACTTTTGACTAGCCTGTAAATAAAAGGACATGAAGAACAAACCTTACCTGCTGCCAGATCTACATCCTTCATACTTTGCTATCCATTTTCATCTTCCTTGGCTAGAAACAAATCAATACCATGTCAGTTCACACCTTGTCCTGACTGTGTGTTTTCATCTGAAGTAGTTGGTGGCCAGTAGGGAGGAAGCAAAGCCTGGAGGCTGGCACGCTCAGCTGGGATGTGGGATATCGTGGCTCAATTCCCTAGGCTGCCACAAGCAACTGCTGTGACCTTCTGCAGGTTGGGAGGTTGTGAATGGCATTTGTAGTGCAACACCCCAGCTCCTTGGATAGGACTCGGTGCCACCCCACAATCTAAGACAAGAGAAGAAGGGTCCTATGGGGGCTTAGCAGATAAGGATAGAGGCTGGAGCTCCAAGTTGGATATGGGCTTTGCAGAAAACTCTCCCAACGTGAGTTTCTGTAGCAAAGACTTCCACCTCTAACTGGAAAAATAAAACCAAATCCAGCGGAAACCCCAACAACTTTTATCTAGAACAGATGGTTTTGTTAGCTTGAAGTTTTCCTGGCAGATCAACACAAGGAAAGAGGGACAACACTGCTTATTTCAGTCATTTGAGTTACACAGCAGAAGAGTTAAGGGCTGGGGGCAGAGACAGAGACTCCACATCACAGCTCCACTGTAAGGACCCCTCACTCAGCTCCCTGATACCTCACTCACATCCTTGTACTGCCTGAAATCCCTCAGGCAGAGCATCCCAGCCTCCATAGGCAGAGACACGGACCCCATCCTGCAGCTCTAGGAGCTAGTGGAGATAGACCCAGCACCAGCCTTGCAGAGATGGAGGTTACCTCTCCTTCCCCTCCATCCCCACCAGCCAGGGCTCCTGCATTGGGTTACCCAAATCCTCCAGATCTCCTTTGCAAATCACTGGCTGCAAACAGTGCTCAGAGGCAGGAACTACTCCATCTCCAACCAGCAATGAGGAAAAAGAGAAAACACAGCCCTGCTCATCATCCCTTCCCTTTATAAGACTCCTCCTGCAGCCATGGCAGATATCCAGGGCTGGGATGCACTGCACCTGCAGCAGAGCCGTTATCTGTGCCCAGGCACAGCTGTAATGAGGGAGGGAGACTGAATGTCCCCAGTCACATCATCTCTATTGCTTTGTATTCAACCATCCCATGACGCATGCTGCAATAAATAGGCAGACAAATAGCTGTTTCAAAACGTGATCTCCACAAGCTGTCTTGAAAAGGAGTTATCTCAGTGGAACGTTAGCTGGAATTACCTCTGTTCCTCACTCCTCTGCTGCTTCCCTCGCTGGAAAAGCCCTGAGCCAGCACCTTCTGATTTATGGTGCTCAAAAACACAGCTCAGAGGCATGAGGGGAGCTGGTTTGAAAATGCTCTGTTTATAGGGACATGGATGTCAAAGTGGGTTCAGCCCCAAACTTTACCTTCAGCATCAGGAAAATTATACTACTGGGTACGTGTCTTCCAGAGTCTAAATATCTGTTATCACCTGGAGAAGCCAGGCTGTTCATGACAACAGTTGGGATCCCCTCCACCCCTCTTGGCCATTCCTATCTTGCAAAGAGTGGGACAATACTTGGGTCTCGTGAGACCTCACCTGGAGCACTGTGTGCAGTTCTGATGTCCTCAACACAAAAAGGACATGGAACTGTTGGAACATGTCCAGAGGAGGCCATGAGGATGATCAGGGCCTGGAGCACCTCCCGTATGAAGACAGGCTGAGAAAGTTGGGGCTGTTCAGCCTGGAGAAGAGAAGCTGCGTGGAGACCTCATAGCAGCCTTCCAGTATCTGAAGGAGGCCTATAGGGATGCTGGGGAGGGACTCTTCATTAGGGACTGTAGTGATAGGACAAGGGGTAACGGGTTAAAACTTAAACAAGGGAAGTTTAGATTGGATATAAGGAAGAAATTCTTTACTGTTAGGGCGGTGAGGCACTGGAATGGGTTGCCCAGGGAGGTTGTGAATGCTCCATCCCTGGCAGTGTTCAAGGCCAGGTTGGACACAGCCTTGGGTGCCATGGTTTAGTGTGAGGTGTCCCTGCCCATGGCAGGGGGGTTGGATTTGGATGATATTAGGGTCCTTTCCAACCCAAACCATTCCATGATTCTATGACTCCCTCTGTCCCTCTTAGCCATTCCCATCTTGCGAAGAGAGATGCAGAGCACGCCGGCGTGCCTCTGGAAGCCCATTACTGTTTTATGGAGGTCACCCTCACCTAATTATGCCACTGTTCCTCCCAGCCCCAGCCTGACCCTGCCTGATCCTGAAACGGATTAACATGTCTTGGTCACTTGAGCGTGTGGTGTGTGTCTGCTCCGGGAGGGCAGCGGCTGAAGGGCTGCCCGTATCTCAGTGTTATTTTGACCTCGGCCGTTGCTTTCCGTGGTGAGTCCTTCGCAGACCTGTTGAATGGGGCTTTCATTTCACTGACCCCCGGGGTCATCTGTTTTCGGAGCATGAAATATGGCTGCCGGTGGACAGGAGGGAAGAGATAAACTTCACTGAGGAGCCTTAACAGGCCAATGAGCCATGACTAATGATGATTGTGGTTTGTCTTTCCAGGGCATAATTTATTGGGCTGCTGACCACTTAGTGCACTGCTTGGGGAATTAACTCCTTCGGGTGCAGGCTCGCGGGGCTCTGCCCAGGAGAGGTTTGTCTCTCATTGCTCATCCTTCTCTCCTATTATTGCAGGGGGAATGAGCATTTCTGCCCTCATCTTTCCCCTCATGATCCTTCCTGGTTGTTATCATAGAATGGTTTGGGTTGGAAAGGATCTTATGATCATCCAGTTCCAACCCCTTACAACGGGCAGGGACACCTCACACTAGACCATGTCACCCAAGGCTCTGTCCAACCTGGCCTTGAACACTGCCAGGGATGGAGCACTCACCACTTCCCTGGGCAGCTCATTCCAGTGCCTCAGCACCCTCATAGTAAAGAATCTCTTCCTTATATCCAATCTAAACTTCCCCTGTTTCAGTCCATGACTTTGTCCCCCCCTTAAATGGTTCTTATAGCTTTTTCCCAACCAGATCTCCTATTGCAGCATCCCCCCCCAACCACTTCTTGCAGTCAGAAAAGGAGCCCTGAAGCACAGCATCCCTTTTAGGTGGGGGACCTGGCTGGCAGACGGCTGACGCGAGCCACAACTGCCCCAACAAGGGAGCTCCGTGTCAAACACTGCTCTTACATCTTCATCACGGGGCTCTCTCAAAGGCCTGCAGCTTTCCCCTGGGAGGAAAGCCTGAGCCTGACAGCACGTTCCTGGTCACGCTGCCATCCATCTCTGTCAGCCCATGGAGAGATGGGGAGGGACAGACCAGGATGCTGCCTCCCAGCTGCAATGTGGGCAGCCTGGAGAAGGATGGCAGCAGCCCCATGGCCTATGCAAAAGCAGGGTCAGTGCTAGGATCTAAGCCCTGATTTCACCTGGTTTTTTGCTTTCTTTTAGCGTTCACCTGTGGAAGGATTAATTGCAAAAGGTTGGGTTTGTCATGGTGGGCAGCATGGGGAGAGGCTGACACCACAAGGAGCTCATTGGAAATAACTCCTTTCATGCACATCGGTGTTTATGGTGGACCTGTGTCTTCTCCAGTGTCCTAAAATGGGGAAAAGAGCACAAGTTGTAGGAGTGTCCTACAGGCTTTCCTTATTTGAATGGCCAAATTCTGCCTCTGTCTGCATTGTTTCACTGCCCACTGAGGTCACCCCCATCACTCAGTTTGAAAGTGTCTCAGTTTCCCCACCTGAAAAACCCAGGGCAGGGGGAGGATGTTAACACTGACTGTCCATGCAGTGTGTTTGGAGATCAGTGGGGTGAAAAGGATGTGACACGTGCTGGGGAAGGGATCTGGTGCAGGAAAAGCAGGTCCCTGCACCCCATGCTTGTCTGGGTACTGATGCAGAGCCACCCGTCATGGAGCAGTGCAGGGGCAGAGGGGACTGTGGAAATCACAGGTTTGGTAAGAGTCATGAAAAAGCCATTTTCAAAGCAACCATAAAGTGAACCAATTGATTCAATTACCAGTCAAGTTGCTTTTAAAACACTGATCCCATCACTTGGAATGAGCGTGGTCTCCTTTAGACAACCCCCATTGAAAGCACAGGAAAGAAGATATCAGGAAGTATTAAAAGGTATCAAAAAGAGTCCCCCAAGGGTTCTCACAGGTCCAAATCTATTTCACTCTTTAAAAACCTGGAAGTGTTTACATATTAAGAGACATTCAGAGGCAGGGAGCTATTTCTGCAACAGCAGTGCCCACCGGTGGGTGTCCTTTAGGATGTGGGGAATTCAGGTGGGCCAAAACCCACAGGGATAGAAGACATGATGTGTCTACAGTGGCTAGCTGAGACACAGAAGGGAGATGGGTTGGTGGCAGGACCACAGGTATCCATGCATCCCTTAGCATTAGACTTTCCTGCCCTTCAGAGTGAGATCTGAGAAGGACTTTGGGCATTTGGACTGGGTTTCTGCTGATTTACAAACCACAGGACAAAGCATCAACCCCTTATGTGCAATAAGAGTATTGGCATAGCCCAGGTCTGAGCTTGTATGTGTACAACCATGTGCATTAACACACCACACAGTGACCTGGCGCTCTGCAAGCTCAGTCACATTATAACTCATTACTAGCCCCTTAGAGAAGATATTCCCATCCTATCCAGGCTGGTTGAAGGGTTCTGGGGAGGCACTCCAATAGTCACCTAAAAGAAGATGTCACTGGAGACTGGGAGGCTTCACTATCCAAAACCCAGAGCAGTGTGTGCTTCGAACTCAGGTGAAGGGTTTGTGTGTGGATGCTGAAGCTTGCTCTGTAGTTAGCTGGGTTTGGCAGAAGGAGTCTTAGGAAGAAAAGTGTTTTACATTGATGATGCTGGGAGAAATAAGTAGTAAAAAGGAACTGCAGGTAGAGACTAGGAGCATCTGTGGGTGCATAGCTTCAGGTTTGCAGACTTATATTCAGTTAACTGCTTATCGAAACCTAAAGAGGTACCAGATTTATGTATTTCTCTTCATATTTCCTGCAGAAAGAAAAGATATCTGGAAAGAAAGGAATAAAAAGCCTCCTTCCCTGCCCATGCAGCACACTGGCACCTCCAGGCCTGCCTTCCCAGCGCTGTCCAACCCGGCATTCCACCTCCTGTTTGATCTCCCCTCGCAAGAGACCTTCCTCTGACTGTTATTGTTATCACTAAGTGGTGCCCAGACAGGAGAGACAAAGTCACACTGATGGGCTCTTTTCCTCCCAGGTGGAGGACCACACACGAACACAGCAGCAGCACAGAGCAACCTGCGCCCTGCGAGGCAGGAGATAGGGAAGATGCACAAGATGTGTGAGAGGTGGCAGGAGACGTGGAAATAAAGATGTGAGAAATGTGAGACTGAGGCAGCAGAGAGGAGAAAATAAAGGGGGGATAAAGGGCTGGAAGCAAGGCAGGCTGAGAGAGTGAGCTCACCACATCCCACGGTAGATGCAGACCTTTAGGGCTCTGCAGCCGCAGTGATTAGCCAAGACATGATCCAGCCTTCACTGGCCTGATGCAGGGTAAGAGGTCAGCAGCAGGCTGATAAAGCAGAGTATCTTCAGCTCCTCTTTGGGGGGTGAGGCAGCTAAAATGCGACTGCAAACTTCTCTGAGCAAACAGCCTTGCAAGTGCCCAAAAGGCATCAGTAGCCACTGGGCTCAGCTCTGTCTTTGCACCCCAAAATGGGCCCATTGGGATGTGGATGCAGATAAGTCTGGCAAAGAAAAAAGGCAGCTGTTTCTTCCTATGTTTTGCTCAGATGGTGTTGTCAGAGAGTTTAATTTGGGGAGGGGGGAAATGGTGCAACTCTGTCCTTTTGAAGTGATATTGTTACCTGCTGTCACGAAACCTTAATGGATGGGAAGATGGCTCTTGGCTGGGCTGAAATTCCCAAGCCCAGCCTTGTAAAAGAGGATCTGAATGTAAAAGAGAGGGGGAGATGTTTAACAGAGCCAAGACCTGGGGATCAAGAGGAGAGAGGAACATCCCAGCACATCAGGCTAACCCTTACAGTACCAATTTCTAAAGCTGATCTGGATAAATCACAGCTAAGAAATAGCATGGAATAAAGCAGGAAGAAACGTGTTGAGGTCTTCACAAAAAGAAATACCTTTCAGAAACATCCCAGCTTGGTTCCTGGAAGAGGAAATGTAGTTTCTCTTACCCTGAAGTTTCTGCTTTCCCTTCCCATGCTCTGGGGCAGCAGCACAGCTCCCAGCCCCATAGCCAGTGGGCAAGCAGAAAGCTGCAAAATGATTAACTCCACTGGAGATGCTCTCGCTGGTTTGGATAAACAGCCTGCTGTTGTTCTGCACATGTGAGTTACTGTATGAGTTGGTGAAAGGTTCTGGATTTATAGCCTTGGGAAATGATTTATTGTTTTAAGGCCACAGCTGATAAAGCTGGGGAAACGCCAGGGTGTGATTTCCCTGTCCCGCCTCTAGCTCAATCCCTGCATCCCACAGCCGCTGGCCATATAGAAGTGGGAGAAATGCTCTAAAGAGAAACCACAAAATCCACTGGTGGTAAACGCTGTTTGTGCAGATCTGGGTCCATTTGGGCACAGACCCAGCCAATCTACTCTGTTTCCAGTACTGAGCATCTTCAGACAGGCTTGCATTAAAGAGAGCCATCAGTCACGGAGCAGTGCAGGGGGAGAAGGGATTGTGGAAATCACAGGTTTGGTAAGAGACCTGAAAAAGCCGTTTTCAAAGCGACCATAAGGGGAATCAATTGAATCATCAGTCAAGTTGTATTTAAAACACTAATCCCATAAATTGGAATGAGAGTGATCTCCTTTAGATAATTCCATTTGAAAACACAGGAAAAAAAGATATCGGAAAGTCTGGTGATTGCTCCTCAGCAGACAACCTGCAGCCACCTTCTGGCACTCAATATAGAATCATAGAATGGCTTGGGTTCGAAAGGACCTTCAGATCATCCAGTTCCATGCCTTGGGATAAATCTTTTGATCCTCTTTCACCAATGCAAAGCCTGGTTTGGGGTCAGGCTGACCCTTCCCTCTCATGAGGAACGCAGACCATGTAGCACCCACCAGCAGGACCCAAGGGACCTCCAATGTCTTCCCATAATCCCCCATCCTACCTTCTTCTGCCTTCAATACTGCTGTCAAGGAGCAGGATAGATGGTCTCAGAATGGCACTGGAGAAGCTGCCCAGTGTCAGCATGAAACAACAAACCCTGACAGCAGCACACCACAGGGATGCTTTATCCACAGCCATCTTTATAGCATCATTAGTGGGATCTTGAGCTGCTGGAACTAAAGTCCAACCTCCCCTAAATCCAGCCATACCTAGAGATACTTTTGCCACAGGCACCAGATTATGTTCACTGGAGGCTACAGCTATGCAAAAATCTTACTTAACACCGAAGTTGTCTTACCTGTGGTATTCCTCCTCTGCCCATTGGGAATGCTGGGAAGTTTCAGTCATTAGTGCTAAGTAATTTCACACACCTCAGACCACAGTACTCATGTTCATGTGGGAAGTTGCTGCTACCTCTGTACTTATCCCTAACTCCAGTCTCCTGTGGGATTGGCTGCATTAAATGAGCACATGGGTTAAGATGCCTTGGATGTAGCTCTGTCCTGTCCAGCCACCTCCTGTACAACAGAGAGAACCATGTTCTATAGGAAGGGCTTCCTCCCTCCACTCTTTCTCATGCATTAGGCATCCAGCAGAGAGAACAAGGAAAAAGGTGAAGAAAGTCTGTCCCTATCCATTATGTCCTTGAAGGAGGAATTTACACTTGGCAGGCTCTTGGTATGAAAAGGAGAGCAATGCTCCAGCATTAGCCCAACTCCCTGAGAACTGGTGGGGCATGAGCTATCGCCCCAGGACAGACACACTGGGGATGGGCTATAGGCTGCAATCAGGCATCCTTGCCTGATGTGATCATATGAGAGCATCTTCATGCTCTCTGTCACTGCTGTGGCTACTCTGACCCTGCCATCCAGCCTACATCCCTCTGAATGGGATTATCCATACATTAAAGGCTGAAACTCGGGTTTCCAAAGTCTTCATTAAACAAGCTAGGGTTGGCTTTCCAGAAGATGAGTAGGAAGGCAAATGTTTCCCTTTACAAGTGCAGTGTCTAGAAAAGAGACTAATCCTGGCCTGCTCTAGATAAGGGAAAGAGTAGGTATGTCTTAAATATTTCTATTACTTCAAAGTTCATAAATCTATTGGTTTAAAACTGTCAACAAGAAAGAGGAAATATGAGCTAGAGACATGGTTATCACCAGGAAAGGAATTTCCTCCAAAGGGAGAGCAAGACAGTAAGTCCAGGAAAGAGGGACAGATAGGGAAATACCTCTATGAGATGTTAGGAATATGGACAAGCCTGATCTATGAATATCTTTTCATTGACTCCAGCAGACTTTGTCTCTGCCCCAGCACTAGAGAAGGATGATCAGGGAAGACTCGTTTTCAGCTCACCAGAAAAAGCAAGGTAATAGAAACTGTATGGATTTATTGGTATTATTTTGTTGGCTTGTTTTGGATTTTTTATTTTCCTTTAAAGCCTTTGAAATATTTCAGGC
Source organism: Melopsittacus undulatus (assembly GCF_012275295.1). NCBI lineage: Eukaryota > Metazoa > Chordata > Aves > Psittaciformes > Psittaculidae > Melopsittacus > Melopsittacus undulatus. The sequence goes on along the minus strand of NC_047538.1, from coordinate 11,053,998 downwards.
TTCTGTCAAAATATCCCTTTGTCCAGCTGGCCTGATCCTGCGTTTTGTTATCCCCAGGGATGAAAATCATGTGGCAAAGAAGTGGTATGGTCTGCAGGGCATGAAGAAAGGGTGGAAACCATGGGAAAGAGAAAGGAGGAATGCAGACCATGGAAGACTAAGGAAGGACTTTTTCGTCTCAGCCTAAAAAAGGGGACCAGCACAGAAGGGAGGAGGAAAATGGGAAAGCCAGGCCTGGTGAGAGCTTAACTCTGTGTCTACTTTTAGTTTGTGCAGGGTGAAACAAATGGAATCACCCCTCAGAAGCAGCTTTTCCACTCAGAAGCATCCAAACCACCAATGGTGCTCAGCTTTGCTGCCATCAGTATCTCTCCAAACACAGCCGCTGTTTAAGACTTTGAACCTACTGATGCTGTTCATCCTTTCCCAGCTATTGAACACGTCTGGGGTACTGCTGCTCATAGTACAGGACACCTAAAGAGCCAATACATTCCTAAACAGTGGTGGGAAAAGGCCAGAGGTTATACTAAAAGTGCTCAACACTGAATCAGGAGGTGCCTGCAGAAGGCTACAGCAACAGGATCTGCACATGGAGTGAGCACTGTGATTATTATCACTCAAGAGGGCGATGGGGTACTCCTGTGATGATGCTGAGGACCAAAATGTGTGCTTCCCTAGAGGTGTAGCAACAAATCCTCAAAAGATGGGATGTGGCCCCTAACTGGAGAGTGTCTGCACTGCCTCCCAATGCTAATGGTACTAAAAATGGGGCATCAGAGATGATACATCATTGTACTCACCAGGCTGGAACAGTCATGGCCTGGCCTGAGCAGATGGAGACTCCCCATCACCCTTGCTCCGGACACAGCACTGCCTGATGCATCCCCTCTGGGAACACACTGAGGACTCCAGTTCCCAGAGCTGTCAGAGCAGCACTAAATCCACCAAGAACATGTTCCAACAAACGCATTACAACAGATAAAGGATCAGATAGTTTGATGCCTCTGCTTCTACCTGAGAGCCACACAGCAGCAGAATTACACCCAGCCTGAATTTCATCCTCTCTCTGTAGGGCTGAAAATGGTTCTCTAATAAGCCCCATCCTTCCCCACCCTTTCCCTTCTCCTTTTATCTCATTCTGTCTAAAGTCACCATCCTGTCTTAGGGCAAAGTTCCCACTTCTGCCAACCCCTCCCCTCCGTTCTTGTGATAACCCAGTGTTTTCAGCCTGTGCTCTGCTCTGGGGGTAAGCAGTAACTTGCTCATAGAAGATTGTTTACATTTGAATATAAGTCCAATTACACCAGCCCATCTAATAGTCTGCTCTGTATATGTTACCGAGTACTTAGGACCAGTTTTTTGAAAGCCATTATGCTCATGTGATTTTCCTCAAAGACTTTCCAAGGGATTTTGTTTTGACAGGAGGGCATTAAGGGGGTGAAACTGATAGCATAAGTACCACTTACAGACTTTGATCAGCTTGGGTCATAATTCTCTGGGAGAAAGTCTTGTATATATTAGAGAAGGAAATTAATTTTATTGCCGCTGTAGCTTTTCTTTCCCTGCTGGTAATGTCCAAGCACTTGTGCGCGGATAGTTTTTGTGCAAGCCCACTGTGTGCAGAGCTGAAGTACAAGGTGATCTATCCTCCTGCCCAGCACAGGAAAGAAGGTACCAGCAAGAGGTAACCTAAGAGGATGGCTCCCTCCAGAGAGGTGATGGATGCACCATCCCTGGAGACATTCAAGGCCAGGCTGGATGTGGTTCTGAGCAACCTGGTCCAGTTGAAGATGTCCCAACTCATTGCAGGGGGTTGGGCTAGGTGAGCTTTGAAGGTCCCTTCCAACCCAAACTATTCTATGAGTCAATGACACCATCCCACAAAACAGTGAGAGAGACCTAAAAACCTCTTCATCCACATGCACTGGAATTAGATGTTATACGGATCTGTAAATATGGACCTTACTGATACCTACAAAGTATTATTTGGGATGCCCCATTCCCAGCCTAACGGGTTGATAAGAGCTATATGAGAACAGACTAAAACATCTCAGAAGTTTTTGCAGCCATGCCATGAAGAAGATGATCAACTTTTGCCTCCAACACAGGTGTTACACTAGGGAGAAGAGAAGCAGAACTGATTTGCACTGTAGATTCTGGGGTGAAGAGATGTTTTTTCATAACTTACTCTGCATCTCAGGGCCTGCACACACAGGGGGATACCTGGCACTGTATTTGGCACAGAAATGCATGGTCCACAGGCTAAGAGAGCAATCAGTGAACTGGGTGCACCAGCATCACAACCTCAAGTTAGTGAGTGATGTGAGTTCAGATGCGTATTTAAAGCAGGGTGGGTAGATGGGGTGAAGAAGCCACGTTCTGCAGGAAGAACTTGGTCATTGGTGCTTTTGGCCAAATGAAGAACATCAAAGAAGAGCTCAGCCAGTGGGGAAGTGCTGCAGTATCAAAACTACTGCACACCTGAGCTGCTCATAAAAGCTATAAAGACAAAAGAATAGTGAAAAATCACCCTTTGCACTTGTGATAGCGATTCTGTGGCCTGGTCAGGGATGTTCCTGCTGTTTCCTTTGATGCAACTCTGAAATGAAGGGACAGCAGAACATGAACAAGCCATCTCCGGGAGCCAACAGCCATCTACAGTTGTCACACATCTCAGCAGCACCTTGTCAGCAGGTAGGAGCTGGCTGTGATCTGTAGCCTGCAGTCATCAAGGAGGTTCCCTACTTAAAGACAAGCTGATGATGTTGCCCTAAAGTGCAGAGTTGAGTGAATCTGTTCCCTCCTTCCCAAGACTCCCCTGTCTTGGTCTCCTTCTCCACCACAGGAGAACAAAATATATGTGCAGCCCTTCTGTATTCACTATAAAATTAATTTCTGCAAGATATTCGAAGTGAAATTATTCCCACTTAGCACTGGCAATCTAAAGTGATGTCTAGTCTAAGCTAAAGTTTATTCTAACCATAATGAGAAGATGATTGACTCCTCAAGAAGAGTCTTTCCACCTCCTTGGCCATCTCTAGAGGTACCAAGGAGAGTAGAAACAAAGCACAAACAGATGAAGCAGACACCCTGCCTTCAGCTACAGCCAGAAAGATTCCTGTCTTCAATCCGTATCTCTACAGTGATCCAGAAGCTGCATCATAGAGGAGAAAAACAAAGAGAAAACCAAACAGAATAAACCAGACACACAAAAACCCCTGAAAGACAGGCTTGTAACTTGGCCGAACAACCCCTCAAAAGGCAGAAGCAGCATGTATTTCCTATGTTGGCCCATTCAGCATGACCGCACTTCACCCCAGCTGAACATAAAGCCCTGAGGACTTTCCTCCCAGTGATATCCCAGTCCATTTTGTCAGGTAGAAGATGTTTATGGCAGCTCAAATGAAGCTTAGATGAACTTCTAAGCCAGTCCCAAGCATGATGTGCACACTTCTATTGCTAGGGCAGTAGTAAATAGATGCAGAAAGAATACTGGGATCCCATCTCATCTAAAGTCCAGCAAGGACCTAACTTTGGATCAGCAGCTACCTAGCCCTAACTCAACTCACATGTGAGCATTTCACATGAAGGGAGTACTTCAATTCCTGCCCAGGCCAGCCAGAGTAAACCTGGGTTTGAGATCTCCCTGCAAGCAGGATGCTTTAAGCAGTATTGGGTCCTTTGACAGGGCAATACATCACTGACAGGTACTGAAAAGAATAGCCCCTCTTCATCCTTACCCCCATTTCCTGCCAAATCCAGATTGGAATCGAGAGCGGAAATGTTTGTGTGTCACTAGTGAAGCTGGTTGGAAAATCGTTGTCAAAACAGATTTCCATCAGAAAATGACACCCTGTTGGCTTTGGCAAATTTTTGTTCGGGAACAACGTGGAGAGAGGAAGAACTGTAAATGTCAGCGTGCCCTTTTGACATTTTCCCCAATGAGAAGGATGGACTTTCTGGCTTCGAAAGGACTTTTCTTTGACATTCATCTTCTACATTCAGCTCAAAACGAATCAACTTTTCTACCAAAATGGAACTTGTTGACTATTCTCGGAGGGTTTTCCTCTTTTGGAATGGAATATGCAGAAATCCTAGGATACTGGCTTTTTCCCAGTTCAGAATGGCATCAGAGGAAAAAACAACCCTGCAGTTCTTTCTGGTGAGTCAAGATCTATTCTTCTTGCCAGCCAGGGCTCTGCACTCTCACCTGGATTCCTTTCTTTTCTTGCTCATTCTGGAGTGATGAGCTTATCTTCAGTGAAACTTTTCCCTGAATTTCCAGCTCTAGCACTACCTTTCTTCCCTGCTTCTCCTCTCCCAGTCCCATACCCCTCAGAAATCATAGAATCATAAAGTGGTTTGGGTTGGAAAAGACCTTAAGATCATTCAGTTCCAACCCCCAGACCAAAAGCAACTTGGGTACCACATGTTCATCTGAAATCCAGCAGATGGGAAGTGTTTCCTCTGGAGATCACAAGATATCCCCATACTCCCAACCTTCCTCCCAGGGTTCAGCTATGGCCCTTGGCCTGGGAAAAGCAGCAGCAGTTCCCGGTGCTCTCTCCTCCTGCTGCCAGCCATAGGAGTGACTGTCTTCTCACATTCTCTTTCTCCAACAAGGACTCTAATCCACAAGGATTTCCCTTTCCCTCTCCAGTGAAAAAGCAAAACCAGAACAAACGTTGGGAGAAAAAGTCAAGTGTGGCCCCTATAAAACCAGCTCCAGCTTTTCAGCTCAGGCATTGTCTGGTGAAATGTGATCTACCTTTTCCTCTCTGCAATAGGTTCCCCAAACAATTGAGGATTTAATTCAAAAGAGTGTAATAGAGATGCATTTTGCTTAAGCTCAACCATCTGCAGTGAAGTGTCTCATCCCTGCTGACTGTGCGGCTGTCCTCTGCCGTCAACAGCCAGTAGATCTACAGGGAGAGGGATCCCCACCACATTGCTCCATAAAGGGCATTCATATCGATCTTACAGAGAGCTACAGTTTGTTAAGACACATGGCATGGCATTTCTTACCTTGGAGTGCAATTCCAGGCTCATGCCCAGGGAACTAGGACTCTGCTCCATCACCACAGTGTTTCCCAGCTTCTTTGCGGTAAAAGAGGAATGAAAAGGTCTCAAATACGCTCTTGTGTGACCTCGGCAAATGCAACTCCCAGTTACTGAGCACTGACATTGCAAACAGATTCTGTAATGAGCCTGGAAAACGAGCAGCCCTCAACACAACAGCCTCAACTTCAGCTGTTTCAGATACACACACTGAGAGCATTGAAGATCCCCAGCTCAGGTGGAGCAGGGGGATTGGTCTTTACCATGCCATCCTGCACAGCAGAGCTTTCAGTCCATGATGATCAGACCCACACAGAGCCATAGGGATCCATGTAAGATACCTGAGGGAAGCAAATCTATAATCAGGATCTTAAAATGCTTGTGCAGGGCTCATGGAGAATTTGAAGGGGGGGAAATGAATCTGCATCTTGAGAAGAGATTGAAACCAGCTAAACTAAACCCTTATTTTTAACTCAGCTGAAGCTGATGAAATGTCTCCCTCCTCAGCCCCACATCTTCCCCACATGCAGTAGATTTATCTTGCTTGAAATCTGTCTAAATGTTCCCACAGGGACTTTCCAATGCAGTTCTGCTCTCCAGCAAACAAGCAAGCCTGCAAAGCCAAGCCATGCTCAGGTCCTGCCTTGCCCAGAAGTGCAGGAGGTTTTGAAGCTGGTGCCAATGATTCCCCTTGGGCTTGCAGCTGATTCAGAGTTAGGGCCAAGCTCCAAGTGCATGTCACCGCAGGCAAGACCGAGCACCTCAGACAGGATCCTTCCCTCCCATCTTGGTAGCCCTGGGGAAACTGCACCATGAAACAGCATCTCGACACAATTCAGCCACCCTGAGGGCTGGGGAAAATGATTCTGAGCTTAGAGCCAAAAAGCAACCGCATCATTTTGTGGCCAACTCAATGTGCTCTGGGAGCAGTGGGTTTTACCAAGGGGTTACAGGTTGCCGGACCTCCCTGATGTGATGAAACTCAGCTGCTGGAGGCAGCAGGAAGCACTTTAGATAAGAGGCCAGCAGAGAGGAAAGAGAAAAAGAAGGAAGCATGCTGGATATTTGATGCTGTCAATCACAGAGCTCACAGGGTCCCTATGGAAGGGTCTGGAGTTCAGAGAACAGCAAACATCCACACCTCTGTCCCTCTGGACAGTACAAGCGATGCTCTCTGCTCAGGTGGCCATGCAACACATACAGGACCCTCTGCCCTGGCTGCTCCACACCTTCCCCAGGGAAGATGCTTCCAACACAGGGCTGGTGGCCCTCAGTAATGCAGGGAAATTCAGGCTGACAAGTTATTGATAGCATCAAGCAACAATTGAGCTGCTCTGTGGACCCCAGCGCTCCCTGCTCCCCTCCACGCACAGGTGGCGGGAGCAAGGGATGTGTTCCAAGGTCCCACCTGGCCTTGCACTTTCCTTCCTGCCACTTCCAGGTGCCTTCATCGAGGACAATCAGAGTGTCCTAGCCTGTAAGGAGGTTACTGTGAAGGTGGTGAAGCACTGGAATGGGTTGCCCTAATAAGTGGCAAATGCTCCATCCATGTTCAAGGCCAGGTTTGGACAGAGCCTTGGGCGACATGGTCTAGTGTGAGGCATCCCTGGCCCATGGCAGGGATTTGGAACTGGGAGATGCTCCTTTCCAATCCAAATCGTTCTGATTCTAAGGTGCACAAATCTTCACACACCCTGAGACTTTAACTGTTGCTCTGCATCGTGTTTCCATCAAGTGTGCAGAGGGAAGCAGGCAGGGGAGGGAGAACTCAAAACGCTATCTGCTGCTTGCCGAACCGAAAGCAGCTTCCAAGAACACATTGATGTAGTGTACAGCAGAGGGAGGCCTTCCGAGCACGCTTTGACTTGATGCCAGGCTTAGGCAGTGTGCTGCTTTGTATTAATTTGTGTAACTTCATGAGGAAACTGTGCTTGGCTTGTATGTGAATTTTAAATGAATTGTTAACACGTTTTTATGAATGGAGGAGTTGGTGTTAGCTGGGAGGGGGGGGGGGTTGGCTGCTTGTTGTTTAAAGCAGAGGAAATCAATCATGGCTTTTCCCTAAATAAAACTTTATTGAGCGGTAATAAACAGATACTTCCAAAAAACAAAAACCCATTTCAAACCACATAAAAACCCAAGTGAAAGGTGCTTGACTGCTTCAGCACGAATCGCAGGTCAGGAAAGGTGTATCTGTACTAAAGCACCTCGAGAAGGAAGATGTATTAATGCGCTACATCAGTGCCTTAGTGGAGGATGGAAGATCTGCCTATGACTGGGGCCATTGAGAGACCCCATGAAGCAACAGCCAGATGCCAGTTGGGAGATGCTTTGATGCAGGATGCTTCACCGTGCCAAAGGCTGCCCATTGTACTTTGTAAAGCAGGAATGCACCCACTTGTCTGTGCTTTCTGCTTCCCATCCATCCTCTCCCATCCTTTACAGAAACTTTTGATTCATAAGATGGTTGGGAAACACAACCTCCCACATCTATTTCTTCATCCTTCTCTTAGCAGTGGCAAAGGGGATTGTCCTTAAGGTTGCTGCTGGGGAATAGGGAAAATAGAAGTAAGAATACTCTGGGGGTTTTCCTATGAAGATCTGGAGCAAGTCAGCTTTAATCAAAAGCAGAGGAGCAGCTCTCACTATGGTGAGTCCCTCTCTCCTCTGCTACTGTTGGAAAAGTGGGGTCACAGAGCTACAGAAAAGTCACTTTACACTAAGGGGAAGGCACTTTGGTAGCCTTTGCATATGAAATTACTCCTCTCCCTCTGTTCTGCAGCCTCAAGAATGATGAACTTCAGATGTCAGCATGGATGTGAGAGAGAAGAAAGAGGAGAGGGCTAAAGAACAAAAATGTATAGGCCTACAGGATCTCCAGGGCTTTGGCTACTACATGGCAATCAGGTCTCCATCAAAGGGAGCAGAGCATCTCCTGCAGTAGAATGAAAGCAACCTCCTGACTATGTAATAGAGGTGTAAATAACAGAGACTAAAGAGTAGATCCAGGCCAAGAGAAACCTCAAGTGGAGAAAGTTCACACTGTTCCTGCAAGCTGAGCTCTCCAAAGCCAAACTCTCCCAGCCAGGAGACAAACCAGTTCTGCTGCTTTCCCTCCCCAAAATCCAAGTCATTTGTCTTGGAACGGGAAACTCGGACTGGAAAACCAATGGGCTGGATCTTGATGCTTCTATTACAGGTTTGTGTTACAGTGTTATTCATAAAAGGTCCTGCAGACTGAATGACCAGATCCTGGGTTGCTTCCAAGGCTTGTTTCAACTTTTCCATCTTTTTTCACGGTCTCGTGTGACTTTGGCCAGTGCATTGATTGATGTTGCTAAAAGTCCATGCTCCTCCTTCCCACTCCACAAAGTACGTGTTTTGGAATGTCTCTGGATTGCTTTTCATAGTGAGCTTCTCACTTGCTGGAGATCACTGGGTTTTACTGTTAAGTAAGTGGATGACTTCAAAAAGCAATTCCTTGGTCTCTGCCCCTGTGTACTGGCTGCCTCTTTGTGGTGGTTGAGAACAGAAGACAAATCTTCAACACTGATGATTTCATGAACACCTCAAGGAAATCACAGCATTGTTCCTTCAGCTGCAGAGGCTGGTGTTCTGTACCTTTGTGTGTCATGGCTGCAATACCTGGTGTTCCATAAACCAAAAAATTCAACTGGATCATTGCCCAGATCATTGTGTAGCATCTCCACCTTGCACATATCCCTGATGCTGACAGGTGGAATAGGGCAGGGTTCCTTCTTTGTCACCAGGTAATGTTGCTTCTCCATAGCACATCCCAGCACAGCAGCATCGAATGAGCTTTTCCATCTCACCTACTGTTAAACTTCAAAGGTAGGGGATAGCAACTAGCTTTCCAGACACCTTTAAAACCAGGAAGAAAAGGGCAGCTCTTCTAACACGTCATTCATCCATTCCTGCTAAAGGTATGGCTGCTGGGATGGACTGAATCACCCAAGGAAAGCACTTCTGTTTCTCCTCTAAACTTCAAAGACCAGCTTAAAATATACATCACACTCTTGCAGCACAAAGTCCAGAGCCAAGCTTGAGCTGTCCACGGCTGTACATAACCCAGGACATCCTGGGGTGTTTTGTGGGTCAAGCAGCACAAGGTTTATTTCTGACTTTTACCCTCATAGCACCTGTGGGCAGACGAATTGGAACCTTCAGCTTTACTATGGGGTTAAAAGGAGCAGGGAGTGCAGGACCTTTCAGGGTTGGAACCAGAACATAGGGATCGGTGCAGCGTGGGATTGTGGTTTGCCCGAGTATAGGAAATGCAGCATCACTCAGCAAAATGGAGCTTGTAAAGACCTGAGGCTCTTCTGGGAGACAATTAGGTTTGACCAGCATAAACTCTGGGTTTTCTGATGGAATTCAAACCAGCCAATAGATCCAGGACATGCAGAGACAAGTCAGACCAGCAATGGTTGTTGTGTAGGTTGGGATTTGCAACCTTCCCACTTACCTTCCATAGCACAAAACTGCACATCACCAGGCAGAAAAACATCAACACCAAATTCTTGAAGCCAATGCAGCTGAGATGTCAACAGCACCAAGGCACAAACTCATTTGCAACATTGCAAGACTCAAGGGGTAGAGAAAGATGACTTCCAGGAACCCCAGTCTGCAAGAGAAGATTGTAAAACCCATGACATGAAAGAAAACTAGAAAAAGACAGGATAAGAAAGAATGCAGGTCGGGTTTTCACTCTGTGCCTTCTGAGCTCATAAAAGGTCACATTTCCTGGCTATTTTTGTGAGTAGGAGTGTTAGAAATTGACTTTATTTAAAGAAAATGAAAGCTCCAGTAATTACATAGCTTCAGGAGCCAGGACTCTAAGAAAAACACCAAGTATTGCAAGAGTTGGCAACTCTGCTTGTGGAAAAGGACTGAGTCACAGTGGCTTTTTGGACTCTTTGGTGGGGGAGGAAGACCAATGCAGCCACTCTGGAGTTGTGGGGAGCTGCTCAGTGTGGCTGTGGGTCCACCGGCTATCTCTGCAGCATCATGGTGCATGGCTATGATGGGAGACACGGAGAATGGCATGGCCAGGACTGGGGATGCTGAGCCTGCTGTGCAGTGCAGAAGGTACCAATGTGCAGCATCTGGGGCAGGAACAGGAAGGTGGTGAAGGAGAATCCCTGGGCTTGCCGGTACAATGTCTCATTCCACACTGGGAAAATGTGTTAAAGGGAATTCCTTGCAGACCATCAGCTTGCAGAGAGGTAAAATCCCTCTTTTCCTAGGCAAAGACTTTCAAATACTGAATTGTTCCATCTTTAAAGGGATGCAAACAGACATGAGCTTATCCTGCCCAGTGCTAGCAGAGAAAGGTAGAGGGAGGATCAGGACATTAAACATGGGCAGCACAGTGGGAGACGGATATGTTATGCTTGGCTTGAAGAATGCAATCAATATTTTAGCAGTCCCAAAGCTGTGATGTTGTTCTTGTACCTAATGTCCTTCCAGCCTATCACCTCCCAAACCAGCTTTGTCTTGCATATGTCCCTGGTCCCAGAGCATTTTGGTTACATTTCTACTTCAGGCTGAGTCCCCGAGTCAGAGAACCTCTTCAAGTCCACTCTTATGAAGTAGCCAGGTGAACCCTGGAGTCAGGACTTGGCTGCTTTGTGGTGTCTTGAGGAAGATCAGCCCCTGTCTCGTTGCAGTATCTGTCCATGCATCCCCCAGCAAGGCTGTGCATCCCAGAGGACACACAGCAGGCATCAGGAAGCCTCTGAGGCCATCACCTGCATGAGGAAAAGCACTGGAAGAGAAGCCACTGGCTGGTGATGCTGTGTGTGGGCACAGGATAAAGACAAGCAGGGAGCCAGAGCCTGGGAGCCAGCAGGCCATTACCCACAAGGGTGGGATGTCCTGGGTCCCCCCAAGCCATGCTACAATCCATCTCAAAGAAATGGGGGCAGCTCATTACAGGGATTAATTCCAGGCAGGCAGCTGCACAGGCCAATGAGCTCCCCATCGATTTGTGCCTGCCCTCTTTCCCAGCAGAGGGAGTTTGGGAGAGCCTTCTGCATTGATCCAACCTGTTGTTTCTGTAATGGGGCTGCTGCCAGATGAAGTTCACATTAAAGAAAAAGAGAAGTTGTTATTTGCAGATGTGATGAAGCTTCCACTGCTCCAAAACATTGGCATCACATCAAAGAAACGATCCTCTTCTCCTTGACAGCCCAATGAGCAGGGTGACAGCTTTGCTTCACCTCCCTGGTACGCACCATGTCATTGCTGATGCTGATCAGCAATGTCTTGTATTCATAGTCAATGCATTGCAGTCAGTGGACAAGATTTCATGGCTATACTCAAGCAGGAGCAACCCAGAGTCCCATCACCCTTTGTGTAATCAGACAGGCCATCTATGCTGTAAAGGGGGGATACTGGGATCAGGAGCTCACAGCTGGGGTCATCAAAAAGCAAGTAGTTGCAGGGCTCTGCTCCCCTGGGACACCAGAGGATTCCAGCAAGTCCCTGTGGGTGGCAAGGCTCTCCAAACAGAGCTTCTGACTGGATCAAGGTCTGTGGAGCAAGCTCTCTAGCCAGAGGTTAGGTGCTTTAATTTGGATCCTACAAAGCCCACCCTCAAAGTCCTATAACTCATACAGTCATTTTTTTTACCTAAACTCATTTTCTCCATCCCTTCTATTTAATTGGCTCCACAGGATGAAGAGACACTCTTTATGTTCTCTTACAGACCCCTATATTCCCTCATATAGCAACCGAAGACACTAATAACTCCATCTAATGACAGAGTGAGTGATCCCTGCTAAGGGCAATGGCTGGGTTTATTTATGTCAGCCAAGGGCTGGGTTTATTTATGTCACCTGCTTTGCTCCATGCAGTGCTCCAGCCAGCTCCACTTGGCTTTTTTTAGCAAGCACATTTCATTTTTCACTCCCCACTGTCATCCCCTTCCCTGTCTCATTCAGAAACTTCACCCACTCCTTCTATCACAGCCCGTCCCTCTGCTACCCTGTGATATAAATCAGCATTAATTCTGCTGGGAAAATCCTCTAAATCACTCATTGTCCTCATTATTATTATTTATCTTAGCCTGGAGGTGACACATGCAAACCAAAGCTCTTCTGTTCCACTTGCAAGGATTTTAATGGGCTTACAGGCTTGGCAACCCAACTGCAACACCTTACGCAGACTTTCCTAATGGAAACGGTTCTGCATCCCTCAGTCTGGGTCCATGGGTTCTCTGTGAGATGTCTCAGAGCCTGGCCTAACTGCTCCCTTCATGGATAGGGTTGGGATGAAGCACTTGGAGACACATCTCCCTGCAAGCACTTGGGGATCCCTGTTGCAAAACCACTGTCTGTGTGATGGAATCTCCTAATTAAAACTTAATATATGTATGTATATATGTATGTGTATATATATGTACCTATATATATGAACCTATATATATGTATATATATAATATATGTATATACATAAAACTCATTATGCATACAAAAGGAAGGCTACACAGACAACTTTCGTCTGGGATTTTCGGAGTGGTTAATCTAGCAAGTGTTAATAATTGTTTTCCCCTCTCATTTAGCCCATAAACTGAAGGAGCTCAAGCTCTGTACTGCAGCAAAACCAACCAACTAGCTCAGCCCTTTTCCTCCTCTGCTTTGCCTGATCAGGAGCCATGTAAGAAAGAAACTGAAACTACAAGTAGTAGAAGCCAACTCGCCTTCCTGGACCAAACCCAGATCAGGCACAGAAGCCAATGTAGCAGCTTCTGGTTTGGAGAGAGTCCCTGCATTGCATCTGTACCAATGGCAAGCAACCTAAAAAGCCAGCTCTCTCCTTCCCTGATGCCAGCCGCACTGCATTTCCCTACCCTTACATCTCCATATGCTGTATTTTCCAGTCCATCTCCCCTGTGCCGTGGCAGGACAGCACCAGCCCTGCACAGCCGGAATGGTGTGAGCCAACCTCCACCACCACCCCCCAGGAGCAATAATGCATGGGAATATCGATCCTCGCACTTGTCACTCCGGATGGATGTGCCACTGCTGAATCCCTAACCTTTAGCTGTGCCTGGAGTCTGTAAGCTCCCACCCTCTCCTCCAGCCAGGCAGCGAACACCATGTCCAACAGCCTATTAGCAGGAGAACAGCCTGTCCCCTGTCAAAACACACAAGGTGCCACGGTCCCCATGGGAATGCTGGCAGCTGCTGACAGCACTCTGGCTCTGCCTGCCTGCCTCCCCTGCCTGCACTGCTGTCCTGCCCGCACCCCAAAGCCTGCAGCAGCACCACAGAGCCCAGCTGAAGAGCACAATGACCCTGTAGCTAGCAAAGGGAGAAGGAAAAGTAGCTATCGTCCACTTGCTGGCTTCAGGACCCACTTTCCTTGAGACATAAAGGGGAGAGCACTGGCCTTCATCCTGACAGGCCTCCTCATCACCTCAGGGAAGGTGTTCAGGGTGGGATGCATACAAGGGGAATGATTTTAGGGTTGCACTATGTGCATTGCGAGAGCAAGAGCCTTATTCTTTCCTATTCTGCATTATAGAGTTATCTGTAAGCTTTAACATCCTGAAATGAGATCAGGAATGTCTTCATAGTCTCTCTGATACAGGGAAAATGATGCAGATAGAGTTTGTTACCTGCCTTCACCTAAGTGATTTATATTTAGTAGGCACCCAAAACCCCCATGACAACTTCAACCAGTCATTGACTATTTCAGTAGAGACATGACCACACCACACATGGGTCCAGTCTAAACTTGGGTTTAGAGACACCCAGACCCTGGATGCATCCTGGGGGTTCTAAGGCATCCTTGATAGAAAATTGACATTTCTCAGTGTGTAAAATGGGATGCACACAGCCTGAGCTAGGATAAATCTGTTGGCACGTTCATGTTCACAGTCTGTCTCAAATCACTGTTCACAGGAATTAAGGATTTGTTAAACTCTTCAGATTAAACCATTTGCCTGAAGCTTAAAGCGGTCCTGCATGGCAATTCCTTTTCCATATAGCAAATCCCACTCTGCTACACGGGGCTGCAGTACACCTATATGGTGAAAGCCCATGTCCTATTGCTCAGACAACCTTTCCATCACTCCAGCCTCTGGACCAGACATCTGCCAGGGCAGTCCCCAGAGCCACACTGTTCACAGCACTTCTCCTAAGGTAGGTCTGACACCTTCATGTGGCTCCACCTTTCCTGTCCTGATCCTAAACAGTCACTTAATAAGTCCAAGTTTACCATATGATGGGTTAAACCCTGTTAGAGTTGAAACTCCTGCACTGCTTTCCTCCAGGCTGTGCTCCATGTGGGAGCTTTCCCAACCAACATCCCTCTGGGATGGAGCACACTAGGTTTAATATCAACCCAGACCTGATTTTTTCAGTCATTTGTAAGGAATCACATCATCTCTGTGTCACTTAGGTCCCTCCAGTAATAACTTTGGAAATCCATGGGTCCATTTCACTCAACTCAGACTGAAAAAGCCCCAAAAGCATTAGGATTTGGCTTGGTTTGATAGCCATAGGCATCTGGATAGAGGGAAAACTCCAGCTGCGGCTTAGAGCTCAGCAAGGCCATTAGATGCTGGAAAGGCACAAGAGATCTTTGAAAGGCCTCAACCTCAGGAAGTGTTTCAATCAGAGCTCATACCTTATTATGCACGTGATAATCCATCCGTGAGACACAGAGCCATGGGAAACCATAAGTCCTGCTCCCCATGGATCAACTTCAATGAGGAAAAGAACACCAGAAACACAAATAAAGTAACAGGAAAACACCTTTCATAAAGCAGAGACCCCTGGAGCAGGCACTTCTGAGACTCCTGATGTAGCAGAGATGAGCTTGGGACTACAAACACCCCTGCTAAAACAAGGGGAGAGAGCCACCAAAGAGGATTTCCACCCAAAGCTGGAGAGGATTGGAGGTGCCAAGGTCCACTTGCATGAGACTGGGGAGATAAAAACCTCTGACAAACTCTAACTGCTCAAAGGACGGCTTGGTTTTAATAACAATTCTTGCCTAGAGTGTGGGTTTTTAGTCTACTTTTATCCTATAGAAAATAGAAGTTGTTACAAGACCAGTCAAACCCTTGATTTCCTATTAAAACCCAGTTTCTCTAACTGGAGAAGATCCCCTTCGCTAAAGCAGTAGCTTCAAGCCAGTAGCAAATAGGTTTTGATTAATTTGATCTTGATTACACCTAAAAGACTCATTTTTGGCCAGAGTTCTATTTTGAAGCAAAATAAGTGGAAATTCAGTCAGAAAAAAAACACTCTGCATTTTTCTAAACACAAATCTTTTGGCAAGCTCAATAACGGAGAAAAGCCACTTTGATTTGTTGGTTTACAACAAAGTGTTTCATTACAGGCAACTTGTAGTCAAAAATATCTTTCAATTTTCCTCAAAAATGATTCTCAGTATTTCTTGAATGCAAAATTCAATTCATTTTCAAATTAAAGATAAGGTTTTTTGGCCCAAGAATATTGTTTCTTGTTTTCTGATTCATACAGAAAAGCTGTAGCTGTGCTGCTGTTCATTCTCCTGCAAACTGAACTGACACCGTTTCTGTCCTCAAATCCAAAGCCACAGGCTAAATAGCAAAGTCTAACAAACACTTTTGCATGGATTTGAAGCTCAGCTTTAAATGTTACTTGTTCCTCTAGGTTATATGCATGTATGTAAATGTGATCTTAATGAGGGCTGGGGAAGAGGACACATACTGGCATTTCTATTTAATGTATCACTGATTTGAGGAAGCTTAGAATCATGGAACAATTAGGATAGGAAAGGACCTTAAGATCATGTAGGATGAGCTGTGACCTGTTTCCCAGCAAGCTGCAAGTCCCAGCCTTCGCTGGACTGGCAACCTGAGCCAGGAATTCCCTCTGATTTCCTACTCCAACCACTTGATTCCTTCTGCTTCCTTTAGTATTACATTTAACGATCCCTGACATGCTTTTGGCAACCTCCTCGGAGATAATCAGGTTGTAGCGCTTGAGACCAGCTCTGCTCAGATAAAGCAAAACTGAGTGATAAAAACCAGCGATGTCTTTGCAGATCAGAGGCAGAGCAGTGGGGAGCACGTTGTGTTTGGGACTTTTGATCAGAAGAGAACGCACGTTCCTCCTTAGTGCTGTAATACGACAGGCACAAGATTCTTCTCTATCAATTGTCAGGCTGGGGTTAGAGCTGGAGCCTTCAGCCCTGTCTGCAAAGCTCAGTCCTTTCCCTGGTGGATTGGCCACGGCTCCGATTTTCTGCTCTCACAGATATTTCTTAGTACAAATCATGCCAAATACCTTCTGTCCTAATAGACCTCAACTCTCTTGCAGCTGCCCTTCAAATCTCAGCCTTCCCAAGGGTTAAACCTGAAAGTTTTACTAGAGAACAGAAAACTTGGGGGGGGGGGAAGAAAAGAGAACTGAAAAGAAACTAGCAATAACAATATTCATACAAACACCAAAACCACCCAGCTGCTGGGTCTCAAAGATCTGCACTCCAACTCTATTGATTTCATTACACCTCTGCTGCCTGACCCATTAAGTATGGCTCACTGGTAAGGTGTAAGATCTCCAAGTTGCACTTTGTTATCACCTTAGACATCTCTTGTGCCTAGAGATGTTCAACACCTCCCTGGCTTTGAAACTTTCTTATCTTAGTCACAAATCCACAAAAAGCTCAAAGTGAAAGGAGTTTGTGCATCGCTCGGTTTGAAAACACATCTTCCAGTCTGTGTCTTGACCCGATGGGGTTGATGCCGGCTGGTATTTACCCAACCTTGACCATCAAAGCTTGACTGTCCCCAAGCCACATCTGTAGATAACATGAAGGGACTCACACCTCAGATGATCTTTCTTCCCACCTAAAAAAGGCAATTGGTTTGAAAGGGTGGTCCCTCGGGCTGCTGCTGACCCTGCACTGACTATGGATGGTCTCACAGCCCTCAGTGATGGGCACCAGACATGTTCTCAGAGTTTGGCAATACAAATACACTGCAGGACACAACAGGGTTGCATACCACAGCCTTTCCTTATGGAACAGAGTCCCAGAGAAGGTCCTTTTCAGGGAAATACAGGTACTGATTTGCTCAGATGCTTTTTCAGAGATGTTTTCTTCCACAAAGAACTGGCTCCATTTCTGTGCCTGCATCTTACCCATGTGCTCTGGGATGTTATGGCCCCTTTTCCAAGACACCATACAAGAAGGCTAGACTCTCTGCCCTCGCTACAAGCACAAGGCAGGGGGTTATCAGCACACACCACTGCACAGAGAGGCTACAGACCAACTTGCCTCTTCACCATCAGGGTCTGACCAAGACTGCAGTGATACCCTGATTCCATACATGTGACTTCACATTATTTGTCAGGCCAAAAACCTTCACCCTTTATCTCTAACAAGATATCCATAAATCCCAAACAAATGTCTGTAAGCCTCAAGCTCCACCAAGATGCAGTTTAATGGAGAGAAAAAAAAGGAAGGATATGGACAAAACCCAACAGCAGGCAAACCTACTGACATCCCCATCAGTGTCTAGCACAACAGCACCCTGAAAAGGATACTCCTGAGTTCAGTGCAGACTTAACTAGAGCAGAAATTACAGAAGATGCTGCTGATCAGAAGGGAGGGACCAAGGCAGAAGGAAAACCTGAGAAGCACAAGTCCAGCCTTTTCATCCAGGGTTGACATGAAACCAAATGCAATTGTGGCATCCTGGATGTTCTAAGGGCTGCAAATCAGAGTCCATCCAGTGCTGTGGTGAAAACTTCACTGGAGAAAACTCTTTCACATGCAAAAGCTCTTTGGAAACACCCACCTCCAGTAGGTCCCATGTTCCAGTGGCAGAAATGGTCTGTCTTTCCCAATTTTCTTCCCAAGCCTCTCTGTATCCTTTCCAATATGCCATGCCTTTTCCTGGAAGACGATTAGGTCAGGGGTTTTCCATATAGTGGATAATTCAGCCTCATGGGTCAATGCACAGATTTTTATCTCAAGTCTGAGTTCCCATCAGCCTGGCAGCTTAAGCTCTGACTATTCGTAATGGATGTGCCTTTGCTGATGTTTCTGCTTGATCCTGCTTTTTACTCAAACTGAATTGTAGCCACTAGTGGAAAAAACAGAGTGAATTTGTCCTGTGAGGATGACTCTGTCCTTTCTGGTGCTGGGTACCGTAATAAAAGGTGCTGGCTAACTGCAGCCTTTTGCTTTTGGTTGGAAATATTACCCATGGTAATACCTAAATTGCTACTAACTTCAAAGAACTTGAAGACCTTCTATAATTCATGTTTACCACTGCATCTCCCAGGCAATCCCTGCAGAGGAGCACCAGTGGTGGTTCAGTTTTATTCCTCAGACAGCAGAGAATAAAGAACACATTGTGGAAATTGCTTATCATAGCCCAAGATCAGACAGTGTGCAGTTTTTTCCAGGCAGATCTCAGCTATTTCCTTGTTGTCCCATCTCATTGGAAAGACTCTCTTTTAATTCCAGTATTTTGGAGCTTCCATTGCTAATCTCACCCAAACCCAAGCAACAGCAAAGCTTTTGGAGTCTGGTGCTGAGGTCTGCTGTCACTTTGGATGGAGGTGACTAGAGGTTGTCACTTAACCTGCTTTAAACATGACACCTGCTGTAATCCACCCTGGAACGCTCCTGAAGAAACACAGGAGAAATACTTCAGATGTATTTCCCTCAGACCACAATATATTCCATATGCTCCAACCGTGGAGGAGAAAGGAGCTGGTACGTTGAGTTACCTCTGGTAAATCCATCATTCCCAGCTGGGGGGGGACACAGAGGAAGCTTATCAGTGTTTTCTCTGACTTTCCAGCTGGAAGAAATTTACAGCCAAATGCACACTCCTGTTGCAAAGGGGGGGATAAGCCCTCCCCAAACGTGCTTACAAGCCACTGTTGTTATCAGAGGATCAGGGGGCTTTGGATCACCTTTATTGCTGGCCACCAAGGGCTCTTTTGGAGCCTGCTCTTCATGGAAGCCATTAGAACTTCTCCAGCAAGGGGCTATGGTGCTGCTCTTTGAGGAGCAACATCCTCAGCCATCCTATTGGAAAGCACATTGACAAGATCTACCTTATCTGTGAGCACATATCTTTCTAAAGACTGCTGACAAGGCAATTTTAACCCTTTCTATCCAAAGCCGCCTCTTTGGGAAGTCCATAACCAAAGATCTTTTGCCTATACACTGCAAATCCACATTCTGCTAGGGTTCTTTAAGATCACATAGCCTCATTCCATTGCAGGAGCCTCAGGAGGTCAGGTGTATCATTATGGGATCCTCTTTGCACGTGCTAAACACTAAATAGGGTTGGGACCCAAATGTCTACCTAATCTGTATCTTTGTTGGGATCTTACTATTTAGCAGGGACCATTTTATACCTAAAATTCATCTTCTGCTTGTGATAGGCTAGCAGCCGTCAAACATCCAACTACAATTTTAGTTGGAAAAAGCCTTGAGTGCCATGATTTAGTGTTAGATGTCCCTGCCCATGGCAGGGGGGTTGGAACTGAATGATCTTAAGGTCCTTTCCAACCCTAACTATTCTATCATTCTATGTTGATAGGAATTTTAAATTAAACAAAAGGCAATTTTTAAGGCTTTTTTTAACTTACCTTTCAGCAGCTTTACTTCATCTTCAGGTTTGAAAAGCCATCACTGAGCTGTTGTAGTCCCACTTCTTGCCACAGAGAGAGTAAACTCAGCAGTGGAGGGAGCTCTGCTTCAGATCCTCAAGAGCTGCTGGGAAACAGGGACCTAAGGAGAGCAGCAAGACAATTGTTATCAAAGTAGTTGACATTATTATAATCACTTTCATCATCAAGTTAATTATAGTAATAGTATAATAACATAATATAATCTAATAAGCAGGTTAGATATAAAGAAGTTCTTTACTGTGAGGGTGGTGAGGCACTGAACCAGGCTCCCCAGAGAAGTGGTAAACACTCTATCCCTGGCACTCTTCAAGGCCAGGTTGGATGGGGCTTGGGTGACAGGGTCTAGCATGCAGTATCCCTGCCCATGGCAGGGGATTGGAACCGGATGATCTTAAGGTCCTTTCCAATCCAAACCATTCCATGATTCTATAATTACCTTAACATTGATCATTCATATCTAATTGATGACTATCTAAACAGTTATCTAAACTACAGGCAGACTAGACCATGTTTAAGATGTCTGCGCCTTTATAACTACTTTTTGCTTCTAAATATAGAACTCTACTAAAACTGAAGAAGAAAAGGGAAAGATTTCATATGTGCTGGTTTTCCTTCAGAACAGTTTTTTCTGCATTTAATTTTTTCCAGCTACACAAAAAATACCTTAATGCCGATGAGTGTCTATAGAATAACAAACTGCATCTATACCTGTGTGTGCACATGGCCCGTGATTCCCCCCATAAAACCTGGTCACCATTAAACCAATGTTTGCAACCCAGGCTTTGGGAAAGCCAAATATGAAAACAAAGTGTTCATCGTAGAAAGAAAGAAAGTCCTTGAGGAAGCAGATGTAAAACTCAGGTTTTCAATACACTCCAGCAAATAACCAATGAAAGGCTAATGACTTGAAGGACGCCCGGCCAAACTCCACGTTGGCACAACTCCATCAAAGCCAGTGCAGACAGGCCAGCAGTGGATGTTTCCCACTTCGTCAGCTGAATGTGAAGAGTTTATTTTCCAAGTCACCTCTCCTCTTACTCAGATTCCCTGTCCTTGATCGATGAATGTCCCAAAGATGCTGAGTGGAGAAATCTGTCGCGTACAGAACTGGTACTTTGCTGGAGAAGAGCAGAAGATCTCCAGTCTGAAAATGGCAAAGGGATTTCTTCAAGTGGCTGCCAAAAAAAGAAGATAAAAGAAAAATTAGAAGCTAGAAGCTGCGTTTTCTGAGGACACTGACAGGCTTTTCAAAGGATAATCCCAGCAGATACAACATTATACGACAAAAGTCCCATTGTGGAAACACTGCCAAGCTTTTAAGCATTGGCATTTAATCTCTTGGCAACGACATGAGTCCAACTGTGCTTTTATTTCTGTTTTCTTACAGTCACTAACAACATATTTGCACACATGATAGCAGCAACATATGGTCTGAAGAAGGTTAATTTGCTCTGCAGTTAATGGTGGCATGCAAATCCACACACAGCTAATGCAGGCTGAACCAACAGACAGAAAGTCACTGATGTTAGAGCTGAAATATGGAGAAAAGAGGAATATGTGCCAAGCACCTGACTGTTTCAAGCTGATTTTCTTTCCAGAGCAGCTGATAAAGGCAAGAACAGGTTAAATCCAGCTCTATTAAGGCAAAACTCCTCCTAGTTTTTTTTACAGATGAAATTTTGTGGGATTTGAAAAGAGGTTTTAAGGAGTTGGGACCCAAAAAAGGACTTGAGGCAGGATTTTCCCAGGCAGCAGAGCATGAAGCCAGGATCCTCATGCAGCACCAGGCAGCAGGAGCAAGGATGCACTGGTGGGATGCAAGTTGTAACGAGATCCTGAGTGGGAAGAAGCCAAGATGGAATGGCTGAAAACACTGACGGTGCACTCAGAATTGAGTAAGGGAAGAAACCCTCTTGCTATTACTATATCTAAACCAGTCAAAGTTTGATAATATATCTATATAGAGATAACATTATTGCAGTGCTATAACAATAGAGTGACTTTGTATCGACACAGACTCTTTTATCTGCAATATATATACCAAAGAAACAATATCAAGCCTAACTGTGGCTCCTTCTGAGCAGCCCGTCACTGCTGACCCTCTGCTCCCTCCCACTGCCTGTCCTGGCTCTTCATCACTGAACCCCAGCCCTCCTACCCAGACAGGAGCCGGTCATGTGGGATTGTTCACGTGCCATTTTATTTTGCTGCAAGTCTTTTTATGAGCAGGCAGGGCTGGATATAGAGAGCTGGGCTTTGAAAACGTGCCCCCTGTGGAGGGGAAGGAGGGAATAAAGCCCTACCCCTCCATGCATTGCACAGGGCTTTTGCCTCGCAGCAAAGCAGCAGGAGTTGGGGAACAAGGGAGCATAAGGTCACCGGGCTTTGAAGAAGGCTCTACTCACAGGGGGAGGGGGGATGCTGCCACTCTGCCTGGCGATAGGATTTCCTGGGTCTTTTATAATGATGTGGTTGCTCAGGGTTGTTTGGCTTTAATGAAGCGGTTCATGTCCGGTTTGCTAATGGCGTTGGAGAGGTGCCGAGCTGCCCCTGGCTCACTTCTCTTCATCAGAAGATGGGTGTTTTCCATCTTGGCTGAGGGGAAATGAATTGGGTGAGATGATTTAGATTACACAATCACTCACTAGGTATGGTATACCAAGTAGTCCCCAGCAAGCCATGGATGCCCACAAAGGCAAAACACACAATTTAACTGACATAGCTGAAATCACTTGTTCCCATGGACAGAGACAGGCTGATCCTGGGAAAGGACCTGTGTCCCTCATGGCAGCAGGCATTTTGGGATTTTCTCAAGCCCCAGCTTCTAGAGTCAGGTAATTATGGGGAAACTCAGGTTTACTTGAAAGAGAAATAGAAGAAATGGGGAATGGTTCCCAGAGTGATTGCTGGGGAGGCTGGAAGAATGGGAACCTTTGAAGCATCAGCAGATAAGTTCCCCTACTACTGCTGTTTTCATTATTATTGCTAATGACACCCAGAACATTTTCAGGTCCTTTCATGATGCATCCCAAGTTACAAATTCATACTCTAACATTGGGTACCTGGTTCAGCTGCAGTGGGAGGACAGGCTGCCACAGAGGGCTGGACAAGACCTTCATAGAATCATAGAACAGTTAGGGTTGGAAAGGACCTTAAGATCATCCAGTTCCAACCCCCCTGCCATGGGCAGGGACACCTCACACTAAACCATATCACCCAAGGCTTCATCCAGCCTGGCCTTGAACACTGTGAGGGATGGAGCATTCACAACCTCCCTGGGCAACCCATTCCAGTACCTCACCACCCTAACAGTAAAGAATTTCTTCCTTATATCCAGTCTAAACCTCTGCTGTTTAAGTTTCAATCTGTTACCCCTTGTCCTATCACTACAGTCCCTAATGAATGGGAAGCAAATATAATTCTGGATGGGGCAGGAACTCAGGGCCACTAGGAAAATCTACCAGAAACCCAGCGATGAGCCTCACTGGAGGTTTCCACCATCTACACCTACCAGGAGGGAAGTGAAGCAGAATGATTTCCCCAAGTGATGGTTTCATTGCTTAAAAGGATTCCCTGTGTAGCAGCTAATCCAGGCCACACTACACAGTATTGAAAGGGTCAGTAAAGACCAGCACCAGAGCGCCCAAGGGGAGCACATTCATGTGCATGGCTGCAAACAGGAGTCTCCTGCAGAGATGGCCCCTCTGCCATGCTCTTGCCTATCTCCAAAGTGAAATGGATTAGCAGCTCACTTTCAATCAGGCTGAATTATGAGTGCAACGATTTGCTGGACATTTTACATGAACCAGAAGATGTGTTATCTGATGAAAATTGCTTAATTTAATATCCTGGCTTGACAAGCAGTGAACTGTACCTCTCCTGGAGAATTTACCAGTGCAGACGATTTTTCTTAGCTCAAAGGATTAAGCAATCGGACCCACTTTCTTTCCCCCAAAACTAACAGCAGAAAACCACCCAGAGAAACTCGAAGGAGCTGCTGGTACCAAGGTTACCAGCACCCTCAGGAAAAACAAAAGTTTGGCAGTTTCCAATCAGAAAACATTGCAGAATTATACATTTTTTGCCTCTGCCACCCCCAAAAAATCAGTTATTGGGAAGGAGAGGTCAAAGTGCCAAGAAGCAGATCAGATCTACCTCTCACAGTTGCCTTGAGGACACAGTACACTTCCCTCTACCATATGAAGGCCAAGCTTCAGAGCAGGTTGCTCTAATAGATGGGAAGCCCTCTTGGAAGCCATCTACAAGTTGGGGAACCAGTGGCAGGACTCAGTCTCTCATGTTCAGGGTACCTCAGCTTGAATGAGCATGGGCTGATCCCAGCCTCTCTGGGCTCTCTTCTTCCAGCAAGCAGTTAGTCCAACTTTGCACAGAGACAAATGGGTGGTGGATGAGGTTGGTCTTCAAAGCAGGTTCAAGTGCTCCCTTACCTTACAGTAACAACCTCGCAGAGCAGAGTTCTCCAGCAGAGCCAAGTTTTCCTTTATGGCCCATGAGTAAGAAGTCCAAGGCTACGCTTGTTTTCCCAAGAAAACTCTTCCAAGCTGAGCCATAAACCAGGAACCAGGTTTGAAACAACAGCAGTGCAGAGCAGAATTGATCCTCAAGCCTTTTGCAGATTCCTGGGGAAGCAAAAGTTACAGGGAAAGCATCAACTCCCCTGATGTTTCTCCTTAAACCACAGTCTGTAAAGATGAATAGACCTTTCCTAGTAACTGCACTGGGGAAAAGAAAACAGATGGACAGCTCTGTATAAACCAGACCCTGCCAAAGCACATGCCATCAGGCAGCTGAGAGCTGAGGAATCCTGAATTACCAGTCTCTCTTGAAGATCTTGCCATAAACTAGTCATATGTATTCCCCACACTTTGGTAGGAGGCTGTTATTGCTCTAGACATAATACATGGATGTAATTACGCAGACTTTATCCATGCTGGCAATCTTATCCAAATTCAAAGCTTTATTACAATTGAAGGCTATTATGATTTATGGTTATGTTTTTAAACAGCACATAATTAAGTGGTACCACTCATTGTCATAGGACGTTGTAGAAGCCAAAAAGCATAAATGGGTTCAAATAACAATTAAAGACACTGAAAGCTCCATCAAAGACAATTATGCACAAGGATGCGGATATGACCCATAGCTCAGGAAGTCATTCAGCTGCAAATTTCCATGAGTTGGAAGGACCATAGGAAGTAACACCAAGAGGCTTGCCGTGGTCTTAAGCATTTGCTGCTGGCACCGCTAGAGACAGGATATGGGGCTAGATACATCTTTGATCTAAGCCAACACATCCATTCTGATATCTACATAGCAAGACCTCTCTCTAACAGATCTACTCTTTCCAAAAGGCACTAGGCCAGACAAGCCTAAATTGTGGTTAAAGCCCACAAAATACAGACCTAAAAGCTGTATCTTCTCCTGTATCTAGAACACTGAGCCAGAACCTCAGGCCAGGAGACTGGCACATCTTCCAAGCTTCAGCCTCCAGAAGTCCTTCAAAAGGGAGTTTTCATTAAAGGAATTTTCTATGAATGAGATGAAAAACTTGAGAAACAAATGTTGTGACATTTGCTTCGGTTTTCTAGTTGTCCAGGTTAGCAATGTTTTAAATTAAATAAGTATTGTGGAAAACATCAACATCAACCCAGTTCATAGAACATGCAACTGAGTTTTCCACAGTTGTGGTGATGGCAAGAGTCAGCATAGCCAAAGTGCAAGAGACGAGCTTCAGCCTGAGGAAACAACCTTCCCAGATGAGCTGTATCCTCCCTGTGTTTGCAGGATTCATTAAGCAGTTCCCCTTCAAGGGGAAACCCAATGGACTTTTGGTCTTACCTTGTGGTGGTGTTTTTGCGTTGTCCTAAGCAAACCCAGTGTTGGAAGATGTCAACTTAACAGAGCTGCTCATCGACTTAGTATTACACTAGAGGAAAATCTCTTTCATTTCAATCCAAGTACTTTAAGAATGATTCAGCCAAGCCCTTTGCTGACTCAATCAATGCAGCCAGGAATAAATCAAGGGAACAAAGCTTTTGGATACTGATTGAAGAGCTGTTTCTACAAAAACCTATTTCAAAACATGTCTACTGTTAGTGACACTTTGATGTTCATTAAACAGGGCAAAACTTCAGACCTGGTTTCCATTGATCAGTGACCTACAAGGAAACTCCCAGAGTATGGCATAAATTGGAGTTGTTTTTGCAGGAGCACGGGATGCCAGATAGGTGCTGGAGTCTAATCCCCTTCTATCACAGGGGATCTAAAGCATGATCACAGAGAGTAAAGAGTCACTGAAAGGATCTAAAGGTATAACCGCTGTTCTGGAAGTGAAGCGGTAGCTCATACTAATTATATTAAATCAAATCAGGTCATATCTGAAGAGATCAAACCTTCACAGGGCAACAAGCACCATTTTGAATGGATCCACATTCCCACAAAAGCCATATATCCATGCAGCAGCTAGAAACCTGCTGGGACCAACCTTGGTATAGCATCTGGCTTTGGCTGGGTGGCAGGGGGTGGAGATCTAATTCATGTTAAGGTCATGCATTTAGGCAGAGCTGACAGCTATCTTTGTCCTGAAGGAACAAGCTCTTGATTCACACTCAACAGTGGTTTAAAAACAAGTAAAAGAAAATAAACTCAAATGTACCTGAGCAACCTGAAACTTCATCTTCTTGAAACAAACAGCTGGAAAACATGACTGATTTCTCAACACTCACCTTTGGCTTAACATTAGCACTGGTGCAGGAGGTAGCACAGATCTATTGCTGCCTATTCTGCATGGTACAAACCCAGCGGTGAACATTCAGCAGCAGCTGGAGAGCAAAACATCTGGAACTTCCCAGCCCTTAGGTCAGGGACTTCTCCAGCCACTACAGAAACTCCTTTGTGTAATAACATCAGGGGTTGAAGTGAAGAAAGCTGGGTCCAAACCTAACAGTGTTCGGGTATCTAATTCCCACTGGTGAAAATTAGGTGCTTAAAAGCCTCCAAGATCTCTGACAGGATCCGGTCAGCCACGTAGAGGTTGTGTAGGGGAACAGAGAATGAAACTGAGCATATTTATAGGCATTTTTCAGAGCTGTAAATGATGGCACAAGGTAAAACACAAAGGAAAAACTCTGGCCCCAAGATCCAGGCTTCTGCCATTTAGCAGGGGGTTATTTTGCAAGGACAGAGAGATGGCATAACCAAAATTAGCTCTTTAACTTGCTCTTAAATGGAAATCAAAAGGAAATCTCAAGAAGTCTCAACATTCAGTCTCTGAAGATTTTCCACCCACTGAATATTTGGCCAGCCCAGGCCTGAAGAGGATTTCCCTGCAGTGTCTTGGGCTGGCTCAAGAAAGCCTTAGCATATAATAAATGCCAGGCTTGTGGGCACGGAGGGGTGGGATTAGACAGCACCTCCCTGCCATAAGCCTGGAAGCATGCACATCATATTAGGCAACACTAAAGGGGAGGTGACAGCCCTGGAGAGACCACAGCACTGAGTGGCAGGGCAAGCTGGCTGAATCAGAGGGTGGACAACAGCATGGCCAAAGAGAAGCATCTTGGCAGCACTCAGGTGAGGAGGAATGACACACAAGTTGTGCTGCAGATGGAAGGCAAAGGGGATGGGACAGGCTTAGGAGCAGGCTGGTTTAACATCTTGCTCTGGTTTAGCACAAACAGAGCAGTCTCAGCACAGCCTCTTGATTTAATTGTGCACTTCACAGCCCTATAGGAGACCCAAGCAGTTTAAAGGCACTGGCAAATATACAAACAGACCATGGTCCAAGACACCATCCTTGAATAGGAAATGGTTTCCCAAATCCCTGCACCTCCCTGCTTCACTGCTGTAACTCCATCACATTGCCACCTTTTGTGTGTCCAAATGGGGCTGAGGACATCGCCCCAACCTGACCTCAGTTGCGTATCCACACTATGAAGGTCCCCCAGCCCACTGCAGTGGTCCACATTGGTCCCCCCATCCCAGTAAAACTTCCTCCTTTTATCTGAACCCTCTCCAACACACTCGGGCAAATAAGCCCTTCTTATTGTTAACCCAGGTATAACCTGGATGGCCAGACACCACCGCCAGGACACAGCTGCCCCAGCACAGCACACCAAATACTGGAAACTCTTATTTCCCTTGTGCCAGGGAGACTGAGAGGTCTGTTCCATCAGCAGCTCCAAGACAGAAGCACAGACTGGAGAATAAAAGCTTTGGCAAGCGAATGAACATGGCACAGAGCTGGAAAATGAGGTACTGTAGAAAAAAAGGAATGCTTTAGGCTCATGAGAAGTCAAGGTTCTTTTCAGCTCTCTAGGCAGATTATACTAGCCAGTATATGTGTATACATATATATATACATGTATATACATACCATTTATCACCTTGCCCAGCAATTTACAACCTATGGGGTTTGCTCTTTTTAACCTAACAAAACACTGTCGGCTTTGCTTGCCTTGCTGGGGTATAGTCACCAAGCTGGCACAGACCAATCTGCTTTCTGCCCATGCAGAAGTGCTTATATAGCAGGACAACTTCATTGTAGCAAATTTACTTAGGTAAATGAGCCAGCTAAGATTTCCTATTGCTGTCCATTGCAGGGAACCTAAGTGCTTCTATAGTCACAGCTTCAAAGCAACTCCTGGGTGAAAAATCCTTGTTTGGAGAAGGAAAAGGGGAGCTGATTTTGTTTGTATGGCTCATTTCCTCCTCTATTTCTCATTTGACTTAGCACGGGAATATGTTCAGGTTGCACAAGGTGACTTTCTTAACCATCAAAACACCCTTTCAAAGGCACAGCCTCTGCTCCAAGCAGCCAAGCTGTGCGTTTACCCACCGCTCTCCAGAAATCGATCGTACACAGCCAGATCCCTTCAACCAAGAATGCAGACCTGTCAAATCTCAGGCACCGAGCAGGAGACACGCAATCTGCTCTGACCCTCTGCTCCCTTCCAGCACAGCCTGGCTCTCCCCTGCTCCCTGACCCCGGGTACCAGACACAGCCCCACTTCTGTTTGGCCAAGCACCCATGCCTGGTGTTGGGGGTGGTTGCAGTGCTGGGGAGCAGCAGGGAGCTTGCATTCTGCTGATGGAGGGTACCCGGTGCCCAGTGCTTCTCTAGCCACATCTGTCCCCTGGCTCTTCCCTGGTGCCCTTTCCCTCTTTACTGCATGCCCAAAGCATTGTCCTTTGTGAAGGTGGTGAGGCGCTAGCACTGATTAAACAAGGAAGGGGCAAATGCTCCATCCCTGGCAGTGTTCAAGGCCAGGTTGGACAGAGCCTTGGGTGACATGGTTTATTGTGAGGTGTCCCTGCCCATGGCATGAGGGTTGGAACTGGATGATCTTAAGGTCTTTTCCAACCCAAACCATTCTGTGATTCTATGATTCCATGTCAATACTGGAGAAATCCAGGAATGATCCATCTCCAGTTTGTGAGCACTTTCATCCTGGCTTCTGCCGAGTATCCCAGAAGAATGCAGCTGTCTCAGTTCAGGCTCATTTTTGTAAAGCAGGAGAGAAGATAGACTCTTCCCTTTGCTTTTTTTCCCCCCTGATTTATTTATTCATTGCATAACGGCTTGTCCACAAACATCCCAGCTTGGTTAAATCTTTGACATGTAAAACATTCCCAGAAATTCTTGCTGCCATCCAACAAGACAAATGGGTAGGACTTGGCTTTTTTTTTTCCTCCTTTTTTAAAGGAAAAGACTCCTCACTTTTCTTCTGTTTTCTTCTTTCTACTGTGACTTTGTCTCTGTCTTTCCCAAAGCAACGCACTCATTTATCAGGCTTGCGAGTTCTTACGCATTGGCAGACTCAGCGGCTTTCCGCTTGGCTCAGGGCTTTTAGCCACCATATGGAACGAGTTGCACGTTTTCACTCCTTATCGGAGTTTAAGATGGAAATATTTCCTTGGTTCTTCTTGGGGTATTTCTGCAATTGCACACATGCTGGGAGCATTTAACCCTGACATTGCTGATGAGTAGCTGTTACTATTAAAATGCCATCAAAGATTGAACTGAAAATCTTTTACAGTGAACTACACCAGCAGTTTGATTCTGTTCTTGGTTACAAATAGTTCCCTTAATAGCTTTGGAGTTACATGCATATAACAAAGAAGGATCTGGCTAGCTGTCTATTTGTCTGTCTGCTTGTCTCTCTAAAGAGACAATTTTTTTTCTCCCTTTCTGCATATTGATCCAGTTTTGCTGTAGTGCTGTTGTAGCGGCAATGGTCTAAAGGGGTAAGAAAAGCTATTCTCTCTTCACCCTGCCTTTATTAAACTAGATGACAGCTGAAGACAGGCAATTTTTCAGGCACAGATCTTCCACTGCTATGCATCTAGCTGAGGAATTTTCAATCTGTTCCATGCAGTCATGCATCATACTGAGGGCTTGCTCCATCCTCTCTTTTAAGCACAGGCTACCAGTTAGCACAGTCATGGTAAAGTGGACTGTGAGCCCAGCAAAGCCAGGCTCTCTACGCTGTGCAATACAAGTATTGTCGTCCAAGATCATCACTCACTAGCCTAGGAAGTGCAGGAGATGGTAAGAAAACAAGCCTTGGAGCAGAGATCAGGCTGCCCCAAGCCCCAGTCCACACACCCATAGCTCTGCCATAGAGTCTAAGTAAGATCTTTCCTGCTCTTCCCCTATGCTGTCTCTCCAAACAGCAGTCCCATTTTCTGTCTGTCTCTTCCAGCTCTGCACCCAAGGCATAGGTCTTTCCTCATTAGACATTCAAGCCTAGAAACTCTTGGATGAAATCAATGATGGATGCTTCCTCAACAGATCCGGGCACATATTAACTTAAAAAGAATCACAGCAAAATACAGAGACTAAGTAGGATGCAAGACCTGGATCTTAGACCTCAGTGCCTCTTCTTCAAGGTGTTTTTCAAAGAGGTGAGGAGCTTCCATGCTTTCCCACAACAAAGGATAGAGTCTAGATCAATTCAGTCTACGTTGCATTTGATAACTTGTTGAGGCTCAAATACATCATTGGACTCTGTAAAAATAGACTTTTGCAGTTGTCAGTTCTGCTTTTCTCATTGTATGTGGTTTCTGGACATGTCAAGACTAGTTCTCAGTTATCCCAAAACTTAGCCCATAGTGGTGGAACACAATAGGCCTTCAGTGTGAAGGGAATTGAATATGACTTTTAGGCTCAGGAGTACTGCCAGAAGGCTGTAAAGCAATGTTGTAAACAGAAAGCTCTTGTCCATATATCTGAGAATGGATATTAGCCCTTCATGTGGTTGTTATTGGTGAAGTTTAATGTTTTCTTACATATTGGCTTTACCTGATTTCTATGGCTGGGCTTAGAGCATTTCACTGCAAGCACCATGTTTTTCCCACAACCTCAACATTAGTCCCACATTGATTTCCATGTTAAATCCAGTGGTTTCAGCACTAGCTCCAGCTGCCAGAACTTCATTTTTAATGAACATAGATCACCACGCATCTCCAAGAGTGTTAAACCCCTCCTCTGGTTTCCATGGAAATCGTTGCTGATACTAGTCTTTCCTTCTTTTTTCTGTGCCTACAGTTAACACAGTGGAAAAAGAAACACACAAATCCCTGGTTTTCCACATTCCTCTCTTTGTGGTGGAAAAACAAATATGTCTAAAAGATTGAGAAAAAGGAGGGAGTCTGATTTCCAAGTCCAGGGTCTAAGGTAGCTGGTTGGAGTAGGTGAAGCCATCCTGATGCTGCAGCCACAGTGGGAAGGTTGCTCTCTGCACCTCCTGCTTGCCTTGTATGAGATGGGAGAGTGGGTGCACAGTTTTCATTTATCCATCCATGTTTGCATGAATCCGGAGACAATGGACCTAGGCAGAACCAAGTCCTCTGGGGTACAAGGCAGAAGATCTGCCATGACCAAAGACACTGAGGAAGTTACTGGCAAAGGAAGGTTTGGGTAGAGATGGTGTAGACTCCCTGAAGGAGTAGAAAGCAAGCACCTACTTCTACCAGCCAACAAGGCACATGCACCACTTAAGGTGGGTGTAACTGCTCAAGCCTCCCTGTTTGGATGGGATCCTCAGCCCTCTATGAATAGCCAAATCTGGGCTAGCCAAAGAAGTTTGCTTCTTTTTCCTTCTCACTAATGAACCTGCAAGAGCACTACAACACTTGGACACTTGGGCAAAGTCATAGGAAAAAGAACACCAACCCATTTGCCAACTTTAACCTCCATTACAGGAAGGCCAAATATTTTAAGTGCCTCATTCAACTTCCCATGAGCTTGTCTCCTCCTACAGCAGCCTGTTCAGTACAGAGAGGCAGCTGACCCAAAGGAGAGCTTTGGGTTGAGCTCCTAGCAGGCAAATGACATTTCCCCACCGCGGTAAGCCTGGGAAGGCGTTAGGTTAGCACTGTCCAAGTCCATTTTTTCCTTATGTTCAAAGAAAACCCTAGATATGTTTTCTAAGTCACTTTCCAGTTCTCTCAGTGAACAGGAGGCTTTGAAAACACATTCTGAAATCCTTCTCTTCATCTCAATGCATCTGCTCTTTTTCTTCTCCATCTGGACAGCAGCGCAGGTACGCAGACTAGACCCTGGCCTTTGGCCCACATGGTCCTTCCAAGTAATTTTTGGACATGAAATGCAAAATCAATCCAAAGCTCACTCCGCAAAGGGCTTTTATTTCCATTTGAGTCCACTTCAAGGGTCTGCAATGGGCTTAGTTATGTTATTTTTGTTCCCTTTTCCAAAAGAATAGTCAAGCAATCAAAAGTTTGGATTTAGGGAATTATTGGACTGTTGCTGGGAAAAAAAAAAGAGAATAGCAGGAGCTGAGTCTCTTTGCTTGTATCTCTAGAGCTGAGTCTTCACCACTAATTGTACATGAGATTAAGTCCTCGTTGTCATTCTCTAATTCAAGATCAGACTCCTGGACTGACTTCAGACAGTTGCATTAGGCAGAACTAAGAGCTGGCACAGCCAAGCAATGCCATTATTCATCCGTTGGGAAAAGCAGAGCTTTGTAAGTGACATTGGCTGGTAGACAGCAGGCACCTTCTGGAGACCAGATGTGACTGCTGGCTCTGAGATGGCACACTCATAGAGCCGGGGCAGAGGGTTCAAGTTGACACATCCAACACAGGTAATCTACTGCCACTTCTGCGGTTAAAATGCAGGAAGGGAAGAAGTGAAGGAAGAGATGCTCTTGTAAGGAGGAAAGAAGAGATAACTAATGAAGCGCTGTGCCAGATGCTTCAGGAGAGAAGGAATCACATCTACCTGAAGTCTTAAATCATACCAATCCAGGAGAAGCATCTCTGCCAGTTTTCCCCAAGGATCCAAGTTCACAAAGCAGGTGTTTTGGCTTCTTGCAAAGCACTTTGGAAACTCATGGAAGAAACAAGCAAGCTGAAATGTGGGAAACCAAGAAGCCAAGGCTTCCTAGCAGGGCAGTACTGCAATGGGTTTGGGAAGAGGAAACCAGGCTCCTGCTTCATCCTCCTCTGGCAGGTGACAATGACACTGTGCCCAAGGGGGACAGGGCTACCAGGAGGTCTGGGAGCACAACTCCTCTTCCTCCTGGGAACACTGGCTGGGAAAAGCACCAAGGAGGAAGGGGCTCAGGAGGAGAAGGGGTGAAGCACATCCATGTGCAGATGAGAAACTTAGAGCTGGCTTTTCCAAAGTAAATGCTTGCCCTTCCAAGATTGACATCCTGCCTCCCCAAGCAGCCAGGACACGATTCCTCCCTTGTAATGAGCCACCCTTTCCATGCACAAAAAACACTTCTCTTTTTCCTCCCTTTTTGGGGCCAGATGGGAGGAAGTTTTCAGTGCTGGATTCAAAATGGCCAATGTCTTTTCCAGTCATGGTAGGTTCTATCATCTCCCTGTGTAGAACACAAAGCCCCTGCCATGACCTAGAATTGGAAAAGAATTTCCTCTTTAAAGACCTTTTTTAACCACTTCTTTTCAGTTTATTCCCCCCTTCTTGAGCTGGAGAGAAACACAAGAGGAAGGATGAAGCTAGGATTTTAGCAGAGATTAGCAAGATCAGATCCAGACTGAATAAACTCTGATCAAACACCAGTTGGATGGTTACACTGGTAGACCCCTTGTCCCTCAGTGTAGGGCCCATTTTGCAAAGGAGCTGATCACACATGACCCTTGTTGACATCCAGGTTTTAAACCAGATTAATCCAAGCAGAGCAAGATGGGAACCACATCCTAGAAAGCTTCTTCTTGCTGTTTCTACAGCCAGCCCTTCTCTTTTCCCTCATGAATTGCCTTTCATGTTCATCTCTGGACACAAGAACCCCCAAAAGCTTTTCACTTTTTCACTCTAAAGCAATGGGGTTTTTTTCCTCTCAACTCACTTGGGCCAGAAAGAAAGTTTCCACGCATTTTCCCAGGTCTCTTTAAGAACAGAGGAGAGCCATTCATGGAAAGCAATCCTCATCTCCTTGCAAGCTGAAATGTTTGCTTTGGAGGATAGAAGAACATAAGTGTCAGTGGGGTGGAAAATGGGGATTAGGTATCCTCATGCAGCTATTGATCTCCTGGGTCCACCTCTGTAAAGCAGTTGAGCAGGTGTATAGCTAAATTCATTGCTAAGAAATGAAAACACACCATGAGCATGTGTTAGATCAAACACAAGAACACTGCTGCTGAAGACACAGCAGTGCAAGCTCAGTGTGTGACTAACGATGGTTTGAAGCATCGTACTGCAAGAAACGCCATCATCTTCACCTTTACTTGCCTTGTGGCCAAAGGCTGGATGGTCTCCTGAGGTCAAGGGATCTAAATAAAAGTTTGATGTTAAATATTATGGGGTTTACTGGTCTAAGGCTGGTCTTCAATGGTCTTGACAGAGGGTATCTTCCTCGCATGTATACCTCACCAAGTACAGAGAAACCAGAGTGTGTGGCACTCACCAATGGTCTTGCAAGCCCAAGCCCACATCTGCTGTCAAAGTTCCCCACTCCATCACCTAGCATGCTTGCCAGTCTCTGTGGATGTTGGTTTGGAAGGGATTTGCCATGAGTACCATGAACAGTAAGAATAGGCAACAGTTAGTGAAGAACCATAGAAGCCAAAAAGAACCATAGAAGCCAAAGAGTGGCCACATCTGATGAGCCCCAAGCCACTCAAATCTCCTTCCTTCCAAACAGGAGGAAGAGGTTGTCTTCTTTTTCATCATCCCTGAACCATCATCCATGGAACTTCCTGCTAAAGAATCCATAATTTTCTAACACTGGCATGTCCACAGCTATCTTGTACTTAAAATGAAAAGGAGATCCTGGACCAAAAGCCTTCAGCCAAAGCACGATTATGTCAATGGTGTATGTGCCTCACTGATGCTTCCATCCCAGCAAATTTGGTTGAAGCAGAGATGGTTTAGTTTTGACTGCAGGTTTGACCTAGTGTCCATCAAAGAGAATGGAAAATTTGTTCTTGATTTGCAATGCTACATCAAGATCCTGGGTGTTGAACCACAAAGTCAGCCCCGGGGAAAGCCTGAAGCCAGTCAGTTTCCTTTTGTAGCACTGTATCTCTCTTTCTATTTCTAGTGCACTTTAAAGTACAGGAGGTTGTGTGCTTCTTATCACTTCCAAACAGTGCTCTAACACAAGAAGCAAGCAGCAGACAGGCCATGCCAAAGCACGAGTTAGGAAACAGTCTTAGTCAGGATCTCTTATTATTGTTACTGTGATTATTACAGTGTTGTTGTTGACTTTGTCTTTGCTTTACAAGCATGTAAACCAGCACCAAGAGCAAAGAGCAGAATAGAAATCGCATTTCTGTTGATGCAGCCACTGTTTCCCATTTCTGTTTATCTTTCTGTCTAGGCATACAAGAGGCTCAGAACAGAAACCTGACTCTCTGCCAACTTCATGTCCTCACCCAAAGCCAGTGCATCATCTCACACTGCTGGAGCATCCCTACAGCCATGCACTTTATCTGTACTTCTGCTGTGGTACTGACCTGCAGTGTCTCTAAGAGCCAAAGGACATGCATGTTGCTTAAAGAAAAGCCTGGATGGGTAGCTCAGATTTGATGCCTGCCTTTTAAATAGCTAAAATTGGATGATGAAGACTTCCAGCCCTGACTGTAAGAACAGTTGATCTCTCTGGGAAGTAGAGGTTTCTCACTGTGCTGGTTTTCCTGCTCGGATAGAGTTAGTTCTCATGGAAAGCATACGTGGGGATGAGGTTACACTGCCAACCATCCCATCCTGCCCTGGAAAAGCCTGGAAAAGCTTTAGGGAGGTCAGGACACAGATCACAGGAGACAGTCCTACAGACAGTTCTCCAAAAGGGCTGTGAGCCCCAAAACACATCTCTGTTCCCATTTATAGCATTCCATCCCCTCCACACTTATCTTCACTTCTTTCCCTCCAAGCTTCCCACACACAGTTCTTTTTCCATTAAAATATCTAGCTGGGTCTTAAAAGCACCTAAAGCCTTTGTGGCCTTCTTGGCAAATGCCTCCATCATTGTACTGCCTGTTAGGCAAGAGCTTTACCTGGAATCCCCTTTTGACTAATGGCCTCACTAACTTTGCACCTCCTCCCCAACACCAGTATGAGCTTTTTACCTTGCTTAGTCCCTTCTTATATCGCTAAACTTCAGTTTATGAGTTAGATCCCCCTGCAAAGAATATGTTTTGGATATGGACTCATCCTGATTGCCCCATAGGACAGTAACGTCTTTCCTTCCAACCACAATAAAGCAGTCATTCTTTTGAGTATAGTCACTCTGCAAGGTGATGCCATAACTATTATCTCCCTAAATTTATTAATTCCTTGCTACAGGGACTCCCAGTGTCCTATATTCTTCTTCTCCCTGTGGGATTTAGCCCATTGTAGCTTTAGGGCTGAAGACATCAAAAGATTCCTGTGATTTACAAGATGGCTTTATGCCTTCCTCCTTTCTCTTTTGCTCTGATATTCTGGCTTCCCAATATGACCTTGAGTGCATTCTGATGTCTCATCATATGGTTTCAGAAGTGCACATTTTTGTGCCAAGAAGAGTGATTATTGACCAGGAATGAAAGAAATCTTGTTATTTAGGCTCTGGACAGCAGAACAGAAAGCAGCAGCTTGGCACCTCGTCTTGAGTAAGAGCAGAAGCAAAGTCTATAAAGCTGTCTGCCTCTTTGCCTCACTCCTTTTTAGACACGTCTTTCAAAGCTTCACCTCCAAATGTGAAATTCCAAAAACTACAAGCTTATCAAAGGAAAGGGAGCACAGCCCAGTTGTTATTCCTGAGAGAATTCCAAGTGATATGAAAACAAATAAACCCAAAGATTACATTACAGAAAACTCTCCTGATGCCATTTGAAAGACAGTTATATATACTATAGGGCTGCATACTCCAGACTCTTGGGCATTGCAGGCTCCAGGGATGCTCAAACTCCTTCATTTTGCCAACATTACAAGATGTAGCTTGAAGTCGTTGTTCACACCAAAAGCCAAAGTTATCCAGCTTCTCTTATCTGCTCCCCTGTCTTTATCCAGCTGGAAAACACTGTGTATTCATTTAGCCATTTTTCAGACATGGTCTAGTTACTCATCAGATCAAAAAATGGAGGCTCCAGCGCCTTGGACAGTGCATAAGCACTTAAAAGAGGAGGGTTGGATTTATCAGTCATGGTTTTCCTTGTGGCCATTGTTTCCTGGGGACTCTGTCTTATGTTCAAAAGAAAGTCTGGTGCCAGCGGACTTGACGCTCACCCCTGGATTGGGAAGGCTCTGGACAGAAAATTATGGTAGTGGAAGAGAAAAAGAAGGGGTAGAAGCCCCAGAGGTGATGCAGAGGAGCAGAGATGGGGTGAGAGCACAGCCCAGTTGTATTTGTTTTCATTTCTGCCATTGCATTTACCCCAGGGGGAGCCAGTCTGGGTGGGTGGACTAGAGGTGAGAGGCATTGAACTCACTGTTACTGGGATACAGGGACCAAGGTGGTACCCAACTTTGCTGCATGATTCCCAGCCAACATGCACAAAGGGCTACTCACCAGCTCCTGGATCTTCAAACACTATCCACCTGATTTCAGCTCCATCAGAACATTCCCTCTCCTTGCACCAGAAAGCTCAAGTCCCAAGGAACATCCCGAAAGCCCCTGAAATAACCTTCTCCCAGAAGAAGAAGCCATCCCTCCACCCCAGTGAATTGCTCCCAGCTGCCAGGAGGGAGGAGCAGGGATGACTGATGTTGGCTGAGTAAATAGGTAGATGGACAGGCAGAAAGATTGAGAGATACACATATATACGCATCCATATACATACACACTGAGTTGGATGCGTAAAGAGAATAACAGTTTCTGCTGCACAGCTTATTTGACCTCATATTCTGTTTCTCCCTTGCTAAGCTAATAATCTCACTTGTGGAACCTTATCAAGTGATGTTTGACAATCCAGTAACTATATTGCATCCAGGAGTTCTTTGTCCTGCACCATAGCAGCAATATCTCCAAAGAACTCCTACCACAGCCAGGACGATTTACTCCTCGTAAATCACACACAAGCATTGGCCAGCTCTTCATCAATCTTCCTCAGGTGTTTCCCCACTCAACCTTACCACCATCATCTCCAGGCTTTTCCTGGCAACTCTGATGTTCATTCTTTCAATTGCCTTCACAGTGACACCCTGCTACTGCTTTTCTTTATGCACAAGTCTTAATGGTCCATGGAGATCTTCTTTGAATGTCTCATGAGGTTGTATCCCACAGATACTATGTTAGCATCTCTACCTCAGTGTCTGGTTGTCCATCAATCAAACAGGTAAATATATTTG
Source organism: Melopsittacus undulatus (assembly GCF_012275295.1). Lineage (NCBI taxonomy): Eukaryota > Metazoa > Chordata > Aves > Psittaciformes > Psittaculidae > Melopsittacus > Melopsittacus undulatus. Next base: position 11,015,481 of record NC_047538.1, on the reverse strand, counting down.
ATAGACTATATACCATATAGGTATAAAACTTATACCTATATATATAAACTTTTAAATTATATATAAATATAACATTATATATTAATATATCTTCTATATAAATATATATTATGTATAAATATGTTACATATAAATATATAATTATATATATTATATATAAAATGTATTAAAAGTATATAAGTATATTGTAAATAATATATAAAATATATCTAAACCATTAAACTTTAGATATAAAATACATAAAATCAGCATTCTCATTCATTTTCCAGTCACCACAGCACGAAGCAGGAGCCTTTCCTGGTTCCCAGAGAAATTCCCTTAAAACGTTTTTTGAAGAGAAAATGTCATTTCTCAACAGAATAAGTTTTCAATAGGATAAGTTTTTAACTGAAATTGCCTGCTGTATTTGAAGACAGTTGATAAATCATTACAAAAGAGTGAAACATTTCCCTGCATTGAATCATTTTGTAATGAAAAAGATTCATTTTACCATAGCTTTTGTTTTGGACAGCTTTTTGGGGTGCTTTTACCTCACTCTCACATGAAAAACACTGTTTGCTACCAAACCCCTCCTACTTTTCAGTTTAAGACTCACTTCTAAAAGCATCGAATGCATTTTTAATTCCTATTTTGGGTAATAGTTCAGGCTTAGCACTGCACTGACACATCTACATGCCTTCCAGTGTGGAGCTGGCTGACATCCAGGCAGCTGAGGATATGGGCAGCAAAGGTCATGTCTGCTTGCAAAAGACCACATAGCCATCCCCTGAAATCCCTCTGGGGAGGGATTTCTCAGCCTAAATGCACCAGGTGGTGTGAAGAAACCCCAAACCCAACCCATTCCTGAGATAGCTTTGATAATCTTTTGCAAACAGCAGCTTCTAGTATATAAGGATGCTGGAGAGGGTTTCTTCGTCAGGGACTCTAGTGATAGGACAAGGGGTGACGGGTTCAGACTGAAACAGGGGAAGTTCAGGTTAGACATAAGGAAGAAGTTCTTTACTTTGAGGGTGCTGAGGCACTGGGAACTGAGTGCCCAAAGAAGTGATAAATGCTCCATCCCTGGCAGTGTTCAATTCCAGGTTAGACAAAGCCTTGGGTAATAGTGTGAGGGGTCCCTGCCATTGGGAGGGAAGCAGAACTAGGTGATCTTAAGATCCTCCCGAGCCCTAACTATTCCATGATTTTCCATCCTCTCTGGCTTTTCCCTACCTCCCATCAGGCTCCTGGTGAACCCTTGCAGTGGTGGGAAGTGCAGCCTGAACAGCACCATGTAAGCACATCACCATCAGTGTGTCTGCATCAGCACACTGATGTTTAGGTGTTTAACCTTCCTCTCCCAGCCTGAAAAGGGGTTCCCAGACCAGGGGCCATGGAGCTGCTCTGGGTACACAGACCACTTCACAGTGGTATTTGAAGTGCTTGAATGCAGCCTGGAGAGCTAAGTGCCTTCTCCAGGGCAGCACACGTGGTGCCCATGCAGAGCCAGGAGCTTCCGATAGGCACGCGAGTGGCTTCCCAAATGCCTGTGTTGAGCTGGCACCATCATGTCCCTCCAGAGCTTTTTGGGCTGGGAAAGCACAGGAAGTGTTACAAGCAGAGGGGGGAAAGCTTTTCAAAGTGATCTCTCTCTATTGCTGCCCTGAAGTCCTCTGTTTTGGGTCCAAAAAGGAAAAGTTGGTATTTCCCAACCTGATTCACACCCCCACCAATAAAAACTTGCTGTTCATCGAAAGCTGCATCCCACTCTTCTCCTCCCAGGACCATTTATGAGCCCCCTGCTCTGAACCGTCACTGGAGCTGCCTGAAATCCTTGTGCTGCCTCAACAATCTGAACCTATTTGGGATGTTTGAGCACAAAGAATTGCCTAGAAAGAGGGGGGAAAATAACCTACCCCCTGTTTCTAAGCAGCTTTAACATATAGCTAATGGAGACCAGCTCTTCTAAAACCAAGCCTGTGGTGTCTAAAGTGTTAGCCACTTGAGATAGTACAGAAAAGTCATAGTCCTTTTTATATCTATTGCCTAGTTCTGGAAACCATCCTGTGAGTAGCCACTTGGACTTTAATAGGATGAATCACTGTTAAAACCAGCATGTGCTTATAAATGTTTACATGAGTGGGCCTAAATGGAGATACCGCAGGGAGGGGAGGGAGAGGAGCAGGGAAATCAAGCTTAAAGCTGCAGCCATTGCTAAGAGACACTTGCCTGGAGGGTTTCAGATCTGCTGCTTCTTGTTTTGAAGTCAAACTGCCCACCCCAGGTACAGAATTACCAACCACAGCACATGGGAGATACCCAGAAGTAATGTCCTCTGCTAATAAATGACACCAGTAGCAGTAGTGCCTGATGCAGAGGTAGTAGCTATGGTGAAGAGGTAAGTCATTCAGGGAAATAAACATCTCCCAGCATTGGGAGTCACAGGGCTATTTACATTTTGGGAAGGATTCATGGAAGGGTCTAAACCTGCAATGAGAAGCCCATGTTCATCCAAAAGAAATCATTAAGAAGCAGCAAAGAGCAGCCTGATGGTACCTGTCCCCTGAAGAGCACCCAAAGCAAAGGTACATACAGATAGAATAGCTAGGGCTGGAAAGGACCTTAAGATCATCTGGATCACTCCAGTGAATGACATTGCCATCATCCCCAGTCATTAATCTGCTATGTCTGTCTTGGTTTACCCTGTATTCAAGGTATCACCTGGTGTACATGAGATCAATTCTAGCCTTAGATCAAAGCTTAGGAAACTCTTAGAGACCATTTCTTACAAGCACACATTAGTTTAAAACAACTCACTCAGATAGGCAGAGTGGGCTTAAGGGCATGGTAAAAAAAGCTCCTCCGGGTTAGTGGTAAGGTTCCTACCAGCTTCAGCAGCTTTCAGATCAAGCCTTCTATGAGATAAACCTTAGGCCCCTACCAGACTTCCCTGGCATGGGATCTGGGAGGTTTGCTGTTGGCTTTGAGACTTTGAATCAGGGCCAAGTGATTGCAGCTCTTGGTTTAGGGGAAAAGGAAACAAAGGAACTATGAGCTTAAAGGATTAAAAGGGAGAGCTAAAAATAAAGTATCAGCAATGCCAGACACCCAAATTTACAGCTTTCCTTGCAAAGAGGGTGGGTTTTCCTGTTGTTTTAGAGGGGAATCAGAGTTCTGCATGACTTTGAAGAGCAGGACACCAACAGAAAGGCTTGTGATATCACTCACTGAGAACGGAGTTGTTCCTGTTGCTTTTCCTGCAACCCATCATCTGGCTAAACATGGAGAAGAACAAATGATTCAGCCTTTTCCTGGTGAGCATCTTCGCTACTTCAATGAAGAATTACCCATCAAATTCAAGAGTCCAAAGATTAAACAGTGAAAATGTATGGGGCATGATTTCTACTTGTGCAGGCTATGGTGGTAACCTGAAAACAAATAGCCCTGCCTTTATGTCTTCGTGCATTGCTGTCCATCCCCTTCCACCTTTGCCTTCACCTCTACATTGTCCTTTCTGTATCATCCAGAGATGATATTCAGGAAACAGGGGTGAAAAAGAGGGGGTGAGAACAGTAAAATGGGACACACCAAGCTGGTTGGAAAGGATGGGGGGTGGGAGGATAACAATGGGAGAGTTGCATAGATGCTGCTGCTCTTGAGAGGGTGAAAGGCAGTCCTACAGATACCATGGGGTGGAGATATATTGTCACTTATAAATTGGGAACTAGACATGGTTTCAGCTGCAGAGGCTCCAACACTGCAGCAATCCCAGCTCCTGGGTGAGCATCAGCCCAGTAGTCATGGGATGTTAGCAGAGCACCTACACAGCTTTTGAGCTTCACTTGCTGTTGACATCCAAATCCAATGCTGTGTGAGGCCTGGCTCATAGCGAGGATTACCAAAATCCTACCTGAGCCTCTGGACCAAGAATTCCAGTTTTCAATCTAGCTGATCCTACCTTGGGGCCTGGATAACCTTTTGGGGTCCTTTGTATCCTATCTCCCATACCAGGTCACCCCACCACAGAAGAACAGAAGCAGGTGCCACAAGGACCCCATTCATCCAGTTATGGCTCAATGAGGGATTTTTCTGGGAATGAAAGAAGAGCAGAGAACCACGTTCAAACCTTTCCTGAGCAGAGAGTTCACTCCTGAGAGGGAACCCAGCTCTTGGACCTACAAAACTATACACACAGAGATATGTTACATATTTATTCGAGGCAGAAATTGGCCAGGAAATGGCTATAAAACACACATTTTGAATAAAAGGAGGGAGATTTATGGCTCTTTTGCGAATCTGAGTCATATCTTTCTGCATCCCCCAGGCAGGAATACTCTAATCACTAACATACTCCAAACATGTACGCACAGTGGGCCGAGAATTGCTTCCTTCTGGCCACAGCTCCAGCTAAAGACGTGATAGGGATTGAGCTACTTTATCTGACAGTTGGTAAATGAATTGCCAATTCATTCTGAGCTCAGAGGGGGATTTTTTCCCCTTTCAAAAAAAGGGTCCTTTTATATATGTCTTTGATCAGTCAGGGCCTTGACAAATTATTTTCCAAGGAATTTCTTGAGCCCTAATGCCATGAGGAGGGAGACAAAAAAAAACCCAAACCTGGATTTGCTCTCAAAGAAAAGCTTTTATGTCTCAAAAATTACAGCAATGTAAGGGGTTTTCCTCCATTTCCCTTCATCTCCTTCGCTTCAAGAAATGGAGGCAGGTAGCCTGAAGAGTTTTCCATTCCACCTAAAGGCAGGAGGCAGATGGGAAGGAAGCACGGCCAGGTGTCCCAACCCGATTCCTCCCCAGCATGGAGGAGCACCATGAACTCTAGCAGAGACTGAAGGGAAAGGTCATGGTCATCAATGACACTGATAAAGAGGCCCTTCAGCACTAGTATGAGCAATGGGAGCAGAGAGCAGCTCAGGGTTGTGTCACCAAGAAGCTGCTTTCTTGCCACATTAAGCACTTTGGAAAGGCTGGGATACAAGAGAGCATCTCCCTCTGGCACTGCTGGCATCACTCCTAAGTGTGAGGATAAAGCAGTGTTTGCTTGTCTTTTCCCAAGCAAAGGGAATGGGGGGAGAGGTTTCCTGGGTTTGCCACTTTACTCTTTTTATCCTATCATTTAATCCCTCTTCTCCAGGCAAGCATCATGTCCTTGACCGAATCCCAAGTGGTCCAGGCAATGAGCTGCACAAGCCAAGTCTGCGCTTTCTATTACCATTAATGCACAAATAATTCATCCCCTCGTTATCCCACTCATCTGTCCTGCAGGAGGGCAGGCGCCCAACAGCACAGGATTCAATTAATGCTTTTCCACTACACTGAACTTCATCAGGATGGCTCCAACTTAAAACAAAACCAAACCCACAAGACCTTTTATCCAGCCTAGCCCCGCATGGGAACATATGTAACCTGTCTACAGGAATCCTCCTACTGGAATCCCAATAGCAGCCCCGCTGCAGACAAGACTGATGGATAAAGCCTTTTGGTTAGGGGCTAGCTGGGCCCAAGAGTACATTGTAGCTTAACCTTCTAAAGAAATTAGCCTAACCAAATCACTGCGGCTGACTCCTGGGGATTTTTCACCTTCATGACCGAAATCCAAGCACCTAAAGAAATAAAGATTTCAGGTTGAATATTGTAGAGGATCCTCAGTATGAAGACATTGGGCTTGAAGAGTTTTTTTGAGCTCATTCACTGTTTAAATAGTACCTGTTAAACTTCTCCTGGCTCACAGAGCCTTCAGATCTGGCTTCAGATTAAGCCTTAATAGAGGTTATATATAGCTGCTGTTCCATCGCTAGCCGCACCTCTCATACAGAGGGCTGCCTCTCTTGCTCTGGGAAGTCAATCCTCCTGGAAAGAGCAGCAGCCGTCTGCCAACCAGGAGTAGGAGACAGAGCCACAGATGGACTCAGCTAACGAACCAGGATGTTCCTGCCCCATCCATCAATAAGTGATCAAGTTGTTAAAGTTGTCCTAAAAGCTGCCACGATCAGATGAGAAAAAGAGATCTTACACACAGCTTTCCTGTACTTTATTAACAGCTGTGTAAATACAAGTAGAATCCAAGCAAACCAACATTAAATATAATCCCATACAAGGATCAGCAATAGCATGGGATATGGAGATAATCCTGCTCAGACCAAGAGCTCACTTCCTTACTGGCAAGAGCCTTCAAACATTGGCATGGACTGAACCACAGTGTCTGAAAGACAGACATTAAGAAAATATCTCAGGTTTTCTTTGGATTGATGGGGTTTTAATGCTATAGCACAGCTAGGAATGAGGTGGCCCTTTTGGTTCTTAGTGCTGACATTGCCATATTTTGTTATCCTTTTAAATACTGATTAGAGCTGAGCAACATTTTGGGATGTTAGGGTGGCTTGAGATGAGAACTGTCTTTTTTCTACAAATAGATCACATCAAGTTGCCCTTACAAAAGGATTCAACAACCACTATGAGACTTACCTCACCTGCCATTCCAACAACAATGTTTTATGTCAAAGAAGAACATCTCTGATGTTTCCTATTCTAGGAGACACTTTACATAGAAAGACACTTTATTGTTTCAGGTGGTTTGTTTAAAAAGAGAGGGAAAAGTACAATTAGAATAACAGAATGGTTTGAGTTGGAAAAGAGCTTAAGATCATCCGGTTCCAGCCCCATGCCGTGGGCAGGGATGCCTCATACTAGACCTTGTCTCCAAAGGCTCTGTCCAAGCTGGCCTTGAACACTGTTAGGGATGGAGCATCTACTACTTGTTTGGGCAACCTGTGCCAGCGTCTCACCACCCTCACAGTAAAGAACTTCTTCCTTATATTAACTTGAACTTCTCCTGCTTTGATTTAAACCCATCACCTCTTGTCCTATCACTACAGTCCCTGATTATTTATTAGTAAGCTAAGCAATCTATGTCCTTTAAGCCTAAGCAGTGTTTTAGTGCTGGCTTAATGCATCCAAAGAGTAGTTACCCACACTGGTCCAACAGTGGTTATAATTTCCTTTCCAAAGTGGTTTTGGAGGCTTGGAAGGTCACCCAGCAGCCTCATCTGTGGCCCATGGCCCTGGCTATGCAGTGCTGCCTCCTTCCCTCACTGCACAGCCTCAGTGTAGGACACTTGGACATGAACCAAAACAGAACCTCATTACTTGCTCCCCATGTAGGCAAGTGCTGCAGTCACTGCCAAGCTGGGTTCGTCATCACCACCTTGACTGGCATTGACCCAATAGCAATACTGGTGTCTGTCACTCAATGAGGCTGTTAAAGTGCCTGTACAGGCACACGCACCCATAACTCACTGACCAGCTCCAGACTGCTTACAGCATCCTGGACCATCCATGCTCCACTGACCCTCTGCCTTCAATTAAAAGCTCACAGAGTCTGGAATTCCCTCTCCTTCCCTACCTAGGAGCACTGAACGTCAAGCTCAGGCAGGACAGTCAACACTACTTGAACAGCAGAAAATACATCATCCTAACTTAGCTTTTCAACCAGGCTTCAGCTAGACTTGCTTTCCCCAGATACATGCTCCAAAAAAGCATCATGTGTTTTAGTGGGCTGCACTGTTTTCAATTAAAAGCTCTGATGAAGAAGGTGCATGCAGATGTCCTCAGGTTTACAGTGATCTTGAGATGGAAAATATTGGGGGGCACCCCCCAGCCTAAGTTTCTGATGAAGATCAGGACCTGCAACTACCTTTGACAGTCACCCATAGTGTCCTCCAAGTCCAAATTCATGAGGTATGGACTGGATAAGTAGACAACAAGGTGGGTGGAAAATTGGCTGGACCATCAGATGCAAAGAGTGATCACCCACAGCAAAACATCCAGATGTTTGCTGGCTACAAGCAGCATCACTCAAGGGTCACTACTGGCCCCAGTGCTTTCGAATATCTTATTAGTTTAAAGACCAGGATGATGGGACAGAGCACACGCTCACCAAGTTCACAGATGATACCAAACTGAAGGAGCAGCCAGTACACTGGAAGGAAGAGCTGCTACTCAGACAGACCCCAACAAGCTGGAGAAGTGGGATAGCAGGAACTTCACCAAGTTCAAAGGCAAAGCCCTGCCTCTGGCACGGATAATCCCATCCAACAGGACAGGCTGGGGCTAGAAAGCAGCTTTGTAGCAAAGGACCTGGGCATTCTGGTGAGCAACGAGTTGAACAGGAGCCAACCATGTAGCCTTGCAGCAAAAAGCAGCTGCACCCTAAACTGGATGATCAGAACCGAAGCCAGCAGGTCGAGGGGTGTGATTGTAAAGGATGTATTGGATGGCCAGACAGCAAGAGCAGGAAAGGGGGAAATAATGTTCCATCATGACCACCTCAACACCTTCTGATGAGAATGTTTCCCTAAAATCCCAGGAGCAACCCTCAAAATTCTGGTTCATTACAGCCCAGGGCTAAGCAAAAACTGAAGTGAAATACTGATGACTTTGGGATCCCTAGAGCTAGCGATAAGGATACCCCAACAGCACAGAGCCCTGCAGTGGTACAGACACATGGGAGATCTCCACGTGCCAGATCCCAGAAAGCAGAGGAAGAGCAGCAGTAGATTATTATCATCACGATGATAAAAACTACAATACAGTTGTTTGGCTTTATGCAACAGAAACATCACAACACCAGCATTTATAGATGTACTATGGGAGCCTGCAGTTCGTTATTAAAGGGCTCACTATGCCCTACAGCAGATTTCTGCCCCTACAATTTAGGGCTGTACTTTCTGTTCATAATCCAAGCAACATTTTTGACCTTGGAGCATATTACAAGTCACTTGTGAGGTCTTAAGTAGAGAGCAAACCCCTCCTGCCTTGCAGCACATTACACTCCCCTGAGAGCACTGCACAGTGCTGTATGGGTTACACAGAAACCCATTCATTCATAGGGACCATTTTCCATCTCCGCATCCCATCCCCAGTTTTTACATACTTGTGCTTATATGTGCTCCCAACAGCAGCATCAACACTGAACTTGCAGCATCACTGAGAACCTCCAATACAAAGCACACTCTTCTTTCTGCCTTTAATCCCTCTGGTGGGAGGGCTCATCCAGGTGGAAATGATGCTGGTGAGAAGCCTTGGAGAGTGTCTCCAGCTGCTGCTGCCTAACTCAGGGCAGCTGCAAACCCCACAAGTCTTTCAATGGCAATGAAAGACCAACAATAATAGTGAAAAGACAATGGCAGTGAAATTCCCGATGGGCATTGCCCAGACATTCCCAGGAGGGGGGCTACCAGGGGGCTCAAACAGGCACCATTGTCCCACCATCAGCCCTTCTGACTGACAGTAGGAGCTGGTGCATCGAAATGCCTTTATTTACTTCATGGAAGAACCATGGCAGATACTTGCTGACTTTTAACTGTACTTTACAGTAGCTGAATCATAGAATCATAGAATGGTTTGGGTTGGAAAGGAGCTTAAGATCATCCAGTTCCAACCCCCCTACAACAGACAGGGACACCTCACACTAGACTGTGTCACCCAAGGCTCTGTCCAGCCTGGCCTTGGACACTGCCAGGGATGGAGCATTCACCACTTCTTGGAGTATCCTCCCATGTGCAGGGTAAAGCCTTCAAAACCCACAGCAAAACACAGTCAGACCCATCTGCTGAGGCTGTAGGATTTGTTTCATCCAGCCAAAGGAAGCAGAAGACATCAGAGCTGCCGGGTGTGATGTGTTCCAAGTGAAACACGTCAGTATTTCACTCAGAAACGGCTGCAGGTTGACAAATTCCCCTTGAAATTTCAAAAGAGCAAAATCTCCTAAACATAAACAAAATATTCCTACTTTTTTGAGGGTGGGAATTTATTCAAGGCACTTTCTGAACGTTTTCCATTCACTTCAAGCATTGACAATTTTATTACTCAAAAAAATGCAGCTAAAGTATTCACTTTTCCAGAGAGAACTCAAAAAACAAGATGGGGTTTTTTTGTCTGGTGACGAGTTCTAGACCCACCTCCAGACAAGTCATTGCTTTTCTCTGTCTGACTTTCCTCTCCAGTAAACTTTCCAACTTTATTATAGAGCCTAAAACCCAATGAAGAACTAAAATGAGGGTGAGGGGAGTAATGGGGGGACTCAGAATCCCTTGAGAGTCTCATATAATCACAGGACTCCAGGAACTGGAAACTTTAAGAAAGGGGGGGGGAAAAAGGTTAAAGAAAAACCCAAAAAACACTTTTCCAAATCACATGAGACCCATCATAAAATTGCCAGAGTTGGCAGCACCATAAAATCTATGATATTGCGGGCTGGATTTATGAGCGAGAATCCTGAGGCTTTGGGATGGTTTATTCCCTCAGCCCTCAGGGCACAAAGGCAGTTTTAGGGATGGAGCATAGCCTGGAGCACCACTGAGCGGGCGATGGGTGACTTTGCCCCCTCTTGAGCATCCTTATCTCTAGGACAAACATCGCCAATGCTCTCAGTGGGGAAAAGCCACCTCCTCAAAAGATTCAGCATCTTTGCTGTTGAAACTTGAAATATGGAGGTGAGCTGATAGGGACAAAGAGTTCTCTGTGAGCCTGCTCAGGGCATCTGCAGCCTCCCCAGGTACGAGCCATGGTAATGCAGGGAGTATTTTAGCCCAGGCAGGCAGCTGAGAAAACAATGTTGTGACCACAGCCTGGGAACTGGCGCTGACTCTTCAAGAGATGTTTTTAGCAGAGCTTGGGTTTCTTTCTCTCCTTCTCCCCCTGAAGGAACTGCACAGCCTGCACTTCTTTATTACAGTTCATCCATAAAGGCCTGGTTTTCTTCTGCCTGGGGATGTTTCACGGCTACTTGCCACCCAAGCAGCAAGCTTGCTCCAAGGTTCCTCACCAAAAGGGATTGGTTCAAGGTACTGAGGTCCCCCTGCCCATGAGGAGGAGGATGGGTCACTGCTGCCTTCACCTGCCACACCAGCCCTACTCCTTCATTGGCTTTGCAGTGTTCCCTTTGGAGCCCAGCTCCCTCCTCCCCCAGGGACATGGTTCACTCCCCAACAAGTAGAGCTCTCCTGGACACTTCCACCATCCCTCTCCCCAGGCCCACAATAGAGCACAGTGCATCCAGCCAGTTCTCAGCACCCCCAGTGGTGTTTATGGGAAGCCACCAGGCAATGCTGAGGATTGTTTAATGATTCCTGGGACTTGGAAGCAAGAAGTGCCCATGTTCCATTCCTTTTGCCATGCTTGGATGGTCTTCCTCAAGTTTCGAGACCTCTTATGGGTGAATTTAGCTCTGAATAGGGTAAATTTTGCAACCTCTTTTGTTCCTTTCTTTCAATGACAGTAATTCCTATCTATTTTTTCCCAATTTTTTTTGTTTCTTTTAATTATCATCATCATCATTATCATACTCTGCTAAGGAATAAGTCAGTAAGAATAGAAATAGATGAAATCACTTCAGCCTGTTTGTGACAGAAAATCACAACCAAAGGGAGAGAACACCCTCCTTGACAGCTCCCAATACTGTTTTGGACCAGCTAGGAGAAAGTACAAGCTGTTTCTCAAGGTTCTACATAGGCCAGGCATGTTCACATCTAGGCTGGGAGTTACCATGTGCCTTTGAACATATCATTTTTTCTTTCACATCCTATCTGATTCCTCACAGTCCTGCTCATCCAATTGGAAGAGCAGGCTGTGCTTATACAGTACAACTGGGCTCCATCAAGACTAACAACCAGGAATGCCATACTGAAGCAGTAGCCAGTAACAAACTCTTCAAGAGGAGGAGGAGAAGGCTATGTAGCATCTTCCCATCCATCTTTGCCTTCATCCCAGATTTTGCTAGTGTGACAGGTCCATCCTCCTGCCACTGATGGCCTCCTTGCTCCTTATGCCATCACGGCTCCACATGCCATGGGGTTCTACCTGGATTTTAAGCAGCCAAAACCCAGCCATCAGAGCCCATCAGGGCATCACAAGCTCCACCAAAGAGCCTCAGCATTTCCCTGAAGAGACAAAAGAATAATGTGAGGAAATCAGTCAAGTTGAAAACTCGAGGCCTTCCAAAGCTTGAGCAGTGATTTAACATGTGAGTTTAGTTTCCTTAATACCCTTTAAGATGCATGACACACATTTCTGGTAAGACCTCTTTACTTCCAGAGTAACCACTGGCCATTTAATTACATGTAAATGACCATATAGTGATAAGATGATTACATGATCAGCAGTGGGATAACAGGGCCTGGGAAGTACAATGCAGTTGACAGCTCAATACAGTGTCATTTTTTATTCCTCAACTCCAAATGCAATTTACTCATTCATTCATCTTGGCCAACTGCATATTCAGGAGAGACAGCATGTGATTTACTGAGCAATGCAACGCTTGAGTAATTCCCTAGGGGTGGCTCCATGAAGACAAACAGCTCGGGGTATAACTTGAGGTCCCAGCCATGCCCACAGAAGGGTTGCATGATGTCTGTGTCTCCTTCTTCTGGCAAACATAGCCGATACCCAGAGTGAGCTCCCAGGGTAGCACAGCATCGTATTTGACTCTGTCTAGCCCAACACTTATTAAACCCAGTTGTTGGAAGCAGAAGACAGTAAAATCAGAGACAGCTGAGTGATGAAAGCCATGCTGTAGCCAGCACTGGGATATTCCCAGCAGACACTACCTCCCAGGTCCTGCCTGCCATGGGACAGCAAGGTGGGAGCATCACCTTTGGAGGTGATGCAAAGCCATGCATTGCAGTGCTGCTGCCACAGGTGGGATGCTGCTGGTAGGACAGGCTGGGGACACCTCCTCAGCTTATTCCCACCCTCCACTTCTTAGGGTGGCCATGGCCCACCAAGGAGACCTTTCAGCTGGATGCAATCCCTTTATTTCTCTGGAGATGATTTTCCCATCTTGTTTCCAATCCATGCAGCATCCAGCATCCTCTCCTCCTTTGCTGAGACTGGGACACAGCCTTACACTTTCCCAGGGCCAGACATCCCCCACCACCCCTGTATGGGAATGGGAGGTAGCTCAACATCCACAAGGGCTTCCTGATGCCACCCCAGCACCCACCTGGATTCCTATGGTTGCTTCTAAGTCTGCCTTGATGGAAAGTGACCCCAAGGAGAGCATAACCCTTGGGGATGAGTTGGGTGGGAAGGACCTGGGGGACCCAGGCAGTTCTGTAGTGGGCAAACACCCAGCCCTAAATACTGCAGGCTCAAGTTCAGCTCATCACTGCTTGACAGCTGGGATGCTACACCTCCTGCAGTACATCATAAATAGATAAGAAATCAAATGTACGGGTATCAAGCAAAAAGAACTAAAAAAGCCACCTCAAAACATAAAGAAATTAAAAATAGGCAGGCAGGTCCCTTACTGTTGAGTGTGTTTGGTATTTATTAGACACAAATTGGCACACAAGAGTATGAAAGCACAGCTAGGTAGGGACCATTGCTTTCTCCTTAGCTACATGGTTTTGAATACCAGTCTACAATCCCTCCCCTGCACATAGCAGCATTCCCACATGTTCCCACCCCCGTCCTCAATTGCTGAGACATGGATATACCTTTTTGGTTCATTAGAATTACTTTTAATTAAAAATATATGTAAATTATATAGAATGTGCACAGCTTGGAGAGGAAAAAAGAACAAAAGAGAAGAAAAGAAAGCAAACTTCCGTTTCAGTCAGAACCGTAACCCCTTTGATTCAGCTGCTTTGTGGCAGACTGAGTTCTTTGAACTTCTATGTATAAATAAATAGCACCAGGAATCTTTACACCTGAAACACTCTGCAGTAGACATGTTTACTTACACATGTTTGCTGTTGCTTTTCTTCTTGCCTCCCCCACTCCCAGCATTTCATGACTGTTTTCTGCTCCTTTTTAGGCACATTTACTGAATAATTCATTTAACAGACCTAGACCAGTATTGCGCTTTCTTTAGGAGAGGAAGGAAAAGAATACACCATAAAATGAAAGTCTGGGATTGCAAACAAACGTCATCAGCACTTTCATGAGCAAACTTCTTCCCTTCGCTGCCTGCATCCTCTCCCTCCCCTTTCTCATCGTTGCAGCTGGCTCAGAGCCTGGTAAAATCCAGCAGGAGACAAGCTGTGGATGTTTCTCCATCAGAGACAGCTGATGGACCGGGAATGACCAGGAGATGGGAAGGAAGGAAAGAAGAGTGAGAGCATTACACACAAGTGGGAAAGGAGATGAGTTTACGGGGCTGGTTCCTGCAGTGATGTGTTTGAGGCATTCATGAGAAAACACAGCAACCCGCAGGGGGGAATTCCACTCGTGGTACAACGCCTGGGCGAGGTAGGTACCTGCTTTGCGTATTTGTGGGTTTGTAATACCTTTTCCTGTCGAAAAGTAACAACAATAATACTGATTTTAAAAAACAGAAAAAGAATAAAGAAACACCACTCCAAAATCCACCCTTGGTTAAAAAGGGATGGTGTCTTTTTTTCCTTTTTTTTTCCTTTTTTGAGAAAATTGAAAGAAAAAATATATATATATTATTATTTATTATATAACATCGTCAACATCAACACCACAAAATAAAAGTAACATCCTAGTTGGTTTCATTCAAGCATTCTGATCGTGTTGAGAAAGGCAGCAGGAGTTTGGTGTCCCTTGGAGAACAAAAAGAGCAGGAGGGCAGGGAAGGAGACAGGGGCACAGGGCTGGTGGTGGCAGCAACACAAACTGGGTGGGGATGGTGGCGGGGAGGGGGGAAACATGTGCCAACCTGTTGGGTTTTCCTTTGAAACGAAAGAAAAAGGGATGGAGGGGGGGAGTAAGTCACACTGAAATGGCTGTTTCATCTGTGGCTTCAATCAGTGTCCGTCCCTCTCGAGTGCTATTGGTGAACATTCAGTTAAAGGAGTCTTGCAAAATACTCTCAATTTTATTATCAACAGGTTTTTTTGAGTTGGTTTTTGGTTTTTTCCTTTCCCCATTTTCCTTTTCTTGTTTGCTTTTTTTTCCATGGTTAACGCTCTTGCACTTTCCTGACCCCCTTGTTAGCTGTTCTCACTCCACTCTGGCACCATTCCCACGCCGTGGACCGAGTGGTATTGGTGGGGAGAAAGGGTTCGAGGCACGCCGTGGGAATACAGGAACTCTGCAGGCTGTAAGCTGCTCGGGGGGGACTGGATGCCAGTTTGAGGTCCACACTGCCGCACAATGGGTTGGTGAGAAACAGAGGTTTGGTGCTGAAACATGCTATGGGTATCTCCTATTTGGGGGGACGTATGGTTGGCCACACTGCTGAGCCGGGGCATCAGTGGCCCCGAGGTGAAGTGGGCAGAGAAGTGTTGGTAGGGTAACCTGTCCATCGGCTGCATAGCAGACACTGTGCAACTGCTGTAGGATGGCACGCTGGGCCACGTGTTACAGCTGATGTCCTCCAAGCTGGGCACGGGGTCCGTGGGGGGAGCGGAGCTGGCATACATACATGCTTGGCGCTGGGCTGATTCAGTCCTGTATGAAGTGTTCAGTCCCTGCTGCTGGGGGTAACTGGACCTGTAGAAAGGATCCTCATCTGCTGGAGAAGTTTCCATGTAGGACTTCTTGTAGGGATGCTCGGTGGTGGAACATTCCTCATCTGTTGGGAGATAAAAACTCCTGGTAGCGAACAACAATACGATGCCCTCAGCTGAACCTCCCTCTCCACAGTCCTCATTTTACCAAGGACACAACCTGCTCAGAGCTGATCCAAACGTGTCTTTCAGTTATAGCAGTGTAAATACAGATCCCTCCTTTGGAATCCACCTGAATCAGTCCTGCTGAAATCACATCTTCCATGGCTGGAGTGGGGAAGGGATTGACTAGGAGCTCTGGGAGGAAAATCAAGGCAATAAGATACTGGAGGGATCCTGAGGTTTAGCTTGCTTGATGATACCCCATACAAATCCCTGAGCTCTTCATCTCCCTTCTGCTGCAGCATTTTGACCAGAGGTGTAACATCTGCCTGTGGATACAGTGCACCTAACCGAGGTCCCCACTCCCAACTGAGATGCTCAGAGCTGATGCTGCTAACTAAAACCCTTTGCAATGATTATTTTTACAGTAAACGAGACAGGAATGGAGATCACAATAAAAATTCCCCCTGGGAGAGCACCAGGGATGGCACAGTTGAGACAATCAGATCTGGAGTTTTACAGCCCCAGTCTTAGGCTGTGCCAAGGAGAGCTGGGCACACAAATCTCATGCAGGGAGCCAAGTGTAACAACAAAGAAAAGTAAATTTCACAGCCAGAAACAAGGCACAGCTTGCCGAGTCCTTTGTTTCCTGCAGCATCCAGGGCCAAAAGAGGGAAGGAGATAAATAATTTAGGTGAAATCTCTAGGGTGAAGCAAACTGAATAAATGAATATGCCCTTATTTATTCATTTGCAGGGTCATCAAATGAAATCCAGCTTTGCTGGAATGGATGGCAAAGTTCCCAAGGACAAGCACTTCACCAAGAGATTTTAAGGACAGTGAGGCAGAGGGGAGCTTCTTCCGACCCAGATTAACTTTGCTGCTGCTTCAAGGGCAAGATTTCTGGCGCAGGCAGGAACACATCCATCCCACTTCACTTGAAGCCCTATTGGCTACACCCTTTCAATGGGGGGAGAGGGGGAACTGAAAGAAAGCCACATGAAATGACCCTTTCCGCATTTTCTTAACAACATGTTTTGAGCTGCAATTTTTTTCCGCCCTGAAAATACAACGAGAAGAAAAAAAAATCCAAAACCAGCTCCACAAAAAAGACTGAAAGCATCTTTCTCCTAAGAAACACTTGCAAAACCACAGGTACATGGGTGCTGGGCTGCTCCAAGGTGAGTGCCCATGTCTCACCTTTAGGAGATGCAGATGGGCAGTGTGGACACCTCTTGTTTCTTGTCAACGTATTTATTGCTAATACAGCCACGTGCTTCCTGAACCCACTCTGCTTGTAAAATAATCCATTATTCCCTCTCAGGTGTCAGCCAAGCCCAGCTGGATCAACTGCTGCTGTAGTCTTCTTGGCCCAACCACCCCAGGAAATACCAGGTACCAAGGTACACACCATAGGGACCTTCCTCTTGGCATCCTTTGACTTTGTAATAGACCATAAACCGAGCTGGAAAAGCACAGTCCCATTTCATGCTTTCTTCCTGACAACGGCAAAACCTGGTTCCTTAGTCCCAGCAACACAGAGCCCTGATAATCAAGTTATCTCCCTCCTCTGCCTTCACTTACATCGAGACAGAAAGTTGGATGGGATAAGTGAGCAATGCAGTAATATCTTTAAAACAGCTGGAACAGCAAGCAGGTAGATGCAGAACTGTATCACCCTCCTTCATCAGGGTCATTTTATATAGGAGAGATGGAGAGGATGTTATCCCCTGAAAGACCAAAGCTGGAAGCACAGGTCTACACTCCCTCCCGAACACAGGTCTATCCATCACAGGAGGTACATCTGGAAGCTTGAGCCTGTGCTTTTACAGACAGCCTCAAAGTTTTGGATCCCTGTCCCACCACTGAGTAATAAGAACACTAGGGTGGAAAAAACAATGTCTTGTAAAATGAAGCATTGTTCTGCTAATAAAGTTTTCAGCATTAAACCGCATTACTCCACTGGCATCAGACATCATTGGCTTGGGGTTTGACTGTTTATTTTATTTCTTTCTTTTTTTAATACACAACACAAAGCGGTCAAACTCTGGTTTTCGGTTGTGTAAAACTGCGCCTGACTTACAACCTCAGGTTGCTGATTTTTCCATTGAGCCCAGACATCCCGCTGCTGGCCCCAGCCCAGCCAAGCAGAGCCACAGCATTATGGATCTGCTTCCAGGATTCATTGCAGGTGAAAGGAGAAAAACAAAAACAACCCAAATTGCAGTGGAAAGCTTGTAGGTGCTCTCTCTTCTTCCATAAGTTGTTGTGATGGCTTTGCTGGCCTCTCTAGAGCCAGCCCCGCTGATGTTGCATCAGGAAAGTCATCATCAACTCCAGGCTGTAAGGTGTGTAAGGACACCATACACATCTCCAAAGTGACAGTCACTAATGAAGGATTACAGTCTATCCTAACAGCTTCTTCCTGCCCTCTTGCCCCTCTTTCTGATGAATTTCCCATCTACATAACTTCAGAGTGCTGGATAAGGAAGAGAACAGTCCATCTCCATCATCACATGGGATGATACAGACCAGAGATACTCAGCTGGTGCCAGCAGATGCATTTACACTGATCCAAGCTCTCTGAAAATACAAAGTCTGATCTGACATTGTCCCACCACTCCTTGCAGAGGAGACCAGAGTCAGCACACAGCAGGCAAACTGCCTCCCTATGGCATATGAAAAAGATCTGAGAGTGGAAAGAGGACATATTCATGGAAGAGGGTAGCAAAAGGAGGACAAGTCAAACAGATCTCTCTCACAACACTGAAGGCTGCTGTTTAATTTCATCCCCACCTGCTCTGGAGCCTGGACAATCTGTGCCAAGGGCATAATCCTCTCCCTGAAGATCCTCTCACCTCCTCAACATCAGTGTGAGCAAGACATAGGAGATAACTGCTCTGTTCTGGGTTTGATTCCTGATGTTGATTCCCTGATAGCACTTCATTATCCTTTTCCTGTTGCCACTGAGCCCTCAAAGGTGCTGGGCACTTCTGGGGGGATGCTGACCATCCTGAGGGATGCTGACCATCCTCTCCTTTTGCTGTTATTCTTGGAAGCCAAGGGTGGTGATCAGCTCTTGTGACCAGTCCCTCGATACTGTGCAAGCCTCAAAAAGCAAAAGGTTCTGCCAAGCAGGAGGAGCTGCCAGCACTTGGGAGAAGCTGCTCCAAAGTGGATCCAAGGAAAACGGAGCCTGCAGAATGGGGTGGAAACTGGCACTCTCACAAGGAATTTGATGATCTATCTAATGAAGGAGCTTGAGCGAAAGGATAAGCAGTTCCAAGATTTCCGGTATTTACTACTTCCAGCTGGGTTGTAAATACCACACAAATGGCTTTTTAAATGGAATTTTCCCAATTCCATCCAAAAAGAAATGCAAACATGTAAAATCTTGGGACTGGGGGGACTGGGCCCACTTCTTCCCCTGCTGTAAATCAAGAGAGCTCCCTTTCCAATTCATGACCATCAGCTCCCCAGGACAGAAGACAATGAAGAATGGGACCAAACTGGTTTGGTTTTTAAAGTTCACCCACACTTCCAGGGCATGACAGTAGGTTCATCCCGACTTTGTGAGGGAGACACAATGGATGATTATCACTAGCACTGTTGGTTTATCTCGTCTGGTTTCTAGTATGAATCTAACATGAGCCTGAATAGCCAATACCAGCATGCGAGACTGACGAGGGCTGTCAAAGACATGGAAAAAGCAGATTCAACCCAAATTAACATCCCTAGAGGGCAAATGAGACTTACATCATAGGACATGAAACCTAAGACACCCTGGTTATTTCAGCAACCACAGAGTTTGTGATACGTCTGCATTACACTGCAGGCAAACACAACAGAATGGGTTGTGGGATAGAGACAATCCAACACCAAAAGCTGGAACCTCTTCCAGAGAGGCAATAAGTTGCCAGCACTGCCTGCAGAGGCACAGGAGGCACCTCCTGATGGGAGAATGGGATGAAGCCATTGAAATGAAGCCATTGCAACTAGAGGGCCACAAGCAACATGACTGCACAGCGAGAGCAGAGTGCACACCAGCCCCCAGGTATCCCCACCACCATGCAGGCAGGCTCTTCTTCACCCTTGGTGTCCTAGCAGCCACCTTGCTCTGGGTTCCACTGCATCTACCCAAGCAGCAAACACCTACAGCTATAGCATAGCTCAAGCCTTGGCCAACTCATTGCATCTTCTAACATCTGCAGGACAAGCAGCATGTCCTCTGAAAAGAGATGCTATACCTGACTTTTGTCCTACAGATTCTTTGAGTGAAGGAAGAGCTGGGTGGGATGAGGAAGAAATCAGTTCAGTCAACAAAGAGGTCTATCCACCCTGACAGTGCCTGTTCTTGAGAAGAAGGGGGAAAGACATTGCTGTATCTCCATCAACCTCATCAGAGCAGGAAGGAGATGAAAGATACATTCTTCCCCATGGTCATGTCAAAGCTAGGTGGCTGAAGGATACCGTCCTCACTGGTTGGAGCCGGTGGGTTCTGCCACGTCCCTTTTCTCCCTCAAGAAGAATGCCAACATGACAACTTTTATAACCTCCCCAGGGAGAGGCTGCTCCAGTCGCCTCCTGTTCAGCATCACAAGCATCCCAGAAGTCTGCCAAGTGGTTGAGATTGTGTAAGGCTGGGAGGGAGCAGAGGTTTAAAGGGATGGCTTTTTAGTTCACAGGAAATCTGAGGGAGCGGATAACACAAGGGAAAACAAGCTCCAATGCCTTAATTGGGACATGGGGCTAAAATGAAAGACAGAAAAGCAAGCTGCCTGCTGGTAAGTCCTTTTGGGCTTCTCCAAGCACAACAATGAGAGAGGGAGAAGTGGAGAGCAACTAGGAAAAAAAGCAACCTCTAACTGGTCTTTGTTGCAGCCTAAAAATCCACATCAAGAACCAAGACCACTCCTTGGTAGGATCCAGGGTTGGAGTTAATCCATCCTCTCAAGACCAGCAACCTTGTGAAATGTCATGAAAAATCTCAGTGTGGAGCTGGGATACAATGCAGGATAATTCTTGCCTTGAGGACCTCCATTCCCCAGGACCCATCATGTTCAGAAGATGCCTGGAGCACCTACCCCATTGCACCATGCTGGGGTTATTCCCAATGCTGCAATCCCACACTCCCACCTGGGCAGCAGGAATTGCCAGATTCAGAGCTCTGGGATGTGTCCTTCCTTCCTTCCTAACCCAGAAGAGCATCACCTCCCTGAAACAGAGGAGCCTTCAGAGATAACATCCTATCACAGCCCTGCTGCTCTCCCCTAATGTAACTCCATATCAGATCTCCAGAGTGAATCCATCTTCACTTGACAGCTAAGAACAACACTGTCAACCGCAGAGCTAAAGCTTTGTCTTAGGTCACCAAGGAAGTAGAAGTTGAAAAAGGTGCCTTCAAGTTACTTGAATAGAGGCCTATTCTTAACTGAGCCGAAACCAAGACTTGATCTCCTGATTGAAAAGGATACAGAGAAACATCATGAGATGTCAAAGCTGGAATGAGATATATCTGAGACACTATCCTGGAAATGGTATTTGCTACAGCAGATACAGACACCAGCTGGTCTCAAATCCAGCTGAATTGCCCTCTGCTCCTGCAAGCGCTTCTCCATCCCTACAGCCTTGCAAAAAGGCAATAAGCCATTTGAGATAAATCCTAAACTGACTGAAGAGGAGTCAGTGTTTGAGGACTTGATGATCCAATGCAATCAATAAAGCTTCCAGTCCAGAAAACAGACAGAGGTGCATTAGGAGTGAACATACTCTTGCTTTCACATTTTCTTAGATCGTGATGCTTGGTGAAAGCTATGCAGAAAAGTAGGAAAGCATGAGAACTGGGAAGGAAAACTTTATATTACACTTAGGAAGGAAAGGCTGGAAAAGGAAGAAAAAGAGGAATATTATAGGCAAGGTTATTTTCCCCAAGTTCAATAAAGACCCTTGCTCGATGCTAGAAAGTGCCACGCTCAGTCTGAGTTTGAGAGGATACATTGGATCACGTTCTGATTTATCTGCACGGAATTTCTCATCTCTAGTGACTTCTCTTTTTTCCTCCTTTTTTAATTAATTTCACTTTGCAAAGAGCTGCTTGGCAGCTTGTGTTGGCTCTCTGTTTCCCATTAACTTTGTGTTTCTTTTCTTTAAGCCCGGGTGGCTGTTTTCGATTTGCTGGATGCATGGGAAGGGGGGGAAAAAGGCACAGGGAGGAAAGTAGGCTCAGGGTCCTGAGACATCCAGCTTCACGGAAGAAGTCGGTGGTATCGGACAGGACACTGCTTCTCTTTGATTAAAGCATTTGGCGGCTTTGATAAAAGGCCCTTAACTGCTTGTGCCACTCAAGCCATCAGAGAGATAATGAGGGGCCATCGGCCGTACAGACAAGGAATCCCTTTGCCAGTTCTCCTGCACTTTCGCAAGGGCCACGCAGGCCAAAAGGGGCCCGGGGAGCTTCTTACAGGGCAGATAGTCGTCTCTTTTGTGACAATAAGAGGAAGTGAGATAATTGGGGGATTGAGGGAAACCACCCATGGAGACACCACTTAGCGGGAATCCCAAAACTGGAAGGAAACCTCTGTTGATTCCTTATCACGTTCCAATGTGGAGGGGAATGATGAATTGCTCTGTGGTGCAGGGACATGCAGCAGTCAGAGATTGTCCAAAGGGTTTGTTGTCATTTGGGACAGCTTGTTTTGGTTTGGTTTTGCAGAGGGGAAGAGGAGTGGGGAAAACTCAGATCCCAGGGCAAAGGAGCACCAAGGATGGATCACAGGCTGAGGGACACCAAGGGTGAATGGGATCTGCCTTTCCATCACCAACAATGGGGCATTGCAGCAACCCAGTTGTGTCAGAGCACCTCAGCAAGGGCTACACACCTCATCTCTGATGTTAGGGGACACTGGGAAGCCACTGCAGCTCTTTCTTCCCCTCCAAACAGCCAGCTCATGTCTAGCATCACCATTTCCAACCATAGCTCTCCTATACTCCATAGGAAAACATGGGGTGCCTGGTCAGCTGGAGGGGTCAGAAAATGAGGCCTCCGTTCGTCACTGTTTAGCTCAATCTGAGGAAAACATGAAGATTCCTCAACTTTTTTGCATTTATATTTGTACGCAACACACACGTCACAGCATCCAGGGGATTCACCAAGGATGGGAGAGAGATTTCCACTGCCCTCCTGCCTCATCTGCCAGCACTTCCCAGCATCCGCTACCTTAGCCTGTGTGTCTACACTGCACATCCCAGTGCCCCAGGGGTTATGTTACTAAAAATAATGACATGTGGCTGACTGATAGGACCATGCAGGGAAGCAGGAAGGGATCTGCTGTGGGGACAGGCTACCAGGCTGGAGAAATTCTTGGTGCATTCGAATGCCGCAGTGCATGCTGACTCTTACTAGTTTTTCCCATGCAATGTAGACTAAATCCTGAGAAAGGGGAACTAGGATAGGCTGTAGCCATCTCCTGTCCACCCCATAGGGTTGCATTCAACCTTGGAAACTCCCTGTACTCTTCTGAGTGGTTGGGGTAGAGCTGATCTAAGGCTTTTGTTATCTCAGTCCTGCAAGTGTGTTTGCATCTAAGCATTTCCACTACTTTAGGAGAGGAAAGGAGAGACCACAAACTGCTCGCTCCTACATGAGAACAATTATCCCATGGATAGCATGGAGCTCTTCACGCCAGGACGAGCTGAGCAGTCAGTGTAAAGCCCTCACAGTTTAATCCCTCAAGCTCTGTCAAAGCAGGTCAGTCACACCAGAGGGGAACAAACATGGATATCATGATTGTCAATCCCATGCACCGTTCATTAGACCAAGCATTTAAGTGGAATTACTTTCCACAGACAACTGTCTCCCAACTGTGAGACTCTCAGTTGAAAACTGTGCAAAAGCCAAGCTGTCAAGGTATCTCCACTTGGAGATTAACCCTGTCTGAGGGGCTATGGAAGCTGATAAGTCATCTTTATCTCTGGCACCAGCTATCTTACTGAATGTGGATTCAACATGGGGGAAAGGCATTGCCACCCCTCCAAACAGCTCCCTCCCAGCCCAGCAGCACAGATGGGGCTTTAGGCTATGGTGAGAAGAGTTTCCCAGCCCAGCCTGGTGGACCTCCACCGCCCTCATCCTTTGCTTATCCTCATGTGTCACCGTAAAGCAGGCTGGGGCTGTCCAGCCTGCGGGCAAGAGGAAACATGAGAAAAAAACACTGAGAGTCGTGTTAGGAAGAGGAAAGCACCGATTGGGGAGCAGCCAAGGTCTGACCTTTTCTCTTGGTGCAGTGGTAGATCTGGCTGTGCTCCTGGGAGATCGGGTAGGGGTTGGCAGGCGGGAGCAGGTCCTGGGAGGTGCTCGACACCCCATTCTCGCACTGGTACTGGGAGCCCAGATTGGAGGAGGCAGAAAGGACCCTGGTCTCACCACTGAAGGGGCTGTGATTCGAGGACACTTTTTGTCTCACTGTGCTCCTGGGAACAACCGGGTACTCTTTACTAAAAGCAAAGAAACAAACAAACAAAATATCAGAAAGTCAATTAATAAATATATCATAAATAAATGGATTCATAAATAAAGGCAGCACATTAAAGTCATGATGTTTGTTTAGACTTTCTGGCAGAGACACCCCTCCCAGAAGGCTGCAGCCCAGTCACACTTCATCCATGTGGCACTCCTCTATTTCACTTTCCTTTTAGTATCTTTCCCTTTAGATTTGTGGCTCTTCCACCACAATTGCTCTTTTACATCCCTAAATACAACAGATACATGCAGTTAGAGCAAAATACAAAAGATTTATATTTACATATTCTAGTAGCATTTATAAAATACATCGTATTTGTATTGTATATGTGCATGTGCACGTGTGCACATAAAAAACTTCATTTCTGCCAAGCTGTCTTAGAGATGGATTAAATATTTAAGTCTACTTTTTCCCCCTTATGGTATTTGTCCCCATTTATTTCCCCAGGGTCTGCCAGTCTGGTTGTCCTGGATGGGGGATCCCTGGACCAGAGCACAAGCTCCACTTCAGAGCACTTAGGAAAGAGAAAGAAATAAATCACCAAGTCCTGCTGCACACCAGAGCCACACACCTCAGCAGAGCCAGGCTAAGAAGGGAAGCACTAATGGAAAGTCTGGTTCATTCCCTTGCTCCAAAATCTGGTTTGAAGCAGGGATTCTTTGCAAGCACTGGCTGGAAATCCCTTCTCCTGCAAGACCCTATAGCACGTTTTGGAGACATTTCTCCAAGCACATCAGAAGTGTGGCCAGATAAGATTATTCCTGCTCTGCAGGAGAGAGAAGTGAAGGCTTGAAAAGGTCTCAGAGCCTTCAACCAAGGTGCAAGCCTCCCCCTGAGCTGGAAGTTCCTTGAACCCAAGCACTTGCTAAAATGCCTAAAGACCAGGTAGTACAGCAGCATCTCACAAAGTACCACCAGGCCTACAGCAGCCATGACCCAGAGCCAAGATTCCAATGCAAGCTTTCTTCTTCTAAGCTATAACAGTTGAATCAAGCTGGCTTTGAAATACCCTACTCAACTGCCCAAAACCATTCTGCTGGAGCAAGGACAGATCCTTAAATCCCACCAACAGGCTCACCTTCCATGTGAAGGAGGAGCCCTGAATCTCCAATATAAAGAGGACCTATCACTGTAGGAACTCAGAGCTTATTTACAACATTTAACAATAGCATTTACATAAACCTACTCAACAGCAGGGAGCTTCCATCCAAACCACTACTGTGGTGGCTGCCAGAAACATCAGCAACCGGGCTGTAATGGAGGGGAAACTCACCCAGGAGCTCAAACCCAAATAAATGTCTCTCTCCTTGTGCCACAAAAGCTTTCCAAACCCCAGGCACTGGTGGCTTGCCAAAGAGAGCCTATTCCAAAGGTGGGGTTTCTTCCCCTGGAAGCACAGCAGCTCTTCCCCACAGGAGCATGGCTTTCCACACACTTGGATGGGCTGAAGAGGCATCTTTTTCTCCTGAAGTCCAGACTGTGCACAAGAACAAGAGAGAGATGGATCGGGAGGAAGCAGATTTATCCCTCAGATACAAAAGACAGCGATGGATGCCATGATATGCAGTGGGCTTCAAATTACCTCTTTGCCTGTGGACACCCCACACTAGCATTTCCACCCTAGGAGCTCTTGGTGCTGGAGGGCATCTTTGGTGGCTTTTCAGGAAGGTCAACAGCTGTGGCCTTCAGAATTCCTATGATCTTCAAACCTTCTGTGGTCTAGGGGATTTTCTAGCCCTACCATGTCATGTTCTTGAGCTGCCTGCTCTTTCACACAGCAGTCCTCATGGAAATAACACCAGCATGACACCCCAAAGCTGCATCCCCACTGTTTCCCTTCCAAGGGGACATAAATGGACCTTGCCCTCATCTCTCCTCCCATGCTGCTGCATGGATTGACTGGCTCCTTCTTCCTCATCTCCACCACCACCAACACCAATTGCCCCAAGAAACAACAGAGGCTCACTATTACTTTCAGTGGGTACCTCTGAGCTACGACGGAAGAGAAGGAAGAACATACCATGACATGATGCCACAACATGTTCTCAGTGCTTTTTCTGGAGGATGTAGAAATTATTGTTTTCACAATTTCTCCCTGCTTCAGTGGGTGAAGAATTGGATGTCTCTGGGATGTGGGATTAGATCTGCATGGGGGTTTCTTACAGTAAATTCTCACAGCAGATCATAGGGACCCCATAGGTATCAGACACTCACTGTGTGAAGCACCACACAAACACTAAGAAGCCATCCTCATCCTAGGTATTTGTCACCTAAATCAACGTTTTCTCTGAGCTGAGATGGGTGAAAAAATAACAATCTGATTGTTTTTTCTTGATAATAAAAGTTTTCTTTCCATAAAGGAGCTGTAGGCCTGAAACAGCAATATTTTCACTCTGAGTGCCAGCATAGGTGATGTCAGGATCCCACACTCCCATTGTGCATTGGGGACCGAATTCCTTTCAGACTGCTTTTCCAAGGGGACACAAAAGCCTCCGTAAGCATTAGAGAACCATGGTGTTCTTCAGGAGCCACAGTGGGAGCAGGGAGTCACATTGGAGAGGGAACAGGTTGGAGACACCAAGTTTCCAAACACCAGTTCCCAGGAGGTATCGCAATGACTTCTCTCCAGACTGAAATATTTCCATTTCAGTCAAAACATGTTGGGTGCTATTTTTGCCAAAAAAATCTACTATTTGAGGAGGGACAGGAAGGAAAGTATTTTTTAACCAAATAGCTCAAATATTCTCTTTCTTTCAGCTTGCTATTTTTCTGTGCACAAAAGCAGTTATCTCTGTATTCCTACCTGTTCCTTCCTTATAGGAGCTCTAATAAAGAGATATCTTTGGTACCTTGTAAAGCAACATCATAGAATCATAGAATAGGGTTGGAAAGGACCTTAAGATCACCCAGTTCCAATCCCCTGCCATGGGCAGGGACACCTCACACTAAACCATGCCACCCAAGGCTCTCTCCAACCCGGCCTTGGGCACTGCCAGGGATGGAGCATTCACAACCTCCCTGGGAAACCCATTCCAGTGCCTCACCACCTTTACAGTAAAGAACTTCTCCCTTATATCCAATCTAAACTTCCCATATTCAAGTTTTAACCCATTACCCCTTGTCCTATCACTACAGTCCCTAATGAAGAGTCCCTCCCCAGCATCCTTACAGGCCCCCTTATATCATCCTGAAACATTTATACTGTTTCCTGAGCCCACTCCATATGGAGTGAACAAACCCTTTGAGTTTGTCCTTCTGTCTTTTAAAATGTTTTGGGGTGGTTTTTTTTGTTTTGTTTTTTTTTTTTGCAGCACCTAAAAGTCACTATTGCCAAACTAGCTGGTTGTAATCCTGAGCCACAGTTTAATGGAATGAAGTTTTGTTCACCACCAGCACAAAAAAGATTGTCGTGTCCAGAAATTTTGTTATCCAAAAAAACTGTAGCTAAGTAGGAAGGGGGGAAAGAAAATAAGGCTAAAGCTGGATTTACACAGGCAATATAGGAAATTGTCCACACAGCAAGAGACTGGGCCAGAATGTCAGTTTTACATGAGGGTGTTAATGGGCTTTCCTTTTTTGCATTAAGAATTGTAAAATTAGAAGAAATTGGTTAGGGGAAAGAATTTACAAGGAAGGAAACTGTTGCTGGTCTATTTAAAGTCTGTTGGAAGCTAATGATGAATATTCAGACTGTAGATGATGTATTACAATAGCAGAAGGGAATGGGAAGGAAGGGGGGAGCTGCACTGCACAAAGTGCTGTACAGTCTCTGCACCATCAGGCTTCCAGCTGAAGGGCCACCAGGAGAGAATATTACTTGGGTTTTCATTAAACCTTGGGGGAAGAAATCAAGGATGAGTTTCAAGTCTATAGCAAAGGCACTCAGTACAGAACCCAGACTCAGTTCTTAACTTCCACCTGGCCACATTTCCCAGACCTGTAGGATCAGACATTGGTTCTGCAAAACCATTTCCTACAAACACACACATTCCTCTTTAGAGTTCATAAAATAACCCTGACCCTGCAGATCAGGTCTTACAAATGAATCTTTCCTGCATTTCCCTAGCACTTACACCCAAATCAGACCTCTGTCAAGTGGAATTAGTGACTTCTGTCTCATTTGCTCTCATGGCATCTTCACCCTGGCCAAATAACATTGTCACCGTGATGCACTCAAGAGCTCCCTATGATCACTTATGCCACAAATTCATATTTAGCAGAGAAATCAAAGGAGCAAATTCAAGGTTGTGTAATCTGAGAGCTGGAAAGCTTGTTGGCCCCTGAAAATTGATAAAAACTATGAAAAAGTATAAATATAAACCTTCACAGAATGACATCTAGTCAACTTTCTTGCTTATTGCCGAGCGGTAAGACAGTAATAATTGTCAATATCTTTTCATGTCAGACTTGGAAGTTTCCTAATGTACCAGCCAATGCACAGTAAATGCAGCTGCCAGACAAAAAACTTGTTTAAACTCTCTTTGAAGATTCATGGTTTACAACCAGAAGCTTCTGCACTGAAGC
This sequence comes from Melopsittacus undulatus, assembly GCF_012275295.1. NCBI lineage: Eukaryota > Metazoa > Chordata > Aves > Psittaciformes > Psittaculidae > Melopsittacus > Melopsittacus undulatus. The sequence goes on along the minus strand of NC_047538.1, from coordinate 10,986,866 downwards.
ATCCAACCCCTACTGACCCTAAGCAAATGACTGTAGAAGATGCTTCTGATATTTCTGCAACAAGGCATCATATGCCAATGCTTTCCACAGCTGCTGCAGCTCATGGTAACAAGACTTCAAAAGACTTATTAAGTATCAGGTCTCAAGGATCATACTGATATCTGTTTGAGGTCAAGATGAGGCATGATATGGAAGAGGATTAACCCATGGTTAGCTGCTTTTGAAGGCCCCAAGCTTGGCACTGTCTAGATCTTGTTCACAGTGGCAATTCCTAATCTAAAATCTGACCAACCAGTGGCCAGCTGCAGCAATTCCCTTCACTCTTTCCAAGTTGCCAGAAATCTCCTTAAAATAACTGCTCCTTGGTCACTCACTATGAAAGGACAAATGTTTGCTGTCCTAGCAGTCCTGTTCCCTTTCACACACCCAGCACCTGTGGATACAGGGGTGCAGAATCAGTCTCCAATTCCAGATGTGCAAATATGACTCAAAGGCATTCGGATTTATATTTCCCAGACCACCAATTGTTGTCCTTCCTGCTGAGACCTGAGAGTCAGAGAGAAATGGAAGCCAGCCATAGCAGATATAGAAAGAGGAAGAGAAAATGCAACTGTAATAAGTATACCATCACCCAGGAAAAAGAAACAAACCAGAAAACAATTGACAATTGTTGAGTGCATTCATTTCAGCTTATTTGCAGCATACTGAAATATCGAACTATTCTCATGAGGCACTTGAGAGTGTTTGCACTGGAGAGATTGAAGTGGATAAAATCTATAGCAGGAAAGGAATTGGTATAAAAGAAACTATTGAGCGCTCTCTTCAGCCTTACCCTCAGATCAAAAATGAGCTCTCTTTGCATGGGGACTGCCCACAGCAAATAATACCTTAGACTGAACATCAAGCCAAAGTGCTCATTGAGGAGTATGGTAGGATGTTCACTGCATTCTCCACCAACATATCAAATGTCTTGGCCTTTTTTGCCAGAATGTGAAGGGATCCAATAACTCTGGTTTGGGTGCATGCATGGTACATTAACAACCAGTGCTTCATCTGAGCAGTGCAGCCTGAAGAGATCACTGTAACAAACCCAAGAACCAGAAGTGAAAAGAACCAGCTAGAGATAGAGAGCTATCATTACCAGGCAGATAAAAAGCTGGATTCCTGCAGACGAATGCCACTGTTCATGTTGGACTAAGACTAACCCAAGAGGAGCCGGAGAACTGGTATTGGCCAACAGAGACAGCATCATCACCCCTTCATGCTGCGCCAAGCTTCTGCAGATGAGGTCCTGCTGGGCAGATCCCCCAAAGAGGCAATGAAGGAAGCTGCAGCTACCCTGTGTTGCTTGAGATGATTTTCTCCTTTTAGAAGAGCTGTGGATACCCTCCAGTGAAGCCTGTAGAGCCTTATTTTGGATTTCATCTGAATTCCATCCAATTCTATAGAATACAATTCAAGCCTACAGTTTCCACTGGGGCTTTAACCAGGAAAATTTCCTTGGGGACATTTCTGGAGGAAAGCATCATCTCTCCAACAGATGTTACAACTCCAATTCTCACACTGAAAATGCTTCAGACTGCATGTGGTTCTTGGGAGATTTCAGTGCAGAACATGGGAAATGATCATGAATGTAGAGATGCAACGAGAAGCCTCAAGAAGAAAGGTCATTTGCAGTGGACTGAGACCTACTTGCATCGAACAGACCTACCAGTCAAACACGACGTTAGCAGGGCTCATAACGTCAAATGAACTACACTGCCACACTTCTTTGTCCAGTGGATAGTTCTGGGTCTGTGTCTCACTTTGAAAGGCTTCAAGATATCCCTCAAGGGAGCCAAGACCCACCCTTTCACATAGTCATCTTCCCTCTCAAAAGCTTTCCCAATGAGAAGCTTCAAAGACTAAATGGCATTAATTTGAACAAACAGTAACAGTGGCCTGAGACTTTCAGCAACCCTTCAGCACCCATAATAACTGCTGAAGACAATGGGAGCTGGAGAGGATGAACAAAACTTGGTTAAATGGTCTAACAGTATTACTCTTCTACAGTGCTTTAGCCCCAGACCCACAAACACTTCTCCCTCACTGTGTTTTGGCAGTCACAGATTAAAGCTACAACTTGCATGCAACCCCCAGGCCACCCAATAGTTATGCTTTATTAGTACAGTTGTATTGACATGGGGCATTTTAAAGGCAAAGTCCTACACTAGCATCTGCAATGCAGATCTCAGTTTCCCTGCATCAGCTTCACCCTCTGAGGATTTCTGCTGCATGCTTTGCTCTTGCTATCCACACCAAATTCCCTTTGGCATACCAGAAGGTCTAAGTGGAGGCAAAAGGAATTTTCACAGAGATCCAAAAAAGAATACTTTGCCTAAAATTCCCAGTGTCACAACTACTTCATTATACCTGCTTTATGTTTTCAATTGCAGCAGGAGCACAGAACACAGATACCATATAACTCGCATCCCTCACATTTTCCTCTAGTGTGTTCTCTTTTTTTAACTAAGAAAATCACAAACTTGATCTCATGCTCAGAAACTTGAAAACTTTAAGATCCCTGTTCTCCCACAGCACTCATCCTGTCCAAGAACCTGCTAAAGGGATCCTGTGTGTCTCAGGAAAGAAAGGCAGCAGGAAGAAAATGAACATGTATCAGAAATCACTGTTCACTGGAATTTGAATCTCCTTTGGAGCTCATGGCTATACTTTTTGAATGAAACCATCTGCTGCTGAAAGGCTTAATATTGCTACTGAATGGAGTTTTCTACCTGGACAGACTTCCTAGCTTTTCTTCTGGGAAACAGGAAGAGAAAATCAACACAGAGGTCTTGTGAAGGAGAAAGCCATGGAGAGAAATTGACTTGCAAAGACATCCCCATCTACCCAGATAGCCAGAGCTCACAGAAGCAAGCAGAGATGGAGGGAGAGTCTTCAACAAGGCACCCAAGACCATGCTCTGAGCTCACTCTTGGCATTCTAAGATGTCTTTCTTCTCTGCTTCACTTTCTTTCCTCTCAGTTCCTACTTTTTGCCAGGGGTAGGCATTCAATGGTTGAACCATCAGGCCTAGTCTCCATCAGCACATAAACCTACTTTGACTTTACCCCACTGCAGGACCTGCTCTAAGCTGAGCAGCAAACTGGTTTCCCTCCCATTGTCTGACAGCTAAAGGCATCTACTCTAAGCAAATTGTTCAGACTCTGCAGGTGAGAAAGCAGAGGGAAGGCTCTTCACCCACCCTCCCATTCATGGGCTGAGGTCTCAAAAGAAAGCAGCTTTGCTCTCTGGAAGCCCCCATCACTCTCTGCTTAACACAGAAGGAGCTCAGCCTGGGGGCACGGCTTCTGGACAGTATCTTCAACCACCACACACCTACTCCTATCCAATCCAAACCAATCCTATCCTATCCAATCCAATCCAAACCCCACAGAACGCATTAGAACCTAAAGATTTAATGCTGGGAACACATCTTCATCAGGACTCATGCGTCCAAAGCTGCTCCAAGGTGTGCAAGTGCAAGGACACACTTTAGCCATAGCTGGGACCAATTCTTCCCAGAAATGGGATGCCACAAGTCTGCTCACACACCTGGCTGGGCCAGTGCTTTGTCTGCTGGGATTTGCTTCTCCCAGGGCTGGTTTCAGCTTGGGGATGCCCCTCTGCAACAGCCCTATCCAGGGAATTAAGAAACATGAGAGATTTAAATAAAGAAAACATGGAGGTTTAAATAAAGAAAACACAGACCATGCAAAATTCATTCCCTCCATGGCTATGCCCTTTAATGAGATGATCAGTGACCTAATTTATATCAGGTCACCAGTTTTCGGTACAAAAGGCTGTTGTAAGGAGTGCTTTTTCCAGCTATGATTTTTTCTTAGAAGGAAGAAATAGCACTAGAAATGCAGCCCACCCTATTCTCCAAGGGCATAAATAGGCATCGCTGCTCTAAAGCCAAGGCAGACTTACTTGTACCTACCAGGCAGGGAGTAGGTACATCACTGGGAAACAACATCAATACATAGGCACACACACATGCATTTATATATTAAAATATATTTTAATATATATTTAATTATATTTTAATATATATTTTATTATATTTTAATATATATTTAATTATATTTTAATATATATTTGTATGTTAAACCTATATAAACCACAAAGGTAGGTCATACTTCTCTAGCATACTCAACCCTGAATGGCTCTTTATCTTATATACACATTTTATATATATATGATTTATGTATGTTTTCCTATATTTTTATATATAATTTTGCATATATTCAGATATATATAAAAAGACAAAAAGGTGGGCATATATTTCCAACTTCGAATAGGTCTTTATTTCACTATAATAATCTTATCCTGCTCTCCCTTAAAAAAAGGACATCTTTGTAAAGCTACACAGTCATTTCTATGCTATTGGTACAGAGGATAAGTTATTAAGGAAGTGAGCATCAGAAATCATCCTGCAAAGTCAACGCTGTGGATTTTAACCCTTCCAACCCTGCCAGGTCTGAGTGGGTGTGTTGATAGATTCCAAGTGTTTCTGCTCACTGTATCATCAACTGTGACCGCAGGCCTGCATAAAAATGCCAAGCAATTTTTAGCACAAGCTCAGCATGGCTAGATGCCACTCTCTTCATATGGCATGAAGCCCTTCTAATAGTCCTTACTGTTTTACCTCCTCCCTCCCGCTCCAAAAAACCCCACCATGAATGTAAACCTTCAAATCTTTCCATTTACCATAATGAAAGGGTAGTTTAGCAGCAAAAATGTGCGGGGGACATCGTTACTCAAGTTCCAGTAGAGGCTGGGAGGCTGGCACGGGAGGGAAGGGAGGGAAAACAGCTATTTCAAGTGGTAATACACCCATAAATAAAGAAATATTGACATATTATGCCAGGATCTGTGCTGTCATTGGAAAGGGCAGGCAGGGAACACAGGGCACATTCAGAAGACCACAGAGATTATTTAGATGGAGAAGAGTAACTGTTGTGTATATACGTTTTATATACATATATATATGTAAAAAAATATGATATATATATTTTATATATATTGGATTTTCTGAGTCTGAGCCGGAAAATATTTGTACACCTGAGCACATTTGCCCGTTTGAGTAGGATAACAGGTCTAAGTGCTCGCAGGATTTCAGGCATTATTTGCTGCCTGCCAGCATGATATGCATGGCTCTGGAGAGCCATGCTCAGGTCACCATCTATGGCAACCAGAAAAGACTCCTGCATCCACACCAGCATCTGCACTCCAGCTCTCAACGACCACCTACAACCAACTCCTAGGTGGGTGGTGGAGAAAACTCTCCAAACAGAAGGTCACAGCACAGGTCTCTACAGCCCTCCACTGAGAGCCAGCTATGCTGGTCCTGGAGAATAAGGGGTCTGAGTCATTCCTGCCCTCCTGGATGGAAAATGTTATATTGAGCATCTCCATCTGTCTTAGGTATAATCATGGGTATGGCGCTGTTCCTGCAAAACATTTGCACCAGGAAGCAGCTTGACACATGGACAAAGTTCCAAGTGAAGCGAAAAGCATGAAGTTAAGTATTGGCAGGCCCTGACATTTAGAAAAGGACTTTAAACAGGATCCTTAAACAGGATTTAGGCTTGATTTTCAGCTTAAGTACTTACATCCAAAGCTGACATTCAGAAAGGTCTCTTCAGCCACCTGGCCCTGGAGATCCCAACATTTCTAATACCTCCCTTCTTCAACCTGAAACCATCACATCTGTGCTCCTCCTCTGCATTTCCAGAACTGACCACGCACACACTCCCCTCCTGCCAAAGACCCTCTGAAAGCCAGAGACCAGCACAACACCGATCTCTGCACTAAGATCTCCAAAGGCATTTGGAGCATCTTTAACAAACCTGGTCACAGAATAAGGCTATGAGCTTTGTCTTTAAAGCACTGCCACCTGGGGAAAGAAATACCCCACAGCTCCTCTGCAGTAGCCTGGTGACCAGAGCTTCTCAGAGCTAGTCCAAGTCTCTTGTTTTAAGCAGGTTTAAGCCCACACACAGCCTCAGAGACATCTGCTTAGCCCAGAGCTAGAGGTTGTTCTGGATGGGAACAAGTCAGGAAGGAGTACAAGATCCCTACTGCCAAGAGGGCAAACCATAGGTGAGATCCTGCCTCTGTAACCCAGCAGGTAAAGCATTCACCTTGGAGTGGGAAGTCCTGGATTTTGGCCTGATGGTATTTCAAGAGCTTGACGTGAAACACACGTGCAGATGCCAGAGAAGGGACTGCCCCTAAGTCCTGGCTTAGCTCAAGCCAAAGGGCAACATGCAAAGTAAAGCTCAGGCAGCTCTCATGGTCCCAAGCAGGTCCCCATGTCAGAGGCACGAGTTACCTCTGCATCCTGGACATCCTGTGGAGCTCCATGTCGTCGCTGCCGCGGAAGCCTTTCGCAAAGGGGTTGTTCTCAATCTTTAACTGGGTGATCTGAAAGGGAGGAAATGCAATGGGTTCATCACAAGTCCAAGGCATGGCCTGGGAGAGAGGGGATATTTTTTATTAAACCCAAGCCAATAGGGATGTGGTGAAAAACAGCTTTCAGGAACTCAAGTCATCCTTCAGCTCAGGCACTGACCACTCCAGATGGGCCTTCCTCTACTTCGCTCCACTGGAAAAATATCTCCTGTCAACAACCTCTTGCTTCTCTTAGGCTTGTCCCATAACGAACACATAGGGCTGCACACACACACACAGAGATTTCTCTCTGGAGAAAATCTGCTTTCTTAGAGTTACTTTCTTTATTTTGTTGGGAGGCCGCACTGTCTGCAGAACCAGGGATAAAAGTCACATTGCCTGAGCAAATCCCACCAACACCAACAGGTATTTTCTCATCAGTATACAGCCATGACCAAAACCTTATGTCTCTAACCCTGTACCCCACTACTCAAGCTGCTGAGGCTCACCCTTTATGCATTTCAGACCAGCTAAAGGTACTCCAGGTGCTCCACATCTGACATCCCTCCACAACCAGCCCCACACCTGTAAGCAAAGCATGGACTAACTTCCAGATTTACTTGGAGGACAGTTCCACCTCTGACCATCATGTCTTGAAAGAATATTTGTCTCCCCATCCATTCTAGGACGAATTAACATTGGTTAGCTTGCTCACTTGGTTGGCTGCCTTCAGCATCTAAAGTTTGCCAGGATTATTCCCTCTCAGACTCCTAACTTTGATCCTCTTATAATATGTAAGCATGTTAGAGAACACACACTTATCCAAAGCAACTGAGGTGCTGTCCTCTCCTTCACACAGTCCTCCTGAGTGCTTTAGGTGAGTAGGTTCTCTCAAGCCAGGCTTTGTCATTTAAGCCAATAGTAGCTGTGGACGAGCAACACCCTCAAACGCCCTGGTGATATCATTCATACAGACTCTCTCTGCATGTCAAATGTGATACAAATGCTTTGGGGTCTTTGCACTAAATCTGGATCAGGTGTGATCTAGCTGCAGTGCCCCAGTATTCAGGCAGAAGAGATAACATTTCCCCTTCTTCTCTTTCTCCATCACTACCTGGCAGTCCAAGCCCTTAGCCAAGAGTTGGGAAAACCACTTGCATTTGCCCAGGAGAGAGAACCCTGTGTTTGTCACTGGAGGAACTTCATGTGCTCACCGCAATTTATGGAAACGTTGTCTTTCCTTCCTATTGAAAGTTGGCCAACAGGAAGGAAGGAGCTCAAGATTAATGGTGGGAGAACAGAGAGAGGTTCATGTTCACCAAGTCAAGCACACGCAACCGGACCCTCCTCTTTGCCAAAATTCAAAGAGAAAAACCTGGCTCAGCTAGTGTCAATAGCAAACCCTGCCAGGTGCCTGCACAACCAGATTATTTTGCTATTTTCTTGTCTTGTATCATGTTTTTTTTTACCAAAAGCTACTTGTTCACTTGCCATTTTGCCTAATTCAGCCTCAAAACTCACACAAAGACCCCTGTCACTCCTACGCTTGCTGCCATGGGCATTCCCATTAAATCAGGACCTAATTTAGCAGCTAAACAGGGCATTGCACTACTTTTTTTTGGTCATACATTTCAGATTTCAAAGAGAAGGGTAAACAGCTGATCTATTTGATCCAATTTGCTATTCGAGCCATTCCCTAGCAGTAAAATGTGGGCACATTTTACAATTAAAAGTCCTTCATAATTAGACAACCAGCTGAGTATTTTGCAAAGGAACTACCTACTGGTTTCCACTATAGAGGTGGTGGCATTTGTGGAATGAATAATAGGCATTATTCAAGTTTTTTACTGTTTCTAGGCCATTTGCATTCTGAAGCACACTAAATGTACAAGTTGTCCTCCCTCACCGAACCCAATGGCAATATTTGCTTGCATAAGTGAAGTCCTTCACTGAGCAAGGATTTACAACACTGGCACCAGCACACAGATGTACAAAGGGCCAGATTCATCTCAACCTAACCGAAGGCATTTTAACCAAGGCGCCTACACTGGGAACCTCGTCTCTCAGTGTTCCTGCTGGAATAAGTGGTGGGAGATGGGGACTGCCAGAGGGCACTGGGGCTCTGAGGTGGGCAGCATTGCCTTCACAGGTCCCCAGCTCTCTCCATTCACTGAAGGAGGATTCATCAACATGCTAGCCCCTGATTTAAGGACCTCAGATGAATGCTGTGTCTGATGAATCAAGTCTTTATATCATAGAATCATAGAATGGTTTGGGTTGGAAAGGACATTAAGATCATCTAGTTCCAACTCCCTGCCATGGGCAAGGAAGCCTCACACTAGACCATATCACCCACAAAATGTCAGACAAACATCATATGGGCCCTCAATCTTGTCAATACATTGCTTCATGAGTAGAGAAGTCCCTAACCTGCATCATGAACACGCTTAATAAACAAACATATGTGTCAGTAGCAGGATGCCCCAAGTGAAGCACAGCTAACTTTAGCCTCCTTAAAGTGAGAGATCTGCTAGATTGAAGGCATCTAGGAACCAGGAGCTAGAGAAGGTTTTAAATTAGGTCTCAGCTTTTTGGTGGGCTTCAGATGCGTTTCAGGAGAAGCTTTCTGAACAAAGTTTCCCTAGATGGTAACTCAAGGCATTAGCCCTAACTCTAAGCCAGAAGAGTCCATGCCAGATTTAACAAAACCCTACACAACAAAACAGAAAATAGAGAAGGAGGTGGTGAATCCCTGCTTTAGAAAACAGCCTGGGGAAGATATTTTGTTTGGCCAGTTTTTGTCTGACTTACAAACCGTTTCAGAGGTGGAAAAGCAAACGAGTGGGTGGAAATAACCTCCTGGATCAGCTTTGCCATAGTGAAACTCTGTTTAATTGACTATAACTCATTGAGGGGGGGAGAAAAAGCTGTCAGAAAGTCAAATGACAATTACATCATGAAAAATAAACTGAAATACAACGTCCTGCAAAGTCATTAAGACAGATTGCCCAGGGCTAAATTATATAGCACTGATTCAATAAAACCATAGGGCTACATCTATGTATTTGTTACTCAAATAAACTAATGGCAAAGCTCACTGCTGACCACTGATGCAGACCCTTCTGAGATGAGAGCTTTCCAGAGTGAAGCCTCCTAGATTGATGCTTTTCAGGGCTTGTATGACCCATGGGTTCATCTTCACTTTAACAGGAAGTGACAGTTCCCAATGAAATCTCAGCACTGTTCCTCTGCACTCCTTTCTTTGGGCTAACTGACCACAACGCACATCTGCTGAGACATTTCCAATAGCATCTTCAGCTCCAGCATGATAAAATTTGCATCTAGTTACATCAGGGAAAGACTCCTTACAAAACTGAAACCTTACATGCCAGGTATATGCCCTGAGCTCCATTTTAGTTACTTACTTTGTTATCTCCCAAATTGGTCCCACTTCTTTGGAGCCCTTCAGCTAAGAGAAAAGATGCTACCCTGACCCTCTCAGGCTCTTCTGGAGGCACTTCTGAAACTGCCTTAAAGGCTGGGCACTGTACAAAAGGGACTTCACATTCTGCAAGGGATGGGGACCCTTAGTTTCTGAGCTCTTTTCTTGTGAACATGAGTGGCAAAAAAATCACCCTTCTGGTCACCTCATTTAGTGATGAAGAGGTTGAGGTGTTTACCCTTAAGCTTAGCACACATGGACCTCCCCATGTTGTGGGAATAACATGCTGTCCCTGCTCTGCAGGTGACCACGGTCCTGCTCAGCATGACAGGACCTCAGGCCCAAAAGCACAAAGCCTTTTTCTTCTGCACTCTCATATACTCAGGTGGAAACCAAGCCAGTGTGGAGGAGGAAACCAAACCCGGAGAACTGGGAAGGGAAGGAAAGAAATAGCTGAAGACAAGGTGCCTGCTGAGACTACATACATCTGGCTGAGCCAAACAGGGGAGCTGGATGGGGAGCTGGGACTCAGAGCCCAAGGTAAGAGCCAGGAGAAGGGGGGGCTGCTGGCAACAGGAAGAAGATGATGAACCCAGAAGCCAGTGAAGGAAATGGGAGGGACTGAGAGCCAATGGCTGGTTAAAGGTACTGGTGTGAGACAGAGGAGCTCATTGAGGAGGCTGTTGGCTGAACTGGGAGACAAGAACGGAGGATGGGAAGAGACAGACCTTGCACAGTGTTGAATCGGGGGTGGGAAGGAGGTGGGTCAGAGGCAGGAGTGAGGCTGGAGGGAGATAGGATGTCTTTGAGGAGCTTGGGCTGAGAACCCTGTCCCATGGCTAGCAGGGACAAGACTGAGGACAAAGGTGCAGAGGGAGACAGGACTGATTCAGATACAGGTTGTGAAGGGTACAAGATCTCTTGAAGGAAGCCTGAAACTAAGTCTCCCACTGAAGCCTGGAACGGGACTGAGCATTTGAAAGTAGAGATGTGAGGAGCCCTGGAGAAGGTCAGTGAAGAAAGAGCTCACTGCAATCCCAAAGCAACCACTGCAATCCCGAAGCAACCAAGGGATGCACAGAAGCAACCAGTCCAGGCAATGAAGAAGAGATACATGGTCTCACCTCCCTTAACTCTTTGGATCCCTGCCTCTCCCAGCATTTGGGGGACCCCCCAAGTAAGCAAAGGGGCTCCCCCTTCTTGCCATGCAAATGGGAAGACATGGAGCCAATGGCTCCAGGCTGGGTAGAGTTAGGGGAACACAGCCCTGCAGGGCTCCTCTGGGGGACTGGACAAGGTGCAGTCTCTGCACAGTGGCACTCCATGGAATGCCAGCTGGGCCACTACATTGGTGATCTCTACTGAAGGAACTGCAACCAAAGACAAGGAAAACCAAGCTCTCAGGACAAAGCAACCCCAAGGCCTGCAATATACCTTGATAGAGCAGCAAAAGATTACATGCTCAGAGCAGAGACACCAACTTAACAGTGCTCTTTTAGCACAGTGGTCGTTCTGGGGGTGGGATGAACCTCTACATTCAGAAAGCCCCCCCTCAGGATATCTGTCTATGCCCACTGGCATCTGGGAGTGCATCCAATTCATCTTCAGACAGATCCTTCCCTGTCTTTGTTATGGTGGACATAGCATTTCTGGGTGCCTATAGCATCCCAGCTAAGATTATGTTTCCTTAAAGGAATTTGGGCTACCAAGAATGTTAAACAACTTCGGGGCAGGGGGAGGAATATTGGCATAAACCTGGATATCCTGAGGAGGGAAAACCAATATAAAGCCCGAGTCCAGCTAAGGGGGAAAGTAGGTTGTAAAAATTAATGAGAATAATTGTTGTGAATTCTTGCGTTTGAAAGAACCCTCATGAGGGCAGAACCTTAATTATTTCTGTCTATTAGGGTTCATTTCCTGGTCCTAAGCACTGAGCTAGTACCTAATAAATACAAGCTAGTAACACAATGATTTAAGCTACAGCAAAACAGGACTTAACTGCAGGGGAAAGTTAATATTCGGGACTCAACCTGATTGCAAGCACCCATTGTGTAAATGGCAAGGAAATGAAATGTGCATGTGACCTATTTTAACACCTCAATATTTCGGGGGGGGGGGGGGGTTGGGGGGTTGCAGAGAAGGGGGAGGCGATCGACCGAGCTGCTGACAACCACACTGAAAGCTTTACCTAAACTTTCTTCATAGCTTAAACCTCCTTTTGGGCAGCGAGGCTGGGGATGGGGTGATCCCAGGGTGCTTAAATGTCTTTCCAGGCTGCCTAAAATATCAGGGGAAATAAGCACAAGTCCTACACTGAGATTGCAGCTGTGCTATTGAAATAAATCGAGGGATCTGAACACGGGTATTTCTCTAAGCTGTGTAAGCACAGGCTCAAACTGTGGGCCAGTCATACAATTAATAGGATAATTCACTTATAATGTAGGTCTTGAAACCTAAAACACATGAATATGTGTACATGTATGTGTAAAATGCATGGGTGTATAAAGCAATGTGTAAAATATGGTGGCAAATACAAGCTGTGTGTGATTGTGCAAATAGGAAAGTTTGTGTGAAGGATGCGCTACAGGTGATGGATGGGAGAGAGGGATGGCTGTAAATGGGAAAAAATAGGTAGTGCTTTGACAAAGAGAGGTGGGATGGACAGGATGGACAGGCAGACCCCCCCTTGGGGAGCTCCATACAGACAGACACAGACCATTGGGACTGTGACCATCATTTATGGCAACAGGAAACACAATCTGCATGGCAACATGGGAAAGCTGAATGTGGGGGTCCGCATGTGGAAAAGACCCAGTTGCCACCCAAGGATGTCACCCCTTGCACCCAGCCAGCATCTGCAACGTCAGCTACACACCACCTCAGCCTCGCTATTATTCTCAATCTGCACTGGGACAAGCTACAGATTTTATTCCCTTCCCTGGAGGGAGATGCCATTTGGGGTAGCTCATTCCCTAGTTTCTTTTTATGGCTCTGTCTTCCTCAATTGGGCTTTATCTTGGGGCTACAGCCACTCTTTACTCGTTTTCCCCAACGATTCAGTGCAGCCAGAGGAAGAATGCGTGTGTCGGGGAGGGGAGGGGGGATGTAAGTGTGTGTAAAACGTGTAGGGGGTGTGTAAAATGTGTAGCGGTGGGTGTATATGTCTGGTGGGATGCGAGCGTGTGTGTCTGTAGGGATTCATGCGTTTGTCAGTGCCTATGTTTTGACATAGACGGATACACAGATGTCATTTCTTATCAAACAGATGTTGTTGATTTACAATCAAATAGCCCTGCTCCTCCTAATATGGCACTTTTCCCAAACTACTGTACTTCGATGTTTCTGCTTTGCTTTTATTTGCATGATAATTCCTTTCTCTATAAACCAGTCCTATTTTTCATCAAAGGAAAGCAGTTAAATTCAGGTCTGTTTTCTCAGAGGGAAATGCCTTTAAAACGAGCAGTGTGTCCTGTTTTATTAACTCCCAGTTCTATTAATATTATATTCTTTCTCCGAATCCATCAAGCAGAAGTTAAACTTGATTTTATAGCATCCACAGCGGAGTTATAATTTAAGGCATAATTTGGCGGGGACTCAGTTTGGATTCAGTTTGCTTGTCCTGGTCGTGCCAACAGCTCCTATTCTAAAGGGCAGGGAAGTATTTTCTTTTCTCCTTAGTTACGGTGAGACACTCTTTCTTCCCCAGCTCTCTACCTCTGCTCTCATGCAACTGCTTTGCCAACTGATGGCCGGAGATAACACAGTTACTTTGCATAGGTTTAGGAGCTTCCTGCTTACACCTCCAGGAGAGCATCTAGGATTTAGCCAGGGTGTTAAATTACCTTTCTCCATTTGAAAAACAATGATTTCACTCTGTCAAGTGCAAAGGAACCATCCTACCTGCCCGTAAGTACAACTTAAAGCTTGTAGAAATTACTTTGTACGTGATTGAGGGAGGAATTTGCCGGTTTTTCCCCAAAGGAAAATAATTGGCTTTTCCCGGGGTTCTGCCCTTGTGATGGTCTGCAGGCAGCAATGAGGGGCGGCTGGTGAAAGGCATCGCTAACACATCTACTGGGAGCTCCCACCCTGAGCCTTCCTCCTCCTCCTTCTTCCTCGAGGGATGGGGAAGCACAGAAGAAGAGAAGCGGAGTCCCCCGAGGGGGAACCAAGCCAAGAAAACCCTTATTTCAGCTACATTCTGCTTTGCTCTGCTTTGTTTTGCTCGGGCAGGCTGGGATCTGATCTCAGGGTCAGAACCTCCCTTTCCTTGCAGGGCCCCCCCGCTGCCACTCGCAGCCCCCGGCTGGGGCCGGGCCCTTCCCTGGGCCAAGGGCCGGGCCGTTATCGGCCCCCGGTTGCTGGGGGAGAGCGCCGGGCTCCCCCCCATCATCACCAGGCTGGGACCGGCGGCAGGGGGGGGGAGATAAAGGCAACTTCCCCGGTTGGTCGGCTCCTCTTGGAGCAACCCATCCTGTTGAGCTAATTCCCCCCCGGGTCGCCATGAGCCCAGTCTGTAGATGATTTGTGCGGCCAGGAATAACAGAGGGGGTGGGACGGGGCGGTGATGAGAGGGAAGGGGGAGAAGGGAAAGGGAGAAAAAAGGGGAGGTGGAGGGAGAAGGGAGGAAAGGGAAAAGAAGGTGGTGGAAAAGGAGAAAAGGGGGGAAAGGGAAAGGAGGAGTGGGAAAGGGAAAAGAGCAAAGGAGGGAAAGGAGAAGGAGGGAAAGGAAGAAGGAGAGAGGGAGGGAGAAAGAAGAAAGGAAACGGGGAAAAGGGGGGGAGAGGATAGGAAAAAAGAGAAAGGAGGGAAGGAAAAGCGGCAGAGGGAGGAGGGAGACGCCTCGCCGGTGTGAGGCCCGGCCCAGCCCCTCACCTTGTGGTTTTGGTAGGAGGTGACGGCGATGAAGGCGGTCTCCGGGAAGACATGGGTGCAAAAGGCGGTGTTCTTGGAGCCGAAACCGTTGTTCTCGTCCGCTTTCACGATGTGGAGCCGGGGCTGGTATTTGTGCATGGAGTTTAGGATGATCTGGGCAAGGGAAGAAGAAGAGGACATCCCGTGGGAATGGAGGGGGCACAGAGCGGAGCTGCAAGCCGAGAGGAAGAGGAGGAAGAGGAGAAGTGCCCGCAGGTCCTGGCACTCTCTTCCTAACACCTGCGTTGTCCTTAGCCCCTATCTCCCCCCAGACCCCTCCAAGGGCTGATATCCATCACTCCAGAATTCCCCACCCCAGTCAAGCAGCCCATCAGGGCTGGTGATGCTGTGAAAGGGGTGCTCATTCTCTGCTACTCCCCCGCCTCCAGCCCTGGCCTATGCTGCTGTGTACCCCCGGGGGAAAGCGGAGCTGGTCCCCAAACACCCTTGGGCATCCTGAACGTGCTGTTGGTGGGGGCAAAGAGACCAGAAGTGGGGGGCTGAGGGATTTAGTGTGTCCCGCAGAGGATGGGAGAGGAGGAGGTCGGGGACCGCTCTAAATTCAAGATAAAACGCGGGCCCTGCTCGGTACCGGGTTAATCTCGGGGGAAGGTGGCGGGGGGCCGCCCGGTCGCGATAATGACTGCCGGACCCTGGCGACAGCGAGACGCAGCGCTCCCCGCCGCCGCCTCCCTGTCCTGTCCCGTCCCGGGGGTTTAAGCAAATTGCTTTGACATCCAGGAAAGTCGTAGACATCAACGGTGAACGATCTAATGGCTTTTAATTTCATTACAGCGACTCTAATTGAGAGGCTCCTGGTGCAGCTCCTCCTCTGAAGTCCCTCATTGTCTCCCCAGTACCTTCGCTTTCTTTAGAGGGACCTTTCCCCAGAGCCGCCTGTTCGCAGCGGGGGATGCCGGGACCCGTCCCCCAGTAATGCCCCCCAAAACCCCACCGAGGGGGTAGGAGAGGTCCCCCCCCCCCCATGGCTGCGTTGTTCCGGGATCCCCTCTCTCCCCTCCCTCTTCCCGGAGGAGTGGGAAAAGTGCTGAGCCCTGGAAAAACAGCTCTTGCCAAGCACTTTGTCCGCAGCTCAAGACAACAAATGAACTAAAAATGACATTACTAAAGGAAAATAAGATAAATGCACCCCTCCCCAGCTGAGGTGAAAAGAAGCTCGTAAAAGATGCTCAGCATTAGGGTGTGCTGGGGGGTGTCTCTCCAACAGCCTCCCCCCTCGCTTCTCAGCGACTACATGGGCAAGGATTGAATAGCCAGAGATGTACCATTAAAAAGGGAAGGAAAAACAAAAAGGAAAGAAAAAAAAATCCAACACTTGGAATAAAAAATGAAACTAAAGTGTTGAAACGAGACTGGAGGAAAATATACTCTTGGAAAGAGATGGCGGGATCTGGACTCGCATACCCGTTTAAGTAATTATATATATATTTTATAGATATATATATATTATTCATACACGCGCATATATACTCGCTCCGAGGACCAAGCATCTTTGGGGAGCTCCCAAGGAGGGCTGGTTCTGGCTGCAGAATTCACACAAGCTTTCATGGCCCCACGGGTCCAGCAAAGCCCTTTTTATGTCCAAGAAGCTCTAGCGGGATTTCAATTACTTTCTCATTATTATTATTATGGTCTTTAATTATTGTTGCATTTTCTTTGGATTGAGGGATCCGCATGGTTTAGGTCCTATTTCCCTCGAATAATTGTGCCTGATTGATTTTACCTGTTGGGCAAACTCACGGAGGCAAGGAGCAGATTTTAACGCTCCACAGGTCCCGATGAGATTAAAACAAGGTAGTTGAATACTCAATTAAGCCGGGCGAGTTTCTCTCACTCACGGATTCCAGCCCTGGGGATGGGTCATCAATTCCCATTCAGTGCTACGAAATAGCCTGGGTTTGAGGTTTCTGCTTCCATTTCGCGGGGAGGGGAGGATCCTTCATTGGGGTTTACCCCACTCTCTCAGGCAAGAGAACAATACCCCACCAACCCGCTGGATTTGGAGATGGGTGACATTGCCATGGCCTTGGTAGCGCTGGCAGTGGCGGGGGGACCACACGTTGGTGAGGGAGACGCTGTGGGAGATGACTGTGAGTACGCTTTGCGGGGGGGACTCCTCCCTTCTCCCGTACTTACATGTCCGAAGGGGTCGAGATGGTTGTTGGTGAGTTTGAGCTTCTGGAAGGAAACCAACTGCCTCATCCAGTGGGCGCCGGTGGCCGGGGAGTCGGGATGCACGTACAATCGTCCAGGCATGGCCGGCTCTGCCTTCCCCGTCACCGACCTGTGAGGAGGTGAGGGGACACGGGCCTTGAGATCCGGCCTGGGAAGGGTCCCCTCCCATGGGCTCCTGCTCCCCATCCATCCCCTCCCGTGGGGTATTCATCCCAATACACATCCTCTCCCGTGGGTGCCCCACACATGCACCCGGGTGTCCCCACGCCTTTCCTGGGGAGGAAAAAGCGTTTACAAACGCTGCTCAGGAATTAACTGAGCTCTCTGGCACCTCTCCCACCGGAGCTGGCTCTCGCCATTTCCCCGTTTAACCCCATCATTCCCCCCCCCCCCCCCCCCCCAATTGCTGGTTCTCAATCCTTAGAAATAGAGATATTCCCTTTCTTGTTGCAATTAAACTATCAGCTCCACAATAGCTAATAATCCCATCGTCAAACAGGATTACAGTTGTCGTTAGCTAATGGATGCCTTTCCCAAGGACCGTGGGAGCATCCCGAGAGACTCAGGTGAAGCCCCTGCACCCAACGTCTCTCTTTTCCAGGGGAAAAAATTCAGAGCTGAGCATCTTATTCATGGGTATCCCCAGGTCGAAAAGCCCGACAAAGAGATTTCCTCCTTCCCCTTTCCCCACGCATGCCTACCATTTATTATCTGCAAATTTATATCTGTGGTCATCCGCTGGTACAATATCCATCAGCAGAATGTACTTCGTTTTTGGATTAAGTCCAGTGACCTTCACTTTGTAACTGGGGAACATGCGCCTATTAAAACCGAAATAAAACAAATAAAAACACAGGTTAAAAAGCGAAGAAGGGAAAGTTTTCCAAGGTGGTTTCATGTGGGTGTTTGCCGGGGGGGGGGGGGAGGTCATTTAACAAAAGAGCAAAGCCACATTCTCCCTTCCCGAAAGGCCAGGGGAGGGCTGCACCCTTCCTTCCCCTTAGGGGGGATGTTTGGATGCTGCTGGGTGCCCCTCCAGCCCCCAGCTGAGGCAAAATAGGCGATTCATCAAGGCAGAACAGTAATAGGAGGCTGGTGGGTTTGATATTGACCTACTCGTGTGCTTGCTGGTCTATTCCTATTTGTATTCTTTGTTTCGACTCTCCCTTGAATAAAATCTGATCATGAGAACTTTGGAAGCGAGTTACTTCCCTCTATACATAAACGGCTGGAACAGGAGAGGATGTTTGCAAAGAAATATGTATATATATATATTAAATACATGTATTTCAACCACCTCTATGTGCATCATCGGTTGAATGTGTAGATGTGAATAAAGCGCACCCCAACCTACAGGTACTCAGGTGTCCCACCAAATCCATGCGCGGGGGACATCAGCAAACACACCTGACAAAGACTTGGAAACCACTCGGATACACGCTGAAGAACAGGGGCTTTTCGAAATAGTTTCCATTACTGCAAGGCAGGGACTTAAAACATTCGGTGTTATTTTAGTTTGCGCTTTCCAAATATTTAAAAATAAAGCCTACGAAAATGTATCCCTGGACTTAAAATACGCCTAAACAAAACCCCCACACCTCTAAAAATACCGCGCTCCCCCCCTACCCTAGTCTGGGTTCTTATCTCTGCCATAGGGCAGCTGGGCTGGGTTTTAATGCTTGGAGGAGGGAAAGGGGGGAAAACTGGGATTTACTTTAAGGTTTAAAGGAGAAGAAATTCAATTCCACCTGAAGAATGATCTGTAAGTCTACCGATAGCACCTGACCGGCGGGAACACGGCCTTCTCCAACAATAAACACGGTGAATTAGAGAAATGAGGAAACTGATCGCGTATCTCCCCTGCAGCCCCTGCCCTGTAAATGTCTGTTTTATTGCTCTCCAGATGAGATTTCTGTCCACTGCACTATTTTGGTTGGAATTTCTGCAAGGTGGTTTCTGTCTCCCTCCGTTAGCTGCTTTTTTTTTTTTTTTTCCTTTTTATTTCCTCTTTTTCCCCTTCTTCCACCCCCTTCTGTTCCCCCCCCCCCCCCCCCCCCCAAACTCTGGTTTGGGGCGGTCCCTTCTCTCTCCCAGCCCCTGTCCCATTCCGGGTTGTGGGGTTCGGACGGTCCCCAGCAGCATCCCCCCTTTCCTCGGACACAAACCCCTTCTTTAAACCCCACTTTCAGCAGCAGCGAGGTTCAAGGCGAAGGCGAACCATGAGACAAATGTCTCTGCTAAAACTTCATACAACCGACTCTTGCATTTTCATTTACTTACTTTTCCCCTCCTACTTCAAGTAAATTTTGGAAGATCACAACAAACGCCAGAGGACAGAGTAAAATGAAAGCTTGACTCCGCGTTGTTGATTGTGCCCTTGCAAACTGAAGCTACTACATTTCTACGCATAGAGAAGGTTTGAGAGGGCTTTTTTTCCTTCCCTTTCTCCGAGGGTTTTAACTCAAAACTCATAACGAAAAGAGCCTCTCTCGGGCTGCCCCAGTTTAACGACAGGACTGGAGACACTCTTTTACTGCATCTCGCTGCCTTAGGCACCCTTCAATCTAACAATCCTCCAACACATTAATAACAAAGATAAGGTTAAAGCGCCCCAAACGCACTCAAATACACACATAAATATCTGCGGATCGCGTTTACTAAACCGGTCATGGAATCGTTTACGTGGGATCCCAATAAAGTTGGATTTGTGAGGCTGTATATTTTCCTACACTCCCACACAAACACATCCAGAAGCGTGTGTCTGGACGCGCTTAGAGCCGCATGCTATTTATTTGCGGACACGTCTATCTGTGCATCTAAACAACTTCGTGATCCGTATATAAACAGTAGCACTAGACCACATCGAGTTTTAAGTGGGGTGGGTGTGCTCGCCTTGGTGTAAGCAAAATAAATAGGACCTGTCGGTAAATAGCGTAAGGCATTGCGAAATCGCAGATGGGCCGAGCTACTCCTTTAATTAAGAATATATTAATAATAATAATAATAATATTAATAATAATGGTAATAATAAGTCGCCCAGCGAGCTGCTATAACCAAAGGTAGCTTCTGGCCAAGCAGTCGCAGCTCGCATTCGCCTGGAAAGCTTCCAAAGGCCTGAAATTGGGATTAACGATCCAACGTTCTGGTTAAGAACGAAGCCAGAAGAAACAGTTCCTTCTGACTAGATCGTCGCAGGGATTGTTCCCGGCGCTGCCGGGGCCGTGGCACACTGACATGGATGGAAGGGGTCTCCATACCAGAGATGTGACCGTATCGATGTCAGGCAGAGCAAGGCTACAGCCGCGGACACGCAGTCGCATCCACGCTTGTGTGTGTCCCTATTGCAGGCAACTTCTCCCCGCAAACAGGCCCACAAAAGGCCGATTCAGCCACCCAGAAACGAAGGGGAACGCGCCCCCCCCTCCGCTTCTTACCTCCCGGCCTTTGTTATGATCATCTCCGTCCCCACTTCGTGGAATTTCAGCCACAGCTCCCGTTCGTGCAAAAACACCTTTATCCCCTCCATGCCCTGCGGAGGGGGAAGGCACAGACCGTCAGCCCGGGGTGGGTACGGGGGAGGCCGCCACTGGAAGCTCGGAGGGAAGCGGACGGGCGACGAGGGCCTGAGCTCGGGGCATTCCTAGGAATTCCGGCCCTTTGCGCCCTGGCAAAGCCGGGGACAACGGGAATTGAGGCCGGGGGGTGCTGGCTGGGGGACTGGGGCAGGACAGTGCGGGCCACTGTCCCCAGTGTGAGGCAGGCAGGGCTAGGAGCGCTGGGACCAGCTCAGGCCGCTCCAGGGAAGGCGAAATACCCCAAAGCTTTGGCCCAGGCGCTCCAAGAGCCACTCGGAGGAGCCTTACACCCGCCGGCTCCTGTTTTGCCTGCTGGAGTGATGTGGGGTGTCCCCTCCGTCCTCCGGCCAGGCTCATCCCTTTCACCCCCAGCCCTAAGCAAGGGCCGCCCGCAGTGGGGCCCTGCGATCCCAAGGTCGGCACCGCGGATGCCACCGTGGTGACCACAAATCCCTATGCCGTAGGGTGGGAGGCACAATGGGCATCCCCCTCTTCGCTGAAAACGGAACCGAAGACCCCACCAAAAGCTTCAGGGACGGAGGGGGGGGGGGGGGGGGGGAGCAATTTCCAAATGGCCCCGGGCCCCAGGGCTAAACCCGGTACCCGCACTCCAGTGGACGGCACCCACAGCCGGGGAAGCGCTCGAACCAGGGATCTACCAGCCAGGGGGTAAGCGGGACTCTGAGGAGAGGCTCCACAGCCGCTGAAGGCGAGGCGACATCGGTGGAAAAGCTCCCCTCCCGGCCTTCCCTTCCTCCTCCTCCGGGCTGCCCGAGGCCGAGCGCAGGGAACGGCTCCCGGTCCCGCTGGGAACGGGGAAGCCGAGCAGGGGGGACCCTAGCCCGCTGCTGCCTCGACCCGTTCTCGCCCGGCAGCGCGGAGGTCAGCTGGGTCCCCCATAGGAGCCCACCCGTGTCCCGGCATCACGCAGCACCCGGGGAGAGAAATGATGGAGGGTATGAGAGGCACCATAAGGGTGTGCCAGGCACCAGGGTGGCCTTGGGGGTGCCCATATGTGACACCCCCTTGTCTGCCCTCAGCGCCCTTTGCCTGGGTGCGGGCAGAGCTGCGGGTGCACTACTGTGGCTGTACCTGCGTGTGCCTATATATACATAAATATATATATGTTTATATCTTGCACAAAGATGCACAGGCACAGCAAATACATGTTTGTGCATGCACTTACATGTGCATTCGTACCCTCACGCGTGGAGCCCTTCACCAGCAGACTCCTCTCCCCGGTATTCCGGGTGCTTTTCCGCACACACCCCAAGACTCACGCGTGTGCTTCCCCGCTTGAACACGGCCCCAAATAACGCTAAAGCAGAATAAGGCCCAAAGGCAGGTGGGACTTCTCAAGCCTGTGGGGGCCTAAACCGATTCATCCCCGCCCAGAGCTGCAGCAGACACCCAGCTGAGCTGATATCTGGGGGGAAAACGCCGAGAAAAGGGGGAAACACAAATGAAAGCAAGAGGAAGAGGAGCGTGAGTCCTTACCTGCTGCGTGAAGGCTGCCTGGGGCGAAGTGGGGGACTTGCTGGTGGCCCCCAGCTGAGTGTCCTGCTTGGCTTCAGCCTGGAGCTCCTTGGCCTCCGAGTCAGCCGGCGTGGTGGGGAGCCCGAAGCCTTCCTCGCTATCCGCCATGTTACGAGCTTCCTTCGCCGGATCCCCCACTGCAGGCACACATGGGGAGAGAGCAGAGATAAGAGACGCATAAGTCAACGCTGACGTTTAATAAAATATAGAGCTATCTATACGTTAGCGATGGGAAAGCCAGCCGGAGCCCTAGGCAGGGCTGCCTGACAAACCCGCGCTGTCCGCAACTCACTTCCAGCTGCCCGGGGAGGGAACGAGGCCCTTTAACTTTGGGAGAGGGAGAAATAAAGACTTTTATTTATTATCGCAGCCCGCAAGGGATGATAGGATTTGGGGAGGGGGGGGGGGAGGGGGGGTGGAAAAGGGGAGGGAGGGGAAGGGGAGGCGGTATTATTGAATGCATCTTTTGGTAAAGGTAAACAGCGTATTTTAGGTCTGTCTGGCAGGACGCAGGGAGCAAGGCACCGGGGGGCCGTGGACCGGCCAACTCATCGCAGAAGTGACTCTGGAGGTTTGGGGTTCAAAGTGTGTGTGTGGGGGGGAAGTGGAAGAGACTCCCCCGAGCTTTAGACACCTCCAATTGCCCTGGGCTCGCTGCTGCCGAGGGGGCCGAGAGCCCCTTTCATTGCTCCCAGGGAAACGGGAGCTTTCGCCCCACTCCGGTAGCGACCAAACAATTGCCACCGACACGCCAGGCCCCTTATATCGGCCCGTTTGCAAAGAAAATTCAACTTCTATCCTCCCTACTGGAAAAAAATAAAACAAAATAAATAGTAAAATAAAATAATAAAATAAATATTTAAAAAATAAAGATAAATAAAATAAATAAAAAAGGCTTTTCTCCCCCTCCCCGCACAGTTGCGAGGAAAGCAAAGGATGGACGAGATAGTTAAAATCTAAAAGTACAAATACATCAGTCGGCAAAGACACTGTGCAAGGTAACGCGCACTCGGGCTGGTGGAATTGGGGCTGAAGGGAGCTAAGCCATAACACTGAGAGTCAAACTACACCGGCAGCGAAAGCGAGCTTCAAAAATACACGATTTCTCTCTGACGCGAGTAACCACAGCAAGTTCTAAAAGCGTTATTTTGACGTGGCTTTAAAGGCTCTATCAGGAATGGTAAAAGTTTCAAAGCAGCACCAAAAAAGAACAGATAAAAGATAAAAGCAATTGAATTATCTGTTAGTTTTTGTTCTTAAGAAGTTTAGAGTTTTAGTAGCTTGGGGTGGGGGGGAGAATCTCTCTCGTATGTTTCAAAGGGGATTCATTTTGGAAAGGCCAACCATATGGAGGCAATATTGGTTTTAAGTACATGAGAATGTTTTGAAATGAGTTCTCCTTCACCCTGCAACAATATTAAAAAGCCTTAAAAAAGGATGAAAAAAATAAAAAAAGGCAAATCTCCTTTAAATACAGAGGGAAATTAGGGAAAAGAGTGGGGAGAAAATTGTCTTCCCTGCTAGCGGTGGGTAATAGGTACACGTACATATATATAATTTAAAAGGACAAAAAGCGAAGGGATTCCAGGTCCGCACCTCTGGAACTAAAGATCACGCACACAAACGGCCCGGCCTCCCCTCCCTCCTCTCTTTCCCTCCCTCCTTCCCAAACGCTCTTTTCCCACCGCACACCAGCCAAGAGCTTGGCACTAAGTGACTGAAGGGCGAAGCAAAAGCGCTACCGAGCGCGGAAAGTGTGCGGAGGGACGCGGGGCGCTGCAGAAGCCGGTGTCCCTGGCCCGGGCTAGGGCCCAGCCCGCGGGGGCAGAGCCGAGGCTCCAGGGACCATTTAAGGCTTTTCTCTTCCCCTCCTCCTCCTCTTCTTCTTTCCCCCCTCCCTGAACTGTTGTTTCCCTATTTTTCCCCTTGCTGCAGCTTGGGAAGTTCCCGTTATCCATTTTTGAATCGATTTCCCTCCAGCTTGGAGCTATTATTCCCCCTTGAGCTGCCAAAATTAGAGGAGAGGGGGAAGAAAAATAAATAACATTAATAAAGAACGTTTATTAAAACAAAGAAGGAGCCAGCTATGGCAGCGCAGGGCAGCCCGGCCTCAGCGAGCCCTCCGCGTCGAGACACGATAAAGCAAATATAAAAATACTAGTAATAGTCATTAAAAAGGGGGATAACAGCAAAAATAACCCAGCAACTAAGAGGAATTGGGGATCCATGCCTTCTCTCTTTTTTTCCCCTTTAAAGAGCTGCTGAGAAGAAATAGAGCTTGACAGAACCAGGCCGCGGTGGCTGTATGAGAAACGCATCCTGCGCTGCTAAAGTAGCACCAAGTGGGTTTGCGGAGGGGCAAAAATAAAGGGGAACAGGAAAAAGAAAATCCCCCCCTTTGCTTTTGCCCCTCGCCCCCCCCCCCCCCCTCCCAGCCCCACACGCGGCCGCGGAAGCCCTGGGAGGGCAGTCCCCCCCCCTTTTCCCATTCTCCCCCCGTCTCCCGAGGCCTCACAGCTCCTCGGCAGCGACAATCTGTGCCCAACAATGCCCCCAGCCAGCCCCTTTCGCTCTCTCTCGGTCACCCCCACGCACACACGGATGACAGACACCGACGGACATACATGGCAATGGAAGAGCTGTTACCTTGCTCGCTGAATTCCATGCAATCAATGCATCTCCGTACATATAATGTGTGTGTCTATTTTCCCCCTTTGCAATGGAAATTACAATGGGATCAGGCTTCGCGTGTGCATATTTCCTTTTATTTATTTATTTGCGGATCAGCATGTGAAAACCCAGCCTGGAAGAAAAAAATCTATCCAATGCAAGCCTGCTTGTCTGCTCCTCTCTCTCTCTCTCTCTCTCTCCCTCTTTCCCTCCCTCCCCTGCTCTCTCCAAACACTTCCAGGTTGTCAGACGCACTAGGAAGGATCCTGAGACCAAGATAAAGCCCCCACCCCCACCTCAGCCTGATCTGGAAGATGCAGTTTTCCCCACCCCACTCTTTCTACTCCCTACCTAAAAAAAAAAGATATAATAATAATTTAAAAAATAAAAATAGCAATTAAAAAAGAGGGAGAGGATCCAAGAGAGGAAAAAGAAAACTGCTCCCTCGTGCAGGAAAAAATCAAATAAAAACGCAAAAAAAGAAGGAAGAAAAAAAAGTTTCGGGCTGGTGGCGACCGCCGCTCCTCCGGGCAGGTTCGCGGCGCTGCCGCCGTGGCTGCGCGGAGCCGGGCGCGGAGCGCGGCGGAGCGGAGCGCGGAGGTGACGTGGGCTCGTCCAGCTCCGTCCGCCAAGTGCCGGGACCCACTACCCAACCAGCTGGGATCCTGCTCCGGAGAGACTCACCCTCACACAGCCCTCCCCGCCCCCTCCCCCCCAAACCTCCTTTTCCAGCCTATTTTTCTGGCCGGCAAACAAGAACAAGGCACAAAGACAATCATCAAACTCCCCAGCAGCCCTCCCCCCTCTCCCTCACCTCCTTCCCCTCTCCCTCCCTCCCTCCTCCATCCATCTCTCCCAACCAAAGAGAAAATTCAGCGCCTGGGAATATCTGCCCCCCCCTCTTCTTCCTCCCCTCTCTCACCCCTTTAAATAAATCGCTGGCTCCTCTAACCTCGCACAGCCCCCCAACACCCCCCTTCCTCAAAGCCAGTCTAGAGGTGTGGATTTAAACCCAGCTTTATATTTGCTAATGCTCACCGAGGCCTTTTATTGGGGGGGTAGAGGGGGTACCCCCTAAATGGACTCGCTTAGGTATAACCTGGAGGTGGGGGGGGGGGAAGGGAAAGGATGAAACGCGGCGGAGTGGGACTGAAAAATCCCTCGAAGATGGACCCCTAGTGGGGTTGTGGCCCTTCTGCCCGCTTGTGAAGGCAGCCAGGCTCCTTCTCCTGCCCTTCCCCATCCTCTTCCTCACCCCGCGCAGCGCTGCCCTGCCGCGGGCCGCAGCCCTCCGGAGCTCTTTGCCTCGCTCAAATAATCAACCCGTCAGGGAGGAGCGGGGATGTGGCTTTATCTGCATCTTCCTTCGCTCCCTTTTTTTAATGTATTATTGGGAGGGTAAAGTTGAATAGGTCAGCGCAGGGTAAACAGCCTCCCTGTCGCATTCTGCGGGCTGAAGAGAACCAGATTGGCAAGGCGGATTTTTGATAAGACTCGGAATAAATGGCATGGTTTAGATCTGCTCTGCCCACCCTCCTCCTCCTCCTGCCCCCACCCTCTCCTCATCAGTGTGTCCCATCCCTGTCTCCCCCCTCCCTTCCAATAAAATAAATCCCTCACCCTTTTCTGCTTCTCGCTCGTTTCTTTTGCATTTCATGGAAGTTTTCAGCAATCCCACCCCTTGCTCCCAGCTCCCGCAGGGCGCGATAACACCGGAGCCCCCTCAAAGTTTGAGGTGAGGAAGCGCAAAACCTGGGGGTGAGCGGCTATTGGGGGTGGGGGGTGGAGGGATGGTGGGATAGGGAGGGCACCATTTCCCATGCTCGCCACAGTTCAAGCTGCTACTTGAGAAGGAACGGCCAACAGTAAACGGTTGCAAATAAGAATAATAAAATCACTGCACTTGTAGCCACAGAGAATAAGCCAAAGAATGCTACTTAAACAAACAGAACAAAGCTTACCCCATATTTCATTATTTTTAGAGGGAAAGGAGCCGTGGAGCTTTTCCAAAGACAAATAAACGAGGGAGCGAACCGGACGGCTCTTCCCGCCGGGAAGGAGGCAGCGGCGGAGGCGGCCGGAGCAGCCCCGGGGCCTGGGGCGGGCGGCCCGGCCGAACCCTCCCACCGCACCGCGCTGCTTCGAAAGGTGCAAACCAGGGGGTGGAAAAACAAGGGGGAAATAAAGAGATATCAAGGAGGAGCTGCCGGGAAAGCCGCGGAAGGAACGCGGTGGGTGCAGCCCTGAGCGTACACTGGGAGCATCCCCCGCGGTACCCAGAGCTCCAGAAAGAAGAGGGGGTTTCTCTTAAAAATCCCAGCGAAAGCAGAGAGGAGAAAGGTTTCTTGCAGCCGGTAGCGAGGGGGAACCCGAGCTTCCCTCCCTTCGCCGGAAAGAAGGCAAAAAGTGAAAATCCCTTAAGTTTGGAAGAGCGAACCCGAGCACGGCCGCTGCCTGGGAAAACACTCACCTCTCCAGTGCCAAACTAGCGCTCACACACCTTGAAGACAAGTTGAAAACGATGCAAATAAATCGAATTTATTTCCGTCTGCAGGTTGGATGGGGGTAAAAAGGAAGGGGAGGGGGGGGAAGCTGGGAAAAGGATGGCAAGTCCAGGACCGTAATGTCAAGGCGAAGGAGCCTTCCAGCTAGAAGCCGATTTGTGGTCTCCGACAAATTAAATATTACTGTTTATTACCAGCCATACTCCGATAAAATAAAGAGAGTTCAAGGCGATAGCTGCTATCTCACGAGCTTTGCTCCTATAGGACACGGAGACGTCACCAACCACGCAACTGGCCTGTTCTGTCATGGTTGACTGCAGCAGTAATGGAAGGTTAATTTGTATTATTCTCCTCTTTTTAAGGCTCTATCAGTGAGATTCCTGCTTTTTCTTTCTCCTTCCCTCCCCCCCAAAAAAAAATCCATTCAGTGCAATGCAAAATACAACGAGGCTGTGAGTGTGCAACCTCTATATATAGATGTGTGTGTGTGTATATACACATAAATATACATATATTCACACTCCGAGAAATATAATGCTTATGTATATATGCAGGTGTGAGCCCGTATAGATCATATATGTGTGTATTTCTTATGTATATGTGTGTATATATATATTAATCTCATATATGTATGTGTATCACCCAAGCAGGCACGGAGGCGCTGGAAACTCCAGGAGAACCCGCTCCTTCTTGGAATGGAAAAGGCAGAAACCAGCAGCAAAGCCCCCCTTCACCAAGAGCAGCCCAGTTCATCCAACGGTATTGGCATCGTTCAACTTAATTTAGTAATTTCATTGTATTTTCTTTAAATAATGCTCTTAGAGCTAGCAGAAAACTCGTCAGATGAATGTTCAGGCGCTTCTGGAAGGCAGCACACAGGGCTATATATAGCAAATGATAACCTGGTTATTTGCACAGATTCAAGAGTGCTTCGGGAACCAATTACTTACTCTGATTTGAAATAAATAAATAAAATGGGGGGGGGGGGGGGACGTAGTAAATCGAGGCTATTATTTGCCAAACAAGATTGACAAGGGAAGGGAAAAAACAAGAAATCACCCTAAAAAACACCAAATGCCTCTGAGTACAGGCAAGAGCTGCGGAGGAACCGCTGACTCTTCTCCGCGTCCCATCTTTCCTTTAAGTTGGAGCGATTTGGGGATGCATATGGGGCCACTGCAGAAAGATTTTATACACAGCACCCCCCCCTCCACTCCCTACTCCCCCCACCCTCCAAAAAAAAAAAAACCCGATGCTAAAACATTACTTTCTCCAACAGAAAAAAAAGAGAGGAGGAGAAACAGGGAGAAAGAAACTAAAGAGCAACCAACACCTATGGAGCGAGGAGCTCCTGGACGCTGCGGAGGGTGAGTGTTCCCTGCCGAGGGGGCTGCAGGCAGCATCCCCCAACCTCCCCGGTCGACAGAATCTGCCTGGATTGACCCGGTTCCCCCAGGCTGAGCGCCCACCCCGGCTCTGCAGATCCCGCTGGGAGCCAGGCCCTCCACAAACAGCACGAAAAAACACCACCAAAACGCCCAAAATCAGCAAAAAGAAAAAAGGATGGGGAAGAGAGAAAAAGCCCCCTTGTACCCCGAGAAATAAAATCCTTTTCTCCCATCCCGACCTCCACCTAAATTTCACCCCACTCAAAGGAAGCTGCAG
Source organism: Melopsittacus undulatus (assembly GCF_012275295.1). NCBI lineage: Eukaryota > Metazoa > Chordata > Aves > Psittaciformes > Psittaculidae > Melopsittacus > Melopsittacus undulatus. The sequence continues at coordinate 10,957,926 of NC_047538.1, read as the reverse complement.
CTGGGCTCCTGCGAGCCCGAGCCCCGAACCGCTACCAGCCCCTTCCTATAGATACACATATAGAAGTATAGATATGTGTGCAACGCCTGGACACGAAGTGTGCAAACGCACACACGACACCTTCTCCTTGCTCCAGTGCTGTAATACATTTTATACCTTCAGATTGAACGTGCAACATGAACGGTTGAGTGCAGAGCTGTATAGATACTTGTCTATATATACGTGTCTGTGAGTATGTATACAGACACGCACATCACAAAATCATATGTGCGTGCATCAGCGCTAGTGCAACCTTTTGCACATTCGCACAACGGTGCAAGTGCAAAGCCACCCTTGTCCCGGCCCTTACACATGTAGATATTTACCTTTCTCCTGTGGTTTACACACAGGGCTTTTGAGTGTGCACAAACATCACTCTGCCCCCACCCTCCGCGCAGCTCAGTGCAAACCTGTGCATCCACTAAACGCGGGGGGGTGTGTGTAAATGTGTGCACACCGCCTATGAGCCCTACTCCGTGTATATATATATACGTATATATATATAAACGCATAAAGTAGATATAAATATCTATATAAAAGCTCCTGCAAGCATAGAAACACCGGAGCGTCCATCAGCAACCACAGATCCAACCCCCCCACTTACCTCCCTGGGTGTGGGGGTGCGTGCTTGGGTGGGAGGCCCCCGGGCCTTTTGTACATACACACACACGCGTTCGATCTCCCTTGCTCAGCTCCCCGCCGCAGTCAGAAGCGCAGGATCAGGCCCAGGCCCCGCCGCCCGTCCCGGGGGCCTCAGGCCGCGGGGAGCCCCCGCTTTTTGAGGCCGCATGGCCGGACCCCTCTGCCCTTTTGCTACCTTCGGAGGATGTCCCTCGCCCTGGAGGTTTCTCCTATCGGCTATTCCCCAGGAGAGGTGGAGGGACAGGAAGGAGGGGGGGGGGTGGCCGGGGTGCTGGCTTGCAGTGGGGTCGAGGTGTCAGCAGTAAGAAATAGTGCCGAGCATGAACTCATACCCCACCTTCTCCCAACACACACCCCCGCTTTAAAATCACTTCTTGGGGCGGCTCAACCAACTCGGAAAGGCTTTCGTTATCCACCCGTAGCCGGCGGCTCCTCGGCAGCAGCCCGGGGACCCGGGCATGCTGCCCCGGCCGGTACAACAGCGGTTCTTAGGCCTGCGACGGCTCCTGCTTGCTCATTCCCTCTTCTCCCCCGTCTCACCCCGAGATTCCACTGCCGGGGTTACCCCCCCCCCCCCCCATCCCATTTCCATTTTTAAGCAATTTACTTCCACTTTTTGACCATTTCTCCTTTTATTCCGCTCTCCCTTTTGTTGGCCGCGTTACCCGCTGTGGCGAAATACGCACCTGGGAGAAAACAAACCTTTAAAACAACCATCCTCTTTGGAAGCGTTTTGCTCCATTCACTTCGTGTTTTCTTGGTTGGTTTGGAGGGTTTGAGTTTTTTCCCCTCTACCTTAGGGGCAGCTCCTGCATTGGTCTCTATAGCCCCGATACAGCTCTCCCTGTGTCTATATTGGCATGACAAAACCCTGCGTTTAGCGGTCTAGAACTCGCTCAGAGGAGGCTTGTGGGGTAAATATCTGGGGTCGAGCTTTTTGCTTTAACTTGGGGGTTTTGTAACTACAGGTGAACACCAGTTTTCTTTTCATGTTTGTGGTTTCGAGTCCCTTTTTTCCTGCCCTTCTTGCTACTTAAGGACCAAAAAAAAGGGAAAGAACTTTGTCATTAAGAACTGTTCCCCCCTCCTCTCAGCCCATTCATTTCCCAGGCAAACTCCTGGCTTCAAAACGGTGACCAAAATGTGCAGCATAAACAGCCAGGCTGCAGAATCGCACAGGGCTGCCCTTCGGAGCCGTCCACTCTTGGGCTGCAGTTCCCTTTTTCTCCCGAATGACAAGCGGGGAAAGGGTGAGAGGGTCCCAAAGTCAAGCTATGGGCATCCCTGCAGCAAAAGGGATCTATATTCTCGCCCCAATTTGCTTCCAAAAAGCATCTCCACCGGAACTAACCGCAGCCCGGGGCAGCCAGGGCTCGGTCCCCTATCCAACATTTCCCGTGGCCACAGTGCTGTTTGAACAAGGGGGAATTAAGCTGCACTTCTCTTTCCCATCCCTTTCAGAGAGCCAGGCCGGGTGATATTTTGGCATGGGGTGCCCATCGGGTTCCCCTCCCCGCCCCTATCAATGACGGATGCGCCGATGGAATGGGGTGCGTTATCGATGCCGGAATGGAAAGGCTAATCTGCTCTTGCCAAACAGGGTGTCAATCAGGGCGTTATCTCTGCCCAAAGGAGAAAATAAAGGCAGATAAGACCTCCACTCTCGCCCTGGGAAGAAAGCTAATGGGGGCAAAAGGGGGAAAGTCTGCAGCGCCCTGTGCCTTTCCCTGAAAGTGATCTTGCAATGACCTTGAAGGGGAGGCGGGGAGAGGAGCCCCTACCGAAGGGGTTTTAATCAGTGCCTGAATAAAGGCCGCACAGACAACACCTGTAATTGTTCTTTCCTCTCCTCCTTTTCCTCCCGGGCCAGGAGCAGGATCGGTCCCCGCTGTGCCCCGGCTCTACCGGAGATACCAGCTCAGGCACCCACATACCGACCTTACTCTAAAACCTTCCTTCCCAATTAATTTTTCTTTCTCTATTTCCTTCTTCAGGATCAATTTTCTCTTCTTTATACTTCCTAATTTTCCTTCCTTTTTCTTTTTGGTTCTCCTCCTTTTTCTCGCCCCCGTTCGCTTTCTATCCCCTGCCCTAAATTAACACAGAGGGAAAGCGCAGCCAAGACCGGCCGATCCGTTATGACCACGTTATCCTTTGTATTACCAGGATACCCACAAATTTCGGGAGCTGAAGAGGCTCCCAGGAAGGCCGAGGGCGGCCTCGCTGCGCGGAAAGAACCGCGCTACCCCGTGGCGTCCTAAATCCCATCTTTTATCCATGTAAGGAAAATATAGATTCTGTAAAATCACCCAAACAGCCCCTGAGAAACTCTTCTTGTTCTCTTCAGGAATTAAGTGCAGAATATATATATATATATATATATATATATATAAAGGAGAAAGAGAAAAGGGGAAAAAAAGGAGCATTTACCCCCTTACATGGGGTGCCATGCCACAAGCTGTAAATCCGGCCCAGCTGCGCGGCTGCGGATAGTTCCTCGACAACCAAAGTGGAGGGCACAGCTCCACGGGTGTGCGAGGCAGCACCAGCGCTATTTGCAAAGAGCGTTTCCCAGCCTTATCCCGCCGATCGGGATTCTTATCCCGAGGATTGCAGGTAGCTTTCCCCTACTTTTTTTCTACTGAGAGGTGGAGAAAGGAGCTGGGAATTTGGGTGCCAAGAGATGCTGATGTTGGCAGTCGGTTTGGTGAATCCGATTTTTATAAGCCCTTGTGTTATAAATCGCCACAGATTTATACCTATTCCACGCATATTAGGAGTCCGTGTTGCATACCTGCTCGTTCGTTTGGTCTAGTGGTTTTGGGCACAGAAAACGCTGCTTTCAGGCGTTGGAAGAAAATATTAGGAGCTCATTTCGTATCTGTTTTGAGGGGTTTGGGGAAAGAGATGTACACGCTTCTTTCCCTGCACCAGTGTATGTCTGCACAGGGGTTGGGGGTCCAGCACATTTTGGGTACTATACGCTTATTCGTTCATTTCCAACGAATAAATCCGGGATTTAGGGAATTAACGCTCAAATCTCCGCTCAGAACCATCCCTCGGTGGAGCCCGGGCGGTACCTGCGGGGCCGAGCCCGGGTCCATCCCCCCTGGGCCGGGGGCAGGAGCCACCAACTTCCCTCTCCGGGGGCCGGAGCAGCCGCCGTTCAAGACAATGTCTATTTTCTGTCATTAATAACTCGGGTTTTTTTTCTCTCTCTCTCTCAGGAAAAAAATCGCTTTTGGATCCAAGATTGGTTTTTATGATTCAGTTGGACAAGACGGAACACATGTTAGTTTAAGCAGGTTCATGAAATAGCTGTAAATCAAATAAAGTTTACGAGTTTAGCAGGAAATACTGAAAAGATTAAGAAAAAAAAATCCCCCCGTTCGCCGAGGCAGAGACCAGCAGGGCTAAAATAGTTGGTGGAGTTTTGTCCTGCTCTGTGTTTCTCTCTGTTCTCTTGTGCATCTTGCCGATTAAAGGCCTTGAGACCCCGTGTTGGCGCCAAGTGGCATGTTATTAATCAGTTATCCCGAGGTTCAGTCCACATAAGAGAGAAATTTAATCACCAGAAACCAGACCCGACATAAAAGAGAAATCTAAAATCAATTCCCTCCCGTCGCTCCCCCCCCCCCTTCCCCACCTCCGAAGCGATCAGAACGAGCAGAAGCAATCAAGATCTCGCTCCTTCTCCCTCTTAATTGCAATGGGAGAACGGCAGATTTATCCGGGATTTATCCCAAAGAGCAATTGGGAAAAAAAACCCAAATAACATTTAAAAAGGAATCTTAAAAGACCCCAAACAAGAACCCGTCATCACAACACAACAATTTTGTCCTTGATCTCGCTATAAAAACGTGATGGGGGAGAAATATCCCAGGCGGAGGCTTTTATAATGGAAAGTGTGTGTGTGTGTAGGGGGGAGGAATGGCATTTATCGCTGTTAAAATGATCTTTGAAGGCTCCCGGGGTAAGGACCCATTGAGGGGTCCCTCCACCCCAGATGCCGGTCCCAGCCTTTGCCTCCTTCCCCCAGCCCAGGCTTCACTTGAGGACGAGAATCCTGGGAGATGTCTCTCCCGAAAGCTGTGTGTGTCCCCCCCACCCTGGGAGCCGAGTGCTTCCCGACCCACCAGCAGTGCCCCTGTCTTCTGCCAAGGGGTTTTGGGTGGGAATGGCCAGGTTCGGGTTAGGCCGTGTGGGTTGAAGGAGCCCTTGACCCTTCTCTCTGCCTCCAGGACAGGGCCGCGGAGCAGGTCCCCTCCTCCTGGAAGGGACCGGAGGGGATAGCAGGGGAAGAATGGACCAAAACATCCCATTCCCTCCCCGAAAAAGCCTGCTTGAAACGCGGGGAAAGCGGAGGGGCTCGGCCGCGCAGCTTCCACACGTGTTTTCCATGGGACACCCTCCGGGTTTTCCTGCACGGCTTGTGGAGGGGGGGCTCTCAGTCGTCCCTCATCTGCGGCTTGGAGCCGTGAAGGGCACACGGGGGAGGCCGGAGGCAGCCCCGGGGCTATATTTGGAAAAGAATTTGGAAGCCCTTCCAGCAAATCTGTGCGAAAGGTACCGGCCCGAAGGGACGGGCAGCCCCGGGGGGTGCCTCTTCCCCGGCCCCCCCTTTTCTCCCCATGGTTCGGGGCGCCCCGCATCGTCTTTATTCCTGGATAGAGAAAAGGGGCAAGAAAACATGTTTGTCCCAGCAGGAACAACCTCACCCCGCTCTCTCCCCATCCATGATAGCCGGGGTTTAGCAACAGTGCCCCCCCTCAATGGGTTAAAAGCTCCTGAAGAGGCTCTAACTCTGTGCCAGACAGATTTGCTCGTTTTGCCTTAAAAAACACATAGCCGGGGGGTGTCCTTCGGGCCTGGGAGATGAAGGAGAGCCGCTTCCCCGCAGCCTCCTCCCACCTGAGCAAACCTGCTTGGGATATTTTAACGAAAACCGCATTTCTTTCTGCCGCATTTTTCTCTCCACCAACACCCCCTCAAAACCCTAGAAAGCACTGATTTGATTTGGGTTGCCTGATGGGCTCCTTTTCCCTCCTGATCGTTTTCCTACAGCCCAAACAGACTGGAAACCACAGAGAAAATAATCAAAGTGCAGCATGTTTCCCCACAGTAGGAATGCATGTTAGCACTCTCTCCACGTCTCGATCCTCTGTTGGCGTGTGGGTATCCATGCGGAGATGCCTCCAGAGGCAGATGCACAGATGCAAGAAGGCTTTTGGGTGTTCACAAACAACTCGGACCTAGGGACGTGGGCAGCCCACGACCTCGGGGTGAGGATGCCTGCCTGGAGCTGAGCATTTCGATGTAAACGCTGGGAGATACGTGCACGAATGGGCATAGAACCAAATTGTACCTGCTCACATCGGTATTTTTGGCTGCAGCCCCTGGGGTGATGCCAGCAACCCCATGGGTACAGCGCCCGTGGGTGCTCCTTCCCCACTCAGCCCTAATAACTCATCGGCTTCTCCGCCGCCTGGCTGAGCCCCCTCAGCCGTGTTGCCAGGGAAAATGTGGAAAAGGAGAGGGAAAAGCAAGATTTGGGGAAGGAGCGGGTGGAGGGGGGTCGTGGCAAGGGGAACGGGTGGGCTCCGGAGGGCAAGAGGTCTCGTTTTCCAGCAGAAAATGGTTTTCCAACCCCCCCATCTCGCTGTCAAGCACATCCGTAACTCCTCCTCTGTCTGCGGAGCGGCTCCGCTCCCCCCCGTCCCGGCTCTCGCAGCTGGGAGGCGTAGGTAGCTCCAGATAAGTGAAAGTGGTATTTTTATAGGCTGATAAAAGAGACTTATCTCGGCTTTCCCGAATCTGACAAAGATTCCCTAATTGGTCATTTGCCCACAGCAGCATCCCCAGACCAGGGCCTGGTGGACGCTATTTTCAGCCTCCAAAGGGGGTGTTGAGCCCCCTGCTCCCCGTGCTCTTCCCTTCCCACATCTCCCGAGAGTGCTTCTACTCATGCCCGTTCACCCGCATAGGCTGAGGCTGGGGTGGATGGGGAGCCCGTCCCCATCACTTACCAAGGGCTCTGCCACGGGTTCCCTTTGCAAACCGGGGGGACCCTCCGCCAGGATCGGCCTTGGGGGAGTGATTCCCAGCCGCATGTCCCCTGAAAGAATCAATCCCAAGGGATTGCCTACCGGTGAGGACTCATCCCCCCGTTAATCACCCTCCATGTGTTGGCTGAGAGTGCCCATAAACTGCATATTAGGTCTTTTTGTGACATTAAATACATTTTAACACCTGGAAAAGCCTTCCCCATCACTTATATATGCAGGTTTAAGTCAGGTGAAAACTCTCTGCTATGGATGGATGAGTGGAGACACACAGAGTTCTGCACCAGCGCTGCCTAACTCCAACCCACTGGGTGCTGGGATTAAATGTGCATTTAATCCTCGGGATTAATTACAAACAACGAAGTGCAGTCACCCTTTCTCTCATGGCTTCCCAGGGAGCCCAAGTCCCCCTCTAACAAGCTACAACCCTCTCACCACCAGCCCCATCTCTGTCCCATGCACCAGCTGGGATTTTTTCTCCTCTCCAATGTATTTCAGTCAACAGGTTACCAAAAGAACCTCAAAGTACAGAGGAAACGCAGATCTGAACAGTCAGCCCTTGCAGCCAGCTTGCATCACAAGCCTTGAAGCAAGCTGGGAAGTCACCCACTACACTTATTTCTCATTTTCCTTCTTTCTTTTCCTGGGGAAGGGGGAAGGGACTTGGGGATTAACGGCCCATCTGACCTACCAGTGGTGGATGCACATGAATCAAACACAATCAAAGGCCCCAGTGTCAGCATTAGCTTGACCCCTACAACTGGCTCGGGGCTCAGTAAGCAGCGAGGCCTGTTCTGGCCAGAGCAGCATGAACCTTCCCCTGGGTTATTAATGCCTCCGGATGGCTCTGCCCAGCCTGGCTGAGCCCATCACGTTGGGGTTACAGCCACCTCAACCACCCTGGGGTGCAGGGCTGATGGGGATGGACCTGGCTCTGCCCTGCTATGGCAACACCAGCATGATGGTCATGCTTGGTTGAGTGAAAACAGGTCTCAGGGCTTTAAACCATCCACTCAAAATCATAGACAAGAGGAAGGGAGGTGGGGTTTTCTTGGGGCGGGGGTGGTGTCTGTTTTCTTTTTGCTTGTGGTTTTGTTTTTTGGTTGGTTTTCCCTTCTGCTCATGTCTTTTGCCTTTCCATGACTTTTTGGGAATTATTTCCCTGCATTGGTTTTGGAAGAAGATGATTCACATCCCATCAGACCCTCTGCAGCTAGCAGCACAGGGCAAGGCCAAGCCCCATGGGAACAGTCAAAGTCCCTGTCCCACCATGCAGTCATTTGGGACCCACATCCCAGCTAATGTATTCCATGCAGTGATTCGGGACCCACATTACAGCTAATATGCTTCAGACCTGGCCCCAGGGCTCAGCAGATGCTGAAACATGGAGGAGCTAAACTTCATTAAAGTCCAAACAAATGCCCCATGGCATCTTTGGAAAAAGGAGCGGCACCTGAGCACACTGAATACCTTTTTGTCTTCATGGAGAGGAACAAAGGACACATCAGTTAGTTCCTAAATCAGCTCACCAGCAGGAAAGCAGTTTGTCTGCAGGAGCTGATTTTGATATGAGTATTTCAGAAAATACCCTCTTTTCAGTGGACTTTTCCCTCACCCAAATCATCAGGATCACCACTGGCTCTGCAGGAGCAGTCCCCAAAGGGGATGTACATGGTCTCATCAAAGCTTCAAGCCCACCCTCCATTTAAATGTCATTTGTTAATGGAAAGAGTATAACCTCCTCTTCTCCCTGCCTAGTCCAACCTGGGCTATTTTTATTTCTTTCATGCACGCTTTAACTTAACATTGACTTCTGCTTTTAACCTGCTCCTTCCAAATACATATAAATGCAATCCTCCTATTGAAAGAAGATGTTAACACTCTCTCAGCTACACTTGGGCCTTCAACTGTAACAGCTTGGCTATCATTAAACCTTGTTATTTTCTGCAACAACTGGATGAATAAGGGCTTATGTGGGAAATACAAGCTGGGTAGGGGGCTGCTGGCTGGGAGGGCTGGCACCAGTGCATGGACCACACTCCTCCTGGCCCCCCAGAGCAGATTCAGGGCCAGGAAGAACCGTGAAGCTGTAGCTGCTTGAGTTGATTGCCCTGCCTCATCAGGGCTGGTCATGCTGGAAACAAAGCTGCTGCTCACGGCACTCCTTCTGCCAAAGGTTGTCTGCAACCTGATTTCAGATTAGCAGCAGGAGTCTGGGTTCTAAACAGCAGCCACAGCCCTGATGGTTATGAGCCATGAGCTGGAGAAGCTCCTCAGCACAGACAGAACAGAGAACAGGTTACTGGGATGGAGCAGGGAGGACAGGTCTACCCATGGCCAACAAAGCAGAGGGCTGTCCCTCACTAGGGTCCTTGGTCTGCAGTACCCATGGAACTGGAAATACTAGTTCCTTATTGTCACAACACAATCACGGGACAAGATCAAGAGAGTGAGGTATCCACTTCAATTTCAGTGGATGCAAATGCTTACATTTCTGATAGCTTTTTGAAACCCTGAGAGTAAGAGCTGTTGCTCATCCGGGTCAGTACCTTCTCAACTGGTTTGGTGGTGTCTGTGCAGTCCCTAGTGCATAAGTGTCCTTATTACCCTATGCGGTCTCAATGTATTCCATGATGGCAGATGGTCCTAGAGCACTAGCATGGGGACTCACATCATGTCAGCACTGATCCTCTCCTCACAGTAAAGGTGTTATCTCAGGATCTCAAATACCAGGAGCATGGAAAAAGTCCAAGACCTCCAATTTTGGACCATTTATTGAACAACTGTGGACCTATCTGTGGAATGGTGGAGTAGTTTGATGTCTTTCATGGTGTCATTACCTAGTACTAAGGTCTTGGGTACAACAAGTACCTGGAGATCCTGTGGTGGGCTCACCCACAGTGGAAATAGGGCACTTCAGCATCACACAACTTTGCAAAAGGATGTAAGAGAACAAGTGAGCCTCTATTCATTCCCCCTCAGCCCCTCTCTTAATTCCATCCAGATCATAGACCTAGCTACATTATAAGGCTGGAAACTCAACATCCCTCTGATTTGGGTAAGTCTTACTGGTAAATGCTCTAAAATCCATCTGTGGATTTTACAGACCATTCTACAGACATGGTTAAACTGCAACCTAGATAACTCTCACTGCAGTTGCTGCCATAACCCAGAACAGAAAGTCAAATCAAAGAGAACAGGAATGGAAAATAGAGGAACAGGGAACTGCAGGAAACAGAAGCAAATTTGCCTCAAGAACAAGGCCTTCAGTATCTGTTAGTCAGATTTAAGTGGTACTTAGGACTTTTACAAGCCCTGTGCATCAGAGAGAATTTAATGAGAGACAGAGAGTAGCTGCTTTATGCTAAATCAGCCATGAGGGATGCACCAATCCTGGGCAAGGTTCCTCAAGCCAGGATCTCGAGCAAACCCTCCAAAAAGCTTTGCCTTGTTTGCAAAAGACTGAGATAGATTATAAACTATAAATCCAATATACCACAGCTGTATGGAGAGTGGCAAGAAAAGAACAGTAGCTCCAGCTAGGTAATGCCTCTTTCCTCAAGAAACTTGGGCTATCTGCAGTGAGTTCTCCCCATAGCACCAGTCAGGTTGTGGTGGGATGGAGGTACCCCACTCATCACAGCATTTCTGCACAAAACTATAGCCTTTCCATTTCTCCTTCTATGGGAAGTCCTTAGCACACATTTGGTGCAGTTTACAGGATGATGATGACAACGTGTTTCTCCTAAATAAAATCCATTTTTAAAGAGTACATGTGCAATTACTTTGGGTTTTGGCCTGTATTCAGGAAAGAATTTCCCCTCGGGTCAGATTTGGCAGGGACTGGTAAGGTTTTCTTGCTTTCCTCTGTAGGGTGGGCCATGGTCCACTTCCTAAGATCATCTGGACATTTTCACCTAACAATTTCCCTGCTACTGCAGGGACCTGGGACACTGGCAATGCCCTTGATCTCTCCTGCATGTTCAGGTTTTTGTGGCTTTTGGTCTTTTGTACTAAAGGTCTTAAATTTGTTATAGGGTGTTGGGAAGTGTTTTATGGCCTGCAGCGTATGTGGTGGATGTTCTGGGGACTCCTCTGGATTAAGCAACTATTACATGGTCACCTGTAATTGTGAGCGCCTGTATGCGATGAGGCAGGTGGTCCCCTCCCTTATCTTCCAGTAGCAGGGCTCTGACATCCAACTACAAGGCAATTACACCCCCAGTGTAGTCACACGTGATGTCTCCCCTTGCTCTCATTTGAAGTGTGATGCATATAAACCAAGGTGATAGGGGATATTAGGATAATAAACAAGGTGGAAGTCCCGGGACTGGGAAATTATGAACCCCAGGTTCTGCTCCTGTCTTGCTACTAACCAATTGCATGGGACCTTTCTCTCCTTCACACTCTCTCAATCAGACAGTTAGATCATTCTGGTTGCCCTAGGCTCCCCCTAAAGTCAAAAGAAAGGTGTTTTATCTAGTCCCCATACCTCCCTGCAACAGCAGGGATGATTTCCCCCTACCCATCTGCTGATAACAAAGAAAAACTCAACAACCAGGTGAAATGAGCTATCTACTTTTTAGATCTCATAGCCATGATGAATACGTGTGATGAGCTTAGCACTGTAAGTCTGAACTCAGCTGAGTCTCCTACAGAACAGGTAACCAGGACAGATTCACCCATGTTAAATGCAAGATCTTTGAAACCAAACAAGGCATGAAGTGGTACAGCACAATGCCTCCCACTCTGTGACACAGAACTATGTGTTTGGGTATATGTTTCACCCCTGGTTATGTTATTAAGTTCTCCATGCAGACAGATGGAGAGGGACAAATGCTGCTGTTGCCCCGTTGGTTATTTCCAAGAGTGGAAGCTAACAGAAATAAGAGACATCCCGCATAGTAACTCAGTCCTCAATTGCTACATTTCAGCCTGGGCAAACAAGATGCCTGTGGATGAGGAATACTTTATGGATGAGGCATCATCCCGAAACTCAGACCAGCCTGATCTGAATTCTGCTATTCACATCTCATCCACCTCTCAAGAACAGCAATGATTTTGTTTAAAGCACACCATGCTCCTTTATACCCCTACACTTTCCCACCTAGAGAGGACACTAGATGATATTAAGGTCCTTTCTAAGCCCAACCATTCTATGATTCTATAACACAGACAGCTTCAAGATCACCTCTAGTAACACAAAACACCCAATGGACAGAACTGCTGGTGCAAAGCCATAGGTCTCACTCAAGATCAAAGGGTTCTGTGTGCTCAAGTCCCTGGCCATGTCCTGAGCTCCATTTCTACAAACACATTCTGCACAGCTGGGAAATCTGGTCCAGAACTGGCAACAGAAACACCCCCTCCTGCTACCAGACCCAATGTGCAGCACAGATATATTCCTCCTAATCCTTCAAAGAGGAAAAACAAGCAAGCACACAAATGCCAAAATATTAACTACTCCCCAAATTACTCAGACTACTGCTAATCAGTATAAATTTACAGCAGCTGCACTACTGGAAGTGAGCTCAGGCTTTAGTAATTACCAGGGAACATAATTTTCTACAGTTCTTCTGAACTTATAGAAATCTACAGGAATGTTTCAGTATACTAACTAACTTCATCAGCATTTCTAAGCCTTCTTTATTCTGCTTGTACCGGGGTAACCATGAAGCTCACAGGCATGAAATCCACAAATGCATTCCCTCTCAAAGACTCCTGTACACAGCAAGTTCAGCGATGTGTGTCCAAAGAACCACATAGGGGAGAGGGTGTGGAGCTCTCTAGCCTGGTTTCTTACACCTCGTTCATCAGCTCTTACTGATCAGCACAGATCAATGCTGAGGGCTTTGGAGGTGTTCATCGTGTTTGGATTTCGTTTCTCAGTTTCCTGGTGGAGTTACTGAGCAGTGATTTTCTGTGTGCACTGTGAAGGGCTTGGTCTCAGCAGAATACGATGCAATGCAGTTTTCTGGCAGGACAAGCTCTAGATCTGTTTGTCACTGTTCTGAAAAACACCAGTCTTGAGCACCAGCTTGAGTCTGCAGCATCCATTAGGTTCTGCTATCATCTACCTGCATCAGCATCTATGAATCTCAACAAGAGCTTCTGCAGTAAGTAAAATATAACCATCAATCTAACACGGCATTGACTAGCGGAGCATTTTGCTGTGTTGGGTCACCAGCTATTCCGATCTAGCAGACTTTCCTCCCTGAGTAATTCTCACACATTTAGATCCCACTTCCTGCTCCGGATCTGGAGATAAGATCATAAATAGTGTGTGTGCTTAAAGAATGGATACTACAGTAACAGCAGGTAGGCAGACAGGTAGACAGGCAGACAGACATGATGATAAGCCATACATCTGGCATGTAAGTATCATGGCAGTGGAATTACCATTCCCCAGCCAAGTTTCACGCTTTGGGGAGTTGTTTTGACATGCTGTCAATGCCGCACCAGAATAACCTGATTTATTTCCCTCCTTCTCTTTGAAAAGGTCTATTTGGTGCCATTTATTTTGCACTCACTTACTCGCCATCCTATCAGGAGGCGGGAGGTCAGCAGGGTCACTCCTAAGAGAGTATCACGTTCTGTGCAGAATAGAGAAAACGCTCTAAGTTAGCGGGAAGGGAAGAATTCATGCAGGGGCCTCCTTTCAGCCTCTGCTCTCCCACAGTGGGCTCATATACCTCTTCCCGTCCCACATCCTTGCTCTTCCTTTCAAATGGAAAAGCCAGTACGACTGTTGCTGTTATCCCACCAGCAGCAATCCATCCCCCCAAAGAGCCCGCTTCAGTTTGGCTTCATTTGCGCCTCGCCAAGCCTTGGCTGGGAATTCTCAGGACTCCCATCTCAATCCGTCCTCCCTGTATCGCATAATAAAATCCTTCAGGTTTTTTCTGTCTTTGCATTTAAAATAGATGTCGAGTCCCAAGTGGCCATAAGAGGAACTGAAGGCACAGCAGTAGACAGGAGAAGCACATTGCTTGTTTCAACAAGGATCAGTACAATGGACTAAGGTGGTTTTAGGCAGAAAGCACATGGCAAAACCCATACTGGCAGATACATGCTTATAAACACAGTCCTCATGCCTGATACCCAGTACACATTTCAGGTCTCACACTGGCTTTGCTCTGAGATAGCAAATCTCACATCCCTCCAGGCCTATCTGAGATACCCCAGACAGCTACCTCTGGAAGCAACTAGTTGTGACAGCAGATCTGTTGCTGAGACACTTTGAACCCACAAACCACTGCATCAAAAGTGGACTTGATGATCAAAATGCAGTAAGTTCACAGACAGACAGCACAAGAGAAAAACCATGAGTGGGGAAGGTGACCTTTTCCTTCTTCTGGAATCTGACATGGCTGGGCAAGGCTGGGCAAGAGAAATAGCGTCAGAGCCTGATGGATCCATGTGTAGTAGGAGGAGCATACCAGGGAAGCAGAGAGCACAGTCAACTGTCCAAGCCACTTGACTTCAGCAGCAGAAGCTCAGATCTGCTCGATAGCAAGGCAGGATGTTCCTCCTGTTGCATGTAGCATGTTTTATCACTTCCTGCTGTACACAACTCTCCTTTTGCACCCTTTACTCGACAGCTACATCAGTCAGGAATGCTGCCTACACATCCTGCAAGCACAATCAAAGCTCTAAAAGGACAATTTTAACCCGAAACTCTTCAGCTGGCACCTTTGCTTTGTTTAGTTCATTAGTTGGGCAACGTCTAAGCTTAGTACTAGGGTGTGACTGGCCTGGGCATTAGATCATGGAATAACACAAGCTCTGTGTGCAGCTGAGAGTCAACACTTGACACCTGCCTTCCTTCTTCCATCTTTACTGCCTGGGACTTCTGCTGCTCCAGCCTACAGGCCTCCATCCAGTTCATCACCCTCGCACTTGACAGCTACTGCCTGTCCTGATGTTTCCAAACACATGAACCCACTCCCCTGGTCTTCCCTACACAGAGGAATGAGCATTGCACTCACCATGTCGTGTATGTCTCAGAAATCAGTAGAGCACTGGAAGAACCATGTATGGTTGTGTTAAGCGTGGAGGCAAAGCACAGGCATCTATGTAAAGGTCTCCTTCTCCCAGGCTAAGCCAGCAGCAAAGGAGGCAACCTTGTTGTCTCAAAAATACCATTAAAACAAGGAAAAGCAGTCAACAGTCAAAACCAGAAAGCAAATGCTACTAGGAACAGCAATAGCACCCCAGAAGTAGCAATCAAGGAACCCAGGATCATGATCTAAGGTAACACAAAAATAACCACAAAGTCCAAGGAAAAAGAGGGAGATATTTCTAGCATGCACACTGCAGAATTCCCTCTGGAAATGCAGACTGGTTTGCTTCATTTCCTCTTCAGCTTTTGCTGAAATATCAAACAGCACAAAAGCCCCCTATTTGCACTGAGAATACAACTGTTGAGTGCATAAGCTCTCTCCACGTCGCATTAGGCACATTTCCATTCAGCCACTAGCCTCGTTCGACTCCCATTCCTATTTTGAAAAGGAGAGAAATCTGAACTGAGGAGCTGGTTTTGACAGTCCTTTATTTGCAAATCTGCTTGTCTTTCAAAGGCATTTCAGCTAGGAAACTTCACTGAATGGGAAAACAGAACTCTCACCAGTTCCTGCATCTGTCTAAAGCAAGGACATCCCCAGAGGAGGAACAGAGCTTGTCAAGGAGGCTTTCTCCTCCTGTTCCCCACTGACATGCCCTCTTTTCCTTTTCCCACTATTCATTCTGAGCTCTTCCACATCCTTATTATTTAAAACTCAGCTGCTTTTCCAGTCTCTACTACCCAGACCTGTCTCCTCTTCCACTCACAGAAAGCTTCTCCCAGAGCTGCGTAAGGACCATTTCCTATTCCATGTGTTCCTCTTAAATTAATGTGGTAGCTAGAAACAAAACAAAAGGGGGAGGGAGAATGGCAGATGGGCTTTTAGAGGAGCTTTCAGGCCATAAACTGAGAGCAAAGACTGAAAACCAATGCTGTAAAACCAAGAAAGGCTGACTGAGGGAGAAGAGGGCAGCCTTTCTCACTGGTTCACAGACCAAGGAGCAGGAGGGGATGATCACTACATCATGATAAGCATAGGCTGGTTAAGATCTCCCAACCAGGTTCTTGAAGACAACACTTGAATTCAGTGCTCTTCTTAATTACTCTTTTTATTATCGTGCTTTGGTTACCTCAAATGGGGTGTGCGAAGGGATTAATAATAACATTTTCCTTTGTTAACCTTTCTGTCTCTTTTTTGCTGCCCTGCCAAGATCTGAGACCCTCCAAAACAAACAGAAAATACATGAATAAATAAAGCCTTTGTCAGCTCCACGAGGTGTTGAAACAAGAGCGGTGCAAAAAAGCTCACTCCTGTTAGCTTAATGAATAGAACATCCCCAGAATTCCCATTACAGGATCTTTAATGGTGATACTGCGGGGCTGAGTTGCAAGATCTTTCTATGTGTGATTCTGCAGGGTTTTCCGCAGCTCAGAGGCTGTGCCCTCCTTCTTGCAGTACTTCAGGGCTGATAAAACTCTCAAAGGGACTGAGTGCACTGCTTCCAGTAGTGACCAAACTACCTTTGACCATTCGGGATCCACAGAGGACATGCTAGTAGTCTGAGGAGAGTTGCCTGGCTTGCTACCTTGTTTTAAGCCTTGCTGTCGTATGCTGCTCTGTATAATCTAGGCAGCTAAAGCAGCATAGCCTGTGTTCCAAACATCTTTCTGTGACAACAAATACTGCTACAGGGACATCGTGGCCTCAGGCATGGAAGGAGGTGGTGTCCAAGGTCACTCATGGCTGAGAAGTTGCCTTCAAGACAATCTCCCCTGTTAAATTATGGGTCGGTGGAGAAGCAGTGACAAGAACAATGGTCACAAGGAT
This sequence comes from Melopsittacus undulatus, assembly GCF_012275295.1. Classification (NCBI taxonomy): domain Eukaryota; kingdom Metazoa; phylum Chordata; class Aves; order Psittaciformes; family Psittaculidae; genus Melopsittacus; species Melopsittacus undulatus. The sequence continues at coordinate 10,941,293 of NC_047538.1, read as the reverse complement.
GACGGTGTGAGCATGGGCCAGCTCCTGGGTCATGCAATAGGAGAAGGGACCACTGGATATTTGCCTGTCCTCTTACAAGATGACAACAGCTCCTGAGAGCACAGCAGTGTGCTGGGTGCATGGTGTGTCTCAGCCCTGATGAGGAGAAGACACCAGCTCTCCACATGACCTCAGGGAAAGCTGGAAAGGCTCCTGCCATGAAGCCTCACCCTCCTGATAGCATCCCATCCTGCTTTTCCCACCTCGATCTCCCATGCATTGCTGGGGCTGTGAGCCCCTGCTGCGGGGTGCATTGCTGGGGGGCTGGGGCAGCACCAAGACCACCTTGTTCAGGGCTTTTCTCCCCCTCTTCACTTTGTATGTACATCACAGCCCCCCTTTCTTGCCAGTTTGTCCTTCCCTGCTGGGAGGGAAAGGGGAATAAGGGAGTTTCAGTGCCTAAACCCCAAGGACCTTCTGCGAGCATTCTCCTGCCACAGAAAGTCCCTTCATCATTGCTAAGATTAACATAAAAGCAGCTGAGGTTAATATCAGAGAAGACAAACTATAAACTGAGAGTTACACTTTAGCCTAAATAAATCATCGCCTTCGAGGAGGGGTGGGAAGGCTCCGGGAAGCCCTGGGACCCCCCGGGGGCTGGGAGCAAAGGGATGCGGTGTGCAGGACGTCATCCAGCTTGTTGGGATCAACCTTCTTGGTGCTACCTAGGGGGAATCTGCCCTCCTTTTGGGAGACTCCCAGAGGGAAAACCTCCCCCCCTCCCCGAGCTGCTTCCTCTCTCCCTGCGGGAAATGCCCCTCTAATGATTCCCCTGCCTCCCTGCTCTGCAGTTTGTCAGGCCGGCTGACTTCAAGTCCTCCTGCATCTGTTTCGCCTGGAGAGCCGCGCTCGCCTACGTTTTAATAAACCCTATAATTTACACATTTCCCTCATACCCTGTAATTTCACCACCCCAAGACGCGGCAGAGGGAGAAAGCGCAGAGCTGGGAGCCGCTCTCGGGAAGCGCTGCCAGAGAATCGAGCCATGAGTAGAAGGCTTAAATCTGCAGCAGTAAAATAATCCAGGGGAGGGAGCCAACAATGACTGAAAAATAAACATCTTCCCCTTGCAAGAAGCCTGCAGCCAGCCCTGCTCCTCGCAGGCCAACGCTGCCAAGAGACCGGGTGCACTGGGAAACGCGCCTGGGGACTCCAGGAAAAGAAACAATAAATTGATGTGGGTTATATGGACCCCTTTTATAAGGCAACTGTTAGCGGTAACTAAGTTTAAATTTATACGTTCAATAAAGTCTCTTCCCTCCTCTTCCCCCTCCCCTTCGCCCCCTTCCAAGTGCCAGAACCACTCAAGGAAGCCGACACACGCTTCCCATTTGAAAATGTGTTATTTGACCATTTTTATTCTCTGCTTTTGTTCTCGGGGCTGCAGCCCCTCCAAAAGCAAGGGGGGGTGGGGGTGGGGGGCATTTCTGCTCCGAGATCAAAGCGGCGCTGTGTATACACACACTCGTGCAAATTATGTATTTGTGATCAAGTAACACAGCATCAGGAAGAGCTAGGCGGGCATGTGGGAGAGTGAGATATTTACACAGGCCTGGCCAGAGGCAGAGGCATTATTTTAAGTGTTTTTTCGCTGATGCCAAGTCATCTGTTCACATGTACGTGTGCACGCGTAAAGATGATGGAGAGAGCAGCTTGCCAGAGCCAGGAAATTCAGCATGAACCCCCCCCCCCCCCCCCCCCCATTCCCGCAGTATATCCCATCTGGACTTATGACACTCACCAAACCTGTGTGTCCCCCCCACTTGGCTTGTGTCGTGGTGATGGGTGCGGTTCAGGGTCCCGGTGACAGCAAATCACGACTGTGCGTGAACAGGGACCGCAACACACGTCGGTTTCTCTCCCTTCCCCAGCGCAGCTTTATAGCCCACATAAAGGAATATATATATTTCCCCTATAAAGACATGGTTTAACCGAAGGATCTCGGGTTCTTCAGCATCAGAGGAATACAAAGTAAATAGCTAAATAAATAGGCACAAAAACAAAAAGAAATCTGGGCTGGGATGTGAATTCCCCAAATGGGAAACAAAAATGCTGTTGCTCGAGTTTTGGGGCAAAAAAGGGTAAAAAACAGAAGGAAAAGAGTGGGATAACTAAAGATGAGGGATCTTCGGGATCCCAAGCCCCCCGGCAGCGCCACTGCCTGTCCCTTGGGTGCGGCGAGGACACCTCATCCCGGACACCCCAGGGAAAGCCAAGCATCGGGAAGAGAAGCAAGAGAAAAGCCAAGTCTGGCAGCGCGTTTACGATGTAAAAATCACGATAAAACTTACACTGAAATTATTTCAACCCCGAGCCAGGGCGGGGAGGGAAGGGGGAGGCTCGAATTGACTTGAAATGTCCTTTCCAGGCGGGTGAGTGCCAGAGAAGACGGCGGGAGGATGGGTGCGTGGTGAAGGTCCCCAGGGGAACTTTAAAGCAGAAAGTCTCTCTTCTGCGCCAGCACAAAGCCTGGGAGGCGCAGACACGGTGGAGCAGCTCCAAAATAGGGCGCAAAAGCACAGCCCACCCGGAGCACAGGGAAACGGCGTGGATCCCCCCTCTCTAAACCTGATTGCGGGGAGAAGAAGGAGACCCCGACCCGCAGCGGTCCCGCCTATGGCAAAGCCACGCAGGCCCCAGCATCGCAGAGCATCCCCGGGCACACAGCATCCCCATCCCGGCCGGCTGCGGGGCTTCTCCTCCCCCCCACCTCTTCCCCCTTCTCCTTCCACTCAATCTGCATTATTATGAGCAGTATTTTATCCTAGGAAAAACAAACGTCTCCCTCCCTTCCCACCATACACCGGGGGGGTAAAGGGTGGCAGGCCCAGATAACAAAGCAGCTGGTGTGGAACGAAGTTGTAAGGAAATAATTGATATGTAATAAGGCTGAGTGAATCTATCCCAAAGAAAATATTGCGTAAGCGGTTATGATTAAACATGCCCGGGCGAAAGGCGCTCTCATAAAGGAGTAATGGAGCTAAGGAAACAAATGATCATTGGGAATGTTAAACACAGAGGGGCATTTCATCACACAAACATAAATTCAGCTTGAAAGAGACTTGGGGAGGGGGGGGAGAGAGAGAAGAAAAAAGACCCCCTTTCCCCTCCGCCCCCCATTACCCTCCGGCCGCCTTTTGAAGGCGCTGGCAGCGCGGTGGGGAACGCGGGAGACCCCGCCGATAAAGGAGGGCCCTATCCTGCCTCATCGCTTTAGACACGGAGCAGATCCGAGCCTCCATCCATCCCTATACACACCTCCCCGGAGCGTGTGGCCGGGCTGGGGTCTTCCCTTCTTTTCCCCCCACCCCAGGGAACACAGCAGGGAAGCAGGGCCAGATCCTTCCTCCCGCCGCCGGCGAGGAGCCGCAACACCGTCCTCCATTCCCAGCTGCTCGATATTCCCCCCTTTACGAGGGGATTTCACCCTTCCACAAAGGGATATCCCCGAGCGGGCAGCGCATCCAGTAACCAAATCCCGGGACTTTCCCAGATTTTATTAACAAACGACCAAAAAAAAAAAACCAAACAGAAATAACACCACAATATTACCCCAGATAAATGAAACGGGGGGAGGAGAGAGAAGGAAATAACTCCTCAGAGCCTCCTTTCCTTTTTAACATCGCCCTTCTCTCCCGGGTAAATCCCATTCCCAAAGCCAGGGAGCGCGTTCGCACGGTGGGAAAGTTGCACCGCTCATTGCGGAGCCAAAACCTCCGCCGCTTGACTTGTTCGGAGCTGGCGGCTTTACAAGGCAACAACGTGCTCTCGGCTGAAACCCTCCCCACCAGGCGCAGGAGTCCGGGCTCGGGAATTCGTTAGGAGGGAAATAAATTGCCGCCCCGGCTAATTTGGGGTGATTTTGGCTCAGGAGAACCGGCCCAAGCAAAGCCGGGACCAGCTCCGCTCCCACCTGGCTGCAAACCAGGCGGCATGACGGCTTGTTAGTAAGCATTTTAACCAGTTTAAATCACCTCTCCTATTCTTCCCTCCCCTCCCCCCCCCAAACCAGCTGAGGTGGGGGCTTGCACCCACTCGGGGCTGCAGGACCGGCCCTGTTATTGCCTCAAATTCGGGCTGTTTGTGGGGCTGCAGGAGCTTGTTTTCGTTTGAATTAAATCCGGGGAAGGGGGGAGAGAAAAAGCAGAGAGGAGGGAGATATTTGTGTAACAACTTGAAATAATTTACCCCAGAAAAAGGAAATCTGGGCAAGAGTTTATCAGGCAGTTCCCTTTGCCAGCATGTTTAAAATGTATAAGTAATTTTAAAGTGTGTCTTCACTTAATATATTTTCCCCTTTCTCCTTCAGATGACAAGGAAGACCAGTGATTGCAAGATGTCTACAGATAGCGCCCTTTAAGAGTTTCCACATTGTATGGTGGGGGGGGGGGGGGAAATGTGTTTGCGGTTCCTACGTCCCTGCCGACAACTTTCTTATAGTCTCGGTTTACGGCTGCCATCGCTCGGGCTGTAGCCGGCGGCTCTGGGGTTACACGGAGCTCCCTAGGCAATCCGGAAGGGGGGCCGGGAGAAATGCAGGGGTGTATCTATGTGTCTAACGGGAGAGAAAAGGATTTCCTGTCCAAAGATGTAAAAAAGAAGGGGAAATTCCCCCCAGTCGCTCCCGAAATAACTCCCGGTAAATCCAGGTTTAACGGTGACGCTGGGTTGAGTTAGGTGCGGAATTTCGGGGGAGCAATAAAAAGAATTTGGGAACCTTTGGGATGGGGTATTTTGTGGGGGGAAATAAAGCTGTTTGTGGGTGATATTAACAAGGCACCCATTTCTTGGCAGGCGCCGGGCCGGGCTGCGAGGCAAAGCCGGGTTACTGTTAGGCTCGGGATTAAAAGCTATTATCGCTATCGCTACGAAGTCGGCACCGCTTCAACAAAAAGCGGTTTTTCCCCCATTTTCCTTTGGAAAATGAGGCAAATTCCCGGTTTTCAACACACAAAACTCTTCTCCTTCCCCCATAATTTAAAACACGAGTATCTCTTGCTCCGGAGAACTCTCGCAATGCACTTGCTGGAGAAAACACAACCGTGCCTTTTGCAGGGAGAGCTCCGGGGCAGTGTGTCTGAAGAGTTTCCGCAGGGCTTTCCTCCAGCTCGGAGGGAACATGTTTCATTCTCGGTTTCCTCCCTGCTTCTTCCAAAGGGGAACAGGGACCCCTCTCTCACCCGTCTGCACTCAAAGCTTTGAATTAACCTTTAAAGCCAGAGGAGGAATGGGCCGATTCAATCCTTTGGCTTCGTGGTGAATATTAAGATTATCCGGAGAAATGAGCCGGGATTTCTGCAGGATGGAGCAGCCTCGCCAAGAGAAAGATGGCGAAAATTGTCCTGGGCTCCAGGAAAAAATGTATTTCCTTGGAGCAGGCAGCAATGAGAGCTCGGAGTTTGATTGTGCACAAGCATCTACAGCGGGAGCAGGAGAGACAAATAACATCTTGCAGAGAACTGGGCACAGAGACGCGTTTCTCGGCGTGTTTCCCAACGGGAGCCATGGAACCGGCCGCAGGATCGGGCTCCTGACATGCCAGATACTTAGTTCATTTGGTTGGGTTTGGGAACGGACACCATTTAGGATCGTGAAGCTCATTTTATCCTGACATGGGCGAATATAAACCAGAAGTTACTCTCATTTTAGGCGCATTTAAAACCTCGTCGTAAAATCAGCCCCGAAAACGCCGGCGTGACGGAGTCATTACCGTCGCGTTACCAACTCGATGCTCCTTCTCCAATCACCATTTTTGCTCCAAATCACTCCAATGTAAGGACGTTTTTTCTTCACCCTTAGCGACCTACCTCAGCCCTACCATCGCTTTTAGTTTTGACTCATTTGTGAACGGACAGGAAGGCACCTTCGCGCTTTGGGTCATCAAGAGAACCATCGAAAGGCGCTTTCTTGATGATGATACTTTTACTAAAATTAGGGGAAACAATAATAATAATAATAAAACCCCATTTATTCTTCCCCTTGTCCCCGGGGTTGTTTTTAGGAGTCGGAGGCTGCCCCCGGATCCCGTTCCCCCCCGGCCCATTTCGTGTTGCCTGATTGACACCAAGAGCAGGGCCGCAGTTTATATGAATCATGGTTTTCATTATTTTCGAGGTGGGAGGGAGGCGGAAATAGGAAAGGAATATATATATATATTAGAGGTAGCTCAATATATATATAGAGAGAGAACTTCTTGGGCAGGAGCAGCGGCAGAGGTGTGGGATGGAGTCCTGCGCTGCTCGGGACCGGCTTTTACACACATGCGAGGTCCCCTCCGCTCCACTGTTCTGCCTTTCCCCATGCGGGGAAGCTGCTCCCTGCTCCCTCGGAGCCACCGGGAGGGACGAACCAGCCCCTCAACCCCCCTTGACAAGCTGCCAACGCACAAACAGCGTCAAAACACACTAAAACATATTATAATCCCACCACCCCCCCCATCCCAAATCTAAAGCTTTGTGCCATCCACAATAAGGGGATGCTGGATCCCACCGACGGCGCAGGAAAGGGGAGGCGGGGAAAAGGGGTGGGTTTTTCCTTTGATGAATTCCTAAACAATTCCTATTATTACTTTCTTTGCCAACCAAGGGTGAATAAAGGGTCCAAATGGTGAAATTAGCTTTTCAAAGAGTAACATGGAATCAAAACACCTGTTATACATTAGCCCTCTCCCACTTCCACCTCTCCTGTAAATGAAATCATTTACATTTAAGGAAGAAAAGGAAGAAGAAAAAGAGAAATTAAAAATATAAGAGAGAATAAGCACATTGTTTTTGTCCCCTGACACATGGGATCAGAGCTGGAGAAGGAGGCATTGTTTCAGTGAATAAGTGAATAATAAAGCATTTGGGAATCTACCAGAGCATCTTTAGGCACATTCACATCAAAACCCCAGCAGAGGCAGCTCCAGATCTACCCCAAACTCCTCTCTCAGGTACAGATACTCTAAGGGCAAACCAGCACAGAGGCAAATATCAAACCCTCATAGACCCACCCAGTGCACCCCAAACCCTTCACACCCAGGGATGGGGCCCCAGCACCCCCTGCCATAGCCAGCATGGGCCCACCCCATGCATTTCAGGCCAACCCCACTCATGCATCCCCATCACGGCTGACCCCACTCATGTCCACCCCATGGACGCCAACCCCAGGCATGACCCTGCAGTCCAGCCCCGGGGGAGCTGAAGGGTGAGACCCCAGGCAGGGGCAGGCAGGGGGGGCCCAGAGGACCCCCTTTACCTTGGCAGCAGGCAAAGGCTCAGCAGAGGTCTCATGGATGCCAAGGCCGCAGTGCCCCTGGCAGCAGGCTTAGCTGGCTACCGGCCCTATTTCCGCTTGTAACTATGAGGGGACCCAATGCCTCTCCTCGATAAGGTATCACAGTGTCTCTGCAGTCGGCGGTCAGCACCTTAGCTTGGAGCTCCACGGCACCGCTAGCAGCCGTGCCGGGACAGCGGGGAGATGTCGAGGCATTTCTGGGAATAATCACATCACACAAGTGCTTACATTCCGGCTTCCTTTCTCTTTATCCCTACCACCAAGTTTGAAGTCACACCTTCTACCGGATTGTTTAAGGTCTCTGGGTTGGAGTGGGGGTGGGTGGCAGTGAAGGAGTGTGTGTATGTGTTGGGGGGGGGGGGGGGAAGTTTGCTGGTTGTTAATCTATAGGGTTCCTCCAGGCCAATAAAACTACCATGGTCAGAAATTTCTTCTTTTCAATAGAAACGTCTCCTTCATCCCCTCACCCCAACCCCTAACCCTTTCTGTTTGGTTTTTAGCTTGGACTTAAGGGTTTGCAAGGTTGGGAGTCCTGAAAGCTGCTCAGATGGAACTGCAAAGTAACAAAAAGGCTTTGTTTCCCCTATACAGTCATGTAGGGGTTCTGGAATATGCATACACATAGTGGAAAATGCATCTGGAAAGGAGACTCTATAAAAGTATCTCAGACACAGACACAGGCACCAGGATAGGTCTCCCAAAATGCAACTGAAGGCCTTAAACCTGCAGCATCTGGGAGGCTTGATATATGTGCTGATATGAAAATAACCCGCACTAAACATCTGTGTGTGCACACAAATACCTCTTCGCACATATGATACACACTATGCATACACAGGCATTTATCTTCATTAGCTTTAGCTCTTAAAAGCATGAAAGGTGGGATTTCGACTGGGAGCTGGGTATCCCACTGCTGTAAGTACCTGGAAACTCAGACTTTTCCTTGCAGAAAATCACCCACCAGGACATTTTTCATGGGGTATTTTGCTATCCTCCCCCTCTGCTCTTTCTCCAGGTTACCTATGGCTTTGTGCTACCATCTGCTGCATGCTGTGCTTGCCTCTTCATCCTCTTCTTCGAGCAGTAATTGGAAATCTACCTGGAAACCTTGCAATCAGAGCATTCATTCAAGTACCAGGACAGCAGAACCCAGTGCTGGTGGGTCAGTTGTATCCCCTCTGCTTGTGTTTTATATCAGGCACTGCACTTGTCTACTGAGCAACAGCAGTCCACAAGATACGGGCTGGTTTATATCTATCTGTGCACATATATATACGCATACATACACATATACATGCATATACATACATATGTATAAATCATTATTTTTCCCCTCTTAAAACACTGAATTTTACTATTGCACAGAAATAGCAGGTTTGGGCAATGGAAGCTGACCATGAGGTACCCAGTGTTCACACACTTTAATGGAGAAGGTAAAAACCGTGCAGATGGAGACAAGTGCTGTCTGACTGAGAAGCAGTGTGGACTATTGCATGGCTACTGTCATAGGGCAAAGCCTTTGGCAGTGCCCTTGATCTCACTGTCATCTTTCCCATCCTTCATGCAGGTCACCACTTACATACTGTAACTACCCTGGGACCAGTAACTGCCTCTGCTTCATGTAGCTCTTGGACAAAACCAGAACCCCCATCACACTAAGACTCTGCTGTTTGCTAATAAATAACAAGAGCATATGTGCACCATGCCTATCACCACAAAACCCAGGGTTTGGCTTGGATTTCCAGTTATAACCTAGTGCCAATAATAATAACAATAATAATAATAATAATATGAAGGTTGCTTTGTGGATTCAAACCTGCCAGAAAGGCAGTAAGCCAAGTATTACACTTGTGGGAGGTATCTTGCAGAGTACTCCAAGGATCTTTTGTTAGGTCTGGCCTTATTTAATATTTTCATTAATGACCCTATAAATGGATTACACAGCCCATTAATAAAACTGGCAGATGCTACCCAGTGAAGGGAACTCTTCAAAGGCAAAGGAGGATTAAAAAGGAGGGGGGGAAAGAGGATAGAGAAAAGCAGGAAGAAAGGATAGAGACAGAGAGAGCACCAAATTATTTGTGAGGATTAAATTCAGGGAAAGGTGGTTGAAGGATTCTTCAAAATCCAGATTCTTCAATTGTGGTTTTATCCCAAATCCAGTAAAAATAAGTTATTAATCCCAGTGAGAGTGTGGGGCAGAAGGTTAGCCTCAAGTCTGCAGTAAGGAGTGCTGGGAGGGCAGGTCCTGAGGCAGGAGCTCTGCTCACACACAGAGCTGGGCTACAAGGGACATGTACCCTATTGCTGGCCAATGGCACGAAAAACACAGAGGAAGTTTAAGAGCATCATGCTGAAAAGGGCAGAAAGGACCCTCAGTTTTGAGGGCAGGAATCATCAGCTTCCACACACAGCTGGGTGCAGAGAAACATCCCTATCTTTTGTGCTTCCCCTCTGCTTCTACCAAGTCTCATCAAATGGATTTGTTATAGCTGGATCACTTGTAGTTTGCCTTGTGACAGTGATGCAGGAGATGCCAGACCACAGTAGGTAGGATAGAGGATGCTAATCTTAGCCCTTGCTTGCCCATCTTTCCCTCTGACGTGGGCATCTTGTGGAGCATCTGAAAATAACAGTCCCTAGCCATGAGGGCTCTGTGAGGATGAATGTAAAGGTGATGCATACAGAGAAGAAGCACTTGGTCTTCCCCATGGAATATTTGGGATCAGGACAGTTGCCCACCCCTTGGTTCACTCTCCACAGCAGTGACAGAGTGCTGGTGGGACCCAAGCACACATCCCACTGCTCCATCCTGCAGGGCAAACAGCAGCCTGGCAGTAACCTGCTCAGGAAAGATGAGAAGATACAATAAGCACAGGCATATTTCAGATTAATAAGTAGGAAAATCCTCCCCATAAGCTGCTGGCCTGAGAAGAATGGAAGTTGTTGCACCTCCCTGCTGACAAGACAGAAGCTCATGAACTAGTGACTTTATCAGGTACACAGTGGAAACAGGGGGACAAGAGGATGAACAATATGGGCTAATGGGATTTCTACTGCTCTCACCTCTGATGGTTGTTTCGGGATGCTAGATAGACGCAAAGCAAGAAGCAACACAGACTTTCAAGCAGTTACACACTTGCTAGCGAAAAGCTTAGACACCAAACAAAGGTACCAGGCCTTTAGAGCCCCTCTATCAGAACAGAGTCTGTGGATTTAAACTGGACCAGGGACATGGCCACAAAGTACCAGATGTTCCATTGCTGGAAATCAGAATGGACCCAAAGGAAACCTTTGGCAACAAAGGATGGGCTGAGGAGCGGAGGCATTAGATATTCAAAGGCTGTGGATTTAAGTGTGTGTCTCACTTACAGAAACAGGTTTATATGGGCAAAGTATTCATGCCCTAAGATTTACAGGTCATTGGATATTCAGCTTTAGGGGATCTGCTACGCCAAGGGCTGCAGCTTGATTAAAATCTGCTTCCAGTTGTTCTTTTTCCTAAATACTAATGAGCTCAGTACTTCCAAAAGGCAAAGAAAAGAAAATCAATCACTGGACCCCATTTCCCATTGAATTACACCTGCTTTACATCACACAGACACACACAACAAAGGAAAAATCATCATACTGGTATAAACCCTACTTGTTTTGAAGAACCAAACCTCTCCTCTAACCCAGACCATTTCATGGCAATACAAATCCCTAAAATCCTGAGCATTTTAACATTTTCTCTCTCCCTTTCAGCACTTGCTGTTTGTTTGCTTTTCTCTTTTATACTGGGTCACCACTACAAAAATCGTAACCAAGCTATGTAAAGGCATGAATATGCTTATGGCCTGCTAATGTAAACAGGCAGGAAGGGGTAAAATTGTGTTGGGGTTTGTGTGTGAGAGAGAGGGAGAGAAGGATCCAGATTCAGTTTATAAACATCCATCTCCAGTAATGAGTCCTTTAGGAAGAAATGAAAAATAGCCTAGGCCTGGTAAAGTCAATTAAGTTGCTTTTAAATAAGAGGTTACCCAGAGAGGCCAAGAGTTAACATGTAAAGGCTTATTGCCAGTGCTGTAAAAAATAAAAGGAGGCTTGAATATTTGAAGACATTTGGTTGCTATTATAAACAAGTGGATCTAATAGTGTGGGTACATTCATAGACTAACTGTAAGTTGGGCATCTTATAAGGACACATTGAAAGGAAAAACTGCAAGGTTCCCTAGCTAAATAATTCCAAATGGGTCATTATAAAACCCACTGATACAACACGTGTGGTTAGGACATAGTGCATTTATAAGGAAAGCTTTTCAACCCAACCAATAATGAGCAGCTAACAACAAGAACACAGCCAAAGGTGTATGTAATCTGCAGGGAACACATGGCAAAGCTTTACGGTGCAAATTCTTATAACGACCTGGAGAGCAGATGGCCCTGACACCAGGTTCAAGCCATTTGGGAAAATCAACTCAGGTTTATCAGATTCTTGAAACTGAGGGTTGGGAAACAGGGATTAGTGACAGCACCTTCCAGGGAGGAAAGGGTTGTATTTCAAAGGACATGAAAAGCAATGAAAGACGAAAGGAGAACAAAGATGCTCCTCTTTTCTGCTGGAAAGTCAAGCAAAGACTCACTTTTGTTTGAGTTTCTATGAGATTACAGTGGGCTGCTAACACATTTTGAGCACAGACCTGTAATTCTTGCAAGGTAACTTGGAGGTAGAGAAGCATCATAAGCCTGGGCACCAAAGTCACTTTCTCCCAGGGCTCGGAGCTGACCCACGTACCCTTCTCCTACCCAGGATAGCTTCCCGAGGTACTGTGGACTGTCAACTCCTCCCATTGGAAGCAATGACAATGCTGCTCTCTGCTCCAGCTCCATCAGGACTGATCTGTTTTCACCCTGTGAGCTGCAACACATCCATCCATAACAATGGAGCTGTGTCCACAGGACTGGATAGTTTTCCAAGAGAAAACAGTCACTGTTAGGCATAACTGACAAAGCCACAGCATCACTTCCTAATAGCAGACTCAGGATTAGAAGTTTTGACCAGGACAGACCTTACATGCCACAGCCTGATGAGCAGCTCAAAGTTGGCCACTGACACGGTCTATTCATCCCCACACACCATGTATTTAAATATCTGAGCTTCTCTTCATCCTTTACACACTCATCTTTGTATGATATAAATGAGGAACACTAGATACAAAGATTATGTCCAAGGAAACAAGAAGAACCATATTTTATGACCCTAAAGAGACAAACTCCCAACTGGGAAGCTCTCAGAAGTATCAGGATAAGCTCAAGTTAAGCATTAAGCTCTCATGACTACCCTATATCAGCAAATTCCCTCTGCCCATGTTAGACCCATGTTAGCCTCAGGTGACGCTAAAACATTAATTCCCAGGAGACCCAGTATCCCCATGCACCTTTCAGCACAGCAAAAAAAGGAATATGGGATCAGAATTCCCACTTTGAAATTCAAATCTGAGCAACAGATCCCTCTGCCTGTCTCAGTAACCTGCTGCTTCTGCTCTGGAGCCCAGCACTGATTTCCTGCATGCTCAGTAAGCAGCAGGGGAGCAGGAACCATGTGCCCTGCCTTTCCCAAGCCTCCTGCCTCCTTCACATCCATCTGTCAGCTGGAAGGGAACACTGGATCAGCAAACACAAGGTCAAGAGAATTAACGTCACCAGAAAGGAAACGGGGTCAGAGTTAAGCAGCGTTCTCCTGCCTTGACTGCAGGTTGAGAGTGTGGATGGGGACAATTAACTCAGCAGCTTGATGAGGAGTCTATATCTTCAGTCCCCTTTTCCTTCAGAGGGAGGGGAAGGAAAGGATGGACACCAGAAATCACTGCTGCCTTACAACACCCCCCTGAAGGACCATCCAGGAGCACAGCCCCACCATGCACAGCCAAGGGCAAAGCCCTGGTGATCCCATAGCAAAGGTGGCTCCCACCCTGGCTGCCCTCTGGAGCATGTTGTGGGATGGGAGAGGAGGAGGTAGGAGTGCAAACCTGCCTCTGTTTGTTTAAGCCAGCAGTAGATGAGTGCTGCAAATCTGCCAGGCTGACCCTGTGGTTTCCCTGAGATGTTTTCTGGCTTTCTGGTCTGGGGTATTATACACACAGGTTTCCTTTCTAACCTTTGATAAACAGTTCTGACCAACTACTCAGAGGAACAGGGTGGGAGGAACATTCCCAAATCCCAGTGCGAAAGCCCCAGTGCCTCCCTCACCTCAGGTAAACACTGCTCTGGTCACTAAAGTCCTACACATGGGGGGAAATCCCACTCCCAGCCGTTGTCCCTTTGTGCTACAGGAAGGGTAAGATGGGGTGTCCTTGGGCCTCTATGAACTTGTACCAGTGCTGTCAAAAAGGGGAGAAGACACTGGGGAGAAAGGAAGGTCCATGGGGTGAAGAAAAGTTAAGTCTAAGGAAATTCCAACAAAGAGTGTCCATAAAATCTCTAAAATATGGGTCCAGAGCCCCACTCCTTCCCCCTGGAGACCCCACCATCACCTTGAGCTAGCAGGCACAGTGGGCAGCAGACATGGCTTGGGCAGTGCTTCCCCATCCTCTGCCAGCAGAGCAGGTACTTGTGGCTCTTCCAAAGCTGTGGTGTTGGGCTCCACCCTGGAGCAAACTCACAGAATAAGGAACTAAATAAAGTCTTCTCAGATCTATGCTGGGGTGAAAAGCCTTCTCTTTTAGGGATGTGCTTAGTGTGACAGCAGCCAGTGCTACAGGTCATAGGACCTAGGATTGCTCCCAAGGACTCCATCTTGGTGTGATCCCTCAGTGCTTGAATGATCTCCATAAGGAAAGGAGATGAGCTCTGCATGAGCTCTACCTGCCTCTGTTTATCTCTCTTGTTGCTGTTCACAGTTATTGGGTGTTTGGTCCAATCTCCACTATGTTTAGCAGCCTGCTGTTAATCTCATAGAAACGAAGTTCCTATGCAACATGGAGGAGGAAAGAGCTAATGCCCTCACAAAGACAAATGTGTGACTTTAGCCACACTACTGGACATCAGCAATAAGTTCACTGGACATCAGAAAATTCCTCTTTAACAATGTTTGGCAACCAAGTTTCTTCAGTCTCATTACTCATTTGCCCATTCCAAACATGCTTTTAAGATCTCCTACTGCAGAGATCACAACACAGAGGGGAGTCATGCCATGGAAAGGCTGATCCACCATTGCCCATGCTGACAGTAGTCTTTCTGCTTGTCAGAAAGAAACCACAAGCCAAGCTGTGGGGTAACACCTTGTGCAGCACAACTGCAGCGGTTGGGAGAACCATCATGTCTAGCACAGGGCTGGCTCAAGGCATACATGGTTTAGCAGGTGCCTTAGCAGCAGACTGCCATGCAACCAAAGAGCTGTCATCTATGCCAGCATCCCAAGGAGCCAGATTGGCTGCTGCTGTGGAGGACAATGAGCTGCCCTGTCATGCTGAAAAGCTCTCCCAGCAGAAAAGCCCACATCTTCCAGCAGCAGCAGCGAGCCAAGACCTGGTGGACTTCCCAGTTCCTCTTCCCACTATCCATGGCACAAGCAGCCCAATGCCAGCCTCTCAAGTTGAGTTTGCCCTGCAGCACTGAAAAGCCTCAGACCCACTCTGGCTGTGCTGCTCCCCAAGCAATACCTCTCACATGTATAAATCTCACTACATCCACCTTGTCCCTTCTTCCATACACACAGCATCTCTCCTAGATCCCCCTTGTGCTAAAATACAAGAGCAGGAAAGAGAAAAGAAAGAGAGATGTGTGGCTGAGTTACAAATCAGCTGCTGGGTAGGGCTATGTCAGGTCCTCCTGCAACTGGATCATCTCATAAATCATTGGATTCTCAGGGATAGCAAATCTTTTCTTGCCTTCATTCCACCCTCATCACTGGGACACTCTATATGGAGCTGATCTGTGCCTGTATGAGCATCAGCTAGTGCTACCCCTTGCCTTTGCACATGAAGGTGGCTCACAGGGACATGGGCTGCTCAGCCAGAGTGGCAGAGCAAACAGGTTGACTCTCAAAACCCCCCATCCCCATCCTTTGCTTTTCTATGCCTCGTTTTCCTCAGCTGCAGAAGGAACACCAAGACTCTTCCTATGGGAAAAAGCCTCTCCTATCAGCCAGGAGACAAAATCCACTTAGTATTGCATCAAAAAAGGAAAAGTGCCCCTAGAGGGAGATCAGTCAGCACGGGGTTGTCGCTATGCCGCAGCTTCGATTAGATCCTCCACCATGGAATAAACAACTTTCACCTTGCTGTGACCCCAGGGAATCCTTCAGCCCGCCTACGTGGCAAAGCCACCAGCATTCCCACAAGGAGCCAGGGAAACCTGGAGCCCTGCTCTTACAAGAAGTGACCAGGCACTTACGGGTCCCACACCTGAACTGCAGAGCAGCTGCTCCCTTTCACTGAAATAAGGATGTGGAAAAGAGGCAAAGTTATTGTGCTTCACCTATGTATATAAAATAATTGCACTAATAGTTTGGGATAAAATATACGGCATAGTGTGCTTCATAACTGAGATACATGTATTCAGTCTGCCCATATATCACTTCTATACTCCTTGTCAAGCATCTTCCCCAGGCTGAGGGGGAGGAATCCATCTGAGCTACCAATTAAACCTCAGCTCTTGTTAAAGGCACCATTGTAGGAAAGGGGAAAAAAAAGAAACAGATAATTCTGTCAGCACAGATGTCTCCTACGCTGAGGGGTTTGCAAAGAAATAAAACCTGAGCCACTCTTATACCATTTGTAAAGTTATAGACTGTAAATAAACAGACCCGAGCAGTTCCCCCACCTATGAGATGCCACAAGTCAGTGGACAGCACTGACAAGCCCGAGTCTTGATGTAACTGGCTTATCTTTCTAATCCTCTGGATTATTAATAGTAGTAGGGCTGTGATAGAGTCCAGAGGCCATGGTGTGACAGACATCACCGTGTGAAGCATCCTACAAGCGCACGGGGAGAGGCCAGTCCTGCTGCTCTGGATTCATGAGGCAGAAGGATGGGACAAGGCATGCACAGAAGGATTAGGTGGTGCCTAAGGCCATGTGGCATGCTAGTAGCAGAGGAGAAAATGGATGTTTTCTCCCAAGTTCTTTGAACCACTCCAAGTTCAGAGCAGGATTCCCACCAAGCCTGTTTCCCACTTTCCCTTCCACAGTCCTTTAGGAACATGGTTAAAGAAAGTATTTGCAGCAGCCTCCTTTGGCTTGATCATCCCAAAGCCACTCCAAGGCAAAGAGGATCTGGCCATAAGGTGGTCAGCTCAGTACCTGATCTGACACAAAATCTACTCCCTTTGCTGTGTTTTGGATGGGGTTAATCTGCTGTCAGCTCAGCCAGCTAAACCTGTCTACCTCATAGTCAGTGTCTGCAAGGTCTGGTGCAAGGAATACAGGAGTCAGCAACTAGGGAGATGGAGGCAAGAAGAGGTAGAGATTAACCTATCCCTCTCCACAGCAACTGGCTGACACTAGAAATGAGCTAGGATATTCAATCAGGCACAAAACTAACAAGGAAAAACAATGAACCAAGTTTCATTCAAGTGTTGCTACTCACAGGGAAGTGAGTGGGGAGTGGAAGGGGAGACACTGCTCCTCACTGGTATTTTCCAGTTTCTGTTCCCCCAAAACCCTTCAATCTCGTGATGGTTTGTATACTGGGATATAGGGAAGCAACAGCACCATGCAGCATCTGCTGTAAGACTAAGTATGCAGATCCCTGAAAGACAGCATAGGCAGAACTGGGAAGAGTCATCACCCTGAGTCAGGGTTCCAAGGAAGGTCTGCAGTGTCTCATCACTGAAACCAGAGATAGGAAGGAGATGGGCTAGTAAAGAGAGATGATGCCCTCTAGGATGGGATTTATATTTCTTTAAGTAAGCTCCTGAACATCCACAAAAGGAGAGCCTGGAGTTCAAAAGGAGCTCACAGCAATGCCAAACCCACGGTCTCTGCATGCCTCCTGCCCACATTTTACTCCCACCCACTGCATTAGAGGGAACCCTCTAACTCCCAGCTCTACCCATACTTCTATGACAACACCTGGGTGAAGAGGACAGCTCTTCCTGCAGATAGATCTCCTATGCTACCCCCAGCCCTCCCCTGGATCACCATCCTGAGCCCTAGAGCGTCACCAAACACTTTGAACACCCTGCTTCCATCCAGGTCATGGCTAAATTCCACATTGCCCTCTTCCTGCATCCTCCTACCCAGAGCTGAGCCTCCGCTATGGATCCGCTGTCCCTGAGAGCATTTGCTTTGCCTCTTGCTCATTTAACTTGGCTCCTGCCTCGATGCCCACAAAGCCTTGAATTTCCTGCTGGCTCAGGACTGCTCGAGCTCAGCCCCGTTTCCTCCAGAGGCAAATGGGTGCATTCACCATAGCAATAAAAACTGAGCAACATTCTGGGCATGGGGCCTAATCCAACTCCCAGTGAGGTGGAGGAAGGTTGCTCTGTTCAAAGGGGGGGAATGCTGGGTGGATAAGCAGGAGGAGGGTCTGAGATGCAGGGATGTGACAGTGACATTGCCAACGCGGTGGACGTCTTCCGAGGTCACTACCGGGAAGGCTGCAAGTAGTAAATGCTTTTTCCATTGCGTGGATGCCCCCTTGTTCTCATTCATGTTTTCTCAGTGCTACCTTGTGCTTCTTAAGCAAGCCATAAATTCAGTCATATGGGTTTTCTCTGTCCTCCTCTTTTTTTTTTCCTTGACATCCATTTAATGACTTTTCTCTCTAATATATGGCAGGCATTTTCCTTCTGAAATACCTGAGGTTTAGGACAGGTAGTAAATGGAGACCTCTCACAGAACCACTGGCCCAGAACCCAGTCTTATTGGCACTTAGAAAAGGAGATCCATTTTTCCTCCCTGCTCTTCAATTAGCTGTAATGTTTGCCTTTAAAACATAAAATTAGAAGCCTTTTTGGAGGCACAAAGCAATATTATACTGCAAAACACATTTTTATGCTCCCCTCCCTGCTACCAGTTTAGCACTGCAGATATATTAGACAGCTGGTTTCTAGGCACCGCTCTCTTCCCAAGATTTAGGGTCCGACTTTCAGTTCCTGTGAAAATAATGACCTCCCTTGCTCTTTGTAGTCCTGTGCTTGATCTACTCATATTAGCAGGACCTTTCAGGTCGCATACTACAGGATTTAGTGCTGGAAAGCAGAGGCATTGAGCAGACAAACAGCTCAAAGTCCATCCGACTGAGCTACTCGTTGAATACGTAAGTTCCTGTTCAGTACAATCAGACCTTTTCGTGTATCCAAGAGCTGCTTTCTTAAGGAAAGACATAATAACACAGTCACTTTCATGCAGGCAGGTATCTCTTTACTGAGGAATCATAGACCAGGAATGGGGAAGACGGGAGCTGGGCACTGCTAGGACATGGTTTTTGAAACCCCATAGATCCACCCTTGAAGGAGGCTGTGCTGAAATCAAGACTGGATCTAATGCCAGACCTTTAAACTCTAACTCCTGCCCAGACCATGCTTACCAGTGGTAGCCACAGCTCACCATTGCCTCACCAAGACAAAGCCCTGCCACAAGAGCCACATCCAAAGTACCAGAGAGCTGCATAAAGCTCACAAATCACAGCTTGGTTACTCTTGGTTAAAAAGATCAGAGCACAACTTCATACTTCTGCTGAACCTGAGTGCACATGAAACCTTTTCAGTCCCCCCTAGTCTGAGGAGGATTTGAACCCATCACTGCTGCAGGTAGGCAGCTTAAAGTATAGCAGCTGACACTTGTGGCTCTGGAAGTCTCTGCTTTGATCGCCATGAGGCTGTACAACACAGTCATGGCCACCCATACTTCCCTGAATCTATAGTCGAGTGGTATTACAAAGGTGAAGCCAACCAAACTCAGAGGAACAACTCAACTGGTTGTACTCAGTGGGGATATCCAGCTGGTCCATGCCATTCTCTTCTTGGCATTGGCCTTGCTGTCACAACTTCATAAATAAACACATTCTAAGGCAAAAAGGACTTGACGTTCCTATTTTCCTAAAGTGGTTCAAATCACCCACAGCATACGTGAATGAAAAATGTCCCAGGATGGGAGCTATTGATCTCAGGAGGCAGTGACTTGTGCTCCATGTTGGATCAAAGGGGAGTACAAAGCAGAGAAGAGCCACTTTCTCCACTACACATTGAAGATTTTCCAGATGTCTTTTATGGGAAATAATGGCACTCAGCACTGTTAACAAAAAGCAGCCAAATCACAGGAAAGGGAGGCTTGCCTCTTTTATCTCACTAGTGTTACTCATCCATCTCTAGAGCTAGCTGATAGCAGAATGATTGATTCAGAAATTACAGGAAAAGGAGGAAAAAAAAGTCAATGAAACCACCAAGACATATTAGCAGATGTACCTGCCTCAATAATTCCGTGTCCTCCATTCCCATTCACCTTCCCTATTTGGTGGGACACAGGGCACATGTTTAGTGACATGAATGCCAAAAGAGAGGGCGAACAGGTCAGCAGAGCTTCAGCTGATGCACCAGGACCCCAGCATTTCTAAAGAACCCACTAAAACCTAGAAACACCCATGAGAAATTATGACATACGCTGCCTTGATATTTGTCAGCTCCAGCTAACAGAAAAATCTGTTGTTTTTTTTTCCCCAGATTTCCCAGTGGGCACAAAGATTATGATTTTCTTCACTTTTTCCTCATTTTTGCTAGAAATTTCACACCCACCTTTCCTCTTTGTGTGTTGTGGCCTCTTTTAGCCCGAAATGACAGGAGGGGAGATTTCTGACAGACAAATCTCTGAACCAAAATACAGAATAACCTGTGTGTGTTCAGAACAGCTCAGTCCAAGACTGGGCAACACTGTGAGCCCTCAAGGTCTCCACTCTGGTCCTGGGGTTCTCCACCACTTGGCACCCGATTCATCTCTCCTACCAGTCCTCAAGTGTTTGTTCCCTGGTGGAGGGAGGTGTTTTGTGGTGCAGATGCTCTGGGAACCCTTCTGGGGCCCGTTATGGGATTGCTCGGGAATGCAGGGCTGAGTGGCCAAGGTGGTTCCTCTCAGACCATCAATACATCTAACATAAAGCAGGTGTGTTGCCCTACAGCTCTCAAACCTTTTGAAGCCCACCAAGGGCTTCAAGTTCCTTACTTTGCTGAATACAGAAGTACTTTTCCGTGCTTCCCCGGGTCTTCTCTAAGAGGAAACGATAAAGGCAGCTGAACTCAACAGCCGGTCCAACTGCCTCCAGCCACATGTGGGCAGCGAGAGAAAAGGGACTAGATTTTAGGGGCGATGAACCGGAGCTGTCTTCCCTGTCTTCACCCACATTTGCGAGGGTTCAGCACTTCTGAGAATGGCTCAATTTCTATTTAGGTGCCTAAAACCGCCTGGAGATGCATAAATTTAGGTTTGCCCCTCCAAAGCCTTAGTGCAGAGCTCGATGTTCAAGAGCTCGTTGAAAAAACATGGGAGTTTTGTGTGTGTGTGTGAACACTGTTCATTGACAGGTCTGAGGAGCTCCAAGTTTTCCACTCCCTCGGAGTTGTTTCAAAACTATGCGTTTTCACCCAAACCAAACCAAAACAAGTGGGCTGTTTTCTGTCAAAGTGGCAAAAAAACCCGAGCCGCTTACAAGACACGGCTTGAAAAATCCCTCAATTAAGGAAAACGTTAAATCCGAAGGAAAAGAAAAAAAAATCTTCAGGAAAAGTGAAGAGAAGTTAAAACCAACTCCTTCAGGAAAGAGAATTTTAATTAAAAATAATATCCCGGTGGATAATTTATGTTTCGACATAGGATTTAAATTGCAGAAGCAGCAAAGTGGACTTTTTTTACAACGCCATCAGCATCCAAGAGTGGAAAACACCAGATTTAAAATTCATGCATTCTATATTTGAACATCTTGTTTCTATTTAATAGAAAAGGCCTTTTTCTCCGGGTCCTTCTCTTCCCCCCCTTCTTTAAAAACACATATAATTCATCCTAATATATTACAAACTGCATACTCGGAAAATATTAATGATTGAACTGAAATGAGTTTTCCTAAGAGCCTAGAATCGAAGAGAGAAATTCCTAATGTATTTGTGAAGGAAAATAGAAGGGGGAACAACGAGACAGAGGTTTATTTTTTTCCAGGCACTCTGAGAAGAGGACTATGGGCTGTGTGGAGTCTCTCCGAGCATGACAGAGAAAGGATTAAAGCAGGTGACACTTTGAACTTAGCTTAGATAAGTGACCCTCAAAATCAACAGTCCAAAAGTTTAGTACACAGATTCCCTGGCCACGTCCAGTCGGGTCTTCGTCAAAACCCTTCCCGACTTCAGTAAGTCAAATGAAAATAAAGAAGACAGGTTGCTCGGGTTATCTTCTAATATTGTTTTAGCCACTTATTAGCCCTAATGAACAATTAGTGGCCGGCACAGATATTTTGCTGTAATACGAAGCAGAAGGGAAGAATTCTTTGTTTGCTTCTGTGTGCGGAAAGCTCTTCTGTGGTTGAATGTATAAAAATAGCAGCCAGAAAAAAGTGTGAAAGACACTAGTTAACCAGTCCAATTTCCAAAGAAGAATATAGTTGGAAACAGATCCTGCTACAGAGTTAAGAAATCCTCCTGATGCACTTGAAGCGTAAGGAAGTCTGCACTTTATAAACAACCAAATATATGCCCAGGATAAAAGGCGAGGCTTTTTGAACTCCTAGCTGGCGTGTTAGGAAGACCTTTAATGACATTAGCAGTTCTTCAAAACCAGAAAGGCCACATTATTTCTGGTCCTATATGGTCACCACATGTAGCTTTATAAAAGGGGGGGGGGGAATCCTCTCTTCATGCCAATAAATAACTTGCCAGAAGAGAAAATATTTACCACTGCTTTTCCAAATTCTTTACGCATGCAGTAAAATCCTCCTCTGAGAAAATGAGCCCGTAAAGAAAACCCAAGGCGTTTCCTCCGGCACTACCGGTGGTGCGGGCCCGACCGTTTCGGCTCCCCTCCGCGGGGCTCCGCGCCCGCTCCGCTCCCCACTGCCCAGCCTTGGCCTTTAGTCCCCTCGTTAACACCTCGGGGTTGGTGCGGTTCCCAGCGCTGGGGAGGCAGCTGGGATGCGCGGATACCAGCGGTATAATAATAATAAAGAGAATACCTGGCACTAGCTGCGCGCTTTGCCTCCGCCGCCCGGCGCGCAGGCAGGGAGATCTCCTGCTCCGCGGAGGCGCTGCTGACCGTGAGCACAAGATATTAATGGAGTTATAATTGAGGGCTAACAGCCCCATTCAGCCGCCGCCGGAGCTCGGGCCGGCTCCATCCCTTCCATAAGCGGGAAAATTAAGTTGGGACCTAAAGCCAGAGCAACGAGCGGGTTCCTCCCGCTCCAAGCTGAGGTTTGGGGCGTGAAAATACCTATTCCCTGGCTCCGAGCAGCAAGAGAAAACACCCCATCACCCTGCGCATCGGCTGCGCTGGTGCGGAGCTCCCGCCGTCCCCTTCCCTGTCCACGGACCGGCTCCTCTCCGCCTGCGGGAGCAAAGCCTCTCGCCGCAGAACCGGGTTTTTCGCCTTTCAGAGAGATCAATGGTTTGTTTCTGCTTTGGGGGAACGATCTCAAACAAACACACAATAAATCACCTCCAGCCCCGGCCCGGCCGCTACGCGGGTCCGCCTGGCCGGAGCACAGCTGCTCTCCGGGCCGGAGCTCCGCTTCATCCCATTCCCACTCCGTGTAAGGGCGTTTTAACATCCCCGTGCAGCTGCAGGGAACGGGGATTTAATACCTTCCCTACAGCTCTCGCCGCTCTGCTTTCCCTTCTTCCTCCAAAAACACTCGGTTTCTGATCACGAGCCGCTTTTCTACACTTTTTCCCCCTCCTAAATTGAGCATTTTTTTTTAACTGCAAAGAATAAAACTAAAACTATAAATATGGAAGGATCCCAGCATTGAACCCAGCCATATTTTAACCTCCGAATTGCGTCTTTCCCCGAGCAGCAGAGCACAGACTGGTGTTCTCTCGCTGCCGCCGCACCGGGAGCTAAAGAAATCGGTTTCTGCGGAAAGAAAACCGATAAACAAACCCCTTAACGGGCAGAACACTTTATCCTGGGCACCAGGCTGTTTCCCATCTAGTAATTCACCAGATCGTCTTAATACGAAGCAGAAACATATATATATATACACATAACGAATTAAACACTTAAGGCAACTTTTTTGTCCCTACAACTAAATGCAAATGGCAGGAGAGAGCAACAGCTCAAGCGGAGAGACCTGGTATCCTCAGGAGCTCTCAAACAATTGTAGTTTTCCCTTTTTTCCCCCCATATCCAGCCCTCTGGATACGACGGCCGCTCGGGAAGGGCAGAACAAGCTCCTTCACCCGCAGAGGAGATTCCAGCACTCTGTGCCGCCAAAGAAACCTTTATTTTTTCAGTTAGTTTCGCATATTTTCTTTTCGTTCTCTCGTTTGGAGCCGCTCTCCTCCCGCTTGGCTGCACACAGGTTTGCTTTCAGCCCGGTGCCCTCTTAGCTCCGTCGTTCCTATGGAATACGGACCCGAATTTATTACTCTCCCTGCTCCGAGATAAGGCACGGAGCAGCCGCCGAGGCAGCAGCTCCCTGCCCCATCGCCGGCAGCTCCCCACGGCGGAATCCGCTTTTACCGAGGAATTTCCAAACGAATGATACCCCTGGAGCAGGATATTTTTGGTTTAATATCGCACAAGCCTGGGGATGTCCCAGAGCTTTGCATTTCAAATGCTGAAAGCGTTAAGATTCTCCAAAGCTGCAAAGGAAGCGCTAAATTTCCCTAATAATAAATAGATGTTTTATCCTCACGGTCGTCTTTTACGTCTATTTTTGGGGGGTTCTTATTAGATTTTCGGCTGGGTGAAGGGGAATCAGCCCCAGCCCTGCGCGCTGGGGTGGGCGAGCTCAGCGCCCTTTTCCTTCTGCCCCAGCAAACTCTCCAGCTACTTTCCAGGAACAGGAGGGAGAAAAAGCTCTTTGCCAAACTATTCGCAAGAGCACTTCAAAATAAATGAGTTGCCTACTAAAACTTAATGTTATACAAGATGTCTATTTG
This sequence comes from Melopsittacus undulatus, assembly GCF_012275295.1. Lineage (NCBI taxonomy): Eukaryota > Metazoa > Chordata > Aves > Psittaciformes > Psittaculidae > Melopsittacus > Melopsittacus undulatus. Next base: position 10,916,914 of record NC_047538.1, on the reverse strand, counting down.
TCTATATTAGATTTTAAGCAGCTGTTCGTATGCTCAAATCCACTCCCCTCCCGCGAATTTAACTGAAGAGAGGGAAGCAAAGAGATAAAGCAGAGCATTGTTTATTTTCCTTGCTCCTCTTAGCTCCCCCCATTCCGCTGGAGCGGAGCCCTCCGCGCTCAGCCTGCGCGGAGCGGCGCGGCTCTGCGCAAACAACGTCCAGTCATTGGGACGGGACCGCTTCCCCTCGAGCAAGGTTTAAATCGTTCCTTTGTTCCCTGAAGTGCTCTGAAATAAGGAGAAAAACCAACTGATGGCTGGGAAATAAGGGGGGGAATGAGACAAAAGAGGAGCGGGAGGTCCGCTCCCCCCATCCCGGCTGCAGCGCCGGGCCTTATCGGAGCCTGGCTCGAAGGGGAGATAATTTGGACCGTGAGAGTGGTGGATTTGGGTTTTGTGCCCCCCCGTCCCAGCCCCACAGAAGGGTTCCTGCCGCCGCTCACCCCCGTGAGCCCGACGGAAAAGCCGCCGCCAAGCTGGGGGGAAAAACCCCAAAAACTAATGTATGAGAAACGAGTTTTCACCATTAGAAAGAGCGGGGTCTGCCGGGGAGCCGCGTCAGGAGGGGGCCGGGGAAAGCGCCCTCCCCCCACTTAAAACCCGTCCCTAAAGGCCCCCGTCGGCCCTGGCCCCATCCTCATCACAACAGCCTTTTCCCCCTTTCCCCAGCCCTTCCCGTGGCTGTGGGACAAGCCGCCCGAGAGTCCTGGCTCCCCAAGCGCGGCTCCAGCACCAGCGATACATATCCTATACGTATTATATGTGTATATCCACATTCTATACATGCCCCCACTACACATACCCCCCCCCCCCATACTTCCTGCCGCGTTGAGCTATTCCACTACGCTTTACTTCACTCTTTCTACATCACTCATTAATCTCGCTTGCCAATTTAAACCTTCTGGTTTAGCAGCCCTTCTGCTGCCTGGATTTGCAGGTATTAATCTATTTATTTTCAGGGAAAGGGGCATTTTCCACACCGCTCGCAGACCCATCGCGCAGCTCCCATCCCCTCCAGTTTCTCGCTTGGCAGGATGGGACCCCTAAAATTCTTTCCCTTTATTGTTCAGTAATTAAAGAGCCTAAGTCTGGAGGGAGAGGTAATAAGGGTTTTTTTATTAAACCAACTGACATATGGGGGGGAGGGGGGGTAGATAAAGTCGCCGACACACAAGCCCTTCTTCGAGGTTTAAATATGTTTGCTCGAAGCCAAAATCCGTTGCTCTTTACTCGGGGAAATAAAACAAACCCCACAAGCGGGAGGTTAATAGCTTAAATGAGAGACTCGAGCAAGGAATGCAGGATCGGCTCCCTCCCCCCATTAATAGCCTTGAACGACTTTACATTTTTATACCCGGAGTTGAGTACTCAAGGACTCAGAGCGTGTTTGTAAGACTAGAAAGATCTATTGAGAGACCTTCTTTTTTAATAGTGCATTAATGTTTCCCAAGACTTCGTATTAACTCAAGAATCACTGAAGGTCGATTTGTAAGTGTCTGGACACTATAAAAGTGTTTGTAAAGCAAAGTCAGTTGCGTGCATTAAAATAAGGAGGTTCCTTTGTGAGATTTCATGCCAGGCCAGGAGCCCTTTTAAATGCTATTCAACTGCCTCATTAGAAGGAGCTAACAGGAGTCAGGCCTCCTCTCTGCCCCCCCCCTTCCCCCTTTGTCCTCCCCCCAAATCAGCCCTTTAATACAGAGACTGGCAGATTAGGGGCTTTTAAAAGCTGGCTCTGTCCCGGATAGCCGGTTTCCTATCCTGCTATTGTGACAGCTCTTCCCTGCTATCAATTACATCCCACCCTAAGCTAACCACCCCTCCCGCCCTCCACCGAGCACCTCCACCAGCCTCGGGGAGGGAGATGGATCATGGAATCATGGAACATCCCTGCTTCCCCCCCCCCACCACCCCCCCCGGCAGCCAAAGAAAAATTAAAAGGGAAAAAAATATAGGATGGCTGGACCCGAAAATCCGTTTCTGAATAGATTAACAACCCCTCCTGTGTTAACACCAGCTCTGTTCTTTTTCTTATTAGTAGAGGAGATGAATGGGGCGGTGGGGGGAGAAGGAGCGAAGCGGCGGGGGAAGGTTGGTCACCATTATCTGCGCTCCACATGTTCTCTGTGGGTATATATAAAATATAGGAATGGAGTCCCCTTTAAGTAGTTCTTTTATGACTTGTTTTAACAGAAAACACAGAATAAGCCAATGTTTGATATTACAATATAAACCACATTTGTGGTATGCTAGGGGCTGGCTTGTTCCTCCTTCCTTCTCCCAGTTCTGTTCTTCACCCAAAGCTGGCCCAGATCCCACCACTCTTAATCGAATGGGCACAAACCTTCCACCTCCTGAAATAGTGTCCTCCCAGTCTGCAGCCGTGTAGAAGGTTGAGAAGAGTATTTGGGCTTCCCCTTGAAAGAGAATTTGGGCTTGCAGCACATATGAATATGAACCTCCAGTTCTTTATTATTACTGCTACTAGGCATGATGTTAGAATCATAATTCTCCATTTATATAGGGGCCTGGATTCAAAAAGCCTATTGGAGCCTGATAGAACAGAACAACATATAAATCTGAAATCAAAGCCAAACATGTCCTCATAAAATACAGCCCAGTGCAAAAATCTGGTGGGGAAACAGCAAACCCATTCTCACTGCCATACCCCAAGCCCATAACTACGTATTAATTAAAAAGAACCCCAAGCTGGCCACAAATGCAGTCCCTAATGCCATGTGCAATCTTAAAAGTGCGGACAGAAGTGCCAAGACAAAAGGTACCATTGGGAACTTGCTTAGGGTGGTTGCTATTGCAAATGGTAACAGGGTTGTTACCCAAGAGCTGAAGCAGCCATTTCACCTACAATGAGGTCTGGTCTTTGCTCTAAACCTAAACTCACTCTCCCTAGAACGCCTGCGTTTTAAAGGCTAATTTTAATCAGAATGGCAAAGTCTCCTCTTGCACTGGGAGAAGTCCCCTTATGTAATTAGAGCCAATTGCAAGCCATTGAGATGAAGTAGGTTTGGTTGACATGGTTCTCCAGGGCTAGAGCAAGGTCCTTCTTCAACCAAAGGAGAAGGATTGCTGGAGATCAGTCCCATGAGGAAGCACAGGGAGGTTCAGACACCACAGAGGTATGACAGAGAACATCAGGACAAAACAAAGCAGCATTTGCACTGATTCAACCTTAAATCTGGGTTATTACTGCAGCAGAAAGGGGTCTTAATGAAGGTGGAGCATTACAGGGCATGGCATGCCCAGCCAACCATCACTTTGGGTTTCTGCTTACCCTCAAGAAAGGGGGCAGCTCTTCCTTACAATTCCCTGCCCTCACAGGGAATGGATACAATCCCCAATTTTCAAGGCCAAATAGTCCTTTCTATTCATGGGAGCCCAGCCAGCAAGCCTGATGACAGTTGTGTCTTAGCCTGGAAGGCCCCAATTCAGCAATGTGCCCCATCAACAAACCACTTCAGCACCTGCTTAACTTTGGGGCTAGATTAAATGGGTCTCCAGAACATGCTTTCTATTTATGAATAGTTCAAAGGAGCAGGGACAAATTGCAGGGGGTAGAATTTAAACCCTATCCTGCAATGGGATCTCTATGAAAAAGCAACTTCAAAAATCAAAAAGAAGGGGGGTTTAGGTGAAAATCCACAGTTTAAAGAAAGGTGAAAAAGTAAAAAGGCTGAAAGTCTCCTCAAATAGACCTATGTTAAAAGAAAAGCCCCTGCCCACCCCCTCCCCCTGCCAGTATATTTCAGGCACTTTGGATGTTTGTGTCTGTCTCCCTTTCAAGGAACCCTGAGCACATGAATGGGCAGAGCAGCAGAATGAATGGGACACTTCAAAGAAAATGAAAACCATTACTGGGAAATCTGTTTATAGAGAGGATGAATGATTATGAGAGAAGATGCCAGCAGAGAGAGAACACAAGCGAGGGTGCTTTCTGCACAGTGCACAACATAACTCAGAGGGGTTCAGACCTCTTTCCTTAGCACTACACCCTTGTATAAATTGGGGGTGAAAAGCTCTCCCTCTATGTGTGTCCCCCCCCAGTCTTTCCAGCAAGCCCCTTCTCTGATGCCATGGGAATAGCAGCATTCCTGAGCCCCCCCCCCCATGCACCTGCTCCTTAGCCCCCAGTGGGATGACTCCCCTCTCCCTCTCCGTGTCAAGATGGGATATTAGAAGAAGTTATTTCCATTGCCTGGTGTAGATGAGAAATGGATAAACATCATGTCACTCACGTTCCAAGTGGGTAAACTCCATTTACCCTCGACACCACCACACAGAGACCCTGCCCTGAGAACTGCAGATTTTATCTGAACCTTACAACATTCTCACACAGTCTCATCCATCTCCACTATTGCCTTGTGCTAAGTTTGCCAAGAGCTCCGTGCTGCATGTGCACTGCCCTGGGACCAGAAAACCCGTACTGGTTCCTCTGCATCCTGCTGTAACCTTTCCCGAATCCATCCAACTCCATTGCTGCAAGCCAAAGCAGCAACTGAGTTTCTCTCTGTTGAGGAAGAGATGGGAAAGAAAGGGGCTGACAAATATCCCATTTTGGCACTGATCATACAACCAGTGCAATCTTCCACACAGGGAGCCTAAGAGATTTCCAAGCCCCCATTCAGCATCTGAAGCATCCAGGCAGATCTACCAAAGCAGAACAAATGGTCCCCTGTCATCGTTCCTTCATCAGCCTTGCTCAGCAGAGAACACATGCCCAGACACATGACAGATGGACAAATGCATTGGCTACCCCCAAAACCAGTTCTGTGGTTGAATCTTGCTGGCAGATAGAGAATAGAGAAAGGCAAGTGATACAGGCCATAGTAATGGTACAGTAAGGCCCTATTTAGGAACCACAGCTTTATGCTAGAGCAAGGAGGTGGCAGTAGAAAAGAGCCCTCAACCACCCTTGGTTTTGGCATAAGTATGCAGAAAATATTTGTGCTTCTTCAGATACTAAGAATATTTCTACCATGAGCATTGTGGCTTTCACAGTGCTCTCAGGAGATGCAGTGAGAGCATGTGATACTCTAGCATTAATCCTTCAAGAGCTCAAGCAGTGATGCTAAAACAGCATCATTCAGAGCACCAGCTGATGGAGCCACCAGTTTTTCCCATGCCACTGACTTTTTCAGGAGGAAACAGATTGTTCCTAGACATGTCCAGGATAACTCCAAGAAAACCCAAAGGAAACTTGATGCCTTCACATTAGAATGACCCCCATTCTCTAGGGTCCATTTAACAAAGTAAGGGTAGAGCTGAGACCATGCTATTGCCTGGGTTATGTTCCAAGACCTCCATCATGCTCAACGAAAAGCAAGAACTAGTGGGTCACTGGCAGATGTAGCTGGGAAGCTGCCTAAAGTCCTTCCTCAGAGCCTCTACTGACTTAGCATCTGTCCATTCCTTCCCTTTCCATAGGAAATCACTGCTTATCACACTGGGAGTGAATCAGATCCACTGCCCACCCAGCTTTTGTAGAGGATCCCTATGCTGCCTTTAGTGTAGGTGGGCACCATCAGCTATCGAATCATCTCCCATTACAAACTGGACTTCAATAATCAGAAGTGAAGCATCAAAGTAGGAAATAGGCTGAGCTCCAGCTGAGTATGAAGGCAGCAGCTGTGCCAGCTTGCTTTCAGTGGTTCATTTCACCTCCTACTCTCAAGGAAGGGACAGGGAGCACAAGTGAGTGATGGATTGGTTCAGTGTCAGCCACCCAGCATGGATCCCAACTTGTGGTGTTTTTATCTCCCATATAATTCCCCCAGCATCTTGCCAAAGTAATAACTTGGCTTTTGTCTATAAAGAGGTTTTCACCTATTTTTACCCATTTAAGAAGCTGACTTTATCTGCTTGACCTGTGAAAAGGACAACCGAAGTATCTTTCTGTCTTTGTGCCTGGATACACATGGCACTTAGAAAAGCCCCAAAGCAGCACAATTGTCCAGCTACATCTTCTGAGCTTGGGTGCACTGTGCTCCAGAGCAGGTTGGTGCTGTGTGCACCATAATCCTTGGTTCTCCTCCAAGGAAACCTCCAGCTTCTTACAAAGAGACCCTTCAGGTGAACCAACTACCAGCTGGTACCACAACTATAGGTGCTAACAGGAAAGAGGGAAACACAAGCACTTGCCATTCCTGTTCCAGGGCAACCTCCCACCAGCATCAGTCAACATGGGTGACCACACGAGCATGGGGTAAGCTGCCAGGCTCCAGCTCAGCAGCACAATCTGAAAGCACTCAAGCTTCACTCCCATGGTTTACCATGATGTCACCAAAGCCCTTGGTCCGTGTATTTATCTAACAAGAGCAAATGATTGGAAACCACAAATTGCAAGCTTGTAAATATGTCTGGAGAGGTGACATCATAATGAATGAAATGAGAACAGAGCTCTGATGACTTCTGATGTCATCACAAGCCCTGGATGGATGTACCCCCCTTGGATACAATTCCACAGCTTTATTTTGTTGGGGGTGGCTTTTAAATTTGAAATAAAGACTAAAAGACTCTAATCTCATTTCTCTCCTTGCACTTCTACCTGAGGCCAGCTTCCATATTTACTGCCTCCACTTCAGAGCTATCAAGTCTCATCCCAATACAGACTACACCCTCAAAAGAAAAGAGCAGTGATTTAAACTAGTTAAATAAAGTTGTCTGAAAGCTTAAGGACAGATGAGGACATGACAAAGTCTTTGGGTTTGTTCCTCAGCAGCTTTTGAAGAAGGTTGAAGTGTGAGAAGGGAAAGAAATCAGATCTTATGTTAACCCAGTGTTTTATTTGAACCTGTTTGAGAGGGATGCTGAGGGATGCTCCAAGTTCCATTCATTTCCTGGAAACACTTACAAGGCCACCTTGTACGGCTGTGCCTTAGATGCTGAAGCACTACTGAAGGAAAAAGAAATCAGTGGGATTCAGGCTTTGAAATCACTTTGATTCCTGCAAACTTAACATTTGCATCCAAACATGCTGAGATACGTGACTAATGCTAAGGTATTACATACTACTGTCAGAAGGTCTCAGAAAAGCACAAACATCCATACTGTAGGAAAGTTCAGCAGGATTTGGGATTCCAAAACTTATTCAGCTTTTGGAAATCCCAGTCCCAAGCTGGATAACTGAGTTGGAACCAGCACTGGAAGGGAGCCCACTCTGGTTAGGGAGGAGGTCTGCGAAATCAATGCAACAAACCATCTCAAGTCAGTGTATTCTAGCATCACATGAGCCAAGCGTGATGTTTGTGGTCCAAGGATGGAGCAGAAGAGCCTCCCAAGGTCACTTTCAGCCCTGTTAGCAGTTTCTTCTTATCACAACGCTGAAGGTTCAAGTTTAGGTGCAAGAGGGACAATTCCCGAGCAGCCAGCTGTGTAATTGTCCCAGGGAAGATCTGTGCCTAATGTATAAAGCCTTTCCTTTGGCTTGACTCCCAGCTGGTGTTTCCACAGGACACCGTGCCAGGTTGGCATAGCAGCTCTGGGGTTCCTTCACAGTGCTCCACGTGCAGACCTTCTCCTGCCATAAACAGCAGCAACATCCTCAAGTGGAAACTGAAACCTAAACCCTCTCTCCTGTAAAGCTGGAGAGAGACTGGTGTGGGAGGCAGGAATTGGCCCGCTGGGTAAAGTGTAGAATGAAAACCTTTGCCCCAAGCTTTGCAGAGCTCCAAGTCAAAAGAATACAGCTGGGTCCACATCAATGGAGGAAAAGTGAATTTACTGACAACAGCTTTGCTTTTCTTGGGAGGGTTTTTTTCAGTCCACAGAGCCAGTTCTGCAGGCCACATGCTGCAGTGAGTTTTGAGAGGCCAAAGCAGTATTTCCTTCCCCCCTGTACAGACTTCCTATAGGAGACGGGCATGTCCTTTAGCACCTCTGACCAGGTAGGGAGCTGTGGCATGAGGTAAACATACTGCAGGGATTAGCACAACACAGTTTAGAGACCAAGCAGTCTACATGCATGAAAACCTGGGGATTTCTAGCTAAAGTTTTTGCGGGGGATTCCTATTCCTATAGCCAGACAATACCAAAATTCATCTCAAACCTTGGACTTTTAGACACCCAAACCCATCATAGCTTCTGCTACAAGCCAAAGGTTCAAACCCATCCAAACCTCATCAGCAAAGTTTTGCTCAAAGATCCAAGCTCTAGGCTTTTAATGGTGTATTTACTGATGAGGTGAAATATGAATCTGGTTTTGACTTTAAAAAGCCAATTGTATTTTGGGGGCGGAGGGAGGGGGGAAGGGGTGCTCTGACCTGACCCGCTAATCTCTTTTTCTTCCTTTAAAGTTGTCTTCTAAATCTGCACATTAAAGGTGATTAGATACCTAAGGGACTTCCCATGTCATTAGTTAATACTTTAGAGCTTGTTTTGGTTCCAGCTAGCAGTAATGCAGAGCCCTTTTGATAATACATCACCCTGCTCAAATATGCCTGCACAGTCTCCAGATGATATAACCCCACCAGTGTCTGCCTCTGTACAGCTCACAGATTGGAAGGGTCGGAGACGAGTTTAATTTAAAGATGAGCCGCCCTTGGGCTGCCAAAGGAAATGGTGTGTCAGCTACGTCAAAAATAGATACTGTTGTGCAGATATATGGAGGGAGAGATGGACGCTGCCAGTGCTATCAATTACCTGGATTGCCTTTAAATGTCAAAGCAAATCCTTACCCATTCCTTCTCTAAAACCTAAATCACTGAGAGAGACAAGGTCAACCCAAGCAGGCTGGAATGCCGGGAGAGGGAAACGTGGACATAACGTTGCATGTGTGAGGGGGTAATTTGGGCACACACGTATTGAAGGAGCATTAAAAGCATATTGACCTGTGGATTTGAGTTCTGAAATGAGCATTGCTGAGTTTTCAGGTGTCTTCAGTCCCCAAAAGGAAGATCTTTTCCAAGTCCATAAAAGCATTCTTCTGGACTAAATACATTCAAAATTCTTGTGTCACTCCTATTTTGCATTGTTTTAGGTTTGTGGGGCTTTAGGGATTGGTTTCCCTTCTTATTTTCCTCCTGTGGGGATATAGGTGCCTTTGACAGATTCAAAAGAAACCACACAAATCTAAGCTGCCTTTGGGAAAAACCAGAGCAGACTATCTCTGTATATACTTTTCCCCCCTCTCACTGCTGAGCAAATAATACAAGCAGAACACATGTGCACCTACATATCAGCATCCTTCAAGGCAGACCTCCTGGGAAACAGCATGAAATTATCCCTCGGGAAGGGCCCCAGCTCTTTCGGGAACAGGATATGGGAAAATTGAGGAGTGGGGGGGGGGGGGAGTGGAAAAGGGGAAATCATCAAATTGTACAGGTGGGTAAATAAAAGGAGACAAAGTTTATTACAATAGAGAGGCAAGCATAAGGTTTAAGCTCGGTCTCTTAAGAAATGAGGTTTCTGCAATCAGCCTGCACATGGGATACATATATAAAATATAAATAAAATAAACATACTCATCTCCCCCGTCTCCAATAACTTCCAAATTTGTTGGCCAATTCCAACCCAGCTTGGTGGAAGGGGCAGAGGTCTTCCAGTTCCTCTAAGTTTTATGAAAATAGGGCCCTCTCCTGTATCCTGAGACCTATTAATGCCCACACTGAAAGAAATGGTTGAGCTCACGTTGCAGCTTATTAGTAATATTATTAGACACTGGAGAATCCACAGGGGAGAGGGAAATATTAAGAACGCCCCAACTGCAGGAAAAGCTTCGGTTGGAGTTTGCACCTTCTTAGACACCAGAGGATCCAACCACAAGACACCAACTGCTTGAACCCCCCATTTCATTGCATCTCCTGCTAATAACTACTTCTTTTACATAAAGATATGTTGTGTATTCCCAGCCTGGCCTCACAGCAAAGTCACACCAGCCAATTAAATTGAGCTGTAATTTACAGTTCCCTGCTTCCTTCACTTTCCTTTCTACGAGGGATTAGTTGGCTACGATGAGACAGAAGAATGCAATCACAGGGGTATATTTATCACCTGCATTTTCACTGGGGGCACTGGCTTGATTTCTGTACCCAGGATCATCTCCTTTAGATAACTCTGCACCAGGCCAGCAACCAGATGTACATGGAGCACTGATTTCAGCGCAGTGCATCCGAGAGCCCAGCCACTTCCCATGCACGGGGACAGAGGGTAAAAATGTAAAGAATTTCAGATAAACACATTTGGAAAGGCACTTAGGGCTACTGGATGGATGAAGGCGAGGAAGGCAGGGGAGTATTTCTGCACTGAACAGGCAAAGAGGGACACTACTCATCTCTTGAGGCATGTTAGTGAGCTGCTCTCTAGTTCTAGACACTTGGAGCTGCTCAGAGATCCTCAAGTACTGAAGACTTTGAAAAGGGAGCCCTGTAAGAGCAGGGAGGCCACAGAGGAGGTGGAGGACATGGATCTGATCTATGTTAAGTCCTGTCTGACAGCTGTCTCTGGTTGGGTTCCAATGGCTTGCCAAACTGGGGCAATACACAACACGAGCGGGCACAAGGCTCCCTTAGCGTAATGCCACATGGGTACTGCACAGAGGAGCATCTGTTTTTGTTACCATCGTATACACAGGAACAAGAGTGCCCAAAGGCAAAGACAATCCACCTCCAAGGTTTCCCTTTGTTTCTAAAGAAAAACAGTGAGATAAAATAGCTGTGGAGCTTTAGATGACAACCATATGGTACCACAACAGGGTACAGCCTACCACAGCCTCCCAGCCCTACCAGCCCATCTCCAGCATCACTGGGCTTCTGCTCAGGATACGTCAGCCTAATTGTCTCCTTTGCTGCCCATTCCCACAGCACAATGAAACAGCTCCCTTCCTTCAGGAGCTGTTTGTCCAGCTACATCTGCATACAACAAGCTGAGGTTTTTAGGTGGTTTCAGTGTAAAATAAGAGACTATTTTCAGTTTCATGTACCTCTGCCAGCTGAGAGTCAGGATGATGCAGGTGGCTGTGGGAATAAGTCAAAGAGTCAGCAATGGCCTGAAGCAGAGCAAGCAGAAGGCAAAAGCTGCCCAATGCTGCTTTCACAAACACCCTCCCCTTCCCACAAAGTGGAGGATCACAAGGTTATTATGGGAAGGAGAAGCTCGCTACTACACCAAAACATTAGTTGATCCCATGGGAGCCAGAATGCCACTAATTTCAGCAAGGCTGGGAGCTGGTTCTTCCTTCTCTCCCCAAAAGCCTCTGAAAAGCCTGGAAGCAACCACAGCCCAACAGCTCTGCAGAGCAAGTGCAGCACAGGCTGGTCAGAGCCACCTGCCCTAAACACCCTGGGCTCTGTTCCAGCCTCCAGAAACCAGTTTTGGGGTCAATGGGAAGTTCATCTTGGCCCTCAGGAGAAGGGAACTTACCCATCCAATTAACAGCTAGAACACTGCTGCTTCTTATATGTGCAGACTCCCAGTGGTGTTGGGGTCTATATGAATAATTGATGGCCAGATGGAGCTGTGGTTATCAGTATGACTGCAATGTTGTGCTGGGAAGAAATTCCCAGTCCATAAGGAACAGAAAATGCCTCTTTCCCTCCTCACACAGGAATATTACGACCCACTATCCCACTACGACCACGCTCTTGGTTGCGCATTCAAGCCTGCTTTCATGCACCGGACACAGCCTCCCATGATGGTCTCCAAGCTTTTCACCCAGTATGGGCTCGATTCTGCAGTCTCAAAGTTGCAATTTCCCCAAGAATGCCTGGAATTTCCCCCTTTATGCAACACACGTTTAGCAGGTTACCGCTTTGATGAGTGAATATCTTCATTTACCAGGGGAAGTATTCCCACACACATGCTATCTCTTTGAACAACCCAAGCCACCAGCTTAAACCCAAGGCAGATGAATTGCCCTTCCTCCTTCTCAGGGCCTCTAAACCCCCTGAGATTTACTTTTAAAGGGTGCATGTTTTGATTTAAACCTCACAGCTCAAAGCTGTCTTCTCTTCCATTGCTCATTTGCCATTTTTCAGAATACGGGATTTTGCCAACTGGCATAAAATCCTTTTTTAGTGTTATTATATTATCCATGCTTCAGAGATCCTTATTTTGCGAGTGGGATTCCTGTTTCTTGGTTTATTAGTTGAGGAAAGGGTTGCTTTTATGTTACCCTATTTGATAAAAGACAGTATCAAAGAGAGAAATTGCACAGTGGTAACTCAAGATGGATACTTTGGAATAAGAGCTCTCTTCAGAGCATACCTGTCCTTTGACTTTTACACTTCTTATTGAAGAAAGAAGTTGAAGAAACTTCTCCAACCTGAGTGCCATATTATTACCAGAATAAACTAATCTTATTTAAAGATGAATAATGGAACAGCCAATAAAATCAAGTCATCTCTCTCCCAGAGCACGCTTTCCTCCTCAGGTCCTGTTAGGAAGATGGGAGAGCACATACTGCATGGACTCCCTTCCCTGCAGGACCTAGTTTTCTCCTGCTGTTTGCTGATATGGGGGAGTTTTGACTTGGAAGAGCTGAGGATCAAGCTGATCAATAAGGGAAATCTCTGGGCTGGATGCTGGACTAATGCCAGCCAGCATCCAGCGATGAAGCCCTCAGCTGTGGGTGGAGAAGTGAGGAAGAAAAGAACTTGTCAGCACAAGGCTACAAGCAGCAGTTCTGACCCCATTAAAACTCCATCTGCCAGCACACCACCTCTCAGCTTCAAGCTCTTATGAAGAACCCCTACTTTTAAGACGAAGCATCCTGGTTTATCCTGGACCACACCTGAATCCTCAAGCTGTACTGGTCACTGGGCTGCAGCCAGGGTCCCTCTGCGCAAGGGGGTTGGAGCATCGCACTGCCATCAGCAGGGGAAGGAGGAGAACTGCTGGGGACCGAGCAGGGACTCTGTATAAAGTCTGGTTTTTGCCTCTGAGCAATGCCTAAGCTGCTATTTTGTCTGGATTCCCGTTTTGTGGCAGCTCACAATAAACATACCTCCAGTAGTCAAAATTATTCCTTCTCTATGCTTGTAAATTCCCAGCAGCATCCCTGCTCTATCCCCAGCTCATGGGTTCTTTCTGTAAGAAAGGAAAAAGATACAGCACTGTTTCCAGAGAGTCTTCCCATCTGCAGAACTCAGTGAGGATCAGTGGTCAGTGTGGATTCAAACCTGCATACAGGTTTGCCTTGGCCTAAGCACTAAAGGCCAGGCAGAGGATGAAATGAGAGGCTACTTGTGAGTGAGCTTCAGCATAGCAGAGCCATCAGCCCAGTTCAACACCCCAGCAAAATCAAAGTCCAGAAGGGATCAGAAAACAGGATTTTTGTCTCAAAAAGAGATGCTATTTCCTCCTGATTTCAGGTTGAAAGCAAAAATCGAAGTCAAGATCCTAAAATATTTTCCAGAATGGAAATTCTGAAATATTCCAAGATGGATTTTCCTTTTTGCTTTAATGTGTGGTCCAAAAATCAGAACCGAAAATTGAGTCAGAAGAAAAACAAGAGGAAAAATATATATTTCAATTTCAAACTGTTTCTGAATTTCCTCTGGAATTTCTGAATTTCCTCAGTTGAAGTAGGACCTGTTCCCACAGCACCTTCTCCCTGCAAGATCTTCTCCCTGTCTCCAGTCTGGAACAAGAAACCAAGTATCTCCTGCTCAAAACAGATTCAAATAAATCAGAGTTGCAGCCTCACAACCAGGACAAAAATACACCTAAAATCCTGCAGCTGGGGAAGATAACACAATCATTTTGAATTTGTCTCCTCTGTACCCCCTTTTGTCTTAGTTAAAGGTCCCATCTCCAGCATTCAGGATGCCCCTTTAAAGACCTGCTGCTACAGGTTAATAGGACTCCCTGATGCACTGGAAGATGAGCAAAACCCAACAGGCCTGTGAAAGCCATTGGAATAAATATATCCCTGTACAAAGTAAAACCAGGACCAGGCAGTGATATGGGGAGTGCCATTCTGACATTGTTTTAAGCTCCGGTGTGTTGATTCCTGATTAAAAGGGAAGGGAAAGGGAGGGGAATCTTTATCCTGCTGAATAGAGCAGTTGGATGGCTTGGGACAGCGGTAGCATCGCCCCCAAATCCGCATCATTTCAGTGCCCTCTCGTGGCCACCGCTCCCCGCTGCAGCCTGCCCGGCCGCGGCTGGTGGCCCGAGGGCAGGAGCATCGCAGGAAAGGGATGCGGGGAATGATTTTCCCAGGGATGCTGGCAGGACCTGCGTGTGTTGCTTAGGAACAGCAAGATGCGGGGCTGTATCCAGGTCATTAGGACAATTTCTCCTCTCTAAGAGGGTATAATCTCTTTTCAAGGTGAACTTGGGTCTTCACCTCCTGTAGCAGTGACTTTCACCACCTCATTAAATCACACATTAAAAAGCCTCTTTTCCACCTGCTTTCTTGACAGAGCCACCAGGGAGCTGAACCTCTTAGTATTAATCCCTTCCTGAACAGCTTCTCCATCTCACACTACACAACACCAGACACATAAGAGGACCCTCTACTGGGCCACTGCAGCTAAAACAAGCCATCCTCTTCAAGGACATCACCCCTGGGCTGTGTCCTTTCAGGTTTGTCACATAGTGCCACAACAGGGACCACATACGGAGGAGCATCAGGTGTCTATCAGAGCAGCAGGCTGGAGTGATGTTACAGAATGGGAATGTGCCTTCACATGCATAGAGCAAGGATTTCTGCCTCTTCCCTCAGCTTGTTGTGGCTTCTTCCAGGGCGGTCAATGGAGGAGGACCACAAGCACAAGAGGTGTTCAACCATAGCCAGGTGCTGCTTTGGCTGAAGGGAGAGGCTTGGGATGGAAGCCTGTGGTAGCAGTCTCCCTGCAGGCCTGCCAGATCTGAGAGCTTGGTAAGAAGCACAGCTTGTACATACAATGAGATGAAGCCATGAGCAACTAGAAACATGTTTGTCCTGGGCAGAAAGATGGCAGGAAGGACCCTGAGGACCTGCTTCCTCTACAGCAGGACATCCTGCAAGACCTGAAGACCCCTTCACCATTATACTGTGTTCAAATAGTGATGTGGGTACAGGTTGCTCAGTTTTCAACACCTTGACTGCCAACCTACTAGTATGAACCAGTCCTTTCCCAAGTGAGAACAGCAGCATTCAAAGCCTTTCTGGTACTCTGCATGGCCTGGCCTATTCTTCCTGCCTAATTTGCTGACTTGCTCTATTTCCACAGCAGACAGGCCTGAAAAGGTACCCTGCCTTTGGATTTCTATCTAGTTCTAACAGCATCAGCATTATGTGGTCCCCAGAGAGCTCTAAATGAGCCCTTTTGTCCAAAGAGTGTTGGAACTCAAAAGGGATCATTTGGAGTTCCTTTGCTGTGAATATGAATTCCTCCAGATTCACAGCAAAGGAACTCCAGACTAAATGTCAAGAGAACAGACTAAGTCAAAACCTAATCCCATTCTGTTTGTGGTGCATGACTTGAGACCCCCAGGAAAAACAAATCCATGTCCTAACCTAGCAGGACAAAATCCATCCCATACAATCTGCTCTGGACATGGCTTTTCCATGCATTTACAAATCAGTTTCTCTCTGCAGTTCAAGTGTTGTGTTCTCAGATATTCTTTACATTCATGACAACTGCAAATGACTCTTCAAAATCAGCTGTAATACATGTACAAACAGCACAGGAGTTTGTAAGAGAGGGATGCTCTCTGGTACAAGCTCAGCTGCCCATTTGCACAGCTGAGAGTTTCATCTCAGCCAGCACATTAACACTTCCCCTCCCAACACTGTTAAAGGATCAGTCACTTCATTAAGCTTCCCATGAAAAGCATAGCACAAATAACTCTGCAAAAAGAATCTTACAATGTCCTCTATTTAGAGGATACAGCGAAATTCCAGATGGTCTTGGGATTCCTATAGGGGAGCAGGACCCCACCTTGCGTGCTTTCAGTCTGGATGGGTTTCTGGTTTTAGGAAGTGTTTTCTGTGATACCCTTAGCCTCTCCCTGCCACACACATTTTAAGGGGGGAAATACTCCTTTTATTTGAAACTGTTATTCACTTGGAGAGGGAAAAGGAGATTCCTGTTACACATCATCAGACAAGGAGATGGTATTGCCATTGTACAGCTGATTTACCAGGACAAGAGGTAAACAAAGAGGTTTGGTGTCATGTGCCCCCCACACCACTTTTCACATTGAAGCCAATGGCTAGGAATGGCAGGAAGAGCAGGGGAGTCCCCCCAGGCAAATCTGGTTTGCTCTACAGCTCTCCAAAGACATAAGGACACACTAAGGAGGGTCAAAACCCCTCCTTTTGGTCACCCCCATTGTTGGCTCCTTTAGCAAAGGTCAGGGTGGATTCAGTTCTATTGCACCTTCCTCCCATCCTCCCCTGCACACACAAGTATTTGACAGCTTGGTGAAAGTCAACTTTGCCTTGGGTCCTACTGGATAGGAAGGATTACTTCTGTGCAAGGGAAAGCAGGGACAAAGGACTTGGGTTTGGGTTTGTGCTGCCATCTCATGCTCTCATCCAACAAGGCTGGGGGAGCAGTGAATCTCTGGGGTTTTACTATATCAATGACTGTTTTTAGCTTCTCTCTCCTTTAACCTTGTCTGAAAGCAAGGAAGAGGGGAAAGGATCACACCTTTTTCTTAAGCCAGCAATACCTCAGTACCCCCAGATCCTCCACATTTAGTCTGAAACAGGTTACTCCTAGCTGCTGGTAGACACAGTTGAATGATGACCTTGTTCTATCTGACCCGAGTACCAGCCAGGACAGGACTCAGGACCAAAGTGTGGGGAAAATCCAGGCTCTCCACCCTCAGCCAGGTCTGGAGATCCGTGGAAGCCCAAGACCCAAGCCCAGGTTTGCTTGTGAGTGATGTAGGTGGGAGGAAAACACTCTGTGACACGAGCCTGTTCGCAGCCAGCAGTAAATCCACCTGGGAGGAGCAAGAAGTGAGAGCAAGCGCTTTGCAAGACAGACCTGTAATGCCAGTTATACAGCACCTATGCACAGAGCTGAGCCTAAGGCTACACTCTCACTGCTCTCCAAACATCCCAGCTTTATGCATTTCTTCCAAACTTTGATGAAGGATCTACTCCTCAGACCCAAATCCCTGCCTGAGGCATCACAGGATGGAGTGAAAGTTTCTTTCTGAGGTTGGATTTCTCTGTCTCCAGCCTGTTTGTGCTGTCCCACCCATTTCTCAGCCCTTGCCAGGAGCATGGGTTCCTGCAAGCTTGTTCTTGTGTAAGGCAGAGCCTTGGAAATGGCAGAAAACACGCTTTGTTCCCAAGTTCCGCCTTGGTGAAGGCTGGAGGTGGAATAAGAGGACATGCCCAGGGAAACCCAGCTCCGAACAACCCTGCTTGTCACCAAACTGACACGTTCTCTGGACCTTTTCCAGCCATGCAAAACAAATAGGGAGGAGGCAAAGTGCTCCTGGGCACTGCTTTTAAGTCATTGCCCTGCCAGTGCAATG
The DNA here is from genome assembly GCF_012275295.1 of Melopsittacus undulatus. Classification (NCBI taxonomy): domain Eukaryota; kingdom Metazoa; phylum Chordata; class Aves; order Psittaciformes; family Psittaculidae; genus Melopsittacus; species Melopsittacus undulatus. Next base: position 10,899,439 of record NC_047538.1, on the reverse strand, counting down.
CTGGGGGCAGGAGGAATAAAGATGCTTTATTCGCAGCCCTGTCTCCCAGCTCCTGGAAGAACTGTTGTGTCCCCACACACACACAGGTTCACCCTCCTCTGCCACAAAGCCAGCTACGTGACCTCAGACAAGTCCCTGCTGTGTCACCAAGCACACAAGAAGCAGAGGGTGAAAGCAGACTAAACCCTTCAGGACAGGGATTGGGCATGCCAGTGTCCAGCACAACAGACTTGATATCACTTCTTAGGTATAACCATACGGTTTGACAATCCCTGATGCTGCCAACTGTGAGAAGAGCATTTGCAGGAGGAGAGGCACCCTTTAGCTGCCTGGTGAGCCTAGGATGAAGTGTGATGTGGAGCCGATGTGCTCTGTGGTACCACATGCAGAGCACAGCCCTGATGGCTCTCAGCCTGCCAGACTCACTGCTGGCATAAAGAGGCCAAGGTGTTTTCCTCTTACCCCAACCATACCCCACCCAAAGCTGGAAGAGACCAGACACTTCCTCACAGGCAGCACAGAGCCCCGGGCAGGCATGCAGAGCTCACCCACAGCCCTTCCATCTCCCCTGCCAGCAGAGACTTCCCAGGTGAGAGATGAAAAGCAGATGCCATAAATCTGCTTGGAATTCAAGTCCTGTGAATACAGCTTCCAAAAAAAGGACTTTGTATTGAAATAGAGGGGCCTTAGCAAGAGCCTTGAAAGCAGATATGCCACCATCCTCTCTCCTCTGCCCTTGCCTCCAGGACAGCACTGCTCACATGGCTTCTCTCCAATACAACTGCCCTGATTGTAACCTGGTTGCTTTCTGCCAGAGGTAATTTGCTGCTGTGGCTATTGCACTCACTGCAGACTGAATACACAATGGTGACAAAGGGATAGTCTCAGCAATAGGTTGCATCCATGGAAAAGGAAATTAACCATGGATATAATCCAAGGAGTTCAGTTATCAAGACATTGCAATTGGGCTCACATACCCGGCTGTTTGAGGCTTCTTTGAACATCCCTGGCTTTTAATTACAGGTTTTTCTATATTCCATCTTCCTCACACCATGCTGTGACTCATGGCTTCAACTACTAAGCAGAACAGGGATTTCCATGATTGCTGGAGCTGCAGGTAGCTCCCCCCGTATCAAACCTCCAGGTATGCACCACAGGGGAAGTACAGATCACCCAGCTGCATGGCAAAGACACAAACACAGGGAGTTGTCTCCTTTAAAGGGGTGGCTTTGGTACAACTGGTATTAAATTCATCTTGAGGCTCTGCTGGTGACTCAAGTCACATGAGCAAATTCAGCTGTCAAGGGCCTGAAAGTTTCTTGTTGGTGTTCCCAACATGATGCTGAGGATACCCAAGAAGAACATCCACCCATCCCCTCACCCATGTTCTGTAGCTTCCCAGATAGAGGAGATGTCTGGCTTATTGATTGCAACCTTGGGCATTTTCTCCTAACCACACCACTTCAAACTGAGCTAAGAGGTAGAAATCAAAGATATTTTCATCTCAAGCTTCAAAGAGGATACTCAAAACAAAAGGGAGCACTTCAGTAAAGCATGTACAAACAGGGAGCATCTGGTCTTTCCTCTGGCAGCCTTGAGAGATGCAAGAGAAGAATGTCAGGTAACAGAAAGGATGCCTTGGTGGGGGTACAGATTTTCATGAGAGCCCACTGAGTGTTAACCTGTTTCCCCTGCAGAGGCAAAGCCCTGCACAATGATACACACCTGGTTCTGGTAGTTGAATTTGCTTCCGGGAAGCAGCTCTTTGTTCTCCAAGACCATGGGAGAGGAGGCAGGCAACCATCTGCTTCTGTAGGGATATGGATACACAGCCAGATACTGCAGCTTCATAGAAATGTTCCTCTGGGTCAGAGCCAATGGCTTCCTTAATGTGCCATCTTCGTCTCAGAAAGGAAGAGGGAATCTCTTAACAGCCTCTGAGCAGGGAAGTCTCCTGGTGAGCAGTTACATCTTGGAGATCATGCCCCACACTTGCTCTGAGAGAACAACTTTTAATGCATCCAGGCCAGACTTCTCCTCCATTGCCTGCAATAGCATCTCAGCAACCTCTGGCTTCATTGAGTCTACCAGCTCAACAAGGATGAGCAGCAGAGCATATCCACAGAAGTCTCTCCTCTCTGGGCAGAGATGCTCTCCCCCTCCATCATATCCTGTGGGAATGTTTTCTCAGCTACTATAAACTACTGAAGAGATCCCTCTGCCCCATGAGCTTCTCTGAGACAAAGCTGAACTGCAACCCAGCTCTTCACCTATGGAAAGGCAGCTGGGAAGCATTTGTATAACTAGCTCTGACTTTCCTCAAACCATGTAGAAACTCATAGGGTGCCTAGTTAACCTTGTCACAAAGTTATAGCAACAAATCCTTGTAGTACCAGCAGTGTTACTACTTCAGCTCCATCTTAATAACTAGTAGTCTGGCCTTATATCTGAAAACCAACTAGTGATTAGCTCATGCTATCAAATTCTTGTTCCATGTAACCCAGCTCCTGAACTGATCTTTGAGCAGCTTTCATCACAGGTAGTTTTGAAGCAGAACACTAAGTCACTAATCTCACCAACCAGAACTCATTTCACAATTAAGCCTTCTTATTTCTGCAAGACAAAGACTCCTTGCTCTAAGTCAGGAGATCAGAACGTGGCCTGCAGGGCTGAGAGCTTGGGTAACACCTAGAGAACACCAGTACCCTCCTGACATGATCTTAATAAATGATAATGAACATGGTATAGGTAAGGAGATCATTTTAGACACCTAGAGACTTAACTGCAGGCGTGTTAATACAGCAAAGCTGTGAAGTACATTAAGGGATTTAAGCATCTGTATGGATTGTTGAAAAGCAATTACCCAGCAGAGCAGAAGACAGCACCTCTACTGTCTCGTCTCTATTACACAGCATCAGCTACTACAAAGGAGCTGCTTACGCCATTGGAGGTGCCAGCCTTGCAAGATAGAAAATGAAGATTCCATTCTGTTGAGACCAAAAATGTTCAGTAGACCAAGAGCGGATTGTCAGCCTGAAGTATGGAAGTTGCTGCAGCCCCTTCAGAGTCAGTAAATATCTAAATACACTGGATATTCTGGAGTCAAGAAACTGAAGCATCTGTTCTGACTGAAGCGTGAAGCCCAGGTTCACCTTTCACTTCTCCAAGAACCACCAGCTCAGAAACCCTGTCTTCATGTTTCAGAGGACCTCATGCAGAATTAAATCCATTTCTCAGCTAACAGAACTCTGTGTAATCATTTCCAGCCATTTATATCCCACTCCTTCTCAAGAAATGCCGCTCAGTGTAGTATGCTCTCTGTTGGAACCCATGGTCTAAGGGGCACCATCAAGTCGCATTCAGCACCTCAGATGTATTTTCGGCTGTAAAGCTGCAGGATTATGTTCCTTTGGGTTGAGTCCCACCACTCCCTAAGGTAAGGAGAGATGGGGAGAGCAGCGGAAGACGAGAAATGGAGAAAACCATCCCATCTGCCAAATGAGCAATACAAGAATCAGAATCATTAGGGTTGGAAGGGATCTCTGGGCATCATCTAGTACAGATCACTAAGGTGACAAACTCTACCCACTCTGCATCCCTGAGTCAGCTTTTGACAGGCAGCCATGGGGCTTCAGTTGATGGGTAACTGAGAGTCTAAGAGCACACAATGAGAATCTCCCCTTTTTAACCAGCAAACTGTCCCAGTGTTTTTGGAGAAGAGATCTGGACTCAAACATGGACAGAGCAACGTACAGCCATGACTGAACTGCTCAGCTGCCACATGAGCTCATGATGCACTCCCTTTTGCAGCTGGGAATATTTCCAGGAGTGTTTTCAGAAGCTGAACAGCTTTTGTACAAGCAGTCCAAGCCCATTCAAGAGCCAGCTACTACAGAAGAACACAAATGTGCTCCAGAGAACCTGACCCTGAAATCCCAGCATATACTGGTGATCTAGGCATTCCACACACCATAGCTACCAGAACCACTTTGGTATCATACAGAGTGGCTAAAATACTCATCCAGTGCATAGGAGACCCAAATCTAATTCCTTTCTGAGAGAAATACCTAACTGAATAGAGCTGCAGTCACTGAGCTTCACAGGGTTTGGTGGGGAGCAGCCCACCTTGCTCTGCCCTTCATTCCCATTGAAGCCAGTGAGCTTCTAGAGAAGACAAAGGCAACAAAATCCAAGCCAACACCCCTTTAACAGCAAATCCTGCCTCAAAACAAGAAGCATTCCTAGGTTTATTCTGCTTAAACCTTGCTGCTTTTCCTGTGCAATATAAAAAGTAGATTTTAGCTGTCACTCAAGGCTCTGGTATTTTTCAGTGTCATCCAGCTATGGGTGAAAGATTGCTCAAGTCCATTTAAGCCCTATGTACCGACAGCTCCTGCTGCCAACCTGCATTGCCATTACATGCCCAGTGCAATTCTTCAGATGCGTGCTTACATCAAATTCATTCCAGCTTTCAGAAAGAGGGCTCTGAATTCCCTGGAGCATCTACATCTGGCCTCAGCCTCTCTGAGGATGTTTTTACTATCTCAGAGTAAGAAAAATCAGACCACAGATTTGCCTTTCCCTCTCAATTCCCTCCCACCCCACACACAGGAGAGTGGGAAGAGCTGCTTTAGTTCAACTTCTATTTTCTTGTTGAAAACAGACATCAGTTTTGTTTCTACCAAAAACTGGGAACCCAGAGGTAAGTTTCAGCAATAAGCAGGACATAAAGACATCCACTTCTTGCCAGGACTCCGTGCTTCTCTAACAGCTTCAAAAAAAGGCAAAAAGAAATGAATGCAGAGCCAAAAAATACCACTTGGCCTCACATGGGATCACATCAAACATCCAAAGGCATTTGAAATTCCAGGGAAAGCTTCCTCATTCTTAAGGACTATACCAAAACATACAGAAGGAATGAATTTGGTTCCTTGCATGTCTCTTATGATTTACCCCCGTGATCAATGTAACCCAGAAGTTCTGAAACAGAATATTCCAAGCGTTCACCTACAGCCTATGGGAGGCATAGGAAACTCTTCAATTATAAGATAATAAACCATGATATGTGCAGCATTTGTTTGTCTGAAATTCAAAAGGCTTTTCAGATCTATCTGCTTAGCCTATCTCCTCCAAAAGCCATAAATCTCTCTCCCAGCTAAACCAAACCATATTCTTACGTTTAAATCATATGAATGAGCTCAAAGACCAGAGGAATTTGCAAGCACCAGCCCTTTTCTTCCTTGCCAACATACCCTGTGGCCTTTGACAAGCCTCAAAATCCAGCTTTCAGAAGTGCAGAGACTACTTGTCTTTCATTTGGGAAAGACGCTCTGCTGCTGACCTGCTGGTATTTGCACAAGAGCATGCCATGCTGAAAAGGATATGCCTTGATCCCATAAATACTATTAAAAGGCAGGGATACGCCATGCTTACCTGGCTGATAGCCAGTACACATCTGAAAGGCACCCTGGATACACAATTGGGTGGAAGGAAAGCAGTCACTGATAAATAATCAATTAATGTGAAGCAGACAACTGAGCATCAGATCAAGGCAAGAAGCACTGAGCACAGGAATGGTAAAATAAATCTGGACAGTTTGAGCAAAAAAAAAAACCAAGTGATACGTATCCATCCTGGCTGTATTTCCCCAAAAGATCCTAACACACCACCATCCACTCTTCCTGGGAAAGCACCTTTCCAGTACCAAATGTGATCCTGCAATGCAGCCCCATCATAAGGAGAAAGCCTCCAACAAGATAAAGGCTATTTGCAAGCAGAAAGCACTGTTCAGTTCTCATGAAAGTCAAGGTGAAGAATGATGTTCAAACCCAAGGGACTCAGTTTGTTATGAGTCCAGAAAGCATCCTTCTGCAAAGAGTCTGGGATGTGACTCATCACACGCCACACAACACTCAAGTGGGGCATCAAATGCCCTGTTGCACCAGGAGGATGCCAAATCCAAGGTCTCATCTTGACAGGCAGGAATTAGGGATACCAACAAAATATCAGAGCAAAATGGTCTTTCAATATCAGCTTTTAAATGAAGGCTGTTGCTGTTCAGACTTTAAACAGTTTGGAGGAAGATGCAGCCACCTCCTAGATAACTGGAGATGCCACCTGAAAGGAGAACAATACTATCTCCTTGCTAATCAAGCCACTCAAGTTTGTTTCAGCAAAGGGTTTAAACCTTCACCACCCACACACAACAGTGAAGGAGGAGAAGAGGGAAAGCAGAAAACTGAGAACAAGGCAAAAAAAAAAAAGCCTGTGAATTTAAACCATTTTTGCAATCCTCAAATAGTTTTGCATCCCTGAGGATCCATCATCCCTCTTCCAGACAAGCAGCAGTGAGGTGGTCTCCCCTTTCAGAAAACTTTGGATGATAACCAGCAAGAACATCATGTTTAAGCTTTGAGGACTGAGCATTCCCATAGGATTCATGGATGGCAATGCTGAGCCAAAAGGATGCATTTAACAGTTGCTTAAGTTCTGGCACCCACACGTATTTCCTTGTGATAAAGTCCAACACACGCAGCCTTCAGATGTTGTGTAAATAGCCAGAGCTCTGGCACAGCTCCTTCTCTTTATGATTTGTTTTACACAATCCCCAAGTGTTTCATAAACACTAATTATATCTCCTGATTCCTCTAAATGAGCAGCAAGTGCTTCACAGATGAGGAAACCAAGGCAAAGTGAGCATCACTGCTTCCCAGCAGCACATTGGAGGACATAAGCAGGCTGAAAGAGCTTTATGTCCTCCCACAAATGAGGCCCTATTTAACATAAGATGATACCTTTACTGAGAGTTAACACTGGTACCACCTCAAATGTGACTTCAAGTTTCCACACCATTAAGGCAGGAGTCAACGTTAAGACCTTCTCAAAGCTTAAGCTCCACCTAACACTGCAGGGATCTTCACTTCCAGAATCTTTGTTGTAAGCTGTACCATCTGCTGAACACTTCAAACCATGCACAGAATTCCTGGAAAATGGATCCCATCCCAGCTCTCTAGCTAGATCTTGCAGACAGCTTCAAAGCGATAGCAGTACAACCAGTTCTGTCATGGCACAGCTATTTCTGCTTGGCATTTTGCCCCATTACATTACTAAACAAGCTGAAAGTATCACCTGGGTACAAACCAGATATTCTGAAAGATGGTTTTTGTCAGTCCCTGTGCACTTCCCAGGCATATTATAGTGCCAGCAAACACCAAAAGAACCAAGAGCACCACAAACGAGGTTGGAGTCTATCAGAGTCTCCAGGTGAGTGCTAAATACACAGAGCTCTTGTTTTATCTTTATTTATCTGCAAAACTGGAATAATAAGCCCCAGCACTAAAGGTGCATGAATCTAGAAGTCATTTTAGTACAGAGCACCCCCTTGTATTCCACCATCTACTAAGCGTTGTTTTGCAAGTAGTGATGAGCATTATGAAGAGGAACTGAGAGATTAAACTCAAAAGCATTTTACGGAAGATCAATGGACACAATATCACTGGTAGAGTGAGCCCTCAGGTCTTAACCATGTGTTTCCCCATCACCCAGAGAAGGATATTTAGATAGCTGGAGATAAGTGGAACATGACCATCTGCGCTCCTTTCCTTCCCCTGGAGCACATGGGAGTAGTGGGGAGCACCGCAAAGCCACATCATCTCACATCATAGCATGCTGCCCAACATGGAAGGCATTTCAAAGCCAATGGAGCACACTGAGGCTAAGTAGTACCATGTATCCTTCATGTTGAAATGAAACCATCCTTAAAAAGAGGTCCATATGTGGTTCTCTCAAAAGAAAACTGCAACTATTGGATTTTTGCTAAGCCTTGTCACTTCCTCAACAGTTACCCATCCTTATTTCAGACAATAAACCAGTAACAAGCTGTTACTGGTGGGGAACACACCCACATTTCACTGGTGAGCTCCAGTGCCAACACTACTGTGACATTTTAACCCAGAACTCTGAGAAGCTGCTCCCTTGAAGCTAAAAGAGTCCAGGCACGGAGGATGTTACACCAGCCTAGAGAAAGGCTCAGATGTCATTCGAGACCAGGTTTCGCAAAAGCCTTCAAAGTAGCTTAACAGCCTTAAACAGCCTTAAACCACCCTTAAGCTCATCCAAGGCTCCACATCTGAGCTAATTGCTTTCACTCTAAGGAAAACACAATGAGATACTAAATTTGCTCCATCATTTGTGCTCTTGATCCCTTTTCCCCTCTGATCTTGGGGTTACATTAGCACTGTTGAAGCCTCCCAGCACCTGTAGCCAACAGGCTGATGTAGATTGATGTGAATCCACTGAGGATTCAAAGCAAGCCCATGCCACAAAGCCAGCAGCCTGCTAGCAGTGCCTGGGACAGGCCAAGGGTATTTTGGCAGCAATCAGCCTGACAACCCATTTTCCCCTGCCTCATCCAGTTAGTTGCCCATTGCACTGCAGTTCAACTATAGACAGCAACCCATAGCCTCTGCACCACCCTTACTGGTACCAGCTCTGCAACTCAGCCCTTCCACATGATAGGAAGCCCCATGAGTGAAGAGAGGAGGGTTTACCCTGCAATGCCTCTTAGGGACAAGAGTCTGCCACAACAGGCAAGTTCTGTGCCATTAACCAGGGGGGTGAGCTCTCCAGAGAAAGGAACTTGCCCCAGAAGAGAGGTAGAATATGCCGCCATGAAATAACACTTAGTTTAGCTGACTTAAAAATATCCTAAAGAGGTGAAATGCTATACACTACATAACTTGTTCTGTACAGAAAGGTCCTATACTGGGAGAAATTCTTTTTGTGGGAACATGGTGCACCTAAATAAGCTTGGTAAGAAGAGAGTGGGATAAGCAACTTCATTCTCACTACAAAGCACAGCTGACAGAAGTTTAATATGCATCATTAATTTATTTGAGCATCAAGATCTGCAAACATTTACTGTGCTGACATGAAAGCACTGGGATTTCGGGCATAGGTCGTGCTTTTACTCTGCCTGGCACAAAAATCTCCACTCTTGAATAGCATGAGAAAGATATAACAAGACCAAGAGGCCAGGACAGACTGCTTGCATCAGACCCGTTTCAGGGGCATGAAGAATTAAGGTAAAGTTTGCATCCTGGTTTGTTTAGCACTTGCTTTATGATTAAATTGAATGAGAAGCACAGGTTTGCTGCAGTTCCTACCACCACTACACAGGAATGAAGCAGCCTGAGCAAACCCAGCAGGCAGACTTTACCTAAACTCAAAGAAGCATGCACACACCAGTCAGTTTTGTAATTGGAGTGGATTATTGCATGGCGCCTTGCATAAGGGTTCGACTCCTAAATTCCATGCTTAGACTTAACAAGCCTTGCATTACTTGTGGCACATACGTACACCTCCAATCATATACTTTGTACTCCAGAATGAGTATGGGTACAAGTTACTCCTGGGCAGATTCCAATTGGACACTAGAAGAAAGTTTCTTACAATGAGAACAATCAACCATTGGAATAATCTCCCAAGTGAAAGGGTGGACTGTTCAGTGTCAGAGAGGGTGCTGAGACATCTAGTCAGGTCATGCTTTGCCAAGAAAGGTCAGAGCAGATGATCCTGGTGGTCCCTTCCAACCTAGGATGCTATGATTCTATGAACAGGAATTTAGAAGAGGCACCGAGAGAAAGCAAACCATAACATGCTATTATACAGTAATGTAAAGATCCAGAGGAGATCCAGCTGCTTTAGGAAAAGTGAGGTTTTGACTGTTCTAGCCACATGTTCAACATTTCAGTACAAGCTGTGGGCTGAAAAATCCTATTGCACCTTCAGTTTTTGCTTCCCACTTCAAGACAAATAGCATCACATTCCAGAGATTAACATGTAATAGCATTCACTTGATTCTATGTTTGAACCATGAGGCAGGAAAAACTTTATGTTATCTCAAGTGAGCAAAATCATAATAAAGAGATAGTAGCTGGGAGAAGTGTTTTCAGGGCATCCAGAATGGACTTTGTCAACTGTCTGGTCTGACTGCTACACCAGAAGAACCCTTTAGAAGTCATGAACTTGACGTTGGCCCTTGAACCCAGTCTGTCTGGCTTGTTAAACACCTAGAGCTTGGTCCAGATGGGAACCAACAGAGCAAAACTCATGGAGAAAAATGTTTCTAAGCTATTGTCAATTGTATAAAGCCTCAGATGGGGGATGCAACCAGGGCAGAAACACCAAGAAAAGAGACTGTACCCTGCATAGGCTGAGTGGAAGCCAGAGGAGCTCCTGACCTGGGGAAACCTCCACACCTGGTTTCTTCTCACTGTAAGCAGCATACAATCAAAGCAAGCTTCTCAGAAGAAGGTGAGACACTTGCTTCATTCTTTGCAAATGGTCATATATAGTACTTGCTGCTCATATGCCAGGCAAGAGCATGGGTTAGCTGAGACACCATGACCAGGGCTTGACTCAAACACAGCTGGGAAATGAGTACTATCCCTATGGATCCAGAACATCCAAAGGACACAACACAGCCCAGCTCCATAGAGGAACAGTTGTTTGAAAGCTCTGCAGCAAGGAGAGGATGCTTTACACCTGCTATTTCCCTCTCTGGCAATGCAAAGAACCACAGAGGCTGGGAGGCAGGTCTCCATCTTCAGAGCAATTTGACATGCTATTTGTGTTATCTGCCTTTCCTGCAGGACATGGAATGACATGTGGCTTGTGGCATTGCACAGCCTTCAAAAGCTTCCCCCTACCACTGCAAATTAACCTTAAGGAGGAAAGAGCACATCAAAACAAAGCAGCCTCTAAGCAGAAATGCTGCCTCCGGGGAAGTTACTTTGCCTACATCTCCTGCCTCCTCCATCTTACCCCTTCATAAAGCTCAAGTTCAAGTCCTAACAGGCATCACTTGTAATGTTCCGAGCTGCATAAAGCAGCAGGGTACACGTGCTTCTGAGCCAGAGTTCAATGCTGCCCCATCTCCTCCCACTTCCAGTACCTCCCTTCTGCACCTCTCTTCACCCCAACTTCCAGGACACCTGTTTAATGAAGACTAATGTATACCCTCCAAACATGCACCATACACTGCTTCTGGAAAAGAAACATCGCCTCTATGTAACATTAAAGGATCATTTTTCCCCCACCCTAAGCACAGGACGTTTAATTACTGCTTAGACTGCACTCTGTGCCTGTTCCATTAAGTCATAGAAATCACCCCAAGCTCCACTTATGAACGAGCACAACTGATTTTTTCCCTGTTTTTTTCCCCTCAAATCCACCTGTAAGACTGTTCTACATACCATCAGATAGCCATATGTATAGGGCATTAAAAGGCTGCAAAGGTAGGGATAATGCTTCATATAGCATTAGATAGCTTGAGCATACGGCAACTAAGAGGTTGATGTTTGATGAGCATTTTGTTGATAATAAGCTGGGAATTCAGATTCTGCTTCAAAATGGCCAATATTGCCAAAAAACCTCATATAGTTCTCAGCATATGGAATAGAAAAGGAAAACAAAGTCAAGACAGGCAATGTAATTATCAGTCAGGCTGTATGTAACCAAAGATCTGAAACTCTCATTTGTCTAAATGAGTTTAAACCACTCTCGCCCTGGCTCCAGAAGGAAAGCAGCTTAAGTTACCCTTACTTGTGGTCTGGGGAGGCTGATACATAAGCAGATTTGCCACCTCAAATAGGTGGTTACACCACCTTAAGGACTATCCTTGCACTTCATTTTGGGACCTGTAGGCAGCAGAACAACATAGCCTTTAGGTCACCCTAGCCCTGTCTCCTCTGACTTAGACTTCAACCCACTTCTAACACTTCCAAGCTTCCCCACACACCTTGCACCATAACTAAGTACAAGACTAAAAAGCACAGGAGATGCATATCCTAGACTTTTCCTCACATTACTCACATATTCCCTTGCCTTGAATGCCCTTAGATCTTTGGCCTATAGTCACTGGCGCAGTACTGGGATTAACTGGCTGGTTTTGACACCTCCAGCCTGAAGAAGAAGGAATTCACACTCTTCCCCCAGTTATGGATCAAACCTGCATCTAGCCACAGGAAAAAAGGGTCTTTGCCATCTGTCACAGCTTTATGATTTAGGACACAAAGCCTTACTTGATAACAATCATCACAGAAGCCCTGAGACCGCCTTTTGGGAATATGCCAAATTCATATTTCTGTCATTTTCCCCATCTCCTATGTCCATATATCCATTTATATTCATTTCATTAGGAAATTGCCCTATCCATTTACTTCGCTATTTGTCAGTGTGGCTGTCACTTTAATTACCTCTGTCTGCATGGATTGCTATTATTTGTCTTGTTTGCAGCACACCATCCACCAAAATACATTCTTCCCTTAGCATAGACACTGATGTTATCTGTGAGCCTGACCTAGGGAGCAAGGCTCTTAGGAAGACACAATTTTTCAAAGCAGATTTGTGAATTACATTGTCTTGTTAAGAGCTAACATCAGTGACACCCCTGGAAAGGCAGTTATCACCACTCCCCTGAACAGCAAAGAAGCCCCACACCATGAACATCACCCATCTCCAGAGCTACATGGGGCACATGGACGCAGTAATGAGTTCTGGCACACACATATCCAAGCCAGTTGCAGTCCGTGGACACACACCTGAAGCAATAGGGACAGTCACAAAGCATGGAAATGTGGCTAGATTTGGGTCCATCTCCAGCTGTACATACCCTCTTGCTGAGCTTCTCTCACATGCATCTGTAATTTCTTCTTAAAATTAATGGCTTTTTTGCTCCACTGCTTTTCCTTTTTCACAAGGTAGGAGTCAAAGCCAAACACATTTGGATTAACTCAAACACAAGAGCATTTGACTGGACTCAAGGAGAAGACAGCACCTTTCACCTATAAGCAGGCACACAAACTACATAAATCATACCTCGCTTGCCCATCTCTTCTCCTCCTCCTCCTCCAAGGTTCCCATGACCGAAACATGCCAGGATGTGGTGGGAATTCCTTGTTTGCCTTTGTGTGCAGGGACTCATGCCTGCAAACTTGGATCTGAATGTCAATTATGGGAAAATCCCATTCCTCTCTTATCCCATTCCTCTTAGCCTAGATAAGAGGGGCCTCTTATCTAGCAGCTATGACAGTTAACTAGTACTGCAGTGCAAGGTGCTTTGTGGAGCAGCATCCTCTCATCCACATGGCCTTGTTCAGCAATATTGGCTTCACAAGGCACACCACCAGGATCATGCTGTCCACCTGGGGTGCTTTTCCCTGTCTGCTTCATCACACAAGTGACGACTGAGTCAGACCTTAGGCATCAGCTAATGCTTAGTGGCAGGGCAAGTATAACCATTTCCAACACATCATTCCAGCTGTGGTCAGTCCACATGTCTCAGCCTCTGCACACAGCTTCCACCCATGGAGCCATACACAGCATCAGATGAGAGGCTGCACACCTCTTCAGGCCTCAGCTATGACCCACTTGGAAGCACACACCTGTGCAGAAACCTGTTCCCTCCACTCCTTGGAATATAGCTTATAAAACAGCCCAGCTATAAGAGCCAGACCCAGGGTCAGAAAAGCATGCTGACTAGCTAGGCCTATAGCCCACACCTGGCAAGTATAATGGGGCAAGTATAACAGAGAGACTCTTGTTTCCCACTGTGTTTTCCCAGCCTTCAGCTGCCTGTGGATAGAGTCTTTCAGTGCCCACATGCACATCCAGCCCAGGCATTTCAGCACAGGTCTGCTAAAGTCATCTAGTTATTCTGTCTACGTTTTCTTAGTGGAAACACCAGCTGGATCACTGCCCACCTCCTTGTGCCTTGCACCTTCTGCACCAGCCTCACACTTGTAGGGCCATGTTTTGGGCCAAATCACATTTCCTAAATGCCCTGTCATCCTACCAGGTTATTCCCCAGCCAGAGCCTTCCCCTAATGTGCCCTGCAGCCAGCAAGGTCAATCTGGGACACCTTCAGCTGCTGATGGTGCAACAGCTCCTCAAATCTCAGCAGGTATCAACAGCAAGTTTTCTTCCCCCTGTGATCTGTGGAAGAGAAACACTTAAAACAGAAGGATTCCTAGAAATACCTTCACAGGCCGATCCAACCCCTTAGGACAAGCTTAAGGCTTCAGTGCAGAGACTAAAGACCACAAGAACTAGTCTGTCACAGGGAAGGAGCTGCTGAGATCAAGGGCACAGCCAGTGTCTGAGGTCCCTTAGGTGGGAAAATCTCAGTGAGATAAATGCTAAGCATGATCTCTAAGGCATGGAGAAGTGACAATCTTCTCTTTAAGGCAGGCATGGGTTTTCACGTGATCTCTTCACCAAAAGTAAATGCACGGGTGGAGGCTGAGAAAGAAAACCCTCAACCCTGGAACAGTGGAGCAGTGCCAGTTGTGATGGGTTTGCGATAAGCTAGGAAACATCCATAAGCATCCAACTTCAAAAGCAGGGAAAGAAGGAGGGGAGCTGCAGAGTGAAATGCCTGGGGCATCCCATTTTCAGTCAGCATAAGGAGCCTATTTTTAGAAAGCCTGTGTACACCGACGAGAGTAGTAAGGCTGGAAGGAATTATTCATTTGATGGTCCCCTTCTTCACACCTTTACAGGTAGCGTTTTTACAAGAGCCACTTCATCCTCTCTATCCCTGAGGAAAACTATCTGCAACGCATTCTGCCCACATGAGATGCACCATGGACAAAAAAGCATTGCTACCAAAATGCCATTCCAAATGTAGATGCAGACAAGCTTCCAGTCAGGCCCTTGTTTCCCTCTGTAAGACAGACTCCTGCCCACTTCCCATCTCCTATGATAGTTTGCATTAGCCTGTGGGAAAAACAGCCAGAATACCCAATGGAGACCTACAGCTATGGTCTGCCATGTGAGACACCAACCAGGTGGGAAACCTGCTCATGAAAAATAGGCACATGAGACACCTGAACTGCAACTACGGCACCAGTTGCTTCAGGGGCCTTGGGAGGTAGATGAGTATCAGATCCAAACTGACATTTTCCAACACTTCTTCATGTTAAAGAACCACCAACTCTGAAGGTTACAACTTAAAAAACACACACTTTGCTCATGCCTAAGGCAGCATTGCAGGGAATGGGAATGGGGAAGATTATGGTTTAGTTTGGGGGTTAACGTGCTTGGCTTTATTTTTTGTCTGGTTTTGCTTCCAGCTCAAAGGGACATGTTACCACCAAAGTGGTAGTAAAAAATGGAGGCAGGTTCTCCATCCCACCATTGACCAGTTTCAGATGGCTGAATATAATAAGAAGTTGGCCAAAGGGCAGACCTGTAAGATAGTGTCTATACACAGACAGAGCAGAGATGATCATGAGTACCTACAGCCTCACAGCAAGATACCCACTCCCCCAGAGTCTGAGCCTGGCATCCCCTTCCTCCTACCCAGACCATCACCAGCTGAGAGCATGTAGCAAACATCCCTCCAGGTGACCAGCAATGGAAAAAAGTAGGATGCTACAAGACTTTTCCTTCAGTGAGATGCCACCTTTCACTCCAAGTAGCCAACTATCTTCATCTTCTGAAACAACAACTTATAACAAGTTTTCCAGTTATCTTCTATCATACTTCCTAGCATGTATCAAATGTCAGCTAAGTGATGGAGCCCCCACAACATGAACACATGCTTCCAAAAATGAACCGCATTGAATTCTCTATTTTCCAACCGGGAGAAATTCCACCAGAGCAAATAAAGCTGCATGGCACGCTCCCAAAGACAATCCAAACTGATAGTATTTTGCACCTTAATCCATGAAGCTGCCAAGTGACCCCAAAATCTCCTTAGAAAGGGAATTTCAGAATTCGTAGACATCTGTTGAGAGTCTCCAGTAACATCACAAGTGGTTCAGAAGAGCTCTCAGCCCCACATACTTTGGGTTGACAGCCACCAGCTCAGAGGAGAGTTTATCCAAGGGCTAAGGTATCTCATCTCCCTGTGACAAGGTTTTCCAGGTGACTTCATTGCTGCTGCTGTCACAACAGGACATGTGAACACATACAACAGTGTAAGGTGGCACTGCTCAACCCTTTATCCTTACCTTGGCTCCCTGTGTTTCTGAGCTTCCACAGTTTGTGCAAAAGCCCACAAAGTAAACGCTTGCTAAGCAGCAAGCTGCTGTGTGTTGGCCTTGCATACAGTTAGGTATAGGAATAGTGAAGGTGGAGATAAGGAATAGAAACACATTCCTTCAATTTCTCCATTGCCTGAAGAGAAGCTATGTGGAGACCTCACTGCAGCCTTCCAGTACCTGAAGGGTCCTACAGGGATGCTGGAACAGGGCTCTTCATTAGGGACTGTAGCAATAAAACAAGGGGTGATGGGTTGAAACTGAAACAGGGGAAGTTCAGGTTAAATATAAGGAAGAAGTTATTTACTGTGAGGGTGGTGAGGCCTTGGAACAGGTTACCCAGAGAAGCAGTAAATGCTCCACCCTTGGCAGTGTTCAAAGCCAGGTTTGACAGAGCTTTGAGTGATACGGTCTAGTGAGAGGCATCCTTGCCCATGGCAGGATGGCTGGAATGGATGATATTAAACTCCTTTCCAACCTAAACCATTCTGATTCTATGATTTCAATTTTCTCCCCAGCTTAGCCATCAAAACTGCTCTGGGACCAACCCATTTCTTTTACCACAAAGCAGCAGGACATCATTTTCTCTTCCAAGTGGCCATGGAAACACATTTCAGAGATTCCTGCCCGCTCAAATATTTTAGGATGGCAAAGAGAAATCTCCTCTTGAAGCATCACTTTAAATGAGCACTGTGGTTTCAGCTCAGCATTTTCTCCTTGTTTGCATGTTAAACACTCTTGGATGGCATCGTGTTTCCCAGCTGAACCCAACCACATCCCTGCACCTGCATAGCTAGCAGCAACATGAGAAGTCTTCAGCACGCAATTCAGATAGAGATCTATTCAAGCAGCTTTGTTGATGTTAATGGAGTTACTCAGGATTTAGACACACGTAAATCAGAGCACAGGTGGATGATAAATTCTTGCAACTGGCAACAATATAGGGAATGCCAATTTCACCCCTGGTATAACACTACTGATGTCAAAAGCCATGCACCAAGCAGCAGCTGTGTTCATAAGACACCTTAATCAGGCAAATAAGTTAATTGCAAATAAGTCTGCAGATTCACACAGCATCCCTTGCTAGCTCCAGCAGTGAGCTACACAGGTTCAGGATCCCACCCAGATTATGTCACAGGCTAACTGCTTCCAAGTACTGCCTTACAATAACATTTTATGCAGACTTGGACATGCAATAGGCAACCACATTCATGCATGGTCATTTCATCCTTTGCTAGGACATCACCTTTGGACATGGATTGTTCTGTAGTAGCAGTTGTATTTGAAGGCACAGCAGATGATGTTTGGGGAAGTATAACCCTCACTGGCCTTCAAAACAAGCCTGTCCATCTAACATGCAAGTATGGCAGCTGGTAAAGGCTTTAAACCAAAGACAAGCAGAGCTGGGGCATTCCTGTGCACACCACTGCCCATCCCTCAGTGCAGCTGACTGGGAATTGGGGCACTTTGTCTCCTGTATTTTAAGCCTTTGCCTTCTTATGTTGGGGTTACCTACACAGGTCCTCATGGTCACTAAAGCCCTGATGAGTGTTGTTTTCCAGGTTCAGAGGCTTATAAAACCACCCCAGTTTCCTGGACCTTTGTATGACTAGAGAAGCAAGAAAGTCAACTCTCAGTAGGGATCATCAGTACCACAAGAGGAGTTGAGCAGCAGTTCACTAATGTTCTCAAAGACCAGTTAACCAGTGGATCCTGAGGGTAATGATAGCCTAGGCAGCACAGGCAGGAAGCAATGTAGGTCAAATACATAGGAATGATGGTAAATGACGAAGCCACAGCTTCCTCCCCTGGTTACAAGACACCTGGAGACATCTCTGAGCAGATCACAAGAGTTGTTGTAGGAGTCTCAGGCTCTCAACCCTTCCAAACAGCAAATTCATGGGCAGATGGCCTCAAGATGTCCTTGCTTCTCTACCTGGCCACTGGGGTGTATTCACTCCGCAGAGGCCACCACTCTCACTCCCAGGGCTCAATCTCCTCCTCCATTAATTGTTTGCCACCCTACCATGACTAATCTGGATTTACAACCCGGAAAGCGGTAGGGAAAAGAATCTGATCAAAAGGATGATCCTTAGAGCCAGAAAACAAGAAGGAGCTGTGTAGCCAGTTGTTCCAGGACACTTAATCCATCAAGCCTTCACCATTCTACCCTTGGGCTTAGGCTGAGTCAGTTGTGATTTGCTTAAAACCATGAGAATTCCCTCCTCCTCTCAAAAACAACAAAAAAAAGAGCCAGTTATAAAGTTTAAGGAGAAAAAAACACCACGGGCTCACAATACACTTTTACATTATGAGTCAGTGGCTGGTGATGAGCCAGCTGGCAGCTCTCCATCTGTGGCATCTCCATGCTTCTGAATGCCAAAGCAAACACTTTCTTTTATCTAAAAGCCTTTGCATTCCGTTGGGCAAATGTGATCTTATGCTGCCAGTTACACTGCAGGCCCAGGACCACTCAGTCCCACAGGAACTTCCCTCAACCTCTTTTGGGACAAGCTGCTACAAAGCCACCTGAGTTAAGCCTTGTTGCTGTATCACTTTCCTACTGGGAGGAAAGTGGGAGTTCTGAGTCCAAAGAGAAGCAATAGAGATGTAGCAGAGGCCAAGCCAGCAGAAGTCGTGAAGCATCACTTTCCTTTTATCTAATAGAGGTTATACCAAAAAATCAAGAAGAAATGCCCTGCTCAAGTACCTCAAAGAGGCTTTACCTTCCTACCCTCCCAGATCCCAACTTCTACCATTTTGGGTCCATGACTTGCTCCAGCCTTGAGATCCAGCCTTTGCCAAGACTTTTTTTACTCCCAGAAGCCGAGAATTTCCCTTGGCTTCTAGATCTGACACAAGCTGGGCTAAACCTTCCTCCAGTGCCCTCAACACCTTGGAAGTGATCCAATATCCCCCTGACTCCCAGAGCTTTTCCATTGGTTTTACTGAGTTCTGGATAAAGGCCTTAAAGATGTTTACTTGCCTTTCCCCCACCCCGCAGCTTAGCAGAAGTCAGAAGCACTTTGCAGTTTTACAAGAGCCAGCTGGTGAAAGGTTAGATAACCAGACAACACAGCCAAACCCAGGGGAGCCTACAGAAACTCCTATTTGGGGGCTTTTATGCCAAGTTATTGCTTACAACCTTCTGTTTTGCAGGAAAGGGCTGTCTATAAGCCAGAAGTTCCTTTCCTCTTTATCTAATGATCAAATACGCTTTTACAGGACAACTCAAAGGCACCAACCAGATGGACATTTTAACTGTAAGTTCATGGGGGAAACAGTAATCATCTGGAGAAGCATCAGGTAGGAAAACTGCTGAGCTTGCAAAGTGGAATCAGTTTTTCCTCACTCGTAACTGTCTAGATGTTCATCCCACCCTAACTATGATTCTATGATCTTGAGCCTGCTTTTAGCTGAAGATTGGACAATGATCTAAGTAGGTTGTAGTCGAGATGCTTTCCTGGCCTAGCAGGAAACATGAATGCCTCAAAAACCCTTAAGATTCCTTGGCAATGAGGCACAAACACCTGCAGCACCTCTGTACACCAAGCAGGCAGAATTCAGAAGCCTTAGAACAATGGTGTCTACAAACCTGAAGCAGAGCATTGTTTTCCATCTGACTTACAGAAGAAACCCCTCCTGCATTTTTTCCCTAGAGAACAATTCCAAGAAGGAATTAATCCTATAGCCTCCAAACCAGACAAACAATTTTGGGTGCCTTATATAGCAGTTAACTTTGAAACCCCTTCTGAAAACTGATTTTAGAATCTGCATTCAGCATGTTGTAGGACAAGGGGGAAAACCCCTTCAGAGTCCTTATAAGCATCTCACATGGATACTGTCCCTAGAAAAACCTTGCTATGGGGGTCTTGAACCAAAAAAAGCATGGTGAAATGCCAGGCAAGAGGCTGTCTCCCATGAATGCTTTGCTTATCAAGCACTGGGTGCTCTTCTCTGGACCACAGATAGGATCCCAGGTTATCAGCCACATCTTTCCTATGACTTCCTCCACCTTCTGGACAAGCTCACACACCATGCACCATAACAGGGAGAGCTTTAGAAGAACTTACTCTTAGAGTTACAGGCCACTTGAAAAACCTGCCCTAACACAAGTCTATTATTGTACGCCCTGTTTACTTAAATTCATTCCACAGCCTGGGAGACTTTGCACAAGGAAATTTACAGCTCAAGTTAATAGAGCAGAATGTAAAACTGCTGGCTTTTGGCTGAGGCTGCAAGCGAAAGGACAGGCACAGGTTGTGACTGGGGGTGTTTTCACAGGGCCACTGACACAGAATGTGTTTTCAGGGAGTATTTATTTTAAATGA
The DNA here is from genome assembly GCF_012275295.1 of Melopsittacus undulatus. Lineage (NCBI taxonomy): Eukaryota > Metazoa > Chordata > Aves > Psittaciformes > Psittaculidae > Melopsittacus > Melopsittacus undulatus. The sequence goes on along the minus strand of NC_047538.1, from coordinate 10,879,061 downwards.
GGAAAGTTTATACAGCTTGAGAAAATTATTGGGAAGGAAATTAAATCTCGTTCTGTTGCTCTTCCGTCTCACCTTGACACTTGCAGCTCTCCTCCCTCCCCCAGGGCTCCGTTAGGGCAGGTTTTACTTGCAGAAAATGGCCTTCCTCCTGCATTCTGATTTACAACTGGCCCATGGACCAGCCTTCTACACCCATTTCAGGAAAGAAGGGGCAAGCAAGACCCACTCCTCCCCTCCTCTGACCCCAGGCTGCAGTTTGGGAGCACAGGGATGCATGGTATTACATGGAGGTTGTGTCCCACCCCAAGCAAAGTGATAGGTGGAACCCATCAGCTGGGATTGCCCCTAGACAAAACTACCCTCAGTCAAGCAGAGGATGGGAAGCAACAAGGTTTCTTCCAAAGTTCCTCCAAAAGCAGCATAACCGATGATGGGAACAGCTCTGCTTAGGAAACCACAGCACTGACAGCACTGTTGGCAGGGATTGGCATTCCTTTTTCCATGCCATGTATGGCACAGCTACACAAGGCAAGCACAGCCTGCTCCTCCCCTGCCCCAGACCTCCACACCCCAGTGGGCCAAGCCAGATACCCTAGCATTACGCACAACCAACCATGCATCAGGGACCTTTGATGTAGCCCTATTAGTATTTAAAGGTCTTTTTCTCCATCATCTCAAGAGTTTCTTCCCCACCTTGCAGTGATAGTTCTAAGGGTTCCCATGAAAATGACAGTGAAGAGCTGAACACTGGACATCAGGTTGGGTAGTATAGGATGGGAATAACAATATAAGGCCAAAAGGAGCCATTTGAGGCAACAGCACCCCAATTTCCTCCAAGCACAACTATCCATGCTGTTCTCCATCCCAGAGGGCCCACTGAATACCCATTACACCCTCCCACATTCACCATGCACACCACAAAGCACTCCTTAATTCCCCACATTGCTAAAAGGCCTGAAATTCAAGACACCAAAAGCCTCACGATGCATTATGCAATTAGGTGGGTGAATTCATATCACACATCCCCCATAGTGCCTGGATCCAAGGGATCCAACCTTGTGCAGCCTGCTGCCACCTAATAAACTTGGCAGCAGTCAGACTAACAAAGTCTGGGAGTCAGATCCTCACAGTGATGTGTTGGGTTGAGTTGCTTAATCTGACAAAACTGAGTATTTGCTCAAGCTCCACAGCAGGACCTGCATCCCACAGAACAGGTTCACCTTGGCTTCAGACACTTAGGAATTGCTCCTACTCTCCTCTGCATTTCCCCTTCCAGAAATCCCTCCTCCCACAAGTAAAATGCTGGCTGAGACCTTCAGGGAGTGCATTTCACTTCCCATCACACACAGCAGCAGCCAGACAGATTGACTCAGCAGGTACCTGCTATGGTTCAGCTGGAACTAAACCTCCCTTGACAGAGAGAAGCAAAATCCAATGCACTGCAGCTTCGCTGAATCCCCAGCCCTCAATAGGGCTCAATAGCAGGTTTCAGTTTATCTGTCGGGAGGAATTTGTTCAGTGAACAGCTTTTTTTCCAGGATGCTCCCTAGAAACAGTGCTGGGAGGAAAATCATAGCATCATAGAATTGTTTGGGTTGGAAAGGAGCTAAAGATCATGCAGCTCCAACCCCCTGCCATGGGCAGGGACACCTCGCACTAAACCATGGCACCCAAGGTTCTGTCCAACCTGGCCTTGAACACTGCCAGGGATGGGGCATTTATCACTTCTTTAGACAACCTGTACCATCTCCTCACCACTCTCAAAGTGAAGAACTTCTCCCTTACATCCAACCTGGACTTCCCTGTTTAAGTTCTAACCGATCACCCCTTGTCCTATCACTACAGTCCCTGAAAGAGAAAGGTTCTGAATTGATGCTCAGGCATGGGCAGGGGTAGGATGAAGCTTTTCACTGGAGAAGCTCCTGTCTACAGAGACAAGGTGTCTCAGGCTTGTCAGTCCTTTCCTGAGCCACACTTACCTGGATCTATTTATGTCTGCCCAGGGCATCTTTTTCCAGCAGAGGTTATTTCAACTCACAGTGGTTATATCAAGACCTAAAGAAAAGGGATACTTGTTCTATGGTTAAAATCTGAATAAAATGTCCCAAACTAAGTTCAGTTCAGGCTCATAGATGGGTTCCATAGGATGAAAACTGCATCTCTCACCTAAAAGTGCTACCACTGACAGCTGATGGCCACATACAAAATCACAGCTTCCCTCTGAAGGTTGGGTTCCTCTTTTGAGCAAGGGGTCTTGTGCCCTTACCTTCTGTCTTTGACCAGTTCCTAAACTGAACTGCTCCTAAGAGCAGAGTGATTCCCTCTTGTGCACCATCAGCTCCTGCTAACAACAGCAGGTTGGACACGCAGCTCTCAGGACCATTGGAGAGCCTCAGCTTGTGCCCTTCCAAAAGCAAAGCCACCCAAGAGACCTCAGTCCTTCGACATCCATCATTTCTCTGGGAGACAGGCGGCGGCAGCCTCGTCTTGTGAATTCACACAATAGATTGCACAGGGTTTTTCAGAGCACTTGAAACCCAGTGAGTAACTCTGACACCCACAGGTGTTATTAAACCCACTAAACAGGGGATGAAACCTAGGAAGGAAACCAGACAAACACTTGGACCCACTCCAGTTTGCCTCAGGAGCAAAACTTGGCTTGGAAGAGCAGCGCCACTTGCCTCAGGCCACATGAGAAGTCCATATCAGAGGGAAGAGGGACACAACTTCCCTGTCTGCATGAGAGCAGGTACTTCCCCAGCTGGCAGCAAGGTGTGAGGCAGGGAAACAGCTTTGCAGCCCGAGGGGAGCCTGCACTACAGCCTGCCCTGGCAGCGCTCACACCAGCCAGCGGCAATAAAGCCTCCAAGACCTCATTTCAGTGCAGACTTTTGTGCCAGCACGTCCCAGAAAGCTGACTTGGTGGCATCTCCAGACAGCCCCTTCCCTGCCTCTGTTTCCCCTTGTAAGTGGCTTATGCAGCAGCCAGCTTCTCCTGAAGGACCACCACACCAGGCTCACCCTATAGCATGGCACCGTTTTACACTTCCCCAGGTTAGTGATTTCTCCTATCTCATCCATCAGTGAAGCTCCATTCATTAAAGCCTCCACAGGAGCTCATCAGCACCCCAGAGAGAAGTGCTGCTCTTCTCTAACTACTCACAGCTTCACACCCCTCCTGGTTCCCAGAGGCTCAGGTCTGAAGCACATTGCAGGCTTTCCACTCCTCTCCTAACCCTGGGATAAGACCATTTGGTCCCTCAGAAATAAGGACAGGTTAACACTTATCCATCTAGATGACCTGGAGTTATACAAGGACCTAAATATCTGGCTGAGATCTTACTTCTAATTGAAGCAGCAACTATAACAAGAACAAGGCACTTGGTGTCCCCTTGCAACGTCAGCCTTTAAGGTTTCCTTATGAAGTGGTAGGAAGGAAAGACATCTTGCTTCAGCATCCCAGCTACAAGACAGTCCCTTGAAGAGCAGCCCTGAGCCCAAGTCCCACTGTTGAGACACCAGGGGTTTACTCATCATAGGGCTCTATGTGTCATTGACCCTAAAGTGCAACTTCAGGCACTCTAGTTTGCAACTTCAGTTGTTCATTTGGTTTCAGATGCAGGGTTCTGTTGTGAGTTACCCAGGGCTCCAAGAAACCTGGCCAGTTCACCAACCTGATTAGAACACATAGATCCATGACCTATGCAGGCTATAGAGCCACCTGCAAGTGCCAGGTTTGCTGGAGTGTCACCCACCTCACTGATGGATGCCAAGATAGGGACCCAACACTACAACAACAGACAAGCTCGCACCACTCCCCAGAGCACGCTCCCATGGCCCAAGACCCATCACAAGGTGCTGTGAGAGATGAGGCTGTGTGGGAGCCGCGAGTGCTCCCATTGTCCGTTCCCACCGCTGGAGCGGTGCTCCAGCAGCCGGGATGCGCTAACTCCAGCCCTTGCCCAGGGGTGAGGAGCCCTGCGGGGTCCGGCCAGGTGCCTGCTGCAGGCTGTCCTCCCCTGCACCGCCTTCTCCCTGGGGCCATCTAGTGGCTTATGTTAATATTGTTCCTTCAAACACAAGCACGTTCACCTGGGGTTTATGCAAACGTGGCTCGCTCAGAGCCTGATGCGCATCCTTCTGCATCCAAACACAAACCAGCACCTCCAGCACAGGCATCTCCTCCTGAAGCAGCTCCCCAAGCCCTTCCCTATGGCAGACCAGGAGTGGCATATGCTTTTCCCCTCTATTTACTATCTTTATGTAAAGAGCATATAAGGTTTCTTAATCCTAAAGGATGCTTTCACAAAGACGGCAGGCTAATAGTGAGAAACCATCTGGGTCACCGAGCCTGGCACCTCACAGCCAAGTCAGAAGAATCAGGACTACTAATTCTAAGGGCTTTTTTTGCTCCTTCAAAAACATCCCCCAACTAACAAGGCTACACCAGTGCCAATGAAATGCTAACAATTAGCCTCCATAGAGCAGTGAAGCAAAGTGCTGATGTCTGCAGACCCTGGCCCCAAAGAGATTTGGACCCCTAACACAGCATGAAACAGGAGGATGAGGGCAGCCCTGCGCCTGCACACAGGTTACAGCTCAACAGGGTAGCAACACCATTTTTCTGGGCACAAGAGTGCAGACAGTGAGTCCAAGAACAGACAAGGCTGTGATCTTGACCCCCTCCTATTGCTCTTTATCCAAGCAACTGATGTGAATGACCACAAGAGCTACAGCAAGTATCATTCATGTACCTACCCACCAGTTTCATACTGCTGACCTTTGAAGGTTTCCTACTCTAGATCAGGTTGATTTTCCCCACTCTTTTCCAGCAGGTTAATCAGATGGAGCTGGGGTCAGCATCCAGATCAGTTCTCCCTGCTTTTGAGCAAACATACTCCTAATCCCAGATGGCAGAAGGTCTGACCTGCCTGAACTGGATCATCCAGCCAGAATAAGCTTCACATTCTTCAACCAGTATTATCTCCATCACCTTCTCCACCCCAAAGAACAGTCTGTATAACAGAGAGCCTAAAGAACATGACATACCTTGTCTTGGAGCGCTTTTGGACATAGCCAAGGAGACATGGCACATGCCACATACAAGATTCTATTCTTTCTATTCATCTCGGACCCTTTAAAGGCTGATCCCCCTCAAGACCTGCAAAGAGGCCCCCAGATAAAGCCTTTGCACCATTCTTTGGTGAACTCTTAGTCATTTAAACTGCATTTTTCATGCCTACACCACTGATTCTCTGCTGTGCTAGGAAAGGAAAAGCCCTTCCCACAAGAATACAGGCTCAAATTCACCCCATAAACTTCAGATCCCTCCCCTATGTATCCACAGGGAAGGAGCCCCACTGTCCCAGGAGCACAGAAGAGTCAAAGAGCATAGAAGAACATGAACACCCTGAACCCTCCTCTCAGGAGAGCATCTCCTTTCACCATAGCACAGGTTCCAGGGCAAACAGGCTCTCAAACACAAACTACAGATCAACCCAACTCCAAATGTATTATGTTCAGGAAAAGGGAGATCTCAGAAACAGTGCAGGAATAAGGCTTATTTCTGGTAAAACAAACAGGTCTTACTCATGGAAGTAGCAGAAGGTCTCATGGTTATTCCCCCATGTTCTTCAGAGCTGGGACATGGAGTCAGATTGCCCCAACTCAGTTTTGTAGGCCACTGAGCACATTAGAAGGGAAACTGAGGCTACCAAGCACACCAACCACCAGCATAGTGAGAATCAAAACTTAGCAGCTCAGGTTTCTACTGAAGTACAACACAAGTCACTGATCCAGTTTACAGACCATTTTGCAGTTAAACCCCCCATCATAGAAAGGGTAATAGGCTGGCCAAGCTGGGCACAGAGAAACTCACCTATTGAGGGGCAAATAATGGTATTCAGCCAAAGCTTCAAGCTTTGAAGGAATACCTAAGAGCGGATAACAAAAGTAGACACCAGAAAATAAGGTGGCTCCATCCCATCTTTCTCTCCACACCTTTCCACAGTGCTTTTCATTACATCTCAGATTATTTTAAAGCCAAAACATCACAGTTCCATGGGAGTGATTTCTTAAAAGCAATATCTGTTTCTACTCCTCTTCAGACCAAACAAAACCATAGCATTGAGTAACCCCAAAAGCTCATCACAACCATTACTCTATTCCTGCATGCTGGTTACCAACAGTATGTGTCCCAGCACACCCACAGCCCCAAGTGGCACTCATCATCAGATGATTGTCCTGGTTTTACTGTGATGTGCCTTGCCAAGGAGGAAAAATTACACATTGATGTTTTACGTGACTGAGGTCCTTAGAAATAAGAAACACCATAGGTATTTTGGGGACTTCTCACATAAGAAAGCAGGTGTTGAATGGACCAGCCAGGCTGGCAGATGAAGGTAGGATGATAAAAGGCTGCCAGGCCAGCTCAAGGCAGCATGTCACTTGTTTATCAAGTTCCTTCCCTTCCAGCTATGCTCCTGACTCTGGAACAGAATCTTTGCCACACTCATCCCTGAGTTTCAACATCCTCCTCAAATCCAGGCCAATGCCTTTGTTCTCCAGCCAAGGAACTCCAAAAATCAAAGAGCACAAGAGACTGATGCCACAAGACCCCATGTATAACTCAGATCATTCCACATCCACTTTCAGGTGCAGAACAGATTGGCTACAAGCTCTCCTTAAGGACACATTGGCACCTGGGGACCAAAAATCAGGTTGGCTTAGCTCCAGTCCCAGACAAAGGAGGGTAAGTCTGGAAGAGCCTCAGCAGGGGATAACTGGATAGGCATCAGGGAAAAACCTGGATAACTGCATAGGCACCATGGAAAAAAATGGACCCCTGGATTCTTTAATGCTTTGTCTTACTAGAACTTACAGCAGTGCAATGGAAGCCCGCAAACACAGCATCAGCTGAAGGGTCCAGGCAATCCAGCATTCCAGGGAGGAGAAGCAGTACCATAAGAAGCTTCTACCAGACCCAAACATCTCTTGCCCCTCAGGTTTTCGTACACAGACACTGCAGATTTGCACAGAGCATTGTTCTCCTTCACTCTTCAGTTCCATGTAAATCACATCGCTTGAGTTTCTGCTCATCACACCAGTCCCCACAGAAGCAGAAACCAGAGTGTCAAGGCCCTGGAGCCCTCTCAGCCACAAGGAAGACACATCTAGCACAGCAAAAGGCAGCAAAGAAACCATACAGCAGCTGTTAACAGCACTGTACTCACACCACATCCCCATTGCTTCTGACACAGCCTCCTACCTCCAGAGTGAATCCAGAACTCCTCATTGCAACCTCTGCAGATCCTTTCAACAGCCTCTTACAGATCCTTTGACACTGCAGCCATCCAGAAAAGATCCTCTCATGGCCTGAACTAAGCTTATAAAGACTCAGGACCCTCTTCCTCCCTGCAGCAAGTTCACACCTTAATTTTAACTTAATCACAGCTGGTTCCCTTTGCTCCTGCTGTGTAATGGCTTGCACCAGTGCAAAGCCCAAAGTCTACAGCATGAGGGGAAGCCCCATTGCCAAAGCAGGCAGTGAAAGGCTGGAGACATGTCAGGTCCTGCTCAAGGGTGGGAAGGTATTTGAGGGGGATTGTTCAAGTGATGCACTAGGAATAAAGAACAGCCTTCAAAGCCCCTTGGTGTCTGAGCTCACAGAGCAACTCCCCCCTCTATATCAGTAGGAAAAAACAGAGTTTAGCCCCAGAATGGGTGTTGTTTCTATTACAGCTCATTTCAGTGCAAGAGAACATGGGTGCACAGCGCCCAAAACCACGGTCCCTACAACGAAAGCAGGTTGGAAAACATCACCCTCCATCCCTATGTCCTCAGAGCATGGGTACAAGGGTGCTCACTCAGCCCCAGAGTAAGCAGTCGCACCAGACCTTGGCTGTTATTTCTCCATCAGTTACTCACATTAACACCTAACATTGATGGAAATACTTTCTGAAGGGAAACCTCTGTGCACTTGGAGTGGTCTCACCCGCTGAATGCACCAGGGTGATGTGATTTAAGAGGAAGTTGAGAAAAGCAGCAATTGATTACCTGTAGAACAGGGTTATAATCCCATAAATAAATGATAAATCAGTGTGTCTCCTCCTACCAAGGAGCTGGAGACCCAAAGCTCCTCTCAAAGGAGCTGAACAGAATAGCCATTATTCAAACTGATCGCAGCTACCCAAGTGGAAAGCGCAGCTGTGCTTTCACGTTTCCTGACACTTTTCCTTGTGCCTTACACCCTTTCTTACTGAAAACGAAGTGATTTCGACTTGAGATAACTCATTAAGGAAAGGCAGGGTGGCTGGTTTCCAGATTACCTAACCCCTGTCAATTCAGATCAGAACCTGACACCCAAAGAGCAAAATGGGGTTACTTTGATACATCTCAAATTAATCCTGTGAAATCACTGCCCTTGCCGTTGTGGCGTTCCCCGGAGGTCTGTTCACACGGCTTCACTATACAGTTCTCAGACCATCATCATCCTGGTCTCCTTAACCACTGCTTCTGGAAGCACTGGGAACTCCAAGGTCCTTCAGAAGCTTTCCATGATGCTGGAACCTGGGAACTGCCTGTCCTTCCCTGCTAAACAGCTCTGGTGCAGACATGCACACACACAGTTCAGGGGCCTTAATGAGAGCGAGCACCAGCCTGGGCACAGACAATGGGCATTCCTCATCCCTCATCAGAGACAGTCAGAAAGTAGGACAGCACTTTCTTTGGAAGCTCTGCTAGACCTGGAAAGCCACTTCCCTCCAGGAGCACAGGGATAAGGTCCCCTCTGTGCTGGTCCAGAAGATTCATCACTGACACATACGTATCTGCCACCAGTTTCTTAAGAGAGATGAGTGTCTTTTCTTCTTTCCCTGGGAAGGTTTTCTTCCCCATTGTGTGACCACTGCACATTAAAAGGCAATCCATATCGTTCCCATTGTTTACCCTGAAGTTTGATGCATGTCTTCCTGCTTTTACATCCTTGTTCTCACATTTTAGTGTCCCCCAGTTCCGCCCAAGCAAGTTGATCTCTGGCCTGGAGTGAAGTGTTTCATGCAAAAGGGCAGTTTCTGGAGCGGAATAGATTTGTAATGAGGGAGAGGGCAGAAAAGAGAAATAAGGATGTAATAGGACAAAATGGTTATGAGGAGTAGTTGTGTGTGTAAAAGAGCAAAAAGTGTAAGGCAAGTACGAATAAAACTATGAAACAAAATAGGAAAAGATCCATTTTGTGCTTGCACATAGCTGTAAATGTGTATGTGCGAGCATGTGGTGAGTTTAGCACATGGAAAAGGCCGAAAACAGGGAAGCAAAATAGCACATGTGCATACGTGAGGGAGGGCAACGGAGACAAAGCAAGAGCAGGCTTGTACCATGCAGACCAGCCCACCAGTGCATCGCCAGGAGGGTGATGGCTCATTTGAAGAGCTCTCCTGCTCTCAGAGCACAGCTCCACACACACCTGTAAAACTCTGGGAGGCTTCCTACTAAAATGAGAGGCCTAACACTGCTTCCCTCCCAGCACCCAGCACCAGGGTTTGCATTCGGAGGCCACTGAAACCACTGGGCGCCGTCGGGCCGGAGGTGATGGCAATCTCGGACACACACTCTCAGCCCCCTCTCTGCTGAAAGTGAGCAGAAGGAGGGTGGGAATGTGGGTTTTCCAGACAAGGTGCTGAAGAAGAAACACGTTCAGTTCGCCTTTTTTAATGCTGCTCCTTGCATCCTCTGCGCTTCTCATTGCCAGGCCCTCGTGGATGCTCCGCACTACCCCGCTTCCCTTCCAAGCCATAGGGAGGCGCTTCCCGGGGGGCAACTGCCGCAGGGACCCCAGGAGCACAGCCCTGCCTGTGCTGCCGGAAAGCTCCCACCAGGTGGCGCTCCAGGAGCGGCTTAAGGGCGCCATCGGGCATGGGAGCGACCCCCTCGGCGGGGGACACCCCCAGCACCAAGGCACCGTCCTCTTCCTCCTCCACCTGCTGGCTGCCGGCAAAGGGCACCCCGGTCCTGCCGTGAATTAATGATTCCCTGATTTCATTGTTTTGGGATTTCAAGGCGGCAGGAGGCAAGGGAGAAGGCCGGAGCCCCCCCCGCATCGCTCTGCTCCAGGTCCGGGGTCAGCCGGGCAGAGCTAGAAAGCGCTCCCTCGCCGCTGGTCCCTCCTCCTGGAAGCATCTGGGAGTAGCGGGATGCAGAGCTGGGATGAGGTTGAGAGAAGGGGGGGAAGAGAAAGATGAAATTTAAGGATAAAATTCATGTTTTATCTCTCTTCCCCACCCTGCCCCCGCGTAAAAGTTTGGCAGAGGGAACAACACAGGAAAGTGTTCCCAAGGCTGGAAAAGCAGCGGGGGGGCAGCTGAGTGGGGAATGCCGTCCAACATGCTCCTCGTTTCCTAGAGCTGAGATGGGCAGCGAAGGAAGCGCAGAGCTGCCCCGGGAGTGGCGAGGTAGCCCGGGTCTGCTCGTCGAGCTGCTGCGTTCAGAGATAAACTTACTCAGGATCCGAGATAGCCAAGTTAATGCAAAGCTAACAGGGACACAGAAACCATACACACCAGTTAGAGCATCCCGGCCCCAGCCTGAGCGCGGCTGGGCTCGGCCAGGTGGGACAGACCCCGCCAAAGCCTGGCCCGGAGTTGGGAAGCGTTGTGAGCAGGTTCGGGGGCCGGGAAACACGGTGCCCGGTGTCTCACACGGCACACGTCTTGTGTAAAGAATGAGCGCACAGCCTCATCTCCTTGCATTATCTTTATATAACGACACGTACATATACGCAGTTGAGCTATATAAATATTTGAAATACATAAAGCTGCTTAGCGCTTTATACACATTACGCACGGACAGAGCTCCGGCTAAATAAAGCCATGCAACAGCTACGGAGGAGTTCTGGGTTCTGCACGTGGTTTGTAAGGGGAGAAATGCGCCTTCGCGAACGCAGCCGGTAGATACGGGGGGGACTGGGGCTGCTTCGGGCCCGGGTCGGCGGCAGCTTACCCGCGGGCTCGGGCGGCAGCTGCTGCAGCTGGGTTTTGGGGGTTATTTTGTTCCTCTCGGTCATTGTTATGAACGTTGGAATATTGGTGCAGTAAATAAAGTCCCTGCTGGCCCAAGCCGCCCCTTTTCCCTGGAGGAATCATGTCAGGGTGCAAAACAGCACCCCGTTTTCTCAGACTGAAACAGCCGCGTTTTCGGAAGGGTCGTCGCTCGCTGCGCTCCCCACTCCTCGCGTGTTTTCAGCCTCCATGGTCGACCCGGGAGCCCTCCCGGGACAGGTTATTCCATCGCTTCTGAACAGGTTCCTGTTGAGAACTCATATTCAAAACAAACCGAAGAGCCACAGGACCACCACCGCCGCCACCGTGGTGCGGCTCCCGGCTTAACCCCCCCACTAATGACTGACGGCTGGTGCCACTGAGACAAATAAATACATCGTAAGGAGGGCAATGGGTCGCGAGTCGTTTTGGCCCTAAGGTGAGATTTAGCAATGACCGCCCATTAAAACAAGCTTTTCACTTTTCCTAGGGGCAGCCCTTACCCCCACCCGCTCCAGCCAGAGGAGCGGGGGAGCCTCCTGACCCGGATTCTGTTTGTATTCAAGGTTTGGGGCTTTTTTATCTCCCCGTTTGTTATTTCGCTCGGAGTCGGGGAAAATGGAAACCGGCTGAAATAAGACTCAGAGAAGCTGAGGAGCTAAAAAGCGCCCCTCAAAAATCAACGGGGAAGGCCATGAACGGACAGCAAAGGAAAGCTGGGGGAGGGGGGAAATTAATTTCCCAAAATCTGTGAAAAAAAAAAGTGAGAGCGCTTAGGAAAAGTTTCCCGGCAGAATGGAAATAATCCTGCCAGAAGTTCCCGGTGCTTCCCATGGAGCACGCAGCGCCGTGGCGGGGGGCAGAGAGGACCCCCCTGTCCCTACGGAGGAATCAGGGACGTTCCTCCGCGCTTCACACGACAGCTTGGGACAAATCCTTCCAGTCTCATCCCTGACCTAAGGAAGGTTCCTTATCCCAGTGAGCACTCAGACCAGCCGATGGGATGCCCCAGCCCGGCCCCGTCTCCTCGGCTGGCTTCCCCCTTCCGCTCATATCTTCAGAAGAAGGAGCAGGTCTGGAGCCGGGAAGCATCCCTGGCTTTTTCTGCCCAGCCAATTTCCTTGTTAACGTAATTTTTGTCTGCGGCTCTTTGGCGTCTTGCAAGGATATACAGCTTGAAAGGACTTGGGAAAGGAGGGCAGAGGGGGGCTGCCCTGGGAGGGGGTCGGGTCGGGCTCCGCATAGCCCAGCCCGCTTGGTTTCCTTTTTTCAGTGCCCTTCTATTAAGGGCTTTATTTAAAAGGAGTGAGGGGGAAGCTGAGTTTAGTGAGACCAACGTGAAATGCCGCAGGAATTATGGCCGCGGTTACCTGCGCTGGAGGTTTTGGCTGAGAGCGTTAAAAAAAGGGGGGGATTTTCGCCAGAATAATCAAATAATTTATAAATTATTTTTAAATGTGAAAAAAGTAAATAAATGACAAAAACGTGCATTGGTAAAGGGAAAACCCAGCGATGGTGTGTGCGGGGCTGCTGCGGGCTCAGCTCCACAGAAACAGCGGCAGAGCGGAACGCAGCTACCGAGCCCCGCAGCTGGCCCGGCCTCAGGCGAGCAGGACCCACTGCAGCCCCCCGCCCCCTCAACCCCGAGCAGGAGCGAGGAGCTGGAGCCAGGAGTTACGATAAATAACGCCTTGAACGGCCACTTCAAGCTAAGGGCTTCGCCTCGCCGTGTTTTTACACGCCTTAATTGTTCAGTAATAATGCGGGGTTTGGGGAGAAGCACGTGGGAAGTTTGAGGCTGGGAAAAAAAGGAAAAGGAAGAGAAGAAAAACCCCCAAACCAATCCCATGCATCACCCCACCGCCTGGCTCTCTGGAGCCGGTGGCTCTTTCTCCCCGCTCGCAGACCGAGTGGCTCAGGTGCTCTGATGGGGCACTGCGGGCAGCTCGGCTGCTCAGGCCGATAACGCGCTGCTACCCGAGCTGGAACGTTTCCGCGTGGGGCTGTTTGTTCCCCTCTATGTGCCTGCGTAGCCGGATGGGGGGGGCCGTGAGGCTCTGGGGTGCCCCCGGGGACGGGGGTTCTGTGCTGTAGGTGCCGAAGGAGGGAGGTGTTTTTCCCACCCCGTTTTCCCCCCTCCCAAGCTCACCCCGGCCCCGCCGTGCCGGCGCCTCCAGCACGGATCCGCCCGGCCGGGTGCCCCCGCTGTCGTCGTTTCCCCCCCCCGGGCCGGGGCGACAGGGACCGGGAAGGAGCGGGCTGTCCCCGCAGGGTGCGCGGCCGCTCGTCGCCGCCCTGTCAAGCACCAGCGCCTCTAGGCAATCGCCACATCTGACCATTCACCCTCCCGAGACAACAAACAGCCGATCCGCCCGTCCGTCCGTCCGTCTGTCCATGCCTCAGCCAGGGCACTGCGTGTCCGTGTGGGGAGCAGCGCTCTCCGGTCACCGCTTCTCACCGGGCTGCTCAAAACGGGGGTGCGCCCTTTGCGCGTCCCCAACGTTCGCCCCCAAGCGGGTTCACTTTGGTCCCGCTCTTGAGACGGCATTTGGTGGGGTGCACGGCCCGGATCCGGCTGCCTACCTGGGCAGCTCAGAGCCCGTTCCCACCCGGGGTGGGATGTGTGCTCCGGCAGATATACGGCTGCTAAATTTCAAGCAACTCCTCCGATTTTTCCCACCTTCTTCCCTTCTCCTGAGCCCCCCTCTCTGCCTTCCCAAAATCGTTTCCCGGTGCAATCCTGCAGCCCGGGGCGAGGGAGGAGGCGGGATGATCCCAGCTTCCAAGACTTCTACGAAAAAGCCCAATCGTTAAAGAAATCTACCTTTTATTATTCCCCCCCCCCTCCGCCTTTCCCCTGTGCGGAAGCTGGAGAAGTCCCTTTGATCTGCGAGGCCTGGCGCTCTGCGAGCCCGCACTCTGGCTGGGTGCGGGAAGGGGGCCCGACCACAATGGGACCCCCTCTCCTCGAGCTGGGACAAGGAACAGAAAGGGGAAGACAAAGGAAAAGAGGGGAGGAGGAAAAAAAGGGGCGTCCAGGGTACGGGAGAGCGACCGAAAGGCTTCAGTATTTCATATTCCTGGAAGCTGTCAAGGCCAAAACCAACAACCCGCCTCCCTTGGAGTGTTTGCAGAGGGCAGGAGCTTGTGAGGGGGCCGGGAGCATGGCAGGGGTAGGGGGGGAACGGGACGGGACACGACACACCTCATAAATTTTCACTTGTAATCGATCAATAATTAACTAATAGCGGAGCGTGGCCCGGCAGGACGGTGGCTGCCGACTGCACGGCCGGGCCCCGCGGGGGGCTCGGTATTGGTGTCCGCGGCTCCAGCCCTGCGCTCCTCTCCTGCTTTCCCAGAGACTTTGGACTCGGGGCTAAACCTCCCGTGCGTTAAAACCCAGCAAAGCCCGAAGCGAGCCCCACCGGGGGTCTGAGGTGTGGGGGGGACGGGGGGACAGGACCGCTTCATCTTCCCACACAAACACCCCCTCCCATCCTCGAAGCTACCGGTCGGTGCTCCCTGTCCGCTCCGCACTGCCCGGGCTGCCCGAGAGGTGGCGCCGGCGCCGCGCAGCCCCCCCGGAGGCCGGGCCCCCCTCCCTCTCCACCCCAACCAGCGCCGGGTCGCCTGCATCAGCCATAAAACCATTGAGGATATCAAGACAGGCGCCAGGTGAGTAATAGACAGGATAATCCAGAGAGATTGCTCGCTGTTTACCTCCATCCACAAGCGCCACAAGAGTTACTCATTAACGTTACTATATACAAATAAGATACACAAGAGATAAAGCCATTTGCAAGTCAGAGTTACACCTGCGGTACACGGATTTCTTGCAAGGGCATGGGGAGGGGGAGGTCAGCGTTAGGCCCGGGGGAGGGGGTTAAATCAATCAAGCTGCACCCTCAGCCTTTAAAAATATAATGATAAAGGGAAATAAATCGTAAACTCCGGGTTTGCGGCGCCCCGGGGCTGCGGAGCGGCTACCGGGCTCCGGAGCCGGCGGCAAGGCGACGAGAGAGAAGGGTGTTCGGGGGGGGGTGTTTGATTTCCTCTGAACACCAGAAGCGAATTTCCTTGTCAACTGCAAATACCACCATCCCCACCCCCCCCCCTTCCAATCACTCTCCCTGTGTAAGAGAGATTTTGGGGGGGCAGCAGCTTCGGGGTGGGGAGAGAATAGGGGTTCCCCCATCACTATGAAGCCAAATGAATGGCAGCGAGGGGCTGGGAAGGGCTGTAACACTGGAATGATGCCCCTATGCTGCCCCTGAGGCCAGAGCTGAGAGAGGAGGAGGAGGCTGAAGGCGAAACGAGGAGGGTTGTACAGCCGGGGGGGGCACCTCCGATGGAAACCGGCTTGTGGTGTGCAGGCCGAAGGCTGGCTGCGTTGCATCGGGAAGGGAGTCATTTCTTCTGCCAGACTCTATCCCTAAAACCCCACCTGGCCCAGAGCATCAGCTGCAGTGGCACTTAGTTGCACTTCCAGCAGCCATCAATATGGGCCACCCGCTCAGCCCAAACCTTCCCCCCCGCAAGCACCGTGAGTTTAACATACACACACCCACCAAGCTGAAATGGGAAGGGTCCCGTCCCCTCATGAAAGGGACTTGAGCTGGATTTGATGTGCAGGGAATGGGGGGGCTTGAGGACCTGTTAAAAATCGGAGTTTTCTCTCCATTTCCCCCCACCGAAGCTCGCTTTATCTCGCCGGTGCAGGGGCCAAGGGCCGAGTATCAAACAGGATACAGGCTGGAAGTACATCCTTATAATATTTATTACTGGCGGAGGATGAATCACTTTCCAATATACGGGCCACTAACTGTTGACGGGAGGCGGGGGGAATCTCTTTAGCAGAGAGAAATATGTATGTTGTGCTAAAGGATGTGCTCATGGGCTGGCAAAGGTACAGGCAGGAGCTGCCAGGTCTTAGTTCTCTTCTCAGTGACCTCCCAGGCCACTGGTCCAGCCTGGATGCCTGCCCCCGTTCCAGCTATTTTCTACTTAATCTCAGCATATCTCGCCCAAGGGCGAGAAGGGGCGAAACCAAGGGAGGAAAAAACCAACAAACTCCTCGATTTCCAGGTGATAACTGACTGGAAAAGCCAATTCCTCTGCCCGGACAGGAGGGAAAACGAGCCCAGCAGCTTCTGAGCACTTTACCTGGAAACTTTGAAGGAGGGCTCTGCATTAAAATTTAACCGATCGATTCTCTAATTCTTCACTTTTGCGTTATTAATTTATGACAGATAAAAGCATAGCTGAGCCTTTCTCATTAACTTTTCAAACGCCACTTAATATTGTTCCATTAAAAGAGGTGACTGAGTAGCCTCTGGATCGACTTTAAAAGCGAGAAGGATGAGGACGAAAAAGGTACATTAAACAGCTTGCTTAAAACTCGTACTTCCCCACCAACAATTCAAACGACACCATCCCGACTGGTTCGTACTAGCTCCTTCCAGGAGAAATACTTAATATTGGGATGGGGGATGGAGGAGAAAGGCAGGCGAGGGATATATATCTTTCAACCCCTCCATCCTCCCAGGCACGCTGGGGAGGGTTGGGGTGAAGGCATTTCACAGTACGCCCAAGACATTTCAATAAAAATTTATTGAAACTTCAGTGACTTTTAAAAGGAGGGGGAAAAATACAGAAAAAAAAATAGAAATAGCAAGAACTTCTCAACATTTATATAACACAAAATATACCTTCATTAGTTTTGGTTTTTCCTTTGAACCAGCTCTGAGCACCTGACTTTCAAGCCAAGAAAATATGCACTCACTCAAACAAAGACAACGATAAGCACAGTAGTAAAACTCCATCGTGGGGTTCGTTGGGGGTTTTCTTTTGAGACACACCAAGGAAATGGGGGGGAAAATAATACAAAGTAAAGACACTTTCAGAATCTTCGTCTTTTTCCTTTCTCTCAAGCCACAGGAGAAGCCTGTTGTCATGTGTATAACTTTCTGTTGATATCCTATACGGAAAGTAGCACTTTGAACACTGAAGAAATCGAGAATTAAATGCTACCATGGCACATCGCCTTTCCTTTTAATCTTTCCTTCTTCTTCTTCTTCTTTAAAGGTCTTTGATTAATTTCGCTTGTTTCTGCTTTGCCTTTTGCGTTCGGCTCCTTTACAAAAGGACGAGGTCAGGTTCTCTGGGGTGAACTCCGATTGAAAACGTGAACCCTCAGAAATGGGGGGATTTCTCCTCTGGGTTGGGGTGTATGTTTAAAGGAATTAAGAACTTGAAATGAAAACGACTAAAAATAAAACCAGAAGAGGAACAAAAGACGGCTGCAGTCGTATTTACAGAGATATATACAATGTCAATAAATTAAAGTTTAATTTCGAGTATTCATATTCCACGTATTTACAAGAGTTATCAAATAATTACATAAATACTTTGTTTTAATAATAGTGTCCGCTCTTTTCTTCTTCTCAGTATGTTTAAACCTTGTTATTGCATATACAATTAAAGAGGGAAAGCTGTGATAAACCTACAGTCAAGCTAGAGGGTTGGAGATAAAATAAATTCACTTCTTTTTCTCTTTCCAACTATGCTTCTTATTCTTGTTGCTACAGGGAGAATGGTTTAAGGTAGGTCTTATTTTTGTTGGGTTTTTTATTATTATTATTAATAATATTTTTCCCTGGGATTTGAAACGAGCATTCAAAAAGAAACAAAACCCCACCGAAATCAAAAATAATACATCACCCCCCCTTCCAAAGAAAAAGCAGACTACTATGGAACATGCAAAACCAGCCACCGACTGGCTCTCAGGCATCACAACGATATTTGAAACACACAGCTTCCCTTAATATTGACTAAGGGGGTTGTCGCTCACAACCCACTCAAGAAACAACTGTTGAAGAACCGATATGCAAGTTACTTACACACTTCTCTTTTGGAAAGAAAAAACAAATCACTTCTCTTGCTTATTTTTTATCCATACGTTTGTTTTGATTTTTTTTCTTTATTTTTGCTTTAAGTTTCTTTTCTTTTTCCTGTTTTTTTTTGTTTTGTTTTTTTTTTTCCCGGTTTTTGGTTCGTTTCGGGATAGTTTTTACACAGTTTAAAAAAGTAAAAATTAAAAAAGAAAGAAAAGAGGGTGCCACAACCCTGCCGGTGACCCGGCCCGATCAGGCCGCTCCCTGTGAGCAGCCTCCAACCCAGCTCTCCCACCCCGGCTCCACTCTCCCATCCGTAACCCTCTCTTCCCCCCCTCCTCTGCCTCACCCCCTTCCCCTGCTTCACCAGATACCTTTTAGTTGATAAACACGAACACAACACTGGGGGGTTTTATATTAAAAAAACAAAATAAAGGGGAAGAAAAAAGACAAAATAAAAGGGGTGGGTGTTAAAAAAACCCCAACGAAACAAAACCCAAACACTCGCGGGGTAGAGGATGTGGTTTCTTTCAAACAAAGTGCACTGCGAGACTGATTTGAAATGAGCTCCCGAAGGCGGTTGCGGGGGTTACGGGGAGCCGCTGCGGGATCTGTCCTGCTTGGGGTCGAGCCCGCTGACCAAGCGCTGGATGTTCTGCAGTTCGCTGGTGGCCGCCTCCTTGTCCGCGCCCAGTTTCGGGGAGAGGGACACGGAGCCGGAGGAGAGGGTGGATGAGCGGCTGGTGAGGTCTGAGGCGGAGTCCAGGGGCACGGAGCCGGGGCTGGCGGCCAGCCCAGCCGCTTTACCCTCGCCGGAGCCGGCGGCCAGGCCTGGCAGGGCGGTGGTGAGGAGGCTGCTGCCGTCGGGCAGGGGCACGGGCAGCGGGTAGGGGCTGTAGCGGAGCCGTGGCCGCACGGCGCTGAGGAAGGGGTGCCGGTGCACTGAGCTGGAGGCGGCGCTGGAGGCGGCGGCCGCTGCTGCCATGTAGGTGTAGGGGTAGGGAAAGAGGCTTCCAAAGGGAGACATGGCCAGGCCCTGAGGGACGGGGGAGGAGAGAGAAAGGAAAGAGTTACGAGCCTGCACTTCTCCCCATTCGCGGGATGCTCCACGGCATCCCCATGCCGGCATCCCCGCCGCACACACATCGCTGGGAGAGCTGACAGTGGCCAAGCTGCTGCCCACGGGAGGGAATGCAGACCCACCCACTCCTAGTGCCGAGGCCAAAACTATCCGGACCCCCGAGGCAGACCCTGCCCTGCACGGCTCCCCCCTCCCCACACTTCCGAGGGGAGGTCGTGGCCCAATAGGGGCAAAACAAGACAAGGGACATGCTGTCTCCCCTTATCTCCTTCTCTGCAGGGCGATTTTCTTTCACTGGGTGAAATGCTCTGGCCCCACAGGTACAACCATACACACCCCACCATTTCCCCGATGGGGCGGCCTCGCTCCATAGAGCTGCTTGCTGGGCCGGGGAGGCTGCTAAGACAAGGGGGTGAGGGTAAAATGCTTGGCCCCGGTGCAGTGTTACAGGAGCAAGAGGACAACGAGGGGAGTGTGTGAATGGAAGAGCTCTGAGAGTTCACTGCTGCCCCCCTTTCCCCGGGACGGAGCACCCCTGCTCCGGGGTGGGGGTGCGGTACCTGAGAAGCCAGGACGTGCTGCTGCAGATGGAAAGGCAAAGCAGCGGCCGATGCTCCTGAGAGTCCTTGGGCCGCTGCCGTGGCCATGACCGTGCTGTCCAGTCCCGAGACACCGGCGGATGCCCCGGAGACGGTGGCAAGGAGGGGGCCCATCCCGGCGGCCATGCCGGAGAAAGCTCCCCCCATGGCGAACTGCCCAGGGTGCAGCAGCAGCGGATGCCCGTTCCCCAGCGGGTTGAAGAACTGCTGTCCGGCCAGGGCAGGGGGAAAGCCGAGGTTTTGCAAGTGTCCCTGGCTCAGGTGGGCCGTGCTGTCAGTCTGGACCGTGAGGGGGGCAAAGGGCTCTTTGCCCAGCAGACGGTTCTCATCAACTTTGGGACCATCCCTGAGGGGGCTTTTCAGTTCCTCGCCACTCAGGCTTCCCCCCCGGGTGCTGGAAGAGATCGTAGCCGGGCTGTGCCGGGAGTCCGGAGGGGCTTTCTCTGTCCTCTCTCGGCTCCGACTCCCCGCTGAGTCACTGCGGAAGAAGTGGCTTTTAGAGGGGCTGCCCCCCTTCTCCCGAGGGTCGTCTCCCGCGGCCGCGGCGGAGCTGGCGGGTGCTGGGGTGGTGGCTGTGGTCGTGCTGATTTTGCTCGTCTCGTTGGCTTCTAGCAAGGGATCGTCTTTGCTGTCTGCATCGCTGTCTCCCTCGCTGGGACAGAGATCTGCAAGACAAAGGGAGCCCGGGGCTGGGATCCGGAGCTGCACGTCCCTAAATCCCCATCAGGCTGGGGAGGGGGGCAGAGAGACTTCCTGACCGGCCAAAGATTTAGGTGTAAATCCTTCCTTTTATTATGATTATTCTATATATAAATAAATACACCCCCTGCTCCCACCCCCGACCCTATCCAAGCCAAGCCCGAGTTTTACCCAGTGCACCAAAACTGGCTGTGAAAATAAGCAGCGGCCCTAAGGAGTGCCCCCTTAGGCCAAGGGTTTGGGGGGAACCATGGCTGCCTGGGGTATCGGCACCCCCGCAGCCCCAGAGCCTCCTGGCTGCTGGAGAGGCAGTGAAGCAGTAGGGTCGACCCTGTCCCACCAGCAAGGCTGGAGGGCCTCCGGGATGCTGCTTCCAATAACTTTTCCCAAGTTTTCAGACTTTTTAACAGGCAAACTTTGAACACGGGCGCACACACACACAGACAGCAGCCTCCATGACCCCCTTCCTCCTCCTCCTCCCTAAACGCATGCACAGCTTCGCTGGATTCCTCTGCACTTCATCTCCCAGTTTCAGCGCCCCAGGTGCGAAGCTCTGGTTTGCTTTTCGGGTCCCCTCCCAGCTCCCCTCCCCTTCTCTCGGCAGGACTTTAAACAAACGAGTAAAGCAGCAACAAAAAAGAGGTTGTTTCCTCCTCCCTCTGCTCCCCCCCACCCCCCAACCCCTGGATGGATTAATACATGGGAGAGAGCTGCAGACAGCTCCTAACCCCGCACAGGGAGGAATCAAGGGTGACTTTTCTATAACAAATTTCGGGACTGTATCCAGGGGAAAGATCCTTCCTCTAATAACAGATTCAGAAAGGAATATTAATGGAGTGACTCCAGTTTTGAACTTTTGCCCCGTGGTCTGTCTTTGCTCCCTTGACTTGGAGCTGGCTGCTTTCTGAACCAAGGAGGGGAGGAATGAACGTGCAGCAGTGGGAGAGGGAGGCCGGGGGAGAGGGAGAAGGTGAGAAACAGTGGGGAGAGAGAATGAGAGAGGAAAAGAGGGGGAAAGGGAAAGATAAAACTAAAAGAAGGAAAGAAGGAGAAGGAAAGAAGGAAACAAGAAGGAGGAAACAAGAAGGAAACAACAAGGACAGAGAGGGGAAAAGAAAAGGGGTCAAAAAGAGAAATAAGCTAGAAGAAAGAGAAGATATTAAAGAGAGAAAACAGAAAAGAATGAAAGATAAAGAAGGAATGAAAGAACGTGGGTGCTGGAGGGCAGCGGTACAGGCTGGGATCTGTCCGTTCCCCCCCCCACAGAGCCAGGGCCCAGGCTCTCCTCGGGAGGGACCCGGGGGCCACGGCTCTCACCTTTGAGGCTGGAGGTGCCAACAGCAGGGACGGTGGGGCAGGAGGACTGGGCGAAGCACTTGAAGGCCGTCTGCTCATTGGAGGACTCATCCGAGGTGGGGTTTTCCTTCTTCTGCCTCTCATCGTACACCCGCATGGACTGCAGGGTCAGCTGCTTCCTATGGGCACATGCACCCGCTGGGCGAGTGGACCCCGGGAGCCCCAGGGACCCCCATCCCTTCCCCAGTCCTTCTCGAGTTCCCATTTGGGGATGGCATGGGGAATGAAGGGCCAAGGTCCCCTCGAGGGGGGAATGCCTTGGCTGTTAATGAGAGGAGATTTCTTGGAAGCAGTGAGCAGCTCCTCAGGAAAGGCAGATATTAAAGACAAGAGGCGGAGGGGAGAGGGAAGCATTCCCTGGAGATTAGCTTTTAAAAAGCGAGGATGTTCCAGAGATATGAGCCATCTTAATGGTTGCTAACATTGCTAGGAAGTGGTTATTTTGTTACGCATTTTATGTAATCTTTTCACCAACAATTAACCCGGAGTAAAAATCTATTTATATTTAGAGAGAAATTAGAAATCATTTCCGTCCTGTGGCTCCAGCGTTGGCTCTATTTTCACACTGGCAGACACAAGGAGCTGGCATGTGTGTGTGCACTGGGCTCAGGGCTAGGTAAAGAGAAAGGCCTCTTGTTTTACATTACATTTCCAACCCCTTTTTTCAGCGGGGGGAGGGAGGTGGTGGTTAAAAAAGAAGAATGAACAGATTTATTCATTATCTAAACTCGAGTGCAAACGGCTAAAATAAAACAAAATAAAGGCATACCCCCATCAAAGAAAACAAAAATCATCCCTTTCTCTATTTTTTCCATGATTAAAAATGGAATTCTAGAGTCCATTAAAATGAGTCCTGTCCATCTGTCTACTCTGTCTACCTGAGGCACAAACTGCATCCTGCTGCTTTCAGTAAAAGATAGAGATTCTTCCATCATTAATTACTTCCATATTCACAAGATACCTCTGTCACAACAGTTTATTTACATGTTTCTCCTCTATATGTTAGTCTTTTCAATACAGTGCATGGGAAAACACCAGAGATTGAGCCAACAATCAGCTCTGCCCTCACTTCTCCCTCTTTCCCAGTCCCGTATACTATAACGTAATATTCCCTCTCAAAAATCTAAGGAAAACTTCTTTCTCTGGTGATATCTGCTTAATAAACCACCGTCCCTTTGGCAAGCCATTCCTGTGCCATGAACACAAAAAACCAAAAAACCCATGGAAAGCAGGAAAGAATTCCCATGCAATCAGCTTGGCATGATTAACGCCAAGATCCTTATGAATTTTGGCGGGGGGGGACTTGTGGTTTGGAGGCAAGGCAAGGTGATTTTGACCTCTGCTCGAATTCGGAGCTTTACCCACAAAACCCCAACGAGGCGCCTCTATATAGTCAATTCAGACTCACCTTTTTTCCCTTCTTCCATTCCCGGTGTCCCGAAAACCTTTGGCAAAGGGGTTGTTGTCAATTTTTAATTGAGTAATCTACAGGATGGAGAGAAATAAAAACAAAAAAGTAGGGGGTTGGGACAGAAATAAGGAGATTTTGTGCTATAAACCAGCAGCAAAGAGACCTCTCTCCCCAGTTTCCCCAGTGCTTGCAGGATCCCGGCAGGAACAGGACGGGAAGGGGTAGAGATCCCTGGTTTTGGTGTGAATCTCTCTTTTCCCGAGCCAGTTTGGAGGCAGCTCGTCCCCAACCCCCTGCAAGGGCTGGCCAGTGACCCCGGGCTGCGGTGGCAATGAAAGAGCCCCGTGTTGCTGCCACCGCATCGGAATTAATTGAGCTGTGCAATGCGATCCATGCAAGTTATGCCTGTGCTTAAAACTCTTTAAATGCCATAATTAAACCGCAAAGGAATCATGCCCACCCCATCCCCCTTGCTATAATAAAATACTTTATATAATCGCATTATGCTCCGCGTGTGTGTTGGGGCGCTGGGGGTGCCAGGAGCCGGTTGATTTTTGGGGGCAGGGGGTTGGTAGAACGTAAGTTTTCCGGTGGATGCTTGGGGTTTTCCTCAGGATTCAGGGAACGACTGAATTTGGAGGGATTGGGGGGGGTGCAGGACACCCCGTACCCCTGCATACAATGAGCGGAAGCTGATTCAAAGCCCAGCCGGGGCTCCCGTGGCTATAATGGTATAAGGACAACGGGAGCCGGGATGCTCCATTCCCGGTCCCGGACCGGGCTGGAAGTGCCGCAGTCCCCCCAGTTTGAGGGCAGAGCAGGACACCGAGAAGCAAATCCCTGTCAGCAGCTGAGTACTGGGAAGGACCGGCACCGGCCACGGCGTTACCCATCCCACCCCCCCCTCCCCGCTAAAGCCCAGCAGGAGTTTTAATCCAGGTGATCCTGGCCGTGCCTTCCGACCGGCCGGCGAGGACTTTCGCCACTCCCGCACGCCGTTTTCCAGGCGATTTCATGGCAATCAGACAACTATGCTCATTTCGGTCCTTCAACCAAGCCGGCCCCAGCTGACGGAGCGGGGCGAACAGCCCTGTTGATAAGTCTCAAAGCAAAGTCTACTCTCTGTACACACATTTTCTTTCCATTCCCTTGCAAGAGCCCGACCGCAGGAATAGAGCAAAATAACCCGAGCCCCCGAGGGAGAAGCGGCTTTTTGGAAACCGAGGGTAGAAGGGATGGAGTCCCCCCTTTTCACCCCTTAATAACGAAGGATGCGAAGGGGCAGAGAGAGGGACGGGAAGCTGCAGCGAGTGGGCGCTGCACATCCAGACCCTCCGCGCTTAATGCACACGCGTGCAAAGTTATAATTTATAGAGAGGTAAGAAAAAAAAAATCAAAGCCCCTTTTTTTGGCTCTTTCCCTTCCTTCCACTCGACTTAATTATCATAAATTCACCATTTGCCACTCTCCCAGATATACCACCTTGGTCGCAAGCGACAATAAACCAGCAGAAACGGGAAAGAAGCGTCCACAGCGCTGCAAAACTTTCTCACACTGGCTCTTTCAGACCTCGCAGCTAAATTCGAGCGAGATAGCCCTCTCTGATCAGAGCATATTTCTGCACCACAAAAAATAATAAAACACTGCAGGATGCAAGGAAAAAAAAATCATAATATAATAATAATAGGAACCAGACGTGCGCTCTAGCCTTATTGCCAATTGCTGTTAAAGGAGCTAAAACAGCACAAAGGCCAGGAAGAATTACAAAATCTCCAGCCCCACTGCTCTCCCCCTCTGTCTTTCGACACACGGAGCTGATTCTCTTTCCTCCCCCCTCTCTTTTTGTCCCTTTCTGATGCATCTTAGATTAAATTCACACTGAGAGCAGTGATCGCGATCCGCCACCCCATCCTACCTCTTTCCACATACCGGGGAGCGGTACCGATGAAATAAAAAGGTTAAAAGCCCTAAACGGCCTCCCGAACCCCACAGAGCTCCCTTTTAATTGCTTTCCCTGAGGTCAGTACTAGCAGGGTGCCCGAACCCCTCCCCTGGCGCCTTCCCGAAGTTGGATCAAGGAGATCTGGGGGGAAAAGAGGAGAGGATGGGGGGGGGGGGAGAAGATCGGGATGGGCTTCGTGATTTTTAAGGGAACAATGCAGAGTAAAAGTTCTCTTAAAAGCCAAAACACGTAAAACAAATCCATTCTTAATCTCCTTACCTTATCATTCTGGTATGCGGTCACTGCAATGAATTCAGTCTCCGGGAAAACGTAGGTCCTGAACGTGCTATAGGGAAGCTTGAGAATATCGTTGGCTCGGACGATGTGGAACCGGGGCTGGTACTTATGCATCGAGTTTAAAATGGTCTGGGGGTGGGGGAGCAGCGGCCGGCAGCAGAGAGCGGAGGGTGGGGGGGAAAGAAGACGGTCATCAGGAGCAAGCACCCCCACCTCGCACTTCCCCCCAGCCACCGGCACTTTCTCCTCCTAATTTGCCTTCCTCCACTCACTCCTCCTCCCTGCCGAGCACACTCCAAACACACGCACACGCCTTGCAGCAGCCAACAAAAAGCACTGACAGCTCCAACTCGCCGGGGTTAGGCTCATCCGCTGGCCCTCTCGGAGAGGGAAAGAGGGGAAAATCTCAGCATAGCTCTCCTAGGAGAGGGGGAGAAACTGCCTCGGCTAGGGCCGCAAAGTGCTTTGATTTCAAAGTGAAAGAAACTAAAAACGAACTAAAAATTAAACCCAAGTAAAAAAGCAGCAGCAGCTACAACAGCAACACGACCATGAGAGCCTTGGCTAGGTCTAATTACTAGCCCCAATCCACTTAAGGCCTTCTGCGAAAGGCAAAAATGTATCGTCTAATCAAATCACAGCCAGCAAATGCAATCTTCGGCACATTAGAGATCCCCCGACCGCGGTCACCACCAGCAACCCCCGACTCCGAGGCGGAGGCTTGCCCAGGAACAGAAAGAAATGGCAAGGATCGTCAGAGCACTTATCAGCAGGTTTGTTTGATTTCACTCTTAGGGTAAGTTTTTATCTCTGCACACCCGGTAAATGTAAAGGAGTGGATAGACATGAATGGGCAACTTGACCTCTGATTTTGGTCCCTGTTTATTTTCACTCCGGCTTGCTTTACATTATCCAGATTAATATATATTTAAATGTTTGCATACTTAGGCCTTTAAGCCCTTTATACACACACACATATCATTTTCCTATGCTTAAAAAGTGTGATCGACTTTATTAAAGAAAATAGAATAGATATAGAAAGTCATCACAGCTCTAACAAATACCCAGTTGTGCTGTGCTGGGAATACACCTCTCTAAAGTTAATGCTGAATGGCATGGAGAGGATACAGAAAAAAACTTGAGCGTTTCATCCTGACATCAGGAGCACTAAAAATCAGGGAATGCTGTAAACCAGGCCGAAATACATTATTCCCTGTTTCCCTGCCATGGGAGCTGCGGGCCCAGCTCTGGCTAGAGCAGGGAGTCTGGAGGTAAGGAAGAGGCAAAGCAAGGGGGAAAAGGCACTTACAAATCCGTGCTTGTCAGAGATGTTGTTAGTGAGCTTCAGCTTGTGAAAGGTGACGACTTTGGACATCCATTGTTCGCCGGTGGCCGGGCTGTCCGGGTGGATGTACATTCTCTTTGGCATTTCAGGGTCAGCTTTCCCAGCTACCATCCACCGGGAATTATGGAATTTGTACCTACAATCATCTGCCGCCACAATATCCATCAATAAAATGTACTTGGCCTTTTTATCCAGTCCAGTGCATCTCACTTTAAATGGAGGAAACATTCTCCTACGGGCAGAGAGGGAAGGGGTTGGAGGGGTGTAAGGAAAAGACAAGACGAACATAAAACATAGTTAATTACAGCGTTTAAAGAAGCTCCTGATTCTCGGTAGCGCTTCTACCAAGCAATCACTTCAGCTCGAAGCAGTAGAAATATCGCTTGTGTCCCAACAAAAAGCCTACCCCCTCCTCCGCCCACAGCGAAACGGTGCTCAAACGCCTCAAAGTTTAAGGAGAAAATGGTCTCTGAGATGAGAAGCAGAGGGGGAGAGGTTCGTGTTCCTTAGAAATCTGCAGGCGCCTTCCCTGTGCCACTCCTGAGCCCGCAGAGCCTCAGCTGGAGCTCTAGGCTCTCCCTTTATTTTCCTGCTAAACAAAGAAATGCGAACAGCTCGCACCCCGATAAAATACCTATTCCGCATGATTCTGACCCAATCCACCGGTGGGGAAGCGGACAGGGGATGTTTTCACTTTATAGAAGAGGAGGAAAAATTAAGCAGCCCCTTCAGTTGAGGCAGACAGGGCGTCTGCGGGGTTCCCCCCCGCCGGGGACAGCCCATGGTGTGCGGGGGGCTCCCTGCATCCCGCACAGCGCTGCCCAGCCGGGCTCCGAGGTGCAACAGGATACCACAAATTTGCTGTTTATTATATCGAGCGGTTGGCATTCAGCGATCTCAACTTAAAAGGAAACACATGACTTTGGAACATGTAAGAGCGCTTAACACCGGCCGAGGCTTTCGCGCAAAAACTTTTGGTCCACAGTTAACACAGGAAAACTTAGGGAAAGCAGTAAAATGGGAGAGGGGGGTTTTAGTCTTTCCCTCCTTGCTGCTCTTAGTTTGGTTTTTCTTTCCCCTGAACCTGCAACTGGTGCCCTGCAAGTAGGTGAAACTCCAGCAAGGCAGTAGAAGGCCATCTAAGAAGACTTTTCAGGAGTGGCTTCCTCGAGTAATTTTCCTGGCAAATTACACGCGAATTGTTTAGGAGGTTTCTAATAAATCCCTTAGAAAACCACCCGGGTGCAAAGGGGGTTTCCCCCCGCCATGTGTCATCCTTGCGATAGGTAGAGTTGTAAAAGAGAGCAGATGTCAATAGAGAGAGGGATTTCAGGTGGGTAAAGATCTAAAAGGCAGAAGCGTGGGGCATGGACGAGCCGGGTGGGTTCATTCATTCCCGGGAGAAGGTTTCACAACCGCAGGGACGAGAGCTACGGGGCCGGGACGGCTGCGTGGCTTTGGCAGCTTTTTGTGCTTTTCCAGCTAGAATTAGTCAGCACAAATGCACGCCTAGATCCCAGCAGAGAGAGGCATAAGGGAAGCGACCGATAAGCTGAACCTATGTGCCCTCCTGCAGCTCCTGCCTCGCCAGCAGCGAGCCGCCGTTTCAAAGATTTTTTTCCTTCATTCCCCCTTCCTTTTCCTGAAGGAAGAAAACCTACGTGCAGCAGGGCTGAAATCAGGCCGGCTCCTTTTTCAACCCCAAGTGATTTTCTTTCTGCTCCCAGTTTTCCCCAAGTAGCATTAAGCTACTGAAGCACGAAGAGACCCTCTCGCTGAGCAGGGCCGGTTCGTGGCGGAGCCTTTCCCGGCAGTGTTGCTGCCCGAGTTGGGCTCGGATCTCTGGCTGCCTAAAACTTCACGTAATTCCAGGTGAAAGGAGCTTTATGGAGAAAGCTGCCCATGAAAGAGCCTTGCTCTGGAGCAGCTTGGTGGGGTGCTCAGGGACTGAGGGGCGAGGGAGAGGGGTGGAAACAGAAGAAAGACGCAAACCCCCGACCCAGACCTACCTTCCCGATTTGGTAATCACCATCTCCGTGCCTCTTTTATGGAATTGCTCCCAAAGCTCTTTGGCTTCCAGATGCACTTTTGGATCATCTTCCACCTCTTCTTCTGGCTCCAGAGTTTTTAAAGGCCTCAGATGGGCTGCTGCCTGGTGACCCAGGGAAGAAAAGGGGATACCAGTCTCTGCGGCCCCCACTAACTGATCCATGATGGGTTTAGCCAGAGCCCCGGGAAGGGAAAGCGCAGCCGCCCCATTGGGAGGCAAAGCCAGAGCCGGGAAGAAGGGAGGCTGATGTCCCAACACAGCGCTCATGGCAAAGTCCGGTGCCCGGTGCGGTAAAAAAGGATGATAAGCCATGCTTGTCCCAGGGATTACTGGATCTCTCATCGGTATATTCATCCACTCCACTCCTCGGTCTTCCTACTGCTGGAGTAGTCCCGGAGTGGTTTCTAACAGCACATCATGAAGAAGAAAAATTAAGATAATAACAATAACAGCAAGAAAGCACCAAAAAAGAAAAAATACAGGGTGGGGGGAAACAAGCTTTAGATAGCACAGTACATGGGGGAGAGGCAGAACTTCTACAGCCTACAACTTCCCGAGCCGGGGCACATCCCCAGCCCTCGGGACAGCGGATTAACAGGATTGTTCATTATTAGTCCTGCTTTTTTTTGTCTTCGGTCTCTGCGGTTTGCCTTTTTTTGTGTGTGTGAGTGTGTGTCCTGAGTGGAAGTCCTTGCGCTGGAAAAGAAACGCCGAAGAAGGGAAGGGGGGGGAAAAAAATCCACCGGGTTCGCTGTCTGCTCCTGTTGCCGCAGAAGGGCTGGACAAGCCGAGATCCCCTTTTTTTTCTTCTTCTTCTTCTTTCTGTTGGTCTCAATCGCCGGTCTCCTCTTTCGTGGCGGAGGGTGACGGCTCGAAGCTGGGTTTTCTTTTTGGGTGGCTGGCTCTCCCCCCCCCCCTCCCCCCCACCCCTCCACCTTTCCTCCGTACGGTCAGGCTGCAGAGCAGAGGCTGAGAAGGGAGGGAAAGCAGAGAGAGGAAAACAAACCCACCCCCCCCTCGCCGGCCGAGGAAGGCTCCTGAGCAACCGTCAGCAGGAAAAACTTGTAAGGAAATCTCGGTTTTGCCTCTCCTTCCCCCCTCTCCAAGAAGGAGCAGGTCAGGGTGCCCTGATTTCCATCAGGATCTCTTCTTTCTTTCACCCTCTTCCCTTTCCTTTATTTTTTTCCCTTCTCTTTCTCTTTCACTCTACCTTTAAAAATAATTAAAAAAAAATCTGGAATAATTATACTCTTGTCTCCTCTCCAGCAGCGCTCCAGCAAAGAGAGAGGGAGAAAGAGAGGGAAAGAGAAAGTAAGGGGGGGGGGGGGAAGAGAAAGAGAGGAAAAGAGAAAGAGAGAGAGGGAGAGAGGGAGAAGGAGCCTCTCAGCTCTGAGAATTCCCTGTGAGTCTGTGCTCTGCGTGCACCAGATTGTATGGATGTGTTGTGGGTTACAAGGGAGCTGGAGCCTCCTTGATTGGCTCTTTGACGCTTTCGGACCAATTGTGAGGCTCCATAGGCGTGGTTTTGACAGGTCGAGTGGAAGGGGGACAGAGCCGAGTTATAAAAAGAAGGTGTCGGAAACTGTAACGCTGCAGCAAAGCATCACTAGTACTCCGGGCCGTGTGAATATGTCAACATGATCAGAGGGGAGGGCGCAGGCAGCGCCGGGGAGGGCGGCCGGCAGCACCCGCCTCTCGGGGGGGGGGTGGGGGGGGGCTCTTGGGGGCCGCCTCCCCCCTAGCCCCAGCTCCCCGCGATGGCCGGCCCGGGTATTTCCGACGCGCTCTCCTCCGCCCGCCTGCCCCGGTAGGAGCTTCCCAAGCAGCGGCTGCTGGCAGCGCTGAAGAAGAGGCGAGGGCACGCTGGGAGTCGGGATGGGGGGGGGCTCCATGCATGATGGTGGGGGTCCGGCTCTGGGTGCCCCCCTCCTCAGCCGCACCGTACCCCAGCTCTGTCCCGGCCCACAGAGGGTGGGGGACGCACGGTGAGCTCCCCCCTCCCCGGAGCTCCGGACCCACCTCTGCCGGCCGCAGGGCCCACAGCGCTGCACGCCCATCCCCGCCGCGTCGCGGCTGCCTCCGGTCCCCGCAGCCACCGGGGTTGGTGTTCGTCATCCCCCCCCAACTCCCGTTGCCTCCACCTCCAGCGGGAGAGTTGGTTTCTTTAAATGAGACAGGACCTCTAGGCCGGGGGCCCTGATCTTTCCTTCCCCCCCCAAATCTGGGGGTGAGCTCTGGGGGGGTTGGGAGCCGGCCCGGGAAATGGCTCAACGGGTCCCCCCCCTCCCCGGCTCGGGGCTCGGCTCCGGCTGCCGCGGCCGCCGTTATTATTGTTGTGAGCGGCTACAGGCTGCAGCGAGGAGAACAGGGGCCGCAGCTCGGCTCAGCCCAGGGCCCGGCTGTTGCTAATCCATAGGGAAGGTTAAGGGGGAACGGCTGGAAAACGGGATTTTATTTCTTTCTTTTTGTATTACCCCTTTTTTCCCTTTCTTTCTTTGGCGCTGATGATTAAGGCCACTCGGCTGGCACCGGCGCCGAGAGGGTTACGCTCCCACACCCCTCCTCTTCCATGAGGTGCGCGGGGAGGAGACGGGAAGTGCGGCTTTCCCTGCGCCCGGGCCGGGGCAGGGCCGGGGCAGCGCCGGGCGGGGGGGCCCATCCGAGGGTTGCCCCCGTGCCCAGGCCCTCCTGGGGCCAGCCACCCCTCTGGGAAGGCATCACGCGTGGGGCTGCGCCGGCCCCACGGAAAGGGAAGAAAGAGCCAGGCAGGATCCGCTTGGGAAGTTTATGGGGGGGGGGGGAGTGGGTGAGGAGAGTGCAGAGGGGAATTGTGGCTGGGTGGGTGCGTGTCGTGAGAGCCGTGGGCATGGTGGGCACCGGGTGCCCAAGGGTGCCGGGAGGGATATCCCAGCGCTGGGAGGTGCCGAGTCATCTCCCCATCACTTCCTCCGCCTCTCTGGGGGTAGCTGTGGGATCTCCCGACACCCCCATCCTGCTTTAAAGAAGGGAAGCTAATCCTCCGGGAGCGGAGCGCCGGAGCCCGGCGCTGGCTGCGCGCAGATGGGAACGGAACCTCTAAAGTGATTAGCTCTTCTAACATTGCATTTTTGACGCACATGGTTAAGAGCGCTTGGCGCCAGCTTGGTGAAGTCCCTGTAGTAACCAGCGTCTAGGATCGCTTTGCATTCACCAAAATATCTCCCCTTTGGTCGAGGGTGGGGGTGGATGGAGAAGAGGAGGGAGGAAAGGAAGCGGGAGTAATGCGTTCAAAGAGGATGGGGGGGGGGAGAATCTGATGTGTTTCTCGAAGCCAGGAGCTTGGCTACCCGCGCGGCGCTCAGCTGCGCTGTGGAGCTAGCTATCAACCAAGGCAGCGAGTCTTTCCAACCTCTGCTCGGAACCGGTTCTCGGGCTCGGTAGGACCTCCCGAACCCTTATCCCTTCCCTGCAACAGAGCCCGCAACAAACGCCCGGCGGCTTCCAGAGCTTTGCCGCAATTTGCCTCAACCGGGCCCCAGGGACCAAGAGGTTCCCGACCAGGACAGTCGCAGCCGCTCCCAGCCCCGCCGCGCCCGTCCCACCGGTGCGCTCCCTCGGCGCCGCGGTAGAGGCCGGAGTCGCTGCCGCCCTCCGCGCCTCTTCCGCGCACCTTGAGCCGCGCTCGGCACCCACCCGCGGAGGAAAATAAAGTGATTTCCAATTTCAGCATCTGGCTAATGGCGTGCAAACTTCCGCCAGTTCCGAGTGACCTCCCCGACGAAGCCCCCTGGAGACTCGTATTATGAAGGGAGGCTGCACTAATCTAAGATCAAAAGCGGGAAGGTGCGAACAGTCTTTGTCTCCCTTCGGCCGCCTCATTCCCCCTTCTGTGTGTGATAAATCTACCCTGGCGCCGACTGCGCGCTGGATGATTAATTTGCAAGCAAACAAAGGGACCTGATGGCCAGCCATCTTAGTTAAATATTGGCCAGTGCTTCCAGCTACTTGTTAGCCGCCTCTTTGCCAGAAATAAAGACACGAGGCAAATAAATAAATAAATAAGGAGACCCGCAGAAATAGATGGCGAAGAGAAGTGGAAAGAGGGGATAAAGGAAAAAAAGATAAAAATAAATGAAAATAAGAATTAAGAGATCAATGCTGCCGATGGCAAAGGGCAGGGACCGGGGCGGAGGTGGGAATGGGGCTGGTCGCAGAGGCAGGGTGATAGCACGCTGAGATAGCCGGCTGCCCCGCGCCTCCCGGCCCGTCTGCAGGCTGGGCTTGCACCAAGGCCGACGCTATCTTGGCTCTTCAAAGAGGCATAAAAGGTCTCTGCTGTCTCCCCGGAGAGCGGCCAGGCCGGGGCTCTCTAATCTCGGAGCACAAGAGCTAAAGGCGGAGAGAGAGGGGGGGAGGCTCCCACCTTCCCCAGCTCCCCTGTCGCCAGCACCTCGCTGGGTTTTCCCTGGTTCAGTCCAGGCCGGAGGGAATGCGGAGTTGGCCAGACCATGGGCCTTTGGTGGTGGAGCGGCTGTGAGAGCCCCGCTTGCTCAGATTTCACCCTCCTAAGCAACTTTTAGCGTTTACACGAGAGCTCGGGGCGTGCAGCGAGCCTGCCCCGTGTGCGTGTGCTGGAGGTGTGGGAGGAGAGAGGCTCTGGCTCTCTCCCGGTGGCCTGAAGAGCCAGCTGGAGGAAAAGGAGGCAAGAGGAAAATAAAGGCAGCCCAGCTTTCGGAACCCACACGTCCTCTCCCAGGCCTGCGAGAGCAGCTCCGAGGCGTGTGTGCGTGCGTGGCTGGGCTGTGAAAGCTGTCCACGGCCTCTGTGTGTGTGTAAGTGGAGATGTTTGTGTGCGGGGTGTGCAACCGGGGAGGATTCGTGCTCCGGGGAACACCGCAAATCCCTGTTCCGACAGCAAACCCTGAGGTGTCCCTTGCACCAACTGCGTGTGCTGGGTGTCCTACCGATGAGAAGCCCTGGTGTGTGATGAGCAGGGCCAATGCACACAACACAAGTGTGGTTTTGCATCCTCCTTCTGCGTTTCCTTATCACGCTGCCTGTCTCCAGCATCCCCAGGGGCCCAGACCCATCCTTCCTGCCAGCCGCCACGTACCCTGCAGGATTCATCCCTCTGCTCCCTCCCTTTCCCCCGGCGACGCAGCCTCTGCTCCGGCTCCAACCCTTCGGAAGGCAACACCCCACCGTGGCTGCGCTGTGTTTATCCGAAGTGAAACGCAGCGGGCTGGTTTACTTTGGCAGGTTTGCAGTAAATACCGACTGAAGCACGGGGGGCATCTGGCGAGCGGCGATTACACGCTTCTTCCAAGGAAAACTTCCCCGCCCTGAGCAGGCCCTTCACCAGCCCAGCATAAGGTGTTAGTAAATGCGGGCCGTGTTGACACAGCTCCAACCCAGAGTGGCACTGCAGGCCACAGATGTAATGAAGCAGGTCCCTTAGGGAGCGAGTCTGTATACTTGGACTGTATAAACTGTTACGGACAGTGTGAGGGGGCTCACTACTCCAGTTCTTTGCACTTCCCTTTGCCAGAGCTCTTCTTCCAATTGACAGTCGAATCTCACAGAAAGTGTGGCCTGAAAACTGCAAAATAACCTGCCCGAGTCCAAAAATGCATTAGAAATAGCAAGAATAAGGAACCCCACATCTCTCTCTGAACAGGCTGGGCTCCATCGTGTCCAACCATAATCAAATGGGCTGTTCCCAAGTCTCCGAACAGAAGTAGGGGGAACAGGGAGGGTCAGGTCCTCTTCCCAGTGCAGCTGAGCTCAGGGATCTGCAGGACCAGGGGAAGCCCAGGACATGCCTTACACATGCCTTGTTGGAGCAGCAGTGGAAAAAGAGAGGAAAGCAGACTCTGAAGAGGTTTCTCACCCTCTGGCCCTCACTGGGATGTGATGAAAGGCTGCTCATGTGTCCAGCATGGCCCAGTTCAGTGTGAGCAGGGAGGCACTGGCCATGGCAGAGCTGATGTGGGGTCAGGCAGCACTGTTCCCCCAGACCAGAGTCACTTCAGCCCTTGGCTCCTTGCTCCTCCTGAGCCCTCCTGGCCTGGCCCAGCTCCTGCTGGAAGCCCAAATATCAGGGCTCCAAGGTTAAGATTTTGATTTTTAGCTCCCTTCACCAAACATCATGCAGGCTTGGATCACTGGCCCTGCCCTGGCTGCTCCCCTTTTCACAAGACCTGTGATCGATCACCTCGTCCCCATCCCCAGCCAGCTCTGATGCTCTTCAGTTGCTTCTACCAATGGGAAAAGAAAATAAAGGAGCACCCAGAGTCAGTTCCTGCAGCTTCCCCTTCACCTCCCAGTCAGGGCCTGCCTCACTAGCCCAAACACTTCAGGGCACAGCGATGTCTGGGGTTGGTCTTCCCTCTGCAGTTTGCCTCTCTTTTATCCTTTTCGAGCTGTTTTTGCACTACTCTGGTTTTCCTTGCCACAAAACATCATCCGCAGCACCCAGCAGCCCTTTCCAACCTCCCCCCCCCCCAGTTTTCTTGTTCTCACCAGTGTGTGGCTAGCAGAGGTGAAATGAAAGCTCCCTTCTTCACTCTCTTTACACCCATTTTTATGCTTCCACCAGCGTCGGCCGAGCAGAAACTGTACATAGAGTTCACTATTTGGATAAGAGTTTGATTTTCTTTTTAATAGCCAGGCATATACATACAGTTTGCTGCTCAGGAAGCAGCACACTAATTGTCGTTTCCTATAGTCAAACAGATCTATCTTTTCAATGCTGTCTTTGTGTGTCTGCATAACAGGGAGAAACAGGGCAGGAATTGGTACACTTATTCCATCATTTAAACACACACACACCACACCACCAGGACCGAGGAGGGACGGGTCCTCCCTCAGCAGCCCTCCGGATGCGGCATTGCTCCCCACCCCGACCCTTTTCCCCGCAGACCCCGTCGAACAAGGCACCGGAGTGCACCCGGTGAAGAAACCGATTTTATCTTCTTTGACCATCAACCGTGTTTTTAACAAGCCCAAACCGGAGCCTTTCCCATCTCCATCCCCGCCTCCCGGGGTCTGCTCTGCGTCCCCTGAGGCTGTGGAGTGGTGCTGGGGCGGTGCTGAGCACCGCCGGACTCACGGTACCAAGGGTCACAACGATGTCACCGGCTCACGGTAGACGCCGGGTTGCATCAGAGCAAGTAGGGGATCCAGGAGCCCCTTGGCACTGCCGCTGACACGCACTTTACTCCCCTTTTCTTCGAGATGCCACCAAGTCACCCGGTAATCGATTGATACCTCGGCCCCGGGGGGAGGTGGGGAGGGGGGACATGCCAGCTGTTGCAAAAGGACATGGTAAATCTAATAGGGGCTGCTGTCAATCGAGAAATGACAGAGAAGAAGAATCGGCTTCTTAAAGCCGGCTGAACTAACACTCATCATGTAGCCGCGGACACGTATTCTCCATCGCAGCCTGGTATCCATTACTATTTTCCTTACTAGGTTTCAGTTAAACAGAGCCATAACCCCCACACGCAC
The DNA here is from genome assembly GCF_012275295.1 of Melopsittacus undulatus. Taxonomy (NCBI): domain Eukaryota; kingdom Metazoa; phylum Chordata; class Aves; order Psittaciformes; family Psittaculidae; genus Melopsittacus; species Melopsittacus undulatus. Next base: position 10,842,867 of record NC_047538.1, on the reverse strand, counting down.
ACCCCAAGGCAGGAGACACATGAAAGAGAAGAAGAGGCAACGGACAACTGCTGCCTGGACGCGACGTTTGTTCCCAGACCCGAGCCCTCGACGCGCCCGAAAGGATCCACCGCGGCCCGGCTGAGTCGAACCGTGTTCCCATGGGATTGCCGGACCCCCGCCGGCATCGTCCCCTCCCCGGCAGCCTCTCTGCCTGCGGGACTTCAAAACCCGCTAACAGTGGATGTTCCCGGCGCATTTGGGTAGCGAGGAGCTCCGGCTCGCAGCCGTGGGGGACCCACGGGGTGACCGTGTCCCCAGTAATTTCATTTCACCCTTTGCCTTCTGAAACAGAGCCCAAACTATCCCCGGCGCAAAAAAACCCCAAAAAACAGAGGAAATCTACAAACCCCACCGATTTTACAGGGGAGGAGGGAAGCGCTTTATTTTTCCCAGTGCCTCAGTGAGGAGGTTTGGGAGCGGCTGGGACCGTGGTTTTTTTTTTTTCCCCTCCTCTACAGCCTCTCTGTATGTTTGACCCCTGGCATCTGCTTGCGCAGGGCGAGGGAAGGGCTTCACCCTCCCTGCCCTCACACGGGGGATGCAAAAGGCAGCCGAAATGTGTCCCCTCCGCCCTGGGAAAGTTTCGGGCTACGCTGAAGAAGTTGGCCGCTTTGGCTAGCCTGAAGGTGACACCCGACGTGCAGGGCAAGAGGCTGTGAGCTCCATGTGAGTGGCACTCCAGAAGAGGGTGTTGGAAGGGGAAAGCCCTCTCCTCCTTCCCTATCGCTCCCCAACTCTCCCTGTGGCGGCTTGCCCGGGCGGGGTGGGGGGATAGCGGATGCCAGCGGCTTCGGGGGCTCCGGTCCACCCCGCCGACAACTCCCTTCACGTCGAGGCACCAGCAATCCACTGCGCCGCACCAAACCCTTCTCTTCTCTACAACCACACAAGATGCAGCAAATCCCTCGGAGATCATTCCCGTGGGGAGCACAACAATATGAATATATTATTAATAATAAATAAAGAAGGGGGGGAAGGGGGAGGGCTCTTCTCTGTCTTTAGGGCGCGGGAGGTTTTTGCAGCGCTGTTGTATTTCAGTTTAGTATTTTGAACAAACTTTAGATTGATTTCCGGAAAGCGCAAACGCGCACACATGGGAAAGTGAAAAAACCGGTCCTTCGAGGTCATCTGAGAAGGGGAGATGGGATCTGTTATTCCCCCCCCCCCCCCCCCCCCGAAAAAAATAGGAGTAACAGAAGGGGAAAGATCCCATGTTTTTATAGTTTAAAAGTACTTTGAATTATTTGCTTTTAATGGCACACGTGGCTGCAGAAAAGACAGGCTCTGCTTTCGATCTTGCACTTGCTCCTCGCTTTTCTATACATATGTACGTGTGTGTACACACATCCATAAGCTTTCCAGCCCCCACTTTCATAGCCAGGTTTCTCTCTCCCAGTCCTCCCCAACCCTTTTCCCCTGGACCAAAACCAAGTCCCAGGCCACTCTTGCTCCTGCTGTAATTACTCTTCTGCTGGGATTCAGAAATCCGGGCAGAGCCGACTTCTGCCGCAGCGTTTTTCTGGAGCAGCAGGAGTGTTGTGAGAATTTATTAAACCCAGATGATGCGGGAGTTGGGGCAGACGGAAAAGATTTCCAATTAAAGCCGAGCGGAGCAGAATAGAGCCAAGCTTCGCCTTGCAGGTGTAAACAATATTTGTGCCGCTCTCGCTCCGCTTCCTGGAGGGGATCTTTCCCCGTCCTGTGACGGGGATTAGAGGGGAAAGGTTTGGGGTTCTGCTGGATAACCGCCAGGCTCGCCCCTGCCCGACGCCGGGCTCCGCGATGCAGAGCGGAGCATCCTTCCCCGCGGTCGATGCTTGCCTGAGCGGCTCGGTGCCTGCAGTAGCCCCCAAAGCCACCGGTAGTCACCGCCGACCCCTGTTATATCCCTGCTCACCTGTAGCAGCAGCCGCTTCTTTAATGGCATGGGCTGAAAGGGAAGCTAAAAAAACTCACAAGCGGGCTCGGAAAAACGGCGGAAGAAATTATTTCAGTTAGAAGGAAGATGGGATGCTGGAACAAAGTAGACGGGGAGCCGGGGCATCACTTCTTGATCCCTTGGATAAGAAAGGGAATGAGCTCCCGGCGAGCAGAGCCACTTTCTCCCCAGTTTGGGACCAGTTCTTGGGTGGTTTGGGGGCTTAAACGCAGCCGGGAAAGTGATTCCCGGTTCATCAAGTGCATTCAGGCTCCCAAATCACCTCGGGGGTCCTGAGGGTCACCCCATCATAACAACTTTTTCCTCTTTGGAGTGCGGCTTGACACACGCTTAGAGTTTCTGAGGTTACAGTCTAAATACGGGAGAAAAGCATTAATGAACGTTTAATCCGTGTTTTCTTTAAACACCATTAGGACAATTGTCCGGATCCCAGGCCAGAGTAAAATGCTGTTCAGTGGAGACAGGAAGGCGACGGGCTGGAGGGAGAAGGGGGGATTTTAAGAGCGAATAAATGGGTGCACCGTGTATGGAGCTCACCTTCTGTAAAGACAAGGCGTGATTAATGCCCGCCACTTGTGGAGCCGTTTGCCTCTGCGCTGGCGCGGGCTGCAGAAGCAGCACGAATCCTGTTGCTCTTCCCCCCGACAGCAAAGCGAGCAGAGCGTATTGTGAAAGACTCTGAGCGCTGGGACGGGGGTGGGAGAGGGGAGTAAGTGGGAAAAAATAGGAAAGAAAATACAAGACAAGCCAGTCCCAAGAGCTGAAGTGGGCAGAGTATTACATGTACAAACATCCAAACAAGATTGGAGCAGTACAAAGCGTCGGAAAATCCAGAGCAGCCACATGAAAAGAGAAGTTAAGTAGGAAGTGGTGTAAAAGTGTTGTCATTTATTTTGCCCTCCCTTACAGATGTTCTGCATAAAGCCGTATCTTAACGAGAGAAGGGAGGGAGGGAGCAGAAGCCGGGTGAGCCAGGGGGGTCCCCGCGGAAGGCCGGGCTCACCCCGCGGAGCGCTCCGCGGGCTCCGGCCACGGGATGGCGCCGGCTCTCACCTGCCGAAGCTCAGCTCACCTGAGTGGCCCCGCTCCCCCAGGCTCTCCCGGGGCGGCCCCAGCCCTGCTTAACCCTGGGGATGTGGAGGGGGGAAAGGCTCGGGCGCCCGGAGCAGGGCAGCGGCTGGAGCAGCGGCACCGCTCATCTCCACGAATGGCAATAAAAGAGCTATTAGAAGTGACAGCCAAGCGTTTATGGGCTGAGAGACAATGCGTGCCACGGCGGAGAGCATCCCTGCCTCCTCCACCCGCGAACCGCGGGTGACGCAGAGTAACCGGTCTCTGGGGTGGGTGGTGGGGAAAAGGGGGGGAAGGAGACCGGTGGAGATCAGATCCAGGCGGTGGGAGTCTGACCGTCGGAGTTAGAAGCGCTGGAGGCAAGCAAAGCTGACCGGGGGACAGGAATAACGCGGGGAGGCGAAAGAAGCGCTAAACCGAGCTTAAGGAGAGGGAAGGGAAAGGTCCAGTCTTATAAACCAGCTAGACCGAAATTATTCACTACCACCCCTGTTACATTTAAGGCTGGGGGAAGCTGTGCGAGATCTAATATTTCAGGTGACATAAGAAGGGAGCAAGCACCCTGCCAAAAGCGCCTCTCGTCCCGCAGCGCCTCCTCCCCCGAAATACAGTGACACCTCCCAAAAAGACCCTCCAAACCCTCAAGGAAATAAATCCAAAGTCGGGTCTCACTGTCACCCGCCAGCAAAGGGGGTGAGGGTGAGAAATAAATCGCTTTTCATGAGTCCTGCTCATCCTGGTATTACTGGGGAAGGAACCGGTGGCCCCGGAGCTCCTTCCCGGGGCAGGTGCCCCCTCCCTCGGCACAAAGCCCCAAATCCCACCCCTCAGCAAAGCGCTGAGGACAGTAGCTAGGTTTAAGTACAGAAAAGAGCCTGTTTGCTTCTTTATTAGTGTCGAGCCTACTCTAATTACGAGAAAACGCTGCTCTCGGGCTAAAACGACGCGTTGTCTTATGCTTGTAAAATGCATCTCAAGTAATTCTTCTCTGTCTATAAAATACGGAGGGGTAAGGGGGGGGATATAAATAAACCGCTGTCCATTTGTTTAATGCTGTTTTAGCCAAATTGACTGGCCGGATTGGAATTCGACATAAAAGCTTTAGTTTGCAAAACATCCGCACTGTAACGTCTGGGAGACAGGACTTGAGCTCCAGCGCGACGGGCACGTTAACTGCATTAAAACCCCTCCATACATTCTCTAGCTTTTGTTTTTCTTTCCCTTTTGCAGCACATCCACCCGCTCTCCTCCCCGCCTCCGGGCGCCCGCGCCTGTTTTTCTGCAAATGAAGTATTTTACGTGATCGATGGAAGGAGTCATTTGGCCCATAATTAGGTCAATAAAATCAATGTTTATTCCTCTGATGGCCTGAAAGCTAATAAATTCCTCTTTTATATTCGCTCCCTCCGAAGATTGGAAACGAGCTCCCCCAGCCCCAGCCACGGCGCAGTGGAGCTGAGAGGGGTGGCAGCCTCGGCCGGCCGGGATCGGATCGCTCCTCTGACCGGGGAGTCCCGCTCCCAGCCTTGCACCATCCCAGTCTCTCCCTCCCAAAAACACCCGAGATTTATCCTCCAGATAAAAGGTTTATCCCACTCCTATTTATGGCCCGCTCCCATTTATGTTCAACATGAAACATTTCGCAGCGAATACAGATTTAGTCCGCCCCCATATCACAACCCCCCTCCTATCTCGCAGATAACTTCATTTCACTTGATTCCCCTTGGAGCCCCTGATAAACCCCGCCAGATCTTTTCATGAGCACCCAGGGAGGGCCTTGGAGAAATCCTATTAGAGTTGGAGAAAGTAAAGCGCTTTTTTTTGGGACAAAAACAGAGCGACATTTGTATTTTGCGCGCAGTAATAGCGAGGCAAAAGCATTCAGGTCCTAATCAGATCAATATAGAGACACAAATCTTTGCAAAGGTTTAACAGTTTACAGTGGGTTCCAGACCTTTGACATACATTGCGGATTAATTGGGCACTGTCAAGAGGGGGGAAGAGGAGGTGGGATTCCAGTTAATTAGTCGAGAAATGAATGAAAACTAAACATTATCGGAATTGTCTGCGGGTCCCGGTTTGTTAGTGGGGATTTGGGGATCAGCTTTTGTGAGCCGTAAATTGGATCTGAGTAGCGTGGTGCTGTCTTACACTGCCGTTTTGTGAACTGGCGACAGCTCGAGTCCATGGGAAAACTTAAAGGGAACCTGGAGCCGGTCACAGAGCCTCATTATCTCATGTCGGATACCATCTTTCGGGGAGAGCTTTTAATCAGCTGTGGCACACAATCCTCCCCTCGCAACCTGGGCAAACCACAGCACCTTCCCTTCACTCCGCCCTGCAGACGCCAGCCCAAAAGAGAGAGAGAAATAATGATAGACACCCCCCCTTCTCAAGTGGGTGAAACTGTCCTATGAGCTGGGAGGCGGCGGCGGAGACCTCGGGCACCCCCGGAACCATAGGACTCCCCCGAGCAGGGTTTGCGCGATGCGCGGTTGGTCCCCCGTCGGACACGTGGGGCTTCACCCGTGCTTGTGTTTCAAAGGCCGGGTCTCCCCAAAGGCTCTGCCATTCCCTAAAGCGCAGGGAAGGAGCCGGGCCAGTGTCTGGAGGGATTTCTCTCCCCAGAGCTGGATGCTGCCCACCCGTCGAGCAGCCTCGGCCGCCGCTCCCAGCCCACCCCGCCGCAAGCCCGGCACCGCCGTCTGGTTTCTCCTTTTGCCCGGCCTGTTTTCCTTAAGGAAGTCACGGCTTGTCACCCGCGGCCTTCCCGGTCCCCGCGGCCAGGATCGGGGCTCCCCGGGCCGGGTAGGGCGGGCAGGCACCGAGCCCCGAGGGCCCAGGGGTGCGGAGTCCTGCCAGGCTGTCACCCGGCTGGAGGAAGGGAGTTTGCTCTCGGCAAGAATTCCCAGGCGCTCTTTCTTCCCTCCCTCCCTCCGCCGTCTGCCCTGAAGGATCGGGCTGGCAGGAAGCGGGGAGAAGGAAAAAAAGAGATGGGAAGGAGAGAGGGATCTGGCAGTACCTTCCCTCCAGCCGCACGAGAGGACTCCTTATGGAGGGAAAAACCTTCGGCCATGAAAGCAAACGTTAATCCTCGCCATGCCGGTACCCTGAGCACGGGGTTTCGGGAGGCTGCAGCCACACGCCGGGGTCCCCCGGTTCAATTCGAGAGCCCGTCCGGGATGGAGCAGAGAGGGGGAGCCCTCAGCCCGCAGGAATTCACAACTGGGACTGGGGGGGCTCCCCCTGTATTCTCCCCATCCCGAGCCGCTCAGTGTGCTCTCAGCTCGGGGAACGCAAAATGAGGGGATTCTAGGAAGATCTATCAGCGGGTCGGTCCATGTCACAGGCGCCGGCTACCTAGCAGGAACGGGCTGGAAGGCACCGGAGAGCGGGGGTCTGGCAGACAGGGAGGAAATGGTTATGGGAGGACTGCGGGGCCCGGTACCCCATCATCTCCCGGGGTTGGGAGAGTCCGAGGGACCGACACACGGGCCGTTCACATCGGTAAAATCCGCTGCACCTCGGTGCTGCAGTTACCAGCGGGACCAGACGGTGATCACTCTCTGGCACGCCTCACCCCTCCTCAGGGGCTGAGCAGCAATGGGCCCTGGGGACGCGAACCAGCCGCCGGGGCTGGGACAGCCTCTCCGGGTGCTGCTACCGTCCTCCTGGCCAGCAAACAGGCCTCCCGAGTCAAGCCTCCGTCGTCCCGCTAACCCGGCACTGAGCCTGACAGAAACGGGTGGCAGCTCGCCGGGGGGCTGCGCCGGGCATCCCATCCGGTACAGGGGCAGAAAGAAACCCCTCTCGGGGTGGAGGAAGGGGAAAATGGCTGGGAGAGGATGCTCCGCAAAAAGAGCGCATCCCTTCACTCTTCACACCTCCCGCGGGAGGCGGCGCAGAGCCACCGGCGGACCCGCCGACAACCCAGCCCAGGCCGGAGCATCTTCCGGCCAGCAAGCGGGCGTGCTCAAGATCAACCCTGCTAACAAGCCCGTTGTCCTCTTCACCCCACCCCCGCGTGTGAAACATTGTCATTAGGCGTCTAATATCCCCATCGCTTCCAGGGGGGAATGGGAAGAGGCTGCTCGAAAAAAAAACACAGACAAAAGAAAGTGTGTGAACTCCCAGCACCCGTATGCACTGCACAATGCAAAGCGGGTTAATATCAGTTAGCAGTTCTGCAGTGACCTGTAAAGTTGCCTCCCTGGAAAGATTCTTGATGTATTACTTAACATGGCTACACAGTTATCTGTCTCGGCATTAATGCGTCCATTAAATCACTGTTGAGTAGCATCAACCTACTCCCGAGTCTTTTCGTCCCCTGGGAATATGGTTTCTAAACAGGATCAAACATGTGATGCTGACAAGTCATGAGATAAGTTATAATTAATTAGAGTTTGCTACATCCACAGAATGGGTACTTGGGGGAGTGGGGATGGACCGGGCCATTAAGGACTTCAGCCGGGAGGGAGGATCTATAATATTGAGTTGGAAAACAAGAAGAAGTAATAATCAAAGGTGGCCGAAGAAAACTGCAAACCTTTAGCTTTCAGAACTCAGTCAAGATTAAAGTTGTTCTTGATGGGAAACACACCATCCCCTTCTTAATGAAAACCATGAGGAGACTGATGCTGGGGATGGCGTCTTAAAGAGGGAGAGAAAGGCTTCACTCCAGGTTCGAGGACAAAAAGCCAACATCACAGTTTACAAGGGGAAAGAAGAGGAAAGGAAGGAGTTGGGTGAAGGGACCCGCCTCCCCTGTCTGAGCAGGGAAACCGCATCCAGAGGTCACGTCCCCACCCGACACGCACTTTGGGGTCGTTTCGCAGATGTTCCCCTGATTCAGAGAGGCCTGTAGCATCCCCCCTGCCTGCCCCAGAGCGCCCTGGAAGCTGCCGAAACCCTTCTTCCCCTGGCAGACAAATGGCCCCTCTTGCCCTGGGCTGGGGCCAGCCTCCAGCCCTCCCCCTTGCCCTCTCTCTGCTGGGAATGGCAGTTAAAAATCAGACTGCAAACAAGTGGATTTTGGTCTGGGCTGCAATGGCTCTTATTTGCTTTGCTTTAACAAACACCTGGGGCGGGGGGGGGGGAAGTTTACTTTCAAGCTGGCTGTAAAAGCCCCACACGGGAGGGGAAAGACAGAGGATGGGGTTACCCGGCGGCATGGGGTGTCTTTTCATGCCCTTTGCGAGTCACAGCGATGGCTGGGTTTATTTGATTGCTTTCTGCAGTAAATGGGAGCCCTTCAGGTGAGAAGATGCTGGAAGGGTGGAATGACAGCACAGATTTACACCTGTCCTTCCAGCTTACTCTGACAAGCCCTGTAGCCTACAGAAATGACCAGTGGTGCCGGGTAGTCTGGAGAAGCCAGCAGGTTCACTCTGCCTTTTTTTGTGTTGTTTTTCTCTCTGTCCACACCCCCTGCACTTCTTACTCCCTTCCTCCTTTTTCTTATGGCACAACATGAACCACAGAGAGATCACCCCATCGATAAGCTCCCCTCAGCCACCTTCTGCCTCAGGAAGACAAATATCACAGCCAATACCACTGAGCCCCTTCTTGGTACCTCCTTGATTGTGCAGGGTCCCCAAGCTCTGCAGCCACCACACAACAGCCTCCTGCTATATCACTGGCTTCCTCCAGTTCTCAGCCATACCCTCTGAGCCAAGAAGGCAGAGGGGAGATAACCCGCCGTATGTCCTGTCCCCCACCAACCATCCCACCTCGATGACAGAGGCTGTCCAGATGCCTCTGGAATGTGGCCGGACCTGGCTGCCATCTTCATCTGTGGAGAGGACGAAGGCTGCATTCCCCATCTCCCAACCCAAGGGCCTGTTGCCACCTCCTAGTGCCTGCTGAAAGCTCTCCTCAAAGCCAGCTCTCAAGTGTGGCGTCTGGTGGAGCCAGGACCACTCAAGCCCTACATTCAGCACTCCTGGACAAAGGGCTGGCTGCAGCCATTCAGGCTGAAGGCACAGGGGCTGTTGCTGAGGGTCCCATCCCCTCTGTAGAGAGGGGTGGAATGAGTTTTGTTTGCTCACAAGATGTTTTCCTAGCCAAAAGTCTTGTGAGCAAACAATGCAGCCCAACATCTCACCATCCAACCTCATGCAAATAGCAGTTAACAGGACCTTTGGATGCTTTCTTCCACCATGGGTTCTTAAGTTATATTCACAGAGACAAGTAGAAAAGTCACATGATGTGGCAGCATGTAACTGAGGTCTCCTGATGGGTCTCACATGCCCATGTCAGATGCCCACATTAATAGAACAGAGCTTCTGGGCAGCAAAGTGCTCAGACATGGGATTCACATGGCATAGAATGCCACACACAGAAGAAATACCAGGTCCTAAGCTGCTCTAAACGCCTTCATCTGAAGTTTGATAGGTGCCATATTCTGCCTGGGATCTCTAGCTTCAGTCCCACCCCTGCAATAGGCAATGGAGCCAAAGTCAACCCTTCAACCCCAGAGAAGGTGTTTCATCTCCCCGTGCCTACTCTTGGGCTCATTCCAGTGATGATTTCCCAATGACACAAAGTCAAACGGTTTCAACAGAAAAGACTGGGAATGTCTCACAGGAGGACTCTTGCCTCCCTGGGGCTAGGAAAGTATAGAGAACCTGACCCAAATGAGGCAAGAATGGGGATTTGCAAACAGGTCCCTCTGCTCATGGCAACAGCCCTAAGCACTGGGCTGGGGTTATAGCCAGAGGCAAGCACTCGAGATTCCTCTAACATCTTTGGGAACATCTAAGGGTTCGGCACTTCTGACAATCTCTTAAGGCTTCTTCAGATGCCTGGAGATATATTTCACAGCTTGCTTCCTCTTAACAGCAGAGTTTCAAAGTCTTTGGCCAGAAAAATAGGCAACTTCAGAGTGCCTTCTCTATGATAATTAAGATTAATAACTCACCATTTCACCTATGATGCACCCCTATGATTGCACAGTAATCATGAGATGAGTATCTGCCGTGCTTCACAGTGAAGAAGATGGATAAGGATATAACAAAGAGGTATGGGGTGGAGAGTTAAACACTTTATAGCCTAGAAGGAGCAGGGGTGCCTCTCCCTCCTGCATTCCCCTTTGGAGGCTGAAGCTTACTGGGACGATTCTGCAATGAATATATTGCAGGCAGCAATGAGGCCTAGGATGTCTTTTGGAAACTTAAGAAATAAAAGGTTTGAGTTGATTTTTGCTTTCCCATTCCATGTTTTTGGATACAATTTTTGCAGGCTAGTTACAATGAACACAACCAAGGCAAGAGTCAATGACCTGATAACAGCGGCAGCAGAGCAGCACGGAGCAAGGATGCGCCTGTTTTCTCATCTGAATGTGGATACTTCAGCTCAGCAATTTGCATGTGACCACTCTGGAGAGTAAAGGCCTTTCAGGGAAGAGGCAGAGATGCTATTTGGGATTGGCAAGGGGAAGGAGAGGATGGAATACAATATTATTCTGAAGAGCCTCTTTCCCAGCCGCTTGAGTTGAGAGGGTGACCTTTAAAGGGAGGCATCAATCCAGGTGCATGACCATGCAGGGTTAGACACTGCAATGGATCTCCTCCATGGAGGAACTTACTCAGCTGTTGCTGGCCAGAATTTCAGACAGAGGGTGCATTACATCTGTGTTTGGTGATCTCAGATCGACCACAAAGTCAAGTTCAAGGTCTTGTCCTCATCGTTTTAAATGATCTGGACTTTGTCTCTCAGAGAAACCACTTCCCCTCCTGTACTCCCGGATCACTGAAGGCACTGGAGTTTATACCAGGAGGAGTTTATGAAGGAGGGAGTGCTGACAGCAGGCTTTGCTCAATGAGAGACCCTTTGCAGGACAACCTGCTTCTCACCTCCATTTACCAAAGTCTGGATGTGGTTACCTCCTGGTGGAGATCCGCATTGTTTTCCAACAAGGGTATCCCAGATGGGAAAGCATGCACATTCTGCCCTGCTGCCCTATCAGGTTCCAAAGATAATGGATTTCCTTCCTATTACTGCTCCCCTTCTGCAGAGCATACACAACACATCCCAAGCATCTCAGAAGCGTTGGGTTTGTGGCATCTCTCCGAGACAGAGCCTATCTCCATGACCACATCTGGGAAGTCTGCATGTGTTCAGCCTAGACATAATTTCCAGGCACGGAAAAGGGTGTGCTGAGAAACCTCAGACCTCTAAGCCTGCTCAAGACCTGCCACAATCCATTTGCCCAGCCAAAGAAGCCCTGAAGATGGAGCACATGGCTGAGAAACGTCAGATTTGGAGGAAGGACATCCAGAAGACACTTCCTAATGTGCAGTTTTTCTTGCATGACACACAGGGTCACTCTCGTCAACAAATATCCCATTTTAATATTGCATTAAACTTTCATGGTGTACTTTGAGTCCATGATACAGGCACAGTCAACAAACCTAAAAATCAATTAATCAGTCCCCAAGCGAATACCCACTGAGAGAAAGAAAGGCTCCCATTAATTTCTCCAGACTTCAGGTCAAGCCCTAAATGTATAAAGATCAAAAGACCTGGAGATTAGCATTGAGCAAAGTCATCAGCAGTGGGATTTCCAAGGGTCACACTCAGCCCCTTGCAAGTACATGGGCAAAAAATTATTGACCCAAGATTTTTCAATTCCCTTTTATTCCCAAAGAGGTCAACTCCTGATTTTGTTGTTTGCTTTAAAGAAAGGAGACGGTGAAAGAAACTGTTTGCACTTTGCACCACAAGTGATAGTTTTCCTAAGGGTGTGTGCATGCCTTACACACACACACATATCCACACACACACACACACACACATCACTCCTAAGCTCCTGGGAAGGATGAGTGACAGCCAAATTGCCTTGCAGCCTCTTTGCACATCTCCCCTGCCAGGCTTGCGCCCAGAACAGGTGGCTTTCGCACCTAGCACATATTTCTCCTGGCTGAGTATTAACAGTGAAATCAAATCCTTTCCTTTGACCTAGGAATTTTGATGGGAAAGAGAAGGGTGCCTTGTTCGAGGGGGGTGTGGCACTTCTTTCCACAGGAACATTTGTCATTTCTCTGCTGAAAAAAGAGAGCAATAACCCATACCCCGTGCCTGTTATTATCTCGTGAATTCAAAGGTGTCTCATTTTTAATGGGCCCTTAGCAATCACGCAGGCACCTCATCATTTACCAGCCTGCACTGACATCTTCCTTGATGCAGGAAGCTCCTAAATGGCACTTCTAAAAGAGGCTTCAGCAAAATGAGCCGTGAGGGGTCTTGTAGCTCTTTCTATAGTTAAGCAAAAGGAAGACCTGAGGCATGCTTTTTAAGCCTTTGAGCAGGAGTGACAATATCAGACACCCTACATTCTCCTCTTTCCAATCTATCTCCTATGCTAGGCAGAGCATTGAGGGATGAAAATCGACCTCCAAGGGCCACATCTCCCTCTTCAGCAAGAGCAAGAGTGATAAGACATAGCAGTGTGGGCAAGAGAGCCCTGCTCCCACCTCTGTCCCATATCCTGCAACCACAGCGGAGCCAGCACGGTGCAGAGATGCCCCTTGCACAGGCAGAACTGACCCAAATTACTTCCCCTTCCTCCCAAAGCAAAGCAGAAACGAAGGGGTGAATCACAGCTTTGACCTACAATTTGAAGCCTGCCTTTTTCCCAGGGCTGTAAGGAAATCTCATGTTAAATCCATAACTGAGTCCTAAGGGAGACAGGCAAAACATCCTCTGACACAGCTGACCTCCTTTCTCTCCCTCTCTCTCAATCTGAGAAGATATTTTCCAAGGAAATAAGCCAAAATTTCAGCTTAGGAAAATGAGCAGAGCTTGGCTGGGTTGGGAAGATTGAGCTGACTTCGGCCAGGCAGGCACTGCCTCCTAACCTGCTCCTATGCAAATCCCACCACCACCAGTCTCACTTGCCTCCTGGTAGCCAGGTTTATGCAAATACAGTCTTGCCACAAATCCATTTGCAATGGCCTTAAACGACAACAGCTGATTTTGATGCTTGCAACAGTAAATCTTGCATTTCCCCCTCAGAGGGTTTGGCAACATGATGTTGATTTTCTTCTCCAAACCTTGCCTGGCAAAGGTTTCCCTATCTCATAGCCTCATGCAAGCAAAACGCTCTGTAATTACCTTGCCCAAAGTCTTTCATTCAAGTGCCTTCAAGGACTTTGAAGCATGAAGGATTTTGACTCGGCAGCCCCTGAGGCAAAAGCCCAAGGATTACTTTGCCCAATTTACTTATGAGTAAACTGAGGCACAGCAGAGAGGAACCTCTAATTTTCACGAGTCTGTTCATTCAGGGTTCCTCCTTTTCCACACTCCCAACTCAAAAATGCCCTCAAGGCTTCAGTATTCAGGCCTGCTGAGCAGCCAAATATTTGACAGAAGGACTGTGCAGCGCTCCAGAAAGTCAACTCCATCATCTTCCAAACCACCCACTCAGAAAGAAATCAGGGCATCCAAAACTGGTGGTTTGTTACACTCAGCTGATAATAGGGTGTGTTATTAATGAGTCCCAAATCTCAACCTTTCTGCACTTTCATTGTAGAGATATCTAGATGGGGAAACAGGAAAACAGGTAATATCTTCCCCCTCTTCTGCCTGAGAGCTCAGTGTGTGGGCAAAGGGTGGGAGGAAGGGAGGTATCTTCCAAACAGCTTCACATGAGGCTCAGTGCCTGCGCTTGCCAGGAGACACCTCTGTTGCAAGAAGCACGTAGAGCCATGAGCACCAGAACAGAACAAGCATGCCCTGGTTTTCAGCACATCTGCACCCGTTGCCCACTTTCAGTTACATTAAGGCTGAGGTATGAACTCATCATCCCTTGTTTGTCCCCAGGGATTCTGCACAAGGGATGGACCCTGTGTTAAGTGGTTTCTCCAGTGTCCACTAATGTGTAGGCACCAGTGACAGCTATATCACCAAGCAACTGTCCCCAGTGGAGAGCCTCAGGTCCAGAAGTGAATGCTTGCTACAACACGCACTGCTTTAGTGGGAATCACTGGTGGTCTCCTCTATCCTACTATTCCTCTTTCCCTCTACCTCCTCCTCTTATCCCACTAAAAGTTTTAGGAAACTTTCACCCTTTGGTCAACTTTGACTGAAACCAACATTTGCATTCAAAAGGTAGTAGGGGAAGGGGATGGAGGGAAAAGGTAAAGCTACTAAAACCTGCTTTTCCTAGCAACTGTCTGAAGAAAAAGGAATAACTGTGTATTATCCACATGCAGCCAGAGAAGAAGTCACAGGAAAGAATCCATCAGAGGGAAAGGAGATTCAGATATTCAAGAAAGAGATTTCCAAGCTGACTTATGATTTTTCCTCTGTGATCTTATTGCAGCAGGCACTGTGCAAACACACAGTGAGAGACAATTTCCTGCACTAGATATATTAAAATCTAAGATGAAGAGACAGAGAGAGTGTGGGAGGGAAAAACAGGAGAGTGAAGGAGAATTGAACTGACTCACACAGGGTTACTTATCTGGTCAAGAACAGAGGCAGAGAGAAAGAATCCAAGGCTCCAGAGTGCCAGTCCAACACTCTGTCCTTCAGACAAGGTTGTTCCTACCTACCCCTTTGATCTGCTCATAACACCAAGGAGCAAAGGCCACCTCCTATCAAAATGAGAAGCTAGGCAGCAGCCAAAGAGCAGCACATGGAGAAATACCAAGAGGAGAACATCTGAGGATGCCAAATTCTTGTGAGAAGAAAGTGTCTGTTGCCAGCAAAAAAAATGATGGTGTCACATGCGGGCTGGAGTAAATCAGCCTGCCAGGGCTCTGCTCATTAAGCATCAGCAGGATCTGCTCCACACTATCAATCACTATCAGTAGAATGGGGGGGGGGAGCTGTGAGCTCAGTCAAGGCCATACCCCAATTAGGAGAGCACCAGCATGTGGTCCCAAGCCAGTGATCTGGCTGTGCTGAGCAGGGAGAGAGAAGGGTGATAAAAGGATAAAACAGCATCAAAATAGTGATGTAAATTAACTACCTTGAGTAAAGGAAAGAGTCCTGGTAAAGGTGAATGAAACCTTCTTTATCCCTATGAGCCCCTGAAAGAGTTAACAAAATAGTAGGGAAAGGAGAACAGAGATTCTAATTTATGGAGAGGTTCAAAGGGCTTTTGATAAAGCCCTTCAGTAGAGTCTCTGAAGGAAATTTTATAATCATGGGGTTGGGAGATAAAGTGCTGTCATAGATTAAAAACTTGTTGAGACAGAAAACAGAGGAGAAGGAAATAAATGGCAAATGACCAGCATGGAAATAATTTAGGAGAGGTGTCCCCAGGATGAATTTGGAAAGTGGTTAACTGTAGTATGACTTTATGACTAATAGCAATTAGACTGGGAGAATAATAAACAGAAGCATACTAACAACGTCGAGGCTATACCCATTGCCTGCATGTGCTGCAGAGAAGAGTCTGATCTGGAAGGACACATCAGTCTTCTTTTGATTACTTCAGGGATAAAACAACAACAACAAAAGTGTTGTTTATTCTCGTTTACTGTCCATAGAAGAAAGAACAGGAACGTTTCAACTCCACCTCTCTGTCCCCATGCTCTTTCCATGGGCAGCCATTCCCAGAGCACACCGACAATGAATACCTGGAGCTGGGAAAGTGGAGGAGCAGGATTCTTCTTTGGCTTTCAACTGCAGTAAAGTTTTCAGTGATTGCCACCCCCTCACTTCTCCAACTGCCTTTCCTGAGCTCGTACAGCTGGGACCACTGGCTGAGAAACACCCAGTGCAGAAAGCAAGAGTTGTGCTTTGGAAGCAGCTACAAACCAGTTAAGTCAAGCCTAGGTAAGAATGCTTGCAAATAGCAGGGGAATCCAAGAGTGTTATACAGAAGGGTAGGATACCACCAAATAAAACTGAGCAGCAGATAAGCCTAAACTAGACCTTCCTCAGTCAGTCCCCTGAGATTGAGAGGGATGAGATAGAAGAGGTCCTGCCACCAGTGCCACTTCAGACCTGCTTCTGCTGCCCCCAGAAAGCTCCAACAAGCCCTTTTCTGCTCAGATGAGCAGGGGCATCCCGTGGCTTGGGCAAGGAGCCCTCCAGAGCTGAAAGATGCTCTGCAAAGAGTGAGGATGGGGATCTACTTGGCAGCAAAGGGGTTCTCTTGCAGGATGAGAGGAGATGCTGGGCTTCTGCAGGTGCCATGTGTGGCACAGGGTACATGGATAAACACCAGGACTGCTGTGGCATCTCTTCTCAAAACAGATCTAGAAAAGATGACAGTGAAAAGCCCTTTTCATTTTCCCCTTCCCAAACACACGAAAACATCAACTACCTGGTATGCTTCCTGCATGCTGGCTGCCCCCCACTTCAGCAGCTCTGCTCCAAGACAGAGGCTTGGAAAAGAACCTTCATACCATATCCAGCTCCTTGTTATCCACGGGGAAAAACAAAGAAGAGCAGTGTGGAGATGAACCAGACTGCACTGTATGTTTCAACCAGCAATTCAATCAAGGCACATGATCTCAAAATCATTTGGAAACAAATGAAAATTGATATACGTTAGGCATGCTGAAGGCAGGGAAGGGAAAGGCTGGATGCGGCAGCAGCATGGGCATGAAAGGCAGCATGGATGGATGTTCATGGTGGGTCCATGCCCTCCCTGTGCTGCTGGGGAAGAGCAAGGCAGCTGCTCTGAGCAAGAAGGTGCTTGGCATTTTGAAAGGACTGGGCTCCTGATAAGCGGTTGCAGAAGTATTGATTGCACAAGATGGCTGGTTGCCTGCCTCATCTTTGTGAGTCTTTCTGTTCCTTCTTTCGCCCACAACGCCAGCCCTTTTATGACAGAATTATTTTAGTGAGCCTAAACACAATGTGCCTTACAGCTGTAATTCTGGGACTCCTCGAGCATGAATCATATGATGCACAGAGCTGATAGTGGGGGCAGAGGCATTTGCTTCATTTCCAGACAGAGGGATGGAGTCAGACTCCGTCCGGCTGAACCAGTGCTACCACTGCTTCTGCACCTTTCTCCAAACACCACGTCAAAGCAGGGCCAGGTACCTGTATGAGCTCTGTTTACTAAAAACCACCCTCCAGAGCTGCAGTGTGTCTGAGGAATCAAAGCACTGTGCTGCTGTTGAGAGCTCAAGGCATTCCAGTCCCTGGTCTCTTGCAAAATCTCATGACCTTGTGTAGGCAAGGCCAGAAAATTCACTTGTTTGACTTCATTCTCAGACTTTCATTGAGTTTGACTCAGGAATAAAAAAACCCCCAAACCATAAAGTACCAGAAATAACAATAATACCAAAGGGAATGGAGTTTGCAGGGAGGGAAATCTCCCTGCCCTTCCCTCCTGCCTGGAGCTATGGCTACTGGAGACCCTTTGGCAGAGGCACTGAGAGCTGTCACTGCAGGCCATGGCAAGGCTCACAGGCAGGATCATGCCTATCCCAGGAAGATGGGCAGCAGGGGCACAACAGGGCACCAAGGGGAAGCAGGATGGGCATAAGGAGGGTGATTGCAGTTCAGTGCTACACAGACCCTCCCTTTGGCTGCAACCAAGGGGTTGTGGTGGCAGCAGCGATTGGGTTTTATTATCAATACTTCATTATTTTTTACCTATTCTTTTACTCCTTTCTAAGCCCATCAGATCTGAATCCATTTGTGCAGACTTCTCAGAGAAAAAGTAGTAAGGAAAACCACGGGACAGGGATTTGAAAAGCAGGGAAGGATCTAAAAACATGCACAGGTGCCTTCCTCTGAGCAGGATTGTGCATTTCTCCGAGGCCCAACGCACACTGGCACTGTTCCACTGACTCCAGACAAACCATACTACCTCAGGACCGAATTAATTTCCCTTAAGCAAATGCTCACAACACTTCTTTTTCCATTCACTTTGGTGGAAAACAGCAGTGTTTCCACTGTCCTCCTGTTATCCAACATACCTCTGACACTTCTCTCCTGTTTTATTTCTGTAGCCTCACTCAAAAGGTCACTGGTGCAAAAAATACACCTTTTTTACTATCTGTAGGTCATAGGATTTCACAGGTATGAGTGTCCTTTTATAGCACAGGAGCAAACAGCTAAGAACATATTTTGATTACCCTTTAAAACTCGCAATAAAGGTGTTAAAAGGAAAGAGTGTTTTTACGTGCCATGTCAAGCTGTAATCTACTCCATATCTCACATGCACGCTCTTCCAGCAGAGTGCAGTTGTTTCAAGTCTGTCCCCACTGTTTGGGTTATTTCTTTTCCTAAGCAGAGCTTGTATAACCAGCAAAGGAAAAGCATAAAGGCATATCTGCAAAGGGAAGTAGCAGTTCGATGCTGTTGTTGCTCTCCTGCCCCAAGGAGTTATGCATGATGCTGCTATTGCCTTCCCACGGGAGGTGATGAGAGTCTGGGCTCAGGTTACCAGTGAACAGTGAACTTTTAGAGTCCTGTGAGCCAGGATCCACAGTCCACAGCTCTAACACTCAGCTTTATCCTGACCCGCTGCATGCAGCTCCATACATCCCTGCTTCAGAGTGGGAGATGGGGACATGGATCAAGCTGTGGGGTGTCTTGGTGTGGGGGTCTTGCAAATGCTCAGCCTCACCTCCAGCTCCTTCTCCAACACTGGAGGAGAATTAGGGGGCCTACAACTAGAATTAGAGGAGGCAAAGGGGTGGGAAACACTTTGGAGATAAGCCTGGGTTCTTTCTCCCTTTGGCTGAGAGCTCTAGGGAGAGCAAGGAACAGAATACTTCTTCCCTTTAGCTATCTGTTGTGAAATTGGGGGTGGAAGACTCTTAAATGCCATGCATGAAACCATCCCTTAATCCCCCTCCCACGAGAGACAGAGCTGTCAGGAGTGCTTGTCTCCTAACCCCTCATGTGACACCTCCAAGACACAATCACTATTAGCCAAGATTCTCGAATGGTCAGTCCCATCCCCACATCCCCTGCATCCTCACGCTCCGTGCCCCTACACCCTGCCCAAAGGCCACCCGCAGCCTGGATGCTTCTGCTCTCCTCTAGCAGGGCTTAAAAGGCACAAAGCAAACAGGGTTCCACTCCTGATCAGTTGAAAAACAAACAAATGGTGACTCTCCTAAACCAGGAGAGCCCAAACAAATGATTAGCACCTCCCCCTTGACTCTGGCTAGCAGGGCCACAGAGAGCCGGCTGCTCTTTCTGCTTCTGTGTGGTCTCCCTTATAGACAGGCGAACATAAAGGACTAAGTCACTGAAACTTAACGAGTTACTGCTCATTAGCTGAACTGCATTAACTGCCTGCCTGCGTGCTCCCTATGGATAGTTGGGGCAAACTTGTTTTATTTGGATCAGGAACAGGCTAGGGCAGCATTTTCCAGAGTCTCATGCTGGTTTTGCTAAGAGGTTCGCAAAGGTAACTGGAAAACAAACCACTTGTCAACGGGGTTAAACAACTAACTCAGGGATGGGAATAAAGGAAAGCATTAGAGAGGAAGAGAGAGAAATCACTGGGCCTAGAGCATGCTGAAAGCACACACTCTGCTGGGTAATACAGCCCCACTGATATGTGGCAACTCATAGTGTTTAATTGCATGCAACTACCTGTCTGGGCTTTTATTCTCAGGGTGTGATGAGTGCCTTGAGTCAGTGCTGATGGGATTGCAGCAGCCATCTCTCTACACCCAGCACAAGGCATCAAGAAATGAAGAAGCAAGCAACTAATATGCTCACTTCAGAGTAAAGTTTCTACATTTTTAGACCCACAATAGATGGAGGGTTTGTCTGTTCTGTGCTCTGACTACTTTCAGTCTGCAAACTGTGATGCTTTCCAAGGAATTTGGAAGCACAACAGAGATTTTCAGGGAAAGGAGAAAGGCAGAAGTTAGGTGGGGTGAAAAGGGAAGGAGGAGGCTCTGCTCCAGGTGACTTCCTATTGGGGATGGGGTAAGGGCAGCCTCACAGACAGTTAGTGCCAAGAAAGCTGGCAGGCTGTGGCTTGTTGGTGTGGCCCTGCCCTGTGTCAGCAGAGCTGTAGCTGGGTAATTACACTACTCTTTCTCTGGACACGTGCACAGAGGTAAAGCTTAAGGCAGAAACCTAAAGCAAATTGCATGGTGGCATCCGGGTGCTAATAAGGTGCCTCTGTGTTTGGGAGCATGAGAAATAAGCTGGCTGGGCAGGAGGATGAACGGATGACAAACATCACTGTTCATCCCAGGGGTATGGATGTTCCTGCTAAGGAAGGGTTTCAACTTGAGTTAACCTCTCAACGCCTTCTCTACCCCTCTCCTGCTGGAGAACTCATGGCTGGAGCCTCTTGACATGGTGGTCTTAGATATAAGAACAGGGTTTTGGCATGGGAACACCAGCTACAGCAGCACTGCTTGAGCCAGACTTCTGCCCAGGAGGGATTTATTTTTACAAACAGGTTTTCTCTCCATCAGCAAAGCTTTTGGAGAAGCGGATTTTTTAGGAAGATGCAAAATCTTTGGACTGCTGACTTGGATTTTTCCATAGCCTGACTTGATTGGCATCACTCATCTTCTGCAAAAAGTAGTCAGAAATTTCATATGAAACCCAAATGTATTTTATGATTAATTTCTGTTGCCAGCTCTTTCATTTTTAATAACTTCTGAGTTCAACAAAGCAATGCCCTTTTTTTCAGAGAATGTTTGGTACAATCTGTCTAGATACTCAAATGCCAATACAGAGGTATTCCAAGAAAAGGAGGCCCTCTCTTCTGTCATTATAGGCGATATATTTGCTATCACATTATTAACAGATAACCCCCCTTGGTGATCAGCAGAAGTGAACATCAATTTTTATTGGCATTTTTGTACATCTTTCTCTCTGCCATCTATCCAACGAACTCACCCCAACCAGCATCTCCAACTGGGGCCACACCATCATTTATACTGCTGAACTAATAATTCAATTCTCATTAGAGCAGGAGTGGGGAGATGGAAGGAAAGAGATGATTTTACTAAATTGCTTTACTTTGGATAATGTTCATCCTCTGTCCAGTTCTGATTTATATCTGCCATCAACTGCTTCAGTTTTTTAGAAATTAATTCCCTGATTTTAAAGAAAGAAAAATACCTTGACTGGACACAAAGGGAGCCCAGGAACAGAAGGTACTTGATGAGCCTCAACCGAGAAGGGTCAATAAAGCATCCCTCAGGGATGCAGGACAGAAGCGGCAGCAGCTCTGCTACAGGCAGAGCCTGGGGTGGAGGAGCCAATTTGTCCCCCTCCATCCATCCCTGCCCTGTGGCACTGCCCCAGGGTGCAGGGAGCTCCAGTTCAGCAGCTCCTTTGGGGTTGCTGGGGGGGACACGACACCCTAAAGCCCGGCTGTCCCCCTCCTCAGGCACCCAGAGCAGGGTGCTGTCCCCGGGTAGGTCCCACATTCCCTGCCCTGGCCTGCTGCAGGCTCTGGGGAAAAAGGAGAAGAGAGAAAAAACCCGACCAAGGTGCCATTAAAGTTAATTGTTTTTATAGCTGCTTTAACAGTGTCTTGTAAATCCTTTTACGACCCAGCCCAGGAACACCAGTGAGGCCTAAACTAGAGGAGTCGAAGCAGGATGAGCAAGGGAGTAGGGACAGGGGATGGGCAGCTCTTGCTCTCTGTTCCACCCTCCTTCCACACCCCGATCCACACCGGGCTGGAGAGGCGTGAAATCTGGGGCCAGGATGCTCAGAAGAGACTCGACGGCACAGAAGGGACTGGGATAAGCCCTAAGATATTCCACACCCAGGCAAGCCCTGAACCTCCCTTCCTGCCCTGGCAAAAGGCTCTGCTGGGCCCATCATCAATGTTTGTTCCTAACAGAGGCGCGGTAAGGACCCGCGGGTGTCCTGCGGCTCGGGGGGATGACTCCTGCCAAGGACAAGGCGGAGAAGTGGGGACAGCTCGCAAAGGTCCTCGCCGAGCACGGGAAAACCCCTTTGATCTCGCAAGGAGAAAGCTAATCCCATGTTGTGATACAAGTACCAGATGCTTCTTGGAAGAATTATACTGGGGCACAGGGTTAATGCTGCAGCTTTTCTTTAAAGTGTCCTGTGGATTATACCCCGATTAAAAGGATTGTTCCCCAAACGGCTACAGTGTCAGCCCTGCTGTTGGTGTTCGTGTTGATACACGGGGCGAGAGAAAGGACATGGGGGGAACGGGGTGTTGAGATTTATTTCCTGCCTCAATAACCTTTTGCTCCCCCCGCTTTGCCCGACTCCCTTACGAGCTCCCCGGGGGTGGGTTGGTCACTGTCGGAGCTGCTCATCCAGGAGGCAAGGTGGGAAAAAGGGTACTGAGAGGGTGGGTTTGACGTTTTTATCAAGCCATCCCATCGGACATTCATCCATCCCTTCATTCATCCGCCTATGAATGAACTCGTGAAACCGGGGGTGGGGGAGGATGGAAGACACACACAGAGAAGGTAAAGGGCTCAGCCCCCGCGCAACGATGCACACCGTTCAGTACCCCAAATCAGCCCCGCTCCGCACAGCGGTTAGGGGAGAAAAGAAGGGAAAGAGAAAAGGAAACACTTCGGTTTTATTCGCTCCCGCAGGTAGGCGAAGTCGCAGGTCCCCCCCCCGTACGCAGGAAGCCGCTCCGCACCCGCGGAGGTGCCGTGCCCTTCGAGCCCGCTGAGATACCAGCGGAGCAGCCTCATCTCCCTTCCTTTCCCCCCCAGCTCCGCTGTTTTTGTTGTTCTCTGCCGCTTTTACGTCCCAGCTCCGCATCCACTTGCCCATCCGTCACCCGTGTTGCTTCCGCGCATCCACCACTTATCTATCGCATCTTCACGTCCAGCCCGGGCCGCTGCCACGGCTGGGCTGGTGGGGGATGAAGAGAGCTCCCCCCGGGCTCGGTGCCGCACTAGGGCAGAAGATGATGTGGGGAAGTAACATCTTCCCGAAAGCAGAGAAAAAGCAGCAGCTCTGAGGAGGTACCAGCACAGCATCCCCTCCCTCCCCATGGCGAAGGTGTTCCTGGGATCCCCTCCTTTGTTTGTCCCCATCTTCCTATCCGGTATAGGGGAGGATCAGCAGAAGAACCGCTATCTCCTGGTGACGGAGCTTTGCACCTCTTATTTTCATGGGGACGTAAACGAAATCACCCCCTCCGAGGCGGCAAGAGGAACGTTCCTCTCCCCCGGGGCCGCCTGGGCCCCGGGTCTTCCAGGGGGCTCTGCCTCCCGTTCCCTCCTTGTTCCCGCATAACCGGGGCTCCTTCCCTCGGGATTTCCCCCCCTCAAATACGGCCTTCCCTGATGAGTAAAGGTTTGGTGTCCCTAGGCACCTTCACAAGGGGGTGGACCCCTGCTCACCCAATAACCCAGGTTGCGGGTCCTGTCCCCCGGACCTCCCACCAGCGGGCAGACAGCCCCGCATCCAGGCGCTGGGGAACCAAGAGCACATCTCCCTCACTACAGGGCCGAGGGTTCTCCACAGAAGCCGCTTAAGTGCTTCCAACAGCCTGAAAGCAACTCTCTCCCCCACTCCCCCCAGCCATCCGCTCCTCGTTCGCGGAGTGCAGCGTAACCTCCGCGTTGGACGGCCCCGGCTCTGCCTCCTCTCCGCAGGCAGCCTGGCGGTGGGATGGCCCGGCCGCGGAAGAGTGTCCGTGTCCGGACAAGTCCCTTCTCCCCTCTCGGAGGATGGGGCAGGGGCAGCCCCCAGCCCCTGCCCGCCCCCCGACTCCCGGCCTTGCAAGTCCCAGCTGCCTGTTCGCTGCCTAAACTCGGTCCATCTCCATCAGCAGCTCCACATCCTTTTAAGCGCGCCGAGGGCGAGCGCGCACCCCCTCATCTCCATCACTCTGCATAACAATGTGCTGTCTGCAACAAGCGCTGTGGCGAGCTGCCTGTGCAGCCACAGGGAGCACCCGAGCGGCAGGTCACCCCGGTTGTGCCATGCTCTGCCTGCAGTGACTCCTGCCTGTGCCCTCAGCTTCCCTCCTTCCCTCTCCACATCCTCCTTAAGTCTTCACAGCTTTTTCTCTCTGCTTGTGTTTTGAAGGATTTATAGCTGTGTAAAGAACACCAGCAAAGGAACTGGGCACACAACAGAGCCTCTGAAAAGAGGAAAAACATATCAAGGCCCGATAAAAGAGGGACTCCCCCCCCTAAAACATCCTAGTAGAGATCTTCAAAACAAGCTGTTTCTCCACAGATTGAGCACAGAAGAGATGTTTTTTTTTGTTCCACATTAAGTGTTGGGAAGGCAAAACCAGGGTCCATAACTGGGAAATTATAAAAGGAAGTAAATCCATCAAAGCAAATGCAATTGGGAATACAATTAGGCAGAAGGGCTGGAAGGACACGAAAGGAGGGAGGACGGAGGGAGCCTTGCCGCTGAGTGACATTACGCAGGCAGCGCAGGGGAAAAACACCCCAGCAAATGCGATTTTGTAGGAGGCTCTGAGCAGGGAATAAAATCGATGTTAAACCCAGGGAGGGAGGCGGGGAGAGCGGGCTGCGGACGCTCCCGCATCCCAGGGCTGAGGGGGTTGAAGCAAGTGGCTTAGGTCTTAAGACAAACCAACCTGGTGCGGAGGGACAGCGGGACAGCGCTGGGGGAACGGGGACAGGGAGGGCAGAGCCGCCACCGCAGCCGGGGACACGGGTTAGGGGGGACAAAAGGGGAAAAGTGCCACCCTGCCAGTCCCGAATCCAGCGTTTCCACCCCCTCTTGGCCAGGACTCCTCTACTTCCTTTCCTAGGAATTAAGGGAAGGGCTTTACCCTATCCCCCTCCTCCCCGCTGCTGTGCGAAGGGCTCCTGGCACAGGAGAGGGAATTTCGGCTGTCAAGGAAGCGGCGAGGAATCAAGACTATCCAAACTCTTCAGGCAACGCTTATCCCGACTTTTCCCCGTTTTTTGTTTTCTGGGGGTGAGGGAGGGACAGGAAGGTCGGTGCTAAGAAAAGTAAGAAGGTTTCATGCGCTGTGATTAAAAACCAGCCCCGTTTTCTTTTGTTTCTAATGTAATCTATAGCCCAGCTCTGGAAACCACTTCTATACATACGTGCGCTTCTTTAAACAACCTCTAATTAACACATCTACACGCGCAGAGCCTGACATGACATTTATTGTTCGGATCTTTCTTAAAAACAATGGATCTCCCGTCAGAATTTCCTATTCCCTGTGCTTCAACTCATCACCGTTTCCACCACCGGGGGGGAAAAACGTGTCAGGATAATCAGCGCTTTTCAGCAGCAGTGATTTTGTTTCGATCGGGGGGGTTAAAAAGAGAAAGGAAAACGAGCAAAGGTAGCAGAAACACGCAATTACCTTACAAGAGGCTTTGCACAAATGAACTTAATGAGTAAAAGAAAATATATGTACTTAAAAGGCTTTGCCCCCTCACTGAACCAGATTAACGGTATTTGTTGCTTTTCTAACTACGCAAAACTGCAGTAATGAAAAATAATCTTGACATCATTTAACTTCCTTAAGGTATCTTTCCCCCGCAGAAGCTCTGAAAGCTATTAAAGAGATGAGACGAGGTTGTATTGAACTGTTGCGATGCTCGCTTTAATCAAAATTAGATGGAATCGCTTAATATAATAATTAAGGAAAGCTCCCATTTTCTTTATACAACCCCCCCTCATTAGTTCCTAGCATCAGCAAACTTCAGCGCTTCCAACCCGCTTTGCTCCTGCGCCAGGAGCTAGAGCTAGACACCGAAAACGCTGCGGACACAATGACTTAAACCCCCCTTTAGTTAGAACACGCTGGGGACCGCGGGGTTTCTTCACTTCCACTCTCCACAGGCTCCGGAGCCGCTGCCCGGTCCCAGTTCCCCGGGGTGGTGACACCCCGGTCTCAGCCTCTTTCCCCCGTCGGAAGAAGCGAAAGTGATTTTAGCTCCTTGTAGGAAATAAACCCGACATACCGCCGCACATGGGACTCGGAAAGATAAGGGAGTAGCCTGGACCACAGCATCCGGGAGAGGCATGTCAGCAGCTCGTCCCTCCAGATGGGACCAGCACCACAACCCCCCGACCCCTTAGCTCAGATCACAGGGGCTGGGGCAAGTTTGGTTCAAACCCCTCATTCCTATGAAGCTGTCAGGGGAGATCGGGGTAGACCTGGACTGCGCCGCGCGTTGTGTAACGGTGGAGTTGTATTAGACCGCTGTAGTAGGGATAAACCAGATGCGGGTCCCGCAGCAGCCGGGACCCCCCTGTTCCCCCGGGAGGGATCGAGGAGCCCCTCGTATGGAGCAAAACAGGGCTCCCAGACGTGGCAAAGACAGCCTGGCACCCGCAAAGCGGTTATGGAGATTTAGGGAGTCGGGGCAAAGGTGGAAGCTCTTTTCTGGAAAGCAAGGGAGAGGGGAAAAAACCCAAAGAAATCAAAAAGAGGAAACAAGAGGGTAAGATATTAAAAACAGAGGAAAAGGCGGAAAAAAAGGGAGAAAGTGGGAAAAATAACAAAAAAAGGAGGGAAAAGTGGGAAAAATAAAGGGGAAAAATAAGGTGGAAAAAATAAGGGGGGAAAAATAAGAGGGAGAAATAAGGGGGAAAATAAGGAAGGAAAAACAAGGGGAAAAATAAGGGATAAAAAGGAAAAAAGGGGGAAAATAGAAAAAGATAAAAAGGAAAAATGGAAAAAAGAAAAAAGAGGGTGAAAGGGAAAACAAGAAAGAACAAACAAAAAATAGAGAAACAAAAGCCAACCCCCAGTCTGAGAAACCCCCAGCCCCAGCCCTTTTCCTGCTCACTGTAATCCAGGAGAAGCCCAAGGAAATAAAAGGAATGATCCAAATATTAATATTCCCCCCCCCCCCCCCCCCCCCCCCCCCCCCCCCCCCCCCCCATTAACTCCCGGCCAAGGCTGGGCGGGCTGGAGAAGGCATAAAACCCGGGAGCAAAAGGTGGGTGTGAAACACAGAGCGGGTGTGAAGTATAGAGCAGGGACCAGGAGTGCTCCCCCCTCCGGCACTGGGTGCCTAATCCCGGTGCTCCCCCTCCCTTTCCCTCCCCAAGCCCCGTTTTGTCCAAGCACAGTCACAAGGTACCCATGGCTGGCTGTAACCTAAGAACTGGGGATGGCTGGGAGATTATTTTTCCATTAAGAGCTGCCTGAAGATGCAAACGTGCCTTCCGATGAGTTTTGCACTTTGGGTTTTGACTGAGGCATGTTGTGGAGTCATCTCCTGCTCCATGTCCTACCCCCGAGATGGTGTTCACACACACACATGCATGGCCACGGTGCCCAGTGCAATCCCCAAGGCATGTGTACCCCGACAGAGGACCCAAGGTATAAAAAGAAATTGAAGCTTCTGCTCTGAAACCGATCTCTTTTCCCTTGGATCACACTTTTGATCTAATTTGTTTCTCTGTCCAAATGACTTGGCTCAGCCTTCCCCCTGAAAATTCAGTGTACAGTTGACATCAATCATGTCTCAGTCTAGGGAGGGATAAGGATAGAATATCAGAGAGGTGACCATGCATGCCACATGATTCAAATCATCTCAGCATTGATTAATTGGGTTCAATCTGAGTTTCAGAATCATAACAACTGTTGTTCCCCTTCACATAACATCAACAGGGCCTTTAAAGCAGAGTATCCATTTACTCCAAGGCATGTGATGCATTAAGACCATCATCTTCTATTAAACCTTAAAGGCTGGACGAATTTTAGACAAACTCAATTAGCTCAAGATGGTTCTGCAGTGATTAGACATTGTTACCCCCTTTCCCTTCATCAGGGACTTTTCTACCCCCTATACTCTTTAATAGGAAGGACAAAGTATTCCAACATATGCAAGAAGCATTCATGCCTTGAGCCCATCCTGTCTCTGCTCTGACCGGTCAGGTAACCCACTTAAACAAAAGCAAACTCCCTCTAAAACTTGTATAGGAAATACCTCCCTACAAGCATGACCTACTTTCCCCTGGAGTTAAAGAAAACCTCTTTGGATACCCAAGAGTTGGGACATGAAGTGGTTATCAAGAAGGAGCAGACAGAAAACTGTGTTTCTGAGTTGGGCAGGATCTTGAGTTTAGGAGAAAAGGAAAGCCAGGCAGGACTCCAGGCCCTTACAAACAGAGCTATCCCTGCCCCTACACCCAACAAGAACTTACACTTGGGTTAGGTAGTTGCTTATCACCTAACTACAGCTAAACCAGGACAGAAACACCATCTGGGCACGCAGGGGGTGAGCAGGGTTTGAGATGGAGGCTACTTCTGCACTTCAGATTTCCATATGTTAGGAAAGATGAGCTATATTTGTGTGTGTTTGATTCTTATCTAGCAGCTGGGATCACTCATCTGGGTTGTAACTGAAATAATAATGATTAAAGAAAAGCATGCCTGCCTTGTAATGTTGCAAATATGGGCCTCCACATCACATCTATTCAGCTCCGCTTGAGGAATGACCTATCGCAAATGCAGCCTTGAGCAATCAGAGGAATATCATCTCTAATTACTGTTTTGCAAGCTGAAACTCTATTAAGTACTTCCCTGTTGTGCCTATTATGACTGGTTCTACACTTACAACAAAAGCATCCTTCTTTTTTGTGATCTTTCCACTTTGTATGGGAATGATATTACTGCGATTCAGCTCAGGGATTGCTTGCCTTTTTGTTATCTATTTAATTCTTAAGGAGAGCTTGAAGACTCTGGTTGCAGAGGTTGAGATGGATGCTCCATAGCAAGGGCAGCCTAAGAACTGTGCTTAAATCAATCCCCTGATTTAAAGCACGAGTATTTTCAAGTAGAGAAAGTCCACAACCAGATTTTTAGATGAGTTTTAAGGCAAATTTACTTTAAAGCTTTATCTGCACAAACTGTCCTGCTACAAGTATGCCGGCAATGAAAAGAGACCTATGAGTTTCACATAATATATATGAATATCCCAGAACAAAACACATACAACACAGCAGAGCCTTGCTAGGCTGAGCTCTGGGGATCACATTGCCCTTGAGAGCCCTGAACACTCACACGGCTGACCTGAGTACCTCATCTTGAGCTGAATTTTACTTTCTTGTTTTCAAAACCAGTCTGATTTCTGGTTTTGACTGACTTTACCACTATAAACAGTGCAGTGGGGAATAAAACAAACCCCAAATAAATGGCAACATGAAGGACACTACTGGAAACGCAGAAGTGATGATAGGAGACAGCAGCAAGCACTCCAAAGGGACAACCAAGTGATGTTCAGCTTTGGGATTGGGACTCTGGAGTAGGCAGTCATCACTGTGTTCACATAAATTAATCAAGCAAAGTAATTAAGCAAGTCACAGTGCTGGCTTCAGCCCTCAGGATACCCAACTAACAGAAGCTGTTGTCCAGACACTTCTCAGGTCCACGTGTGTTTTACCTGTCAGTCACTGCAGCAGGACCAGAGTTCTGCTGTCTCTGGCTTTCACATCTGAAAAAGCCATTTCCTCTTTCACAGGTCTAAGCCACCAGGACAAACACACTTCACAGGTACCTAGTTTGAAAGCCATGGAATAAATAGATGAGTACACAAAGATGGACAAGTCTTGATTTTCAGGCCAGGCGACTTCCAGCTCAGCCAGAGCAGAGGCAGACAGTCTCCACCAATGAATTTGTATGAGACCTATAGGACATCCCATGGTTGCACCTCAAGGGTGAAACCCAGCAGAGGTCCCTCCCTGACATCAGTCAGTGGCTGCTATTGATGTGAGTAATGCTGGAATATGTAAAAGGCCATCAAAAAGAAACTACTGCTAAAAATGCACAGCCCCCAGGCACTTCATATATATAGCCCAAACTAGCAGATGGTCTTATCTTTTCTTTCTTGCTAGACAGACCAAGAGCAGCATCCCCAGGGAGTTGAGACAAGAAACATCATAATTTGAGATGAACTTAGAACAGAAAAACCAATTGGAGATTCACATTTCAGCCTTCACATCTAGACTAGCAGGGAGTAAGGGAACAGGGGCCATGAACAGCAAAAAGGCACTGAGTTGCTGATTCTCATTTCTAGGAGCCAAGGCTGGTGGCATGATGTTAAAGACCAAGTTGTCTATCACCCACAGAAGAGAGTCCATGCAGGATTGTACTAGGCAACCCAGCAGTGACCTGCCAACCTTAACGAAGCTGTTACAGGGTCACAGAAGAGCAGCAGCCCTTTCATATGGGATTAAATGCTCGGAGAATGGTCTGCTCTCCTAGAGAAGAAGCAAGCATCTTCCTCAGCCCTTTGCTCTCCCAGGAATGGAGGTCTCAGGTGCTGAATGGATAAATCCCAATACTGAGGCTTATTATGTTGAAAAAACAAACCCTTCTTTTTAGCCCCCAAACTCTACTTATAAAGATTTCCCAAGTGCTGATGCCACGTGAAAAGGTTCTTCATCCCCCTGTAACACAAACCATCCATCTGCGTGGAGTGGATTCCTTGAGGGTTGTTTATTTTCTCTCACTTCTTTTTCCTTCGTTCACATCAGCTGCCTGGTCCCTTCCCCCAGAGTTCTTACGTAGAGTCTCAGATGGGAAACTGGAGATGGATGCATCCCTGAGAGCAATGCCGTTATCTCCTAATCTGTGCTGGGAAGGGAGCACAGCGGCACCTGTGCTTCTCTGGGCCAGTTCCTGGAGCTGACCCTCATGTTTCCCCCTGTAATGATACCCACCGTCCATTGTCTCTATAGGCTGTATCTCCCCGGCAGGAATGGGATAAGTACTCACAGTAGACTCCCCTCCAAAGCAGCTGAAGGCGAGGAAATGAGAGAAGGAATGCACTGAACCAGACCTGGGTTTGAACTTTTAAGTCTCCCTCTCACTGAGCATAACTTTTCACTTTGAATTTGACTGATCCAGTAGCCATAAGCTCGAGGGAAAGAATGCATAATATAAGGATGTATCCACCCATCTGGACTTCCTGGGAACTCCAAGCTGGTGCTGCCCCAAGTTTCTTCTGAGCCTCAATTCATTTAGCGTTCACTAAATGAACTATTCCAGGAATGTGCAAGGATCAGGCCCCAGAAGAGCAGCTCGAGAAGGGGAGGCTGTACAGCTACACAGCATTTCCCCCAGCTTTTTAAAGCAGATTTCTTTCCCCTGCCTTCCAGCCAACTTCCCCTATGAGACCTGAGAAGTTCCCCCTAATAAAAATATAGATGTAACCTTATCTAAAGTGAGTGCAGCAAATGTACTACGGATAACGTGTAATTAATAACAGAAAAATAATGTTTCCCCTGTTATTAAATCAAGGCCTCCCCTGACCTCTCACCCTCATATACGTGCCTTCAGTTTTATGGCAGCAATGGACAAAGTTATTGTGTGTCCGTACATGCACGCACATCCGAGCTGGCAAGGGGCTCACCTCACTGGTGCTGGAGCTAGTTTAGGGATTTCCCCCTTTTTTTAAGGCTGAAAAAGAGAAATGCCTCCAGTAGTTTATATGATGCTTGGCCGATGAATGAACTCAACCAGTGTATGAAACTAACCTGGTTCCACCGAGGAAAGATTCTACCTCACAAGTCTCAGTGTAACACCACCTATTTACACACGCGCGTGTGTACGTGGATTGCTTTTGGGCTCCCTAATGCATACCCAGGCTTAGGTGGATGCTCGAGGAATGCATCAATATTTTGATATATTTGCAGCATGCAAAGAGAAAACAAGGAGCGGTTGAATTCCCTGGAAGGGCTCAGCATTTTATTTGGTTCTAACACAGTAAAATCTCCACTGCTCACAAGCCAGCATTTCTTCCCTGGCTGCTTTTCTTGTTTTAATACCTGCAGACACTCAGCCCCCAGCCATCAGCACTGACAAAACCATATTTATACATTGGGCAAGATGAACTAGGGAAAATTAACAAGTATGGACCTGAAAGAGCATCAAGACTTTAAAGATGCTAATAAATATGAGGCCAGCCTGGTTTTCTCTGCCATTCCTCCCCTTCCCCTACATGCTGATTGCCAGTAATGCTATCTAACTCCAGAGATCACTGGGCTTGGCTGATGTATGGGTTTCCCTCCTGATTCATTACATTTGATGCATGGCTCTTCCAGGAGTTAACTCAGCAAAACCTTTGGGTTAATGGAAGCCACACCAGCTCCTAATCCGGTAGTTTGAATTCTTGTGTTTGTGTTGGATGGGTGCTATGTGAAAGCCCAGTTTCTCAGGGTCAGAGAGGATGCTTCTAATCGTCACCAGCAGTGGTGTGAACCCCAGGTCACACGCTTTCCACCCACCCCTCCAGATTTACCAGAGAGCAGCAATGGTGCTTGCTCACCCTGGCAAAGACCTGCCATGAGCCTTGGGGACCTGCCATACCCCAGGGACAGAGGGAAGGGACTGGACCATGTCCCTGTCATCACACAAAACAATTTGGATGCAAGCCCCCTTCTATTCCTGTGCTTACTTAATTGTCTAATTCCAAGGCTCAGCTTCTCCCCCGAGCGCTCTTCTCTTTGTCATTCTCTGCAGTGCTAACAGAAGAGGAAATATTGGATTTCTCCAACATTTTCAACCCAACACTTCCCTTTAAGAAGGTGGAAACCCCTTTGCCTTAAACACACAAACACAAGCCAGCCACTGGGTCTCAGTATTTATCCATTCAGCCCCTGTGGTTTGAATGTATAAATCAGAGCTGAGATAAACGTGTCTCTCGAATGGTAGCTGTGCATGCAAGCGCTCCAAGGTAAACGCTCCCGTAAAAGCAGGTGTTTATTTCCTCCATCCTCTTTGCTCACACATTGACCTGCCATGCTTCTCCAGCTCTGCCTGCAACACAAACCCCAGCGCTTGGGAAGTGGGAGGCCATGGTGTGCTCCCTCCTCTTCCAGAGTCATCGCTAACTTTGGTTTAATCATTCAATCTAGCTAAATCCTGCCCTGTTCCACGGACAGAGTATCAAGCACCACACTATAAATACTGTGCCCTGCATTGCCCTAGTGCCCTCCCTTCCCTCAAGACATGATTTGAGGTGTATCACTTTCTCATGGGCTCTACACCAAAGGCAATCCCAACCCTAATGCCTGCTCTGGGAAGGGGGAGAAGGGACATTCATCTTTTGACTGATAAGGGCATTTGTGGGCATCCCGTCTGAAAGGGAGCTTTCCCCAGAGGGTAAGGACACAGGTGGTATGTGATACATGTGTGAGGTGTGGGGAGGGCCTGATGTTTTCCCTCCTTTGCTCTGTATTCCCAGGGGAACACGGCTATTTTAAGAGGATAAGGGATACTCAGGGGGAGCTTCCAAGCCTAGGGAGTGCAGGCAGCAGCCCAACTTGCTGGGGTTGTATAGTACTGCTGCTTACCAGCTGCAAAGTGGCTTTGCAGTGGGTAGGATAATACCCAACATGAGGAGGTTAAAATGGGATCAAGGAATCAGGGCACCCTCCTCCAAATGGCATAATGGAGACGATGGAAATGAGTTAACCCCATCACCTTCCTCACTGCTCTGTGTTTAAATCCCTCTTCAACTGGATGCAGGATGCACGGAGACATGCTCCTCTCCCACAAAAACCTGCCACTTATTTTCTGCTTCTTTGCCCACACAGGACATGAACGGCTACAGCTGCTTTGGAAAAGGCACTTTTCTGTCTTCCAAGTCACCATCAGGTTGCATAAATCCTAAAAGTATTTTGTGGAGCACCAAAACAAGCCCTGCATAACACCCCCTCCCCGAGCTGCTTTCCAAGCACACAAATACTTTCAATTTCGACCAAATGTTTCACTTCAGTAAGGGCAAACTCTTTCATCTGGTTTTGGAGCCTCTTTGTTCAATCATTTCCCTATGGATTCCCCCCTGTAATGAGTTAAAAATTAAAATACAAGATCTTAGCTTTTTCAGTCTGAAAACATCTAAATAACACATTTTGCAAAGAAACTCCCCATTCCAACTGGGTTTTTTCAGGGGGAGGTGTGATTTCTTATTTTTTTCATTTTAATTACACAAAGTTTGCCATCAGCAGGGACATTTTATAAGAGAAAAAACTGGTTCTATCAAAATAATGTTTTCTGGTGAAAACCCAGTTCTGCTGCATTTCATCTCTTTGCAGAGACCAGTCCCAGGGACGAAGCATCCCTCCACCAATCCTAAAACCCCCTCTCCAAGAACTATGCACAAACCCAGCCAACTCCATTTTAGAAACAAATCTGCTGTTTACTGATAAACATTTATTCAGATATTTACCAAGGAAACATGAAAGGCAAAGCCAGCATCTGTATTTCTAGTATCACTTACTGGGAAACATCACTAAATACACCGGGGCACTAGCATTAGAGAATGGCTTCTACATTGCTCCTCCTGGTGCAGGGGATCTCTATAGGACATCCCTATTTGCAGTCACTTTTGCAGCCACTCCTATTTAAAACACTGTCCTGTTGTAGCTTTTCTGCCTGATTTTAGGTGACCTTCTTACTTGTGATTTATGCCAGCTAGTGAGAGATGAGGTCTGCATGCTGCCGTATGGCACTCCTTCAATTGCTGATATTATGGGCAGTTACTGGAAAATAATATGTCTAAATAGACCTTTGCTGCAGTTTATTCTATCAGATGAAGCTGCGGTTTCATATGGATGGAGGAAATCAGCTACAGCAGCAGAGCTCTAAAGAATACAATTAATCAAAGCATAAAAGGAACAAATGCTCGTGAATCCATTGTAGGAATGTACCTAAGCAATAAAGTCCCTACAATAGTAAATCTCAACCCGCAAAGTTTTATCCCTGTACTTAAGATTTAACTTTGCTTTCCCTCAAGTAGAAAATAGCTCCTGGTCCGAGCTCAGTCTCTGGTTTGAAGGCTCATAGCTGAAGCCTGCCAATTCTAAAGTGTCTGAATAGGCAGAAAATTAAGGATTTTAGCTAAGGTACTCGCTTGCCAAACACCAAACCAGAATTTTCTCTTTACTAGGAATTAGGATTTTTCTTTCTATACAATGTATAGAAAAAGTAGATTAACAGAGTTAGAAGAAGCAAAGCCCCCAAAATCATGGGGAAAAGCAAGTATTCCAGTCAAAACAACACCCCAAAATCATGTGAAAAGTCAAGTATTCTGGTCAAAAAATCACATGACAACTGGGGTTTTGACGTTTGTTTGCCACCAGCTATGAAATTCTGCAAAATCTAAGGAAATGCCCCAAAATAAGAGTGAAAACTATGCCTTTGGCTTTCTTCAGTGCATTGGGGGATACAGGAAAAGAAAGAAGAGAAACTCTGAGGTGGCACCTGAAAAGCTCCTCAGCTTTCAGCACAGAGGAAGGTAAACATGTTGTTTTGCTTGCTTTCATCATTGATTTCAGGAAGCTGGGAAGGCTGCTCAGAAAATGGTTCCCCAGCTTCAGCTACAATGTAGCTCCAAGAATAGACAGTGTAGGCAGATGCTTAATCATCTTCAAATCATGTTTCTCTATGCCAGATCTAAAGCTCTTGGCCTGCGGTGGGACACAGTTAAGCTCCTGTTTAGCTGAAGAGTTGCAACAGGGCTTGAAAGCAGTTGTCCCACCACCCGGGCAGAGTCAGGCTCTTGATGCGCTGGGATTATGGGCAGTTGAGGGCTGTGATTGACAGCTTAGAAAATTCCCAAAGGACAGGGGCTTTTCAATTACAAACACTTTGCAGGTCTCAGGAGCTATTTTTCCTGCTTCTTGACTAATTTTTGAGCCTTGAAATTTGCACTTAAATTTTGCAGCCAAAAAACATTGCACACCCAGTGCTCTATGTTACGTTCTCACCTCCAACACGACATCCTTCCCCTCCAAGATGCAAATGAGGGGGTACCTCTCCTGGGGGAACCACTGGGTCTTCTTTCATGTTCCAAATAAAATTGGCAATGTGAAGATTGACTGATGCTCACCATTAACCTCCTATTTGTGTTAGAGCTGAAATAAGAGCTTACTTGGGTCTGAAACCCACTCCCTTCAAGGGGACATGAACCTGCTGGCCTCCAAGGAAAGGCTGTAAGATATCTACACGTTCAGATGGGCCATCCATAACAGCACCCAGCTGCACTCCTATGTGCAAAGCCTGCTGTTGCCATGATATGTAGGTGAATAAATACCACTGCAAAGAGCTGCTGCTGCTCACAGGGATGGTGGAAAGGGCACAAGAGAGCAAGGGAGGCAGGAAGGGTTAAATAAGCCATTAAGTCCATTGCGACTGGAGTATGGCCAAGCTGTGAGGGCTGATATTCTTTCGTTGGGATGGGTGCCATGGAATCCTTCCTAACTGGGAATGCTTGCAGCCCTGCTCTCACATCTCACCCAAAAGGCAGTGCAACAGCCCAGCAACCCCAATTCAAGGCAATAATGGGGTGTTGAAAAGCCTGGCAACTGGTCTATCCTGCAGCACATCCCACTGTGCCGCCTTGGGAAGAGCTGGAATGACTGGGCAGGTCAAGGGGCCACCACATGTCCCATCCCCGGCACAGGCTGCTGCCAGCGCTGGGTCTGGCTAAGCCTTGCCAGCAGCTTCTCTTCAAAGATTCCCTACAGAAGGCAAGCCTAGGAATGCCTTCACCCACACCACAGCAAGGGGACACCGCTTGTTCCCTCACCGTCGGCAACGTGCCACGTCTGCAATCCTTCACGCTCAATTTTCCGCTGTGGCTCTTGTTCTCTCCCTCTCCCATGGATACATCAGAGCTCACTTGAATCCAGCTACTCCTGGCTTGGTGACAGTGAGGACACAGCAGTGCTGAACAGTGCGGTGTGGGGATGACACCAGTGGAAACAAGCTGGCATAGACATGCCGCTCTGGTCCATGTACTGCAGCTCTGGTTACAGCCAGCAGCCTTGCTGCTCCACACCAGCTCTGAGAGGGATGTCAGCATGGGGACAAGGTGTACAAATCCAATAAAATTAACACCCCTTTCCCCCTTACCCTCACTACTTGCTTTGGGAAACAGGATACACAGGGATTTTTCTGCTCAGGACTACCTAGGTCTGTTACATTGAGGGATTTTTAATGGTTCTTTAAACTGCTTCTGTAAGTTTTATTCATTTTGGGATCATATTCTTTTCAGTTGTTGGTTCTTAGCCACGGGCAATAACCTCCTCTTCCCTGCTCCCACTATTATGAAAACTCAACTATCCACTTAGTTGTTCAATTACAGAAATATAAGTTCTGAGAGACTCATAATGATGTGGACCCTTAAAGATGTCCCTGCTTATAGCAGGGGGGTTGGACTAGATGACCTTTGAAAGTCCCTTCCAACCCAAACTATTATAAGATTTGAGACCCACTTTCAAACAGGCTGAGCTGTGCTAGCATAGACAAAGCTCAAGATCAGTCCATGCCAGAAAGTCCCACCAGCGACAGAGTTCAAAGTCGATTGAGTTAGATGAACTAAGCAAACTCCTTAACAAAGACTCTTTCTCTAGGTTCAAGGTTAACATGTTTCTGCTTGGCTCCAACTAAATTTGGAACGCTTCTCTGAAATCATCCTGGACCAAGCCAAAGTGAGCAGCAGCATCAAAGCTCACACGGTTTGGGGTTTCTTTAACCTATCTGGGTTAACCAAGTAAAACCAAGGTATTGCCAAACCCCCTAACTGCATGTATGTGTATACAGGGTAAATGATGGTTGGCTTAAACCTCTGTGAAAGATGTTTAAACTAACAGGTTTTACCTTGTATTTGTCATAGGCCAGGAATACCCCTGTGGCTGGTTAATGCACAGCAGCTGAGCTCCAGTAACTTGATCGTGTGTCTGAACATACTTCAGAGACTGTCATACATGAATTAAACTGCTGCAGTAAGCCTCATGCATGGGGAAAAGCAGAGGAAACCTGTGTGTGCTGGGGGGAAAAGGAAGAAAGAG
Organism: Melopsittacus undulatus; assembly: GCF_012275295.1. Classification (NCBI taxonomy): domain Eukaryota; kingdom Metazoa; phylum Chordata; class Aves; order Psittaciformes; family Psittaculidae; genus Melopsittacus; species Melopsittacus undulatus. The sequence goes on along the minus strand of NC_047538.1, from coordinate 10,805,144 downwards.
CCCAGCAGTCCTGCTGCAGTCAAAGCCCAGGGCTCCCACCCAGCCCTGGCACCTGATTCTGCAGCACCAGGAAGCCAGGCTTTCCTGATGCTCCTTTTGGGAAGGATGTGGCTTTTTCTAACCTCACATAGTTACTCCTGAATTACACCAGCATGAGCGAAGAGACCTCGCTTTTGCACTGGCCACATCCATCTCTACAGGAGTACAGGGCTCTACATCGCTTTTAGCATTGCTATGTCAGAGCTGAGTAGGTAAACCACAGCTTTTCCCTCCAATCCCCGACCAGACTAACTTCATTCTGTATTTCCAACAGCAAGGATTTGTTCCAGTACCCAGAACAGTGCCAAGCATTTCAACAAGGTGAAAAATATGCACAAAAACCCCCTCTCATAAATACCTCTGCTCAGCTCAGGGCAAGCCAAGCAGACGGAAGCGTGACATCGGTGTAGCGAAATACTCTGGGAAACCAATAAATGCAGGATCCAGAGCAAGAAAATATACTCTCAACTAAAGTCATTCAAGTAGGAAGACCAGATGGCAGGCTGCTTTCCTCCCCAATGGCACTTGTCCATCACACTGTCACAAGTCCTGCACCACCCTGAGCTCACCTGAATGGGTGCCAGGGGCTGGCAGGGAGCGTTGTGTGCCGGTGAAGAGCCAGCTCTGTTAGAGCCATTGCCAGGCTAGCATGGAGCTGGCTGTCTTTTTTTCAGCTGTGCAATAAGTCAGGTAACAAGTGTCAAAAATAACAACCTGGCCGGGGTTGGAAGAGAAAGGTTCAAGAGTTCAGCTTGGAAGCAAAGAGCCAGGGTTTCCACAGGGAGAGAGTAACCACAAGCAAGGGGAATGGCAGGAGGCAAATCCTCTTGCTTGCAGGAAGTGCTGGTCGGGGTTGCTGGCAGAAAGATCTGCCCAGGTGTTACCGAGTCATAGTTCACACCCCCAACATTTGGGGGTGAGGATGGAGCCTGGTTGCCAGCTCAAGAGTGGGGAGTGAAGAAAAGGTGATGTTTCTTGCTGGGCTGCTCCAGGCAGCCCTTACAGGAATCCCATTGGTCCAAAGGGACTTTTGGGGGAGAGCAGAAAGTAGTATGGGGGAAAAGAACAGTGTTACTTCTGGGATGGACAGATGAAACCACCATGATAACCTCCCTGACTGCAAAGCCAACACCCACCTCTCAGTGTGGCTCAGGACCCTTCATCTGTCTTTGGAGAAGAGACCCAGACAACCTCTCCCCATTACAGAGTAACTCCATCAACCTGGAGAAACCAAGTGCAGCTTTATATCCTGCTTCTTGGTAGAGGGGGATTTTCCTCCCCTCGATAATGCATGGCCTGTGCAGACCATGCAGGTCTGCGATGCCACCACATTGGCTACCTGGGTGCAATTACCCCATCTCAACCCCCAGGTGTGGCCCTGGGTGCTGCACAATGGCCTCAGGTGACATGTTGGAAATTACCCCAGCTCCAAAAGCCCATTTGCTGTCACAATAGGGTTTGTGAATCTGTGGGTGACAGTCTGCAGAGGAGATGGGACATGAACATCTCCTGTGCAGATGCTCAGTGCCATCTTAACCACAGTGGGTACCCCCCACCCCAGAGGTTTGCTTTTGAGGATGATGCACATCTGCAGCACTACTACCCTTAGCCCTTTGATTTAGAAAGGCTGTTTCAGATGTATGAATAGAAAGCACAAAATTGCACAGAAGAACTTCTAAACCCCTTCAGCAGGGATGGGAAGGGTAGCCCTGCTCTCACCAGCAAGACACTGAGTAGTGCAACAGCCAAAATCGCTGCTGCCCTCTCCCCTCCTCCCTCCAGCTTCGTTGTCAATACTTGAGATTTCTGTGGAATTATTCACTGAGATTTTGCCTTCCAGGACAAGCTCTAATAAGACTGACCCCACCACTCATTCCAAATCACTTGCCTCCCTCTCGGCAAGAGGATTGCCTGGTTTATTCTGGCTTCTTCCAGTGGACTTCCCAAAGCAGGACCAAAGTTTGCACTGCTTTTGCACAGAACGTGGGAAAACCAGGCACCATTGGTGAGATCTAGAGGAAACCAGGGTTTTGCCTCTTCCAAACAAGTTGAAATCAACCCCTCTTGGCCTCTACCCCTCCAGACGGCTTCTCCACGATGCAGCCATCGGAGGCAAGCACAGACTGAGCAAAGGCTCCTCTCACGAGCACACCAGCTCCCATCGAACCCAGCGCCTTCCCCGCAGTGCAAGTGCTGAGCTGTGAGCTCTTCCAGCATCAACAAGATGTTACATGCAATGAGGACGAGGTGTCTGATGAATCATTTGCAAAGAGGAGGGTTTTTTTTAATACTAAAAGGAATTTACGTCCCGCTGCAACACCTACAAGACAAACAGACAGACCAAGCCATCCGTGAGCTCAGCTCGCCGTGCAATTGCACGCTACTCGGCTCATAAAACCCTGCTTAGGAGGTGAGAACCCCTCTCATTTAGTGCCTTGCTAAGGTATTTGCTGTCATAAATTAGCAAGTGTCTTTAAGAAGCACCATCTCCCAAAGTTAATCCTGCTGATGAGTTATATTTGTGGTCCTTCCTTTAGAGTTGTGGTTAAAGGTAACAAAATGGAAACAAGGGTGTTTTACTCATTCAAATGATGTCCCTGTCACTAAGCACATATTCCTACCACACTTGAAAAGTATGAGGCCTGAAAACAGCAGTTAGAAGTCCTGAAATAAGCTTTGGTACAAGGCCAGCCATCCACATCAGCCCACTGCATGGGATCTTCAAACCAAGGAATTACTGCAGTTGTGGAGCAGCAAAGATCTCACACTTCTGACTTCACCAGTGATAGAGGAGCACACAGTGGAGAGGGAAGAAGGCAGGTCCCGAAATCCAGCACTGCCCATTTCAGTCTAACTCCCTTCTTACAGCTTAACTTCATGCAGAAAAAGGCACTGAGGGTGGGGAAGAACCACCACACCCTCTGTTATTCATCTATTACACTGTCCTCCTGATTCTTATCAAGTGGAAAAGCACTTGAAGAAGCACCACTGAGGAAGGTGGAATAAAAGCTGGCTTCTGATGAGCTCTTCCTTCTAAAGCCATGTTCACATCACCACTGAGAAAACCAATACGGAATTAAAAAGAAAATCACTATAAACTCTCAAACTTCTTTCTCATCTGGTCAGCATTCCTGCAGTGAGGTACATCTGTTCCCATCTCCCTGGAAGAGGGTGGAGGGGAAATAATTGGGATATTCACTTAGCATGAAGATAAAGCCCTGACCGAGATGCCCCAGGCCATGGAAAGGTGTTTTCCCTGCTACAGGCTGCACTGACCAGCCCATTCCCACTGGGATGCTCCCATCCCCAAAGGCCTTTTAAAACCCTTCCAAGTTTCAGCCAGCTTTCCAGATTTACGACGTGTTTCACTTTTTGAACACCCTTGGATCAGACTGGGGTGATGAAAGCCTGATACGTTTGTAGATAGCTTTTTGTACGGAGAGAGTGTAGATACTGCCCCCCATACACACACATGCACTCATCTTCCCCTCCCTTCCCTTAAATGTGTCTTTTCTGAAACCTTCAGCCAAGTCCATCTATGCCAAGAACCTTCCCACACTCCATTCCAGCCTCTGCTTTACTGAAGATTAATTCAGAGACAGTACCAGGGACCACAGCCTTTGCTGAGTCTTAATAAGACCGCAAAGAATAGGAGAGTTAAAAAAAAGAAAGAAGGAGGAGGGGGGGAGAAAAGCAAAAAGAGAAAGAAAAATCACAGCAATTCTTGTAACTAAATCTGTTGGAGTTGTAAGTGTGGTAAATGTGTGTTCCTGTGCTATTTGGATGCCTCTGCCTTGCCTTTAGCAGCTGCTGTAATAAACTTCCCAGAAAGTATTGGATTCGCAGAAGTGTTACTAGAAACCCTAACAGAAACCTAATGGAAATGATTATCAACACAGCAAACTAAGAGATAAGCCCTGTGACAACAAAGAGAGATTTCAACTAGGTTTCCTTGACTTGAGAGAGAAAAATTGCCCTTTGCTTTGCTGGGGGGGGGGGCGGTTTGAGATCTAATTACAAGTGTCTTGAAATTCCTTCTGCATAGAGTTTCCTTCAAGAGCTGCCAAAAAAGCTGACTCTGGGAGCTAGTGTTTGAGGTGCAGCTCGCTCTGCTCAGCTGAAGCGCACGCGGCTTTGCCCTGCGATGACAAAACATTTAATTACGACTAGCCCGATGTCTTCCACATTTGGAAACGGGATTCTTGACACACATAATATACCCCATGCTGACATGACTATTTGGCAAAAGCCGAGCCTGTGATCTCACATTAATTGCTACACAAATATACTTATTGTGGGCATGGGTTTTATATGGCTGAAGCCTCTATTTGCACATGTTCACAATAAAAACACTTCCCCCCCCCAATAACGATTAGCTTTTAGTTTCCTTAGAGAGAGTTTTTGTTTCTTTTTTGTTGAGATGCAGTTTTAATGGCATGAGAACTGTCTGTCGGCTTCCATTACCCCTTTGTTCTCTTCATCTCTTGCTTTATATGTATTTTTATAAGCCTGTTAAAAGCAAGGCTCCTCATTCTTAATTCTTCTCTCTCTTTACTTTTGTTTTTATTGTAGGGCATCAATAGAGAGACTGAGATTTCACCGGATTAAAACGCGGCTGTCACTTGAAAGCAAGTCCACTGATAGAGATCTTATAAGATCTCTCCATTACTTCCATTTAAGACCTTTTGCAGGGAGACAGGAGGATGGCGACATGTCTCCCTTTAAACTGGCAGCTGGAGGAGAGATATGCATCAGCCAGTGGGTCTCACCTCACCATTTGCTCCACCAAACCCAGCTGAATGCACACAAGCATCAGCCCTGGCATGTGCATAGGTTTCTCCTTTTTGGCACCATAGGCTTCTGAGGTCACAGCTCCATGATCTCATAGAATCATAGAATCAGCTGGAAAAGACCATTAAGAACATCAAGTTCAACCTTTACCCCTGGACTGCCAAGTCCACACAGCAAAGAGATGTCAGGGGCCAGAGGCAGGGTGTTCATAGGGTTTCTTATCTAGTGTCTCACTGCAGAAAGACCTCGGATCTTCACCTCATTTTCAACTATCAGACCCCAGAGAGGGAAACCAGGCTTTATTTTGGCTATTAAATACTTTGCTAAACAAAATAGTATCAACCCACCAAAATCTACCTTTCTCCAGCTCCTCCATGGCACATATGAGCTACTAATTCTGGCTCTGCCCCTAATTTGCCCAGTGACTCTGAGTCTCCAATCAAGTCCCCGTGAACCTTTCCAGAAGCAAAGCAACATCTAAACAAAGCCATAAACCTCCATGAAGCTGAGGAAAATCCTATTGTGCAACAGGCTTGGTGTTCCAAAGCCAAAAAAGCTATTTAAGGCTCAGAGCTACTATGTCCATCACCCTGCTCAGAGGAGGAAGACTCCAACAGCTCTTGAACAGCCTCAAAAAGGAGCTCCCTGCAGGTGGAGGTCCCCACCATGCCCTTTCTTCCATCAAAAAAGCCTTGCTACACAGCAACAGCTGCAAATTTGAGGGTTTTTTTTTTTTTTTTTTTTTGTTTTTTTTTTTCCTGTCCCAGTACAAAGAGACTGTTTCTTTAGAAAGATCAAGGAACCAAAACCATACGCAAATCGCTCTTCTCCTGGTAAGGCAGCAAAGCATGCCCAGCCTCGCTCGCGTGTTTGCGCAGCACTGCCGTGCATGCAGCGAGCTAGACGCAGCCTCCCTCCTTGCAGACGCTTTCATACTTAGCCCAGTGCTTGTCTAAGAGCCATCAGCTCTTTCAAACAATGACCAATTTGTTCCCTGGGGTGGCATTTCCTTATGATTCATCCCGCTTTGCCGCAGGCGCGAGGGCTGGGATGTTAATACCAGAAGGATACACTCACGTGCTGGCCTGAACACTGCTGCAAGAGTTTCCATGACCATCGTTTGCTTTTTCTCCCCTTCCAGGTGATACCCAGCCCCTTCTGGGTGCTGGGGCAGTTTTCCCACAGGCTGGAGCTGTTTTTGATGGAGAAGCTGCTGTTCCAAACTCCAGATTTTGCAGAGTCCCCTCTGTAACGGCCTCTTGGAGTGGGAATTGCATCAAACAGCAGTTGGGAGGGTGTGTGGGGTGGAATAAAAATTCATTTCAGCAAGGCAGAAGTGTCTCCCTTGAACAACAGGATGTCTTTTGTAAACATGAGGCTACCACAGCTGTCGGAGATCTAAAGTGCTGCCTTCAAATGTTTCATTTTATCATTGCTGAAACGGAGTGAGAAAGCTGAAGGGATCAGTTCAGCCTTTCCTCTCCCCCTTGTGCTGCCAAAAAACCCACCGAGAAGGGTGAAGCCTTTTTACTTTAATGGAAGTTCATTTTCCAAAGGGCAAGTATGCCTCTAAAAAGGTTGCAGGCACTTCTCCCCCCCCCCCCCCCCCCCCCGCACATATATGGAGCTGCCAAGTCATAATTTTAACAACAAATCTTTTTATTTGCCTTTTTTTGTCTTAAATCCCAAGCACTTGGGATTTATGCAGTGTATGGGAAGCAGCTTTCCTGACGGGAGCGAGTTTTCACACGCGATGTTTGTGTGGTTTCAGCTTCTCTCTGTGAAGGAGCAGTGTGGAGACCAGCACACAAGCACAAAGGGAGCAAGATGAAGGATTTTCAGTCCCCCGATTATCCAGTATCTAATCGTAGTTGATGGCTGGGGCTCGGCCACATCGCACGCATCCAGCCACCCGCGCAGCTCTGATAGCATCTGCAGCCTGGAACCTCACACTTCATCTGCGGTGTCCATGGCCCATTGGTACAGTGCAAGGATTCCAAACAATAAATTATCTTTTAGAAGTGACTTATCACAGAGACACATTCATCTCCATGAGCTGGACCAAAACCAGCTCTACTGGCTGGAAGTTCAAGTGAGGGCATGCACATTCACTATTTCTTTTAACCATACAATTTTGGGGTTGCAAAGCCAGACATTAAGCTGGCTGAAAGTCTAGTCCTGCAAAGCATTCTGAGTTGGCAAAGTTTTACTACTGATTTATGTGGCGCAACAGCTCAGGGGCTGGGATGCATCCATAACATTTGTTCCATCTGTCGTCAATGCAGATTCTGTTCTCCACTGCTCGTGTTGGCAGGGCTTGATCCGAGATCTGTCGCTCTCGGTGGGGGGGGGGGTGGAGGAAAGGGGACGAGAGAAGAGGAAGCAGAAATCTCCCATTGGTGTCAATGGCTTCACAGGAGGCCTCAAGTTCTTCAGATGCCGCTTAGCATTGTTGCTGGAGTGATAATCTTTGGCAGCCCATTTGGGAGAGGAAGGGAATGGGTGGTCACACTGAGTTTTCAATACAATTACAGATTCAATGTTCACCATTGGTCTCATTTCAGGCCACACACGTTTGCACTAATAAAGGATAAAGGTCCAGAAAACCCTCTAGTCCTCTTGGTCGCCTATCCTTGTTCCTTCCAGGCAAATCTTCTTCATGATCAATCCACAAAAAACACTGACTCCTTTCAGAGCAGTTAAAAACCCCACTAATTTGTGAGTTATCTTCCAAGACTATGAGCAATTCAGCCCTAGAAGCCAAGGGAGTGTTTATCTTGGGCACAACAAAAATGTCCAATCTGCCCTGGAGATCTCTGGCATGCCTGGGGCTCACTGAAGTCGATGGGGCAGGAAACTCCATCCACAAAGCAAGCGCTGAGCACCGAGCTGGGGTTCACACCAAAGCTAAGAGGCCTCTTCTGCAGAAAAAGATAGCTGAAGCATGAGCCAGGCTGCAAGCCAGGGTGCCCTTCTTTCCCTTTTCCCCCTCCCCAAATTTGGGAGGGCAGGGGATGGTCCCCCCAGCCATGCACAACCCATATACGAGGCTGCGCTTGGGGTGGGGTGATCCTCCCCACTGAAACGTTGATGATGCGATTCACCTCTGAATATTACCTTCTGGTTCCTCGCCGTTCCAACGCCTCCAACATCTACAGAAAGCTGGAATTTCCTGCCAGCTTAGTGGTGCAATTTCAAATGCTTTTTGGTTTTCGACTGCGCTCTTTAATCTCCAGCCAGCTGGGCCCGTGCGTTAGCGTGAAGGCTGAAAGCTTCAGAGCTTTGGGCAGTTAGTTTTCCAAGGATCTCACCTGTGGGTGGAATGGTTTGCTGCAGCTCTGCATTCAATTAAAAAGAAACACACATGCAAAAACCATGTGTCTGAGCTGCCGTGTCCCCACTGCAGCATGAACGAAGCTGCAGGCCAGTTCCGTGGTCTGTTTTCCCTTCCAGAGAGGGAGAGATGCAGATTTAGCTCTTTGTGCCAAGAAGGGCAAGGAGCAATTTGGAATAGAGAGCTGCAGGGGCTGGCAGGCACAGCGTGGCACAGGGCCATGAAGGTCCTCCTCAGCCCCTCCATTGGGGAAGGATGTAAATTGAGTTAACCTGCCTTACACAGGCAGTGGGAGGATACCTTGAAAGAGAATACACACTCCTTAAGTGTTTGTCCCATTAGACAAATGGGCTTTACTCTCTTATTTCCTTTGAGAGCTGTGAAAAAGGATCCCATCATAGAATCGACTGCAGTATTTGCAGCCCTTGGCATCACATGAGACTTGCAAAGATGAAGCCAGAGCCACCACCTCTAACAGAATGAGCAGCCCCTAATTTATAAGAAGGCTTGGGCAAGATGTTTCACAGCTCCAGACTATGGGGACCAGACCAGCAGCTGATGCAAGATAACATCAATGCTGAGAAGTTAATAAACTGGTACCAGTTCACATCAATCAAGGCTATGCTCAAAGAGCACTAGAGAACTAGAATCAATGTTTGCACCTGCTGGAGCCGTAACACAAGCATCTTAATCTTATGATAAGCCAAAAGAGGAAAAGAAGGTATCAAGAAACCCTGTTACCCCATTCACCCTACCATTGAAGAAAACAATATGTTTATACAAAGAGATCTGACAAGAGCTACAGCAAAATGGATGAGGAGCTGAATATGTAAAAGGCAAAACCATCACTGAAAATAAATTCAATTATTCAGCTTTGCTTAGAGAAGCAACAAAGTTTCTGACATGTTTGTTATTCAGCCTGTCATTAGAGCTGAAAGATGTCTCAATAATGTTGAAGTTACATTTTTAACATCCACTCTCCTCCAAGCAGTTTGCATATTTTCCACTACGTTAGCTGATCAAGCCATTAGTTACAGTTACTTAAAAATAAATGAGCTCTATATTTGCCTTCCTCCACACTCCCCACTGTGGAGCTCAACAGCAGGGGAAGGGGGGGGGGGTGGGAATCAGAGAGAAGTGTTTTGTTTGCAATGAAACAACCCGATGATAATGGGTAATGCTCAAGTTTGACTGTGGAAGGCGAGTACATCCAAGAAGAAAAAGCAGAAGCATCTCTCATCAAGCGAAGAACTGATAAGGTCCGAAACAGCAGCTAAAGATGCAAAATGAAAAGCATATTTGTCAAAGGAACTGCAGTTGGGAGCTTGACGGCATCTGAGTAAATCCAGCGAGAGCAGAGGCAGGGTGGAATTTCGTTGAGTGTGCTGATATGCATTTACTTGCCAAAAGGGGTTTTAACTAGAACTATTCTTCCTGCTCTTTCCCCTTAATCCTCCCTCCCCCCATAAAAAAAATACTGTCAAGTCAGTCAATTTTCATTAAAATATTTGTTTTCACTCATTCCAGAAAAGCAGGTAATATTCATTCTCTTGGCCCTTCTTTCCCCAAATCCAGCCATTAAAAACCCCAAACCAAACCCAACAGTTTATGTTTTGACTGTTAAACCCCATAATCTGAAAGCATTTTTTTTTCTCTGTTTTAATTAAACTTAAAAAACCTGCAGAAAAGAAAGACATTTTCTCCCATGCAGAAAATAAAGGCATCACATTTTCCCAACTGGATTAAAACACACACTAATGAACTTTCGGGGTAGAGGAAAATCCAAGCATGCCAGGAAACTAAAAAAGCACATTGCTCTAATAGGTCATTGGGCAATTCTAATTCAATTGAGCTTGACTGTGGGATACAGATTTATCCAATGTATTGACCACCGGGTCAGAAGAACAGCCTTCACACCCAGCACAGAGCAAGTTGCCAGCTGCTCTCCTTTCTATATGGCAATGTCCCACTGAGATCCAGCAGCTCTCAGTGGTAGCTTTATTAGAGAAATAAATAACCACCCCCTTGCTGTAATACAGAACCTCACTGTTTGCCTCCCAAAGTCCTCTGGTGTAATAATCTACATGTTTTGGCAACAGAATAAACAATCTTCGCACCTTATACAGCAGAATAAGTCACCTCTTTCCAGGTGATGTTCTCAGCTCACACTGTGTCACCTGGTGACTACAGAGCACCACCAGCTCACCTGGCCTGTCACAGCTCACAGCCAACTGTGAGCCACAAGTTCTTCCGTCAACAAATAATGGACTTAACAACTACTTATGTGAAGAAATCTAATCCTAGTTGCTAAAACCCCTCCACCAACCCTACAGACCAATGATGGTCCAGACTATGGCTTGGAAGTCACAGCATTATGGTTTTCTCCCAGACTTTGGAGCACATGGTGCTGCCACATGTGGCTCAGCAACTGGGGCTTTCCAACTTGTTGGCTGGTGATGGAAGATGACGTGACTTCCAGTATGGGTCTGGAGGACAAGAGCCTAATAGTGCATCCTGCAGACCCTTAGTGAACTGTTTGAGGGTTCTTACAGATCTTTAGAAAGACCCTTACTTGCAGGGGGAGCTCTTGCCCTTCTTGAAAGTATTCCTCCATAAAGACTGGATTTCATTCAGGAGCTGTCACATGCTTTCAGAGCAAATAAAACCCAGGTTTCTGCAGGTGGCCTAATCAAGCAAGGTGGGCAAGACTCCCCATATCCACACACTGGATGCTACTGCTACATCCCAGCACAGTCAGACGTGGTCACTGAGTCTGAGCATGCTGAAGACACACAATCCAACCCCTGGATACAGCAGGCAGTCAAAGTGCCATGCTGGGTCTTGACCAGTTGTCCCAATTCCAAAGGGCCATCTTTGGGGGTCAGCCTGGCTTAGGCAGCATACACAAAGCCCACGCATGCATCCTTCATCTTAACCACACCCTTGATGCTGGGGTGTGAGAATGCTCAATCCCCTCCAGCTACAGGGGAATTCCCAAGCAGATGGTTAAACTGGATTTCCAGCTTCTCTGTAGTAGCAGAATGGGGGTAACTCATCAGGGCGGAGGTATGGAGCTGGATCACATTGCCCAGTGCTTTGTGCTCCGAGCAAGTCACAGGTCTATCGGTCACCAGGGTTTCATTAGCTACAGATGAGGTCATCCCTTGGCATCTGCAAAGCACCTCGAGACCTTCATGCAAGCCTGGTAATTATGCAGAAATACTATATAAATAATGAAACACATTATGGAAATGCAGTGTGTTTTGGCTAGGGGAGTCACAGGCACCTTCTAGGAACTGGAGACTTGAACTTCACTAAAAACCTTGGGGAAGTGAGTACCTAATTCCCTTAGATCTTCTGAAGGTGCCAGGCATACTAGTACCAGACTGTCAGCTCCTGTGCTTCTGGAGTTCAATGGCTCCTAGGAGGCAGGACCAGCAAACTGAATGCTTTGGGCTTAAACCAAAGGACTGTAAGTCAATAAAGTTCAACAAAATAAAGCCACTCAGTTTTTGCTGTCACTCACAGGCTGCTGCAGTGTTGACTCTGAAGGGTGGGAGAAAGGAAGAGGAACAGAAAGTACACGAACAGAGAATGAGACATCAAGGGGAGATGACAGCAGTGGACACAGCCCAGCCCTTGCTGAGGGGTGTGAAATGAAGGTCAGCGATTTGGGAATATTTCCTGGGCCAGCAGTGCCAGCCAGGGAAAGACCTAGGACTAGCCCTGGAAATCTCCTCATATACAGATCTCCAGCAGCTGCTTCTTCCCGTGGTGGGATGAAGGGTAAGGGATTAAAGACAGAATCAAAAGGTAGTGAAAACAAACCCACAGCATTAGCAACCCTCTCTGCTTCAGCTAAAGCCTATTTGTGCTACGGCACAGTAAGCCATATATGAATGCCTTTCCTCCCTGGGCTGGTTGCATTTTCACAACTTTATTAATTTCAGGTAGTGAGACCCCAGGACAGAAGACATGTCCTGCTATTGATTATACCACAAGTCTCAACATGCAGGCTAGGACCTAACTTTTCCTTCCTCTTCCCCCTCCTAACAGAAGATTTATCCCTTTGAGACCACTAGGGTGGATGGGAAGAAGAGAAAGTTAAACACTCCTGCATACTTCATCCTTCCTTTCCATTCCCATGGTTCTGTTCCTATACCTCAAGGTAGCAATCCCTGCTACCCTTTGAGGAGCACCCATCACTGGAACAGGCCATGCTCTTCCAACTCTCCACTACTTTTTTTGTAGGGACATCTGGAAAGACTATGGAAATATGTTATTTTGAACCCTCAGGGCTTTTTGCCTCTATTCTCAGCACCAAATCCTGGCTCAGAAAGCTTTTCTCACAATATTTTCCATGTTCAGTGTGTAGAAGGGCAGCAATATGTAGTACAGAGAGCAGTGATATCTACAAGTATCCTCAAGGCTCTTTGGTTGAAAGGTTGGGGGGCTTCCTGCCTCCCCCCAGGCTGATTTGACCAAGCCCTTATAGTGTAAGCACCAAACAAACCTTACAGCCCATGCTGAGTTAAGACACATCTCCTAAGAGTCCAACTATCAAATCACTGAGGGTGTCCACACTGCAGCGGGATTTAACACCCACATGAAGCTCTGAACTTTGGATCTACCACTTCGATTTAGTCCTGCTCTGAACCCATGAACAAGAATACATCTTTGCAATCCACCACCAGACTTCAGCACAAGGTCTCCAGCTGGGGTCAGCGGGCTATATTGATTCATATCACTGGAGCTTTACAGATTTATTTTAGCTGAGAATCTGGCCACTTATGACTTAAATAGTTTTCTGAAATGCATCCAACAGGAAATCCTAAATCAAGAACACTCTGCATTTTGAGAAGATTCCTCTCCCTCACATCCAAACCCAACTACAAGTTTTGCAACTTTTTCCATTTTAGGAATAAGAGGCTTTTTTCTCATCTCTTCCTCTCCTCCCAAACAAATAATCAAGTACACAAGAGCCCAAAATACTCCCCCTGCTCTGTTCACTTTCTGCAGCAAGCCAGCTCTGAAGCCAGCAGGTTTCAAACTGGCCAGCTGTGTTCTGACCAGCTGACACTGGAGGCCACAGCCGGGACAGCCAAACAGGCAATATTCCAGCTGCAAACAAATTAGGCAACACCTTTGGAGAAGGGATCGAACTTGAGGAAATGGCCACGATTCAATTCTGAGCTTCCCTGCTGCTTTTCCAGTGACAGCTGGGGGTGAGGGCCAGACTCTCAGTGGGAATAAACTGGTCGTGCTGCTTTGCCTTCCTTGGGTCTGTGCCAGTTTACACCAACTGAGAACGTGGCGCAACCTGGTTTATGTTTGGGCTTTGCTCTGCTGTCCCCCTGTTATCACCCTTCATCTCGAAATAGCTGCAGCATAGGAGAGGGAAGGAATACAACCAAAATTTGTCTGGTCCAGAAATGGTTTCCTGGAACTTCAGTCTTTTTTTTTTTTTTTTTTTTCCTGAAAGGAGATAAAGTTGCTCATTGTTTGTCTTGGCTGCCTATAAACTCATGCTGCTGAGAGCAGCCTTTGATCACAGGGCTATTGGGAGGCTGACCCTTGACAGCCAATCCACTCCCTTCTCTTTCAGTCTCAGCAGCCCAGGCCTGGCTTCCTTTTGCATAAAAAGCCTTAAAAAAAGAATAATACATGTATTATCTCACAGCCTTTACAGCAGTTTTGGGATGCTGATCTAACAAGCTTACAGACACCTTCAGTATTAGGCTATTCTCTTCCTCAAAGGTTCCTGCAATGGGAATGGGGAAAGAGGGAGCTGGTGATTTCAGATGTCCTGCCACAAGCGGCAGCAACTCCATCCAAGCCTGTGGTGCGACAAACGTGCATTAGGGTGTATCTAACAAATGTGCTCTTCCCAAGTGACAGATCAGAGCCCTGTCAAATGCTGCCAGAAGTATATTTTGCATCATCTTTCCTCACTGAGAAGCTTTTGGACATTTGTGCAGGATTTGTGTGTTCCTGTGATCTGGTCAGAGCTCCCAGCTCTAGCTAGTTTGTTGCACATCCAGAACATTTTTACACCATGTGTTGCCCAACCGCAGAGGCTACAGGCATAAAGCACATTCTCTTCTGACACCTAGTAGGGAGTTTTCCTACGTAAGTCAATCTGAGCAATGTGACTCATTGCTCCCACACTTCATGGAAGTAGCAGGCTTAGTTTATTCTAGCGTCGCCCGGAAAGGACAACCATATTCCCAAAACACTGGATTTACAAAGCTTGTGTAAACAGTCTAAAGCGTGAGCACGATCAGGGTGATGTTTCCCAGCAATTCCCCACAAAAGACGACAGCCCAAGACCCTGTGTTCCTCCCCAGCACAATGACATGACAAACCAGGGCAGCTGACCTGTGAGACACAGAGTAGTAAGCAGGGATTTTGAAGAAGAGGCATGTGTCTCTAATATCTTTTTATTTACCAGCATGAACAAGTAAGCTTCGAAAGCTAGGACTCAGATGATCTGATATATATCAGATGATATCCAGATGACTCAAATAATATCCTTATCTCTTGCTTCTTATCTGGGATTCAAGCTTTCATATTCTTTGCTCTTGAATTCCTACATAATGTCTGAGCTATTAACATCTCCAATCCAAAAACAGTGCCACCCCCATGTGCAGCAGAACAATTCCATTGGCTTTAAAACGAACTTCCACTGGGACAGAAATACATGACTGTCAAGCTACCACTTCGACTAGAGTCAGGAATGAGACATGTTCAACTTATGCTCAATTTTATCTGATACATTAGCTATGAAAATGATCAGGCAAGCCAAATGTTCAGACCAACGTCTTGCTGTTGTGTCTGGCCACATAGTTTCAAGTCAAGTTCCAGTTAGTTGTGGTCTGAACAGATGCAACAATCAAAAAAGCAGCTAATTATTCCCAATTCCCAACTAACAATACTGAGGCATAGGAGAGAAGTATGTGACTGGTCTATAGTTTCTTAGAAAACTTGTAGCAAGGCCAGGAAGAGAATCTGGTGCTTCCATAAACTAGTTCAGCTCTAGCCGTGACATTTTCCCTTCCACTCCAAATCATCTATGAAAGCTCTAAGTACATACTTAGGCTTCCCATTTTGGTTAAGATGAAGCTGTCGCTGGGGAATATGGGAGAGCATGGTTAAAAATCACATGAGCCATATTCACCTCTGCTCCTATTTGAGCATCCTGGCCACAGAAACACATTGGCTGGGATACATCGCATGTTCACAAACCCGGCTGCAGTCATCACTGCCATGTATTTTTCCCCACATACACCAAAACCCTTTCCAGCCCTTCTAAGAAAACCTAAACCAAAACCTGTAACATACCACAGCAGAGCTCCAAAAGTATCACTGGTGTTCTAAAGTGGATGTGTGTTACATAAAAAACCCCAGGATGACAAAACACAGATGTAAATCAACCCCTTCTTATCTCCCCTTTCCCCTCCAAACCCAATGTTTTTTCCTTTAAGTGTTCTAAGCTATTTACTCCAACCCCACCAAGTATCTCTTGTGAGACCCTACTTGGAGCACTATGTGCGGTTCTGATGTCCTCACCATAAGAAGGACATAAAGCTGTTGGAGCAAGTCCAGGGCAGCCCATGAGGATGATCAGGGGCTGGAGCACCTCCCACATGAAGACAGGCTGAGAAAGTTGGGGCTGTTCAGCCTGGAGAAGAGAAGCTGCGTGGAGACCTCAGAGCAGCCTTCTAGTATCTGAAGGGGGCTACAAGGATGCTGGGGAGGGACTCTTCATCAGGGACTGTAGTGATAGGACAAGGGGTGATGGGTTCAGACTGAAACAAGGAAAGTTCAGGTTGGAGATAAGGAAGAAATTCTCCACTGTGAAGGTGGTGAGGCACTGGCACAGGTTGCCCAAAGAGGTGGTAAATGCTCCATCCCTGACAGTGTTCAAGGCCAGGTTGGACAGAGCCTTGAGCAACCTGGTCTAGTGTGAGGCATCCCTGCCCATGGCAAGGGGGTTGGAACTGGATGATCTTTAGCTCCTTTCCAACCCTAATTATTCTATGATTTTATGATTTCAGAAGATCCAACAGTAGCTCTAGGACGAGCACACTGCATGAATCATTTGGATGTCACAACTCCATTGCTGCCGTTTGGAAATCAAAATTAGGGCTTGTAATCCTGAATATTTTGATGCTCTTGAAGTGCATCTTGGGTGCACAATTCCCGTAAAGTGAGAGACACACCAAAATCCAACAAAATAAAGATGCAGGAAGGGTCTGGCTGTGGGGACACTGCCTAGGATTCTCTTAAACACATGTTTTTCTTGTTAGACTCTTACCAACACATGTAACAACATAGAAAAAACCCACCCTAAATAATGCTCCACAGAGTTATTGCAGGATGACGTTGCCATGACAAAACACCTTTGTGCCACTCATTTGTAATGGCATTAGCAAAGTCCATCCTGATGACCACGAGGTCAGCTGTATAACAAAGTGAGCTCTGACCCTCTAGTTCCCTTCAGTACATACCCAGAGCTAGAGGGTATGGCAGGAAAACAGCTGCTTTCCCTATTGGCTCTTCAGCTCCGGAGAGAGTTGGGGCTGCTGAGAAAGCTGTAGGGATTGCTTCAGGCCTGTGGGATGGAGAGCTGGACCCTCAAAGGAGGGTGACGTGAAGGTCACTGTGAGACCCCACAGCTCCGAGGACTGAATGTCAGCTCCTAAAATAACAAGCATCCAAGCAAGGCACAGATGCTTAAATCCAAGCTAGAAACTGCCTAAAATAGGCAAAAGGAAACTCAGAAATAAATATTCACATAAACCACACCATCCTCCAGAAATTCATTTACCAAATGATGGTGATACTTGTTGCACATGCCCTGAGAGACCAGGGATCTTGGAAACTATTATTCTGTCCCTTCCATAGCAAGGATTGCTCATAAGGGCTCTGTTAGTCAGATAATTTGGCACCAATTCGCTCCTCCTCATAAAAAAGAAAGTGGCTATGTTCAAAGCTCCTAAGAAAGTTAACATTGCTCCTCTACTATCAACTTTAAAGATCAGGGCCATGGACACAAGATGGAACAGCCTTCCTGAGGGCTGAGGGACTTTGAGGGTCAGATGACACCATTGTGTTGAGTTCAGCAGTTTCTCTTCCATCCGTTGGCTGCAGGGAAAACAACAGCCAAAGAGATGCTTAACTGTGGGCAGAAATTGCTCCAGTCAATGAAATATCATTTGAAAATGTGGAGCTGAAGTTCCCCTTTACTATCTGACATTTGGGTTTAAGCATCTTTCTGCTACAAGGACACCATTTTCATAAGACCTCATTCGTCCCTTCTCTCCAACTATGTAGCAAAGATCCATTGTAGTTGCGATTATGAGGTCTCCTTTGGCTCCCTCTGGGGTATCCGTGTTCAGAGGAGACCTTTCAAAAGGCCAGGCTGGATAGGGATTGGAGCAACCTGGTCTAGTGGAAGGTGTCTCTGCCCGTGGTAGGGGATTGGAACTGGATAAGCTTTAAGGTCCTTTCCAACCCAAAGGGATTCTGTGATTTAGTTCCTGCCTTTGGCTCTACTACAGAGCTGATGGATGTCCAAAAGGAAATCCCTGCTCTATGCTTTGGTTTCCTCATCTGGAAAATGGAGACAATGATCTCAAAACCCTTAAGGAAATCATGCCACAAGCAGCTAAAGAAGTAGTACCAACCAAATCAGCATTTTATGAGGCTACATAGTTACGACAAAGCAGCAGGATGTCAATGCAATTTTAAAGTGATGGAAAATACATTGACAGAAACCATTTAAAGGATGGAAAAACCAACCAGTTTCACATGAAGGGAACACTGGGAATGCTCCTTCCTCTTTGCTTTCCCTTCTAAGCAAAACAAAACCAGAAGTGAACTACAAGAGGGACCTGCTGTTTCAAATCTGAGTGGAAAAATCAGACAACTCTCCCATGGCACTCTTGGAGCAGAGGTTAAGAGCGAAGGGCACAGCAGAAAGGGGAGATGCAAGATAAGCTGCTTAGATTCACATCTCCCCACTTCCTCCGCTTCATAAGAACTGGGTCATATTATAAACTTATGCAAATGTGTTTACTTTACATTTTATTTTGGGCTTAGCCATACAGTTGTCAGCCTGTATCAACATGTCAGACTGTTTGTGCAAACAATCATTCCTTCATGGAAGGATTGCAGTAAAAGCAGGCAAAATGTTATGACATGCAAAAAAACTTCCTAACCATGACAATAAAAGAAAAGCCACTAGAAGGGTATGTTTTCCCTCCCAATTACACTGCTTAAAACAAAAGAAATCACTCTGTATATATTTCTTCTTCCTCAAGGATAGTACATGATCAGATTGCGTTGTGTGCTTTCAGAAAGTACCCCACTGCAAATGGGATAGATTTGCTGGATGGGAATGAGGGAAGAGAAGCAGAGCCCATCAGCACTGTTCACATGCACACTAAACCACCTAATTCCATGACCCTCTCCATCCCTTCCCCATATAGTATCCATAAGGGTTGGGGAGAAATAGAAATAGCAGAGATTAGTGGGAGAAACATTAGCCCTGTTGCAGCCCCTTCAGTCTCTCGCAGAGGATGTAAGGAATGGGTGAGAGAAGACAAGGAAGGGATGAAAGTGGTTTGATGGTGGAAAGGCAGCTGCAGAGAGCAGAGGAGAGGATAGTTACAGCAACATTATGTTTGTCCTGGCAACAGCTCTCGACCACTCTGTTTCCCCACTGATGTGGCAACATCTGGCCTCACTCTATTGTATTCTCCTTCTGCACTGTAGCAGACTACACCATGCAACACTCCTCCATGCTCCCCAACTGCATAGCACCAGTGAGGAAGACAACGGTGTCACAGCCTTAGGAGATGTTGCATGGAGTCTCCAATAACATGCTTGTGGGTCACAGGGACAGAGAATCTCAGACCTGAACACCAAAGTCTCGTCGTAGATACATGAGTTATGTAGTGGTGATGCTGTGCAATAGGCAGTTGTGCAGCATCTGGCACTGTTGGAACCCATGGACCACACTGGAGCTGAGATGCCCTCAGCCAGAGCTATCACCCCCAGGCCATTCATCTTTGATCCCTCCTCACACCTCTCACACAATGATGATCTTACAAATCCTAGAGACAATTACAGTCCTAAACCAGTTCTGGACAAGCTCCTTATACAGTTTGCCCAGATGAGACTAAGGCTGAGGCCAGGCAGGGATATGCATCTCTTTCTTCCGATTTTCCCTACTTGGAAGCGTAACTTTGTTTGTCAGGGGCATCTGCTGATATTTTCTTCCAGGAAAAGAGGAGCAGTGAAGGCTCATTCCCTGCTCAAATACTGATATTGAATGGCTCCTGAGAATCAGGAATTGCATAGCGTAACAAGGAACAGTGCAGGGCTGGAGCTGCAGCCACCAACTCGCCTCAGCAGGCCAAAGACCCTCGTTATTAAAGCTCCTTCACTCCTCCCACAAATGAGGTTTTATCCCTGCCCTGTGAGGTTAAGGGCTCTGCGCTGGTGTCAGGTAAAATATTCAGTGGTAATTTAGGAGAAACAGCTACTTCCGTACAAATTCCATAGTTCTCGATGCAAACTCCAACACGCCTGGAGCTGCCAGCCACTGAGATCCGCTACCAGAGTCACCAAGGAACCACCCAGGCACTTGGCACAAGCTCTGCTCTTGACGCAAGGTTCAGCTATGACTAAGGCAAGTGAACTCACATCCATAGGTGCCTTCAGCTAGGAAACACTGTTTGAGGCCTCTCCATTACCCTAGGAGCTCTCAGAATCCTCCAACAAGTAATTAACACCATTCTGAGTGTGAAAAACACCCCTAATCAAGAGAGAAAACTCATGGCAGCTCCCAGTTTACCTTCCTGGCTGCAGAGCTCCCCCAGGCAGCTGGCACAGCCGATATTGCTGCTCTGGTGCACCCAGAATGGCCAAGTAGCCATGGCTGAGTCCTCATCAGCTTCTGGATCCCATACAGCTTTACCCCGCTGCAGCCCCAGCCTTGCCATGCTTCCCCCCTTGCACAAGGAGCCTGGTGCTCTATTCCTCTGGAGCCTACAGAGGACATTGTGGGAAGGCACTGGATGATTCCCAAATAACTCATGTCTCAGCTGGGCAGATAATTCAGGTGAGATGCCCTGCTGGTGCTGCTGTGGCCTCTGGGGGCGATGCCCTGAGATGAGGACAACTCCTAAGTGTTGTCTGCAGGGAAACAGACCCAAGCCATGAAGAGAAAGAGGTTTTTATCCCTCCCCTGCCAGGCAGCCTGTGTCTGTTGCAAGGGATTTCAGCTAATGTAACAAAAGTGGTAAGGGCATGGAGGCTAGCTTATACACACACTGCAATCTTGTTATTGTCACTGGGTTGGAGCTGGCTGGGACCAAGAATCACTAATTAATTACTAAATGAAACGTAGCTTTGGGGGCTCAGGTCCTCCTGCACTGCATGCGCAGTATGTGAGAGAGGAGATGGATAACTCAGGCACGTGGCTCACTCAGCTTGGCACCCTCCTGCTCTCGGAGCTGTGGCACCAGCACAAATGACCCAGCACCTTCATTTTCCAGGGCAAATCCAGATATTCAATACTCCTGCAGTGACGTGGGATGGCTGAGGTATCACAGAGCTCTCCTGAATGCAAGGATTTCTTCTTGCTGAAACATCTGGCAAACTTCGTGGATGAGCTGTGCTCAGCTGGTGGCCTCCCTTGGTTCTCAGAGCAGAGAAAAGCCTCTCATGTCCCAGAGCATCCCACAACACTATGGTGTACGTAGTACCTAAGCCACCTTCTTCAGGACTACCTGTTCTTGGGTGTGGTAAGAAGAGTTGGACTACAGCACTGATAGAAATCAATCACTGTCTCCTCTTGAAATGTATGGTTTCCCATTCCCTGTCACAGACATCCATGTCATTCAGACTCAGATGAGCTGCAGGTTGGGGTCTGCCCAGAGCTGGTTTATCCCCAAGGCATCTGCACTGTAATCACTGTAAGCTGCTCATTTAGTTCTCCACCTTACTATACTGGAAACTTGGGCAAGCCTTTGTGAGCAGATGAGGTGGGAACTGACACCTGACCATATCACAGCAGGAGGAGATTTAAAGTCTAAGTGCAGAGAGAGCTCTGCAAGCCACAGTGAAACCTGCCCTGTGCATGCTGTTCATGGCACAGCCCAGGAGTGCAGCAACCACCCCATGCTTTTAAAGCCCAAACCCAATGTGTGGCTCCTCAATTTGGTTCCAAGAGCTGGCTGAAACTTCCAGCAGTCCAAAGTCTCAGAGTTTATCACTGCGGAGTCCCTGCAGCTGCCTTTGAGACCTGGCCCATCTTCAAAACTGGAACTGCTACTGGAGGTTGTGTTCCCAACCTATTAGAGGTAAAAGGTCTTGGCTTTTGCTCAGGCTGAGAGCCTCTTATCACAAAGATCTATATTAGAAAACTAGGACAAGACTTCAAAGTTATTGATAAAAGGAAGGCAGTGACCTCATGTCTTTTGAGTTTTCAGGCAATGCATTTCCACAGTGAGAATACTTCTCTTGTGTATTTTAGAAGAAAAGTTTCCTTTTCCATGTAAAGTTCTCAGAAGTATTATAACAGTTCTCAAAATGCTCTCATCTCTTCAGCATAACTTAAAACCTTCAGAGTTTCACATCAGGCTGGAGTTACCAACCACTAAAGTCAATGCAAGTGTCTTCCTGGAGCAGCTGGAACAGAACAGAGCGTTCTGGCAACACCATTATTTCCCCACTGGGGGATGGACACATAGTTTTAATTCTCTTGATTCATCTTCCTGCATCATGTGGTGTCTATAAGCTCTACTGTACACCCAAAATGCAACTGGGATCAGATGTAAACCAAGCCAACCTTGGTGTTAGCATAAGGAGTCTACCATCCCATTCCCTTCACTGTCATGCACTGTCCCAGCCTTTAAAAGAATTGCCTGCTTCCTGAGAGAGTAAATATGTTTTGTAGCTTGACCTTCACTCATCAAATACATGTCCTGGTAGATCTGTGAGAGCACAGGCAGAGCAAACTGTATAGCAGCTTGTCTTTCCACATGGAATAGCACATATACCAGGCAGTAACACCCTGGCTTGGTGAGAGGTAGACTCATTTACACAGACAGCAGACACTCAAATACACCCACATGAACCTGCACTGAAACTTTGGGTGAAGGTGGAGTTGTAGCTGTGGTCACTGAGCTACCTGAGCACCCTTCTGGCTTTGCCTTGCTCTGTGTAATTCCCATTCCTTTGGAAAAGAGAGTAGTCCTGCATCTCCAAGTAACAACTGGAATTGGTGCTTCACCTGAAGTAAGCCAGGAACAACTGAAGTTAACAAATATAAGGGCATTGCATTCAGCACCTGGTATGACAAAAACACAACACATCCTCTTGCAAAGTGTCTAAAAGCAGAGAGCACGATGCAAGGGAACCATATTACCCAGGCTTAAAGGTGTTGGGAGAAGGATGCAGCAGTTTCCTGTTGACTTCTGATACAAACTAAGTGTTATCTTGCCCCTGCTCTGTTGTTTTCCCTAAAGCTGCAGATTATTTAATATCAAAAGTGAAGGCTTCAACCTGGCTGAGAAACTGCAGGAATCCAGAGTGACCTGGAGGGAATTACAGGAATGCTGCTTGCTGATCAGATTAAAGGGAGAAGTGGCGGGGCTCCCAAGGGTCTTCTTACTCAACCTTTGCTGCTGACAATACCATGCTTTGTCTCTGATTCCTGCTCTTTAAAATGATTCAGGTTACAGCACTGGAAATGCCTCTGTCTCCAGAGGCTTGCATCCAGCCCTGTTCCACCGGGATGGCAGGGACACCTCAATGAGACTGAGAGTGGATATTCAAGTGCCAGCCCTAGCACATATTTTTGCTTCCTCTTGCCCTTGCTATGATCAAAACCCTTGCATGCTCTTTTCTAAAAGAGCAATAGCATTTTAAACCATTCATTCAGCCTCCCCAGGGCCAAGGTTGCAAATCATTCTAGGAAGAAGGAAGATATCCCCAAAGCTTTTTGCTAGTCTGCAACCTGGGCTGGCTTCAAGGCTGTATTTTAGCAAGGGCACCCTCACCATTAGAGTGTTTTCCCTCTTTCTTTAGGGCCCAGGCATCTTCTGGTACCACTACACCCCTGTCTGCTTCTCCAAAGTAGAAAGCAGTCCTTCTTGAGAACTACCTCCCAAAAGAGTGGTCGGTTATCTTCCTGCTGAATTCAGCTGGCTCAGTAGACAGGAGGGCAGAAGAAGAGTCAGGCTGCTAATGTAGTAGTTGTTCACATGAAGCTATAGGAAGACCCCAGAATGGCAGAGGTTGGTGTGACACCATCTCACAGGTTGAATAGTTCCCTCTGGTGCTCTCAGAACAACAAACTGCATTTTTCCCACCCCTCCTAAGAATCCTTTTTAACCCTAAGGGCTGTTGAACGCATTTGACAGGACCCGATACAGATATCCAACTGTTCAACCTTAACAGCAGCTTCCATAAAGCAGTTCCACTCTGCATCCACAGGTCAATGCCTCTTGCTTATGTCTCCAATGAAATGATTAGTTCAAAAGGTCGCTCTGGTTCTGCTTATTTTCCTACTCAAAAGCCAATCCCAGGATCCAAATATGCCTCAATTTGGGGAAACTCATCAAATTCTACTGTATGTCACAACGGCCCATGACTCACTGCTACTCTTAAGCATCTCCCAAAGGCAGGGCATGTGAAGCTGAATCCATCTCTCTAATGATGCTACTTCAGCAGGATAAATGTGACTCACTGAGCTGTTTGCTGTAGGCCATGTGAAATTTGGTTCACTTCCTCCTCATTTGCAGTTCTCTCTTGTTCTACCCAATGCTTTTAGGTAGCAACTTTTGGTGAAGAACCCTTTGATCTCTAAAATTTCTGTTCCGTTGCTGTGGCAACAAACACAACCTTTGTGATCATGAATAAACCCTACTGTGTTCCTCCCATCGCCTTCTTCCCCAAACTACCTTTTACCTGCTAATGTTAGCAAAGCGAGGCCATCTGCACAGCTCCCACCTACCTTGAGAATACTCAATGACTCGGAGTAACCCCCTGAAGGAGCACAGCTAATTCTAGGGTTCATCACTGGGATGAGGACGCTGTGGTTTACCAGACACCTCCTCACCCCTGCCTCTTTCAAAGGAATAAATAGAATGTTTCTCTTGTCTCAGTTTTGATCCCTGCATCTGCACCATTCTGGTTTTCAACATGAATCCAATGAGCAAAATCACCCTCGCTGCATCCCTCTTCCTCCCAAGGAGAGTTTGTAAGGGGGATAAACTGGCATTGCGGCAGGGTGTAAACAGGTTTGAAATGCATGGAGACAACTGAACATGAGCTGCAGGGCTTGGGGTGTTTGTCTGCCTTGGTGGCTTCCTGGGGAGAGCATGACTCCGGGTGAGCAGCACAGCAGGGCTTCGTCATTACCCACTGTGAAACTCAAGACGGGGGTTGCAGGGGAGGAAGCAAAATCAAAGGAGAGCAGGAGGTGAAAAGAAGGCAAAAGGGTGCCTTCAGGGCTCCTTTCATGCATCTCGCTTCACAATCCACCGGTCAAGGCTCCTAAGCAGGAACAGAGACACTATTCAGGACAAATCTGGATGTTATCCCAGGGCACCAGGGACACCAGTAAAGGGAAAGTTTTGACAGGTGAAATGACCTTAATATAATTAGCCCTGCCAGCCCCTCCTTCCTCTGCCTCCTTCACCTTGCCTTGAAAACGGTAGTCTTTTAATGAGCTCCTTTTTTCCCCTGTAACACTATACCACTGGTTCTCCACTCTGGCTCGCACATTTCAAACGGGACATACGTGATCTCCTCCATCCTCGCTCCCCCCCTCTCATTCCCAGCTAGATGGACATTGAGAGATATTGCCATTGATTCTTCTGCTGCTGACTGGGGTGGGGTTTTTTTGTTCGAGGTTGAAAGGAACCCCAGTAATAGAATGATTTGGCCTGCAAGTCAAATCCTCCTTGATGAACAATCAGACACAAATGTCAATAACAATTAGATTGGCCGAAGGCTCCAGTCACTTAGGACTTCAGTTTTCCATCTACGGTGCTCAAAATGAAACCCTCAGTGCTGTGATCTCCAAATCAGGTTTGGCATCAGGAATGAAAAGACATCAACAATAATAAAAGGCTGATGGCAGAATAAGAGCAAAAGACAGACAATAAGGTTGTGTGTGTGTGTACACGCACATGCGCACGTAGGAGGAGGGAAATAAAGTGGGAGCTGATGTAAAAATCCATCAAGAGATGAAATCAGCCCTGCTTAAAGAAGGATCTAAATCGCCTCTGATTCCCCTCCCAGACAAGTTCTGCTCCTCTGGGCTTTAAAATTTCCACCTCCTGCTGTCCAACATATCAAGCATGGGAAGCACACGAAGGGAAGAAAGCCCTTAAGTGCAGGCTGTATTTTTTCCTGTTCCTAAATAGTAAATATACAGTGGAGGCAAGAAATGCCCAATCTAATTAAGAACAGTTGAGAAGTATGGAGACAGGGTCCTCCCAATGGGAATGCTGCAGGTTAAAGAGGTTAAAAAGAGGAATGTTCTGCCTAATGAGGGAAGTTTAACATTGTGCGCACACTTCCCACTGGTGAGGCAGGCTGGGTAGAAGGGGATTAAAGACATGGAAGACACAGCTCCATGGCAAGAGCAGGTGTGTGCAGTCAAGCCTCAGTGATGACTGAGTGAGGGCAAGATGTTCTGAGGTCTGTAACTCGGGGTAACAGCTCAAAACATGGTCCTGAAGGGAACCTACATTGAAGCCATTATCCTGAATTAAAAGCCAGATTGCTTTGCTTCCCACTTCACCCTGCAAGCACAGGGCTCAGAGATGGCTGTGTCAGATCAGCCATCATCAGCCCCTTGCTGCCTCTATTGGTACACCAAACTAGGAAATAAAACAGCTAGCACCTTGGCACACAGTGCTAACTTCACTACCAGTGATACAGCTCCTCAGGAGAGGTAAGACCAAAACCATTTCAGTTCTTGTTTCACTGCACACAAGCTGAGTCTGCACCGATGGCCATGGTACCAGAAGGCAGGATCCGCAGCCTGGCTATGCACCCCAGCTGTGGGGATGCTGCATCCTCCACCCCAAACCTCTCCTTTCCACCATGTATGCAGGCATGGAGAGAACCAGCAGGTCCCTCCTTCCCAGTGGCTGGGCACCAGGATGGTGGCATACTCCATGGACTCCATCCATTGGCTCTGCAGACACAGCCCATGGGTCTGAGCTGCAGATGGAGGAGTCAGAGAGATACTGTGGGGTGAATGGAAATCACATCATGTAAGACAAGCATCAGGCAAGGGGAAACTCAGGACTGGAGATTTTACAGAAGGGGATTTGAATGGATGCAAGCCATCTCCATAGAGATACCTGTGGGCTCCCATGCCAAGTGTAAAAGCCATTTCATGTAATGCAGTTCTTACAATGAAGTCTATTTAGTCCTGTTATTTGGTGATTCCTGATGGCACATTCAGTGCCTTGTGAGCTCACACCTGCACAGGGCACGTGGATGTTGTGTTAGGACCTTCCATCTGCTATTGGCACTGGGAAAGCGAAGGTCTCCCACTCCTTTGGCCATGCTTTAGCCATCAAGAAAACAGAAGGATGCAAGATGCAGTTCTTAACTTACACTTCATTCCCTGATAAAGCACTCAAACGTTTTCTAGCTGCAAGGACCACTTTTCCCCTTCTGGGTGGAAAACACAGTCCACCCTCAGGCTGCAGGACATACTCCTTGGCACACAGAGAAGGATGAATAAATACCTAAAAAAAGAGTATTTTTCCCTTTTCTAGACTAATTCTGCTGTGATTGTACTCAGCTTTCTGACTAGGCACGGAGATTAGGAGAAGGTTGGATTTGCCCTGCTTAGATGTGCAGGTCCGAACCTAATCCCTGTGTTGGGGAAGTCACCAATGGAACAAGAGGTTGATCCTCACTAATGACATCATGCCACTGCTTTGCTTAGCTTTACCTGAATGAGCTTCACTCTTAATTCTACCAGAGCATGTGTTAACCTATATTGCATCTGGTTAAACACAGAGAAAACACTGGTTGTATTTACTTATTTACTGCTGGAATGCAAACTTGCTCAATAGGCTCTTTGAGGGGTGTTCACCTTCTTCTCAAGGCATTGGAACATCAGCCGTTTGCCTGCTTGCTGATTTCAGGCTGAAGAACTTTATAGGCAAAGGGCAAGGAAGAAGAGCAGAGAGCTGGTTGGGTTTTGTTCAGGTTTTGCAGTTGCATAGCCACTAGGCTAAGAAAAAACACCTCACTCTTCTTTAGTGGAGTTCCAGCTCCTTGGAGATACTGAATCCCAGCTCCCATTTCATACTCCCAATTTCACCTTGAGCTGATGGAAAGCCTTCATCTCCAAACCACTTACAGATGAAGCAAGCTGAGGGCTCACAGCTCTCCTGGCCATCTCCCTGCATGGGCTTTGTATCTTTAGCCATGCTCCAAGGGGCAGGATTCCTACTGCAACAGCCCACATCTATCATAGACATCCTGCTTCCCTACACCATGCTGAGCTATTAGCCTCACAGCCCCTGTGACAGAGGTTCTGCCATTAGCCCTGTTTTAGAGACTGGAGATGCAAAGAATGCCACTTCAGTACCTTTTCTGAAGCCTCAGCTCAGGGTTAAATATTCACTTCCCACAGGACAATGTGCCTAAATCCCAGAGCCAGCTGCCTTGCCTAGACACAAGGAGCTAGCAGCAATGCACACATCCTAGCCTTACTCTTCTTAAGCTTTCAAAGTGCCTTGGCAACCCCTATGGGTTCTGCAGCAGATTAGAGATGAAACAGAAGCACACAAATCCCAACAGAAGAAAGCTGTTTCCTTGGAATCCCAATAAGGAATTAAACAAAATACCTTAGGAAAACTGAAAATGTGAACTTGAGCAGGGCAAGCCATTTGGTAGCACCTACATGGGAGAAGACAGGATCTCCCACCCCTATGAACCACTGCTCCAGTCATCTCAGCCCCAGCCATGGGCAAGTGCTGTCCATATGGGGACAGCGGTGGCCAGCCTGTGTCCCCCGCCTTGAGAGGGCCCTGAGCGGGAGGCAGATGGCCTGCAGACTGCTTGGCAACACGTCTCCATCCCCATCTCTCAGTTGTGGCCACGCGTTCCTGCTCACGTGGCAGCGCAAGGGAGGGAGAGAGCCGGGTCCTTGCGTGCACATGGGATCACAGCAGCTGGGGACAGGAGAGCTGCCAACCCACATATGGACTTGGCCTCCTCTCTGGCATCACCACCCAGCGCGGGGCTCACTGGTCCTGAGCGGCGCCTTGGCCCACTGTGGCAAGGCTGCTGAGCAGCTCAGCGTCTCCCTTTAAAGTGCTTTTCCCCATGTTCCTTCCCCAGGATAATGGCTGTGGCCCAAAAAAGTTAGCAATGAGTTCTTGGGAAGTGGCTGTTGCTGCAAAAATAAAGTATCCGTTCTTGCTAAGGAACTTTTTTCATCTTTGAGGGGAAAACACATACCACATGATTTCCAAAAAGGAGCTGCTCTGGTTTACAAATACAGTACATTAATAGCTTTGTAAACATTTATTCAGTATGACAGCTGACTGCAACATGTGGTATTAATTAGAAGACTCAGCAATGTAGCATATTAAGAGCTAAGTTAAATCTGAATTAGCTGGGTTTGTTGAGACTAAACACCCGTGGGGGAAGTCCTCGGATCTAATACATTATGACTCACTTGACACGGGAGACCCACAGGCCCGATTCCCAATACACTGGGGGGCCTTTATTCATACTCCATCTCCACACAAGAGCTGCAAACTCTCAAGATACCATAGATCAGAGGGTGTTGATGTTGGGATGTTGCGACAGAATGGGGCACGCGAGTCCCTGGCTCCCAGCTCCCCTAAACCTTCCTAAGGAGGCAGCAACACAAGCTCTCTTCTTCCCAGACACAGAAAAAGAGCCCAGGCAGGAAAGGATTTTACATTCCCCTGGGCTTAAGGATCTTGCTCAACTCTCCCACACGGTCACCTTCCCAGGCATGGGTGACAAAGCCTCTCTACCATACATGGCTGATGGTGCAACAGCCCAGGGTGCTCTGTGTCACTATTGCCATGAGGCTCTGGCTGGCAGCATTACACATGCCACTGCCACACGAACTCAAACTGGCAACCCAAGTTTGCTGCTCTGAGATCAGCCAACAGCTCGCATTTTAGCTCAGGGGATCAAGGCACCTTCTGGCTCTCTGCTGCCTTGGCAGGGGTTCAGGATGGTGTATTTAGGAGCTGCAACACAAGGAGATGGGGAAACCCTCGGTTCCTCTTCTCAGGGCATCACCAACCTCCTGCCTCTCACTTGGTTCGTCTGAAACAGCATGAGGAACACTTACTTTGCTATCCTTCACTTATCACCAGGACTGTTAACAACTGGCAAAGCATTACAGAACACCAGCCTTGGTGGGTTTTTACCACAGGTGCAACAGGCTGAGCCAAAGCCAGCCAGGGCGCAAACATCACTGGTCAAACATCATCCGATAGGCTATTTCTACCTTTTAAACCCATCTCTTGTGTCATTTGCATTATGTCAAATCAGAGCGGCTTGCTGACAGCCAGTGAATTTACATCAGAACTGACTGAATTTCAGGAAGACCAGAAGCAAGTTCTACATCTCAGATCAAAGCAAGAGCTAGCTGGGATTATGTAGTAGGGTAAAAATGGACCAGCACAGCCCAGAGTGTTGTCAGCTACCATGTCTCAGCTAATCCATGGTAACAAATATACCAAACCCTGTTCGTGTGAGAACCTGGTATAAATATATTGTATAAAGGGGTAGATATTTAGAACAAGCACAAGATAAACCATCTCAGTTCACATTCAAGGTTTGCAAGATGATGCTTTAAGTAATTTAAGACACTGTAGTCCCCTTCCTTCTCATGAGGGGTTGGCAAAACAGACCATGAAGTCACCCATCAGCACTTCCAGCAGGCAGGAACTCCGAACCTGAGCTGGGAATTGAAGCAACAGAGGCAATGAGGTCCCTTCCACCAACCCCATGCAAAGCAGGCAGGCAAATATGGTCTTGGAAGTGAGCAGCTATTTTAACTGCCAAAGGTTTTCAGTTCACAAGCAATGCCTGCCCAATTCAGCTTAAAAGCAAAACCAGGGACTGGTCACAACTGGCTGGTGCCACAGGATCCTGTCCCAGTTACTGGCTCACAGAGGAAGGTAATGAAGGCGACAGGCAATGACAGACAAGCTGGTATTTCAGCAGCAACATGTGATTTGATTTGGAGGTCCCAGCTAGGCACAGACACATTGAGCAATGCAGCTGTGAAACAGTCTGAGCAGGTTTGTTTTCACCTTACAGCATTAAAGCAAACTTTTCTTGCCCTGGGCTCCTTACCTTGGACAACTGAAAGTGTATTTGATTACAAGCACAGATGAGAGCACCTCCAGAGGTGCTGAGTCCTCGCCGTCCCTGTTGATTTGAGCCCTTGTTCTTAGAGCCAAATAAACCACCTCAAAAGCAGTCAGGTCATTATCTGTGGCAGTTCCAGCTTCTCAGATACAGTATTGCTAATATTAATTGCCAAAAGCAAATACAATAAATCTCTGCGTGGATCTGTCTTCTTCATTATCCTGGATCAGATACTCCCACCCTTATCCAAGTCTGTTCCCCTTCGTCCCTTCACACACTATTTTATCCCCATATATCTGCCAAATGGAGAGTAAAACTACTAATGTGTGACTTAGACAGCTATTTCTCTAATTTAAGCCTCTTTGTCCTTATTAATGTTGCATCAAGGTATGCTCTCCGTTGGCCTTCAGTGATTGCTTTTGAATTAGGTCACCAATAAAAGTGAAAAGCAGAGGACCAGAAAGTAAGATATACGTTTATTACCAAATAAATTGTGTTTCTGGTTATGGTGTTTCTATTATAATCTTAACCTGAAATAAGACAAAAAGCTGGTCAAAAGTTGAATGTTTGCATGGCAAATATTTCTTGAGATATCTACATTGCAAATGGGCATGAAAAGCCCAAACCAGACTTTGGGGGAGATGAAAACTCGTGAAAATCATTTGTTGTGACACTCTCCCCCATTCTTTGCAATAGGAACTAATTCCCACTTCAGCGTTTCAAATGGGGCTCAGCTCTCTTGTCCTTTGGAATTATAAATAATGTGTAGTATAATGAAAGGCAGGATTCAGGCAAGAAGCAGCATTTCAGCTCCTCCTAAAAGAAACATTTTGGTATGTTCCATATTTTTTTCCAGTAAAATCAATCCTCATAGGAAAATAAAACCAACCCCTCAACTACTACAGCAGCTATGAGCAGAACTAACAGACACCAGTGATAATTCTCTCTCCATGGCAGTTTCAAAGCTATCTAGGTCTTGTACACAAATGAAGTCTTCTCTTCAGTAAAATAAACCAGAATTGCCAACTCCTAACTTTAACATAAATCTCTGGATATTTGAGATTTACTTAAAGGCCCCAAGTCCAGGAAACAAGCAATTACATGAGAGTCTCAGCTCTCATTCAAAGCGAAATGTAAATTCAAAGAAGCTAGTATCCTTGGTGTTCCAAGGAAACGCTTGGAAGTATGACCCAAGTAAAACCCAAATGCACAAAATCCGGAAGCCAAATAGATTTCTTATGTAGTCTATCTTTTTAGCTTTTGACACCAGTCTCCTGATTCTGGAGCATTTCATGTTAGCAGAAATGACCACTGAATCTGAATATGACCTTTCAGATCATTTCCCTCCTCCTCTTTTCTCCCTTTGCCAGTACTTCTATGGAAATTGGGATTTAAGTGCAGTTCTCTTTGGAAGGTATGTGTCGTGGTTTAAAACCACCGATACCTCCTCCATCCCCCCAGAGCCTCCAGCCCTTCTGGATTTCTCCCGGTTACATCCTGGGTATGACGTGCTATGGTATGGAATACCTCTTTGGCTAGCCTGGGTCAGGTGTCCTGTCTCTCCTTCCTCCTGGCCTCCTTCCTTCCTTGGCAGAGCATGAGGCTCAGAAAAGGCCTTGGACAAACCAACCATTTGAGCAGTAACTCAAAACATACTTGCTATCAGCAACCGTTCCCAGCCCAAAAGTTAAAACACAGCACTGCACAGCTACCAAGAAGGAGAAAAAATGACTGCTACAGCTCAAACCAGGACAGTATGCTTGGAAATCCAGTGATTTTGCCACATTTTTCTGAAACAAAGGAAATAAATTTAAGAGCATCAGGGGATGAAGCTGATTTTAATGTATGGTCAAACCTGTCATCCCTAAGCTTGAAGAACAAAATCTTACTCAGCAGCTTAGACACAGTGCTGAACAAAGAACAAATCTCCCAGTGGCAATTACATTCCTAATAACGCTCTTCTACACAAGCCTTCCCCATCAGGATCTGAAATCAAGGTCTGCACATCCAAGAGGATAGCAGCCATATGGGACCACTAACTGCCCTTACAAAGAGCCAAGCAGCCCTGGTGACTCCCACAAGGATGGGGTGAGGCAGCAGCATGCTGTAGCTATCTCCTTTTATGCCAGTAAATCAATTCCATTTGCAGTCAGAGGATACAGGCAATTCATCCATATGATTCTTCTCATCTTAATGAAGCTATCCAAAATGAAGCAGGTGAATCAGGCCCTAAAAGTAGCTGTTTCCCTTGACAGGCTAAATGTAGATCTGTACATCTTTGACCAGATGTACAGCACGTTTAAGGTGTAATCCCTGTGCTCATGTACCTGGAGAAGATATCTCCTATGATGCTCAAAGTTAGGGATGATGAATCTTGCGTACCTTTGAGATGTGCATATATCCATCTCTCTGATAAGCTTGGAAACTGATACCTGCTCTATTGCTGAATTTGAATGAAATTGAAGATCTCAAAGTAACTACTACAAGTTTCATACAAACTAACAAGTAGGAAAAGGAAAATACATGTTTAGAACCCATGTTTTCCCTTGATAATAATACTCAATAAGCAAAGCTCAAGTAGTGCTTTGAAATACTCTGGAGGTAGAAAGTTGTATATAAAAACCAAAGGAAAATTTAGTGTGTGTGTGTGTATATATATACTCTCTATATGCGTGTATATATATACTGGATGTCTTATTGGGCCATTCCAGATGCTAAGACTTGAAATAAAGCAGTAACACTGTGAGGTTTCCAGCAACACTTATGGTGAGATCCTCATTTTACTGAGCAATACCAAGGGTGGTATTTGCCAAGCCTGCTTTAATTCTACTCTTTCAGTCAGAAAGAGCAAGTCAAGCCAGTACAACCAGAACCTCACTCAAGCTTGGCATCTTTCACCAGAACCATTGTGCTAGGAATATTCCTGCAGTGTGAGTGCTTGCGCCAGCACTAAGAGGACTTGGGACAAGTTCACATGTGTGTGCTGCCCCATGCATCAATACGTCCATGCCCTGGGAGGGGAGGGAGTTTCAGGTGCAGAGCTATTCTAACAACTCCTACACATGGGATTGAATATTGTCCACTTAAATACCCCCATACACACAGAGACATCTCCATTCCCATTGAGGAAGGGACTTCCATACAGCCTGATGCAATCCTTTACCCACCACCATACCTGTTGCCATACTAGTCTGTCACTGTGGTTTGTACTAAATCCCAAAGGTTAACCACTTTCCTAAACTTCCCAATCTCTCCCCATCTGCCAGTAGCGTGAAGTACAACCAACAACCAGCATAACACATGGGCTGTCCTTCCTACAGAAGCATAGCTGCCCATAATAAATCCAGCTCCCACTCCTCTACTCCAAGGAGTAATAGATTCAATGCTTTCTATTTCGATGGTCTTTAACACTGTAGAGTGAATCTAAAGATAGGAGCCAGAAAAAGTTCCAATTGCAGAAGACTCAAAACCTAGAGAGTCAGGAGGTCTGGTTCTAATCTTCAATTTAACACCAGGGTGTAACTTCAGGCAAGCCTGGGTTTCTTTTTCATTCTTTGATTGTTTTCACTGTAAGCTCTTTGGGGCAGGAACTGTGTCCCATTGTGTTGTTACAGGGTGTGGAACAATGGGCCCCTGACCTCAGCTAGGGAATCAAGAGATTACGAGAATTATTTGGAGGAAATCTGTGGTTAAACAAGGAATTGGAATCAGACCTCAAGTCCCCGTCAAGTGCCAGCACCAGATGATTATCCTTTTCTTACCCTTCATTAAAAAGAAGTCATAATCTGCATTTATTGTTGTCCAACATTTGCCATTTTTCACACGTCTCCTCGCCTGCCCAACATCTAAGAGCCTCCGCCTTCCCCTGGCTCTGCTGCCATGCTGGGGCCGAGCCTCTTGCCTTGACAGCGTCTGCAGTGGCGACTGCAGCTCATTCTGCTTCTGATAAAAAAGGGGTATCTGGGGAAGGAAGCAGGAGAAGGAAATCAAAAGGAAATGCAAGGGCTCGCTGGGTTTGTGTGCGCACATGGGATTCTTCAGCTGTACATCGGAAATTAATCCCAGCCAGGGTGAGCTCTGTGTGGTCTCACTAGCCATCCAAGTCAAACTTCAGTTCACCCTGGCTGCCAAGCAGAGTTGCAGAGGAGAAAAGGGTTCAGGACAACGTGGAAAAGGAACAAAGAAGCCAAAAAGAGTGAGCTGGTGCTATTTTCCCTCCAAGTTTTCCACCCCCTTCCCTTCTTTTCCTTTTTGTTTTTAAACAAACCACCTGTATTTTTAGATTTCCAGCATCCCATTAAAGGGCTTTTACTCCTTCATGAATTGGAAGCGTTTGATGAAAAGGGGTAAAGGGAGAGAAGTGTGTCTGCCTGTGGGAGGGGATGAGGAGGGGGAAGAGGGGGAGATAATGGGGCATGGGAGCCCTTAATTTCTCCTGTCTCCCTTGCCGGTAATCGGGCTGGATGTAAACACTGCTCTGGTGAATGTTGGAGAGTGATTACAGGATAGCTGGGGAAGGAGGAAGCATTTTGAAACCACAAGGAGGAAAGCAGCTCTTTGATGGAGGGTTAGTCATTCCTTTCTTCTCTGTGCCCTCATCCCTCGTGCCGCAGCCCCCCTTTCCCTCTGTCCTCCACCTTCTGTAAACACAGCAGCACAAATGAGACGTGGGCCAAGCTGCTAAACATTTGAAGGCAAAGTGGGCTCAGCAACAGCTTTCATTCCATAGGATACAAAAAAAGAGGCTAATAATGCTGTACTAAGCCTTTCTGGTCTCGGCTGTGGAGCCAGTTGTCCTAGGCTGTGCACAAGGAGCCCAAGAGGAGGGAAGATACAAACTGGATGGAGAAACATCCTGGAGCTGGATGTAAATGCAGAAAATAAAGCAGCATCTTCTTAGCAAGCATCATGCAGGCACCAAAGTGCTGCTGGCTGAGCAAACAGCAGCTCCAAGGTGTTCACCTACATGGAAAGTCCAGAGATGGCCTTACCAGGGCAGACCTGAGGTTCAGCCAAGCTAATAGCTGCTGAAGGGGAATGTTACCATCCCCTACCCCCGGAAGGGTTTTGGAGCTTCATATTCAACTTCTGACCTAGGGAAATCAGCTGCTTCACTCTGCTTTGGTTTCTCTCACATGGAAACAGGGAGGCAGGTACTCCTCTGGGAAGAGCTTGTGTCTGGTGGCGGGGAAGAGTTGGGCATATTGATCAGTCTGCATGTGGAGGTGCAGTGCTAGAATAAACCACCCATGAGGCAAATCCCTTGGCATAAACAAGTTAATCATCTGTCCTCACACACAAGGCTTCCATGTTCCTAAATAGTGGAGCTGTTTTTGCAATTCCCATCAAAACTCACGGGAAGGACAGAAACAATCTGGCTTTTTGAGAGTTTTACAACGTTCGGAGCAAAAGTCCCTACTTTACCCTTGTTAGTCTTGCAAGGACTGCTCATTGCTGCTCTCTGGGCCATACTCCTCTGGAGCAGAGTTGGCAGGAGCTCAGTGTGCATCCCCAATTCAGTGCTTGCTTTCCAGTACACACCAGTGAGCAGTTTTTCCCTCTCCCAGCCAAGTCCACTCCTGGCAAAGAGCAGCGATTTTACATGATCAAGGATGAATTCAGCCTTCAGGTCGTTCCTAACCACTCCAGAGACTTTCATAGGAGTTAAATACCCCCAATTCTACAAAATCCCATAGGTACTGGGTATCCAAGTATCCTAGCCTCCACCCAAAGGATTTTCATGGATCTCAGATGGTGATTCAGTTCTAAGCAGTCTTTAACTGAATATAATCTTTTAATTAAATCTCCTGCTTAATACATCCACCCCCAACACCTAATACTTTTTGCCCTGGGCTTGTAGTGTTTTCTTGCATGACAGCACCACCCCAAAAGCCTCAGTTTAAACAACTGTAAATGATGAAGAATACACATCCTGTACTAAATACACATGGTATTTATATAATGGAATAAATACACCAGACCTCTCTGTTGCATGTACAGAGCAGTATCTATATAAAGGTCATTATTCTGCTATTGTTTATTCATGCAAGTTTGCTTAACCAATATATATATATATAAATATAAGGCAACTCAGAAGCTATTTATATGCAAGCCCTGAGGAGTCTTCTCTTAGGTCTCCTTCAATGCAAGAACTTGCGCATGAACTATAGAAACGGACCAAAACAGTGATAACAATGTCCTTCAAATGAGGTGGAGCCACCCTAATGCTCCCAGACACCTACTCACTGCTCATCCTTCACACGGTTTCCCTCTCTAGTACTCTTAAGCTCCATAGTCCATACACCTATGACAGTTCAGATTCTAGGCTAGAATTGGAGACTTTCAACCGCAGTGCAGCTAAAACCCTCTCTCATAGTGATCACAGCTACAGAGTTCTTTGCTGCTTTTGGAACTCCCCTCCAGCTCTGCCTGTTTCTGGTATCTGAATAAACCTCTGGAAGGTGTGAAAGGTGAATAAAAAGCCTTAGATTTACCTACAGCCTGAATTGACCGTTTTTGAATCCCTCTGTTAGATGTAACTGAGGTCCCATGAGCTCTCAAGCCGGTAACAGCAAACAAGATACACAGAGACTTGAAGCAGCCTCAAGCAGGGCAGGTAACACTTCCTAGTCATCTCCAGATCTTGCCTATCACACTTTGTTCTATGTGCTTTCTCCATCCACAGCTACCTGGGACCAAGATCCAGGTCCTGAAGGCTGCAGTCTGTAAATGTTATCTGAACCTTTCTCATCACCAATCTCAGAACCACTCCATCACAGGGATTCACATGACAGGATCCTCTGCTGGACAGTAAACCAGACAGGTCACAGTTCTCCATCAGCAGACATTCTCCCATCAATCTGATCTCATAAGAAGGGCTGGGACCAGTTTCAAGAAATTCAACCTTCTAATGGAGACTAGGACCCTCATTTTCCCACCTCTGCCACTGAAAATGTGTTTTTCCTCCCTGAGACCCCATATGCAAGTCCTCCTTGCAGCCTGGGCAGGCAGAGTGAAGGTGGTGTGGTGCAGGGAGCACCACTCTAGCAGGTGGCAAATAAGAAGGCAGACACAGGCAAATGAAGCAACACAGACAACAAAGGCTGATGCACAGCAGGACAAAAGTCACTACAGTATCAAAACACAACCGTTTGAGGGCTGTTCGATACCATGTGTCTTTAAAACCACAGCATGTGATGGCCTTGGCACTTCATCACTCTCAGCACCAGAGCCCTATACTGGAGAGATGCTCCCCCTCCACTTGAGGCTTCTCCACAGCAGCAACTGGACAGAACCAGCACAGGAACCAGCAGGAACTTTGCTGTCCTTGCTGTCTTAGGTACCACACTCTTATTACACTTCATCATACCCCTTTGCTTTACCTTTTCCTCTGTCCAAAGTTGGCACATGCTCTTAACGCTACTTTTGTTAATGAATAATTGTGATTTAGCCATAAAACAATAAATGGCGCCATGAGCTCATTAGACATTAACAACACACTGAAGTTCAAGCATGTTATCTCCAGCAGAATATTACAGGGAGAGCTTATCATTTGGGGAAAGCTGAGTTGTGGGCTCCTGGGAGCGTTCAAATGTCATCTGTGAAAGAGGAGGGCAGGAGGCAGAGTAACTGGAGATGATCAATCTGGAAGAGGCAGTAACTGAAAACTTCAGATATGAAAGTGCATTAGTTCCCACAAACAGCTAAGGATTAAACCCAAGCACAGTTATAGCCAGGAGCATGCAGTCGGCCAAGGTGCTATAAAGGCGTGATGTTATTACTTCCAAGGGATGCCATTAAAACTCTGTTTACAAACCTAATGTGCCAGGCAATGGGTCAAGGAAAGAATTATTAGCAACAAAGCTATTTGATCTCTTTTATGATCCAATGAGTCATATCACTTCGTAAGCTAGAAGGTGAATAATGAAAACCTCAAGCCCATTGATTTATACATGTGTCCAGGTTCCTGTGTTCTTTAACCTCAGATGCCCTTTTAAGTGTGATTCATCCTAAATCAAATAGAAGATCGGGTGCTATCACCCACACTCTCTCCTCCCACTCACTAATTGAAATAGTGATTGACATGCTGGTAGAATAAAATACTAGTGCCCAGTGATGGATGGCCAGGGCAGAGGATAGGGTCAAGATACAGGACTCTATCCTTCTCCCCATATGGGATGGTCCCAGTTTCACCTAACACTCCCTCTGGAATGCCAGAGACAGAGTCACTGAATAATTTAGGCTGGAAGGGACCTCTGGAGGTCATCTGTCCATCTGGACAAACTTCAGTGCGGCTGATCTGAGTGGATATAAGATCCTTTCTTCTCATGACACACACTCTCATTGCTACAGCTTCACCAAAGGCACGTAACCATGACCCAAACAGTGCCAGAAATCATGTCAGAAAACTGCAGAGTCCAAACGTGTCAAATACTGAGATCTTCCTTAGGGGAATGCAGGTTGCAACAAATTCCTGATATAAACCATGTGGGTTCCCAATGGAAATCTGCTGCAGTATCGGGCAGCTTATTCAGCCCACTGCTGAGCAAGCCTGACTTTGAGATTCCCCCATCCCAGCAGAATTTAGGACTCTGTGAAAAGCAGATTGCTCTGCAACCAGAGTCCTGCATCCCCAGCCTAAGTCCAGAGCAGTTGCCACAGAGAACGTTTAAACCCCACGTCAACCCTGGAGCTCTGCAATGGCCCAGCTTCTTCCATGATGAACTGCCTGGACTCAAGACAGCTTTGGAGATGGATACAGAGCTAGGAGGAGCATCTGAAGAAGTTCAGAACACAACTTCAATTCAGCAACAATAATAACCATCAGAAAACCA
The DNA here is from genome assembly GCF_012275295.1 of Melopsittacus undulatus. Lineage (NCBI taxonomy): Eukaryota > Metazoa > Chordata > Aves > Psittaciformes > Psittaculidae > Melopsittacus > Melopsittacus undulatus. The sequence goes on along the minus strand of NC_047538.1, from coordinate 10,765,727 downwards.
AGGGAAAAAAATCTGCTTTGTAGCTTTTTGTTTCTTTCTTCATTTTAAGTGTTTCACACACATTCCAAACAGGAAGCAAAATCTCTTACAGTGCCCAGCAAATGCTGCCCGAGCACCATGATACACATCCTCACTGAAGTCCTCATGAGGGAATTAGCAGTTTGCGTGTACCATCTACTAGTGTCCAACAAGCCTCCAAAGGCAATTTCCTCAGGAAATAAACTATTCTAGGAACTTTATGAGTATAGAAATAAGGAAAATGGAGTTTTCCTCTACCCCGGCTTCCTCTGCTCTAAGAAACAGTTGCAGAGGAGAAGTTTGGTAAAAGTACTTAGGTCAAATGCCTGTTCCTCTTCAGAGATGAATGCCTCACTAGATGTGAACACATTCATAAGAAGGTGGTTTTCACTTTGAGCTATGGGAAAAATGTGGATGGTGGAAGAAGCTGTTGTTGCTTTTGAAAGAGTAACTCAAAAGTGGCTCAAAGCTACAGAAAGGAGAAAGTTGATTTCTTTGAATAAACTCAGTTTCTACCAATATTATTATCAAAAAGCTCTATATTCCTGAAATGGGAAGTTTTGCAGATTTTATTCTCCCCTAATTCCCAAAATATTCAGGACAATTCAAGAAAATACCACTGAAACAATCTGAAGCAAATGAAAAGCTGTATTTCCATCCTTCCTCATTTTCATAGAATCAAAAAAGGTTTGGGTTGGAAAGGACCTTATGATTATCCAGTTCCAACCCCCTGCCATGGGCAGGGACACCTTACACTAGATCATGTCACCCAAGGCTCCATCCAACCTGGCCTTGAACACTGCCAGGGATGGGGCATTTACCACTTCTTTGGGCAACCTGTTCCAGTGCCTCACAGTAAAGAACTTCCTTAGATCTAACCTGAACTTCCCCTGTTTCAGTTTGAACCCATCACCCTTTGTCCTATCGCTACAGTCCCTGATGAAGAGCCCCTCTCCAGCATCCTTACAGGCCTCCTTCAGATCTGGAAGCTGCTCTGAGGTCTCCACGCAGCTTCTCTTCTCCAGGCTAAACAGCCCCAGTGTTCTCAGCCTGTCTTCTTAAGGGAGGTGCTCCAGCCACTGAGCATCCTTGTGGTCTCCTCTGGATTTGCCCTAACAGTTCCATGTCCATCTTATGTAGAAGACACCAGATCTGCACACAATACTTGAAGTGGGGTCTCATGTGAGCAAAGTAAAGGGTCAGGATCACCTCCTTTGACCTGCTGGTCATGCTTCTTTTGATGCAACCCAGGATACAGCTGTAACAGTTTCACCAGTATCTGAAGGTGTGTCCAACCCTGGAGGGTTTGAAGGGTTTCCAAGATGCACAGTATAATGCACTGTGCATCTCTGAGCCTTGATCAACCGCTTTTGCTGCCCAGCAATCACTGTATGTCATTCGTCATTTGCTGCTCTGTCCCGCTATTTTGTCCACTCTGTTCCTTTACCACAGTGCTTACAGCTTCATGATGGATGTGAAGCAGTTTGAGACACTGAAAATGCTGCCTTGTTGCAGACTTGAGCTCTCTGCAACCAAAAAAAACCCCAAACAGACCCATAGGGTTTGCAGATATCCAACCCCTGGAGCCCAGCCAAGATCTAGACCACGGTCATGTTTTTCTTGTGATGGGTGAGTGCAATGAATCTTGACATTGTGAACATTACATTCTGCATTACAATAAAAAGTTTTATTGTTGTTTTTTCCACAGCTGAAGCCAGGAAGAAAGAGAAGCTGGCTGAAGGAGCAAGGCTGTATGGAAACTTCAGCAGTTTCTGAAAGCTGAGCAACCAACCTGAGATACCTCTTTCACCTTGCTGCTGCTTTTAGTTCCATTTCCAACTCTACAAACAGTCTTTGAAACTCTTCCTTTTGATAAGACACTTGCACAAATGCAGAACAGAACCAAAATCGTGGATTAGAAGGATGAGAGCTGTACTAACCACTACTTCGGAAGGAGGTGCTAACAAGTGGGATTAAATAACCTGAGCCTACCAACACATGAGTAATGATACTCCACCTTCTGCCCTAGACCCAGTTTTTCAGGACTGGAACAGATCCTAGAATCACAGAATGGTTTGGGTTGGAAAGGACCTTAAGACCATCCAGTTCCACCCCCTCTGCCATGTGCAGGGATACCTCACATTAGACCATGTCACCCAAGGTCAGATCTTTTCACTTTCTAAGCTTTGATCATGATCCAAAGCATACATCTCCTTGGGCTCATCCTGCAATGTTCCACCAAATGCTGATATACAACACACTAAAATTCAGATTTCAAAAAGATTAATCTACATTTTAGACACTATGTTTGGAAATGGGCTGAGCTACAGAAAGGTATCTTTTACTCATGAAACCAAAGTGGTCAAGTGCTGCCCATGACCTTCAACGGCTGCAGTTACAAAGCTATCTCCAACACAAGTTGAATAAGGGATCTCAAAGAATTCTTGATGAAAACGTACTCATGGATCACTTCAGGACAGGAACCCTATACTGCCATTCAGACCAGATTTAGACGGCTGTTGGGAACAGCCAATCTACTGCTTATAGAGAAAAGCTTTCCTAGTATCTTAAAAATGAGACGTATTAGTTCTTGTCTATGCTCAGACCTGGAAAATTAATGACTACCGTCTTTATAATACCCTTTCTAAGCCAGAAAGCCCTCATAATGCATAGTGTAATGCAGGAATTTCCACATTCAGTTAGACCCAAAAGCCATATAGTTCCAGTTAAGAGCATTGGACACCAGCCTGCTATCTCCATTCTGTTTGGCAGGACCACACATAAACAGGATTGAATTATTTATTTTCACTTCTTTGCCATCCAACGTCAAACATAACTGCCACATGTAGTAGTTAACAGCCGTGTTGCAAGATATGAGCAACTCCATTGAAAACTGGGGTTTAGCTTTCACCTTCGTACAACGCTATTGATGACAGCAAGGCACAAATTATGCCATTTCAGTGCTGCCAGCACAAGGATTAGCAGCATCAGTTGTAAGGAGCCACTTCATTTACAAATAACATCTAGAAATGCACAGTGCCTGGAACTGCAATGATTAAATGGATAACAGAGCTGAAGAGACCGGATATGGATCACATTTAATTCTCCACTTCTATGCAGTAACCCATCACAAACTGTCCAAAGTCCTTTGGTCTTCATTTCTCTCACACCAGAATATCTAAACAAAAAAGGATGATCAGTCATTGAAGTTCCAGTAGTGGAAAGCCAATGAGAGATAAGAAGCTGGCTACAAATTCCCAGACTTAGATGTCCTGTTTCCAATTCTGGTTATGCTGGGGAGAATGAAGAGAAATGCCAATGAAGTGACACCAAAGGGAAAAATTAAAGCAGACCTACAGAACATGAATCTACGACTTTTTCTGATGTAGACAGTCCATACTTATGTATCCAGTTTCACAAAGTTCATTAGTCCCTATTCTCACAAGTAAAGACTGGTCACATACTGCAGGACCAAGACCTTAGACTGAGAGCACAGCTGGTGTAAAAGTGTTGAAACAGAGCAATTCTCTTTGCTCCCTTGATTTGGATGACTTTTTTCATGGAAAAGTCAGAACTTCCGTTACGTTTCTGCATTATTTACTACAATAAAAACTTGAATTATCCAGTCCTCCTGCCAGGGTGTTTTGGTAATATTAAATCCATTTTCTTAAGTAAGCCTGAAGGACACACATAGTTTGGCATTTTATTCCGATTGGGAGCAATCCCCTTCTGTCTTTCAGAGTACAGTATTTCTGAGGGAGCAAAAATTCCTCCTTGGTACCTTCTGTACTACATAGGGCTACAAGGAGGTCTTTGCCATGAGTTTCTAACGTTTGCTTTGCAGTTTGAGACACTTAAGCAATTACAGTGCTATTGTCTCTTTCCTTTTTCAATTCCATGTCAAATCTGCTAATGCAGAAATGTTTCAGAATAGAAGTTGCAATTCAGCTGCTGTACTCTTCCTTCTTCAGCTTTAGTTACATTAACATGTAAGGCTGAGTTCCACTAAGCTTTATTACTGACAGAGTCGTTGGGGTCAGTTTTAATCCAATCCACCTCCTGTAAGCTGTGACCTCCCCAAAACAGGCCAATCCACCTGGAAAAATTAATGCTTCTCTCTTTCTTTCCACATTAAAGTAATGACATAAAATAATCAGATGCTGGAATGTGTCTTGGCATGAACAACAAACACAGGCAGCTAGCTTTATTAGCTGTTGCTCTGGAAGAAAGCTCCAAAGGCCCTACACATATTTACTAATGTGCACTGTGAATGACCTCAGATCTTCCAGGCCAGGCCAGGGCAAAAGCTCCTTGAAACGTCTTTATAACTCAACTTTATACTTTACTTCATTACTAGCAGAGAAGGATGGAAAAACATTCCCATCGCCTGGGAAACTTGTGGAAAGGGGGATGATGCATTGCAAATGGGGACTTGGCATAAGGATGCCTCCCAAACCGCCTGCCATGGTGCGTGGGTTTTCTTCAGCTGGTAGTATTTAAGGGGCCATGCTATTTCAGGGACAGGGAACTGCTTGGGATCTGTGCAAATGCCTCTGCAGAGCTGGAGGGTTTCATGGTTGCTTCTTGGTCTTGGAACCATCAGCTTTTTGGTGAAAAGGATTGATATAGACTCATAGAATGGTTTGGGTTGGAAAGAACCTTAAAGCTCATCCATTTCCAGTCCCGGACAGGGACACCTTCCACTGGAGCAGCTTACTCCAAGCCCCTTTGTCCTGGCCTTGAACACTGCCAGGGATGGGGCAGCCACAGCTTCTCTGGGCACCCTGTGCCAGAGCCTCAGCACCCTCACAGGGAAGAGCTTGTGCCTAAGAGCTCACCTGAACTTGCCCTGTTTCAATTTGAACACATCCTCCCTTGTCCTATCCCTACAGAACCTGTGAAGAGATCCTCTCCAGCATCCTTATGGGCCCTGTCAGATACTGGAAGGCTGCTATGAGGTCTGAAGGCTGCTATAACATCTACATATCCTGCTTTTGGGATAATGGGTACTTCCTTGGGGTAAGGTGGTCAGCAGCAATTCAGAAAGGGTATCTTGATATACCAGCAGCAGAGTTGTTGTCCCAATGCTTCTAGCATCACCTTGATGGCCTGGTTCTGCAAGGCCTCACTGTATCACAAAAGGAATCACACACATAAAGCTAACTGGAGCCACTAAAGAGAAAGCATGGAAGCAGAGGGAAGCTGGCATGTTCTGTCATGAAGCAGCCTGCTGAGAAGCTAGCAGGGATTTACACCAGGTGACTCAGGAGCCACATCTGGTTTGTCCTGTGGCAGGCAAATCCCAAAGGGGAGGAATTTACTTCAATCAGCATCACACTTGCACAGCACCTGACCAGGCAGAACTCTGTTGTAAACTAGGACAAGATCACAGGAGGGAGGGTGCAGCAGTATAAAAGAAAGAGAGAACGATATTAAATTTACCATGGCTACACAAGAAGGAAGGAAAAAGCCAGATCCCATGAAACAGAAGAGCTGGGTCACAGCAGACAAAGCAAAGCAATGTGTAGACTGAGGCATGGATGAAGGAAGGAGGTGTAAAGAGTGGGCTTTTCTTTGAGGAGCTGAGGTCAGCTCAGCTCTGTGCTCATCTAAATCAATCACACTGACCAGCAATGGCTGATGCCAGCTAGTGCTCAAGTCCTGCAAGAACATCCCTTGTTGTTCAGAAAGGCCACCTGAGACAGGACCTGCTCTTACAACAACCATCAGAAACCACTGGAAATGACCATGTGCTCTTCTATGGAGAATCCAAGCAGAAGCTACAGCCCCATTGAGGACTTCAACAATAGCAGAGAAGCTGCTACACTGCTTCACCAGCCATTCACCAGAGAAGTTTCCATCACTTGGACCCCATTCTCTGGCCAACCTGGGATCATCCCTCTGTCAAGACTGGGCACCAATGCCACCAACAGAGCTTGCCTGTAGGACCAAGAAAGTTTCCTACTGGCCATTGCAATAACAGACAGCTGTCAGCTAACTGGAGGTGTTTTCAAGCCTATAGCATGCTGTAGCACTAGATCCCCAAAACACTTTGCAAAAGCAGTCAAATATTCCTGTTTGCAGTACAGACTGACAAGACTCTGTCCTGCTTGCTCCAAGTTCACACCACGGACCTAAGTATGAGTCCTAACCCAGTGCTCTGACCAAAAGTATCACCCCTATCTTATATAAGACAGTTGACTCTTCTTCATGAGCCTTTTGGACCACGGATGGCAACTCCAGCCACTAGCAAAGCAATTCACTGAAAGATGAAGCTGGATGAGGGCTTCTGATATTTCAGATGTGCACATAAATTCTGAAGTGCAAAACACTGAACATAGAATCATAGAATCACAGAATAGTTAGAGTTGGAAAGGACCTTAAGATCATCCAGTTCCAACCCCCCTGCCATGGGCAGGGACATCTCGCACTAACCCATGGCACCCAAGGCTTTGTCCAATCTGACCTTGAACACTGCCAGGGATGGAGCATTCACAATCTCCCTGGGCAACCCCTCCCAGTGGCTCACCACCCTAACAGTAAAGAATTTCTTTCTTATATCCAATCTAAACCTCTACTGTGTAATTTTCAACCCGTTATTCCTTGTCCTATCACTACAGTCCCTAATGAAGAGTCCCTCCCCAGCATCCCTGTAGACCCCCTTCAAAACAGCCTGAACCTTGAAAGCACTTGTCTCCCAAAGAAGCACCACTGCCAGGGTCTGATGGACTTACAACACAGACACGCCATCCATTCAACAGCATGACTCCCCATGATGTCAGTACACATAAGAGTAACGACAAGTCTCATGGTCTCTGAAGTATAGAAGTCTTCCTCTTTGAAGATGAAGCCTCAAAGTTTCATTTTCTCCCCAATTCTCCATCTTGCATACACAATATTAAAATAAATAAATAAATAAATAAAGAATCCAACATTTGCATAAATAAAAATATAAATGGCATCCTGTGTTCTCTCCCACACCCCATTCTTCCTCCCTCCTCTTTCCTCATTGTTTGTTCAACAGGATGTTGGCTTCGCTGTGAGGTACACCAAGCCATCTGTCAGAAACATGGAAACAGTTAACGCGCGTGCACACACAGAGGCTGGAACGACATGTTACGGAGCCTATTGAAGGTCACAGAGCCATAGACTGTGCTTTCAGAGAGCAATCCAAGCCCCAGAGCTGTGTCTGCTTAAACCAAATTATAGCTTTTCCCTTTTCACAAAGGGAATGGCACTTTGCTGGAGTGGAAGCTCATCTGGGATACACCAGAGCTAAGAGGATGGCATTCTGGGCAAAGCAGACTCTTCACAGGAAGATCTGGAGCATCCAGGAGTGACTGAAGCAGTGTGGTCTTTTGGAATTCAGTATGAAGACAGGCTGGGAAAGCTGGGGGTGTTCAGTCTGGAGAACAGAAGCTACATGGAGACCTCTGTGCAGCTTCCAGTATCTGAAGGGAGCCTACAAGGATGGAGAGGGGCTATTCATCAGGGACTGCAGTGATAGGACAAGGAGTGACTTAAGGACAACTTAAACTGAGGAAGTTCAGGTTGGATATAAGGAAGAAGTTCTTTACTGTGAGGATAGTGAAGCCCTGGAAAAGGTTTCCAAGATGAATTTTCCATCCCTGGCACCGTTCAAGGCCAGGTTGGACGGAGCCTTGTGCCTTGGGCAACCTGATCTAGTGTGAGGTGTCCCTGCCCATGGCAGGGGGGTTGGAACTGGATGATCTTAAAGTCCTTTCCAATCCTAACTATTCTATGACTCTATGATTCTTATACATATATGAAGGCATGAGGGAATGGGAATGACACAGGAAAGGTTTTGGAGGTCTTTCTACTGGAAATAAAGGATAAGAATAAATCAGTAAGAGTTTTTTAAACCACAGTGACCTTTTGCAAAACCTCATTCCTGAAGTTAGAGCCTCTCTTCATATAATATTGCTCTAGGCCAATGGTTCAGCTGTTGCCTGTGAACGTTAGAGACTCCTGACAGATGGGTTGGGGAATACAGACCTGTCCCATTTTGAAATGAGTGGTTTGATGCCACATCTTGATGCACTAGACCCTCCAGAAGAGTGGGGGGAAGAGAGAAATACCTGATTCAGAGCTGGAATCACACATTAGGTTGATTTGCTTGGCAGAACTTCCCAGGACTTAGTATGTATCTCAGTCTCAGGCTGAAATATCCTATCTAGAAAGGGACCAGTAGGTCATTGTAGTTTTTTAGTCCCTGACCCCAGTGAGGCCATCCAACAGAGCTGACAAGTAGCAACGGTTGCAGAAGCATTTGTTGTTCTCCCTTACTTGTTCAGTGGTGGGAGAGAAGAGCCAGATGGCTGGATCAGAGCAATGCACGTGACACTGGAGGTAAAGAGCTAAAGGTGAAAGGTTCCATAAACCCATTCCTGGGAAAACACACAACTGGAAACAAATGCTAATAAAAATTGCAACATTCAGAGATCAAACGCCTTAAATCATCACATTTCTTTCATTTAAAAATGCAGGAGGAAAGAAACTAAAAAGCTCTGCAGCACGTTTAAGCCAAGGTCGTATATTCCAGGCGTGTCCCTAATGAATTTCCCAGCACAGGTCTAAGAAAGCAGTTATAAATTCTCACTAAACAAAGGTAGAAGAGTTGTTTTTATAGGAACACACCTAAAAAAGTTATTCTCTCCTTCAAAAATGTCATTGGCAAAAACCTCCCAGCATTAGGAAATGTACTTTATCCCTTAAGATCTGAGGTTGAACGTATTCAAGTCAGAATATTTCCATTGATTTTCAGCAGATTTCTATCAGCTTCAAACCTAGCCATCACCAAGAACCACAGTAACTCTTTACTAAAAGGGTCTTGTTAGGAGCAGGCCAAGGGACACCAAAGGTAACAAGATCTCATGCTGTTCACCAGGGTCAGGTTTTTGCCTCTATTACAGTCAGAACAACGATAAAGGAAGGAATTAGACCTTTATGCTTCATTCTGCCTCAAAATCCTTTTGGAGGCTTTACCAAACCATGGAAGTGTCAAGCTAGAGCCCAAACTCGCCAGTTTTGGGGGCTTCACAGGGATGCCCGTATTCTGTTCACAGCCCCAGTGTGCAATGATCATAACCAAATGCAAGGCAATGCTCTACATGTTAGCACTGACGAGAATTAGTTGAAACACAGTTTAATAAACAAAAATACAACCAAAATACACAACAGCATGTGGGGACTTGGGGCTAATCAGAACCAGGTCCCCTGTACTACCAGCTCCCCCTCAGTTTTCAAGCACTGAAAATGAAAACCTTTCCGCTTTTAAAATGCTGCAATATTCTGACAACAATTTGACCAAAGTCAAAGACTTTGCTTTTGTTGATTATTTCCCCCAGGAAATACTGGTCTGTCTCTTGAATACAGAGAACTTCTGTATTTGGAGAAAGAATAAAGCCCAAGTAAAACTACATCCTAACAGCACCTCTGGTACCTGGCCAGGGCATAGGGTTGAGCACTACCTGGTCCAAGCTTCATGCACTCACGTTTCTACATGTGGATTAACAGCTAAAGCCCAAAGCAGGCTCCTGCAGAACCTTCTTGCCTTTGCAACAAGAGACTTGCAAGTCCTTTTAGGAGCCTGGAAAACTTTGCTAATACTGTAAAGACAGATTAACCCAGAAATTGAAAAACCAGACAGACCGCATCCATCTACTCTGCAGAAACACACACGTTTGGAGCACTGCTGAGAAACAGCATGGCCCATTTATGTTCTCTAGCGTTTCCCAAGGAGCCCACCAAGTTTAGCCTGGGCACGGTCTTACATCTACACAAGACAGCATGAAACAAGGTCAGACTCCAGCTAGTGCTCAGCTGTAGATGCAGCTCATCTCCTGCTCATCACCTAAATCTACAGCTGAGTGTTATCTCCTTACCCATTAACACTACTAATGCAATAGGGAAAGTCACGGTTGGTTTCAATATGATTGGAATGAAGGAGGCTTGACATAACCGTGCCCAAAACAGCTCAGCTCTGGTAGCTGCCTGGCCTTATCTCTCCTGCTGCCCTTTGTTTGCAGATGGGGATGATACTTGAAGACTTCCAACATATGGTTTGCCAAACCAGTAAATTATGGTCTTATTCATGTAACCTTCCAGGCCCTTCCACATACCCCAGGAGGATGGCAGAAGTTACAGGACCCTCATTTGTCATTTGTTGTTTTCCTCCAATGGCTCCCCTGCCTCTATCTAATCAGGGGGACGTTTCCTGTCTTTGTTCTCAACCATTCATCCTGCAGGAATGATGATTATCATCAAACAGCATTAAAATAGAAAGCCTGGAGCCAGCATCCAATTAGCATGGACTTAGGGAATTCTGAAAAGGCACAATGGAAGAAACTATGGACACTCCAAAAATGGGCATCAACTTATGTTCCATTCAACCACAGCATCATCTCACCTCCAAAAACAAACCCAGGCTTCAAACCCAGCTTGGGCCAAGCTTGAAACAAGCAAATGTCACATACACTTGGTACATGACCAGCAGGCCTAGAGAACAATGCGAGTGCCAGTCCATCCACCAATTTAAACCTCACATGACTGGGAGACAACCGCTCACATCATCGGAAATTATTCAGGTTTCCTTTGTGCATCACATCCCTGGTGCCAGGAAGCAAAGTCAATTCCCTCCTGAAGGAACAGCAAGATAACGGAGAGGTCCTCAGGGTGGATAGATTATTTTAAGCCTTGGATCTTTATTAGAAAGAAACTACTTCTGCTTGTTGCTTGCTCAAGTTCTTCATGTATATCTCATCATTGTTAGAGTTGGAAGAAGTTCGTACTTGTACACTGTTCACAAATACGAATGATGGACCTGTGTCAAGATGGAAGACTACGGCCTGTAGCAAATTGTGGATAAGATATGACCAAAAATCTGGCTGGCCTATCCATTTTTCCTCCAAAAGTGTCCCTTTCAGATAGTTTGTTTTCCTTCCTAGGAGAATAAAGATAACATTTATGACTGTGCTTTTTATTTGTTTGCAGAAAGATCTATCAGCCTCCCAAACCCCTTCACTTTGCCTTGATTTTTAACTGGAAAGAAGCTTTAGTAAGCTGAAGAAGTTGGTAATGTCTTTATTAATGTTTTCAGCACTGAAAATACTAACTACCCCACAGCCAGGTTAGTCCATCACCCTGCAGGCACAAAAGTATCAGCTCAGTTGATGGGACAATATCCTACGGTTCCCATTTGCATTAGCACAACCTGAACAGTAGCACATGAGGCACTTCAGATCAAGTACACAGGGACTAGCACTAGGTTGTACCATCCCTCCTCTTCCTCCAAAGTACCTCTAGTTTAACCTGTTAAATAGGGGAGATAGGATCGTAGAATAGTTTGGGTTGGAAAGGACCTTAAGATCATCCAGTTCCAACCTCTTGCCATAGGCAGGGATGCCTCACACTAGACCATGTCACCTGAGACTCCATCCAGCCTGGCCTTGAACACTGCCAGGGATGGAGCATTTACCACTTCTTTGGGCAGTCATCTATTGCAGGGGTCCCAAGACCTGTGCATCACAATGAAAACACCAAATTAACCTCAGAAGAGGCTGAAGCTGGAGAAAAACTTCTAACATCCCATATGACAAATCCAGCACAAACTGCAACCCCCCCCGCATCACCGTCTATTGGCTCCAAACCCTAGATATCATTTCAGCTCATTTTAGGAGGTAATTCCAAGTGTTGACCTCCAAGGAATGGGGAAATTCAGACCAAATTGTTGGGTTCATCACTTTGCTGTTGGCTGGAAAAGAACCGAGTCAGGTTTAAAAGTACAGTTGCATTCACAATTTGAACGTTTGCTCTTGTGATTATGGTCAGCCTCTTGTCTTCTTTTTCAAATCATTTTTTCCACTTTTGAATTGGAAGATAAGAAGTGCTTCCATCCTTAAAAAAGAACAAGGCTGAAAAAGGGAACTGTTTTTTTCTTACTCATCTTATCCACCCTGGCGCCAAACCCTGCGCTGGTGTAAATCATGTACTTGATGGGAACTTCTCTCATTTATATCCAATGTGAATCCGGTCGCCAGTGTCTCCAGATACTGATCTTGTTGTGTTTAATATTGCATAAACACATAGGATGATGCGTTCCCTGTCTTTAAAAAGTTTGTTTAACTTTTCATGTCTCATCTTCAGTCCGAAGAGCAAACAACAGGAGGGAAGGGTGGGGAAAGAGGGAGATCCTAGCAATGAGATCATGCAATACAGAGTCCGGTAAACTCAAGGGTGAGAAGTCTTTCAAACACAAATCTATCTCTGCAAAATCAATGGGAGGAAGAAAAAGAAGAGGCTAAATTTAACCCCTGTTCTATTTAAAGCCCATTTGTAGCATCTCACATAATTGCATTCTATAAACACAATTGTGTTATATTTACGGTTTGAAACAAAACACAATCCCCTCAGCTACAAGACGCAAAGTCCCACCCTGCTATGGCATCTGCACGCTAAAAGAGGCATAAACAGGGAGCAGTCCTGAAGCCCAGCTTTGTGCAGGATCCCCATCCTGGCTGTGGTGGCCACCCACCTTGGCCACAAAGCAAATCCATGCTCCAAGTGCAAATGGCTCCCCATTTGCCACATGGACCAGTCCTCTTGGGATGACCACCCTGCTGCAGGTGCAGCAAGCTGTGGGCATCTGACACAAGCTGCTTTGATGGTGCCAAAAAAGCCATTGACAGCAAGGTGGCACAGCAGGAGGTTGAAACAAAAGCAAGGCACCAGCCTGCAACCAAACCACTGGATATGACCTTTGCTGAAGCTACTTGGCAGAACTTCCAGTGCTGCAGCAAACAACGCTGGAGATTTCTACAGGAAAAACACCAACCATCCTCCCATTTTGCTGCCTACCAAAACATCTGCTTGCCAGAGACATCCAACCCTGCGTGTGTCACTGCTTTGAGTCACACGGGAGGCCTATACCAGTTCCTCTACATGGGTTGCATAGAATTAAAGCATACAATAGGGTGGGAACATCCAGCACCCAGCAGACTGTAGACGCAGAACTACAGCCATCCGTTCCCATAGCGCCCGTCATGCTCGGTGGTGGGGCTCAAGGTCACTCAAGGGCTTCCCAAGGTGGGTGAAGGATGGGTTTGGTTGTTGTGCAACATATGACGCCGTCTGTGGTTGTATCAAAATAAACCTTGACCACTATGATGCAAGAGTCTTGGCACAGAGATGCCGCTGTAAATGCTTGCCCCGCAGGCCACAGAAACTTTACCCAAATGGAGGAGGATCTCTTTGGGAGAGGTGTACCAGGAAACACACAGAGCCCCATTCCCTCCATACCACTGGCCTGGTTTCCCCACTCCGATTAACTCACAAATAAGGTTGGATTTATAGAGGACTTTCATACTCTTGCACTGGACAGAGAAATTCCTCTCTCTGGATCACTGGCACATGGACAATGAGCTCCTTGTGCTCACTCCTGCTTCTATGAAGCTCTGCTGTACCTTGATCCACACTGGGTTTTCTCGCTTTCCCTAAACTTAAAGATGACCTTAATTCTGCAAACACCCTTCAGTGCAAGCAGCATTTTGGGTCCCCAGTGGCCCCAAAACATCAGGCTTTGTTTTCTTTCCTGAGCGGCTGATCCTGTTTAATCCCAGTCCTCTCCCTTCTTTGCAAGTGGATGGGACCCAAAAGCACATTAGTGCTCATTTCTTTTCAGTTGGCCTCTGCAGTTTCTACTTGACCGAGGTATTTTGCAGCTGATGCTCAGCTCTGCTCCAGCTGTTTCTAGGTGAAAGAAGTGGCTAATGGGATCAGGGACCTGACCTTGGCATTCCAGGCATGTAAGCATTTAATTCTGCCACCCGATTTATAACCTACCAGACACTCCTGTGGCAATACCACTTTGCAGCAGCATCACAGCCACCAACCTGGAAGTGATAGACATTGCTTTTTAAAGACATCAGCTCTTCAGGGAAAAGCTGGAATCCAATTATAAGGGAAATTAATTTTTTTGCCCATCATTATCCTCAATCGGAAAGAAATCTCAGGCAGAATGAGTAATCAGGCTCCAGCCAACACAACCTCAGCTGCTGGCAGCAGGGAGGCAGCCCAGGAGGGGTGAAAGCAAAGCAAAATAGTCACAGATCCCCCACGCCAAGCAGGGGACACCTATCTATGATTCTATGCAAACTGTGTAAGGAAATGGGGGAGCACTAAGTCCCCCCCAGCGGAGCACACAGAAGTAGAATAAAAGCTGCTCCCTGCCAGCAAAAGCTGAAGTAAGGTTTGCCTTGTAGCTACACCACCTTAGAAAGACATTTCAGAGGGGTGCTGCATCGTTGTTCAGTGGAAGGTGAACTCCACCTAGAAGCATAAGAAAGAAGAACCAAGCTCAGAGCAGGGAGGACAGAAAGATGGACAGAGAGAAGCTGTGGGTGCTTATACATCCACACACTAAAGCAGCAAAATCTCCCCTCCCCAAATGCTGCTCTCTCTTTGACTTTAGGCTCTGGCTAAATAATGCTGCATTGTTTTGTATCAGGTTCTGCTCTTGCAGCCCTGCTGTGGCACAGAAACAAAGGGTGCTTCATGCAGGACAAAAGGGGACTGTTCTACCTAATGAGGACCAGTTGAGAGGTATGGCGACAGCACCCTCTCACCATGGGATCGAGGGCTGTGAACAAGCACTATCCTCTGACTAATGAAGAGCAGTTGAGAGGTGCGAGTGGGAGATGAACAGGAGCAAAGAGAGGGCTGGTCTCAAGGGATGCCAGTGCTGCTGCTCTGCGAGGGAGAGCCTGGGAGAGGGAACACGGTTAGGTTCATCTGTCACTGTGATGGCTCCTGACCTGCCAACCTCCCCGGCCTTGCTCTCTGACCTCCCAATCTGACCTCTCCAAAGAGGCGCTGATGCTCAGCCAGAAGTCCTCTATTGACTACCTGTCAGAGGGCACCTGCTTAAGGAACCCCATAGAAATTAAAGGCACAAAATGAGTCACGAGGGACTGTTGGAGCTGGGAAGCCAGCATTAGTCCCTGGCTGGTAAACCAATCTCCCTAATTATCTGTCAGAAGAATCTCTCTTCTTTCTATTTTCTTTTCTTTTCCCCTTTCCACCCCCCCTTGCTGTCCCCTTCCTGGTCCTCTCTTGTCTTTGACTCATTATCTTAATTTCACATTAACCGAAGGGATTAAAAGAACCTTGGGAGGGGAAAGAGAGGAGGAAGGGAGAGGCAGAAGCTAAAGAAAGAGGCTTTAAAGGCTTCCATGTCAGCTCCTTGCAGGAGCTCAGGCAAGTGGACCACCAATGCCACAGAGCTGCCACACTGGATCATGTTTTCATGTCCAGCCCCCATTGCCACAATCCAACGTAGTATAAAGAAAACAAACCTCCGCTGGAGCAGTGTAAACCAAGCCCTGTCCGAGGGAGGATGTATGGCTGTTCTTCATTTCCCCACTCTCCTCCCCTGCAGTGTAATCGTATACAGCTGCACTGGAGCGTCTTTGCTGTTTGCTGGTGGTTCTGGTCTTGGACACACTGAAAAGGGCTGGTGTGGTACCCAGGGCACGGCTGCACTCAAGCAGCTGCTCTCTGCTTGCAGCTGAGGGGCTGGGCAGGACTTTGCTGCACCAGGGCTTGGGGAATGGCACCATCCTCTCCATCACTGGGGCTACAGGTTGAGGTTGATGGCACTGAATGAAGATTTCTGACCCATAACTGTTTTAGTTTTGTTTTCTTAAATGACACTGAGAAGCATCATCATTCACCAGCTCTGGATCCCTTTTTCTTTTGGCACTGCAACGCTGCTTACAGCCTGATCAGTGCGGAAAGGAACTGGCTGATCCTCCCTTGCTCTGATGGGATGTAGCTGGGAGCAATGCTGCTCCCCATCCTACAGCAGGGCTGCAGATGGCACAGAACAAGCCCAGAGGTGGGCATGTTTTCATCAATTGCCTCTGGTGTTTTTTGGTCCTTTGACACACAGAAAAATGCATCAGCTGGAAACAACCGAGCATCTGTCACAAACTGCATCCCCACTTTTATAAGGCCTAATCCAAGGATGTTTCCTTCCCCTCAAACTCTTGATCCAGCACTTCCAGTCTCAATTAGTGTTCCATCTGAAGTTCAAGGACCATGTTACCAAGACACTGTTGAGACCAGTGATAATGCTGTTACTTTTCAAACAATGTTTTTCTTTCAATACCCATAGAGGAAAACAAGGTTAATGGGATTCACTCACTCACCTTCCAAGGAAGCCAGACTGAAGCCTGAACATAAACTTCAGAAAAGTCCAGCAAACCCACCTAGAAACTGAGTGGAGACTTGAGCAATGCTCTCCTACAAATAAACAGCATCACTATAACACCCAAAATCCCCTCTTGGAAAGCAGGGTTGTATCTCCCATGCCTACGTCTCTCAACAGCCCATGGTACCCAGGATGAAGGTGGAACAATCTGATGCACCCAGCCTTAAAAGCTATAATTTTATCAAGACAATTATACATGATGCTCTGAAGCATCTTCATTACAATAGTGAACAAATGGGGGAAAGTATAATGAAATAGACTGACAAAAGCCCCAACCTGGGGTGTAATTTGTTCCCAGCTCCAGTGGTTATGCTGAGAAGCAAGACCAGGTGGGTCTGATCGCTTTTCCCTAGAGGATCACATCCCAGGGTTTACAAGGAAGTCAGCTAACAGGGAATTTTCACATGGGTCTAGGTTGCATCATGAAACATTCTGCCCTGTACTACTCCTAACCCCTCTGAAAGCCAGGACTGCATTTCAGTTTTATTCACAAATCTGGCTATAGCACATTACTGTGTTAAAAGGCCAAAGATTTAATAGTGTATAACTCCACAGCTAGTCCCATTGGATTCCACAGGATTACTTTTGAATCCAAGTACTAGCATTAAGTGTGAATAAAGACATCAAACTACAGCCTTAAGTGTTGATGATTCATCAGCAGAATTCCTAGAAGGGAGGGAATCCACACAAGCCTCATAGCTGTGAAGTGACCTAACTAATACGTCGCTACGCAGCTAGGAAAGCTGCATCCACTGGGAGAAATGGGAAAAATATATTGCCTAGTGGGAAGTCACTACAAGTGAGAATGTTTCTTGCCCTGTTTCTGTGCAAGACAGTTATGGGCTGTCAAATAGCCCTTATTCCTTTGCATGGCTGCTCATACTGGAAGCACCAGTGCAGCTGAGGAGAGGCGAGACTTGCTGTTCGTTCCTGTCCAAGGGATGGGGGAAAGGAGGAGCACAGCAAAGCACTGGAAGCTGTTCTCACCTACAAGCAAAGCTGAGCTAACCCACAGCAAACAAGTTCACCCCAGTGTAGCTGGTTTAAGCAGGAGCAATGTATTTCTCTCTTCCTGTCCCAAAACATCACCAGCAAGCAAATAAATGTTGGACTAAAGTACAACTCCTGGAGCTGACGCTCCCCTCACACTCCAGATCAGGTATCTCCGGTCACACCAGTCACCCCTTAATGAACCCATGAGGGTTTGGCCTCTGTTTTATTGGGTGAAAACATTTTCTCGTGGTCAAATGATAAGGAAGCTTGATGCAATGGGCGACAAAGGATGAAAAAAACCCCAACCCAACAGTGGTGAAAAGACATTTTTCACATTTTTTTCTCCCTGTCATCTTCCAGGAAACTGATAAAACTGGTTTCAGATGTAGTTTTCATTCAAAATGCAACCACATATCTTTGCATTGAGTAAAACCAAGCCTCTGTCTCAGGCACTGAGGGAAGGCAGCATGCCCTGCTTAATGGCCCACAGCCGTGAGAACAGGTTGTAACCAAAGCCAGCAAAGAAAGCAGCAGAGTTCCCCTTCCCCACCGGTACCTACAAGGGAGATAAAGTGTCTCCAAAGAACAATCTGTGCTTGCATAGGTCTGTGGTTTTACCAACAGTACCTGCAGAGAATCATTGTTAGCTTAGAAGCAAACAAACACAAGGAATTTAGGAACATGGACACATAATTCAGCTTGACCAATGGCAAAATCATCCTCTGGGCTTCAGTATGAAAACACCAATGGGCTTGGAAACCACACAGTAAGCAATGACAACTCATCCCACCTTGATGTATGGACCCTTCACAGCTTAGTCTGCCTTTTTTTTGCGAGCCTGTACATAGGGGAAGGGTCTTTCTTTATCCTCCCCAGTAAACTTCATGCATTTAAACTAATATAATTTAAAATAAATGCCTTGCAGTAGAGCATTAGGATGAAAAAATGGATCATCAACATTACCCATGGAACACAGCCCCAAAGCTGTGGGAGCCATGGTCTCAAAAGCCTTGGAAGTATCTTTGTTTCAAGCACATCCTTGTGGATTTAAACCTGACCAAACACCATTTAATGTAGTCAAAGGCATCTTTCCTGAGGAGCATGTCAAGGTTTTCAACACTGGCTGCTCTTGGGCACTGCAGCCGGGCAGAGCACAACATCCCTGAACTGCCACAACTTCCAGTTTCAGAGACAAAAACTCACTGAAGATTCCCCTTTGGAGAAAACCAGCCAAGATTTTGAAGTTTTCTACAAAGTAAAAAGTCCCAAATTTTTCCATTAGGAAGAAACCCACATATTGTCTGCTCCAGTAAAACTAAAGTCCTCCTGTGGATGAGAGCAACTCAGCTATAATTTAGTGCTGAATATGACCATAAGGGCAACCAACTCCTCCTCCACACTCCCTCTCTGGAAGTCACTGTGGTGGGACGTCCTAGCTCACCTCCAGTCACCCTACAAAGCCATGGTCTATGAGTTCCTTTTGGAACAAGTATCCAGGCATCACCCTTCCTTTTACAAGTCATTTTGCCTCATGTCACCAACCCCTTGCTCACTGCAACACCAAAAATTTTATTTACTATTACAGAGAAACCAAGATGAAGTGAAATGCTAGTGCTGAAATGACAAGATCCTAGCCCATTGAAACAAGAACCTTTGATGTTATCCAAACAAAACATGAAAGCTAAAGGAAGCCATGCCAACTTCATCTGCTGGAAAACGTAGTTGAAGCTGACAGTCTTGGAAAACATTTTGGTTTTAGCCAAAATCCAGTTTTTCTTTTCACTGTAACCTGTTACATGGAGTAGAGAGGACAGTATTGCTGGGAACATGCTCAACAGAGCCCCATAACCCTGTGGTACTGTGCTGAGTTTTACCATAGGAACACGGATACACCTTGGAGGCTACCTCCAAATGAAGATGTGGATGCAAAAACCCAACTTCCTCTGTCCATGCCTAAGCTGGCTCCCTTCCAAGCAGTCTGGAGTGGGCCAGGGCCACCTTTTGTCTCTTTGTACCAGCCTACATGGACATATTTTATCTGTACAACAGTAATGGTATCATTAGGAATTAAATCGGTAGGATTTTTTTGATTTCCAACAGTCAGACTGGGAGAATAATCCAATAATTCATGTTGGTGTTGACAGTCCCACACATCTTACGACTCATTAGGAGGAGCAATGCTGCACATTTCTAAACCCAAGCATTCCTTCCCCTCCAACATCTTGGAAACTAGACAATACAACAGATAAAGAAGGAACCAGCAGCAATAGCTCTACCCTGAATGCACAGTAATGATAAATCCCTGAAGTCCAAGTTAAGGGTAAGCAATCACGCTAAGGTGGACAAATCCCCAAACTCAAGTTTCTGCTGAAGTCTCTACCCAGCTAAGCTGTGTTTGGAGTAGGTTGGGGCTCAAGTTCAGTACAGATCAATAGTCAGAAATAGCAAAGTGTCAAGTTTTACACGTAGAGGAGGAAAACAAACGTAGTTAATGCCATGGGTGAGCAAAGCAGCTGAATTAATGATGCCTCAGCCTGCTTACAATGTGAAGCGTCCAGGCTATGCGGGTTGGGTTTCTTGGCCTTAATGTTGTATTTAGACTGCTTTTGCAAATGTAACAGGCCAGAACTGTCCCCTGTACTCAGAAGACAGGCGGCCAATTTGGCTGCACAGCCTGAGCTGTTGTAGAGAGAGATGTGATCAGGGAAATCCCTGATACAGGGCATCATGTGAGGAGGAATGCATTGGAGAACTGAACTGCTGAGGTGCTCTGAGGCTTAAGGATGACCCTTGTATTGTGTGCAGGACCACACAACTCAATGCTCAGTGCCTTGTGAGTTCCTATTTCTTAGGGAAGTCTTGCAGAAGAGACATGGTTCTAGCTGTAGACTTACATATGTTGGCCTCCAGAGTCTCTTGGCTCAGGTTCAGCCATGTGACCAAAGGGACAACCACAATGTTAACACCTGCACAGTGACCTTTAAAAGCCCTGTTCAGAAGGCTACAAAAGCAGCTCTCTCTGCTTTTGATACCTGGAATAGCACAATTCACACCCGAGGAGCCTCCCTCCTCGCCTTGCCACTGCCTTCCCTCCTCCCGGGACTTCCCACATCCCCCAGACAAGAGCTGCTGCAGATGTGGAGCCGGCTCCACGTAGGAGAGCCACAGAAGCAAAGCCCCAGGACATTGTTACAGGCCCTTTCTGCCAGCCACAGAGATGCAAAGACACACTACTGCAAACAGAAAACAAGTCCAGAACGCTGAGTTTCTGAATCAACAAAAGGGAAAAACAAGACTCCTGCTTAAGCATCTGAAGGACGCATCTGAGCTGTTGAAGTCCTTAGTCCAAGTCCCCCACCCACCTCCCTTTAGATGTTCCTCTGCAGCATTCCTCCGGTTTGGATTTTTTCCCCCCCAGACTCCTCAGTCATCTCACTGATGGAATGAATGATTCATGTTAAAACACTGAAGCGAGTTTGAAGCTAACTTGCAATGTAACAGATCCTCTTTCCCTCCTGGCTCCCTGAGCGGCGCTGGCTGAGGCTCCTGTGCTGCTGCTCACCAGCTGCTCCGCTCCATCTCCGGGGCAGTGCTGTTGCTGCCTTGGGTGAAGCCATCCTCACCATACCCACTCCTTGATAAGGCAGTTTTAGCTTGAGGAATGTGCTTAAATTCCACACAAGACTGGTTGAATGAAGGCTACGCAGGGTCCCTCAGCTACCTCCGACCTGTGTGCAGTGGCTAAGCACTGGAAAGGTAGATGGGTGAAATGAAACTGTGGGACCTTGGGATCTTTTTTCCCCCTATACTCAGTGCCAAGTGATTGCTGAGCTCCTTAGCAAAAAGAATAACAAGAAAACCCACAAGAGGACGTGTTCCAAATAGCCACACAGCACAGCAAATAAATTCAAACACAGGATTACTCCTCCCAACACTATAAATAATAAAAACAATATACCTAGGCTACAGAAACAAACCGAGTAAGAAACAAACACGTCTCGAGCCATAGGTTGATCTATACATCTGAGGATCTATCATCCCTCTGTTTCTCTCTCTGTCTACTCTGGCATGTGGCATTAACCAGAGTTTGAGAGACGACCCTTCAATTTGCTCACTCTAAAGCAAGCCTGTCGTGCCAGAGACTTAACAGATGATATACTCTGGCTCCAAGGAGTCAGCCCTCCAGAGTCTTTGAGCGTCCCACTCCAGATCCAGGATAGAGCAGGACTAAGCACAAGCACGTAATACTTCTATCACTCCCCTTCGATCTTTTGGACTTGTGCTGTTATTTACTACCTGGTCTGGCTGCTGGGAAATCTGGGGAGGACGCAAAGCCTCCCTGTGAGGACCCTCTGGAGTTGTGGTATGCCCCAGGCTATCTCCTGGATTACCGAGTTTTCCATTGTGTTTTCTGGGGGAGATGGCAGGGGAGATTAACAGGAAAAACATTGTCACAAACCCCAGCCGCTGTCATGACTCACTGCTTGGCCCCTCATCCCCCACCAAGGCAACAACAGCCCAGAGGCTCAGCTGCGTGCTCTTTGCTGTGGTGCTTCGAGATCATGGGATGCACTGTGGGCTCCCCTCCTTGAGCCAGGCATGATGTGGGAGCCAGCCCCCATTCCCAAACCCTGGCTCCTTCCTTCCAACCTCACTTGCAACCCCTCGCTTCCCCCAGGCCTGCCTGGGAGGCTTTGTTCTACTCACTAGGTAGGGGGGGGAACTCTTCGATCTGTACACGGAGATGGAGAGAAAGAACATGATGTCCACCCTAAAACCTAAGCCCTGGGAGTCATCTGCTCTGGCTGGGGATCAAAGGCTCTGTTCCATTTTTAACCACTGCCCTGCCCCACCTTACTACTGCAGTGCATCCAAGCATGTTTTCTCATCATTTCATTGTGTGCCAGAGGATAAACAAAAGCCACCCCCTCAGTCCGAGGGAAGGATGCATTCTTGAGAACTGCTAACCCTCCTCTCCAGATAAGTGCCTTTCCCACTGCAGGCTGCGACAGCTACTGTAAACCTTGACCGAGCCAGTTTTCCTGAGCTTACATGACAGAAGGGCAGGCCAAAGGAGATGGATGGCTTTATTTTCGTTAAGGACAACATCTACAGATGCTGGTTTTAACCAAGATATGATTGAGAGGCAGTGGGAGGGGGAGAAAGAACAGGCCAGAGATACATACAGACAAGTAATATATACAAAGTGCTTAAAAATGATGCCATTGGGAGCTGACATCACTTGTTTACTAATGACCTGCTTGTGCCTGGCTCTGTATAATCATGGAAAAGCCAGTGGGGCACACGGGGCCTCATCCCACCACCACTTTGGTCCATAGATTCTTGCACCAGACTGTACCCATTCCCTGTGGGCAGGGCCAAGGGATCCTCTTGTTAGACACTGGATGAGAAATGCCCCAGATGTGGGGGTTACTGAGGGATGCTCAGTCTTGCATGATTCATCAGGGGATTAGCATCCTCCATGGATTGTTGCCTGGTGGTGAGGCATCTCACCTGTAGACTACAACCAGCCCCATGGCTCAGTCACCTCCAACTGGTTCTTCACCCCATCACCACCCCTCACCATCACTTTGAGCAGAACCAACAAAATCTATGCATGGACACCTTCAGCAGGAGTCACCTTGTTCCAAACTATGTCCTGACTATGAGGCCTTTAGAGCACACAATGGTAAAGAACACATCCCCCAAGCAAGAGCCTTTTCCTCAGACTTCATCTGAGGATACTTTTTAGATTCACAATGGAAAGAGCAAGGGCAGATGTCCTAACTGTGGGAGAAGCAGAGAGCACATCAACAGTCTAAATCCATTATCAGACTCAGCACAGGGCCAGCACCACAAACTCCTGAATTTCTCATCTTGGAATAGTTGCTCCTTCATTTGGTTTCTCTCTACCTCAGTTTCCCCAGCTGGCAATGGGCATGATGGCACAGCCCTGTGCAACACTCACGGATGCATTAATAAACAAATGCTTCTAAAATGAGCTCCAGGTTCCTCTTAGAACCACTTTGGGCAGGGAGAGAAAAGCCGTGACTTTATTTTAACCAGAAAGCCCTGCGCCATAATGACTTTGCTGTTTGCAACACATAAATCTCACACACATCACAGCTTTGCTGAGAGGCGAGCATCCAAAAAGGAGGTCCTTGCAACAAAAAACATTATGCCTTGTAGACCTCAGCACAGTGGAAGATGTCTACATAAACCCACTGCTTGAAACTGGCCCACTGCTTTCCCACCTAACAAGTTTCTCACACACTGCACATGCCAGGGGGCTACCTGATAAACCTCCCAGCTAGAAGCAAGTAGGATATTTCACCCATGGACTCATCCAGTCATCGTCAGAGGCTGCCAACAAGGCTGGCCAGCAGCCAGTCTCTATGGTGTGTTGGTGTGTTTGTGTGTGTCAGCCGCAGATACCTGACTACCAGGAAACCGAGTGAGACCATCAGCTCATTACACATAAGCCATCAGATGGTAACAACTTTCAGTCGCTGGGATTGACTCGAGCTGCAGTTGAAAAGGCACTGGTGAGATGAAAGGCTCCGTATCCCATTACTAATCCCCTGAGCTATCCAGTCCCCCAAATTTTGTGGAAGTTTTAAGTTTCACCATGAAATGTTCATAAAATGAAATGCACATTTGTTGCCAGCTCTACTTATTCCTATCCAAGCATTGCCTCCAATTCCCTCCTGTTAGCAGCAAAGACTCTCTGCTGCTGCTGCTGGAGGCTGTTCCTCTGCTCCCATCTCCTGGGAACCCAGTGTTTCACTGGTTTTCTCTCCAGGAACCCTTGGGCACTTGTCAGTGTGTGATGACCACTGCTGGTTATTTATAGAGGAGCAAACCCTTCTCAGAGGGCTGTCAAGAAGTTAGAGCCTTTCTACAAACACTCAGGGCTACAGAAGGGTCTGGGTCCAACATCTGCAGAAGTCCAGGGTCCAACTCATGCTGTGGGTTAAGGCCACACTGCCCTCAGCACCCTTTTACCCCTCAGCAAACGTTCTCTACCACCCAGCAGAGGGCTGTTGCCTTGTCCATGCAAGCAGCGAGTTGTGATTGTGTGCGTCATCCATCAGGGAATCTCACTTATATTTTGGAGGCCTGTGTCATACAGCTGGGCTCCGGCAGAAGGCTGGGAACAATGTGGGAACACAAGCAGAAACATTCAAGTCCCACTGGAAGGCCTTTTTTAGTTCTTTCCCCAAATCTATCCCACCCCCAAAGAGGAAGGCGAACACAATGCTTATTAGCAGCAGGGAAATCTCACACACATTTTCTCAAGCTACAGACCAGGGGGCAAAGCCCATTTAACATTGCCCACATGGTGCAGAGCATCTTCACACCCATGCAAAGGCTGCTTCTAAATCAGAAACAGTCCCACTAAATATGGACACTGCAGAAACCAAACTGGTTTGGGGATATTGTTGCTTAAGAGAACAACCTCTTCCCAGGGAGATAATGAAGAGCAAAACAGCCACAGGAAGAGCAAGGGTTGTAACAGAGCTGGATGAATATGGTTACATCCGTTGGGAGGCTTTTTTGGAAGCACAGCATCCTCCCTTGAGGAAGGGTGAGAAACCTTCTGATAGTTGTTTGGCAAAGTGCTGTGGTCATTCATGGGAATTCTGCACATGCCCTGGTAATGTGTCACTGCCCACATCCACACACACGTCCCCAGCTCCACAGCTTCTCCCTGCGGACTCACAGCTGGGAGAACAGGAGCATAAACTCTAGTACAGGAACTCGCTCTCCAGGGAGAAAGCCCCTCAACAGCACTCACAAAACAAACCAAAGCCATTGCTTTTGTCCATACCCCTCTTTTGAAAGCTGTTCTGTGGTCATGGAGTGTCTACAGACACCAATGTCATGGTTAAAAATACTACACCTACAAATTACAACATTTTGGGATGCCCACAAACAAGTGGGAAGAGCTGATGACAATGTTGGGCTGAAGCTGCCAAGAACAAGCAGGGTAACTGCTGAGTTTGTCATGAGAAAAGGCCAGACTCACTCTCCTATTCCTGCAGCATCCTCATGTAACCTATCTCTGCCCAGGGACTCATGCTGAGTTTCAGCAAACATGAGGAAGAACTTCTTGACATTGAGGGTGTCAGAGCACTGGGACAGGCTGCCCAAGGGGGTTGTGGAGTTTTTGTCTCTGGAGACATTCCAAACCCACCTGGATGTGTTCCTGTGTAACCTCTTGTCTGGGTGGCCCTGCCTTGGCAGAGGGGTTGGACTAGATGATCTCCAGAGGTCCTTTTCAACCCTGATGATTCTGTGGGAAGAGCTCACCACTGCCTGCTTCACTCATCCTCTTACAGCTCTGCCTGTATTCCCTCACCTTCTCCAGGGTCAGATCTGGCAGCAATGAATGTGCAGAATGGATCAGATCAGGAAAATGTTTCTTCTTCACCAGTGGGCTCATTTTCCATGGTGCAGCTCACCCTATGGCAGTAAGAACAGCACAAGGGAGGCAGTGGGAACACAGGGTAGGGCCAAGGGCAGGGCACCTGCCTATAGCCCCCCCAGTTGCATGTTATGGGAAACTGAATCCTTGGGGTGCTAGCTCACAACTAGCTGAAAATGGTGTAAAGTCTGTGCTTCCACCCCTTGCTCCTCATCTTAGCACTGCTTTTTTACCTTCTTTCTTCTGTTGGCATCAGCACCCAACAGACGAAACATGTCTAGAACTAAGCCTACCCACAAAGGGGTTATTTCTCTTTGAAACTCAATAGACTTGGAGTAAAGTCACAACTCCAGAATGCTTTAGGCAGATATTTAACATAACTTTTAGACCTAGCTCAGCACCAAAACAGCCAAAGTGGTTCTCTGCCTTGAGCAGCATCACTTTATAGCCTTCAACAGGACTCTTGTGCCTATTCCCATTCAAATGTGACTGCTCAGCGTGTTAAGCTACAGGCATGTACATCTGCACGAGGTCAAAGCCAAAGACAATACTTTTAAAGCAACATATATCATCAGTCTCTGGCCCGGAGAACAGAGTTTCACTCCTCCAGTGGTCAGAGCATTTCCCTGCTTCTCCGATAGACTTGTGGCTCCTTGTGGAAAAGCCATGGCTCCACAAACATTTCTCTCGGTGGTAAACCCAGCTTATCCCATCACACTCCCCCTCCTTTCTCAATCACCAGCCACTCACTCCTAAATCCCATTCACCCCTCAATTATGCCAATCCAACTATTTATGGAGCCACGCGGTGAATCAGTCAGGGGAGCTGATCCTGCAAGAGGGAAAATAACCTTGCGGAACAGGAGAAGGAAAGAAAGAGGGAAAGAAAAAGCATTCAGTAAGAAGGGCTTTTTAACAAGAACTGTAAAAATCCATGGGGCAAGCTCGAGTTTTAAAGGGTAACTCAGTATTGCAACTACTGCCCTCACATCTGTTTACTGTTATCCCAGTGCAAGTGAGGTTCCGGATACTGGCGCTACAGGGGCTGAGGCATAACAACGCGTGGCACTTGGCTTTGCTGCTCCTATTAGAGCTGATTACAACTGTCGGAATTTCAGTGGTGTTGATCATGGTTGGGGGAGGGAAAAAGGGGGCTTTCAAAAGAGTACAAAAGACTTGGAGGAAAGTTCCCACAAGGACCTTAGGACCTTTCAAATGTCTCATTTTTAAGGATCTCGCAGCTATGTTTTCCCATCTTGAGGATCCAGGGGGTTTATCTCTAGGGAAAAACCATTGGGTTCATAAAACCCTGACAACCCCCCACATTAATCTGTATGGGTAAAGGGAGATGTTTGGCACTGGAGTGGTGGGGGGAAGCAAGAGGAGTGGAATAGAGTTTGGAGACAAATCACCCCAAAATGGAACCTTTCAGAGAGTACATATTTCTTTGCATGGAAAAGCCTGATATAAACATATTCCTCTGTTCCCCCAATCCCTCCTCTCCATTCCCCTGACACAAACCTTATTCTTCTATGATAAAAATAATGGATTTATAGAGTCATAAGGCCGACAAAGGCATCAATTCACATTCTAGGGCCTAAAG
Organism: Melopsittacus undulatus; assembly: GCF_012275295.1. Lineage (NCBI taxonomy): Eukaryota > Metazoa > Chordata > Aves > Psittaciformes > Psittaculidae > Melopsittacus > Melopsittacus undulatus. Next base: position 10,738,398 of record NC_047538.1, on the reverse strand, counting down.
TCTTCTACCAAAGACACAGCTCTGCTCTGACACTCCATCATCACCATCCCAACCCCACTCAGCGGGAGCACAAGCAGCTCTCTTAGCAGTAGGCAAATCTTCCTTCTGCTTGGAGCTGGCAGGGGGAGTCTGGTTGTGGAGAGACAAGAGTGGAAAGGCGGAAGAAGGGAATTTCTGTGTTGTGGGACACTTTCAATTTACTCAGTTTGATCTCCAAGTTTTCGTGGTCACGCTGAACAAGATCATGTTCGAGTTCCCCAAATGACTAGAAAGGGAAAACTTGTTTGCTCTTTTTCTCTCCAAGGTTTTACCACGGAAATCCACGGCTACAATGCAAACATCAAGCAGCCAGAGCAAAGGAACAAGCCGAAAAACACCACCACATATTATCTCCCACAACAAACACTGGTTAGCAGGAAGCCACAACAACGGGAAGCAGAGCACAGTGGTGGTCTCCATGGCTACATGATAACTGAAAATCAGAGCATGAAAACACAATGACCACAACAAACATCAGCCAAAGACAAAACAAGCACAAGAACAAACCCAACACCACACATTACAGGCAGAAAAGATGGTTACAGACTGCAAGCATCTCCATCATTGACAGGCGCATAAGTCACTGTCAGCCAAATCCACAGCACTTCCCAGTGCAAAACGCTCCCAGAAACTCATTTCATACCAGCAGCCAAGAAATCACCCCATTACATGAGAATTAAAGTAAGACTCCAAGATGCTTGCAACTGTTATCCTATGAAAAGGGAAAAACATATGGCCAATGATAACAGAGCACTTCATGTGATCAATCACATTTCCCAGCCCGCCTAGGAAATTAAGGACACACCAGGAGTAAATGAAGAGCTGCTCCTTGTTTTCTGTCTACGTGCCTTTGGGTTCTGAGGAGAGCTGGGAGACACAACCAGTGGGGAAAATCCTGGACAAAGGGAAAAACCCAACAGATAAGTATGGAGACCACCTCCAGAAACATAGAAGGATGACCAGATACAGGAAGGCAGAAAACTTCAGCTCGGCATCAACTGGGACTGACAAAGAAAGCTCACAGGTAACTGGGGAGAAGCTAAGAATCAAGAGAATGAAATATGGTTCCCTGCAAGAAGCAGGGGTCAAGTCAAAGCAGGGAGTGTGTGTGCTGAGTAGTTTAGGTGCTTGCATGGTCACAGAACTTTAAGAGTAATACTCAGAGAAAGGGGAAATCTTGGTGCACTCTTGAATGATAATTTGATGATAAAACAAAAAAGAGGAATAAAACCAGTCTAGATCATTTTGTACTTCCTGAGTCTCGGCACTGGGAGAACAGGGCTGCCCATCACGCCCAAGAGGTACCACCAAAGCATTCAAAGAAAGCTTTTCTCTCCTCCTCCCCGCAGAACAGAACAGCACATTAGAAAGGCTTTCTGAATTACAGTGTGCTTTAACTGTGGTGTGCAGACGGCATCCATGCCAGCAGTCCTGCAAAGTCTTGCTAATCCTGCGCCACAACATGGCCCAGTTCTGCTGCAGGATGGAGGTGGCATGCCCCAGTGGCTTGTGCTCAGGCACGGCATCAGACCTTCCCAAACCCTCCCCTTTGCCACTGGCTACCTGCTGGAAAAATCACTTCACTGGCTATTGAATGAGAAGAGCAACATGTACCTAAGCTGTCAGCATTAGATTAATGCTTCAGGTAGGACTTGGGCTTATATCAAAGCCAGGAACATGTATGGCCAGTCAGTCTCTGGCCCCACATAAAGTACAGAATCTTTTCTCCAGCCTTTGATAAAACAGGCAAAAGGTCAAAATGGTCCAGTAACCTGTACAAACCTTTCCTCCCTGGCTTCAGTAAAGACAAGTCCCTGACATTACAAACCAAGCAGCTCACCCTGTGCCAAGCCAGGAGAGCAAAGCAGAGTGTGGCTGCCTCATTTATTCCTCCCTTTGGGGCTGAGAGGGATTATGCTACACAAAGTGTGGCAATGGTGGGCTGGGCTCTCCCTTTCCAAAGCTGCATGTCCTTATTCTCCTTAACTTCTACTTTCTAACTACACCTCAGTTTTCTCATTTTCTTCCTCCTGCTGCAGATGCCTTGCCTACAAGAAGGAATTTGACTCATGTCAGCATCGAGAGAGACCACAAAGAGGGTGTCTTGAAAGTGTTCACAGACTGATCCCAGGGTCCCAACCTGACCCTGACAGTCAGGTCTCCAGGGTCCCTGTACTGACCAGGGCATTTGCAGGAAGTCCCCCTCCATCACCATAGAAACTCTCTTCCACTGGAGATTATCACACACAGCCTCAGCAGCTGAGTCTGGTCTCCTCATAGCAGTAGCTCATACACAGCTAAAACAAAGGCCAAGGCACTCCACAGGTTGTATCCTGGAGGGGAATGCACTGATCCTACTGAGAACATTCAGAGGATGCTCTCAGCTCTCTTGGTTCTGCAGACTGTAGTTAACACCCCCAAAGTCATATGTAGATTAAGGCAGGCAAGGGACAGACTTAACATGCACCCAAAAGCCTTTTACAGCAACCTCACTACTAGAGCTTAACATTTGTTAAACATTTCCTTTATGACCTCTAGTTTTATGGGGCTCCCAGCTATTGATGCCAGCCAAATCCCCCCAACACAAGCTTGGAGCAATCAGTGGTGCAGCACTGGCAGGGATGGGAGATGAGCTCACACAACAGCAGTGCTGGCTCCGGATGCTTGTGTTCAGCTGCTGGCTTGGCAACAGCATCTGCTCTAAGTGGAAGCTGCTCCCTGCACCAGATCTCAGGTCTCTTGCTCTAAGGAACAGTTAATCTGATTTTCCTCTCACCTAAACTGCCAGTATTTGAGGGTAGGACAAGATGTCTGGGACAAAACCATAATCCAGGCTTATAAACAAAGCATGGCATGAAGTGAGCAATGCCTCTTCATACTGCTTTATACAGCCATAGCAAAGCTTGGGATGTTGAAGTCCAGACTTAGACACAAAAGGTCAAATTCTTTCCCTTCTGAATGAGATTTCCAGGTGGTAGAAGAGGCTCTATTATTTAACTAGGTCTGTGTAGACCTTGTAACAGAAGTCATTTGTATAAGGAAAACCAGGGTGTGTGTGTTGGGATTTAGACACATCTCCACACCTCTGTAATCTGGTTAGGCCACGTTTCCCAAAAGCTTGGGAAGAGATCCCAGTGAACTGGCAAAAACAGTGGTCTGGGAAGACGCTTCAGTTTGAGGTCAGAGCTCATCCCACCTCCAAATTCCAGCAGAAATGCCAGGATTAAGGACCTTCAGAAACAAATCCATCAAAGGCCTGGTGCGGATAACAGCAGTTGGATTTTCCTCTCCTAGAAAATGCCAAGAGCACAGACTGATACTTTTCTCCTTAAGATTGATTGATCTGACACAAATGACATGATTATGGCACATACAGCATAGGATTCCATGGGACTTATTTTGCCTAGTTGGGCTGGTTTATCAAGTTAAAAGTGCAGAATATGAATAAGGGAAAACCTCTCTTCCAGTATCTGAATCTGAACTTTTTGGAATGTGCTATTTTTAGCTGTCCTCCTGCCACTTGCAGCTTTAGAAGACAAATGATCGTTCTGGGCATCCTGGAGTAAAAAACAAACTAATTCTATTTAAAAAAGAGAGGAAAAAAAGTGATTTCCAGTGACTTGGTAACAGCATTTGACAGTCAAATAACTCAGGGCTTGGAGTCCCCAAGTGCCCATTGACGCGGGACTCAGAGCTGGTTTCCAAGGGCCTGAGAACTCCAAAAGGCCCAGAATAATGCTGTAAAAACATGTTTTTGCAACCTAAATAAATGACATCCTGTAATGCAAAAACCAGTGTTCAAACCCGCACACATCTGTCCCGCTCCTCCCCTCGCTCTCACACTCACTCGCCCTTCCAGAAAACCTATTTATTTCTCCCACTGCTCTCAGGATGTTTTGTTTCTTGTTTATCTATGAACAGATCCACTAATAGCTTTGGGAGATGGGGTGATTAGATCTAGGCAGGCTTTTTTTGCACTGCTTTTTGTGGAAAAAAGAAGTCTTTTGGGACTGCGACGTATTCCAAATACATGCTGATATTGCTAACTTAAGGGCTTTATATTCTTATTCTCTGCTACATCCCAAACAATCATATTGGCAAATTTCAACACTTTCAGAATTATGATTTCTATTTGAAAAGACTCCTTTGTATTTTTTTTTCCCTTCAATAGCAGTAAATGGCATTAAAATGTCAACATTATTGCCACTGTACCAGACACAAAGGAAAAACCTCTTCTCTTTGGGGATGTTTTTAACTTCCATTCCAAATCAATCACTGCTTAATTTTCTCTTTTCACTGCCAATATATTTAATTATTTTATATAGGGTTTTAATTTTTTGTTTGGTGCTGCCCAACACCAGAAACAAAACAGAAGCTGAAGGCATTCATAGAATCCCAGACTGGTTTGGGATAAAGAGACCTTAAAGCTCACCCAGTTCCACCCCCTGCCACAGGCAGGGACCCCTTCCACTGGAGCAGCTGCTCCAAGCCCCTGTGTCCAACCTGGCCTTGAACACTGCCAGAGATAGGGCAGCCACAGCTTCCCTGGGCACCCTGTGCCAGCGCCTCAGCACCCTCACAGGGAAGAGCTTCTTCCTTACATCCAACCTAAATCTCCCCTGTTTCAGTTTGAACCCATTCCCCCAAAACTCCCAGTTTTATAAAGAACAGGTAGAAAAATGAATGTTAATTAGGAACGTGGAGCAGTATCTTACCCTTTATATAGAAATGAGCTGCACTGATTAAGCACTGCATCCCCATAAGAAGTAAACCTGGAAGATGGCCCTATCAGCAAGGAGGCAGGAGGTGGAGGGGATCCAGCTTTTGCAGCCTTTCATTTGGTCAAATACTGACCATCACGGAGATACACAGCACCAACACAGAGCTCAGCAAAGAAAGTCAGAGACACAACAGAGGGACCAAGGCCAGGCTCCAAATGTGGAAATAGAGGAGGGGAAGTCAAAGAATGTACCATTGGCAATGCTGTTTCAATTAGCACGGGTAACCAGCAACTGCATGGCATGCACCGAGCACATGGGCTCCACATGCAGCTGTGACTACAGCACATGAGGGAAGATCCAAGTCACAACCACCAGTGTGGCAAAGGATGCAAGCCATCAGTGAGGTAGGAATGGGCAGAAAGCTGGTGAGGACCTCCTCACATGCACAAGCTTTCCCTGTTCTCTTGGAGTTCACCACTTGCACATGTTTCTGCACATCCACCTCTACCAACTGTATGACATGGGGACGTTCCTACCTTTAGTCTCTGTCCTGCCCCTTTCTAAAGGGAATCAGGAATTTCTGAAGCAAGAGGTTTTTTGGTTTCTGAGGACAGTGCCTATCACCCTCTTTAGTTAGAATCACAGAATAGTTCGGATTGGAAAGGACCTTAAGATGATCCAGTTCCAACCCCCCTGCCATGGGCAGGGATACCTCACACTAAACCATGTCACACAAGGTTCTGTCCAACCTGGCCTTGAACACTGCCAGGGATGGAGCATTCACAACCTCCCTGGGCAACCCCTCCCAGTGCCTCACCACCCTAACAGTAAAGGACTTCTTCCTTACATCCAATCTAAACTTCCCCTGTTTCAGTTTGAACCTGTTACCCCTTGTCCTATCACTACAGTTCCTAATGAATAGTCCCTCCCCAGCATCCTTGTAGCCCCCTTCAGATACTGGAAGGCTGCTCTGATGTCTCCACGCAGCCTTCTCTTCTCCAGGCTGAGCAGCCCCAACTTTCTCAGCCTGTCTTCATACGGGAGGTGCTCCAGCCCCTGATCATCCTTGTGACCTCCTCTGGACTTGTTCCAACAGTTCCATGCCCTTTATATGTTGAGGACACCAGAACTGCATACAATGCTCCAAGTGAGGTCTCCAAGAGCAGAGCACAAGGGCAGGATCACCTCCTTCATCCCAGATCAATACAAATCTTCCCAACTTAAAATGTTACTGGATAAGGGTGTTTTGAGATTCCACTGGACATGTTACTGGGTGGAGGAAAAATAAGATAAAGAGCCAGACACAATAGAGACAAATCATGAATTACTTTCTTTAAAACCCAAGATTGGGAAACTTCAACCTTATCTCCAGCTGGCAGAAAAACAGCAAAATCCATGTGTATTTTATCAAAGAGGGGCCTGTTTTCCCTTGGCTTTCCAAACAGCATCAAAATAATCCCCTCTCCCAAATTATCACCCTCCAGGTCTACATGCCTTTGGTGAAACTGTCCCTTCTGGCCTTACAAATCTGTGGCTTGCTACCTCCTACTTATCTGCCTTCAAGTCCTGCTCCTGCATCAATACATATACCCATGTATCTGTCACAGCATGTGTCTAAATCCACACGACGTTCTTTCTTCTCTTTTTCACTGGGAAAGAGATAACAGGTAGGCAGACAGGCGAACACATGTAGAATATTAGCTCTGGGTCCCTATGAGCTTATCTTATCAGTTGGGTCTAAATCTTGACTCAGAGCCTTTTGCTCTGAATTGCAAGTGAGCTGAAGCTTTAATTTGGAAAATGTGGCATTGGGAAGAGATCCCTGACATTTGGCTTAAGAGCTCAAGAGCTGCGCTATCAGCTCCCAGCCGCCTCGCTGCTGAAACCACAGCCCAAAAGGGAAGATGAAGCCGTCTGTCCCCCCCAACATCCAAAGGAGAAGTAAAAAAGGTTGAAAGGGAAAGAGCCAGCTTGGGCTAAAATGGGAAGTTTTAGATCTTGCAGGAGGAATGCTGCCGAAAATGAGAACCATTTGAAAGCTCTGGGGGTTATAAAGTGGAATTCCCACTCATACAGTACACAAGAGTTATTAAGTGTGTATATGAGACTCCTGTTTTACTTCATGTACATGATTATTTTATACAGAGAAGTTTGGAAAGAATTATAGACTGAGCCTGAGGCCAAGCCAAGAAGCAAGATGAGCAGCAGCAGCAGCTAAAGGAGAAAGGTTGAGCTGGCAATGGAGAAGCAGCCGGCCAGACAAGGGTTATTTATAGTGCCTGGAGCATGGGAATGTTAATTGAAATCAATCAGTGGCCATGAGGACATGAAGTTGGAGTGTCAAAGTAGAGCAATTAAAAAGCCCATCTCAGGGGACCAGCACGTCCTGACTTGGGTTTTTTTTCCATGGGATGGAGATTAAACAGCCATTTAGTTCAGAGTGAGGAAGACACAAGACGGTTGCACTGCACATAGCTAAGCCAGGAACTGAGTCAAACTTGACTACTGTTTAAAATCACCCACTGGTAGTACAAACAACTGTGCTTTCCCTTGTGGGGTATTTCTAACAGGAGAATGGTGGGTAGAGGACTCTGATAGTGTTGTAGCATACAGAAAAATGGCCAATTTGCCCAAAAGGGGAAGGAAAAAAGGTTGCTTTAAATGGTATTTAAGTCCCATCCCCTCCCCTGTTTGGCAATGCTGACATTTGGCAGCTCTGACATCTGACCTAGAGGAGACAAAGGACAGCCAAACACTAAAGGCATCCTTCAGTCTGCCGCTGTTGTAACTAAATTGTGTCATAATTAAGTAAAAATGGTATTCGAATACAAAGTGGGGACATTGCAGCATCCTGCATCAGGCAAAGGAGAATAACATTTGGATGTTGATAGGAAAAGGGTTAATGGGTTCAAACTTCAACAGGAGAGATTTAAGTTAGGTATAAGGAAGAAATCCTTTACTGTGAGGGTGGTGAATAGGCTGAGTGGAATAGGCTGCCCAAGGAAGGTGTAAATGCTTCATCCCTGGCAGTGCTCAGGGCCAGGTTGGACACAGGGGCTTGGAGCAAGCTGCTCTAGTGGAAGGGGTCCCTGCCCATGGCAGGGGATTGGTACTGGATGAGCTTTAAGGACTTTACCAACCCAAACCATTCTATGATGAGGTTGAAGAACCTTAAACTGAAAGCTATCAAGAAGCGAGCTTGCACATTAAGTGACTGGGTGGCATCTTGGTCTTTGCCAGACACCAGGCAAAGAAAAGAGGAAAACTGAATGCTTTAAGAACCAACAGCATCGCCTTGGCGAAGCTGGGTGTCAAAAGTGGCTTTGGCAGCAAAACTGATGTGAAACCAGTGCAAGTGAGGAAGGAATCGATAGGGGCTTTAATTGCCCTGGTTATACTGTTGACAGAATGCTTCCCATGTCTGCACCTTCAGTGAGGTAAGGTGAGCGCTCTGTTAGCTCTCCGATAAAGCCTCTGTGTGTTTCGTGTCCTTTGAGTTATCAGGGAGATAAGCCCTGACTGACGAGGTTACAAATATTGGGAAATGCACAAACTGTATTGTAAGTGCTGCTGGAAGGGGGAGGATGAAGACTTGGCAGCGCTGCAGGTTGTTTGGAAAGAGCAGAACGGATTCTCTTCCTCTTTGGAAGACCTGGAATTGGCTGCAGGTACCCGGAGGGGGGGGGGATCTCCTCATTACCGAGTTCATCATACAATTCATCAGTTATTCACTAACAGTAAAGGAGTTGTAAAGTCACCATCCATTCATAAAAATCCACAATAAGCATCTTTTGCCCCCCTCTCCTCCTCCCTCCCCCCCACCCCCCCCGACTTTCTGTGTTTTGTTTTAATTTTCAAAGAAAGATTCTGTACTGAATATTGCATTTTCCACCCTAAAAAGGGTTGAAAAGAAACCAGATTAAACACAGAAGGGTTAAAGCTCCATTCCTGGGAATGTTAATCTTCCACGCACTAACACGATTCCCTTTGAACCAGGACCTTTCGCAGAAAGGAAAGCCTCTCTTCCAGAGTTTTCCTGCTCTCCCCAACCCCATCCTAAGAACACAAGCAGCCCAGAGTCCCCAGGAACACACAAACATTGGCCATGACAATCACCTCTGGATCATCTCTCCAGCACAGCTGGATCTCTGCATGCCAGACCTCAGCATTGGCCAGCACTTTGTACATCATTAACCTTCCTGATGTTGCAACTTCAAGGCAGTTCAATCTGACTGCTGGCAGTAAAACACCCCGAATCTGCTGACACCAACACATTACAGGGTGAAGAAAGCTTCGGGATTTTCGGATCGGCAACAAAGGGTGATTCTTTTCTTCCACCCACACTTTGGAATTCGGATGATGCTGTTGACTCAGTTGCGTTATTCCTGCCCATCCAAGGAGGCTCACACAGGGAGCGTTTCCCGAGGTGCCTTCCCTAAGCAAGCAGGTGCACTGAGAACTTCACAAAGCAAACACAATAGGTAGAAGGTTGAGGCTCAGGTTCTCAGCCCTCTGCTAGGAGTGGCTTCCTATAGATCTTTTCCAACACTCAGCAGCCAGAAAGCCGAGCAACACGAGTGCAATTTGGCATCACCGCCAGGATTCCTAGGACTGAGTCAGCAAAACGGTTTGTGGCAACAAGAAGAACTTGTGTGTTACAGCTCACGCTGCTCTTCTGATCCTTGAGGAAAGGCAAGGCAGGAGAGGAGCGCACGCATGTATGTACGTGTGAGAAAGAGAAAACCTCCTTGACAGCGGTTGCTGTAATTAAGCTGGGGTTTGTTTTACCATGGCACCCCCACCTGCTACCCCTCGGCCACCCAAGTTGCAAGCAGTTTTGTTGACTTGAGGCGTTTCCACTTTGTTTTCATAAGCAGGCTAAATTACAGAGGAATTTTCATAGGAAAATCTTGCATTTGAAGGCATTTCCAGCACCGCAGGGACAGGGGAGTTTGGTGTCTATGAGCAGAACATGGGAACACGTGTGATTTTGAGGGCATATACAGGGTGTTGTTCTGTATGTGTAAGTGGGGGCAATAGACATTTAGGGGACAAAAGCAAGGCAGGAAATTGCATGGCCCACTGGGACTACTCAGACTGCAAGTGTGTTAATTTACATTTCCAGCTCTTTGAAGCATATTCATTTTACATCCAAGACTAAGGAACTGGCACGGATGCAAAGGAGTGGTGCTGCCTCTGTGTTATTTCCTCACGAGCATCCTGAGGCCTCACCGTGGCATCCTTTAGCAGCAGTACTTTCTCCCCAGTGTTATGGCACGATGGAAATGACAGGCCAAAAAGCTCTCATCAAGGGTTCCTAGGATTATCTGATCAAAATTTTCCTATCAAATGAGGGACTTTGCCCTGGCCTTTCTGATACTCCTCCAGCCCTGGATCAGGAGTTGAATTAACGTCACCACACCATAGATGCCCTTGCCCGTCCTCTTTTAATCAGCAATTAAAATCAATCTCAGCTAAGACAGAGGTATCAGGATACCGGTTTTTGCAGCAGCTCTAACTAAACACCCAGATACCTGGAAATACCACAGTGCCATTAAGATCCATCCTTTGGCACACGTCAGATTCAGGACACATGTGCTGCACCTCCAACAGAGCCATCTTAACTGTGTTTACTATGCACACTCCCTTACACAACTGCCTATATGATTGTGTCAGGAAACCCAGGCAGATATACACAAGCACTGGGGTTTATCACTGCTATTCCCAGTGACTTAGTGCAGATGGATCAGGATATTTCAGGCAATTCCAACATGGGAATTCACCTGCTGGCAGCTGGTTTCCAAACTTATGCTCAAGGAAGGACATATCTTGCAAAAACACACACAGACACACGCTCCCTATTGCACAACCTGAACCCTGTACTACACTGTCAACATGATCTGTGTCTTCTTTGGGAATAAGGTATCAACATTTCCAGCAAAACAGCTTTCATTTAAGCTTGTTTACCAGGTGATGCCCGCTCCTTCCTTAAACTTCTGAGAAAACTACACGTAAACAGGAGGAGAATAGAACTGATTTACTGCAGCTTCACTCCATTACCCATGTAACCCTCCAACTCAGGATTCAACACCTCCTAACACATGGGACATGGTAGATCTTGTAAAAATCATGGGCTCAGAGAAAGATGCCAGAGGCAGTTGTTCTATCTCTGTTTACGTGATGTACTTGTTCTGGGGTGTCCTTTCTCTACCTTGGCACCGAAATAGGTAATTTCAAAGCCTTTTGGATTACAGGATGCCCTGCTTCTCCAGATGTTTGAGTATACTATGGCCATGCTGGTTCATGTCATTAAAAATAGCAACCCGCACCCAGCCTGGGAACAACTTCTTTAACTACCAATGCAACTGAGCTTAGGCTAAGGGCAAGGGTGGTCTCAAGGTTTTCCCCTTTGCCTGGGTACCCAAAAGCTCATCACCCCTCTGTTGAGGAGAGCAGCCCATGCTTAGAACACAGCAAGTTTGATCTGAGCACAGGTTTGGATCTGCACACAGGGAATTGCTTGAAAGAGTCCAGCGCAGAGCCACAAAGATGATGAAGGGAGTGGAACACCTCCCTTATGAGGAGAGGCTGAGGGAGCTGGGTCTCTTTAGCTTGGAGAAGAGAAGACTGAGGGGTGACCTCATCAGTGTTTACAGATATGTAAAGGGTGGGTGTCAGGGTCATAGAATCATAGAATCATAGAATAGTTAGGATTGGAAAGGACCTCAAGATCATCTAGTTCCAACCCCCATGCCATGGGCAGGGACACCTCACACTAATCCATATCACCCAAGGCTTCATCCAACCTGGTCTTGAACACTGCCAGGGATAAGACACTGAAGGTTGTCTTGTTTGTAGAAGACAAGAAAAGATAATCTTGTAACAAGCTCATCACAGGAAAGGTAATCTTGCCTGGGAATAAAATTAAAAATAAAGGGAAGAGAGATTTTGAGGTGTAATGTACTTTCATACAATATGGCATTTTCTTCCCAAGTCTCATGAAAAGTGACAATAAATTTCCATCTAATGTGTAATTTATATGCCAAAGGTTAGAGCAATAACATCTGCAAAGAAAATTCCTGCTGAAACACAGTAACTAGTTATTTCCTCAGAGCAGAAAAAATGTATTCGCTTGTCCAAAAATCTCGGCATCAGCTTTATTTCTATACACCCAAAAATGCTATCAACAAAATATTTGAAACACCATCAGAATACAGATTTCAATTCTAATCTTTCCTAATAGTCATAACTATAACTGCAGATAATGACCAAAGTTCACAACACATCACTCAAGGGGTCAGGCCCCATATCTGAGGGGCTCCTTCAGCACCTTGACGGTCCCTAGTTCAACTAACACTGCCTGACCACACAGCGGATGATGGAGCTAGTTTTTTTTCAGTGATATCCAGTGATAGGACAAGGGGCAATGGGTGTAAACTGGAGCATAGGAGGTTCCACGTTAACATCAGGAAGAACTTCTTTACTGTAAGAGTGACAGAGCACTGGAACGGGTTGCCCAGGGAGGTTGTGGAGTCTCCTACGTTGGAGATATTCAAGGCCCGCCTGGACAAGTTCCTGTGTGAGGTACTCTAGGTTACCCTGCTCTTGCAGGGGGGCTGGACTGGATGATCTTTCGAGGTCCCTTCCAACCCTTGTGATTCTGTGTATCCCAAGAGTGACTGGACAGATTTAACACTGTGAAACACCCCCAGCGATATCATTTCATGCAGGTGAATGGTCTGAACATGGGTAATAACTGCAAGGTAGATCCTTACCGCCCCTCAGTTTCTTCTGCTTCATCACCTGATGCTTAGAACCAGGCTTACATGGGTGAGCCTCTCCACGTGAACCACTACATAGTAGTAGCTTGAAGATCAAATCCAAATCTCACCTCTTAGGACCATGGCCATCTGCCTATACCCAACTGCATCCACCTGAGCAAGGCATGGGGTTGCCCTCCAGCCCCAGCTCTTGAAACTGAGCAACGGGTGCTGTTGGATGGAGGCAGAAGCACAAGCAGCATAAGCCAATGGCCATGGTGGCAGGCTGCCTGCATTCATACCATGCCTCTCCCCGGTGCCATGCCAAAACCAGCAGGATCTCTCTCTACAGAGGAGCTATGCCAGAGAAACTCCTCTGTATGTGTAAGATAATGAACAGTTTCAGAGCTCTCAACCCTCAAGACAGGTGTCTGGTGAAAATGGCACACCTCCTGCCATCATAAATGGCAGGCTCCAGCTTCTGGATTTGCTCCTTTTGCTTAGGAAGCCCGGGAAGGGCAAACAGCAGCAGCTCACAATCCCAGCTAACTTGCCTGCACTACCAGTGCACCAAAGGGGTACCTTTCCCATAGGATACATATGATATTGTAAAGGTTTGGAAATAGGCAATAGCAGAGAAAACTGCAAGGAGAAGGTTAACAGACTGCATTCATGCAATCCTTTGCTTGGGAAACTCCATCCCTTCCGCACAGAAGGAGGAACAAACATACAACAAAACACCTTAAAAAGCTGAGACCCAGGATTACCTTGGTTTTATCTTGTTCCAAGTGGGGCTCAGCAGCATCCAAGACACTGCCCAGCATATGTGCTATCAGAGAGAGCTCTTTAGAACTGATCTAGAAGCTCCCTAAAAAGCAAGCTGGTTCAAGAGCATGTTACTTGACAAGCTGTCTTCATGAGCAGCTTTCAACATCAGAAATACTCAACAGCAAACATGAAAAGGCCCTCAGTGTTTCAGGGCTGCTCTTCCATCAGGAACAGAGGGATCCAACACCAGGATTGCAGGGAAGGTTGCTTACAGGGAGTTATTTTCCTCCTGGGCTCCAACAGACCAGAAAACAGTGGAGAGAACCAGCACAAAGTCCTCTTCCATTGGATGAGGACATGAACTACACCTGCCTGCAAGAGATCCCCAACGGGTAAACCCCTTCAAACCATCACTGGGATAAGGCTCGGAGAAAGCAAAGATAATACAAGAATAGAAGGCAAAGCGAAGGCTGCTGCTAGAATAAGCCTGGGGGACCAGCATCCCTGGTGTAAAGCTCAGCTTAAGGACAGGATTAGGTGGGTTCATCCCCTCAAGAACTTTTAAAGACTGATTTTCCCCTCCTGTGGTCAGGGAGGAGGATGCACATGCAGGCTCCCAAGCTGGAGGTATGATACACTGCTCCCACACCATACCCATCTGCACAGGAGAACCTCACCTAGTGGAAAGCATTAGGCCCCCAGACTGAATGATCTGCAAAGGGTGACCAGGCAAAATGCTGCCAACCTTTCTCAAGGGGTAGATCAGAGGCAAAGTGGCTCTTCTGTCCTGGCTGGCAGACATCCCTGGGCCTCTTGAGGCTCCCAGAATAGGCCACAGGTCTAAATCTGGAGTGTTAGTTCAATTCCAGAGATTTTTAGCTGGATAAGGACTGAAGACAAAGCAGCACAAAGGCTCCAAGCTGATGAACTACACTGGGATGCTCCAGCTCAGTTGAGCAGTAGGGTGGAGGCAGCAGGGCCAAGAACCATCTCTGCCCTGACCTTCTGCTCTCATCAGCCTTTTCCACCTCTGTCCCTATGCTAGGAAACAGCCAAGTGACCCTTTTGAGGGATAAACCCCTGGGTTTTATGTCTGAAGGACCATTTCTTTTTCTTTCCCTGCAGTTCCCTCCCACTTCCTCTGTCCTCCCTGACAGATAAATGACTTTGCTGGAGGAAAGGGTGAAATTTCATCCCGGATCAAGCCCCATGAGCAGAATACCCATGTGACGGCTCGCAGAATGTGTTTTGCATGCAAATATCATACATGCAAAGTGAAAATGAGTCATTTCACAGCACCTCTGGCTCTAGGCACTGAGTGACTTCTCCTCTGTGACTCCTACACTTGTCTGCTTCCCCTCATTCACCAGCCCCAGCTCCTGTGGTTTCCTCGCCATGTTTGCCTGCTCCAGTCACTTTAGCTAGGATATTAGCTAGGAAGGAAGGAGGCAGAGGTTTCTTTTTCCCCTGCTTAGATTTGTTTTACGTTCTGGTTTTTACAGCATTGAGGTTTTTGCTCACTGCTTTTGCCATTGGCTTCAGTCACTGTGTGTTGGCTCCCAGAATCCAGAGAGGCCAGCAGTTTCCAAAACACAGCAGTGGTATTTGTATTGGCTTCTGAACTTGCTTGGGCATGGACGTGGCTTGGCTTGCTCTCCCTGCATACATGAGCTGTTTTCTTTCATTATGGCTGTTAATTGTTTGCTTTTGAGATCAAGACATGGGGGCAAATCCATTTTACAGTAGAAGTGATCAAGAAACAGGAGGAAAAGTTCAATTCAGCACCAGGATCTTGAGCTGATCACAAAAGCTCAGAGATCAAGAGCAGAATGAAGCCTCTGCACTCCCAGTAAGCAAGCGATGGAGAGGGGAAGCTGGAGGTTTTGGCTGCTTGGATGGAAAAACAAATACCCTCCCACAAATGAGCTATTCTCACAGCTTTGAACTAGTGCTGGCAAAAACCCCCTAGGAGCAGCCTCACTGAAAGCAATGGGTCTGAAGAGATCAGAGCAAATCTTAATACCTTGAAGACAACCCCTTTGCAGCCGTGGCTGGGCTAAGATGTGCAAGAGCCATAGAGGACAGTGAGAAGGACAACGATGAAGATAAAACACCCCTTTCCCCCCCAAACCAAACCCACATCTTATTTCTCTTAAATCAAACAGTAGCAAAAGGCAACCCAGCTTTCACTTTGAAAAGCAGAACTTTAATATTATGGGGCCATTTTCCCCTGGCAGCGCTGCAAACCCCAAAGCCAGTAAATAGCAGAAGGAATAAAACCCAACTGTAAAAGGGAGCGGCAAGCCTTAGCTCTCACGCAGGCGTCCAGCCTGGCTGAACACAGGGAGAGGTTCCGAGCAGCCATTGCCTTCAACCAAAGAGCTGAAACTATTTGTGTGCTGTTCATCTCCCACCCCATGTGCTCCCCCCTTGCTCCTCCGCACCGATGCCTCCCTACAACTGACCTCCTCCTCCTCATCGCCAATCAGCCAAGCCTGCCAGCATAGGGGTTACAGCATGACATAATTGCAACATGAATAAACAACATTTGCCATTAAGGGATACTTTTAATGAGAAACAGAGCTGCGAAGGGGAAGCATCAAAGTGGCTCACGGAAGGAAACCGCCTGGAACAAAATCCTACTTGATGCCCCAATTAATATGTTCCCTAATTCTATTTCCTGCACTTGTGGTCCCGCAGCCTCCTTGCTTTAATTTCTTTGGGAGAATGGAGAGGAAGGAACCTGGAAATGCAGCGTCTTCATGGCTGACTTGATGTGCAGGCAATGCTCATATTAGAACAAATTAGAGAATTAAAAACTAACCGACGACAGACTGAGGAAATGTCATCCCCAGGATAATAGTATTAATTGAGACCTGGGTTTTGCAGGCCAGGCCAGCTTAAATACAAAACAAAGCTGAAAGCTGGAGTAATAAGACTGGATTAATTACACGGGGAGGTTTTTTACTCCACCCGTGTTCTGCCCAGCTTCGATCTTCAAACTCGGTGACACTGCTGTGTGTTAGCAGCATCTCCTCAGCACAGCAAAGGCAGATGTTTGATCAGCTCAGAGAGGACCACAGAGTTTCTGTGCTGAAGGATGAGCAGGACGGTTGATCCAGACTAGAGCCTACACAAATGCAAGTGCATCCTAAGTGACTTCTCCTGCAGATCTATCTTGTTGTGAATGAAGTGCAGCTGAGCACCTTATGTTCCCCTGACCTTGAGTTTGACTCCAAAGAGAAGAGTCTACTGTTTGCGTTAGTGTTTAACACATGTAGGTTGTATATGGCTGGCAGACTCTACATTCAGAATCTAACCTGGTCCATGCATCAGCTGTCACTCAGGCAGGTCTGTCCAACGATTCCCTGAACCCAGGTGGAGTCACAGAGATATATTCATAATAAATGAAATGAAAACAGCTCATATTGATCAAATACTCCAAAGCTGAGCATGGAAGGAGAGAAAGAAACAACCTTAGGAGAGACAGTTTGGAAGATGAACCATCTGGTGAACATCTCTGTTTAACCTTCACCAACAACTTGAAGCTAAACAGAGGCAAAAGATCAGAAATGATGTAAGCTTCTTTTTGCTTGGATTCCTATGGAGACAAGACTGGTGTGATCAGAGCCTGTCCACCCACAGTTACCTCACCATCTTCGAGTCACACGTCTTTATTTAGTTGAAATACTAACATTTCCAACAGACTAAAGGTCTCCGTTGCATAGCTCAGACAAGCATTGTACTGCAAGAAAGCCAGGCAGAAAAGCATTCCCATAGCAGTCCAAAAGTGGGAAAACCCAAACTCTGTGCAGCCAACAGAGAATCCTACGAGGTGGGAAAAAAATAAAATCACAGCAATTCAGGCCTAATTTGCCCATTAAACAATTTCTTTTAGGAAAACTCTTCCTTTCTTTATGAGTCCAGGCTATTAGTTAGATGAGAGCACCCAAAATTATCCCAAAGACAATTGTTGCCTTTGAAATGCTGGCAAAAAAGGGATGGAAAACTGTGAAATCTCACCCAAACGCTTGCTTTCTGCAAAACCTCAGTCCCCACAAGAGGTACAAAGAGCCTGAATGACTTCAGCTAAAATCCCTAATTATCATCACAGAAATAAGGAATACCTTCTTCCACCTGGGAAACACTGCCTGAATGACAACCAGTTTACAGGATATCCACAAATCTATGTGGCCATCATCACTGGTCAGTGCAGGCTGGGAGAGAAAGCAAGTTGCTTAAGCGCTACTTAAGCATCAATCCTCATGTGCATTTCCAAGGCTTTGGTGCCAGCACTGCAAGTAAGAACATAGGGGGATATTGCCCCCCACATTCCAGGGATACCATCAGCTTGGGTTCAGGCTGAAAGAGGGGAAGAAAAAAAGAAAAGTAATACAGACTGAAGAGGTCAAGGAGCAAAACTCTCCTGGTTTCCAGCTGTTGAGATGTTCCAACAAGGTGCTAAAAGCTCTGCTTATACACTACACTCCTCATTGTCCTCCCCAAGTGAGTGCTTCAGCACAGCTATTGCAAATGAACCTGCTATGGTATGGTCTTGACAGGCTTAAAACACCCATCATAGAATAAGAGAGTCAGAATAGTTTGGGTTGGAAAGGACCTTAAGATCATCCAGTTGCAACCCCCTGCCATGGGCAGGGATACCTCACACTAAACTCTGGCACCCAAGGCTCTGTCCAACACTGCCAGGATGGAGCATTCACAACCTCCCTGGGCAAACCATTCCAGTACCTCACCACCCTTATATCCAATCTAAACTTCCCCTGTTTAAGTTTTAACCCATTACCCCTTATCCTGTCACTACAGTCCCTATTGAAGAGTCCCTCCTCAGCATTATTACAGGCCCCCTTCAGATCTGGAAGGCTGCTCTGATGTCTCCACGCAGCTTTCTCTTCTCCAGGCTGAACAACTCTAACTTTCTCAGCCTGTCTTCATACGGGAGGTGCTCCAGTCCCTGATCATCCCTGTGGCCCTCCTCTGGACTTGTTCCAACAGCTCCATCACCCTGTTCCATCTCCTCTCCTCCTGGATTTTATGAATGGGGATTGACTTCTGCTCCCAAGTGCTCTCACCAGCAGTGTGGACACTGAGGCTTGGGCTGCTCTCCTTCCATCCACTCTAAGGATTTCACAGGAACAGCCCCACATCCACGTCACACTGACTGCGGATGGCACATGCACTGCAGCCACACCAGCCCTTGCTTTCCCCATTCTCATTTTGCTCAGTTGAGATTTGTTAGGGAGACCAAGGCTTTTGTTTATGGATACAAAAAGACAATGACAGCTGGCTTCAATTCTTGGCATGAGAAGTGTTTTATGTTGAAAGCAGCCATTTCCTTTTCAACCCCCAAATTTTTAGCCAGATTTCTCCCTTTACCATCAGCCTTTCATAAAGTTGGTTGGGTCCTTGCAGAATAATTCATCAATATTTTCACTGAACTTCCCCACACTGTTTGCAAACCACCAATGTCTGTTTGCCCCCTTCCCACCGCTGCTGTTCTCAGAAAGCAAAGCTTGCTGCAATCAAAGCTACAGTGGCTGATTTGGGAAATGAGTTTGCTAAAGAGATTAAAACTGGATCTTGCTTTTAGAACGTTTTCAAACCCTCTAAAGCAGAAACAAGCTGAAATGACAGCTTTGGAAATCTTTCTGATGAAATCTGTCACCAGCTCCCACTGCAATTTGTTTTGTTACTGAGGAAAATCCTTCTCCTTGTGGAGTTGCACATTTTAATCTTTTCCACATTGAAAATTGATGGAAATTAAATTTCAAAGTACATTTTACAATCTGGGCTTGAGCCTTTGCAGGGAATCTCAGAACATAACACAGCATTAGATGGAAAAAAAAGTAGTTTCTGAACTCTCGCAAGCTCTGCTATCCAGAAATAATTTCATAATGGCTTTATTAAATATCACGTTCACTAGAAACACTGGATTTCCCACTTACTGAGAAAATATTTAACAGATGGGAAACGATTACAATGGTACACGATAAAGTAAGAATCTGGGCAAGATTTGCCTTTGGTTTAGGTGGAGATGAGGACTATTAAAAGGTGCAACTTCCAGCTGGGCATTGGATGACAGGTCAATCTTAGCCATGTGTATGATGCTCCCCAGGGAGATCACCTGCACCAAAGGTTTGGTACTGCAAAGCTTTCTACAACACCTTGACTTAAGATGCTTCCAGTCCTTGTCAGTCTGCTAGCACTGAAGTCAGCTCCCTGAGGACAGTCAGAACAGTCATCTATCGCTGGCCAGGTCAGCTCAAACACCGTTAGAGTGAGTCTGGAATTGTGCTAGACTCAGTTTTGGAAGAAGATCTGGCCCACCTAAGAAAACCACCACTGGTTTTCACTATGGTTTCCAGATAAACACAAAACTAACAGTCGTTCAACAGGTTCTGTCACTATATAGACCCAAGCAGGGGTAAAACTCACTACTTCTAAGTAAAACTTGAAGTTACTTAGGGGAGTTGAAAACATAATTCACTTTAGGATGAGACACATTTCAACACTTTTTAGACCGGATCTGCTGTTGTTCTGTCAGTCCCCAAACCCTCTCATTCACCTGAGGAGAAACATCAGCAAGTTAAAAGCTTTGGGTATAGAAAAACAGATCAGGAAGGAGGATAAAAAACCCCATAGATGCTTCCACTGCTACATCAGCATTTTCCTTCAGTGATTTTCCCCTACCTTGCCTATTGCTTGACACATCATTACCTGGTAATAGGTCTCTCAGCTCTGGGTGGGAATGGGAGTGCTGGGAACTTAAGTATCATGGCAAACCGTGTGCTTAATAAAACCAGAGATGCATGTCTGGAAAAGGTAGAGCAGACATATAGAATTGCAAAAGAGGCCCTTGCTCACCCGATCTGGGGCTCAGCCCTGCAGAACTGTGCAATACCTCCTGCAAGCAGTGGGAGTGAAAGGTGCTCGCATGGCGTTCCTGGAGCAGCCGCTCATTCATTACTTGACTCCTGGTTTTACTATTCTCCTTAATGGACTCCACTTCCTCTCTTCCCCCCCCCCCCCCCCCCCCCCCCCCCCCCCCTTATGTTTGCATTAAAAGGCTCGGCCCTCCACATGTGCTGACTCTCAATTGAGAAACACCCCATATAATCACAGGGAACTTTATCTCATCTGCAGCCTGCGACACCTTCCCACAAAGGATGTGCTTTGTACTGTCCAGCCTGGCTAACAAAAATCTTGCAAAACACAACAGAAAAAAACCAAAGAGACAATCATTTTCCTTGTTTAGATTTCACTGGAGCTGCCAGAAAATCCAGCTGCTTGAAGCAGACTCAGTGTTTGGGAACTATTTTCCTTCAAGTTGTCTTCTGTGAAGACCTGGGAATGTTTCTGTTACTGCCTTTCCCCAAAATAAACCCAACCCAACAAGACTTCAGAGGGGTTTTGCAGTTGTTTCTCTCTTTCTAAACCTCAGGAAAGTAAAGATCCAAAGCTTTGAACAACTTATGGTTTCATTCCTCACATAGATCTGTGTTTTGACTGATGGGTCAGGGTCTTTTTACAGGTTTTCCTTCTTTAGATTAGTAAAACTTGAATGACAACCTTCAACCAAGTATTGAACTAATGAACTAGTTTATCTGGGTTGCAACCTTCCAAGGCACCAAAGTCACAGCTGAAAACTGGATTGATCTATCCTAACTGAGTTAGGCCACATGGAGAGAAATGGACCACTTGAGATATAAGCAGAGGAATCGCCCTCTTGAGCCACATTCTTCTCTCCATTGGTGCTTGTAGGAGATGACATTGTCTGGGTGACACTTAGCTGTCAACTACTAGTGAATGGAAGTGGGTCAATCCCATTAAACACTCCTGGCACACAGAGAACTCAATATTCAACAGCTGAACAGCTTGCCTTGTTCTTTCTTTACCTCAAGACAGAAAATAGCCACATGGGGTTTCTTCACTTCTTTCCACAGCCCCCAGAAACCTCAGAGGCAAATTTCCAACCTCATAAACTCAGACTTGAGGAGTCACTTCCACAAACCTCCCCCATGTTATCAGCTGCAGGAGCTGTCATCACAGCCTGATTTCACCCAGCAGGCAGCCACACCACCAGTTAAGATTGCTTGTTGCTTTAAGGATCAAATTGACCCTCAAAGAGCACCAAAACTTCACCTTCTCCAAGTGAAGCGCTGCATGCTTCAAGCTTGCTGGGCTGAAGCAGGGATCCATGCTCTCCTCCTTAGTCAGTGTTAATGTGGCTTCATAGAAAGCATTAATATTACAAACAGTGATCCCACAGAATATGGGTATTCAAGTCCAACCGGTTTAATTTGGCAAAGCATCAAGAAGATCCAGGTTATCAGACGCTACTACATCTGGAGTGCAGCAACTCCTTTTGTGCAAGCTTAGCATTTCTAACCCAGCCCCAGTGATATGCGGTGCCCCCTCTTCAATCCCCCCACCCAACAGTTTGTTTATAGTCCATGTATAAGGCAAAAGCTTATTTCAGATGTATGTTTTTAGAAGCCATTTCACCTGTAAGATCTCTGCTGTTCTGTTATGCTAAGAGCTTTGCATGATCAGAAGACCACGGACTTGGGTAGGCTTGGCAAGTGATTGAAAGCATGTTTCTTGAAACAATAGCCCAACTCAACCTCCTTCTGCACTTGAAAGTAATGCAACTCATACAAACTTCCTCCCCAATGCCCATCAAAATCACTCCCAAGTAATAGTGCCATGCCTGGAGATGCTAACAGCTCTTTGAATTTCCACTGTTTCAAACTTGATCCTCCTTTTGGGTGGCCCTCATCACTCACGTGCACTTCAACTGCCAGCTGTTGGAGGCAAAGAGCTGGAACGTGGCCACCCCCTAAAAACTTGCAGGTGATCTAACCACAGTCTGTGCATCTGTGAAGAAGTGAATCACAAATAATAACGGGAAATGAAACATCTCAGCCCTATGTGACTCAGTTTTCCGATCTGAGATCACTTTCTTCGTCCTTTATCCTTTACCAGTTTATAAGACCACACTGGGAACAAGAAAGAGGGATTTGAAGATGGGAGGTTCTGTGTATTCATGCTTTATGGTCACTTGGTGTGTGATGGAGCTGAAAGACCCTTATTCTATCAGCCACACAAGCCAAGCCTCACTGGCTGGAGCCACCATGGGGTGGAAGGCCCCTGCCACCACCCCAGGGCACCTGGCCAGACCCCATCACCACTCAGGAACTTGGCTCCCAAATGGGTTCATTAGATGTGAATGGCTTTCGCATTAGCAGCTATCAGGCCTGCTCCTCCACCCCCCCTCACCCCATGTACCACCCCTGTCACTTCCGTATGCAGCAGCACAAGCCTGGCTTCAAACCTCCAATTTGTCTGTTTAGTGTCTTCATAAAGGAGGTAGATAATGAAAGAAAGAGGCTGGGGGAAGGGGATGGGATGACTAAAGCAGTAACTTGTCTCTTTAATTTCTCTGCCCCCCCCTTCCCATATATCCCCTGGGGACACAGGCTTCAAAGGGAGCTACAAATATTTACTAATTCCATTAACAGGATACAAATTGTTTTCAGGGGAGCATCAACCACACAAAGCCATGTCACCCCCCCCCACCCCCCCGACACAGCCACATGCACTATATAGGCAACGAGTCCTTCCCGCCTCCCCAATTTTTCCCTAAGTTCAAGATGAGTTGAAGGGTCAAAAAGGCAAAGGGTGTTTCAGAAGTTGAGCAGACAGCATTTGGTAACGGGAAGGCAGTGGGAGGGGGTTGGGGGGGAGAGAAGAGAGAAGGAATCTGGCATGCATTAGGCTGAACAGTTCCAAACATCCATCCTCCACAGACTTGTTACTTTCTTTCTTTCTCACAGGATTTTTCTCCTTTTTTGTAATTTGTGGCTTATTTAAGTTTTCAGGGGGTTTTCGTATCGGCCAACAACTGTATTTTAATCTCCTTCCCTCACCCTCCTGTGTTGCCTGCTTGCCCCCAAAAGCACACGCTCACTTGTGATATTCAGGCTGAAGCACTCGGACATATCCTACATCCTTTGCCAAGTAGCTGCTGCAAGGAGCTTGCAATAGTTGCTGGAAGCTTAAAAGGTGAATAAAATGCTCCATCACGAACAAGAAAGGAGTGAGATGGAGTGAGATGCTCCATTCCCCACCAAAACATGGCAGAGAAGGAATGATGCTCACTGGCATGGGCTTGTGTTCCAACATGTAGCCTGCTGCTTAGATGCAACAGGAATGGTGAGCAAAGGGAATAAGGTTGCAGTCAAAGGCCACAGTTGCTGCTGTACAGTTCGATGGAGTATAATTAGAGTTAATACCAGCTAAGCCTTCGGCTCCACGAAGTCTTCCAGGATGTAATTTTCCACAGGACTTAAATGTTGACCCATATCTCGTTATGTTTTATGAGCCCAAAGTAAGAACAGCACAGGCTACATATTTAGAAGAAATAATACTTCCCAAATGTCCAGCTACCTAAAGCAAATCCATCTGGCTGACTGGACACATAACCAAAGCCAACACAGGTATGTCAACATGACATCAGTTGGAACTGTGGGCATAAAGCAGGATGGATCTCACTTCTGCGCTCTACATCCTCAACCTGGAAGGGTCTGGAAAACTCAAAGCCAGGCAAGATAGTGCCGTAGGACAACAGCATGGGAAATGACTTGTAGCAGGTATGTCCCTTTGCTGTCACCAGCTTGTCAGGTGTGACATGAAGAAGATTGTTCTCTCACATCGAAGTGATCTCATGGTGAGGAAAAGGCTGTGCACCACTTCCTTTGTTAACCTTTTCTGGCATGCCAAATATTTCCACTTTTGTTCTCTGTCAAGGAGTACTAAAGATGGAGCAGAGTGTTCAGCACATTGTGGAGGAGCTGTTGAAGAGGACCTGCCTTCTGCCAACCAGATGTTGAGAGCTGAAAGCCGTGGTACGTGGTGATTAAAAGAGAACAAACAACCTGGCCAAAGATCCCCTCAATCTCAGCTACAAATCTTGTTTCTTTCCTTCTCATAGGATATAACCCTGCTGGTCCTCCAGAATCCTCTTTCACCACTAGGAAACAAGAAAAGAGAAATATCCAGCCCCAATCCAACCACCCCCTACTTTTGGGGCAGAGATGGAAGGGCACATGAACACAAAAGCCACAAGTAGAGAGACCAGATGAGAACAGGGAGAGCATTGCACCCTGTTGCATGTCACCTAGCTTCAGGTAGTTCTCTCAGACACACGTATTAGAAGTCACATTGCCCCCCTCTCATCCATGAAAGAAATAGGCACCTCCAGAGGGCAATTTAAATCTCAGGTGGATTAAAGTGCCCTTTGGCATGAAGCAGTTCAATAGTGCCTGAAATTAGCCAGGATGAATCCAGGCCTTAATCAGCAAATGGACTTTTCATTCCATGGGAAGTGTCAAGATTGCAAATTATTTTTCATTCCAAATGAGGACCTAAAAAACCAACCCACCCACCAACATTTCATGTGCCCTGTGATTTATTTTTAAGTTCATTTGAGTTAATCAAAACATATATTTTCAGGCCCTTCAAAATATTCCCATTTCATTTTACACAGCTTTAATTTCTCTAAATATCAACTGCATTTTGGAAATTAAAACTCCCCCCCCGCCCAAGAATAAACTCCTTTGGTTTGCAGCTACTCCAACCTCTGACATTATTTCCCTCTTAAATGATTTAAAACAAAGATTCCTGAAAATGCATCCCATTTGCACATCGAAAACTCATCAGTTTTCATCAAGGTGATGACATTTCCTTAGAAGTAACCAGTCCTGTGGTGTTTTCTGAACCACTTAGGGCTGGCATGACTTAACTACCCTATGGAGAAAGATAAGTCAAGGGCTGGACAGGGCTTTGGCAAGTGACAACTCATCCCAGGGTCCAGAGAAGCTGAACACTGTTTGCTTTTACTCACAGCAAATGATAAGGTACCCGTCTTCGTCTTACTACGTGCTATTGTGTTTGACTCTTGCCTGAATAATGGGTCTCTGTTAGGAATATCAATGTACAGCAAGAGGCTCCTAATGCAGAGTTCAAGAGGGAAGGAAGGAGGAGAGGAAATAAAAAAGCCCACCACCAAATGAGTTCTCTGATAGTTTTCAAATGTTTGGAATGTCAATCTCCTGGCAACATCTGCACGTGGCACATAGACCTTGGCTTTCTGGAGTCCCTGCAGCATCTTTTCAAGTCATCTACAGGAGAATGGAAGGATTTGGCCTTGGAAAAAAAACCCTCTAAGTGCATAAACAGCTGTGGCCACATTTCCTACATCTGACATCTCAAGGTTGCTGCAAGAGGGGAGAATCGGGACAAATCAGGCTCTCCAAAGGAAAGTATTTGCCATGTTTTAGTTACTCATTAAAGTGTTCTGCAAGCAAATGTCTGCAAAGATTTTAGTTGCTTTCTGGTAGCTGCTTTTTGCAACAGCAGAGGTGTAGAGGGTTTCTGTGCTGCCTATCTACAAGTACCTGTGGCTATCTGAGTACACACTATATAGATGTTTGACTAGATAAAGTTATAGATGTGGTAAAATACAAACAACATTACTCATACAAGTGCACTTACGAGGATGATGAGCATTAAACAAAGTGACCACAACAGTCAAAACCATTACTGAAGCGTGGGCATCATGCTGATAGAAGATAATATTGAGGGTAATCGACAGCAGTTTCAGTTACTGCCATAGCTACACCATGTGTAACACTGGTATCACACCAGTATGACTGAGGAAAAACAGTTCCAAACTGGGAATGAAGCATCACTTCTCCTGAGCAGATCTGATGACACCTATGAAACAGTGCAATGAATCCAAGTGGCTGGTGTAGCCATTAGTGCTTTCTGGTTAGCTCATTGTAACACAGCAGACCTGTACAATGCATGCTAGTACTGAATCAAGTCTGCACGAGGGGCTCATCCTAGACCAGGAGTGATCTCCAAAACAAAAGCAATAAGGCCAAGCAGAACACCCTCAGTCCGGAGGGAGCAGAAGGACTGGAGTTCCAGTCTGTGCTTCCTCCATGCCTGGCTGGAGGGGGAAGTGAGAACCATCTATCCACACATCCAACATCCACAGACACTGAGACCTCCAGCCTCCACTGTGGCCTCAGTCAATCCTCAGGCAGCAGAGGAGAGGGAAGCATGGGGAACACATCAGACCGCATTGACCTCCAAGGAGTTGTTGAAGTGAAGGCTCATTCCTTCCCACAGGCTGCAGGGAAGGACAGTGGCAGGCTGGCGGGGAGGGCACCAGAACCAGTGCCTTGAGCTGACACAGCATCTGCCTCCTGAAGGATGAGCTTGGACTGATCGCGTGTGTACCAGTGCAATTGCTCTTCTAATCTGCCTTGCTGCACCCTGCAGAAATCCAAGCTCTGATTTACTCCTTGTGTTCTATGTGACTAAACCCCACACTCCTCACACTCTTAAACCCAGAGATAATATTGGATCTGGGATGCATCTCCTAAGTACAAATGCAAACAAGTCATTTTAATAGAGACAACTTTGAATGCTGTTTGCTGAGCACTTCATCAGGGAGCAGAAGAGCTGCTGTGGCAGGTGAAGCCAGCTGTTGTGGAAAATGAGCAGAGAGCAAGAGGCTGAGTCTCCATCTATTCCCCTTGCTGGGCTCAACTCTCCATAATCCTTAAAAAGGGAGGAAGCAAAACAAAATAAAGCCTCTCTGCATCAGCCTGTTTTGGCCATATATCCTCCCTTACTGCAATGGCACTCAGACCATCACAGCAACCCAATGAAGTGTTGCTGTAATTAAGGTTTAATGGAGCTGCAAGACTGTGTCATAGCAAAGAGCCTTATAACAGAGGTGGAATGCAATTTACTACCCACCAGGTATAGAGCAATAAATCTGCAATATTTATTGGCAAGAGAGAGAAATGTGATCCAGAATTCCATATGCTGGGTTGGGGGAGGAGATGAACATCACTTCCAAGGGGAAAAACTTCCTCTGGCTGCTCTTACCCTCTTACTGTTGTGTCCTGGGATAGTATATCCGTATTCCTGCTGGCAGCCCTTCCCAAGGACCCCACAGCACCTTCCAAGCTGCAGGCAGACAGCACTGAGGGCAGGGAGCAGCAGCTGGTACCCTGTCACTTCAGGAGGGAAGGGGATGCTGTAGCTAGCACATCTGGCCAACCCTGCATTCTTGCAACATGAGCCCCAGGATAATGTGAACACAAAACCTTGGGGCCAGCTCTTACAGCTGGTGCAAGCTAGCAAAGGCATACTGATTTGCACCCACTGACTAGCTGGCTTTGGGGTTTTCTCTCTCCCTTTTCACTTGAAGCTTGCGGGCAGGCAGTAAGCTGAATGTTATTGGATTTATTGCCCTCTGAAGGGGGAAAGGCTGAGCAGAGTGTGTGGAGTTGAGCCCGTTGGTCTTGAGGAATGGAGGCATTCCTAGCCTGCTGCTAGAGCCCATTAAACTCTCCCTTCTGCTGCTGAGACAAGCTGCAGGGAAGCATCTGTTGCACTTCAGTGCACTGGCAAATTTGGATCAGAAAACAACATCACCACACTTCAGTGGTGCATTGAGGACAGTGATGCTGTGGAATTAACGGTGAGAAGATGCCACTGACCAGTCCTCAAGGCACGGAAGTGGTAACTAGAGAAGACTCATCTTTCTGCAAGGCTTTAACCTGCACAAACAGTACCATCAGAAAGCAAGTGTGCACACAGAAAGGAGACCTGCATCCAGCACAAGCAACAGATGGCTTCCTCTATTCATTTTTAAGCTGAGAAGGGATACATGTGTGGGAATGGGGCATACCATATTTTTCACTGTCCTGAGGTGGATGGCCACATGTCAATGTCTGAGAAACCCTACCATTAGATAAAAGCAAAATAAAGAACTACTACTGAGTGGAAAAACCACCAGAGAAAAGCCATAGTGCCCCACTCCAGGAAGGTGCTGAGTACCTGTGCTGGTGACTGTGAGAATGACAAATGGCTAGTCCTCCCCAAGGGACTGGATTAGTTGTTTCCTATGTGTCTAACAGGCATTTTCTCTTCGAGCAAAACAACTATAGCAGGTGGCTAGTCCTGCCTTTCGAATGGGCTGTGGCAGATGCTGAGCTGTGCTGAAGGGGAAGCTAAGGTTTCACATCCTTTAATTCCCTGCTAGCTAACTGGGTTGTCGGAGGGTCACTGAGATCTGTTTGTGTGCATGTGCAAGTGTCAGAGACCAAGCAAGGAACAAGAGGGAGTTTTTCCAGCAAGATTAATCCTCTACCAGAGCTGGCTCTGTCCCAAGAGTGACTCTCAGAAATGCTGGCATAAATCTACAATTAATGCTGTTTGCTTCAATGGAGTTGCTTGGGAAGTAATAGACAGCAATGTTTGGCCCACTTGGTGCTGATCCCATGGCTTATGCTCTCATTTTCCCTCTCTGAATGGATTTCCCCCATGAATTTCCTACTCCTCTCCACAGCTCAAGTATTTACAACCACAGAACTACATCGCTCTCTAGGAGCGATTCCCACTGAAGACCTCAGAGAAGATGGATTGGCAGCAATACAACTCATACCTGGTACCATCTGTAGTAACTCTGCGGTGAGGCACTGGAATGGGTTGCCCAGGGAGGCTGTGAATGCTCCATCCCTAGCGGTGTTCAAGGCCAGGTTGGACAGAGCTTTGGTTGCCATGGTTTATTGTGAGGTGTCCCTGCACATGGCAGGGGGTTGGAACTGGATGAGCTTAAGGTCTGTTCTAACCCAAACCATTCAATGATTCTATGACTCTATGACCCCAGTGCTCTGGCTCCTTTCAGCCAGGAGAAGGCTGAGATGACAAGGACATGGGGCCCTTCATGTGGTTTCAGCATTTCAACATGAGCACGCTGCAGACTGGCAGCTTTCAAGATAGCATCCGAGTTCACTGCAGACGTGCCAGGATGATAAGCTTGGTCATATCTGCAGAGGCAAAGGTTTCAAAGGCTCCTCATGGCTCTGACTTCCAAGTCAAAAAGTCCATTGTTTTTTGACTTAGGGAACCAGCTGGATGTGCACTTGAGAGGCTAAACCCAACAGAGCTACTCAGAATGCAGACCCCTGTCCTAAACAGTGTTGTACCAGCAATTCATCACTTGGCACAGCAGCATGCCTCTGTGCTGTTGGTAGCCATCTCCCAGCCTATGCAGACAGCAAAACCCAACAGCTTAATCTTGTTTCTTAACTCAGAGCAAGTTTAAACTCCCAGTTTGCATATCTAAGTTTCCTTGTGACCCTACTACATTCAAGTACCATATTCACACGGGACAGCAATAGCCTGGATATTGTATTGACAGGCTTAACAGAGGGCAAAATGAGTTGGTGTTCTTTTCCATCCTTCAGTTTAGACCATAATTCCAAGGCAGTGCCAGGTCTCATTTGGATGCCTTGGTGTGCACCCCTAACTGCTGTTGGCTACATAGTTTTGGGAAGCCAGGCTTCTGTGGAAAGCTTGAAGCCTTATTTCCTTGGCAGGTAGGAGAGGAAAACTCAAGGAAGGTGAGACCTGTAACACATTCTTCGCAAGAAATCTCACTGTCTGTCTCAAGCTTTCCACAGTGATCAAGGTCAGGGCATACCAAAGTGGAGAGGGCATGCAGGGACCCCTGCTCAGCTCTCTCAGTGCTACAGTGAACTCACAGGACATGGGGTTTTTGCTATGGCCTATTATGCTCTGCTTCGCTTCCTTCACGGACGGTAAAAAGTGCCAGAGTGCTCTTTTCAGAACCCAAGACCCTTCTTGGAAGTGGCAGAAGACACAAAGAGGCTGTTTGGGATTGTCCCAGCCTCTTCCCACAACTGCCCTGACCTCCCACACTGCACCATCCTCCCTGCTCCTCCCTTTCCAATGGAGCCTGATCATTTTCACTACAGCCACTTTCAGCCTTCAACCCCCTAGGACTTAAACATGGGAAGTTTATATTGGATATAAGAAGGAAGTTCTTTCTGTGAGGGTGCTGAGGTACTGGAATGGGTTGCCCAGGGAGGTTGTGAATGCTCCATCCCTGGCAGTGCTCAAGGCCAGGTTGGATGAAGCCTCGGGTGCCATGGTTTACTGTGAAGTGTCCCTGCCCATGGCAGGGGGATTGGAACTGGATGATCTTAAGGTCCTTCCCAACCCAAACCGTTCCATGATTCTATGACTCCAAAGCTGATACCAGACTGCCCATATTGGTCAGCTCAAAGCCTCCTTTTTGTTGCTCTAGGTTATTCTCCCGGGCACTCTCCTGACTCAAACCTCTTCCATCCCCTGCAGCTCCCACACCAGGGCCTGGCTGAAAAGCTCTGAGGGCCAGTCATCCTGAAATAAGCCATTTCTGCCCCAAGAACAGCTCTGTCTCTGCCCGAGGACACAGCTCCTCCTTCCTGAAGGCACTCTGAAGCCTTCTGCATGCTGCCTAAACAGAGCAAAGATTCTGTTACTGGATTCCTTGTTTTCCTCCCTCCTTCTCCCTGCCTACAGAGCCAAAGGGCCTGTTTGTTTTCCTGCTACTTATCAGAAAGGTTTATTTGCGATTGCTTGAGAGGGGGGAAAAAAACCCTTCTGTAGCCACAGGCAGCCAAGCTCTGTGCTCAGGAACGTAATGGTTGGAGCCCGCAGGCCCATATGCTTGCCATCCTGCAAGGTGGAAGGCCAGCTCTGATCACATCCAGCTGCTCAGGATACAAGTGATCAGGTATGGCTGAATGTCAGGAACACGGGGTCGGGTTGACTGGAGGTTGTGGCAAGGAGCTATCTCAAGTGTGCTGCAGAACTGGGAATTTTCCTGTTTGGAGATGTCAGGGCTGCAAACACAGACACATACACAGGCCCCCTGAAGGGAGGGAGGGAGGGAAGGAGGAGGAGGAGGTTCTATTTTCCCTGTCAGCTGCTATAGCATCCTCTGAGCTTCATGAGAGAAAGAACTAAGCTTTCATACTGCACTGAATAATTCCGGCATTTTTAGGTTCCTATTTCCTCCTCCCCGTTGAATTAAGACCTAGGAATTCAGCTTGTTTGTTGTTGCTTTTGTTACTGAATATCCATGAAAAGCTCAATGTCCCTAGGAACTAATTAGGTATTAACCCTGCATTATTCCTGCATATCAGCCATGGAAACATGCCATTTGGCTAAGTCGCCTTGAAATATGGAAATATCGAAGGATCAGGTGGAATGGCTAAAACATAAGTTGTTAACAAAAATGGGAAGATTGCTGGTACAGGGAAGGAAAGGAAGGAATATTTCGAGCAAAAGCAACTATAGGGTCTTGGTTTCTACAATTTCTATCAAATTCTAAACAAAACTATCAGATAAGAACAAAGCCGCAGGAGAACAATGAGGACTCAGCTACCATGAGGAATTGGGTATGGGGGGAGCTGCTTATATGGGTTCTGCTCTAGCCTAACCTCAACTTCTTTGCTTTGCTCTTAGCACCTCATCACATCCCTGATGTTTTGGGGCAAGATACTTCTGGAACACCTGAAGACCTGAAAAGGTCAAAGACCTGAGCCTGTCATGCATGCTCTTGTGTTTCGGAGTATCTACTTTCATGCCTTGCAACCTTTCCCAGCACACTATTGCCTGACACAGAAGCACAGACCACTAATGGCATGATCTGAATAAATGTGTACATATCTATATTTTATTACTCAAACCACTTCAGGAATGTGCAGATAATTCACTCTGAATACTTACTCATCTATTTTCCCCCCTCAAAACTCTTCCCATTTGACTTAAAACCCTCATTTGTGGGCCAAGCACCAGCACACTTAATCAGACCAAACAGGGCCATACAGAAGCTTTGAAGAGACCTTAAAATATCTCAAGACTCTAAAACTAAGCCATCAGAAATAGGATTGCTCTCATCCAGAGTAAGCTACACCCCTCTTTCTCCTATGTCTTAGGAGAGACAGCAGAGCTCTGACCCCTGCAGTGGCAGGGGATACAGAACCCTCAAACCTGACTGTTTCAACAGCACTGCATCAGCCCAGACAACCACTGACTCCAGTGACTACACTGCTGAACTAAAATATTTGGATTTGATAAAACAAACTCAGCAGCTATTTAGACTTTGGCTGAGCAGCTTCACAATGCAAGCTTCCTTTTCAACTTCCCTATTTAACTCTCCTCCCTGCCATCGTGCAATTTGGTGACCACAGCCAAGTCTACTCCCTTCTTGCCCCTGAATCCCCATCTCATGTGCAGATGGCAATTGTCTCCCAGTGCATGCTTGCAAGAAGCCAGCACAACAGGACTGTACACTTCTTTAGGAAGCCCTGTATGTCTGTAATGAAAAGTTATTATCACAGTTTGTTGCTTGCAGGGTTTGTACAAGCACTTCCCACAAACCCATGATGGAAGTGAAAGGCCCCGTTTTAACTGTTACTGGGTTTACAGAATTCAGTGGACCTCCCAAAACTACCCTTGTCCTCCCTATTCCAATAACATAACCCTGCCTCTGATCACAGCTACACCCAGCTTTCAACTGCCCCAGCACAAACCAGACTCTTGGAGTACTCACACTGGGAGGTCTATTCGCACATCACATTAAAAGCAGACAGAATCAATTAAAGCAAAAAGGATGGGGTCTGCTGAGATGACAGAAGGTATTTGGGGTAAAATCTCCCAGCTGAATTCAGGAGATGCCATTGCCCAGGGCTTTCTTGTTCCTCCGTGGAACCTGGGGCTCAACAACATATCTGCAGATGATTTCTGACTGCCAGTCCTGATTTCTGCTGTAGTTGCTCACAGTGCTAAACAGCAAGGAAGACTGAAGTTAGAGACCGATCGAAGAGGATATGAACATAGGAAGTTATCAGAGGAGGGACTTTTAGTAACTAGGAGAGAGTTGAATAATAGCTGCCCTTCCTTCCATTACTCAGAAATGAGTAACCCCTGGGGAGGCCCTGCGAAAACCAAACTCTGATTTTGTATACTGCACAGATCAAGACACCATTTCTCCTTCTGCAGACTTATTCTCCACCTTATATCCCTTTGCAACCACCACCTCAGGATCGATTCTATGTATTTACACCTCAGAAATGCCCACTGTGCCCATTCCTACCTTTCTCCTCTGGGTGCCCCAAGGCCATTCCCATGTGCTTTCCTGAAGCCAGCCCCGCTTGCCGAGGGGAATGGCAGAGCACAGCAGCCCATACCCTCAGTAACAGATGTTGGCTTTGTAACTTTAACCCCCCTTCAAGCCATTCCCCTCCCTCCTTCCTCATCAGGGATCTTCAGCCTACATGCCATGCAATTTGTTACCTACAAGGAAGGTCAGGGTCCTGCTGGGTGCTGCACATCTCTCAGCTTGGGGCACTTAGTTTCCAATTTTTAACTCACTAAAGATGTTGGAACAGAGAAAGAACAAGACAAAGAAACTGGCATTGAGAGAAGGACTGGTACAGGCCCTGTCTTGTCAGAGAGGATTTTCATTGTTGCCACCTCCCTCTCCCAAATTCTCCAATGTGCTGGTGACAGATACACATTTGCAGGAGGACAAACACCTACGCAAGCTCCCAAGATCTTCAGCTTCCACTGGGAGCAAGTAAGCAACATTAGCTCTTATGTGCTTTCCTTGCTGAGCTCATCTGTGGTGTGAACATCCTCTAATTAGTCATTTAACTTAAGAACTAAGACTCCCAAGAGCAGATTTCAGAGGGGAATTCAGAGCTCTTCCGACTGAAATTCTCAACTGCCTAATGCAATTGTTCTGCATCTTCTTTTCATTATCTCCCTCTCTCTATTTGACTATCCATAAAAAATAGGTGGTATGAACGCTCCCCACGTCACATCAGCATCTCAGCTGGAATCAAAGCCCAGAGAAAAGACTCTGAAGAATGCAGTAAGGCAGTAGTTCACCTCATCTCACTAGGTTACCTGCTCTTCCTGTTCAGTATAGTGCCTATGGGAGCTTAATGAATTCTGTTTGGAGTTCTCCAGGGGTTCTTCCCTCAGGCATAGCACTGGATTTAAAGCGAATGGATAGTACCCACTCACAAGAAGAAGAGGAATCCTTCTATGTCCTTTGAAACATTCTAGTGTCTTATTAATTACCTTGTGTTCTGAGCTTTAGGTTCCCAACACTGCAAGGAGTTGCTAATAGCCATTTACACATCACAGAACACTGTTTAGCTCTTCCCACATCATAGCTCTGGCCACCACAAGGCTGCTACGTTTTCCTGAGAAGCCTAGTGAGAAATAATAAATCATCACCACACAACAACAAGAATTCCAAAGGATATGGGGAGCAAATCTATCTATAAACTAAAAACCAGTGAGCTTTGCCTCAAAGTAGTGTTTTAAGCAAGAATCCCTGTGCTAGAAATACCTAACCTCAGAATTAGGCTGCAGGAGGTTTGCCAGTGAGGAATCCCATCTACCTCTGATAAATGGTCCAGGATTTTCTTTTCTCAAGATTCACATAACATTGAGAAGATGATCCAGTATATGGCAATCCAGGCTCACTGGACAAGAGTCTTCACAAGGCTACAGCAGCCCTCAGCAGCAAACCATGGAAGGTAAGGGTTAGTACAAGGCCCACTGGGATGAGTGGGGGCCCTTTCTAACTCCTTAAAGAGCACTCAGCTCTCCATAGATGCAAATATTGGGTTTCATTTGCAATGCTGACCTGCACTGGTTGGCATAAGGGGGAGCGAGGAAGCTGCCCCCAGCCCTCCACCTGTGGCCACCCAGGACCATGGACAGCACTTTCCCCTGTGAGACCGGGACATGCAGCAATCCCGCTCTTCCTGACAGTGGGAGAAGTACAGCACAGATTTCAGCAAGAGGCTTGGTTTGCTTAGTTACCCTGGACTACGAGTTGAAAACATGAAGTATCATGGCCCAATTCTGCTCATCCCAAGTGCTGGGGTTCTTAGTGAGTGCATATTAATGGAAGGAATGCCATTGTCTCGCAGGTTCTGATGAACACCTTGAAACAGTGAAGACAACTGTTGTAAATGGAAGCCTGTTTACCTGCCCATGTTCTGATAATAACTAGGATGTAATGACAGCAGAAGAACATCTATGAACTTCTCTTTCAGCTTCCTCTATTAAGTGGCCTCTGGCTTTCAAGACACTTAAAGGACTTCAGTGCAAAGCCCATGTTGTTATCCACCTCTGTACTCTATTTACTCCATATGTTCACTCCTGCCACACAAATTCACCAAGCAAGCAAGAGACAGAGTGACAGCATCTCATTCTGTGAGGTGCCAATGCAATTTTACACAACTGAATTTACAACCATGCTACACTGGGTGTATGCATCAGTGGATATACACATCTTCCCAGGAGAAAAGGAATGTATCTCTGCCATAGACCTGCAAATGCTTTTAAGTACCTACACCGGTATATCAAGAACTAATTATTAATCTCCTCACATTTCCAGTTCCACACAGTTGCCTTAAAACAAGCAGACCATGAGCCATGTTTAGCTATCAGCAGTCACTTTGACAAGGAGCACATCAGTAAGATACTACAAGACCAGCACTCTTATAAGGCAGCTTCATTCTCACTCAGCATTCAAAGTTCAACTTGGAGGATAAAGAAAACGAGAGAAATGGCTAGTGACAGTAAGCCTTAATAGGGTTGTGAGCTTTGCAACAGCTTCAACATGTGGGAGAGTGAAAACATCACTCTCAAAGTAAAGGGACAGAGGAAAGAAATAAATACTGGGAAGGGGGAGAGGAAAGAGAAAGGAAAGGTTGATGGACAGTTGAACTTGTTGAGGGTGAAATCAATTAAAGTGCATCAAATCCAGAATTCATGCTTTTTCAAAGTGACAAATATGTGCTGGAAACTGAGAAAGACGAGGGGAAAATAATGTCTTTGACCTCCCGGAGACCGGCTGTTCCTTCCGTCAGAGGAGCCAAAAGTGAAGTGAGATGCGTTCATGATAAATTATAACAGCCAGGCAGCCACCTTAAAAAAGAACGAGGTGAAAAGGTTACAGAAGGGACCCAAAATGCAAAGAATTCAGCCAAACATCAAGATAAATCAACTCAGGCCCTTGTGTATGTGTCCCCAGCCTTCACAGAGCTGCTGCAGCTCATCTCAATTTGTTAGCCTTACTTAAAGGGTAAGAGACACACACGCACACATCTTCTTTACAAAGGGGTTTTAAAACACCGTTACCAAGTATGAACTCACTTCACCCTTCCAATGCTAAGGATGCAGTGACCACACTACCTGCCATCCCCTTTGTGGAACTGTTAGGCAATTAGAGCATTCCTTTGATGCACACATGTATCACTGGCAATCCTGTGCGAGCTCAGTTGAGCTGGGTTTTAGAACACTTTCAAAGAGCTTGACACACCTCTCTCCTAAAGCACATATTAACACTTCAGAAAGCTTCAGAGTCTTAGTATAGCTTAATTTTCTCTTGCACATACATATTCAAAGTATGGTACGAGTATTTATCTGGATGCTGTGACCAGCATGGCAACTTCAGATCTTTTCCCTTACTGACAGCCAGAAAGTATTAGCTCTGATGATCACTTTCATGCAGAAAGCTGAATGCAAAGCTAAAATATATATATTTATATTTATAATTATATTTTTATATAGTTATATTTATAATTATATTTATATTTAAAAGAGTAAGCATATGATATCTACTAACAAAATCTTTGAAACATCCCTTGAAACAGTGTGTCCTGCTGAGAACATACATTTTCAACCCATTAAAATAATAGAATCCCAGCCTGGTTTGGGTTGGAAAGAATTTTATCCAGTTCCACCCCTTTGCCACGGGCAGGGGCACCTTCCACTAGACCAGGTTGCTCCAAACCCCTTCCAACTTGGCTTTGAACACTGCCAGGGGTGGGAAAAATGCCCAAGCAAGCATCTCAGCCAAGGTGAAACTCAGCATTAAAGGATTATGCAACTCCCTCAACAGCTGTGTTTCCCACATATGGGAAGATTTCTCAAGTGGACACTCAGTTGTTTTGGTCACAGTTTCCCTCCTAGACCAATTCTAGCAAAAAGCTTCCTTGGTGGTGCATCCAATGGTTCGTATGAACTGTAGCAAGCAGCATTTTAGGGAACATTTCCTGCAGTTCTGCCCATTTATGCACTTTGCAGGATGCACCCAATAAAACTCCCATTCAAACACTCCCACTTGGGCTTCAGATTGACTCCTCACTTTGGCTCATCAAGTTTTCAAACTCTGGGTGTTTGTGATACATGATCCTTCTTAAACTGTTCATACACAGCGATGGACATCACCCCAAGATCTTCCAGCAAGAGTTGCCTGAGCCTT
Source organism: Melopsittacus undulatus (assembly GCF_012275295.1). NCBI lineage: Eukaryota > Metazoa > Chordata > Aves > Psittaciformes > Psittaculidae > Melopsittacus > Melopsittacus undulatus. The sequence goes on along the minus strand of NC_047538.1, from coordinate 10,700,860 downwards.
TCTGACTACTTATGACAACAATATATGGACCTTTGAAGAAGCTACTGAAGAAAGCATGCTTGCTCTCCTTTCATGAGCTACTGCCAGCACTGAGAGACTATATGAAGTAGTCTACAACAGCTCAGCCTGTTCACACCGCTGTTGTGCAGATGGTCATGTTAAGGTAGCCCTAAGCAGGGGAGGTACAGGAGATTCCCAACTGCAGCATGGAATTTGCAGTGCCTGGGATCCCAGCTAGCATTGAGGGCTTAATGTTGCACATGCCTGCACTGAGAGGAAGTTTGCATTGCTGTTGATGCTGCAAGGAAGCTCAGCTATCAAGTCCTAACTGGCATCCTCACAGCCCTCCCTTCAGAAAGCACTGGTGATCATCTCCCAGCTCCTCCCAGCACAGATACCCACCCCACTGCTGTTGCATTCTTCATCACAACAACCTTCCCTGGATGGTCCCTTCCCTGAAACAGCCTGATTCTCTCAGGGAGACACGAGTTCACATCAACAAATCCTTCCCGACACTGCCCTGAAGCACTTTCTCTATGATCAGCTATTCAGAGTGATGGGACACACTAGTTAGATCTCTCTGTGTGTTTATCAATCCCTTCTCAGCCATTTTCCTCTGTAAACCCGTCAAATCTTTTTCTTCAAGCTCTGTGGGAACAGTTAGGAGCTATCTCCTCAGAGGTGCCTGCTCTGCCACTTGGATTTCACCTGCCTCCTGGAGAAGTTGGACATCAGCACTCAGTGACTGGCCCGTACAATGCAGATGCAGCAGCAGTGCTGCTACCAGAGATCTTAGGGTGATGGGATCCTTATGAAAGACCCTTATAAGATCTCTTGTCCCTGCGTGGGGGATGAGGGTCCTCTTAACCTGGGGCAGAGAAGGAAGATGAGGAAAAGCCCAGAGATCAAGTTAAAGGAGAAGCCTGTAACACCCAAACCAGACACAAACAACTTGTTCTGAGTTGAGCCAGGGCAGGGATCAAGCTGTTTCACAGGAACACAGGACCTTAAAGAATTTTAACAACACAGGACAAGTGTAGTGGACTTTACTTGTACCTCAGTATTTCAAGGCTCTAATGCAATGACCCTTGGCCAACATAGTGAAAGACATTTAAATGGTACCAAAAGAAGTAACAGTCTGTTACAACCCTAAGATGAGTGTAAATGAAGCCACATACCACCACCAATATACCTGGACCTTACCAGTTCCCTTTTATTCTTCCAAGGAATTTACTGCCTGAGGTGTCACACGTCTTCTGTTTCACACAGGGAGTATCAGACAGTCTGTGTCCCTTACATTGATGCTTGTAACCTTCGTGGATGGCAGTAAATTGCCAGTCAGTGTAAATCTGCCTAGCTGCTGTCCTATGAAACTACACTCTGCAGCTTACATGCAGTTTGATGGTGCAGATCTAGGTCAGCATCCTGCATCCTGACAAACATCAAATGAGAATGCTTATTTTTCCTTTCACACTTGTCATCAGTTGAACTGGTTATCATCCCTAGTTTGCAGTCAGGGGAATAGAGCACAAAGCAGTGAAGTGACTCGGCTGAGACCAGTGTGCAGACCACTGCCTGATTTAGAAATCAAGCCCAGAGAGCAAGCTTCAGGTCCTCCACATCCCCAACCAGGGCATCATCATGGTCCCAAATCAAACTTGCAATGCTTTTGGAGTAATCTGTAGATAGCACCACTTAGATTTTCCCAATCATCTACCTGATGAGTTTACCAGAAGAGTTTACAACAATCCCTAATGTCTCCCATGTTGGGAGACCTACTCCTTGCTTGCTCACCAATCAGAACAAGCTCTCAGGGATTTGGATCTTTTCCTTCAAGCCCTGCAGGATAGGGCAGGAATCTCACAGAACAACCCTTCATGCTCCATTTCATCAAATGCGCTGGATGCAAGCACAGGGACAAACATGAGATTATAGATATGAAACCAACAGAACATTTTACCATCCAAAACTGGGACTTCTGTCACTATGACTGAATAGCTTCTGCTCCCGCTGCTGATGCCTCATGTCAGAAAGGACACAAGAGAAAGGACCAAGTGGCAGAAACAAAAAGCTTCACTAAAAAGAAACTGGTAGCTCCATATCAGACACATCCATAAAGGATGAAAAGGAAGCAAATAAAGGTTTCAAGGGCCAGACAACAACTCTTTTTTACTCATCTGAACAGCAGCATTACTTTTACTTTGGGTTTGGAGTTCTGCTGACTTTCACTAAACTGCTTTCATTCATTGCATGGAATCTTCCATCTGTGCAGTGTTTTGGTTATTTTTCCCCATCTCTTCAATTCTTTCTCTATTTTCATGGATTTCCAAGGTATCTGCTGCTGAAATATTTTGGGTGAGTTTGGAGATTTTAATTGTTAAAGGAAGAAACTAATCTGTTTTTAAGCTACTGTTTCATGATTGATCATTATAATAATGAACAAAAATTCTAATTTTTTAAAGGAAGACCATCAGTAAAATGTGACTAAATCAAAGTGTCTCTTTGCTTGACATTTGGCTTCACCACAACAGCTGCCACACAAAGCCAGGCTGCAGCTCTGGGATTCTGGCCATGTAGATGGTGAAGGTTTACTTTCAGAGGGACAGTAAAACAGAATGGAAAAATCCCACTTAACACAAAACATCAAACCACAGCCAACCTTTCACCACTTTAAAGACTGCCTGTAGAGAAGGAAGAGAGATGCTTATTGCTTAGAGACCAGCCACAGCATGCCACTGACATACACCACTTGCCTCCACACATGGACAACCAGGGCTGCGGCCTCACTGCTATGAGTTCCTCTGTGCCCTGGGAACTCTCAGCACAGAGCTCCTGCTTTCTTCCATGGGGCAGATCAACACCTTCATAGAACCATAGAATGGTTTGGGTTGGAAAGGACCTTAAGATCATCCAGTTCCAACCCCCTGCCATGGGCAAGGACACCTTCCACTAGACCATGTTGCCTAAGGCTCTGTCCAGCCTGCCCTTGAAACGGCAGTACCACTCCGTCACCTCTCCTGCTTGACCTAAGGAGGCTTCTTGCCAGCACACCTCAAGATGACCTGCTACTGAAGTTGCTCCATTGCTCCAGACTCAAAGATTTAAGACACCCTTAAGTTCCCATTTTCCTTCTCTCTGTGTGACTCCTGCCTCACACCTTGCTTAAACACAAACTAGCGTTTTCCATTGGGATGCAAGCCATGCTAGAGTGTTTAGGCAGTCCTGATAATGTACTTTGCTACTGATACAACACTGTGTGTGTGACTTCTGCATTTGTCGTCTTCTGAGCACAGGCTATAAGTCTGCATCATATCTTAATCCATGCCCTTAGCCCCTTCTACTGTAAGGAGTAGCTTGAGCACAGAAATGCCTTTGAAGGATCTCCAGGTCATCTTTGAAGGACCTGGAAGTCTCCGTCTGTCATCAGCCAACACAGAGTGCAGGCTTTCATCCAAGACATGTAATAGAGGGGTTAAATGCAGCCCCCCTCAAATCCCAATACCCAATGTTTGCTGTAGATACCAACACCTGATCCTAATGTATGACCCCAAAGCAACACAGATGAATCAATGACAGATTTTAGCATAGGATTGTCTTTCCTGATCACAGTGTTCCATACTGTTAAGTGAAATCTATCACCAACTGAAACAAGGCCATGTCCTCCCAACGTAAATCCTAGAATTACTGGTGGGGAAGGGAATTCAGGAAAAATGCTACAACACTGTGCCATGCATGCAATTCAGCTGGTTTAATCCACAGCTTTCCAACCTTTGGCAACCTCGACTTGCATAGATTTGTAAAAGACCTGTAGCTTTAACCCCCACCTTCTTCCCTCTGGTACAACTTCCTACAATAACCCTCTGGGATATTAAATCTTCCACTTGCCATTTTCTCCTAGGCAGAGAGGATATGAATTCCATAACTCCTCAGCTGGGCTGCCATCAAGAGCCATGAAATACGACAGGAAACCAACAGCATGGATTTGGGAGCACTGTGTGCACGCTCACGCGAGCTGCAGGACTGGACAAGCTATTAACAGCAGCACATGGTGCAGCTGCCTGGAGCACAGAGGTCCACAGGGGTGCATAAGGAAGGGCATGCTTACACTTGATCTCATCAGAGAAGGAGCAAATCAGAGCAGCACAAAGCCAACACTTGGGTCAAGGTTGGACATGCACAGGAAAACCTGTGCTTAGCAAGGAGTTACTCCTTACATTTGGCTGACTTCAGGGGTTATGAAGGTACTGAGCTGGCAGCTTAAAAGGGCTGGGAGAGGGAAACAAACCCTTAATTTATGGATGTAACAGCTACAGGAGTAAACCACAGCATATTTCCTACCTGAACTTGTGCCTCTCTGCCATAACCAAGGTGATGGGAACGGGTGACAGCACACTTAGGCTGAAGCAGTCCTGCCTCCCTCACCAAGAGCTCTGCCAACGCAGATGCTTTTCCAGGGGTCACAAAGCCCAGCGTGGATCTCAACAGTGACAAAGTGTTTCCAATGAAAACAATCTGGCTGTGGAGCAGCTTTCCAGAGGTGGCTAGCACAGCGAGCCAGCACCTCACCACCCTGAGGACACAGGCAAGGCTTTCCTCTTCCTGAAGGCTATTTTATTATGAGCAGGAAGTTTATGCAGACACCCCTTCTTTACACAAAGCACTGTGTTATCCACTTCTTTCCATTATTCAGCATCAAATTAAATTAAAGCCAAGCTTTTTTAAGAAGCTAACCCAGTGTCATCCTTAACACAGTTCTCATCCCCTTAAAACAAGAGTTGAATAAGTAAAGAAATCCCAGAAGGAACCCAATGCTGCTGCCAAACAGTTCACTTCTGCAGATGACACAAAGCCCCAAGATGGAGAGCACAGCACAACATGCCCCCTGTACAGATAGAACAGAAGAGGAGGAGAGACTTTGCAGGGGGTTGCAGAGTTTATAAGACAAATGCATCTGAGTACTGTGACCTACAAGACTTCAGCTATGTAAAGCATGCCACTGCAGCTGGAATAACCAATAACTGGGGAAGCCCCTTGTATAGAAACTTGGGTCCTGCAGAAGGAAGAAAGCAGCACAAGATCCTTGTGCTACACAGAGTGCATTATTAAGGACATAAGCATGCGTGAAAATGCATGTAGGGAGAAGGTATTAAGGAACAGCTACATGAGGTTTTATGCAGTACGCATGGACAATGTTCATGATGCACAGGAAATCAACTGCAGCAAAGCATACAGAAAGCCCTTAGCAACACAGACAACCTCTTCCACATCAAGGTTCACTTGTTTGGAGGGCCCTCAGTGGCACTGTCACAATCCACATGTTCATGCCACAGCACACAGAGCAATAACATTCATTAAACAACCCATATCAAAAGCTGTAACAATAGCAGTAATGTTTTATTGCCATAAAGATCCCAGCACTAAAACAGATATGCTTAGTTAAGGAGAAAGAACTAGAGACAAAGAAAGCACGAAACTGATTGTTTGCTGTACCACAATTAGCACAATGATTGCTATTCAGTCTAAGCAGAACCATAATCAGCTCTCCACCTGAACATGTGTGGTGAACCACCAAAAGAACCCCATCAATTTAAAGCAGTATTTGAGAACTACTACATACAAGCATCAGCATATTTGGTCTCTTCTCAGCCAAAACCCACTTGTTCCATACTCCACATTTGGCCAGAAACTGAAGGAAACAGCCAAGTTCAAAGCAACAAAAACCAAAGCTCAGCACAGACAAAACAGCTCCCTGTACACCCTCTCTTCAGCCACAATGCAACCAGAACCAGGTCTACATCTCTCAGTACTTACAAGTTACCAAACTTCTTCTGGAGAGAAGAGCTTAACACATCCATCACCCAACCCAGCAAAGGAACTCCAACACCTCTCTGATGAGGCACCATTCTGCAATCCTGCTGCTCACTACATACATTGCTTCTTATTCCATCTCTGCACACCAAAGTAAAGTTCACTTACAGTTAGGAGCAGATGGTGCCTTTCCTTCCATCCCTTTCTGTCACTCCTGTTTCCCTGGGATCCTTGTGGCAAAGATGGCTTTGGGCAGGCAGTTTATTTCAGCCAGTCAGTTAGGAGACTTTTGTAAAGTCAACCTCACCCTGCAGTAGGTTTTTCTCATGATGCAGGAAAAAGCTGTCCTCATCCTTTAAGGAGGCTCCAAAGTCACTTGTATCCTTCCCACTTGTGATGCTACATGTAGACCGAGAACAATAAAAAGTTCACTTTTCACATATCAGCACAGGTTGGATCCTTTTCCTCTTCTCAAAGCAACATAGGCACCAGATAGCACACCCCAGTTACAGAACCATAGGGTGTGAATTCCAGCATAAAACCACTCAACTTGGATCCTCCCCAAAGACACAAAGAGAAATCCAAACCTAGCATCATGCTTATAAAAGAGAACAAAACTGAGGGACTGAGCTTAAGATCAGTTCCTGAACCAATGAGCAGAGGCTGGGGGACCCAGGTGGGTCAATAAGGTCTTATTGGCTCTATTGGTTCACACAGGTTCTGGCAAGTTTCACTTAACTGCTGCCAAGAGAAGACACTTGCACATGGCCAAGGGACTTTAGAGAGGTTACTTGATTTCTTTAAGAGGATTTTATTCTTGAAACACCAGTGTAGAAGAAATGGGTTGCCTGTCCCTCAAAAGACAGCTTAGTTGGCTATCCTAGGCTCCTGATCAATCCTCATTGCTACCCAGGAGTTCAAACCAAGGAACTGTGCTGAATTTTAATTGGATGAAGCCTATGGACTGGCACATAACTCTGTCCCTGAAAGATCCTAACTACTTTCCCTTACAGTCAAAATGTCTCTTCACACTTTATGGACCCAAACTGGGACTGGCAAAACCCACCTGACAGAGAGCAAAACCCTCCCAGCTCACAGCGTAAACCCAAAGGGGAGCCAAGCCCAGAAGGGCAAGGAGCACAAGAGCCTGAGATTCATGTTCCTCACCAAGGTGATAGCTCTCTAAACCCACCCTTCAGTCGGCTCAGCCTGGCAGGGGGTACCATGCTCCATCTGGGTTGTAAGCTATTTTTTCACTTGCTCTTTGCTTTTCCTTAGCCCTTGACTCCAGGAGATGAGTAAGGAAATGAATAAAAGGAATTGTTTTTTTACAACAGTCTTTTCCTTTCCTTCATACCCATCTTTCTCTGTATGTATTCCTGTGCCCTGCCATCAGTTGTCTGTAGACAATTCCTTGGCACTTCATACTCCTTGCTTTCTCTTCCAAGTCACCAGTAGCATCCTCCCCCCCACCCTGCTGTGGCAGCATTTCTGCACCAGGAAGATAATAAATACATCAAAGCTGTCAAAGTCACATTGTTTTGGCTGGAAAGAGGTGCCCTCCTGCTGGGTGAGATTACTTCCCACAGCGATGTATGGCTTTCCCCTTACTGACAGCTCTCCAACAGGGAGTAATCGGTGTCCAACTGAGAGGAGCAGGCAGCTAACATTGCTAAATGGCACTTAGGACTGATGAGGGCAGGGAGGAGGAAAAAGCAGCTTAGCCTTGCTCATAGACAGCCCTTCTCTTGCTGGTGCAGTGTGTTGACAGAGACACAAACTGGGTCTCCTTGCTTGCTCTGCCTGTGATTTCTTAGGCAGGGGCTGCCAATGAGAAATGGGAAACTAATATTCCTGCTTGAGTCTCAGGGCAAGTGTCAGCCTTAATCCTACAGATGCATGACACCTGGAACCAGTAGCTCCTGGTGCCTAAATGTATTAGTGAAGGTGAAATTAAGAAAGGCATGAAGAAGGACACAGAAGAATACCTCTCTTTGCCCTTGGGTACCGGTGCTCTTCTAGAGGCCCCCAAGGAACAGATGCCCTGGCAAAGACTCACCCTGAGCTGCACTCCCAGCACAGGATGGATTTCTGGGACAAGAGCAAGCAGGAAAGAGGCATTCACTTGGGAAAGAGATTTCCCATGGGGAAAAAAAATATCATAAAGAAAGGGTTTGGTTTGTTTGCATTTTGGAATTGTCTGGGATTTTCTGCAGTCTCTGAGGCATCTAGGTACAGTGAAGGGCAGCTGTTTTCTCACCTGCATCAACTCCCCTCAGAAACCTGCCATCATTGGGCTGTTGTTCTGATTATGCCAGGTGAATTAGCTTTGTATTCTTGGCTTTTTGAATTAAAGAAATAGAAAAGAGTAAAATGATCACTGAGACACTGTGATGAGACTAAACAGTATTATTGTGAGTCATGTGGAGTTTCTCCACCTCTAGACCAGCCCCTTCAAAGACACTTAAGGGAGTCAATTGCCCATATCCCACTAAAATCCTCTCTGTATGTGATTCATGAAGTTTTAAACCCCTTTCCCACCCCCACAACCTCCATCCCTCACCTCTCAAGTCTCTCTAGTCCATTATTCTTGAGGCTGGTTTGTGAACAATGTGTTCACTTTCCGTACTGCCTAATGAAGATGTTCCTGTCCCTGAATATTACATCTGCTGCACACTTAATGGAAAAAATAGCTATTATTATCATTGGTGGTTCAGATGAGTTTCTTGGCAGCGAGGGTGGTACAGTTATGTGGACAATCAAACAAGCCAGTCATGATTGCCAAGGCATTTTTTAGGAAATCATTGCTGTTTAAACTCTAATCACAGCAATACCTCATTTAAAAGCATAAAAGCTTTCACCCAGCAGACCTACCTTTACTTTTTTCTTTAATAGCCAGACAATTAAATAAATCTCCTGACACTTAACCATCATTTACCCAACAGTCAGAAAATGGATTCGATGCTTTTGCATTAGTTAGATTACTCAAGCAAAAAGTGAACAAGTACAAGCAGGTGAAGGAAGGTGTTTGAGATCTTTTGCTGCTCTGCAAGTATAACATGGTATTTTATGCAGGGGATAGGGGGATTTTCTTTTCTTCTCATATTCAGACACCAAGAGAGTTCTTAGCATTACTGTGTTTCCTAGATTTTGATGTATTTGGGAAAAGGAGGTAGTTCTACCCCCTTTTACGAGCTGGAAACTGGATTACAAAACAGATAAAGCCACTTGGAAATTCTGTGTCTGAATCTGGTGAACTGTTTAAAAAGTCACCTTAACTTAACCCTGATCCAACTATTTTGGTAGCATTTCCACTAAAACTGATACCTGGAAACTTCAGTGCAAGTGCGGAATAGATCTCAGCAGGAAAAAAGGCTGAGATCTAGTGCATTTTTTTCTGGCATCTTAGGAAAGGCTGCATTATCTTAAACCACAGCCCCCAAATTAACATTGAAGCAACTGTGAGTGACCCTGTGCTGGTATGAACACCAGCTACTGACAAATGATAGACCTTTTATTATCACTGATCCCAGTGGTCCTCTTAATTCCTTCTCCCACATTAGGTTCCTCATGTGAAGAGCATGTTCTTCTGATATCAGTATTCAGAAGCTGATGCTAAATAACTCCTAAATTTATCATTTTCTGCCAGCTGTCAGCTACCAACAACTGTGATGGGAGCATCTTTCTCCTTGCCAGGTAACAACAAGGATGATACAAAAGTCTTGTCTTCTGAGCAGTGTTTGAGTTCGAGATGGATCATTATATATTCATTAAGCCATGCTGAATTTCACAGTCTCCTTTAGAATATGCTGTTCAGAAACAGAACAGAAAAAAACATTGAAAGGAAGGCAATTGATCCAGACTCTAAGTAACTGACAACTATATAGACAGTGAATTGTTTCCTGAGCTCTGCTTACTCAATTTCTTAAGAGTTCCCACTCTTTACAAAGATGAAATCTTGGTTTTTCCCTGCCTCTCAGCCTTTGTTTTGACAGCAAAAAAAGCCCTTCCCTTTATAAAGATGTGTATGATGGGCTGGAAAGAGTTAAAGCCTCATCTTCCACTCCTCCTTCTTTATCGTTTTAATTGGCTGTTCTGATGACCTGACCACCTCTTTGATAGACATCAAACACCAGCCCGTGAAATACAGAGCATGTCAGCCTGCCGAACAAGGGTCAACCTGATTGTCAATAAGGCCATCCATCAGAGCTGCTGGCACGATGGATCCAACCCAGACCAAAAGGCCCAGCTGGAAATGAAAGAGTCCCGCTGATGATAACACAGTGTGCACCATGCAGCCCGACAGCTCGCAGAAGGGTCACTGGCCCAGAGGCCAGAAGGTGGCAAACTTCAAACTGGAAGAAGGCAGCAGTGAGCAAACAAGAAACCCCCAAAACCAACAGAAAGGAACCCACTTGGCTGACCCAGTGGTGGCTCTGAATCAAAGCAGCTCAGTGAGGAAGGAGAGGTGGGAGGACATGTGGGAAGTCAACAAGGGAAACAGTGAGAGGTGCCCTTAAAGGTAGCACCTATCCTTTCTGTTTCTCCTCCTGAATATCCCCATGGGTGAGGAGTGACACCTCCACAAGGAATCCCACAGTTGCACAAATGGTTTCCATGATGAAGTGAATTAGGGAATAGATCTATGGTAAACCCAACCATAATTCCTTTCGGAGATTGTTGGCTTCCATCATGAGGCTGTAAGAATATGCTATCAAGGGAGGAGAAAGCATGGAAAAGAAACAGCTAAAGAATGGAGGAAAAGGGAAAATATCTGTTTCTAGGGAGAATACTGGCTTACGTCGGCCTCAACAGCTTACAAAATTACTGCTTAATGTGCCCATGGTGTGACTAGCTCTAGCTCTAGCCAATGACCTACTTCTCTTTGGAATTGCACCATCACCACAAGCTGCTGAAGATCTTCTGTTTATAAATGGGGCATAAACTAGGGTTGATATTCTATATAACTTTGTAATAAGAACCAGCTCTAAGATGACACCAGTCACTTCAGATGTGGGGTCTTCTGAAGACAAAACAGCTTCTGAAACACATGACAGGTAGTGGGGAAAAGGGTTCAAATGAAGAGTGTCCTGCAACACTAAGGAGAACCTGAATCTTAACCACTGGGAAACTAAATGGGGCAGAAAGGCCTAAAGATACTACCCACCTTGAGTATTCTTCTGGCTCCATCTCTTCAGGTATCATCATCCCAACAAGGGATGCTCCATCATCCCAACCAGGAGAGGCTGGATGGGGCTTAGAGCAGCCTGCTCCAGTGGAAGGTGTCCCTGCCCATGGTAGGGGTTGGAACTGGATGAGCTTTAAGGTCCCTTCCAAACCAAGATAGTCTGTGGTTCTATGGTTCTGTAAAGGGATAAGGTTAGAGTCCTCAGCAGATACAAGGTGCATCTACAACGGGCAGAAAACTCAAGACAAAATGTTACGCCAATTCACACCGATAGTATACCCATCCCTGTACACCAACATGCTCGCACACACTACACACATAGAAACACAAATGTGTAAACACATAGTGTATGTGTTATTTTGAAACACAGGAGCCTGAAAGCAAGATGGATAAAGACAGAAAATGGCACTTAGCAGGTTCCTGAGGACCTGTTATGTGCTTACATTGGCTGACTGAAGTGAGTGTCACACACACCCCTCACTACTCAGAGCTGTACCCGTTTCCACCTACACCCCCAAAACCAAGTCTGCCTTTCCGTTACTCTGAAGGCGATTGCTTGCTAAATGCTCCAAGCCAACCACCCCGGCTGCTGTGTGCAAGTTTCACACCCTCCAGCTTTCCACCCTTGCCCTCTGTTGCACCTCCCCGTGTCGCTGCTCACGTCTCGGGGCTCAGAGCCTGCTATGGTGCAAATATTTGCTTGCTCCGGGGGAGGAACACAGGGCACTGGCCTCCAGGGGCAGGCGGTCGGCATGTTTATTCTGGAATAGCAAACACCATGGAGAGCAAAGAAGAGAAAAAGCCAGATAAGATAAAAGAGTGTTACCAGATCTAACAACATAAAATCAACAAAGACCACAGAGGAAAAGTTATCTGCAAAGACCAGCAAATCCAGCAGCAAGTGATCCTGACAGAGGAGCCTTTTTGCAGGTTGGATCCCTCAGAAGACTGCTGAGATCACAGAATCATAGAATAGTTTGAGTTGGAAAGGACCTTAAGATCGTCCTGTTCCAACCCCCATGACATTGGCAGGCACACCTCACACTAGATCATGTCACCCAAGGCTCTGTCCAACCTGGCCTTGAATGCTGCCAGGGCTGGAGCATTTACCACTTCTTTGGGCAACCTGTTTCAGTGCCTCACCAAATGATGAGGTTGTTTGTCTCCTGAGTGCCCAGTTTCAAGCCATTGTGAATCACTGTGTCTTGAGATGATTTACATAAAACCATGTTCTCATGGTCTTTGTAGTCCATTTGGAAAACATGCTTAAGGACTTTATGCCCTGCTCTGTTCTGCCCACGTCATGAACCTGTATCTGCAATCAGCATCTTCATAATACAGAACAGAACCAAAAGAGTTGTGCACATTCTAGAAGATAAGATTCTTTCAGAACAAGCCATCAGGCTAGTATCTGTATGAAGAGTGGTGTGAAACACTGCAGCAGTGGGACTGGATATACCTTCCAAAAGATAGATTCACCCAGCTGTGAATCTCTGTCATTTTAGAAATAACCACATTTGCTCAAATTTTAATTCATGCATGTGACTAATTTATAAAGTGAAACAAAGTGTACTTGTAAGACGAACTGTGTAATGATGAATGCAGAGGGAAAAAAATAGAGAGGAGGTACTAGAAGAACCACATGTGAAAACCATATGGAAGGCTGTTCCACCAGCTTGGAACCAGATGGAAGAAAACATTGTCCCTGGACACTGTACAGAGTCCTACTGATAACACATGATAAATCATTACACTGAGTGTAAGCAGGAGGGTGAACATCACCACATACCAAGCTGCGCAGGGACAACAGGACCACGAGCTGGGGGACATTAGATAAAAGACCAGCATTAAAAGCTCAGATGCTACCCTCTTGTGTAGATCTAATCTGGGCAATTATCAGGAGGAACAGCCAGAATACCTGCAGAAAGAAACAAAAGCACAGCAGCAGGGTTTAAATGCATGGAATAAAACCACAACACAGACAAATCTGCAATAATGGGAAGCTGAACAGGGATATTGGAGCACTGTTGAGATATTCATCCCTTCAAAGAAGATACGAACTTAGTCCTGCACCCAAGCAAAAAAATTACCTGTGTGAACTTTGGCAAGTCATTTCAGGCATTCTGAAGTCAAAAGGCATCCTCCCATTCACTCCAAGGCTGTATTCCTCAGAGAGCCTAAGTCCCTTCTTCCACACTCCTGCCTGCTTGACTTGAGGGCTGTCTGTGACAGCATCTTCCTTCTCAGGAAGGACAACTGTTCCTGACCTGGTTTTGACTGGCTCAGGAGACAGGACAGCAAAATACACACAAATGACACTCAGAAGCGGGTTAGACAGAAGGTGGCTGTGCCTAATAATCAAGAATTTATTTATAGTCATCAATATCAAAAAGCACTGATGCCTGCAGTAGTCCTGCTCAAGGTAAATGGGCCATTACATTTACGTGGAGCTGCAGATTGCAGATGGACAGCTAGTTAAAACTTTCCATCCAGCTGAACTTTCCAATACTGTTTATGGCCTGAAAGGTCATTCCCAGCTGTGATTCCTCTTCTCTTGCCAGTCTTTTCATTTCTTGTGTCCCAGGGAATTTTCCTATCACAGGGAGGGGAGCCTAATGATAAATACGACTGCTTCATGCCCCCATGTGCCCAAATAGCTGTGTAAGCACCAAATGACTTCTTGCCCTAAGAAAGGTCTGAAATCTCTCTTCCAAGTGCAGTGATCTTCTTTTTAATGGTATAAGCCTGTATAACAGACCCCAGAGCAGGACCGGTCCTTGTGCACAGACACACACATGGACAAGAAAGCCAACCAAAGCATATCTACGCAGGACCACCAAGGATGACCCTAAATTAGACCACCCAGCCACTTTGTTGGCCTTATTTTGAGGGGCCAGTATCTCAGAGCATAAACCAGTGTCCTTGCACGGGTTCCTTGGCCTGTGTTTTAGACCACTGCATATCTCCAGTTACTTCCTGCTACTGACCTCTCCTAATAAATCAGCCTCCCTCCCTCCTGGCAGCATCCTGTTCCTTCCTCAAAAAAACCTCCCACTCACAATCCCAAGGTTCGATATCAATCTTAAATAAATGCCTCTCTGGGCTCAGCTGCATTCCCTAAGCCACCTTATCTCCTGCCTCTCTATAACGGCTGCAGTTCAAGAAGCATATGCAGAAGCCTCTTAGGCCTGTTTAATTTTAATTCCACCCTTATGTCCTCTTCCTTTTCCCCACATTTGCCTACAGAGAAGGAAAGTTCTCTTCAGGAGAATGTACATTGCTCAGTGTGACTTCCAACGGGAACAATGTTAGCCATAAAAAGAGACAATGCTGCAGTTTTCTGTATGAAATACGGGGAAAAGAGAATCCATGGGAGAGGTTCTGCTCCATCGTCTCCTTTGCTCTGGCTTCTCTCCCTTCACAGTTTAGGTGAAGAAAGGCTTTGTCAATACATCTACCCATTAGAGTCCCTTCTTCAGCATTCAGCACTAGGGGACCAACTGTCTCCTTCATCTGATTTTCCAATTCCCATTCAAAGTCCAGCTTGAACTCATACACTCATAGAATAGTTTGGGTTAGAAGGGACCTTAAACTAGGATATCTGAGTCAGGAAAGCACCACCCTTTGCTTCCTAGATCACCACTGCAGAAAGCACAGGCGCCTACAGCAAGTTAGTCAGGACAATGGGGCTCCTGGTCACATCCTTCAGCTGCAAACCTTCAGCTAAAGTAGGTTGAACCCAAGTCCTGACACCAGTTACGTCTCCGAAAGCCCATGAAAGAACTCGTAGCCAAAAGGAACCACATTTGATCCAGCAGTTTCTCTTTAATTCCCTATGTCTTTACATTTTGACAACCACAGCAAAAAACTGGCTCATGTTGGACTTCATTTAATTTCACTCAGGCATTCTTTCCCCATACATTCTACTACTTCATCACTTCTGTAACCTCTTCTGTCAACATATCTACTCCCACCTTCAATACCTTACACCTGGTGCCTTGCAGGTTACCACATTCTTCCAGATAATGGTATTACTCAAAAGCAATGAGATGTGCCTGCTTAAATTTCACATTTACAAGGTGATACTAGTGCTTTCCTGCTTAAATGCTCTTGTTTTCATTTTCCTTTGCTCTATCCTCATCTTTCCTTGCCTTTCCAGAGTACCAGAATGCCTCGTATCATCTAACCAACTCCATGGAATCCATTTTAAAGAGGAGCTGTTTCTCACTTGAGAAGAACTCCTTGGGTCTCCTCAGACTCGCATCTCTTTTCCTTTAATGTAAGCATAACTAATTCATTAGCAATTCACTTGGTAATGAGCCAATGACCATCATTAAGAAAAGCAGCAGTGAAACAGCAGATTTCCAAGTTGGAAGAAAAAGCTGGAGAAGAAGCAACAAAAGCAGGCTTTAGTCAGAAAACCAAAGTGGGATGAATAAGATGGCATGGCACTCTCCTAAAATGCCCTCAGAGTTTATAAAGTAACCTTATTCCAGCACACACATCCCTCAGATGCCCTCCTTCCCCTTATCATCCGACTCACTCAACCATGTCACTGACATATGTACTTAGCAGCAGTTATCGTCAGTGGCACATAAATAAATGGCAGGTATCAAAGAATCAAGGTCGCCAACTCGTCATGAATATTTCAGAGAGAAGCAACATGAAAAGCTCGAGTGTCTCGGCCTCTCAGATTTCCAACAGAAGGAATAAAACACAAAGCACACACACACAGGGTCTGCTGGCTCGGCCATCACATGCACGTAGCTCATTTCAAGGCACTACTACATATGTTACAAGACAATCTGTCACATTTTAAAAATACATAAATATCTATTCTCTATCTCCTCTGTCTAACGTGCAAACTCTAAGCAGCTGGCAAGAGGGCAGTGGTGATTTAATGCAAGAAAACTGTGCTTTGCTGAAGGGGCTGGGGACGAGATGGCTTGGGTTGTAACAAGAAGCCTCTTTGACAAAGGCGCAGAGTGGCATCTTTTCACACAATTATATGTGGGTCACATTAACCTCTGCTGTGCAGGATTCCCTTGAGCTGCTTCTGTCTGCGTGTCGCTGCAAAGGAATCCAAGCAGAAATTCCCTTCTCCCTCTCTTTCTTTTTTACAGAAGTGGGGAATGCAGTGAAAGGATAGAGAGGGGAAAGGGGTTCCCAACCTGTTACACACAGGCTATAAGTGTGAGTTGCCCAGTGAAGGCAGTAGCAAACTCCACACTTTGGGACCTAGCAGTTCCATTAATGAGCCATGTTAATCAATGGCCAGATCTGAGATTTCAACCTGTGTCAGTGCACTAGAATATTTGTATATATGGCTACTTATAGCCAAAGAGACTTTGTTAAGTTTCCCTTTCAGCTATGGTAGATCGTGTTTCGAAAGGATATGAGTTTTGTTCTGCGGATGGAGAGAGGCTTTGGAGATACAAAGTTTATCCTGTCAAGTACAACTCAAATTTGCAAATGGAAACTTCATCAAAAAACACCATAATTCCTTAAACAAAGCAAGCATTTCTTTAACCTAATCATTTGGATATTCCACTGTTCTGGGTTTGCAGGGAATTTCTTTATCAGACAACACCATTGCTGGGGTGGCCAACTTTCAATGGGATTAATTTACCACTTTCTAGTGCCTTGGAAGTCTGTTCTTTTTATAGATTTTGTCCTTTTTCCAAGGCATCTCACCCTGGTAACTCTGGATTCAGGTGGCTTAATGAGATATATAACAAATGATCTTTACATTCCATAATGGATTTAAATGATGAGATCTGCTCAATAGAAGAATATCACTGTGGAAACCCTGCTTTCCTTTATATTAAAATGGGTTCTTTCTCAATGAACTCATTATGGAAATTAAGGAAAAATCCCTTGCAGTGACAACTGATACTTACACTGTCATTCAACTCCAATGATTTTATTCATTCACACATTTTCAATACCAATGGGCTGCAGGGCCCATTTGCAAAACACGGGAGGCTGGAAAACCTTTGAAGATGGCTGGAAACTGGGAGATAAGGGCATAGATTGGAAGTGTCTGCCAAGACACCTAAAAGCAAAGATGAAGACCAACAATTTTAAAGGTATTTGAGCATTTTTCAGATATTGAGATCAGTTCTAAATCATGGTGAGATAAAAAAGTACACCGTGGCATTACCAGAATTGTGCTCACCTTTCACCCTCTGTCGCTCATTTCCCTCCATGCCAATGTGCTCTTCCCACTCGTTTGTGCCAGGAAAATTTGGTGTGACCAAGTGCTGAAGTAGACAGAGAAACTTTTCCTGCTTTAAACACACAAACACAAACTAAACCTTCCCTCCCTCAAGGTGGATGGCTCCTCCCATCTGGTTCCCAACCACAGGAGTAGTTGTGCCAGCACAGCAGCAAGTACAAGAGGCCAGCAGACAGCAATGTCTTAAACCAATGTTACCACCAAGCAGTTTGTAATAGCAAACCACAGGCTAAATCTCAGCTAAAAGCTTTTCAGGTTCAGAGCGAATACCTCTATTAAGATGAATTAAGCAATTCGCGGTGTTCAGAGCTGCAGATTCAATCTGTATCTTCAACACTCACCCTTGCAGCACAAATGGCCCAACAAGAAACCAGCTAGGAAGACCATTAATTCCAGGGTTCTGTAGAAGAAGGGTTTTGGTGTGCATTTTGTTTAATACAAAAGTGTATCTCTGCAGTGCCGTCAGTACCACAGTGACTTCTCTATATGACAGATACCAGAACTACCTTCAAGTTCACTAGTGCAGGTCCTGATAACCACCTGGTCTCAACAGCACAGGCTCAGCATGGACTCTTTATCCTGCCAAGATTACTTGCAAATTAGGTGAGGAGGTCAGAGAGCTGCCCTATAACCACATTAAAATGTAGCTATAAGTTGGTACCCTCTCTGTTTTTAAAACACTTTCTCACAGGGCATTCACTTCATGTGCCACCTCAGTGCCAAGTTTCACCCAGTCTTAGACCCAGTTTAAGCCAAGAATATCTTTAAATGCTTTGCTCAGGCTGAGACTGCAGGTGTGTACTCACCTAGGTCAGGTGTCTGTCAGCTGGA
Source organism: Melopsittacus undulatus (assembly GCF_012275295.1). Classification (NCBI taxonomy): domain Eukaryota; kingdom Metazoa; phylum Chordata; class Aves; order Psittaciformes; family Psittaculidae; genus Melopsittacus; species Melopsittacus undulatus. The sequence continues at coordinate 10,682,795 of NC_047538.1, read as the reverse complement.
AGGTATAAAATAGCTCCTCATCCGGGAAGAGTCAAGTGTGGTGATGGTTAATGCCACGCAGAAACTGGATGGCTGCAATTAAACACATGTAAAACTGAGGCGAAGGGGAGCAGGTTTTGCCTTGAACGAACAATAAAGAGGTTTCTAGATGTTTGTACATCATATCCCTGTGCTGGATGTAACACCCTTTCCCATCTGGAGGGCTAAAGCAGTCAGATGAGGTTATTGTGAGAACAATTTTGGATCAGGATCAGAACATCCTCCTCCACCATGCTTTGCAAAGGGTCTGTCTCTAGTTCGTCATGCGGAGGCATGAGCTGCCTGTCAGTGAAATGAGCAGAGTACTGAGGGATTTCCCACTCGAGATGATCCAGACCCCACGGACTCACATGAACCCATTCCAGATGTTTCAACAGTCCATACTGACACGTGGCACGAGCATGCCCAGATGACAGAGGGAGCTGGAAGAGGTTTCACACTTGTCTTTAATACTCAGCTTCGTAGACTATTTGGAAAACACCCTTCTGGAGTTTATGCCAGATCTGGGGAATTTAGGAAACACTAACGAAAACAAGACTGCCTGGTCTGGGCCACTGCATACTCTGTGACACAAAGGCACAGAGCAATACCCTCTTTATCTAATGTGCATGTAGAAATGGTGTTTGACCATAACACATAGCTGCGTCAGACATACCCTACAGAGCAAAGTCTCCACACAGGGCACAAAAGCAGGCATACACTCTAGGCTGACCAAAACCCAGTGTCATCTTCCAGTACTGTCACAAGGGCAAGAAGCAGAAGGACTTAGAACAAGAATAAAACTACCATACTGGGCAAAAAGCAACCTAGCTGGGTACCTGATCTCTACCAGGAGGCATGGGCAGGCTGCTTAAGGGAGAATATAAACCCCAGGTTCTCCTGTGATTGGTCTTTCCCTCTTACACCCAGCTGTCATTTTAGCCATTGATGGAGTCACCTTCCATTTACACATCTAAGTGTTCTCTGAACATATTTGTGCCTTTGGCCATTGTATTCCTTGTCAATGACTTCTGCAATCTGTTTAGCCACTCATGTCATGACTTATTTCCTTTTATTGTCTTAAACTTATTACCTGAAGGATTCTTCTGGTCCTCCTGACTCCAAAGCCTCCTGATGAGAGCTGTTCAGGGAATGTTTCAGTGCAATTACATTGGGAAAGGCCAATTAAATTAAACTGAATTTCTCATAAGAAGAATAGAAGAGTTTCCAAAAGAGTATGTTCTCAGGACCTGCAAGGAATTTCTTCTGCCACTGCACTCCATGTCCTGTTTTTGGTATTACCATGTGTCATGTGGGATACCTGGAGTTTCACGCTACGTGCAAGTATTTAATCATGTGTACAACCTCACATGCTTCCAGAAAGACAAGCTACAGATGCCATCCATTGTATCTGAGTTAGTACACTCAGACCCAGCATGGAAAACCCTGGTTCCAGTCCATGACTTGAATAAGGCAGACTTCAGCTTCGGTTTCCCACCTCACAGCCACATGCCATCAGCATTAGTTTATTGTGAGGTGACCGAAGTCCTTGTTCTGGTTTGGAATAGCCATGTGCTTGTTCTAAACTAGAATAGATATGAAAACCCTTTCCTAGTTCTACTCTCCTATGTGCACTTCCTGTCCACTTGACCTTTACTCTTGAACTTCTACATCCCCAGATATGCCTTTGCTTCTCTAGCTGCCATTCACCTGCCTTCCCCAAACTTACTTCTTCCCTGTGTCTCCATAACTACTGAACAAGCGTTGCCCTATTACCGCAGTGAGGTCTCCCTCATTCGGATCCTAACATTCTCTTTCCCTGATATGCTGGGTCTAATTCTGACAAAGGTGGATGGATACAGTATAGAGCTCCTCATCTCAGCTACTATCATTAGGAAACCTTTACAGTCATAATAAAGAGAAATTTCCAAGGTGTGATTCAGATTGTCTTGAAGTGAATCACTAAACTGGAATATGGAGAGTAAATCGTGTCATCATCTACAGCATAAATACTTAAACTCAGTTAAAAACCCAATATTCACACTTTCTGTCTTTGCTAAGTCTTCTCTTGGCCACAAGAGAACATCATGCAACCCAATTTGTTCCTTGTCACTTTGGGTGCTTTGAAAGGAGCGAATACTTTCTTTCCATTATCCCTAGTTTCAATAGCAATGATGCTCCTTCTTTTCCTCTCCCTTTTGAATGGGCTTGTTTCCCACCAGTTACACCAGCTGGTATCCCACAAACCTCCTACCCTGTAGTCCTGCTGCCGAGCCCCTCTGTGAAACCAGCTAGAGATGTTCTCAGATGACTGCAGTGACAAATACTGCTGTTTGTACAGACAAACCTTTCAGGTACCCCAAATATTAATTCAACTTTCTGGCATAGGCACGACCTCCTGGCACAGAAACATAATGATGCACACAAGTAAGAAATCAACTTCCCACAGCTACATCAAAGCCGTGGAGAAAGGTTTTATTCACCATTTCAGGAATAAGCATTTCTTATAATGCTGCCATATAAGCAGCTTTTGTAAGACTCCTCTTTGCCCTTTCAAAAAGATGAGAGGAAAGAAATGGTAACATCATGGGGCTTCCTCTGAGAACACCCCATCTCACCTATCTGAATAAGAATCTGAACCCCAAATTCATTGCCCTCATGTTAAAATAGCCTGGGACAGTCCCTCAAGCAGGCAAAAGCCATTTAGAACTAGAGTAATTCTAAAAGCTTTTTAGGTTAAGAGCTGAATTGTTTTTTGTCTGGGCAAATCTGATGTATAAAGAGGTAGCCCCATCAGAAGGTGACATAACCCAGATGCCACAGTGACTTGACACTGACTTTACAGCACTCTAGAGAGAGGAAGCAACTTCCCCTTGATCAGGCAACACCCAGGACCTCTCCTGCATCACTGAACACTCAGAAATGCCCCATCCCACTTACCTCCTCCCAGACAAAATGAAATGTTGTCCCCTATGTATCATTCATCAAAGTCAGGCTCCGTAATTAATAGCACCATTTGTTCAGGGGATTTCAACAGGTACTGAAATCCAAAGCATCAAAGCATGGACAGTCTCATCCTGGTCTGGCAGATATAAATATGCCAGGATGACTTGCACAGACACATGACTCAGGAATCACTGTCCTTCCAAAAATGGTTTTAAAGGTCTTTCAAAGCACTGAGATACTGCAAACTGTGTTCTCAGCTCCAGCACAGATGACACTAAGAAAACAGTGTTCCATGTGGAAACACGTTTTGGGGGGGGGGGGGGGGGGGGGGGGGGGGGGGCGGGGGTTGAGGCAAGATTTTTGGCTGGAATTGTCCTCACAAGAAAAGGGAACAGCCACAATTACAACAAATACCAAAGCTCCAACCAAACTTGGAAAAGCAAGGCACAACATAGGCCTGGTTGTGCTGCCTTTTGCTTTGGCAACACCTCCCATCACAGCAGCAGAAACAAGGAAGTGGTTGCTGTGCAAAGACTATTGTCCATATGAGAGGTTCATTCCAGACTTTACCAAGAGACACAAGACCTAGGCAGAAACCTTAGCATTGCAGCACAGAATGGCTCACCCCAGCACAAAATCTGAGCCTCCTTCTTAAAACTCCTCCGCTTCTCTGGGACCATATTTTGGGGCCTGTGGTTTTTCAGCAAAGTGGAGTTTAAAGAAGAAAACCTTGGTTCATTACATCATGGCTCAAGGAATATCTAGGAATGAACATGAGCCAGCTGCGTGCACTTACAGCCCAGAAAGGCAACTGTATTCTGGGCTGCATCAAAAGAAGTGTGACCAGCAGGTCGAAGGAGGTGATTCTGCCCCTCTACTCTGCTCTTGTGAGACCTCACTTGGAGTATTGTGTGCAGTTCTGGTGTCCTCAACATAGAAAGGACATGGAACTGTTGGAACAAGTCCAGAGGAGGTCATGAGGATGATCAGGGGCTGGAGCACCTCCCGTATGGAGACAGGCTGAGAAAGTTGGGGCTGCTCAGCCTGGAGAAGAGAAGGCTGCATGGAGACCTCAGAGCAGCTTCCAGATCTGAAAGGGGCTACAAGGATGCTGGGGAGGGACTATTCATTAGGGATTGTAGTGATAGGACAAGGGGTAACGGGTTGAAAATTACACAGCAGAGGTTTAGATTGGATATAAGGAAAAAGTCCTTTACTGTTAGGGTGGTGAGGCACTGGGAGGGGTTGCCCAGGGAGGTTGTGAATGCTCCAGCCCTGGCAGTGTTCAAGGCCAAGTTGGATGAAGCCTTGGGTGACATGGTTTAGTGTGAGGTGTCCCTGCCCATGACAGGGGGGTTGGAACTGGATCATCTTAAGGTCCTTTCCAACCCAAACTATTCTATGATTCTATGATTTTACATCGGATCACATCTCCCCAGATTACCTTCTGAAAACCTTGAGGTCAAGTCACAGGGCTGGAAACACAAGAGCGATGTGAGTAACCACTGAAAAGCTCTCATGCTAGCAGAGAAACTTGGGAGAGGCATCACTCCCCCTTCAAGGGAAGGTGGTAATTAGCTGAAGGAACTGCTATGCCTATGCAGATACAGGAAGAATGGCCTGGAGTTAATGCATGCTTAATCTCACTTTGAAGGTATTCTGTGTCCAAGGTTGCTTGCAGTGCATGAGTATTGCCCCTCCTTATCTACCCCTCCATGTCTCAGTTTCCTCTGGGTTCCCTCCCACCTCCTGCCTGTGTGGTCTGGAAGGTGTCTGGGGAAAGAAGGAGAAAGACCCATCTTTTGCTGTGAGTTTGGTGCAAGATTTTGCTCCCAGTCCTGGTTCTTTTTAGAGGTGAATCTTCCTTAATGAGAGGGTTCACATCTGAAGCTTGGCTAGACGGTTAGAGTGTATGGGCCTTTCCAGCCTGAAGGGTTCACATATCTTACCTCTTTTAACCCAGAGAAAAACAGAAAAGCACAGGGAGATGGCAAATGCCAATCTGCATGGGGAGAACCTGCGGTAAACTTTTCCAAGAAACCATTATTTTAAGGGGAATCTCTGTTTCATCCTTGTACGTTCTGCCTTCGGGAGACACTTAGTTTCGCAATCTATTATTAGCTGGCTAAGCCCTGTGCTTTGGTGGAGTACTGTACTCTGCCTGTCAGAGACAAAGTGTGAACCTTAAATCTCCAAGTAAAGCCATGTAAGCACAATTAGTGCATTTAACAATGCAAGGATGGGCAGGAGGCAATCTTAAAACTCTGACCTCAGGTGACTTCTCAAGTCAAAGACAAATTGAGACACAAGAAGCAAGAATTCTGACTGTGCTTATAATCACTGGTTCAGGCTGCTTCTCATCGAGCAATGTCACCATGAGACTTTTATTCAACTGAGATAACAGAAGTGACAGGAGCTTTTGTTGGGATTGGCCCTTAAGCTTCCCTTGTCACACCATAATTAGCTGGATTGCTCTATTACAGTTGGGGTATTTCTTTTGCAAGTGCATTTTGATGGCTAATTCAAAGACGAGTCTCAAAAGCAGAGAATACTACAACATTACAAGCTCTAAGAATGAGATGTTTCTCTTAACTAGATGTCTCATCCATTTTGCTTGCTTTCTGTTCCAGACTAAAGTCTTTATTTATGCCTTGAATACTCAAATGAGTTGGAGGTTTTGTTGTAAGCACAAGAGTCAAGGACAGTTCCTGTCCCAGAGGGCTAACTACCTAAAAAAGGTGACAGGTAACACCAACACTGACTCCTCCTCCTTATACAGCAGGAAATGAACCATGAGGAGATGAAATGACTTTGCCTGGTGCCAGTCCAGCTGAATCAGAACTCACAGCACTGCATAATGACTCAACCAGGAGACCACCCTACTCTCAAACAGTAACTGGAGATTCAAATGCCAGTAGCCTGGCAAGGGATTAAGTGGTTCACATAGCTGAAGATCTCTGGATACCCCCAGGCTCTGCCACAAACTACCTCCCTTCCACACCTCGGCACAGGATCTTTGTCAAAGCAGCTCAAGTCTGGTATTGTTCCCAGTGCCCCATCTTGCAAGCTTTGGATTTAACTTCCCGGTAGGTACCTCCCTTTCAAACTGGAATCCAATTTACAAAGCCTTTAATTTTAAACTTTCTCATCACTGACTTAATAAAACTAAATGACAGGTAATGGTCCCAGAAGCCAGGAACTATTAGATCCTTCTCAACACTAATAAGGGCTGATCAGACGCTTGTGTGCTCCTTTTCCAGCTCATGAAAACCCAGCTCCCCAAGGACTCTGCAACCAGGGAAGAAACAGGAAACCAACCAAGGGTAGAAGGAAAAGCAAAGAATAAAGGACAAAAAGGAGGAAAAATCCATGGCTATGTGAACACTTAAACCTGAGAATGACTAGCAGGATCATTGCAGATAATGCCTGCTCTCTTCTCGGAGTTCATCTGGGGCCCACGTGCTTGCTCTATTTCCCTAGCAGGGCACTGGGGGCTCTCAGAGGCACTACAGGCATCGTAGGGACGCAGAGGCATGTAGCAAACCGGCTCTGATTTCTGCCCAAAGGCATCAGTGTCATACCGGTCGGGATGTCAGCTTGGGAGAACGTCAAGGCAGCAGTCACGGTGTGCTGTCGCAAAGAGAAATAGATATCATTTCAAACACACAGCTCGGGAGAGAGGAGGGAGAGGCAGAAAAGTGAATCCCATAATGCACTTTTGGAGGGGAGAGAGGGAAAAGGAGGCTTAACTCTGCTCTGGCCATGCCAAAGGAGGTGGAAGTAGAGGATGCTCCATATCTTTACAGCCAATGTGCTGCAAGGCTGGGAGGGGCAGGTGGGTGCTCCAGAATGGACCCAATTCTTGTTTACTTTATACACTTTTGGTTAGAAAACAGTATATGGAATTGGCCTCCTAAGACTATTCAAGGAATTCCTTGGCCAGCACAAAGCTTTAATCTTTGCCTCTAGCACAAAGGAGAATAACAGTGGTGTGGTTGCAGCAAGTGGGGCTCCCCCAGTGGTTTTCTGTCCTCCTCAACTTATACCTCCACACTTTAGTGATAAATGAGGCTTAAAACCCAATGTCATTGCTACATCTTAGTAAGAATCAGGCCTTACAGTCTTCACATCCTAGGTCTAAAGCAACCCTGGCTTACATACATTGAATTACACCCCTTTCCAGAGTAGGGTGGCTGTTAGGATGGTATTAGATCTGCTGCTACTTCTTCTTCCCAGACTGTACTTTCTTGCTGATTTTCTACCCTTCAGTGGTTGAAAGGGCATTTGCCATCCAATGCACCCAGTTGGAGGGGAAAATCTGCTTTGTTGGAGGGGAAAGACACCTCAGTCCCGTTTCCATGCTAGGAGAACTGAAAAGAGCAGGTTATCCATTGTAAAAGCAAGGAATGAAGGCTGTTATTTCAATTTACATCAGCATCCCTCAGACCAGCTAATATCACTACCCAACAAGGAAAACAAAGTCCACAAGAATACAGAAGCCAGCTGGTGACAGTTCCTGGAAGGAATTTCAGGCCAATCCTTATGGCTAGGACAGAAGAAGAAATTAACACAGCAGGTACTTGGGGTTCAATGCAAATTAGGGCTAAGGATTGAATCTGATAGATGCTGCCATTTTCTCTCTTTAGGTTTTGGGGCTCTGGGTGGTAGTAAACTAATGCAGCTGCTGTCCATCTACTGCTTTGGAAAGATACAGTTCCATGAGATACCTGCCAAGAGTTCTGCCAATGCAAAACTGACAGTGTCAAAACATTCCCAATATCTTCATCTAGGTTTAGGTAACCATCTTTTCAAAGCAAACTCTTCAAATAATACCTTTTAGTGTCACAAAAATGCCATCCAAGACCATTTGTATTGTAGCAGAAGGAGATGGAGTTAATTCTGGGGAGAAACATGACATTTCCAAGAGCTGATTATTCCCTGTTACCCATAAATCATTTGTTTTCTGCCCACGTGCACAAAGGCAACAGCACCAGAGTCTCAGGCTTCATCTTTGAAGGCATCCTAGTGGAAGGCTTGGAGATAACACAGTAAACTTATCTCATTGCCCCCACCACTGATGTCTGTGCTGTGTTTTTGATACACAAAGTCTGTATCACAGAAAGCCCTGGAGCCTGTTGCAGTATAATTAATGTGATAGGAAATCTTGTACTGGAGCACAGCCAGGATTTTCATCACACTCAAGGCTCACTCAGTAACCACTGGACTTTCCATTCCTCCCTCAGCCACCCACCTTATTTGTCTTTGCTTCCCAGTTCCTCTGAAGCACCTTTTAAACCCTATTGACATGATTCTTAGCTATAGTAGCATGCAGGATCTACGAAGTACTCTCTGTCTGGAGCAAATTCCTTGCCTGCTGGCTTGTCTCTAGCCTAAATCAAGGCTCTCTTATCCCCGCATATGACACTAGCTCATATAGCCTTGAAACCTCTCAGTTCCCTATTCCCTTCAGATATTTTTATACTTAAAGTGGTTTTTCCTTACTCACCCCTGTCCTTTTCCTCCCAAGTCTGGCTTTCCACATAAAACTCTTCCAGCTTTTCTGAACAGGGGGAAATCTCCCAAGACCCTGTATTATTCTGGTTATCCTGTACTTTTCCCTGTTCTCTGGATCTCTCTCAGATAATAAGGTGCATACACTGTATATTACAGCTGTAGAAAGAAAGGGGATTTATACATATGGCTTCTTCTACGTGTAATACACAGGCCTGGATCGTCTCCCAACATCTGCTCTTAGTCTGGACTAAGGGAGTAAAAGATGTTACAAGGTTTGTAGCTTGTGTAAGAAAGATCTCATGAAGAATTGCAATAGCATACCCCTAACCCTGGGGAAATGGGTATGGACAGCCTCTTGGAACGAGGTGTAGCCTTGACAGGGATGCTTCATCTTGCAGCACTAGCTTTTTCACTGCACTCCTTACTAGTATATAACAAATAGCATTTGTATTGCTTCCCACAACACTACAGTGTTGGACAGATGGAAATATCTGTAGCCTGTAACAGACAGGATTAGTAAAGAGGCTTGCCACATCCATACAATAGATGGACAGCAGAGTGAAGAGGAGAAGCTGGTGTCTTCCTTTCTGGGGTTACACACTTATCTGAATGTTTTCTTATTCTTTTGGGAAAACACAAACTACCACTTTTGCTCTATTTCTACCTGCTGGTCACCAATGGGTTACACCAAGCTGTCACCCCAAGCAGGGTGCTGGTTCACTTCATCCCGAATCTGTGCCCATAGGGAAATGTAAGCAACCGTTGCTGGCAGTTTTGCTTTAACCTGACTCTGCTCTAGAGTAATGCAATCCCTTTCATTAATTATAGTTCCCTGGCCCCAGATTTAAAGGATTTCCATTCCTTATTGGAACACAAACTTACCTGTGGATTTTCTCACTCTCCATGTAAGGCCCGTTACTTCCATAAACTCAAAGGACTGTTGGGCTTTGTATCCCTGGCTTGGGCACAATCATGTTTTATGTAAATTCTTTAAGTCTGTTAGTCAATTTGCTTTTCACACATGACAACAACACAATATCCACTATAAAGCCACAAGTTTCACAACATCCAGACCCCAAAAGAGCCTTAGATGCCCAGCTCCCATGGAAATCCTGAATGTCAGCCCTCATGCATCTCAGGTGGGGTGCCCAAAAGCCAGGGTTACTCTAAATCTATAGCTGAAAGTTTGGATAACCATCTAATTCTGTTGGAGCTTTATCTGTCTTTGGCATGCCAGGATATGCTCTCTTTGTCTGGCCCATAATTTTGTCCTCATGGGATTTCAATGCTTTAGGCACTCTCTCAGCATTTCAGCTTGTTGGAACAGTATCTGTGATTTGACCTGCATGAAGAGTCCAAGCAAAACCCACTCAAACAGTAAATCTGAGACGTCTGACATGCACTGATATTTCTGGGTCGGAAAATGGAAGTTCTCCCTCTGCAATGTGGCTATGCAGGAGCAAAACCAAGGACAGCAGGACTTCTTTCATAAATACCATTGAGCTTTCAACCAATCCTTTCTCAGCTAGGCTTCAGGTATTTGGTGACAGAGTATAATGGCCAAGAAGGTTGTTTTCTGTCTTGAATGGATAAGAGCTCCCCATCTGCAAAAAAGGGACACAGCACTACAAGTCTCTCCCTCTCCTCCTCTCACTCTTCACTGTCTTTATTCAAGCACTTCACAGAATGAACTAGCTAAGACCTTAGTGTAATGACTTCATTTGGGGTCCTGTAGGAGTGGCAAATAAGAATTACTAAGAGAGGAGCTGTTTGTCCCAACAGATGGAGAACAAAAGATGAGATGCTCTAATGTGGATGAATTTGGAGTAAGACTCACCCCGTACTGGGGCCCACTTGACTTGAAGAGAGCTGAGCAGCACATGCACAACACAGCTGGATTCTGGGTTGGGAAGCCTGATCCTACAAAAACAAGTTTTGCAGTGAATATTAGCAGTGGAATCTCACTGGTTGGTACAAGATGTGAGCTCCTCTTAGACTATTATTTCATTATGGAAAAACACATCTCTTGGAAATCCTCCTCCCTGTTCTCCTGCAACTTTCCTTCTTGTGTTCTCAGCACTGTTTAGGAAGGCATGGCTTTCAAAGAAGCATGGCCAGATGGTGTGATGTTTTGCTAATAAAAAAGGAAACTGGGGATGCATTTGTGTCCCCTCAAAACAACTCTAAATGTGGATTTTGAGATGCAGCATTAAAGGAAAGGCTGAGGGCCTGGATTGCTTTCTAACTGATATCTACCCAGTCACACATATGACAGACACATATCCTTTTCATTGCTTGTTGTCTGTTCAAGCCACACAACAGTGTCATTGTTCAGATGGCAACTTCACAGCAAAAAGGCGATGGGCACATCCCTCAGCTGGAATTGGCTGCAGTTCAGATTTCAAAGCCCACAGCAAGGTTTTTTTCACTGCAGCTTTTCTTCTGGGAGCATGCTGACAAGCTGAATGGCTTACCCTCAAATGTGCCAGCCTGTAATACAATCACCAGTCACCCAGGATCTTCTCCAGACCAGACAAAGGTACTGCAAGGGCAGGCAAAACAGATGCCCTGCAAATACCAGAAATGATGTGGTGTTTACTAGGACTCTCAGCCTTGTTCCTGCCACTCATCTGGACCAGCTCCAGGCGTTCAAGGTTCACACTGGTCTGACTCCACATTAAATGACAATGTAATAATTTATGTGTGTCTCCATGCCTTGGTTTTAAAGCCTGCAATTGAAAGGATACAGGGACATGGTAATTTCCTTGCTGAATCGGACCTGTGGGCCCATTAATGCAGGATCCTATTCATTATGCTGGTGAGTGGATAGTTAACAGCATAGTTCTCTCTGCCCTGGTATTTGGGAAATGGTTGCTTTAAGAAGGATGGCAAAGGAAACCTGAATAGCCTGGAGTTAATAAAGAAAACCTTGTTGAGAGAAACAGGGAACTCCTTCTGCAATACTGCTTCTAGAGTATTTGTATACCATGCACAACTCAGCTTCTGTGTGTAACTGCACTGTTGGGGTGAGGAAAAGAATGGAAGCTCCAGCTGGTGCATAGTTTTGTACTTCTATTAACTACTTATGTTTTGCTTTGGAGAACTCCCCCCCCCAAATCTCACTATACCCTCCACAGTTTCGTTTTGGACACACTGAAATACATTGGAAAGGCCTTAAATACAACTAAGCACAACTAGAAGAAGAAGCAAAAAGCGAAAAGTCTTTTGGAGAGAAAAAGAACACCTAAATATAACCCATGTCTTCAACTCAATCAGCCTCTCCTCTATTATTCCTCTGAAGACAAAAAAAGAGCCAGATCACTGTGATTTCCTCAACCATTTCAGTTTTGCCAAACTGAGATTTTCCAGTGAGAACAAGACTATCAAAGTATTTCTGACCAAACCTCTGTACCATAGTTACAATGAAGTAGCTGTGTGAGCTGCCATAATTAGGATGAAGTCTAAGAAAGAATTAGGTTGCTGTGAGGGAATTCAGTGCTTGGGCATGGAGTATAAGACCATGTGATTCCTACCTCTGTGTTGTCACCTTCAGCTTTCAAACTGTTAGCTAGACAACTACTATCTTATTGTCAGCCAAAAGACTGAGTTTATTATAGAGGAAACATATGTATCCGACAGCATCTGTCATGGAACTTGGTTCTTATTCTGTCTTGTTTAGCTGTTTTCTCTGAAAAAGTCATTATACTGGAAGTAAATGTATCCTTAGTTCATCAGCACAAAGATGACAAGACATGAAGGATGTTTATCTTGTCTAGGTACCATTTTAACTCCTATAAATGTGACCAGAAATTCTTCTTACCAGCTCAGGAGAATCCATGTTGGGGAAGATTTTCAGTGCCAACAGCTCTTGCTTACATGAAGAACACTGCAGAAGTACTTTCTCCAGGTATCATAACACAGCTGCCAACATCAACCAGTCTGAGGAACCTGAGAAGGGAATGAACAAACTGGAAGTGGAAGTGTTCATGCTGGATGGTGAGCTCTGGGACAGCCTAAAAAGTGGTGCTGGCCAGTGCCCTGCCTTTAGCAGGAGCTTTTCCACACAGTGTTTCTTCTACAGCTATTTTCCTACCAGTGGCAAGCTATTCCCTATGAGTGGCAAGCTATTCCTGGCCTGCAGCAGCAGTGAATTGCTTCCTCTCTCCTGTCCTTTCATTGGCTCAGCTTCTTTGCCAGAAAGCAGAGGTATGCTGCTATCTTCTGTCTCTCTTAATCCTTATCCCACCCAGAAGCTTTATAAGCATTCCCACCTACTCCTCCACACTCGGATATAAGGTTAAGATAATATCTGGAGGAGCACACTTGTTATTCCCAACTCCCCAGAGTAGGTGCTTTGCTTTGCTGTTCCTGGAGCACAGGGAGATGTTAACACGTAGAATTCCCACCTCTCCTAGTATGCTCATTTCCAAATTGTCCCAGTCCTTTCAATCCTCTTCAAGCATTTAATTTTGGTCCTATTTACAGCCAGCTCTTTCCCTGAATCCACTCAGCTGGTCTGTTCCTATGAATTACCTCGACACCGTGAGCACAACTGGATGACACGTCTCTCCGCTGGCTGGCAATGGCTTTTATACATGGCTGAGGGTTTGAAAGGTTCTTATCTGCACACTTCAAAGAGCCTCCTCCCATTTGACAACTTGGTGCCTCCCTTGGATGATTTGAAAATCTTATTCTCCACAGTTCTAAGCCTTTTGATCTTTATAAAAGCCAGGTCACAGAACAGCTCATACTCTGTGTCTTGATGGATGCCATAAACCCTGAGCTATGGCCTCATTGGGCCTCAGTACCTCTAATCTTGTAGAGTATCTTTATCAGTACTTTCTTTGAAGGGCCACAATCTACCTTAAAATCTTGTATCAAACTCACAAACATCATTATTGTGCCTGCAATTTACATTAGGAAAGGAGAAATATAATCCACCATCTACTAGTTTTTCTCCCACCAGTCCAACCTTTAGGTCATTCCCATTTGCATCCTCTCCAGCATAAAAGCAGATGAAGGAGTTTGCAACCAGTTTTGCTCTCTGGACAGTGCTGCACATGCCAGTACCACCAACACTGTATCACAACCGTCCCAGGCCAGTATTTTAACCTAAATAAAGACAGTGCCCATTCCAGTGTCTTTAAAATAAATGCATGAGTCTGTTTCTTTTAGTATCATTTTATAAAGGCTGGTTAAAGTGCAGGGCATAAGCTCACTGGTGATTTAAGAAACTTATATTAAGAAAAATTCTTACATTTAAGGAACTGAGAAAATCAAAAGCAGAATGAGAACGATTTGTTTCTACACACTATCACTGCATCTTCTTCTATCTGTCTGTGTGTCACTATTGCTGAAAGGGCTTTTCATCACTTTGCTATCTTAGGGCCTGATCTCCATCCAGGGCACTGAACACCCCTGAGGTGCTGAGGGCCCTCCCAACTTCACTTGGTGATATTTGGAGCCAAGAAAGCTCCTCAGTCCTGAACTGATTTCATCTTTGCCAGGTCTGGCCCCTGTATCAGGGGTACTGTCATCACCTATCACCAAAATGATCTTTCTTCATTTACTAAAGGCAGCCAGGACTCAGAGAGAGAGGCATCATATCCTGAACATGAGACATAGAATGGTTCCTGAGTTGAGGAATTTGCATGGCACACTGAAGGAATGTGCCACAGGTGTGAAATGAAGCTTACAAGATCTCAGAGAAGAGATGGGTCTGTCACCAAAGTCATGCTTCCACTAACTCTAGAAGAACTATGAAAGAAGCTCTTTTGCTTTCCCATCTTTGTTATCAGTGTATTCCTGCATAGACAGAGTAAAGACAGAATTGTGCGGAGATGAAGGAAAGCAAATAAATATCCCTCCTTTACTGGATATGCTACCCATGCAAGATGTGCAGGTATTTCAGCCTTGCTCTTGTCTGTTAGAAGAGCAAGATCGGCCTATGCCTCCCTTTCTCCCCAAAAGAACAGTGATTCATGGAAACTTATGGAATTTTACCATTTAAGTTCAAGCACAACACATATCTTCCTTTACAAACTATGTCATGGAGTAAGTTCCCTCCTTCCCGTTCAATCAATACTTGTACAAGGACACAAGGGTTGATTTATTTTATATGGTGACACTTCACATTTCATGGACTATTCCCCATCCCTCATCCACAAAAGTGACAACAAGCAAGTACATCCCAAGTCATAGGGGAAAAGATGATGAATGCAAAGGGAATCTACTGGAATTATTTTGCATTACAAAATAAGGGAGAAATATTTCCAGTATCATTAAATTTCTCATTTGTCCAGTGCATTTGTCCAGATCAAAAGAATCACATCAAGGAAAACAACAACAAAAACCCAACACAAGATTGAATAGGAAGAGAAGAAGGAAAGCCTGGTAAAATTAACGGTACCTAAGAATTAAGGCTACCCAAGATGTTAAGTCTGACAGTGTCCTTTTCTTCCCTTTTAAAGGGTAGGTCAAGGCAAGGAATGAAATTTTACACACAGCAAAGACAGGCAAAGGACATAAAGAAAAAAATCAAAGGAAAGGAAAAAATCAGAGGGTCTATGGGATGACAGTAGAAAAAAACACAGAAAGGGTAGGAGTTGCCAGAGACATGAAGGCACCTGGTACAACCTTCATCGATAAAGGCTCAGATCCGTATCATCAGGAGACAGCTCCGCAGGTCCAAGGCCTGATTTATGACTTTCAGATTGCCAGCTGTGACATAATTCACTGGGCAGCAAGACTGAGGTCAATATACGTTTAAGTAAAAAGGGTTTTTGTAAGCCTGTGGGGTCAATCAGGAAAAGCTGTCATTACTGGATGGGAGGGAAGAGGGGAGAATGAATGGGCTGGCAGGGAGAGGAGAAGTGACCAAGCAGTCAATTCCCGTTAAGTAACTAAGGCTCTTTTATTGCTAAACAGCAGTCTAGCAACAAAGCACATCCTGGAGCATGTGAGCCAAAGGATCTACCCCTATGGAAAGAAGTATCCCATCCCATCTTCACCTATATCAACCTCCTCCCAGATGCAGCAAGGACTCAGATTCCAATCCTTCTTTCAGAGACAGAAGATCCACAACTGAAAAGACTTAAATCACCTAAGCAGAGTCCAGTTCAAGCAATTTAAGGGCCCTTTGTCAAAAGTATCCTGCATCATGGCTTCAGCATCCTGTCCAACTTGAAAGGTAAGGCCTTCCAGAAGTTCCCAGTTTTATTTACACCTACCTTGTGGGTGCTATGATGTCACTTACTGTAAGACAAAATACATAGCAACCATCTATGTATTTATAGTTAAGCCGTAAGATTCCTTGTGGAGTGTTCTAGGGAAAAAATTCTGGCATCTGAACCAACTGACATAGATTATGTTATGCCCTCAAAGGATAACACTGTCTGGTGTAGACAGGGTTAATGAAATGCTCCCTAGTCAAGTCTGAAACCTTTGATGCACATTTCTGACCCAAGCCAAGCCTGTATATAAGAGAAGACAACTGGTCTCTGTGCTCACTCCCTACTTCCTCCAAACTGGGTCTAGTAGCTCATGTCCCAGATGCCAATATGAGACCTTGGTGATCAAAGCTGGATTTAGGAGATTGAACTGGAGTCTCTCCTCTTCCGCCTGCACCATCTTAAAGCAGCTGAATCCTTTGCTCTATGTGCAAAACTTCAACAGAAAGAGGACAAGGACTACAGAGGAAAAAGTGTCCTGTTTTAGCAAGGAAGGTGGGAAAGGCTGCCAAAGCTAAGTAG
Organism: Melopsittacus undulatus; assembly: GCF_012275295.1. NCBI lineage: Eukaryota > Metazoa > Chordata > Aves > Psittaciformes > Psittaculidae > Melopsittacus > Melopsittacus undulatus. Next base: position 10,666,566 of record NC_047538.1, on the reverse strand, counting down.
TTAAATTTGACAGCTTTTACTACTTGTATGGAAACACAAAATGGAGAGAAGGTTGAGAAACAAAAGATAATCCAGTTGAAAGTGTTCATGGCATGACTACAAACAGAGAAAGTAACTACAGAAATCCATCTTCTCATAGACTGCCCACAGATAGGCCTGGTAGCTGGAACACAGGCTCTGAGTAAGCTCTAGCTGGCTGCCTACACAAAAAAGCCTGGGAAGCTGCTCTCTGGCCAAGCAGGCTTGGAAAGTAGTGTTACTCACCAAGAGTGTACCAGAGCTGTTCCAGAGAGCATGGATGCAACCATCCGGTCCAGCTTGGTTTGGCACAAGAAGGTGGCTGCATAAACAGTGATCAGAATGAGATCCAAAACCAAGAGCACTGAAGCCACAAAGTGAAGATGGCATGAGACAAGAGACAGGCTGCCTTGGACAACTAACTGAGACAGGGCATAGCAAGTTTAGGTTTGCTTTCTAAGTGCAGGCCATGACTGCTGACAGGGCTGGTGTGTCCAAAAGAAGCCCTGAAGAGGAAGCCCAGGTTTCACCCGTGAGCAGAAATGTGTATTATGTCTCCTCAATTCAATGCAAGACCTCACTGACTCATCACATAAACTTGTTACTGCGTACGCAAGGATACTTTCCCTCCAGCAAACTTCCTTATGTTGGCATTAATTTGCCTTCTTTGGCTGCTTGAATTTATCTCTTTAAAGCACAGAACTGACTTATCTTTCCATACTTGGAATGTTCTCTGCTGTGTGCAGGATGGACTTTGGCGTGCCAAGAGCATCCTCTGGAAACCCCTTGCTGCCCACCTCCTTTGCAGTTGCTTGCTGGGGCACTTGTGTTTCTGTTCCAGGTAGCTGGGTCATCTCTGTAACAAGTGAGTGTGGAAAGAAGACTTTTGTCGAACCATTAGGCATCTTAAAGAGATAGATCATAGCACATCCATTTCAGACATAAGCTCTCATGAGAAACTGGTATGAGCTGTCAGTTCAGGCCTCTGCTTTGAATAACTGAAATGTAAAGTAGCAAACAGGGGTTAGAAGCATTTGCTCTCAGTGTGAGACTCAGGAAGCTCTTGCATATCCATGATGATCAGATATACCTCCCATCCTGCTGTTATTGAGCATTTAGGCCACGCTTTAAGAACCTCAGTTGTAAGGTGCACATAAGATACGAGTATTTTCCTCATCATTATTGCAGGGGCCCTAAGTGGCAAAAGCAGCTCCTGGTTTGGAACTTGCGGGAAAGCTCATTATCAGTGGGGCATCCTTGAAACAGCAACCAAGAGCATTAACTTTTAATATTTAATGTAATCCTCAGGCTCTGGGAGAGCAATGTGAGAAATATCCCGTAAAAATCTATTAGTGTTAATAAAATACCACCCAACAGGTTGTCCATTATCAGCAATTAAAGTTTTCAAAGCAGGTCAGAGAACTCCCTGCAATGATTTGTGTGGCCTTTACATCCGCTCTTCTCCTTCTTCCATTTTTTTTTCCTTTATTAAACTTTCTCAACTCTTGTTTTTCTCCCCTCCCTCCCTCCCACAGCACAGTCTGAGCCCTAACCAGTGAATTATAGCACTAATGAGGTGTTTATACTCTCTGCCCATCAATCACAGATGTGTGTGAGTGAAAGCACCAGCCCATAGTCGGGAAGTGCTGCAACCTTCACTGCAGCCAAAGGAGTATTAGACTGTAGCTAGATAAATCCCCTGCTCTTTTCCTTTGTTGCTCTTAGCCTCAGGGCAGGAGCAAATACACTCCATCTGATTTTCTACAGCGCATAAAAACCAGGACATCCTTGTAGCTCACGTACGTAACCTCTGTCCCTCTCATTTGTCTCACTCTACCCCTTAACCCCAGCAATGCAACCTGGAAAGTGATAGCTAAAACAACTGAAGGAGCAGCTAACACAGGGTGCAATGAAGTAAAGCAAGAGCTGTCGTGTGTGTCCCCCCCCTCCCCCCCATCCTTCTGTTTCAATGCTCTTCTCATCTTTTCCTTGGCTGTGTCAGGAAAGGAAGGCAGATCTGCTAAACATGCTGCTGGTGGCACCCTGAAGGACCAACACTCAGAGCATAATTAGAAATCAGTTAATTTAAGACTTGTTTCATTTCCTAAAAAAGCAAAAAAAAAAACCCACCAAAAACAGACTTGGATTTTTTTCATGGTGAGGCTTTGCCTTTCTCACTGGCAACAAATTCATCATAAAGAAAATGAAATCTAAATGAATAAATAAATACCTACATTTATGGAGAACGCAAACAGCTTTACACCTACACACAGAGAGTAACTAAATGAGGTCTTTGTGGTCTCAATTTAGTATCAACTGATAAAGAGTGGGGCAAGTTCAGATGTGATGCTCACCAAGAACTCCTCAAAGTATGTTCAGTACAGCCTCAGAGTCCCTAGGAAGACAAGGAACTTGTGGCTGGTGTCCCAAGCAGCCCCGCACACCAGTTGGAAATCTCCTATGTCATCCTTACGAAAAAGAGTTCTGAGCAAAGAGAAGGAGCTGAGGAGACTCAGCCACAGCTGCAGAGATTAAAATTAGTTCTTCCAAAGCAGCTGCCTCTGTTCTAGGTTGATTCATTCAAACTCAAGTGTACCCCACGTGTATGTGTCTTGGTGGGGGAGCCCAGTGCTGTGTGTGCAGTGCTGGCAGCCTCCTGCCCAAGGAGCTGTGGTTTTAATCTTACCTCAGCACATATTAGGGTGGAACAAGCAGTTTTCCCTCATCCTGATTAGTATATAGGGATTTTATATTCTTCTTGAAGAAAATCGTGTTTTTACTTGAATGGGGTTGATCACTATGATGGTTTTTGGAGCTGTATTTCCCTCTCCTGCTTCTCATCTTCCCCCCAATCCAATGAGAGAAACATTCTCTTATCCTCCTCCCAGTATCCTGATCTATCTTCTAATTCATGCTCTGTTCCTGTAAATACAGCTCTCCATGTATTGCGCTCCCTGCCCACACCCTCAGGTGCAGACCCATCAAAGACGGTCCTTTTGGCTTTATAGCTCTATAGAGGCTCTGGAGCTGAGCGCTCATCACCACATTGCCGCTGGGGACAACGACAGCCTTGGGGCTTGCCATTTCACTTCATCTGGGACAGGAGATCTCTTGTCTTTCCCCAGGTTCATGTCTAGAGCAGAGATTTTTAATGCTTCTCTATGTGTAACCCCACACCACTTTTGGAAGGAAGCTCCAGGTCCTGGTGCAGTGAGTCCACATCTACTGACAAAAGATCATGTTCTCCTTAGTTTCTTTTCATGAACCCCTTCCCAGTCACTCATGGATCCCCTCCGCCTAATGGTAGAAATACTTGGATGACATTTACCAGTGGAAATAAGAGCCTTTTGTCAGCCCAACTACAGGGTCAGATCCCCATGGGAACCTGGCACAGACCAGAGGGACATTTCTACTGCAGATAGGGTTAACTCACCTTCTGGCAACAAGGATAAGCACATTGATAAGTGGCATCAACAACATCACCCTGTGGTCGTACTGCTTTTGGTACTCCAGCAAATGCATCTGAAGGTAGCTCGGGTGCCTCATCCTCCCACTCTGTCTGCTGGAAAGACATTTTGGGAGGGAGGAAGGATGAGAGGGAGAGAGAAGGAGATAAACAAACACTGGTTTTGTGGTAAGCAGAGGGGAAGGGGGACTTGGCAGCACTTTGTAGCACAGAAGGAAGTCTTAATACTTGGAGCCAGTTGACTAACCTCGCTGGTGACCTTCCAGTGCTCTCACACAGGGGAAACAAACAGAAGGAGGGAAAGAAACAGAAGCTGAAAGCAAACGGTGCAAACATCACTGCAACATAGGGATGGATGCTTCTGTCACTTGATAATGATAGCTACAACCATAGGAGGAGGACCAGGAGGGGGAAGCAAACTCACTTCCTGCTCCTAAGGGTTAAATTTCTATTTAAGCACCAAAACAAGTAGCTGGACTTTCTCAGAAACTTGGTACACTGAGAAACTGTGGCTTGGAGTGTCCCAAGGGCTGCATGCAAACCATGGGGTAGGTGTTGTGCAGGCTCAGCCCTGAATCATACAGGCTGGTGACACGACCAGAGCGCGCTGCAGCTCCCTGACTCACATGCCCAGGATTCCTTCCTATGGAAACCAGAGCGTGGGAGGAGAGAAACCGGGAATGGTGCAGAGCCACATCTCACAGCTGGGAAGAGTGGAGACAGTCCTCAACACAGGAGTTGGGAAACACTGAATATCCCACAGTTCAGCTAAAGCCCCTGGGAGCTGCTGGGTGAGAAGTTCCCCAAGAACTCAAGTTCTTATAAAGCTTGTCCTGTCTGACATCCCAGACAACAACAGGACTGAGAGAACAGGGATGCGCTACTCCACCGTGCCCATGAATGAGGCAATCCCTTTGCATACACTTCACATGTTCATTCTGTTGCTAGAACTGAGCACACAAAATCTGAATTGACACTGGAATGTGTTAAAAACCTCTTTTAGCCTCTTTGTCCTGAGAACAAATGATTATTTATAGTTCATACAGAGACCTTAGCAGAGCTAAGCAAATTCTTCCTTCCATCACAGAAATGCAGCCACCTCTGAGGAGGAATAAAGTAACCACTGAAACCCACAGCTTCTACAGTGGAAAACACATATACAAGTGTTGATGATGCCCATGAAGGTTCCAAGACAATAGGTGCAAGCACTTGGGAGACAGACATCCCACCAGCTCCTCTGGCGAACCCTTCTGCCCCACCTGGCTGCCAGAGCACTCCACCTTGGAGCAGGGTCAGTAGGGAAGAACGTGCCTCCATGCACACCACAGGGCCTGGGAAGAAGGGGGGAGAGCGTAGGCAGCATGGTGGTTTATGGGCAGGAATTCCATGTTTAGGACAATCCTTGGAGTCAGCTGAAAATCATTAAGTTTGGTCACTTGAGTGCTTTTGAAATCTGTGCTCCAGCCATGAGTGTGAGGGAGGCCTGCTCCCAGTGACTCATGTGATGAACACGCAAGGATCGTACATGCAAGAGGACCCACACAACTGAACCAGCTGCGTGAGGTGTAAACCAAAGGAAGAAGTCTAATGACACGTGTGGAACTGGTACATTCCACACCATTTCTCCTTGCGCTGCAGCCAGGATGGCAAAACACATACCCTCCAAAGTCAACAAAGGCTTTTGGGCAATGCCCAAGAATCCCTATGCTGGGCTTACTCCAGCAAAGCAAGGGAGAAACGACCAGATCACAGCCAAAGGCTGTATTGCCACAAGAGTGGATGAACATGGAGCCAGCCTGGGCAAGCTGGAGTGACAGACATTGATTCTGTACTGCCAATACAGTATCCGTGAGACCTGTTGAACTTCCTTCCTCTGCCTGTTGGATTAGACTATGTATGGAAATAAGAGCCAGAATGGGAGCAGGGAGAAGAAAATGAGGGGGAAATCACGCCCCATAATTTTAAGCTTCTAAAAGGTAGGGATTCATTCCAAGGTAATTGTTTAAGTTCACTTTACATGCAGTGGAGAGAGAAACTCCTTGCCAGAATGGAATTTCTCTCATCTTAAATTAGGTGGGATACGTGTTCCTCCTTGCTGTTCTCTGTTAACAAGAGAGGAAACCTGGACAATTAGTTTAGTCTGGATACTTTGCTTAACAAGACTAAAATTAAGAGAGAGGAGTCTTACGCTTAATGTCTTACCCTAGCAAAAGCAACAGAGCCAGGACTGCGGCTTCATTCCCTTGTGCCCTGGCAAACCATCTCCTGCTTCTGCCACCTTTACTCACACTGATCATCACCCAAGCCCTTGAGAAATCAAGGCAACTCCTGACACAAGGATGCCAGAAAGTGGCAAATTCTAACTTGCAGGGATAAAGACAGGAATTTGGGGAACACAGGGATGAGAGCTGGTTGGCATCACAGTTACTTCCAGCACCTCAGCCAGTTGCATGAGGAGGTGACAACTTCTCTTTGAACAGCCTATTTGTCATATTTCTGAGCTGCATGAATTAGCAGGTCCTGGCACTTCTCCCAGCTGAGCGCTCTTCCCAGCTTCCTCACACTAATGGGCACAAGAGCTTGAGCCCATGAACCCTTTTCCTCCTTCACCTTCGCTTGCTCTCTGCTTCCCAGCATAAGCAGACCTGTGGTGAGCACAGCTCAGCCATTCTGTGCTGGAAAACAAAGCTGCCAACACGCGGGGCTGCCGTCAATCCCTGAGTGCAAAGGAGGTGCAAGTCACCTCATCTGTGCCAGGTTACACCAGCTTTGCTATCCATGTCATGCCTGGCCTTGCTCAACAGCTTCCAGCAGGCTGCACTGCTACAATCAGTCTGCCTCAGTCCTGGAAAAGGAGAAGCCATGAAAAAGTACCCTGAATCCTGCCTCTTCAAAATGCTGCTCACAGTTCCTTTCTTTACCTCCTTCCTTTTCATTTCTGCAATTTCCTCTTTTTCCCCATCTTTCCCCTTTAACAGAGGGAAAACACAAGAAAGGAAACGCAGGCAGCCAAAAGCTCATTAACATACTTGACCTTTCTGAAAGAAATTAATTCCAAATTCCCACATACCGGCTGTGTTGCTTGGTTTTGTCAAAACGGTGCCATCATTAGGGAGGAGAAGAGATGGCTCAAGGGGACGGGGTGTCTGCCACCTCAATGGAACTTGCACCGAGTTACTGAGTGCTGGCACAAATAAAGCAATGACATGGGCCATTCTGTCAGCTTTTCACATGAAATTAATCTTCGTTTCGTTGGCTGTGTAAATTTTTATCACCATGGAGTGGGGGGTGATGAATATAGCAAAGCATCCTGACAGCTATGGCCTGAAAACTCGAGGTTGTCTCAGCATCTTAACCGCAGTGGTGCTGGAACAATTCTTCTCATGTCGTCCCCGTGTGCATGCACACGTGTATGTGTGTGTGTACATGCGTGTATTTCTGCCTGGACATGGGAGTGATTCACTGATACTCTCTTTGGACCCAAATGTGCTGTGGCCTGGGAAAAGCTTGGGGTTTGGATTTCCTGCCTTGAAGGCAATGGCAAACAAATTAGGGCTTCTCTTTCACTCTCCGAGTCCCAAGCCAAAAGCCAGTTTGGATCCCAGCATGCTCTGCTGGGATTGACAGGATTTCCTCATTGATGATCAAAAGAGCAGCTCTGCCTTATCCTGTGGCTCTGTAGCCTGTGTTGCTGTTGGTTTCAAGGTGTATGTCACGTTGCAGAGCAGGTAAGGACATGACATTGTTTGCTGCTAGCATGGATGTGAGAATAACACACCTCTGCGGTGCTACATGCACCTTCCCTCCTCCCAGACAGCTCTGGAACACACACACGGATGCACTGACACAAAAACACTCTGAGACTGAGCCCAGCTACACACCCACACTAAGAGGCAGGATAAGCATGAAACCATCCTGACTGTACCCTGAGATCCACATCCACAAGCACAGCAACATGTGAACCTGCAGACTTCGCAGGATTGCAGTTTACTATGTGCTCTGTACTTTATCTGAGACAGATGAGAGACTTAAGCCTTGAGTCCCTATAGAGCAGCGATACAGATATCATAAAGAGGTTTGTCTCTGAAGCACTCTGATTGATAATGGCCAGAAACAAAGGCATGGAGGGCTTGGCTGAGATGAGTGACCAGGCCTCTGGCCACTATCACACATGCTGCACTTGGCATCACTTGCTAGTCAAGGGCAACAACTGCTCTTTTCAGAGCAATAAAGAGCAAAGCCAAACACAGCCACCCCCTGCATCCAAGCTGTCAGTCAGAGGTGATATGCTCAGCAGGAATTGTGCTGCTTACACTTACGGCTTCACTGGGAAAAGCAGGACCTGGCTCCTGAATGTAAAGCTTATGTCACTTCCCAAATTAACCAGCGTTCATTCTGTACTAAAGTGCACACATGCCAAACTTTGGTCAATGACAGAGGCGTGTCCTGACAGGAACATCTCCACAGGACTTGCTGGGTGGAAGGATGTACACGCCAAACAAGAAATACCTTTTCAAATGCACATGATGTCTTCATACACATGCCCACTGTGGGCGCACACAGGAAGACATACAGAGATGGATGTTCACATTTGGGTATATTTGGAAGTACCTCACGAATAACTGTTGCTAAAGTCTTAAAAGTAAATGTATGTGGAAACATGTAATAGATGTCAAGAGCTATTTTTTTAGCGAAGATTTTATCAGTCTTAAGCCATTTCATCAAATTCTGCTCCTGAGCAAATCTCTATTTAGTACTGGAGTGCAGCCTCCCTGACACTGAGCCACAGGTAGCTAAAAACCAAAGATATATATAAATATGTCTGACATCCCTGTCTGAAAGCTTTCACAGGTCACCCTTCTATCAACCTCTGGTTAACCACCAGTATCACATGTACTCCTACACACCAGTGGCCCTTGCACTGTGAGGAGTAAAGAAACCAAAGCCTGTGCTTCATACTTTGTTGGGACAGATGAGAGTCTTAAACCTTCAGCTCTTTCAGCATCAGTGGAGAGTTTATGGATAAGTCGTAGAATCATGGAATGGTTTGGACTGGAAGGGACCTTAAAGATCATCCAGTTCCAATGCCTGCCACAGGCAGGGACTCCTTCCACTAGAGCAGCTTGCTCCAAGCCAAATCCACCCTGGCCTCATCTTCCAAGCAGGCTGACCTTATGGGCACAGAAATAGTTGACTAAAAGGAGCTCTTGAGCCTTTATCATGATCCCCATCTAAACAGTAAAGAAATAAATGAGGAAGAATCCCTCTAAGAAACACCACAGCGAAACCTATGCTCTGCTCCAGATCCTGGTTTGAAACTGAACCAATTGTGACAGCCACAAAGTCACATCACCTAATGGCCACCTTACAGGTGGGTACTTTACCAAAGCAAGTGTTATGTTAAAACATCATCAGAAACAGAGCAGAATTTGGTGGTGGGGGAATTTTTTAGCCTAATATTTTAGTCACTGGAATATTTGTATTATCCAGACCTGGATTACCGCAGAGTTGAGCAAATGCTTTTGAATGCAAAAAAATAAGGGAAAAGGCTGCAAAAAGACAAAGTTTCCTTTAGATTTTTTTTCTTAAAATGAAACCTTGCAGTTGTTTCTTCCATTTTCCCACTCACCTGAGGGGTCGTGCTCAGGATTCCTCTTTGCTTGAAGCTGAGAGGGGTACAAACAGGGATTCTCTTAGGTAAGGTCTAAAAATGTGCTGAAAAAGATACCCTTTCCTTTCAGTGTGTGCCTTGCAAGATAATAGGCAGGTAGGAATCCCTCCAGACTCTGAAGTTCTTTCACACATTAAGTACTGTGTGGTTTTAAACCTGTGATTTGTGGATGATGGGGATGAATCACACAGCTCAGCCTCTAAGTGCTCAGCTATTACCTCCACTGGGGACCATGTTACTGCAGGAGCACTGGCGCTGATAAAAGCACTGAGAGCATCGTTTGTCCTTGGGCACATCAGCAGTGGATGTCTGTCTCATATTCCTTCTGAAACACAGGACTTGGACAAGGCAGCTGTGGTTGTGACCAGCATGGATACTGGCCATTGGGAAAAGGAGGAAATTTCAAATGGCTGAATTCCTCTGAATATGGGGAAGGAAAAACATTCAGTAGATCTCTAAGGGCAAAAAGAAGAGCAAAGATGGTCACAGTCAAAGAATTATAAAAAAGATCTGGTAGGTCATTGAATCTGCCCTGTTCTCCCAAAGCTGGATCTGCTTTTTTGACCTCCTGAAGAGAGTCATGGAACTGCTTGAGATCTCAGATCCACTGAGTTTTAGCCCAGACTGGTAAGAAGAAGAGCTCAGGATTTGGTTTTGTTACTATATTGTCATCAGTCCAGCCCCAGCCAAGAACTTAGGGACAACTAGCTGACCTAGGTACCTGGTAGCAACCAGAACTAACCGGAGCACAGGACAATCATCCCTCTCTGAGTTGTTAGACCCCTTCTGGTCTAGACCTGGTTGTGAGCCTACAAGTACAAGGAAGATGCTCATAAACTTGAAATCCCCCGGAGAGCCACGATGACACTCAGGGGCTGAAGCATAGGACCTAGGAAGATGAGCTGAGGCAAGGGAGTTTGTCTACTTCGTACATGTCTTAGGGGACACCTAATAGCAGCCTTCTTGATAACACTGTAGGTATAAAAGAAAGACTCAGGCTCTTTGCTCAGGTGTGTGGCAGGGGAGTAAAAGACGTAAATTAAAGGGCAAAAGAAAGGGCAAAAATTGAAGGAGTGAAGGTTTTGCCTGGATATAAGGAAAAGAAAGACTAGGCTATCACATCTGAGCCACGAGGTTTTAAACATCTGACTGGGAAAAGCTCTCATCACCCTTTTCCGAATTCAGTGTTGAGCCCACTTGGAGTAAACCTCAGGAGGTCCCTTAAGGCCCATGTTACTCATCTCTCCTTCCAAATTCTTTTCAGGGTGTGTAAATGTGTTTGTATCCACGTATGCATATTTGCAAGAGAGAGGGCACATGTACCAGGGCAGTATATGCATGTATAAAAGAGCAGGTTGTAGTCTGTATGGGTGTGATTGCACACACTCAAGAGATTTTCTGCCTCTATATGTATGCATGAGCACAGCAAATGAAAAGTATTTGTGCATTTGTAAGCAAGTGTATGTGTCTGTGTACTTACACATCGGTGACATTGCTGCATGAGGGAACATGTGTATGTGCACACAAGGGAGCTCAGGAGAGGGAGAGTATGTTTCCAGCTGTATCGCAGAAAAGATCTCTGCACTAACAAGAGCATCCTTCTCCCTCTTGCCAGCCTTTTGTGGCTTGTTGAGGTAATGTAGTTTGTGAGGGGGAAGTCTTATATCTTAAGACAAACCACATACCTCCAGGGTGTGCATCCAGCCTGGAAGAGAGTGGAAGTGAGACAAGAGAACAGTCCAAGTCTCTCTGAGGTGTCATTGTGCGCACAGTGAGTGCAATGACTTGGTCCCATTGGAAGCGATGGGGTGAGAAGAGAGAGCGAGCTTCCTTGAGAGGGCTTCAGAAACAGAAATAGGACAATCCAAACATGCTTCCACTTGAAGTCATTCCCTGTATACATTCCCAAAGGGTCAGGGATCCTCTAATATGATCATAGTTGGAAAAGGTGTTCAAAACAGTGAATACAGAGGTATGGGAGGTGCAGTATTAAAATGTGGTGTCAGAACACACATGTAAAGTAACATGTTTGGCATCAAGTGCTCTTAGCCTAAATATTCCCCGAAGGAGGTTCTGGTTAACCTCTGATGCTTTAATAACCCTCTTGCCAACCTGGGTAGGAACAGAGAAGCAGCACTCCCAAATTCCACAGAGATGAATCACTGGGTAACCCGGGGGACCTTGGTCATGCTGAAGTGCAGGAGAATTGAAACAGATTGCCAAAGAGCAGAAGACACACTGCAGGAGGAAGGAGAACAGGGGGGATCACAGTGTGTTCAGCAGCATCCTGATTGCAGCCTGCGAGGCACAGTAACAGGAGAGGGGGAAATCCCACCCAAAATCTCCTGTCTCCAACTTTGACTTTCAGCTCTGCCTTGACTGATGCTGCTCCTGACCGAGTTGCTTTACCAAGCCCTGCCGAAGCTCTGTGTTGCAGTTCAAGCAGTACACAAGCCAGGGAGCTGTACATCCAGCTCATTTCATCTGATAGGGTGGCTGAGGGGGAACTTGTATGGTGGAGATCAGAATAAATCATTTACCAGGGCACTAAAAGATCAAGGCAGTTGTGTCTATAGGATCCCAGAGCATCTAAAGCCTGAAGTGTTACGGCACTTTGAGATCTACCCCCAGGCTGTCAACCTTGCTCCAGCTTCTTGGGGTAAATACTTGTCCTGATCCTCATTAGCCAAAAAGTAAAATACCTGTTCCAAAAGGTCACACTCCCTCAAGGAAACAGGCACTGATGAGTACCTGCTTCTCAAGAACACAGAGCCATAAGAAGGATAAAATTGCTATTTCATATTTTAAATAAGATTCCTTGCTGCAGCTCCAGTAGTATGAAAAGAACAAGAAAAAGAAAGGCTTTTGAAAATGCTTCTTCAATAGAAACTCCAGTTCTCACTCCAGGTTTCATTGTAATTCATTTAATAGAAGATTATCCATCTTGATTCATACTTTGGTCCTTTTTGATATCCGCTTCAAGTTATGGCTATTTCATAGGTAATGTAGCTCTAATGACAAAAATATCTAGTTTCCCTTAATGAACATGAACTTTTGGGCTAATGGGGTTATGCCATCACGTTGGTATCAGACTGTTTCACCCTCAACCCCTGTGAACAGTTTCCAACTCCATGAGAAGTCCCACCAAGTTGGAAACATGATGCTCCTGAGAGGGCTGCGAGCAGATTCAATATGTCAGTATTTGAAATGCCACAAGTCATTTGAGGTTGGAGTGAAAATGGCTGTTTCTGATTGCAAAAAGGTTGTATCTTACTCATAAAACTCTATATGGGCAGTCACTAGAGGGGGCCAGAAAGCCACCTTGTAACAACAGGGGCTGGAAAAATCAACGTTAAGGAAAGGACTTGACTTTTACTCTCCGAGTAGTCCAGTGAGATGAGTAAGATGGGCTCCAGTGCCTTTGTTTACAACGGATGCCATTTACTCCATGTGCAGTTCCATTTAAATGAGTGGACATCTTCAAGAAGAAGAGTACTACCCCGATGAGTAAATGTGACACAGTTTGGTCTTTAAATAGCACTACCCTTTATATGACCTTCCACAATCATAAAATTAAGTCTAGAAAGACCTCCAGGGCAAAATCAAACTGAGTTTGTCACAATGTGTTACAAAGAACATAGTAAGCAGCCAACCTAAGTTGGAAACATGTCTTCAGACAGGAAAGAGTTGGAGGTCATGGAGAAAACACAAGAATGGCAGAAGCCAAGTCCATGGTTATGCGGGAGGCATACACACCATGTAGGGCATCTCAGTGCTCCCCTAGGGTCCAAAAAATGGATGGGTTTTGTTTAAACAGGAGAACTGAAAACCTTCAACCTGATGTGGGGTCTTGCCCCAGCCAGTACAAGCACACTGAGAATCCAGCACCTTGAAGACTTGACAGGCCAAGCACACAAAAGATGGGGGAGTTAGCAGCAGCTCCAAGGGGTGGTGTGGCCATGCCTGGAAACGAGATTAGCTTTTTGAAAGCCACATTAGTGCTGATGGGAGCTTGCCATGTAAATGCATTGCAGGACACTGCCAGCATCCGATTACTTTCCGGTTGCAAAGAGAGCATCTTTTTCTCTCCAATTGGACCAACTCCATTGGGTACCACAACAGCATCCCCAACAGCATCTTCCCTCACTGCTTTTTGACCATTGAATGCACAGCCATGGGCTCTGCTAAAGAAGGGTGACCACTTCAACCAGGTCTCTTGGCAAGTTGATGCCAAACCAGCAATTGTCTTTGCATATACCCCCAGCAGCATATACCCCAAAGCAAATGGATAGCTGGAGCCCCACAAACCCACTGACTAAGATCTCCTCACATGCAGATGTCACCAGGAAGGAGGGACGTTCTGGCCACATTAAAGTCCTTTAGATCTTTTGCATCAGCTTTCAAGGTTTTCACCCTTTGGCCCACAGAAACAAGGGATGTTCCTGAAGAAATTCCAAGGGCGTTTTGAAAGGTGACCAAGAAAGTCAAGCTTCCTGTGAGGAAACACAAGTTTCCTATGAAGGACTTCATGGACAATGTCTGCAAATCCACAAGCTGAAGAACCGCTCTCAGTTTAAAGACAGCTCTGAGATTGCTGCTGTAAAGATACACCTTGTGCTGGGAAGAAAACAGCTCCTGCCCTTCAGTTTAGCCCTCCATTTGCATAATACCCATACTGCAAGGCTATGCCATAAAAAAGACTGATTCAAGTTACGAAAAGCTGTCAGTGATGAGAAAGGTAATATTTGCCTTTCAATCCTTTTCTCTTCAACTGTCCTTAAAAATGATTCACGATAAAGCCCAAAACTAAGCAACTACATGATTAGAAGTGAGCCCCACCGTAAATCCAAAGGCTTTTCTTTCTGTTCTTACCTCCTCATGCAGTATCAGGTTACCAGAACAGAACAACCGTACGAATCCAGAGACAGCCAAATCTGATGCCCAAAACTCAACTGCTACTTGCTTAAAAAGTAAGTGATATCTCAAGAAACACATGTTGGTTGTGTGGCTTAAAACAATGGATCCTTGTAGCAAACCATAAACCTCTACTTAATAAAAAAGAAGTTACATTGTCAAATGACATTTACCATAAGCAGCGGACTGTCAGAGCACAGATACCACGTGCTGCAATACTTCTCTGGGGCTGCTCAGCAGAGGAAATGAGAAACAAAGAACTGAGCAGTTCAAGCCCTCACAGGGTAATGAAAGAGGATGAACAGAAAATGGGGTTTTTCCTCCTGATTTTTTTCCCAAAGGGAAAATTACTGAATATAGAAAGCGAGAAGGAGTAAAGGAGAAGGGAGATGGGTTTGAAAAGTCTCTTATTTTCTCCTTACATTCAGCCAATACAAAGGTTTCAGTTAGTGCTTAGAAGATTTAATTTTGGAGATGGGAGGGCAAAAAGTAAAATAGAACCCAGAAAATCTGGGGCTTGAATGGCAAATGAAGATTTGGGAAGTAAAAGCTTATCACGTTATGACAACAATGGTATAATAGTGCTCTACTGTGATAACTACATGACAGCTGTATGCATTCACATGCCAACTGCATACCCATAACAACCAGGCATCTTTGGATGATGTTAAACAGCTTGGCAAATGTATTTTGCCAAAAAGAAGTGTTTAATTTTTAGCTTCAAAAACATTAGGTCCCACTAGCGCTAAAATACAAGACCCTACAAGGTCTTTTAAGCAGAGAGATACAAGGACACAACAGGCCAGAAGAACTGAGTTCAGATAAAGCAAGAAATCTGCTTCCCTTGCCCACACTTCAAACCAAACACAAGCTGTAAGTGTATGAAGTTCAGAACCATTTGTTTCAAGAGCCCTCAGTTCTTTTTTCTACCTGAACTGGATAAGGGGAGAGAAAAAGAGTATTCTGCACAGAAGATGGGTTTGCTTTAAATCTCTATAGAGGAGCCGGGAGTTTTCCTTAAAGTCTCTTCCACAAGTCTGGGAAGTTTGGCAAAGTCTAGATCCACATCCTAATTTCACAGAGACTATATAGGATATCCAGTGCCTGTATCTATATAGCAATTCATGGATTCTTCTCCATTCTTCAGAAAGCACATACTTTCATATACTCTTCAGGCTGGTGCATACGACTTTCTTGTTGGGAGCACAGGGCTAAGTGTTACTGGTTCCACTACTGAATCACTGTTGCCATAGATACTGCTACAGTCACATTATAGTTTCCACAAAGATGCTTCAGCAATTTACTCTGGTGATTAAACCGGAGCCATTTATTGCACAGAATAAATAACAGGGCACTGGTGAATTATGGGGCTACGACTCCATCGATGGGTCCTGGTGACATCATAAACCACAAGAACCAAGCTCAAGTCCTCAGAACTCCCGAGATGGAATTATAAGCTCCATCATTCAAGCTGTGCTCTTTAAAGTTATTTGATATAATATATGGAGCCAATGAAATGAAAGAGAAGGAGGGAGAGGCAGAGACAGACCGTCAGGCTCTCAGGCCAACCACGTACTCTCCTGGCCACCACCAGTCTGCAGCCAAGATTGGGAACAGCTGCCCCAGTGCACAGGAGGGACGGCCTGCCAGGCATTCAGCACAGCCAGGTATGTCTTCTGCTGGGACTGCTACTCAAAATCAGTGCTGCCTGTGGGACTGCAAGGCTCAGCATGGTTCTGAACCCTCACAGCCTGCCAGAAGACTCTGGATTCCCAACAAAGGTCTCTGGGAACACTGGTATTGCAAAGTATGAAGAGAAGAATGAACACGTATGAAGTACAGGCATCACTTTGTCTGCTAAATCCTTTTTGCTCTGTTAGACAGTGGGGTCACCTCTCTCCTGAGCTCTGATGAACCCCAGAGAGAGCAGGCCCAGGTTTTAAAGATGTAGAGCACTCTTGTATCTAAGCACTGAAGTAGCATAATGATGTTTGCCTCGTGGCTCTGCATCCTGATGGTATCAATGAAGGATCTGTTTTTAGAACAGACCAAGACTATTTGCTGGCCAAGAGTTTTCTCTTGTAAGAATACAGGTCCAGGTTCTGAGCATGTTGTAAACTGCTGACATTGATTTAAATGAGCTGAGGCTCTGGCTCCAAGCCTACTGTGTTAGGACAGCATACACCTGCAGCTGATGACTGCAGAGCTTGAGTAACATTGATTGCTTTGTGTGTTCTGGCCCATTAGATGTTATTTAAAATCCTGGAATATCAGAGAACAGAACAATCTATAAGATTAGTGATAGCAGATGGATCTTCTCACTCATAAAAGTTGTTTGACTTCAGTGCTTACCAAAAGTTGTATTTAGCAACTAGCAAATGAGAAGCTTTTTCCTCCTACTCTTTCGAAAGCTTCATGCAGGCAGCTTTTCGTTTCTTGATGTATTCAGGACCAAGGAAGATGTAAACCAGTCATTGCAGGCTCACTCTTCCTTGAACAGCACAGAAAATGGAAGCAAATCCCTGCTGGGAAACCACAGCAGCAATGCCACAGCAGTTCTGAGCTGGGATGAATGAGAAATGAGACTCTGCCTGGCCATCTTCTTCCTCTCATCACCATGTCTCAAACACAACTTTTGGATCAGGGAAGTTTAGGACTCATTCTTAGTCTAGTTATTCCCCTTTAAACATATACTTAAGGGGAGCATTTTCAAAATCACTCATCATTGACTTAAAATGTGATGCTATTTGAGGTCAGTGTTGTATTTTCCACTGGGGACAGTTGGACCAATGTTGAGTACTATCAAAATTTCCGTCCATACATACGTATACAGAGAGGGAAAGAGAGTGTACAGCGATACATGTATCTTAATGTACCATCCCAGACAGAGACAAAACCACACTTTTAATAGCTTTCTATATTGATTTCAGAACTATTTCTCATGTGACTGCAACATTTGCAGACTTTAAAAACTAAAGCTCAACTTCAAAACCGATGTGCTTGATTGTAATCTCATTGTAAAATGATACATCTCCAATGAAGATAATTACCCCGATGGAAATGTAATCAGAAACAGATAATTTTGTCTCATTGCCCTCCTCTGTTCACCTTCTTTCAGATGGGAATTCGGGTGCAGATACAGTTCAGAACTGTTCATACCTTTTGCAAGCTGGCCAAGAGGAACTTTGTAGAGCTGCATGTGCCTGTATCAGACCTAAGTTTACCCCTCTTTATCTGCCTTCACCTTATCTCTCTCTATCACACATAGACACTCATTGTAGGTTTTGCCTGTGATGCATACCCTTCACCTTGTACTTTGTATTTGCTACAAGAGGAATGCATTAGTTCAGGTGAGCCAAAGATTACCATGAGCAGCCTTCCCTTCTGCTGCAGAACCCAAGGGTGCTGGAACACACCTCTCGTGGCACCTTCTCCATTAGCAAAGATGTTCCACATAAGCTGTTTAAGCTGCTCTGCAGGGCAGGCTGCTGTTCTCTACTTTGCTGTAAGTTCATTTTTCAAAGGATGGGCCCTTTATTTATATTGTCTTAGAGAACAGGTAGGTTTATGGAAAAAAAGCTGCACAGCAGAAGGATGATGAATTGCTGTGGTTAATTAGTAATTTACTAATTGCATGTTCCAGCAACCCTGCAGGATCTATAGCACACTAAACACAGCATCTACACTTTCCCAAAGATAGCATTCAAAGCTCCTCAGCAGCACTGCAGTGGGCAAAGCCTCAGAAACACCACGGAAAGGGTAATTTTACTCATGGCTTAAATGCAGATAAGACAGTGATGGCAACAAGATTGCCAGCAGAGATTACCCCTTCATGTAAGGAAGAAGTTGCCACATGTATAAAGTGAGACTATTGTCCATGCTGTCACAGAGCACAGACTTTGGGGCCATTTCTAAAGGCACTGAAATGTTATAGGACAACAAAGCAAAAAGCAGAATCAGGAGTCCTTGGAGTTCAGGATATCAGACTTAGGCCTTTTCAAGGATCTACTTGAAAGAATTGCATGGGATACAGTCCTGGAGAAAAGAGTGATCTAGAAAAGCTTGGTTGATTCGGAGGGATCCCCTCCTCCAATCTCCAGAATGGTCCATCCTGAAAAGCAGGAAATCAAGCAAAGGAAGCAGGAAGCCTGCATGGATGAACATGGAGCTTCTGACAAAACTGATATAAAGGAAGAATACAAGAGATAGAAGCAGTGTCTGATAACCTAGAAGGAATACAGAAAATACTGAACATGCTGGGCTTGAGTAAATAAAGTAAAAGCCTATCTAAAGCTGAATATGGTGGGGTACATGGAAGATCAGCAGTGAGAAGAAGGTTCAGGAAAATGATAAATGGGGCAGGGATATGGTGAAAAAGGACCTGGAAAAGACCAAGTTACTCCATGCCTTCTTCACCTCAGTCTTTCCTGGTAAGCCCTCAGCATCCTAATCTAGCTGACCCTGCTCTGAGCAGCACATTAGACTAGATCTCCAGCAGTCCCTTCCACTCTCAAGTACTCTGTGATTGTATGGATGGAGCAAAGGAAAAATACCTCTTCAAAAGCACTGTGAGGAAATCAGGCCTAGAATCAAGGAGATGCTTCCACAGAGAAGGATGCAGGATTTGAAATGTGAATCACCTTTTCCTTTGCTCCACACAGAAGCAGACAAAAGCCAAGAAGGGGTTTAATTGAGCACACCAAAGGTAAGCTCAAGCCTAGCACATGTGCCTGTTGTGAATGCACAGTGCAAAAGGCAGTTGGAGGACCAAGTGAAACACAACATACCCTTTAAAACACAGGGTCTATTGTCTCACCTGATCAAATTTGCCTTAATCAGGTGCTGGCTCCATTTCACCTCTTGAACACGAGCTCCCAGATTGGCAAGCACGCAGTGAACGTTACCAGCAAGCAAAAAGAGCAGAGAGGAATAAAACCCAAACCTAAATTTCACCTTACCTGAGCTTGCTCTTTCACTTTAGCCCCTTTGCCCATGTCACAGGATGCTTTCACCTGGCCAGAAAACTAAAGGAGAGCAATAGAGAAATCAAATGCTACTCAGAAGCAGAGGGAACAACATAAACTGTCTGTTGTTCGGGGCATGCTTTTTCTTCCCTTCCTTTAATTTCAATTTGCAAAGACAGTGAAATGGAAAATGTGCCTCTAATTATTACCCCTGTGCTGCCTAAAAGCTTCTCTCCAAACTTTTAAGTCTCCTCAAGTTTCAGGTCCTCTTTTTCTCCCTCTCTCTTTCTCTCTCCCCCTTTTTTATTTAAACTAATCTAAAAAAGCTATAAAAAGCCTCTGACACTATAAATTCCCTTGTAAACCCTTGTTTTATAGGTTTAATTGCCTTATTTTACTGCCTTGCATGCTTTGTTCCTTCAGTATTTTAGAGAGCTGCCCCAGTATTTAGTACAAGCAGGCTACCTGGGGAAAGAAAGACAATCTCAGAGCCCTCTAGTAGAACTTGGCTGTGGTCAGAGCTTTGGCACGGGTAGCACCCTATGGAGACTGAGCCTTGAAATGGCTCCACTCAGACGCATGCATGTGGGAAGTTGACCTGGACAAAAATGGAGAGTAACCTCAGCACTGGGAAGTTCAAGTGTCCCTTGACATGGGTTCAAAGCATGCTGAGGAGCCTTGAGGGTATGTGAAACCCCACAGAGAAGCTCTCAGAGGGGAAGGGGTGCTGGGGAAGATGCTGTTTGTGTTTCTGTTATGCGAATAGTTTCTTCCCCAAGCATTGCCAAAGCACAGTTCAAGAATCCCAAAGATTCCTAAGGGCAGCCTCACTACTAGGTACTATACAAACAAGGATGAAGGAGTGAGATTCCAGTCCGGGTAGTCCCTAAACAACTACCCTCTTCCAAGGGTAAGAGGGGTGAATATGAGAGTCTGACCAAGATTCCTCCTCGGTCTCTCATGGTCTCTTGGTCACAGTTTTGAGCCCAAAGCCTTCACGTCCAAGCAAACAGCAAAATCCACTTTGGCTTCATACATTTTCTAATCATGTCACTGCCTGTTGAGCTGGCTTCCACAGCTGAACACTGTGGCTGTCCTGTGCTGCAGCCGGAGTGGTGCAAAGGGGTGAAGGGGACTTCACATAGAGAGATACCAGGAACCTGTGTCCTTTTCTCAGGATTGGAATAGTCAAATGGACATGCAAAACCTGGCCTCATTTACAATATAGGTTGTTCTTTCTCATTAAGGAACATTTACAGCATGTTTCTGTACAAGTATTGCCTGAACACCATCAACATGCAGCAATGCTGCGAAAGCTTCATTCACTGCTTTGAGTCTTGGATCCCAGACCTTGATGTCTAGCAAAACCAAACAGCACTACAGACCTTTCAACAGAAGGGTAGGGTGTTTTTTCCCCTCAAACACTGATCCCAGAATCCATTTCTTAGCTCTCAGAAAACATGAGATGATACCACTGGTTTCATCTCAGTCGAGAAATGTCTGTGATTACCATACCCAGGTGATCTGTTAGGAAGGTCAGACCATGCAGGGGTTTATTCCCAAACTCCTTCTTTCACCAGTTCTAATTCAAGCATGGGAAACAGAAAATACTAGAAAGAAGGGAGAAATAAATGCAAGCCTAAAAGCTTTCAAACAGTTTGGGTTTGGCTTAACTGAGGAAATGGTAAAAGCATCCAAATGTGGCTTTTATTGGCAAATTAAAG
Organism: Melopsittacus undulatus; assembly: GCF_012275295.1. Taxonomy (NCBI): domain Eukaryota; kingdom Metazoa; phylum Chordata; class Aves; order Psittaciformes; family Psittaculidae; genus Melopsittacus; species Melopsittacus undulatus. The sequence continues at coordinate 10,645,809 of NC_047538.1, read as the reverse complement.
GGTTTTTTCCCCCCTGTTTTCCTAAAGAGGCAAGGCTCATGAATCAGGATGTGTATGCGTCTTGCACTGCTTTTTGGTTTATGGTAACTTCAGAAGATGTTGAGCATTCTTAACCAAATATGTCAGAGAACAAGAAGGCTCAGGATTATTGAGTGTCTGCAAGTTCCATAAACACAGATGAGCCAGTGAAGGAGCAAGATACAGAATTGTTTTCTCCGTGCTTAATCTAAACCATACAGAAAGTTCTATTTCTTCATGCTGTTCACCAAGTTACCACCCTCTAAATGCCTCCCCCAGAGAAAGGGACATGTACGTTGTGTGAAGAACTGAATTTGCTTTTTGTAGTAACTGAGGTACAAGAGTAACAACCTACTCATCTTTCCAGGCCACTTCTGGTTTTATAGACCTCTATTGTATCGCCCCTCAGCTACCTTGCAGACTGAAGATCTCCGGTCCATTTAGGTGCTCTAAATAAATATGATGGGTTTCCCTCTCCTCTGCATTTCTTCTCTTAGCTGGGTTCTGCAAAGAAGAAACATTCCCTATTCATTGAAAGGGAACATTATTCCCTGTGAATGAGCAGATCCTGAAAAGACAACATTGCTTGTTTTAGCAATGAAGCTGTTGGCAGCAGGGCTGGTGAGAGGAACAATGCTAGAAGCCTCAAAAGGGAAGGCAAGAGGAGAGAGAAGCATTTGGAGGATCAAAATCTGGAGGAAAAGTATGTTGAAAACAAATGAACTGAAGAAAGAGCTTGTTGTTGGTGAAGTTGATCCTTCGTGCTGCCCTGCTATCTTGTAAAAGGAGTTTTATTTGCCTTTTTGTGGGAGTCCTGGGAGGAAACTATTAAAGCAAGAGGCTTTAGGCAGTTTGTGGGGATGTGTATATAGGCATAGGCATGAGTGCGTGCGTTGGGGCGTGCATGACTGTGTGTTTTCTCCCTCCCTTTTACAAGGGCCAGCCAGGTCACAAGGTTAAAGCCAGGGGGGACTTATTTTGTGTTGTAAGAACTTTTACAAAGTGTAAAGGATCAAAGTAATTAGCTGAGGGTGAGAGCCCGAGACTGTCAGAGAAGTAACGCAGCCCCAGCCCAGGAGTCTTGATCGCAGCCGGCCGGCCTGCAACTCCAGACCCTGGGAATCGGTTACTGTGCAGCACGGGCTGTACTGCTAGATAGGAAACTTGTAAGGAGGAAGAAAGACAACGTTTTGGATGGAGCGACTGGAAAATGTTGCAGAAATGCAGCTGAATGAAGCACAGGAGCTTTGAGGTGTGAACATTCTAAAGCCAGCTGTCTGCTGCTTTGAGAGCTGCCAAACCATGCTGGCACTCTTTGGGAAGCAGGTCATTGCTTCCTGCTTCCAGCTGGCCTGGAAAGATTATCTGAAAGTGAGGCAGGACTCTCAGGCCCCTGGTTTGGTCTTTCAAAGCAAAGGAGCAAAGAGGAAACAGGCACACAGGGGGATGCAGCATCAACATCAAAACAGCCAGCCCCAAGGAGTGGGTCAAAGCTACCTGCAAGTGTTAACCAAGCCCCTCACTAATGGGCATCTTTGTTTTCTGTGCTGGTTCTCCTGGCTGCCTGTTGCTCTTGGGATGCTCTTCTAATGCAATTCCAGCCCATTCAACAGCACTGACACTGGTCTGTCTAGTGTCTGAGCAGGGAAACATCTCCTGTTATACCAAGTCCTGAGCCTCCACATCAAACTTATAGACAAGAAGCACCTGAGTCACTTTCTTCCAGACCTCTACAGGAAGGAACTTTGCCTCTAAGCTCTCATCACTTACCTTGAGAAAGAACCTTTGATGACACAAATCCTCTGTCTGTTAAAGTAACTCTGCTTTTTATTCCTAGAACAACAGAGGCATATGTGCATAATATTCATTTCACAGCAAGAAAAACAACTGCTACTTACATTGCACAAGCTATCTGGTTGTTCCAGTTTCCCCTTTTGTTCCTACTGTACAGACAAATATTGGGAAACGTATGCTGTACAGAAGTTTTTAGGAGAACTACAGAGGTGAGATCAGAACTCTGGCCAAAAAGACTGCTTCAGCTCCAGGGGTGGCTTACAAGCATAAACCACCAAGCTACAAAGCACATAAACATAGGCTACACCACTGGAGAGCATCCAAATCCCTGGAGTCACCCACAGTTTTGATTGTCAGTAGTAACTGGGAGGAATGAATTACATCCTATCTTAGAAACAGAGACCAAGGTCTTCCTGACAACCACAGAATGACTTGCTGGGTTCCTGTACCCTGCATCCAGCTAAGCCACCAGATCCCTCACCTCTTCCAGGCTTGCTCAACAAAAAGCTGGTCAGCTGCCACTGTTAGAATTCAAAGGGATAGGAAGGAATTACGGAATGAGAGTAGAACCCTCACTTCTTTTCATAACACAGCCTGTGATAAACTGCACATCCTCTTTACCTGGAGCACTGGGACTGCAGAAGGAGGCGGCATTTCTACACCCTATCTGCAGCTGCTGTGTGAAAGACAGACGTTTACTCACGGAAAAGCTGCTTTCTTAAACGACTGCATTAGTTTTATTAAATGTTCATCATCTAGATTTCACCTTTCCTCCCCAAATTATGTCCATTTTTAGGAGGGAGAACAAACCTGAGATGTCTAACCACAGCTTTGGCTCAGAGCCGCCTTCTGTCTCCAGCCCCTGCGAGGATGAGTTAGCACTTGGTAGATGTTATTGATCTCCAGGCACAGATTGTCTGGCTGCACAGTCCTTGTGTCTCCAACCTTACACTGCTCCACCCACCTGAGATCTTCCTTCCCTTGGCCTCCCCATCCTTCTGAGCCTGTTTGAGATGCAGAATGTAGAGCTGGCAGGTGTGGCTCCACAATGGCCCGCAGTCATTCATCACACAGTTCTCAATAAGCTAATAGCCCTAATGTGTGAAAATTGATTTCTGGGATGAATGCAAAAGTCCCAGTGATTTACACTCTATTTCCAATTGATGAGGCTCAATTGATTCCAATGAGTACTAAAATATTTACCAGAGTGAAAGGTAGGGGTGTGTGTGTGGTGAAACAGTGGGAACAGGGTCATCACTCACAGAGGCATCTCAGCAGTGCTTATGAGCAGCATCGTCAGCCTATGGAAGGGCCCATCAGGAAACGAAGCATTTGATGCAATAGGAAAAGTATTTGCTCAGCATTAAGTCACAAGAAGAAGGAAAGCAGTGACCAAAAAGAAGGAAAAACTGATGTGTTACAAACACAGCCTCTTTCAGTTCTGGGTGAACTCAGATTCCTGTAAATCCCCAGACTTCTTGGATAAATAACCCCTGGAAAGCACCTTTGATGCTGTGTCCTGCCAAGGCCAGTTTGAACTCGATCTGCCTTTGCCCTCTGACTCTCACTGGCTCCATGAGCTCCGCTGCAGCAAGGCTGTGCTCGAAGTTCATATGAGAACAAGGTCCAGTGAGCTTCCCAAATGCCTAACCGCAGCCACCATCTGCTCTGAAAGTGAAACCTCTCTAGACACAGCTTCCCATAAGACACATGTTTGTGCTCCACAGTTTGATGTGCCCCAGGGGCAGCCACTGAGTGGGCCAACACTTCCCACCACCTAATCCCCAAGTGCTGCTGTCCACTACCCAGCTGCCTCAGCAAAGCAGACCAGGGCATTCAGGAGAAGGTGGAGAAGTGAATGGGAAAGGACGAACGTTGAAGCAGTCTACAAGCTCACTTGCTTCTATTTTCCTGACATGACGGAGGACATAATTACCCTTACCCTCAGTCTCTCCTTCCACCTGAGCTTGAACCAACAAACTCGGCTTTCAGCTTCCACTGATCTTTCCCAATTCCCCTATTTATCAAGCCTTCCCTTTCCTCGCCTCTATCGGGTAAAGTTCTCATTTACCACATCAAAGGTTACCTCTTGTCAGACCCAAAGCTTTGAAATACATCTCAGCAACTAATAATTTCCAAGTTTGAAGCTGCCCCCATACATTTCTTTGTCACTCAAAAGAAATTCAGAGCAGAGGCTTGCAAGCACATCACAGAAAATGCCAAAACCCAATCTTAGAGCAATGGGGTCAAGAAACAGTTCACATCTAGATCTAGTTGTGAAGCTATCAACAGTCACTGGGTAGTAACTGTTCTACGAGGCAAGGGGGGTTCTGTGTGCAATGGGGCTTTCACCCATCACACACTTCCCAGGACACCCTTGAGACCTTATCATAATGAAGTGGAGGTGCTACTGCCCCATTACAGGCTTCATAACCATGCCTGCACTGGGACTGTATCTGCACCAGTAAATGTGGCAGCACTTAGTCCATAATTTCAGGTCAGTGCCAATGCGTGGAGACAATATCCCCTTGGTAAACAGTCCTTGAGTTTATCATGGCATGATCTATTCTGAGATAATTTCTAAGCAAGTGCTGATACATTTCCCACATAGGTCTGACTTCTCTGAATTTTGGAAGACACTGGCATAAGCAGAATTTCTCTATTACTTATCATCCATCTACTCGTAACAATGCAATGAAACAGCAACAAAGCACACATTCAACTAATGTGAAATGTCCTATTTCTACCAACTTCCCAATGCAGCAATGCCAGAAGATGAGGAGCATAACTTGCACCAAGCTTAATGTACAGAGTGCCCTGGCATAGCTCTATCCCAGATCTACCCCATCAGCCCACAGGTAGATGTTGTGCCAGGTCCTCAGCCCATTAAGTTCAAGACCACGTTGTTCAATCACCCAAATGAAAACCTGCTTTATAAACAGGTTCATAATCATTAAAGAGAATACCCAGTTAATAAGAACTGATTGTTATTCAACTTCACCAAAAGATGATGCAGTGTTTAATCAGCAGACGTCCCCATTTGAGTTCTCGAGGTGAAAAATGATATGCAAATGCAAAGTGTTTTTTAAAAATACTGGAAACACAGTTTATAAATAATAAAAGAGGAGAAATTTCCATTTTAGTCTCTGCCTGTTCCTGTGGCCATCCCCACTCCCCTCTCCCCTGCTCACTCTGCAGAGCTGTATAGAGAATCAGAATCCAATCTCAGCAAATCTTATTGACTGTCTCCTGTCACTCACCTGATTAAAGGTTCCACTTACATCCAAATGGTTAGAGCCATGACTCTGAGCCATTCATAAAACTCGTATTGAAGGATTAGCTTTCACAAACTTTGCCTTAATGATTATGCATTCTATTGATCAGCTGGGGGAACTATAAAAATTGACACCAGAATAAACTTTGAAGGACTGCTCTCGCTCAGCAGAACCATGATCAATTTGAATCGACCGGGATGATAGGGAAGGGGGGGGGGGGGGGTTTGGGGGGAACAACCTCTCTCCATTAGCTGGGTGTAATCCTGATTAGCTAAATGTTTCAGGGTTTTTTTCTATCTGTCCCTTTGCTGAAGTCCAACAGCATCTTAGTGGGATGCAGATTAGCAGACCTTGAAGTTAGCTCTCTGAAATGCACTGGTGTATGTTCCTTCCACCTTTGCTCCATAGATATGCCCTTTCACAACTGCTTTGATGTTCAGATTTTCTTATCCCTGTTCCCCAGTTAAAAACAATCCAACACCCCCCAGTGATTATTTTGTTCATGGATAACAGGTATTAGTCACTGATAACAAAAAGGAAACAGCATGTTAATGTGGTATTCATTCCTAAGGCCAAGCAGGAATTCTTTGGAATTCTTTTCCAAACCTTTTTGGACCAGTGTATGTATACATTCAGGTATCCAGCTTTGGCTAGCATGCCCAAACCAGGAAATGACTTAAAGGGAGATGTGCCCCACACTGTGAGTGCTTTCCTAAATAGTTCACTTGCTTTAATATAAGAAAAAGAACTACCTTCTACCCACAAAATCTGCTTCTCCTAAATCCATCATGGTTACAACAGTAATAATCCTTTCATTGTGTTTACATGTGCAGTCTTCTCTTGAGCAGAACGTGAGAGTGTTCTGCAGCTTCTACAATACACAATGTGTATACAACTGCCTTCAAAATGCAGCTGCAGATTACAGCTGAGGATACCCATTTTCACCTCCTCATATTCCTTGTATTCCACTGCCTAATCACAATCATTGAAATGTCATTTCAACATAGTCATCACCACTTGATCCCACCTCAACGTTCAGCATTGCCAGCTCATGGTACTGAGGCTGAAAGAGCAGCTCTAAAGATTAGTGTATGTATCTTCTCAATGTCTTTCAGTTCCAGTGCATGCAGAGGAAGAACAGCAGGAGCTTCCTGAGAGGTTTTACAGCAAGAGCTGCATCCAGAACTTGGCTAACATCTCCCCATGAGTGCCTGTTCTATTCCAAGGAGTATGGATAAGATCCAGTCGAGGGAAGCAGATGTTTTTAATCATAGAATGGACCTTATCTAGAGCCCAGCCTTCACAGCCGCTGGAGTCCAGCTCAAGTTTACATTATACTAAGATATATTCCCAGACTCAGTTCCAGGTGGCCACTGAAATGTGGGTCTCCTTTTTATTATGAGATTACTCACAGAATGCACGATGCATTTGCTCTTGTTTGACATTCATCCGAACTTTCCTACTTGGTATCCCAGACACTTGGGTTAGTCTCAGTAGACAGCCAATCAAAAAGCAGAACTGAGAATGAGCTGATAAAAATGGCCAATTTACAGAAGTAAGACTTTTTCAATAAAATCAGATGGCTAAGACAGAATTTTCCATTAAAGAAAAGCATTATAGAAATCGGGTAACTCTGTGCAGCTGAGCAGGATTCATCTCACCTGATTTTAGCAGTCAGCAAATGAGGTCTATAACCTGGACAATCCTCCAGGCTCTTTGCTGAGCCAATGCCACAGGCATCTCACAGGGATAATACAGCCCATCTGTTCCAGGTACCTTTTGGGGAATGAAATGGCTCACCTCCTAACTAGCATATGGCAAACATCACCTCAGGGTAACAAGTGTGGGCATCTGCATGGACCTGGAATGAAGCAACAAGTATGATCAAAGTAGGTAGACAACATTCAGACTTAGTTCTCAGAGGTCTCCAAAGGCACAGGCTCAGTGAAAAACCAACATGATGTACCCAGTAAAAAACTGGTCTGACCCTACGATAAAGCTGGTAACAGGGAAAGATGGACTAATGTAGCTTAAACTAAAACCATGGGTGGATAAGGCTGATCAGAAACCACAGCCAGACACATTCAAATTAGCAGTTAAAATGCTTGAAGGTCATGGCAAGTAACTGTTACAACAAACTAGTAGGAAACATACACTGCTTAGTGTCAGCCCCTTAGAACTAAACGGATTCAAACAGACTGGCTTCCTTTGCAGAATAACTCAGGCTATAGGAGACATCCCTTTGACCTCACATTTTCTGAATCTATGAAAAGAGGTTGATTTCCATGGCTGGACTAGAGAAGCCGAGTAAGAAAAGGTGTCCTCTGATATGAGCAATTTCAATAAAGACATAAAAACCTGTCTACAATGCTTCAAGGAAATAAGAATAAGATCTATCATAAATTAAAACAGGGCTAGTATTAACTGCATGGAATTGCAAGTAAGGATCAAGTCAGTGTGTTTTCACACACCCTTTGAATGTTATTTATTGCAGTAAGTGCTGTCCGGTATTCGTTCTACTCCCAGAGTTTTCCAACAGCTTCTAAAAGCTCTCCAAGCAATTAATTTAGAGTAGATGACATTCTCATTTAGATTGGAGGCCTGAAAAGAATATATGGAAAATCATTAGGTTTTGCAGCAGACCAAAGAAAGAAATCTATGGTTGAACTTACAAAAACAATACTAAATGATGCTACTAACAGAAGTGATCCATAATGGATGCAGGCTGAGTAAAAATTACTTAATTGCTGATCTAGGGAAAAGAAAAACAATAGCTGAAGTGTTCACTCCACACAGCAAAGCAGACAAGAAAGAGATATATAGGGCTGATAAACAGATTTGGCAAAATTCATTCCAAATCTATACCTGATCAATAAGTCCCTGTAGAAATTGCTGGAATATGAGGCTGCTGGCATCCAGTAAACAGACATTAATAGACATCGAAGCAGTTAAAATCATTTAAACAAGAGAGTTTAAAAATGCTATGACATGACTAAGTTGGTTGCATTGGAAGCACTGCTCCATACCAGCACAAAGTACCTGTCAGACTTTCAAAGTAATTTCCAATAGTGCATTTGTCTGAGCTTAATACAGTGCCGGGGATGGCATGAAAGGGTGCTGACTTAGCACGCAGGCATCTGCGTGCCTGGCAAGGTCTTTGGCCTCTTTGACAGTAAGAAATAAGAAGGAGAAACTCCAGGGTATGAGTTTCCCAGGAAACTGGACAACATAGATGGAAAAGTCCTTCTAAACCCAAACAGTAGTTCTGCTTCCAGCTCTTTTGGGAACCTCTTGAGTTTTCAAACTTGGAATCCCAAACATAGCTCCTGTTTCAAATTGCTCCTTGGCTATTCCCTGCTCACCACACCTCAAACTACTGGAAAAATATCCCTACAATGAAGAGCTGAAATGGTGAATGCTGAATTAAGTAGAAAGCTAACCCCTCCAGACTCTTATCACCACCACTGAATCATCCTGACCAAGAATGAAGGTTGCTGGGGAATGATCACAAGGAGATGCTTCATTTGAGCTTTTGGGACATCAGCAGATAGTGGGGTGAATATTTATCTTTCTAAAGAGCGACAGGGAAAAAAAAAAGTACATTCCCTTTGCAGTTGCCAGTGATAATGGATGCTGTGTGAGCTAAAACCCCAGCAGTTAAAAGCTACATTTATTATCACTCTATCTCACACCAGCAAATTTATGATCCCTTCCAGACCTAAAACATCAAAGCAGAGCAGGAGTCAGAGCCTTTTCAGACTGCTGAGGGTTTTTTTTTCTTCCTTCTTCTTTTCACATAGATTGCTTTATTTATTTTTTAAAAGGAGGTGGGCATTAAAACCAAAATCTGACCTTTGATCCCCTGAGGCAACTCATTACTTACAGGGGCAAATAGGGAGCTGAAAGTTTTTCCTGCATGAAACCGTAAATAATTCTTCCCTGCATCCACAAATCACTCGAGGTTGGTAAAGTAAATAGTAATTGGTGGGTTTCTCCCTAGGGGCAGGTCTGAAGGGGGTTGTAGATTAGAGTTAGGGAGGTTTTTTTGGTTAAGAAAAACCCCTTTAAAAACCATGTTCCCCTCACTGCTCCAGATGCTCAGGTAACAGGGGAAGTTTGGAGGTGTGTGTATGGCGGGGCTGTGAGGAGGGGAAGGGTTTGCTGCTTTCCTTAGGTTTAGTAGTTTCTCGTGTTGGAATTGAAGAGATTGACAACTTTAGGGCAAAGGGGAGTATTAAAAATGTTAAATGCCCCATATACACAACAGCCTTTTCTGTATATTACCAACAAGGTTTAAAGAAGGGACCTTCACACCTCCTCCTGTAGCTCCACTAGTTGGAAGAGTAGTGGGCTATTGCATCCCTGCTCTGCTTTTGTAATGTGTTACTACAGTTACACATGATGCACACAGAGCACATGTTATCAACTTCCACTGATAGGTAAATTTTACTCTAAATGTGCTAACTCTACCCAAGTTCAAATGCCTTTTCAAACATCACTGTTTCAACTATGATCAAAATTACTCTGTTCAATAACTGTCATACATAAATATCTGAATAAAAGGAAAGTATCCATGCTTATAACTGGATGAATACAGTTGTTAGAGGAGACCAGCTAATCAAGAAAGTACACTAATATTATCAACACTAGTTGCAATCTCCCTTCTCTGGACCAGTGGGACCTGCCTGTCATCAAACCAGGACTGGCCAGTGATGCACTGTCCCAGCCCAGTGATTCTCCCTGCTGGAAAATGATTTAAGAGCCTGCTGATAGCATGTCAAAGGAAAGCCATCAAATGCAGACACAGTAACTCCAGAAAAAGGGATGTGTAACTGTTATGCTTTGATGAGAAAGGTCAGAGTCACCAGGATAAAGGGGGAGTGGAAAACTCGATGTTTATAAATGTGACTGACACATCTCTACCTGCATGGAATAAATACAGCCAAACACTGTTATTTGCAAGGAGAAAACTGGTCCCAAGCCTGGCTCTATTTCCAAGAAAAACAACAGATCATAAATCTGTATTTAATAATTGAAATAAATGGCCTGACTTGCAGCCAGGCTGAGCACAACACACTGAAGAAACCTGAAGTATTGATTAAGACGTGGGATTTTTCTACCTGGCCTCTGACTCCTTTGAAACTTTCAAAGTCCAGTGCTAAAGCCACAGGGAGTTTTATCTTAGACAAGATTAGGTTTGAAATTCCTTATGTTTACCTTCCAGCCTCCTCAGTCCCAAGATCTAAGGCCAGCACGTGCCAAAGGAACCACCACAGGCTCTGCTGAGGACCCAGAAGATATTACAGTAAAACATGCAGGAGTTGCACTAACCTTCTTCCAAACGCAGCATCTGTTGGTCTACACCCTATAGCAGACATAGCTGGTCCATAAAATTGCTGTAACCTGCACTACTGAAGATTCAGAGGAGTGGGAACACTTGGAGTTTCCACCTCTCTGACCTACAGCTTTCCCTCAACAAGTTTTTCATCCTGGGGTGGGAATGGCACAGCCATACACAAAGCTGGTCCTGAGCTGCTGCACTTTACATAGAGAATTACTAAGGTAAAACAAGCCAAGCATGGGCTTCCTTTTAATAAACTGGGTTGAAAAATACCATCCATTCAGGGTGTGCTTCCCAAGGAGCTCAGTCATCCCTCCTGAAGTCATGGCAATCCAGGCCTTTATTTCTTAAGTATATAACAATAAAGTGATTTATTTTCAATCTCCCAGTGAATCAGGAAATTGTTGCTATTCCCAGACAGGGAACAGAGACAAAGGAAGATTAAACACCCAAATATCACACTAGAAGCCTTTGGCAGAGTAGGAAACTGAACTCACCCCTCCTTTCTGAAATGTAGCTCGGCTTCATACACATCAGACCATCATTCCAACCCTCACGTGGTGTGTAGACACATACGCCTTCTGCAGCGCTCCAAAGCACAAAGGCAGCAGCTAGTAAAAGATTCCTGCTGGCCCAGACTCAGATCCTGTCTGGACTGAAGGAACAGGTTTCTGGTTTCAAAAGGAGCTGGGCTGAAGTTGCTTTCCTTCACTTGCAACCTTTTTGAACAAAACAGAGGTTTTTCTCCAGCAAATAAAGCCATAAATCAGGATATCTCCTGAGGTTCTATTTTTTTTTCTTCTCCCTGTTTTTTCCCTAGTTTAGTGTGCCCTCCCTCCCCTTTCCATCCCTCCAGACTTGCTTCATAAACATTAGCTTTCAAGCATCTCTTCCCCCAGAGGACATATCATAAACATCATGTTAAATATTTAGAACAGGAAACCACCTCACTTTTCTAGCTACATAAAAGCTATCTTGGGAGGGTGCATTTTCTGTTCTTATGTCTTTTATTTATTTATTTCCGAGTGCAAATCATCTCAAGAATCAGTGCATTTGCCAGAGACATTTGACAAGAGTTAAGAAGCCCCCTTGTACTTGGGCAAAGGAAAACGCTACTGGACACTTCGTGTAGAGTTAGTGCATCTCGCAAGCATCCTGCTCCTTGTGGGACTTCCACAGGCTTTGGATAGACACTGGTGTAGAGAGCTCGGAAAAGGAGCTCAACTAGAACAAACCAGGGCCACTTTGCAGCACTCCCAGCATCCACTTTAATGTCCAGCTTCCAGCTTGCTTACCTCAACTGTCCTGAGGGTCCTCAGGAACCACCAAGTTAACATGTAGTGAAGATGCTTAATAGCAACCAAGCATTAAACACCACCAAGAACACCTTGTGCTCAGCTGTAAATCCTGGAAGTTGTAGGCTTGATTCAAAGCCAGCAGGACCCAAAGTTGCATGGCAAAAGAACCTTTTGATGACTCTCCTGTGTCTTCACTCTGCATCTATTTATTCAGACCCAGTGTGAAGGGTCCAGTCCCAGTTTCCGGCTGTCCCTTCCTCACCTGCACCGCTCCTCTGTCCTCCTCACCCATCACACATACAAGGCAGAACCTCGGGACTCCGGCCACTTTGAACACTCCCTCTAACACAATAACCTTCAAGCATTTACAGGGCTGTTTTCCCATTCCTTCCTTCAGAGTTCATGATGGTAGCTCCAGCCTGGGAGCTGGCTGTGGACAGAAGGCATTTGCTCAATCATTGCCTGTGTAAAAGAGGTTTCCTTTCTATTCTAAGAAAAAAGGAAGAGGTCAGATGGAAAGACATCAAGGAGGAACTCGATGGAAAGCAGACAGCTGGATCATGCTGGCCTGCTCTGCTCTGTTGGGCAGTGGGTCCCCCACCTTGCCACAGCAATGCCTGCTGCAGGGGACCCTACCAGGGCAGTGCTGCCCTAACACACACATTAACTGTCAGCATAGTACAGGTGAGGTCTTAACTAGACACCCAAAGCTTCAGTTACCCCAAATCTTTATATGAGGTTTTGCAAAACTAAGCCAGAGACAAAGAACACAGATTTCTTCCATATGCTGTGACCTTGTGGCCATGCCCATTGCACCATCCTGGATTTTGCTCTGCCTCCCTTTGGAAGTTCCCAGCTCATACACTGACTCCTCTAGCACACAAATCCATCCCCAGAAAAATCTTCCCTTTTCACATTCTTCATTACTCTTGTGTCTATTTTATGTGTATGCCCATCAAGTGCTGGCCTCTTACTGTCTGCATGCTGCACATTGTTCATCTAAACTACATCTACTGAACTCAAACCCTTTCCTGATAAGTTGGTCTCTGTAGATCTTTAACATTAATTTACTTTCTTCTGAGCTTCCAAATATTTTATAAGAGGCTGCCCAAAATAGGATGCAATAGTCCAAGCTGTTATCTAAAGTACCAAAGTCATGGAGAGAAAAAAGCAAAAATCAGGCCTGCAGCCCCCAAATTACCTTTTTCTTCCATCACACATTGCAAGGTCACAGTAATTCACTCCACACCATCAGCCCCTTCATTCTGCCTGGCTGAAACTCAGCTCAGCTTCAGAAGAAGGCAGTGCAACAGTTTGGCAACCCATAATGTCCTGTTTCAGTCGTATTTGGAAGATTGAAAAGGTGCAAAGGGCTTGATGGTGGCTTTTCAGATGTGGACAAATCTCACCCATTGTACATAGGTGAATCAAATTTGCAGTGATGCAAACTGGAAATCCTTGCCAAGTATGCATGCACGAGCAAGAAAAACAAAGATCATAAAGATTTATAGATTGCTTTAAAATGCATTCACCCTAAACCATGAGCGGCTCCTAAAAGCACTACCAACCTGGCTGAAACGTTTGTACATGAAGGACTCATTCTGCTGGAACGAGTGCTTGAGTGAAAATCAACAGAACTAATGAGCTAAAAACTGCAGGGTATTAGTTCAGTACCTCAGAACAACAATAAAATTAGAAGGTTTATGTCTCTAATTTCTATGTTTAAAACTAAGAAGGGTTACTAAGGACATATGGGACCATAGTGATCCACTTCTGTGTGCTGATGCATAGCACATCCCACTGAATTATAGCAGCTTGTTTCTGAGGGCCACAATTCTGGCTGCTACAGAATAGATCCCTCTGAAAAGAGAAACCCAGTAGTGTAAAACTTTAACTGTGCAGGGGCCTAGGTCCTCATGCAGACTGGAACCTGAGCATCCAAACTCCAAGCTGGCAAACAGAGCTAAAAAATCACTTCCCAAGAACAAACCCCCTTGCCACAGCCCTCGTGCTCCCTGCTTTTAGTTAGGTTAAATCCGAGGAGAAATAACAACTACTACAGCATTAAAAGCATGTCCACTTCTACCAAGCCTGAAGTGGGATCATGAAGAGAAGTGTGCGAAACTAAACTGGGCAAACATCAAAAAATAACAACAGATCATATTTTGTGATCATTTGGTTTCAGGCAGGAAGGCTGAGGCTGGTTCTAATTTGAATCTAACCAGTTGGCCAGGCCCTACCTTATATATTATCTTTGGAATGTGAGTCATTTTGTTGGCTTAGTTAGTTCGTCTTCTGTAACATGGCACTCCTGACTGCAGTGGTATGTGGGAGCTATTTTTATTGGGTAGTAGTGAAAGGAAGTGATGGATAGAGCTGGTTGGGAACATTTCAACAAAACATTTTTTCATTCAAATTTCCTACTTGCTCAAATGTGAAGTTGTTCACACCGAGATGGCTGCTTCCAGTGAAGCTTTTTCTTCCAGACACCAAAAAATAAAGGATTAAATTCAAAGTGGCCCATTCTAGAGTTTCTAAAGAGAAAAGTGCAACTGGCCAAATCATTTTGCTTGGAAATGAAAAGAGAAAAATGAAGTCAAAATGTTACTGGAGAAAGACCAACCAGGCCTGATGGAGGAGCCATCCAAAGCAAAGCCATCTCTGGCCCTGCAGAAGTATGCACTTTAGATTTTAAGCTCTTACAAGTTTCATCTCAGTTCAGAACAGTAGCTCCCTTTTTCACAGCCTCTTCAAGAACGTCAGGAACATCCAAACCTTTGTGTTATTGATATTTTGGCAGAAACAAGCAGCACACCATATGAACAAGGGCTTGGAAAGGCAGGATCCTTGAAATACTTGTCCGTCAGGGTCATGTTGGTACTGTAGCACACAGTCCCTATGTGATGTGGTGTGGTCAAATGGAGATGGTAAACCACATGTTGGAAACCTACCAGTCCCAGGTGCCCACAAAAGCCAAAAATTAAAAGGGTGTATCCTCAATGGATGACCAGCCACTCCTGAGACCCTGCCTTTCCCTATGGGGTTTTCCTAACAGCTTTCAAAAGCACGGCCAGCTACAACTTAAGCAAAGCTGGGCAGTGATCTAGGAAACTCTTCTATTATAGATGAGCACCAATAAACAGCCAGTGATTTGCTGGAAATTATGAAGTATAAATAATTGAGAAGCAGGGAGTTGGCCCAGAGGTACCCTTCTCTCTTGCTGATTCCTCTTAATGCATTTCCTTGATGCAACTCCCTGCTGTGTACCTATCTCTGTAGGGAGCAGCAGGATAATGGCCCTTGAAGAATCTGCTGACCTGCTTCTACACAGAGTTACAAATATGTGAACATCTACCAAACCATAAGGTGCACCTAAGGGAACGGGGTTAACCCAGTGAGCCCAGCTGTCACTCTACTTCCAGTATGGAAGTTGGTATTCACCTGAGTTATGTAGGGGTTCTCCAGCTCTGGTGGACCGTGGTGCCTGGCGGAGCTTGTGTGAAAGAATGTCAGTATGTATTTGCTGCTGCTTTTTCATGGTGTCATTAAAGAGGAGATTCAATCAGTGCATCACTCCCATGGGCTGATGCTCAGCTGTACTGTAAGACGAGAGTGTTAACTTCAGCCATCCTGATCTTCCAGCCTTGGTAGATATGGTCTACAATGGCTTTTCAAGGAGATGAGTCCCAGTACGTGGGAAGCAAGCCTTTCCTAAGGCCACAGCTCTTGGGCAGGGCATGAAATAAACCCAAAAGGCCTGGTCTGCAGCTCAGCAGGACCCGAAGACAACAGCACTGCAGAGAAGTTACATCCCAGATGAACAGGGCTTCAGCCAGAGCTTCTCCCTCAGTGCAAGGCGAAAGGACCCCAAAGGATACTCATAAAGAATCAACACCACCTCCCCATGCTGAACTATGGCCAATTCTAAGGGAATTTTCTCATTAATGCCCATCAGTTAACATCTGTCTCACACCTGGATGCTAATGCACTTCTAATCTGCATGATATGGATGCTGTCACAAGCCATATAAAACTTTTCACACTACAAAAATGAGAGTCTCCCTGATTACCTGCTGTAAACCAGTAACAAAGCACTGGGTTCATCATTGTCTTTGCTTTCATGAGCTTTAAATGTGTCACCCTTAACTTCAGTGAAAACCTTTTGGCTCTTGAACTGCAAAAAGAAACAACTGACTTATCTCAGGTGTGAAAGATGGGAACAGGAAAGACACACTGGAGACCTTAAAAGAAGGCACTTCATCAGGAGAAATTTCGGGTAAGACTTTCAAAGCTGCTAAGGAAAGTGGGAATTAAAGCATGGAATGAGTCAGACCTAGCTTAGACTAAAAACAGAGGGTAATTCCCATGTATTTTCTTTACAGCCTTGGTAAATGAGCAATTTACTTTATTAAACATCTAAGACTAGGCCTATGAAGTGCCCTCTGGAAGCGTGCGATTGTTCTCACACCACAATGCTCAGCCTTTGACTTCCACATTTGGACAGGCAAGGCAAGGAGATCAGGCTGTCTAAATACCCTTAAGATACTTTTCCAGTTCTAGCATAACAGACAGGTCACCGTGATCCTGTCCTCCTCTTCTGAAGTCCAGAAAACTCAGATGCACTGGGAAAAAGAAGAAAAAACAGGAATAAAGAAGAAAAGAGAGAGAGAAAATAAACCCCCAAACCAAAGATAGTGGGAGAGAAGGCTGGGGATAGCTACTGCTTTGCTTATGACACTCAGGTCCACATAAACCCAGCCCTTTTCCACTAGGAAAAGCTGAGAGATATGAGGATTTCTAGGGATTCCTTAATGCAGCAGCACAAGGCTGGCATGGATTGCAGATGAGGTATTTCACCTATTCTTCTAACGGGCTTAGTTCATACCAAACTGCTCCACCCATTCGTGGCACACTATTCTCTTTCATATGAAGATGATGACAATAATTTTAAACCAGGCACATAGGCACGGTTCTAAACGGAGTGATCAGGATCTTCTAGGAGAAGGATCACCTCCTCATCCCATCTGCATAGCACAGAGGACACCAACAACTTGCACCATGGTGAAGACACAGGACAGCTACTGAGCAAATAAAGCAGATATTCATGCAGGGGTAAACTTAGCTCCTGGGCATAATCAGGATTTCTGATTAAAGAGAACACATTCTGCCCCCACCAATGCACAAGCAGCCCCCCATGATTGCTCTGTGGGAAAACTGGCTGGAGGAGAGGCTAGGAAAGGAAAGGGGTGGCCGCAGGAACCACAGAATCCTGTGTCTGACGCGGTGGCTGCAGGAGAGAACTCAGAGCTGGCAGCGTCTGCAAGGCCAGCATCAGGGCAGGATGGGCTGATGAAGTCTGAGTAGATGCCACAGCTCGTAGCTTTTAAGATCTAAGTAAACAGTGTAAAGGGACATGGAACCAGGGCTCCGTATGCAGATTTTGCTCCATTATATTTTCGAGCTGTTTTTTCTCTTTTCACTCCCAGCTATGGAAGACGCCAAAGCTGTTAAATATCAAGCGTGTATAATGGGAATCCCATGAGCTGGGGGAATGGCCAGGATTCAAGAATATGTCCAGAGGAGAAAAAAAATGTTAGAGAGGAAAATAATAAAGAGAGAAATAAGCAGAGAGACATGGGTGGAGGAAAAAGAGAAGGAGGGGGAAAGATCAGACCCAGGACTTCTCATCGGCTGTTCTGTTATTTAGGTCACCACTTAATGGCACCAGAATCATTTTTATTATTGTTGCTGTTGTTATTCCTGTTATTAATTACAGCTCCTACCCTTGGTCCTAAAATCTCTACAGAACATAGACTCTGTTATGCCAGATACTGCACGTGAGCACTCACAATTCTGGCCAGAGGTCTCCTCTGTGAGTTGTGCTTTGTGTAGAGCCCAACACGCTCCCAGCCCGGCATCAAAGTAAGGGCCATCAGCCAGGACCTCACCCCTGCACTCCTCAACCCCTCTTACAACACTACTGCCACTGGAGGAATCTTAGCCCTGAACTGCTGGGTGTTGCATTGCTTTCTCTTAAAGATGGTTTCTTTTCTGGACACTGTGTCATTAACACACTGAGATGAAAAACAAAGCTCCAACCTTAAGGTCTGGAGGTGACAGTGTCGTGTATGACAGGAGGGGAGGCTGTGGCCAAGACTGATATCAAGGCAGAATACACTCATGAAATGAGATGGGAGAAGATTCTTCAGTACAGCAGTTTCCAAACGATGCTAAAGACTCCCCCAGTCAGCCCCTGATAATTTGCTTGTGTTTCTCAGGCTGGCTAGCAACCCAATCCCATAGGATGTCTCCCATGGCAGCCTCAAACCTCACAACCTACATACAAAGTATGCATGTAATTGTCTTTTCCTATACTACTTGCATGCTTTTAAGATACAGGCTGAAGGGGGCAATCCCACCACTGTCCCAGTCTGAAGAACAGTGGGGTTGGGAGGAAGAAAGAGTCCTGCTATTGCTGGGGTTCCAGCAGCAGTGGCTGGAAGAGGCTGCAGCGAGCAAGGGCATTGATGGGATCATTCAGTTCTAGGAACAGTCTCAGTTTTTAACAGTCAAAAGCTATTAGCATGTGCACCCAAAGGATAATGAACACACATGGCAAAGACCTTGTCTTTGTGTTTGCTCCCATTTTGCAGACAGGTTCTTTGTTTCCTTCCCAGCCCAGCACCATCACTTGGTAACAGAAGAACCAGACAAGAAGCTCACAGCAGAGGGATAAACTTCATGGAACTTCACTAAAGATTGATGTGAACTTAATAAATGCCTCTCGTCTTGTGTTATTTTTAAGCATGATACATAAAGTAGATGTTAGAATGATAGAAATGGCAGAATTAAGGTCCAAGGCCAACAAAGAACTTTATGCAAGACTACAAAAACTGGAGCAGAGCCAGGACTGGAAAGCTGATGCTATGTGTGCTCATCCTAACAGCCCTAATCCCAAAGCAGAGCCTTGGAAGTCATCAACTTATCTTCAAAAATCATTATATTTGGAATCTACTACGAGATTTGGGCTTGAGGATGGGCACTGCTTTAAAAAAGAGAAACCCCAAACAAATGTAAAGAAACCACCCCCCAAAAAGAACCAGAGACTCTGAGTCTCTCCAATAACAAAGTGCTTCCAGGGGCTGGACCTTCACCACTGAGCACACTCACACACTATGCATTGTGCAGGTCTAAAACAACCAGAAAGAAAAAGGAAAGGCTCTTCCCTTCTCATTCCAGCGTATCTGGCTTTCTGTAGGCAACATTACGCAATAGGATGAGGGCAGGGGGAGAAAAAGCTATTTTTATTTCCTCAGCCACTTATCTAAGCAACACATCAGCAAATGCAGCTTCGTTCGAGTCCATCAATACAGAGATGCTTCTCCCTCTCACCAGTATTTGAGTCTCTGCTGCCTCGCTTCCTTTGCACCGGTACAGTTGAAGTGCGGCTGTTGCCGAACCCCAGATGAAGCTGTCTGATCTCAGCACAGCTCTTAGTAAACAAGTGACTGTTTTCACTCCATCAGTCAATGCCAAATCTCACCCGAGAGCTGGAGAGCAAAGCACACTGTGAAACCCTGCGGCTTCAGCCCCACCACACTGGCCATGTCCCCAGGGGCAGCCCCAAGGCATGGTTTGGAAGCGGTTTACATCTTGCACAACAAAAGAAGGACAAGGAGGAACAACAAATATTTCCTCCTCATCTTGTCACTAAGAAACCTGAGGAGGAGCTGCCTCTCCCCTTACAGTCCCACAGTTGTAATGAAGCTATAGGAAATAAAGGAACAGTTTAATAGGAAGACAAAATGCAATAAATGTGCTGAAAAAGGATGCAAAACCTTATCTAGCAACAGGATGAAAATCATTTCCTCTTCATAAACAATATTTTCTTACCTGCTTGAAACCACTCAATCCTTCACCTCCATTTCAGGTAGAAGTCTTAATGGAGAAAAAGGCTATCTCCCAGTCTTGAATCTGTCCATCCCTCCCACTGGGAGCTCCAGATGGATTTACCAGTAAATGCAGTTAGTAACTCCTGCCAGCCATGGCACTGCAATATCCCCTGATGCAAAGCTGGGGAAAACTATGTCCACGTGTGTGTGACAAAGAGTGTGTGTATGTGTGTACATGCATGTAGACATGAATGTGTTTAGGCCAGAAAGGGAGAAAGTAACCAAGGAATAAGACACAAAAGTCCCTTTTTACTCTCATAGCCGAAGTACTCTCCCAAGAGGAGGAGTGAAGAAGCTCTAGCAGAAGCATCTAACAGCAAAGGACCATCAACTACTCAGCAGATCTCCTCCATGCCCCCAAACTTCCTGGTACTGGTGTGAAGGCAATTGTCTGATACTCCTGAGATTCTCAGCAGATATGAAGTATGGGCAGCCAAAGAGCATCACACAACTTTACTGCAGTGTCTTGTGATGCTCAGTGACAGCCCTGGTTCATTCCACTCCCATTCCACCAGCAGCTTCCTCCCTTTCCCTGGGGTCAGGCAGTTGGTTATGTTTGAAAACCAAATGTGGCCAAGATGAAAACTGCTGTTGCCACCACTGTCACATGTGACTCAGGCAGCAATGGCCAGTTCACAGGGAGTAAAGTTACAACTGATGTAAGAAGAAACAAGCACAACATGATGCTGCCTGTACAATGTTATTGGCCCAGGTTTGCCTATAGTGCAACACTGGCAGCCATGCCACCAAAAAGCATCACTTTTCTAGGAAGACATTTCTGATACCTGCTTCCAGAGTCCTCTACCTTGAACATGAGACAAGATGTTGGAGAGGCTGAGGGAAAAATAATCATAAAGTGAGTCTGAGTATTTAGAAGACCATGCAAGGAGCTTATGTACAGACAGATGAAGATGTGTGTGCATACCTGTGTGAAAGACATGTGGGAATGTGTGTCCTTGGTGAGCCTGGAGACGCATTGGAGTGTTCATGTGCTGTTGCAAGCACACAGATGGAACTGCTCTGAAATGGCTTCCAATCAATGGATCACCCCATCAGTCACTAACCCTTCCACTCTGGGTTCACTGTTCTCCTATGGTGAGCTGCTGTAGCCATACCGGGAAGGTACAAGCTCACTAAGTGGGAAATGAGCAAGTGTCACGAAACAAAATCAATAGCCTGGAGCCAAAGCTGTTTCTCTGCCTTTCCTGTCTCTGATTTGTGTGTGTGCATGCATGTGTGTGTGAGTGTGACTCCAGGGCTTCTTTACCTCCTCCATTCCCTTCTTCCCCCACCACTGCCAGTTTTGCTAATGAAAGCTGGTGTCCAAGCCACCAGACAAGCCCATCACTGCAATCACAACAACCGTGAGAGATAGCAGCCTGCGGGCTCATCAAGCTGTCCCCACGCTGGCCAGCCTCATGCACATGAAGATGCCAATCTCGCCTCTCTTCCATCCCTCCTCCTCCTCTTTGGCAGCCCAGTCTCCTCACCCTCCTCCCTCTCCATGCTCCCCTTCTCGCCCTCCCCCTGTATAGCACCAGAGGAACGCCAGCCCAGGCCACATCCCCGCCACTGTCTCTTAATGCTTCTGATAGAAAATGCCCAGCAGGCTGAATCTTTCCTAGAAAAGCAAGGGCAGGTCGGAAGGCATATGGTTGCTGTCCTCTAAGCTCGGGGTGACAAAGTCTGTGATGCTGCTGCATCCTTCCCAGGCGGAAAAGGGGGGAAGAGAGAAAAATCGCCTGCTTGGGCTTTGGGAAATCACAGGCTGCTCCCTGCAGTGAGCAAACCTCTCTGACCCTGTGCCACACTGATGGGCACGTATCACACCACACTGGTGTGGCAGAGCTGGCCTGGTCTTGAAATGAGAATTAAAGATGTAGAGAGTCTGAAATCTCTGGGTATTTCTTAACACAGTCATGGTCTATTCTACCCTCTGAAGAGAACAAACATGGAATCACAGAAGCCCAGCCTGGTGTGGGTTGGAAGGGACCTTGAAGCTCATCCAGCTCCAACCTCTGCCACAGGCAGGGACCCCTTCCACTGGAGCAGCTGCTCCAAGCCCCTGTGTCCAACCTGGCCTTGAACACTGCCAGGGATGGGGCAGCCACAGCTTCTCTGGGCACCCTGAGCCAGTGCCTCAGCACCCTTTCAGGGGGGAACTTCACAGTGAAGAACGATCCTGCTGGAAGCAGGAATTACCCTGCTGCTCCCTCAGCCAGCTGCGCTGAGTCCCTTGGCTGGTCTTTGTGGTAAGGGCAACGTGGCCTCTGGAACTTAAAAGAGACCACTGCAGGGGATGGTGAAGGCTGGCACACAAGAGCCAAGGGCTGCTGTTATCTTGGAGACTCACTTTTCCAGCAGGCAACCAAATTCATTGGCTGAAAAGAAGCAGGACAACAATTCCTTTATGGAATCTATGCAGCATCATCTGTCCCAGCCATCTCTATTATTGGCATGAGGGGAAATCTGCAATTCCAGGTTGTGTTTTGCCCTGAGGTACAGGATAAATTTAGGATATTACAATGTAGGACTTTTACAGGGTTGTCTTTCAACAGCAGCATGTTCTCACAAAACACAGAATGGAACGACACATATTTCCCCCTTAAACGAGTACAGGGGCTCTTCTTTCATACAAATGCTTTCTCTCAACATCCGAAGTCACTGAGCTCTCTTACTACACCAACAAAGTTTCTTTCCAAACCATAGACTTCACCTTTAACAATCAATATTTCCTTTCCACTTGCTCAGCTTTCAAGGTCATATGTTGAACAGATTAATCACCCTTTGAGAAATCTCTTTCTTTTGGGCTGATGGTAGCAATGATTATTCTATGGAATTTATAGCAAAAACACACTGAACAGGGTTTGTCTTCCCAATGGAAAGTTAGGCCAAGAAAAAGAAACTGCTGTTTGTCCAGAATAAAAGGGCAAATAAAATCATTTCCAGGCTTTTAAAGATGCTATTACATTTAGTGAGGAAAAATTACTTGATGACAGTGGCGTTTTGAAACTCCACAGAGAGCAGAAACAAGAAGCAGTTAACCAAAGGCTATCGATATTCTGCTACTGGTACATGTGCCCATAGCTCCTGCTTTAGCCAAGTCCATTCACAATCATGACACTGTATTCATAACACAGAACAATCCCCCGTAATCCTACACACCATCACCTCCACTGGATCCACACACTAGCTTTTATCAATATTTGTCTAAATGGCATTCTGGCATGCACTGGAATGCAGCACAAAGTATGGGCAAAGTGAAATGGAAGAAATGTTTGGGAAGTTGTTTTGTTGTCTTTTAGGGAGAAAATGTCTCTATTATCAAGACGATTTGTGTCCTAGAAGCACAGAAATGGATTTACGACATGGAGTTACGACATTACAGATGGAGTTACAGCTAATGCCACTGAGCACGAGCACCCTAGCACTAAACCACAGCACTAAACAAGATTATGTGCTATAACTGGGCTTCAGCCAGAGGTTTCCTACCTGAACCAGCAATGCATTAGTTTGGACAGCACAGATTCTAGTGGGGAAGCCCAAGAGCTCACCAGCCGTAACAGCTGAGATCTGTTCAGATGCAGTCTAAGACAGACTTCAGATTAAAATTTTTCCAGTTTTGACATGGAACAGAAAGGGGTTGGTACCTGGAAATGTTCTGAATCAAATCAGACCATTCAGAATCACTGGAAAACAGAATCTCTGGAAATCAGAATCCCTGGAAATCTCCAGTGAGATTTGATACCATAACAGGCTGGCATCTCTCAAGACCTCACTGGATTCCCATCACAGGTTGGCTTTAATGGTTTAAACATCCAGCCTTACCACCCACTCCAGAGCGCTGCTCTACAGATAACCACAGCTCTACCTTCCACAGCTCTTTCACCCAAGGATCTGAGAGTGCTCCAGCAATCTCACAGATAATAATTCCAACCATCCCCTTTCTCAGAGGCACGTAAAACTTACTGCTCTTCTGTGGCAGGTACATTACTCACAATGAGTTGACATGAGATGGAGAAGGTCAGACAGTAATGAAGTGGCAGTAGAGGAGAACTCAGAAGTCCAATAGCCCAGACCCCTATTTAATCTACTAACCTTTCCCCTAACCAGTTTTTATGCTTCAGAAGGAAAAGCAGAAGAGTAACTACTGTGACTTACCAAATGGCTAAACACAAGTGGGGGAAATAAAAAGTCTATTACAAAATGGTGAGCACTTCTGCATGCATTTCTCTTGCCATCTCACTAAGAAGTACAATGTGCCTGTATGCCTCAGCTCATTGAGAACTTATAATAATGATTAGAGTGTCGGAATTCCCTTGGAGATCTGAGCAAGATCTTATTTCCTGAAGTAGCTGAGGGAAAGGAGATTGCATCCACAATTTGCCCATTCCTTTATAAGCACTAAAAATTCGGATGGATTTTCAATTCCAGCTGAAGGGGCAGATAGGAGCCACCTGCACAACACTCCCAATAATGATGATGTGTGTGACACTACAGCAAAGGCAAGGATGATAGATTCTGACACTGCTCCATAATGGAAACTCCTAACATCCGTGACCATAGCTCTTGGAAAAACAAACAAAACTCCAAGTCTAGAACACCTGAACACCTTTGGCCAATGCAGGTCACTACATCTTCCATCACCTTGGTAAGCGTGTGGCTCACTTCATGCCTGGAGTCTCCCTTTGTGATGATTTCTCCACCTTATGCCTTGCTAGAGAGTGATCACATCACTTGCCAAGGAATTTCAGCTGCCCTTACTTTCCGTGGGAGATGCAAGCCCTCTCCCTCCACCAAGAGGGAGAACTGCTCCCTTAAAGGCCACCAAAGGAAGCCTTCAAGCCACGGGCAGAGCCTGGCTGCAAATGTCTCAGCTTTGTGTGTTTCCCGGGCCAGGAAGGGGTTAAAGCCATCAGGGCAACAACAAAAGCAAAAGATCCTGAACAGCATTTCATGCAAATGACCTTTCAGTGGCTTCCTGTTGGTTCACTGTGCTCTTGTCTGCCAGGGCCCCGGGGCCTTCAAAACCTGGGGCTAGATTTTAACTCATCTCCCCTTATCTGCTTGACTGACTGTCAGCCTCGCACATCTCCCTGCTTGTGATGAAGGCCTTAATTAGTGCTTGTCTGTTTACCCTTTGCCTATTGCCACCTCTCTGTTCCTCTCCCTCTCCCTATTCTTCTCCTTTCTCTCTCCCTCTCCCATCACCCTCGGGCTTATTTGCTTAGCTGGGCATCTCTTGTTTACTCAGTAGATAGAATATATGTAAATAAAGGAAGCCCAAACTCCATTAAAATAGATCACATAAAAAGATATACAAAAAAATCAACACCAAAACATATCTGCACATCCAGAAGCATTGTTACAGCATTATTAAAGCTTGCCTCTTGCTTTTCTCAAACCAAACCCTTCTGCTGCGTTCTGAATTCAAATGCAGTTAGGAAATGGAGCTGCTTTCCCCCTTCCTTTTGTTGGAGGCTATGATCAGAAACCACACAATCAAATACATGATGATCATGCAGCACCTGCCCGCTTTGCTGTTTCTGGAGGTAACACCATCTAGTTTCCATCACCCAGCACCAGTCCACGCTGCACCCACCAGGGCTTCTACTTCAAGAATGCATGCAAAACTTGTTCAGCCTTCGTAAGATGCACAGAGAAAGGAAGCAGAAGGATCACGTATGTTTTTGCTCAAAAAAAAAAATGCTAGATAGCAATTTGCCATCAAGGTTATTCAAATAAACTGGAGGTTGCAGAGAATAAAGAAGTATTAAAACACAGGCTGAGAATCCACCTTTCCAACTTTAGCTCTTATTTGGTTTCTCAGGTTACATGGTCCTCCTATTGTAGAAGGCTGATGGATGCACAACTACAGTCAGAAACTGCTCCAACAAGTCCTGTGCTCAGCCTGGCAGACACACATACATACATACATATCTGAAGGGGGCCTATAAGGATGATAGGGAGGGACTCTTCATCAGGGACTGTAGTAATAGGACAAGGGGTAATGGGTTAAAACTTAAACAAGGGAAAGTTTAGATTGGATATAAGGAAGAAATTCTTTATTGTTAGGGTGGTGAGGCACTGGAATGGGTTGTCCAGGGAAGCTGTGAATGCTCCATCCCTGGCAGTGCTCAAGGTCAGGTTGGACACAGCCTTGGGTGCCATGGTTTAGTGTGAGGTGTCCCTGCCCATGGCAGGGGGGTTGGAACTGGATGAACTTATGGTCCTTTCCACCCCAAACCATTCTATGATTCTATACTAGGAAATCACAACTGTCTTGAAGATGTTATTAAGCAAGCCAAGACACAGCATGGAAGGGTAAAGCCAACATCATGCAGCAGTTTACTGGCATACTCACAGACGGAGCCTGTATCCTCCACATGTTGGGCTAGTTCTTATCCATTGGACTTTATTTACTGGCCTGGCTGTAAAACAACATGTTAAAACTTGCCTGCTTCCTACAGTGGTTCATAAAGCAGAGCTTGGAATGCCTCATCCTGCTAGGGTGGTAATCACAGTGCCTCTTTGCCCCATAGCCCAGGCTTCAGACAACTCATCCAAGCTGTCTGATTCTTTGGCACAAGAAGAAGCCATTTGAAGGCCCATGCCAAAGCTGCCACGTGGCCAGGACTGCTTACAGTGAGTTTTATTGTGTGTCTGCCAGCCTGATGTACCACTTACAAACTGGTGGAAAGCTCTGATGAAAACAGAATAGAGCCCTATTACAGAGGGGGCAGTCACAAAAGCAGGAACTTGTGATGCTGGGTACAGATTGATGATGGTTTACACAGCCTTCCCCATTAAGCATGGACTAAAGTTAGGCTGGGTGCTGAGAGCTGTATCTTATGTCCATTGAAAATAGGATGCAGCGTGCATTCTTGCAGAGACATCAGGCAGCTGGGAAATCTTAACTGCAGAGCTTCCCCTGACACATTCCTCCCTAATAAAAGCTGCTTCATACTCATAATAGGGCTCATAAAATTCCCTTTGGAGCTAGATGCTTAGTAAAAACTCTGCAAGGCTTACAGGACTCCACTGTGAAAGCGTGTAGGTGTTGGGATCAAAAGAGGACCTATGACTATCTGCTCCAACGCACAATGGAGGCTGGAGTCCTGGGCTGCTCGGGTGCTTGCCAAAGGACTTTCCAGACTTAGCACAGGAAATAGCAAAGTTCAGGGGCTGCCAAAGAGCAAAGGACAGAAGAGAACAGTTCTCCCATTAACAGGTAAAAGCCATTAGCTTTAACAGGAGTAATGTGCTCAGATCATGAGAGAGGCAGGGAAAAGGAGAACTGGATTGATAAAGGAAAGCAGGGAAGGAAGCATGATGACAAGTAGGGAGGGAGAAGGAAAACAGAAGAGAGGTTTCTGACAAGGAATTATCAGAATAATTCATATGTGGGAATAAGGCACACACTGTAGTGATGTCTGGAACAGACATCTCCAGAGGTCTGAGACTAGGAAGAGACAGACACAGGAAGATCTTAGTGTAAAAGAGAAAGGAATGTGGTAATGCAGGGATAGATGGAGCCAGGGCTGGTGAATGTCCGGAAGACAGTCACAGGCCTGGCCAAACATGTCCTGACCTATACAGCAGTTCAGCTCTATACATGAACGAGACAGCTGCGCCAGATGCTGTGCTAAGCAAGGCTACTCACAGAATCACAGTCACAGATTGGTTTGGGTTGGAAGGGACCTTAAAGATCATCCAGTCCATCAGTTCTCAGGCAATGCAAGAGCTCACTCCATTCGCTGCCAACAGCAATCCAGCTACTGCTCTCTTCCTGGGATTTACTTGGGGCTAGGATCCTCCTAACAGGTTCAGGGAGACTCACAAAAGTAGGGTAAAAACAGCAAGGGAAAGAAACAAAGAGTCAACACTACTTCTTGTGACAATTATTAATATTCCTGGGTTGGATCTTGGGAGATCTGACATATTTCCAGTGAAATCTGTAGGTGGATCCACTCCCAGCTACAAACAGCTCATGAATCAGAGACCCAAGGTCATTTTTAATTGGGCTCAGAGACATTTCAGGGTCAATTTGCAAGTATTTGTAAAAGTTGAAGTTTTAGAGACCATGTAGTCATTAGCAGGGTGTGTTTGCAGGCACACAATTACCTGCATTGCAGAAGATGATCAGGACTGCTACCTGCCTGTTGGGGCCTGAGCTGTAAGATTTTAGTTTGTCCTGATAATATCTTCTAAGACCTGAACGTTGCAAGAGGTTGCATCACTCCATGGGTTTAAATAGCAGTGACACACTGGGTGAGAAACACCACACCTCAGTCTCAGCACTCAGTATGACCTGGGGCAGGGAGCCATTCCTACTAAGAGGTATTCCCCTTTAGCTGCCAAGGTGGAAAGGCTGGAATCTCCTTACCCTACACATGGATCAGGCCCAAAACTGCTGAAATCACCAACCTCAAAGGAGAAAACACACCATGAATGTGTGCATGTGTCACCATGAATGTGTGCATGTGCTCTTTCTTGAGCAGGGGTCTCAGTGCACATCTGATCCGGCACAAAATCTCAGCAGGAATTAAACACCAGGCTCTGTTTTACAGTGAGAATAGATCTGGGTGGCCTGAGAAAAAAGCAGCAAAAAAGGAAGTAGAAGAGGTCTGTTTGTTTCTTCTCTCAGCTCCCTTGAGAGCTAAGGAAGCTGGTGTGGGGGTATCTGTGTGATCAGCAGATTCACACAGCAGTTCTTGTGACAGGCTGATTATTGCCTGGGCAAAGTCTCTTGACATGGGTCAGGGTAACCAGGAACTGCATGGGCAGTCAATAAAGACTGACTCCAAGGGCTGCCCTTCTGTCTATTGCTATCCAAAATATAAGACAAAATAGTCAATTGCAGATAAAACCCAGCCTCAAACCCAACCTGATACAGCTAATTGAGGACAGAATTAACAGACATGGGCATTTACATTATAAAGCAAGGCAGTAGTCCTGAAACCCACCATCCTGTCTCCTTGACAGATGATAAAATAGTTCTGCCTTTTATTGGGCATCTGCCAATAGCTGCTCCCTCTGAAGCAAACATCAATGGCTTTCTGACCACAAAGCCAGTTTTAGTTACCAGGTACTGAAATATAGCACAGGAATCAGTGATTTCA
Source organism: Melopsittacus undulatus (assembly GCF_012275295.1). Taxonomy (NCBI): domain Eukaryota; kingdom Metazoa; phylum Chordata; class Aves; order Psittaciformes; family Psittaculidae; genus Melopsittacus; species Melopsittacus undulatus. Next base: position 10,617,010 of record NC_047538.1, on the reverse strand, counting down.
GAGACGACATTCAGTGCTTACTTGTACAGCTCAGGGGGAGTCGTGATCTCAATCCTGCCTGCTCCTGTCTGCAAAAAGTTAGCCAGAAATGGAAAAAGAAAAACCTCAAACAGCCTCAAAATAACATTCAGAAATATCAGTTTTGACTATCAGTTGAAGAGCTGGAAGAAAACTAAGTAAAGCCCATGGAGGATGTTTGTTTAAGACCTTGGACCTTTTATTCCTCCAGAGCCCTTGGATGTGATCCATTTAATCCGTTCATACTGCCTCTTTTTGACACCCAAGTGCCTCACCTTTATCACCTGAACAATAGTAGATGATATCATTTAAATGATGCCTTTTAACCCCCGATGTACCTTCTGCTTCTGAGACGCTTGAGGAGTTTTGGATGTGTTCCATCCTTCAAATATATTCCTATGGCTAATAAGTATCCCAGAAAAAATGAGAACATTTCCACACTCCCCAGATAAAGTTTCTATATGTAAAAGGTGAAGTTTACTTAATACTGAGGCATATTAACAATGCCAACACTAATAGAGATGCTTCAAATACTTTGTCACTTTTTCCTCTAGAAACACTGACTTCTGTATTTATAATACTCTGTTTCTACTTACATACATATTTCTAAGCCCTAATGAGTAACTTAGTAGCAAAAGAAAAAGAAAGAAGTTAATAAGTGTTGATGTGTTCAGTATTCAACACTGTAATCTCACCTCTGCATTGGAAACACATCTCACCACAGCCAGGCCAGCACCACTGGATTCATTTAGATAATTCGCAACATATTAACACAAAAGTTCTCCCACACAAGACTTGATCAAAGTGGGATGCTCAACGTTACAGTCATCACTTACACCAGTTTCTGAAGTGTTACTGGCCACTCAGAAGTACAACGAAACAGCAGTGGTCTCAGGGACCATCTCAGTAGGGAGTCCGGCAACAGCCATGCATTAGCATTCCCAGGCTGTGAGACAGACTTTACCAGGGGAAAACCTTTCACAAGTTCTTTGCCCTGTACCAGCTGGGAGCCATGGCACTGACTCAGCAGTTTCCAGTTGAAGGAAAATACCAACTTTTCTACACCCAATTAATGTCCACCAGGGTAAACGAAAGAGGACAGAGTGCACAATGCACCCCTTTGAACTTCTATAGATGTCTGACATCTGAGGGACATTTCATGAGCACACACCAAATGAGCTGCAATGCCCTGCAAAGCAAGAAACCACCACTACCCAATGTCCTAGGGCATAGCATAGAGAAGAAAAGGACAGTTACAAAACTGAGTCAATGGGTGGGTCAGGAATAAAACCAGTATCTACCAGGGCCCAAATCCAAAACTTGCTATGCAGTGTCACGCTACGGATGATGTTCCAGCATGCATTAACCTCCTGGTTTCTGCCCAACAACACATAGCAAAAGCTAAACCTTGTAGTACGTAATGTAGCAACTCATACTACATACAGAACAAAGGATAAGACATCTGTTGTTGCTGGGACTGACAGAAAACAGGGTGGCTGAAGAGAGTGATGTATCTAAATGAGCCTTTCTGTTGTACTCTGTACTCGTCTTTCACTGCTCGTAGAGATGGCAATATATAGAGGGCTCTAGTTCTACCTACCTCTTTGACATGAGCAGAATATAGATAAGTAATGGCAAACCAGTCCTGGGCAGATGGATGGAGATAGCTGTGAGCTAATTTCACCTGCAATCCTCACTGTCAGGATGAAAACCTTGCCTGGTACCAGAAAATCCTTCAGACATACCCAAGGAGGGCTGTAGTCCAGCCAATGTGCCCCATTTCTCCGCAGGGAACATCCATTCAGGTACAGGTAAAACCTAAGGGGTTTATATGCAATATCATGTAGGTCCTCTTATTGTTCTAAAATGCTCTGAAAGATAAAGCTGTCATTAACACTTTGATTAAAACTGTCATTAAAATCTGGTCTAGAAGCAGTTTCTGCAGGAATTGTCATGATCAAGCTCCTTCACTGCACTGAATCAGAGCACGAAACTGAGAATTCAGAATTACCCAAATCCAACAATCCTGGGGGGACTGACAGCTTGTTTGGTAGAGTTTAAAGGCTTTGCTCTGAGATCAACAGTTTTATTTTTATTGGATTTAATTTCAACTTAATAATAAATATGGGACATACGAGTGAAATATGTGGATCTCAGGATTAGACATTTATCATGTCATAAAAACCTGAAATGGAATTATTACCAAAATATCAGGTTTCAACACTGTCAATGTTGCTCATTTTGCTACTTGTAAAAATCAAGGATTTGGATTTTCCCTGCCGCAATCCCTCACTGAGACTCTTTGGATTTCCACAGAACTGCACATTTCACCAGCTTGCTTCACTGGACTTTAACACTTTCTACTTGGGCAAACATTTTCTTCGCCCACCTTCTCCTCTCCCCTGCCCTCCCCTATTCTCCCTCACATGGAAGTGATTCCGAAGGGAGTCTGTAGTCAAGACAGAGATTGTTTTGTTTCCACTTTCATGCCAGCCTTGCTGATGCCATTACCTTGGCTTTGGAAATGGAGCTTGGGATAGCAGCCAGCTGGCACTGCTTCAGTAGCATTCTCCTTTCTGGAGCTTGGCATCTACCACACCAAAAAGATACTCTCCTCGATAGGTTGCAACACTTTGTGGGAAAATCAAATCACTTGACAATGTCCCTTTCAAGTTCACAATGGTTCTCACTGGAAAACAAATGCAATATTTTCCTCCTGTCACATGCACTCGGGAATCACACCCTGCCTGCTTGCTCTCTGGGTTCTGGGTTTGGGTGGGCATGAAAGGAAGGTTTGGGGTTTAATTATTACAGTTTTCTTCTTTGCAGAATAACAAACCCAAAGCAACAACAGCAAAAGCAAAAATCAATGAACCAACAACAGCATTATGCAGTGGAAGAACAAGAGAGGAACAAGCCTGGGGACAGGAGCAGCCTTCCACTGCTATGTAAAAGTCAGCATAATAACTCGTTTTGGGAGGTCATCAGTGAGGGATGAAGAGAGCACAAGGAATTGCTTCTATTCTACATGGCATAAATTCACTTATGAAGATAGTAGCTGCACCAGTACAGAATATAACCCTGCCTCTTCAAGCCAAAGTGGCAGTGGCCCTTCTGTTGAGTCTGTCCTAGTGCATGTTACTGCCCATCCAAATCAACAATGGTGACACAGACAAGCTTCTTTAGGTGCCAGAACTGAAATCTGGGGCTCTGTTTCACACCAGCTTCTAAAACCTGTTTGAAAATGACTGTTGCCTTTGAACCATCCCAGCAGAATGACATTGACAGTGATGAATGCTCCCATGGTCTGCCCCATTGAATGGGTGGAGGCCCAGCTGTGTTTGAACTGAGCTTTTCAGCCTGGCTCCAGCAACTGGAACACACACCTTAAGCTGTAGGGAAAAGGGTAGAAAAGAGGTACAAGGTTTAAGTTCAAATCCCCGTTAGCCTTTCCTTATGAAATCCTGCGGCCTGTCCTGGTATCAGGATTACTGCTGCTGCTTTCGAGCTTCTTTGAGCAAAAGCCACTACAGTTTGCCATCTATTCTGCAGATACCTGCCAAGACAGAAGCTCCAGAGGAAAAGGTGATGGATGGAGACATGGAGCCTGTTTCCACCTAGAGATCTATTACACTGCACCTTTGGCACCAGCCCCAGTTAAACATGCTTTTGTTTTCCTACACCTAACATCATTTCAAGATCAGACGGCTTAAAAGAGCAACTGAAGAACAGCCCTCAGATAGTACAAAGATGGGGATGCCTCCTGCAAAGGGTCTGTACTCTACAGGTGGGAATTAGTTTGGTGTTAGGCTCTTCTGGGTTTATTTTAACATCGCTCCCCACTCCCACCAGTCCCGATGCTCTGCTCCAGGCAGAGGTAGCAGAGAAGGAGGAGAAGCTCTGACAAGGGAGTATCAGTGGAAGAAGTGGTACCAGGAATTTTACTCTGCTGGGTGTGATGCACTCGAGTGCAGCTGACAAATCTAACTGCAGGAGACTCTCTGATGCTCTCTCCCATTACTGTGTTACTCCCTAGAGCGGCAAGTGCCCTATATCTGCAGAAAGCTACGAGCCAGGGTTTTTTGCACACAATGCCAGGGTTAGTCAGGAAGAAGAACAACAAAAACGTCTGACAATGAGAAGCAGACTCAGAGAGGGCATTTTAAAAACTAAAGACACGCAGCCATTTACTGCACACATTGAAAAACTCTGCCAATCTGGCACTGACACTCTAAAAAAGGCAAGACTAGTGAAACCAGATGATATAAACATGGGATCTCGTGCCTATTGCCACCAGCTTGCCAATTGGAACCCAGAGCCATGATTAAAAGCTGTTGCTGTGGCTGTGACTAAAGTCACTGCTATCTCTTGCCTCACAAGTTGGCTTCAGTGAATGCATCTGCTGCTTTGTATTGCCAGTGGATAGCTGGCTCATGTGGTGTGGAGCCACGGTTTGCATTGCTGACCCCCTGCCTTGAGTGAAGGTCAAGTGGAGAGTGGACCAAGAACAAGCTGTCCTCTCAGAATTCCCCAAAGCAACAATATGATGTGAAGGAAAAGACAAATAAAGGCAAAAAGGAAAAACACCAAAGGAAAACCAGGAAAAGATCCCAGGTAGGAAGGCACAGCCGCCAAAGGAGGCACCACATGCGGGGTGGAACTGTCAGATGTGCCTAAACCTACAGTAACCAGCTTTTACTTCCCACTAAAAGGAGTTCTACAACTCCCAAGGGATTCTCTAAGCCTCAAGTTTACTGGAGAAATATTTAATTGACTAGCAGCTACTGGAATATGAGAGACAGAAAACATAAAGAAACCATGTTTAGGAGCTCCATCAATAATAAAATCCATATAAATGTTTTTCACTTCATCCTGTCAGGATGTAGCCAGTGACTGTACTTAGGAATAAGCAAATCATTTCCCAGGTGATTCTGCTGCAAATTAATCAAATAAAAAGAGAATAATTTCAGGTTAACCAAATTGCCTTAACCATAAAGGTTCTGATCCCCAGATATGCAACTGGGTCAGGGTAGATGTTCAGCACCTGGCAGGATCTGTCTTGAACCAACCTACTCCTTTACCTTGTTAAAGCTAGTACCATGTTTATTTGAGGTTATGCTCCCTTAAAACATGGATTAAATAAGCAGCCAACAGATTCAATCCTCCTGGCCCTTCATCTGTTGTGATATATACAGATAAATTTGTCTTTTAACCATATCCGACAATATTATTCCCATTAGTAACTCCTTGTCTAGTGCTTTTCCCTAAGGAGCTTATGTGGATATTAAATATGCAAAATTCAAACAGGATATACATCCTACACAGAGTATTCCTAATCTGTTCCTGATACAAAATAATCAAGATTCATGTGCAGACATCAGGACCTGCTAATTTAATATTAACCTCCTACATTTTCAAATCATCTTTTGCTGCTTCCATATTTGTTGTCTAGAATAATCCTAGAAGGAAGCAAGGAAAAGGGATATAAACTCAAATTAAGTACATTTAGAGAAAACTTCTGGGTAATAACATGTAATTCAAGACATTTCTCATTACATGCTTTGAGTTTGTCAGTGCAGACTAACCGCCCCCCCCCCCCCCCCCCCCCGACTCTATTTTACACTCCAGGCAGATAGGCACTCTATCCATCATCCACCAGCTCAACACAGGGGTCATCAAAACACCAGCACAAATACCATGTTCACCTCTAAACACATCAAGTTCCTACTTTATACTTCATCTTGGAAGATCCATCTGTCCAAACCTCAAGAGGAATGACTGTATTTTCCTCATCTTCTACCAAAAGGAGCACTCTTAGAGCCCAGTCTACCAGCAACCATCAATCATCATTATCTTCAACTTTCACAGCAAGACCATCTCTCCTACACACAGACCAGAGGGTCTACAACACAGCCAATATCAGTCTAAATTCATGAGGGTTGCACTTCAGGTGCAGACCAAAGCTTCCTCACCATTTATATTCCATAGGGCTTGGCTTGGACCGATTGCACTGCCTTTTCTGGAGGTGTGAACTTCACTGCATGGCCCGAACCCTAATATTAAAGAGGTGCAAGGCTATTAATTCACCCGAAGACTCAAGCATTTCCTCAGCATTGTAAGTCTAGGTCAAACACAGAGCAAAACTGCCGGCTGCCTCATTTAAATATTCAGTGAACACTGCAAAGATTAACATTTCCTCTCTTGAATATCTAAATATTTGCCCACAATCTCCCTGCTAATGAGCAAAGACAAGTGCTGGTAAGTGGCAAGCAGCATCAAGCCCAGAGTCAATCAAACGAGCACAACAGGCCCTTCAGCACCACCACAAGGCCCATGTGAGTTACATTCAAAGCTGGTGGCTTGCAAATGGCCCTTCTCTCCCGCTAACTCTCCCCCCACCATACATCCACACACATTCCTCCCTCTCCTTTCCTCTCCACCCCCTTTTCTGCTCCATAACCCACTTGGGGGCATAAAAAACTGGTACTGAGAAACCTGCCAACTGCTTTAGACTTTGGAACACAAGCTCTGGTCTTGTCAGCTCTAAGCCTTCCACACAATGGAAAACATTACACATTTCAGTAGCTAACGACTGCACTGCTCATTTACATGTCGTAGGCAAATACTAACAAGGTCGCAGCCAGAAAAGTGCGGTCAGGAGCTGCTACTGCTCCTGGCAAGAGGTTAGTGCCTGGAAAAGGACTGCACAGGAAGCTCTTTAAACACCTTGGAACATGTGCTAAGCTGCTGAAGTATGAGGTGTGGTGACAGCAAGGTGTTGAAACAGTGCTTTTAAAAGCTGCCAGTCATCATTAACACATCTCCACAGAGTATTGGCAGCCAAGTCCAAGCCAACACCTAGAGCATCTTCTTGAAGGGTGGGTGGGGAGAACGGAAGAGGAAAGGGAGCAGGTGTGGGGAAGACAAAGGAAGGATACAGAATCATCCAGAGGGGGTTTCCCCTCTTGGTCTCATGCTCATAGATTTCCATACCTGCTTCACAAAGAGGTTTAGCTGCTCTTCCAAGAGGTGCACTGTCCATTGTCTGGGCAGCCCGCAAGGGATATGGAGAGCTGTCCCTGCCTGTTTCCTCCAGGACTTTCTGACACTGCCTTCATTGTCCTTGCTCCTTTAGGGATCAAGTACTGCTGTTACTAGTGGGTTTTGTGAAGCAACTACCCCAAGGCTAGGAGCAGCATGCTTGTAACCTCCCATGCCAAGGGCACTCCCATGAGTAAGTCTCAGTGAGATACTGAAATGAGACTACTCAGGAGCTGTTGAATAGCCAGCTATGAGCTGTCAGCTTCAACAGCCAAAGCTATCAGCAAGAAGTTGTTAGCAACACACAGACAGGCTCAGCCCAGTGCTGCTTAGGGGGCATCATCTCTTACATGGCTGAAGACAATATCTACCCAGGTAGGGATGAAGCGAAACAAAGCAAAGGAAAGGAGCTCCCACTTACCTGTGCTAAGGCACCCCTTTCACACTCATCTAGATGACTGCTGCTGGCAGCAATGCAGGGGAGGATGTCCGTGACCATGTAGAACCCAACAGCAGCAACGAGCTGAGGATTCAGGGCAGCCACCATGTGCACATCACCTGTTCCCTGTTGCTCCTGTGCTCCTGCAAAGAGACACAATCCAAATTCTGGAATAATTTGTCCAAATTTCCTATTTTTTTTGGACACGATTTTTCTTAACAGTTTTTTTTTTTCCAGTTTCATGCAATCCTAAGATTAGTTCTGACTTTCAAACAAATTCTGGCTTTCTATACCCATCTACTTTAGGGAAGACCCAAGGGACCAACACAGATCAAACCTTAGGCAAACCTGCAGCAGCTGCAATCTTTTGCCCATTATGAAGACTTCTTCAAAGAAAATTATCCAGGCCCACGAAGTATCCAGATAGGAAAGTTTGTGTGAATGAAAACTGCTCTAACTAAATATAATTCTATTTCCTAACAGTCTAAAACCATATCGCGCATCAAAACCTTAAATATTTATTTGAAATTATGCACCCTACTTATTCCATATTCTAAACCTGTGCAGCAGAGAGGCTGTAATTGTAATGGATTTAATAAAAGCTATCATATTCCATAATTCAGCAGGAAAGATTATGCCCTAGATGCTACTAAGAATAGCTAAGTTTCTTCTTGTTGGTGATTGTTCTAAGAACTAAAAGAAAGAATTTATACATCTCTCTCCTGCTCCTTTTTCTCCCCAAAGTACTCAAGAACCACCAGGTCCCACTGATGTGCAGAATGCTCTGTTCCCCTCTCTTCTAGGGGCTTCAGAGCAGATATTTCATTAACCCTTACCAAGCACAGCACTCCTCAATATTTAGCAATTTTACTACTAAGTTTCTAGGAGGTTGCTACAATTAGGTGACCAAATCCTCCCCCCTATCCCCCCAAAATCACATCTTCTTCGTTAGTGTTGCCAGTGCATTTGCTTATTTCCTTCTAAATCACATTGCTTTTGGGCCCAGGGTCCAATCCTGGGGAAATCTGACCAAGGGATAGGGATTTCAAATGAGTTTTCCAAGTGAATGGAAGGCACTAAAAGCACCACAGCTCATTTGGCACAAGCAGCAGGTCCCTACCCAAAAGCTCCAAACAATAAGTTTTCTGCCTTGCTCAGCACCAGTGTGGTGATGGCACAGAGGTCATAGAATCACAGATACAAGTCTCTGGGAACACCAGGCTTCATTATATCCACTGCTCATGCAAGAACTGATTTCTTTATTCATTTCTTTTTTATACACTTAGACTTGGTAAAGCACTAAAGATAAAAGAGCTATGTTTTTCAAGAGACATTATGGGGGGTAGGTACCAAATCACCTTTAAAAAGTCTAAGCAAAAGTGACTTGCTTTAAGATACAGAGTGAATTACTGAATCACATCTGTCAGCATCCAGATTTATAGCAAAAATCACTAAAACTTTTCTATTCATTCTTACCTGTGAATAATCAGTACTGGAGGAGAGAGGTGAGAATAAAAATAATAGTAATAAAAGTAAAACCCCTTCTTTAGAGCCAGGGAGATGAAAACTGACATCTAACTTCCTCCTTCTTTTGCTGTCTCTCTTACATTCGCATAGGCTCACATACCCACCTTGTAAACATGCTCCATCAGCTTGATGGATATATGCCACAGCTGTTCCCAGCCCCATCAGGGGTTTTCCTCATTCATCTTCAGAGCAGGGACTGTCTCTTCTTTATGTGTCTGTGAAGTCCTTAGCGCAATGAGGCTGGGGCCTCCAGGCACTATCATGACAATAAATAATCATAATTCAGGAGTGTGATGCTTTCACATCCCAAACTTACATTCTTCTGAGCTTCCCATCATACATACATCAACAGACCCTCCCTCTCTGTGTCTGAATTTGACCTCTGCTCTTGTTCAAAGCTGAAAGCCTCTGTTTCTGCAGGGGATCAGGTTCAGTGGGGGATTCCTGGAAAACCTGCTCAGGTGAAGTCTATTCCTGTGAAGCTATGTAGGATGGGACAGCCATTAATCTGTTCACACCTTGTCAACAAGGGGCCTGATCTGAACACATGCTCCTTTAGCTTTAGGATATTGCTCCAGATGATGGCAAGGAGCAATGAAGAGATGCTGTGCAGAACTGAAGAGAGAGCAAGGAACATCTTACATAGAAGCAGTTCAGTGCATAACTTATTAAAACCCTGGGACTGAGAGGAGTCTTTCTCTTCCCATAGGTTTTAGGCCACCCTAAGTGTTTGGAGGGTGGTTATTAGTGACTCCAAGAAGAATCATCACCTTTTCTCCTCCAGAGAAAGCTGCTAAACCCAAATGACTTTAATACAACTATGCCCCTGTAAATATGCAACTGGTCCTTCAGTGTTGCCTTCACTTCCCCTTTCTCCTTTCCCCCTTAATTCCAGCATTATTTTCCTCCCCTCATCTGGCCTTTTCTCTCTATGTTAAAACTAATGGTTTTACCACATGTTGGAAGGCAGCAAAAGGAAGTGGAGAAGTGACAAATGGGAATGTTCATGCTTTAATTTATTATGACAATCGTGCCTGGCTCCACAAAGTAAACTGAGTCAACAGAGAAGGACTTTGTGCCAAGTTATTTATCCACTTCTCGAACTGGGGGAGCTTTTTTCCCCCAGCCAGCCGTGAGCCTGGTTAAACTCATCAACTTTATTGATGAGCACAAGCAGCAGGGAATGTTCTCACAGAATACCATGTTGTTGAAAAACTTGGAGTCCTCCAAACCAAAACCTTTTTTTTCTAGGAATGGTTTGGTGGCATCGCATTGCCAGACCAACGGAGGAGGAGGGAAAACATGGAAAAGATTGGGAGTGGGGGAAAATCTGAACTAATGAAAAAATGCTGCTTGAACGCTCACAGGAGCCATTCCTTTCTGTTCAAAAGAACTTTCGGTGCAGTTAATTCCAGTTTGAAAAGTTTAATTCTGATTATTTTCTATTTCCCAGCCTTTTCCAGAGATGCCAAAACAGAACTTTCCACTCAAGCACAACTCCACCTTTTTCCCCCTTTCCTCTGTCAGCATTTTTCAGGATTTTCACTCCAATCAGGCACAAGACAATTTCCCAGCATCTCCAAACTTCCATTCAACTATAGTCAGGAAGACACCCTATTAACTGAACGCTAGCCCAGATACACACAGCTCTCCAGTATGAATGGTGGACATATTTGTCCAAACCTTCAATGGTTGCTCACTGTAGGAAGGCCACAGGACAAAGCTGCTGCCCAACATACCAGCAGCAAAACAGGCACTTGTTCCTTAGTGCCTCTGTCTACTTTATTTCTCAAATCATATGAAAAGTTCAGCTCAGTGTCCTGTACCCACGTGTTACAGTCAATGCCTAGGAAAGACTTTCAGGGCAGGACAAGCACAGAGTGTTTCTACTGCAGGATGCTCCTCTAACCTCCAACTGACATTTTAATTCTCAGAGGCAGAAGAGGTTCCTTTGGATTTAACTGCTCTCAACAGAGCTTTTTCCTGGGAATTTGTTTTTAACCCTCTGTCTTTTGTCTGATTCTTACAGAGTCTCGCAGTATACTACCAGGAGCATCGTACTCAATGGAGGAGGTCATGGAAGGATTTCTTTCTGGCACAAGTGATTCCCCAGCTTTTCAGGTTTCACAGCGTTCAGGTTTCAGATACAGCTTTTCAGTGGAAAGGTAGAGGAAAGTGGAAAAACCCCACAAGGGAACAAAAGAAATGCTAAAAACCTTTAGAAAACAAAGCCCACAAAGAGAGGGTGAAAGGCCTCTGTTTCTGCAGTGCTCACACGGAACATAAACGCAATGCCCTGCAGCCCTTCACTCATCCTCGTGCAGCTGAGCAGGGACCTGCATGATACCTCTTTAAAACACTTCTGTGTCTTTCATACTGAATTCACATTCCAACATCATGACACAAGCTCCAAAGTAGCATTTTAACAACCTACAGTCAAAACAAGCAGGCATTGTTTGCCATCCTGCTTGTACAAACGCCCTTGCTATTGAGCTGGAACGTACCCACATCCGGGTGGAGGACACCAGGACTACCAATATATATCAAATCCAATAGAGGAGAATGGAGCTTTGATCCAACAGGTATATCAATCAACAGCACCAGAGTATGCCAAGGCAGAATAAAAGTCCCCCAATGATTTTTGTGGTCTCCTGGGCGTTTTTGATCAGAGATTATACACATTGCTGTTGCGCAGCCTTTGATGAGCCCACCCTGCAGCACCTCAGAAACAACACTAAGTTGGACATCTGAGAGGCTGATCCACCGGTAAGAGGGACATCAGTGGGGTTTGTTTTTTCACTAAATAGATTTTGGCAAAACAAAGTTCCAGAGAGAACCTACATGATGCGCCCATGCACATCTCTGTTACCTTCAGTGGAAGGGGAACAGTTTGCATTTGTTGAAGCTTTTGTGTCGATAGGCTGCAGAATCAGGCAAATGCCACCCAGGCCACATTTTCAACCTTATCTTCAGCTCTGTGACAGTTGGAAGTCTGCAGGTATCTGCAGGAGGGAAGGAAAATGAAAATTGGAATGCTGCACTGAGATTAGAGGTCAGGTGTCTTCCATCTCCATCTTACCATAAAAGAAAAGAAAGTGGCATTTCAAGACCATACTTATTTGACCTGGATCAGATGGTGCATTTAAGATAAGTTGCCTCAGAAATGTCTTTTTCCTCCTAGACAGTAAAATCAGCCCAGATGCAGACACCTACACTGCTGCTGTCCAAGTCTGGACAGCTGAAACCCAGCTAGGTGCTGAAGGGTTAGAGACTGGGGTGCTCCAGACTGAGCTGCTACCACTCCTCAGCATCCTCACATAACCTAGAGCACCATCCTCAAAACCAGTTCAGGACTGTTATTTAGTACAGCCCTAAGACAATATTTACCTTTCATTACATCCCTGCAAACCGCTTGTGCTACTGCTCCTTCCTGTATTTGTTTTGTGAATGTTGTGATATGACAAGTTTGACTCATTAAGGATTAAGATAAGGTGGAACAGAGAGGCAGATTATACTACCACTAACTAGCAAGAACCACACTAGTGGACTAGGTAGACCCTGGGTCTGATCACAGTGACTACTCCGTCCTAAATATGGGCCTTTTTCAGTCTCCTTGTACTGTCTGTGTAACCCACTGCCCACTGGAGAAGATGCTGGACTTTAATCAGTCAATTTACCTGTTGCCCAACCTACTGACCTGTTTCTCTGGCACATGAGCAAAGTGGTAAGGTTCCCCTTTGGTACAACTCCCCTGAAGTTTCAGCTCATATGGTTAAAAAGCCAACCACTGTATTAAAATTTGCCTCCCTTCAATAACACTAAAGAGTTTAGTTCAGAACTTCCAACTGAATTCATTGTACAGCCAAGCATTTCTAATGAATTCCCCTAATGATCATGCCTAATGTTTGACTTCATTATGTCACTTTTGCAATAGCTGAACTACAGAAGAATGTGTCTTTCTTTCAGTCAGGATCACTCAACACACACCCTTCTCTTCAAGCTCACCCCTGCCCAAGCACTGCAGGAAGGAAGGGCCATACAGAACAGGATCCAATAGCTGGAAGTGGAGGAACTCTCACCTTCTCTTGCCCAAACCTTTTCCCAAAAGGTTTCTTTACTTCACACATCCTAAATATCCTTCAAATATTCCAGGTGATAGCCAGGAAACCGAGCTACTCCAGTCCTTGCCTTTCTACGAGGGATGGTGCAGAAATCATAGAATCATAGAATAGTTAGGATTGGAAAGGACCTCAAGATCATCTAGTTCCAACCCCCCTGCTATGGGCACGGACACCTCACACTAAACCTTATCACCCAAGGCTTCATCCAACCTGATCTTGAACACTGCCAGGGATGGAGCATTCACAACCTCCCTGGGCAACCCATTCCAGTACCTCACCACCCTAACAGGAAAGAATTTCTTCCTTATATCAAGTCTAAACCTCTGCTGTTTAAGTTTCAACCCATTACCCCTTGTCCTATCACTACAGTCCCTAATGAATAGTCCCTCCCCAGCATCCCTGTAGGCCCCCTTCCGATACTGGAAGGCTGCTCTGAGGTCTCCACGCAGCCTTCTCTTCTCCAGGCTGAACAGCCTCAACTTTCTCAGCCTGTCTTCATACAGGAGGTGCTCCAGTCCCCTGATCATCCTCATGGCCTCCTCTGGACTTGTTCCAACAGTTCCATGTCCTTTTTATGTTGAGGACACCAGAACTGCACACAATACTCCAAGTGAGGTCTCACGAGAGCAGAGTAAAGGGGCAGGATCACCTCCTTCGACCTGCTGGTCACACTTCTTTTGATGCAGCCCAGGATACGGTTGGCTTTCTGGGCTGTGAGTGCACACTGCTGGCTCATGCTCATTTTCTCATTGACTAACACCCCCAAGTCCTTCTCTGTAGGACTGCTCTGAATTTCTTCTCTGCCCAACCTGTAGCTGTGCCTGGGATTGCTCCCACCCAGGTGTAGGACCTTGCACTTGGCATGGTTAAACTTCATGAGGTTGGCATCAGCCCACCTAACAAGTGTGTCAAGGTCCCTCTGAATGGCATTCCTTCCCTCTAGCGTATCAGCAGAACCACACAGCTTGGTGTCATCGGCAAACCTGCTGAGGGCACACTCAATTCCATTGTCCATTTCAGCGGCAAAGATATTAAACAAGACCGGTCCCAACACCGATCCCTGAGGGACACCACTCGTTACTGGTCTCCAGCCGGACATTGAACCATTGACCACAACTCTCTGAGTGCGACCATCCAGCCAGTTCTTTATCCACCGAGTGCTCCATCTATCAAATTGATGACACTCCAATTTAGAGACAAGGATGTCATGTGGGACAGTGTCGAATGCTTTGCACAAGTCCAGGGAGATGACGTCAACTGCTCCACCCCTGTCCATCACTTTTGTAGCCCCATCATAGAAGGCCACCAAATTGGTCAGGCAGGATTTTCCCCTACTAAAGCCATGCTGGCTGTTACCAAGCACATTTCTCTTTTTCATGTGCCCTACCATGCCTTCCAAGAGAATCTGCTCCCAGATTTTGCCAGGCACAGAGGTGAGACTGACTGGTCTGTAATTCCCCAGGTCATCCATTTTCCCCTTCTTGAAAATGGGGGTTATATTTCCCTTTTTCCAGTCATCAGGAACTTCACCTGTCTGCCATGATTTTTCAAATATGATGGCCAGTGGCTTTGCAACTTCATTCGCCAGCTCCTTCAGGACCCACGGATGGATTTCATCAGGGCCCATGGACTTGTGTACATTCAGGTTCTTAAGATGGTCTCAGACCAGATCCTCATGTACAGTGGGCCCAAGGTCTAGGTTTTCACAGTCCCTGCGTCCGCCTTCCAAGACTCGGGTGCTGCGGTCAGAGCCTTTGCCAGTGAAGACCGAGGCAAAGAAGCCATTCAGAACCTCAGCCTTCTCCAAGTCCTGTGTAGCCAGTTCTCCTGAAAGTTTCCGGAGGGGGCCTACATTGTCCTTAGTCTGTTTTTTAGCCGCTACATACCTATAAAATCCCTTCCTATTATCTTTAACATCCCTTGCCAAGTTTAGCTCCAATTGGGCCTTAGATGCTGTACTAGCTACTTCCAGCTTTAAAATGCTGAGATAGAAAATCTCTAAGCATTTAGTTTCTTTTAAAAAGAAAAAAAATCACCCAACTTTGTAGGGTTGAGAGACTCAGAATTAAAGATGCTCCTGACATTTTTTCCTGTGCATCACTCAGCCCAATCTGTTTAATGGGTCTTCATCAGTGATTGTGATTGCTGATTCGTGCTGGCGACATCATTCAATTGGACATGGCTTTGAAGCAGAAGAATAATTATTTCCCATCTTCCAAAAGACCATTTAATTCACGCTCCCCAATCTCTGGGAATAGATAACCCATAGCCCTTTTAGTTCATTAACTCTCTGGGGCTGTCACCAAAGCAGTGTCAGCTGCTGAGGCAGAGCTTGCACAGTGAGGAATTCACAGAAGAGCAAAGTGGCTGAAAGCCTCCAGTGTCCCTTTTGCCCATGCATTCAGCATGTGCATCTCCTATCATGCATCCCTGCAACATCCAAACAGCTTCCCAGAAAGGAGGGGGAAAAAAAGAGGGAGACACACACGACTTTTATTACCTCTCCCTCTTTCTTCTACCAGACCACGATCAAGTGTGCGTAATCTAGCAGCTGCTGTACTAAGGAAAGCTCAATGCCAACAGAGAGAGGCAAAGCAAAACCAGACCTCAACAAAGCCCTGGGGAAAGCAGTGGTGATGTGATCAGCAGAAGCAATAGAGTGCTGGTGTTTGGGATTCAGCATGAGTGCCTCAGTGGAAGAATGACTTCAGCACGACTCACAGGGAAAGCCAGAATCTAGACAGGCCACACCTAAGGCTATGCAGTCAGTATGGACCACAACAGAGGAGGCATCTGAGCTGGGCCATCTGCAGCAAATCCAGAGGTCAAGTTAAGAAAAGAATCTGCCAAATTGTACTCCTTTCCTTTCCCCTCCCACCACAAATATCAGGATGGCTTGAAAAGAAGGAAGACAATAAAGAAGTGAAAATCCCACTTGAAGGCCAGAGCAGAGATTGGTTCTGGAAGGAGGCACAAGCTCCGAACCCAGCTCTTCCACAGTGCTCTTCAAGCCTAGATTTAAAAGCACTCTGCAAAGTGCCATCACTCCTCCTTTGTGGAACAAGGGACCCAAAGCTCCAAGTACTGGGAGAAAGCGCTCACAAACACACCCAGTGCCTAATGGCAGGCCAGGCTCACCTAGCCTGTGTCCTGCACCCTCATCCACAGCTCTCTTACCTCAAACACCTCTATCCCAGGATTCATTTCAAGCACTGAGTGCACTCGGAGCTTTTTCTGTTAGATGGGAAATGCACAGATATTGCAGACAAAGAGCTCCACCTCTCTCAGATTATGAGTGGAAAGAATTTTGCTAAGAAGGTTCAGTAAATCAGCCTGAAGCCTCCTCTCCTCAGTTCGTATTATTTATCTCCCTATCCCCTTGACCACAGTCAATTCTTAAAGGCATCTTGGCAGTATGCAAACACAGAGGGGGAGTTTACTGAAAGTACTAAACATGTTCTAATTGTTTTCCCCTGCGCTACTCTGCTAAAACTCACTCTGCCTCAGACTATTACCGAGGCTCTTCAAACAGTCTTGCCCTTAATATATGGCAAGTGGTGAAGTTCAGCAATGGCAAGACCTCCTGAATTCCTGTCTTTGCTTTTTGCCTTTCAAACAAGACTTTGTTTCAGCTTCTCCAGCATCAGTAGAAGACAATAACCTTGTGTCCCTGATCACAGGATACTGTGAGGTTCACTTAAAGAATACCTCAAAAAAAGCTTTGAAGACAATAAAGTGCTATAGAAACATCCAGTTGGGTTGCAATTAAATTTTTGGCATGTGGTTCACTTGTAAGTGAAGAAATACCATCAATAAAAGTCAATACATTCCTTTTCCCCTTTCTCTCCCCTTGGCTTTCCTCAGCTATTCCCCAGATCTCTGTCAGCGTCCGCTGCATTTTTAGAAGGGAAAAAATTACTTCCTAAAATGTTCAAAAGCTTTTCCTTGGTTTGTTATTAGAGCAATTATCTAGCATAACACAGTGAAATAGCACAAAGTATTCTAATGGGAAACAAATGTGCCAAAGAAGTGACCAAACTTGGAATCTTTATTGAAAAATGAGGGGAAAGCGATTAGTTGAAGAGGCAGCAACGGAAAGATTTTCCACCTGGCCTTGGGCAACACATCAAACAGCCCTCAAAAGGGTGCTATTTATAATTGTTGTCTGGCTGTCTAGGGACCCTGGTGTCTGTCAGTCTGTCTGTTTGCTCCCTCCACCTCCTCTCTGCCACGTGTCCTGTCCTTGAGCTGTTTAGACAATGCACTCAGTAGTGAGGGATGTGTAAGCACTGGAACATGAGGAAAGGATGCTCATGTCTCACCCCTTTTACTCCAGAGTGGCTCCGTAGGGTTACAGTGAGTTGCAGTGGTGTAAGCAAGTAGAAAACTATGCCCCAAAACTGTTTTCTTTTTACCCCCATCTGCCGAGAGTACAGAGGGTTGAGCCATTGGCATTACTGTAACTGCAGACACACACAGGCAGAGACAAGGGTCCACTGAATGCTATGTAACATGCAGTATCTTGCCTGGTCATTTCATAGAATCATAGAATAGTTAGGGTTGGAAACAACCTTGAGATCATCCAGTTCCAACCTCCTGCCATGGGCAGGGACACCTCACACTAGACCATGTTATCCAAGACTCTGTCCAACCTGGCTTTGAACACTGCCAGGGATGGAGCATTCACAACTTCTCTGGGCACCCTGTGCCAGCACCTCAGCACCCTCACAGGGAAGAGCTTCTTCCTTATATATAATCCGAACTACCCCTGTATCAGTTTGAACCCATCACCCCTTGTCCTACCACTCCAGTCCCTGATGAAGAGCTCCTCTCCAGCACCCTTGTAGGCCCCCTTTAGACGTTGTATTCCCTCCAGTAGAATCAGCTCAAAATGGAGGCAGAACTGTTGCCAGATCAAGAAGGTCTGATTTCACCTCCACTTTGCTCTGGTATAAATAGCTCTGCAATTTGTAGGTCAAAGGCCCATCAATCCCAGTGAATTTGCTTTGGTGTAATTCAAGAAGCAATTTCATTTTGCAAATATTGAGATGATTTATAAGAATACCCAGAAGTTTTAGGACCTTTGGCATGACAAACAAAGGATGTGAAAGAATCATAAAAGCAATTTCTCACTGCTCACTAATGGTCATTTATCACTCTCCTTTAACTGTTTCACTTATCCAATTTAAATTGGGGAATAAAAAAAACCCACTGAGTATCTAAATCCTCAGCTAGGATAATTTCTGATAGCTTAATAGAGGCTTTTGATGATGGAATCTTGAACAGCAACTGAGGAGCTGCTTTTTCTGTGGGAGGTAATAAACTCCACAGCATAAATACAAATGGACAAGGAACTGAAAAGGTCTGAATCATGAGTTTGCAAACACCACCATGGGCTAAAATCCACTCTATTGAGGTAGCCAGGAAACATAAGCAAGGAGAATATTTCTATCTGAATAGAAGCAATGGATCTGTGGACAAATAATGGGCAGTATGCTGGCAACCAGCACTATTCTTAGCGAAAGACTTGGCCACTCTTAGAAAGGCACTCAGAGCCCCATGGGCAGGCCACAGCTTCATTAACCAAAATAGGCACTTTTGAAGTTCAGACATGAAAAAGAAAGTCTGATGTTATCTCTGTTAGATTCCATTTGCCCAAAGATGTCCGAACCTCAAAAAGGGGTCAGATGTTCAGTACAGATAATCACATGAAGTTTAGGTGTGTGGTTGAAGTCTATCCAAATTATCCCAGGCTCTCGAGGATGAATGATGGGAAACCTCGTGAGAAGAGTTAAGAGACACCAACAGAAGCTTTCTGGTACATTCTGCTTTCACTCTGATCATAAATACTGCAAGAGCAGCAGTTGCTGTGGTATTTTAATGTTTCCAATTTCCCCCAGCTCTACTTAGAGCAATGTGTTTCTAAGTGCACATGCTCTTCAGGTGAAATTCTGAGCCATCACTTATCCTGATTCCCACACAACCATAGTGATCCATCCCATCATAACAAAGCTTGAGACACACAGGAAAAACTCCATGGTGGCAAGGGATGGGTGGCATTGTTCACGTTCTTTGCCTGGACAACAAAGACATAGATGAGGAGAATTTGGCCAGGTTTTCCTCTCTGTCCTTGCTTGCCAACACACACATCCAGTGATTGGGAGCTTCTACTCCCAAAGCTCCCTCAACTGTGCTTTCAGGAGCACCAGTGGGAGTGAGGCCACACGTGTTCCACTGGGACTCTGAGAAACTGCACCAAAGAGTCTTGCAAACCAAGACTGGTGATCAGTTGGTGGTGAACGAGACAAAGGTAGGGTTGACAGCAGCAGATGTAAACCACAGGGATTTTACCGTCTTAACTGAAAGACAATAATATATTCCAAAATCTGAGTTCATGATCAAATTGCCATAGAAGTGACCCAGTTTGGGTTTACAGTTTAGAGCAAAGAAAGAAGAATAGGTTTTCCTCAGAAGTCCAGCTCTATGTTTCAGTAGTACTTGGGACACTAACTCAGGGGAGGACTCCTCAGTGGTAGAGAAGCCCCTTGAGATTTATGCCTTCAATGATCATTACCTAGAGAAAAAGGAAGTGACTTGCCCCTTGTCACACAGAGCAAGTCAGTGGTGAGACCAAAAACAAAGCTCTTGTTCTACTTCTCATCCAGTGTTCCCTTCACAGAAACAAACCGCACAACACCAGGATGAATGAGATTTACTTCAACAAACCCATTACTACAGGAAACTCACCTACAGTAAATCTGCTGTCTTTATTCCAGATATACATTTTGAGGGTACATCTAAGCTTACCATGGACATTCAAAGAGTGGAGTTCCACTGAAGATGCCATTCTTAGCATAGACTCAATCTCAAGCTGGAAGAGACCCACAAGGAACATTGAGTCCAGCTCCCTGCTTCTTGCAGGACTACCTAACACTAAACCATATGCAAAGAGCCTCATTCAGATGCTCCTTGAACTCTGACAGGCCTGATGCCATGTCCACCTCCCTGGGGAGCCTGTTCCTGTGACCACCCTCTCCCAGTGAAGAGCCTTTTCCCATCTGAACTTCCCCTGATGCAGCTTCACTCCACTTCCTCATGTGCTGTTTCAGGGATGACATTCTGCCTATCTCATCACAAGAAGCAGGACAGCAAGACCAAATTCCACCATGATGCATACAGTGAGCAAACGACCTGTGCATTGTAACCATGGGGGTGAATGGGGCCCTCTGTACATTTTTTGGCCCATTTAAGTATTCAAAGAGACCCAAAAACCAGGAATCAGACCTTGCAAAATCTCCCTCTGAATAAGCCAGCTGCACAAGAGATCCAGGGGTCTGGAAAAGAACCATCCTATGTCTACTCACAATGCTGCTTCAGTTACAGGCCAAAGCCTGGGTTTGTGAAGTAACCTCCAACTTTATTACATCTTCTCCTTCTCTTACTGGCATACCCCAAGTCTCTCCTCCTTTCCCCAAAACCAGCCTCAATAGCCTCCAGCTACACATTACACTGGAATATTTACACACTCACATCTTCCACTGAAGGGTGACTGCATAGGCAGGGTTTTCCAGGAGACAATGGCTTCATTTTCTCTTCTCCTGACAGAGTTCATAATGGGATGTAATATGTTGTGTGAAGCACAATGAACATCAGCAGCATAAACCCCGGTGGAAACCATAAATCTTGAACACATCATCTGGATTCTTAATTCCAGTCTCAGGAAAGCAGCCATGGCCGTGTAACTGGATGCTCAGACTGTCTTAATCAGCTCTCTGACCACTGTATGTGCTCACAGAAATAGTTCTACACCAAAAAGAGGTTTTCATAGTTTTCAGAATCACTTTGGAATGAAAGAGAATGTTTACGGAAGAGCAGCAGGGCTCTTGGGCCAGGTGAAATGCTGTGAAAATAGCCCAGCTAATGCCAGGGACCCGTCTACAGTTGGTCTGCATATGAAATGGGTCCTGCTTTCCTGGTCATCTCCTGTTCATGTCAAAGCTGTTTCATTTCAAGCCTTTCTCCTGATAGACCCACCTTTTATATCCATGCAAGGCCATCATATCTATTTACCTGTGTGACCTTAAATCAAAGCTGCACTCAGGTCTCCTCAGGTCTGCTGGAGTGAAGAAATAAACAGTAAGAGCAATACTGTACCTAGACATGAAGACACTTCACTGGAAGCCAGGTAACCTGCATTCAGGTCCAAGCTCCATCACACACTTGATGAACATGGTTGGCTGAGCAACTTAGCTTCTGTTTTGCTCCAGACTCCCCCTTTGCCTCTTATCTCTTGGGATTCCAAGCTCTGTAGGACAAGAAAAATGTTTTCCTGAAAGTTTTCTCAGCAGCCAGACTTCATCGTGGTAGGGACTGAGAGTTACCATCTACTGCAAGGAGCTGTTATCTAACCAAGCTGTCTTCAACCTGTTTGGGACAGTGATTTACTACCTGCAAGGGAGGTTCTGGTAGACAGAACACATTCTGACCTGACTTCACACAGAGACTATTACCTCATGTGCTGGAGTCTGACTAGATCAGGAGTGCAGACAGCAAACCTTAAGTACCTTAACTAGCTAAATAGATAAGGAAGCAGTATTTCAGTCACCTGTGACTTCTTGTCTTCAGAGACAACCTCCAGCTTCCTCTCCCATTTATGGCCCTGAGAAGGAACAGCAAAATCCAGGGAATTAATTGTTTGTGTCCAGTTTTGCTGGTGGTGTTATTTTCCCATGATGGTAGCACACATGGACCCTTGTTCCTGCTGACAATAACAAGAAGAATACAAGATTAATATCAAAAGTATCTATGTTGTAGAGTTATTAATTGTGGGGGTTTTGGTTTGCTGAATAAATTTGGCAGCTTCTCTACACAGGTCTCAAAGCTCATTTCAAACATTCACAAAACACATTCCTAACACCTCCATAAATCAAAGTTTCATCTTGGTTTCCAGCACACGTATTTAATTGAAAGCGTCATAGCATGTGCATGGAAATCAGGATTAAGATCAGGAGGCACCTCACTGGTCTTAGCCAAATCAGAAGCAGGTAATAACCACCTAGTCATTACCAGATCTTAACCTAGGAACTCATGGGGACAATTATCTCAGTTAACCTGATCTGCTGCACATCACAGCCCAAAAAAGCTTCTGGAGTAACTCTTGCAGAGGAAGGGCTAGAAAGTTCCCTATAAAATGCCGAGAGAAAGAGAACTGTCGCTATTACTCCTGTCTGCAAGTCCACCTTAGCCACACTTCCCCATGGGACAACCACCAGCTCCTGTGGGCAGAACTGGGGCTGTGCTTTGCTCATGAAACTAAGGAGCTAGGAGAGGAAAAGAACAATTTGCTCTCAACTGGAAGCCAAGACAGGTCCTTCTGCCATGGCTCTGCAACAAAGAGTTGCCAGGTCTGGGAAGAAAAGCAGGACCAGGCTTTTAAAGTTCTTCCACATGTATACACAGCTCAACAAATCCCTGAGATTTCCAGTGTGTGCCCAACATGCTCTTGTTGCTTTTCCTCCTTTCCCTCTGCTGCTGCTATCACTGAAGAGCTGCCATAATACTCACTGGGAAGTATTAGTTCTTCTCACTGGGTTGCTACAGGTTTTCACTCTTCCTTTCCCACATTATTTATTTAGCAGATATGCTTCTAACAAGCAATACATAAATCGAATGGGCCCCCATAAGAAACCAGTGAGACAAGACATAGCAGAGAGCTGCCTCCTCAACAGTTCTTCCCAACCCTTTCAGCCATGCTCCCATCGGAACTCCCAGCAGCAGTGATACATGCTATTTCCATCTTTGATGGAAATGAACCCTGCTGGGTTACATAAACATACATAGCTCAAAAGATGTCACAAGTCTGACCTCTGCTTTTCTTTGCTGGATTTCTCAGTGTATGACGCTGGCTGTCGAACAGAATAAATGACGGGATGCACAGAGAGCAACATCAATAAGACCCAAGGAATTCAGGCCAAAAAGAGACAACAAAAGACTGTGGAAATGATCTAAGGATGTCACTTGGCAACTTCAGGATTACTGTCTTGGTTTGGATGTATTGGGCTTGAAAAGCTGATAATTGTTCATGTGTGCCAGTTGAGATTAGACCAGTTGTGATGGTATCAAAGGAGACAAAATCTTTTTCCACCCTTTCCAACAAGAGGGGCAAGGCCATGCTGGGCAACATCTCTTCTTGTGCAACTCTGCTGAAACAATGGAGTTTTAGCAGTGATGAATTTGCTCTATTGTTTTTGTGGGATTAATGCCAAAGCTGTGATAAACGCGCTGCTGTCCGAGCATCTCTGCTCTGAGTTGTAAGGTAAATAATGCTTTGATATGGTCTCTCCTGCAGACAAACATCTGGATTTCTACTCTTTGCAATTTAGCTGCATAGCCAATGAAGATATTATTGTTGCAAAAAGCATTAGAGGTTTCTATAGTGCTGGCCATATGCAAGTGATCTTCAGCAGAACCAATTTTAAAAGGTGATTTTAGTGCACACAGAAAAAAACATGAGAGAGGTACCTCATCGCTGCTACTTTTTATGCCACTTACTGGAGTGAGGTTCTGCTACATCAGCTACCAGACAGTTGTACAGATAATCCCTGGAGGGTTTTATAGGTCTGATACAGGGGAAAGAACAAAGTCATACAGGTCTTGATGCCAGCAAACATCAAGAAGTGATATGCCAGTACAAGGAATGCTGTACAGCTGCTTTGTTGGTAAGATGGAAGTAGACTTCTCCAGGAAGCTAAAGCCTCATGGCCTAGCTTAGAGAACAGCAATTTAGTTCTGTGTCAGGGGAATTCATTCCCCACCAACTGCTACAACCCCACTGACAACAGTAGCCAAGTCACTGCCTATTTTCTAATGTTGGGTATTCTGATCTAATTAGGATTGGACTGAGACCACCAACTGCTTTTACTCAAGTTACATATCAACATGCATTCATTTTTATCAGGAATTAGGCCTAGGATGAAAAATCCCACCCAGTAACCCACCAGCTATTGTGTTTTCAGCTTCCGAGGGAGCTATTTTTGCTCCTTCTCTATGGAATAAAACTGAATCAAAGCACTTTCTTGAACACACTGTGTCTGACCCATGCTCAGACAGTAAACTCTGCAAGAGAAATATGTTTGGTTTCAGCTGTACTCTTTCTTTTCTTGCCTTATTTTGAGGTCTTTGCATAGAGGTTAAAGATTCAGGGTTTTCCATGTGCTGGAGAGACGTACTACTGCAATGACAGTGCTGCTGGTGGCAGGTGTCCTCCCTAGGAATGATGCTGCCATTAATGCTGGGGATTACTCTGAGCAATCTCTATTGCCTGCATGTTTAACCTCCTCATTTTTATCACCAGATATCACTACTTCATTTCTATCTTCTCAACTGTTAACAGTAAGGCAATTAGCACTGTCCCTACACCCCTTTCCTTCAGTCCCTTGCAGATGTTTCTGATGAGAAAAGGACCTCTGGGGACTTGTGTCTAAACTTCCTGTTGGGGTGAGAAAGAGATAAAAGCACGGGCCTGATGTGGACTGCTCTAATTTGATTCCCAAAGAGGGAAATCCCTTTTCATTTCATGCATCCTTATCGCCCCAAGCAGTGCAGCTGTGCAGTGGAATTAACCTTGGAGGACACTGGCGAGTTACACAGAGGAGCATCCTGTATGGGACTGCCCATGACTCTACTTTCCCACTGCTCCTCTCCCACCGATCCTAAAAAGATGCTGCTTCCCCCCTTGACACCACTTGGAGGTCATTGTTGGTTCTAGCATGAAAAGGAAGCGAGTTGTCAGTATTAAAACATAAACCCTTGTAACTTATCACAGTCCCAGCATGTTGTTAAGTCTTTAGCAAGCAGTTTTCAACTTCACACTGAAGTAATGAAATGTGTCCTTAGACTTCTGTAGTAGTTTAGAGGGGCTATGGAAGGGACTGCTCTATCTACATCTAACTTGCCTGCTTCTCTAAGTATGTTCTGTCATTAAACACAGTCTTCTGTAAGACCTAAGCTGCTGCTAAAACAACTGAACATCTTTTTTAATGATTCATATTTTAGAATACCATCTAGGTTCACTGAGTGTGTTAGGGCACAAAGAAACAGACACTATGGGGTGGTTTGCCTCAGCATTTTGCTTCTTCCTTCACTGTCCAGTGACTATCCTGGGTCCCATAAAGAAGCACTCAAACAAGAAAGGTACTGCACAGTGGCTCTAGCAGGAGAGACATTCCTTTCTGACACTCTTGGTGACAGTCTCTGCTCTCAGACACAGGACAGACCATGCACACCCAAAGGAAGATGCATCTGGCTGTTCAAATTGAGAACATATAGAAACTCAGTAGGATCAAGGGTGTCATGGAGCCACATGACTTCGAGCACCACGGACAAGGAATGCAAGACACTAAGAGTGCAGAAAGCAAAGTGAATTAAGGGGCAATGTTTGGCTTAAATGTTATTAATGCCACAATGCCAGCCTGACATCTTAAAATGTACACCACCATCTGCTTTGTTGTGGCTTTGAGGGAAGCAGAACATATAGGAACAATAACCACACCAGAGTGAAGAGCTGAGATTGCTGTCATTCTGCATAGCACTGTAGAGTAAGAAGCAGCACCCAGGAGAGAAGGCTCCCTGCATGAGATACCATACCGGGAGATAATATTCCCAATGGACAAGTGGGGAAGGGGAAGTGAGTAGCAGGGCAGAACACCAGCTATGTCTCAGGACCACTCACTCATTAACCACTGCATCATTCACCCAGTCCACAGCCGTTCCAGGACAGCTGCATGAGAGAAAGACATACATGTGTGCAGTTCTGGTGTCCTCAACATAAAAAGGACATGGAACTATTAGAACAAGTCCAGAGGAGGGCCATGAGGATGATCAGGGGACTGGAGCACCTCCCGTATGAAGACAGGCTGAGAAAGTTGAGGCTGTTCAGCCTGGAGAAGAGAAGGCTGCGTGGAGACCTCATAGCAGCCTTCCAGTATCTGAAGGGGGCCTACAGGGATGCTGGTGAGGGACTCTTCATTAGGGACTGTAGTGACAGAACAAGGGGTAATGGGTTCAAACTTAAAGAAGGGAAGTTTAGATTGGATATAAGGAAGGAGTTCTTTACTGTTAGGGTGGTGAGGTACTGGAATAGTTTGCCCAGGGAGGTTGTGAATGCTCCATCCCTGGCGCTGTTCAAGGCCAGGTTGGAGAGAGCCTTGGGTGATGATTTAGTGTGAGGTGTCCCTGCCCATGGCAGGGGGATTGGAACTGGATGATCTTAAGGTCCTTTCCAACCCTAACTGTTCTATGATTCTATGATTCTATGCTCTGTTAACAGATGAACCTATTTCATCCTTTTTCTCTCAGTCAAAACACAGACAAGAGAGCCTTTCTGCTTTAACTGCATTTGTGGGGAAGGAAAAAACCCACAGACTATGTCGTTCCCCATGTATTAGTGTGCTTTTCCCAGGTTGGGGGGGAAAAAAAATCCACCTTGAGAAAATAACACCTTGTTCCTGCACATATTGGCACTTGCACTGCTTCCATGTCATGTTTGCTCTGTCAAAACAAGTTTTCCTCGCCCCTCAGGGTCAACCCAGCTTTTGAAAACCAAGCTGTCATCTCCAGGCATCATCACTGGCGGTAGCCAGATAACAGACTACGGGTTCACATTCCAGAATGGTTATGGCTAGTGATGAATGAGCTAGCTCAGAGACAGAAGGAATTTTCTACAGGTTACACTGACCTTCCAAGAAACCTGTTTGCCTGACTTAGTGAAGGTGGCAAAGAGGACACTTGAGTCCAGAAGGTTGAAAGGGGAAGCGAGAAAACTCTAATTACAACAGAGGAGACGGTGCACAGCACAAATCATTCCTGTTCAGTGGAGCTGTGTCTGTTCCCAGAGTGCTGCAGGTGCCTTACCAAAGTGGAAGTAAAATAACAATATATTAAAACAATATGAAGAGACTGATATGATTTTATCACTGTCAACAGAAGAAAACTGAGGTAAATGCAGCAGACTATAGGATGAGAAGGAAAAAACATGCTAAATGGTATGATGGTTTATGGCTATTTGGTCTGGACATCACAAGCATCAGGACGACACATCATTACGGTATCCAAACCAGGCTTAGTGTTCACACTGTCATAACCCTAACTCTATAGGCTTCCTACCTGAGGTAGGAGCCAGACATTGGAGCACAAAGAAAGCCAGAACCTATATCCATAGGTATGTCATTGTTGCTGCAACTGCAGGCATGTTGTTTTGATACCTTTGATGTATTTGAATACACACCACGCCAAACAAGCAACAAAATCTATTCCAAATGTTGCATTTCAAACACCCATACCTACAGTTAAGAGATTATAACAAATCCATCGATTGATAATACCTGCATTCCCAGAATTTCATCTGTAGCTCTGGACTATTCAGTGTATCTAATAAGCATTAATTCACCATTTATCACTAGCAGTTGCAACCATTACTTAAGTCTGAATTACTCATATGTTAGTCAGCCTAACATATATCCTGTCAGTCCCACCTCTAAGAGCTTGAAGCCTGACGTCAGTCTTCAGTTCCTGAAAGGTCCACAGAAGGCATTTTGTCCCTTTCTACCTCTGATGAGGTAGCCCTGAGAAGAGACTCTACAAAAGGTACCCCATTAAACTACAGATGCTCTTACAAACTCAGGACAAGTTATTCCAATGGTGTCAATCTCTATAACTTTACTAATCTGATATCAGACAACAGCCATATCCTTCTTATGCATCAGCCCATTTACTGGGGGCAATAGTGATGCAGGAGGCACTGAGGAATGTAAGATTATCTTTAGCACTGGTGAGTTTAAAATGTTTCATCCAGGCTGAGTTTTTGCCAAATTAAATGTACTTATTGAACTGAGGAAACAAACGGAGCCTCCAGGGCACGTGCCCTGCTCCAGTTGTAAGATGCTGGATTTTGCAGGTATCTTCCAGACTTCAGGAATTTGGAAGGAGGAAAATAAGGAAAATATTTTCACTTCCAAAGTGCATCTTTCCCCCTTTCCTGCCGCAAAGCCTGTAGCTCCTTCCTGAAGCAGAAACATGCTGAGAGAAAAGTTTCGACTGTGCTATTTTAGGATTTCCTTTCACAGCAAGAAAAAGGGAATGATAAAACCCCCCTGAACTTCAATAAACATCTCTGAGGGAAAGTTCAGATCTGTTCTGGTTGTTTTCTGGCCTGATGCCTATAATTTAATGGGCAAGGAAAGCTTGGTTTCAAGCAAAAAAGGGCAACATTAGAAACAAACAGATTGGTGCCACGAGCAAATTTGTCCTGCATTGCAACACAGCACCTGGAACTTCTGAACTTCTTCCTGGAATGAGCAGAACAACAGAAATCACCTTTTTAAAATATTAATGTGCGTTTAATGAATATACATTCAGAAAGATCATTAATAACAGCAGTGATGTGTATTTGTGACCATTCTTCACTATGAAGCTCTTCTCTGTAAGGGTGCTGAGGCACAGGGTGCCCAGAGAAGCTGTGGCTGCCCCATCCCTGGCAGTGCTCAAGGCCAGGTTGGACACAGGGGCTTGGAGCAAGCTGCTCCAGTGGAGGGGGTCCCTGCCCATGGGAGGGGTTGGAGCTGGAGGAGCTTTAAGATCCCTTCCAACCCAAACCAGGCTGGGATTCTGATGATTCTAAGATTCTTTAGCTCTTTGCCTCACAGGCATGAAGTGAGGTATCTTCTTACCGGGTACTAACTGGCTTGCCCTGGTCAACAAGTACCCACTGAAGGACCTCTGCATGTGAGTGAAAGGCTCAGTTCAAGTCTTGCTGAATGAGGGATACTCAGTTTAAGAAGCTAATGCTTAGCCACTGCTACAATTAAGAGGAAGCACCAGTTTTGGAAGAAGGACAGATCTTTGGACCCTGAAACAGCAACAACCCTGCAGAGCCCCCTGTTTTGAGTCCCTGTGTGCTGCAAACACTAAACATAGCCATCTCTTAGTAATACTGAAAAAGAATGCAATAAATGAAACTATGAAAACATGACCCAAAGTGAGAAAACAGAAAGGATGGAGGCCAGGATGCTGTCCTTACCCCTAATAGCCACACTGCAGCACAGCAGTCAGATCAGTTATGTTAATATCACTTTTCTTTGAGTGCTGCAGCCGTATCTACTCCTCTTAACCCTCAAAGCTTCTCCCCCTCCCCACACACTACATCCCATCATATGACTAATGAGTTTGACCCTTCTTCAACCTCTATCTGCAGTCTCTCCTGGCTCCGTCGCTCTTTGCTTCCTGCCTTTATTAAATCAGATGGGTTGTGTGTTCTCCGAGTCCCAGAGCCAGAGGAACACAGAGAGACAGGGAACTAAGGGCCATCCTCAGCCTGCCTCCGGGGCTGTGTGCCTTCATTTCCTCACTATACCACTGCATGGATGTGCCACTCCATCATTTTTTCCTCGCTCTTGTAATAAAATCACTACTTCCTCCTACTAGGAGGAGGAGGAGAGAAATGCAGGCCTCTTCAGAATGGCATTCTACACTGCAAGACTGCATTCTGGGGTTTCAGAGGTATTTATTACCGCACTACCCTACTGCAACAAGGGCCATTCCTTCAGCTCTGTCCCTTGCCCCACTCCTCATTTCTCTCTTTCAGTCCTTTTCATTTCCCTGCACCTTTCACCTTTTCATTCCCTCTCACTGTTGACTCACTCTAACCCTCTCTTAACATCTATTTGTTAAAGGGAGATGATAACCAAACATCTGGCCACTGGATTTCTACCATTTTGACTCTGGGATTATGGGGCCTTTCATCTCACTGGATGGTTAGATCACTCTCCTCACTTGTGTTTAGACAGGACTAAGAAAATGAGTACAAAACTTCATTTGGAAATAACTTGCTCTTCCCATCAGAAAGCTCCAGCGGAGCTGAGTTAGTCCACCTCACTTCTCGCATCAGCTTTGAGAGGTGCTGGAGCCTTGGCAGCCCAACCTATTTGTACTTCTGCAGAACTGAGGACCTGAAGACTTCTAGTCCTTGTCCCACAGGAAGCCCAACACTTGGACTGCTCCTGGTGATGGTTTCCATACCTGTGAAAGAATATTTGTGAAATCTGGATATTTCATTTCTGGTCTGAACAAACCCAAATGTAAAACTATCACCAAGCTTCACAAAACCTGAGCTACTTCCTTCTGCATTGCTCCAGTATTAATACTACTTATTAATACTACAGTATTAATACTACTTATGGTATTACAGCCCGAGGCTCTGATGCACCTGAAGACAGCACTCTCCTATTGTTGGTCCTGACAACATCTGACAGTTAAACATAGAGAAGTGAGAGATTTGTGTCACCCATTATAGTAAGTGGGACTTGAAAGTAGATCCTGGAATTGAATTCCACACTTTCTAGGGTGGCGGATGTATAAATACTGCATGGAAGATCAATAAATGATTACTAGCTCTGTTAACAAGTGGCTAATGTCTTGTTACAGACTTTTATAGAGTCCAGTTGGTCAATAGGTTGCATTTAACCATGACTTATGATCACCTATATCACGTAATAACCATGCCTGTAATATGCTTACACAGTCTATTCATCATGCATTAATCCTTTTAAATTTATTTATGAATATACTCTTACTCTAATGTTTCACCAAATGGAATAATAACAACTTGCAAATGAAGAGCTATGCATTTTGCAGGCACGTTTTACCTAGCCCAAGGAACAGATTTTGAACGAAAGCTTTAGGTCAAACCCACCCCTGGCAATTAGATCCAAAACATTAGTTCAGGGTAAAAATATTCAGAGACTGCCTGAATCCAGCTAGCAGGAACCTGCATCAGACACCTTAGAGAGCAGCAGCAAAGGAGGAAAATCACTGAGATGTATTCTCACAGAACAGGTTCAAAACCTCTGCAAGCACCCAGTTCCATTAACATTAGGGCCCTGCACACCTTGAGAGAGCAAAGCCATTAAAACACAAGACGTGCTATCTACCCTCCTATCACTGGAGTGGTGAATGCAAATATCAGCTATTGTATATATAATTGTGAGAAGTGTCATGTTTTACCTATCAGCTTCAAAATCAAGCAGTTGAAGGGTATTTCAGAAATGCTTAATGGGATTTTCCCACCAGTAAACCCTCTGCTCAATGGTACATTTTAATAAGGGCAGAATCAAAATCTCATTTATGGACTAAGAAGGTTGTACTGAGGGTAACATTAGGGGAGGCTTTGCCAGAGAAAACAGAAGACTTAATAAGAGAAAGGCTCAAGAGTATTAATAAGTTGTGAGCTGCCTACAGGCTTTTTCTCTTCTGGTATCAGAGGGGAAGAAAAGCCCCTGTGGTTGATTCATTATGCTGTTTCATTTCTTCATATATAATTTACATGCAATGTAAATATGGTAAATTATTATTTCTGGATTGCATTCTTGGGCCCTGATCCAAAGCCCACTGAAACTGAAAGACAGACTTTTAGGTTGCAAAAAATCAAACGTTATTGAGAAAGAGGCCTATTATATACACCAGTACTCAGTAGAAAGGAGTTTATACTCTAGCAAGGGTTAAAGACTCAGGCCCCAGCTCAGCAAAACCTTAAGTACATGCTTAACTTTAAGGTTACACTCAAATCCCAAGTGGATCTAAAGCACATGCTTAATTGCTTTGCTGAATCAAAGCAAGCACAGATTTTTATCTGAATTTAACTGCAACTGTAATCTAGACTACTGGGTGGCTGCTACCACAAGGAACCTTCCTGAAGAGCTTTGCGATGTCCTCATTCTGGATCCACCCAGCCCCACAAAACTCATAAGGAACAATGACAATGACTGCAATTAATTTTCAAGTTCAGTGGAAGAAAAAACCTAAGCTCTGTATCGATCCAACTAACCTAAGCTTAGTTATCAATCTTAGTTATTAGTTCTTAGACAAAGGCTTGCATCTGGTCTTCTTTTACATTAACTTCTCTGTTCATCACTGCTGGTTTGATTTTCTCATCTTGCTGCTCCCAGAGTTCAGGGGGTAAATCCTCCTACCTCAGAAGCAGAAAAAACTCCTTCTTTGGGTGGCAAAGCACAGCCAAGTGTCTGAGATCTCTGTGCCTTCTGATCTCAATAACTCCGTGTTAGAACAAGACAACCTCAAAGGTCTTTCACTTTAAAATCTTACAAACTTAACAGTTATTTGGGATAAAAAGCAGTAATTTAGATGTTACTTATGCCTACTAATCTCCCCCTCCTCTGGCTTACCTTCGGTGTCTTGCACCAAGGTGGGAGAATACGGATGAAGGAATAGTCTTCACCTCCTATTCAGTGGGATACATCCCCTTTCTCTATAACTTCCCTCTCCCCACACTTGAATCCAAAGGCAGCTTCACAACTTTCCATCCTCTCAACACTTTTTGTCAGGTGATGAGAAACAATTAGTCCTGTTCCTGAGGTTAGGAATGGAAAGTCTTGCAAGCTTAACCATGGACAAACCAGTTGCTCCTCAGGTTCCTGTGCAAGTATAAACAGGCTGGTCTCCTCCCACAGAGTGGCTTTGGTTTCTTTAATGGTCTTTTTACAATCCGTAGTTCCAAACTCATCAACCTGGTCACAGGATTTGCCTGGGATCCCACAGAAAGTCTGTGGCAAAGCAGGGTCAATGACTTGGTCATAAATCCAGCAGCTCCTAGGTTTGCACCCCAACACTTAACCATCCAGCTCTACCATGTCCATTGCTTTTAAACTCCTCCCAACAGGGCCTGCTCCTCAGGACAGGCACATGTCTTGCAGCTCATGTCTTGCAGCTTAAGAGTTCCAATCCCCCTCCTTTGTATTTCTCCCTAGGGTGCTTTCAGAGTGACTTTTAGGTTTTCTCCCTTGTATGTAAATAGCAAGTCTATAAAGAATAAGAATGGCTGCAAATTAAGAAAACAACTTTACATCTCACGTGTGAACCCAAGGGTTTCATCTCAGACTCCCTGCTCAAGCCTTCTTGTCACCCTGCAAATGCATAGGTGTGAGAGTGCACACACGGTGCCACAACCTTTCAGCACTCTTCAGGTGGCCATGGCTGCTGCTGCTTTGGGGAATCTCTAGAGAAATAGTCCAGAGCTGTGCAGTGATTTGTTAACATCATCAGGAATGAGGAGCGATTGCAGGGCAGAATTCACACATATTAAAAGCAGAGAGACAACTCTGATCTGTGGGCTGGAGGGCTTTCAAGGTTACCAGATGCCACTGGATTAATCCCAATAGTCTGAAGGTAGAGGTGAGAAACGTTCAAATTATTTGATTCACTTCAAAAGGGGAGATTTTGAAACCTCTGCCTTTTGGCATCCCTGCTCTGTCCCCAGCCAAGGAGAGCTAGAAAACTTCCAAGAAAGCCAGCTCCATTCCTCTTACCAACAGATTCCAAAAAGTGTTGTCATCTTGGCTCACTTGAGCAAGCTAATTTTGAGAAGGGAAAATGTGTGCCAGCAGTACAATAATTGCCTGTCGGGAGCCTCTTTAGCAAGCGGGATATTTTTTTCTTGGACATGGAAACTGGGAGAGCCATGGAGAAACAGCAAAGCTGCGTTTTGCACCACTGAAACTGGCTGACAAACGGGCAGCAGCTCATTCCCTCTCAGTTTATCATTTTCTTAACCAGCCTCTCAGAAACACATTGCAGCTGTCAGTGGTCGCCCACGAGAATGATTTGTGCTGACCCGCTGCAAATGACCAGCAGTCAGGAGAAGAATCGTATTCAGAGTATTTCCAGGGCATTTCTCTTCTCCCTTTTTGCCCAAGTGAAAGAGAAGCAGAAGCTGTCACAGGTGCTGGAGCCTCATCCAGAGCATCCCCTCTGTAAGGAGACAGAGAGCTTCAAACCCCACAAGCAGAGCTCTCTCTGAGCATCACTACAGAACTGGGAGCCTGAAAGTCCCAGCCATTGGATTAAGGCTCCTCTTGGAAATTTCTCTCTGTTGTGGAGCAATCAGGGACATTAAGGGCTCTAACCCACCAGTGTATCCAACAGCATCTTTCTGTTACGAAGTCTGGAAGGAGCAGCAATCCCACTGCAATTCAATCTTATTTGCAAAGCCCTGCAACCAACCCACAGTTTAACCCACTACAGCCACTGCTTTGGCTCTGGCTGCCAGTCAGCAAAGGGAGGATGGCACGGCGGGTATTTCCCTTTTACAAAGAGAAGATAATTCACCATCCCTGAAGGTGCAAGAAGCTCATGCTAATAAATCAGGGAAATTAAATGCTGAGGATTGCGTAGGTGCATGACTTATATCCCATAATCCCACTCCAAAGGCAGCTTTCGTGCCGCCACTCCCTAGCAACCCAAGCAAGCAGCTTGTTTTATGACTCCCTTAGCGCCTTCAGGTGTGGATGGCTGAGGGAGGTGCTGTGTGGGCCACAGGCAGATTAACAGTTGTGCTGTGTAGCTGAGGGGCTGCAGGTAACATCAGGCCAGAGCCCAACCCCAGAGGAGCATCTGCTCTGCCTCCTCTGTATGGCACTGGGAAGCCACGGGCAGGAATCACACATCCAAGGGGTTGGTGTTTCCAATGGGAACAGCTCCCTCGTGCTCCCAGGGAGTGATGCAACGCAACATGCTGTTTTCCAGACTCCAAAAAGGGGTGTTTTTTAAATTCAAGAGTCTCTAGTTTATACAATGGGCATTTGAATTCTAACTGAAGCTCATCAGTTTGTGCAGATTGCAATTCTCACACCTTGCTCTAGGAAGCAATATCCTAGTGCTATATATTGTTATACAGGTGTTATCTTTATGTAGCAGAGTATTTTTTTTTCCTAGTGAATCAAAAACCACCACATAAGGTAAATCAGGAGCCTGCAAAGGGCTAAGCCAGAAATTGTTGTTATTTAATGACTGGCGCCATTCCATGGAAATAAATTCTTTCAGGAATTACAGGAAAATATGAAGAGTATGAAAATGAGGGATTACTGAATAGAACAAAGACCATCTCAAAACAAGAAGTGAAAACCACTCAACCTAGAAATTGAGGAGCCTGGCAAAGCTTCTTCCAAATCCACTCTCTGCAGCTGCCCTTCCAGGCCAGCAATCCAGCACGATCCACAAGGAACTGCTGTTGTACAAACTGTTCGTACAAGACAAAGCTGAGCTGATACCACATCTGGGTGCCAGGTTGCTGTGAGCAGTGTTTACACAAGGTGCCCCACATGCCTGCTTCTGCTGCTGTTACCTTCTTTAGTCCATATGCAGAAGGTCTGATGTGTAAGGCAACAAACCAGGTGGTTATTTGTAGGTATTCCATGGTTTCCAAGCTCTTCCTATAGGGCTACAGAGACCACTCAGCTCCAACAGGATCCTGTGTGAAAACCTTGCCCTTAAACACCCAGCTCTAACCCAGGCTGTCATTCAGTTCTGCTCTTGGCTCCCGCAGATACATGCCAGCTGGGGAGGAAATTGCAGTGCATCGCTCTCGTGCCAGCTTTTAGGTGTTGCAGACTTACTCATCCTCCTACCATCAAGCTGACACGTTCTTGATCTGCCCAGACTAGAGCTGGCATGGCTTGGCGAAAGACATCACTGGTCAGCTCCAGCTGACTCATTCCCAGCAGTGAGGCAGTCAACAGAACTGACATACAGACATCCTACACCGAGCTTCAACTTTGCTTTACCTCTACTGCAACAAAAGTGCTTTCTCATCCCTGTAATTAAGTACACTACAGGGATGCTTCTATATTTCTGGAAGTCCTGGTTTCTTATGGCACATGATTTAGGAGCTATCCTGTTGTGGAAGACTCATTTTCCTGCAAGGTCCTAGCCCCTGAACAGGTGCCTGCATACATAATATTCCTTGACACCACTCTGTATTATCTCTAGACTGCTCCGATTCTCAAGTAGAGGTCTCTCAAGCTTTCTCCTCCATTTGATTCATGACAGAAGTGCTTATGCCCCTTTAAAATCTCCATGGGTACCTTAGCCAAGGACATCAGTGGCCACTTGAAGGTCATTTGGACCATCTGGCTGCCTTTGCCAATGCCAGTCTTATGCTAGCTGTGTCTTCAACAGAGTGCTAGGGAAAGAGAGAACCTGATCTCACAGAAAGGTGGGCCAGCTGCCAGCACTCATTTGAACTGCACAGGGAACACCCTCAGTGCATATTTTTCTGTATCTGATTGTAAACAACCAGCTAATGAACAAGCAAGTGTATGCAGGTATCTCCCCTCATCACAGCCAAAGAGGAAACAAGTGCCCAAACTGTCCTCATGCACATACTCCCCTTTGTCAACTAAGACAGCAGAAAAACCTCAGTGGTGACAGGGAGAACCTGGAGCCAATGCAGACCCAGCTGGATCAATTCAACGTCTGTAGAAACAAATCCTAGTTTAAATATTAGTGCTCAGGAATACCAGCTAAAATGAATGGAAGAAAGAAAGGCTTGTTGTGTATGGCTTGCAAAACTTCCTGATGGTGAATTTATATGCAATCCACATCTACTTAAAGTGAAATGAATGTCACTTGCTGTTTGCTAGAATGACAGTGTGTGTGTTGTTAAGTCCTGTTGTAATGAAGCAAGCAGCAAGTGAAAGCAAACAGCTCAGCGGTGGGTCAGATTTGACAGTGTTTTACCAGTGGTACTAGAGGTTTCAAAATCTCCCAGGTCAGAATATGAGAAAGTTCCAGCATGACCCATATTGCCAAAGATACCTTTGGGTTTTTTCAACTGACATAAAATCTCCCAGTACAAACGTGCCTTTGCACACCTAGCTTGTAATAGTCTCCTTGCAACTAAAATTAGACTAGCAAAGCAAATATAATCCTACACCATAAAAGTGCTGGGCCACAGGATTTACCACCCGTACGTGCTTCCCAGTATCTTGAAGTTGCCTGCATGCCAGCTGTGCTTCAGATACTCTTTTGCATGGGCAACATTTGAGACAGAAAACAAGGCTGAGGACATGAGAAAGACACCAAGGGTGTTCTCTGGGACCATCTCTATGATCAGGGCTAGTACATACCACTACAGTTCTGTAGCTGTTAAGTGCCTGACATTCTGCTGAGATCTGTCTTTTATACAGCAAATGGGTGCAGTAAAGGCAGAATCAAAGTTCAGCTTACAATATGATGTGTTATGGCCAGAATTTCCTGCCACAAGAAGAAGAGTACGGGAAGTGCAAAGAAGAAGAGGTACCTCTAACATTTACTGCATGTTTCCCTGGAAGGAATTTGAAAACAGGGGTCCCCAGACAGGAACTCCCCTCTTCTGTACATCTGGGGCTAGAACTTGAGCTAAAAAGTGAATGTATCTATGGGCCCATAATTGCAAAGTTCTTCATTCAGCGGAACTCGTGCACTTTCATCTGTAGCATCTGGTATTGATTTCATTTGCAGAGGCCGTTGATTGAATCCAGTATGGTGATACCCATGTAAATAGCAATCATCTTCTGCCATTACCATTGTTAGATGGGAAGGAAAAGGAAGAGCAGACAGGAAAAGCAAAATGATCACAGGCTGCTTCCAATTTCAGTTGCTTGGTTCTGGATACAAAGTGGTATCAAACCCAATGTACAAGCTGGACACCATCAGACTCCCGAGCTCAGAGGACAACAGATCACAGGGAAAAATAAATTACTCATCTGCACAACAAGTTAATAACAAAGCAAAAACCAGGATCGATGCCTCCAACGCCCAATACTGCATGAACTGAGACACCAAAAAGCAATTCAAAGTTAACGACTATCACTCTGAACTATATCCAAAATTGAGACATGGAGTCAGACTATTGAATAAGCCGAGAGGCAGATTCCTTAAGCACTCAAAACCATCAAATCAGCACCTGATTTCAAAGAACTTACATCTATTGAATCCCTTAAAGAAGGGCAGGTTTCCAAAACAGGTCAGACACTGGCAAACTAAGCAATCATAGAAGTCCGTTCAGTTATCCAAATGGCTAAACAGCAATAAGGACTTGAAGAAGATCCCACTCCCACATTCAGCAGTCATGAAGAGACACCAAAGAAATAACATGATCAGTGACAAGAATCACAGTGACGCAATGATGGCATTAATCAAACGGCTGCAAAAAAAGGAACACTTGGTAAACTGCACTCAGTAAAAACAAGTAGAGAAGTGATCCCTCACACCAGTACTGAAATCTTCTTTTTCTGATGCTCCTGAAAACACAAGGAAACAGCTTATAGCCTCAGTTCTAGATGCTCACCAGTCCCATGTTGCTGGCACTTCAAGCCCACTCCTACCCTCATATACCTCACTTCATATCCCAGTCCGTTTTCCTGATTCTACTGGTGCTAACTCCAGTTTACTCACACACAAGGGACAGAAGGAATCCTCCTCTGAAGGAAGCTGGTCTTTGATTAACAACAAAGAAGAAGAGCACAAACATTCACTGAGTGCTCTCCCCATTCCTTTTCTTCCTTTGAAACTGTTCCTCCTTTGAAGAGACTCAGGTCCTTTCTCCTTGTTCCACCAAGTATGTGTCCAGTAGAAGACAGCTTGGTTGGCTATAACAGCCCCTTTATCTTTGCATGAAAACCAACAGATTTTGACCACTTTTAGTTTAGATTCATGTCCGGAATACTCTGCTAATGTGGCACAGTAAACTGCTCAGCAGAGCAGACAACCCAAAAGTTACAAGATGAAGAAGACTTCATCTGTTGTCTTTTCCCAGGTTTTATGAGGTTTTAACTTCTCAAGTCATAATATTCCTGAAACATCTAGTCAAGGCCAGAGAATTCCTGTTATAATTGAAAAGTCAAGGAAGCTGTAGTTAAGAAATTGGATTTCAAGGGTTTACAGAGATTTAAAAAGCTTTTTCAGGAATAAGAAATATTTAAAGCTGTATCAGCTTCCTGTTAGTGAAAATCTGTGTAGAAAGAAAAGATAAATGCTAAGTAAGACTAATATACCAAAGCAACATGTAAGGCCATATAGAAGGGAAAGTTTCCAGAGTTACTACAAGTAGGAATTCATAAGGGTTTTATAATACCACAGCTACATTTTTGAGGAATATAGATTCCAGATATTTGTTTGCCAGAGCAGACTGCCAGCAATTGGGAAGACCTTGGTATGTGCCTTTATGTGCTTGGTAGGTAACACTGTGAGACAATCCAGTGATGCCACGTGTGATGAAAGGAAGCATCCCAAGAGGTGTAATCATTGAGGAGCTGAAGGTAGTAAAGGCAAATGGGAATGTTTTCCCATTCTCCGTGCTTCAGTAATGCAACTGATGCCAATGGCTACATGAAAGGAACTGAACTATCCATTAATAGCAAAATTCCTTTCTCCAAAAGACATGCTTCTCTGAGACAATGGACTTACAAGGAAAAGTCTCTTTGTCAATCCTTAGTGATTCAGGTAGGGACTTTTCTGCTGTTCTCACCAGATTCCAACTGCAGAGAAGGTCAAAGGGCCAAACCCCTTCACTTTGGAGATCTAAGTTGAAGGTCCAAAGTCCAAATGAATGTCTCTTCCCACAGCATAGAACTTTCAGGAGTGTTTAAATAAATTAGGTGGAGAAACCCTCTGTAGTCAATCATCCCTAGGTTTCTAAATGCTTTTGACTTTGCTATTACGCACCTGACTCTGGTGCTTTGTGCTCTCCTCAATACATCAATATATAAACTCAGGTCATGGACAGATGGGTGTTACAAAGCTTCCCCAAATATTAGTGATTTATTCCCAGTCTCGGAGATATTATTTTAATATATCTTACTTTGTCAATATAATTGTGATGGAATGCCCCTTCAGGTGAGTTGTAAAGGTGAAAAGAAAAGCGCCTCTGTTCAAAGCAGCAAAGAAAGGAGGAAAAGCAAACAAGCAAGATGTGTTAGATACTGCCTAAGGAACACCTGTGTTTCAACAGAAGTTAACTGGATGTAGACACACCATCTATCAGGCCCGGCTCTCCCACCACACGTCTCTGACACACAACACAGGCATGGGAAGTTAGGCACAGGAACAGGGACTGGGTTGTGCTTCAGTGGGAAATAAAACCTAGACTAATAAAAGTACTCTTCCCAACAAAACAAAAAAGCAACAGAAATAGTGATAGAATTTAGCCATCCTTAAAGATCACAAAGCAAGGAAATACAAATCCCTATTATTAACTATCGTATTCATTCTTTCCTACAGCATGAGCAGTCACACACATTCCTGCATTTTCTACGAAGTGCAGGACTGAATCAAGTATTCTGTACATGAAAAGATGTTTATCAGGAGACAGACATGACATGCAGCCAGCCCAAGAAAACATCATGGCTCATAATTTGTGAGGTTTGACATTTTGTACAGCTTTAATGTTAAATTAATCTTGTTCTATTGCATTGAACTGAACAGTAGTTGGAGCTGACAGCTAAGTTGCTACCACCATCAGAGCTTTGGGAACTGAACCTCATTTCATTTAAGCCTCCCCTCTACAGGCTTCCTTGGTTTTGGTGGAGCTATCAGATCATACCTTCACCATGACACAAAAAGAGACCCAAAGTCTTTCCAGAAGCCTTTTCACCAGTTAACAGAGAACTCATTCCAAATGGTCTTTGAGAGAAGCAGTTTAAATACCTTAAAATCTCTGGGATTCTCTTGGAGCTTCTTCCAGTTCCAAAGTCTAAGCACTTCCCCAGCATCTCTGGATCAAGGAAATAACTAAAGTCAACAGCATCTTCCATGAAGGAAACCCACACTGCCTTTATGTGCAGATCGGGCCTCCATGTTCACCTCTCAGGAGTGGTGGGCTGGATTTCCATGGCTGACCCACACTGACATTCTCTCAAAACCTCATTGTTATGTGATTCTCCGAGTAGACACCTAATGAACAAAGATACACAGTAAAGACTGAGAATAAGAGTATAAAATGCAATTGCTTACTTTTCCTTTCATTTTCTCTCTCTCTCTTTCCCTGCGTATAAATACAGCCTCTCTCTAAATATATAACTCTGCATCTTTGTGTAAGGGGAGCCCAGGGCTAATGTTGAGCTGACAATAGTGGCACTAATGCTAATGAATTGTGATTATTCGGATCGGTCATTAAACTAATGAGCCCATCTCCAAATTAGCGTGGCTGCTGCAGCCAGCGAAAATTTCATCAGATCTGCTTCATTATTTCAGACGTGGTGCACTTGGGCAGAGTGACTGCGGGAAAGGAGAGTGGGACCCTCGGCTCCTGAGTTTATCACTTGACTGCCAGAGCATGAAACAATTGGTGTGATGACTTTTCCCTTCAGTGGGGGGTGAGGGTGTGGAGCAGAGGGTGTGTGCATGCGTGTGGGTGTGTGTGCTGCTCCAGCTCTCCCTCATGTTCCCTCCTAATTAAACTAAACCCTCCTCTGCCCTGCAACTGTTCTGGTTTTTCCACGTCTTTCCCCACCCCCTTCGACATCTTTGCTCTCTTCTCTTCCTTCCCCCAGGTCCTGCTCTGCCTCCGTCTCACAGCCTTTGCACGCATGACCAAGGAGCAGCTTTCAGCATCCGAGGCAGAGGTTGATGAGACTTCTGTGAGCTATAGAACAAAACTGTCTCTGTCTTTCCCAACTCCAGCCTCCACGCACATGTTCACCCCCTTTGCCTCCTCAGCCTCATTTTTCTCTTTATTTCTGAGGAAAACAAAAGCAGCAAATATATCTCCTGGCAAAACTGGTTTGTGTGTTCATTTCCCTCCCTTGTTTTCACTTGGACTGTTGGCATTTTAAATCTGATGGGGAACAGAGGTCCTATAACTATGCACATTTCTACGCACAGGAGCATGGGGCACACACAAGCAAGCTGAGGACACACACTCCCAGTACACGTAACCAAAGATATAAGCACACAATTAAATGCAAACTCAAGATTACCTTTCATGGTTGTATTTTGCAGTACTCTTTCACCTGTGTATTAATTAGAAGCACATTTATGGGTTTCAATGGCAACGCTGAGTATTAACTACAATGTGTCTACAACTACAAGTTCTTACCATCTTCCTCCTGCAGGTCCACCACCACTCTAAGAACAAAATCAAGCCCATCTTGGCAAGAGACACTCATCCTCTACAGATACCCTACCGACACATGTCTATAAGATAAAGAGACTCATTAATTCCTCCAGTGACTGAAGGGGAACAGAACAACGTAAGGTCAGGCTGGATGTGATTCTGGGTAACTTGATCTAGTTGAAGGTGCCCGTGCTCATTGCATGGGGGGTTGGACTAGCTAATCCTTGAAGGTTCTTTCTAACCCAAACCATTCTATGAATCGACGAATATAAAAACAATACTCCAAGCCCAGGATGCAAATAGTCCTGCCAAAAGATCAGTGCTTTTCTCTCAGTAACTGTGTTCAGAAAGACAAACCTCACACTGCTTTTGATGCTGGATAGCCCTGCTGGAAAACACACAGAATAATAAAGCACTGGCCATCCCAATAGCCAGGAACAGGAAAGAAGCCAAGGCAAAGCACTGGATAAAGCAATGAGCCACTGTCCAAAATCTGGGAACACATGTGAAAGAAAAACAGT
This sequence comes from Melopsittacus undulatus, assembly GCF_012275295.1. Taxonomy (NCBI): domain Eukaryota; kingdom Metazoa; phylum Chordata; class Aves; order Psittaciformes; family Psittaculidae; genus Melopsittacus; species Melopsittacus undulatus. The sequence goes on along the minus strand of NC_047538.1, from coordinate 10,574,404 downwards.
CATTTCAAATACCACTAGCTATTCCTGCTACAGCATGTAGTAGATTTAGCAGGTCTTCCCTGGCAATGGTATTGAAGACACCTGGAGATCTTATATAGTTCTCAGTCTTCAACTTCTAGCAAGGATTTCCCCTCAAATGTTGGCATTCATTTCCCATGCCTAAGAGCTTTCCAGATCTAGATTAGTCACCTAGATTCCCTTATCTGCAGAAGAAAAAGCAGGTGCTTCCAAAGGGTTATTCCTTGATTTCAATCACACATCCTACATTTCAAGAGAGAATGAATACTCCCTTCAGAACAAACTATTCTTCTTCAGTGATTATATTAGTCATACAGACAGTTCACTTTGACTTGATGAAAGTTACATGTCTAAAAGTAGGTAAGATGAGTTATGGACCAAGTAAAAATTAGACATGATGTATCCAAGCCTGACAAGGTTGATGAAGATCTGAAGCATCTAGGTGCATGAGATTGATCTGCAACAGAAATTCTTATAACTGAAATCAGACACTGGAGATAAAGTTGACTGGCAGCCGACCAGGCTGTCAACAGCATCAGACACAATTGTACAGATGCCTTCTTAAGAAAGGTACCAGAATGATATTCTGCCATCAAGCATATGAGCTCTAAATACTAACAGGAAAGCAGAAAGTCTATAGATCTAATGTCATCAGTTCAATGAGGCAAACAAAACATATGCCCTCTTAGTTGAATCTCAGCCTCTTTCGGTGCTTACTAGATGTCAAGCCTCAGCATGTTACATTTTCCACTTTGCTAAAGTATTTTTCCTCTCCCTTTCCATCACCCGCTGCTTTCATGCCCTATCTAGTCATCTCTCCTTGTGCAAAACACAGCATAGGTGCCTTCTAATAGATACTTCATCAAAATGCTCTTTGATTTTGCACAGAGGGTTCTATGTAGACTGGTGCTATCCCAAACAGCAGAGCTCTCCAACAGGACCTCTCTGCAGTCTCCTTCCTCTGACCTTCTTGAGACTATGAAGTGGCTCAGAGTGATCCTGCTCCTCCTCCTTGGTGCCCTGGTAAGCCTTCAGAGCTCACTTATTCAGTAAGACATTGCAATCTAATTTTACATTTGAAGAACTGCAAAGCTAAAAGACAATTAGTCTAAGGCTATATGAGATAGCAGCTCAGAATGGAACTGAGGTCTTGTGACTGATAGTTTTACCTATTATTCAAATTCTTCCTTTCAAGATTCAGGTTGATTACACTCAGAGAAGGAATTTTTTTGGCTGGCCCACATAAATGATGTAAAGAACATTCTGGATGCAAAGTACTAGTAGTAATGACAACCTACTGGATAGGAAGAGCTTTGTCTGTCACCATGGTCTTTCTAAGACCTTATTCGTTCCACCCTCTAAAAGAAAAGCGTAAGCCTGGAAGTGGAACCCCCAGAACATGGTGCCTTCAATAAGAATTAATTCCTTTGTACAAGTTCTCAGCAGCATGCAAAAGAAAGGAGCAGTTTAGACATTTAGACATTAGAGGAATCAAAGAAGACACAATGTGAAGTCAAGCTCAAGAGCTGCAAAGCAGCTTTGCTCAGCCAGAGAGAGAGTATCTGCATCTCAGTCACTGCCTCCCACTTCTACCCTTTTGTGAGAGACACCTCACATAAAAGGAGCCAGAAAACACTTTTAAAGCCATGACCATGGAAAGGCATTCAGAAAAACATTTCTTGGAGTAAGGCTGGTTGATCTCACTATCCTCTCAAATCAACACTGCAGAAACAGGTCTGTTTTGCCCAGGAATTAGTGACAGTCAAGAGGTAGGTGCATATATAGCTACACACGCACACAGAGAGCAGGTTTGCTATGAGAAAGGTTCAAGCTCTCACATCCTATCGCCTGGAGGAGGCCGGGACATTTAGATCGTCCTCTGAGAGGGCCAGTGAGACCTTTAAAAGATGACACACAGTTTGGGAGCCCTCAGATTCAAAGAGACAGGTATTCCAGTGGCCTTCTCAACTCCCTTTGCAGTCATCAAGACAAAACTTCGTTGCAGACATGAACTATTCCCTCCTCTAAAAGGCCTCGCAATAGATCTGTGTCAACAGTGATTAGCTGTTGCCTGGCACATCATCCATTTGCCATTTGTTAGGCCAAACATGCCAACATTGGTAATCTAATCTTTGGCCAGCAACGGCCTCTTCCAGGTTAAATGTATTAAAGGAGTCGAGGAAAGCAGGCTTATTTCACAGGCTGTGGCCTGCAGCTTTCTAACATGGCCTGACCCCCCTTCCCACCCCCTTCCCCTGGAGATTGCAGGGGTCAGGACCTCCACAGCATGGAGCTGAGTAAAACACTAACAGAGAGAGATGAGAGGATATTGGAAACATATTCTGCAGGCCTCAGTGCTTTGGAAATCTGAGAAGAACACGAGGCGTTAAGTTTGAGCTTTCACTGCTGGGGTGTGCGTGTGTGTGTGTTTGGGAAAACATGTTTCAACATGATAAAGATATCAGTGAGGCAAGGTTGAGGGACTTTAACATGGCAGCAGCACAAAAGGCAGTGCTCTGCACATGGGAGAATCCATGTTATGAGGCACCTGAACCCACAGGTCAGGGCCTGGGAAGAGGAATAGTTGGGTTTTAAGGGAATACGTTCAGTAGATGAAGTATATCTTCTCCAGTTAAAATGCCTACATTTATCTGCCACAGGGTCCAATGCATCCAGAGCTGACAGCACTGCTTGTTGCCCTGGAAATACTTAAAACTCAGAATTCTGTATCTGAAACCAAGCAAAAGAGCCATCAGGATCCTCAAGGAGTTGCTTTTTCCCTCTGGAGGTAATGGAACTCTCCTGCAGAGGTGTCACATCCCTGGTTAAGTGAGACCCCTTGAGCTCTGTCACATGCACAGGAGTGGAGTGAATTCCCTAATGGGGTGATTTCACTCAGGTTAGGGGTGAGACATGAACAAAAGGCTGTAACACAAGGCAAGGTACACGGGAGCAGTACTGGATACCAGAGCCAGGCTCTGCAGCCATCTGACATCAAATTACAGACAAAAACTCTTCTGAAAGGTTTCCCAGAAAGTTCCATTGCTTCAAAAACAACACTCGGGATCCTCCAAAAAATGACCCCAAAACAGAGGGATTCCTCTGGCTTCAGTCCACCACAGCAGCCAGGGTTGTGTTGGCTCCCAAAAAGCTCATGGACACGAGCTACCCATTCTCATTATTATCACTGCTTTTATTTGCATGTTTCTCTCCAAAGACTAGCTTGGGACAAGCATATTCCCTGCCCTGTCAACATCCATGTACTCAGAGGTTTCCTACTAACACGGATAAGAGCTGTACCAAGTACACAAGGACCATTCAGACTGAAAGACAACTGACATGATGGAAAGCCTTAATTTTGAGTGCCTCAGCACAAAATCCTATTTGTGTGTTGGAAAAGGGTCTTTCCTTTGGGAGAAATTTTTAATCAAGCTAAAATACTTGTGGCCAAATGTGGTTTGTTCCTCGACACGGAGCGTTCCCAGGTGCTTGCTGAACGCTCACTTCAGGAAGCCAGCTCCTCCTTTGTAGTTTGCTTGGTGGTAATGTGTATTTTTATCAGTTATTTCTTTGGTGCTAATTCACTCAGCATCAAATAGGCTGCTGACACCAGTCAGTGGGAAGGAAACAGATCCAAAGGTGGAACCAATCTGGGAAGGGAGAGTGCTTGGCGCATTGGATTTTGCTGGCAGTTTGGTGCTAGGCACATACAGAACCTGACACCTAAAAGAAGTTATTTAATACCACTGATGCTAAGTGGAACAGACAGGACATAGCAGCTGCAAGCAAACTTCACTTTCTTTAATCCTGTGTTCCTGCTTAACATCCCTTTTAAGAGAAGAATGGATTGGGGGAGATGGCTGTGATCTGTCTGAGGAGATGACAGACAAGACAGAGGCTTTGGGGGGTTGCTAAAGGACACTCTCTGGGCACTGAAAGACAAGTGTCATCCTATTCACCAGTTATACTTAGCATAATAGTCTGGTAGCTCAGGCATCCCAAATTCACTGTATAGATTTAATTCCCATTGCTTTGCCCTGCCCTCCCAAATACCAGTGTTCTGAGAACACGACTTTTCAAATGAGACCATCCTGTGATACTCATATGCTACAAGAAACACTCTCTGGGTTTTGCACTGTCTGATCCATGCTTAGGGGCCGAAAAGGCAGAGCTGTGTCAAAAAATCACTTCACCTCACTTTCCCCAGTTGCTTACTTCAAACACACAATAAAAACTCAAGGCTGAAGAACCTATTTTACCTAGAAAATTCACCTACAACACAGATACGTAGCCAAGTCCGCTGAGAAAAGTCACGTTTTCATTTGGGTGTGATTCAAAGACCTGAGGGCTATAGGAAGTATCCCATTTATATTGAGGACTTGGGAGAGACTGCAGCAGAGAGTCCAGCTGAAATGCTCCAACCATAAAGCCCTCAGGACAGGTCCTTCCTCAAGGCTGGAATCTGGAAAACACTTGCCTTCCTCACATCCTCTTCGAATGATCTGCAAGATCTGGCTCCAGAGCTTACATCTCCCTGAGATTTTATTTCTCCCCCAGAGTTCTGGGAATGTTTGCTGCTTTAGACAATGCTTCTCCTTTCCTCATTTACCAGGTGAATTCTCCGTGCAAAGCCAGAGCCCAGTCTGACTCTATTTATAAATATGTTTACTTTAATGAACTTGATGGGATAACTCAACATTTCCTGGGCTGGCCCCAGTCCATCCTTCAAAACACCATTTGCTTTGCTGCTTTCTGGATTTGAGTTCTTTTTAGGTTGTTTCTGCTTTCTAACTGACGTGGGTGAAACACGCTGAAACCTGAACCAGACCCCAATCTGGTGTCAAAGAGGTTTGGTATCACATTTGTATGAAGATTGCTTAAATCAGTGTTTACTGACTGCTGTGCCTTTTGGATCAGACCCTTGAACTGCAGGCATGCTGTTTGGTCAGAAGGAAGCTGTTTAGGGTTCTTTAGCGCTGTTAAGAAACAGAAAAGAAGCTGCAGGGGTGAATTATTGGCATGACATTACTCTTGGGACCCCAAAAAAGAAATCCTATTAAATGGAGTCCTTGTGATCTCATCGCTGTGTATTCATGACTCTTCAAGAGGTTCTGGTAAAGTCATTCACAGAAAACTTCCCCTGGAAAGGCTCAGGGGAGAAAGGGGCTGGATCACTGCTTGGTCTGTTTAGCATTTACTGCCTCTGAAAGCAAGAGGGTTTTTTTTTCCCTACCAGCAGCACCACTGTCTAAAGATGCCTGGAGATTCCTGGAGGAAAAAGAGAATGTGGCCAGGATGCAATATTTCACCACATGCTCCTTTTCTAAGGAGCCCTTGGGTCACAGTACACCTTCACATGGTCGAGGTATACAACTCACACTGTTCCCACTGATAGCAAGCACTTTGAATAGACACAGCTAGCCAAAAGCAACACTGGTGTAACCAGGACATACCTTACTGAAGGCTCAAAATCTTAAATATAAACCCTAAGCAGAGGGCAATGGAGAGCTATCTCTGGGATATTCCTGATACTCCTTTTTCCACTCCCTGACAATTAACACGGAGATTTTAATACAGTTCTCCCTTACAAAAGGGTTCCTTAGGTAAGAACACTGTTCACTACCCATCTAATCCCTCTGGATGTTTTCTGTCTGTTACAGACCCTGGTTACTGATTACATTAACTCAGCAATTGTAGGAAATCAATTCTGCCCAAGACATGATCTGGAATCACTCATCCTTTCTCCTTTTCATTACATTTTCTCACTCTTTTCAAGCCCATCAGTCAGGGTAAAGTCAGAATCTTAAAACCATTCTTCTTAGCGCTGGCACAATGGCACTCCCAATAGCTGCAACTGCAAAGAGTGAGGGGAAGAAGTAACAACAGCCTCACTGGAGCCTACCCCGAGGCTACTTTGAAGGCTCAGTTTCAAAACTACAAACGCAACCCTTCTGGGGAGGCTGGGTACGAGTAATAGAGGATGGGGTTGGTGGGTTGGAACCCCCAGGTTTAAAGAGGGAGCTGAGGACAAGTCTCAGCAACATGGAATAAGTATCATAATGAAAAAGTAAAGAGCTTTTCCAAAAGACTGAGTTCTTTTCATTGCCAGCTGCTATGGTATCTTGATGAGAACAGAGCAGAGAAAGCTCAAGAACTTCATCTACCTTTATATAAGGAAAAATCCCTTACACTGAAGGAAGACTGTACATACAAAGAAAACTATGGTTAAAAGCGCTCCAAATGGTGTTTGGCTGAAGTATAAATGAAGCAGAAACTACTTGTAAATTCCCTTTGCTCACCAACAGGGATTAGCAAAGAGCTCCATCACCTTGGCCTCTACATGAGGTGTTTCCTCTTAACGCAAGCAGGTGACATGAGCAGACTTCACTGACTGCCACTGAAATGGTGACATTGTATGAGACAAAAGGCTGGAAGAATTGGAGCAGGAATTTGGCAATAAACTGTGTGCTGTCCTCAGGCTTTTGGGTTTTTTCTGACAATGCTTAACAGTATTCATATTAATGTATCGGACATAAGTAACTCCTTAAAAATTCACTTGTCTCTTCAGATTCTAGAGCAGAGCGCACAGGATCTCTGGCAAACACAAGCAGTCTTCCAGGAAAATGGAGGAAACTTGGTGTTCCTGGTATTTGTGAAACACAAGCAATATAGGGGGGGTTTAAATAGAAAGCAAACACATAAACAGACTCCTCAGAGACTTTAATTCTACAGGAACAAACTAAGGCCAACCTCAACAAACAGACACAGAAACGAGAGGGAAGTCTTTTACAAGTCATCTTCAACACACATCTGCTTCATGGCTGTTGCACAAATTAACCATAATAAAGCTCCTCTTTTCCTGTACCAAGCACCAAACTCATCTTGGATCATAGCTATTACCCCCCCTCCCCCCCCCCCCCCCCCCCCCCGCTGCAGAGGATGGAGGCAGCGTCCCAGAGCAGTGAGAAGAGTTCTACTCATTCGAACATCGCCTTCTCTGCATATTCCAATGAGAAGAAGGGAGGAAAACGAGTGTTTCCTGTTAGGAAATACTAAGCAAATATAAAATATACTCAAAACAACAAAATTATCATCTTAAACTGTGAAGTGGTTTGGATTTTAGCTGGATTCAGGTCGCACTGGATTTTGTCTTTAGCTGTTATATAATGTAGGGACTTCTGCACATGTGAGTGTATGACAGCTCCACAGTGTGATCTGGGTGAGCTATCAGCTAAGGAAAATAGGACCTTATTCTTTTTTTGTTTAGGGTTTTTTTTTCCTTCCCTCTTCTTCTTTTCCTCTTCTCTCTTTAGAGAGAGGGGGAAAATTTCTCCATGCTGCCAGCCTCAGGGGTGTACATGGGGAGAGGGAAAAACAGGAAAGAAAGGGTAAGATTCTAGTTCACTGAGGTTATAAAGTCCCAACAGAACAGAACACGTTTGGGCTGCTCCACCTTAGGCATTGTCTAAAGGATTTTACCCTCTGATAATCTGTTCCTTCCGGTGAGAGCACTCCATACGTGAGCTTTGCCTGTGGCTCCCTTCACATCCCATAAGGACAGACAATATATCCTGAATACCTTCTTGATATATGGCAATTTCCAATCACTGTGCTCACTTTTGCCCATATGTTGATTGGAATCTATTCTGAAGCTGATGCATATTTATTTCCTGGGTTGGGTACAAAGTCGGGAAGCTCACAGGAGTTCCCTTTCCAGGGAATTTTAAGCAATGTCTCTAAATTACAGCTGCATGGAGGGACCTTCCAATACAAATTGTTCCCCCAACTCGGCAGTAAATCACAGGGCAGACATCTCTCATGCAGCTGGAAGAGGAGAGGAAGGTGGCCTTTTTCATCAGGAATAGCAGTTACAAAATAGTAAGCTGAGAAGTAAGACAAAGGCGGATGACTAAGGAAGTAAATGGAATTTCATCCATACAAAACCACCAATCTGTGGAAGTGCCATGATTTGGGGACTAGAAATGTTTAAGAGAGAAAGAAGAGTGAGGAATCCCTGTGCTTTTTATAAGACACAACTTTTAGCAACGCTTTCTCATGGCATAGTATTTTGTCTTGCTCTGCGATATGGCCTCTTGTAGGAGAATATGACCAGGTTTATGATCACTCTTTAAAGGTATATTCAGGGCATTCATGATTCAAAGAAGTTCTGGTTTCAGCTCCTGTGAGTGTGAGGAGTGTGATGCTCTTGGGGTTATTTCAACACAGCTTAGACAGGGGAGTTTTGTTCCTCCTGTAACACTTCTTACAGTGTGGCAGGGATATCCCCAAATTCCCCATGCTTGGACTGACGCCATGATCCTGTATCCAAAGAGAAGGAACTGATGAGACAGTCCAGCTTGGGCTTTGTATCACCTTGAATCTCATCCTTAACACTAGCAAGATGCAGAGAGTCTCTTATTATCTATGACAGAAAACTCCTAAGAGCTCGCAGTCACCACCTTCACTGCTGTAATAAGCTCAAAGCAAAGAACAAGGAATTCCCTAGAAACGAGACAAAGCCAAGCAACAAACTGAAGTACAAGATCGGAACCTGAGGATGTGACAAATGGGATCCTAAAGACTGTTTCATTTCAGCTTCACATCCTTTCTTGTTCCCTGGCTCCTGCTCACAGCTGCTCTTATTAGAAACAGCCAAGGGATTTCATTTACTAAGCAAAGAGCTTGAAAAAGACATTGGGTTGTTTCTTTGTTTCTTCCACACAAGGTGCCTGCCTTTAAAAGACCACAACCAGAATCTCCTCAGTCATTTCCATCCAACTCCAATTAAAACATCATGAAAAACGTTCATTTTGCCCTTCTCTGTTCTCCTGAGCAGCAGGAGCAACACACGTTTCACTCACAGCATCCCTATTTGTACCAGGAATGGAATTCCTCTTTCCTGCCTTGTAACGCTTGTTCACGTGAGCAAATACTGAAATCCCTGAGAATTTGGGAGTCCCCCCCGTTTGTTAATTTATTATTGAAAATTAGCCAAGCAATTTCTAGAACCCTTTGGCTGACCTCTAGCTAACAAATGACTTGTTACCAACCCTTCAAACTTTCCACACAATTAAAAAATGATTAACAACCGAGGAATGGGCTACAATTGAAGAAATTAGCTTGCAATTAAGAAGACATTTAAATGAATGTTTCAAACTCTTTGGATTATAATTAGAACCAGATCAACTACGAAGGTCACTCTGGAGTGGTGTTCCCGTGGCATCAGAGATCATTCAGCCAAGAAAGCCATGCTTTCAGTGGGGTTTTAGTGGTCACTCTTGGTATGGGATTGTGCATGGCTCAAATCTTCTTCAAAGGCTTAACTGAGTCAGCCAAAGCCAGAGGCTAATCTTAAAACTGACCCTAGGCCTCACGCTTGAAGCTGCAGTCTTGTCAATGGGGTCCTTTCAGGAGCAAAAGTGGCTGCATTTCTCTCTTGAGGGCAGCTCAGTGTTCTACCCAAGGAGGGAAGAGAGATGACAGCAGGAGGAGAGGAGATACCAGAACCTATCCATCCATTTCTCTAAGGTGCAATACTAGACCCTCGGCACCGAGCAACTGCTTGGATGTTACCAACCATTTTAGCCAACTAGAGGAGTGTTTTCAGTCATGGTGACAGAGAGGCCTTCATCAATGTAGAGCTGAAAGCAAGGTCATTGCACAGGAAGTATTGGGGATAGATGGTTATTCTTGTCTGTTCTGCCAATCTCAGCCATATTTCAGGGCACTCAAAGGAAAGGATTTTCAGTCTTTCCAGGGGGGGTAGGACACTCATTTCAATTGGCTAAAGGCAGCTTTGAGACTCTCAGTCAAGAGCTGATACTTAAACAGCTCAGCACATTAAAAGCCATCCCTCCCTTAAAAAAAATACCATCGATATTTATTCAGTTTATCATTTATGCACAGTGATTGCTCTACACAAAGCCAGTAATGACTAAATTCGAGCCAAGAAAAGGTAAAGGTTCCTGTGACAAACCTTTGGGCTCACACAAGAAGCTACATAAACCAAAACCTAAGAAACACGCTTTAAAAAGTAACCAACCACAGCAGCGCTGTCAAACACCTGAACTTGGGGTGATCTTCTGTGGTCTGGATTTAGACCCTGCAGTCACTCCTTGTGCCGCTGACCAAAACACATTGCCTTTCACTGCACTCCTGTTTCCATCCTAATTGCTCCTCATCACTCAAAAGAAAGGATATCACAGTTTTAATCAAGTTATTACTCCAGGAGACTTCATCTTCTGTGCATTCTCTCCATTTCCTGCTCAGGGGGACAAGCAATGTCTTTCTCCTGGATTTTGACCGCTTCCTAGCACACAGCCTTACCAAGCCCTACAGACCTTACCAAGCAGCAGGACACATGGCTGTGTCTGCTGCCACAGCAGCACATGCAACAGGCAAGTTGGTCAGCAGCATTTGTGTCCCAAAGATGTTGTAGCAGAGCCTCTGACAACATCTTTGAGAAAGACCAAAGACTCCAATGGCCATGCTGATGCCTGCCCACTGGAATGGAAAGGTCTATATACTGGAAGACAGCTGCTTCTTCAGAGCCTTCAAGCTTGGTGTGGGGAAGGACATTGCCACCTTTTGCACCATGTCCCATTAATCATTTCACCCCGAACCCAGCTCCTCATGCCATAGCCTCACCTAAGGAAGAGAAATCATTGATTTGCTATTAGCAACAGCTTGCACTTTCACCTTAGTTGTCACCTCAGGATCCCTAAGTAGATAACAAGAGATGGAGCAGCATCTCCAGAGCTGGCTCCCCACAAGCACTGACTTATCAAGGAGAGGGCCAGGCTAGGCTAGCTGCAGCTGCCTGCAAAGAGCCTCTGGATAAGATTTGTTCTGTGTAATTCCTTGTAGCTCATTTGTTTCTTGGGTTTTTTTCAGGCCATAGGCTGAAGGCTCTCTCTAACTTGTAAGACTAAAACACGAATTAACTCAACTACCATGATTGGTGAAGGAAGTGTGATTTTCAGGCACTCGGTGCCTGTGCTGGAGCTGGCCATCTAAGAGCTGATGGAACAAGGCTGGATGTACGGTTTTAAAGCTGAAGGCTGCATGTATGTGATGTACCAAGGGAACTCTGCAGCCTCCCTTCATGGAGCCGAGTTCAGCCCTTGGTCTGAGTACCGACATCCTCAGGCTCGTTTCACAAAGTTGAGGCAACACAGAACTCAGCTGAGTGGTTTTGCCCTAAACAAGATGACTGGTGCAGAACAGAAAAGAGAAAGCTCTGCAGATTTAAAGCAAAGGAGCTGAAAGGTTGATGTGAAGAAACTGAATGTTAAACTGGAATAGAGCAAGGTGTGATCTACAAACTAGCCCAAATAGGCATTTCCAGAGAAAGCAGAAACAGTCCAGACAGGAATAACTACAGATGCCTTCATCCATGTATCCACAAAGGAGGAGGAGAATGTGTGGGCAAGGAAAAAAATACTTTGCTAGACAGAAGGAGATGAAAAACCCTCTGTTGTCCCACACCTCTTCAAACCAGCATCACCAGCCTTTCTCTTTCTAGAGAATTCAATATTCATTGAGCTCACTATTAAATTGCAAAGGGTAGGTGGGAAAAGAAAACAAAATAACCCTTTGAGACCAAATCCAGAGCTGATGTAAAGCCCATCGAGTAGTTTCAGCTTCCCCTAAGCCTGAACCAAGCTCCCACCATCCACTGTCCCTTCTGATGTCAAGTTGATGGATTACAACTTCCTAATGCAGGACTGATGCATTATGACATCCTAATGTTGGGACGATTGATTGTGACTCTTTTTTTAAGTATGGCTTACTAGGCAATTATTGACACCATCCATGCATTAGAGCCCTAATTCAGCAAAAAAGGGCTGACAGGCCAGTGCTGTGGGAAAAGATTAACCTATTGTGAATTTTATAGAGCAGGGTGAGACAGGGCTTGTTCTGGGACGGGGCCACCCTCTCATTATAGGCCTTTGGAGACAGCAAAAACTAAACAGTTTATGCCACATCTTGAAGAAAATTGCTTTATCCCTTCACCTTTAAGTGGATTCAGACGCTGCCAGTTGACTTGGGAGTGCTTTGGGGTCAGTGCACACACGCCGGAACATGGAAAGGAAAAAAAAAAGCCAAATCAAGGCAAAAGAGAGGTAAAAGCAAATGCTGTCAGCTCCTACCCTTTAACATCTGTGAATAATGGAAGTGCGGAACCAAGATTGGGAGTGGGGAGGTGAAGGGAGAAAGGGATGGTTGTAACAGTGACAAACAAGTCTAAAGGGACTTCTCTCCTCTCAAATGTCACTGGGGGAAGTAGACAGGAGACGGGGGAGGTAAGGAAGAGAGAAGGTCACGGCTGTAATACCCAGAGCGAGTGGACAATCAAATGTTTGCAGCTGGGCTAGGAAATGGCAATCCAGTTGCAGAGCACATCTGGCTCCCTCGCTGCGCGCCATGGGGGCCACCTGGTTTTAATCATGCTGGGATCACCTTTGAAAAACAGAACTTAATCATAGGCCTAGTCCTAGCAGTAGTGTTACATCCAGCCTTCTCTCCAGGGGAGCAGAGGGCGGGAAGTTGGGAGAAGATGGGCTAGAAAATGAGAGAAAAAGAAAAATACAGGTATTTCTGCTGTGTTTTGCTCAGTGAAGCCTGAAACGTGCCACAAGTTTCCTCTTTGTCAGGTTAAAGGGAATCTCTTTTGATTTTCTGCCTCTTTGTATTGGATTCCTACTTAGTTTACGCTTTCCTTATTGTTACTTAGACAGTCACATGTGTGGGTGCTAAAGAGCACAGCAAGCAGAGGAGATGCTATTTAAAGCTGCATTGCCTTTCCACTGCACCGCTTCCCACCTCAGACATGGACAAATGTGTTGTTAAAGGGCTTTACACCTTTCCTGGGTCACCCCCTACCATAATGGCCACGCTGGGTCAAAATGGAATTCTGCCCCATCCACTTTCCTTGCAACACCGGCTGGCAGCAGACTCTCTAGAGAAAGATCAAAGAACCTTTGCTCTGTGTAAATACACAGTAAGCACCCCCAGCACCCCTCAGAGGTATCCAAATTGTAAAGACATGCTTTCTCTCCCACATTAATTCAAACCAACAAACACATTTTGATCTGAAAATGGTGGGGGGAGACACCGTAATCTAACCTTGAACACTATGCATCTTTAAAGGACCACAACCAGCTCAGCTCTTACAGAACATCCACATCATTTGCTCTTCTCAACCCATATCAGGATGTGAGAAAAAACAAGCAGCAAAACTCCAGCCCTCTTTATCTTCACTTTCTTTACCTCCTCATGTCCATAAACTCTCTCATTACTCATCTCTAAAAGAGAAGCATCTGAGCAGCCTGTGATAGAGTTCACAAGAATCTTGGACATGATAGAGAACAAGCATCCATTGTTTCTCCTAATACTTTTCCATAATAATTTGAGGGTATCAAATGGAGGTGTCAGGTTCAGAATACCAAAGGCAGTACTTCTTTACATAGACCTCTGTTAATGATGGACTGCAGTGCCACAGAGTGTGACAGACACCAAAAGCTGACATGGATACAGACGAGACTGGAAATAAGGCAGGAGCCAATCTTTAAAGCTTTCCAGGGACAGAGGCAAAGGAGTTGGAACCACAGCATCCCTACCCAAAATCAGACTTCAGTTCTTGCTGAGTTGTTCCTGGAACAACATTAGGCTCATTCGTAAAACCAAAGTCTCAGGTACTTTCCCTTCACATAGATGGAAGGAAAAATACATGCTATTTCTAGGCAAGTCTCACTTGAGGAACTAGATGACCTTTAAGGTCCCTTCCCAACCAAGCCACTCTATGATTCTATAATAACTCTATTAAAAAGAGAAATACAAAGGAAGATTCATTAGGTTTGCAGCTGTTTTCGCAACCATAGAAACCCTCAGTTCAGCTCCTTGTCCAAGGAGCATCCTGGGTATAAATGTGCATGAAGACATGACCTGACAAGAGTCAAGATGTGCACTTCACACCTTTTGGTAATGTGGTAATGGAAAGGAAACCTCAAAGCTTCAGCTGTACTTATCAAATAACTAACCTTTCTGTTAGAGCTAAGATCAGATCAGGAACAATCTTCTGTGCATGTAGTTCATTTTGTCACAGATACTGGGGTTAGATTCACTGGAATACTTCAACTACTTCACACTGTTGTCATGCTGCAAAGCAGCTTTAAACTCAGCTTAACCACACTGACCACAAGTTGTTTTATATCTCATTAGAAAAATTACTTAATTTCCGGTGTAATCTTGTACAGGAGCTCAAATCTGCAAAAGCAACAGCCTCAGTATTGTAATATAATCGAGAAGTACTATAATAAAAATAAACACAGTCAGAGAGTATTTTACAAATGTTAATTATTACTAAGGGAGAAAATCCTGTCAGGTAGGTATGTGATAGTCATAGTTATCTTATTTTACAGGCAGAGAAACTGAGCCAGAGATTAAGAAGTTAAGTGACTTGCCCAAGGCCATGAAGAGAAGTTAGAGCACAAGGCCTAATAAGCAGGAATTCCCAGCAGCCCTGCAGGCTACAGGGTCCTGTTCTAGGCATCTTTTCCACAATTCCCAGATGACTTCCACGGGACTCCAGTGGCTTCAGAGGAGGTTTTCTGAAAGAAGACCTGCAGGAAGAGTATGCCACCATGACTTACAAAAGCTACCTTGACTTTTAGGAGGCTGGCTGCACATTCTTTCTCAACTTGAGCTTGGAAGTAGTGTAAGAGCATCCAAAACACCTTGATGCAGCCAAACGGAAATGATCTGGTTTCTCTGTACCTGTATAAAGCTAAGCCTTGGAAACAGCCTGAGATGAGACCTGATGCTTTGGTAGCCAGCATAGCAAACTAGTCCTTTTTTTTTTTGATACCATAAGCCTTTCCCATCACAGCTGTTTTTGTACTGTAAGATGATAGGAAGGGGAGACAGCGATTGCTCACATAGCTGGAAACACAAGGCTCGCTGTGCCACCTGCAGGGCTGGCTTGAAAAGATGCCTGTTGTAGGGATTAGCACCATTGTGCGCTGTTCCTATCCAGGATAGAGCAGCTCTGCAACATCTAATTAGCCTGCTGAGCAAGAACACGCAATGGACTATGGAATGGTCCCATCTCATTCTGTTGGGATGCTTCACTCCATTCCCGACTGGGCTCCCCTACCTGGGAGATTTATACTCTATTGTATGGAGGAACCTAAAAAAAAACCCAAATGCAAATAATAATCAAAACCACGGTTACACAGCTTACATACAAATACTGTGGACCCATTTCCTACCTGCAGCTACCTTCATTTTCCTCTGCGCCAAGATGCAGTTCTTCCTCAGGACTTTCACATTCTGTTTTGCTTCTGATTTAATGCAATTATTAACTAATTATGGGGAGATAATATTTCTCCTAATGCACACTTTTACCCAGTGTTTGGCTGGAGCGAACAACCTGAACAAAGGAATTCAGACTTGGCCTAAATAGAGACCTAAAACTATTCAAGCAAAAGATCCAAGTTTCTCTGCAAGGTTAAAAAGCAATGTTCCATTTTGGCTGAGGCTTGCTTCACTTTCTTTATTGCTTATGAGAACCTCGAGTGAAGGACAGCAGCAGGCAGAAGCTGAAAGACATCTATTAAGTCATTTTGCCTGTGCTCAGGGTGATATATGCTGGACAGGCAGTGCAGAATAATGAACTCCTCTTTATTTGATCCTCCTGCCAACATCCAGTTATTCCCCAGCACACTGACTGCTGGTGCTTTCTGCAGCCTAGTTTTAAGCGTCCCCAGAGATAGGGTTTCTACCACTTTCACTAGAAGATCGTTTACATAGCCTAGTGGATTTGGCCCCCGGGGAACCTTTTTTATTGTGTTTGGTTTCACTAAGAGCCTTGAAGGTGTTGGTCAGTGATTGATTATTGTTTGTATTGTGGTAGCACCTAGAGGCACCAGCTGAAACTGCAGACCTGTTGTGCAAGGTACTGTACAACAGCCAAGCGAGGAGCTGGCTCTTCCCAAACCCCTCTGCAGTAAGAAGAGTTCAGGCAAGCAAAGAGGCACAGAGAGCTTCAATGATTTATCAAGACCAAACGGTGGTGTGTAAATGAGGTGAGGAGCAGAAACCAGTTGCTATAAATCTGAGTCTATTCCTGGATTCACACCTCGGCACAACAGCCCGAAGCCCACCTTGATGATAAGTGGCATCCCTATGGGAGTTGTTTCTGATTAAAAGGCATCTAAAATTATGCTAAAATGTGAAACAATAACTCCATAACAACCAAAAGCCATTAGGGATGAGGCTTGTTTTACATTGCTCCCATAAGTCCCTTGCAGACAGGTTAAGGCTCCATGGCACAGCTTTCCCTCAAGCCATAGGGAGAACAGGGAGAATTCTGAGGATGGTAACAGAAATGAAGAAAAATAAAGTGAGTATCAAAGGGTAAGCCACCAGATGAGGTTGCAGGAGACAGAAGATTATGTGATCCTCTTGTATTTTAATTCAGTTCTCCCTTCCCACTTTAAACAAATCCTTTCTTTTAGAAGCCAATGGTCTCCTTGCCATTTGTTCTCAGATGAGGTTTATTATGAGAAGCAAGCACCCAGACTAAACCATCATTCCAGAGTCGAAGCAAATCATTTGTTGACTTCTCAAATGGCAAGGGGGACACAGGTATTAAGATCAAGGTTAACACCTTCATTCAACCAGGCTTTCCATTCAGTTAGGGAATCACTCAACAGCTCTGCAAACAGAATCCAGGATCTCATTGATTTCACTACTTTCTTCCTTCCCTATGTAACTCTTATTCATAGGCCATCAGAGAACAGCAACACAGCACCACATCTGAAGAAGAAAAACTGCTACCACGCTGTGGTGTCTGTTAATGTGATGGATGGTTAAAACAGGAGTTTCAAACTTGAGATGCATAAACAACTGGGTTTGCATTTTGCTTCCATTATAGAGAAATGAATGAAAAGAGATTAAGTTGGGCAGCAGCCCAAAATAAACAGATTTTCTTCACTGAACTGAAAACCAGGAATAAGCAACAGATTGGCCTCAAACAAAACATTTCATTTGACCCAAGGAAAAAGAAACTTGAAGAATAACATTGAAGTTAATTTCTACGTTTCTCATTTGAAACTCATTCCTTTTCTTCGCTCAGTGTCCAAGAGTTTTGACTGGTGGTAGGGCACATGGTCTCTGCTTTAACCGATGTATTTCAGCACCTATTTGTGATAGACTTCATTTGACTCAAATCAGTACTTCTTGAGGAGTAAAAGAACAGAGAAGAGGAGATTTTGGCCACTAAGTGACTCAGCTTTGGTCAGTGCAGGTTGCACTTGTCTTCCTCACTACCTCCTCCAGTTTACTACACTAGAAAGCACAAGCATGGAGACATTCAGAAGACACTCCCCAGGGAACTAAATGCACCTTCATTAAATCTGCTTCCATTCCTACAGAGCAAAGAGCTTTCTGGGCTGCCCCTGATGCCTGGACCTGTCTTCTGGCCTGTAGGAGATGTTCTTCCAGAGGGGTGGTACAGGCTGGTTGCAGTTTTGCTGGCAGAAAACCTCACAAGCTACACCCAAGGTTTCGTCATCATTAGGTCCCCCATTTCCCAAGAGCATTCCATTCCAAGAGGGTACCATTCCCTAAGAGCAAGGAAAACCAGAGAACGTGAGGATCTCATCAAAAGATAAAAGCTCTGTTTCTTGTGTCAATATTAAGTCAGACTGGAGTGGACACTGAGGCCTACACTGAAATGAAGCATGGGAATTGAACCTGAACGTGAGGGCAGGACTGAATGCGTGTTAAGGGATGCTTGTCCTCCTGGTGTCTTTTCTCCTCTGATTCATCCAACCAGAAGCATCATAGGAGAATGTACTTGCTCACAGCATATGCCACCATTACTTGGACCCTCCTGTCTGATTCTTGAGGCCTGTTTATGGGGCTGAGAAAAGCTATCAAGAAGCCCACCATAAACCATGGTCTGTCTAAAATATCCACAAGAGCTCTCCTGAGTCACAAAGATGACAAATGTGTATCCAGCAAAGACTGCTCTCCACTCCTTCAGTTTCAGCAACTCAGAATCAACATTTAGAGCATCATGACCCTATGAAGCCAAATCGTGTGTCCCCTGAGACCATCTCATTCCTTTCTTGCTCCCCCACCAGCCCCCTCATCAAATAAAGCCAAGGCTACGTGCGTCATTCTGACACATACCCTTCAGGAAGTGATGGGAATAGGATAGATTTTCTTCCTTCTAATACCCTGAGTGTGTCCCTCCAGCACGAGGTCCTTCATTCCCACAGTAACAGCCCTCCTCTGCTACAGAGGCAGAGGGTAACCTGAGGAACCATGACCAATGTGATGTCGGATTAGCATTGCTCTGTGACAGTCAGCAGCATTTTGCTGGGCTCTTTAAGAGAATATCCTGCTGTGATTCACAACAAGTCTTGTGTTTGGGAGACACAGATCTCATCCAGCAGATTAATACATGCTATAGTGAATTCCAGTATTTCTGCTTGGAGGTCTCGCAGGGGCTGACCTCAGTGGTGTGTGCTATATCAAGAGTGAAAGCCACCTGCTACGCAAAGCCTGGGCTCGGACCCACCTTTGACAAAGGAGCATGTCCAACTGAATGAGAGAGGCTGGGATCAGGCTGGAATTGGGCTGGAACCACAGAGGTGCTTCTCCAGTGCTCCACAGTTTGATGAAGTAAGAAATAAGTTCATTACACTGCAGCAATTTGTCTGAAACTTGTTGGGTCATGTATCAGTAACTCTTCAATAAATTCAGCATTATTCACTGACACATATTTGTTATCTTAATTACTAATTACAGAAAGTGGGGTGACTCACAAGATGAGTTGGAGAGACCACATTGCTGGGTGGCTGGCAGCTGGTGGGGATGAACTGCAATGAAAGCCTCTTCAACTATCTGCTCTGGGACAGGGAAAACACCAGGTACTGCAAACCCAAGAACAGAGCAGTGAGCTGAAACCCACTGAAATATTCATAGCAGCCAGAATGTGAAAACCCCATTGAGCAGTGTATGATGGAATGCAGGAATTTACACTTTTGCTTGACAAATACCACAATGCCTAAAAAAACTGCTGCACCCCTAACATGCATCAACAGAAGTGGAACGAACAGGGAGAATGTAAGAATAAGAAGAATGTAACTGCTGTCACTGGAACATGACAAGAATACAGCTTAACACCTCTCTTCTTGTAAAATGGGTTTTGTACATCCTCAAATGTCAGAACCCTGGTTTTCCATCTCCTTGGGAATTAGTGCTCAGATCAGCACAGCCCTTGCTAAATCCAGCACTGGCAAGCGCTTCCCTTTTAACTGAAAGCCCAGAATGCCATCAATTGGAATACTCTGGTTTCTCGCTGTACCGACACAATAAATCCATCTAGGAACCTTCTGCTAAACCAGCCCTGCTTGGTTTGCAGCAGCCAGCAATACCCAAGCCCAAGGTACTATTCCTCCAGACCCATTCTGATGAGAGCAGAAGAACAAACGCACTCAGCTGTGTGGCGGCTCCTTCTTTCTTCTCCCTCTGGCCTCCCACATTTCAGATTAAAACAGCAGAGCATCTGGCATTTACTGAGCGTCAAATACTTCTCTGAGACCTCCTAGAACAAACAGGCCCCGGCTGCTGCCTCCGAGCTGCTGATAGGTCTCCAGCATTGTGCAAGGGGTCAGACTTAGGAACTGTCAACAGCTTCCTAATGTATGCTCTTTCTCTGGGAAAGGGGGTCCCAGGTTTTATAGCCTAATAGATTCGTTAATCAGAACACACACAGGCTAGGAAAGCCACTGTTTGTTTTCTCTGACAAGTTTGGCATTTTCCTCCTGGGAGCCAGGAAGCTTTAAAGGCATAAGACTCTCCTACTTAACGGGACAAGAAAACCAGTCTGGACAAACTGAGACATGTCATTGTGGCTGCTTAATTCTGAGCCAGAAGGTGCCATTTTAGAGACTTTACAACAACATCAATGTCAAGGGAAAGGAAATTAAATTCCCCTCCCTCTCCTCCCCTGATGTCTCCATTTTCTCCAGGCTCCCATTCTCGTACCTAAGGACAGATTTGGCCCATCACAGGCACACTCTATGTGATTATAGTGATGATAATGATGTTCAAATCAGAAAGCGGTTCCAGAGGGAGTGCTTAAAGCTAAGCAAGACTGTCTCATGCAACAGTGGCAGCATTCCCGCAAACTGCTCCTATTCACTCATGGCAGCAGTTTAAAACACAGGAATATGAAATGGCAAAACACAGCAAGTAAAACTGCTAAATGAAACTACACACCCACCTTCAAAACAGCAGTGCTCAAAGTGGGATGTAGACTCTGCCATCCGAATAAGGACTTACTATAAATAACTCACCCATAATCACAAAGGGGAATTCCAAGGGTTTCCAAGGCTGTGCAGCCCATCTGCTAAAAAGAAAGTATTTTAAAACCTCGGAGCTGCCACACTTTATTACACTTTAATGGCCTGGATGGGACAAGAAAATGGTTTTCTAACATTTTATGTCATCAACAGGGAAGGAATCAAGAGGGGGAGTTCAGCAAAAATCATTCCAGCCTCTCCTCCTCTTGTCCTGCTGAACAGTGATGTTTTCTGTCCTACAAAATCATTCCAGCATCAGGATTAAATCCCCTGGCTCTGAAGGGACGGGCCACTGCCTCCAACCTCCCAAGTGTTTGTCCCAAGGGATGGAGTCTATTTTACTTCTGCTATTTCCTGACCTGTTTTTTTAAGCATCTGCTGTAAGGCACTGTTAGAGAGAGCTTCTGGGGACACACAGATCTTTGCTATCATGAAGAGAACCTGGTTCATGGGCACATCCCTATTCTTCCTCCATGCTATCCTTCAATCCTTCTTCCCTTTGACTGGAATACCACGATTTCCATCACCTCTTCTGACTCTAGTACTCCAGCTATTAAACCACTGCATGATAAGCATGGCCTAGATCAAGGAAGGCAAAGGAGTGCTTAGTCCAACAACGATACCTGGCAGGAAGAACATTCTATTATCACTCTTGGGAATGAGAACTCACTTTACCTTTGGGTTGTAAGCACAGCACACACCCACCCGGCCTGTCAGACAGTCATTCTTCCTGTCACTGGTTGAAGCAATGCTTGTATCTTGCTGAAGTCAAAGCATGTCCCATTGAAGTTACAATGAAACACTGTGCTTAAGTGCTTTGCTGAATCAGAGCCATCATAACTATCCATTAGGCTTTGATCTGGTTAATGTTTGTCCAAATATGGCCCCACAACAGGAAAGTAATGAACCATTATCAAAAGAGGGGAGGACAGCTGGAATTATTTTTGTGTACAACTACATGCACAAACACACACCAAGTAACAGATTGAAAAGCTGCTCGTGCTCTTCCTCTGATTTTGCTTCTCTCATTCCCTTAGTAACAAGACTATTACTTAGGGTCTTATTTTTGTCCCTCCCCCTCTTAATGTACTCAGTGCTCATCCAACTCACACACAGTTTATCTTGGCAAAAAAAGAAAGGGAAGGAGAAGAATCCCTGCACAGGGGTGGAGGGGGAGAGGTGTTTGTTCGAGGGGAGTCACCGCAGTCATCACTCAGTCACTGTAGAACTGAAGAAGGAGAAAGACTAAGGAGGCTTAACTCTTCATTCTATTTATACATGAGAGAGATAGGATGGGTATAACTGAGAGGTAATTAAGTACATACTTGCCTCTTCTTCACTCACACACACAAATCTAGTCTGTCCATTTCTGAACAAGAAAGCTGGCCCGTTCCAGTCCACTTTCTTGAAAAGCAGGTTAGGTGCCAGAACATGCAGCAAGAAGACCTCTGAGCACAAAATGGGGAAGAGTTGACTCCACCCATGACAGCAGAAACAAAAAGCTGAGACAAATGGAAGGTCCGGCCTTGGTGAAGTCAGTGACTTTCTTCCTCTTTCTGAGCTGAACATTCCCTGCTGTATCTGGGGTTACAAAAGGCTTCTCTGGTGGAACTTGCTAATGCACTATCCATCACGAGCTAATGGGCATCTGCCACTGCACACCCCTCGCCTCCAGCCTGTATGACAGTGCTAAGAGAGGTGCCAGATCCACCTTGGAGCACATGGGCGGCTCCAGCACTTCCACTTGATGGACTGCTGCAGAATGACACCATTATTTTCTAAATCTTCCTGAGCTCTTTCTCTGATGACAGGAGTTGAGGACTTGAATTCACCTTTGCCATTGCAAGGATGCCATATGTTCTGTTTAGACAGCAGAGGTTTAAGAGATAAGCAAACAGACTTTGTGGTATGTTCTGATTAAAGAACACAAGTAAAAAGGCTCTCTTGATCTGCCTGATTAAGCTATTATAAATAAGACAGACATTGTCTTTTAAAAACCCTCTTCCATTCATCCACAGTCGATAAAGAGCAGGTTTTCAGAGGTACAGAGGTCGCAGACTAGCTATTTCTCCTGACTTTAGCGAGGATGGCCTGTCTGTGAGCAATAGTGCATGTGCCCCATGCGTGGTTATGAGTATTCAGCCCCTCAACATAACTTCTTTTCAAATGGAACCTCGTAACACTGCTCCACCTCAAGGAAACATAAATATCAAAGGCAAGCTTAGCAATAGCGTGAATAAAGGAGCCGCTTGCCCTAAGTTTGGCATGGACAGGAGGCACCACCCTGCCCGTTTCCTGTTTTCCACTAGAATTAGTGCAAGAAACTCCTGTCCCCTTGCCCAAACCCCATCCCAGCAGCCGTGCTTCAAAGACACTGCCCTGGGGGTAGGAACTTCAGCACACGCACACAGGGGACATCCCACACGAGCTGCATGCAGTGGGTAGCAAAGAGAGAAGGGAGACTTAAGCTGCGGAAGGTTCACTGTGGGACATGACCCTGTGCCAGGGCTCCTGAGCGGGGCTGACAGACCTGAATGTGATCAACAGCTTCACCCATGGCTGACTGTTGGAGACTGGGCCTTGGCTGCTGTCACAGTAGCGCAGTGCTTCTGGCCCCATCTCTGGGCTGAGGACACAGCATCACTTGGACCACTCTGTGACAGCTCTGGACACCAGTGACAGAAAATGTTAAATTCACAGTATCTCACTGCAAGTTCAGATCCTACCTCATCCTTCAAAGAACAACCATCCAGGCAGTGCTGGCAGAGCAGACAACAAACCAGGCCACAACACATCATATCCTGCCTACACGGGAGGAAAACCAACCACCCCAATGCCCCTCAGGACTGCTGGGTTGGACACAGGTCTGGCTACAGCTAATGGAAGGACTTCCAGCCATTTCCAGAAATGCTTTTACAGATGAGCCCCATGGTTCATAGGTTTCATTACATCCAGTCTAATCCCTTATTTTCTATGACTTTTTCTTAACAAAACCCTTTTCAGATTCAGATTATAATTCTCCATTTCAAACCAGAACCATAAAACAAACTGGATCCCCCTTTGCCTCTTTTCTAACACGTATTCAAGTAAACCATCTTAAACCTTTGACATGTAAATATATATGTTCCCAGAGGAATTTCATTCCACTCTGCCATGTGAACTTGTTAGAGCCCTATCTGATGACACACCCAGATTTATTGCTTCCCATGCTCTGTCTAGGGTTTATTTTTTGATGTAAAAAAACCAAGCCAAAACAAAGCTATAACAAATAAAATGGCAGCTATTTGTATATTTGGTTAAAAATAATTCATTTTTTATGAGCTGTGCACTAATGTAAGATTTACTTCCTTTGTACACAGTTTTTAGGCCAAACCCACTTCTTTTTATGGGGATGGGATAGAAAGCTGGATATGCCACCAGTATTTTTTAAGCAATGTCTTTCTAGCTTCTTTTTGGGCTGATGGAAACCTCACCTACATAGGAAAACTAAGACTTCCCTCCCAGAAGTATTCAGGATACTCAAACCCCAAGATGTGATGACATCTGAAGACCTTGATGCAAGATTTCTGCACAAAGGTTCTACAGTTCTGTGCCACCCATCTGCTCTGTTTCCTACCAGCACTTCCAAACATTTCACTCCTCATTTAGAGGACTGAGCACGTCTGAAGGATAAGCTCTAGTTTTAACTAAGAACTTCGTAACAAATCTGATTTCCATGGAAGAAAAATGGACAGACAGCTTAGAGAAAACACGTACCAAGGTGATCGCTCTGGTCTTGATCAGATTTGGCAAGATGGGATGAAAGAAAGGAAGCAAGCAAGCAAGGAAGGAACACGCAAGAGGCCAAAGCTCTTAGCATCCTTGAGGGGCTGGTCCTAGTAACAGAGCACACATCATTTTTTGGATACTACCAGCATATGATGGGCACTGAGGCTTGACAGGAGAATCTATTGACCCATGAGGTTTTCACAAGCTTCCAGATGTTTCACTTCCTTTGAATCCAGCAAGAAAGAGCCATCTAAATACCTATTAACATTTACCTCCAATTTGCATATGGGACTAAGTATCTCTGCATTTCTCTAAAGGCTGGTTACCTTTGGCTCTATCTGCAAGACCTTCCCATTTCATTTCTATCTCACTTGGGGTATTGTTGCCATTTATTGTTAAAATGCACTCTTCTGTTCCCTCTCCTTGGCCACTAACCATACAGCTTAGTCCAGTTTGAAAGCTTGTTGAATCTTCATTTAGCACAAAAATATGTGTCCACATTGTTAAAACTGCAGATAGGCGATGCTGGAAATCCGGGTTTTGTCTATGTGTAAGAATACAAGAATGGAGCTTCTCTACAAACCTGCTCTCAAAGGAGGCTCTACAAAACTCACTGTCTCAGACAGTCACAGTACTAACAGCCATACTCCCTCTTATTCATTTGAACCCTCTCTCATGAAGGAATGAAGGTACTCTGTAATCCTAACTACCCTTCCCTGCATTTGGAGTAGGGATCTGGCAGTGTCCAGTTCATCACTGGGCTTTCCTTAGTACCAGTATTACTCTGGTAATATGTATGAGGAGGAAGAGCACCTTTCTACGAAGCATGAATCCTATATGCAAGATCCTAATTCAAAAGGAATTTGGCACCCTACTGAATGTCTCCTCCTGGCCAGGGCACCAGGTCAAGTACTGCAAGCTGTGATAATGAGGCTTGATTCTGACAATTCTGACCAGTAGCTGTTGTCATCCTGACTGCTTCTAAACCATCAAGAAGACACTGAATGACTTAGGCATGGTTTATTTTTGGTATACAAATGTAAAGGAAAATGTAATTCAATGTCACAATGTCTGCCACAGTCTCCAAGGAAATCCGATTGCAGAAGCACATGAAGCATCTCCCCAGCCCCAAGTGTGCTTTCTTTAACCATATTTTCTTTTCTTAGTCACTCGGGTAGGATTTCTTTGGCTTTTTGGTTTTTTTCTGTATTATTTTTCAGTCCAGAACCTGAAAATTCCACACCTTTCCTACAACAGCTTTCCTGCCCCAAGGAAAACATCTGTCATGAGTTGACGCTGACATTACATCTCAGTAAGTGAGCAGTGGTGACAGAAGAAAGGCAGGGAATGGGAGACACAACTGAGTGGGAATACCAGCTCCATCCTTCTTCTGTTTCTTTCTGGCCCCCACCATTTACATTGCACATAGGTGCCCTCACCTCAGAGCAATTACACCCCATTTACACCCCTTTGCAATGCTTCAGCAGTGCCATATGAACCAGCGGAGCTGTTACTGCCAGCCTCCAGGAGGGATGTGAAGGCTCCAAGCCTAGGAGGCTTTTAGAAGTAGCACATAGTATCCTGTCAAATAAGAGACAGCCCGCACTAAGCTGGAGTGGTATGTAAGACACTGCATGCTTTGAGAAGGAACAACAAAGCAAGAGGAGAAAGCCATGACATTAAAGCCTTAAACTGGATGTACAAACTTCAGCTCTGTCACACAACCTATGTGACACCAAGCATGCAACTGATTGTTTCTCAGTCTTTCTTTCTGTGAAATGGCAATAAGAAGCTTACTTTTGTCTTTTTAAAATGTGATTTTTGCATTTCTGAGACCATCACTCATTCTCAGTACACTTAACAGGGACTTCAGCTGTGGCTTCTAGTTGCTATTGTACCGACTTATTATTGTAGTGCGGCTTAAGATAATGAAGAGACATTTGCCCATACTTACCCAAAGTGTGTGTGGACAGCTGATGGCTGCACTCAACACAGAACTTTGCAAAGGTCAGTATAGGCTCCAAACATACGGATCCCTTTGCCAGCTCAGCACTGACAGCTGCAGCTTAAGAACAGTGACAATAATGGCCATCTGATCATTGTCCTATTCCAATCAGCCCTGCTAAGGACAGCAGCAGAAAAGACATATAGAAACAAGAACAAAGCATAAACTTGTTAAGTGCAAAAACTACAGTATGGATTCATGTTCCTGTCCTTTATATCTTATTTATGTTCTTCTTAAATTAATTCCACAGGGGGATTTTTAAAAGTCTACAGGGAAGAACACTGTCCATTTATTTCTCTAGGTCATTTACATACTTATCTATCCATTTTCAGCTGAAAAGCCTACTCATTTCATGCACATGAAATCCTATGGGAATGCTTCTGAATACTGTACAAGTCCACTAAATGTCTGATGAAAGCTTTAGCCAAGGCATGACACCAGTGAAGTGAAGCTGTGATGCCTTCATGCTAGCAGAAGATCATGCCTCCACTATCTCCACAAAGTCTGGTCTCCACTATCCTCCTGCTGTAGTGCATCATTTAGCTCTGACAGTATGACAGAACCAGAACCACC
Organism: Melopsittacus undulatus; assembly: GCF_012275295.1. NCBI lineage: Eukaryota > Metazoa > Chordata > Aves > Psittaciformes > Psittaculidae > Melopsittacus > Melopsittacus undulatus. The sequence continues at coordinate 10,547,659 of NC_047538.1, read as the reverse complement.
ACTGGCCATTGCTAACATCATCACTGATGGCAATGGGTATGAGTCTGAAAATCATGGGTAAAGTCCAGTGAGATGTTAAGCATCACTGTGTCAGAATTGAGGGACTGAGCTCCAAGTTTTGCAGCAAAGACTGCTGCAGAATGGGAGCCCCACAACACACTGTATCCTATCCAAAAACCCATCCAGTGTAAGGTTTCACAAGCTGTGAATAAAAACCTGGGCCATCTGGGCAGGGCAACACGGTAACATCAGTTTTCACTTCTCTCAGGACCATTTGAAACCTAGGAAGCAGAACAGCAAGGCTGGACTCCAGGAAAAGACCTTCAAACAAGCTCAGAGACAGAGATTTAAGTGTTCATCATCCAAAATCTGAGTTGCTATTAAAGAGTTCAGATCCTTTTAAGCACTGAAGACATTACATTACGTAGGTGGAAATGACACAAGGATATAGCTCTCAAGTGCTTGGAGTGGTGTGCTAAAATATTTACCCGTTGTATCACTTGTCTTTTCACATCTCTTCAAGCTCAGAGGAAGATGTAATGGATTCAAAGAATACATCAAAGGAACAAGAGCTGCAAGAATAGCCCATATATCCCCCTGGTAGACATGCTTTACTACCAAAACTGTTTATGATTCTGAGCAGTGGAACAAGTGATGCATAGGAAGTAAAAGAGGAAGAACTCATGAGTTATAAAAAGGGCAAAGAGACAGAGAGCATGGGTTTTCTGCACTGAAGTCTGCAGATATTTTGCTAGAAGGAAAAGGCCTTGGGGTGGTAGAACTGCTTTTTTCCAACCAGTCATCAGGATTATTATTACTAACTTCAGAGGAAACAGCACTGGGCTTTACATCCTGGAGCCTACACTGCTTTTGGTTATACCATTACAGATTTCACCATAAATCAACCATCACCAAAGCTAAAACAACTCTGAGTGGTGAGTGTGGAGCAACATTGCACACCCGTGTAACGAAACATAGGCACAGGCAATCTATTGAGGCAGCCTCTGGTTTATGTGAATGCCTGACATAAGACACAGGCAAAAGCTAGAAGAACAGAGTATGATCACAACAGTTCTCTTGTCACTGGGATGACATTTACTCCTGACCAGCCTTTACGATGGCACCAGAAACTTACTTTGCCCGAGGGTGAGAAGGAAACGTCTAATTAAGCACTCTTAAAAATCTGGTTGTCAGGATTTAAACCATGCTTCACAGTGGGAAGATAAAACCGCTCTTTGCAGGAGCTTGAACAAGGCTGGACTAAAGAATGGTACTAAAAACCAGCTGACGTGGAAGATAGAAAGAGAAACAACAGGGAACTTGCTCAGTTAAACCGTCCTCTGCTTTCCTCAACAAAAAGTCTTGCTGAACCTCTTTTTCCCCCACTCTCCTGAGCTTAAATCTGATTCAGTGTTTGCTGAGCTGAGCTTAGGCTTTGCCTCCTGCATGCTGAATTCTTTCTTGAGTTTTGTCACACTGAAGATGAATGTTTTGGGGGTTGTAAGCAAGGAGCAGAGCATCACAACCAATGCAGTAACTAGCACAGTGTGATACCAGAAACAGACAGGATTTTTCCTACTTCTAAGAGTGCCAGCATTCATTTTTCTCCTGCCACTGCTGAAACCTCAACAGATACAGCAGCAAAGCCCGCGGCCAACATAAATCCTCTGCAGGACTATTCGGGTCTTTTGCAACACAATCCCTTGTAACTGTCTCCCCCTTCGAAAGCAGATCCCTGAAGATCCAAGACAAGATAGCCACAAGCCTCCAGTATCTAAAGCTATCATAAAAGTTTATGGGCCTCACCCATGTAAGCCTGGTTCTGATCTCTATCCAGATTGACTCCAGTTCTTTAACCTCCCAGTTATCTTCAGATCACAAGCAAAGGGCTGAGGCACTAAATGGTGCTTAAACTCCCACCCAGAGCTGCTGGGTTAAGTCATGACTCCACAACATTGCCCCATGTCTTAACTAAAGGAGGGAAGGATAGCAAACTTTGGGTACCTGTTATCACACCAGCTTACATACTTGGCCTAGGTATAAACCAGCTGGGTATACACTTCAGCATAGCCAAGGTGAAAACAGTAAGAAAATGGAAAAATAAGAGTGGTTTATTCTAGACACTGTTAAAAAGGAAACACAATGGCTTAAAGAAGAGGGAAAACTCTTAGAAGACCTGGAGCATCAACCACCCTCCCAACAAGGCCTTGTTTTGTTAGATTTATTTGCCATTACTTAGGTCATTGGTATGTGTGTTTCAGCACAGGTCTTAGAACTCTTCTGATACCTTGACTACCAACTTCAGGAAGCTGGGATGGATTAGTTATAATTACCCTTTCTTTATATCATCTTCCAAGAGATCCACTATTACATACTAGGCTAGACAGGCCTTAGGACTAACCTTAAGGCAATCCTTACGAGCTCAATACACATTGATGCACTAAAGGCATATGCACACAGATGCAGAGAGGATGAATATGAGAACCTGGAGTTCTGCAGCCAAGTAAGAACCTCCCACTGCAATGCCTGCCTCTATAGTTGATTGTCAAATACACTAGCCTTGGATATACTTGCAGGAGAGGGAGAAGCACAGCTCACAGACTACCAGCCACCTCTGTACTCTTGTACACTCTGTATTCTGGCCAATGCAAGTCAGTCCATCTTATATTTCCTCTTCCGCTCATCACTTTTTTTATCTCATATCTACATAAGCAACAGTCTGCTCCACTGACAGTCATGAGCAGGGTGTTCTTTCCCTTGTAATGTTAAGGAACACACCACAGCACGGCTGGAGCAGTGGTCACTGTGGTGTAGATTTGGTTTCCTGAAGAAATTCCTCAAGTACACTACACTGGAATCAACAAGTAATGTCAGCCTCCAAACAAGCAAAGCCTGTCCACAGGACCACTTGTGATACCCACGGTCCTATGAAACCAAAAGTGCTGTCATTTGAGGACTCCAGTTATACAGCAAATGACTTCTAAAGTTAATCAGGAAGCACTAAGGTGGCATTTATGTGGCTGTCATGTGGACTTACCCAGAAAGGTCACCGTCACTGAGCAATCAGCTAATGGAGCACTTCTAGTTACTAAGGACTGTCAGAACTCAGTAGTCAGATCTATTCAGAATACCTGAGAAAAAAGATTATCTGGAGTCTACAGAGAAATCAGAATGTAGGTTTAGAAACCAGTTAGCAATGACACAGGGAAAGGCAATTTATGTCTGTGTTCAGCATTTCTTTTCCTTTTGAATCACCTGTCCTTCCCATCTTCACAATATTGAATATTACTTCACACAGTAATACTCCTGGAAGCGATACTCAGCATAATAAATCTGGATCTACTGCACACCAATCAGAATTAGAGTCAGACTTCCCCAGATGTCACAAGAAGGTTTTGCTTTTCCAGGGTTCTGGGTCATACCAATGTGCCCCATAATCTAAGCATCTCTCACCTCATTCCTGCTGGAAGGTTCTTCATTCTTCTCTAATCATTAGATTCTAAATCTTGATATACTAAGAAGTTTCTCATCTCCCTGTGGAGGTACTTGACTAACACAGTTCTAATGGCTAAATTTGCAAAGACAATCTCAGGCTTCAAATTCAAGTTGAATTCTCTCTCTCTTTACACATCTGGTAACACAGGTTCTGACTTTCAGATGGGCACTGGGCTGTTGAGCAAGACAATATATTTCTATACACACTTTTCTAAGTGCAGCACATAAATGGATGCTCCTGAATTGCCTGGATACCATCATGTGAAAGACACATAGACTGAGGAGGAAGGCTACAACACTGGCTGAGCAACTCTTAACTTGCGTTGGGGTTTGACAGGGCAAAGAGAAAAGGGAGACACAGGAAACGAATGAAAGGTGAAAGTTCATCTCCCCATCATAAATGAGGGCAGGAAATCAATGTGCACATTATATGCTGTTTACTCATCCCTGCATACAGATGAGAGAGGCTTCTGACTTCAGCACAGGGCAGCATGGTGCCTGCCTCCCTCTGCTCCAGCATGGTCACTGAAACAAGCCGATACAGACTTGACGGCGCCAGTAAATGTGCAATAAGGTGTTGGTTGCCCATCACCTGTCTCCATTCACACTCCTCCTTATTGCTCACCTGATAAGGTGAGACCTGACTGTAACTGCTGGGGTGTGCTACAGAATGCTGGGGGAGTCGATAAGGAATATCTATCCCTCCTCTCAGCACAAACGTGTAGGAGTTTGCTCAGGGTTTTATGAGGCATGGAGCAAACCAGCTGCTTTCACTGAGAGCTGAGGTGTTAACTGCTGAGGTATCAGGAGGTGGCTCCTGCCAGCCCATGGGGTCTCTCTGGACAGGTCAACACACTGGCTTCTGTGTTGGACTGAAACAGGAGTGAGGAAGAAAACTGCTCTGTGGTAGAAGGTGGGACATGGGTAGGGATTTCTTCACATTTTAAAGGCCTGGAAAAACTTCAGACCTCAAACAGAACACACACACCTGGGAAGTGAAGGCTTTCCGTGCCAAGACTCTAGCTCTCCACCTCTGCCTGGTATGGAAGTTTCTATAACTCCAAGAGGAATTCATCTGGCTCCAGATCCACAGCATCTCCTTCCAGGCTGCCGAATGATGAGAGGGGATTCTGTGATGGGGTTGCAAGTCCTGGAATGATCAAATTGAGATTTCAGACTTATTTTGTATCCAGGCCACAGAACAGCTCTCAAGTGGTGGGTCAGGAGCCAGGCATGAATCGGATGAGAAAGCTGTGATCCTGAGCACTTCTCAGTGGGCTTTTAATAGTGTCTGAAAGTACACACACAAAAGGGTATTCCTCATGTTTACTGGACACTCAGCCCTGTCACCTGGGGAAGGCACATGTTGCAAACTCCAGTAATGAAAGCCATAAGGAGGATTTTCACCTCATTTTGTCTGCACATAAAGCCCATTCAAAGGAACAGGCTAATCCCTGGCCTCTGCTGAGGCTGGCCACAATGCTGAAGGGATGGTGCGGTTTTGACAGCAATGGGCAGGCACTGGGCTAAGATGTGAGAGGCACCTCACCAAGTCATGTCAGTCAGTACTACGTTATAAATGAAGGAATCACGTTGGCTAATGCAGCTTTCCAGCTGTGCAAACAAACTCCTAGGAGCTTGCACTACAAATCCCAAAGTAGTTGGGGAAATAGAGCAAAGAACTATTATTCCAGCAATCCATCAGGCACCTTTGCTTTGCAAGGCACCTGGGCCATGAAGGGATGCTGAATCCCTGCTCCACACATCACCTGAGACATGAAGGGGTATCTATTACTGCAGGACTTAGTGCTGCCATGGGATGGAACAGACCAGCATCTCAGTGTCTGGATAAAAGGACTTTGGGTATTTTGGTTTTCTCCTTCTGGTTTAAAGAAGTTTTCTATCACTTAGGACACTGTAGCCTTAAACCACAGCCTGCTGGTGACTTGGAGATTACTTTTTGCTAGCTCCCAGAGTATGGCCAGATATAATTCTTCCATGAGGGACAAACTGGGTGAGAGAAACTTGGGACTGTCAAAAATGGTGAAGAGACAGAGACTGTGGAAGGGGAGGATTGCAGATGGAGAAAAGGTGAAGAGAAGCTGGAATTTCTGAGCACTCCAAGGGTACGAAATCAAGTGGAAAAGATGGTGCAAAGGGGAATCTGGAAGAGAGACAGGAACAGAAAAGGAAAGGAAAAGAAGAGGAGCAGACCAGCATTACCTTGTAATGGGAACACAGAGCACCCTAAGACAGGTGTCTCAAACCTCAAACAAGTACTGATATGTGAGCCTATGAAAAGGCTTACCCTTATCCTGTCGTAAAATAGACCAGTCCTGGACCAAGGCTGGAAAATACCACCTCAGGGCAATAAATCTCCCATTGATAGGGTCTGGCAAACACAAGCTTCGAGGAAGGTTGAAGTCAGCTCTGAAGTATATAATGACTCACTTAGGATTGAGGGAATTGGAACGAAAGGTGACACTCAATATAACAGCAACATTAATAAGTAATCATTGCCTGCAAATGCCTGGGCAGTTATAAAACACTAGCAAGACAAACCTTCATCTCACAGCACTGGCTCAGCTACAGACAGCAAAAGGTTCTTTACCAAGTAACCCTGGGAGAGTCCTCCATAGCATCCATGCTGATAGAGGATCACAGGTACCTGTTACACCTCAGCTCACACCTCCATAAAACCCTGTCATTCAGTCAAGTCAGACCCTTCCTTGGGTCTCCCTCCTAACCTGCCCCATTGCCACGTTGAAGGGAAAATTATTCCTGGCCAGCTCCTATGTTTTGCAGTGTGTTTTAAGCAAGCCAAGGTGCTGGGCAGTAACACACAGCATCGCTGTAACCTGAGAAATGAGCTTTTTTGGTCATTAGAAATGCAGCTAAACCAAATAATAAATACGGGGCAGTGACATTTATGGTGAAAGCCGCCAGAGCTTCGGAGGTTTCCCCTCCTGGTGCCGTAAAGGCCTCCCCAGCACCAAAGGCATTTAAAGCTAAATTAAAATCCTCATTAGCTGCTCTTGAGTGTATTTGCATTGATGAGGTCCCTGGTGGATGTGGTTTTTATGGGCATGGAGGTAAACCTGTGTGGCATAACTACAGAGAGAGCTTTCAGCTGCGCTGATGTAACCTGCATGTGATATGCCAGTGATTGAGCTATTCCATCATAAGGTAACAGAATATGAGTGCTCCATGCCACAGGATAAACAAACAGAAACCCCACATGGAATTGTCACTATGCTATCTGATTCAGAGAGGAAGATGCAGGTTTAAATAGAGGAGAGGATGTTTATCCTTAGACCCCAATACATGAAGAGCTCAGAACTATTGTTTAAGTTTGTGATGAAAAGACTGACCAGGACGTTCTGTCCAGCTCTGAAATGATGGGGATACAACCTATCTGTGTGAAGAAGTGGCCATCATCACCACTTCAGAAACTCTCACACCACAGATTTCTAGCATCAGCTGCATTTTTAGTTTACCTATGTTTAATGTAACGTGTGACCGTAACACATGAAAACCTTACAGAGATAAAGTGGCTATGAGTTATGGTTAAAAGAAAAAGGAAGTTCAAGCAGAGCTCTTGAAGCACCTTTCCAAGAAAATGAACTGTAGGTGTGAGCTGGGATGAAAGGAGAAAAACACTGTGAGAGACATTGCAGACAGTGCAGAGACTCTGGGAAAACAAGCCCTTCGGGGACCTCGAGATGTGTGGTTTGATACTAAACCCCAAGATAGCTGTTTAACTGTGGGTGTCTGATTTCATACTAGAAGAGCACTGCATCTTGCACATATATCTCCATTACCATGATGAAATAATCCTCTCAACATCCTGGCCAGGTACTGGAGATGAAACTCCCTGCAGGGGGAATATCCACTTGATGTTATGCCATTTTGCTCAGTAAAGACTCTGATTCAAGCCCTGTAACAGGCACTGTAGTGCAGGAGAAAGCTGACATTCAAATACAATACAGAGTAATTACATTCTCCTTATGATCCTCCTCTGACTCCTTGGGACACAGAACTCTGCTTTCTGTCTAGTTTTTGTACATTTTATGCAGCTATTGCCAGTTTCCACCTCCAATGTGACTGCCTTTCTGCACAGGGTAAGCACCTGTGTGCATGTTTTACATACACGCTGCTTTATCCTGCTGTAAATGGGTCTGTGGTTTGCAAAATGGGTTCTATAAATCATTAATTAATGATAATACAAATATGAATAATGCAGGAGACAGAAGGGCAAGAGTCACCACTCCATTTTCAACACCGTCGCGGATGCTTGGATAAGCAATGTGCCCACAGAAATCATCCCTGCCAAGAGCACCATTACATACAGAAATGCTGAAGAATCACAAAGAGGTTGCAGGACTTTATCAACAGTATACTAATGCAGATGAATTTAACCCTTTAAATCTTCCTGTCCAGCACAGTCAAACCTAGCTATTCAGACTCCCCAGTTCCTGTTCCCTCAACAGTGCTTCTTCATGGCCCATGGAATTATGAGATACTGCTGCATCCTGCTGTTAGAAACTGAACTGCGACTTGGGAGTTATTCACAAGTTCACAAAGAGAGGTTTCCAGTCTTATCTTTATTAACTGTGAATTTATCTCTCCTCCCAGATACAATGTTGAGAGAGAAGGTGAGCTGGAGGGGGTCGTTCCTGCTGTACAAGGGTCAAATGCCATAAATGGCCCCGAGTGTGACTGTGTTTCACTTGTGCCCTTTTAATTGCCCCCATTAAAGCACACATTAAACACGTAATCCCTGTGACCAAAGGTAACAGGGAGTTTGGGTGTAAGCAAGCAATCACTCGATAAGACAACAGCATTTCAAAACACCATAAATTAATTCCCTAGGCTAATTTCCCTAAGAGCAATGGAGATAATAAATCTCATTGTTGGCGTTAAGGGTGACTGAAGAATCTGCTTCATGTGCCTGCCAACATGCTACCGGAGCAATGCCACAGAACTGAAGCTTGCTGGCTTCTTCCAGGGCGGAATTCAACAGTAGACACGTAAAAACGTGCTGCAGCCTGTGCTGCTGGGGCAGGTTGCTTTATACTGGGTGGGGAAGACAACAGGAAAAGGAAGGTTTCACCAAATGGAACCAAGCAGGGACATTTCACAGGGCAGACTGCAAGAGATGCTCCAGGAACAGGGGCAGAAAGTCATTTTGGAAGGCACAAGACATAATGACTATGGATTAACAAGTCAAAAGGAAGGGGTTGGAGGGGGAATTTAAGGACACAAACTGTCCTTAAGCAGTGTCTGGAACTCCCCTTGAAGTTTAACAGAAGACCCTTTACACATCAGTTACAAGAGGTCTGTAATGGCCATTTCTCTCACAAGCACCTATGCACCTACATACTTTCCTTCATGAGTGTAAAATACCTCCCAAGTCTCCCACCTTAACTCCTGTCCATCCAGTATGCATCTGCTTGTATGGAAAGCCAAGACAGAGCAAGAGCAGATATTACAACTTCGATCTGTGTCCCACCTTTTATGTGTAAACTGAATCCACTTCTTTCTTCACAGTGGCTCAATAGAACACAAAAGAATTTGAGGAGTAAAACCAATAGGGTGCTACACAGGCTACCAGCATGAAAAATCCCTATCCACCAAATCAAAGCTAACTCTAATCTCCATTATAACAGCTTAAATTACAAAGCAGTTAAGTTAACAAAAGCCCATGCGGCAGCAGGATCAGATCAGCCTCCAGAAACCATATTAAAGAAAGTTAGGAAGTGACAAGTGATCCCCACACCTCAATGCATGCATGGGTAGAGCTCTGCTGCTTTGAGACCACATCAGCAGTGACTTCTTATTTTAACATTCAGGGTTTCTTTACTTGGATTATTAACAACATCATTAAGGGCCACACAACACTGACTTCCTGGCATCCATCTGGAGACCCATCTGTGTGTGAAGAAAAGAAGGAACTCAAAAGCATAGCCAGTACATATTCCATTCATATATACATATATATACACACATTTAGGTGTATATATTTCCCTAATCATATTGCATAAATATCTATTTATTAGACATACTGTTGTATGTGTATATCAAAATGCACTGAAGATCTTCAAAATAATGTAGGAAATTGGCTGGTTTCCTTACAATAATTTAGCTTATGTGGTACAACAAAATGCATTTTAAATACCATGGAAATCGGCCAATTTTCCAATATTTAAATATTTGTGATATATCCTTACAAACATTTCACAAAAGAAACATATGGTAAATTTGGTATTGTATCCAGATGAGCAAAGCCCAGCCCCTCTGATGGTGTCTGAAAGTCCTGCCATTTTCACTCTGTTGAATGCTCTGCTTCTGGTTTGGAGTCAATCGGTGAGACTTTGTCAAATAGAATGAAATGTTGTTTTTTAAGATTAAAAAGCCTTAGGAGTGACATGTGAGAGGTTCAGCAAGGGTATTTACCAACCCATTCATTCAGTCCCACCTGAAACACAGTATGACTTTCACCTTAGACATGTGGCTCTATTCCTCTCTTCAACAATTCTCAATCCACTGTGCCAGTTCAATGCCTATGTGAACTGTGAAAGTACAGGACCCCCCTAACACTCAGTTCCTCCAAATTTCATGCAAACCAGGAGCAAGGGAAGATCCCTCCTTTGAAAAGACCACAGCACAACTCACCCTCATCAGAGAAGCTCTGCAGCAGAGCTACTACTTCAAGGGCTCACAGATTTGACTTAAAGCTTTAAAAGAGTCATGGAGTCACAGAATGGTTTGTGGTGGAAGGGACCTTAAAGCTCCTCCAGCTCCAACCCCTGCCATGGGCAGGGACACCTTCCACTGGAGCAGCTGCTCCAAGCCCCTGTGTCCAACCTGGCCTTGAACACTGCCAGGGATGGGGCAGCCACAGCTTCTCTGGGCACCCTGTGCCAGCACCTCAGCACCCTCACAGGGAAGAGTTTCTTCCTCACATCTAATGAAACTGATTCTATTTGAAGGAAGGAGATACCTACTAGAAAAATGTTCATTTTGAATTCAAATGAACTCAATCTTCCTGTATGGATGATTTTGACAGGATTTTTTTTTCAACCAGTCAGGCACTTTCAATACTCCACTGCAGGCACTGCAACTGCAGGATACTGCAGTCTGGAATATCCAAGTCACAGTATTACCAGTACAGACAGAAATGAATACAGGCTTTCCTTCTTCATTTATACTCCCACCTCCCTGCCAACACTTCCTTGGCAACTCCCTCCACTTCTCTCTAAAGAAAGACAGTGCATATGCACAGGAGGGTAGGAAAGATGCTCTTCCAAAGAGCCCTCTCTGTTGAAACCCCTGCAGACATAGGGGTTGGACTTGCTTATATGCAACCTCCTTTTGAAAAGCTTTTGAATCCTTTAACTTCCATGAGCACCTGAATCCAGGATTACCCAACACTGAGGGAAGGGTGACTCTGGTCCAATCACATTCTGACAAAGGTATGAATTGAGTAGTGGATGTGGCAGAAGGTTGATGCGAGAGAGGTCAGCAATTTAAATGTATCAAAGAACTAAAGTAGTTAAAAGAGACCCTGGAAAATGAATTTATGTCACTTCAGACTTTCCAAGAAGACCAAGATGCCAATTAGCACAGGAGAAGCCATAGGCTTGGCCTCAGGAGTTCTCTCCTTATCACAGGAAGGAAGAACGTATTTGAAGATGTAAGACAATGGCAGACAATAGACAAGCGATTCCATAAATGGAAACTCACCAAGGTCAGGGGGAGGGCAAAAATGCAATATAATGTTAATTATAGCCACGTGCAGGATGAACAATATCGAGCTGCCAATCTCCTCCACAGAGAGAGTCAAGATTTGCCCTGATACACACAGAAACAGGAATCCAATTCCACAATTCCAGTTCACGGGATTTGTATTTCATGGCTCCCTCCACATCTTTTCTTTAGCATGTATCACGGCAACTAAAATTAAACTGTTTCATAAGAGGGGTAAAGATTTGGGATCTATTTGACCTTCTCCACATTAGTAATGTTTTGCCTGTAAGATCTAGCACCACAATTACCCGAATACTTCCCAACAGGATTCCCGAGCTGTGCACAAGAAAGGCCAGTTTGGAAGTTCGACCATATTTCAGCATGGATTTTAGCCTTTAAAGCAAAAAGTGCAGGCCAGATGCGTACCTGCACACAGACACCGCCATCACAAACGATCAGGTGAACATAAGACCTGGGATATTCCAAGTTGTTACTTATGAGGACTGGGCAAATAAGCACCTAAGCTCTGATTCCATTCACATGGGTTTCAAGCAGGCTGAGAAGTAAGCAATGACCATGGAAGACTGCAATGCATCTGCAAGTATATTAAATCTCATGGTGAAAAGGTCTAGCAAAACTCATCTGAAATTACTATCAGAATGTGGAATTAATTTCAAAGACTGGGGCAAAAAAAAAAGCCAGCAACCATTAAAATAATGAATACAATTTGAAATAGTCCATCCTAAAGGATTAAAATTCACAAGAGGAATGAAAAACTCCAAAGCATCTGGCACTGCACAGTATCTGCAGAGATATACCAGGGAACTCTTTGCTCAGGACTTGGTAACGGATTTCATCTGTCTGAAGAATAAAATTGCAATGAAATAAGAAAAAGAGTATCTGTTCACAGCACACATTTCTGTGTGTACCAAAGCTATGCATTCCAATTGGCCTGCTCACTGAAGCTCTCCTGTGTTACTGGAGAGCCTGACAGCAGAACACAGTACACCTGTTGGGAGAATATAGATTCAAATCCACACAGTTACATCTTTAAACAGGCTTTTAGCCTGCATTATCTGCAGTGGGAGGCAGATGACACTCAGTGTTAACAGCTGCTGCCTGTTTTCCATTTATAGGCCACTGGTCACAACTTGGTGCAAGTGACAGTGTTAAGGTACCACAGCCCTCCAACACCCCAGCAAAGCTCCATATAGGAACATTTGCTGGGATTCTCTCTGCCTGCAGACTCCCAGGTCTGTTTTCTAAGAGGCAGAATCCTAAGAGCAGCACTTCTGCTGGGATTGGGAAGAAGATGGATTTCCTGGTAGGTAACAGAAGTCACTTCATGCACAGTAACTCTTAGCCTCCAGGCAACACCCTTTCTCTGTAACAGATTCAGTTTTGAGGGAGTCACTGTCAGTATCCATCTATATATCCCAGGCACCTTGAACATTCAGCTGATGTCAAAACTCTGTGTACTGGGTGTTACACAAGCCCACAGTGAGAAGCAAAGGACACAAATGGGAAGAGGAGCAGAAGTGTAACGTTCAAGAAAGGTTACCTGCTGAGGTGGACACCCTGTCCCAGCACGACACTATGCTGGACAGCTTGCAACCCATGTTCACCCAGCTGGAATACCTCTGTGGGACTGTAGCTGTAGAGATGGGAAACCTGAGCACTAATGTTGCCTTGACATTAGGTCAATCCCTGACAGGTTTGGGTTGCAAAAGGCAAAAGCTCCTGCTGTGCAAGTTGTGGAAGGGTCTTCATGTGTTCTCACTCAAGAGAAACTGAATTTAAACTATGTGACAGTGATCTCAAAACAAGTTATCACCTTGTGGCTCTGCCAGCTCAGACTGTTTGTGAACAAACACAAACCAAAAGCCATGGAGAAGGGCTGAGCAGCAGTGAGCAATACAATGAATAACACCAGAGCAAGATAATGGAGTTTCCAGCTCAGTTTTGCATATGCAATAGGTTCCTCTTAGCACAGTTGATACCATTCTTATCAGCAAAATAAAGAATTAGTAACCCAAATGAAATTACAGTGATGCAAGGGGATGAGACAGTGACACAAAGGCTGAAAAATCTGTCTTCTAGGCCTTTTTAAGAGCTTTCTTTTCTGGTCACAGTGCAAATGCTGAATGTTTCAAGGTGAAACTCCCTGTAAGCACCTGAAAGAGTTGATCACAAATAATATGTAATATACTTTAAAGAACAGAGTTTTAAATGGAGCATGGGTGAAACGAAGAGAACCATGAACTTTGGGGGGTAAAGAAAGAATAAATCTATTTCTACCCTATTAGCAGGCAACTCTGATGTGCCTAAATCAGAACATTGAACAATTACCATCATAACATAGCACTGGTATTGCCTTCAGCAGCAAACATTCAACTGACCTAAACAAACCATGAAAGATACATCTGAATTCATTAACATCTTTATAACATTACCACCACATTTACCAGAAGGAGTTGGGATATATCCCTTTAAGTGGCACCTGTATCTCTGTTTTCATTCATTCTGTGGCCTTCATCACCTTTCCACACTTGTAACCAAAGGAATTCACAAGAGCATCTGCACAAGGATAAATCTTACCTATAAATGCAGTATTATCTGGTCCCTTGCAGATATAGGTTAATAGTGGGATGGTCAGGCTCATCCTGTAATGTTGCACAGCAATTACCTTTTTGAACTATGCAATAGAAGTGAGAAACTTTTAACCTGCCAAAGCCCAGCAGAGAGCTTGGGGTAGAAACAGCAGCAAATGTTGTTGAATCATGCACACCAGGGTCACAAACACGTACTTGCTCCCTGCAGGGAGCATGGATGCCTTTGCATTCAAACAGAAATAGGAACCAGAAGAGAGGCTGGTCACTGTTAGCAAGGACCACAGAAATCCTGCTTTCTGGAAGATCCAGGCTCTCTGGTACATGGCCCTGATGGTCACTGTGCTGAGACACCAGCCTGGCTCTGCTGCAGAGAACTGGATGTGGTGGGATGCAGCAGGGGGTCCACTTGTCTCCTCTCCCAGGTAGCTGGCAGCACCAGCCCTCTGCACAAGCACAGACTGGGAGTGGAAGGTGACATCCCCCTGGAATCTGCCCACAGTAAAGCAATTCCTGTGGCTTTTTCTTGACCAGAGTCCTGCTAATGAGGAACAACTCTGAGAAGCTTTGTGCTCCCTCCTAACAAGCTACTGTTGATACAGCTGCAGACAAGGTTTTTGGCTCCTTTGGGGCTGTTATTTTGGGTTTTTCAAGGGATCTATTCAATACAAGCTTACACATACTGCAACTTTCCAAAGGGTCAGTTTGACTTCCTTAAAAGTGCCTAAATCTTGCAGGCCAGGCTCACCAATCACGAAATCAGAGCCTTTCAGTGATCCCGATCTGTTCCCAGGGAGGGATTTTCGCACTGGGGTCACTGCACAAGCATCGCCGTCCCCTCCACCCCTCTGCTCCCCCTCAACTCCACCCCAGACCCGGGGGGATGCTGGGAATCTAACCGTAAATGACACTACCAGCTGAGATGTAATGGGTGTTGGAGCAGCAGCCGTTTCCTGTCTAGCAGGAACCCAAACGTACAGGAATGTGGGAAGACTCCAGTGAGCCTCCTTAAGCAGCCAGAGCGGGCTGGGAACTAGAGAATAGATAAGGGATGCCCTTTCCTCCTCCACCCACTCCAGCAGATAAGCATCATGTGCCTCAGACATCTTGTCCGCTGATCTGGGCTTTTCAGCTGTGGCTCAGTATCTTCGACTCTTACCTTCCTTCCTCTGCTCCCAGCACACCCCCTGCTTAATGAGCCAGTCCACCCAGTGCCTGATAACGGGAGCGGGATGGACAGGGGGGCTGTAAAGGCTTCGCAGCCAGGAGACACCTGTCTCTTCCTGGGAAGGGACATGGATAAGAGGCTGGAGCTCCACAGACAGCAAACCTCTGTGTTTGAGGAGACAGGTGTGCTGTAGTAGATGGAGTCAGAGCCTGTTTGCTCAGGCAACATCCATGGGCCAGGCCCTAAAAGCAATTGATTTATAGTCTGTTTGGAAACCAGCACAATCATGCAATTGCAACACCTCCCTCAGCACGCTGCAACAACATGCCACTAACCTGGTCAGATGGGGAGGACATGCTGGTAAACAGCAAAGGGATCAAGAGGTAAAAACCTCACACTGAAGATGTGCTGCTGCGGTCAGAGCTGCATGCAAAGGGAGAGACAACCACCACTGTGATAGAAACAGGGCCAGAGGGCAAACAAAACGGCACACCAGGTTAAAAGTAGGCCAGAGGCAGTAGGAAAAACAGATCACAGATTCCACATCTTCTGGCTCTGGAAGGCACTAAATAACTGACTCTTCTGCCTTGCAAACTTCAGGCCAAGATAAGGACAGTAATGCTCACTGCGTGTCATTCCAGAGCATCCCCTGGTGCCGAGACAGAAGGCAGCAGCTGGTTAGGCAGTGAGGGAATTTAGGGCCAGGAGAAGCTAAAGATAAAGGAGTAAGAACCTTAGAGAATGGATCTGGGGAACTTCAGATCCTGTGTACAGAAAGAAATAACCTTTCCACCCACTCATCTCCCCAGGAGCCCCTAATAAAGGTGATTCCCAAGTTAGTTCAGATAAAACAATCCTGAATCTACCTGGAGATGCAGAGGACCAGAAAACCTGAGCTTTTTACACTCTTCCAGGGATTCTTGTTGCTCCTCTGAGTGTTTGTCAGGGAGATTGTGCAAACGAAAGAATTCTGAGTCCCTGCCTTATCACTGGCTCTGCTGCAGAAGCAAGGAGATAAGATCAGGAGGACTGGTCCCAGTTGACAGACCCTCAGCTCTGGTACTGAAGTTTTCCTTCTGGGTGAAGAATTGCTTGAAACTAAGGAATGCTGTATTGGTTTGAATGGAGAGAAAAAGCAACAAAACACCAAACAACCCAGATTCAGCAACACCACAATATTTTCCTTTGGAAAATATTAATTAATTAATTTGGATAATGTTATTTTAATGCCATCTTTCACTTACTCCCCTGCTATGAAAGCCTTCCTAGAAGAGACTGAATGGGCCAAGCCCTCAATACCCTGTTCTTCAAAGATTCATTATTACCAGCCTTCCAGATCCTGATACCTTCTTGCTAAGCCTTGCCCCTACCATCCCTTGGCTTGAACTGAATATTCAGGGTGTTCTGAAATGACTGCCCAACCCTGTAAATTTCTCCTGTTTCATCTGGCATAATATTTAAAGAGCTGAGATACTATTAAAGAGGAGGGACTTGGGAACTTTCAGTGTTGCCCAGCCAGCTTCAAAGAAAGGCAAAGACAATCCTTATCTGAGCAAGTGTTTCATAGAATCATAGAATCCCAGCCTGGTTTGGGTTGGAAGGGATCTTAAAGCTCCTCCAGCTCCAACCCCTGCCATGGGCAGGGACCCCTTCCACTGGAGCAGCTGCTCCAAGCCCCTGTGTCCAACCTGGCCTTGAACACTGCCAGGGATGGGGCAGCCACAGCTTCTCTGGGCACCCTGTGCCAGCGCCTCAGCACTCTCACAGGGAACAGCTTCTGCCTAAGAGCTCATCTCAGTCTCCCCTTGGGCAGGTTCAAGCCATTCCCCTTGGCCTGTCCCTACAGGCCCTTGTCCCAAGCCCCTCTCCAGGTTTCCTGCAGCCCATTTAGGCACTGGAGCTGCTCTAAGGTCTTCCCTGACCTTTCTCTTTCCATTTAGTGTCAAAGCTCACACTGACCACTTCTCAAGACAACCCAAATTATTCAGCTCTGCACCACGCACGAGTGTGCCAATGAACATAGAGTGCACAACCCATGCACTGGAATTGGTACCCGCAGATCTGTGTTCTTCAGACAGAACCTGAGCCCTTCCAGCACCAGCCTGCTCCTAACATGAACTCACTACATTATACCCCCAGAGCAGGGGTCACTTGCTACTGTGTGCCCAGTTCCAGTGGTAGGCTGAGGATGAGGAGTGTCAGCAGTCTGGAGCACAGCACATTCTGCTGTCTCTGCCTGCCCCTCGCTCTCCCCATACACATCCTCACACACGCTCCTTTGTCAGCTGCTCTTGTTTGGCTGTGATTGACAGACTCCTGAATTATGAAAAGGTAGAAAGAGCCTGGGTGAAGCACAGGGGTATTTTTATCATAGTTCGTGGGCCCCGCCCCATCATATATATCAGAGCGAGAATGCTTTTACACAGGGAAAAAAACAATAAAAATCCATAGAGTCCTCGAAGGAACAGTTTTTATCCCCCTCTCAGCAGCCTGTCCTCAGTCTAGTTCCCTTTTCAAAGGGCTGCTGGCTCCTGGCTGTCTGCTGATAGGGAGGATTAGCTACACAAATGGCACAGGGAAAGAGTCAAAACTGGAGGGGAGCACAGAGCTTCTGCCCACCCAGGCAATTTGTTCACATTCAGCCACCACTCCATAAAAGAAGAAATGCAGGTGCTGCAATATTGCCTTTCACTCTGGCTGTGCCATCCCTTGTGAAAGGCAAGAGTCAAGTGTGCTCAGAAATACTGAGAGGGGAAAATAAAGCAGCCCAGGTTTTCAGGCTTTCTGCCCCTCCCCCCATGTTTTGGTTTAGGGACTGTGTTTTCAAGTTGTTCTTTCCACACACAGGCAGGTATTTCAATCTGTTTTCACGGTAGATGCTTCGAGACAGAGTTTTCAGACCCAGATGCCAGACATTACAAAGCTGGGATTTGTAATCCCAGTTAGTCGTTATTCCTGAAGTGCCGAGCGTTCCCCCCTCACTGCCTTCCGTGGGAATCTTGGGAGTCTTAGAAGGCAGGTTACTTTCTTTGAGATGCACAAAAATGATCCAGGAGGTTCTATTTTAGACACCAACATTGTTGCACACGTAACCAGATCAATGGAGGAGTCGGGAAGCTGGTTAAAAACAAGCAACAACCACATGACACCAAATATCATTAAATCTGAAATGGAATCTTAAGATCTATCAATGTTTCTGCTACACAAGTAGTTTCTCCTTATGTTTCCCATTCAGCCTTCAATCTCCCACCTCTCATCAGGTGCAGCCATGTTGCAAAGTTGCTTCCTAAAAGCAGAATGAGCTACAAGTTCTCCACTAACCTCCTCACCATCACCTAAATCTACCTTCCTTCTCTTTCTGTGTCTTCAAAATGCCGTCTTGAGCTGACAGACTTCTCAGCTAAGGAATTTGGTGACTCCACTAACCAAAGGCTAGAAATAAAACTGAATTCAGAGCAAACAAGAGCATGAAAGGACATCCAGTAACCAGAAGGCAAAACAGCTGCTTGAGCACCAAACACACTGCTCAACCAGCCAGCCTATTCTTCCTGCCTACAGGTAAACAAGAAGGTGGCTTGGGGTCCTTTCTAGGAAGACCTCCCATTGCTGTGTCAGCAAATTGGGTGCATCCTGAACCCTGTAACTATATCCTAAATTCTGAGTCGAGGCTGCCTACAAGGAGGATACAAATGCCAAGTCTGATGAATGCCCTGGACTCAAGTACAATGCAACTATCGCTAGCAGGACTTTATCCTTACCACTTGCTTAGTCTGATGATTATTTGCACCTCCTGTACAGGTAACTGTAGTTACAGTGGCCTAAAATAGAGTGAAGAGAGAATCAGAGGAAAGCCACTTCCATTTCTGTTGCAGCCAAAGTGAGTCCAACATCTCTCTCCTTCAGCCAAACCTTTCCCTGCTTATCCCACATCCACTAAGTTACATAAAGAAAGGTAGCTCCAAGGCAACAACTCCTAAATGAAGTGGTAGAAGTGGTTACCTGCAGCATGTGTGTAACAGGATGCACAGCGAATTATGTACCTGAGAACACAGTCCTGAGGAAGAGAAGATGACCCAGGCTCCTCCACATCCTTACAGTCAGGAACAAGTAGGAGCACACACTCCCAAAGGTCACACTCTCCTCAGGGCAAAGAGTTGGCAACTGCATATTGCACACAATTTACTATCTGTATAACACATCCTGTGCTTTGGAAGTGCTTTCTGTCTGGACCATCTTACCTGGCTGAGGGAGGATTATTTAGAAGCTCAGCAGTGTTTTCACTCACCAGGGAATGAGGCTACTTTGGTTTGAGATTGAAGAAAAGATCATTCAGGTGCTGATAGTCCACTGATGCCTTCCCACAGCTGCTCCCTATTGACCAGGAAAAGAATGTTAATGCAATTTGTCAAAGAGAATTATGGGATATTCTTCCTGACACATAAGGAAGAACATAGAAACAGCACTCTGAGCACTATGTTTCTAGCTGTATGTTCAGATGTAAGGGTAGATGTAAGGTGTTCAGATTTGGCTACCAAACATCACAATCAGATGAGCAGAGACAAACCCTTAGTCATTTTTCCAAGTCACACATGAAGTCACTAGCAATGTCAGAGATAGAACAAATTCTTCCTTCCCCAAATGCTCACTCTTCTTTGGATATATATATATATATATATGTGTATTCAGTTCAGTTTGAAATTGTTTCACCTGTTTGTCATGGTCACCACCTTCCTAATAAGACCCTCCACAGGGCTTTGAAAGAGAAGTCTTCCCATTGAATGGGAATGCATGCATGCAGCACCTTGGGAAGGAGCTGATATCCTGGTAAACATGCTATATCCATCAATCACTCCAACCTTTATGATGCTTGCTCTGTTACATACCTACTGCTTTCAAACCTCAGGCTACACTGCTGAATCAGCTCTGCCACACAGCACAGGCGTTTTGTGTGACTGCATTATTTTGGGGACAGAGGTTCCAAAAAGGCACTTAAGTGCCTAATTCCTGTTGAAGAACTATGAGGCTTGGGAGCTGATACCTTTGAAATTCCTTCTTGGCTCCAGCAGAACGGTTGTTGCATATACACCATGGAGTTTTGTGTTTATTTCCCAGCAGTGTAAGAAGTCATCTTCTCACCCGTTTTAAGTACACGAGCACTAGTAGGCCAAGGCCTGCCTTCCTGTTTTAAGAAGTGAAAGCTCTTGAGGCAGACTGCCAGAGGACTTAATATAGTCTCAGATCTAAATTTAACAACAATAACATGGCTCCAGTCTGACCCTACAAAGAAAAGTTTGGAGAGAAGAAGGAAAAAAAAAAGCAATTCTTCACAAATTAAGAAAACAATAAAGGTCCCTTTCAAGTGTCAAGGAATATTCTTAGCCAGCCTGCAACACCTAAATCAAGAGAGAGGTTGTTAAAATGGTATAATACCAGGAAACTCGCCTACAGGGTCTACTTCCTCCTTGGAGACTCCGGCCTAGAGAGCCGGAGTCAGTGTGCTTGCGCTGGGGGAGGTGGGAGGGAGAAACAGGGACTTGCCTAAAGTGACTCTATACAAAAAGCCAAAGCTGGATATCAACACCAGCGTCTCTAGATCTAAGATGATACAAGCAGTCTTCCTGGCCCGCGATTCCGAGTCACATCAATAGCCTCTTTAATCCTTTCCCACCCAACATTTCCTGAGAGCGACTGCAAAAGTCAACAAGTTCAAACCCAGCAATAGAAACTTCGCGCTTGCACACAATGCAGGCGGGTGATAATGCGGCTGTATTTATAGCACAGCGCCTGCCCCCTCGGAGGGGTTATTAGAGATCCTGGTGGGAAGAAAACACAACTAGAAGAAAGTTATTCAAGTAAGTTAAAGATACACCTGAAACCTCCCTTCCTCTCCCACCCCTCTCTGAGGTCATAACATCACAATATAGGCTCCTAAGCAAGGACGTTCCTCCGGGACACTCTGATAGGGAAAGTGTGAACAACAAAAGCCCATTGTTAGCAGGGAATGGTGGTGCCACTTAGACCCTCGTTCAGCTCCCAGGGGGCTGGGGTTTGCGTTATGCAGGCTTAAAAATAAAAGGCACTAGGACAAGGGACAAACAAATAATGAAGTCATTTCCATTTACCTAGACCAGCAAGGGGGTTGCCAAGCAGGGGAACCGGTTATTGCTGGGTGTTAGCAGCATCTCCACCCTGGGACACCCACCTCCTCCACTGCACACTTTTCACAGAAAGATTCTTCACAGTGAATTGCTTGAGGAGTTCAACTCTGACCCAGAATGAGATGTGGATGATACCCTTAGAGCACTTACAAAGCTAGCCATAGACACCTAAAATACCTAATATACCTATATTATAACATATACTAAGCTAACCTTAGACACCTTGCAAAGCTTTTCTATCATGAAATTCTTCCTTGTCTGAGGCCAATGGCATTGGATTTTCAGATCCTCCACAGAACAGGAATATGCGTTTTAAAAGAGCTGTGAGGCTTTCACTGGGCATCACTCCTTAGTTCAAATAAGACTTTTAAAGAGATACCTCAGCATAGGGAAGTAATTTGCCCTCAAAGCACTACTCCTGAGCCATAAGGATGAACAGTTACATCACCTAATTCCAGCTACTGAATCTGAATTTTGCTTGCATGACAAACACCATGTCTCTTTGCACTGCTGAGCCTCTCCACTGATCCTTTCCCAGTCACCTGTAGCAGTATCTTCTATCATATCCAAAGAGGACCTCTGAAAAGGATCAAATGCAGTCACCTTGAGTCCAGGTTAAAGTGGCTGAGTTGTGGCTGGTGAGGGGCATTAACCCAACACCAGCATCTCCTCTTGGGTCAAACCCTTTGAATTACCAGTACTACTACATTTGAGTGGAGAGTTCTTTAGTGTGAGTAGCCCTCATGCTGGGAGCAATACACAAGGTGTGAGCTAATCCTGCAGTGAAGACAAGCCTTTGGAGATCTATCAGGTCTGACCCCAGGCCCAATACCCTTCTCCTCACCTTCTTCTGTGATACATGAGAGTTCTTAACTGCATTTAGATAGCTTGTTGGAGAGTCCTCCTGAAAAGGTAATGCTTGGCTAGTACTGAATCCATGTGCTCACCTCCACATTACATTTACCTCTTGCAGACTGAAAAGAAGCATTTCTGTATTTAGTGATGAGTAAATGCCTGGGCAGAAGGAAGTGAAGATGGCACAAATTCATCTTGGCCATCTGCTCCTGTTGCACTGAGTGCTGCTTCAGTTCACTGCAGGAGCAATCTCAAGTGCACCACCATGAGTTTCCTCCTAGTCCTGGCTCTGTTCAGCTGTGAAAGCTCTGATGACACTGGAAGCTCTGGGCACATGGTGAAAGGAGGCACTAGAGCCATCAGTAGTATGCTGCTTACTCCCTGCAACTTCAGGCTGTGCTATGGACTGCCAACTGAAATCCTCCCTCAAGTACACAGTGAGGCTTGGGGAACCTCAAGCACATTAACTCATATTGACTTGCCCCAAAGTTTGAACATGAGTAGTCCAGAAGGACTATGCTTCCCTGCAGCCATGGTTCTTCCCACTCCAGGCTTACCTTCTCCCCAAGTGGGAAGAGTAAGAGAAGGCAGCATTTGGGATTGGAGGAGAGGAAAAACAAAAAAGAGCACTCTGGACAGCTGAATTACACAACATTCTACCTCAATTCAGTGCTGGTTTTCCTGCCACTCCTGTAGTTTCTATCCCCTACAGCTGGAGACAGGACTTGTATTGTAG
The DNA here is from genome assembly GCF_012275295.1 of Melopsittacus undulatus. Taxonomy (NCBI): domain Eukaryota; kingdom Metazoa; phylum Chordata; class Aves; order Psittaciformes; family Psittaculidae; genus Melopsittacus; species Melopsittacus undulatus. The sequence continues at coordinate 10,524,889 of NC_047538.1, read as the reverse complement.
AACCTTACTGGCCACTATTCTGAACAAAATGTAAACTTGGCCCACTCAGTAGGGCACCCAAGCAGGCAACACAGGAACATATCTTCCTTATGTAACTTACAACACATACATATGTGCAGAAAGCATTTTGAAGACTAATTTCTTTCCCAATGACAAGTCCTACTCATTGTAATTTCATTTTATGACCATTTATGTATTTAGCTTGCTTACATTCGAAACAGCAAATCCCAAAGCTTCAAAACTCCATAGCCTTGATTCAACAGTCACCCTCAGTGCCAGCGGAGACAGCTCTCAGAATTGGATTTCAAGCTTCTCTTCCCCACAATATTGGTGTCTGGAGCCATGTGAGTACATAGGATTGTCAAACCTCATCAGGAAAAAGAGAGAAGAGTTTCTAATTGTCATGGTTTCAGGGGACAGATTGAAGACATAAGACCCAGGAGGAGGAAAAATCAGAAGGCAAATGTAAAAACAAATGAGTTGTTAGATTTATTTCCTGTTTTAATCTCAGCATTTTCAAGCCAGTCTCCATTTCCAGGGGCCAGATTCATGTTTTCAAAGCCTTGTGCTTTTCAATGCTGTAAAGCTGACATGCCAAAATGGTCCTCTGAATGCTTGCGGGTCCAAGCCAGCTGAGTTTCTGCCTCTCTGTTCCCCTGGCAGGCAGTGCTCAGTTTGGTGCTGGGACCATGTGTCCATGCTGGAAGTGGTCACTTTGCAGTCCAGCATGTGTGCTCTTTTCCCACTTAAGAATGATGTTTATGTTGTGCTTTTAACACAACATAAAATGAACGCTCACCATAAGGCAATACTTGTGAAACTTATTTAACACTTGATTTTATTCCATTCACAAACCACTAGAAAATCCCACATGCCATGTCTGTTCCCATTTGCCTTCTGACTGCATATTTAACACATGGTTATTTCGAGCCATAGTTCATTATCAATAATCATGAGAAAGTTGCCCATGTTAATCCTGAAATAGGATCATAGAAAGTAGTTGTTCTACCCAAAGACAATCCTCTTTTTCCCTCTTTTTCATATGGCAGCAACAATGTTCGTATCTACAGTTTCCTGGAATAAAGGGCTGCCATTAAGCCATACAGCAGACTCAAGATCTAGTCTCAGCACTGTCTCAGCTCTGAAATGCTTTGTGATCCAGAATGAATCTCCCTCTCCCCGCCTCCTTTCCCCATTTATAAAACAGCATTTATTTTCAGGTCGGGTGGGCTGAGAAATACAGGTTTAGATTGTTTCAGTATGCAAATAAAATATTTATACGTGCTCAGTATCATTTCCTTCACTACTACAGTAGTACTAGCAGCTGGGTCAGGATTAACTGTACATAGCAATGAGAACACCACACTATGCAATCAGTGCCTTGATACAGCCTATTACTAAGGACTGAAGGTTGCTTCCACATTGACACTTAAGGCTTCTTTACACCATTCTAGCAGTTAGAAAAGAGATTTCAAATGTATATAATCCTTCAAGTCTCTCTGGTGCTCCTTGTAACAGGACTTTAGTTGTAAAGCAAACTGGACTCTGCACTTTTGAATAGTTCACAGTCTTTTGAGGAGATGCAAAAGCAGAAGACTTGAAATGGCTAGACCCTAATGGCTGCTCCCTGGGAACTGAGCTTGCCTTGTGAGGTCCTGTAAGGTTACCTTTAGGTAACAAATCATAGAATAGTTAGGGTTGGAAAGGACCTTAAGATCATCCAGTTCCAACCCCCCTGCCATGGGCAGGGACACCTCACACTAAACCATATCACCCAAGGCTTCATCCAACCTGGCCTTGAACACTGTTTGCCTTGGCTCACCAAAGCCCCTAAAACCAGATACAAACCCTCAGAATAAAGCTGTTCTTTTAATAATATACTTTTAGTTAAGGTCCTGTACATGAAAAACATTTTCTGCTTAGGCCTAATAACACTGACATATGTAGCTAGGCTTCTAAACTCCTAGCTTGGCACCTATACATGATTCCCAAGCTCCCATGCAGCTAATATTTTAAACACAGAAGCTTGGAAATCTCTGAACCCTGAGTAAAGGAGAAGGTTGTTTTCTACAGACACCGTCAAAAGACTTGAGAGAAGACTACATCAAAACCTTTGCACAGGCCCACTGTAGGTGATGGCCACTTCACCACATGAGCAGCTAAATACAAGGCAATACATGCCTAGACTTGAAGAAGAAGCACTGCTTTATCTTTCTTTACATTCTCATTTCATTTGGAAGTGAGTGTCTGAATCTTGAGGAGCATTTTTTAAGTCAAGGGAGCCTCCTGCAGCATTGCAGTCAGTGACATGGCAGCTATAAAGACGACTCTGGGGTGGTTCAGGATTCACATACAGTTCCGGATATGAGGATCAAATGCGCCACACAATGAAATACATTTGTTAAGGAAATTGGCACTGCTAAAAAAGAAACAGTCTGTGGAGAGCCAAGTAACATCTAAGGCTCCTTAACCCAATTAGCTAAACACTCTGCTGCTGCTGAATAAGAGAGAACAAAAACCACCCCATGTAATGGAGACGAGTGAGTCTGGGGTAGAAAGGGAGCATCTTGATAAAGGGGTGGTATCCTCCTGCCTGCCAGAGCTATTAGCCAAGAGTCTGCTGAGTCTAGACAAAGGTTTGATTTGGAATTGAATGGAGAATCATTTGCAGAGAGTAAAGCAATTTAGGTTTTGAAAAACAACCATGAATTTTTAACTATTAACCCAAAAGAGAGACAAGGAGCCTCTGCAGGCACAGAGGCTTTTAAATATTACCCGCTGCCACAGGAGGTCATTGAGATTGGAGTGATTTTAAGATCTGAGAGCTTCATTAGGCCAAAACATTTAATGTACCCGAGGGCTGAAAGGCAGAGATGAGATTGGTGAAGCTGGTGATGTGAAGGGAGTATTTTGTGTTCACATCACTACTGGAATCATTGATTCTGCTCCATATGATACTGACAACAAGCAGCAGCTGACAGTCACGAATCACAAGAGGGGATAAGCATGAAGTACCAGATTGTGCCTGCTCATTGCATGACTGCACAGAAGACAAGAAGCAGAAAGCTTGTTTCTTGATTTGAGTCTCCAAGTAGATTCTAGATCTGAAATACCTTCTCATGCAAGAACTTCTTTCTCACTTGACTGGTTTCACATAGATGCAAGGCCTGGCCAGGTCTTTTAAACCATTTATTTAGGTGGGTTTTGTAGGAGATCTGTGTTGGAAGAAAATTAGAAATGAGGAGGCTGGAAACAAGATGATGAGGGAAAAGTGAGAGAAACACACTGAGTGCAGCACCAGGAAGAGGTCCAAGGTCCTGGACAGGAGCAAGACAAGGGATCCTGTAGTGCAGGGATGCACACAGTTGCTGGTGTGGATGTGCAGCCCCAGAAGATAAGGTCTGTCCTCTCCAGCCCCATGTGCAGCCCCAGCGAGAGAGGAAAATGTGCCACAGCCTCCTGTTCATCAAGCATGAAGCTGAACTGCGCTTCAGGCTGATGAACAACAGGAGAGAAATGGTTTGAAGGCTTTAGCAGTTTTTTCTCCTCTTTGAGATTATAAACACAGATGCAGACACCTTCATCCCTGCTCACCCTGGACACAATGGCAGTGGTAACCAAACGTGGTTTTCCCTGCTTTCAGAACACCTCCAAAGGGACAGGCAGGTGAGAGCCCATAGCCCTGCATCGTCATTAACACAAAGAGCACTAAGGCTGCAGGTAGGTAGATGGACAGATGAATGGGAAAACATGTTCTTCCTGCAGAGCAGAGAGCTCCAGTAGGAACTGTGACTCTTCCTAAACAGTTTCTTCAGAATATTCTATGAACAGCAGGGAAAACCAGTTTCTACTACTCAGAGCTTTGCAAACAAACCAAATCTATGCATCTCCTCAGATAGCCTGTTGCCTTTCAAATACCAGAGAAGAACTAACCCCCCCTCTCAGTGTCAGCACATTGATGGAGGAAACCTCATTGCTATTAGGTCCACCACACACAATCAACAACATATCTCATCCCAAAAATGGGTCCCTGCCTGGTATCAAAATAACTGATGGGTTTAGGCAATGCAGACTGCTCTTCTAGGTTGTATCTGAGGAAGCTAAGTGGGGAAGGGCTCTGTACTGACCTCAAAGCTATATGCTGTACACCAGAGCTATGTAAGCTTATAAAATTAGCACATGCCCCTTTGAATGAGTGGTTGTTTTCTTTCAAGCCCCATGGCAAAATGTTATAGGAGGCTGGAGATGAGAGCAGGGCACAAAGCAATGGGAAACCAATGGAAGAATGAAGAAACTGCCACATCACCTTTTGTGGCTCTGTGTCATGCAGAGGAGCCTGAAGGCATCTGGTCTGATCTTGGTCTCCTAAAGCAAGAATACAGTTTGACTCCCTGCTTTGGTGGTTTAACAACATCCAAATGCTCTGTGCTACACTGGTCAACAGTTCTCAACTATTAACTGTTTGGCAGATGGGGAAACTGAGGCACTCGAAGGGGAAGAGACTCTCCTGATGTCACTCAAGAGTCTACTGACTGTACCCCCAGACTGTCTGTACAACAGTGCCTTCTAGTGGATAGCTAACATTTAACACACGGGAAAAGGGGGTGGGCATGAGACTGTAGGAGAACAAAACTGTATCTATTTAGGCCTAAAGTGCTGCAGGCATTTGTCTTGACTCCTGTTCTCTAGGAACTGCTCTTCACTTGGCAGTTCTGCTTTCCATATTCGAACTAGCTTATGTGAGACAACAAGGAGTCACTCTGGCCTTTGAGGATCCCTGCTAATCAAGCATCAGGAAGTGTTCGTTTGAGTAGCCACCAGCAGATGAAGCCACACGGTTTTCTGAAGGTCACAACAGGGCAATGGGACAAATATATTTTTCGGAAGGCAGAAGGCATTCAGGCTGTGCTTTTGTGTTCTCCTGACAATGATTGTGATGACGCAGCTGGAGTGGGAAATGGCCCAGCATAAATCCATCCTGGCGACAATACTCTGTAACAAAAAGCGTAGAAGGAGGCAGGCATGTTTAGGGTAAGGTGGAGATAGTCATCTGGTTATTATTCAGAGGCCCCACTCAGACACTACACTGAGGAGATCCTGATTGTGTCACCTTGGCCCCATACCGCACATATCCTTTGCAGAAGAACAATGTAGACAGGAGTCTCTTGGACCATATGAAAATCTGGGAGGCAGCTCTCAAAACAGGAAATTACATTACACACTGTGTCTGCCACAGTCACTAATGGGGCTGCATTGTGCAGCCAAGTAGTTACAATTACAGCTCATCTGCTGGTGGAAGCTTAGGCAGCATTGCTGGAGTCAACTGAGATTCACATTCATGGAAGGGAAGTGCAAAAGACATACTGCCATGAACAAGGCAAGGAATGGCTCTGAAAACTATGTCTTGAGATGGCTGAACCAGCAAAGGGGATGGATTTCACCCAGAAGGAGTTCTCCTGGACTGCGGTGTAAGCAGCTCGCGTTCACATCTAAGAAAGCTAGGAAAGTCAGTAAAGGCAAAGCAGCTGGTCAGTGGAGAGGTGGTCAGGAATTTATTGATGACAACATTTTCTATTGGAAAAATCAATTATCCCAACCAGAAACTTTCCCCCCAGGAATGCAGCAGCACAGAAAAACTTGTGGGAACATCATTCCCAGGTTTGAGAACCCCAGAACAGACAATAAGTCACTGTCTGAGAGAGGTCCTAGAGCTTCAGGAGACACAGGTTTATGGCTTGTCTTCCTTCCCCCAGCTCTGTTATCTATTCTGGGGGACTGTTTGCTCCCAAGGAGGCTTTTGCTCATATGCAAATCTCACCCAGCTTTGCTCTCACCTTCCATGTGTCCATCTTGGCCACCAGACTTTGGGCTGTTCCAGTCTATCTGTGTCTTTTCCAACCCTAGGGCAAAGCTCCTGCTGGTATTTGGAAACAGCTTAAGTCACTCTTCCTTTACAATAAGACTATCCATACAAATGAAGAGATACTAATATAATTATACCAAGGAAAATGGAAACACCTCTTGTCTAGAGAAGCTATTGGTGGACTGAATGAAGACAGGTAACAGATGAAAGAAGGAAGTCTTTTCTTCTAATATGCACTGCAAGTACAACAATGCCCTATGGAAAATGCAGTTAGAGAGGAGCATACAATGAGAGCTAAATATCAACCCTCACTGATGTTTAGACAAGACCAATTATAATCATAAACCTTAACTCTTATTACAGGGTTTTTCACCAATAGCTCCTAAATGACTTCACAAGCAAACCAGAACATCCTATGAAGAAAACTGAGGCACAGGAAGGCAGAATCTCCATGGATGCACAGTGAGTGTCAGTCCTTGCCCCACACCAGAGACTTCCCAGATGGAACTGCCCTAAATCACTAGAGGGTACTGGGGGCTCCTCCCAGCAGCCCTCCAAGCAGGAGACCCAGAGCACTGCCACCCAGGCAAACTCAGCCTCTTCATCCCCATGGAGATGATGACATGCAGCTTGAAGTGGAAAAGCCACACTTCACATCAGTATAATCAAAGTTCCCAGGTCAAGAATCATCACTTACAAATGAAACATGCAGCAGAAATTGCAATACTGATTTGCTGATGCACCACCAGCAGTGCTGATGGCATTTGTTGCATGCCAGGGATCTCACTTCATACATTTGCTCTTCTGATTTATCATCAAAGTTATTTCTGACATTGAAATTTTCATGAGAACTATGTTTTCTACCAAAATTTAAACACCAATACAAAGCTTGATGCAAATGTGAAGATGCCTTATACGAGGGTGTTTCATTTCCCATCTCATACAGGACCAAAGAAATGAAACTCCCCACGCAGAGACAGCAATAGCTGCAACAGAAAGACTTTATCATTTTAACCATCACACAATCCCCAGAACACGGCAGATTTCTAGACAATTACACAGTCCTTGTGTTGGAGATCCATGGGCCAGTGAACCAAAGAGCTCCCATGAGAGCTTCTGGGTTTCTAATACTTCCAAAGATCAGGTCCCCTGGGTATGTGGATTTTATCAATCCGGTATCTCTGTCCTCAGCAGTAACACAAGTACCCCGAGCGACGTGTTCTAGTGCAGCAGCTAATCCAAAGCAAGTCAGAAACTTCTCTGCTCAGCTTTCATAGAGGTTAAAAAGGACAAGAGAGAGTGTGGCTGACCAGGCAACCACAAACAGGAGAGGTGATTTTTAGTGTGATTTCTAGTAATTTTGTTGTGTTCTTAATGCCTAAGCAGAAACCAAAGAGAACACATTGCAAAAACATTCAATTGCCCATCATAACCAGTGCAGCCACTGAACCATATGAGACCATCTTACACAGCTTCCAGACTCATGATGTGTCTGACAGAAGGTAGCTCACATATCACATATCTCTCTGCTAGGGCTTTCTTTGCAAGTACTAACTCGTATAGTTTTCATTCCAGCTTATCAGTGGATGTAGTATGGTGGCTATGATATTTCATCACAGATACATACAAATACTCGTGCTGATGCAGTTAATTTTTAATGAGCTTTTTTGATATTGCTGTCACTGCAGCCACACTAAAGGTTTTCTATTGAGCAATGAAGGGAAGTCAAGAAAAACTGCATATCTGCCTGTCCTGAAGGGGAAACAAATGATTCCATCCCTGCCTAACTCCTCCAAAAGCCATTAATTCTGTGCTTTTTCTTTAGACACCAGGTTGAACTCACAATTTAGAAGGTTTCTCTGCTCTTAACTTTGGCACTTGTCTGTTGCCCTTGGAGTAAATGCTTCTGGATTTGCATTTGGTGCAGAGCATTGTCACCTCCTGCTCCTTGGCTGGGTCCATTGTGACACAGAAGAGGTGCTAATCCTCTAGTAATTAGCACCTCGTTGGCAGGTCAAGCCGAGGTCAGGAACGTGGCCTTGTTTAGTTTCCAGAAGAACTCTGGTTTGCTCCTTGTTTTCATTAGGGCTCTGAGATGTTGAGGTGTTCCACGCTGATGCTTTGCAGAACAAGAATAACCACCATGGGCACCACTCAAAGCAGCTGATCTCCAGAGCAGAAGGGATCTCAGAAGAGTAAACCAGTGATGATTCTCATCCTGACACTTCTAACCCTCACTGATCAGCTCATGACAGCATCCCCAGTATACGTGATACTCAGCTCTGGCTGGGACTGGTCTTTCTCCATGCATGCAAGTACATGCTTGCACACACTTTGTATTGTGTAGTAGACAGAAATACATTCACCTGCTCAACAGTATCACAGGATTTATGACTCCTGTTTGAGAGATGATGACAGTGACTTACACAGGGAGCCAGATTTAGGACCCCAAATTGTCCTTCATACTTTTTTTAACAAAGGGATGGGACAATTCAAAGAACTGAAGAAAATGCCATTCACCTTCAAACCAAGCAGCAATATCATCTTGGGGGAACTGGTCTTCCTTTAACAGTCATTCTCTGTAGGAGATCTCCTCCTCCCTCAGCTGCTAACCTATTCTAACCTGGATGAGGAAACCAGGCCCTTGCTGGTTTTTACCACCTAACTCTCAAACAGAACCTGCTCTCCTGGCAAGTCTTCAAACAGCCCATACATCTTTTTACTGTTTCTAGAACACTCATCACTCGAACTTGAGGACTTTGTTTTCAAGTGCCACCACCATAACTAGTTTCCTTGGCAACACAGAAGAGGTCCATCAGCAAAGCACACCATCCCAACCCTAACCAGAAACATACGCACAATGTGAGTGCTATGTACACAATGTGTACATGGCACTTTCATCTTCATTGGGGATCTAACTGCTGCTGGAACCTCCAGGGACAATTAGAGAAAGCCCTGGATTTTCCATGGTAAAAAGTGGGCTCTCCTGTGCCATGCCTTTCAAAACTCAAAAGGATCATTTAGATCCTGACAGCCTTCCAAAAAGAGGCAATTGCTGACTTTTAGGGATGGAGTATGGTAGTGCTCATTTGGAAGGTTACATCCATCATTCACAGCTATCCCATGTTAACTGAGATATTCAGAGCAGGATATCACAGTAAACACAAAGCATGTGGGAATCCCAGTTGCACTGTGCCTACAGCTCTGCTCTAATCACAGGTGACTGTTGGGTTATGTGACATACTTTAAAAGGGCACTTCCCAGAGGATCTCGGGCATCCAAGCATCTTTGGGCTTATCCAGAGAATGCTTGTGAATGCCAGCAAATGGTGATGCTTGTTTTCATGCAAAGACCAGGACAACAGCACTCTTTAAGGGGTCACATCCCTTCTCTAAGACTCCCTGTTCGAATCCTCATTCTCCAGCAACTTCTCATGGCTCTGGAAACTGCAGGCACTTGCACGCTCCTCCACCTAAGAGCTGTCACAACCACTCTCACTCCCACTCCCCCGTCATTCCCAGGCTAATCCAAAGAGACTGCAGAGGAAGAAATGCGAGGACTTAAATCAGCACCAGCAATGCCAAGGGAGCCGTTACTGTTCGAGTTCACTGTTATTGAGTGGTCTCTATTAAGATCAATGAACCCTTGTGCTGGGCCCAGGACTCAGATTATTAGCTAGGAGCCACGTTAGCTATTCCTGCATTGCCTCTAATGCCCCAGCATCCATGATCACTGTTTTCCATCAGGAAGAAATAAAGCCTGGTTCATATTTCCCACATCTTCATAGTGAGTTGCTTTGCTATCTATTTGTGAAAATGATTTTCAAATATATAATATATAAAACACAGCCTTAAATTTTTTACAGATTTGGCCAGTTTTCAATATTTCAGCCTATCTGGAATGATCCAAATATGTTTTCAATATATTTCAACACATAGAGTTGTCATATACAGACCTGTATATATTACTTATTAGTAAAACTGGCCAAGTATGTGCTATTTTTCAATATATTTGCTCTATCGCCTCATATATTTCAGAGACATGATTGTACAGCACATTTTAGGAAAGATATTACAAATGAAAAGAGATCATTTTTCTCTTACATAAAGGATGTGGTTTGCTAAATCATTTGGAAGACAGAAGAGAACCTGAGCTGGATTGCTGCATCACCTGGAACGGGCTCAGGGTACAATGCCCAGGAGAAGATCCAGAGCAGAGGTTTCTGCAGTGCCCAGAATAACCTGTTAATGCACTGCTTAATAGCTGCAGTGTTTGGAATAGCTTTTAGATGCAAGACTAAGGAGAAAAATAACCTGGTGTATCCATCCAAAATGGACTTTGGGTTCCAGAAACAGGGAAAGATGTATGTTAGAGATGACAAAACCAATTCTCCTTAAAATTACAGTGTGACTGATCCCATCTGGACATGGGACCTGCCATGCTTCCTTTCCCACATTTCACAGAACCTTGGGATTGGTCATTTGGATCAAAGGGGGACACTATTTTTAAGAGGCCTCAGTGGGTTTTCCAGGAGCTCAGCAGCCAAGGTGCAAGTTTCAGAAGTGCAGCACCTGACACAGGAAGCTTATCTGGAGAGGAAAAAGCAAAACCAAGTATATCCAAACTTACCAACCTTGTTTTGCTGCACTGTTTGGGTGCTGAGCTCTTTTGAGTAGCTGGTGGATGTTGTTCATTCCATTTCCCTAAGTAACAATCTAAACCCTTGCATCTGAGGGAATAGATGGATTGTGGGTCACCTCCACAGGAACTGAAGCCATTTCTTGCCTTCTGCACCACTGACATGACATGAAATGGGGGAAGGGAAAGAACTAAATAACCCCTTGAACTATAATCTACTGGGCCTCAGAAGAGTGATGTAAAAGTTCTCCTCTTCATCAGAAAAAGCAGCACTCTCAAACTCTATGGAAGATTCAGGGGGCACATGTAGGTAAGGGACAGTAAGACACTCATCTTTCATCTCCAGGAAAAATGAGATTCCTACATTCAAGCACAGACTGAAAGGGAAGCCACCACTGGAAGCAACCCTGCCTTGGACCCGGAACCCAAAGGCCTTTGCCACACCAGTTGCACAGCCTTTGGGCTTAGAGATTCTAGTGACCCAAGACTCAAGGGCTCTTTGAATGCCTGCAAGCAGCAGCAGCTGCCTGCCGCCTCACTGCCTCCCCTCCGAGCTGCAGCTTTAATGCTGACAGGAATTGAACTGGCCTGACTCAAGCCCCAGAGCCAGGCAGTGACCCAGGAGATACCTCTGCATCCTGCAGGCACATGCTCCTGCTGCCCAGAGAGGTGAAAGGTCATTGGAAATCCAGGAATAATGACTCCTAACAGCAGCATCCGACTGGGACATGTGATCAAGAAGAAGAGGAGGAAGAATGGAATATGGAGAAGCAGTCTGATCACCTTTCAGTTTCATTTTCCAGTCTCTTTGTAGAATTGGCTATTCTGTAAGAGCAAAGAATATATCCCAGGGACTGATAAGAAAAGTCCATCTGTTCTCCTCTTATCCCTGTCTTCCCCAATTTTAGGTTGCATTTTATTTAAACATAATATACAATTCAAAGTCAGAAGGGAAGTCTGACTCCTTCAGGAACAAAACATCCATGTTCACTACAGCAATTACGGAAAGAGGAAAAGAAAGAAATTATGCTCTCCCTACTATTTTTTTGCCTCATGTGCATATGAAGCCTGCACAGACCTTTGGGTGCCCTGCCTGTCACTCCTATAAGGCTACTGATGGCTACAGTAAATGCAAGAACAGCTTTTTCTAGACTTGCAAGTTCCTTCTTCAGCAGTTCACCTGTTGCAATCTTATCAAGTACAGATGAGACTCATGCCTACCTCAAACCTAACTGATAAGCCTCCATCCCCTTGCAATGAGTCCTTGCAGCCTAAACCCCAGAGAGGGCTGACAGGGGTTGTTCCCTTTCCTCCTTCATCCCAAGGACAGCGTGATACATTGCAAAAGGATTTGCAGTTTTGTATGGCACAGTCAGTGGGTATTTCTTCACATTAGCATTCCCAAATAATACCCAATTCTTTGTTTTGTGGGTAGCCTGTTTGTTGGCTGGTCTCTTATTTTATGCTATGCCCTTCGCACACTTTCTCTTGTCCCAGTTGCTGGGGTTGTATTGCAGCTGATATCTCAACTGCCTGTGGACACTAATCTAGAAACAAGGTGGCAAATGGAGGAGTTGGAGAGCTGGCAGCCTTCTCCTTCAGTGCTTTTGGCCCAGCATTTCCAACATGCCAAGCTTCCAACACTCTCTTTATCTCACTTATCATAATGCTCCTGGCAATGATGACTGTCATGTTTCATGGACTGCCCTGTAGGACCCCATTGTTGCAAACTTAAACTAGCTCTTCAGTGTGAAAAGGATTTGCAAAGCACCAAATTCTCATTTCAGTAATGAATGGGCCTTTGACCTTATTTTGACATAAGCTCACATTCACAAAGTAAGCTGCATTAGCTGCTTAAGCCCAGGAGAAAAAAGACAACTCTCTCTTAGGTACTACAGATGCATTGTTTTTACTGCAAGTGAAGAGTAAATGAAGAATTATAACTCAGAGATATGTCCTGGGGGGAGTTTGTGCAGCTACAGGCAACATTGAGGGTGGTCACGAAGTTTGTGAGTTCAAAGATCATTTCAAAACTGAGAGCTTATTTCCTGGGAACACTCAGCTGCTCAGATCTTGGGAAACATCAGTTAAGGAGAAGTTATGTCAGCGACAGATAAGTATAGCATATAGGTAAGTGTGTAGCTGACATACTTATCTGTATGTAGCAGCAAGTTGCTTGACCTTCCACTGCTCATGTATTTCACATGTATTTCATTTCCACAAGTATCCAGAAACTCAAAACCCCCCAAAATCATCAATGAGCATACTCAAGAGTGCAAATAGAGAGATGAAGGCATGAAAAGGCACAAAAAGGGAAGAGTAGGGGAGAGATGTCCTATTTCTATCCTACCTTTCAGCAGAAGACACTTTAGGACCTGAACAAACCAAGTAAAACAGACCGAGACAATAAACATAAGCCACAAAAACCTCAATCCTCACAGAGACCATTAGAAGGAGAAACTCACAGGGTTTCTCCATTCCACTTCACCCTACTCATCAAATATTGATAGGAAACAGCAGTGGCAATTGTTAGCTGGAGCTGGTAACGGAAGCATGAAAAGTAAAAATCAATGGGATATTTATTTGGACAAAGAAAGGCAAAACTGGGTGTGCTGTGACAGTGTGTGTTTGCAAGCACAGGGATGGATACATCTACGTGTTACTTGGTGCACACAGACACACTCTGACATCTCTGAATTCACATTTCTACGTCCAAAGGGAAAGCACAAATGTTCAGTGAGAGAACTCAGACATTCATGTCTGTATCTTGAGAAGGGCAAATGTTCTGCCACGGTCATGAGGGACTGTGTGGCAGCCAGCTGGGTGAATGGTCTTGCATGTACATTTGTGTTGGCTGTGTTGTTTCTTGCTCTGAGTACAGATGCATTTTCATTTTACTGGATTGTAAAGACACTCATGAAGCCTCAGTACTTCTCTTTGTCCACAAGTGTAGATTATGATCTCCTTATCTTTACTATGCACACACTGTTTAGCTAGCTATGTACTAAGCCCCAGCTTTCAATCAGTGTTCTCATGCACTAACATTAAAGCAGCACTAATGAATAGCCATTAACTATGTAAAAATTACCTTCTTGCCATACACTAGCACGTGAAATTTCACAGTAGTGATACCACCAGATCACCTATGCAGTTTGGGCAGCTCAGGAAGAGCTTGCTTGTCTAGAAGAGAAGCCAGAGGTGAGTTCAGAACATGTTTTAGAGGTCTACATTGTGTGTCTTACCTGTATCACACACAACAAGACACTGAGGGAGCAAATTCTTCCACTGGTTAATGGGAGAGTGAGGTCTTGGGTTCAGATACTTCCTGCTTCCACCCCAGTCAGAATTACAGTAATCACAGCCTTACATGAAAGCAGTTGACCTCTCCTTTTTCAGCCTGGGCTGGTTTGAAGTAGGAAACTGAACAGAAGGTGGGACTCATCAGACCTGTCAAACTGATCTCTTTCAGCACCAATGAATCTACTTAAAATGCATGTGCAGAGGAAAGGCATGGGATGGAGGGAGTAGCTTTAAGGAAAAATTATTCTGCAATTTAAGCCAGTGGAATTGGGTTCTTCCCTTTTTTCTTTGGTCACAGCTGCCTTTCAAAGCAACACTGCAATATAAAATGTAGAAATCCCCTGAAGGAAGAACATTAAGACCCAAGCTGATAGAATGACTGAGTTCTTCAGTTTCCCACATTTGGCACTGACCTATTGAAGCTAATACACAGAGAAGAAACCAGCCTGTCCTCTGCTGAAAGCCCCGGCTCCAAGTGAGCGGAGACTCTGGATTGGTTTTGTTCTGGGGTATTAACCCATTAGAAGGGTTAATAATAACAGCAGTCTCCTGTTACTTGGATTCCATTAGAGGAGCAGCTTTTCTTGTTTTCCCAATTCAGAGAACAACAAATCATCTATTTTTTCACTGAAGTAAACCCTGCACACATCCCTAGGCTGAACTAAGGGAAAGCTCTTTGGATATTCTCTGTTCTCAGAGCACAGCTGGATAGATTCAAAAGTTCATGAGAGGCTGAGCATGATGCCAAACGGGAGTTTCATGCTCAAAGATGTGAATTATCATTTACAGGATCTCAACTTAAGTCTCTTGCACTGTACACTTGGAGGCTGATAGAGGACAGAAGTGCAACAGAGGTTCTGCCCAAGAACCTAACATTCTACTTCATGTTCAGTTTAAACATATCAGCATGCCCATTCCTAATCAGTGAAGCACCAAAGTGCATGCCCACCTGTGAGCACCTGAGCCATCACTCCATTGACTCTACTCCACTATGCCGATTCAGATCCAGAAGCTATAGAGCAAGGAGATCCCTCACACTACATTAGGAAGTGATGCTCTTCTTAGTGACATCATCTCAGTTCCACAACAGATTACAGGAGAGATCTATTTAACCCAATAAATGAACTCTGTGAATTGAGCCCTCTGTGATATGATCTCCATAACATGGCCAAGCAGGGGGTATTTGGATTGAACCAGACTGCATTGGTTGGATTAAGTTTAGAGCTGGATTAAGCCAATCTAAGACCACAAAGGGACAGTCTCAGTGCTCCTAAGTACATGCTCCTGTTGCTTTCTTTCCATCAGCACTAGTGATTCTGCCACTACCGAACTAGCCAAGTCAGCTTTTTGATTTACAAAGTAGCAGAGCAAAACTAGGGGAATAATAGAAAAAAGGAGGTATCAGAGAGCTGATTTACCATGTGTGTAAGATCACTAACGTCGACTTAAAGGAAAGCATGAATATTCACATTAGAAGGCAGGAAAAGGAAGGAAAGAAGAGAACATAAGCACAGTCTTAGAAAAGCTTACACCAACCATTCAACTGCATTTTTTGTCAGCTTGCTACGAGCTAGCCTGGGTATCTCAGACCAGCACTGCACTGCAGAGCTATATCCAGAGTGACAAGGAAAACAAGCCATTTAATAAGCAACGTTCAAGCTCTGGTGCTAAAGGTGTTTTGTACACCCTGTAAGATCCATCAGTAGCTCTAGAGTAAATTGCATCTCATTGAAGGAAAGGGTATGAGAAACCTGCACAAGCCATTAACTCCTTTGAAGAGAAGATTGAACTGAGAAAGAAAACCCATATACAGCATTGTTTTGTCCTTGGTACAAGTCTGGCACAATATGTCCCTCATCTACAATGGTTTGTTTTTCTACCAAGCATACACCTTCTCTTAAAGATGCTATATTCTAGGAGTTTGCATCTGCATGGAAGAGATGGGCATATTCTGATTGTAAGACAGACCTGATTGTTCATGGGCTTGGGATCTGGAACTTAGGTTTTGCAACAAATCACTCCGAAGCTTTCACTCACTTTCTGCCTTCCTTAGTAAAAGTGACGTGCTGTCAAATGAGTTTAAAGGCCTCATACATCAGCTCTGGGTTTCCATTTGGAGAAGAAAAAAGAGGCAGAGAATTTTGGATGCTTAAGCCTTTCACCCCAGAATCTGCACATTGGGATAATGTCTAAAAAGCTTAAAATTGCCAAGATATTGGGGCATTAAAATTTCACTGTAGATTGAAACTGTTACCTGAATTCAGTGGCCTGTAACATATCTGTGGATTCAGAACATCCTATCAAGAGATCCTATTAAAGTGCTTTCTGTAATTATTATTTAATATTGAACATTTTAGAGCAGGAGTGCCTCAAGGCCAAACAAGTTAACATCATGTTACACACACACATAGAAGAGAATTATAACAGCTCAAGGATGAGAGCTTTAAAGTTGTTTCTGCATTGTCTTGGGCAGCACTGCAAGGCTCAAGTGTCCTTTACACTTAAGGTCTGGTTCTAGGATGAACTAGGGACATAAACATCTTGTGGTTACTAATAAGTGTAAGATACTGCTCATGGCTTTCTCTTCTGATCACACCTCCCCTTCCCACTCCTTTGGGAAAGAAGGATTCATGTTAACTCCATGATCCTGTTGAAAACTAATGGCAAACTAAGGAAGTAAATTGCTTTCTATGGAATCAGATTTGTTCTCAAATCCAGGTGACAACCATGTAATTATTTGATCTTATTCAAGAGATGATCGAAACATCCAGCTAGGAAGGAGACTGTGTACTGCATGCACTACCCTGCTTCACACAACCACGCTGTCTTAAGTCAGGCACCAAACTGCATCACAAGGTTGGTGGGTCCTTCACAAACAAGATACAGGTACCTAAGACACTTGGAGCTTAAAACATTGAGGGCAGAAAAGCTTAAAATGTCATTTATTGGATTTTCTAACCAAATCAGAACATCCAGAACATCCAGAATCCAGGGTTCCCAGATTTCCAGCTTCTTCTGAGCATCTATTAAAGGCTGGTATACCCTATCATCACCGGTAAAGTTCTTCACTTTGGCTGAATGTTATACCATGTACCAAATTCCCACCTTACTCTAGCACACCATCATAGCTAGGTGGTAAGCAAGTCGCTTCTCACAGGAGCTCTGCTTCCATCCCAAGTTTATTTAGACTTTCCCTGCCTTTTTGGAGATTCAAATCTTAGAACAAGCCAGCATGCAGATACAATTCACAGCTCCAATCCTGATCTGAATCAGGGATCCTAGCACACATCATTCCTCATAGCAGCCTTCCAGTATCTGAAGGGGGCCTACAGGGATGCTGGGGAGGGACTCTTCATTAGGGACTATAGTGACAGGACAAGGGGTAACAGGTTCAAACTTAAACAGAGGAAGTTTAGATTGGATATAAAGAAGAAATTCTTTACTGTTAGGGTGCTGAGGCACTGGAATGGGTTGGCCAGGGAGGTTGTGAATGCTCCATCCTTGGCAGTGTTCAAGGCCAGGTTGGACAGAGCCTTGGGTGACATGGTTTAGTGTGAGGTGTCCTTGCCCACAGCAGGGAGGTTGGAACTGGATGATCTTAAGGTCCCGTCCAACCCGAACTATTCTATGATTCTTTATCAGAAAAATCCAGTGAGGAAGATGGGGTTTTCCTGGGGAGGAAGGCTGAGATTTAAGATGTGTCACTAGTGCAGATTGGCCTACTCAGAGTAAAAAGCCCAATATGTGTATTTTCAAATGACAATTTATAATAATATATATAAAAACATATTATAATAAATTATTAAATTATATTATTACAAATTAGTAATATATTATACATTACTATTATATTTATTATATGATTTATAATAAATAAATGTAATTTATAAATACATAATTTGTAATAGCAGATGTATTGTAGGATATCACTTCCTGCCCTTTGCAATCTGCATTCTAGAAAAGCAAACTATATGGTAGTAGAATTCTTTGGAAGTACAAAGAGAACAAAGGATTTGGGGAGGAAAATATCCAAACAAGAAAGAGTTCTGTGTAGAAAATTGTGCTGGAACAAAGAGCTGCTCTTCAGGACCTGCACAGATGAATGCTTAGAACTTCAACATAGTCAGCAAGAAAACTTATACACATGGAATCTGGTCAGCCTACATCAAATAGCCAAACTAACAACGTTAACAACCTACCTCCTGCAAACACAACTCTGGGCTTTGTCATAGACATTTCAAAGACGCCCCTGTCAACAGCAGACCTGCTCCTATAGCAGTGCAGCACACTGCAACATTTCAAACTCGGGATGAATTTAAACTTGTATTTTTATAGAACAAAAGTATGACCTTTTATCTATCTTGTTATAGCAACTAAGCCACGGAAACAACAGAGGACAGATGCATTTTGCCAAATCCAGCTGTAAGGTGGGAATGCTCAGCACCTCCAATTCTAGCTTTCAGCCCATTCCCCCTTGCTACTCCCCCCTTCAGGAGCCAAATGACCACATTGATTTTACTAACACAGCTTGGAGAGCAGTCACACAAGCATCTCTGCAGACAGATCCAAGACAGCATTCATCTCCAGCATGTGTTGTGGGGATAATGAGCCAGAAGAGGGTCAGGATACAGTAACCTGTTCCATAGGCACTGTTTGTTCACAGAGCACATGTCTGCCTGCAACACAGTTGAGCAGAGAATTATTTGAATATGTAGATAGGGTCTATTCTGTTCAAGAAAGAAAAAGGAATGACCTGTGTGAAATACGCAGCTCCCGTATAACTATACAGCTACGATTATGTCCATACTAGGAGTACAAATAGCTGTTTTAACTCTGCCATGTGTATCTCCACATTTAATACATCAACACTTTCTATGTAAACAAGTCTTACTAACATCTGATACATGTAAAACCTCCACCACCAAGTGTGATGCAATGGATCATGTGCCTGCACCAGTGCTCATCCTGGCCTTGCAGGTACAAATCAGACCTTATCCAATTTTAGGGTAATGAACATGACCACAGCCTTAGCTGTCGTTCTGCTCAGCCAAAATGGTCATGCAATGAAGGCCAGTATCCACCTGACAGCCCTAGAGCTGGAAAAGCTGGATCTTTGAACTAAAGGATGAAGTAGCAATAGCAGAAAGCAGACAAAGTACAAAGAGGAATAAAGCATCGTTAGCAATTCTCACAATTAATTAAACAAAGCTAAGGAGGAAGAGGAACAAGGCATTTCAGATAGCTCATGGCTGGGGCTGCAACAGGGAGCTGGTATTCTCCAAGGCCTTTTGCGGGTTACCACAAAGAGAGTTCACAGATCTTCCACTCACTTACTTAAATATTTGATATGAAATTAAAGCCCTATTCCAACTTTTATGACCACTGTCTCCCTCACTCTCCCCTCCTCCAATTCCCAGCAGACCCCTTCATCCTTCACATGCCTGTCCTCAGACCAAGACATCAGCACAATTAGCACCAGCCCACTGGCGCCAATTAGCAGCCAATAGTGTCTATACTCTGGGAGGGGGGGATGGAGGAGCGGGTCCTGTGTCTCCAGCCTGCCTTCACACTCAATTAGATTAAGTGGAGTCTCCTGGCTGTGGTTGGTTGGGCAGTTGTTGCAGTAATTGTGTCTTCTCTGTTGCTGCAGGCAATCTCCCCCCAGGCTCTCCAATACCTCCTTTATTGACTCCCTGCGTTGTCCACTTACATCAACACACTCTTCTTCAAAGGGAAAAGAGGGGAGGCCAGCAAAGAGGAGCAGAGGGAGGGGGGGGATGAGAGAGAAAGACCCCAATGTCTTCAAGTTTTCCTTGAGCCTGACACTCCTGAGCCGTGTGGCTTTGGCCTCCCCAGCATTCAACTGTGATTGTTCATGGTGACTGTCACATGGCGGAGCTTCAAACAGGGACAGAGCAGCACAGCTCCAGTAACCAGTCTCGCTGTCGACCCAACTCACTTGGCATTTGATGGGTGAGCACCTGACATCCCTGTGGGAATGAAAAACTAATGATAGTCAAGTTTAGCTCTGAGTGAAATGAGCTGGTAGTTCCCCATTCCTGCTCTTGGCCAGTGGCAATGAGGAGGACAATTTGAAGACCTAACTGGGTGTCCTTTGAAGGAATACTCTTTGCTTTCAATTAATTTTTCAGCTCACGAAGGACAACTTCTACTTAGCAATAAACACAAACCTTCATCCTTCATGTGTAGATCCAAGTGTCTTCCTGCTTGAACAGGACAGTCTGACTCCCAGTAGGATTAATTTCTACTTTGACACCTATTTTAAGATGAGTTGAGCTGTGCCCCGGAGCTGCTGATCCTCTCATACTGACTACAGAAGAGCTGTGGTGAAAGATCATCAGGCATTTGACCAAAATGAGATAAATCCCACCCTCAATACAACAATTACTCCAGGACTGTTATTGAGATGCCATTTAAAAGCAACAGAAACATGGAAAAAACATTAACTCCTAAATATGATCTCTGATATCAGGAAGGGGAAGAATTAATTTTCCAAAGTAAGACTTTTCACAGGATGTAAAGAAATATCAGAACATATTGACAATAAAATACATTATTCTTGGGAAGAAAAAAAAAACAAAACACAAGCCCAATTTTGGCAAAAACGTATGAGCAGGACCAGTTGGTGCTTCCGTACCAAATATATCATAGGGAAAGGAGAAGGGAGGAGGGGCTTGCAGGGAGGCTGAAGCACATTCTCAAGGGGTATAAAGCAATGGTCTTCCTCTTGCCATGGATGAACAAGGCCTATACATTCCTAGACAAACCTCTTCCATCAGCTGTCTGCTGCTTCTGTTTAAGTCACAGATGAGAGCTGCTACCCCAGCAAGGGACTTGGTAGTCCCTGTTCATAGTTTGTGCAATACCTAAAAAGGATTCTCTTTTGCTTTATGTCAAGATTAAAGATTTTCCTCAAGATGCTGGCAAAAAGGAAATTAAAGGATTGATGCAGAATTCCTGAGGGAAGTTCCTGCCCCATGTTACATTTTTTGCTCAGCTTACATTAACCTAATAAAACTTTCTGGTCTTCACATTTCTGCTGTGGACATGCAGAGCTTTGTAGTGCAAGCACCAATTAGTTAAGTCTCTTAGGAAGGAACGGTTTAGGCTTAAGCAGGTACACAGAGAAATTCCATCTCCAAAAGGTTTCTTTTTTGAGCTAGATTGTTTTGGAAGGTCCTACTGATATAATCAGTTTGATAGTATTGCACCAGCTTAAGCACAGGATTTGTTTAAAACAATCACTTGAAACTATATCCCATGCTGTATGAACAGAAAATGCTTCAAGTTCCATTTTGGTTTGTTACTTCACAATCTAATGATGTACATGGGTTTGGTCCAGGGCTGAAAATGAACTATAAGACTGAATATACAATGCTCTACTTAGTTATACAAAGTCAAATGTTATTTTTCAGAGTTATTCTACATTATATACTCTTCAACACACACACATCATATAATACACATACATCATATAATATTATATACTTTTAATACACATATATAGATGTGTATATATGTGAAATTCCCTTCATTTTAGTGGTGTCCTCTGCTAAGAGCAGAATCACCTGCACATGATCCAAGCAGTATGAAGGAAGGCAAACAGTGGCTCCATTTCTACAAACCGATGAGCAATTTCAGCTCACAGCCTGATTTTCAACACTGCTCTGTTACTTCCAAGCTTCTCTTTGAAACATATTGCCAGATTTCAGACAGAGGACATGCATGATAATGAACATCCAAGGCCAGGTCTATTTATCATCTATACTGAAAGTCCCCCAGCTCCATTTCCAAAAGCTCGATTGCTTCCTTACTCTCATTCCCACCCCATTCCCAGGATGTGTTCAGAGCACATCCATGCTGTAGTCTTTGAGCACAAGATGCCCACCAGCATTATATACCACACAAGCCCTAGTTCAGTCTTCCTGACTATTCACACTTCTTTTCCCATCTCCTAACTTGAAGTAGATGTCTTATTTTTTCTCTTTTGTCAGTAGACTATTTCAAGAGTAAGAATTAAAATCTTATATTAATGTCAGAATTACTTTCTCCCTTTTTTTCCTCTTAAACCCTCTATGCCAAAGATCCCTCTTACAAGCTATGTCCCATCCTTCATAGCTCTGGGCTATGGTAGGTTAATCACTTCCCTCCACCTGGTAATGCTGTCCTCTGTTACTCTAGAGCTCCTTTTGTTCTGGTCCATTTCCAAAGTGCTTTCCATATTTCTCCTCTCAGGCCCTTCTACTTATTTCTGTTTCCTTGCTGCTTCATCCTTGTTTTCATTCTTTTGCCATATATTTTCTCTTTTCTTTTGCTCTTTCACTGTCTTTTTCATCCTCCTTCAAAATCTCTCCCTTTTCTTCCATCTCTCATCACATTCTATTCCCCTGTTCTTTGCCTTCTCTCTTCCACCCTTTCTACTTGCCTATTACTTATGAGAGGGTTGGGAAGAGTACTGGCTTTTTGCTGTGATCAGGAAACATTTATTGACATCAGAAACATCCTCATTAGCTCTGGACAGGTGGGAACCATCTTTGTTTCCTGCAGGCACCATCTCCTGTCTGCTCCGTAACCCACAATGACAGCTGCACGGCTCTGACGTGGAGATATCTTCTCCCTCTCCACCCTTCCATCTCCACCAGTTAGTAGGGCCCCAGCTCAACCCCCCCAGGTGGTGAGTAGGGAGAGGCTGATGGGCAAAGATGATCCCAATTAAATTCAGTTAAAACTCTTTCCTCTCCTTTGGACTTTGCAGGGATTGGAAGGTCAGGCTCAAGGGCTAAACATTACAAAGCTCTCCCAGCTGACTGGCACAAAATGACAGGAGCTGAGCAATTAAGAGTGTGAGCAACAAACAAAAGAAGAGAAACAGAAACAGATTCAAGTTTCTGCCCTCTTACAAGCAGTAGAAACTTCCTATTTTTTACCTTGATTTCACAAATAGATCAATGAAAATGATCTGCTGCAAATCAGGATCTGGTTCTGTTCCGGCTTATCTCGTTGTATGTAGGAAAACTGCAAGGAAGATGTATTTCATCCCTTTAAACTGACAACAGAATGAGACAGGTCACCCCTTTTCAAAAGACATTTTTGGCTCCGTAGTACATGTGTGTTTCCTGACGAGGCATTGAGAGGTGCATGCCAAACCCCACCAAGTCATTATTTCTTAAGACAATTTACTACAGAAAAGCTAGTTCCAAGAGTAAATTCCTTCCCTTCACACTACTAGAAACTTCTAACATGACCCTGATTCTTAAGTGTCAGACAGCATCTCAGGGGTCTACTGGGCAAAGAACCCCACTACCAATTGCTGGTCATTTCCAGAGCAGAGCAGAAGGAAGTGCAGAGATAACCCAGCTACCTTTGAACAAGCCAGCTGGGATACCAGAGGAAAGGCCAAACTGCTCTGCACTGTGTTCATGACACCACTGCTGCATCACACCCTTTCTCAAGACAGATGTAGTGTAGTTTAGATGAATCTTCACTGCTTCACAGGCCATGGTGCACATATAATCATGGATTATAAAACACTGAGCTCACCTGATTTTTCCTTCACATTTTAGGACAGCAGCTGCTATAGCAGGACTACTTACAAGTCTTCTGGTATCCGATTTGGCCAATGCCAGCTCCAGCCTGACCTGCAACATTCCTGGAGGGAACAGGGGATACACTTGACCACTGAAAGGCACACATTTAAGGCACCTGATTCATCCCATGGATATTTCCCTCAGAAAGAAGTCTCACGTTGGACCAAAGGATTTACTGATCTGTAGATGTTCGTGGGATAGACCCTGCTTCAAAATCTGTTCAAGCAAAGAGAGGTTTTGCTGAGTTCAGTTGGTTTGGGATCAGAACTACAGATCACAGGAAGCTGGCAGAACTAAATTCCCACCTTCGACTGCCCTTTTAGTCCTTACATGAGTAAAGAAGCATTATTCCATATTGAAAAATGATTTCACTCCCCCTCTTCAAGCTGTAAACCTGCTGCTCACTCTCCTACTATATGAACCAGGGCAGCAACCTTCCTTCCAAATCAGGAACCACGAGGAAGATTACTCTTCTCCTAAATGCACTGCAAAGGTATCTCAGGCACATCTTGTCAGCACTTAAACATCCATGACAGGCTTCCTGCAACATTTTCCAGGTGAGCACCCTCGCTCCTTCTGCCGTGTCACACGCTCATCATTCACCACTCAGCCATGGTGGGAGCAGCCTGTTGACATGGTTTCTCTCACTTCTCCTGGCCCCTGGAGCTGACCTCTTGTCTCCCCAGCTAGATCAAATCCAGGAGACTCTACTTAGGGCTGGGTCACAGAATGGTGTTAAAAGCCTTTCTCTTCTCTCAGCAACCAAAGTTGGAAGGTGGCAAATGGGAGAGAAAACACTTCAGATTGATATTCCTTCAGGAGATGTTTCCTGTCAGATGGGAAAGGCTCCCCAGCACAGGCACAGGATGGGAAGGATTTGCAGAACTGCATATTCGGGCTTTTGGAGGTTTTGGAACTATAGCAGCAGTGACCATATTGCCAGATTTTCTCCCCTCTCTCAGCTACAGGCAGACAGCAAAGGCAAGGAGAAATTATGAGATAGGAAAAGTTCCCTTATCTGCACTGCTGCTCCTACAACTCAAGAAAACACCTTCTCTGAAGTGAGACAAATTCATGCTCCAGGAGGTTCTGGCATCATGAATTCTTCTGTTTGTCATGCCAGTGTAAAACTTTGAAGTGGTCAGAGATTGGATCTTGCCATGTGAAATATGTGAAGCTAAACTTAATGCTCTGTCACTGCCTTCCTGAGAACATGACAAAACACTCTCCTGATTGAAACTGCACTCTTCCTTTCATGCCTCCAGCAAAGTGGTTGAGAACCTCATGTGATTTCAACGGGACTTTGTGTCAAACTGAAAAGCTGGTCTTTAGCTCTTTTAGTGCAGAAGTAAGCTAAGGCATCCCTGCAAAGAGGCAGACATCCACCTTCAAGCCCTGAATATACCAAGAGGCCTCTACAGCCCCAGACAGCTTCACTGGGGAACTCTACCCAGGTACCTCTGAAGCTCCATTTAAGTTCAGGTCCCGTTCTTGCCTGAGCTGTGAACACAAAGATCTGTTGTCCTGTGCTTTGCTGAACCTGATTCACTGGCTGGACCTCAGACATGTTGCATCATCCTGCATTTGTCCAACACTGCAAATCAGACTGTGAAGAGAAGGTGTTAGTGTCAGCAACCCTGTTGTTAGTGCTGGGGGACTGCACCCTAGTCAATGAGGTCACTGTCCCTGCCTGTTGTATGGTCACCCTCAGCTCTCAGCTCATTTTCCCCTATGGAACAGCTCTGCTCTCACTGGTCTCAGATAACGCACACCCACCCTTTCCCATGATTATTCTATTATGATTCACTCTTAGCACACATAAACATAAGTGTAATGTTTCATCTCATGCTGTTCCTAAAGGTGTTCTCCAAGGCCTACTATATTTTCATTTCCCTTATCTCAGCAAGAGTTTAAACACCTTTACATTGTACTCTTTCTGAAAAAAAACACAAGCACATCATTCAGTTGTGAATCACCTGAAGAGAGCAAGTCTTGCATCCTTGTAGGGAATGAAGACTCAACCCCTCTACTGCAGTTTCTACATTGTTTGAATGGTGATGTGCTGCACTGTAAGATAACTGACCTGCCCATAGTAAAATCACAAAACTCTACTTCAAATAGCAAAGAATCAAGAAGACTGAGCCAAATTTCAATCAAGAAATGCAAATTCTCCTCTTTCAAACCCAAGCCAATGAAGTAACACACAGTGTACACCATGGAATTGATTTTGCCCTGCATTGCTAAGCTTGTTTCACCCACATACAGTGAGTACCCTGTGGGGGTAAGGCTTTCATAGTCACTTCACTTGGAAAAGCCCTGCCAGTTATGAAGTCTCCAGTGGCTGGGACACAGAGGACAGCTCTACAATTCTTCCATGCAAGAACTTACACAGGAGTTTGCAGCCATATGAATGAGCTGAACAAGAAGCTACAACAACATAGTTTCTTGAGACATGACTTCTGCTGTGATTCGTCACTAAAACTGCTGAATACAGTTGTCATGTACACTCTTCAGCTAACTCCCCATGTTCAAATTCAAGCCAGCACATTGAAGTATTCTGCCAAACAAAAGACACTGAAAATGTCTTCGCAATATGGAGCAATTTAAGATCTGGATCCACTAAGTTGAATATCTGTATGCTCTTTTATCACTCCTCTATCACATCATTTTTCTTTGGCCACTGCAGGTAAAGGGATTTCCCTTCATACAGCACAAAGGGACTCAGTAGCTGATCCTCATGTGAGCTGAAACTCAGCTTTGCCAGGCTCTACTACAGTCACTGCACTACATAAGTCCCCCACCAGAACTCTAGGCCTAAGAACAGGCACTCTCAAGCCATGTCTCACTGTGCTGCTTGCTTTCCATGCAAAACACAGCTTTGTAACCACAGAAAGAATCTGCACTTGAAGTGGGCTCCCCCTTCCCAGAAGCAGTAATCAAACATTTCTATGGAAGCCATGCCCTCAGACGTGGCTTCCTCTCTCTGCTCAGAACGATGTGGTTGGGAAGCTTTATCCAGCCCATTGATCTCTGCTTTACAGCACAAGCCATAAAGCACATTGGCAAGTGAGCAAAGCTGCAAACACAAGTGTGTGAGCATCCAGCATGTCAGATCCTTAGTGGGTTGGCATAAACAGGGAGGGTAGAAACATCCCATCATTTCAGCAGGCACACAGATTTCTCAAGTGGCTTTTTTTTATAGGTCATGTGCCCCATTCAGGAGCTCCAGCTGATGCTTCCAAAAGAAACCCATTAACAGCCTCCCCTATGTGCTCCTTATTGTTTGCACAGCTTTAATGGCCCCATCTGGCAGCATCTTAAAGCCTCCTGGTTAGAAGCAAACAGCAGCTTCTGGTTACAGTGGCACAGGAAGTTGCACTTTTCAGCCCCCTTTAATCACAAGATCTAACTTGGAGAAGAAATGTACGTAGTGAACCAGGCAGGGTTTGAAGGTGTGCAATCACCTGCAGCCTGAGTAACACCACTGTGATGCTGAACTCAAATTCTTTTCCTCCTCCCTACCAATACATCAGCACCTGCACCCCGGGTGTGTGGGTCACCCCATCATTTGTGGCATTTGTCAGTCTGTGGTACTCTGAGAGACTCTTTCCATGGGAAGAGTGAACCTAAGCATATCTGTAGGGCAATTGAAGAGATCAGCCTCTGCTATTCCAACAACACTACGTGCTGGTGTGGGGATAAACCCACATACAGGTTTCTGTACAGAACTGTTACAACACATAGTACCTCCAGAAAAGCTTGATCATCTGTGTGTCATCTGTTGTGTTGACAAAGGCTGTTCAGATATGAGGCAATGGTTTTCCAGGTTACTCCAGGCAGCTCCCAACGCTGTTTCCCTTCGGCAGATCTCAGCCAGCTTAGGCAACAACACAGGAAAGATTAGCAGGACAGGCTTGAGCACAATGAGAATGGCAGAATGTGCATCTGATGTCCCTGAGTGGCACCTGCTGTGTTAGTGGTGACAAACTGGTATGACTGACTGAGTGGTCTGCTTTATCTGACTGGGCAGACACAGTCTAACCTGGGACAAGCCTCTCCACTTCGGAGGTCTCAGTATGGCTCTCGGGCTTCCAGACAAACACCAGTTTATCAATAGCAGATGCTGTTTGGATGCTCTTCAGAAGGCCATATCCTTGCTAGCCTTGGCCCTAGCTTCTCCTGTTATGGGAGCTAGGCACACCTTTTAGAGGTAAGCTTCAGCCTGGACAAGCATTTAAAAGCACGTATGCCCTGCTCTACATGTGCATGAATTCCCTCTGAAAGCCTTAGCCCATAGGCACCTTCAGAAAACAGACTCCATGCCATTAAGAGGTTTCCAGCATGCTTCTGGGAAGTGCAGCCAGACAGCGGGGTTATTATGAGAGCAAGAGCCAAGGCAGGAAGCTGACAGTTTGTTTTCTACCCTCTCTCCTTTCTTCTAAAGAACAGTGTTGCTGAGAGCTGGCTGAAAGGCCAGAGACAGTCTGCAGTCGGCTGGGCTTTACTAAACAAAAGTTTACTTTCATCCACTGTGCCGCAGCCGCTGGAGTCACTTCCTCCTTCCTCCAGCCTTTCTTAGAGGCGAGAAAACAGTCGGCTCTTTCACCACGTTAAGAAACCCATTACAATCAATTTAGGCAGTGCACAGACAGACTCCGTGTCTACTGTATTCTGTTACCACGGGCCAGGGGGAGCGGGGCGGTGGGGGGAGAAGACCTAGTGCCCAGCCTCCCCTCGCACTCTCCTCCGTAATGGAAAGGATGCCGGCGCCGGCAGCTATTGGAATCACGCTAACAAATGAAGCTGTCATCAAACACCTCTTGGGGGAAGTGGTGGGCAGCCGGGGGAGGGTGTATTGTGGGCTGGAGTTGCCTTCGCGGCAGCGGGCCTGCTGGCTAATTGCTCAGCATGGAGAGCGCACACTTAAAGCGCTATCGTCCTCGTCAATAATGGGGTATTAGGTGCCTCCTGTTCGGCGTGGCATTGATCTGTTCCAGCTTTCCCCTGTTGTTGTGGTGGGGTTTGGGGGGGGGGGGGGGGGGGGTATTTTTTCTTCCCTTTTAAGTGTTTTCTGAGGCTGTGTTTAGCGTGAGTGCTGCTTAAGTGCTAATTGTTACACCACAGATTGATTGGCGACACGATGGCTTGCCAAGTTTCTTCTCCCATCTCCCCGGGTGGGGTGTGGAGGAAGGGCAGAGGGTGGGGAGAGAGGGAATCCTTTTGCACTCACTGACTTCCTCTCTCACTTGTCTTTCTGAGCTGGAAACTTTTGGCCTTGCAAAGCTCCTCCTGCCAATTTCCATTCCTGTTTTGATGCTTTCCTCCTTGCTACAGAGACTGTAATGCATCTTCCCGTTATCTGAGACTTCCCTGTTAGGATACCATTCTTTGAGCTAGATGGCTTGGTGGGTAAGAATGATGCAGTGACAAATGAGTGTTTTCCTTTTTTTTAAGAAAAAAAATAAGTCAAATAACCTCTCTCCTCCTCACAGAAGACTGGGAGGGATTTCATTCCTCCAGATATTCCCTTTCTCTGCCACATTTGTGCTTCCAAAAAACTGCAGCCCTAAGGCCAATGGTGAGGTGCAAAGAAAACTGCATAATAAACAACATAGCAACTCCGGGACTCTCTAGAAGCATCAAACATAGAATAATAGAATAGAATCGTAGAATGGTTTGGATTGGAAAGGACCTTAAGCTCATCCAGCTCCAACTCCCTGTGATGCCTTACACTAGACCATGAAGCCCAAGGCTCTGTCCAACCTGGCCTTGAACACCGTCAGGGATGGAGCATTTACCACTTCTCTGGGCACCCTGTGCCAGGGCCTCACCGCCCTCACAGTAAAGAACTTCTTCCTTATATCCAACCTGGACTCATGGGCAGACCCTGGAGCCAAGATCTGAAACCTGCCCAGGGAATCTACACCAAAGATCCGGAACATACAGGTACCGCATTCAACACCTATCCTGTGTAATATGAATCATCAGGAATGATCCACCTAAGATTAGAGAAGGTGAAACACATTTACTTACAACATGTTCAAGAGTTGCCCTACTGAAGAGATCCATCTGCCAAACTTTATATAGCTTCGAACCCTTTTTGTTGCGATTGGTCACCAAACATTCATCTATTGCTATAATAGCAAAAGAAACAGTGTCTCTGTGAGGTTGATGAGTACACTGTCCAATCCCCAACTCATTCCTGGGGTAACCGAGGCTGGAATGCAAGCTAGCTTGTTTAAAGACAGCATTCATGTCAAAGGTGAAGGTAGATCTCAGAACTATCTAAACACTCACACTGCATGTGTTACACCTCACCAGCTTTTGGAGCAAACACAAAGTGTTCTCAGGTACCACACTTGCTGTCAGACACTTGGGACCTACATCCAGGCCTCATGCTCAGTATTAGAGTCAAATAAGCAGATTACCACATACACCATGTGCAAAACACTGCCATTTGTTCTGATTTATCCAAAGCAACTCCAAGCAACCGTTGTGGTTGCTACCCAGTGTCAGCTGGATGTGCTACTGGGAAACAGACCTTGGCACTTATCAAGAGAAGCAAGCCGTGGATTGAAAAATCTGACAATGAAACATTTACTTCAACTTTTGCCAGTTATATGGGACTTGGAATACAAAGGCCCACTCTCCAGATACAGCATCTGTGGTGACTGAACTAAAAGAATCGATTTTCTTGGAGCATAGTATAAAAAAGCCTTAATGAAAGACACAGCCTTCAACTTTGCTTTATAATTAATATTCACACCGTTAGCACTTGAACATGACCAAGAAGCAAATGGAAGCCATACAATCACACTCAAGCTGCAATCTGCTTTTGAATTCAAGCATATATACACAGGCAGTTTGTCTCACTGATCCCTCAGCTCTGAGGTCTGGCAGCTACCCAGACTGAAGGCTGCAAACAACAGCTTCAGCATTAGCAGCAGCAGGTTGCTGGTGGCCAGTTATTTCCCTCAGATGAGGGACATTCAGGACTACACTAGCCCATCCCTCTAAAGAAAGCAAGGCACGCTCCTCGGAAACCAGGTCAACCCACAGCAAAGGGGGAAAGTTGGTCCATCACACTCTTGCTAACTCTACCCCCTACCAGGCTATGTAACTCCCCTCCCTCTGGCTGCATAATGAGCAACAGACTGCAACAAGAAGCAAGGAACACTCTTAAAACACTGTCCAAAGAGGCACAGGTGTAGAAGACTGAGAAACACAGTAAAACACATACAGGTGAGGCACCAGGAATAAAGGACCTCTCCTGATATCAGCAGTTGTATTCTACTCCTCATTGATGGTGTGACAGAAGGTTAACACAGAGATCATGGTAAGATGACAAAGAAATGCACAAGCATGACAGTGATCACCTGATTCGCAGAAGACACCAAGCACCCAAAGTTTTCCTTCACTTCCAAGACTCTGCTTTCTATGGACCTTCAGTACCTTTGAAAGTAGGTCCTAAAAATACACTGCACGCACCTAAGAGAAGCTTCCATTGGAAGAAGGTCAGAGGGGAGGGATGAGGATGAGAATCGTCTCAACAGCGTTTTCTGTACTTAACTCTCATGGTTACAACAGCAAATCTGACCTCATTTGATTACTAACCCCATGCACAAATTCCAGCCACAATTTCCAATTACCATTTGCAATTAGTAACATATTAACCTGTACTCCCCAAAAAGCATTTGCTCACTCCATCTGCAAGACACCCTCAGCAACACCATGAAGAAAGAAACCCAAAGGTACTGCTGACAAATTGGGATTTACAGAAGGCTTTTAATCACACGCACAACGGAAACAAGAACATCCAAAGCAATGGAACAAAACTAACAAACCAGGAAGGACAGACAGTCGTGCAAGGAGTGCACATACAAGGAAAACTGTTTTCTGAGCTACTCTTGTCCAAAAACCACAGAACAAATTGCTGAGGCTTTTCCCCACTACACAAAGTGCCTTTTAGCATCTGAGGTTTTCTCCTGAGGGACAGGGGCAAAAGGGAAAGACAACTGGCGTCGAGATGCATATTGTCTGAAGATGCTGTCAAGAACATCATAAGGAAAGAGCTGTGTCTGAGGTCATCAGATTAGAGCAGAAACAAGGACCGGAGCAGGGGCCAGAATGGCAAGGGAAGGGGGAGGCACAGTGACCTGTGTGACCTCTGCTGCACTAACTTGATATAACAAATAGTTCTGAAAAACCAAATACTGTTAACCCTTTTAAACTGGGTCATTCCCTGCTGTGGATGGCTGCTAGAGCACAATCTTTAACTCCTTCCTCCCCATCTGCTTTCAGACACCTCCAGCTGACTGTGTTTTATGTTATATTGCATTTACAGCCCTCACTACTGGCAACGTTGGTTTAAAAAAGAATCTTGCTTAAGCCAAATGAAAATACTTTGTGGATTTCAACTCCAGATTTTAGCCACCTTGTTCAAGGCAAAACTCAGCCTCTGCAAACGTCAACAGGATCCTTTTCTTGTAGACAAGCTCAGGTGTCCATGAAAATGCCAGTGTTTCTCTTCGGTGATAGCATCACCTCCCCAAAGCTGAAGGGATGCTCTTAAGACCTATGATAACATTCAGTGGAAATCTCTCTTCTCTTATGAGGGAAGGCAAAAGCAATGATTCTCCCACTCTGTCTTGGACTCCATAGAGCACAAGGACAACCTGAGGAGGGGAAGGTCTTCGAGACCCCTGTCCTGCCTTTGCAGGGCTCCACTCACCCAGAGCTCTTTGCAAACCCTGGCCCTGTGTTTCACCCAGGTAAGCCCTCATGGCTGTTGTCTAAGTGGAGACTGAAGCAAACCTCAGCAAAACTGGGCTCCAAAGCTTTGACAAATGGTTTTGAGGAAACCTTTGAGGAAATTCTTTTTTGTGGGTGATTTCCAGGACATTTGTACAGAAATGGTGAGGTATCCTGGTCTGTCTGTGAGGTACCCTGCTCTGTGTGGTTCCATTCCTAACCACAAATTAAAATGGAAAAAATTACCCAGAAATTTCAGAACCCTAAAAAGCACGTTTAAATTCCACTCTGGTTTCCAACATGGATAACCATTGCAACAGGGAAC
The DNA here is from genome assembly GCF_012275295.1 of Melopsittacus undulatus. Taxonomy (NCBI): domain Eukaryota; kingdom Metazoa; phylum Chordata; class Aves; order Psittaciformes; family Psittaculidae; genus Melopsittacus; species Melopsittacus undulatus. The sequence goes on along the minus strand of NC_047538.1, from coordinate 10,492,404 downwards.
ACAGATTTTCCATTACCATTCTTCTATTCCTAATGAAATCCCTTAGTTTTCTTATCCTATTATTACTGTGGTAACTACTGTTTAACATATACAGCACCATAGCAATGCAGTTTTCCACTTGGGTGACAGAAATACATTTGTAACTTTGAGACACCCACAGCAACCCAGTGCTGCTCCATTCTCAACCAGAGGTCAGGCAGCTTCCTTTTGCCACAGTGACCACAGATAAACCATATCAGGGAGGGCTGGCAGTTCTGCTGTAGTGCTGGCTCTTGAAAACCTCCCTGGGAAGAGCCAGTTCTCTACTGCATAGGATTAAGAATGGCTGGCAGGATCCTGACCTGCTGTCCCCTTCTGTTTGAGTGGTGCTTGGACCACAGCACTTCCAATAGTCCCTTCCAACTTGAGTTATTCCACAGTTCTGTGGAGAGATGAAGACTGCTTTGAAGAGCAATATATTTATCCTGTATTAGGCATCTGAAAATAGAAGACGATGCATGTCTTGGTGAATATCTCCCTAAGTGTGACTAGAGCAGAAAAATGTGATAGTATCAATAAGCTGCATATACCACACTCATATAAAGTTAGGGACAAAAATCGCTTCTGGGGAGAGAAAACCCCAACCAACCAACCACAAAACCTTCTTGACCACTGCAGCACACCAGAGCACAAGGAACTTCATAGTTCTCCCTAAGCAAAGGGACTTGTAGCGCTGAGGGATATTTTTACTGCCTGCCTTTTTATACCCCAGTTATCTAAGGTAGGGACAGGACTTCTCCCTAAAGTCTCTGTGCAGACAGAAGAGGGAGGCAGGCAGGTTTCCATAGAGCATTCAGAGCAGGAGCATAGCATGTGCAGTTAGTCTCCTCACCTTATCAGTGCAGGTAGATACTTAAAAGCTGGGTAGTGAAAATATGCCATCAGTCCCAAACATCAGCAGATTTGTTCCAGTAAACCCATCTCCTGCTTAATTACAGATGAAACAGTGTGTTTGATGAAAAGCAAAAGCCTGCAAGTAGGCAGAGGCTGACATGCAATTTCCATCAAGAAAAATGACCTTCAGTCTTCCTGCTTTATCTGCTGCTCATCTAAAATTGAAAATGACTGATTCAACCATGGTAGGTATTCAGGTACTTCTGGAGAGCTCCTTCTCTGTGTCTATGAGAGAGACTGGGCAAGCCATGTAAGAAGCTGGGAATGACTAAAGGGTAGCTCTGTCTCCAGGCTCTGCCATTCTCAGCTCTTCTGCTCAGCCTGACAAGGCAGCTGAGTAGAGGAAAAGACTTTCAGGAATCAGACAAAAATTCCTTATACAATTGCTCTAAGTCAAAGGACAGAACTGGATTGAAAAGGTTTCACTGACCTTAAGCAAAGGATTTTGCCTACAGACTGTGGCAAAAACTTAGCAACAAGTCCTGTTTGTACACAAATCTTTCCCATGCTAGTTATAAACACCCCAATGCTCTTCTCTTCCCCTCCAACCAAAACAGTGAGCTGTAGCTACAGGCAATGTCAGCTGCATTCCCATCCAGAGCACATGGGCAGGATAAGTACTACTGAGGAATGGCACTGGCATTCCACCAAGATTGCTACTGCAAGTAAATGGGACAGCAATTGGCTGTTAAAATAATAACTGCCTTTACAAAGGTGATGTTAGTGGGTAACTTATTGGCTCAACAGATGCTTTATAGAAATGCCTATGCTTTCTACATAGAAACATAGAATAGTTAGGGTTGGAAAGGACCTTAAGATCATCTAGTTCCAACCCCCCTGCCATGGGCAGGGACACCTCACACTAAACCATATCACCCAAGGCTTCATCCAACCTGGTCTTGAGCACTGCCAGGGATGGAACATTCACAACCTCCCTGGGCAACGTATTCCAGTACCTCACCACCCTAACAGTATGTAACATCCTACATGTACTTACTTGAGCCCACTATTCAAACAATCCCAATCCTACTGGAGTGTCCAGCCATAGCTCACACAGGAATACTGACCCTACATAGAAAGGATTTTGGAGTTTAGTAAAGACTGTGTTCCACTGCAGATCAGTCATGCTGAGAAAGCAAGCTTAATGTCAAAGAGGAGACTTTAAACTGAATCCAGCAACTCTGGATTCTTGAGCAAGAGAAAGATTAGAGTACTGCAAAAGCTGATAGAACCTCCTAATTACTCAGCCACAATCATGCTATCTCCCTGCATGGTTGTAATCCCATTGCAGCAAGTACGCACCACCATGGGTGACACCCCAAAACTTCCCACCAGGAAGCTATGCCAATTTCTGGGCATGCTGCAAAGGCCTTAAACTTATCTGGTTCCCTTTTGCTATCCTTCCTCCCCAGCCGTCCTTACCCTGAATAAGGTGAGTCCAGAACAAACACTGCTAGGACCTTCTGGTTCACTTACTCCCACCTTCAGCAATTACCTTTTCCTTACCAGTGAAGACCACTGCACGGGGCACTAGGACTTCACAGATTCCTTACTGTAAGAAATAAAGCAGAAGTACGAGGCTGACTTGCTCTGGCCTGAACTCAGCTGCTCTCTGCCCAAAATGCCTAGTTAAAATTCCATAAGGTATTTAAGCATGTCATGTCTGCTTAAATAAAATCTGCCATTGATCTGAGATGACTGATCGTCCTGCTCTTTGGTTAGTTCCAAACTTGAACAAGCCCATCAAGAGATAAGTGAAATGGGGATCTGGGGCAAACTCAGTGCTCTCATAGGCTAATGGTTTCCTTCACAGTAAGAGCCAACAGATAGCAGCTTCAGAGCAGTGTACATGTCCTTCCCTCTACGTGCTCTGGGCTGTAAAACATCTTATGAGCAACATTTAAAAAATAAACTTTAAATGTGGAGTAAGAGACCATTAACTTCAACCCATTTTAGAATCCAAAGAAGGGAAGAAGTACTCATTGTGTGAGGTGCAGACATGATGTGTTCTGAAGCCTTGACAAGATGCTCGCTCTCATGTAGCACTGATGGGGGATTATGTTCAGTACTGACCAGGCTCCCTCACCCTTCCCAGCCTGTTCCATCCCAGTAACAGCTCAGAACAAAGCTTCAGAGTTTCACCTTCATTTACATCTAGGAAACACAAGAAGTCAACCCCACGACTGCTTCCAGCGCTTTCACTCTGAGAGGGAATGAGTTCCATGTCCTCTCCCTCTCACCACACACTTGTTAGAACTGAAACATGCCCCAGCAGCTCACTCCTGTAACTTGCTCCCCTTTGGTCTGAAAACAACCTGAAGCAAAGGCCAACAAGCCCACGTTTGTCTCAGCCACACAAGAAGTTTACACCTGTATCTCAAGCAAGCCCCAAAATGCATTAGCCAGGAGAGGCATGATCCTGAGAATCCCAAGCGAGCCCCTGAACTCAATAAGCAGCAGGCGGAAGGATCAGGGCCTTTCATTGTTAGTGCTGCTGTAATTACAGTTACTATTCATAGTAAGATTTACAGTTCTCAAGCGAGCTTAACAGTTCCCACACAAAATGCTATCTGGCTACAAGAACAGAGTCTGTGCAATGCACTTCCTCCTTTAGCATCAGGTAAAAAGCAAACACACTTGCTGTCTTTAACACTGGTACCTATAGCATGTGCAGCAGCAGATCCCACTGCACTCCGGGTGAGGAGCTGTTTTTGCCTTTCACCCCCCTCATCCTCATCCTCCTGTTTCCATCAAGGAATGTCTCTTAAACCCAGCATGTGAGGAGATCCCCTTGGCCCTGCCTCTCTAAATAACGGCGAAACTTCTCAGCTGCCTACTGCGGGATGATTAAGAGGGAAGGGAGATTCTAAAGCAGTCTGATGAGAGTTTACAGGTCGCCGGCTCCCTTTCCCTGCTGTCAACCAGGGGGCAACCCTTAATGGGGTGAAGCGGCTACAGGAGACCACAGGGCGCGCTCTTCAGGCCGGCCTCTAATGAGGGGCCATGGGCTCAGCTTGTTAGGAAGGACCAGGCTGGGAGTCAGGGCTGGAGCCTGACAATAGCTCTTGAGGGGCCATAAGCCTAAGCACTGGTGCTCAGGGGAGGGGGAGGAGGCAGCAAGCACGGCCTCGCCTCACTACTCCTTGCCTCTTAAAATCCCATTACCTTCCTTTTATTTCACAGTAGAGACTGGTGGGGAGGGAAACGGAAGGGGGGGGATGTCCGGGAGGAACTGCCTCTGTCTAGTGCCTTCAGTCAGCAGAGGTCGGGCCCATAGGATCAATTTTTTTTCTGTGGATGTGATTTTCTTGTCTCTGCCTCTCTCTTTCTTTTTTTCTCAGCCAGAATACGGGCGCCAGGCTTACAAGAGGTCCTCAAGAACTGTCAATCAGGGGCATGAAATATTCAGAGAGCTTAATCTTCTTAGGGGATCTGTAGAGACCCCCTCATGGGGCCTGAATGCTCTTCATGAACTTGCAAAGAATGGGGAAGGGGAGAGAGGAAAATAAACACAGCTGAAAAGAATGAAAAGAGAGACATCCTTAGACAGACACCCTCATATCTCGGGGCGTATTAGAAGAATTTCAACAGAAAAGACCTTTTAAGGCCCAATTAGTGGAACAGTCTCCCTTCTGACTGGGAAGATGGAAAACCACCTTTGGGTATTCTGCATTGTGGCTATTTGTTCTGTTTTCTGCTCAGCAGGTAGCCTGGTTTGTTGGTATTCCCAGCTCAACCATGAGCTGGTTTTCTTACCTTATGTAAGTTTTTGCTACTCCACAGATTTTGGGCAATGCACAAGAATTCCATCAGACTGCCCAGATGATGGTCAGGAACAGGTAACTGACCTCGTGGGTAGGCTGCAAGCTGCATAAACTTCCTTTGAGATCTGAGGAATCAGGCATGGATTTTTTTAAGGTCCTCACACAACTGAAAGCAAACTGGTCTTTAGTTATTTAATTCCTTTGGCCTAACAGCATGGACTTCTACCTTAAAACGTATTGTGAGATATAAGTGAGATATGTGAGTTGTAAGAGCCCTTACTACAATAGCTGTACGTTGATACCTTTTGCTGTAGAAGTGAAATCTTGACTATCTATTTTCAAGGACTACCTGGGGCAGACTACTTCCTATACAGTGGCTGTCATGAGCTCCCTGCAAAGCGACTACTCCACGTTTCTCTATCTCTTTATGTCTCTACTTAAACATCCTAAGGAAATGCCTTATGAAGAATGAATACTGCCCATAAAATAGCTTGTAGCAGGTTCCTGTCCTCACAAAGTCAACTGTGTCTCTAAAACTTAACCACCCACTTCTACAACTACCACCTGTAACAAGTCACTGCAGCACCCCACAAAGAGAATCAAGTCTAGCACCTTTGTCTTTAGTAACACAGTCCAGCCCTTAAGCAAAATACTTATTAAAATGAGCACACACAGAGAAACCTCCTATATTTTCCCTTTTCATCAGTATCTGAAACACAGAAAGAAATTCTATTGCTGCTGCAAATTCTGTGACAAAGAACTTCAAATAACCCTGGAAGGATGACCCAGCGTTTCAGGACACTAGCCCCGAACTGAAGCCAATGTAGGCATTGAACATAAATGTCTTGGTAACCACTGGGCCTTCTTTAAGTTAAGAAAAAGAACCTATTTTCATACTCCAGCTGATTCAGTAAATCCTAGTTTGGGAAACAACAGTGCACAGAATGTGACACTTGAGGATTTGGCTTTTACTCTCACCCACCTCTCCTTGACATGTGTAAATGCTGACACTAAGGGGCAAGAGAAAGTAGTTTTCCCTTCAGGAGATGTAGCCACTTACCACAGTACAGGGGTGAGTCAGGACTGTTACTTTCCCCCCACCCAGGCCTCAGGGAGAAAAACTACCTTCATGCATGTGCTCGTGTGCTTTACAAAAACTGGTGAAGAGCTGCGCTCACACAGCTTTTCATCAGGGGGTCCAGGAACGCTGGAAGTGTTTCCTTATTAATTTGAAGGAGTATCAATAGGACAGCTACCGTTAATTCAGAACAAAGTGGAGCAAGAGAATACCCAGTAGGCAGCCAGTTAAGCAAGGGGAACACTTACACTATGGTGCTTATGAAGAGAAGGTGCCAGTGTGAGTCGAGAGAGGGGGGTCAGTGCAAGAGCAAAGGCACAGTGTGCTTTTTCCAGTGGTGGTAACATATTAAAAGGGAAGGAAATAAGATGAGAGGAAGCCACCTTCTCCCTCCTCCTCTCCTCCTGCACCTGGGGTCATGCTGTGACCTTTTAGAAGATGGGATGTAAGTGACCTTTGTCAGAGTGTGACAGAGCACCCAGCCCAGCTTTCCGTGAGGAGACATGGGAGGCCTACAGGCAGTGCTCCTTCCATGGGCAGAGGTCCTGACCTGCAGCAGCGCACTCAGAGAGATGTCAGGGGCAGGCTCCCCCTCCCCAGCTCCTCTGCTTTAGGAAACACGGATGAGAATACAGGCAAGCAAGGAGCCTGCTCTTAAAACTTTCTCATCCTACCTGTAACAGAAGTGGTATTGCTTGGGAGCTCTGTGACAATACTTCTCTCTCTTCCTCTGTCCTATCTCTAAGTCCTAAAATAGTCCTATGAAAATGCCACAACACTCAGATGCTGGATTTTCCTTCACAGACACACACCTGGAATCCTTTCAAATATGAGAGAGAGGGGACAGGGCCAGAGATTCTTTGCTCCTTCCACCACTTTACAAAATCAAACAGCCCCACACACCTAAGTGGATGTGTTGATGGGGCACCCACGAAATGGGTGGTGGGTGCCTGCCTTCTTGCTGAGATCCTGGCCTGTATGTGTATTCCTAAATACTCCATGTGCACAAGTGCTACTGGGCTACTCCAAGGCAACATTCACATGCTCACATTGTTTCTGCAGCCACTTGCACAGCTGTGGAAGAACAAACAAAGGCCCAGAGAAAATAATCCAGCGAGGGGATAGACACCAGCTTGTTGTAAATATGTCAGCTCCACGTAGCAAAGCAAGCAAACCCTGGAGGACTTACAGAGAAAACATGCAAGGAGCTGCCTGACACCGGGTCAGCCCCACACAGAACACAACTGCTCTCCTGCCACTCACAAAGACAGGCACTTCCTCCTTTCTTCCCCTGACCCTGGGCTTTGGCTAGAGCACAGATCTTCTGAATAAACACATCTCTGTTGGACGCCCAGTTCAGGTGCTGGCTGCTCCAGCTGTGAGTGCCTCATCGCCTAAGCTATGTCCTGGAGGCATGAGAGGGCAGAGGAAGCAGGGCAATCTTCAACCTCCATCTCCTGCTGCCCCACGACCTCTGCGCTGCCACTGTTGACCCTGCTTGGGGTTGCAAGGGGTTGACTAATTTGGACACGTTCAGGCAATTGCTGTCACCAGTTTCCTGCTCTGGTGATCAGGGAGGGTTTTGCTGTAGGCAGGAGTCAATTTGGCAATCTCGGGATCATCGGAAGAAACTATTAGCGTTTGACATTCGGAAGGGAAATGGAAACCAGCTCACCTCTCCCTTCTGCCAGCTAAACCAGCTTCATGTTAAACTCTGCACAGCTTCTGCCTCATACAAATCAGCTCAACAATGGCTGCTCTTCCACAATGCCAATGGGCCACCTCAAAAAAGGGTGCCTGGCCATGACTGCTAACCTGCTGTCACAGAACATGGCCATCTGGGCTGCAGGGGAGCCTCTGGAAGCATATGTACAGCAAAAACCCTTCATGGAAGACATAAAACAGGAGGCAGAGGAGGGGACACATGTACAGAAGCATTCACCAGTTTGTTAGAACAAACAGAAATGGAGCTGCTGCTGTACATTCCATATCCTGACTGACACCACATGGATGAAACTTGTTTGAAGCTTAAAAATCATATTGCAGAGAAGAGCTGTGCAAAGTGGAAGGATGGCAAACTGAACAGCTGTTCAGCAAACCCTTGCAATTAATGAGAACTTTGACCCTCAGAGACTTTTCCAAAGCTTTATCCTAGGTTTCCTATGTGATGCTGGGATGAGAGTGTTATCTTATCCCCAAGATTCTCCTCCACGGATTTATGCAGAAAAGCAGAACTATCTTGGAAACACAGAGAAGGGACTAAGACAGTCCAATGTATAACATAAACAGCAGAAGTCATAAACCAACAGCTCTGGTTCCAATTGTACTGGGAAAGAAGGGAATATAGAAGGGCTCTTGGTAAACAATTTCTCCCAGAAAGAGCAGAAAAAGAAGTGATGTCTCCTGATCAACAGGACAAGATTTACAGCTTGGATTTATCTCTCCTGTCTGCCTCAACTGCAGAGAATGTAGCACTGCTGGTTTGCAGGTGTGCGTAGAAACCCCATCCAGAATCAAACCCTCATTGTTCCTCACACCGTACAAATATACAGAAGCATTTTGATTATCCCCTGCTTTAATATGATGGCTTCAGATTTGAACAGTACATTTTCTATTTCCAAAGCCTTAGATAGACTGACATCAGTGAATTCTCTTTAAAAATCATGCCTTTTAACAGTCTGCTCACACTGCAGCCAAGCAGAGCTGAAACTGAAGGCCACCCTTCCTGGTAAGGACTGATAGAGAAAAGCTCATGCTCCAAGGCTTATATAAGCCAGTTTAGCAAGGAAATGCCTGCCATGACTTACACTGTGTAAAATGGAGAGAGGAAAAAGAATTTACAGTTTCAAGACACCCACATTCCCTGCTTTGTAACCTCAGATAAAGCCTGTTCTGCTCTTCAAGAATAATACCTGATGGACTCTAACAAGGGGCCTGTTGGTGGCAGGTTGCTCTCTCCCCCCCGGCCTTTATTACTACCAGTATCCAGTTGGACCCCATTCCCCTGGGACTGGCCAGGATTTGTCTGTATGCAGACAGCTCTGATGTGGCAGCAGGGCAGACTCTAAGCGGTGGTGTGATTTAATAAACAGACACTTAAGGCAGTTTAAGCTGGAGTCAGCCCACTTCGGATGGCCCTCCCTGCTAATCTAACACTGGCTGCAGCCCCCAAGCTGGCGTCTCCCTGCTCATTAGAGAGAAGGGGTGTGTATCCATGGGGGGGGGGGGAAGAATTCTGGTTTCATGTTGGTGCTCCAGAGATTTTATTACATTGGGCAGCTCATTTCAGTCACTGCACTGCAGAGGATGTTCAAACAGAAAGGGGGAGCCAGGGCATGCTGCTTGGGAGCCTTCCCTGTTGTTAGTTTCATTCATTTTCTTCTCTTTTTTTCTTGCTTTGGTGGGGAGGGATGTGACAAAAAGGGACAATAATTGCCATTTGCTGCAGACTTTGAGGAGTCCTCTTCAGCCATTACAGATTAAATTGCATTCTGCACAAGTGTCCATCAGCCCCAGCTCCAGACTCCAGGCTGGTTAGAGGGCAGCTGATTCAGCTGCAAGAACATTTTGCTCCGCTTCTGATCTGTCCTAATTATACAAAGGATGCTCTTGCCTTTAACCCCTGGAGTTCTCTCTTTCCTATTAGTGTGGAGCAGTCCCTCAGCCAACTATTCCACTGGTTTAACTGAGTTACCTGAACTGTCAGCTCAGAGGATCTGCATAGATCTATACTGCCTGAGTGTGTGTGTCCTAATTTTTCTCTCTCTGACCCACACAAAGGCTTTCAGATTACAAACAGAGAATGACAAAGCCAGGACAGGTTCAGGACTTGCAGAATCTGCCTGATCAGGTTTTGGATTTTGTAAAATCAAATCTAAAATTAATGAAAATGTCCACACTTCCAGTCCAAAGCATGAATAGCTTGAATATACATGGCTGTGCTAGTTTAAAGGTGGTAAGCATCGATACTCCTAACAGTATAGCAAGAGGGAGATGCAGAGTCTAACGTACTGCTTTGAGAAGATCAGCCTATAGGCCCACATGGAGTATATGATGGTTCTGGCAGTGCAAACAACATCAAAGCCATAATTAGATGTCTCAGGAACAGCTACAGTAGCAGTACTGACAGCACGGCGGTGTAGATACAGGGTAAACACCTCAACTGCAACCAGAAAGCAGTGGGTTGTCCTTTCCCCTTCAAATAGTAAACTGTTCCATTTTAAAACCTCTTAAAATGGCTCTTTCCATGCCCTTGGTTACAATGAAGTGCAACAGGATTGAAAACAAAGCAGCAAAACAATGTGAGCCCAACACTGCTCACTTGAAGCTTTATTTTGATGCAGCTCTGCCACTGACTTCAGCTGATGAACTTCTGGCTGAAGTTGGGCTACAGAAGATGAGAATCTACCTTTCTGTGATTCTGTCCCTTACAACCCATGCAGTGAAGCATATGCTTCAGGACACTCTTACTACCAAACCTTTTCCCACTCACAGTAATCCTTATCTCTTCTGCAGCCCCTTTCCCAAAAAAGGAGCAGGGTTTTTACTCCATGCTTCTCTGAAAATCTGCATTGTGTCAATGTTGCCGGGGAGTGCATTGAGCAGCTGTGGCCTCACAGCACCACAAATGAAGCCTGGGCCTTAGCACCACACTGCAGCCAAAGGGAATTTCATTGAGTCACATATTCAACACCAGAAGGAAGCAATAATGTCAGACTGCCTGAAATCCTACAAAAACATGGACTGCCCAAAACTCCTGCAATGAAAGGAATTATCCTCCTTCCCCACTACATACACTCAGCATTACTAAGAGCAGTATCTCATGGTTGCAGAGCAGTTTAAGACAGACACGCAGTCTCAGTTTGAACACTCCATGTGGTGATGAATCAACCACATCCTAAGGCAATCTATTCCAACAATGCCTCAACCCACCCAGTTAACATCCTGCTTTGCTTTTCCCAGTACCTCTTTGTCCTGAATACAAGCAAGTTCAGTGTTCAGAAACATCTTGCTTTAGTGATACTGACAAAATCAACTTGCCCTTGCAGACTGTTATATTTTGGCTGATGGCGTCTAAATGGTATTTTTCGTTTCAGATGCTCCCTTCCTTCCCATAATTTCTGTGGTCCTCACTAAATATTGCATTCATTCCATAAGCCTGTGGAGGGTTATGTTATCTTCAATAAGTTTACTTTCTATAGAGTATTTTAGAATCAACAGCTCTTTAGCCACTGGCAATGCCTTTAGAATGCATTATTGGAAAATGTAAAAGAGAGGGAAAAAAGAACTTAAATATACAGGGAGAAGAGCAAGCCTAGAATGTGTCTTCTCCAGTTAGTACTGGACAGCTCCTCAAACCAGGCTCTGCTCCTCAATGCCTGTGGTACAGGGAGCCTTCTAATACCCTTCTATTATAAAGCATAGATTGAGCTATTACCAAATCCAGCAGTCTGCTATTACCAGTGACTGTGAAGGTGGCTCAGGAACATTGTGCAGAAAGCTTGCAGTGAACAGCCTAGAGAAATCTTCCACATGAAATAATTTCTCCTCACTTACCTGCAGTGGTTAGAGAGTGAGTGCTGTCCTGTAGCAACAGGTTTGACATTCCTGCCACATCTTACCTGTTAGAAAAATGCCTTCCCACTGTACTTGTGGTGTTTTCATTACGCCTGCCTTCTACATAACTTCTTAGGGAGAAGTTCCTAATACACTTTCTTGCATCGTTCAGTATATGAAGAGCATAGTTATTTCTTTTGGACTTACCCATCCTCTTACAAAGCATGCAGCACAGAGGCACTGGTCAGAGCTGGACATGTGCTGCAGTTTGGATCGCACCAGCCAGTTCTTCAAGGCATGATGAGCCAAATCCATTTTCTCAAAACCATATCTGAAAAAAAAACACAAGTTTGCTATGTCAGTGGAGAGAACATTTATCACTGGAACCTTAAAATACCAATAAATCAAAGTCTATGTAAGATTACAGCTTTTCAAAGCCACACGTAGAGCGAAGGAAGGAGCGCCACTCTGTGCCAATTCCAATGACGTATTCCCGAGCGGTTCACAAGGAAAGGTTTGGTTTGAAACACAAATCTTTTTGCAGAAATATAAAATAGCAGAACTCGTGTTCATGTTGACCTTCCTTGGCATGGAGATGACTTGATGGCAGCTGGTTGAGGGTTTGACAACTACAGATGAATAAAAGCATCCAACAAGAACCCTTGATGTCTTCTAGTCAGATCCTCCACAGCTGCAGCCCAATAGTCATGGACAGAGTAAAATCAAGGCCCTAAAAAACCCATTTGCAGCTTTTCAAAGCCAAAATCCATGTATTTTAAAAGGTATTTAATCTTCTGAAGATGTAAACCAGGATCAGGAAGACAAGCACTCTGCAGGGCTTCTCCACACACCAATCTTCTACTACTCACCTAGGTGCTACTTACTAGCCACTGTAACTTACGAAGTGCAAGTCAAAGCAGTACATACTGCAGATCCAAATATACACATTTAATTACTCCTATGTGAAAAGGGAGAAAAGAGAATTCTATCAATGTAAAATTATCTTCAAAATGGATGCTGCACTTCAGTAAATAACAATGTAGAAAGATCACAGCCATAGGTGAAATATTTATAGTAGTAGCAATTTTGTAAGTGTAGGGGTCAAACCCATGATGAAGGATCCAATATAAGCAAGATACTGCATGTTCCTGAGTTAACTGAGCTTCTGCAACTGTTCATGTGTGGGTTTAGCTCACCCTAATTTTGACAAATGACAAGCTGAAATCAATAGTTACTTAATGAGTAAATACTTTATTGACTATTTGGTATTATTATTTTATATATTACTGTTAGTGCCAGGAGGCTGGGGAAAGAAGAGATAGAGGAAAGTGCATCATAGTATGGTTGCAAGATGTTTGTTTAAGGCGTTTAAGAGGTGAGAGAAATGCTAAACACCAGTAATGGAGGGAATGTAAACTGATCCTGCAAATCACCATGGCAAATGTAGTTGAACCAGGTGAGGATGGTGCTGGGGAAGGGATAACACCACCCAAACCAGCTCACACTGCAGAACCACCTGAGAATCACTGCCACTGACCATGCTGCTCGTGCTAAGGGCTGTGCTAACCCCCATGGGGAGACAGCAGAAATAAGTGTGATGAGCTCCACCTTGGGAAGTTTAAGCAAGCATTTGATCAAAACCCAAATGCAATTTATTCTTCTTCAGCACTGCTATGGTTTCCCACCCGCATTCTATGAACTCAAATCCTGGCTCAAGGGGAATAACGTCTTAGTTTACATGGCCAGCATGTTAGAAAGAGCAATAGCTATCCCGGGTGGAAAGAAAGCCTCCAGTTTAAGCAAAGGAAATAAAGGCCAAGCTTGCAGCCATTTTGTGCAGCCGTTTCCAGTGCCCTAACACTGAGCTGATCGTGTCAGTATCTCAAGGTCCCTAGAGACGGTAATCTTATGTGTTCAGAGAGGCTTTAGTTCATGCAAGGTCAGAGTAATTGTGCATGATTAATGGTTTATCTCTTCCTGAAAGCCTTACACAAAGGCTCCAAACCAAGTTAGCCGTAATTCCATACTCCTTACAGTCCGCTTAAAGGGGCAGCATCCTATTTCCTGTCAGTGGGGCCAAGCAGGTTGACTTTATCTATCAGAATTGGAAGCGGGCCATGTGGCCTTTGAAAGAAGTCCCTCTCCCCCATCCAGCTCCCCAGGAAACACGACCACACTGTAAAATAACAAAGGAAACAAGAAGTCCGTCCAAATTCAGTCTAAACCACCCTGAAGTCTGAAAAAAGACCTCTCTGTAACAGTCCCCAAACCTGCTGCTCTGAGATTCTTTGCTTGGACAGAACTGCTCCTTATCGTATTGCCAGAGCAGGGCACATTAGAATCCCCTTAGAATGTCATTTTTATTCCACAGCCTTATTTTGTTACAAAAAAGATCATTTTTAATCAATTACAGGTTGGTGACCATGGGCAGCCAAATAAGCTGATTAAATCATTATCTGCAGATAGTGCTCACAGATAATTCCTTAGGGATAGCTGCAAATTTAGCTCTTTTTTTTGTTGCCACAAAGCATTAGAGCAGTCTGTTTTCTCTGAATGCTGTCTTTTGCTGGGGATTTTATCTGGCTGTTTCCAGACTATAGAGCATTTGTGAACTGTTCAGTTCAGCTATTTAGTTCTACACAGTGTGTAATTGGGCACGTAAGTCATACGCTGGTGTTTCTGCTCTCTGAGTGGATATCCAAAGCCCTTTCCCCAAGAGAATAAGGAATGGTTTTATTCACATACCAAACCTCCTTGCTCTCCTGTGACTAAGATGTTCAGATCAAACACAACATTCCCTGTGGTTTTCTGCACATGAAAATCCAGGGGCATCAAGTTTGTTCACTAACAGCAAGTGACAAGAACATAGATGAATCAAACCAGCACTTTGTAGTTCAAATCTTGATTTCTATTTTTGGGGTTTTTTTGTTGGTAAATATAATTTCCACCATCAAATCAGACTGCGCTTTCATTTAACTGGGAATTTGAAATAGTATATGTTTTGCTAGGGAGGAAAAAGGCATTACGGTATGGTTAAAAACTTCCACACAACAATAACAGGAGTCATCCATGGAAAATCGGCTAGTTAGACACTAGAAAAGCAGCACTGCCAGTCACAGACTGCTTAGCCTTCTGCAAGCGTGTTAGGAACAGTCTGTTTCAGAAGGTGGAGGAGTTGAACAATGTCATCAGGTGTCTTAGATTCCCACTAACAGGAATAAACTGTCTGGAAGCTACTACCAGAAGATAACTTGGATGAAAGAGAATCATGACCTCTAATGTTCTGCTTTCAGTGGAAAAGAGCCACAGGACTACAGAAGAGGAAATGCCAACAAGCAGGAGGAATTGGCCTCTTAGAAAGACTTCCAGAGGGAAGCCATGTAGGATAAAGCTGGAACCTACTGGAACAGGCTACGCTATGGGCACAGCAGCAAACTGACAGAAGGGAAATGGAATGTCTCTGATCTTCACTTTTTTAATTAAACACTAATATGGAAATGATAACACATGAGTAATAGTTAATACCAAGGAAGAGCATACGAGAGTAAAAACCAAATCAGGGACAACTGCAAAACAGCTCTGTGAATAAATGGTATTAAACCTGATGTAATTCTGGAGGACAAGGGAGGTTCTGGAGAAACAGAAGGCAACAGACCCACCTTTGAAAGCCCAGCTCAGTAAACTACAGATTATTATTACAAACTACTGAACAGCACTGCCTAGAAAAACACAAACACAATTTAAATAATCAGCTTAGAAATCAGAGGATGATGAAACCTGTCAATAGAGAATGGTCAGGAACAAATCATGCGCCATTTATTATGCTCCATCTAATGGAGGAACAGTCCCAGTGATTACGGGGGAAGCATTAGAGGTGATTTACTTTGAAAAGTGAAGTTAAAAAAGCAATGTTTTTAATCCTTGCTCACCTCATGTTTTCAAAGCATGGAAGTGAAATAAAATGTAGATTGAAACCCCCCCAATTTGAGTGTACAGCTATCTAGAAAATCCTCTTAAATCACTAGCAATTTGCTGTCAAACTGACAGGACACTTTGCACGTAGTTCTAAACACCAGCTCCAGTTCCATCAGTCATTAGCATAGACAGCCCTTAGAGACACACAGCAATCATTTTGAAAGGTATCATTAGACATCAACCATCAACAATTTCAATAAACTGGGGACAAAAAAGACTGATTGTATCCAGATGGAATAAACCAGACAAGTACAAAGTGTTCTATCTGTAATAAACAAATTCAAACTGATATGAACAAGTAGGAGCAATATTCAGAGAGGGGTCTTCAACCCACAGTACACTGCAAACTGACTTTTGGTCATGTTGATGTCACCAAGGAAGGGGAAGGGAAAAGGAGGAGAAAGACATGTCACCCCCAAAGGTACTGACAGGGACAAAGGATCATCTTCCCTGTAGGTGTGAGGCATACCTCAAGTTCAGCCAAGGTCTCCACCTCACTGCAAGGCAGCTGTAGACAGCCAAGAGACCATCATGAATGATAAGGAAGCTCTAAAGTATTGATGAGGGAAAAAGATTGATGGAATTGTATATATTTTCCTTCCAAAAGAGAGAATAGGGTATGATTATTCTTTTGGAGTAGGTAGTTATGAAAGACTGATGTTCATTTCATTTCTCTGGCCACTTTGGTACAACAAAATGTAACCAGCTTTGCGGTGCCAGAAAGAATATTTGGGTTTGATATTAACCCAAGTGTCCTTCATTTCCTAGTAAAACAGTTGAGCAATAGAACAATCCAGTTACATAGGCAGGAGACAGAATTCTCTTCAAAGAAGGGCTTTAGACCGATTTGTCTCAGGGATAACACGAGTATGCACTCACAGACATGAGTAAGATAACGCTCAAACTACTGGCCATAAATTCACTATGGAGATTTCTACCCACCTGAAAATGTTTGCCCAGCTCTGAAAAGGACCAGCTTGGTATCTGGGGACTTAGGCCGGTGGTTAAATAAGCAGATAAAGCTGAGCAAGGTCTGTGTGATTCCTCTGACTGCATATGCAGGTAAAAACCCCTTTGTGGCAAAGATGCAAGAGTAAGAAAGAACATCCTATCTGCTCCTCCTGATTGCTGCTGGTGTGTTCTAGCCACACAGAGCCAGACTCCTGGTTGCCACAGTGGTAAGTTCCATACCTGGCCTGAACCTGAACACCACCAAGCCCAGATGACCCAGCAACAGGCAAGCATTCAGGATTTGGGTCTGGTTAGTGAGCTGTAGATTTGTGAGATTCACCAGCAACGGAGAACCAGGAATCCTGAATCAGCTTTCAAGTCCCCCATCAAAGCATCCAGAAAGTTTTTCATCTGGCAGCATTGGACCCAACAGCACCATACAAGGTCACAGTAAAGGATTTTCTCTAAACACAGCGTTATATCTCCATGTCATAAGTAAGCACTGTCTGGTATGTGGTCAAACCCACAACAAATGGTGACCTGCCATGTCAGATTTCCCCGCTTTGATGGTTATAAAGTTCGCATGTGATGTAGAACAGATTCAAAGAGGAAAAGCATTGCTTGCATCTTCAGCACACATTTTCTGAAGCAGACCAGAAGCTCTATAAGCTGGTCATCTTTATTCTCCTATAGTAGTTTGAGTTAAGCAGGACAGAATCATACCTATGCTCTGTTATGAATGCTCCGTGTAACAGAGGGAAGCAAGCCTGGCTTGGGATGCAATGTCCTTTCCAATATGGTAGCAATATATCTTTCCAAGCACTCTTTCTTTTAAAGCATGCTACAGTTACCAACCATGTGAACAATCCAGCTCACAGCTGCCATGGAAGCTGGGCCCCAATTTCTTTTTCTTCTTGTCTCTTTGGGGTAAAGTAGATTTCTATGCCAGATTAACCAAAGTGCTGCTCTTCTTTGATCTGCAGTTCAGGCCACGGTTCTGACTGGAGAAGGGAAAATAATTCACCAGGGTGCTCCTAACTTAACAGCAGCCAAAAAAGCTTGGGTTTCCAAGGTTTCCCCCATTTCCTTTCCAGGAGAGACCTCAAGAAACTAGTAACATGTTAAATATGTTGGGAAAGGTTTCTGATTCGATCTTCATTTCATTCTCACTTGCTCTCTGACTTGAACAAATACTGACCTTAGAACAGTCTCCAGGTGAACCATCAGAAGGTGTATAAAATACTCTCAAGTTATTAAATAACCACAGTATCCTACCTCTCAACTTCCCTTTTCCACGCTGTTCCTCCCTGCCATTGTTCAGGTGTAGCCCTTCACAGGGCCCTTACACACAGGACTTAGCAGGACCCACAACTCAGTGGGTTGCAAAACAACTGCCTTGCATCATGGACCACAGCACTGTGGTCATGCAGCTTCCCCAGCAAGTAGTTCCACAAAGAACACCTTTAAAACCAGCTGAACTGCACAAGTGAGTTCCATTAAAAACTAAAGTCAGTATAAGAAAGAACAGACATTATTTAAAAGTATTTCTGACACCACATCTAAGAACATCTCTAAAGAGGAGGAAAACTAGCAGGAAGCTTCAGCCAGACTGGTGTAGATGATGTTAAATGACACACATTCCTCAGTGTTTATTCTAAGCCTCAAATCTGCATTCATTTGTTTGCATTCAGCCATCTCTAAACCATTGTAAGGACTGAAATAACAGTAACAGCTACAGCTGAAATGAAAACTTCATCAGTTCTGACCTTAACTAAGTCAGGCATAACAATGAAGTCCTACAGGTAACGGGAATAAAGTCATCTAAAGAAGGTAGATTTAGGGGTCTTCTTGCAGTGAGATATGTTAGTCTAATACGATGATGACATCTGCTTACTCATGGCAAAATTAACATTAAAGTCTGCATAACTCAGAAGCATATAAGCAATACCAGGTGCTTGAGTAGCACTTAACCTGGTGTTGATTATATCACATGTGAAACGCTGAGCTCTGTCTTTCAGCAGAAAAGTTGCCAAGAACCGACTCTCCAGTGGCACCAGAGGATTTGGGAACAGCTCATTAGTGCCCTACAGAAACAAAGGATTAAATTGTGCCCCCAGACATTCAGCTCACACCATTACAAAGCCGTTCAACTGAGTCCAGAGCTTTTTAGAATCATCAGGAAATGGGACACTGAGAAAGTTAGAAGGAAAAGGTGAGAAAGAAAGCAGTCATGCCTACAAGGGGCAGAAGCTGGGAAACTAGAGCTCTGTCAGTACTGCATTGTATGGCAAATCAGAAACCGTGTCTTCTGTAGCCCAACTGCTTTCCTCCCCTTCTTTTCTAGTTTTCCTCATTTAGATTTACAGAACTCCTCAGTTGCAACCTGGCCTGCCTTCTGCTTCAGCCAAACCACATATTTCTTCCTGTGAAACAGCTCAGCTGTTTCTAAGCCAGTCCTGAGGCAAACCCACCTCTGCTTCTCCCTTAAGTGGGTGCATCATTGTACACAACAAGCCAATTTCAACAAAGCAGGTTGCTATTTTTCAAGTGGGAAGTTCAGTGTATGGACCAATAGCATACACCTATACAATATACAACTGACCAAGGCTGGGACTCCATCCAGAACATCAGAAGGTAATATTTTTTTCTGTAGCAGTAGTGTGCTATGCAAGTAGGTTAGTTACTTGGTGTGTTTCATTTTGGGAGGTTTAGCTGTTTTCATTAAAAGGAAGAGTCATTCCATGCCAAAAATTGACTCTTCTCTTTGGAGTGATACAGGGAGCTGTTGCATTTGACTCCTTTGGGCCCACAGATGAGTGACAGTCAAACAGAGCAGTGGATGATGTTAGCAGCTATGTTTTTTGCCCCATTACTCTATGCATTTTAGCAGGAATACCCCAACTTTTAAGCCATGGTTTCCAAGCTCTAAGTTCAGCTGTACTAAATGGGCACAATCCTGCCTTGGAGCTGGTAAGGAACTGTAGGATGCCTGAAGCAAGCAGGCTGACAATGTCCAGAGAAAGCTCATGTCTTTCCAGAGATTCAGTCTTGGCTGAACTTTGCCATTCAATCTCCTTCAAAGGACTGTTCCTATCTGCTCAGAGAGGGAGCTCTGCAGCCTCAGATCATCTTTGTTCTACAAAGTCAAACAGACAATGAGAAACGCTCTCCACAACATGCCTTTATAAGAAAAAAGGAATGTTATTCACATAAAATTATGGAAAACAAAATGAATTTAAACAGTTGCAGCAGCTCCTTACTGAGCCAGTGACAGCCTAGAATAAATGGTGGGGTTTGAGATGTTGCCTTCCCAGGAAGTTTCAATGGCTTAGTGAACAAAAACACAAAGACTCCCAATAAATTCTCAACTCTAACTTCTGATTCCTTTAACAAGCACTTACACTCACATCCAAACTGTCTTCACATTCCCTAGGTGTACAATAGGACAAGCTAAGTAGTTGTCTCCTACCATCTAAAGGCAGGAAATCTTTCTCCAAGGTGATGGACCTTGACACGCACCACACCAGCCCCTCTTTGACAGTGCTGAGGCTGATGATACAGCAATCATTGCACAAACATAGTTTGTGTTTTCCCTTAATCCATGGTACAGAAAGGAACCGGTTAACAAGAACACAGGAAACTCCTTACAAATTAGGAATGATGGCAATTTCCTGCAATAATTTAGAAGATTTTCACTTGCTTGGTTGGGTTGGTAACTCATATCCTTAGGTTGAAATTCAAGAACCTAAAGTCTTGACACACAATCCAGTGGTTAGTAATATAGATAGATGTGAAATATACTGGACAAAGTTCATTAAACACCTACATTAGGTGTAACCTAAATGCTTTTCAGACAGGCTTTTGGTTTCAAGAAATTTTTTGAAAGCTTGATATTGGTGAAGAGTCTTAGAAAATTGACTGTGTTCAAGAAAAGCTGTCATGCAGTCGATGAGAATTGTGTGCAAGTGCAAAGAGCCAAGCAAAGACTTTAGGATGGGACTTTCAAAATCCCTATGGAATAATTTCTGAAGGCAGAGAGGGTATTCAGGTGTCCATCCTACTCCCATCAGCTTTCTCAAGGAGGCAGTAAGCTCTCTCTTTGCCATTGTAAAATCTCTCTGCATAAATCCTAAACTACCCAAGCACTTGCAAACATTCTACTGCGAGCCTCTAGCTGCAGGGTAAGTCCCCATGGTTATCAAGAAGCACCCCGCTAGCTTTCCAAAGCACAGGCTAACCTGAGTGCAGGTTAAGTCCTGAGCTCTCCTGGCAATTCAGGTCCTTCAATCTGTTGCCAAAATGTGCATTTGACAAGCTGAACACATTTTCTCATGCAAACATTTAAAGATCTGACTCTGACCTCCAAAATCTGTATATTACAGACCGAAATCACAGGGGGAATGTTTAAAAAAGCCCCCATGCATTTGGATTAATAGAGTCTTTCAAGATTCATTTTTCTTATGAGCACAGCTTTAGCTGATTTTTCACAAGAGAGATGTTCCTGTGTTTAAAGATAGAATATGTGGCTGGTATGTGATACAGCTGAGGAAAACAGGAGGAGAAAGCCAGGCAAACACCCTGAACTCACTGTTGTGAACCAGATGCTTCCACCTCACAGCCTGGCATAAACCACACGGTTGGATATCCAAGGGGCACTGTGTCGTGCTTTACTGTTGCATTGTTCTACCCTCCAGCAGTGAGTTGTATTACAATCTGTAAAGTAGTAAACCCATATACACCATTATAAATAGTCATAGAATGCCCTGGAGTGATGGCAGCAGAGCTGGAACTGAACTCTCGGAGCCCCTCAAGGAATTTCAGCTGTGGCTTGACTCTGGGGACATCACTTATCCTATCAGCTGAATATCTAGTAGACAGGTAGATGTGGGCCTTCACACAAGATGTGACAAGGTGTACAGCTGCTTCAGTGAATCCATGTTTCCTGGGATGAGGCTTTAGGGGCTTTCAGTCCTAGAAAACAGCAGTCATCTCTGTGCCATCTGATTTCCCATAGTCAGTCTTCCACAACAGATCTTCCCTTTGTCCAAGGGAAGAAGCTGTAGCTAAGGCCCAGCTTAGGAGATCATTGTGGAAATAAGCATAATTCAGAGCTTCTTCCTGGCCAACCCATGTGGTTCCTCACATGTGCACCACTGAAAGTGTCCCCAGTCCACACAAGCAGCCTAGGATGGACTGACAGCATCTATCTCGCTCCATGATGATGGCTTAGGGAAATGCCACAACCAACCAGGGCCCTGCTAAACTCTTATAGATACTGCCTCCTCCTGGAGCTGTGCAGATTCCCACCCTCCAACACAGAGCTGTGCCATCCTCCAGCTGCATGTGGCAATTTGGCTTGTCGTGCTGGTTGTCAGGAGTAAAACACAAGGTTTGCCAATCCTCAGTTCATGCTCTGTCCAAAGGCTCCACTCTTGCTCTTTCAAAATTTAGTAACAACGTGGCTTGAGGAACCCAGCACTTTTCATACACTGGTTAAGGTACAGGAATACACCTCCCCTTTGGGAGGTCCTCTTACTTCCTTTTTCCTCAATTCCTCATTGCAATTCCTAGCACACTGAGCAGTTATGAGAGCAACACAAAGTGAAACGCTTTCTCACTGCTGGTGTTTGTGTCAGCAAGCATCTTGTCCTGCAAAATCAGCCTAACAGCTCCTCCCAAGGCTTTCCTGGTTTTGTGGGTGACAATGGCTATTGAAAACCAAGAACTCCAGAACATTCCCAGCACCTAAGAATTATCTCATATTGTCACAAAACTGGGACTGAGATTGACTGCACTTTCTTCCCCCTCTCTAAGTCCATTCTTAGGTCTTACTCAGCTTACACTATTTGTTGTCAGAATTTAGGTGGTTTGATGCTCTGCCTTACTCAGGTGTTCACAGAACTTACCCATGTGCCAGATTTGTTATGAAACCTCAAGCCATAGGCTTCAGGCAGTACAACTTTAATGAAGTTTCTGCCTTACCTGCAGTTTAAATGTGCTCTGCAGGCCCTATCTTCCTTCACAAAGGACAGTGCAGGATCAAGCTGTCCCGGCAAAGCAGCATGCGTTACAGAGCAGGAATTGCCTTAACTTGTATAACATGCATTGGTTTAGCAATGCCTAGCCCGGTACTTGAGTAACACAGACAGGAGCAAACTGGACCAGGCTGTATGTCCTAAGCAAAAGAAGAGAATTGCCTCCTCTGGTTTCCCGGGAATCAAACAATCCCTCTCCCTTTCACAAACCCATCAGCTGGGAGGATTCCTTTACATTCTCCCCAGGAACAGCCAGCAACTGTCTAGCTCAGGCAGATTTGCACTCCCTTACATTGACCTCCTTACACCAACCTCACATGCTGGTGTTCAAGACAGGAGCTGCTGTCAGCCCAGCCATACCTGGGCAATCACTCCGCAGAGGGCACAGTGTTCGTGCCTCTGCACGTGTATTAAAGCACCACAGGCGGCTAATTCTTTACAGCTTGCACCTCTTAGCCCTCGTTACGGCAGACAGTTGGGCGCCCCTGTACAGTTAAAGATCACAGGCCTTGATAACCTGGCTCTTTGATTTATGACAGCCCAGACCCTAGTGATCACCTAATGAGGGGAACCTGGAGTGTCAACCTGTTTATTAAATACCCAGAACCAGCTGTAGACCCAGCCAAGGAAGTAAGTTAATCATATTTCTCATTTATTCTGTGTATCCCTCCCAGTCCCCGGCTCTCCCCATTCTCTGCTCCGTTCTGCCTGGCTCCCTCTTTTCATCTCAGAAGGGGAGGGATTTCGGACAGGTCATTTATGGAGACTGTCAGGGGGCCAAAATGTTTGCGATTTCCTACTGATTTCTTAGGTGTTTAGAAGTTAATAATATTCAGCACCTCATGATTCTTTCCTAGATGTCAAACAAAGACATGAAAGGCAAGGAACCCCAGAGGAAAGGAGGGGGAAGGAGGGAAAAGGATGGAGCAGCAGGGGCAGGAGGAGAACAACTTTCCTTTTTCCCCACAGTTTTAAAGAAAACTGCATCCAAGAAAAACCTGGCCTTTAGTACTAACACGAAGAAAGCACAAAGAATCGTGCAAACCTTTCCCTTACCTTGAGTGAAACAAACATTTCTTTGCTCTTCCTCTGTAATACCTTGGGCAATAAAAGCTAAGATCCCAAAGGCAAGGATTCAACCTGTAAAACTACTTTAGATTTATGAGTTTTCCCCTTCTATCCCTATTCATGGCTCTTACTTGCCTAATCCATTCAGGTTTTTATTTTTTAATCCCTTTGAAGAAATTTGGCTAAAATCATCACTGAATCCATCCACGTGATAGGACACAACTTGATAGGAGACATGCAGGGAGAAATGATATCCAATATTATAATAGCAGACATCACCTAATCTGGATAACTTATACACAGATCTAGGGCACAAAGCGAGCACATTTATGTTCATATTAATATATGGTGATGAACTTTATGATAATTAAAAATTTAATGAAGCTCAGCTATCACCAGGTCATGTATTTTCATTTCTCTTTGACCACAACATATCACTTTCTTGAACTAGAAGAGTTTTGAACACAAAAAGGATACCTCTTATCAGTGCGCACAGGTTCTGCTATCTCACAGGATGGAGCTGGCCCCAGCAACTGTGAATGTGCCTCTGCATAAGCCTGTCTGCTCCATCTGGAAAGATAAACCTCCAAAACTGAGGCAATAAACGCCTTCACTTATAAATACTTTGGTGAAGCTCAAATACAGAGAAACTACTCACATACCTGCTCTGATCCCATGTGGGACATTGAATCAGACCCCATCACTTGTGCTGTATTCAGAAAGGATGAGGCAGCTGGCACAGAGCACCAGAAAAATGCAGTGTTTTGTGTTCTCAGGGACCAGTTCCCTGCCTTTTCCTTCATCCAAACTAGCAGTGTGCTATTTGAATTGCAATCAAATCTCTTCTGAAAAGCTGAAGTACATTTCTGCATGCTAGCCCTGAGGTCACCAGAGCTGCATACCACAGCGAGCAGGTCCACAACCAACAGAAAGAGGTAAAGCCTCTGGGCTTGCTGTTAGGGGAAAGGCATTACTTGCCTCTGCTATCATCTGAGAGTCCAGAATTTAAGAAGGCTATGGGATGGCCCTAAGCTTTTAAGTTGCAAATGTCAGATAAGTATGTCCCTGCCCATGACAAGGGGGTTGGAACTAGATGATCTTAAGGTCCTTTCCAACCCTAACTATTCTATGATTCACTTGTGGCCCAACAACAATCAGATATGATTGCTATGTCTGGGCTCATCATACAGTAGGTTGTGCCTGTTCATACTTCTGCTTCTATCACAACCTATGAAAGCAGTAGTTGTCTTTCAGGGAAGAAGGGATGGGCCTGCATATCACCCTTTTTCTACTGATTGAATGTTGATCCTTCTAATAGTGCCTTCCAGAGCCCTCAAACAAAAAGCTTCCCCATCTTTCACACTGACTAGGTGAGGTTACAGACTGCAACCTGCAGGGTTCTCCATCAGTGAACTAACAGCGATGGAAAACACGATGGTTCCTTGCTGTCTGCAGCTGCAGCAGAAGCAAACCTCCTGACATGCCAATCTTGCAGGTCTCTCTCAGTGAGGTGCCAAGATCTCCAGGAGTCAAGCTGTCTGAAGTTGTTGCCTCATCGTTTCAGGCTCTATATTGCAGAATTAGCCTAAGAAAACAAGTTCTGCTATTCACAAAGGCTCCACCTTGCCAGGATGATTTTCAAGCAGACACCTGATCTCAGCTGAGCATCTCTGCAATTCCAGCCCTTGGTATTTCACCGTTGTACCCTTTCCTCCCACCTGAGGCAGCACCCAAGGTTATAGGCAGCTCTCACTTTAGCATGCACCTCTGTTTCCTTGTGCATCTTCCCAGCCTTGCTATCACACCATTAACCAGCTTTTGTAACTCAAAGGAGGAGCTCAGTGAGCCTTCTCTGAAGAGTCTGAGACTGACAGCTTTACCAATTCAACCCCACTGCCTACTCTCACAGATGAGTGCTTCAAGCAACCAAACTCATGTGCCCACTACACAACACAAGAATCTCCCTAAAGCTTCCTCCTGGCTCACTCACTCGCATTGGCCAGAAGAGCCCACAAGGGCAGCCCAGAGTGCACTTTCTCTGGTGCTTTGTCCAGCCTGCTTGGAAATGATGGGGAAATTCTTGTAGTTGCTGCAGACTAGCTTGGTTTTTAGCTTCAGAAACCTTAACGCTTTGCTTGGTTTCCTTTTATCTGCCTCTTTATCTGTTTAAATTTAGCCTGGTTCCTATATGCTGTTTCCCAAGTCTGAGCCAATATCTGTTACGTGCTACCCAAGGGGGATCTTTCTCTGCCACTTTCCTTCTTCCTTCAGCTTGGCTCAGCCTCTCTCAGGAACTGAGGCTCCCTTGACCCAAAACAGCTCTCCTGCTGGCAGCTGCTGCTACCGGAGGTAAGATGTCTTCAAGGCATGACATGAAGGCGACTGCAGAAAATAGAAGCAAATCCTAAAGGCTGCCTGTGTCTGCATAATATATTTATTTAATTGATACACTCTCAGCTTTCTTTAATAGAAACTGTCAGAAGCATAAAGCAAAATTGCCTCTCGCTATTCACTGGGTTCCCCACAGTGGGCAGGTAGCAGATGGGGATGGGAAGAAATTGCTAACTGACCTTATTGTGTGGAAATGAGCCTGCAAGCACTTGCAGGAGGAATGTTTCAAGGCTCAACCGAGAAATAATAATGCAGACATTGTAAGTAAGCAGCTAAAGTGGGAATCAGGAGCAAAACAGGTTTGTGTTGAGAAAGGACTTGAAAGGAAGAGAATGTACCGAGCAGCTGCTTGCATCAGGAGGCAAGCCTGGGGCTGGTTCTCTAGCTGGGGACGCTGGGGGGAGGTTGGAGAGGGAGGAAAGAGTTGTTTTCCTTCCCTCTGAAGCCCCTGCAGCCAACATGACTGGCACCTGTCACTCAGTCCCTGTCTGCTGTGCTCTCTTTCACTCAGATGCTCTGGCTGGCATTGAAAAGAGCAGAACGTGTAAGGAAGCCACTGCAGGCAGCTGCCTCCAGGCAGGCGGGAGCAAGCATCCAACGCACAGAGCTGTCAGTGGCCTGCTGTCAGCCAGACAGTGGCAGCTCTAGAAGGGCTGTCAGATCATGATGGCTCCAACGGGTCAGTAGGGACATGCTTTCCCCTCCTCCCTGCCATGCTCCCTGCCCTTAATGCTTCTGACTGCGGTGTAGCCTCAGAGGAATAAAGGGACCCTTGTAGCTAATCAGCCCACACTCTCCCCCATCACAGAGCCACCTTAGGGGAGGAGACCAGTCTAAGTCTTACCCACATCCATTTCGGTTTAAAGCATACCCTTGTCACTGCTTCACTGCATGATGGGGTATTTTGTGTGACATGCTTCACAGATCATTGTCCTGTTTGGTTTTAACCCCTCAGCAGTGCTACTGGGTGAAAAGATTTTCCATACTAGATGAGGATCTGTTGCAACAGTTCTCTAGCAATCAGATCTGTGATAGCCAGGCCACAGGGGCCAGACAAAGAGCTGAATCTTTACAACTGGACATGAATAAAGCATGCTAAAAAAACCTTACTTTCCTTTCCCCTTCTGTCAGCCAGAATAGCAAATCCATTCTTGTTAACATCCTTCCAGAATAACAGAGCATTATCTCATGAGAAAGCCTCCAGGGCCAGCTATGACTGTGACAGCAACAGCAATGGGCAAAACCAAAGTCAGTGGTTTGGCTGTTTACATGACTTGCAGTGGTAATGCTGGACCTTCCCTTGCTCCATGGCATATCTAGCCATGAAACCTGTTGGTAAAAAATGCCCACACCCAGTAGCACAGACCCAGGACTTCTTACACAGCTTTAAAACAAGAGGAACATTCTTTCTTTCCTCAAAGCCTTCAGTTACAAAGACAAGGAGTACCTCGCACAAACTGCTTCAGCTACTTGGGTACAGAAGCCCATTTGGGCCAGACTTTTGCCCTGTCTTTTTGCTTCCCCCCACTCCATTAGCTGATGCTCCCTTTACACTCTCCTCAAACACATTGCTCATTTTGTTTTTTTCCCATTTGTCCTCATCACTAAACCCCCTGTACTCCAAGGGGAAACACAGGAATCCCATCCTTCTTTTTCACGTTTAGCTTCATTATTGCATAACGGAAGTAAAGCATAGGCAGAGCACACTGGATTTCAAACAAGTCAGTGGTTTCCCTGCAGCAAACCCCTTCTGTCTGCCTTGAAGTTCACTCCTAATCTTGGCAGGCAGCATTTGCAGGAGTACCCACAAACCTCTCACCTTCAGTGAGATCAACTTGGGTTCCAAGGCAAGATGTGCTCTCCTAGAGATCAACTCCACAAAGCTATACAGGCAGCTTAAGACACAAATCTTGGACCAACCTTCTTATCTCTACAAGTCACTTTGAAGTCAAGAGGAGACAGGTCTAACTCATTTGGTGCTTTTGTAAAGATCACCAGGCATTTCGGATAGCTATACGGCTTTGTAAATCTGGCCCTGAGGCTCAGACCCTCCAAAAAGGTATTTACAGCTTCCAGCCTCCACTGCCTTCAGTGCAAGATCAGCACCTTAATACTTTAGTAAATCCAATGCTCATGCCTGAATCACTTCTGAAAATGGCACACAGCATTAGTCAATAGCACACAGCAGCACATGGGGCAGAGGTCCCTAAGCTGCTAAATCCACCACACAGCAGCACAGGCTGACTGGGTGCTGTGCAGATCCTGGAGCAGCCCAGCCACATTAGCAGGATACCACACTCCTGTTAGTAAGCCCCACCTGGTGAAGACTTGCCCTGAGGCTCCCATGTCACTTAGGTGCTTTTAAAATGTTGCCCTTCAACTAAATTCAGCTCCCAAATCAGTCTAATGACAATTCTGCCCCCTTGGCTTCACTTCTCTTCTGAAACGTTTCTGTGCCTGGAATTAGCTCACACAAACATTTGACTTGTTTTTCTCTTGCAAATACAGATAGAAACGCATAAATCAAGGCATTTGCTCATGAAACACTCCCCCAACCAACTTGTATATAGAAACACAATGACTTGGGGGAGTCCTGACAAGCAAACATTCAATGCAAGCTTGCTGGGCAGCTAATAAATCTGGCTCATTTCTGTCTTTCTCCCTCAGTCAGGAAGGAACCAGCTATTTTTAAATCTGGATTCATGTATGTAGCCAAATATAATGTTCTTTCTTCTGTGAGAGAGAACAGGAAAAGATTTTAAATGTCCTAACATTTCCTAGGCCAGCTTATCTCTCTGTCACTCTCCCCAAGAGAGACCCACTGTCTGCCTTGTCTGTTCAGGCTGTAAATTTGGTTTATTGTTATTATTGTTATGTTTTCAGGCCAGAATCTCTTTTACTATGTGTTTGCACAAAGCCTGGTACAATGAGACCAGCCCACTCTGGGTCCTGCTGTTATAGGAATAATAAGCACATGCTGCAGGGGTTCATGGCAATAAGATCCCTGCTACCCAATAGGATGAGCATTCAGGTCTACGCCTAGAAAGTGGGCAACACACCAACAAAACAAACCCCACCGAAACTGAGACGAAGCTGTCTCAGACATGGGGAGCTTACGTACAGCCATGTCTGGTTTCCTCAGACCCCAGTCTCACTTTGGCAGGATTTTCCCATACTTTACATGTAAACAAGTACTTTTGTACTTTTCTGGACTGTGGCCCATGCTGTCTGGCAGAGTGATAACTACCAAAGCTGATGCGCTCGCTGTGAATGCCTAGACATTGAGGCAGCCAGACACAGGCCTTTCAAAACACATCATTACTAAACAGAGGTGTGGGTGGGAGGAGAATTCAGATCAGAAAGACACACCCAAGGTTACCACATTGTGTTCTAATTTTAACACTTCTTATGACCCAGCAGCAGAACCTCTCTGGTTTTAGCTCATAATATCTCCAAATCCAGGAAGCCATTATGATTCCCTAGGGTCAAAGGTTGCTTGCATTGTAATTCACTTCCTCCTTTGGAGGTTTAATTTTGGAACTCTTTCTAATTGCCATTGTATATGACATCGTCTTTCAGATAACCATGGAATGATTTTTCTATTTGTTGGCTATGACTCAACCAACCAAAACAAAAAGAAAAAGCAACCCCCGACTTTCTTTGGAACAATTACTTAAGACTTTGCAAGGGCTGCTCAACAGCCTCGGTTCCCAGTTCCAGAAATGGAAGGGTGGTACCTGCCGTACTGAGGGTGTAAGGACCGCATACACCAACACACTGCCAGTCCTGAAGCTCACTGCAGGCATCAAGTTCTCTGATCAGATTAGTGACTGTTCCACAAGTAGTTACAGGGTTAAATCTGTCTGGTAGCTTTGAGCAACACTATGGCTACCTGGTTCTTCACTGATCAACCTTCTAATCCTTAATGATTCTGTATGCTTAATGACTGTATCTGCCACATCTGTCTAGGTTACTTTCCCCAGACAAATGCCCTGATTTTGCTTTGTCCCTAGCTGAGGATACAGCTTAAGTTTCATAAACGTGTGCTCTGAACTCTCACCTCTTCTCTTTTTGGCCCTCAATATTAACCTCATCACAATATCCACCTCTATTTCTGTTCTCACCACTGAGGACCTTTCTGTAATGAATGTCTGCTTAGCAACACTTCAAGAATCATGAGGTGGCTGATACTACACAAAGGAAGATGGAAGAGAGAGAGAATATGTCATCCAAAAGAAAAGCATCATAAAATTAACAGGTCCTGTCTCACCCTACAATGCTGTTTCATCTCTCAGTTTCCCTCGGTTTCTCACACCAGTAATCTGACAGCTTTGTTACTGGTTATTATTGTTCAGTGGCATCAAGAAAGCTAGAGTGTGCCTTACACATTGTGCAAACAGCTGGAAAATTACCGTTTCTGTCCCAGGAAGCTCAAAGACCATAAAGACAAGGTGGAGGAAATAAAAGCAAAAGTGATTCAGTCCAGACCTATAGAATGGCAAAGGTTGATTCCAAAAGAGAAGCTGCTTTGCTGATACTCCTGGTTAGTACAGTGGCTGCACATCCTCTAAAGCTCTTGGGATACTGAGTTAATAGTGCTGTCAAAAACATAAGAACAAAAAACACATTTAAATTTCTGTGTGACTCAGTTTCTCTAATAACCTTTAGCAGAGGAAAAAATCTTCATTGTTTTCATCAAGTTTGTGCCCACCCCTTAGCACAGTGGAGTCTGAATGTTTCAATGGGACCGCTAAGTACTATTATAACTGTTATATGTAAAGACATACAAGGATATAATAGATTTGAGCAAATGTAAGTGGAAAAAAAATTGATTTACTACAATTCAATTGCTTTTGTTCCACCCCTAGTCACGAATAAATGTTTTGCTCACAGAAATGCTTCACTCCTGCAAGCATTCAAGTGCAATGGACTAAATCCTTTCAGACAGAAAAAAAAAAGAAGTTAAAAACTAGCCCTTTAGGATTAACAGCCTGCAGCATGCTAAATCCCAACAGTGCACCCAGTTATGTGCTGTGTGGAGGAGGATTGTCTGTAAAGGAATTAAAACACTTCCAGCCCTGTTGACACCCTGAACCAAAGAGCAGGGGGTGGGGTGTGAAGGAAGTGTTAGAAGTCAGAGTCTGCTGGAGAAAGTGTGAACAAGCCAATTAAATTCTGACACTTCTGGACAAAGAGGTCTCTTAGGAAGAAAGAGATTAGCACCTCCTATTCATCAAGGGGCAGCAGGCAGCCTGGCCCGACTGCAAGCATGGAGGAAGAAGCTTTTCAAGGGCTGTAGGACTGGCTGATGTATCTCAAGTAGCAATGCAAAGGAATGCCTGCCCTGCTGTCATCGTGGGATCAATGCTCTCACCACCCCTTCCAGCAGCTGGCACGGTCACACACTATAGTTTGTCTTTTCGCAGGTTGAGTGTGCATAAAGCAAAACAGGAGAGAGAGGAGAGCTGTTGAAATCGCTGCCACACTGTTGTTGTGCCTGCTTTGGCAAGTCATCCCCTACATTACTACCAAGCTTGTGCTAATCATGTCTATCAGCTTCACCAACAGTGCAGCAGACTTCATCCACCTATTCCATTCCCCTTTCTTCAAGCCTAGGAGCAATAGGACAACAACAACAACAAAAACAACAAAAAAGAGACAGCTACAATCACCTAAGTATTCAAATGCATTTGGACCTGGGCATTTGTTCCAGCCTATTATGGATCTGGGGATGATTTGAAGCTTGGTCAAAAGTCACCATGATATGTGTATGAAGACCATGCATTAAGACTCCAGAAAGACCCTATGGACCTGTGAGTTGGGCTTTTAAAGGTCCCAGTCTAGAAACAATATCATGATAGTCATGATAGTGGGGTGTAGTATTCATAGAATCATGGAATCAACCAGGTTGGAAAAGACCTTTCAGATCATTAACTCCACCATTACCCCAGGACTGCCAAGTCCACCATTAAACCATGTCACTACAAATTCACCTTTCCATTATCAGGAAGTAGTGCAGAAAACAACATGCCTGTGAACCAGCTGAAACAAAGCAGAGGGATGTAGCTGGTTCCCTACCATTCCTTACTCCTGGTTTAGAGGTATAAGAACTTCATGTCAACTGATACGATTAACGGATGTGGAATCCCTCATCCCATTGTTTTGTGAGTGCGAGATAACCAGACTCTGCAAGAATTCCTAGCACCGACTGTTTCATTGTAGATACCCAGTCACAAAACAGACTACAGGACCTACAGAGTTTATAGTTGTGCATGCTTGAACCTTTTGCTACTTCAGACAAACTTTCTCCACTAGAGATATTACCCCCTCTACATATGCAGCTGATATCATAGAATCAATTCCTATACAACGAAAGCATGCAAACAAAACCATGTCAAATTTCTCAGTTAGGACACTAAATGAGGCACCCAGAGTAGTGGGGACTGCTGAGCATCTTGCACACACTACACTGCCAATTACACTTTTACTCCAAGTACAATTCCCAGCATTCTACATCTGACAGCACCCTGTTGTTCCCCACTGAAGCCTTCATAAGCCACCACTTTCCACTTGGTTTACATATGGCACTTGCAAATCTAGCCCAAGTTTGACAAGGCTCAGTACAACCAGAGCTCTAAGATGAATGCCTCTATGTTTTCCTAACCAAAGACACCCAAACATGAGGAGGTGATGCAGTTATGGGAGGAGAAAATAGAGACTTCTTTTCTTCTTTCTTTTTTAACTAGAGAGTCAGCTGCTGATGACCCAGCTTCCTGCTCCTCTCTTCTTTGCCATTTAGTTTCACACTAGTTTGGGCTGCCTATTGCCACCAATGTGGAAAACATTTTAAAGCACCTTTTCATTCCATCAGCTACCACTGAGCGTGCACACATGTCCCTGAACAGTCATTACTCAGATGAGATTTTGTAAAAATCAGAATCCAGAATTCACACGCAGATTAGCTGATGCACCCTGAAATAAGTGAACTTCCATTTAACTTGGCTCAATGACCAAAATCTATGGTACATCTTCATGTGCTCCAGTTTAGACACTATGTAACTCTGGTTGTGACTGAAGACTTGAAGTTCACTTTCTGATTGAGGTCTCAAGTGAACTTTATACAACTTGAATTAAAAGGGCTTGTACAATTTCACTGTTTCCTTGAACCCCTGCACACCTCATTCCCTTACTCTTGACATAATGCCAGAGAAAGCACAAGGTTGAGTAGCTGGGAGGAAGCAAGAAGTCCAAGCTGCTAATGACAGCTGATCAAATGCCTGACATTTTCTATACCTGTCCAAACTATGAATTCATTCTGCCTGTGTTCGTGTTCCTTTGAGCTTCACCTTCCACGAACAGCCCAGCCAACCAGCTTCTTAGCAGGAAAAAAATCTCGGAAGCAACCAAGCTCATAGTGTCCCAGCCTGGTTTGGGTTGAAGGGACCTTAAAGTTCCTCCAGTTCTAACCCCTGCCATGGGCAGGGACCCCTTCCACTGGAGCAGGTGCTCCAAGCCCCTGTGTCCAACCTGGCCTTGAACACTGCCAGGGATGGGGCAGCCACAGCTTCTCTGGGCACCCTGTGCCAGCGCCTCAGCACCCTCACAGGGAACAGCTTCTGCCTAAGAGCTCATCTCAGTCTCCCCTCTGGCAGGTTAAAGCCATTCCCTTGTCCTGCCCCTACAGGTCCTTGTCCAAAGGCACCCTTCAGGTTTCCTGCAGCCCCTTTAGGCACTGGAGCTGCTCTCAGGTCTCCCCTTCAGGAGTCTTCTCTTCTCCAGGCTGATCCAGCCCAGCTCTCTCAGCCTGGCTCCAGAGCAGAGCTGCTCCAGCCCTCGCAGCATCTTCATGATCATCAAGTTCTAAAGAAACATTTAGAGAATACTTGTTTAAAAGGAATTCTAAGGAATTGTCAAACTCAAGTTTCATCCTAGCAACCTACTGGTCCTCAGTGCTGCTGCATGTGTTCATCTGGGCACAGAAAGATGTTACGTGACGAAATTACCCAACAAAAATAGACAAGATCAGTTCACTTCTGAACTTGGAGTATTCACATTTGCCAACATTTTCCAACCAATCATTAAAAATAGTCTGTTCTGGAAGACCAGGAGCTATTGATAAAGAGGATAACTGTTTTGAAAAATCTCACCACTAACCTGAGCTCCATTCACAAACACAAGATCTTTTAAATTCCTTTCAGTAGTACAGTGTTAACCAACTGGGGAGGCACATCAATGAGTGGCAGCCTAGACCTAAACCACTGACATTTTAACTCTGTGATATGGGCTCAGGCTCAATTCGTATTTTGAACCCTCTGTGCCATCTCAAAATTCTGTCTTTTTGGCAATGAAGGACTTTGGCAATGAAGATCTTTGCCTTAGACTCACAGAAGACCTTCGGAAGTGGTTAAGTCCTAACCACATTCTAGGAACATGGAATGAGAAGAATCCTACTGCACAATACGGCTGCTTTTACTTGGCTAACTTGAGAGCAGTACCTCTGCTACAGACAACTTCAGTTGCCTCAGGCGGTGAGGCAGATAAATTTTCCATGTCCAACCTAAGAAGTTCTTTCAACACCTATTTGGAAGCTCTCTGATGTTAAAAATTATCCTTCCATTAAACCCACAGACATCAGATTAGATGCACACAAAGACAGAGAAGAAGGTGTCCTTCAGTATGTACATCTGTAAGGCAACATTTTGTCTTTCAGTTGAACCGATTGCCTCTTATATCAGAGACCATTAAGGAAAAATGAGTTAGTTTGAGCTGCTCAGTATTTTGATTTAAAGCCTTCAAAGTGTTTCTCCTTAGGGCGCATATTC
This sequence comes from Melopsittacus undulatus, assembly GCF_012275295.1. NCBI lineage: Eukaryota > Metazoa > Chordata > Aves > Psittaciformes > Psittaculidae > Melopsittacus > Melopsittacus undulatus. Next base: position 10,457,831 of record NC_047538.1, on the reverse strand, counting down.
GCTGGGTCTCGCTGTGTTTAGGTCTTTCCTCTTCTCCTCCCGCATTTAATCACAACATTACTAATGAAAACAAAAGAGAAACTCTAGCTGGGCCTTGCATGATTTAGGTACCAAGTAAACAGTACTTAACAGTTCTAATTGAAGGTCAGTAAATCCCCAAGAGATTAAATGAATCCTGCAGTGAGATGTGTAAATCTCACTGCCTTTTACGGCGTCCTAGCCAAGACCCTGTGCTCGGTTGTGCAAGACTTAATAAATGTGGTATGCACTTAATCAAAACCATTTTGCCACCAAAGGGGCAAAGGGGTGTAAATCACAATTACTCTTGGCACTAAACCACTGGCACAAAGAGGCCTACCAATGCCAAACATAATCAGGGGCTGGCTTCTTGCTCCTAGTTAGCTGTCTGGCATCACCCGCAGGGCTGAGCGCCCGTTCTGGTGCTCAGCAGGGGAAATCCAGATGGGGAAAATGAAAGGCTAAAAAGGACAACGAATGCATAAGGGTTGTGCTTCTCTCCGTCTCATGCTCTGCTTGCCCTCTGCCAGCTCTCACCCAAATTTAGTAGCTATTAATAAGCTAAACCATGGAGCTCTGGCAACAGCCTCGTTCTTTGCAGCTAAACCGTGTAGATGTAATAATCCCATCAAAGTTTATGTCCCACTTTGTATTTCAAGGTTTAATAGCTGGTGCACTGAGAACACTCTGGAAAAAGTCTTTGAGAAATCGGGTGTTTTGAGAAGTTGGTTTCTTTTTGCCAGTCAGGAATCCAGAATGGGCAAAGGAGGAGCGAGCCACTGGTGACTCATGCCAATCATCACCTTTGACCTGTGCCTCGATCAGCTACCGAAGTAGAATTATGGGACAAAGACACTGGATTCCTCGAGAGTGTAATAATGTCTAAAAATAGGTGAAGACAAGGAATGGAGGATCTAACACTCAGTTCCAGCGCTGAAGATATTCAGAACAGCTATAGTTCTGAACTATAGATCATCACAGTTTACCAGAGTTACTGGAAAGAGTCGTGATGATGCCAAGCAGCAGGGGAAAGACAGGAGAACACCAAACAAAGCCACAGAGATACCTAACATCTGCTTAGAATTCAAGCAACACAACTGGAAAGAGAGGAGATCTAGTAATGCTGTTAAGTTGCAGTTCATAAAGCAGGTTCAACCCCTAATTCAGCTGTAATCTCAGAATCTCTTGGTACTTCAGCTTTTCAAGGGGGTGATCCCTGATCTGTTCTAGTAACTCAAGGTGTTTTTCCTGGCATAGCAAGTGAGATACATGCTGCCTAGCTTTCTAAGGTGAACTTTTCAACATTAATTCTGAGCCAGACATTGCAAAACAGGGGTCTTGGACACATCTGATAACTGTTCTCAAAAGAAATTCCATAGTTCTGTCTGTTAATTATAAAGGAGCCAATGGCTTACAACCCAAAATACTTGAGTGCCCCACACAGATCATCACAAGGTATAGTGGGAATGTTTTGTAATGCACAAACAACATCACATCTCAGCAGAAAGAAATTAATACCATAAACATGCTGCATTATGTGACTGTGCTGCACCTCGACCCTAGAGGAGAATGACAGGTATTATGTGTTACTGCCTTATGTAAACCTTTCACCTGTCCAATAGCATCTCTTGTGCTGAATACACAAAGCTTTTATCTGGTCCACCACTTACATGCAATGTTCTTTATGCACACTGCTGGCTCTTACTGGGATGTGGCTTGGTTTAAGGCACTGAAGGCATTTATGCCTTGCAGAGATGCTTCCTCCAGCCATGCAAGGGTAGCACTGCAAGACCATGCATTCTTTCTCCATCTCTCCTGCCCATGTAACTCTCAGTTCTGTAAAGTTTTTCTTCGCACTGATGCACCTTTGTGGAACAGCAGCTGATTTATATTCACAGCACATTGGAAGTCTGGAATAAAGGGATTCTCCAGCACCACAGTTAGTGGGCTGGGACAACATGCTTCTCTTCCCATCAGCCAGCAGCAAATAGCTGAAAACACACAAGTTGCACTTACTCTACTGCTTTTATTGTTTTCCTTGCCACCTGTCTCATTCTATCACTTCCTCTCTCTTTCACCTCTCATGCAGTCATATGCTTATTCCTCTATTTCCTTCATGCTTCCCCTCTTTTCATCATTCTCTCATTTAAGGCATTCCCACATTTTTTTCCTCTATTTTCTTCCTGCCTTGTCCTATGCTGTTCTTATTTCCCATTCTTTCACACTGCAGTTTCGCTTTCTCTCCCCTCTCTCCATCTCTGCCCCCCTTCCCATCGTCTTGCTTTCCCCTTCTACCTTCTTTCCCTCTCTCCTCCTCCCCCAGTGTGCCCAGAGCTTGAGCAGAAAGTCGGATGGAGCCTTAATTGCCGCTCCCTTGCCTGACATCAATCGGAGATGACATCTCCTGCACAAGGAGCTGCAGCCGTCCTTTTGCATATTCCCTCTGTCTGAGCAAATCAGGAGAGATGTCACAGCCAGGAAGCTGGAAGCCATTGAAGAAGCAGGGAGCCACAGAGATCATTGTGAAGCTAGCATCAAACAGTGAAGAGGTTGGTAAACTGTGCTTCCACAACGGGTTCTTCCAGTGCTTTCTGCACTGTTGGTCTCAGGCTCAGAGCATTTACAGGAACTGACATTTCGGAAGTTGCACAGCAATGTTACACCAGGGTTTTTAAACAAAACAAATGTTTGTGTTCAACTCCATTATGGCTTTGTGGCTCCCTCTGGGAGGGTGACTTTCCAGTAATTGAGCAAAGATGGTATTTCATGGCATAGGGAACACCAAGTACTTACACTGTTTAGACCTAATCTTTGTGGAAGTCACAATGCAGGGGAAAGGACCAGTGTAGGCAGCTGTATCAATGCACTGCATTTCAAGACCTGACACAGGATCTTCCATGCATGCCTTCCCCAGAAGATGCAGACCTTTTGCACTTCAGCCCTCACTCCCACATGGCATTCCCCTAATCACTGAACTAAAACAGTTATTACAGTAACAGCATGTCCCCTATCAGTTATCTGGTCTCTGGTCTCTCGGCATTTGCTATTCAACTCCTTAACCCCACTTTAATCCTACAAATACACTTTCCCCCTCATCTGCTGTCAAGGGAACTACATAAATGCCAGGATGTTGGCTTGGTTCACATCAGCATACTAGAGAGAACTTTCAGCAGCAGCTGCAAGTTTTCTGTCTGAAATGCCCTCTGTAGCTCATGTGAAACCACACTTGAACATCAAGTCTCAGAAATATTAGGCCTATAATTGTAGAAGGGAGTAAAACAGTAAGGAAATGCTGATGTCCAATTCCTAGCAGGAGTATTTCTTTTATATCATCCTTCGTATCACCTCCAAACACGTAACTTGCACTCACATGTGCATCAACAACTGCATGTGGTTCACACTGTAGGAGAGTCAAGAGTGGAGTTCAGATCAAGAAATTTGCTTTATTTGGTGCCTCCAAAGGATTTACTTTAATATTTTACCTGCAATGCACTGCAATTGTCACGTGCTTAAAAACCAAACTAATAAGAAATGGATAAATTTATTTTCTTTATAAAACCATCAAGCATCAACATGTCAGTGTTCCAGTTATCTACCAGACAGCAAAAGTTTCTTTCCTGGCTTTCCATGTGTTCATATGTCAGTCCTTTTCCTTTTCTCTGTGTTCTATGTTATTAAACAGAGGCAATACAGCAAACAAACAGACTATGCTGTACAGGCAGGACATTGTTAAACACAGACAGATCAGAAAGAGCTTTATAGAGCATGGGAAGTATCCTTAGCGTCACACTCCATATGAAAACACTGAGACACCAAGAAAGGAAATCCATGTGCTGTATGACCACAGGCAAGCTCAGAATTCCTGTTTCCTGGCTCACAAGTCACTATTAGTTCCCATCATGCCAGCACTGAAAATTGCTTCATTGTACTGAGATTTGGGACTGAAGCTTGTGTTTTGAACTGCTTTTAGTGTCTGCCCACCAGTACAATTCACAAGCACAGCTTTACAGTAAAAATACCCATACAGTGTCAAAACATTTGCAGAGTACTTGAAGTGTATCTAGCTTATCTAGCTCCTAAGTAGCTATTCAATAGCTATTCTCCTCCACCTTCATTCTGTTTCAGATGGACTTTACTATTCATACTAAAAATCAGCAACAGATTTATCCAGTTCTGTGCTACCAACAGGCTTAGATCTTCTATACTGTCAATATTGAAGAAACCAAAGCAACAATGAAACACACTACCTGAAACCCAGGAATAAACACACTACCTGAAAACCAGGAATCTCAGCAGAGCAGGAAAGAAAAATTACTGGGAGCTACATCAAATCAGCACCTTCTAGAGAAAGATGTTATAACTGTAAGCTGGCAGTGCACAGCCCCAACATTTGATTCAACAGAGAGCTGGGCCCAGTTGTTGTAAAGATCTGATCTTGCAAAATGCAGCCACTCTTCAAGGTCTTCAGAATCCTCCACTAACCTCACTGAGTTTAACCCGGAGTTCCAGATCATAGTGCAATTTAAACACGTCATATGGGTGAGAAATACAAACCTGCTTTCCCCATTTTAAACTGCTATACAGGACAAGTGCTCTCTGCTTCTGGCAAGAGTCTGCTAGCATGCTGTTGGACAGAGGATTTCCATAACTTGCTTACATCACTAGAATAAAAGCAGCCAAGAAAACCAGAGCAAAGAGTTTCTCAATGAAATACTACCATTTCAGAGCACCAGGCTGACCTAGAAAAAGCAGTTTCAGGTTTCAGAGATAAGGCACTCAAGTACAAAATAAAATGGGGGAAAAATAATAAGGAAAAGGGGGAATTAAAGAGCCACTGTGCCAAATTCAAAGGCTGGACATACTGGACAGGCACAGGTGAGAACAGATAGTGGTCCTCAAACTAAATGTATGTGTATACATGTGAGTGTGAGCGTATGTGCAGAAAGATTAGTGTATATGAGCTAAACTCAACTGTTCACCTACACCTCTTTGGTACTGAGACACATTACCTGATAGCACATACATAGCTGTTTGAGACTATTTCTATGTGAACCTGAACAGTAACATAAGGAAGGAAGGATTTGACATACTGAGGTTAACAAAAGAGAAGACAGTAAATGTCTTCCTGTACTGGGAAAAAGCAGTTTTCTTCTTTCCCCCATCCTAACCGAATAGGTAAAGTTGAAATTGTGGAAGAAAATGCAATTCAGTAAATGACCCCTAAAAACATTTAATTAAAGCGTCAAATCATCAGCTGGAAATTCTGCTTTATTGAAAGCTGCAAAACAAAGCTTCATTTGGTGTTAAAGGAGTTTCATTATGAAGCACCAAAACCTGGGTTTGCTGACCAGCTGAAGTAAAAGAACACGGGGAAAGAATCAGTTTTAACAGTTTTAAAACTTCTTCCTTTCAACCAGATGATCTGCAATTTTGCACAAGAGTTGTTAAACTGGAAAAACTGCAATCACCTTTCATAGCTTTGCTTTATAATGTTCTAAGCACAGAAATGGTCAGGAAATGTGATTTTCCCATCTTCCTTAAGATAGAATATCTCTATCGAAATGAATCACTAAATCCATCTAGCACTGCCAACTGGTGGGAAGACTGCCTAACTGTACACAGAACAGTATGTATTCCCTATTAAGTGTCTGTGGGGCTAGCACAGAGCCGTCCTCTCACAGTTGTGTGTTTCTCATTCAAAGATCACATTCTGAAAGCTTCATGCAATGCTCTATTTGAAATCTCAACCAAGTAAAACTGGTGCAGTACTTTCCCAGGGGTACTCCTGACAGGGAGGAACCATCTTTTAGTAACCTCAATTGTTTTTAATCCTTGAGCCGCAGAAGGTTACTTTAAATGTCACTTATTTGCATTGTTTCACTGCTGATCATTACTCAAATACCTTTTGTTGAGTTCATGTCCCGCAGCCAGAGTGGCCATATTTGTATGGACTTTGACAGTTCTATGCAAATTCCAAAAAGGAACAGCCCACCCTTTTCTTTCTTTCCCCATCACCTTGGCCTTGCTCTCCTGACAATGCCTTCTTCCAACCTGGCATGCATGTGCAAACAAGTGAATTAGTCTGGCTTATAGCTAGCCAGAGGAAAAAATACAACCAACCAAACTCTATCAATACCTCAGTCTAAATCAGTACAGATCCTCAGAAAAAAACAAGCCAGGACAACAACAAGGGAGAGATCTTTCCATGGCATTTTTGGCTCAAAAAGCTCAAAGAACTACTGTATGTGTGCATACGCTTGCACATATATATACAACACATGCATGCTGTGTATCAGCTTCAGAGTTCCCATAGCTCCAGCTGAAGCTTCTCAACAAGACTTCTGTTTTCATACTCAGGATGTAGATTTTTGTTTTGACAGGAGTAACCAAAAAAGGAAAGTGTGAAGACAGCTTAAGAGAAATAGTGTTTCAGTATCACAATCGGTAAGAAGGAACAGGCTGGATTGTGTACATTAGACACTTCCCCACCACCCCTTTCTCCTCTAATCTCAGTGGCACTGCTATGGATCTCCTCACCTCCCACTTCACTACAGAATCCTTTTCCCCACTGCTTCATTTGCCAGGTCAGGAAGATATGAACAAGAGGTGTCGTGCTCTCACCTCACAGGACGTGGCTGCCTGCAACCTTGTGCTAGTGAAGACCAGAACCTGGGCATGAAGATGCCAGGACCGGTTCCTCACCAATATCAGATCAGCTATGAAAACTAAACACTAGTGACAGTAATGGATCAGAAAGCCACCGCAAGCATCTTGGAATCCACCTATTCTCTTAACCATCCTCAGAATCCAATTGCCTTTCCCCCTCACAACCCACCCTATACCTAGCCTAACCATTCACTTTGCCACTCTAGGCAGCTTATAAACATCAACAGTGAGAATAAAAGCAGTTATTTTCTCTTCCTCTTCTTCCTTGGGGCAGCAAGGTAAGGAATTCAATTGGCAGAAACTGCTGAAAAGTCTCAAGACAATAACACTGTGCAAGTTAGATTATTTTTGTTCTGTATACTACATACACACATGTGTATATATCTTTCTCATATATTATGAGTATATACATTTACATATATACTCATATATACTGTATATACCCATATATATCCTCATAAATACTGTTATCTAAAACACAGTTTCTGCTGTTCTTTCGCAATGTGGCTGCCTCTGAGACCATGTCTAAAGCTTCAGTTGTATACTCAGGCTTACCTAGTGCATGAGATGCAAGAAGCTGTACTGAAAAGGGAATAACAGCAATTCCAGCTGATCATTCTCTCCTGCCATATTTTCCATGGTTTACAATTGAAGCAGCCAGTGACCCTCAACTTGACCTGACCAATGGCTCTGTGGGAATACCTGACAGGATTCACATTGCTTCCAAGAAGCTGTGCACACTGACTTGTGGAGAATCAGCTGAATACAGTGTGGTTGAGCACCAGAAATGTTCATCACCCTCCTGCTCTCCTACAGACAAAACAAGCTAGAAAAGTAAGACCAGATTTAGGGGTTTGTGTGTGTGGTTGGTTGGTTGGAGTTTTTTAACTTTAAAATTGTAACCTACTCAGAGACAAAATAGGCAGCTTTGGTCCTGTGCACTGTTGGAGAACCAATAGTGTGAAGGATAAATACCCTCAGATGGGGTAAAAAAAGGAAGAGCATCTTGAAATAAGCCATTTCCACATCATTGACAAAACATCTCAAAGACCTGAAGACCTTTGTATTCAAAAGGGGGTGCAGGCAGCAGAGCACAATAAAACCTAGAAGTTTCTCAGAAATACAGCCAGGTGATTAGTTCAGTCAACTCAGTCAAGCTGGAGGAGCCAGACCACACAAAGGGACGTTTGTCTTGGATTCAAGCTCGAAAATCCTTGCTTACAGTAATGACAAAAGACAACATGTTTGTTTAAGAAAGCATCCTCACTCTCCCTCCCCATCGAACCTCTCCAGTCATCACTGTCATGAGAGCACTGAGAAGGATTTGTAGGCAAAAGTTACATTTCTCAAACCCTCCAAAGGAGGAAGAAAGGCAATGAAAGAATCTTTCAGAAAGCAGGCAAAAAAGTATCTGAAAGTCATGGTTAAGTAAGCCTAATTTTAACTTTTTTTTTTGGCTGAGATTTTAAAGGGCATTAGAGGAAATTCTGTGCAAACACTGAAGAGTATTTCTTCAACAGCAGCAAAAGTCCCATCACAGTGGAGTGTATCTCTTGCTATACTAGGTCCAAACAAACCATAGTCTGCCTAATGCAGCCTGTGACCTTTAGCAGTACCCAGTAGCTAAAGGAAACAGAGAAAAGCAAAATGAATTAAGAAAACTTACAAGCTTCAAGTGACTCAAAAGAGCACAGTGCTAGTACATTGTTACAGTAAAGCTCCTTGGGTTTAGTATGGGTATCTCCACTACTACTGCACTGAATGCCCTCAGGAAGGACAGGGACAAGTCAGCAGTTAAAAGTGGCATTAAAAATGAAGTCCTTGTAGAATTAAGGCAGGTCGTGCCATTATACATTTTAGCACACAGTTAAACTCATGAGGCTTCCCTTTGTCTTCTGTGGTTTTATCACACTTGAAAGACTTACTTCAACCAATCGTCATTATGTGCCACACTTCTCTCCATTTTCCATTCCTATTCTCTAACCATACCTGAGCACTGTCAGATAAATCTCTGTTAAAGGACAAATACAAGGAACCAGCATCAATACGGAGCCCATTCCTGCTGCTTACAACATGTATCCCCTAGGAACACAGCAACCTCAACTCCCTTTCAGCCACGAGAGGTATCTATACCTGACTGACAGAAGTTTTCAGAGTAGTATTAGTGTGTTAAGTTGAATATAAGTGCATATCCATGAAGCCATGTCAATAGAAATTTGAGAGATAGCATACTTATGTGTTCACTTCCATGTCTCCACAAGCAAGTTACCCTTAAATTATTCTCTGGGGATTTTAATATCCCATTAACCTCCAGCAAAAGCAACACTTTATACATAAAGGATTCTGGTACTCCAATCTTCTTGAGTAGATTAAAGGGATTTTGCAATCTCATTTTCCCCTAGTGTGAAATAAAGGGTTTACTATGCCTCTATCTATGGGGATCATACAAAATGCCAACCTCCTATCCATCGTCTCCCCTCTTTCTTCTTTCAATTTCCCTTCCCCCTGCTCTTTCACTCCCTTCTTAACCCCTCCCTGGCTCCTCTCTCAGCTCCACTGTCCCAGACAGAGCAGCTAAAGACATTAGCTGACAGACACAAAAGGCGGCAGAAATCAAATAAAAGGCAAACGCAGCAGCCGCAGGTCAGCCTTGTATAAATATTTATGCTGGAGGAAGGCTCAGTGCCTGAGTAATGACCTTGTGGCTGGTATTAATAGAGATAATGTGAGTCTGTAAAGACATGCTGCCAGAGAGAGGGAGAATTTGGAGGGTTATAAATCTCTGCGTCAGGCTGCAATGCTAGTTGACCTTTACACTGCTCTCTCTCCTGCCTTCCATCTTTCTTCTTCTTTCTTTCAATAAGAGATTGGTAGAGTACATTGGCAAGGGGAGGAGTCCCAGATCCAAAGCATTTGCACAAGACAAGTTGGATCTAAGTCAGAATTCTCACAGCAACAAAAATCAGAGTGATGAACACATGCGTACTTGCACGCTCTCATGTATTGCTCACAAATCATGGTCAGAAGCATACATTTATTCTTTCTGTGACTTGTCTGAATGCATGTGTATATGTATTTGCATCTATACGAGATATCACATACATATATGCTTACAAAAGTAATAGGAGCTCTCTCATACACTTCTTATAAGCAGGGCAGAGAAGGGGGAACTGCAAAGAACAACTTCAATGACAATTTAAGGCTGAATTTCTTCTGAATTTCTGCTACCTGCAGACCTGCAACAGGAGGTTTCAGGAGCTAAGGCCATAATGGTTTAATTTCCAACAGCACATGAGCAACCCAGCCATCTCTGCAGAGAACTGAAGTAGCTATGGATTCTTCAATGAACTGCAGTTAGCCATGCTAGCACCTGAACCAAGGCCCTAATATGAGGGGATCCTTTGTTCATGAGACTCAGAAATTAAGTTGCTTCCCACATTAACAGTGGAAAACAAGGAAGTGAATCTTAAAAAGGAGTGGGCCTTGGTGCCAGGGACTGCAGAACTGCAGCAGAAACAGAGCAGCACATGGGCCATGAAGTAGCGCTATTGGTAGTGTTTTGTTCAATGTCAGTGCCCGCAAGTTGCACTGAAATTCCCTACCCTGATTTAAGAGATGAAAAGGAATAAAAAGACATACGCATGGGAAGGACTGTCCTGAAAGTCTGATCACAGAGGTCTAGTACAATAATCTAGAGCTGATTATTGCAGTAGCAGAAAAAGGATAGGAGCAAGGTTTTAATCCAAGACAGAGTGCACCAGTATTAGGCACTGCTGTCCTTTATTAAAACCTACTCCTACAGCCAGCAAAGTTCTAGTGGAAATTACCAAATTATTACAAAGTGACTAGGACTGAGATCTAAAACAGCCACAACAATTCCCTTTTGGGTGAGCATTAGTGAGCCATTAGTGTTGAGTCCCTAAAAGATTAACCCTTTGGCTTTCCTCATGTATCATGTCATCTTGTGCTTTAATTGGGCACACTATACAAAACAGCAGCATTCAAGCTAAATATGCTATAATATGGAAGAGAGAAAATAACAATTTTGTGGGTTTTGTTGGCTTTCCTCTGCCACACTTGAGTAAAAAGAAAGTGAGAAACCACAGTGAATGTGCATAAAGTTCCATTTGGTAGGCACTTCGTCCTTAATATAGATTTATGCCTCTTGGTATTTTTCTGCTGAAAAAAAAACCCCAACAGAACAGCCAAGCTTATTAATATTTGATGGAAAAGTCATTTAGTAGAAACAGACTCCACAACCTTTTTAATTCAAACATCTAAATGACAACTTTATTATTTTCTTGTGCACTGACTCAGGGTTGGACCAGAGTTTTGCTGGGTCATGTACAAAATTAGATAGAGAAGGTCTGAAGTGGGGATAGAGCATGCAATGCTGTTGGTGTGGAGTTTAGCAGCTAGAAACCTCTGAGACTCACAAGATCTACTAGACCAAGAAGCCCAGCATGTATCAGCTACCTGAGAAAAGGTTTGAAGATGAGGGCAGGCTGAAGAGATGCTGCCAACTTCTTGGGAGAGAAGAACCACTGTGGCCAGGCAGCAGAAACAGAATTAGTTTGGCACAATGTTCATTTAAGAACATCAAAGAATTACTGTTGATGTTACTGACATTTCTGTCACCAGCACCAATTCTTGTTCTGTGGTACTTGCAAACACAGGTATTTGGCTCAGTCTTTATGTAGGCCACACCTAAGACTCTTTCCTTGAGGTTCTGTTCATTTCCACTCTACACTAATGATTTCCCAACATTGCTGCTCTTCATACAGGAATCTTAAGCTACCATGGCACAACAGTGCTAACAGGTACCCAGAATATAACCCACCCAAACTGCTAAGAAGTCTCTTTCTGCCTGTTTTATAATAAGGTCATAGTACTGTAATCTCACAAAACAATCTCACAGCACACGGGCAGTCTTTCTGGTCCATATTGCATTCTACCTGAGCTTCAAAGTTTTACATTAAACCCCAAAACAAGTTCCAGTAATACTGTCCTTTCTGAAAGGATAATACATTACCAGATTCTTGATCTGTAGTTCACCATTGGCATCATTTGGATCCTGACTTTCTTCCCTGCAAGGCATTTGCTCCATGTATGACTTGTTTTGATTTTTGAGTTATGCTGTGACTACCCTGCAGGCCAGAATTTGCAAGTTCTTCACTAATACATGCAGACATTCCTAGCCCTGGGATATTTCAAGAAGATACTACCTACATATATGTCTGCAGAAGATGTGATTCTTTGGTTGGTATATAATATATGGTTAATGCTTAATTAGCCCATTCATGGATAATTCATGATTAGTTATTAACAAAAGCAAGAACAAACAAGAGCTAAATGTTAAAGCTCTTAAATCATGGAACTAAACATGTCATACATAAAGGAGAATGCATGATTTATTCAGGAAGGCAAACGTGAGGCCAGACAACCACTGGGCAGCACAAAGCATCTCCACTCCAAGGAACTAAGCTTGTCAATCACTTCAGATATACACAAGGAAATGCCTGACGAACAGGCTTGTGTGTGTGGCAGCTTAGAATAACATAAAGGTTTGTGGCTTAATTCTGTCTCTTCTAAGGAGATCTGCATAGAAGAGAACAGGACTGTAATGGAAAAAGAATAGCCGCAAGACGTTCCAACTGAGAGGCTGACACACCAGAACATCTTAATGGATAGTCTAGGGACTCTGTGCCCAGAAGCACTACCTGTGTTTTTTTGGACTGAAAGAGAGCCAGATGTCACCAATACAGCCTGCTACACACTACTGTGTGTGCAGCAAGAGAAGGACATAACCACATCATCCAGGGACAAGGAGCGTCAGAGGATGTACTGTGTCATGGCCAAACATCAGACCCCTCTCAACAACATTTTCCCCCTGTATAAATAATTCCAAGTTAGTCATAGAAGAAATGGGAAAGATAGCCCTTGACAGAGGATCATCCCTTATAGGATACAGATATTTTATGCAACCTGGAAGAACTCCAAGAGGAATTTTATGAACTCAACCCCACACTGTCTCAAAGCCTGGGATAAGACTGCCATTCAAACACATGGTTAAATTATTCTGAATTATTCCTAATTCACGATTCAAGCAGTGGATCAAAGCTCTCCTGAGCCTTTATCATCCTTTCTGAGCCATGCTTCTATTTGGACACACAAGTTTCATTCATTTTTTGGATAGATGCTTGAGCAAGTATTGCTGAGGTTCCTTCTATACTGCTGAACTATTTGCAAAAGGACCACTCCTCAAGCAAAACAACTCATCCCTGAAGATGAAGAAAGGTTTCTCCAGCAAATTTAGGTAACTGCTACATACCCCAGAACTATTAACGTTCTTTTCCACAAAATTCCAGGAAGGAGAAACCCCACAGTATTTCAATGACCCACTAGAGAGCACAAATACATGCAAGAAGTCCTCAAGAAAAGAGAAACCAGATGCAAACTGTACAAGGCTGCTCCTATTGGCAGAAACATCTCCATATGAACTGGTTGCTGAGCAATTTTGAACAATGAATACATTCCTAAAATATGTCTACTTGTGCATAATTCATGAACAGAAACAAGCACTAAATCCATTGGATAAATTGTGGATTATGAATCGTTTGCCCTGCTCTAATTATAATTCCATTTCAGTCTACTAATGGTACCATAAAGCATTTGAGTTTCACCCTTGTGGTTTACTGCCTCATTAGCTCTTCTTTGAAGTAATTAATGCTTTGTCAATTTACCTGAATAGAGCTCCCACGGTGGCTATGGGTCAGATCCAACCAATTCCATGCATCCAGTAGACCTGGAGCTTCTGCTCAGGTGGAAGACTTCAAACTCTTCAAGACTGAGGATTCCCTCTTCTTGTCCATCCAACACCTACCACAACAGGCCATACCCACCTCCATCATCGGCTACAGTTTTTGAATGCTACAACAAAATGTACTTAAATCTAGATATGGATTACTGCATTTATGGGCCAATGACATGAGGATTAATTATTGGGGGGTCATGTTTCAGCCAGCACTTTGCAATGATATGATTGTTTTCTCTCATAAACCCTCTCATGTAAACAATAGGCAGTAGATCTTGGATTGATTTGTCTAAAGTTAATGCCATAAGCTTAACTTCACTGAAAAAAATCCTCTTTTACCCATTACTCTTTTATTCACCTAGCCAGAGAGCTCCCTATTCTGCTAACAGAGGGAATGCCAGGCTTGGGCACAAAGTATACTTTCAAAACCTTAGCAAGCCCCATGGTTGGTTTCAAAGTGGACCACACGTGAGAAATTCAATAAACATCATTTGTCAGAAGCCTTTGTCGGCTCACAGCTGTATTTATTTATAGGCTCCCTTTTTATTTATAGGTCCTTGTGCTCTATATAAAAGCTTTGCAAAGGAAAAGTGGTCATGATGCAGGGGGAGGGAAGGCCAAGTGTTCTACTCCTTATACCAACACCAACCTCTTTTCTAAGAAGTGCAAACAGCTGAGTGCCTACTCCATTTCCTCTATCCCTTTCGTGTGGGCAGTGGAGCTAATAACTGTCCAGGTCTAGTCAAGCTACTTTTAATTTAGTTACAAAAACATGTTAAGAACTACACAGTTCAGGAGTCATCCGAACTTGGTGTGCTGTGGACTCTTGCTAAACTTAGATCTGAGTTCTGTACATGTTAACCACTACAGGATCTTCTCACCCAGTCTACAGGAATTTCTGTAGCACAACCATCTCGCTGACATTGAGGTTACCAAACCTTCCACAGGGCAATGTCAAGGATGTGAAACTCAACTGAGTTCATGGCATTGTGAAGGATGAAGTAGCACGGTTCTGTACCTCTGCTCATTACCTGATTTGCATCACAGCCTTCGATTCAAGTTTTCAAATACACTATCAGTGGATCTCCTCTAAATGTTGAAAGTCTCCATTACTCTCTTGTAATACTTGTAGGGCAGATTGGTATTTGATTGCATTACTCTGTGTTTATAATGCCTACTAGAGATGACAATTACCCAACTATCCAAACCTACTGAATCTCCTATTTAGAACTGATACTATGCAGATTAGTGCACTCTAAACAAATAGAATGGTTCAAATAATTTTGCTATAAAAGGTTGCAAATGGTAATCTAAGCAAAGCAGAAGCACAAATAAAGAGTCCTATTTGTATTGGAATTTACATGACAATCAACTTTTATCTCCAAATGTGAAGGGCCTCTAAGTTCTATCTGATTGAGATTTCCCTTAAACATTGCAAAGAAACATGATGTTCAAAGGCTGACTGCTTGTTTGAAAGAGAGAAGGTCCAAAATTCTGTTCAAGTTCTCAGTATACTCCAGTGATGTTCTGACCTTTGTTTTTACATTGCAAACTCTTACTAGAGGTTTGGAAGCAGCTCTATTATCTGTTCAATTGCTAGAGAAATAAAAAAAGAGTATACAGGAAACAAGAAGCCCGAAAGAGAAGAGGCAATAAGTACTTTGCAAGCATTTATAAGGAGTCTAGGAAGCATTTCTTTACAGAGGCGGTATGTTTCCACAGTGTTAAAGAGGCTTCTGGACAATGCCCTTAGCATGCCTTAACTTAGGTTCAGCCCTAGGCAGCTCTGAAGTGGCCAGGCAGTTGGACCAGACAATCATTGTAGATCACTTCCAACTAAAACAGTCTCTTCTGTTCTATTTGCTAAACATCTACACCATAGAGAAGTGCCCATCCACAAAATCCAGCAGGATGTATATGGACAGCTGGGAATGTCACCCATATGACAACTCACACAACTAGTGAGATTTGGACATGGAAAAGCAACACTACCAGAAAAACCCAACTTGCCACAATAACTGAACTTTAAAATAAATGAAATTATATAAAGCAATAGAACTTGATGGTGAAGCCCCAGATGTGAATATACTTCTATTCTAATGCTGCATGGATTAATACCATCTTTAAAGGGCAGTTATGCCCTCTCCATCCAGTGGCTGCATCTACACCTAAATATGAACTATTACATTTCTCAGATAAAGGTTACTTATTTCAAGCTATTATATAAATTGCCCTTATGTTGCAATAGGGATGTTACTAACATCTGCCTTTCCATTGAAATGAACACACTTCTAAATAGCAAGAAGTTTCTGAAAACTTAAGGAGACCTGCATGACTTACAGATGGCATCACCGCACATGGCTAATGCAGACTTCTTAATAGTAACAAGTAAGAAACTCCATCCTACCACACAGGATGTGGAGCATACAGGGAAGGATGGTGGTTTAGAATGAAATACTCAAAGAAGACAGTGAAAAACAAAAAGGAATGTCAGAAACATAATGGTTGGACTTTGTGATCTTCAAGGTCTTCTCCAAACTGGTTGATTCTATGATTCTAAACGTTTTCTAAGGGTTTCTGTGATTCTAAACTATTTGGGATGGAGTGGGGGTGCCATTTCCAGTGATTCATCCTTGTATTTCCCAGTGTTTCACATTCCTGGTTCTTCCCTGAGCTTTAAATTCAAGCATCAGTTCACATAATGGGTAAAAACCTTCAGCTACTTTCTCATTACAAGACTACAGATACTGCAAGATTATTTTTAACCAAAGCTTAGAATCATAGAATCATAGAATAGTTAGGATTGGAAAGGACCTCAAGATCACCTAGTTCCAACCCCCCTGCCATGGGCACGGACACCTCACACTAAACCATATCACCCAAGGCTTCATCCAACCTGGTCTTGAACACTGCCAGGGATGGAGCATTCACTACCTCCCTGGGCAACCCATTCCAGTACCTCACCACCCTAGCAGTAAAGAATTTCTTCCTTATATCCAGTCTAAACCTCTGCTGTTTCAGTTTCAACCCGTTACCCCTTGTCCTGTCACTACAGTCCCTAATGAATTGTCCCTCCCCAGCATCCCTGTAGGCCCCCTTCAGATACTGGAAGGCTGCTCTGAGGTCTCCACGCAGCCTTCTCTTCTCCAGGCTGAACAGCCCCAACTTTCTCAGCCTGTCTTCATATGGGAGGTGCTCCAGTCCCCTGATCATCCTCGTGGCCTCCTCTGGACTTGTTCCAACAGTTCCATGTCCTTTTTATGTTGAGGACACCAGAACTGCACACAATGCTCCAGGTGAGGTCTCACAAGAGCAGAGTAGAGGGGCAGAATCACCTCCTTCGACCTGCTGGTCACACTTCTTTTGATGCAGCCCATGATACGGTTGGCTTTCTGGGCTGTGAGTGCACACTGCTGGCTCATGTTCATTTTCTCATTGACTAACACCCCCAAGTCCTTCTCTGTAGGACTACCATGAATTTCCTTTTTGCCCAAACTGTAGCTGTGCCTGGGATTGCTCCCACCCAGGTGTAGGACCTTGCACTTGGCATGGTTAAACTTCATGAGGTTGGCATCAGCCCACCTCACAAGTGTGTCAAGGTCCCTCTGAATGGCATTCCTTCCCTCTAGCGTATCAACAGAACCACACAGCTTGGTGTCATCGGCAAACTTGCTGAGGGCACACTCAATTCCATTGTCCATGTCAGTGACAAAGATATTAAACAAGACAGGTCCCAACACCAATCCCTGAGGGACACCACTCGTTACTGGTCTCCAGCCGGACATTGAACCGTTGACCACAACTCTCTGAGTGCGACCATCCAGCCAGTTCTTTATCCACCGAGTGCTCCATCTATCAAATTGATGACACTCCAATTTAGAGACAAGGATGTCATGTGGGACAGTGTCGAACGCTTTGCACAAGTCCAGGTAGATGACGTCAACTGCTCCACCCCGTCCATCACTTTTGTAGCCCCGTCATAGAAGGCCACCAAATTGGTCAGGCAGGATTTTCCCCTACTAAAGCCATGCTGGCTGTCACCAAGCACATTTCTCTTTTTCATGTGCCCTAGCATGCCTTCCAAAAGAATCTGCTCCCAGATTTTGCCAGGCACAGAGGTGAGACTGACTGGTCTGTAATTCCCCAGGTCATCCATTTTCCCCTTCTTGAAAATGGGGGTTATATTTCCCTTTTTCCAGTCATCAGGAACTTCACCTGTCTGCCATGATTTTTCAAATATGATGGCCTGTGGCTTTGCAACTTCATTCGCCAGCTCCTTCAGGACCCATGGATGGATTTCATCAGGGCCCATGGACTTGTGTACATTCAGGTTCTTAAGATGGTCTCGAACCAGATCCTCATGTACAGTGGGCCCAAGGTCTAGGTTTTCACAGTCCCTGCGTCCGCCTTCCAAGACTCAGGTGCTGTGGTCAGAGCCTTTGCCAGTGAAGACCGTGGCAAAGAAGCCATTCAGAACCTCAGCCTTCTCCAAGTCCTGTGTAGCCAGTTCTCCCGAAAGTTTCCGGAGGGGGCCTACATTGTCCTTAGTCTGTTTTTTAGCTGCTACAAACCTATAAAATCCCTTCCTATTATCTTTAACATCCCTTGCCAAGTTTAGCTCCAATTGGGCCTTAGCTTTCCTAACTTGGTCCCTAACTACCCTGACAACATCCCTGTATTCATCCCAGGCCACCTGTTCTTGCTTCTACCTTTTATAAGCCTCTTTTTTCCTGTGAATTTTTCTCAGCAGCTCCTTATCCATCCAAGGAGGTCTCCTGACCCTCCTGCTGCACTTCCTTCTAGTCAGGATGCAACACTCCTGACCTTGTAGCAGGTGATCCTTGAATATTAACCAAGAGTCTTGGGCCCCCTTGCCCTCTAGGGCTATATCCCATGGAACCTGACTAAGCAGGTTCCTGAAGAGGCCAAAGTCTGCTCTCTTGGACCTCAAATTCGACCATCTTGTGATCATTGCATCCAATACTTCCCTGGAGAGTCACATTTCCAACGAGCCCTTCCCTGTTGGTGAGCACGAGGTCAAGCAGGGCACCTCTCCTCGTCGGCTCCTTTACTGCTTGCAGAAGGAAGTTGTCTTCCACACAATCGAGAAACCTCCTGGATTGCTTGTGCCGGGCCGTACCATCGCCCCAGCAGATGTCAGGGTGTTTGAAGTCCCCCATGAGAACAAGGGCCTGTGAGTGTGAGGCTTTTCCTATTTGTCTGTAGAGTTCTTTATCCACAGGTTCCTCTTGATCAGGTGGTCTGTAACAGATCCCCACAGTAACGTGTCCCATCACCTATTTCCCCTTAACCCTGACCCACAAACTTTCTGTTAACTGATCACCTGTCCCCAGGCAGAGTTCCATACTCTCCAGCCTATCCTTAACATAAAGGGCAACTCCCCCTCCCCTCCTACCGGGCCTGTCTTTTCTAAAAAGCCTGTAACCTTCCATTCCAACACTCCAGTCAAAGGAGCCATCCCACCATGTTTCGGTGATGCCTATTATATCATAGCCCTGTAGATGTGCCCACATCTCTAATTCCTCTTGTTTATTCCCCATGCTACGGGCATTTGTATAGGGGCATCAGATCCGAGCTCCAAATGAAGCCAGCTCAGTGGCTGGAGCAGCTAGAATATTACTGCATTGCTCAGAGTATTTATTATAGGTGCTGGCAACTGACTGGGTGTGCTGGGATGGAATGATGCTCCCCTCCCCCAACACAACTAGTTTAAAGCATCCTTGACAAGTCTGGCAAGCCTCCCAGCAAAGCCACTCTTCCCTTTCTTTATCAGAGCAGTTCCACCAGACCCCAGTAGGCCTGGCCTACAAATGTGGGCCCCATGTCCAAGACACCCAAACCCTTGACTATGACACCACCCTTTTAACTATTTATTAACGTGTCCAATCCCCCTTGCCTTTGAAGGTCCTCCCCTGTGTCTTGGAGAATTGTCAAAAAGACTATCTGAGCTCCAGAACCCCTGACCACCTCTCCCAGAGCTCTGTAGTCCTTCTTTATACTCCTCAGGCTACTACTATCTATATCCCTAGCACCCACATGTATCACTAGAAGCAGGTAATAGTCCGTGGGACTTACTAGAGCAGGCAGCCTCTCCACAACATCCCTGATCCGTGCCCCAGGTAGGAAACACACCTCCCTTGCAACCGGGTCAGGCCCGCAGATGAGCGCTTCTGTCCCTTTCAAGGCAGAGTCCCCTACTACTACAACCCTCCGCTTTTTCCTGGTGGCTCCAGTAGAGATCTTCTGTACCAGTGCACCAGCCGACTGTTTCTGATGCAAGTGCATTTCCTCATCAGCCCTCTGCAGGACAGCAAAGCGGCTCTGGGTGGGTACAGCAGATTTAGGAGGAAGCCCCTTGCTCTTAATTGCACTCTTCCTCCTTTTGTTGGTTTATTTTGTTACTAATTCCCAGCTTCCCTGAACAACAGCCTCCTTCTTTCCTCCATGAGCTAGAGGGGAAGCTTGAGGCCCCTGTGCTCTTTGGGCCTGGAGCAAGCAGTCCTGCTTCTTCTCAGCTTCCCTGACATCTTGCAGCTTACTGACAGCATCCTGTAGCTCAGCCACCTGCTGGAGGAGGACTTGCACCAGGGAGCAGCGAGTGCAGCCCTGCCCATTCTGCACCTTTCCCTCACCAGACCAGTGCAGGCACTCTCTACACTCCAAGCTCTGCACCGCAGCCTCCCCACTTACTGGCTCTGTCTGGGTGCCTACGCTGGCCACCACCGGGGTGGCCAGGGCATTGCTCCCAGACCGGACCCTGCTCATATGGTGAGTGCTCACCATCCCGCTCGCCTGCCCGCACGAACTGCTGTGCAAACTGCCTCGACCCGCTGTTTGCCCACTCTGGTTGCCTGCTCTGGTCACCGTGTTCCATGGGCAGATTTTAACCACTCACAGTTGGTGCCACTCCTCCTGTCTCTGCCCCCGGTGAGTCACCTCCTCAGGTAGCTGAGCTCTTGGGCAAGTCCTGTCGAGGACTTGAGGCTCCCTCCTCAGTGGCTCTTGTCACTCTGTGGTGAGGCTTCTGGACGCTGATCTCCCCCGGCTCCGCTCTGGTGTTACAGGTGTCCTTTCTCAAGCTACTCCCCTCAGCCAGGCCAGAACTTTAGATCTTAAATTACTCTGAAAAAGAAAAGACATAAAGCTGGTTGGTTTTTACCCAGCACAATATTCACCATACATTATAAACCACAGAAAGAGCTAGTGAATATTTAAAGGTAGAGTAAGAAGGGAGTTCCCCAGAACGTCTCTTTTTGACCAGGAAGAGGGTTAGGGGCTCCCCCCTGCAATAAAACCCTCACTTATGGATACCATACCCCCTCCATGCACAGTATTTAATTCTGTATACCCACAGAGAATACTAAATACTTTATAGTTCTTTACCTCAAAGAGTTGGATTCACGGTACAACTCAACACAGCCTTATTATAGCTCCATTAACAACAAACTGTGCATGCTAAGGAAGAGACCCATTAATTAATCAAACAAATTCATTTGGGGTTTCCACTAAAGATTATGCAGTAGCTTGAAAAATGAGTGGGACACAATAAAACAACCACATGGTTGTCATTCCCTCACCAAGTGTTTTAAATCCTGGATATCCTCCTTATGTTTGCTTACCAAGTATAGAAACTATAACAGGAAGAATATTCTTAAATAGAAAATAACCCTCTAGCTCAAGATACACTCCACAGATCTGTACTTTGTGGGATCAGTGAGAAAGTAACAGTTGTATTATATGTTATTTCTATCTTGAGGATCTTACTCGAGCAGTGAAGACATTCCCAAGTTCCGGAGCAAGAAAATCTTTTGCACTCCTCAACAGATGTGTCATTTCCAGTAGGCTGGTGGCTTGCACTGTAACATACTGTTGCCTTGCCTGTGAACTCTTTCTACTTGGAAAGTTGCTAAATGTCCTTAAAGCAGATGCTGACTGCCCTCCAAAGAAAATTTGGAAGAGATGCTGCGGTTGGAAACATGCCTCATCTCAAAACCTGGATGTGCTCTCAGTGAGGGGTACACAGTAACCTCAGCTACCGGCAAGGAAAGTCAGATGAGCTGCTCCTATGAGCCAGATTCTGATGTCAGTCTCATGTAAATCCACAGCAATTCCAATGCAGTGACTGGCAACATTCCAGATGTGTCCTAATGGGACTAAGATCACAGACCTGCCTTCTGCTGAGAAACTGTTTTGGCTTACCTTATATACATCCCATTGAATCTGAATTACAGCTCCTTGTCATTCCCTTCCCATTGGACTGATTTCCGTGAAAATGGAATCTTTGTTTCTTAAGGATTAGGGATTTCTCTTTGGCCAAAATATGTTGTTCATCTGGAAACTGTAGTGGCAGTTCCTGCATTCCCCACTGCTTGTATCCGTTGGCAGAAATTGGCAGTGACACACAAACATTCTTTGGTTGGGATGTGGGAGGGCAGAAGCACTGTTGGGAGAACTACTGGCTGGTAAACCTTCATGTTATTATTGGCAGGTGTGTATTTTGCTGCAACAAAAGGCTTAAGTATGCTCTGCTGGAGCAGCACGGCCTGTGATGCTACATGGTAAGTGAAACATCAGGCAGCCTTGGTACGTTCATTCAACAGCAGAAAGGACTCATTTCACAGTGGTTGACGCTGGGCTTGCAAGCAGCACAACACAGAGTGCTCTGTGAAGGGTTATAAAGTAGACACATGCTTCTTCCATGAACCAGTAACTTTGGATTCCAACAAAGAACAAAGCACGGACTATGCTTATTTGTCTTCTTTTTTTCTCGGTGCTTAGGGCACTCACTTTTAGGCTATTCTGTCCAATGATGAAGACTAGAAATTCAACCTTTCAGCTAATGACAAGGTTTTAATGAAATTCCAGAATATGACACACCCCAAATACTGACAGATTTAATAACACTAAGGCAGATGCAAACATCACCTTTTCTCATCAAGCCAGAAGAGATGACAGTAGCTCATGTGGACTTAAAATTATTTGGTCTGCATACCCTGCAGCACAATTAAATAATTCCTACTGCATAAAACCTATACACAAGACAAATTCATAACTGAAATAACATGAAAGTTATATATATTGAAAGATCTGAGCTTGGGGCTTCAGCAGCAATCTCATTACCTAACTCAGTCTTCTGCTCCTTGCTTAAACTAGCAATAGGAAAAGGACAAAGAAAACAGGACACCGGTGCAAGGGGAGCTGGAAATAAGAGCATGAAGGTGGACAGTACTACTGTACTGCTCTTTCCACCAAGAACTGCTGTCTGTACTGTAGCCCACGAGGGGTATTAAACAGCTTTGATAAGAAAGTGAGTAATTCTCCAGTGGGAATTACAAGGGCAAAAGGAGGCAGATCACAAGAGCTCAGGTTGTAAATTTAAGCTGCATGCAGCTGCCAATGGATTTTTAATGACCTCCAAGGAAGAGGCCATTGTTTGAGGTCTTCTTTTAATGACAGCAATTGCTAGTAAGCAGTGTATTTGCTCACAAGTGTGTTTACCTGTCAAATAAACACTACGATGTTTTTCATGGGTTTTCTGGACCGCCTACCCCTGCTAATCATATCCGGGGTCTCCAATACTCATCTACTACCAAGTGGCCCAATCTGAAGCCTCATCTTTCACTGAAAGTAATAACAAAAAGTTCAGGTGATCAAATAGACTGATTCAATTGGGAAAACAATAACCAAACAAGAAGGGAGGGCAGGACAATCAGCAAAATCTTTAGTTTTGGAAGGAAAACATTCCCAACAGGAAAGAATATTACAGTTGCTGAAAGCAAAAAAACAACATTGTTTTTCATAGTCATCTGACGTGTTGAACTGTATGGACCGTCTGGACCCATCCTTTCTAAAGACAGATAATTCTGTCCTTGCTTTGTCCCAGGGACTGCTCTTTTTCTTGAGCACTTGGTATGAGGAACTGAAGAATCAGAGCTACTTTGCAAACAATTGGTCCCATCAGCAGTCAGAAGAATGGGCCTGCAATACTAAACAGTGTAACAAATATCCCCCAATTCTAGAAATTAAACTGCATGAGAAAGAGGAACTGTGGAACCAGAGTTCCCAGATTTTGTGAGAGCCACTCCAAGCCCAGTCAGGATACCCAAACCTAGTGGGAAAGAGGGCGAGTAGAGAAGGACTAGATTTTAAACAGCCTACCCTGGAAGAGAGACATCATAAGCACTCCCATAAAGGAGGAATACAAACTTACAGAATAAACATTTCTCAAACCATTATTTTATAGCATACAGCACAAAGCATTTTAACATATTGGGGTGCCAGCCACTACCAGTAATGCTATTAAAAAGAAGTGTACAGACATAGCATTTATTTCATCCTTTTCAGCACCTTACTTTTAAGCTAGCACTTGTTGCTAGAAGAAAGCAGATGAAAAGGTTCATTTATCTCCATTTTAAGCCAGCCTCAAATACAATTTTTGGCAAAGGTTTTTAACAAGACTGTTTAAGGAAGGTGATCCAGCAACAGAACGACTTGCAATCAGTTAGTGTCATAATGCCTCAAGTAATTCGGAGACCTCTTTGTCCAAAGAGCTTGAATTCCTTTTGTTTGAAGGAAAGACTTATGCATATGTTTTCAAAAAGAGCAAAGCAATTAAAAGACAAATTCCTTTTGAATTCATCAACCCCCCCCCACGCAAACAGTTTCTTATCTATCTTTTCCTTAAAGCTACTCACATTATTGCTTACTATTAGCTAAAACAAATCCTTTTAGATATGTGTAGGTTCGCAAACAATCCACTTCTCCCAAGCTTGTCACAACTTTACTGCTTACAAGTGATAGAGAGAGGAAAGCGGACAAATATGTTTCACCGTGGAAGAACAAAGAGGAGTTGGATGATCCCGAGGTAATTTCTTTCCCAGGAAAATGTGTACCAAAAACCTTGTGAAAAGAAGTTCCAGAGAGTTTTCAGGCCTTTCTAAGAGAAAGGCTAGTGGTCAAACTATGAGGTGTAGAGTGCACACGGTGAGGAAAACTGGGCTTGAGGGGAACTTTAAAACCTCTCTATTAATTCAGATATGCCATAGTCCAGTATATAAGAATATCAATCTGTTTCTACAGAAATCAGTGAGAAGTAGGTACCTGATTATACACAAAGAATTGGGGGTCCATCTGCTGCCTTTTAATGGGACTCACAGACAAGTATCTGTGTCACTCCTGGTAACAGCACAGAGGAGTCATGAGGTGAGATGACTTAGGGGCTTTTGAAAATGCAGCCCTACTCAACCATTAGCTCAGAAAAGGTCAGTTTCTAGACAGTAGCTAGGAAGGAACCATGTTGCTCCGACAGAAGTTACATAGAACTGAAAGTCCATAGGTGAATGCACTGCAGTCTGATTCTTATTCAGGCATTCTGCTAGTATGACTTACTCTGATAATATGGTCTATTTACTGAGCAGCAAGTGAAGCGGGAATAATTCCCTCAGCTAGAGAACCAAGTCTTGCAATGCTTTCCTTTACCCACAGAGGTCTGACATTAGAGCCTTCAGAAACAGCTGTGTGTTACAAGACTCCTGGGTGCCAGTTCAATTCCCACAGAGACTGCTGAGCTTCTCACAGCTAATGCCAGCACGAGGAATAAGGAGGGTCACATAATATGGGTTCCACAAAACCAGGATCTCCCACCTTTCTTTGTCTCAGTCGTGGCTTCTGCTGACTCTGCATCCACATATCCCACCCTCCAGCGCATGAGATATGTTTACCTTCCCTATGCCTACTTCCAAATGACTTTGAGGTATAGAGACTGAAATTAATTGCACTTACTTGAAATTCTAAGAAGTATATGAATTGCCATTCATGTCAAAAAATTACCTGAGTAAAACCTTTCGTGAACAGATGTGAAATACCCTGACCATCATGAAACACTCATAACAATCCTTTGTTATCACAAATGGTGCAGCGTGTTTGTTCATAAAGGGTCAGGTTCTTGGAACAATGCAGAGAAAACACGTCTTCTGGGACACCAAGAAGTGGTTCTGCAACTGTTAGGAGAGATGAGAGAGGAACAACACAACCGGCAACTCTCTTGGCAAACCTTGACTTTAACCTCTGCTAGGGTGTTTGCTCTGCCAGAGGCAAGGTGGCAGTCATGCTATTTCCTTACCTTGCAGGGGTGTTAGGCTGGTTAGTTAATGTCTTCACAGTACAAAGTAAACGCTGACTATTATTACTGGCGTGCTATGTACAACCAAGTCTCTCTGCTCAGTAGGATAGGCAACATATGCAGAAAATTGCAAATGTAACAGCTAAAAGCTTATTCACTTTACAAGTTACCTCAATGTTTTTCTTTTCAGCTGTCAAACTGCTTTATAAGAAGCAGTTCAGCTAAGCAACCCTCACCCCTTTCAATTTGGTTTTGTTTGTTTCCTAACCTGGAAACGGGTGTCTCTTTATTTCATTTCCAAGTCAAGCCTGAAAAGAAAAGTGCTTGTAGAAAAATCATATAATTACTGGATCTGATTTTCATTTGAACTTTGATTCTTTTGTATGGTACCAACAACTTTCCAAATTCAATGAAACTAATGTAATTACAATTTATATGGAAGAAAGAGTAGGAAAGTGTTTGAAGGGCACATATATGATAGACTGCATGCCTGTAAGAGAAAAAAATGCACTTACAGGATTGATACACAGTCACTGGGACTGTAATATATGAACCAGCTTTCCTGAAGAACCCAGCCTCCATTTGGGCATTAAAATAAGTGGCTAGATTTTCAAAACCCCCTCGCTTCCACCATGCTGAGCAATTTTGATTATCTGGCCATAAAAATGTCTCAGTGAGAACTGCTGGGTGCCAAGCACTTTTGGAAATCTGGGCTCAATTGTGGGCTCTGAGCATTTAAGAAACCACTAGTTCCAAATGTAAATAGCGGTTGTATGAAGCAATGGGTGAGAGTCATATAAGAAGTACATATATGTGTCTCAAAGTATGTACTTTTTCTTAGTTTCCCTTAAACACTCTAATCTGCATCCTCTTCTTGCACATTACCATGTAAAAAGACATAATCTTGTTGCAAGTCTTTCTCCTGAAATAAAAGCAAACTCCAGAATTAAACTGTCCCCTAAATAATTTCTGCTTCAATGCAGAGTTTCTCAGGAAAACTATGATGGTGCTCCTTAGTAATGTTCTGTCTTCATCTAAATGATGGAAGATGGTGCCAGCTGAGGATAAGCTAGGCAGCATAAGGATAGCAGGGCAGGAGGAGCCATAAAGCAATTAGGAGCTAGATAATGACAGACAAGAGTTCATCACACATCTGGAAGTGATACTGCCTTTGCAATCTCACTCTAACAACAAATACACAAGAAAGGCATAATATGATTTGAAACAACTAACACCCAGGTCTATCTCATACCAGTAACTGCATGTTTACAGGACAGCACCAAGACCTGTGCCATGTTCTTTTTAACAGTCATGAGACTGCTTGCATTTGCTTTGCAGAAGTTACCTGCTTGCTTCAGATACCGGCTCACTGTAGCCCAGCTTCTCTGAATAGATCTGGTAATGCCGACCGTTTCAGTGCTGACACTCAGAATCTCTTACCAACCACCACTCCTTCACTCCCGTGACACACAGGGAACACGCTGCAGCCTGCTGCTTCATGCTGGTCAGGGAGACTTTGCAGAGCACTGCTGCTGTGAGGCCAATTCACACTTGTGCCCCAAAATTTCATGGAGTATGTCCTTCACTGATACCTTAAAAGTGAGCATTATGCTTCCTTAGTGCTCCTGAAAAACAGGAAGGACCGTTTGTAAGACCACTCTGAGCTGCATTGCTTCTTGGGGGACGCGAATACAAGCTGATCCCCAGGAAAGAAAGAATCGACCACAAAGCCATTTCGGCAGTCAATGCTACCAGTGCAGTCCATTCTCACAAACGTATTTTCTGCTAGAAAAAACTGTGCTTGTGAGTTAGGAAAATTATATGAGGAGTTATGCACATAACAAAATATCTTACATATAAATATAATAAAATATAAAATTATAATAAAAGAACAAGTCTGTTTTGTCCATGTAGCCTTACTGATAAGGCTTTTCTGACACTGAGCTATGTAACTAAAACAGAACAAAACAAAACACACTCGTGATCTACATGATCAAGTGCATAAAAGAATTGTGAGTACTCAAGGAAAAAAAAAAAAGGTGTCTGAAAACTATCTGTCAAGAACCCAAAAGCTGGGGTATATTCATATGCAACATTTGTTAGTATTTTCCAATACAAGTGTAATTATATAAATGCTGATGGAACATTTATAGACAAAATTTGCCAGCACTATCAATTGTCTTAAAAATAGTTTTCCTAGCTCAATCTGTACCTATAGTACAATAATACTGCCTCTAACTGCATCTTCTTTAATAATTCAGAAGAAAGTGAACAGATATCAATGGATTCAGAAAGTTGCCAGGTAAACAGTTATAGTCACATTATGAAGACGATACTTTCGACTAATCCTACATACCAGTCACTTGCCTTTTGCAAAAAAGGAGCTGGTTGGTGCTGTGTGCCCCAAGGGACTTTGCAGTTTTGTGCAGATGCTGCTAATCTCAATGGTCAGGCCAGAATCACAAAAAGAAATTAAATGCCCCACACAGACACAGCTTCATTAAACATGAAATTAAACTGGCATTAATTAGAAAAGCACTAGTAATTTAATGAGAAAGATGGACACACAGAAAAGAAAGTGAAACAGGAAGATGTAAAGAAAGACATGAGTGGTGAAAGAAAGGAAAAGTGGCATAAAACATTTTCTTCAATTGCTTTTCATGCTCTTCAGAGGGGAATACACAATTCAATGAAGTAACATTTGAACAAAGAGGATATTTTTGTTCCAATAAACACTTCATTTCCCTTATATCTGGATGGCAATGCTTCCTCTTTCAAAAGTGCCTCCTATTGATTCGTAATAGTTAATCCCCTCATTTTTAGGTGACTTTGAAGAAGGAGGGGGGGAAATCAGGAAAAAGCTTTTTGTTTCTTATTTTGTTTCCCTCACTATTCTCCAAGAGCTTATGAAAAGTACTTTCCTCTCTGTAACACAATTTCCAACAACCACAATTTAAATGTGCGAATGGAAATGCTGGAAAAAAATGCAACTTTTACACATGTGCCCATTCCTAAATTGAAACAATGAGACTTCTGTTGTGAAAACTTTGGCCAAGGCTTGTTTGCTCCCCTCTCCTCCACCCTCAAGCTCCCTGCCTCTCCTCCTCTTCAGGTGCTTAAGAAATCAAGTGGCTGTTTTGTGCTTCAGTGTAGTAGCTTGTAAGGCAAATGGATCAGATAGTACAGATTATGCCCTTTAGGCCTTTACAACCCAAAACAATTTTTCCTTTTTAACTGTATAAACCAAACATTTCTTCAAAGCACAACTATTATTAAGCTACACCAAACCGCTCTCATCTGTATCACTCGGAAAATAACACTCATATGCCAGGAGAGGATTGGTGCACTCCCACTCAGCAGCTTTAATTAGGATGAGGAAACTGCCTGAAGTTCAAGTGTGCAAAGGATTTGGAAAATTTCACTTACTAACACCGTAAACTGCTCACAGTAAGGTCTGTTGGACAGAAAGGGCTGCTAAACTTCTGTGCAGAGTGACTCTGCAAGGAATCTGGATGTCCTCCACAATCAATTGCAAGCATGCGCAGTCAGTGCTTGCATGTTGGCTTTACTATGTCTACTCGGATGAAGCATGCAGTATAGTGCATGCTACGTGGAGTACAACACAGCAGCTTGCACCTCTGATACCTGCAAGCATTCAGCAACCACAGCAAAACTCAAATTCCAGCAGGGCTGTTGAATGTCAGGAAATCCTGGGCAAACAGGCAGAGCACAAATTTCCTTTCTATTTATAAACAACATTTCTGGACAAATCACACATACAGTAGCCTCCACTTAGAGTTATACACCACAGATTACAAATAATCACCCCTTTGAAAAAAGAAACACTCGGCAGTCCAGGACTAGATGGTCCTTATGTACTGTTTTGTCAAAAGTAAACCTGCTTGTATTCTACTCCATTTTGCACAAGTGGCCAGATTTTCAGGATGGCTGAGCTGTCACTGAGGCTTGGGTCATTTGAGTGAGCTAAACCCACCTGGGTGCATTCTGGATGGAATAAATATTTGGAATCCTTTTTTATTTGCCCAGGTGAGAACTGAAGCCTTCAGAAAATCTGCTCTCCTAACATTGGATGACAGTCAGAAATTCATGTTGGTTTTTTGTGTAAAACAGAACAAATTAGTCTGATTTAGGGCTGGCTAGTATTAGTTTTGCTTCCAACTTTTACTGGGCCAGAATTTTTGAGGTAAGTCCTCAGTATGAACTCATTTTATAAATTATTTCTAGAGATTCTCTTTTCCCACTTCATTACAACTTTTAGCATTGAATTGCACTGCAAGTCCCATAAAAGGTAAGGATTGAGAAGTAAGTCTTTGAACTATTATAAATTCTTCCAGTTCAGTGGTAACTTCCACATTTTATCCTAGAATTAGCTACATTTTAGTAGTGAATGACCGAAGGTATCTTATTTAACCCTATCCTATACAGAGTGACTACGGTACCTTCTCAGGGAGGAACTCTCAGGAAGCAACAACTCCCACGATGGCTGAGCAGCTGTAAGCAGAAAGCTGCCGCATTCCATACCCCTTTCATTCGGAGAAGACCTAGCAGTACCTGAAAATTCCCAGCATTAAACATCACAGAATTCCAGCAGCTTTCTGGGAAGGTAAGAAAAAGAGAACAGAAATTTTCCCTCTTCCCCACCTGTGCACAGTATCTTATATCAGTAACTTCTCAAACACGCAGATTTAGACTGTTCCTAGGCCCACTGTGCTCCCTCTCACTCACTTGTCTGATAGCCCTTTCTGTCCTGACTGATTCCTTTTTGCATTGCCTGAGAGGAAGATCCATGAATCTACAAGAGGTTAAACTTGCAAATACTTTCTATCACAAGTGCATAGGAATATATGCGGGGGGGGGGGGGGGGGGGGGGGGGAGTTTATAACTTAAACACACTACTCACAATAGTAGGTTTTGATAGCAAATTTTTTTTGCACCATCAGTACAATTATGCCTCTTTCACTAAAAAGAATCACATGCACACAAAAGTAATATGGTTATTAAAACATCTTGGTGGAGAGTTCATTTAGTTTCATTTAGCTTAATTTCATTAAGGCTTGTTTCATTTTGATGCCAAGAAAACAAGAAATGCAGTTGTCTTTTTACATCCCCTCATCCCAGACATAATCCTGAGAATAGCTCTATATTTTTTAAAAGTTGTATTAATACTTATTAATAATAAATGTTATGGAATTATATGCAGTATTAATTAGAGGCTTATTGCGGGTGCAAAAGACTTTATGAGATGTGCTATATTTATGGATGGGTAGTGCTGACAAGTGAAGATAAAAGGCAAATCAATCTATTTTTAGTGCTCACAGAAGATGTATGTGCTTGTGTGTAACATGGAGAAGGAATTAGTGCCTTTTGGGTGCTCATCAGCATGAATGTCAAGAGACTTTTCAGGACATTTTTGAGTCCTTTATAGTGTCTGAGATTCACTGTCCAAAAATACAAATTATGTCAAGCCAGCAGCAGCCTTCCCAAATTGAATCAGCTCTGCATTCATGCCATTTCAGAGTATAAGACTCCATTTTATTTTGAGTTTCAGCTCTGCGCTTCAGAATACATTCCCCTGCTCATTTTTCATTAAATACGCAATGATAAAAAACAGTTTCATCCTGGAAAAACTCCATGTAAACGTCTCCCGAAAATAAAAACACAAATAAACCCACCACGAGTTCAACTGCAGCAGAAAAATGCAGTAAAACAATATTCTTCAAACTGCTTGGCTTCTTTTACAGTAATTGTTCTTCCAAACTCTATTAGTTTCTTTGTTGTCTGTTATCACACACTGCTCCTAAGCAGGATTTGGAATGCTATGCATAAAAGCAAAGGAGAATGTGAAATGTGAAGTGTGAATTTGTTTTAAATCAGCAAAACAAATATCCAAATAAAGGCTGAAGTACATTGTTCAGGGTTAAAAAAAAAGTATTCTGAACTTGCCCTACATATCTATGTCTTTTTGAAGCATATTTATGCATGTAGAATCCTAGCTTGTTTCAACTGTTTTTAGAGACAGCAACATCATCTGCATTTAGTAGTTAGCTGCCAGCAAACAGTTGTGATGGATTTTTAGTGTGTATTTCTTGCTATCTATTTTTGAACACTGCAAACACTGAGGATACCTTTGAATCTGATTTCCTCTGTCACTGGCTTTTAACCTGAGAGAGAAAGGAATATGAGCCCTTCTCTCCTGTGTACTTTCATGATTTGAGATATATGGAGGCAGAGGGTCTGTTTAATAGGAAATTATTTCCTAGTATTTTCTGCCTTGCTTAGATTTCCTTTCTTTCTAGTATTTTTAGATCCCAAGATAAAAAAAACCCTTGGTTTATTTGTGTTGTAAGACAATCCACCAAATAAAGCACGGATCACTGGGAGACTTTCTTCAATGAAAGGTCCAGTTTAACTGGTTCACTTTTAATTTAATGAATGGCTCTTTCCTTCAGACAAGGAGAAACCGCCACAGACATTTACAAAGACACAAAAGCCAACACTGGGCTGTTTTATGTTAGTTTCTTTTCTTAAAACATTTGTTTTTAACTTGAAATGTTCAAGGCAGAACTTGCAGATACAAATCCTTCCCCTTATAGAAACAAAAGTGTTTATATAGCCCATGGTAAATAAACCCTAATTAAATGTATCCATCAACTACAGTTCTTTTATTACATTTATTATTTGTTTTCAGAATCTAAGGTAATGTTTGATGGAAATTTAATGTTTATCATATTTGGAATTTCCTTTTTTTCCTGTAGAATATTCCACACTTTTCCTATAGAAATCTATCATTTCTGATATATGCTGCTGCTTACTCCTAAATCCAGTACAACTTTCTGCCCTGTTTGGAAATATTTTGACATGAAACATAACGATTTTATGCCACCAATTACTGCCCCGAGCTTAGTCCGGATGGTAATGACTGTGTATGTTTTCTACCACACATTGTTTCTTCTCCTCCTCCTCCAAAATTCAAATGCAAACAGCTCAGTGAACAGAACAGAAGAATAAATAAAATACATAAAAAATTAAAAATTAACAAGAAACCAGAAAGAGGCCATCTAATACAGTCCAGAATTCATTTTTTTTCGACAGAGTTTATACCAAGGTTCCCAGTGAAAAGAAGGAAAAATTCATATTTTGTTTTCTGCCTTTCTAGTGGTTTATGCTTGTTGTAGAAATAAAGTATTACAAATAGAAACCAGAGAGAGCGGGGGGAGAAGCTCGTTCAGTTTCCCTTTTTCATTTCCTTTGCTGGAATACTGCTTTGGAACATCTGAAGACAAAAAAGGATTTCAAAGTGCCATTATTCGCTTGTTGCTCAGAGGCGGCTGCAGTCGCGGCGGCTCTGGGAGGTTCACGGTGTCACAGCGCCCCCTGGAGGCGCGCTGGCCCTGCGGAGGGAACCGGCGTTTTCAAACGCTCTCGGGCCCTCCGCTGCTCAGAGAGGGGCTGCGGAGGGGAGGGGGCAGAAATAACGCCCTGGTTGTTTCAGGACGTTAAAACCCCAACTCTGCCACACTTTATTTGGGGTCTGGCCTCAACTTCCGAGGGATTTTCATCTCCCGCAGGTCTAGGCTGCCGAGGTGTAAGCACACTTTGGGTTATGTAAAGTCATCATGAACAAAGTTTTTTTCCTGATAGTTTAATCATCATTATAAGAGGTTTCTCACAGGTTTTTTTTTTAACTCTTATGTGTAATGGTCTCATACTTAAGCAGGGAAAGTGTTCAGCATGTAAAGAAAAGTCTGTTGCGTTTGTAGACAATAATTTATATTGTATGCAATCATTTTTTAAGATGCACCAAGCGAAAATCTGATAATCATGTAGTGAGTTTTATTACACAATGAGATTTCTATTTGCTTTCAAATTAATGAAATTTAGTTGCTTTTTGTATAATAAATATGTCTGAAGTGCAGCAGAATGTAAGGATCCAGTCTATTATAGTTTCATGAAGACAAAATTCACTACCCAAGATTTCTTGGGGGATGCAAACCAGAAAACTAGTAATGGTGTTTTGGGGATCAAAAGATCTTCACATCATCTTTTGCTCATCTGATAAAAACTGCTATAGGAGCAGAAAGACTTCACTGTGATGTCTGAACATTTTAAGATGTATAACTAATCACAGATTTGGGACAATATATCCCACAATTTTTGTTGTTCTATATTTTCACTGTTATTGCCTCCACCGTTTGTCTTAATATTGTGTAAACTCTTCCTTCCCAAATCATCCTTTCAAGCAAAACTAGACAGAAGTTCAGAAGGAAACATGACTGCTCAAAGCTTTAGATTCCTAGGACACATCTATTTATTTTCAATTGAAAGGGAACACCAGGCTCAAGAATTCTTAAGTTACTTGAATATTTTGTGTGATCTAGGATTTTTGATAAATTTTTTCCTCCTCTGTATATACTTAGAGAAAAATTAAAAATTCATTCTATACATCTAATAGTATTTCAAAATGCTTACATAAAGTGTATCAAACTCACCTGGATAACAACAACAACAACAACAATAATAATAATAATAATAATAATAATAATAATAATAATAATAATAATAATAATATCTCAGAACATGAGCCTGTGTGTATACCACAAAGAAGGAAAAAAGCCAGCTGTGTTAGATAAAACCCACTGTCATTTATCAGTCGCATAGGTATGCACATACACAAATGTTAATCACCTTGAGAGTACAAGCTACAGTTTTCTTTCACACCAAGCAAGGAACAAGCATCTTGTTCATCCAGTCCTTCCATTCTTGCGCAAGACCTTCATCTCTTACACACACCTTCAGCTGACTACAACAGCATCTGGATCTAACCTAATCACTGTTCAGGTGAGGAGACAACAGATCGTATTCTGATCAGATTCTGCCTGACTACACAATTTCCAAGCACGTTCTGTACTTCCTAAATCTGCCGTGAGACAAGAAACTCACTCAGTGGCTCTACTTCTGAGTAGAAGCACACTAAGATACTGATTCCTAGATGGCATCTGTAAAAACCACCTTTAGCATGTGTTTGAATAAATGATACTGGGAGAAGGAATTCTTCGGTCTCCAACAGTCATTTAAATACTGGTTGGAAATGACAAACTGAAGTAGCTTTACTTAAACACAGCCGAATACAGCAGGAGATTTTCCTAAGAAATCCTTCCCAAATTCAGATTCTACTTCGCCAATAGCTGATGTTCTGCCTGCACACATAAATTATGTTTGTATACACTACAGTCTTCTGGAAAATTTATTTGCCCCCCTTTTTGAGGAAATTCAAGATAATTTCATAAAGGCTGTGACAGAAATCAACAAAAGCCCGGAAATGCAGTGTTAGGGCTGACGCTGTTCTTACCTCTCTCATCATTGTGCTTTTCCCCCACAAAACACACTTACAATAGTACAAGGCAAGTGGGGAATATCAGCCTTAACTTACATTTCCTGGCTTCTTCCAGCTGGTGTCCAAAACCTTATTGTTGTTTAGGCAAAACTGAGTTCTTTTGTTTTCAGAGTTTGTGTTGTGCACAAATTGTATCTAATTATGAAGAAAATTAAAAGATTGAATAAGCAAAGTTTTGGTGTATTAAAAAAAAAAATAAAGGACAGACCATGATTTCCATGCTAAGAATGTGGAAATAACTAACAGGAATAGCTACCAAAGAGAAATAAATCATTTGCTGTCATTAATGCCTTGCATTCTTCAATATCACGTAGCATTTTGGATTACATTATTTACCAAAAGCACCAATGCAATGCAAAAAAAGGCAGCCTCAATTCTCTACAGACTTTTGCATAAGCGTGCAGTCAGAGAAACATCCAGGTACATCTGAAACAAACTGTCCAAAAGACAGCAAGCTTCAAAGGGAAAAAAAACAAACCAGAAAAATAGGGCAGTTTGAATGCTGTTACTATAAGTTTAGTGCTTAATACTTCAATAACACTGAGTGATGAAAGACTGAACATACAGGTTTTCTCCATGTTGATTCTCTGCAAGTTCTTTTGCATATTTTCTTCAGCAAAATGTTTAAACTTTAACTATATTTTAGCATTTGAAGCATGATATATGTGCATGTAAAACTTCCCAGTGTGTACATAGTTATTCATTAAAACAACCTTTATGACACAATTTATTCCTGCATTTTTAAGCTGCACGCAAAAAGTTTTGGGTTTTTTTAAGGGGAAAAAAAAAATGCATTTCAGTTTGATTTCACCAAATGTGTTGTACACCTTGACATTTTAGGTATTTAATGGGGTTTTTCTTAGTTACAAGAATTAATTCTTGAAAGAGAGGTTTGGAAGGTGGGGTGGAAATGCTTTTAGAAAAAGGCTGGGGAGGGAGGGGTGGTATTGGTAAAAAGACTTTATTTTCTAAAGCTCAAATTCCAAAGGAGGAAGACGGGGAGAAATAGGAACTGAAACTAATTTACCTGCATTCCTTTGTCACTGCTTGGCCCTTGACTAGTAAATGATTCCTTTCACTAGCCAATAAAACCAAATCAAAAGCAGGCTTAGGGAGCAGAGGGGGAAGGGGGGCAATAGAGTAGGGGAGAGAATCAACTTAAACTTTGACAAAAAAAGGAAAAAAGGAAGAAAGCAAACTCACTCCTCTTGCTTTCCAGAAGCTCTCAGGAGCTGTATGCCTGACTCCTGCTAACTTCCCAGCATTAACACAACACTAAGACATTCTCTACCTGCTTTCTTGCAGTGCTAGCTAAGGTTATTCCATTATTCCACGTGACAGATAGAGTTGCTTTTGTCTCCATTTAGCACTGGTCCTAGGAGTCTTGCCAATTTAGGTACAGTGGAAGGCCTATCCAACTGTTTCAGATGTGAATGTGCATGAACCTAGTGCTTAAGCAGTGTTATCTCAGAGAGCTGCTAAATGTTCAGAAAGTGCCGTATAGCAACATGATAGAAGAATCCAACAGCTTTGAAGAAGAGTGTCTGGTATCAGTGGACATTGTGCAAACATGCAGTAGCTTCTGCCCCTGGAGTGCTTTATATTATAGAGAAGCAAGACAGAGATTCAGAGAAGGATGTAGGATGTAATGAGAGGGTCAAACACATGTCCACGTGTTTAAGGCATACAGAAGTCCACTGAAAGATACTTAAATTCTGAATTTAATTTTTACCCTATTAATAATTGTTAAGTAATAATTGTTAAGTAATAATTGTTGGTGAAAGAGAGAACCTCTCCAAACCCATAAAACTGAAAGTGTGAAAAGGAAATTCTTTTTTTCTTGAAACCAGCACATCATATTTTTAGCAACAAAGGGGTTTCCCTAGAACAGAGTATACAGCATTTTTCAGAATGAGATTCTTTCCTTCTTCTATGCCTCTTGACTTGAAAGAATAGGTGGGCAGCAGTTACAGATAAGCAGGCTGGTAAGAAGCAAAATGGACAAAAAAATGCCAAATACATATCTCTGTTACACACAAATCTCAAAGTGGTAACAGGGATATCAAATACATCATGAAGTACAATCCCCAGTTGAAATACAGATGATTTGTTAAGATGGGCAGCTTTAGATCTCTCAAGGTGAGGCTCTTTTAAAACTTTATGTTTGAATTTTCACATATTACCAGTTTCTGGAGAAAGGGCCCAGGGACTGCCATTCACCCTTGTCAGACAGAAACAGAGAAGATGACCCAAGTGCTCTCGCACCCTACTCATGTGCTACTTGATCAGCAGTCACAGTGCTCCACCTAGCAGCAAAGCTAGAATCGTGATGACTGAACCATACAAAGACACATGGATTAGAAGCAGAGCAGAAATTAGATCAGATTTTACTGAGTTACCAGCCTTAAACTCCACTTGCATGTGGTCTCTCCAGGACAGAGGTAAAGATAGAAGGAAAATCAAATGTTTATGTACTCTCTGCCTGCCTTAATATGCTGAGCTGTGCCCGAATGACGTATGTTGATCTCCATTGTAGAAGAGAACAATATCAATGTAAGCACAACCATGTTGTGGTATTATTCTCTTTATTTGTACTCTTAAAGACACAGGCCCATCTCAGGGAACTAATGAGCTTCCTTCTCACACAAGAGGGAAAGGGAATTTTATAAGAGCAGGTAATGATAGACAAGGGGAGTAGCTTTAAACTGACAGAGGGAAGATCTTAGGGAGAAGTTCTTCCCGGTGAGGTACTTGCACAAGTTGCCCTGAGGAGTTGCCTTATCCCTTGGCAGTGTTTAAGGCCTGATTGGATGGGGCTTGGAGCAACCTTATCTACGGAAGGTGTTCCTGCCCTTGGCAGAGGTCTGGAACTAGATGAGCTTTAAGGTCCCTTCCAACCTAACCCATTTCATAATTTTATGAAAGCATGCCGGTTCTTCTAAATCTGGTCAATCAGTAAAATCTTTCAAACTTCCTGCTCAGGAAAATGCTGCCCCAAGAAATAGGCTCTGCATCCAAATAGCAGTTTAAACAAGCATTCCTTCCCTTTTCAACTTCTGGTCTCAGAGAATAGTCAAGATTCCCATTAAAGAGTATTTGGATTTTCATGCAGAGTATGCACAGTAAATTTATGCCTACTTAGTAGCTAATATATACAAGAAAGAATTCTAAAACTTCAAAACTTACCCTTTCATAGTATGCACATACACCTATGTATACACACTAGCTTTTACAGGTCTTGTTTCCTATATATTCAAGCAGCAGAATCATGCATATAAATGCAGTCTAGAACATCTTGCTATTATATTTAATATGGGAAAAAGAGTAGTTAGTATCAGTATGACAGAAGACTTCAGGAGCTCCTAATAAGATAAAATGAGAGCACTGTACTAGTAAGAACCAATGTTCTGTAATAAAAGTTTCCATTTATATTAATGAAGTACAAATAAAAAACTAAAATGCCTTGGTGTAGCTAGTCTCTGCTTCTTACAAACCCATGCTGCTCCGAGACGGGTGCACCATTACACATTTATGGTGTGAAAGAAGAACACAAGCAGAAGGTTAACAATAACAGCTGTTCTTCAGAGATTCATATACACCAAAAGAGCTTCACAACACAAACAAAGAGCTTTAAAGGGCCCAAATCTTCTGAAAAGGAATATGGGACGATTAAAGTAGCAAGAATCTAATATATAAGAGTTCTCTGTTGTTTTGTTTGAATGAACAGACATTGCTTGGGAAAGTATGTCTATTCTAGTGTTGGAAGAATGGAAAGTAAAAAGTAAAGGGATTTGTTCCATGTCATATGTGGAGCAGGTGGCCAGGCAGGATCAGATGCCATACTTCCTAAGTCCCAAGCTTGAATTCATCCCTCCAAACCTGCTGATATACAACCACTAATGTAATACCACCTAGTGTGTGTGTGCTTCTTTCTTCTTCCATCACTTTCCTCCTCCTGTGGCTATGCTTTAGAGCCAAAGCTAACCTGCAAATGATAAAGAACTTTCCTGTTCCTCCGAGATCCCTGAATGCTGAGCAGATAGCATTGTCCTGATTCTTCCTTAATCTGACTCATGACTAGAACCTTCCAAAAACCAGTATGACAGCTATCCACCTTACACTGATTTTCAGTAGATGATCAGTATTTCAGTCTTCGTGACCTATCTGTAAAATCCTGCCACGCACACTCTAGAGAATCTTTTGTGCTTAGGAAAGCTACTTTCCCTGAAACCCAGGGGACATCACAGACAAAGGAAGTACTGCCTCACCTTCCCATTTTGAGTCAGCAAATCAGCAAGCTCTAGTACTTAACTACTCAAATATTAGGCAGGATAAATGTCAGTGATCCACGTCCTAATTAGCAAAAGGTGTAAGATCTGACATTGGCATAAAATACCAGAGATACTACAGTGAAGCCTATATGCAGATTTCTTCTGAAACTGCAGAGATATCTGCCACCGCATACATCTGCATTCACCGAGACGTCATACCTGGATAATAGCAGCTCTGGACTGGTACTACCAATTTTACTGTCTCAGTCATGTACCACCGGAGGAAGGCTACATCCCAGATGCTCCATACCTGAGAATGGACTTGCAGTATTTTGGTGGAGAATATCAGGGGCTTCTTATTCCCTAGCATCTCTCTCAACCAGCTATCCATGCTGCGCTATGAATGCTTCTAACAAAAAACAACCAAACAGAAAAAGAAAGTTAAAATGGAAGAAAACAAGATAAATAGTGTCACACCTCTCCCTGGTGGCTTAGAGAAATACATCACAGAAGCATTAGCTTTTGAGTGCAGATGTTAATAAACAAGTAAGTTTTTTCCTTCTGTCAGAAGACCTTGACCAGACATATGCATGTGTCAGATATTCAGACACATTTGGAGGAATGGAAATGAGAAGTAAAATGAACTATTAAAAGCAAATTACATCAGTAGGAATCTATGATGTCTGTGAGTCTACCTGAGAGGAGGTGTTAGGAGCTAGGTTCAAATGAAAGTCACTAAGCCCGTAGTAGGGTTGTGTAATGTGAATATGAACAGCTGGAGGAACTGAGAGAAGTCATGAAAATCCAGTGCTAACATTGGCAAAATCACAGACATTTACTCCAACAAAAGAAAAGCTCAAATGATGGATTATATGAGGAACACATAAAGTGGCCCAAAAATCTCTATTGAAGATAAATTATTATATACAGGAAAAGCACTGCCCAGACAAACAAATTCAGTCCAGACTAAGATGTCACTATATCAAGCACAGTAGGAAGTTATAAGAAGTCATGGCCCTGTCTCAAAGAATTTGCATTTAAGATGATAAAAGGAATCCACAGATGTTGAATAATTGGTATTTCTATGGTCTGTTTGCAGACAAGCCATGGACAAAAACAGAGATGAAAAAAAGTAATTTTTTCCTGATTAATTGATCAGGAGAAAATATGCACTAGTACTTATCCTAACA
Organism: Melopsittacus undulatus; assembly: GCF_012275295.1. Lineage (NCBI taxonomy): Eukaryota > Metazoa > Chordata > Aves > Psittaciformes > Psittaculidae > Melopsittacus > Melopsittacus undulatus. Next base: position 10,417,315 of record NC_047538.1, on the reverse strand, counting down.
GACCTCTACAAAGCCAGGAACTGTGGGGTTTTCCCAAATGTGTCACTGAACCCTTGCAAATGTTTTTAACAATAGGACTGTACAAATATAGATTGCTTTGTGGCTTCTTGGACACAAACTAGTAAGGCGGAGCTAGCCATTCATCAAGTCTAGCTGTAGGAGCTTCAGCATATAAAAGACCTTTAATTTTTCCCACCAAATTCTGCAATGTTTTTAAAACTAACAAATTACAATATTTTGTTTTGTGAAATAATCTCCCTTGCTCTCCCTAATCTCTTTGTCTCCACAAAGTCTATAATTTAATGGAGCAGGATGCTTCAAGATATTGCCAAGGCCATTATCTCTATTTGTATTAATAAACTTGCCTTCAATACACGTCCATATTAACATTACTACATGCACATACTGTAAAGACCCATTACACATCGAAGGCACACAAAATGCCTTAGCCCCTGCGGGCAATGTTTCAAAGTACTATGCAAAAGAAGAAATAGGTAGGGCATGGCAAACAGACATACACACATGCAAAATACAGTTTCAAATACACAAGAAAGCAGTCTGTGCAACCCACTTGCCAAGCTGTAAGTTCCCTCAACCAAACAAGTTTGCAGGGAACTCCTGGAACAAGCCAGAGCTGGCCACACAAAAAGTATAACCCCTCCCTTTGGTTGTTACATTGATAATGGGGCAATCCCTGGCCAGAGGGCTTGAAGAACAAGAAAGCAGTAGCAGAAGATTTCAAGATCCAGATCATGGAATACCATAGTGAAAGGCTGCCTTCTGGAGCACAGAAAATACTTATCTCCGGCAACTTCCTCTGCAGTAAATACCCTGACCTAAAGCATAAAATAGACAGTCTGGTGAGACAAAGCCTTCCCCAGAAAGTATAGAAGTGCTTTGTCAGTCATCTGTGATTTGCTTAATAAATAAATGCAGAGCAGGTTAATATCAGCACAAACACATTCATCTTGAAAGGGCAACAAGGTAAACAGTGAGCACATCCATCTACCTCAGTAGCCAAAGAGCACCAGTGTGCTTTCTAGGCTTTCTAGGAGATGAGGGTGGTCAACTGTTATCAGACCTACAAGGGGAAACCACCACCAATTTCTGCCATAAATTTTTAGTCCGAGCAGCAATGGTGAGTTCTTATTCAATATAAAAATACTACAAAACCAAAATGTTTCTTTTAGATCAACTTAATACCTTTCCAGTAGTCATAGTCCACCTACTCTACCCTACGCTCTTCACAGATGCACACGTTAAGCCAGCCTTGGCTTTAGTTAACAGCAGACACTCAAGATCTTGTAGTTTTTCTCCTTGTCTTTCTGCTAATCAGGTTTGCTCCCCTTGCTGGCTCTTAACAGATTCACTAATTCACATCAAGACACTTCATCTCCTTCTAATGCTTTCTGCAGTGTCTGTTCTCTTAGACCAACACAAGAGGCAACAATGATTTTCCCCAACTTTTCCATGCTCCCTTCACATAGCCTGTTTTGCCACTGGAGTAGAGCCCTGCAGCACAGTGGATCGGCAGCAAAAGCAGTTAACCAGGTAGTTTTTCACACATTCAGCACCGAATTTAGTGGTGACAATTACGTCTCTGCCATTTAATATCTGTTTCCTTCCTTTTGCCTCTGACCATTTGGTCTACACATTCTTTAGCATCTCTGTATCCATTCCAACCCTGGCAGACACTGTTCAGGATGGTACAGTGAGTGCTTAAAACACCTGCCTGCTAACAGTTATAGAAGGAAAAATGCAGCCAGTCACCCAAGCAGAAAAAAAGTGCTATTATTACCTTCTTCCCTTCAGCTGTAAGAGATTCTCTGGCTTATTACCAATGCATGGGTCCAATTCTCATCCCATGCCAGGCTACCTCCCCCTTTTTTCTTCCCTCCAATTTTACCCTAGAATAGAATTGCAGATACTTCATTTTCTCTCAGGAATTCTCAGAAATCTCTTCTGGCCATTAGAGAGCTGGGGCGAGAAGCCATGCTAAAATAACCAACCTTTGGGCTTAGTCTGCATCTAGAGAAGGAAGTACCTTCCATGCTTTGCCATTTCCAGGCCTTTCTTTGAAAATCCTTTTTTTTTTTTTCTTTAAATAACAAGGGGTAGCAGCCAAGTGAAAGCACGGGCTACTTGATCCATTGTTTGGCCCCCAGCCAGGTTCTGCTGGTCTCGCTTTCCCTCTCAACCACTAGTTTTTTCTATCGTTCCTGTAATTTGGGGAGATTAAGATGTATAGCCTGTAAATTGGCTAAACTTTTCCAGGCTGTTTTAATGAGACTTCATATAATAGGGTTGGCTTTTTTTTTTTTTTTTAATATTTTCCTTAACGTGACCCATATGGAAATATAAAGATATATTTTTTAATGTATGCTAGATTATGGCCGATGTTTTCCTCAAATTAAAATCCATGCTTCAGCAGCAGCATACATTTTCAATGATGTCAAATATATTTTTTCAGCCAACTGGCTGGGGTCACCCTTATAACTCAAGTTTAAGTGTGCTGGATAATCAGGAGAACATGCAAGTCTCTGTAGGGCACTGTGATTGCCTCGGCACAACAGCAGTGCCTGCTCAGGAGCACACAGGACCTATTCTACTCTGAGGCATTCATGGCAGGAGATGCAGCCACATGGCAGGATGACAGCCACATGGTTCACAGGAAGAGCCATGTGGCACCAGCCTGAATCAACATCAAGCTCTTCCAGAGAGATTGCCAGAACACAGCCATCATGCTCAGCTATAGACTAAGCTGAAACCAGCAGGCACTTCCCTATTAACAAGTGAGTTTGCCTTCATTTGGAGATGCCATTTGAACCTTGTCAACCATTTGCGTTATCCTTTTGTTTGGAATGCTTCCCAGTGGTGTCCAGAGGACCTAAACAAGGGCTGCTCTTCACACTGTTCACACTTACACTACTAATGTATTTACTTTCCTCAGTATTTCCCACCTTGAGGATAGGAATAAAGGAGGAATATTAGTTACAGAGTGGCAAGCATTTGGGCCCACTTCCACCATCTTTTTAATCCTTTCTTTAAAGCAACTCACACAGCTTGCAACTATGTCTGAATCAAAATTTAAATTAATGTCAGTCAATATAACAACTTAGAGAAACACCAAATACTAAGGCAAAAAAGAGAACTGTAACAATTTCCATGTATAAGTTTTGGTTCCTTTTGTAACAACTCAACCAAAAACCAGTTGATAATGGAACCACAAGAAACACTGGGCTTTCAGCTTTCATTCCTGTTTGCAACTGGGTATCATACTATCATACAGTTCAATCAAAAGTTCTCATTTCTATCAAGAGGAGATTAATTCAGCTTTCCAAAACAACATCTTCTGATCACTTGCATAGCTAGCACTGAACACAATCATAGTTTAGGGCTGAAAACTAAGATAATGCCTAAACTTAGAAGTTGCTTGAGAATACTGGTATTGGTTAGGTGTAGAGGCAGTTATCTAGCAACCTTAATATAGATAAATTTAAGAGTAAAAAGCCCCCAAACAACCAACCATCATTTTGCTTATACAGTTTACCTTGGGGAGGAAATCCTTATAAGCTATGCTGACACATGACTCTTAAAACAGCAGCTACGGCTCCACTCAGAAGATTCAGTGTTACTATTGTATTAGGTTATTTATAGTGGCAAATCCTTTGTAGCTAATGCATAAACACCCACCCAAACTTCATTTACAGTTGAAATGGCAGGTAATTTAGATAGAAGGGAGATGTTACTTCAGCTGGGATTCAAAAAGATTCCGTGATAAGAGTGTGAGGCTACTCCTATAAATAAAAGTGTTCAGTCACACCTGGCTCACCCAAGCCCTCCATCTTCTCATCAGAGCTGTGCTTCTCTCATCTGCCTCCCACTGTTTCATGTTTCATCTTCAGAAATATTCATTTCAAACCAGGTCTCACAGACCTCAGAGCCTTGAAAAGCACTGTGCAACCCTATAATGGGAGTTAAACAGCCACATTAAGAATATACACATGATTGTGCATACCCCCTGAGAGCAGTGGCCATGTGCTCCCAAAGGCTCCAGCCCTCCAGTTATTTTGTCCCAGCATGCAGATGACAAAGAGGAGAATTGGGAAGGAAAACATGGCTGAAAGGATCAACCAGGTTGGGAAAAGACCTTTAAGACCATCAAGTCCAACCTTATCCCAAAGGTTTGGATCTGCTGAATACATTTCAAGATAAAAATAGCGTTTGAATGAATACCATCAAATGAAATATAAATATAATACGGAAAAATAGACTTTGAGGAAAAAATACCTTCAGGATTTTCATTGAAACAAACAAACAAAAAAAATGCTTAATTTTTGATTCTAAGGTAGCACAACCAAAAGCTTCAGGTCATCAGTGACACACACCTCAGGGACAACAAACGCACAAAAAACACATTTGCCTTGAATTTACTGGCGTGTTCTCCATTCCTCGCTCACAGGATGCCCCTCCGCACCCACCAGTGGGCCTCAGCCCCCGAGGGCACCGCAGCATCTCCCATCCACGGCCTCCGTCCCGTCTGCTGTGCCCTGCCGCGCTCACCGCCTCACCGCTACTTCCCGCCTCTGTATCCCTCCGCCCCTCCGCGTGCAGCTTCGCGCCTAAGGAGCGCCTAAACCGCCCTCATCCGGTGCGGGCGGGTTTGACCCCGCCAGAGAAGGAGCAGACCCCGCTGAGAGGGGCAAACCAGAGCAGTTCAAGGTAGGTTCAGGACCACTTCAGCAGTTGACTTGTCCCTGTGCCCATTCCCATGTCAGGGATACCGCAGGCAGGATGGGGGCTTGCACCGGGGAGGGTTGTTCTGTTTCTGTGTAGCCTTGTGCCCGGCTCTGTGCAGGGCACCATGAGGGGAGGGAAGGAGGCTGCAGAGGCAGGGGAAGTCGTGTTGATGTTTGTGTGTGGCGAAAGGGAAATCCCAAGTGTCATTCTGTTGATTGATGGTATTGGATCCTGTAAAAGGATAATACTGGATCATACTCAGCTAGGGATGAGGATGGATCTATCAGTATTGTGCTCTATCAGTGGCCCAACTCATGGGTGCAGCCAGGAAAGGTGCATTCACTTTACTGACAGCTCTATTGCTGTCCACTGGAGAAGAATAGGGATCAATTCCTTCTCAAAAAAGCAAAACCAGCTTTATGGCATTTTTAAACTCACTTCTGGCTTAGAGTGAGCCAAATAATTTTGTTAACCATGAAAGGCCCTGGTTTCTGTTCCTGTTGTGGGAGGTTCCACCTCATCTGCACTGGTGAGTCAAAGACTTGAGCATTCAGACAGCAATAAAGATGAAAACTGAGAGGGGAAGGGGAAAGTATCAAGGTGATTCCTCACAAAATAATTTCATAGGACTAAAATCAGCATGTACTGTGTGCTGTAATGAAATAGAGCAAAAACCACAAGAGGTAATTGAGGCAATATCCTGAAAACGGAAAAGTTCTCCCTGGGGTTCCCATTGTTGTGAAGCTTATTTTCACATGTCTTGCTCTGTATTGAATAACTCACTGTCCATTGATCAGTGATACTGTGTGTTGCAGTGGATAATCATTAAAAGGTTTACAGATTCTCTCATTAGAAATTCCAGACATCTTTCCTGTGTTTAACATTATGCCACGATGTGCCAGCAGCTGCCATGGCAGCATCACTGATATCGCTCCCAGGAAGAGGTAAAGCTGCTGTGCAGCGTCTGCACCAAGGGATTGATTTAGAATATTGTGGGGTAGAACTTACTTTTCTTTTTAATCTAGTGCTTGAGACATGAAAATCCTGTGTGGTACGGGTGAGTTGTTTGAAAGCAGGTTCCTATTAAGCTTAGTGTTCCAACCACTGGTTTGGATGAGTTGATGTAGACCAAAGATAAATATTAACCATTCTATATTAAGAGACTTCAGTGCAGAGTTCTCAAAGGATACAGATATGTGAAGTAGCTGACCTTGAAAACAAGTTGAGATACCCAGGTTTTGGGGTGCAGAAGATTACACATGCATTGCATACTATTGTCCTGTTTGAGGTACCATGGCTTGCAAATGTTTTGGAAGCCAATTACACCATAAACTGTTCTGGAATTTAACAAAAAAACTTAAAATGCCCGCTACCAAAAGCTGCCTCTCTACACAGCAGCAGAAAATACTGCTTATCAGTTGAAATGTGATTGTTCTGCTGTCTTAGGTATATAGGATTAACCCTCAGACTTCCTCTGTGGAAGGGTCTGTTGCAAAGAACAACTTCTCACATTCATTTTCTGTACCATAATATCAAATCCTTGTACTTCACTAAATCAGATTAGCAGTGAGCTACCACAAAGCAGAGAGGCTGATTTGTGAAACCTCTTCAGCTGTGAGTCCTCCTTGCATGGGAGGGAATTCCCTACTAGATCCAGGGGGCTGATTTCAACAACAGAAAAGAGAGGGCTTTTTGAGGCAATAAGGGGGAAAGAGATGTGGTAGGCACTGGAACAGAAGATAGTGAAATATTGTGTCAACATACTTCATTTTGCAGTCATCTATAGGAGTTACTCATTTCTGCAGATTTTCAATGATAACTACAGGTCCCTGTACCTTATTTCATCTAGCATGTACAGTACTGCTTTCCTTGTCACAGGGTTATTCTACATCACTGCAGGTTTGTATCCTCCAAAGAAGATCCAGAGTCACGTAGAATGACACAGCAAACTAAAGCAAGACTGCAGTTCTGATTAATGAGAGGATATTTTCTTTGTTTTAGCTGAGCACCAGAAACATTTCTTAATGATGAGATGTGAAACTGTCTTCCAATAGAACGTACAGAGGCCCTATTATTACAGTCACTTGTAATTACATTGTACAACATACTCTGCAGGCAGCAGTTCCAGGACAAAACCAAGTTGATATTCTCTCTCCAGAGTTGCTGAACCTCACTACGTGAAACATGGGTGTGGGTTAGCAGGTGGGAGAATGCCTGTGATTTGCCAGCTGTCTTGCTTAGGCTGTTCACTTGTGTATAATTAAGAGTTCATGTGTATAACATCTTCAGAACTCTCTGGAAGGTGATAAGTGACCTTGGCTCCCACTGAATTCATTGAAATGAAGCAGTTTTCAGTTACAGGGAAGGGTTCCATCTACAGAATCATACCTCTAATGAAATGTGGGAATGGGAAAGAGCAGCCTTCATTCAGAATTTGAATAGAGCATTGATATATTTATTCCTTCTGGTCATCAAAATTTTCACACTGTATATTAGTAACAAAGGCATTAAATTTGCAGTTAAGTCTCCTCGTTCCATAGTTGAAACAAGAAACCTCTTCTGAAGTTAAAAAAGATTCTGGACTATTTTTCTCAGACCAACCTTATCTGCTGGCTTGACTTGGGAATTGAAAGATAAAATGTAACTAAAAAAGAGTGTGGTATCTCTAAATTGACCAAGACTCAGGTATACTAGAAATCTTATTAAATAATATGTTACATGTGAGAGTTCCATAAAATGTTCTCAATCGAACATGTCTAGAGACATACCCAAAGCCACCCAGGTAGAATAGAGAAAATGGTGAAAAGAGGGAGGGATGCAGGTTTTTTAGAGAAGCTAAGAGATGCTGAACAGAATAAAACTCCAGTGGGCAACAAAACTAACAAAGATCCGAGTTCGTGTTTTTGTCTGCAGCACTAAGCATTACAGAATACCTTGCTTTGGCTGATGATATGAAAAGACAGGGAAACTGAAGATTTTTGAACACTCAGCCATAAGGATCATCTCTGCTCTCTTTTTAGGCAGCCCAGGCAATGGAGCGACTTGAAACATCTGCTGTCTGATCCAGCTGTACTTGGTCATAGAGGCCAACTTGAGTCTACCTGCCCAGACATGCAGCATGTAAGTACTGTAGGCTCATGCCACCTACCAGTCCTGTCTGCATGTACAACAGGCACCACAGGGCCATTTCTGATGGAACGTCCTCTTGTTGTCCTGGTTTAGGTACTCCATAGTGTTACTATAATGTTGTTTTCCAGTGGTCATCCAGTACCAGTAAGTGCTTTCCACAACACCTATTGATTTTAATGGAGCCTAGAGGGGAATGCATATTTTCAATTGTTCATTATGGCACTTCAGGAATGAAAATAGCTCTAGCCAGACTAAACAAGGCTAAATTAAAAGAACAAATATCCTTTCTATAGGACAAGCATAATAACTTCTAGTTATAGGTCAGTGGAGGAACTGACAGTATCGTTTCTTTAGGATATAATGATGTCAGAGTGCACAGCTTTGGTTTGTTGACTGAAGGAGATTTTGTATTCCCATGTATCTTATCGTCAGCACTTTCAAATCAGTTTTATCCTTTTGAGGAAGGGAAGTGAGAGTTGGAGGCTGGGTTTTTATTAGACACAGCTGGTCTGGGGGACGTCATTTGTTCCTAAAGCTGGGGCTGACTTTCATATGAAACCCTTAGCAATGGGGGTGGATGCTGGGGCAGGGGGAATCACTTGAAGTAGTTTCAACAGCTGGGGGTCAAATTATAGAGGAAAAGTGGAGAGAAGTGAAATTTATAATCTACAATTTGAAACCAAAATAAGAATGAGACAAGCTTATTTGAAGGACTGGAAGGAAAAGGACGTGATATATGGCCTGATACAGCCAAGCAAAATGAACACTGCCATTGCGCTATTACTTTGCGGACAATCCAAAAAACCAAAAGGGCCTATTAAGGCTGTCTCTGTGGAAATCTAATTAGGTCATACAAACAATCTCTGTTGTTAATAGGAGCCTTTAACCATACACGGACGCCTTAAGAAGGCTGTAGCAGATATAGGAAAGATTCTGATCCATGAAGGGAATAAAAAGTGAATGCAAGAGAAGGAGTAACAGATGAGGAACTGGCATAGGGGAAATCTATAAAGAGAAGAATTAAAGTAGGAGAGAAACACCTGAGAGCCAAACTCTTCCCTAGAGGTGATGTTATACTATTACAGGGACATAATATGCTCTTTTTGTTTGAAGTTAAGGGAATGGAAAAAAAGCAAATGTTAGGAAGTAATGCATTTTGAGGTGAAAAAAATGGTAAGATCTTCCAAAGAAAAGTGTGGGGAAGACCATGTTAAAAGCATGTGCTTGCTTAGAAGGAGTGACTGCCTTTAGCATCCTAGTGAAAGAGATATAAGAGAAAGATTGGTGTAAATTAAAATAGAATTATACAAAGACTAGTGGTATCACTTCTGCCTTCAGGATGTCATACAAGAAAATACGTGTGTTCGCACCCAGTGCAGACTATTCTCCTTCAGACTACTCCACAAAGTGCCCTCCTCACCCTTACACTGAAAGTGTGGTCCCTCTTTACACTTGTTATCTTCTTTCCTCCCCAAGCTCCCAGGTAGCAAATAACTATTTCACACCTATTACTCTCATTATATCCCAATAATATTCTAACCACCTCTCCAGCAGCAAACCCCACTCCTGTACTTATTATAACTACGTGTTGAATAATATTTCTACAAACATATCCTAGAATTTTGAAAGAATTATGGACTTAATCATAGCAGGATACTCTGTAGGCAAGTGAATGTTCAACTTATATAGCACTGTAGTTACAGAGGGAGAATTTAATATCTGAATATTTGCAGAAAGCTCACACTGAATGGTACAGTTGTTCATAACAGACTTGGAATGTGCTGTTCAGTCACCAGTGAGGGTATGGTATTCGCATCACCTGAGTCCTGTAACTAACCCACTTTGGGTGGATTTGCAGATGGGTTATTCACAGCATATTATGAAGTTATGAATTATTTACAGTGAGGAATATTACACACCAACATCTACAAGTAATAATGCATAATATGATATTTCAGAATGTCACAATCCACTTACAAATAGCTCAGTACTATAAAGGATCTAACTTAGTACTCAAAGTCAGAAAGAATCTTCCCCATAGCTTTTTAGTTCTTGCTGAATCACATGCCAAGAGTGATTCTTTGAGTCAGGAATCAAGAGTGAAGGTGCCATGATTAAAAATGGCACCTTCAGTAATCATATGCATTTTAACACAGCAATGCACGGTCCTACAGCATTTTTCCAGCAGGATATTTAGCCTTCCCAGCAACAAGTTGTAACAAGCCATAGTGAAGTAAACATATCTACTTGTTACCTTAGACAGTTTTTACCAGTGCATGTTGCCTCAAAACCACGAGTAAAGTCAGAATACTGGTAGTCTCAGGAGGAAGCCATGAATTTTTGAAACAGCTCTGAAAAAGGCCTCAGTAATGCCAGCTACTGAGGCAGAATTTTTTCAAACTCAAACATCTGAATAAGGGGCTACGGAAATATATTGTCATTGTGGATCACTTCATTCACAACTCTGACATTTGTTATTGTACATGCAAATGAAGCAGTCAAAGAGCTGCCTGGGGGTTTAGCTTTCCATGAGTGAGCTGCATTTAGACTGAGATGGAACTTGTTTACCGTAGATCTTTGCCTATTGCAAATAAAACTGCAACAGTTTACTAACAGGCATTTAAAGAAGGCCAGAAAGAAAAGGATGAAAACTAATATAAAGTATTTATAAAAATGAAGTAATATATATGCTGATCATATACATGCACCCTGTTTATCAGCAGGTGCCACCACATATAGGAAACTTGAGGCAGTGATTTGGTAGCAAACAGAGTTGATATGGTATTTTATATATGACATCATCATTGCTGGATGGCTCTTTGGAATAAATAACCTCTTCCACATGTCCCAGAGCACACAGCTCCCAGTATAAATTTCAATTGCTGTAAGACTCAAGGACGTCCTAAATCACCTTGGGTTAATAAACAGCACAAATAGAGGAGGAGGTGGATCCAGGATTTGTTTTCATTATTCCACCAGAACTAGTTCAGATGTAGTAATTGTTAAATGCATTAGATACAATGCAGGGCACTCAGGAAGTAAAAACATGAAGGTGGGAGAAATGTTTATATTGGATTTACATACTGAAAACCTGGCAGGTCATAGTGCTGTAACTCATGTATTGCCAGGCTAGGCCTGGAATCATGGAAACGTTCAAGATAAGTTTGAGATTCCTTAATGGCTTAAAGAGCAGTGTGCTTGTCAAGTGTCTGCAGAGGTCTGTGTTAAGAGAAATTTTTGAGAAGAAATAGGAAGTTGAATATGAAACTTGCATGAGAATAAAAGAAAGCCATAGTAATGTTTGAAAACCAGGAGAGCACTCGCATTCTTATAAACAGTAAAATGAATTCCCATGGAGATGATCAGTGACAGAGATGCAAAACTCCCACTTAGACTTAGCCTGTAATTCTGGAGTATAAATGGTGCCTTTATCTCTTGCTGTTCCTCTGAATGTAAGGAGACCTGAATAGATGTGTTAAGGCTGAATAATAGAGCAATGCCCATTTAGTTAGAAGCGTCCAGAGTAGTTACTTGTTCTTCCAGGAACTAACAAGTGAAAAAGTGAATCCTTAGCCAATTTATGCTGTACCTCTTCTAAAAGAAGCTGGAATTATTTCAGTGTTATCTTTGCTTACCAATCTGCAAAACAAAGGAAATTGTCTGCAGAGATTAATTTGTAAGGGGCACATTTGCATTTAGCATGACCTATCATTGCAACAAAATGTAGACCCTATCCTAGATACTCAGCTTGTGTTTCACTGAATTTTTGAGTTTTGGATGCAGTTTCAAGCCTTTCATATGCGTGATGCAACATAGCAAACATCAGAGTTGCATTCCCTGAAATTTTGTGAAGCTTGGATTTTGATATGAATATTGATTAGTTTCAGTGTCTAACAACATCTGAGGTCTCTTACTACTCTCCATAGCAGCACAAAATAGATCCCTCCCAACTTAAATACCTTTGGACATTTAATTTACTTAGTGGAAAACTGTGTTTGGTAGAGTCTCCAGAGCCCTGCAGCTGTTCAGGAGCAACTTATTGCTCATAGTTTCATGTGCACCTATAATACAATTGCTGTATTTTAAATGCAATCACATGCTGCTGAAATGAAGTAGTGCATTTGCTCCCATGTCATCCCACAGGGTTTGAAGTCAGGAAGGACAGTCAAGTAGAGTAGTGGGTTCTGCAGGATGTTCAGGTGTTTTGTGTATTTCTCTGTTGCTTCCTAACAGATGATGATTTCCCTCTCCAAGTTGCCCTCACACAGAACATTCCACTTAATTCAGTACCATAAGCTTCCTGAATGCCACTCCATCATCTGCAAAAGAAGTATCTTTGAATATAGACAATCTTGCTCTTTCCTCACTATCTCTGAATCCATATAGTGAAATGCCATCATGATGACTTTGGCCTCTCAGGCAGATGATAGCTGGGCAGAAGCAAAGATTCACAAACTTCTAGGCTAGTAAGCAAGAAGAAAAGGGAGTAGTGTAGGTACACAGGTGTAGAGAAATAAGTACATAATATGCAAGTTTTCCTTCCCCTCCCTCACCCTGTTGGGTATTTTTTTCTCCTTATAATGGATCATAAGGAAGTATAAAAACACAAGGACCTGACCTGAGTAGTGTTTTCCTTTCAAGACCTGTAGGGAGACCATTTACAAGGAATTGCTACCTCAGAAAAGCTGAAGTTGGAACAATTCACCTACTTCCTGTGAGAAAACAGAGCCTCAGCTTGCAAATACAATGGGAAAAGTAACCAGTATCCAGACAAATTCCCCCCATTCTTTTTTACATGTTGCATACAGCAGTCTTCATACTGAGTCGAAACCAAGTTCTCCCTAAAAGTAATACATGCAATACTGCAAAATCCCATGGAGAGTGAACTTCCATGTCCATTGTGTGGCTTTTAATAACACAGTTAATAGCACAACATCATTTTAGTTCATGAGGGAAGGTTAAAAAGGCAAAACAAACTTGCTAACCTAAAGTTGGGTGGTTCTTTGATTGGTGTCATCGGCATGCCATGGGGTGTGCAGCTGAACTGCACCACCAGAGAAGCCGAGGCAGTGCCTTCCACTCCATGGTGTTCCTACACTCGTGTGTTCACTTTACCCACCACAGCCAGGGCAGCTGCCAGAGGTGGAGGTGATTGGGAAGCCATGAATGAGAGATCTGAGGGAAGGACCTGGCATTGTGATATCACCCTAGTAAGAGCTGCTTTAAAATGTCTGTCCATGACAGGCAGTTGAGAAACACCCAACAGTTTTATCACAGGACAGCAGAGCACACTGATTTCACTGTTTAAGGCACACGAATGTCGCTGTTTATGTTGTGGCATGTGCTTGCATTTTACTGCTGTTTGTCCATCTCCCCACTTACCTGCCACACTTATCTGAATGCAGTGACTTGTTTCACAAAGTTGCTTTGCATGCATTCTCTGTCAGCCCTACACCATACTTTCCCCAGTAGGGAAGAGCTCCATTTATTTATCCTGTCTCCCAGAAAATACTGGTAGAAACTGGATGTTTTAAAAACTGTCAACAGCAGGAGTTTCAGGAGTATTCCACTGAGTAGCCCTCTCAGGTTAAAAAAAAAAAACAAAAAACAACAAAATTTTTCTTTTAGGGATTTATGCCTTAGTTGAGCATTTCACCAAGTATTTGCTGTGTGGAAATGGTTCTTCCTGACCCAGATCCTTCCCCATCCTCAGTGGCAGAGTGTGCCACAACCAGTGGCACAGTGGTGTTCTGGAGGTCCTCGTCAGGACCAGCTGTTTCATCTTTATGTTCTAATAGCTTCCACCTTGGTTCTATCTATATGATAAAGATCCCAGGCCACATGGTACCATGCTTGAAATCACACATACAGCAAGTCAAACCTTCATATTAAGTCTGTTAAGGGAGAGACCATGACAACTGCTTCACAGAAGCAGAAGTACTAAGACTTTTGTGAGTCTTAACTTGTTCCAGGAACAGCAAGAGCCTTGTGTGGCAAATTTTAAGTATGCCATTTGAGACCAGGCTCAAGATTATTAGCAAATGAAAAGACCTGTGTGCTTTTCCATACCAGCATGGTGCAGTGCCTGGTGCATTGAAGCAACTGAGTTGGTAGATGACCGGTGTATGCTCTCTGACCTCCCAAGAAGACAACCCAAGTAGTCTCTGACAAGCCTTGTCCTTCACACCCTAAGACCTTGCTATAAGCCCTGTTCCTCCACACCAGTCAGGGCAGCAAAAGGAGGGCTGGGACAGAGGACAGCAAGCCCAGGGAAGTTTAGTTTAGCAGGCTATAAATCCCCTTTCCCCTCCTCCCCTCTTTATTGCCTGTCTTTGGAAAACACAATCCGATATAAACCAGAGAGAGTGGAAGCAGGGCAATAAAGCTGTACGGCAGGAGCCCCGAGTGTCGCCGGGGTGTTATATTACTGGCATTCCAAGTGGCTGATGTCAGGCTGCCAGCAGTAGGGCCCACAACCCACCAGGGCAAATTCCCAACTGTCCCTTGTGGCCCTGTGACATCCCTTCTGCTCAGATCCCTCCTTGGTGTGAGGCCATTTATCTCTTCTGGCCTTTAGTATTCCCAAATCCTTGAATTATGGTTTGAAGGGCTCTGGTTTCAAAGCCATTCAAATTGAGCACTCGGGCCTTTTGGCTGCAATGATTTGAGTCAGGATGTTCTTGAAATGGACAGTGTGTTATCCAAAACGTGTCGCATGATCATTGCCACACAGATAAAGATTGTTTCCTAATATTCATGTGGCTGGATTAAAATATATATGCATTGTCTTATTATTAAAACATTAGTTTACATGAATGTAACTCCTTTCAGATAGGGCCAAGAATTTCAAAGCTATTAAGCACTTCTGAGTGGCCTACATGAGGGATGGTTTTCACAGGATGGGCTCTTAGTGCTTCTGAAGACCTTTTAAGGTACTAAAGGTACTAACCCTTCAAGGTCCCTTTAAGGTCCTATAAATTTGGCACTTAAAAGGCAGCTTCCAACTGTCTTTGCCAGCACCTGCTGTGAAAAATTGAAGAAAAGACTCTTAACCACAAGGAATGGGGTACAAATATTGCTCAGAAAATCAGACCTAATTCCATTCCCAGGAGCTTGCAGAGGTATGATTTCTTGGGGTTAGATTTCTTTCTCTTCAATTGTCTTACATTAGGTGTTTGCTATAAACAAGCTTGCAAAGCTTGTATAATTGGTAAAGTGAAAGAAATCTCTGGAAAACAATTAATCCTGCTCCTTTTAGGCCATGGTTGCACAAACAATTGAAGTCTGCCTAAGTCATCATGCATTGACTCTTCTGTAACTAATCTTTTTCTCTCTTGTTGTTGTTATTGTTCAGAGTTGGTTTTAGCTGGATCTGTTTCTGGACTCGATTTGTTACGCAGCTGTATGAATGCTTGCTGGCATGGTGAAGCATCCTGCTAGGGACAAGAGAATAGGAGGTGAACTTTTTGGGGACAGTCTCCTCTCATGTTGACTTAAGGCAACATATAACAGCAACCTCAGAGATGCAGACCATGGCGGCTTTGTTATCTTCTAGGGTTGCACATGTTTCTGTTGAATGAGTAGATGCAACAAACTCAGACAGGAGATCTAACTTTAGATAACCAAAGTTTGATGAAGCCAATCCTACCATTATTCATCATTGTAAGTATATTCTAGTTCTGAGGAGGACACAGCACCATTCAGCTCACTGAAGTGGTTAATGCTGAATGTAATCTTCAAAGCCCTGCACTCTAAGTTGTGCCCCACTGTACAGATATGACACACATACTTTGTGTAGCTCCTGAGGATGTCAGGAAAAGTCTCCAAATTAACTTTTGAAGTGGACAATTAAAACACAATAAATCCCTGTGTAGACACTTCCTGAGTATTGAAGAGGCCTTAATTCAGGTCAATCTCATTTATTTTGTATTGAAGTAAACCAAATCAACTAAAGGTCCCTTTAATCCTAAATGAGAGTGCCTGTGCAGACGGGTGGAGGGGGCTTAACGCTCTTCAGATTTAATAGTATTTGATAGCAATTACTTAGAATAATCTCCTTTACGAGGTTTTTGGACACTCTTCTCAAATTCAGTAGCTCTGTATAACCTTTTGTTAAATTATATGGTATAGTTAAAGATGACATTGAAGAGTTAACACTGGAAATTGAATTCTTATGGGGTTTTGTACATGAAATGTAGAGATTTTGAATAGCCAAGGAAACAGGAAAAGGACATTTGATTATCTCACCATTATAGATACACATTGCCCTCCATATCATTTATTCTACATGTTTCTGCAAGTCTGCATAGCACTTATTTTTAGATTTAAGCTAACTTTGGTTCAAGTGAACACAATACCTTCAAAAGAAAGGCTTTATATTAATGATTTGGTTCACTGGTATACGTATGAAGGGAGGTTCTTTTCCATTCTCCATCTAGATGGACATTTTATGAATTGAATATCATACTATTTCGCACGAATATGTAACACTTTCAACCCTGTGATCCTAAAATGTCTTTTAAATGCCAATGAACAAAACCTTCCCACAGCCCTTGAGAAAGTCAGG
The DNA here is from genome assembly GCF_012275295.1 of Melopsittacus undulatus. Lineage (NCBI taxonomy): Eukaryota > Metazoa > Chordata > Aves > Psittaciformes > Psittaculidae > Melopsittacus > Melopsittacus undulatus. The sequence continues at coordinate 10,400,880 of NC_047538.1, read as the reverse complement.
TAAGCACTATAATCCCAGTTTTACAGATAGGAAAGACACAATGCTGAGAAGTGAATTGTCTTGCCTAAGGTTACACACAAGGAGGTGATGACTGCATGGAATAAACCAAATTCTTTTAAATCCCTGTCTTGTGACTCAATCACAAGACTGCCCTTCTCTATTGTTTTATAACAAACCTTTATTCCACTATCTCCTTTTCCAGAAATTCTGCTGTCAATACAGGCCTTTCTGTGGTAGCCACATTGTCTGGCACTATCTATTAAGAAAGATGGAGAAGTTGCTGGTCAAATGGTTTAGTGCTGCCGTGGCACTTCAATATGGTGGGTTCTTTCTGCTCCTAATCCATTGTATTAGCTTCTGGCAATTCAAGCACCGTCTACTGAATTGCTAGGGGGGAAAGGTCAATGCATTAAGCATAGCAGATTAATACACTGCAGTAAATCCCAGAACCAGCACTTTAAGGAGCCAGTAATATTTCACACGTGATTGTTCTACCAATTGATTGCACCATCTTGTGAGTGTGTGTGTGTATGTGTATTTCTTTTACTCCATTTACGAGCTTTCCCAAGCTCCCCTGTTTAGTGGAGATTGCTGTGTCCCACACTGCTTGCACTTTGATCAGGGAAATTCAATACCTGAGGTCTGGGCTTTATAGGAAAGCAAGGTCCAGATTAAGGGAATTAGCCACAGTATATCACAACTAATAAAAGAGTGATTGAGCCCTACCACAGTGCTGCCCCAGGGGACAGGAGGAAAAAGGGGAGGGTGGGCAGTTAGCAGAGGGGGAGGAAGACTTGCAGATTAAGCCATGTCCATAATTAGAAATGAATAAACCTGCTATCACATCATGCCTCTTATGGTTCTAGTAACCAAAGCAAGATCTTTAAACAGAAGATTTAAGTTACAGCCTTTTCTTTCCTTCTAGATGTAAAATTATTTCCCTTTTCTTCTTCCCTTTCTTCATCTTTATTTTGTTGGTCCTGTTAACCTTGTCCATCCCCGGGTTATCAGTGCAACTAAATTACAAATCCTTTTTAGGAATTCTGTGGAGAAATCGATCACATATTCCACTGATTCTTATGTTCGTCTCACACAGTGATTACTGGGAGCTGCAATTTCAGACACTAGGCATAAGGAGGGCCAGGAGCTACCAACACTGCCCTTTAACAGATCTTGGGGTTTCTCTCAAGATAAGGCTGAATAAAAGTTTTATGAAGACCTGCCTATTCTTGTGATGAACTAAATCAAAATCATCGTTTCTTTCTCCATGCTCCTTCCAAAAAAAATCAGTCCAAATCCAAACACGCATTTTGTCCTTGAACTGTTGCTAGAATAATTTTGTCTGAAGTTTTTCCCAGTAATAAGCCAAAAGACAGTGTAAGATCTACATATCCAAACCAGGAGATAGGAGTAGTTACTGTTTTCTAGACAGTTATGGAGGAAAAAGTGGTGAGAATCAGACTGCTGCACAATCACAGTTATTGAATTACAAAAGTACTTTGTATAAACTATCTTCATCTTAGGTTCTGAGCTTCATTTTCTTCAAATTCCCATACCTTTTTATCCCTGAGTTCCTAATCCAAACAGAATTTTCCTGGATTTTTCACTCATTTAGGATATTTGCTTAAACAAGAAGTGGTAAAAACTGTAGGAAAACCAGCACAGTGTCTGGCAGCAGCTTTGTCGTAAATCCATCTGTGGCTGAGTACACTGTTATAGGTGCAGTTGTACAGAGGCAACCATGATTTATTTCACATCATCTGAGTGCTTCACTTTACATGCTCTTTGTCCATGATATTTGTTTGGAAAATATCAAAAGATAATTAGTTTTATGTTAGCAGTTTGCCTTTAGACATCTGTTTGTGTAGTAGATTTTGGTGCTTATGAATTTAAATCTGCCGCTGTGCAGCTAAAGAATTTAAGCACAGACCTAATTTGACTGTAGTGTGCTTTAAGATCTTCCATAGAGTCAAGTACAGGGTTAAGTGCTTCAGTGTATCACAGCCACTTTAAATTAAACTACAGCCATAATGAAAGGAGGAACATGTTACCTTGAGTCTTGGAGAGTTTAAGGATTTCTGTGTGTTGAATAAATGTCAGCATCCTCTCCAGTGACAAATTCCTCTTTTTTATCATATCTCTTAATTTCAATACTCCTTAGCACTACAACATGTACAATGGTTACTACTGAAGCCAATGGAAAGAGTATGTTGAGCTAAATACATATTTGATCGGGTTCCTAGAATCCATTTTCACATGCTGTTTATTATTTCAGTTTATTATTATGCTATAAAGTAGATGGATACATAAATAGATGTTCTAAGTAGGCTGCTCTGCCTGAAATCCTTATTAATATGCCAGATAATGTATTTTTCACTCAAATGGAACACCAGTATTGATTCATCACAGTAATGTTTTACAATGGGGTTTAGAACTCCTGACCATGCACAGTATTTTGAAAGCAGAAGGAATACTTTTGTGTCCCCTCATGCCTGAGAGCTGATTAAATGTGCCCCAAGTTTCCAGAAGTCCATAAAAAAACTTTTTTTTTTTCCCAGGATTTCCTGCGTTCTAACACTTGTTTTCCTGAAGAGCTGGAATATTTACACCAAAGCAGACATCTGTGGTCATCACATTCTCTCTAAAGAAAACTGGGATCCCAGCCATGTTAGTTTTGATATAATTCCCAAAGATGATACAAAAAATGAAGAGGAAAGAATGTTAAATTCAAGTTAGAGTATGTTGTGAAAAGCTATCAGGAATTCATGGACAAATGGCTAGTTGATGTGAGCAGAAAATCATGGTTAAATATCAGTTCCTAGAAAGATTCTTTCCTGACACATTCAAGCCATCTCCTTGAGTTGTCTGTCAGGAATAGGCTAAAGAACAAAATTATATGTAATAGTTGAGAAAGAGATGATGGTGACAGCATCAAAATGTTTTAAGCTTGCCTGAGTATGAGCAATCCCACTGCACTATAATATAAAAATAGAAGTCCTCACTAGGATATTTTATTTAAATGACATTGGCATTAATGTAGATGCATTCACAGTGCTGTAATCACTTGCTTTTCATGTTGAGAAACTCTTATTTAGTGATTTTCTGTTATGTAGACCAGCACAGGTTTTACCACACTAATTCCCCAGTATCACCCATGATTCCATCACTGGTTAAAGTATGTGCTAGTTTGAATTGTCTGCTTTCAGTATCTCATTATTCGCCTACCAAATAACACAGAAAAGAAAGGCCACCAAACCTTCTTAAAAACCGAAGGCATAGTTGTCATATCAGGGGATGCCTTTAAACACAATACCCTGTGCATAGATGGATCACAGATCCTTAGGCAACGTGGTCTAGTTTGAGGTGTCCCTGTTGAAACTGGGTGATCTTAAGGTCCTTTCCAACCCAAACCATTCTGTGATTCTATGATTCTATGACCTGGGTTTCAGTGAGATAAAGCTGTCAAGGAAATTCATGTCAATAAATAAATGTGGAAACTTATTCTAGAAGCCCATTTTAAGTCATAGAAATCAGAGCAATAAATGCTCTGATTTCAAATGCACATGAGCTTAACATCCCAGTCAAATCCCTCATAACTCTCCAAGCTATAACTAGTGTAAGCATACTTCAGTCCTGAGACTAAAATCTTAGCCATAGTTTTGTTCCATAGAAGCCAAACTCCAGATCATCAGAAATGCCTCTGTAAGAGCCATATACTGAAAGTCTTCATGTACACATTAACTTATTTTCTATGCATAGACTTCAAAATTGAATTTTTTTCACAATGAAACAAAGCAGCACCCACTAGCTCTTAGTTGAATATTAAATGAAGTTACTGAAATGCAGAATGTATGATATTCATTCAGTACAGGATTACAAAGACAGCAGTTTTCCAACTGCCCTGATAATTTTTTCCTGCCCACAAACAATGTACATGGTGAAGGCTGAGCTGCTGCTGCATTAGGTTTTTATGCCTGCTTCTATTCAAGCCAATGGTAAAATTTTGGTATATTTGAACAACATAGGATCAGAGCTGGGAGACCTGATATAAAGTCTGGTGAAGATTCCCATCAATCCCCATAGTCTTTGCAGCAGGATCCCAGATGAGTGTAAACTTGAAGCAGCTCTGTGGGATTATTTAGAAAAACCCAGAACAAGCCTGTGACTGTAACTTAACCCTGTTTTATAAAGTGGCAGGAAATGAAGACACTGTTGATGGGCAGAACACAGGAAATTGATTAAAACCCTCAAAATCTCTCTTTTGAGATCTATCCCCACAAGCAGGGGGATGAATGCTACAAGTGATGATACAACGCCAGTGAGCAGGGCCAGCCCACAACTCTAATAACTGCTTGCCAGATGGACAGATTGGTTGTCAGAGCAGCAGGAGAGAAATCCTTTGACTGCCAACGACCATAAGCTGAAATTCTGGCAAGGGCAGTTCCTCCCTCACATGCTAAGGCTCAGATGTTGACTAGTGATCCCTGCTGAGGATGTGATACAATGCATATAAATTATAACTATTTAGATAGGTTAGACATAGCTAGACATTAGAACAGCTCTGTGGACATAAACTTTACTGAACAGAATGCACGTGGCTGTACAGCAGCCATCCAGACAGGACATTAAAATTAGAATGCTGTCATCTCTGCATAGTCATGAGAGATACTTTTATGAGACTTTCACATGCAGCTCACTTAGCAGATATTCCCATTTCCACCTAGACTGTATGCTCCTGTAATGCTTTAAATCCAATCTCAGCTATACAATAATATTCATCTCTCATTTTAACACTTTTTATCAATATTTCTCAATATATGTCTTACAAAGGAAGCCCATTTGCCTCATCATTTCATAGAGAGGGACAAAGTGATTTACTCACAGTCTCAAAACACTTCAGTTGCTGACCCAGCAATAAATGCAATCACAAGTTCCCCACTCAGTGCCCCTTTGCTGAACCACACTCTACTAGTCTAAGCCTCCCTAGCATGGGCAATCAAATGTAATAGTCTAGTTATCAAAGCCCAAGTTATCTATTATTATACATACCATTAGTGTAGTGCTTATGAAGCTTGTTCAGCTTTTCTAACAGACTCTAAACTTCATTTTAGTAAGGGAGTAGGTGAGATTTTGACCTATGCACTGCTAATATTGTTCTTCCCTTTTTTCTTCAAAAAGGTCCCCTATTGAAGTCCTTTTCTCCATAGCAAATGGTCTGTCTGGGCTGTATGTTCCACTTGCATATACTCCAAGTATCTCTTCTCTCTATTTACAGAACACTATAATCAGTTATCACTGTGGCAACTCAGTGGAGACATTTTGTCCATACAATAAGTGACTTTGTTAGTTCTTTACTTGAGCTGGTATCAGTTATCCTCCTACAGCCAACATCTATCATAGCACATGGAATACTAATCACAAGCTTGCTCCATAGTAGCAACATATGTCTAAGCCAGTAAGGTCTCCTGTTTTCCCTAAGGGAAAGAGAATAAGAACATTAATATCTGTGGGTAATACAAGGTAAGAAAACCAGTCATCCATTTTTCCAGGTCATTTTAAGTATCACTGAGGAATATTTTCTGTAAATGTGTTCTTACAAGATACTAAAAGCGTTTTCAGTAGCTCCTTATATACTGTACAAGGATGACAATGTGCAAAGGGCTTCCTTGGCAATCATGGAATGGGAATCTTTGGTTTGAGAAGCTGACAAATCTTACACCATAGAGATGACTATCAGTTTATCCTGGCAGCTACTTGTTCTAGGCTGCCACATTTGGCACGGCTTCTTGTCACCATTATGCACTGGTAGGCACTGTTCACAACAGTTTTTAGTCAGACTGCTGTGATGAAAAGCCTTCTACATAGTGATTCTGGTTGATCTCCTCTCGCCCAGGGGTAACCTTAACAAATGAAGTGCTGCAGTGAGGAGCAAATGTCAGTAGACACACATTCAGAAAGGGTAAGTTTATTACTAAAGTGGTAATAACACAGCAAAGTCAGTATCTAAGTACAGTGATGACTCCCATACAGACTCCTCCTCTAAGTGCAGTGTTCTAGACATAAAGCCTACTCTTCGTAGTAATCAGCTGGTTGATTTCATGTGGTTTTATAGCCACTGTGCCCATGAGAATGCATACGAATAGGCACCGATAGGTTTAAGATCTCTTTGTTTTCCTACAGTTCCGATGACAGGCAGGACAGTAGAGTTTAAGACATCACAGAAGAGTCAAAGGAGATGAAGGCTGTTTGTCCTGCATGCCTCTGATCTTGTGGAAGGGGAGGTTGGTTTGGACTGAAAACTAAGGTGCCAGTGACAATGAAAGGGTATTAGTAAAGGGGAGAATAGGATCCACGTACCTAAATTTGCCATGGTGCCATGTAATCAACTGTAGAACTCCGGCCTGCCGTTGCATTGTATAAATGAAGACAGATATTTGGAGGGGAGCTTTTGGCCTTCTGTAGGCATGGAATGCCTTGAAGCAGCAGGAGGCACACAGCAGAAAAGTCAACTGAATTATACAAAAAGAATGGATGAGCTGCCTATCATGAACTGTCTCCATGACTGCACAAGGGACAGATTTGATCAAGCTGCAAAAACTTGGAAAGTTTGGGACAACTTGTATAAGACATTATGTCCTTACAAAAGGCTCTGTATTGTCCTTACTCTGCTATGGCAGTTCCACACAGCATCTCTATGCCAAGTTCATTGTCTAAGAGCAAGATTCTTTTCCTCGAGCCCTCAAGGCCTCATTGAGATAAACTGAATACTTATCCTTTACCAGGATTCTCTTGTCAGATTTTCCAGCAGGTACTCTAAAAAATATATTCTCACCTCCCTGGAGGCAGGTTCTTAATTTCCTTCCTGCCCTGCTCCATGTCTCACTCTTGCTCGTGTTTTGCTCTTTATTTTGAGGGAAGGGGACTGGATTTTTATGGTGGCCCGGTTAATCGTATCCCTGGTGGTCACAAAGGGCTTTAATAACAGGGCTGGGTGGCTGGTTTAATTATTTTTTCCATCTGTCTTAGGAGAAGAGTGGTTTAAATAAATACAGCCCTGGTGGAGCAGAGGGGTTGTGAGGGTAACGTTTTGTGTTTCGCTTCCTTTGTCACCCTACCACCCTCCTTGCCCACCCCCTACTTTATTTCCTGCTGTGGAGACAAGTGACTTCATAAACTATTATTTATTTGTTAAAGATGTCTCTCTCCAGCACTGGCTTTACTGCTAGGGAGATGAGTGTCTATAAAATATTGCCAAAGGTACCTCCTTCAAAGGTTTAGTGGTTTTCCCGATAGTGCACTCCAAGTCCTGCTGCTGTAAAAGTTGGGGGCTGTTTATTTTTCAACATGTAAGAGCCTGAGTGATGGAGCTAGAGGAAAGCTTTGCTCTTCCAAGCTTTTTTTACCTGCTTCTACTTTAAGTCTCAGTTCCATACAGCATGAGCAAGCTTCCAATCCAGCACTGAGCCTTATGTTGTTTAACAAGGCTCTGGTTTAGCTCAACTTTATACCATGCAGATTTCCTAAGCAGGATCAAGACCTTCATTTTAAACTTTGCAGAACAATTGCTGAGCAGAGAGTCTTGCACTGGGCTGGCAGGCTTTGGGCCACAGATCTGAATATCAGATGAGCCAACTCAGATTTTCAGTGTCTCAAGGCAGGTTATTTTTTAGCTACACTAAACATCTTTGGAGGAGACTAAATAAAATAGGTTTCTGCTGCTCAGCATGGACTTTGTTCAGTACTGATTCACTTTTTTAAGAGCAGACATTTCCATTTTTTTGTCCAAAATTTAGCCTGCCATGGTGTTATATCCAGTACCTTTCTGCTTTCCTCATAGAATCATAGAATCAGCTAGGTTAGAAAAGACCTTAAAGATCAAGTCCAGCCGTAAACAGTCAATACATTGAACTGCATAAATACTACATGGTAATAGTATATATTATTAGAAATGGTATACTAATTTTTTTCTTCTCCAATACTATAGAATTAGGAATCATACTGTAGTAAACATGTATGTAACACAACCTTCACTAAGAGAATACATGCATTGCAGATTGGTGGCACAGACAAACTTAATATTCCAACTTCAAGAGCAATGAAACTATACAGCATCATGCCATTTGCTTTTTATAACCCCACTGTATTGCACCGATCCCAAAGTCATGTACAGTTACAAGGAGAAACCCCACCTTTGGTCCCATTCTTCCTTGGGACAAACAATTAAGATAGATAGATTGGAGGTATGAGGTTTAAACACAAACAGAACTTGGTGTTTACATGGAAAAGTTGTTTATGGAGGAAGTGCACATGAACTCATAAATTTATCAGGCTTCCCAAAGGTGGTGCCAGTCCAGCTGTAGTCAGAACATAGGACAACACAAGTCAACACAGTGCCTCTTTCAGATGGGAACTCCTGCCCATAACAAGTCTTAGGCCGAGTTCTGGTTGTTCAACATTGGTGTTGAACCTGGCACAACTGTTAAGCTCAGAGTGTGATCATGCATATTTAGGAGCTAACTTTCTGTCTGAAGCAGAAGAGTACTTGGGAACCTTTCAAAAGTGAGGAGCTCTTTGTGGTTCTCTGCTTCCCCCAGGTGGAGGTATCTGTGCTAGCAATTGACTCCTTAGGCTGGCGTGCCATTTGTAGGAGGAATATGGGGCTACAGCAAGACTGGGGAAGGAGCAGCTCTACAGAAGCTAGGCTAGCTATGCTGCTGAGAGGTTTCCTCTGCAAAGAGAAGAATAAATCGTCAGGGAGTCCCCAAGGCAAATTGAGCGGGAGGAGTAGCCTCCTGAAAAGAAGACAAGACTACTGGTAGACACAAGGAAGAAGGAATTCCTAGGCTAGGAAGTGTGTAGAATAAGACTGAGATGACTAAGTTATGTGACTAACCACTATCTGTCCACTATTCTAGATGAGTTGTGCTTAAGACCCTGCCTGAAGTCTTCCTTGATCAGAAATACACCTTCTCATCAGAGGGTGAGCCCAGTATTCACTCAATATGTATACGTTAAATCTGAGAGTGTTTTAAGAGTATTTGTGTTCACCACTTAGATGAAGTAAGAGGGAACAAGCCAGTCAGGGAGAAGATAGAGAGAAGCACTAAGAGGACTGGTGAGAAGAGTTGAAACATAAGGAGAAAGAGAGAGACACGGACTTCAGATGATCAGCTCTTATCTTGTTTTGTACTTTTAGAGTTGGTTCAGTTCTTTAAGGCTGACTTTACAGTGTCTGAGACATCAAGGACTCCTGTATCATCTCACATTATAAGACAAGCCAGCTGGATTGCTTTTGGCCATAGACAGTGATGCCCACCCCAGGGATGTCACTCTGAATGTAGCTGCTGGGAGATGAAATCTTTGCCATTTGTGAAAAGATGCAGAAATTTGGCTTCTCCATTAGATACAGAGGGAAAGAACCTGGAGAGGGGGTAGAAGATGCTTCAGGAGTGTAACTGCTGAGAAGTTCCAGCAGTATCTACTGGGGAGGTGCAGAGCACAGTCCCACTTCAAGATGCACTGGCCTTGTGATGAACAGAAAGAATGAAAAGAAAATAGAGAACACTTGGGAAATGGTTCTTTACAACTCAGTTATTCAATCAAAGGAGGCCACTAAGCAGAGATGAATCAGTGCATGATAAGAAATCACGAGAATGAATGTTGGAACCATACTGTTATCCAGCAGCAACTGGCAGCTGTATACAAATCTGAAGATAGATAATCATAATTAACATTCACTCCCACAGAGACAATTAGTTACATGAATACAAATCAGACAACAGATAACTGAATGGAAATGAAATACTTCATTTCTAGACAAGACTGATAAAAGCTAGAAAAATATATGAAGAGATATCCTGTGTGACATGAATACTTGTTACTTGAAGCTTTCAAATTCCAGCTGCTGGCATTGTTCAACATTACAGCTGTGGATTGTAGTAAGACCAATGGACGATCCCAGTTTTGTCAATGCTTTAAAACAGGTTGAATCACATGAGCTGAACTGACTTCAGGCTAGCTGCCACAGGAGAACTTACAACAACAGTCCAAGGAACTATTCATTATTATTCATCCACCACATTTCTCAAGATCCTCTGTCTGTTGAACTTAATTTCTGTCAAAATGAACACTGAAGTTATGCCAAGACTGAATTTAAGTGATACTGCATCAACTTTCTTAAATCTGATGACCAAACTAAGTTGGAACAGGCACATTCAAAGTAGCTGAATGAATACCAGCCCTGGCTTCCGTTGCACATGTAGCTGAGGTGTGATGCTGGTCCTGAAGGACACCAGATTATTGATAGATAGTACTAATGAAGTAGTAAACAGTGCTGTATGCTGGGACTTGGAAATCTAGATACATGGTTGTTCAGTATCTTTAAGATACAGTTTACCAGTAATGCTGGGAAAAGTCTCAGTCACATTAGGTGAAAAGTTTTTCAGACACTTCAGATTGTCACAGAAGTTAGAAGTCAAGTTCAGACCCAGAGTTTAGACCCAGACTGTAAAAAGCCTTAGCTGTAAAATGAGCAGCAAAATGACTTCTGGCATCCTCTCAGAGCAGACTCATCTACAAAGGTACCTTAGGGTTCCTGGTTTTAACATTGTCCCAGATTTGGAGTGGGTGTTTTTGCTTACATAGAATTATAAAATCAAATCCTAGGCCACAAATACACAGTGTGAAATCAGAGTGTTCTGAATCATCCATGGATTTAGAACAGTAGAATCCAAAATTTGTATCTTCCCTTCCACCTTCACCACCAGCCTCACCACCACCTCCCTTTCTCATTGAGGCTCTTATTGACTTCAAGGACAGTCTTCTATGTGTAATAACAAACACTTCAATACTTGGCCTATTGCAGTAGTCATAAATTGTTTCTTTAGTTTTGAAGAGCCTGATCCTTTATCTACTAATGTTAGTAGAGGAATCGCTATTTGACATCAATTGAGAGGAACAGATCCCAGGGCAGTTGTTCTCCGATATAATCAAAGTAACTAGTTTGGATTGAAAATAAACTAAGAAGTCTTACATTTGCCAGGAGTGTCTCAGCACCACAGATCAAATCTTAACTGTGTATCTGTGTGAAATATTTAAACTGAAACCTGTAACAGTCAAACAAGTTGTTGGATAACTGCTCTTTTTAAAACCTTTTTGTCAGAACAAGATTATTCTGGCAAAGGATTACTTAGGATTACTTTATAGTGACTGAAACACAGTGATCTAGATTTATCCCAATTTTAATGTGGAGTTTCTCTGTATTTTCTCAAGCATGCTTGAGGACAGAATGTCACCCAAATGAGCTACTCCCTACACTAATCAGAAGGTGAGTGGACTTTATATTAGCATCCTTATTGAAGAGAAGGCTGAAGGATCACTTCTGCTGGTGAATTTAGCTGCAGTGTCATGAGGGGGTGAAAGAAGCTCTTTAAAAAAAGAGAATTATAAACCAGAATTGTCTCTGATCACATGCAACTTCAGAATAACAGGATATTCAGAATAATTCTTACTGTATCACTTTTAGATCATCCCCTTCTAGTTCTGCAGCACTTTCTGCACCTCACTTTTGTTCAAAGTGAAGAACGTTTCTGACCTTATAAATTCAAAATGTAGTGCTTACATCCTGATTTTAAGAAGGAATAATTCTTCTGCTTGTCATGTTATCATAAGTGGTTTACATATTTTACTTGTTGTGGAAATATTAGTGTATGTGTGTGTATATGTATACATACACACACACTCTACATATATGTGTAAGACAAAAGTTTCTTTTCTGTTTTTCTCCAAAGTTTCTTTCCAGGGAGGGCAACTATTTCTAGGTTTTTATAAGCTGATGGAACAGGCTTGTCAAATAGTCTTTATGAGAGAAGAAACAGGAAGATGGCTTGCTTTGCAGACAGAGGGTTATTGGGCAATTATGGTTTTTATAGAGCTGTTGTAGGACAAATCACGGGCCTGCTTTTGCCTTTGATGCTACGAGGCAGACGGCCCAATAAAGATCAGAACAAGGGAGGGCAAAGGGGGTCAGGGACAGAGCCTTCCCTTGGGGTCCCGCTTCTGCCTCACAGCTCAGAAACCAGACACCCCTTCCAGATGCACTGTAGCCACTCATCATGAGGCTTCGTTGTGACCCTCCCGATGGGCTGGGATGTGAAAACTGGGGAGGGTTTCAGCACATTTTCACGCTATACAGCTATTTAGAAGTTTACATGGGTGTTGGTGAGAAAGCAGCCCTCTATGGTGTCTTGTCAGAACCAAGCATATTGTTTGCTCCCATGTGTGTAAAAAGCCATCATACAAACTCTAAAGTAGCTTAGACTGTGTGTAAAGAACTCAGGCATAGCTGTGCAACTGGCAAAACTCTCCCTGCATATGTCCCTGTTTTGATATATTTTTCCTTATGTCCTGTCTGAACTCATCTTTCAGCTATTCTCTAACTTGTCACAATTACAAAGAATTCTTTTTAAGAGCAACTAATCCTATCAGTTTCTATTGTATTTCATCTTTATCTCTAGCATTTGGTAGTGGTGCCTGTGAGAAACACAATCTTGTCTTCCATAAAATACAAATTATTCTATGCCAATTCTTTTATATATAAACATTTAGTAGAATGGTATGTTTTGTGATGGGGATTCATCATGTGCCCATATGGGGGACACTGGGGAAATAGCAACTTTGAAGATGCTATTTCACACACCGTTCCTAATCTACAACCATTTATGCTGTCATTTAGAGATAATTCAGTTGGACAGTTCATTCCCAATATAGAACAGATTAAATAAATGTGAAGAAAATGAAGTGCTTGCACATTTAACATCAGTGTTCCTTTCCTCAGCATTCACAGGAGCTCATGAGATGACCCTAGCTGCTTTAGTTCAACTTTATTTTCCTTTGAGACACCTTGATGACATTAGTAAGGTAGAGACCACGTTCACACAAATGTTAGGACCAGTGTACTAGAGTTATCTTTGGGCATATCCCACTATCCTGTCAGGCAGGTCTGGCTGGGATAAGTGGCAGAGCTCAGAAATACTGGGGAATGATGCCTGTATCTTTGACGCTTTGCTGCCCAAAGCAATAAAAAAACATACACAACAATGAAAGTGTAATTAGCAAATGCTTTGGACAACAGATCTGTTAGAACAAAATTTTTTTCACAGAGTTAAAACCATGGCTCCATTACTGAAGAGACAGTTCCTGTACCAATACTTAGTGAGGGTTTCTGAACTGATCTATTTGGATGAATTTCACCACTATTTTCCTTACAACTAAAGTAAGTTTTAGCACCGAGGTTGAAGAGACTAGGAAGAAGAAATTAAGGGTAGGACAACTAGAATCACACAAGTATACACAGTGTATATTGTGGCATACTCTGTGTGTGAGTAGTGCATTTTGACCCTTGACTTTCCCTGCTGGACTGCAGCATTGGAATTACCATCAGATTCAGACCCCTGTATCAGGGCTCTGCACAGGATATACAGGATTCATGTTTCCAGTCTCATAAGATTCCTAACTACTTTGGAACATAAGACTTCATGAAAAAGTAAAGTTTCATGTATAAGGAAGTAAAGGTTTGGGGCTCTGGAGGCCCTGCTTCCTGTTGGAAGTCTAAAAGTCTTGAATATGGCTCAATACAGGGCTTAAATCTCTACCTCCAATCCATATGCAGCCCATTGGCTGAGCAGCAGGTCCCTGACAATCTGAAGAATTCCAGGAAGTGTCCCTTAGGCCTCTTGCAGCAGTCATGGGCATGAGACAGACAGAAGCACCAAGTACCATGCCTGAGACATCTTGAAGACTTAAATAACTGTAAACTCCCTGCCCTCCTCTCTGCCTCTGCCCCCAAGTGATGTTTGACTCTGTAATTCACCTGCCTTTGGAAATCTGCAGAATGTCACCTGTGACAGCTCTGCTGACAAGCAGGGGAGATCAGAGGCTTTCATCTGGGTGATGAACTGCCAGCCTGTCAGAACAGCAGAATATCTGCACTGTGGTGAGGCAGGTCAGAGCTGCCGCAGGGCTCTACATTCTGACCTGGGAAAGGCTTGAAGAGGACTTTCTGCTATACCTGTTCTTAACTCTCAGGGTGTGCAGGACAGTAAGTGGATATGTTCTTGTAAAAGAGACTCATACTGGTACACAAAAATGATACATTGCTGAGTGCACACATAGGTTGGACAGTTTTAGAGATTAGGCTCCCCCACTGCCTACAATCATGCTCCTTTTCTGCAATAAGGACCTCCCACATTGGATGATAATTGGCAAGTAGGTTCCAGTAACTGATGGTGAGGTAGCTACATGAAAAATTCTCTCTTCTCTTTTAAAAGAGAAAACACCCAAGTACAAAGCCTGAAGCATGGCATTATTTACCCACAGTTATAACAGTGTGATCCACCTGTATTTCTGTGTGTTTTAAAAAGGATCAACAGTAGTAGCTTGTGCTCTGTAGCCTGGTGGTCATGCATAAATTCCACTTTTCTAGGTAGAATAATGCCATTAAAACAAAGATCTCTGAGGTACTGACCAGGATGAGGGAAAATACAAGAGAATCCTTGGTTTTTGTTTTTTTTTTTTTTTTTTCGATTAATGTAGTCTATTTGCTTTCCCCTGTGCTTGTCCTTTGGGCTGTGGCCTGGATGGCCATGTACTCAGTTCCACATTGCAATTTATTGATGTTGAACCATTTTGTGGGGCAAGCAGGAGGTTATGGAGGAAGAAGATAACAGCAATGCTAGAGGAAAGAGTAGGAACATGATATTTTGTTCTGTCATTGGAACATTGAAGTATTTAATTTTTGATTGCATTACATTTTTGGTATTGTAATGGCACTTCATTTGGTCCTTTAGCTCTATCTAGATATGGAAAGGAAGGAGGAGGAGGAGAGACATATTATGTAGAGACATATTCTAGTTCAGAGTTAAATTGTTACTGTTCAGAAGATGAAGGTAGAATAAGAAATTCCCAGACCTGATTTAGAAATGCAGGGTGTGCCTGGTACCCAGATTTTTAAGTAAGAACCTAACAAGACTTCCTGAAGCACCTCCCATTTGCAGTTTGAAGCATCTGTTTGAAAATAGTCTGTGCAGAGTTGGCTTTTCCTGAGCATCTTCAACCAGAAGGACATAATTTCCCATGGTTGAAGCCTCCATTCCTTTGTAGTATTGTCATACAGTTTGCAAATGAAAAGGACCTGGCTGTAGCTTGCTAGAAACATCTACATGTATTAAATACCATATATATTAAATACTGTACCATTGTTTATCAGAGGTCAAGTATTAACATTCTGTAACTTGTCTTTGTTATCATACATGGTTCCAGCTATTTACTCAGCACCTTCTAAAGAAGGTAGAAGCCAAACTCAATGACACAGAACTCTTTTAGTCTAAACAGAAGGAATAAAATAGCTTTAGTGTATGGAGCCACTCACCCTTATGCAAGTTATCCCTAGGAGTGAGGGTGCCTGGAATATGAACTCTGAAATCCTGTTCTGTATGATACCATCTATACAAGAACATCACATGAATGCTTAAGGAATTTCTAAACATGTCATCCTCCAGCTTCACTGGATTTGATCTTTAAAAAGAGAAGCATTTTATCTGGACATTTTGCTATCTATTCATGAAAATACATTCTAGGTTAGGAAAACACAAACATGTTTACCACTCATCTCTCTTAGTAGGAAACAGCTAAACTACCAGCTGAGAGGTGTTCATGCCCTTCAGCTTCTGTTAGGAAAGACAGGATCTCCCACAGCTAAGCCTCTTGATTCAAGGGGGGTTAGTGTGAGGCTGGTGTGTGTATGTGTGTGTCTGACATCCAACTCAAGTTATAAGAAACCCGGCTCAGATTACACTAAGTTGTTGATTTTGTTACTAAAAGGAAGCAGAAAGTTCTCTATAGAATTAAAAAAGAAACAGTCCAACTCAAAACAAAACAGACTTTGCCATTGATGTTCATAAAAGCTCTTACCAACACTCCTTTGCTTATAATCTCTTCTTGAAAGCTTCCACCAAAGAACTTAGAAGGCCCAGTTTCATTCCCCCGTTGTATCAGAGGTTAACTGAGCCCACATCTAACCTCTGATTGCCTGAACAATGGACTAAAGTTAGTCTCTCTTGTGCCAGGGCTTAATGTTTAATTTAATAAGAATAAAACAGAATTAAACCTGAGTCATCAAGAGCATCTCTTTCCCCAGATATCTAACAGCCTCCTGTCAGTGCTTTCATAAGGAAGATGCAAGATACAGGGTTAAGAAGTGAATGACTGCTTAAGCCAAGGTATTAGTTACAAGGATGAAGACTTTGTCAAGATCTCAGCTGTGTTAATCCCTCCCTTCAAAATCTTAACTGTGTTTTAATCCTTCCCTTCAGTTGAAGCTCTTGTCATTTCAACATTAATTTTTTGTCACATCAGAATTTTGCTGAGAAATTCTCTTACCTTAATCCATTACAGATGCATTTTTCTGCATAGATCTTGATTGCGAGGTGTCAGTTTCAAAGCAGAGATGGAGGAGGTAAGAAATGTGGCCTTCACTCAGGTGAAAACCTGTTATGAGAGCATTAGCCATCTATCGGTAACATCCCTAACTCCTGGGAGGACTGAGTTGATACAAGATTAGTTTATGCTTCCTTGCCTTGTTTCTTATAAGCTTTCTATTTGCATCTGCTAATGGCCAGTGTAACAGACAGGATGCTGGGATAGATTTAGCTGTGATCTAATCTAATATGACTCTACTTGCGTGATTTGATAGTGGCTCCAAGACACTGTCTCTCCAGTGAGAAGATTTACAAATAGTCTCAGTCAGTGAAGTTTATGGAGCTGTGTTGCACATAAGCGCTTGACAGAAGGACAGTGACTTTGTTCATCTAAAGGAGAATTGAGAGGCCTCTCGAGGCAAGTGCCTCAATGAAGAGCAAGTGCTATCATTGTTCTTTTCTCTCTCCCTAAATTTAAGACACTGAACTGTTAAGATCAGTTGCCTCAGGTTAGAATGTTTCTCAGTGATATAACAGGATACTTTTCTTCTGTGGAAAGTCCCGTGTCTAACTAGTTACTACCTCCTTGCTCTTAGCGATTTATTTAGAATGGCAGGAGCTGGAATTCCCCTTTCAAGCTTTCCATAGTACACAAGGAAAAGTGACTCC
Source organism: Melopsittacus undulatus (assembly GCF_012275295.1). Lineage (NCBI taxonomy): Eukaryota > Metazoa > Chordata > Aves > Psittaciformes > Psittaculidae > Melopsittacus > Melopsittacus undulatus. The sequence continues at coordinate 10,383,736 of NC_047538.1, read as the reverse complement.
AGCTGTTTGTTGCTTTTTTGTTGCACCCCTTTCCTTTAATTCTTTCTAAACATATTTTTGCTTATTCATAGCACAGTCGAGTGCTTCACTTATGTCTGTATTCCCCCTCCCCATTCCCTCAAATGTACTAACACAGGTCACAAGTAAATTGAAGCTTAGGATGTGAATGCCAAGTCAGCTGGACTAGTAGTAAAATGTAACAAACAGGACACAGCAAGATGTTTCTAGGCAAGTGTTGATCACAAAGACAACTAGTGGAAGGTAAATCTCAAATATACTTTTAGATATCACAGAGTAACTTCAGTGAGAAACTTATAACAGCTTGAAATGTCAGAGATACAATCTTTGCTGCATTTTGAGCCTCTCTGCTGCTCTGTTGGCACAATAGAACCTTACAGGACTGGCAGAAATAGCCCAAGGGAAACTACTGCATGGGAGGGCTTTTTCTCATCACCCAGTCCTTATGTCTACATCACTGAAACTTAAGAGGGATGGAACATAAGAGGGACACTGGGAAATAGGAGGAATATGAAAGTGTCGGGATGATTCTACACTAATGCTATGGAGCAGCCCTGGAAAGCAGGTGTAGTTAGAATAGAATAATGTGAAGGTGTATATCAAAGTTAGTATCTAACTAAGTGTAATTTTCCATATGTGGAAGGATATGTGTAAGGACTAAGTGTAATTTTCCATATCTGTCTCTCCATTAAGAAAGGAACAAAAACATCTCCCTAAGCTTTTCTTAAACCTTTCCTTGTTACTTTCCTTTCTAATCACCTCTTCAATTCAGGTGTTTCAAACATCTCCCACACGTCCTGCAGAACAGTGAAATATTATACCTGCAGTGTTTGATGAATTGAGAGAAAAGTGCTTAAACTCTTCAATTAGCTGCTTTTCCTTCAATCTGCCTCCCTCCTCTTTACCTCTAAGAGCTGTAAGTTACACCACATTAAACTCCCTCTTGCTATCGGGGCAAGACTAAAGTGCATAAGGTCAAGGATGGGAAGGGAAAAGGAAGGGAAAGAATGTGATATTTGTGCAACTATAAAGTAAGCAGGTTCAAAGTGCGCATTTTACAAGAAATGCACAATGCTATAAGGTCATTCATATTCTGCTAGCTGTGCTGCAAAGGCATGGAGGGTCTCAATGTCTTTGTATCCTGACTGAGCTCACTTATCTTACTCAGGTCTGTCCAGCTCATATGTACCTTATTTTCTTTCTCCAAGGCTTTTAAACAACCATCCAGCTGTGTGATTTGCAAGTACCTTCCACAGCCATACCTATAGCTGCCATCAAACCAGTGATGCTGGATACCCAAAACTGATAGATCTGCTTTGCTACCCTGTCATTTAGGGTTTTGTCACTAGACCCAGGAGCTGATGGGAACATGACATAGGTAAGAATCTTAATCTTAAGGCAGCTCTCTGTCTCCCCAAATAAAAGCATCAGAGAGGGGCTTTCCTATCATCTTTGTAGAAAGAATGAGCTGAAATCCTATTTCACCCTCCTGTTCAGGACTGCCTGCCTGTACCTGCTCCTCCTGCCTCTGCTGGTCTGGTGTGTGAGTTTGGAATGAAAGATTTTCCCTGCAAGCCACCCTGAACCTCTTACCTGGCCTGTCAGAGTCTTTTATCAACACAGGTTTCTCAGTGGGCCACAGTGATTTATTGTCCAAATAGTGCTGTTCTGTGTCACAGACCATGATTGAAAAGCCTCACTTTGTAGCTACTAAGAATCTCTATCTTTTCCCCTCTGTTCTTTTTTATCTTTTCAAATATTGTTTTACAAGCTCATTGCTATCTGCCTGACACAGGAGCTGTGCCTCAGGGCAGCTTTTTCTCACCTCTAAGCCAGAAGGTTGCTTCTTTGATGCTTGGTTTGAAGAGCTTGGAAGAACTCCACATAGGGTATCTACCCTGTCTCCCTAGGGCAATCTACTCAGGTGAGGAAAGTTTCCTGCATGGTTCAAACTGACATTCTGGGCATTACTTTTTTGTTTAATTTTTTCCCTTCCTGAGACAGATGAAGGAACATCTCTTACCTATTTGAAACAGGACACAAGCCTTCCAATCTGGGATCAATGCATAAGAACATTCAGAACATACTCAAAGGAAGCCAGGTTTTCTGGAAAGAGTAGACACAATCCTGATTTTCTGAATTCCAAACATGCAGTTCAGAATCCTCAGAAACTTTTAAAAATCAAAGAAGATATCTCTAAGAAGAAAGTACCAGTCTCCTTCTCAGTGGTTGTGATTCTGTGTTTAAATACAAAACGGTAGCTGAATGTAACCAGAATTCCCATTCCTGAGCTGCAAGTGCAGGATCTGGGTTCAGATACACATAGCTGGGGTATGTTAATCTAGCCCTGGTTTAGCCCGATTAGTCCATCTGTACTTAATGCTACTTAAAACATTGGGATCCACTTCTGAACATCCATTTTGGTCAATATTTAAGAAGCTGGAGAATTAGAGTAACCTTAAATGTTAAGAAGTCCATAGGTGTTAGATCATGGGTCAAGCCTTTATGTGACAGTCCAGCATACAACTGAAGTACATCTCTGAAGGCTTGCTTAATTTTGGCTCTAGTTCAGGTTGAGGGCCATCAGTGCATACACATCCTTAACTGAAAGTGACACTTTCCCGATGGTTTCACTAGCTCTCTGCAGTGCATATGCCCTTCTCATTGAAACACAAGTAATGAAGATCCACTGCAAACCACTCAGGTTATCTTAACTAAGACATCATGAGATGTCTTAAAATCAGTACAGGAAGTTCTCCTTGGCTTTTCAGTACATCAGCAACAGTCTCAGAGTTCATTTCTCTCTTAACTCTTTGAAGGACTGACACTCTGTGATTGGTCTCCCATGCTATGCTGGGAAATGTTCTGAATGCTTTTTTGGGGCACAAAGATTAAAGTAAGAACTGAACATCAAAACATTTTATAAAGACTTGACATTTATCAGACCCTTGAAAATGGCAATATTAACAGGAATAGGAAAATACTAGTTATTCACTCTGCATGTCTAAGGTTAAACTTCAAATGCTCAGGCCCTTTGTTCTTCAAAGGTCAACCTAATGATCAGGGAAGGGGGCTGTGGTGTACTTCCAAAAGAGAAAGAGACAACTGTCCTTTCACCACCCCACAACTTCAGTTACTAATTGTCAAGGTTCTACACAAATAAGAAAAGTGATTTTGGGGCATTGATCAAGCAAACCAGACATCCTGCTGCTTTGTTTTCATTAATAGCTTTCCATTAATTGTGCTGGTTTCAAGAAGATTTCATCCTGTCCCTGCCTGAAAGCTTGCAGACTGAAGCTATAGCCAAAAGGAAAAAGTCCTGTCTTGAGGGGCTTTCACCCTTGTGGAAAGATTTAGATAACAGCCAATAAACAGATGCTGCAAATACTTTATATCTTTAATTCAAACACAAAATACGGCAGGTCAGGCACGTCCAGTTGATGCTATTTCAAGCATAAGGCAATGGAGATGTCTAGGCTGCTCCTAATTCCACTCTAAATGGATATTTTCCCTTATTTCCCTCTCTTACTTCACACTGAGGCAGGCAAGTGTGTATTTCACTATTAATCTTCATACTGTAAAAGTGTGTATTTTACCTTATCATTTTTCTCAAATGCATGTTATTATCTTGCTGTACACCTGAATGGTGATCTGACAGCCTATCATTTTCACGTTAGAACACATTTTAAAGTGTCTATTAAAGGAGCCTGTTCTTAACACCAGCACCAGCAGCCTTCAACAGGGCTGCTTATTAATCATCATTCACATAAAAAGCTGTTTCCTTTGACTGCACAGCAAGCAGAAGCAAAAGAAAAGGGCAAAAAGGTAAAGATGCAGAGATTCTTTGTGATTTACTTAAGTGCAGTTGTAGCTTGCATGCCATCTCAAGAAGCAATCTTGTCAAATTCCATACATTTTCTGCAGAATTACAGAGCAATCAAGACTAAGAGCTCCCAAGTATTGCAGCTACTGTAGTGATAGGACAAGGGGTAACGGGTTGAAACTTAAACAGCAGAGGTTTAGACTGGATATAAGGAAGAAATTCTTTCCTGTTAGGGTAGTGAGGCACTAGAATGGGTTGCCCAGGGAGGTAGTGAATGCTCCATCCCTGGCAGTGTTCAGGACCAGGTTGGATGAAGCCTTGGGTGATATGGTTTAGTGTGAGGTGTTCCTGCCCATGACAGGGGGGTTGGAACTAGGTGATCTTGAGGTCCTTTGCAATCCTAACTATTCTATGATTCTATGATTCTAGTGCACACAGAGCATGGCATTCAGGGGGTGGCATGGTTACTAAACATTCTGCAGCACTCTTTGCAAATACAGGGGTACCAGTCCTGACATCCCATCCAAATTCCAGCTGCAATTATATTCTCTTTGTTAATGTCTCATTGAATTGTCAACGGATAAATCATTGTTTCCTCTCTGTCCTGAACTGTGGCTTAACATTACTCCATCACGTTAAATTGGCTGCCACTTTCTGCCCTGAAGATGGCTGCAGCGGAGTGGTTGATTAATGTTACTCCTTGTTCAACCAAATACAAGCTTGAGCTCTTTCTGAAGCAGAGATCTGCTCCAACTGTTCTATTGGATTGCTCCTGGAAGGAAAGCAAACATGGAGTTCACAACTGGCTGCAGAGTGTGCTGGTACCAAGAAAGTCAAGAGTACCTGTGTATTGTGTTTGCTGTTTGACTGAAGATCTAGAGACTTTGTGTAATCTGAAATGGGTAAATACATTACTGATACACTGTGAAACTTCACAAAGCAGACCAGATTAATAGCTCTCCATTTGTTTTCTTTCTGAAGCCAGGAAACCTGATCCTGAAGTAATAGTAAGTAATAGTAATAATAATAAAAGCCCTTATGCTGAAAACTCTTTCAGTAAGTAACTCTTGAAGCCTGTGAGATGCTTTCCAATTGTCTTGAGTGAACTTTGGCTTGTGCCACTTAGCATCCAGCACAAATCTGGGTTTTGCCATTTAGTTATGTTTTCAAGCTTTGGAATTAGCATATGGCTGAAGTAAGAGTGAACTTGATATTGACATACTCTTGTTGTGTAGAAGCAGAAAACACAGATGTATACCAGTATGTAGGAAGAAAATGCTACCAGCTATGACTTGGATGAGTGACTCCGTTTCCTGAAACTTGAGGGCAGAAATGAATACAATATTTGTAAAGCACCTTGAAGTGTGCAGGTGAACAGTGTTAGACAAATGTTACTACCAGCCAAGCACAGGGAGGCCAGTGTAATAAACTCAGCCAAACTCAAGATTTAAACTTATATTTAAGAGCTGGTAATGTTCAAAAGTCTAAAAGGCAACTAACCCAAATGTCATACATAGAAAACCATGTAAGGTGCCTGTGCTCATTACAGAGAGTTTGTTTGATGTATTTTATAAATCACTCAAAAATACAGTTCTAGATTTGGTATACAGTGTAAGGGAAATCTGATAAATCCTGAAATCCCAAGCAGCAGGATTAACCTTGCCTGACGCAGCAACAGTGGCACTGAGTGACAGGTTTGGAGGACTGTGAACCGCACAATACTGTGACCATAAAGAACAGTTTGTCTCATATTCATCATACTGGTGAACTCCTCCAGATACCAGTTTCCAACTTTCAAGGAAATGATCATTGGAAAAGAGATGGCTAGTCTAGGAATCAAAAACTGCATAACCACAAAGGAAACTGCGTTGGGGGAGTCTGAGCAGAAATGTTCTACCCTATGTCTATCAATCTGACTACCCTTGGCAAGTGCTTATGCAGTTATTTATAAGAGCAGACTTGAAAGCAAGTAACTTGGACTCCTTGCTTTGTGATTAATTCCTGCTCAGAACAATATAAAGAGAGTATTTTTGGATTACATTTTCCCAGTGGAGTTTAAAGTTATAATGAAAACCCAACCAGAAATACAAAGGCAAATATTAAAACCCCCAAACAAACCAAGAATTGGAGTCCATGTTCAACCACCTGCCTCAGTCACATTAGAAACAAGCAAATTATTGTCATGTAGTTGATGAATAATCCAGATTAACCCCCCTAAAAAACCAGCCCTTAAAATACCCAGAAGAGCTAGTCAAGTACTCAACTCCAGCTACTGGAACTATAAAGTCTGAAGGTGTTCAGCAAAAAGTAGCTATCTGGGTTGTCAGAGCAGGATGGGATTGAGCTTCTCAAGTTGTATTGAAAATTGCACAGGGAAATAGGGACAACTCGTATTTCTTGATAAAGCTAAAACCTGAATAAGGAAAAGAGCTCCCCTTTTGAAATTAGCACCTTCTATTTGGTGACAACTGTTACTGCAGAGTTCTGCTTTTGAAGATATGGGTCTGTATCTGAAAACATCACCCAACCAAGCCTTAGAAAGGCCACGTGCATCTGCTAGAATGAACCTAGTAAAGGGCTTCTCCGCAGAGCATCTCAGTATGGGCTGAACATCACACAGAAGCAGCTGTCTTACTGAATACCACACCAAGGCTCCTCTTCTAACACAAAGTCACTTTGCTACAGTGACTTGCAAGAGAGTGGCAGACTCACTGTCATGCATCTGGACTATCAGTGCAAGAGTAGCACTTATGATTTCTCCCAAACTTTGAGAAGCATTAATGCATTTAGTTCTGTAGGAACAGCCTGCCACTTTTCTTCCCCACTACTGCACACCCATTTGAGAGGAGGGACCTTTCAGGTGGGTACCAAAAGACTAATATACAATGTGCTGGTTCTTATATTCTTCATGAAGCAAGAACTACAATTCTTCAAGCAATAACTTCTGACAGTGAAGTTTTGTTCCTTCAAGTCAGATCTGAATTTGTTCCATGTATACTAAGTATTTATGCCATCTGCCTGGAAGTGCTCAGTATTAGTGATTGAAAGATTGCACTGTTTCCATGGCATTCATGTGTGGCATTTCTCACCCTTCCTTGTATCCGAGCAGCACCTGAGGATGAAGACTTTAATCAACACTGGCATCTCAGCCAGCTGCTGGTGGCTGCCCTCTTGGCTCAAAGCAGCAGCTCTGCCCACACTTGCAGCAGAGGGTAAGAAAAAGAGGAAGAAGAGACCCATGTGTGCAAAGATGCAAAGAGATGTTCCTTTTTTAAAGCTGTGGTGCAGCAGTTTGAAGAACTGAACTCTTTAGGCTTCAGGATTCCTTTTGTCATTTGTTCATTGTTGAACCAGCAGTCAGCATTTTAGTGTCCTCTGCAGTTTTTGTGTTGCTCGTGTCAGAATGGATGTTGTTTGTCAGCCAAGTGCCCACTGGCACAGGCACTGAAAGTGTCCAAAATGCCAGCTGCAATTAGACATTTCTGTCCTGACACCCCCCAGCATGTGCATGGCAAAAGCAGCTTCTCTGATATCAGCAGTAACTGAACACTTGTCTTTCCTCAAATACTCACACTTCACAAATGGAGACCCACAACACAGTTTCAGCACGTTGATAGAAATATGACCCTTTTGCACATCCATCTAGAGATAGAACTAACCTCATTTCAGTCCTCAGATTGCTCCAGAATAGCTATTTACTATGCAAAAGCTTACTTGATGCTTAGCTCCCATTCTGTTACCAAATACATCCAATTGCAGGGGCAGAATGTGTCTTTATTTACTTTAAAAGCCCATGTTCACCCAGCAGAGCAAGTACCATCAAGAAAAACAGTTCACTGGATGTTAGTGTCTCTGCCTCTTGGCAGAGCTGACACAGGTCTCACTCCTGCCCATCACCACTGTCCACAGATAACATGCAACTGGTGTGGTTTAGCACACAATTTGGCCTATAAAAATTAAACTGATAAGGGCTTGAAGCAATTGGCCCTCCCATTTCAGTATGAGCTACAGTCCATATGCATTTAAAAGGCAGAAGTTCTTCCTTGTGTGGGTGCTGAGGTACTGGCACAGGGTGCCCAGAGAAGCTGTGGCTGCACTATCCCTGGCAGTGTTCAAGACCAGGCTGGACACAGGAGCTTGGAGCAAGCTGCTCCAGTGGAAGGTGTCCCTGCCCATGGGACAGGTGGTTGGAACTGGATGAGCTGGATGAGAGGTGTCCTCTCAACCCAAACCATTCTATAATTCTGATTTATCTTGAGTTTTCAGAGCCAGCAGTTAAAGTTGCCATCATTTTACTTTCAAAGTAAGCACGTGGTCCAAAGTCTTTCCAATGCAACAGAAAACAATTCTGCCTTCATAGTTACTTTCACTGCAGAATGGCCCAAGAGGCTGTTGCTCTAGTCCTTGGGGTTTGTATGCTCCTCAGAGTTACCACCTCAAGTGACTTAACTTATCAGGTTGTGACATTCAGCTAACCCAGTACTTCATCCCATGCAAACTGAAGGTTTTTCTCCTCTCTGCCAAGCAAGCAGGTTTAGCTGGAGAAGATTTGCTCCCTTCAGCATTGCAGGAGGCAGAGGGCTGGAACAATAAAATCCATTATAGAAATCTTTTTGTATCTCCTGGTCGTGGACTTCTAAGAAAAGGAACTAAGAGGATCACTACTGAGAAGAGCACTATAATTGTAGCTCCTGAGCACCGCATGTAGAAGATTGCCAAGGCAACCAATCATTCCACAGCAAGGGCAGAGGTAGTTGAGTTAAGATGAGGTTGTTACAAACCCCTGCTGTGCATAATCATATAGTAAGCAACATTTTTAAAAGGCTCTTGTAAAAAAATAGGACAGAGGAAAAAAGGAACAAGAGAAATTAATTTCCTCTATTTTGCTGCTTGCTCACTTCATTGAGGTACAAGAGCAAATTATATGCATGTCCTGCACCTGAGGACACTGGGGGCTGGCAGGGAGCAACTGGCTGCTTTCTTCACAGATACAATGCAGATCCTAGTACAGGGAGGGCAATAGGCTAAATTCATCTGCACAAAATGTTGTTGCATTTCTAAGGTGTTTTTAAATATGAAGTCTTTTGACCACGATGCTTCTTTAATGCAGAAATTTAAGTCTTTGCTGGTTTTGTTACAAACTAGATTTTTGGGGTTTGTTTGAAGTCAACAATCAGTCAACAAAGGATCTTTTTGTGAGTATGATTTACTCAGAAATAGGAGATTTGCAGATCGGATTGTTAAAAATTTAAAGGGTATGTCCACAATATCCTTCCATCAGCAGTAAGCTCCTCTGAAGTAGTTCTTTCCCTAGCATCCCCCATCCCATTACTCCCGGCTACTTCTCCGATTTGCTAGAAATCAGCTGTTATAGCTGTACAGGGGCTCAGAGAGCTAAATGATCAGCTGAAGCAGATATGTTTTCCTGGTTCAAAAAAATCTTTGTGATTCAGTCTATACTGCTGCCCCACACACAGTTCACTTGCATAACTGAAAGCAGCACTCAAGGCCATGCCTAAGTACCCCTAAATTACATTTACTGCCAAAACCATCTGCCATAGTACTGCACTGAACAGAACTAAACACTTCTCTAATTCTAGACATTGCTTTCTTCCAGTGACCTTTCCTTTCACTTACACAAGGAGTAATTACTGCTTCACAAATGGCTATTTCCATTGGGTTTGCTTCTTTCCTGGTTTGAGTCATGTTCAGTCGCTGGCTCCTTTGCTGTTTACAAACCAGACTAGTAGCATTCTAGACCCACTTGTGCAAATTACAGTTTTTCCAAGTTTAAGTGACCCCTGTTTTCTAGAGCTAGATCTGCATTCATTGGATTTTCCACTCTCAGCAAGAAAGAAAGTACCACCCAAAGAAATTTCAACCATTGCTGATACAACACACACGTTACTCAGGAGTACTTACTGTTTATTTCCTCTACATAGGACACAGAGTGTCATTCATAGCCCAGTGTGAAAGACACTGTACTCAGCAGCACCAAAAGGAGGAGGATCAGAGTAGAATTGTGTTCCTCAGCCTGGCAGCAATGTGACATACTGACAAATCACTGCTCCATCCATTCCTCTGCCCATCTCTTGCTTTCTCAGAAGTCATGGGAGTGTCACACAGTGACTTTACTGGGGGAGATGTCACATGCTCAGATAACCTTCCACCAGCCCCACAGGAGTGCTTTCATGTTTAGGGGTTTGGCATGCATAGAAAGTCCTTTTCTTTACATGTCCAGAAAGTGGAATTGCCATGTGTATTCACTTATCAGTAGCATTTATTTTGCAGTCAGATCCTTGTCACACAACTGATTTCCTTGGTGTACAGCCCCTGCCTGTTAAAGCCAAGACAGAAACACCCTGTGAAACCAAACACGTGAGCATCACAGGCCTCAGAAGTGATATTTACCCATGATTGTCCTACAGTGTTGTTATTTGTGCTGCATAATTCAGCAATTTGATTTTAACTGAACTTGGCAATGTACTAGAATCTTGAAACACAGCAGGAATTTGATATACACTCAAGATCCTGAAAGTTACTCTCCCTGTTTTGTTAAGGAATAGCATCAATCCTCCTGCCACAGCATGAGGTTTAGCTAATCATTTTTCAATCTGCCAAGTTACAGCAAGAAGGAAAGAATCCAATTATGGTATAACATGCAACACTGCATTAACCACACTTCTGTCAAGTATTTCTCTCCTGTGCTAACATCTATAGCATGGTATTTGACACATACTTAATCAGACAAAAATAATAGTGTTATCTGGTTTATTTCCTCCAAAAAGACCAACAATCTTGATCTTGAATTAGTACTCAGGAAGCCCCAGTTTGCATGGGATGGCCACCTCTCTCTCTCAGCGCCTTTGGTGCTGCCCTTCTTTGTAGGCTTAACTATCTCTTTGCAGAGAAACAGAGGGGACTTCTGCTGCTTCGAGAAGTTCTCCCTATGGTATTAAGATCACTGTTCCTTCATCAGCACACAGTTTCCTCCTTGATGCTGTGGTAAGGCTAAGGCAGGGTATAAGACAGTAGCTTACTTTCTTGGAATGCCAGTTAAGATTTCTTCTGGACAAAGCATTCTGAGTAGAGCTAAGACAAGAGAAAAATCTTACTTGACACTACTAAGTGTTGAAAGGGAAAAGTGTATGTAACAGGGCAGAGCTCATTGAAGGAGATGCACAGGCTGGGACAAAGCACGGAGAGGTCCAACTATTTTTTAACTCATCCCACTGTCTTTATTTGTATAACCTGAAACCAACAACTGCAGTTATTATATGTGAAAACCTAAACATAAACCCTTGTGAAAGAACACATGCTGGTTGAAAAACCCCACTTGGTAGAAACATCGAAGCACTGTGGCAGCCTATGACTGTTGCCTGAAAGTTTGCCTTGGAATAGCCTTGAAGTGTCACATGTAATAAACATGATCAGGCCTGCTTTAGTGGCGATTACTGAGCTGATCAGTATTCATACAGGTATCTAGTGTCAGATCAACTACAGAGAGAGCTTTCCTGACCTGTTGTCTGATTTAGTGCAGTGCATATCACTTAGCCAGACATTTCTTTTACTAGAACTAGACTTCAGCTCATTCTTAAACTCATAGGTTTCAATTACCTGCGTGTTTGCCCTTCTGGACCCCCAAATAAAAACTGATATTCAATGAACTCATAAACTAATTCTTTAGTTACTACAGGGCCCTTGTGGAAATTACTTTTTCTGTATATATGAGATGGCCAAAGATATAGATGGCTCTCAGGTAATATTCTTGACCAATGGAAGGATATTTGGCTGTGCTGCAGCTCAAATTCTACTTCAGTATTGATCTTTTAAGCCTCCCTCCCTTACCATCCTCAAAGTAAACTATCCTATGCCTATATTTTCATTGACATATTCTATTCAGCTTTTTTTTTCCCTACCTTTGTTTTAGGAGACAAATTCACTGTTTTGTTCAGTCCACCAATTCACCAATTTCACTGTTATCCCACTCTTCCTTTTAAAATCTTTCTTTAAAATTTATACATTCCCTTCAGCCTGGAATACCACATCTTTTCCACAAAGAATTTAGGTGTGGTGTTGGTTTGGTTTTGGTGAGGAAGGATGCTTTTATGTTGAGGCAAAACAGTGCAGTTCAGGGTATTTAGGTTCTGCCCACAGGGCTTTTCACAAAGTTAGCTGGATGTGTAGCAAGTCATTACTTGACTTCTGTGGCATTGCTAAAAGATAGGGATAATACTTCACTATATTAAGGTGATGCAGAACTAGAATAGTGCTTTTAAAATCATACTGAAACAGTCTCTTTTCTCTCAAATAGAGGGTGCAGTGGAGGCAGCAGTTTGTTAGGTGTTATCTATGTACCAAATCTCATCTGGATTTTACATGGTTTTGCCCTGTGGTTACATTGAATAGGTAGGAATACTGGAAACAAGATTATATGCTGCGAAGTAAATTGTTCTTATTTGCTGCTTTGTCCATAAGAGCTTCCTGGAGGAGCTCAAAAGTACTTTTTGCTATGAGAGGGTTTTACACACCAATGAACATTTTATCATCTTCACTATCCTTATTGCTACCCCAAAGTGACTTATGCGTCCACCTTTTTATCTCAGCCAGGTTACTGAGGAGGCCACCTGGGGTCATATGGTCAACTCACCTAGTTATAGCTGGTTTACGAGTTACACTTCCAAATTCATCTCTACAAGCATTAGCTCAGGGCTTGGCAAGACCCATTTTTGAGACATGCTGCCTCACCCTTCACTTGAAGCTGACTGCAGCAGAGTTCCCCTCTGGTCTGACTGACAAACAGGACACAAAATTACCGTGTTCCCAGAACAGAACTCACAGCCAGTGTTTATGTAACAGCTCTATGCCCACCTTAACCTCTCTGCAACCACAAGAGCTGCACAGCACTAAGGTCATCCTGTTGGTGCTGCTTGGGGTCTTCTGAAACTGAGCTATAGATCAGTTGACTGCTTTCAGACATGCTTTTGCTTTTATAAAACCAGGTAAGCCACCTCTGCTTTTTCACCATGCTTTAACTACACTTCAACACAAGTTGTGCCTAAGTGTGCTTGAGAAGCAAGAAGTGTCTTGAGCAAAGCTATCAAAGTCTTGCCGAGTCTTCAAGGCTTTACACTCCCAACCATGCACATGTGCTTCTGTAAGCCCAAAGATGTACTAGTGGTAGGAACTAAGAGGACAAGTCTCTTTCTTGGGAACATCTAGTATTATGGCTTTGATCTGGTTCAGAGAAGTCAGGAGCAGTCCTCTTCTTGAGGCTGAATACAGCATTCCCAGTCCAGGGAGCAAGGAGTGGGAGGCTAAGGTGTTCTCTGTAACAGCACCATGCACTTTATCCACCTTATTCCAGAGGGTGGGTCTTGTGTTTATGCCAGTGAAATCTCACCATGAAATGAGAACCCATTTCCCTTTCTTTACATTTGAAACAATGCAGATGGGGCTTCAAGTTATCAGGTGCAAGATGTTACAAACTGATCTAATTTCTCACCACAAGCTGTGCATTCTGATGTCTCTTAGGTCAACCTTTATCTCCCCCAAATACATTAAAGGAGCAAAAAATTTATTAAACTCTAGGGAGAAACTGGTTCCTTTTTGGAGAGGTTTTGTTCCCTTTCCCATTCCCTGTGAATGTCATTGTATCTGCTGTTTGCTGAGCAGGAAATGCATTATTAAAGCAGTTTCTCCTCCATAAACTGCTTTGCATCTGACTGTTTCATTGTAAATCCGGAGCCACAAAGTCAGGCCACCTTGGGATAACCCAAGGTGAAACCTGACCTGATGAAAATGGCTCATGCCTCCCGGCCTGCATTGCAACCTGTGAGAAGGGCTTTTATTATTTATTCAAAACCTGTTTAAATCCCCCTTTTTCTGAAACAACCATTTTAAAATATTAAAACACCATGGCTAAGCTGGGAGATTAAACAACTTTAAAGCTTATCATTGCAGGTGGGATATTAGTTCCAATAAAACAGGGGGAGATGGCAGGCTGCGTGGTAACTGGAGCCCCTTCTACTCAGTAACTAATCACTGAGAAAGCATTTGGTGCAGGAGGGGGAGAGCGGATGAGGGAGTGAGACAAACAATGCATCCAGGCTCCTGGCAACCCTCACTGCTTACCATGGTGATGCACAAAAGGAAGAATGCCACGCAGAGAAGCAGACCTGGATCTGTCCCCATAACACTTGCCCTACATTCAAGTGCTCTGGGAAGCTGAAAATGTGACCTTCAGCTATTTTGTTCTGATGGGTGATGCTGCAGCTGAACAACACTGTTCCAAAGCTGTCAAAAGTCAGTGGAATATTTACTTACATCTCTTCTATCACACATTTTCCTTTTAAACATTTAGATATCAACACTTCTTTACTAGATCTTCACTTTTACACTCTAAGAGAGAAACAGTATTACTGTGGGTGTTATTAAGCGAGAATTAGAGCTTCAGTAAAGAGAAATGAATGAAAACCCATCAGGCTCCAAAGCTTACAGGGGAAGGTTGACTTCTTAAAACATTTTTTCCCCCTCTGCTGGGAGTAAGATTTGCTAATAGGCCATTCCTGTTCTAAGGCACCATACTTTCAGTTTTCCAGACTGTAAGGAGTAATTTATAAGAACAACTTGAACATCTCACAGCTGGATCAACTCTTATCTTCTTTCTCCAGGGCTCCCCACAGACCCAGGCTTGTATCTAGTCCTAACATGCAGGGGGACCACAAGTGGAACCACAGAACACAGCATGATGAGCCTCAGCAAGCAGAGTGGACACTTTTAACTCTGAGGTACATACATGCTAAAGATAAGGATTCTGCAGTGCTTAATAATGTGCTAAACAGAGGTTTTGTCAGTATAAATACTTAACCAATTGAGTGAGGAATCATTTAATGCCAAAACAAATTGTGTGGGCTGCTTGCAAATATTTTGTCACCAGCATTGAAACCTGTATATTTGGTCAATCCAGGGCATCCTGTTCCACACCCCTCTGTAGTGGGGAGCATGTAGTATTAAAAACAGCAGTGTAAGCAAGGTTGGAAGGGCTACATGATGGTCCCAAGTAAGGGGCAGTAATAGCTCAGTAACTCAAGTACTCCAGCCAGGAGGAGCTGTAGGAAGGAGATTCTACCATGTATAAAACTCACTATGATCCAGTGTAGCTGAAGATAAAAAAAGCTTTGAACCACAAGGCTACTCCTGTCCCTCACTGTTGATTCTGAATCCCCCTCCACCCCAACATTAAACCAGGAACTAACACACTCCTCCCACACTCTGTCCAGACAGTTGTTGAAAAGGGAAGGAAAATTCTGACAGCAGGGAGATGGCTTTGGACTGAGCAGCTTTCATCTGGTCATCACTGAGGAAAGTCCTGGATGAACATAAATTAGTTTTTAAAACCAGACCTGTTTCTAACAGAAAAATGTGTGCTTTCCCATGTATCACAGGTACTTAGTTCCTTAGGCAGGCAGTGATTTGTATAAACTCAAATCATTAAATAGCCCTTGGCCACTGCTTAAAATGAGACAAGTACCTGCCTGATCTATGTACTTAAATACATAAGGGAGGAAACAAGGAGGGCAAAGTTAGTAGAAACCTCAGAGCTAAAACACAAGTGTTGCATCTAGAAATACTTAGGAGAAGGAATTTGAAAACAGTAAACAAGGTGCTTTGATGTCTCAGTAGGCCACCAGTAGGTATCAAGGACTGAAATGCATTGTTAGAGATTGATGGGAAACCCCATATAACCTTGCTGGGTTGCTTGAAACAAGAACAGGGAGAGAACAATACAGCAGCGCAACAGATAGGGAATGGGGGTGTGTGGAACCAGTACCAGCTAGACATGAGCATACCTGCTTGTAAGGCTACTGCCCAGCCCTTGATGGTGCCATCTGCCTCTCCTTTTCAGTAACACACATTTTTTGTGGGAATTGTTCAGAAACCCTTGGCTCTGATTGAAGGAGCACTCTAGCAAATGGCAAGAGAAAGTTGCTTTTATTGAATTAGAGATTTCCATGAAATTCCAATGAGTAGTGCAATAGTGACTACACAGGGAAGATCTGCATGGGCCACAAAGCATCCCCATCTGTTTTCTCTTGGAGGATGGACTTTCTACTCACAACATTATTTGGGTACATTTCCAACCATCAACTTCAAAGGATTTGAGGGATTACTCCATGTTTTAGGAGTTCGGTTGAATTTTGGTTTTTTGAAGTCTTCCTTCCTCCAAGTATGGTCTCTGCAGTCTGGGATGTTCCTGTTTTCTGACCAGGTAGTTCATCCACATTCACTATTCCTATACACAGTTTAACTTTGATGCAGGCATCATAATGGCATAGACAGTTAATATGTTAGTATCAAGCTCTAAACATGCTTTATATCCCCAACAGTAATTATAAGCTGCTGGTATACATGAAGAGCTGAGGTAGGAAGCGATGGTTATCCCCCTGCATAGAAGCATACACAAAAACCTCTCAATCTGACGTGCATGGTTATAAATTACTACTCTGGACTATCCACTGCTGCCCAATTTGTACTCTAAAAAAGGTACAGGAACAACCAGCCCTGAGGATCTGTGCTACTGGGTCCTGTAGTTCCAAATACAACAAAACGAGAGCATCAACAGCAAATGGTGCAACAGATTTGTTAGTGACTCTAATGACACTCATGACACCTGAAGATTATGGAGTTATTGACATGGTCCCCAGGATCCCACCACTGCCTTCCCCTCTCACGACTCAGTCCCATGATTCCAAGACAACTGTGTCCTCAGGGAAAGTGTTCTTTAAATTTGTGTCTGCTTTAATAAGAGCAAACCAGATCTGTAATGGATCTCACCTGTACACTAAATCTCAGTCTTTTGTCAGACTGAGTCTAAAACCCCTGTATTTGAACATTTATCAGGCTTTAACACAAAGGATGCCACACAAAACGCAGCCCACCTGGCAGCAGGTTCAGCAGTGGGCAGGTAGGGACCCACACCTTCAGCCCTGGCCTATCCCTGTGTGCTCATCAGAGGCACTGACATTTGCAATGTGCAAATGAGAGGTTTGCACGGGGAGCTTCAACCTGCTGCGGTGAGGAGCATCCCCGGGGAGGCACCGCGGGCAGCCTGGCTCCAGTGCCCGAGGTTCGGGTGTCCCACAGGCCCCTTTCAGACATCCCGGGGTGGGCAGAGCCCCGCGGTGCTTTCCCCGGACACCAGCGCGACCGCGCTCCAGCCTTGGGCTGCGGCGACACCTCCCGGGAGCTGCCGGAGCTGCCCGCGGTCCTCGGCTCGGATCCACCGCTCAAATACCCTTTTCTTCATTCCTGCTTGACATCCGTTTAACTCGGGCTTCGGAAAAGCGGCCCAGGAAATCCTTTGCTTTACCATCAGTGATCTTCCATACACCTTGTAGAAGACAGATCACAAGCTCTTTTCTGTGTAAAACAACTGGAATCTAACTGCTAAGGCAGTGGAGAGAAACTGCTTGAACAGTGGTAATGAAGAGACCCATCACTTCTTGTCCCACTGCAAAATTGTCCAGAACATGTACCCGTGTGGATGAACCCAAGCAGGTCCTGAGAGCTGATCACAGGTACAGGTAAGTACATGCACACACTAGGAAAGTTGTTAAATCCTAGTTCAGGCCAAAGACCCTCTGAAATCATGCAAAACCTTTGTTCTGGTTATGACCTCTGGAAGGTAATCTATGAGAGTGCAAGGTGCTGCTGGGGGACCCTCTGAAAATTCTCTTTTGATCTGAGTGGGTAAGTTATTTCCCTACCAGCCCCTGCCTACACATTCCTATTACTGGTGTGTGTTACACTTATGGGGACAGAGAATTTAAGACCTCTGTCAAAGGCAGACCCTTCCAAAGTCTGAGCAGCAAGGAAAAGCAGTGTCTTTATCTTCCTAGAGATGACACTTAGCAAAAGCAAATGCCTTCCATAGCTCCCAAGTTATACACCACCAATGGGACTCAAGCTCTCTCTGCAGGTCCACCAGATGAACAGCCTGGTAACTACAGTGCTTAGAAGCCTCAGTCCTAGCTGACTGGAGAAGCTTCAGTATTTGTACACCAGCACAGATCTAAGGATGCCCAAGTATCCTGCTAAGTTTTCTCTGTACAAGACCTGGAATTTCATGCAAGTTTCAGCTCCCTAGTGTTGGGGAAATTACATACTGACAACAGGAAACAGAACTGACTTCATGCCACTGCAGAGACCTCTTCTGTCATCTCAGTTATATCCTCTCATGTCTCCTCAGCACCACATTCCATTCAGGAATGGTTCTTGCTACTCTTCAGAAACAAATGTAGCAGTATCATTAGTGGCAGTATCACAAAAAGCAGACTAAAGACTCTTAATTCAAACTGAACTGGGATTTTAAAGTGTTTTGCAAACTTGCACACATGCAGTCAGCTGCTGTGTAGTGAGCAGCACAGGAACACTGTCTACAGGACTGTAAATACCTGCTCTTGTTACCTTTTCCCCCAGAACCCAGTGTTAGAGCTGTAAGTGCAAGAGTGCTCCTAGATGCTTGTTTTCCAGTCTCAGCCCTTCCCTAAAATGGCTTTTTCCTCCCCCCTCCCTCCTTAACAGAATGGCACAGTCTTCATCCTCCTCCCCTGGTTCCCATCTTCTTTGGAAAATAAACAGCTCTGATTGTTGTGCACTTGAGATTATGAAAACATCAAGTCCATTAGTATTTGGCAAAGTGCTCTCTCATTTCCTTCTGATGTAATAATTGAGAGAGAGGGAGCAGAGCCTGCAAAGATAGCACAAGGCACGAGTTAATGACCTTCTCGCATGTATGTGTGGGTTCTTTTATAGGGAGCCTTTTCCAATCCCCATCTCGCCTCCACTCATACTGTTTTCAGCTGAAACACTGCTTCAATGTGGCTTTTATTATTTGATCTGATGTCCTTTGGCCAGCCTTCAGAGGCAGCTAAATGGCAGGCAGGTATGGGGGTCTAGGAGACAAAGAGCAAATGGAGCTAATGCTTCAAGAGGCCTACAGCACACAGTCACTCAAGCTTCAGTCTCAACAGCCAAATGCCAAGTTCTTGTTGCCTGCTTTGGTTTCTGTTACACATTTAAGTTAAGGGGGAAAATGTGTCCTGCTTCCCTGTCTGAGGAGATTCTCTGGGAGACTGAAGGCCTGATAAAAATCAGGATGTGGGTGGAATAACTAAGTGTAGAAAGGGATCAACTGCTGAGTGAAAATTAACTGAGGTCAATGGCTGCTACTCTATAAAGTGTTGGAGTGGCCACAAACTTACTTGGTTGACAAATTTGTGGCTTTACATTAGGTACCGAGAGTGAAATTAAAGTGGGATGAATTCCACTAAAGGGTATAGTGTTCCCTACCAGCTTTCTAGATGCTTTGAGTCTTTTGAATTGCATGTCAAAGCCTCCAGAGATGTGTAGCTTTCCACATTAGCTTCACTGGAACCTAAGCCAAAAAATGTCATCTCATTTGAAAACCTCAGCTCTTAATTTGACAGCTCAAGGTTGGGGAAAATAAAGGTTACTCCTTGCCAAACGGTCTCATTTGAGTGTCCCACTTTGAAGTGGAGTTATCAGGCCTCCTGAGATAGATACTCATTCTCCACCACACAGAAGCCTACAAAAAACTGAAGTCCAAACCTTCCCAGTATTACGTGTCCCTGCTCCCACTGGATTAACAATAGTCAGCACCCTGGAAAGAGGAAACATGTGAGGGATCACAAGTAGACCTTGGTGAAGTACTCACTCCTGTGGGTTAGGGGTCATCTCAAGATTGACAGTAGTGCCAGAAGGAAAGCTGCATATTTCCTTGGTGCCTAGAGGAGGAATCCTTCCTTTCCCCCCCCACACCAGAGTGTGCATCTGCCTCTTAGATTTGTATCTGCTTTAGTAGGTGAGGTAGACAAGTTAGTTTGATGCATTCCAAACTTGTTGGCAGGGTTTGGGCTGTTTCTTCTTTGTCACCAAGGCACCCTGGGCAAACCACATATCCTTTGGGCATTAAGAGACTGGTGGGGGGATCAGTTTTACCTTCTTTTCACCTCGAGTTCCTAAAAGGAACTGACAAATGGATTACAGGATTGATGTGTCCCAGAAGACACATGATTTTTGAAAGCCCCTTTAGAAGGGCCTCCAGCTGATTTCAAGGCTGTGTAACAGTACTTCCTTGCCAAGGTAATATACCTTTATATTTAATCATGAAAGATTTCATATCACAGATAAATGGTCTTTTTCCAGACCTAGCTGCAAGTACAGTTGTTTCCTTCTTCCCTGCACTTCCTCCGCTATATTTTATACATGCAAAGGCACATACATTCTTCCTTCTTTCTGCCATACTTACATGGCTTCAGTTTTGATTTCATTGATTGCACACAGTGTCTGCAAAGCTGCCATAAGTAAGTTGAATCAGTTGGGAATTCAAGGTGATTACATTTTTCTCCTTCAGATATATTGTTTTAGTTAAAAGCCACTCTGGCTGCTCTATAACAAAACCAGACACAGTGGGCCCCATTGTCCTGCTCTTGGCCAAGGTAGCATGTATGGATTAAGTGATGAATTGCAAAAAGGGCCTAAAAGCCAAGCTGTAACTTCACAAAAAGGCCATTAAAGGTGAGCGATGTCAGTAAAGTGCCCATTTAGAATGGCTTTTATGACCCTGGGTCTTCCAAAGCCATACCTGAGGCACAAATGGCTCAGGCTCCCAGACTCTTGCTGCCCAAGAGACAAGAGAGGCCCTCTGCAAAGTGACACATTCTCAAGCTGACTTGGCTGGGAGAGCTGCTTGCTGCAGGGGTGGTGTTTGGAACAGTGTGGCTATCCGCTCCCAGCTTGTGAGGGAAAGCAAAACTTTGGTCCTGCTCAGAGGCAAGTCAGGAGTCAAACAACATTGAAACTTCAAAATAGAAAAGTGGGGAGGGGAAACACAACTTCTCTGGCTCCACTCCCCCAGATTTCACCCCATCAATTCTACCTAGGATATAATTTATCTCCTTTTATACATCCCTCCATATGGTCTTCAGTATAGAATGCTAAGTGCTGATGAGAAGGAAGGTGGTTAGCTCTCAAAATCAAGGTAGCACCAGAGAAGAGATGGTAAGTAGGAAAGGAGACTTCCTGTCATGCAACTGACAGTTGGCTTCTCTCACTCCTGAGTCCCTGCCATCCAGGTAACACTGTTGTCACTAAGAGCATTGACAGTTCTTTAGCAAGTCCTTCTTGGCAGCAGGCTTTTAACCGGATTGAAATATCAGTCCATGAATGATGAAGAACAAATACTTCTCCCCAAGAGCTGACTATCTTACAGGTGAAAATATGAAGAAAGGGCAGAGAAGGGTACTCAGGAGTATAAGTCTGTGAATCAAAGTTTAGGTCATCAGTGCTGAACTCTTGCAAAACCAGTTCCATTTCATGTGCCTCAGTTTATTGCTTAGAGAGATGTTAGGATCACTGTTGTATTAGAGAATGATGCTCATGGGCTTCAGTTCTCATCTTAGATTGCTTTCAAGATCCTGACTGGAAGGGACTATAAAAGGCTGTGAAATAACTGTCATTTAGAGACTAGATGCCCACTGTACGATTCAAAATATTTCCCATTTTTAAGGGGTCCAATCAGGGGACCTGACTATTTTTTCCATATGGAAATTAGAGTAATAACTGATATCGATTGTAAAAGCAGAGTGTAGACAATACAGAACATTTTTCAAGTTCCTGTTGAAAGAATATAAGCAGATACTACAGCCTAACTCAGCTTAAAACCTGACCACATTTGCAGTCAAACTCAAACCCAAACCACATAGTCAAAGTGTTGCAACCCAGATAGACAAGTGTGTGTCCTAAAAACAGGCAACACAAGGCAAAAATAACCCATTAGCTCACCAGGAGAGAGCCCAGACACTATACTTTAGGTAGCCCCAGAAGGCCAGACTCACCACACCTTGTTTTTCATCTGAGGTAGGAAAGAAGAAAGAGCTTGCAAATGTAAGGTGGCAGGACCACTCAGCCTGAGCTGTTGCATCCCCTGTGCTGTCACTGCAACCTTTCCGTTCATGCTTTAGACAAACACATAGGAGCAGCAGTCACAAGCCCAGGCAGAAAGCTTTAAAACTTTCAAGTGCTAGCACTGAGATACAAGGCAGCTGGTAAGCAAAAGCTCGTTGTCAGTTTGGGGAAAGGAGAAGCAGTGCATTTGTGGCAGCTAAACAGAAGATGGGGATTCACTGCTGACACACAGAAGACACGAGAAGAGCAGACCATGGCAAAGAGTTGCAAGACATCTCTACACAAAAAGACCAGTCAACAAATCAGGTTACTGTTATTCTTAATTCCTCCATCAGAATTCAGGGAGAGGTTTCCAAGATTGTTCTACTTATAAACCCATTAGGAGTCCTTGAAAATATGACAATACCTTTGTAAGCAAACAACATGGAGGGCAGAGGAACTGCTTACTTCCAGATATTCACAAGCAAAGATCATTTCTGTAAGCCCACATGAGCTGAAGGCTCGCCATTCAGACATCATTTTACATCAAAAAAAGAGTCTTAAACTAAGAAACAGACAGTAGTGGTCCAAACCGAATCAAGCTCCTAACCAGGAAGCAACAAGCTAGCAGCAAACCAGGCATAGCTTTACAACCCTCATAGAGCTCCCTAGGAGAAAGCAAACCTGCTACAGCTTTGTCTGTATGAAACCACCCAAAACAAATGACCATGCAGAACAGCAAAAAAAACCCCACCCCATAGAAACGCATACACCAGAAGTTTATCAGCACAAGAGAATTCTTCTTACCTTGAAGGCCACTGTAGCTGGAAACTAATCCCAGGGAGTAGCAGTAGTTCCTTAAATGGGGACTGTTTAGAAAGCTTCAAACTGCTTTTTAAAAAAACAATAAAAACCCCACAGCCTAAACCTGAAAGCCTCAAAAAAGGTTTAAATCACTGGGGTGGAAGCAGCTGTTTGTATATGTACCTATGGATACCCACAAGGCTGTGTGGGATTGGTTAGCAAGGAGAAAGGTGGTAATTTGGGTTTAGTAAAGACAGGTGAAAATCCTGAATGAATCAAGTTCTCCAGTGGGAAGGTAACTGAAGTGCTTGAGCCTTGCCCAGATACGTTCTAATATAACAACATAGCTACACAGTGTCATCATTGCAGGACTTCCTGGGAGAGCCCAGGCTGGGCCATCCCTGCTTCAGGAGGCAGGATGGTTCTATTGCTCTTCCAACAAGCAGAATCCCTTAACTGAAAGGCAATTCATCCCTACCTGCTGCTTCTGCCTGTTTGAGGGTAATGGCTCTTTCTAGAGCTGTCTCTTAGAGGTGCCTAACGACCAAACCAAACCAGGCTCCTAACCAGGAAGGAACAAGCTATTAGTAACCAGGTATACCTTTACAATCATTACACAGCTCCCTGTGAGAAAGCAAACCTGCCACATTTCTGTCTGATGTGTCCTTCCCAATAAAATACCCAAACCAAATAATCATATAGAACAGCAGAAAAAACACCAACATAGCAACACATACATGAAGGGTTTATCAGCACAAGGGAATTCTTACCTCACCGGCTACAGGACACAGCAGCTTTTGTTCTTCCAGTTTTTATTGACTTCCAGGTTGAATTTGCTCGAAGGGAAACTCAGTTTATGCTCCAGGATTTGTATTTGAGTCATTCCCTGCCCATGGTAGGGGCTTGGAATTAGGTGATGTTAAGGTCCTTTCCAATCCAAACCATCCTAAGGTTCTATGATTCCGAGCTGAATGGATCTTAGCTAGGGTTTGGTGATTAAATCTTCATTGTGTGACAGATACTTGTCTGAAATCCCTTGGTTTTCTCAGTTTAGGGTGTTCCAGTACAATTTTATTCTGTGATAAAATTGGAGTTATGGGAAGACTTCTTAGAGCACCAAAAATATGTTTTGGCTTTTCTATATGAATGCAAAACTTAAAACCTGACACTAAGATATTCTGAATAGCCCCAAACCACATGGGACAATGAAGTTCCCTTCATTGGAAGTTTCCATGGAGGTCTGAGGAGGAAGCAAATTTGTTCCTGTTCAGAACCCCAGACTCTGAAAGCTTTTTACAACACGGGATTTTTGCATACATATGGCTTTATACACAGACCAACATAATTTAAAATATTGACACTTTATAGGCTAGGATTTTGTTAGGATTTTGTATGGAGTGTCAGGGGTCTACATGGTTTATGGGGAAGAAAGAATAGCTCAAAATGTTGTATGAAAATGTTCTGTTCTTTTGTGTCTCCACGTTGTGTCTGCCTCAAGTCGCCAAATTTGATCACCTATTCTTCATCTTGAGCAGGAGATCACATTTGCTATAACAGTACACTCAGTACACTGTACCACCAGGCATAGAATGGGTTGGTTTGGGAAGGGACTTTAAAGCTCCTCCAGTTCTGACCCCCTGCCACGGGCAGGGCCGCCTTCCACTGGACCAGCTGCTCCAAGCCCCTGTGTCCAGCCTGGTCTTGAACCAGCCCAAGCCCTTCACTCACTCCTTTTTCTCCTCTGTGGAAAATGAAAGGTTTTAGTTTCAATAATCAAAACACCTTCCAAAAGTATATTCTACCTGCAGCAATTTGAAACTGCTGCCCTTGCTATGGCATGCAGATAAGGGCTGGCCTGTATTGCTGACCCCGTACTGGACATTCTGTAGATATACTGAGCTATTTTCAGCTAGAAAGCACAGATCCTGAGAGATGTCAGGGCAGGGGTTTAGGCTCTAGGCACAGTGTGCTTGTCTGCAGTTGAAGACAAGCTTGTGCTGAGCTGGCAATACACAATCAATCAGCTTGGAGAGCTTTTCCTGAGCTGTAAGCTCACCTTTGGAGTGCAGTGTTGAATGACACAGACTTTCTAGAGCCTAAATCATATCTGAGTTTCCTTACATGCTGGATTAAAAACTGTACAAGATTAAGAAGGGAATAACCCTAATCCTGCCTGTTCTACCTAGCTTAAAACATCCTAGTTCATAGATGGCTTCCTGAAAAAAAAACATGCTTCTTTCTTCTTCATAGGGGAACTGAAAAGAGCAATGGACTGCTGTATGGTGATCTGAAATCTGGGATTTGGTGGCCTTGTGAAATGTTTGATGGTGGTGGACTGAGATATAGAGGGTTCTGTAACCCAAAGCAGAACCCAGAGACTGGAGCATTAGGTACTTCCTAAAGCTAAAGTGAACACTCACTTCTCACTTCAGGATCCGTAGCTGAAAGGTGTTTCTTGGGCAGCTGCATTTTACCCTGAACAATATTCCCTGCTTTCTCCAGCTGTTGGCTGAATATATACAGACATCAAGGAAGACAAGGAAGTTTTGAGGGCATTTCTTCCTCCACCACACCAGTTCCTCTTCTAGCCCTGCCTTTCTGCCCCAGGTCCCCCTACTTTGTCTCGCACTGGCCCTTAAAATGTAAGTTCCTGCTTTGGTGAGGGTGTAATTCTGAGCTGTAAATAAACCTCTCATTTCACCTCTTCCCTGAGCAGAGCAGCCAAGGCTCTAAGGGGAAATCTTGTAATGTGATTGCAGTTGTTTGCTCTGATGCAGTTGTTTCCACATAAGCAGCCCTCTCCCAGCACCTCCCTGGACATACAGACTCTCCTCAGCCCCAAGAAAGCAGTTCTTTGGCAGAGTGCCTGTGTTTGGGGCTTCACTTTGACATGCTGTAGCCTCACACATTGCTGTGAAGGTGTTGGAAAGGCACCGCAGCCTCTCTCAGTGCGGTGCTCTTTAAACTTTCCACTGATTAGGGGCCTTTTAGCACTCAGATGCCTTTTCCTAATGGATTTTGCCTTTTCGTTGAGACGAAGGGTTTTTTTCCTTGTAGGCATTTCCAAAGTAAACAGTTGTGGAGGCTTTTTGGAAAGCAAGGAGAGGAGAAGGGGGCAGAGAATCAGAACTGGTCCAAATGCATCCAGACAAGCACTATATAGCAAACTGTGTGTGTTGAGGGCCAAGTTCTGCCAGAGTGAAACTCTCTGGGAAAAGAGGGTCATTTTTTGAGAGCCAGGCCCAACTGCAAGGTCTTCGTTGGAACCAAAGACACTATGCCCATGTCCTTGAGCCATCAGGGGGAGCAGGGTGTGAGCTTGGCATTCCTCAGCCCCTTTATGATTTATATCCGAAGTCCTGAAGCCAAAAGGAGGTGTTGGAGTAATTCAAACTGTGCAGAGTCCAAGGGTATCAGTGCCCCACTGCTCTGAAGCTGGTAATCAGACCACAGCCAGCTTGCTGTGTGGGAACCCAGCAGGCACTGGCTCTAAAGAACATCCCTTCCTCTGGGCTGCTCTGCTCAGTGCAAACCCCACATCTCTTTGGAGATGTTCAGAATTGAGTCCAGGCCTGTGCACTGCTGTGTAAGCCCTGAACACACTGTAGATGTGCATGTGCAGATGTGCATGGTTAGGCAGATGTGTGTTATGGATGTAGTACATTTATAGCTTGCAGTTCTTTCTATCAGTCAAGCAGGGCATGTGGCTCTAAGTTGTCCTGGATTTCAGAGCTCCTTCTCCAATTCCTTGACACAAGATATGAGAGGAACAAAGCAGCCCTTTCGTAGGTGAAGATCTCTTTTCCCTGTCCCATCTCTGCTCTGATTTGGTCCATAGTGCAGCCAGCTGCTGAATCTCTGCTCCTCTGCTTCCTGCTTGCATTAATTGCTAGAGCCCAAACTTTTCTTTTTCAGTGGATCCTTGCTCCTTGCTGGAAGCTTCAGCTTTGATTGTGTTAAGTGTTTTAACATGTTTCCTCTGGTCAAAGATGAGCAAGTGCCCTTTGCAAGAGGATTTTCTCCTCTATGCCTCATCCACCAGCCAGAGCATAATTCATGGGCAGAGACTTTGGCCTGCTGACAGCCAGGCCTGCTCAAGGGCTAAGGGCTATCACAGACCTCCACTCCCCACAGCAGAGTCTCCCCAGTGTCCTGGGACAGGCCCTCTGTGACTTTGATCCATGCCAGGGCTAGATTCCAGATGGACACATCCCCGGTGCTGGCCACAGGCAGGTTGCACACAGCACTGATGGGGTGTTTACGATGCTGATGTCTCAGACAAGCTTTTAGACAAGGGTTGGGCCTGAGAGAGGAGTTAGTAACAAACCCTGGTGCAACACAGGCCCTTCTACCTGTGTGCAGCCAGAAAGTTATCACACAGCTGAGAGAAGGAAGTGAAGCTGCGGCACCTGCCTGCTCCCAACCCCTGAAGCCACTGGGTCTCTGTATTTCCCCAGACTTTACCTTGAATCAGGGCAGCTTTATACACCGAGGATGATGTCCCATGGTCTGGGGTATCCCTTGGGTCAGTTGGGGTCAGCTGTCCTGGCTGTGTCCTCAACTGCTAGTGCCTGCCCAGCCTCCTCGCTGGTGGGGTGAAGAACACAAAAGGTTCTGTGTAAGCAGTGAGGAAAACATCCCTTTATCATGAACCCTGTTTCCAGCCCTTACCAGTTACTGTGAAGAAAATTAACCTTGTTCCAGCCCAAACCAGCACATCTTTGATAGGATTTGTTCTCCTCTCAGTTCTATTGCAGCCTATGACTGGGTGGCTCCAGGAACACACCAAGGTGAAGGCATAGGCAAAGGTGTGTATGCAGCAGCTTGACTGTGAGTTCTGGTTTATTCTCTTCCCCTCACTCTAACTTCTCAAAAGCACTGTGCTACTTTTATTCATGGAAATACCTACAGTGAACATGAGACCCTTTGAATGTGACTTCCTTATTTATCTTATACCCTAAGGCTGTATCCTACTTTAGAGGCAATTCTGCATCTGTTTGGCATCAGTTTGTTTGTTTGTTTCTTACTGTGAATTCCTTGACATGTTATTGAATAATTGTTCAACATTCTGGGTTCTTTCTGTAAGTCTTTGAAGGAAGTTTCAGCTTCCATTGGCCTGAATCATTTTATATCCTCTTCCTCTATTACGTACACTTTGCTCTGCATTCTTCTGTCTGAGGGTCTTTCCCTTACAGTGACTCAGTTCCAGATGGGTGGATCAGTATCCTGGTTCTTGCACAGACAAGGAGTAACCAAGCCAACCATTTGCCCAGTGTCACACATGAGTTTTGGCAGGTGTAGAAATAGAGCTTAGCTCTTTCCTCCCATTGCAATGCTCGTAGCATGCCTCCCTTACCTGCTGCCTAAACCTGGAGCTCTTCTGTATAACTGTAGACTTCATAACTTGAAATGATGGTTTCAGAGGCTGAGCTGGGGGACAGTTGCTGCCCAGGAACTAGAGCAGCAGTTCCATTCCATTACCACTTGGCCTCAGGCATACTGGGATTATGCATTAATGCTCTGTGCCAGCACCCCTCAGCTCCACCAGTGCCATGGGCTGCCAATGGCATCCCCTGGAGCTGCTTTAGTGGCAGAGCTGTGCCATGGGGACAGCACAGCACTGCCCTGCTCTTGCCAAGTGTCACCAGGAAGGAAGGGGCCAGAGGGACAAAGCCTGGCTGGGGCTGTGGGGCAGGGAGCAGGGGGTCCCCTCCAGAACCATCAGAGGAGGGAAGGAGGGAGTGGGGCTGGGTCTCTCTGCCTGGCTCCTGCAGAGGACAAGCGCAGTTTGGAGTGGAGCTTGGCTGCTTCATGGGTACATGGGTGTGCTGGTCGGGGTGTGCAAGTCCCTGTGGGGTCACCAGGCTGAGCTGAACCGCTGTGTTCTCAGGGTGTGCACAAGAATAAAGCCCAGTTTCTGTGTTTCTCATTTGCCCTGAGATTTTGCTTTTGGGTTTTCCTCTGCAATGACATTGGATGAAAATGTTACAAGTAACATTAAAAGTAATAAAGTAATTGGAGAACTCTGCAGACACAAGCTTGCAAAAGTAACAGAGGTCACCCCATAGCACTGCACCAAGGTTTGCATTGCCTGTATGGACAGAAGATTCCAATCCAAGCTGCTTTAATAGTGTACCAAAGCAGAGGTGTGCTGGGACAATGACATCTACCTCCCAGCTGATGCAATGGAGCCAGTTCTTGGGTTAGCTGCTGAAACATTTAAATTCACCTTCTGCCTGTTTTAAGCCACCCCTCTCCTTTGCTCATCTTTCCCTCTCTATGTTCTTCCTGCTTCCAACTGAAACTGCTTAGGCAGGGAAGGTTTTGCCACCTTGGTGGCAAAGTGTTTCTGTTCACTTGAGTGTGCCAGAGGGAGAATCGTTCTTTTACATAGGTGCAACGTTTCAGTAGTGTGAAAGGCCCAACCTCAGAAACAAAAGTGCTAAGAGAAAGGCAAACATGTGATGGGAGAATCTCCAGTTCCCCTGCTAGCAGCAAAGCAGGGATGTCCTGTCTCCTGCTGGCATTCTGCTGCACTAGAGGACAATGTGGATCTTGACAGGACAGATCTGCTCTGAAGCATGGCTTGTTTCAACCTGGACTCCCCGTTTAAAGTCACCCTTGAGACCAGGCTGGATGCTGCCTATTCCCATTCAGGTTTCTTCCTTCTCTCCTGTCTGTTGCTTGACCAAGTTGTGCACTGGTGTGTGTCACTGCAGCCTTCCCAGCTTTCAAACAGGGAAAGCAACACCAGGGCAATTACTTTTAACTCTAAAATGCTGCTTAACCCGGTGGCTTGGAGACCCGCTCCCAGCACCTCTCCTTTAGCACTTCTCTGCACCATTACCCTGCAGGGATTAACAGCCTCCCCCTGCCATACGCACTTTGCCCCATCACCTGCTTCTCTCCCACTTGCCTTTTCCCCAGGCACTAATGAAATTACCACCGACGCTGATTACAAGCACGGAAGGAGCCTTTTGACCACTGAACCCACCTGCTCGTGTGTTTGACCTTTAATGATCCGTGTGTAGCTCAGTTTGGGTTTTAACGGCTGTTCCAAGAGGAATCTGTAGTTCCATTTGCCATCAAACCGTGACCCCTGCTGGAAGCCACGGGACCTGACGGCCGATTGTTCATACTGGAGACAGCCCGGCACACAAAGTGGGTGAGGTGTGAATCACCGACATGTCACAGCTGCCACCAGCAGGAATCACAGAGAACTAAAGCACAGTTGATTAAACAAGACTTTTAAAGCAGACTGAGATGAGCTCTTAGGCAGAAGCTGTTCCCTGTGAGGGTGCTGAGGCGCTGGCACAGGGTGCCCAGAGAAGCTGTGGCTGCCCCATCCCTGGCAGTGTTCAAGGCCAGGTTGGACACAGGGGCCTGGAGCAGCTGCTCCAGTGGAAGGGGTCCCTGCCTGTGGCAGGGGTTGGAACCTCATGAGCTTTAAGGTCCCTTCAACCCAAACCATTCTGTGATTCACCTAACTGAAAAGTTAAAATGTGAATGATTTTCTATTTTTTTCTATCTGGAGGATTCAGTTTTATGGAATTGCTGGATCCTAGGAGCTTTCTGTGCAGGGAGGGGGTTGTGTGTGTGCCTTTTGAATTGGGATTGTGGGTGTCAGAATCAGCTGGCAGGAAGTTCTCAGCTCGAGGTCGCAGTGATGCAGTTCTCAGTGGTGTTTGTCCCCACATTTGGACCAGTTTGACACTTTCCCAACGGCATAAGATTGAAATGAAATCAAAGAGCACGTGGGACTGGTGGGACAGGGTTAAACACACGTCTCCTTTACTGTGTGAGGAAAATAAATGCCATTTGTGAAGGCCTCAGCCCTGCTGTGGTGCCACGTGGCCTGAATCAGCTCTCAGCTGGCCTGAGTCTTTGAACAGGCTCCAGCTGGAGGGAGAATTCTTGCCTGTGCCATAGGGGGATGTTGGGGTGCAGATAACAACTCTCCCACAGGAGCAGGTGAAATGTCTGTCACACAGCAGGGGCACGGGCAGCAGGACAGAGGCCACGCTGCTGGATGTAACAGCAGAGGAGGAGATCAAGCCATGGTGTTAACAGCACCAGGGGCCAGGAATTCCTTTTCCCATTCCCCCAGCCATGGGGGCCCCCGTGAGCTCTGGCAGGGCTGCCCTTGGTTTGTGTTGCAAGACCACAGAAGATCTGTGGTTCTGTTAAGTCCCAGCAGTTGCAGTGTCCGTGCTGGCTCTTCGGCTTTGGTGCTCAATACTTTCTCATTTGGTTTTGGTTTCATACTGGTATCATGATTCTGACAGGTTTTAAGAAGTAGGTCTTGCAGCACAAGAGCAAATGCTTATACAGACAAATGAACATGTATGAACCTTTATGGCTTATACAAATTTAGTTATAAATCAGTATAAATGCTTATAGCACGGCTGGCAAGTCCCAGCCTAGAACCAGAACAAGGGCTGACATTGCACTGAGGGTCCCAGGTCTGGGTTCTGCAGCTCTCTCAGTGGCAGCACACAAGTTGGTGTTGTCTTGTCTCAGTGTAGAAGAGTATTTTATGTTCACTAAAATAGCCCTGAGGTTTATATATCCCATGCAAGCCCCCTGGGATGCAGCTTTGATACCTTGTAGAGTCAGTTAAGCTTAAAGCAGGGTCTCTGTCCACATAAATATTTGTTAAAGTGTTAAGGTTCAGTTTCAAAATAGGGAAGTGGAAGCAGCATCATTCTATAAACACTCTTTGTTGCAGAAGACCAAAGATTTCCTGTTTGGGGATCTCGGGGCTGGTTCCATTTCCACTACTGCCCATAAACCTGATGTTTACTCATGGGGCTCCCGATGCTTTCTCCATGTGCTCCAACTGCTTTCAGGTGGCCACAATGTTCTGCCAAAACCAGAAATGGCAGCTGGAAAAGGAAAAGCAATTTTGTGTCAGCCTCTTCTTTACAACCTTCCTCTTCATTGGTAGTAAGAGACCCCAGCACTGCACCCATGTGTCAAGTATTACACGTTGTTGTTACACATCAGAGGAGATTTTAGTGTTTTCATTCAATCCTGCTTTACAGTCCTCATGGAACAGCATATTTAATTGTGGCTTTTGTCTTCAAAGCCAATGAATTAGCCACAAAGTGCTCTTCATGTAAAAACAGTGCTCTGCAGTAATTCCATGCATTTAGAGCACTCAATGGAAGGCTGAAGTGGAACTATGCTGTGAGACCTTGTACAAGTTAATTCTACCATGTCATTTATTACAGATCTATCAATAGCAAAGTGAAATAAAGATGAAAGCTTGAAAGATTAAAAAAAAAGGGCAAAACCATAAAGACTTTTTATAACTGAATGCAGGACTGTGTGTAGGAAATCCCCAGTAAAGCAGCCATAAAACTGAGTGGCAATTCCTTGATAAGAGGGAGCTGTGACTGGATGCAAGTGCAGACTCCATTTCTTCCTAGCTTTTGGTTCTTTCAGTGCTTCCTGCAAGAAGCCGCCTACAGCCATTGGTTCTGAGAGCAGCTGGGGTCTGCAGAAACTCTCACCTCATGTTGGCCATCACCACTACTGATGATAGATGGCTACCACCAGAGGCACAGGTGAGTCAGGGCTGATGGAGCACAAAGGATGGTTGTAGTTTGCTGCTTGTTTTGCTTGTTTAAGAGTAAAGTAAGGGCTGGGGTATTTCAAATATGCTTAGGGAGGGCACAGAGCTGTCAATTCTTTAGGCACAGAATATTGTCCTTGGTTCAGCAGTAGCAGTCATTTTTTCTTCTTCTTAGTAGCTGGTGCAGTGCCGTTTTTGACTTTCAGCCTGGGAACAGCACTGATAACACCAATGGTTTTAGTGGTTGCTCAGTAATGTTTAGTCTGACCAAGGACTTTCCAAGTCTCACGTTCTGCCAGGGAGGAGGAGAAGCTGGGAGGAAGCAGAGACAGGACACCTGACCCAAACTAGCCAAAGAGGTATTCCATCCCATGGGACATCATGGCCAAGATGTAAACTGGGGCAGTTACCTGGGAAGGGCTAGATCACTGCTCAGTCAGGCTGGGTGTCGGTCAGCAGGTGGTGAGCTG
Source organism: Melopsittacus undulatus (assembly GCF_012275295.1). NCBI lineage: Eukaryota > Metazoa > Chordata > Aves > Psittaciformes > Psittaculidae > Melopsittacus > Melopsittacus undulatus. Next base: position 10,351,074 of record NC_047538.1, on the reverse strand, counting down.
TTGTATTCTCCTCCCTAGTTATTTCCCTTATCATTATTGGTGGTAGCAGCAGTGATTTGTGTTATACCTTAGTTACTGGACTGTTCTTATCTCAACCCATGGCAGTTACATTCTTTCAATTCTCCTCCCCATCCCTGTGGGAGCAGCTGCGTGGCTCTGGGTTGCCAGCTGGGCTTAAACAGCAACATATATATTCCCTGAAGATTCCAAGTTCTGTCTAAACTTTTTCTATGGGAGAAGAATACAAAATGGACCTAAGGTCTTGTTCAGGTCTGACACTGTGAAAGGGTCTGGCTGTTTATCAGTTTCTTGCACATCAGTATTTTGAAATGAACCTGCTACATAGAGAATGTTCGAAGGGCTCTGGCTCAAAGCAGGTAGGGTTCAATCAGGCTGCTCAAGGACCTGTCCAAATGAGTCTTCAGCTTGTCCAGGATTGGGGTTCTGCAGCTCCACTGAGCAGCCCGAAGCAGCAGATCTGGTTTCATGTTCCTCTTTAATCTGGGGCCAACGCACTGCACTTGTGTCTCACCCTGCTGCAGGGGGACTGATCCCCCCTGAGATCTCCCCTAAACACTTACCTGCAGACAGAGCTCTCAAGCTGTGACTGGGAAGCTCTGCGAGAACCACCACGGCACCAGATTACACCAGGTTGCTTCCACCCACTCCCCTGGGCAGAATTCTACCTGTTCACCTCAGATGTTCCATTGGTGGCACCAAAACTCTCCCAACAAAAGTGATTTTCAATAGCGTGACTCTTCCATTTTGCTTGTACTTCCACTGGAAAGTCCTGGACAGTCCTGCTGCGTGTGGACCTTCCCATGTTCCCATGTGAAAAGGGGCCTGATGAAGCTGTGGCTTTCCCACCAGGCAGCACACGGAGAAGGCAGGAACCAGGTTAGTTCAGGGAGGGCAGCAGCGCCTGTCTCAAAAGTAAATGCCTATTACAGAGATTTTCAGTTCCATTCGCACCACGCAGAACCTGCACTGCAGGAACTTGAGAGTTAAAGCAAATCCTTGGAAGAAGAAAACTCCACCAAGAGCTTCAGTAATTCAATAATTTATTCATCTAAAAAAGTGTGTAAAAGTATATAGCTCTCATCCACAAGGTATATATGAATGACATTTAAAATGGAGGTCTTTATTATTATTGTTTCTTTTATCAAAGTCTGTTTTTAGTGTATTGTACCAGCGATAACTGCAGATCTAAAATGAACTTCACATTTTTTTTTGCTGTTTTCTCTCAAATTGTCGCCTGGATAGAAAAGAAGCTTCACTGCAAAATGCTCCGAGAAAAAAAAAATAAAACAAACAAAAAACCAACCAAAAACCCAAACCAAAACCAAAATAAAGAGAGAGAAAGTCAGAACTCCCCAGAAATGTACAGCTTTTACAGTTAAAAAAGGTTCGGAAATATACATCCAAGCATGCTGGACCCCCCCGCCCGGTAGCTCAAACAACTGTAATAATAAGAGTTCTAATAACTCGGATTTAGGCAGGAATTTCCAAAGGTAGAAAGAAAACCAGGAAAATAAAATACCTTTCTGCACTCTGTAGGAAAGCCGGGGCTTTACATTTCAGCTGAAGTCAGTAAAAAACTCACAAGGAAAATAATGCATATTTAAGGGAAATATTATACAGAACTTTTCACACTGAAGTACATAAGGTTTTTTTTTCTTTAAAATCTATTGCCATTCATTTCTTTTGCACAAAAACGTATAAATATGTCACCAGCTTCTCTTAACTTAAAAACATTAAATAAAAAGACACCAGATGAAAACTTCTCCTCTCGCTGCCCTTGGTTGCGGTTTGCAGTTTTGCTTAGAACCAGGTTTGCTGGGGCAGAAACGCCCCCGGATAAAAACGGCCCCGTTAAAAAGAATAACCAAAAATAAGAATAATCCAAAGTTCCGATGAATCCTGGGAACAAAGAACCCCCGAATGGTAAAAGATTACAAATGGCTACTTTACAGTTCGTCCTCCCCAAGTTAAATCTGTTTATACAAGTTTACAATCTTCATCTTTTTATGCTCTTCAAAAGGCCTTGAGAATTTTCTTTTCTGATTAAGAAAAAATAGTCCTGCAATATTTTTAAAGTCAATTTTACACTGTACACATTAGATACAAATGCTTTGCTATCAGGTTTGTCTTTTTTCACCTATACATTGCAAAGAGGATACCCACATGGGAGGGGTGGCGCAGAGAACAACATCATCCATTTACAGGTCACGTCTCTGCCTCCACCTTCTCATGACACAAGCCATTGTGTTTTTTTTTTTTATATAATTTGCTTTAAATGTTACATTATCTCAAGAAAAATACTTTTTAAAATCATAGATTTTCCTTTTTTTTTTCCTTTTTTTTTTTTTTAAACCAGAACATGAAAGTCTTTTGGAAGAACTTTAAAATTGGTGGGTTTTTCTCCACAGATAGACACCAAGGTCACAGAGCCTGATCAAAGTGCCCGACCCCTCCTGAGGCAGCCCCTGCCCGCTGCACAGTGCAACAACAAACATTAGAAAATGGAGTTTAAATAGAAACCCCTTGAAGCCTGGAATGAAGGAGTCATAAAAATACTTCAATTAGCCATTAACCTTTACAATGGCAATCATTTTCCTAAACAAAGTCACTTTGCCACCACAGTGGTAGAACTTCAAGTACTAATTTAATGATATAATTTTTAAAAATTATTTCTTTGAAATAATATTCCTATAGTCAGAAAAAATACACCAGATTTGGAACTGATTTCGTGTAAACAAAAACCATCGTTTTTGGATATGTACATGGACGAGCCTGCCCCAGCTCAAGGGCGACTTGGGTTTCAGTAAATACTTTTCTAACATCACTAAATTCACTGGAAATATATTTCAATCATAGCTCTACAATAGATTCATTTACCACTTTCCGTGGGCCCTCACAGCGGGCTTTAAAGTATTTTTCCTCCCTACCTCTCACTCACTCACTCTCTTCCATTAGGTAGTGTTATCCTTCATTGAACACTGGCCGTCTCGTGCTTTAAGCAGGCTGAGTGCAGGTGAGAAGTCCTTAGGACACAAGGGTGCCCTTCCCAGACTGCGTGTCCCTGCCCAGCTCGGGTTGGGACGAGCTTCAGGTTTGATTTCTAGGTCAGAAGAGTGAGAGGTCTGTAGATAAATAACCCTACAGTGGAAAGGAGCTGGATTTTCAAGAGATTCGACTGTTCCTGGTCCTTTATAATTTAATCCCTCCCCTCCCCAAACCTCAAAATAAATAAAGTATCTCCAGACCATTCATATCTACATGGACAGGTAACAAATGCATGCATTCATCCCAATCCACTCTGACAGGAACTCCAGGTAGACAGAAAACTCCAATATTTATATGAGACTACAACTGTGTGGGGTTTGGTTTGGTGGTTTTTGTTCTGTTCCTCCTGCAAAGTCCCAGTTGACGATGATCAAACAACAAAACAAGCTGTGGACAACCCAAACTGGTCACTACAAGGTATTTTTCCTTGCAGGGCTGAAACTGCTCTTGGTTGTTTCTCAGAGTTCCCAATGCAAAAAGACACTGTAAGTCTTCCTTAAAAAAATAAAGTATCAAAAAGAAAAGCATCACACTGACCAGTAGTTACTGGGCCACCAAACTAACACTGGCTTGAGGTTACTGTGTTCACTGTTCTTGGATGTTCCCAGATTTTGGACTGAAGCTGCCAGAGATGTTAATGGGTACTTGAGTTTTGAACACTGCAGAATTCACATGTGCTCTTGGAGGAACAGAAGCACAGCACAGGACTGGTCTGAAGAGAAGCAGAATTGGGATCTTTGCAGATTGTGGCACGTTTCTCAGGTCGAGGGGAGAAGAAGCCAGAAGAACAAGTGCTTTTCTATCTATTAGAGTATATTCATGATGGCGTTGTACAATTGAGTGAGCACCACGAAGTGGACAGGAAGGCAGGAGCTGCGATCCTGAGTGGCAGGGTTACATGTAAGCCAGGACAGTGCATTGTACTGCTCCAAAACGAACCTGCAGAGAGGAACACAGAGACATGAAACTGGAATCATTTCCTGTTTCCCCTCTTGGCTTCTCTACTGATTATCTTGGAAGTGTCTCTGGTTCCTTCCAGAGACAGAGTCATGAGGACTGCCTGGCTGGACTAATGCTGGCAGGGCTGGCACAGGAGGAAACTCCCTGATAAGGGGAGAATGGGAAGCAGGAATTTTTAGGTTTAAGATGTGTGAACTTGAATGAAGCTGTTCAAGTGTAGGCCCTCCCCAGCACATAGCTGAGATTATGGAATTACAGAGGTTCAAATCCCACTGTCTTCGAGGTCTTGAGTCCTGAGCATGTCTAAAGACTCTCTGGGCAACCTGTGCCAGCATTTGATCACACTTCTTGATGCTCATTTCTTGGTTGAGTGCATGTTTGCTCCCTGCCTGCTGCCTCATAGTTCTTTCAGTCCTGAACACATGGGATGGAGGCAAACACAACACTGTATTAACTCAGGAAGAATATTTCCTTTCTATCCCAGTTCCTAAGATACCAGTATCAGAAAAATACTGTTATCTCCTTCTGTAAGTCAGTTTGGTTTGATCAGTAAAAACAATGTCTGGCACAGGCCAGATTAGCCCACTCAGTAAACACAACACTGGGAGATGAAAGGTCCCTCTGGAATTCCTCAGCTCAATCCCCAGAACCTTAGGGAGGAAATGCAAATCTTAAGAGGCGTTACCTCAAGACATCTGATGTAGTTTTAGAGTCAAGGGGGTGAGGAACTCGCTGAGAATTTCTGGCAGGTAGAAGCTCATCTGTCTGCGCTACAGAGATATGGTGATGTAGTGAGGCCTGTGTAGAGGAAAAGAGCACAGATTAACTTCACAGAGCAAGATTCACACCGAACAAATACATTCTGAGTTGTCTCAGGACACCACGGCAAGTTGGTGATTCTGCATTGACCCCACCATGACCATGTGTATGACCAGGTTCCATAATGATTAGATTTTTTGAACAAACTCACTTTTCTTTCTGACTATAATCAAGGATCTTTACAAAAGAACACTGAATTCTGTTCTAGATGTTAGCCAGCGGAGAAGTGATGAGGGGAAACACTTGGAAAGTGTCAGAGGGTCTTTTGGTACTGCACTACCAAACTCTGCAGTAGAAGCCAGTGACAGAGGAGCATGTGGAGGTGGGTGTCTGAGCAGACCACACACTGCTGCTCACTGCTGGCACACTTTCTGCCTGCCTTCCTTTTCTGCTGGAGCAGGGCTCCTGCATTAGTTTACACAGGAGCAGGAAAGGGATTTCTTCTTGGTCTTGAGCAACCATGTAAGCCTTTCCATGGGCAGCTGGATACACCACACAGCCTGCCAAGGCACTACCTCTTTTAATAGTCCTCCAATTATGGCACGCACATTAGAGATTATGTACTTCAGCATAAAAGTACTTCATCCAAATCAAAGATGACTTCAGTCTCTATGCCTCACGTGCCGTGCAAGTTTCCTGATCACAGCACTGTGTAGTGTAACAGAGACAGATCCCTGCTCCCTGTCCAAACCAAACCAGCATGTTCCCAGTCACATTAAGTATTTCATTCAGCCTAGATATGAGAACCCCATTGAGCTGGGCTGGGGTGGTGGGGCAAGGAAGGGTGACGGCTCCTGCTCTTGTGCAAATGGAGTACAAGCTTACAGAGGAATTCCTAACATTGCCTGGAGCTCTGCTGTGTTTTACTGCTGGAACTGAAACATGCTCTCTGGATTACTCATTCACAAAAAAAGGTAGTTTTTAGTTTATCATAAAACTTCATCTCTAGCTCCAAAACCACGGTGGCTTATTTTGTGTATTATTTTGAGATCTCTGTTTTGTCAGTTGAAAGAAAAGCACACAGGGAAATCTATGCCTGAAGAGCACAGAGTAACGAGTAAGGTTCACTGTTTGCTGGTGGAGGTGCTATGCATCCTGCAATGCCCACTGCAAGTCATTGTTAACATCAGTCCCAACATTGCTTTTTCTGCAGGAGGAAAGAACTGAGACACAGACACCTTCACTGCTGACTGCCTCAGAGACACGGATACGGGAATTCACTTGAGACTCACAAAAACATTTAGTATTTGTTACTCATGCTGGGAATGTGTAAAGTGGCACTAACTTGATTATTCTACACGTGATGCTATTCAAGGCAGGTTTTTCACCTTTCCATGCTCACTAGTCACTTTTTGGCTTCATTCAAATAAGCAGCTGTATGACACTCTAGAAGGATCAGTGACTCTCTAGTACTTGAATCAATTCTGCTGTATACATGTCACAAACACTTGCATTTCTGCAATGGAGGTTATCGGCTTCCCTCTGACACGACAGACTCCACTGTGCCACTTTTACAACTGGGGAAATAGACATGTAGAGTAAATGTCTGGAGCTGCTACTCACTTTTACTCTGTGTCACAACTGGGTTATGGCAGAAGAGATCTCTTCTGTCATAGGCTGACTGAAAATGAAAACTAGGATACCTCCATAATACCAGACACAGCTGGGATGATTCTGTGCTTAGAAGCTGTCAAACTATTCCATTTTCAGGTAAGGGCCTTTAGCAACAGGGAATTATGTTTTAATAGCCCAAGTACATTCAAACCTGAAATTGCATTTCCATTTCCAGAACTGTCGCAGCTGCGGTAACATGCAAAGCTAGCATTTTGGAAGAAAACTCACAGCATATTAGTGGAATTCTAATTGTCTTTCTCCTGTGAAAAGATACCAAGACAGACCTTCAGGAAGAGCGGACACTGGTTTTGGGCCTGAGGACAGGATGACCAGAACCACTGCGGAAGATTCTCAGCTTTGGCAGTTGATACAAAGTATCCAAGAGCAAGAGGCTGCTGCTTCAGTTCTTCAGGGGCTTCTCTGGAAAGGAGACGTTCCCCTTGGCTCTGAAAGGAGAGTTGGGAAGGCAGGTTGTTACTTCCATGTTATACATCCCACTCCAACAACATCGATTTTGTTTACTAATTACTCAGTATTTAAATCAGTTCTGTTCTTAATGAGCTGTCCTTTAATCATTCATGAATCTTAGTTGAAGTTGTCTAATCCCTTCCTTTTTCCCCTGTAGCTGGGCTCCCCAGGCTTGTGTTCCAGAATCCCTTTAGATGGTCTTTCAGCTTGTGGCAGGATGTGTTACACACTCAAATACGGAAGAACAGAGAGCGTCTGCATCTTTGTTAGTTTGGTTGTGTTTGCTTTTGCAGTTACTTACATTGAGAGCTTAATAAAACCAGGGTACACTTGCTGCTCCTTGCTGTGGACACAAGGTGCTGTGCTTTGGTTTTATTTGTACTACTGCACAGGGGAAGTGTGGGGGGAAAGGAAGCAACTGTCCTGCTTTACAGCTTGTGTCACTCAGTCATTTATCCATGTACTGTATTTTTTGCAGTATTCATTACTCATATTCTCATTATGCAAGAAAACATTATTTAGAGGGAAGAGAGTTAAACGAGACCAGCTGTAAAACTAAATGAATCAGTCTTGAGTTGCTGCTTACCAGCATGTATGTGATTTGATTTCTGGAGTAAAACTTACCTGAACCTTCCATACCCATGGCTGGTGGGTAGCAACCCATGGCGCTGTGAGCCTGTTTACCCCATCCCGTGTGTATCTGCACACAGCTTCACCTATCCTGAACCACAGCACCAAGCCTGCCAGGATCTCCTCACCTACCAGAAGGGGTGCTTGCTGTTACCCTTCTAGAGGACATTCCTATTTTAAACACATTTGGGTTTTTTTGGAAACACCCTTTATTATTTTGCTCCATCTCTGGCAGTGTTCAAGGCCAGGTTGGACAGAGCCCTGGGTGACATGGTCTAGTGTGAGGTGTCCCTGCCCATGGCAGGGGGTTGGCAGTGGATGATCTTAAGGTCTTTTCCAACCCAAACCATTCTATGATTCATAAAGGAAAAGCCCCAAAGATGCCTGTCAACTATTTTAGCTTGTAACTTATCTCAGAAGAACTGGAACAGCAGCTCCTTTAACCCATAAACATCTTCTAAGTCAACAGGTTAAAAGACTCCACTATATAGAAACTGGCTTAACCACACTAGTCTTTCAAGCAGGTCCTTCTCCAGCAGCAATACCTCGACCAGGAATCCAAGGCAGTTAAACACCCCATAAAGGCAGGGGAAGCTGCAGCTCAGCCGGCTCAGGAGCCAGGCAGCCAAATGCCTGCTGAGCACTGAGGACACGCAGCGCTGAACCGCAGCAATCAATTACAGGTTACATGGACGGAGGCGCGACCTTCCCCGACCCACGAGGTAATGATCACACGCTGCTGCTTTTGTAAACCCAAAAATTACACAGCAATTACCAGGCCCTCGTTAATGGTTAAACTGAATTACTCTGACAGGACTGTCTAGAAATGGCTTGTCCAGGCCTCTAAGCTCTTTGGTCATTAACCTTCCAGTGCTGTTCTTAAAGCCACTTGGATGGAGTTCCACAGAGAGTAAGTTCTGTAAACAGATCCCTGAAAGCGGTATAGAATAGAGATGGTTGAATGAACTCAATGAGAAAGAGAAGTTGTAATGAGTGATGAATTGTGATTTATGGCTGGAGGGCTTAGTAACAGCATTTAGAACATTTAATTTGCCACATACCAGTTTGAAATAACCAAGTGACAGCGATGTGCAATTGTGTACCCTTTGAAAAGTGGGTTGGAATATCAACATAAGGAAAGATGGTTGCGTACTAAGATCACAAAACACAGTGTTAGCATTTCTGGGGCTGAGGACTTTTTCCTTCCAGGTGGGGAACTAACTCCATTTAGTGAGTCCTTTTCAGGGAGTGAGAATTCTTCTCTTAAGATCTTCCTTACATTTAGAAAAATGCAGTGCTGTGTTACAGAGGCTGAATGAAGCACCACAGAGCTCAGCTGTAGGAATACTTCCTGTAAGTATCTGTTTGGTACTTGCTTTCATAGCAGTTTTACAGTTAAAGCCACAAGGGACAGCCACAAGATCCAGTTACGTGTATTATACAGATTTATATGTAACTTTTATCTGTTATCTGTTTCCTGTATACAAGTCAGCCTGTTTCTTTAATAAAATACTGTGTTATTTAGTAAAGAAGCAATATACTACTGCCTTAAATGTACTACTTCTAGAATAAAACTTCTCCACACGGAATTCTGAAGCATCATACTTCTCTCCACACTTATGATGGAAATCACTTGTGTACAGCCAAGTCTCTTTCACAATTACGTGGATGAGTAAGAGTTCCATCAAACATGATCCAAGGTGTGCTAATGCTGATTCAAAAAAATACCTTGAATTACCCAAAAGAATTTGCATTTTATGTAATTTCTGGTGTTGGAACCAACTTTACAAAAGCCACTTCAAACAAAAGTAACTTACAAGCCCTGTATGCTCTGGGCTAAGTTTTACTGAGCAAGCAACATTTGCATAAGCACCCACAGCACCTGGGGAGTCCCTGTTAGCAAGGGTTATTACCACCAGAATTAGCTCCCTTCTGCCCCCCCAGAAATTCCCATGAACAGAGCTGCCATCTGCCTTTCTCTCAAAGACTTGTCACTTTGTGCCAGGGACATTCCATGTGCTTTCCCAGAAAAAACTTGGATGAGTACAGACTTATACAGGGCCACACAAAAATAAAGCTTCTCTCTCCTCTCTTGCTTTCAATGATCTTTACACTAACAATTAACTTCAGAGATGTAAAGAGCCAAGGCAGAGGCATCTTCTACAACAGTATTAAACCACCACCTTCAGTAGTAACAGTAATTTCTGCTGCTATTGACCTGATTATGTTTGAGAATCTACAGGAAAAAAGGTTTTGTTGAAGGATTTGGCTCTTTTTTTGCCTTGTATTTCCAGTAGCCTGTGCCCTAAAGTGCTCCAGCCTTACCCTACTGTGCTGGAAGTGAGATCCCACTCCAATGCCAGATGGTGATCCAGGGGAAGGAACCGGGGAGGAATTTGGTGAAGAGTGAAGATTCCCTGTTATTAAAATTCTAATATCATTGTCCATGTCATCTGGGAATGGGAGGTCAAACATGTCATCTGGAAAGGAAAAGAAAGGAATTATTCCCAATGTGCTGCTGCACTCATTTTTGTCAAGAGATTTTTGGGATTTAGGAGCACTCCCTTTAATTCATTATCATACTTTTTTAACATTCTGCTGAGGCAGATGGAAGCAGAGACAAGCACCTGACTGTTCAATTCCCTGCAACCACACACACTTGAAAGGAAATGTTGGCAGACATCTTTTGAAATAATGAAGCTGAACAATGGTCAGAGATGAACACAAACCCTGTCCTAGCAGCTTCATCAAATCCAAATGGATGTTCACAACAGAAAAAATGACCCTTCTCTGCAGCTGGTCTCAGAAATCCATTCACTACACACTTGAAATCCACCAAACAAAGCAAGGTGTGCTGTTCACAGCATGTGCTGCTCTTCAGGCTTTGGCACTTGGCTCCAAGTATCCTGGAGCAATCCCAGCAGCTTCAGGGGCATTGCTCACAGGATCCATAAAGGCAGCAAGGCCCCTGCTCCCAGGCTGTGGAGTTCCATGATTATTTCAGATACTGTATCAGGATTTCCTATAATGCAGCTTTTAATGTTTTACTTTCATCTCAGGAATTAAATAGAGTTGTATTACCATCATTTGCTGGTTTTATTTGGTTTATGTTAATACATGGGAGCGATGTAAAGATACAGTGAAAATGTGTTTGCATTCTGTGAGCAGCACATTCCATCTCTCAGGCATTTGCAACACTGGTTATGCCACCACAAGTGATTTACATGATGGAAAGCTAAGACATTAAAACACAGCAAAAACTTACAAGCATCACGATATGGTTTATAGGGTTTTTTCCATATCCAAATTTTTCAGCAGGCAAAGGCATTTAAGCAGTATAACATTTGAAGTACACTTCAGGACACAGAAAGGGACAGTGTGAGCCATCTAAATTAGCTGGACTAATTAGAACTGCAGCAAAATTTATGCTAAGACACATGGAGCCCTCAATAAGAGCTCTGCAATTCTACATATTGAAATCATTTCTCTTGAAAAAGCATTCACCCTGCATGAAAAGGGAAAGGCCACGTCTGTGTTGAACTGATTTCACCTGAAGGCCCAGGGTGGAAATGCGCAGGTGGTTGTTCTTCTGAATCTTCTAAAGAGAAACAATTCATTGCAAGAGCAATGAATTAACTCAAGTCCATTAACTTCTGTCCTACAACCTCAGTAAACAAGACAGAACTAATGTCATGCTCTGCTTAGCCTCCAAAGCATAAATGAGATGGCTAATAGCATAGGAAGCGGTTTAATCATTAAGTAGAAGAGAGTTAAGAAAATTAAATCTAACACCCTTTTGGAAGCGCCAGCTCTGGTCCCTGGTGCTCATTAGCATCTGGAGCACTCCAGGGCAGGTTAATGCAGGTTAAATATTTGTCAGCACAGCACTCAGCAGGGCTCTGGGGCCTGCAGAGGACAGCTGCTGCAGTGTGGGGAGGGGTAACTTCCCTGCTGTGAGGCCCACTGGAATTCCAGCAGGAACACATCAAAGCAGACTCTTTCCTTAAAAATAGTGGGCCTTTCTTCCTCTCTACACTGTAATTTCCCTCTGCACAAAATACTTCTGCTGGAAGTGTTTGTGGTTACTCTTGGTTTAATTTATTTTATAGTAATTTTTAAGGACTTATGGCAAACCGAGTTAGGAAAGAAAGATATAGAATAGTACCCAGAGTCTTGCTGATACAAACTACAGGGCTGCATACGCTTGCAAAAGCACAAGCTAACACTGAGAGTTCTCAGGTTGGTCTGCTCTGCCTGCTTTAGAAGATTCAGACTCCAAACCACAAGCTGCTTACCCAACATGCATCAAGTGCACCACTACTATAAACCTTATGTGACCTGACCCAAGTCACAACAACAAGAAAAAGCATTTCTAAGTCTGTGCCTTTTTGTACACTGACCGGTCCATATTCCTTATGGAATAAATCAGCACAATTCCCCAAAAACAGACCTCAGAAAAACCTTGTCCTGTAACTGTAAAGCACAGGGGTATACTCTTCAAGTTCAACTGGGTGCTATGGTGTCTATGGGAGAACACTGGTTCACTCAGGCCTTTTATTCAAGCCTGGTGCAACTCTGCTTATGTTCTCAATAGCCCACGGAGCACTGGTGAGTATCTCAGCTCTTACATGAGCCACTGCTTACTTACCATTAGTAGGACTGAATCCATCCTCATTGGGGTAATTTGCTGGTGCTACCTGGATAGTAGCGGAGGTTGGGAAAACCAGGATGTGTGTGCAGGAGGCATCCTGCGGGGTGTTCAGCTGAGATGACTGCAGATTCAGTGCGGTGCTCCGGCCAAACACAGAGCCCATAGTGACAGCATCTACCAGAACAGAAGCGACAGCAGAGACATTCATTTCCATCACCTTCAGAATAGGTGCTCTGTGTTCAAGTTACATTTCTGTGCACCTAATCTGGGCTTGCAAACTAATACACGTTTGAGGGTTCTTATCTTAAAACAAGTTACTTGAGGAGCTTGAAATCAAGACCACAAGTTGTACAGGTAATGTTGAGCTGTGTGAATTCCTGTACAATGCCTCACCTTGCCTTTCATTCTGCTGCCCTGAACCAATGACTTCCCTGTTAAATGAGTAAATGAAGTTTATTTTGACACAGACATCTGTGTAATTATGAAATATACCCTACTGCAGTTGACATGAGGATAGCAAAACTTGCCATCTATTTTCTCACATTACAAAATCTCTGCTTTGAAAATTATTCAACTTGGTGAGTCATGTTCAAGCTTGCTTAATTCTGCTTCAGGGAGTATTCTTTTATTTCTAAACTTAAAAAAGCCCCAGAGTAGTTGGCAAGGGTAAGTCACCATGTACATTTAAAAGCACATGCATACATAATGCAACAAATAAGTAAAAGGAACCCCAAAATTTGAATATATTTCAACTCAATTCTGTGGACTGCTGCTTATAATAGAACTTTCTAAATACCTTAATTATATCTGGAATAAACACATCTGGAAAAGCAAGCAGATCTATCCTTACTCCCATCAGCACAGACTCCTACTCTTTCACACTGTGGACTCTTAGAGAGGCTGCAGTCATTCTTGCCTCATGACTACATCATCACAGTCAGGTGACAGAGACTGATCTCCCCAGAGACGTGACCCCTTCCAGGAGGAGCCCATTGCTTTGACAGGAACAGTACATGCAGTACTCCTTTTCCTAGGAGCTACACTCCCAGCATAGTTTCTCTTCATGGCATTCTGGGGAATTCTGCCAGCTTAACCTGTTTTCTACCACGTTTAGCCATGGCAGTCCAGGACTTCCTGTTGGACACAAAAGTCTCCCCAAGTTAATGTGCTTCTGTGAAAAGTATGGAAAATAAACAGTTGGATAAAACTTACCTGGCATCACAACAAATGATCCCTGTGGCTCCATAGCGACGAGGCAGGCACTGAGGATGGAAGGGGAATCTGCTGACGAGATGCCGCACATGCGGCACACCTCCTTCAGTTGTTTGCTGATTGTCTGCAGGGAACATTCCCCAAGGAGGATACTCCAGTCTGAAAGGAATAAACATTATGATAGAACCAAACAGTGCAAGTAGTAATGCATTAGTAACACTTGCCGCACAGGGCCCTGCAATCTGGGTATTCTGTGCCTGCTCCATGGGGTTTGTTTGTATCCCATGAGTTACCTGATTATTCAGCCACATCCTGAAGAGGATGTGTGTCTTTAAGAATGGGTCTTTTATCCCATCTGTAGCTAGAGGAGGTACTGATCTGGTGTGAAATAGGGCAATGGGCAGAGTTTTGGAATCAGAACTGAATCCTGTTTCTATTTTGTGACAGGGTGACTACTGTTTAGATCTTTGCCCTAATGTGACAAAACCCACTTGGAAGTACACCGTGCAAATTCTAGTTAACCTACACAACACCTGCAGGACATGAGGAAAGATGTCAAACCCAGTGTAGAAAGAAGCAAATTGTTTCTGCCATCGGGGTGGGATTATCACTCTCAGCATTCTGGTTTTAAAGGCCCATGATCAGGTCTGTGAGTCATTCAGCTTGTGCACTAGGGCCACGTCTCCATTGCAAGCCAGGACAAGGGGCAGTGCTGACACTTCCTACCTTTCAGCTCCCCGTGGCCCAGGCGGCCAAGCCGCCCGATGACAACTCTCCATGGCAGGGATGTCATCTGCACGATCCCAACACACCACTCCCACAGCTTCTGCAGCCCGATCTTCCGTGCAGACAGCTTGCTCCTCCTCGACCTGGAGGTTGAGGAAGACAAAAAACCCAAACCCAACAGTGAGAACTGAATCCAAGACCATGTTCAGAGTTCTGTTCCCTAGAATTATTTCACTGCTTGCCCTCTGCAGGAGTCCTGACAGTCCTGGGAAGTGCCCAACTCACCTTTTACCAACAAGAAGCAGAAAAAATATGTGCCTGCTGTCAGTACTATTACTGCAGTGACATGCAACAGGTGTCAATATGCTGAGCAACATACTGGTTGTTCTTGAAGGTAAGAATTACAGGTAGGATTTGTAAACCAAGTGTAACATAATATCTTATTTCCTCTGCAGTTTTTAGTTATGAAAATGTCAACTGAAATGTTACTACTGTAACATTATCATGATCACTCAGCAGGAAATATTATTAGAAGGGATGTGCAAGAGCCTGAGGAGTGAGGGATGACAATGATAGTCCTAGATGTAATATAAAAGCTAAAGGGTTTTACCTGTTTGGTAGATCTATATTAACTATGCAGGTTTCCAATAGTTCACCATGGAGGTCAGTGCAGGATGCCAGAAGCCAACGCTGATCGTGAGACAGACAATAGCCCACAAAGAGCACGTTGTATTTCTGACTGGCCTCTCCAAATGTTTCTCCCAGCTCTGTCTGTTTGTCTTTGATGGGTGCCAGTATGAACGGAGGTGAGTATAGCTGGATTGGGCTGGGCCTCTGTAAGAAAGTCATCGGCAGGTAGATCAATAACTATTTAATGCATGAAACACACAAACACAGATGTGAGTACAGGAAATGATAAATCAAGGCATTCACAGTCAAGAGAGGGAGTGGGAAAGGGTTATAACAACCATTTCTGTTGGCTGAAACTGATGCACTCCACACTCCCATGCTGGAGATGCTCACCCGCCTGGGCAATGAGATCCAGTGCTGAGTCACCCCTACAGTAGATAAGTTGTCTTGTGTTTCTTCATTTAAACAGAATTTCTTGTACGTCAGTGTGTGCCCACTTGCCTCTTGTCCCACCATTGGATACCACTGAGCAGAGCCTGGCTCCATCATCTTCTCTCCCTCCCAGCAGGTGTTTGTGTACATTCATCAGAGCCCTCCTGGTAGGACACTGCAGCTCTCTCAGCATTACCTCAGTTGCCAGGTGCTCCCATCCCTTCATCATCTTAGTGACCCTTTGCTGGATTTGCTCTGGTATGGCCATGTTTCTTGTACTGAGGAGCCCAGAACCAGACCCAGTATATCCCAGGTGAGGCCTAACCAGTGCTGCAGAGAACATTCACGTTCCTTGCTCTGTCAGCACCCTTCCTACTGCAGCTGCCTGCTGTGGGCCTTCTTTGCTGCAGGGGCACCTTGCTACCTCACACTCATCTGCCCAACAGGACCTTCAGGGTTTCTTCCACAAAGCCCCAAACCCACCTTTGCTTTGTAACTCCCCTAAGAAATAAAACCATGAAGGGCCTGACCAGACAGACTCAGTAATTTAGAACTGGACGGGGTATTAATTGTTGAGCCAAAGCTGGGAAGTGCGGTGCAGACTGTGAGCAACACATGGACAATGCAGAAAATTAAGATCTGGTTAATGAAGTATGCTAAGTGCAAGCTGCTTGTGGAAACTGTTCTGAAAAGGAAATTAAACACGAAATGCAAAGTCCAAGTTAACCTGCTTTGCTAAGAGACATGGAGGGGACTCCTTTTTTTTGCCCAGGTCACTTCCCACAAGTATACTCCCCTGGCAGCAGTGCAGGAACATTAAGTAAAGTAAGAGAGATGTTTGCAGGCATCTTGCAAATTTATTGCTCTTCCCCTTACACATAAATAGCTTGAAGTATGACTTCAATTTGCTTCAAAATCCGTCCTGCTGAACATGTACCTTTTTGAGGGAAGGGTGAGGAGAGAACATGAAGAGGAGATGCCGGAGTTGATACTGCTTTTAGGAAATCCCAGTGAGAGCTTAGGGCTTTACGTGAGTAATGAAATGTGGTGATAGGTTGGGTTTATGATGGTTCTGAATCAAGGGGCTTAAATCCTAACAAGCATGTCTTTATCTCAACGTAAGTGTTTAAGTGTTTAGTTGGTCCATTAAATCTAATCATCCTTATCTTTCAAAGAATGAAAAACATCCATGGAAATTACAATGGATTACTCTTCCTTTGAAATCCCTGTAAACCCACAAACAGGGCTTGAGTATTTGCTGTTTAAAAAAGAGATGGCAGATTAAGAATCCCACGGAAAGAGGGGGAATTCTCCAGTACCTCAGGGAATTAATATAATATCTGTAATTAGGTGCAGGAACTAATTTCATATATATGTGTATATAAATAAAGGTTGGACATAAACACTTTCTTAATAGGACTACTACAGACTGAGATGACAGTGTCTCAGGATCTGATTCCACATGATCTTTTACCCTTTTACTTTATGACTCAAAACCAGAAGCTTAAAATGTTTTGAAAGCAAGTAGTCTGCCACTGTTCTCACTATTTTCTATTAAGTACTAGATTACCTTCTCCTTTTATGTTATGTCTTCTATACTTTGAAGAAATATTCCTAAAAGTATTTTCTCTCCTCTTTTTGTAGTATTGGAGAGAAGGGGTTACAGATTATTACCAAGCTTTCACTTCTTGACTCCAGTACTAACCTCTGGGTTTTTGAGGGTCATCTCAATGCTGGCAGCTGGTCCAAAGCCTGTGAGAGACTTGATGTGAATCTGGGTGGGCAGTGGCCTCCTGCATTGGCAGTACACTGAAAAAGCCAGCGACTTCAAGTGCTGAATGTAGAAAACCTGTTCATCCTTCATTGTCTGCAGCATGTACTGGCAAGGCACAATCTGTACAAGTTGCATAAACAAAAAAAATATGACTGAACATCTTCGAGGAGCTATTCATTTAATATCAAGCCAGACTCACACATTCAATAGTCATTTCACAACCACACGGCACTTTGTATGTGGTGTCTTTGCATTACAGTACCTGTAGCTTCCTACCGGGGCTACCACCCTCTTGCGTGAACACCCACAACAGCCAGCGACTGTGTTCCTTGACATAAACCTTCAGTTCCCACTCTGCTGATGTATTTAAGGCTGTAAAATCTCTCAAAACTGAGACTCTGACCACCCAATATAATGGAAGAATCTCCTTACAGCACAAGAGTAACTGTAAAGTGTATAATACATCTGTAGCAGCTGACAAACAGTGGAGCAGAAACTCCAAGTGAGTGTCACTTTCTGTGACATGATCATCATTGAATGACAAACCCCATCATCTCCACAAAGGGAGCAGACTGTTTTACCCAGTCAAGTGTTACTTTTCTGAAGTCCACTTTCTCATTCATCCTTCATTTTGGGAAGGGCACATCATTAATGACATATGTAACTTTCACAGTGTACTCCAAGAAGTAACTACCAGTGGCTTTTAAAAGCAATACTCTAAAAAAAAGGAGGGGATATTTTAATATATTTTAATTAAAATCCCTGTATTCAAACACCTTCGATTTTTTTTAATCTCATTCTTCCGATCCCCATCTGCATTTGCAGACACCTTTGCTCCGTCATCTGGGTGGGCTTAACTCTGCGCTCAGGCAGGTTGGGTTCCACAGCTTGTGGTTAGAATTAGCACTTGCTTGCTGGTCCTCTGGCAGCCAGCACCACCCTGTCACCCACGGAGGACATGTCAGAGAGTAGAATTAAGGTTCTATTATGATTTATGGAGTGTTTTGTCTTTTCTTTTAAACAGTGCCATCTTTGGAGCAGAAACCATCAGTACAAGATCCTTACGATGCAGCCAATGCTGTGAGACCCACACAGATTCTTCTAACTTATATTTTCAGTAGTAATAAAACTGAAGCATCACAAAAGTTTCACTGATCTGTGGCTCTTGCTTGAACCATTGGAGCTTTGGTCACACATTGTAGTTACTAAACTTGACCATGTGTTTTTAAGGACAAGTTCTTTGCCCAAGATTTTCAGAAGCTGGGCTTTCCCTCACTATGTATGAGTTGAAATAAGTCCGTAAACATTTGGGTTTGATTTGTTTTGGAATAACAGTGTGTGTGTATACTATGGCACAGCTGTGGGAACACTGCGCTGGTGACTAGCTCATGTTACCTTTACTTGCCGAAAAATGTCTAAGATTTTGACATGAAGTGGCAAAACGGCCCATATTTTGACAAACCAAGGGGAAGTGCTCAGGAAATAAACAGTATTTTGAGTTGGGAAGCACATCAGTTGTCTTGCATAGACTGAGATACAGTTTCTACATGCAGTTTGCATGGTCTTGTATTTCAGCCATGGCAACATCAGGGGCTGTTTTGTTTTTTGCATCTTCAGGTCTGAATCAATCGAATTCTTGCAGTCTGTCACAATATGAATTTGTGAATCTGATTTCCACTTCATCCCCAACACTGAAATAGTTTGGTGACAGATTCCCCGACCACTTCAGGGAATGATAAGGTGAAGATTACGAGAAATGACAAACATATTCCATGCCAGATTTGAGACACTTCCAATTCCTTATTTTTCCCTTATAAACTGTGTTTAAGCCAAGTTCAACACACATGAAGAAAACATACAGACATCATTCATGTGCTGCTTCTTGTGTGTGTTGCACACATACACACATGGTTCAATCTCTGGCCTCCCCTTTTCCCCCACTTCTTTACTGAGCCACTGTGATGAAGAGGCATGGAAAACAGGCAGTCTGGGCAAGAGGCCAAGCTCTGCTTCTGACTGCACAAATCCAATTCTTAAGTAATTCCATAGTAAGTAACTATTATTATATGCCAAGTTACATGGTGAATTATTTTTAAGAAGCAGATAACAACAATACAATACTTAAATTATACACTAAATGTCTGGTTGCACATTTCTTTTGGATTAAACAGTATAAATCAAGAGCATAGCAAAAGCAAACAACTCAACATGCAAAGTAATCAAAGGAGCAACTGGGCATTTTTGGCAAGGGCAACCCAAGTTGCAACTTAAGTAACTATAATCCCCCTTAAGGAAGCATCCAGCATATATGGTTGCTAGAACAGATTTGATGCACAATACCATGGCTGCCTTACATTAGTTTCCTCATCAAAACAAAAAAGCAGGTGGTTTTCTAATATACAGACTTGTACTGTCAACAAAATAATCTGTAAACATCACCTGAATTTTATACATTATTTTATATATTTATATATTATCTTCCATTCTGTATCTCCAATACAGAGTAGGTATCAAAAGCCTGCTGTGATAGAATGACTTTTCAGTTTGAAGATACAAAGTAAGGTAGAATTACCTGGAGAATGAAAGAATTCCTCATGTTCTCAGGCAAGTTATCCAACATTTCTGTGTAGCATCTCATTAAACTTAACAGCCAGAAGTTGGTTGAGGCAGATTCTTCGTCTGCAGTGTAGGTGAAAGGATCCACCATGTAGATGACAACAGCAGGAGGATAGGCATTGCTGTCTGCAGACTCCGGCTCAGTGGGAATCCCAATCCTCTCCCTCTCAGTAACACTGGAGGGACACAGGATGTTAGAGTTAAAGCAAGTTACAACTGTTCGCTACTGTTTGCTGTAAAGCTGTGCAAGGCCAGAGCAGAGGAGGAAAAGGAGGAGAATGTAGTGATCCTTATGTTCAGAAGAAAAAGTAAACACCACGAGACAAAACTGATTGAGGGGAGATGACTTCTACTCACAGCTGTTCTTAACCCAAAATACCAGTTATTATGCTTTAAAGACACCTACCATAAAGTCTAATGTAATCTCATTTTATACAAGCAGAATAGATTATGTCTGAAGAATATAGGAAAGTTGACTACTATTAGCTTACTACTATTCCTTTCAATAATGTGCATGCTGGTTTTGGGGGCTGTTTAGGGTTTTCTTTCAGGACAAGTAAAAGGGGGAGAGAAAGGACTGAGAACTGAGGAGTGCCGAAGTAACATTCATGGAGACTCAAGTCCCCTGTTCAGTTACAGTGAAGTTCCATTGGTAATGGAAGGAGCAACTGCACATTTTTGGTTGATAAAATTCTCCATGCCTTAACCACGAGTGGGAGGCTCAACATCTGTAAGTGATCACAAGCAGCTCAGAGTTTCTTTGTCAGAAACCATACTGCAGGGGCTCAAGTACTGTTCTGCAGAGAGCCAGCAAACAGATGTCTGAAGGATAACCCCAACTACAACAGGATGTGGGCTTTTCACTTAAGATAGAGGAACTCCCTAACATATATCATGGCTCTTAGTAATATGCATTATTATAAGAGTAATGAAAAACATGCTGACTCAGGAAGTTACTTACATAAGATGTTAAAAAGTATTTTCCTAATGTTTATGTTTAATGGACTATTTATAATTAAGTCTTTAAATAAGTTGTGCTGCTGCAGCTTATTTTAAAGGAACAGCAATAAAACCCCATTTCCTGACCTGACAGTGCACCTGCTTGCAAAGCAACACCAGCAATGCAGGCACATGGAAACAAAGCCATGGCTTGCATTTTGTGTCTGCTGCTGGCAGAGGTGTGATGGTGTTGCCCATGCAAGAGGCATTCAGTGCCACAGGAAAAGTCCTGCAGCACCTGACCAGTGAGGCCTAGTGAGCAGATAGGGCACAGAGCCTCAGACACACCTCATGTTTTACTTGTACTGCAAATACCAGGTGGGACATCCTAAGGCACCTCAAACACAATGGCCACACCACGATCACCATCATGCACTTGAATCAAGCTTTGCTGCTTGTTACACAAAAGGGAGGTTTGTTTTTTCCACCTCCCCTTTATCCGTAACTGCTAGAGACATATAAAACCAGGTCCTGCTCCATTTACATCTGGCTTCTAGCCCTGCACATCTCAAAAGGTCCTCTCTAGGATTTACATAAGGATTAGAGATTATAGGTTGTATGGAACCAGGATAACAGTGGATTTAACTAGACGTACTTGGAGTCATTTGAGCACTGAAGTCACTTACCCTTCCTGTCCTTCCTGTTGCTGCTGTGGTGCATTTTGACCCGATTCTGCATCTCCTCCAGGACCTGTGCTTCCTTGCGAGCGCTCTGCTGTGTTTCCCCCAGTGCTGGTGTTTTGTCCTGACCCAATGTTCCCACTAAACCCTGGAGTAGAGGTAGTGGTCATCTGGTTAATGCCAGGTGTTGCTGAAGATGCTGACAGCTGTGGCACTGAGGATCCAGAGGATGAAGTGCTTCCTGCGGGAAGGCTACTCGTGCCACCACTGGGTGTGGAGTTAAAGGAGTTGCCTGTTGAGGGTGCCCCAGCAGCTGAGAGACACGTTGAGTTTGAGGGGACAGGTCCAGTGCTCCCCGGTGCTGTTGGTGCCTGGCTTGCTGGCGCTGGGGTTTGGTACTTGGGTGGTAGCAACAAGCTGCTGTCAAGCTGCAGAGTGGCTAAGTAAGGTGCTGGAATAGCAGATGAAGAGGAAAGATGAATGGCAGTCTGTCCAATCAAAGTGAATGGCATTAACCATAAAGTCACACACTATTTTTTGCACTTTTAGAATATTCTAAGAGTACACAAATGGTACCTGAATATAAGCTCCATTACAAGGATTTACTTTGGCATAATTCTTCAGTATCTGATACAGATCAAAAGTCTTTAAAACCAGGAATGACTTTGTGGAGCTTTGTGAATCGGAGTTGGTACTGACATGTCACGATCTCTGGCTAGACTGGGTTATGATAACAGCAGCTTTATACAGTCTTCAGCTCTGCAATCTACTACAGTCACTGTCTGACTCAAAATCTGGAAGTTCTTTTTACCTGAGCTACAGTAACGACAAACTTGAATACAGTCATTTCTGCTCCTCAGTGTCAGAAAAAAATTTACCACATTGATAGTTTTAATGTAATAAGTGAATAAAATGTAAGTAAATTAATATTTATTATTTGTTTAGTCTCAGAGGTGGTAAATCATCAGCAGGGGAAGTTCCCAACACTGCTCCTGCCAGATGCCTTAGGTGCGAATTGAGCACCCAGCTCCTCAACCAGCCCTGCACATGCTACACCTCTGCATGAGAGCCTGGGGTATTTATGTTAAGCAGTGCTGTAGCAATTTCTCTTTTCCAGTTATGTGGGAAATTAAAACTAAAAGCAGACTGAATGAGTTACAGCGTCATTTGTGATAGACGAGTCCCAGCCTGTTCTGTCAAACATTCCTCAAAGGATGCACAAGCATTCTACAGGCTGTAGAACTGCCCAGCTAACTCCCATGTTCAGACTTCTGACCAAAATCAGATCATCAGTCCTCACAGTAACAGACTTCAGAACTCTCACACCTTGCTCAGAGCAAAGGCAGGAAGCACCTTCCAAGAAACTACTTAAAACTTCCTGGCTATTTTTAAACAAAAACATAGTTTGCACCCTTCAGATGAAGCATGAAGCCTTTACGTGGTCAGTGTGTGCCAGCAGTGAGCAGCACTGTCTCAGCAGATGTTTCCAGTGATGTTCTGGATGGTCTTGTGTCAAGATCCCATTTCTCAGTTACACACACAACAGTTATGTTGCATTTGGATCCGCTCTGGAACAAACAGCCATGTCTCTACCCAGGTGAAATCTGGGAGCAATGTTAGCCCAGTGATTCAGCTAGGCTCAGCCAGGACCTGTCTTCTGATACTGCCCCAGCAAACTTTATACCCTCCCATATACTCAGATTCTACTCTCCCTCACCAAACCAGTACACCTGATGTTCTAATAGAACAAATACAGCAGGTTGCCATAACAAAACCAGAAGACTAATCTTTTAAACGGAGTCACTGTTTCAGGATGGAAATAAGCCTACAGGTAGTCCAGAGGAGACCAGGCCTTTGGGGTAATGTGGTTCCAAGTGCCTGCACCTCACAGATTCAGGCCCCACTCATCAAGGATGCTATTACTTTTTTACCTCTGTTAACTCACTACTCCTTCGCAGAGTTTTAGTGAACTCGCCTCTCAAATAAATACGTGTTACGCTTCAAGGCACTAACTCCAGCATGCTGATACATACAAAACACACCGATGCATATTTGTGTGGAACATCTTTGGGACATACAAGTATCTTACACCAAACTGCCTCTACTAATAAGGTAAGCATTGGCTTTTGGATCCCTGATATAATCACCTTACTGCTGAACAACAGGAAACCTTTGAGAGTAGACAAATGTATCATGGATTAAGAAACTAAGATAAAGCCTCATAGTACCTTCTTTATCTTTGAACAGATCATAATCTCTACATTAAGAAAAAGCCCCATTTCCATCAGGAGATATCCCTGATAAAGTGGAGCAAGGAACCTCTACAGCACCTACAGAAACCACAGGAGCCTTACCTAGGTGATGCCGGCAAACTTGCGCATAAAGTTTGAGTCTGGAATGATTGTCACACTCCTCAGTGCCCCAAGGCTGGTTGAACCATTCGCTGACGAGCTCATCCGTTAGCTTCTGTGCCACGTTCTTCCCCACCCTCATAATCCCATCACGTAACACTTTGCAGATTGGTTTGTGCTGGCCAAGTCTACACATCTGTTGAGGAAAGAAGAGATGCTTGTAACTAGATGCTGAGTACCTGAGCATGCTCTGCAATCTGGTTTGTGGTATAAAGCTACCAGCACAAATCTGGTGGCTCCTTAACAAATATAAAACCAAAAGGCTACATTTGTCTGTTGACTAGAACTGTACTTACAGCAAAAGCAAGGCCACAAGGTGATCTTACAATTCAGTAGTACGCAATGTGCATGATAAAGGAGGGAATGGTTTTAACTCCAGTCTAGCAATTACAAGAAAGAACCAATTCTTTAGTCTCCTCCTCAGTCTTTAGGTTTGGTCTGGCCTTCATGTGTTAGGTTGCAAGTGTATTAATATTGGTGTTACACCCTTGGTAACATAAGAGATTGTGTACTGTAATGAGCAGATGGCAACAAATGCCCAGAAATCTGCAGAAAATCACAGCACAACTCAATTAGAGGGTACTCTCAGAATGTAAAAATCCAGAAAGTCCTCAAAATGAAATAAATCCTTATTCAAACAATTGTTACTTTTAACCCCACAGATTTATCCCAACAAGCATGCAGCAGAACAGAAATGACACTTAAGAAGCAATAATTCAATGTGGTTTGTCTTTCCAACCTCATATACAGCACTCAAGTCCCTGAAGAAAGTTTTGGCTCCATCGAGCAAGGCCTCATTTTCTGGACACACCACGATATAGGCGACATCCCGATGGCCCCCATAAGGGTCTAGCAACAGCCTCTCCCAGAATGGCAAGGAGAATGGAGAAATTGTCAGGAAGTCCTTGTCATAACCCACTAGTAAAGTCGGGATTGGAAGAGGCTCAGGAGATTCCTCAGAGCCTTCAAAGAGAAAAAAAAAAAAAAGAAGTGTTAAAAGAAGTGGTTTAACTGCAGTGGGTTCTCTGATGTACCAGCAGTGGGTTCTCTTATGGGAATATTGGGAATCAGCCATCCCTTGAGATCCTGAGCATCCCAGAAGTCTGACCATAGAATGGAAACAGATCAAGGCTGGATTGTGCCTGATAAACCATGTTCTCCCCCAGTCCTTTTTCTTGGGGAAAAAAGTATTTAAGAAAGTAGAAGAAAGATTTATACTGTGCCTAAAAGAGTCATAAAATCAAAGCTCAGTTGGCCAAAGCAGAGAGAGCTGATCCAAGCTCATCTACCATTTAAGCTTCCCTAAAAAGTCACAGTAAACCATCTTGCAGTGTACTGTAAATACAGGTATTGGCCTTCCTGAGGCTTAATCTTGTGGTTTTCCTTTGTCATAACCATAACCACATCTCACTCAATCAAAAGTAGTAACATGAATACATAAAACCTGATTTTACACTTTTTCATCTACCTCCACCTGGCTGTGCAAAGTTACACAGTAAAACATTTAGAAACTTATTCCTAGGTGTATATACATAGCAAAGTTATTGTAATTGTATAAACTGCCTCCTGCTCCTCTCTGTAAGAAGAGGCCTGAAGCACTCACTGGCCCAGCAGGGAGGGTTGCCATCAACCTCTAAGCAAGACTGCATTGGTTTAGACTGAGATAAATCATAGGTGAGAAATACACATTTAACCACAAAACCTATTTTGCCATTTGCATTTTCCAGAGGAGTCACTTATAACCATGATACACTTAAAACTGAAAGTTCTTATTAAGTCTATGGGAAAACTTAGAACAAGCAAACCTCTCTGTGGAGAAAGTATACCCACATGTTGTGTTACCCTCTTTCTATAGCTCAAGGCCCCTCTTCCCCACTGTGATTTGGTACAATTTCAAGAGCTCTGCATGTGATTTATACACCAGGAGCTTCAGCACAGGCCAAACGCCAGGCTCAGGTGGGGAGCTTGATACTCACCCAGCATTTCTGCACTTGTAAGTAGGTGTCAGTCAGGGAGGGTGAAGCCTCCACTCTAGTGTGCAGAGGTATGCTGCAAATGCATTCTAAAGCCATGTGAAGAACCATCCCCTGCCCCCAGTAGATACAAAGAGCCCATCTGTTCCAATGTTTTTCCATAAGGAAGTGCCTTTCTAGAAAACCATGCTTCCATTTGAACTATTGGCATACACCACAATGTATGTACCATAGGTTCCCCGTCCTGCCATCTTATGGAACTGCTGCCAGGTGAGTGGTCCCTGCACATGCTGGATGTTCTCCCAGGTCCTTCCAGTTCGCTTCTTCTGGATGGCATCCTGGAGGAAGGGCTGCAGGGACAGCAGCATACGCACCACGTCCTGAGAGGAGAGCATGCTGATATCCAGGACTGCAAATGACAAAGGAGCAGCAGTCATTTTCAGTGAGGGAAGGGAATGATTATTTGGAGGTGGCAACCATTTCTGGTTTATTGTTCTTTCATACTGCTCTCACAATGCCCAGATGTGCACAGTTCTAATTAGCTTAATGGCATTTACTGAGGCACTGCCTGAAAATAAAGCTCTCCTCACAGTCCTTTGCACATACCTTTCACTGCTGCTGCTGCTGTCCAGCTCAGACTGTAAGAAGCCAGAACATCTTCAGCATGTGATGTTTCATTATAAAATCACTTTTATTTTTCTTGGTGACACACTCATACAAAGCATTTGTTTTCTGCTGACTTCTCAAAAAAACATAGGGGCCATAATTCTGCCTTCCCCCAATACTTGAATTAGTTTTGCACCTCTGCTGCAGACTTAGAAACATCCACAGGCTCTTTCAGAATTTAGACCACAAAGTCTAAGGACAACCAGATTATCTTGAGTTGTAATGTATAAAGCTTTCAGAATCCTACTTTATTTCTAGAATAAAGGGCTTAAAGCAGACTTTCAGTACCTAAAGGGGCTGATAAGGTATCAGGAGAGGGGCTTTGGACAAAGGCCTGTAGGGGCAGGATAAGGGGAATGGCTTTAACCTGCCAGAGGGAAGATTAAGATGAGCTCTTAGGCAGAAGCTCTTCCCTGTGAGGGTGCTGAGGCGCTGGCACAGGGTGCCCAGAGAAGCTGTGGCTGCCCCATCCCTGGCAGTGTTCAAGGCCAGGCTGGACACGGGCCTGGAGCAGCTGCTCCAGTGGAAGGGGTCCCTGCCCGTGGCAGGGGTTGGAGCTGGAGGAGCTTTAAGGTCCCTTCCCATCCAAACCAAGCTGGGATTCTATGAATATTTCTATGCATATCATCTCTCACATAAGACGAAGTGGCTCATGATTGTGAAGTTTTGAACAAATTCATAGAAGTCATGAGAAAATTCAAAGAAAAGACATAAATCTGTTTGGACCCATACCATTGCTGTGAGGCCAAGAATGTACAGTGGCACTTCTCACGAGGGCTTCATCCACTTTTCCACCAGTGGGGTTGTCCACATACTGCCTGCCTTGCTCCAGGGCATTGAAGCATTCTACCCAGGAGTCATTGCTGTCTGCCTGCAGCCTGTCATAGCTCCAGTTCATGCACGGGAGCGTCTGACGGTTGTTGGAGGACATATAATCCAAGCAGCTCAGCGATGTGAAGGGCTGTGTGTGCTGATTCTGGAGGAGGAGGAGGAGGCTCATTGGAGGTTCCTGGGTTTTTCTGGCTCCCTCACCCATCTGAGAGATCAGGTTGCTCTGACATATCATCAGTCGTCTTTCTGCAGCCTGGCCAATGTCTGAGGTCTTGCCAAAAATATCCAGCTCATCCTCAATGAAGAGCCCGGAGTTGTAACCAAGTTTGCGGTTCATAATAGCGCTAAAGCCACAGGTGCACCGGTACTGATCCTCATTGGATGAATCCGGGATGTATAAGCCAACATCTGCACCTTTAATATTCATATTACAGGCGCATATACAACAACTGTCAAAGTTACGGTCCTTGAAGATGTTCAACACGGAGTCTGAGAGAATCAAGGTGACATAGAGGCTGTGGGCTTCCGGGATGGGCTGGACAGTGCCTGGCTCCACTGAGTTCAGCGGTCGTGTCGTAGAAGGGGTAGAAGCAGGTGAACCTTGATCTGTGCTGTCATATTTTACAGATCCTTGACCACTCGCAGTACCCCCACCTCTAGGAGTCCTTGGGGTCCTGGGCGTGCGAGGGGTAGGGACAGAGAAGCGGGGAGTTGCTGGTGACGGCAGAACTCCTGCGCCACTGTTGCTGGCTGGAGCAGTACTGTTTAGTGTCACTGGTGTATTCATCTGAGGAGTGTTCATCTGAAGATAGTCTTGGTCGGCCAAACTTCCAACACTAGGCACATTGCTGCAAGAAATAAATGAGAAGCAACCAAACGCCATCACAAACTGGGTGGTTGTGAAGACTTATTTTGACAACTTTTAAATACAAGCAGAGGGTGAAAACAGAAAGGATTCACTGTAACTGTAGCAAAGAGAGAACACACCCTCTGCTCATAACCTGTCTCTCAAACTGAAATTCTCAGAATGAACACCGCTGTTTCTTACTACCCTAATAAAAAGGTGCCATCTCAGGCACTTTGCCCTCTTACAGATGAGCCCATGGCCTAAAACTCAAATGCTTTTGAGAAGAGTCTCTACATGAATTATCAACTTAAACCTTTATGATGTTTGCAACTCTTTTAGGGAAAAGAGAATTGTAGTTGTTGTTTGAAACACAATTATCTGTGAAAAGATAAAACATCAGTGGAGATAAAGAAAATACTTCAGAGGCATTGAATCATAGATTCATAGAATAGTCAGGGTTGGAAAGGACCTTAAAATCATCCAGTTCCAATCCTCCTGCCATGGGCAGGGACACCTCACACTAAACCATGCCACCCAAGGCTCTGTCCAACCTGGCCTTGAACACTGCCAGGGATGGAGCATTCAGAACTTTCTTGGGCAAAAAGTCTTACTTGACTCTAGAAACCATGACTTTAAATCACTGTCAAGTCATGCATGTGGCACATACACGCCTCATGGTGGTATGCAACTGGCAACAGTATTCCAGACACTACAAATCAAATACTCATTTAGGATTACAGTCTCCAGCACAACATGACATATCCGTCACAAACTCTTAGTCCAGTAAAACTAAGAAACATATTTCTGGGTTATCCACTGTCACAGCTGGGGTTTTATTACCTGTTTTTTGTCATTTTCTGCCAAATTCAAGTGACCAAAGAACAGTTTGTACCTTCCCATGAGATCAGTCTTTGAATGACTCGTATCAAGAAACAGGGAATATGGGGACAAGCAAAAGACTAAGAGCTTTACTTAACTTTTCTCTTTCTAAGTTGCTAATAAGCTGCTCACTTTTCTTGAATTCATTTCATATTGGAGTAAGAAAAAGTGTAAGAAAGTCTCTTGATAAAGGAGAGAAAGAGGTTTTCCTCATGTTTGTCTGTTCTTCCTGTGTATTTTGTGTGCTATTTAAAAGGAGTACTACTTTAATGCTCACATATCAGTAGGGACTTAGAAAGGAAAATAGCAAAGTCCTTACTTCTCAGAATCAGTTAATCACCTTGAACAGATGTATGTACAACTCAAAGCGAAAGAGGGAAAAAAAACCCATGAACAAAGGTTTGCAGGAGTTATGAATCTGAAACACACTGAATACCTCAGACTGATAACAAAAGGTGACCTAGAAACCTTGATTGGCAATCAACACTCTGTCGGAAGCCTGCAGGAATAATCTCCACTCTAATTGGATTATATGGAAAACGCAAGGGTTTTTTTTTCCCCAGCAAATACCTGAAATTAATAACCAGCTCAGGCCTGGTGAATCAGTTACTATTCAAGAAAACCTGGGAATTCAATTACACTCCCTAGGCACTATCAAGGGTTTACAATTTCTTTTTTTGCAATTCTTTTGAGAGCACTGAAGGGTCCTTGGAGCTGGAGAAGGACTGATTTAAAGGATTTACAGACTGATTTAAAGATACAGGCTGCTTTCTCTAGAAATGTACTCAGTGCAGAATTGTACTATCACTGCAGCTTTATTAACTGAATGGTGCCAATTCTTGACAGCTTTCAAAGTCTCCAGCAATTAATTTCTTCCATAAACAAATTCATTTCCTACACGACTGTACTCACTTGTAGCCATCTCTAATGAAAGTGGCTGCAGGTGGCAAAGGAAGCTGTTCAATTTTGGGAGGAACAGCCCAGGACGGCCTGAACACACAGGCATCTGGGATCTTCAGAGGTAGCAGGCACTGGCTGGGCAGGATCTTCAGGGGAGCAAAGACGGAGGAGCCCACGAACGGTTGAAATGATGGAACTTTGTGCACGTAGGAAAAATCCTGTAACACCCAAGTGACAATGTTTACAACAACACAGTGAGGTTGTGCTTGATATTTGCATATTCATTTGTAATTAAAACCTATTGTACTGTTTGAACCCACTACAAATGCTTTTTGTTTTCAAAATTAAGCATATGAATATATACATATCCCTATGAATAAAAATATTCTACAAAACATTCAAGAGCAGTTCCTTCAAAGGAAACTCAGCTGAGGCTCCTTATCATCCTGAGATGCTGTACAGCTACAGTGGCAGTAGATTTCACAATTAGACTCATTTAAGATGAGCTACGTCTGAATAGTGTACTATGACATTTGCATACTACCTATCATTGAGCACCTAATTTAGGCACTTCAACGACTGATCGTTGCATAAATTCTATACTGACAATGGAGAGATAGGCTGTCATGGTGTGAAGACACCTCAGGTGGCCTAAATCAGCCTCTCTGAACAACCCCCCTGCTGGGGGTTATTATATTCCAAGTAGGAACAGTGGACACTAAACACATGCCAAATACTTAACAATCTAGTAAATGTAGTATTAAATAGAAATATAAATATAAATGAAGTGCAGTCAAACTGGACTTCCATTGACCATCATGTTTGTTTGCAGGAATGATGACAAGAACTTCAGCCAGAGTTTCTAGAGCTAGACCAGGTTTCTTTCAGAAGAAAAGAGCTAGTCCTTTTGAGGCACAACTGCAAAGTCAAACCCACGATTAAAACAGTTAACAGCAGACTCTCAGAATGTCAGTATTTAACATCTCATTAGATCTTTGCAGTTTTACCCTTACACCTTGTAAAGCATTTGGTGATGAGGAATGTGTGGATTACTACCTTCAGCTGCTGAATATTCAGCACAAGCAATCTACTTCCATGTTCCCAAAATGGCTAGCAATGGGTTTGGGTGCTTGTTTACCCCGCTGGTGTATATGAGCAGGTGTGACACACTTAAAAGCAAGTAAACTGTGCTGCTGGAGATGTTATCAGGCAGAATTAAACCATGTATTTTAATACTCCTGAAATGGTTGTGAGGGAGATTAAAATATCTTCAGTATCAATGATGTCCTAAAATCTGCTCCTGCTCCAAATCTTTCAGCTCAACAAATCCCAGTACAGATTTTCATTTCAGGCCAAGTCATCCTAGTCCTAAATCAATAGTTCAAGGCACAAACAGAAGACAAAAGCCAGCAGGGTTCATGGCAAGGCAAAGTCTTACAAATCTTACATAAAACTCACTTTAAACTTTTATAATGGCAGAAGAATTGGTAGATACACAAACTACATAAAGCAAATGGACAGCTGTACTTCAGCAAAGCCTCTCAGAAGTTAGAAGGAAGAATTATCTCCCAGCAGCAGCACAGACATGCCAAGCTTTCCGGTGGTTATCCCTGTTCACCAGGGGCACACTGATAGCCAACTCCTGCCCACTTTTCAATGTCTTTTTCTCAATAGAGTCCAGCTCAGCTCCTTCACAGGCACCAGCTGAGCTGGCAACTCCAGCCAGTGAGCTGGTAACTCCAGAGCCCAGTGAACTGATAACTCCAGAGCCTGCTCTGAGATGCTTCAGTGTAACATGGAGACAGAATCCCTGAATGCAAGAAGCTGCTGTGTGGGGACAGGGACTTCTGCTCTCCCAGGGACAAAGCAGATGCTGTCATGAAGAAAGGCACCCTGCGGAGTGCCTCTGCTTCACTTTCAGTCTGCCTAAGGTACACTGCTACTGCATGTAGGAGAATTCACTAATCTCCAGCTGACTAAATCATTTCCACTAAGATATATGTACCTGTTGGTGTTCTCATATTAATACACAACCACTTTTTGACCATGCAACTGCAAGTGCTGCAGCTTTCTGTGCACAGTGCTCTCAGCAATGCAGATGCTTAAAAATAAGCCTCCAGTTAATTCCAACATTCACAGGAGCACAAAATAAGAGGGAAGGAGGTGGTGCGGGGGAGAGAAATGGCTGCTGAAACAGAATGAACAGGCTGTGGCAGATTAGGGACAGGGTGGGCCTGAAGGAGAAGAAATCAAGGGTTGGGGACTACCAGGAAGACAGAGCTATAGTTTGTATCTTCCTTTTTATTACCTGTGCTCCAGCAAGCTCACTGCAGAACAAAGTCAGGTGTTATTTCTACAAGGAAATGTGCAATTTTAAATACCTCCCCCTTCAAGCTATATGCGTGGAAATATGGGAACGACAACCTCTGACTTGAAGTGACGGAAACTGGCCCAACAATTTAAGTAATGCAGAATACACACAAGCAGGCAGAATGGTTTTATCCTACCTCTTAACCTGTGCTAAAGATGGAACAATGACATACAAATCAATGTATACTTGGTGCTTATGTCAAGTCCTTTATGTGATGCTATGGAGAAATGGATACATCTTGATATGTAAAGCCGGGAGGGTGAGTACTAGTACCCAGCAGCAGAGTCCCCATTTAAAAATAGTTCTTAGATACACTACAGGACTCAATAGAGGAGTAACTATGTGACATTACCTGACCTGTGTTATACAGAAAGTCAGATAAGAATGGTCCCATCTGGCCTTAAAACTTGTGAAGTAACATCAGCTGAAGAAGAAACAGAGCAAGTTCAACCCCTGGGCTTTCTCAGAGATTTTCAACCCTAACCAAAAAAGGCAACATTTCAGAGAGAAAAAGGCAGCCTTTCTACATGCATGACTTTATCCTAGCTGCATCCCCAGAGCCTGGCAGCAAGGGGAGCCTATGCATAAAGGGTGCTACAGAGAAATTATCTGAAGAAATCAACCATATAACAGCTACTTAGTCACAAGTATGTTAGGTTTTCAGATATGTACATTATTTCTGTTAGGCACAGGGGCTCATTTCACATATAACATTGTTTGGTTCCTGAGAACACCCAGAAATATTACACACATAAAATTACCAGAAGAAAAATACCCAGTTAAAATCAGAGAAACAATTCAAAAGCTTTTTTACTAGAAGATATTTTTTTTTCCCCAGCTAAAGGTTGACAGGTACTTTACATGGCTCCAGCTCCCATCTGTTAAAGTAGTCTGCTATACACACTACATGTGACTTGCTTACCAAAATCAAACCACACAGAGATGAGATTAAAAGAACATCACATCTTTTGACATGTTACCTTAATTTCTTCAGGTTTAGGGCTACCTAATCCATCTTCCACCTCCATTTTAAACTCCGCAAGCTGTGTTGGAACCATGTTGACCATAGGACTTTCCATCATTCCCAAGGTAGTCACAGTCTCTGAACTTATCCCATCTTTATAACTCATTACTGGGGAGAAGGCAGGGTGTTGTTCTAGAGAAGGTGGTGTTGGGAACATCCTTTGGAGATCTGCCACAGCTAAATATGATAAAATGATGCACTGTTAATCATTCAAATACACATTCTTCAATAGGAAATCCAACAGAACAGAAGAGACTGACTCAATACCAGCTCTTATTTCATCAGTTAAAACCTAGCCTTACTAGAGCTCTGACACCAGTATAAACCTAGATGAAAAGTTAACTCCTAAGGATAAGTTCCAGAAATTCCTAGGGATACTTTGCAAGCAGAAACACCAAACTGGCAGATACAGTTTTAAGAGCAACAAAGTAATATTTCATAATAGAAGAGATTAGTGACATTAATGCAGAGGTCACCCCAGCAACTGTTACTAAGGAGACACAGAGAAGTTTCTTCCCCGTTTTAGAGCCGATACCAAGCCCTAAACCAGGAGGCTTTTGGAATTAGTGTGCACTTAGCTCCATTTTTCCACTGCCATAGTCACTGTAGCCTCATTTGGTCCACAGTGACAGAACTCCTGAAGGAAAGCTCCCGTTGCTAACACAAACACAGGCAATTTTGTTTAAGAATCACACTGCCAGGCATCCAGAAGTGCCAAGTGTCAGGGGAAGCCACATAAGTATCATTATGCATCACAAGACATTAAGCCAGGAAAATCCCAAAATTACTTCTCAGTAAGTGAACATCATGTAATCATCCATCATATGGTGGTGTTAAGGAAAAAACCCAACCCCAATAGAAAAGCTTTACAGAGTATAATGCAATCAAACAAGAATCAGAATAAAGTAATGTATTTTCTCTCCAGCTACTAGTTTCTGTATTTATTTTGCTTCCAGTTCAGAATACATCTTTTCCTGACTTGAACTGGGATAGATACTCACTGGACATAACCATCACTCTGGTGAATTCACCATTAAAATAATCAAATGAGAGGAGGGTGAATTCCCATAGGTGTCTCTTTTTTAATATTTCTGCCAGACTGAATGCTCAATTCCATTTCCATTCCTAGATGTACAGCCAGCCCAAGCTGACAGGACACAAGGACCTACTTGTACTCATTAACATTTGCAGCCTCAAGATTATGGAAACTTCATTAATACATACAGATGGGTTTCTGACTGCTAAACACCACGTTGTGGAAATCCAAATGGTGCAACATACTACTGTCAAAAACTAACTGAAAAAGAAGTGGTGGGATTCAAGTTATAGGTAGTATATGAATACACACACTGATAGTGTATATTTTGTAGGATGCTGCAGCCTCAAAATGCATCTCCACCCTACCTTAACAGAGCCCAAACCTCTCTTTAGAGCACAGAGGTGAGATAGCCAGTCTATTTAATTCTTTAACTCAAAGAGGTGAAGTCCTTTCAAAATGGAGTTCTGTTGGTAATAACAGTCTAAGCTGAACAAAGTCTTTTGCAACCTGGAGAATAATGGACCATGAATTATTCCCACTTAATTCTTCCCCCCCAGTCTTTGTATTTAAAAGACCTTAGTCTTTTCTTGATATAGGACAAATTAATGTTGAGAAGCGGTTCAGTAGAATGGAAAAAACCTATTTTCTACCCTATGCTATTATGAAATACAACCAGCAGGATGCCAGCTGGATTAGCTACTGTCTCTGTTTTTCAACAAAGAGAAGTGTGCTTTAGAAATTGGAGAAAGGGGGACAGGAAGGAAGGTTAAAATGAAATGTGGTCAGTAGAAATTTATTATGATGTACAAGGCATTTCAGATCCCTGCAGATACTGTTATGCCTCAACAGCTGGTGTCAAGGTGACAGCTACAAAGCAGAAGTGGAGTGTATGTAGTGAACTCATTCCACACAGCTCTATAGTTTATCATTTCGCACACTCACATTCACTCCAGTTAGCAAAATTCTGCAGTGCAGATTCATAACAAAGTTTAATTACACAAAATCCCCCAACCCTCCAGCAACAGGCTAACTATCATTATTCATTTTCATGTGTGTCATGCCTGAGAAAGCTTTGCATATTTCAGAAAGCTATGGATCAACTAAACCTGTCAAAATCCAATCTCTGTATACTTCAGGCTTCTACATTTGAGTAAATCAGCAGAGCTTTTATGGGTCCATAAAACTCTGACTCATCTTCTTCAGCCTGTTTTTTTTTCTTCCCCTCTATTTGTTCTCATTACCAGCTGAAGTTAATGAGAAGGCATTAAGGAATGATTTGCAGAGAGATTGGATTTCTGCTTATAATGGCCACAAAAATCAAACCTTCTTCCTCCTCACCACTAAGCCATTTGTAATTCATAACTTGATTAGTTAGTACTATACCAAAACAACATCTTCCAACTCCCGCTCATACACATGCACAAACACAAACACAGTTCTCTTGCACCTTGAGAGAAATGCCACCTACAGAAACAGAATCACAGATTTGTTTAGGTTAGAAAAGACCTTTAAGATCAAGTCCAACTGTTAACCCAGCACTTCCAAGGCCACCACTTGAACCATGTCCCTTAGCACCGTATCTACACATCTTTTAAATAACTCCAGGGATGGTGACTCCATCACTGTGCTGGGCAGCCTGTTCCAGTGCTTGATCACCCTTTAGGGAAAGAAGTTTTTCCTAATATCCAATCTAAACCTCCACTGGTGCATGTTAAGGCCGTTTCCTCTTGTCCTATTGCTTGTTACTTGGAAGAAGACACTCATCCCCACCTCACTACAACCTCCTTTCTGGTGCAAGAAAGCCCCTATATCTCAGAGAGTAAAAGTCATCATTCCCAATAGTTGTTGGCACATTCCTTGCCATTTTAATCATGCACTTCCACATCTAGATTAAACCCTGAAGGTGATTTTAGTCTGAATTTGTCAAATGCTTAATGCAATTTTCTTCCAAGACAGATTGCACCATAACGGCTAATTGGTAAGTCAGGGCTTTAAATATTTTGAATTGCTTAAAAAGAAGAATGATTTGTACTTAAATAGGGATATAGTAATGGGGTAAGGACTAACTGAGATTAAACAGTGAGTTGAGAATAGAGGGGATAGCTTCTAAATGAAGCTTTGTAACAAATCTCTCCCATACTTCCAATCTAAGATAGTAATGTCAAAGAAGAGTATCTCAAATCTCAGTAGGCATATTAAAAATGCATGTGTCTATTACTATGCATTGTTTTCATTAGTATCTGCTTATCCTCTTAATATTGGCATTTGGTAGTTACAGAACAAAATAAGCACACTACCTCTTAATCCTAAAATAGTGACATTTCAAGCCTCCTCTGTAAAGGCAGTATGGTAGCTGTAAGGAGATTTGATGGTAATCAGTTGCTACTTACTCGGTGGGTAAGGTACTGCTGTCCTGCCATCCTTCCCTACGGGGCGCTCCTCAGACCCCACTGTGGGCAGTTTCGATGACCGAAGAGCTGGTGATACAGCCTAAAAGCAGAATGATCACATACCATGCTAAAAATACACAACATACTGGAATTCAGAAGCTATTAAAGATCCTGAAAACTTTCTGAATGAGATCTCACAAGAAAAAAGTGTGCTTTCTTTTTCCCATCCACTCCCCCCAAAGGAGTCTGGATTTCTTTTTCCTCTCTTTCAACACTACAACAAAACAAAACCAAGTGTCTGAAATATTTGCCTGTCTATACCTTCCCATATAGATACGTACATATAAGCATATGTATCTATAGACACACAAGTTGTCTTGAAGATGTTATCACAAACACTCAGCTTGAAATTAATTTGACTACCTTACTTGCTTCCATGTTCAGACTATTCTGAGATAACAATGAAAACATAACACAGAGTAAGAATGCCATAAAGCATCACCTCAGGGACAGCTCAACATATGCAGGTTTTACGGCAGAAGAACATTAGGTCTAGCCAGGCCAACTTGACAGAAAAAGGTAATTTGACAGTCCTTTAGCAGATTTGCATATGAACTGCAACATCTGAAGTGTAGTTCGGGTGGAACCACTGAACAGGGTGAATTGGTAAATAACTTGGTGTACTTGAAAAGTACCGCCCAGAAGCAGCCATCAGACTTTTAAACACTAGTATCTACTATCAGTCAGTATAGGATCATCTCTGTATGGTTGTGGCTATATTAGATTAAGCTTAAATATAGCAATTCTTCTAATCTTTGCCTTTCTGTGTGTCTCAGGTTTTTTTCCCTAGTAACTGATGTAAACTTGCTTTGCCCTCTATATTTCCTAATATTCAGCAACTATTCCTCTTTGCACTGAAATAAACTGCTGTAGGAATAGAAAGAAACATGCCTCAGAGAATTACTGAAACTCAGTAAGGTTGAATTTATTTTTCTTTGGGTAGCTTCTCAGACAAGGTAAAAGAACAAATCATTGGTTAATGACTCTGTAACTCTCAAGAGAACACAAAATACTGACAAAAGCAAAGGACATGAAACTAGATGTAATGCATTTATGAAGCTTTACCTGTGGCAGTATTCGTACAGCCTGCCAAAGCAATGCCTGAATCAGCAAGGTAGCTGTATACAGGTTCCCTCAAGACTGAAAAACTGCCAGACAACACAAGCTTTGATATAACCTACATGATATATTCCTGAATTATACATACACAGTGATGATTTCTCACTTTGATAGATCTCCTGAAAGGATACCTCTCCTTGCTAGCACTTCTTCCTAGTTAAAATCCAAGCCTGCCTACCTGGAAACTCTCTCCTATCTATTAGGGAGAATCGTTCCCCCCCGGGATTAAATCCTGCTCCCCCTCTTTTCTTGACTAAGGTTTAACTCTACAGAATGCTCAGTCCTACAAAGACTTACACCAAGCTCATCTTCATCTGAGTTATCAAAGATATTATCTAAATCATGAAGTGATGGAGCCAGATCTGTCACCTGTGTGAGGCTACCAGAGCCTACGCGGCCTGCAGCATTGTCCTGCCGGGTGTCTGTCAAAAAGAAAGGGAAAAACAAGAAAAATGGGAGCAAATTTGAGAAACACATGAATGCTTTTTCTCAGTTTGAGTTCTCACTCTAAACAGGGGACAAGGAAGAATCACTAAGCCCCCTCTTCTATGGTGCAGCCTAGAAGCTGCTTTGCAGGTCTATCAGGAAAGAATGAAGGCAGCTACTGCTCAACTGCAGTGTTCTTAAAAATTTTAAAGTAATTATGTTATTAGAAAAAGGACAAGTAGAATCAGGGGTTTTTTTTTCCTATCCCAGGAGCTGTAGCCCTGATGTTAAAGTAAAATATTCAGTATGTGATTTTTCCTTTCAGACTTTATTAGGTAGTTTTGAACAGTTTTGTTTTGAGGATTGAATTGAAGAGCTTTTACTCACCAGCCTTGGGAGCAGAGCTGAAAATAGACATGGCATCTTTTCCATCAGGAACTGGTGTAGAATGACCCGTCGTGGGGATCTCCTTGGTACCAATTCCATCTTCTGACTATAAAAAAAGTCCAAATGTTTTTACTAGGCATTAAACTATTTATCAAACAACTGTTTTCCTATGTCAAGCCACGCTCAGGGCTCTGGATTAAATGCTTTGAGAAGCAAAAAAATAATTAAGAAGCGAAAAGAACACAGTTGTCTGCTGTTTATCTACATATCAGAGAACTATGGAGTAACTCTGTGCACTATTTACAAAGGATTCCATACACATCAGTCAACTTTGATAGCCAGCACATAGAACTGGCCACCTCCATTTCTTCAGGAAACATCCATTTGAAGTGTGGTGGTTACCGCATACGAACAAGTGAGTGACCTCCAGACTGGCTAAGATACATAAGGATCATGCATATG
This sequence comes from Melopsittacus undulatus, assembly GCF_012275295.1. NCBI lineage: Eukaryota > Metazoa > Chordata > Aves > Psittaciformes > Psittaculidae > Melopsittacus > Melopsittacus undulatus. The sequence goes on along the minus strand of NC_047538.1, from coordinate 10,312,072 downwards.
GAGCAGGTGATGACCTAAGAACAGTGATCAAAGTGCTTTCTTTCACATGTGGAAGAACCCCTCTAAGGAAATGTTTAAAGCCAGTACAGTCTCTTTGCCACCAATCCTCTCAGCAGAAGGCTATGTTAATTTTGCCCAAGAGAAGAGATCTGAGTTTTGCAGTGAAGTGATGTGTCAAGCAAGGAAAACAAAAAAGACCATTAAGTTCTTTCATCTGTACAAGGCTCAGAATTTTATTTCTTAGCTTAAATCTGGCACCTACTGCTGGTCAAGCTGAATATACATAAGCAGGAAGCATTCCTTGCCACAACAGTGTCTTCATAAGCAAACAGGTTGAGAAGGATACCAGCAAATACCAGTTCAAAACTATGATATGCCTGTGAGCCAGTGCAGGGCAGAAACACATCATTTCCGATTCTGATCTGTGGAATAGGCTTGTTTCTTTCTGAGAGCTGCAGAGCAAATCCTGTGCTACAGTAAGTCCAAAAAGAACATTAACAATAAAGACTCTGGATTTCCATGTTACCTTGCTCTTTTTCTGAGGATCTTTCTCAGCCCCAAGTTTGCATTTTTTATTGCCAGTGAAGCTGTACTTGATATCACCATCTTCAAAAGTGTAAGGATCACTCGCATCTCCCCAGCCTTCTCCAGGTTGTTGTATTAGAGGCAAGGGGTCAAGATAGTTCAATGGCTGCACTGGCTTCTGCTCTTCCAAAATTTTAAGCCGTTTATTAGGTTGTGCTAAGAGCCTGAAAGTGAAAATAAAGAAGCAAAAGTCATCATGAAACAAAACAAACACCAGCAAGGTGTTTACAGCAAGGAAAAACAACAGCTCTTAAGATCTGTAGCTGCCATACACCAAGACAGCCCACTCCATCCTCCTTAATCCAAGAGGAGTATGTTCTTTCCTCAAATAAACGATGCATTTGCCTATATTTGGTATTAAATAGCTTACTGTATTAAGAACTACTTTGGAACAATGAGCAAGTATTAATCTTGTCACTACATCAATCAAAACACTTTGAAGCATGCATCAGCTTTTCAGCCCAGCAAACTCCACTGTAATCACAAAAGCAAGGTTGTCATGACTCAGACCTTTTTCCTTAACTAATTTTAGCTGATCCATTTTCATTAACTACTCTCTGAAATGCATTTTTTTCTCTGCAATGTCAGAATGCCAAAGTAACTTTTAGGCTGGTGTAAAATGAATTCAAATTCTCATGCTAAAGTTATAAATACATACATTTGAATGAAAAAATAAATCCATCTTTAAAAAAACAATGAAGAGACAGCTAAAATTCCTTCAATTTAGGCAGTTCATGTTTTTCACCGAGGAAAACTCTGTTCACTGTAGTTTTCCTAATGTAACATTTATAAAAGATTAGAATTTGCCCTTTTCTGTGCACAGACCAGAGGGCCCATTGGGGTTCTTGTTTTCCATCCTACCAAGACTGAAGTTAACAGTAAAACTTCCATCAGTTTCAAATACTCACAGTGGGTTTCCAAAGAAGTAGTATTATTCCATGTGCAGTATCAGCATACACCACTGGACAAGCCACACTGAAGTGCCTCTACAGTGCTAGTAACAGAATTTCCCTCAAACCAAGCATTTATGTATCTGGAAGGCTGCATAACTAAACACAGGTGCTCTTTTTTTTTTAAATGGCCAAAAGACATAAGCTTAATAAAAACCTTATATTTGCTTAAATGACTGTGTTATAGGTTACAAAAAGATCAATTAGTTCTCATCATGTCCAACAGAAAGGCAGATATGAAAAAAGTAAGACACATTGTAATAGCATATTTCTATTTAAGCATTTAATGTTATCTACTTGTTTTAGTTTCAACTGAAAACAGAGTTTGGCCATGCTTGGAAATCACCCCCTCAGATCAGCTGGCATTCTCACCTCTTCAATGCAGTGCTGTCCGAGTTGATTTCCATCTTGGCATCATACCTCTCACATGGAAGATCTGGCGGCCTGAACTCTGGATCATCACTGGACGGGACATTGTAGGTCCTCCACATATCTAGTGACTCATTGTTCTGAATTATCCCACAGTATAATGCTGTCTCACTGACCTCTGCCATGAGAGGTAACCTCTGGCCAACAAGGACTGTCCTATCATCTAAGGTGGGCAATGGCTGAAGCTCCAGCCCACTGCCATAGAGTGCTGGGTTTACGGGTACAGAAGGCGGGTCCAGGTTCTCTGCTTCCTGACCTCTTGGCTGGGGGCTGAGTGTGGGAGGCAGAGGGGAAGTAGGGGAATGGGGTGAATCCATAGGATTCATATTCATTTGCTTGCTTGGATTTCTAGCAGGTATAGATAGCGGCTTCTCATATTTTCTGGAATTAGGGACTTCTAAAGAGGGCTCCATTCCTGCTAATCCCAGCTTCTGCCCTGATGTGTCCTGCTCCATGCATAGCTCTTCAGTCACAGAGGGCCGATGGTGAAATGGCATCATAGGCCTTTTTTGCAGTTTATCTCCTTTTTCCTGTCTCTCTGTTGTTTTGTGCTTCGAAGAGGCAGGAGGTGGCAATGATGAGGAGGATGATGTTCCCACGCTGAATCCTGGCTGATTTATCGTTGGGGGACGGTTGGAGCCAGCAGCACAACGCTGTTTGAAAACCTTGTGCCTGAAAGCAGACACAGAAACAAGTCACTGCACAGTTTAGACAGTTACCTGAGTTAATGGAAACAAATCAAAACAAAACAAAAACACCACAACAGCATTGAGAAATCTTATGTCTATTCCTGTTGTTCTAGCAGATTCTGGAATGGGCCCAGGATCTGGACCAGGTCAGTGAAGCCAACTCAGCTGCAGTTTCTCTGCCCAATATAATATGGATAAAGACAGTCTCCATAAAACAGCTTACAAAAGAAAGATCTATTGTTTATAAAAGCTTAGGACTGTTCCAATGGAATGTAATATAACAAAACAATCCAAGCTCCTGTTGCTTTTATTACCCTAAAGAAACCAGTCTTGCAGATAAAATGACTGCTGTGGACCGACCCCACTACTCTGGCACACTCTGGAGCATCTGTTACAAAAGATAGAGATGAGAGTCATTTTTGTTAGGTTCACACACTCAGTGCATAGCAGGATGCTTTCATGGCAGCTCCCTCCTCCTTATCAGGTAAGGAAACATAAGAGCAACTTTATCCCCAAACCAAAACCAAACCAAAAGAATACAACTACCAACTGATGAAGAAAGCATGAAAAAGTATTTTAAAATATTCAAAACAAACCAAACAAAACCAAGACATTAACATGCAAACTTATTACTGGCTTCATATTTTAATAGGGCTTCTTTTCAATTTGCACCCAGTATCTTTGAGACTGGGAAGCACAGGACTAAAATTCAGTATTTCAGATACTGCTAAGCTGTGTTTTCATCATGTGGCTGATGGGTCTCTAGGGACAGGACAAGGGGAATGGCTTTAATCTACCAGAGGGAGCTTGAGATGAGCTCTCAGGCAGAAGCTCTTCCCTGTGAGGGTGCTGAGGCGCTGGCACAGGGTGCCCAGAGAAGCTGTGGCTGCCTCATCCCTGGCAGTGTTCAAGGCCAGGTTTGACACAGGGGGCTTGGAGCAAGCTGCTCTAGTGGAAGGGGTCCCTTCCCATGACAGGGGTTTGGAAATGGATAAGCTTAAGGATTCCTTCCCACCCAAACCATTTATGATTTTATAATCCCCAAGGACTTAACAGGAACATCTAAGCCTCCATATTTTTATTGCTCATTTTTGTTGTTTGGGGTTCTTTTATTCAGTTGTCTAAACAACTTTTAGCTTTTTTAAGCTATGACTTACTGTGCTTAATATTTACACCTGTTTGAAGTGAAATACCATTTGAAAAGAAATCATTCCATCCCTATTATTGTTTATAAACTACAATATCTAGGGCAGTAACAATACATTTCAAACCATATAATGTGCTTTTGCTCACATAGAAAAGCTACATTATCACAAGTGGACTACTAAACTGAAAAAAGGCAATTCTGCTTTTATGACTTTGTTATGAAAATATCCAAGTTTTATAAAATACAGGGGCTGTCAAACAGTACAAATGCAACTTCTTGTACTTGCTGTATCATTTTCCTGTAACCACCATGTTGTGTAGCATTGTCCTGGCTGTCTTTGTGGGCTGTGCTGTTATCAGGACATGTTGCCAATTCTCTGCTGCAGCAGATGGTCTTTAGCTGCAATCACCCATGATGTGGAGCTAATGCCTTAGTAACTGCAGATTTGCCTTAAGCATGTTCTTGTAACATTAACTGACTCAATTCTCCATCATTCACTGTATTTTAACCGACTGCAGGAAATTATTTTAGACATTCTGTTCTTCAACACACAAAGCTGGGAATACAGAAGATTGAATTTGGTGCAGAGTACCAGCAACCCTTTAAGGCTGATTTTTATGATCTTATCTTGACATTCATACTCTCATCTATACAATACACAGAATGGGCACCATCATGACTGTAGCTGTATCACCGTCACTGCCTGGTTTCTGCAGCTATACAGAAAGTTCTTATTGCAGTTTGAAATCAGGCACTGTTTTAATTTCATGGATAATGTTTTAATTTCCCAGTTGCTGTATTTACTAACTCAAGCATGATGTAGTTATCACTAGAGGTATGAAAAGATGGTGTGAAATTGCAAATGCAGCTGAACCTCTCTGTAGAGCCAGCTTTCCATTGTCCACTACTGGTCTCCCATCCTTTCCAGGCAAAGCTTGACCTCAGTTTTCCACAGGAAACACTTGACACCTTGAGAAAACACTTATCTGTTCCACAGTCTTGAGTGTATCCATACAAGCAACTTATAATCAGATATATAATGTATATATAATATATGTCTAATGTAAAGAGCTGCAAGAGAGTAACACTTTCGCTCTGGATTTAGCACAGTCTCCAGGCTGAACACCCTGGAACTTTAAGCATTCATCAAACATGACAGATAATTTAATACACTCTTGAAGTGTTTGTGCAATAAGCTGTGATTTCTTTTTGATCAGGAGACAGTGACCATGCTGCAAAGGTTTTACATTCCCTTGGGTAGCTTTTGGTGTCATGAGTCATGGCAGACATGGAGTAAAGTGATTCTTGGGCCTATTTTTCCTTTTCCTCCAGAGACAGTAGCACTATCCCTCAATCACGATGCTTGGAAACTTAGGCAGCTTCTGTCCCTCTTCATCGTGAGTCTTATCACTCCAAACTTGAAAGCTCACATCTCTGAAAAGCTTGAAGGATGAGTTCATTACGAACAAGGAATGTTTGAGTGATTCTACCCACATTCTCTAGCCTAGAATAATTTTTCCACTCAACTACTGCAAGTGACAATGATACAAGGTGTGCATTGATCCACCTGAACATGAGTGATGATCAGAGTTTTGATATCAGAGTTCCCTCTTCTCTCAGCTAAAACATAACTCCCTTTTGTAAGTGTACCTGTGTCAAATTAAACGGGGCTCTTCCAATATGATAAATGCTTACTTTCGTCAAAGCTCACCTGGAACAAGAACAACTGACTCTTTGGACTGGATCCACAAAATCCCACGAAACAGCATTGTTAGGAACTTCCTCTTCCATATTTGCAGTTGTGATTTGATTCCTCCTGAAGAAGATAAAATTATTTTAGTTGTTATCACTACTAACATTTTAAAAAAGCATATGCATAAATGCGCATCTGTTCTCCTTAAATACATCACGAAACAGAATTCTGTATTTAACAGTAGTTCCCTTTACTACTCCTTAAAACTTACAGTCGGATTTCTATGGGAGGATGATACCAGCTCTATGTCAGATACCTCTGTCTGGAGTTTGAGCACAAGCAGCAAGGGACAAGCAATTTCAACTGCATCTGGAAATTCTTCTGACATATCCAATGAGGAAATTACATGAGAATAGTGAAAAATAGAGCTTTCATACACTTTAAATCTCCAGTAATGAAGGCCTACGATACTAACAACATGAATTCACCATATCCTTGTTGACTGGAATTTTAGCCTAACATGTAAAGCGCTTTCCAATTATTATTACCCTTAAAGTTCTAACTATGAAATACATCCTACTTGTCCTTCAGTCACCCAACTTTCAGTCTCATAACAACAATTAGAGCTAGAAACTGCAATCAATAAATCTGACAGCAGCTAGCTAAAGGCGCATTTGATAGATTTGTGACATCAAAGACTGTCACAATTAAGATACACAACTGCAAATACAATGTTAAGTGTCAGGAGTTTTCAGCTGAATGCAGGAACAAATTTTCTTTGATAATCTGTTCTGCATCATTAGCTTTGATTAGTGGCCAAAGAATTCTGTGAGGAATAACATTATCTAAAGCAAAACTGTTAGGATGTTAATTATATATATTCTGTGTTTGTTATAACAAGCCATCAGGACTGCTGCCTTACTTGGATTGTGACCTGTTGAGAATGCACTCCTTCCAGACACGGTGAACCATGTGATTGTGAAATTTTGGAGTAATCTTGCCTGATTTCTTTGGACTGTGCACACTAACTGTCCCCTCCTGTACAGCTGAATGGCTGATATTGCTCTGAGAGCATCCACTTTCTCCTGCAATATAAATAAAGCATTGATGTTACAGCTTATCTTTATACTCACATTTGATATTTTTTTCCTGAAAAAAAACTTTGCCTGCTATATATTAAGAAATTCAATAATTTCTGTAAACTATTTTAAAGCAAGAATCAGTTCTTAATACTCAAGATAAAACCTCACTGAAAAAATAAGTGGATTAGTGTGATGCTATTTCTTTATAGTATGCTTGAATTGAAATACCAGAATCAAAACATGCGTTGGTGAAATCTTACAGTTGAGATGTATACTAATACAGAAGTTCTGCAACAGTTTATTAGTGTATACTATTAACATAATATGAGAAGTTCTCAGTAATGCTGTATGATTATCAAAGAGATAGCAAATGAAGATATTACTTCAACATGTTAATAGCCTGAAAGTTCTGATTTACATTCTGCACTTCATTTCTTTCCATCTGTGCTGCAGAAATGCCACCAGCAGATGTTTCTTTTTCTTTATGAAATGTGGTTTTGTTTTAGAATAACTGAAATGTTAAGATTCATCTTTACAGACTCAAACTACAACAGCAGAGGGAGCTTTAGGTTCATTTGGCCTGGTGGCTGAGCAACACTGCTCTGGATGGAACAGTAAGGAAGGATATGCCGCATTTTAACAAGGTCAAATCAGTGTACAGAACACTTTGTCCTCCTGCTTGTCACTATTTAAGAAGCTTTAAGAATGAAAGGCTGAAAGGATTCAGTGCTCTACATCACTGCAACTAATAGGGTAATTCTGCTGATTTTGATTAGGTGACTTTCAAAACACAACTTTTAGAATTGCGTGCAAGCTGCCCAACCCTCTGTCTTTGAGTCTTCGTGCTTGTGTATTTTCTTCTCCAGTCAAAGCTCTAAATTTCTTTCACTGGCTTTCAAATGTTCTGTAATATTATGAACTTGACAGATGATCAAAAAAAAAAAAACAACCCAGGTCAAAATTCTGAATTAGCAAATCTGGTCTTGTTTGGGAGAGAGGAATGTGGGTATATAACCAAACCCAAGTCCAACACACACACATATATATACATGGCACGCATCAGAGGCAAGAGAGTCACAACTGCCAGGGAACAAAAAAGGTGTGATGGAAAGGGGAGGCTAGGAGGTATGAAAGGATAACCAAGGAGCTAGGAGAGCTTTCAAGTTACATTAGAGTGCATTAACTATTGTTTTCCAAAACTCTGCAATCTGTTTATACTATACAGTACAGCAGTACATGCCATAACGTGAAACAGAACCTCACAGCAGGCCAAAACATTTTGTACTCACACACAGATTTTTATAAATGAAAATCACTGACAGGATACTGGAACACACACAAATAGCTATGCCATGGAATGGTATAAACTGGAGGACACAAGCAGCCCCTCATCAGAGGTCACTTCACAATCCAGTCTCTTTTTACACATTAATAATTCCCTGCTTCCAGCAGCAATTTGTTTTGTTGTGTACTTGAGACACAATCACAGAAAATATGGTTGACCTGAAGAGATCACCACCTAGCTCATCCCCTACTTCAAAGCTGGATCAACGTATCTCACTAACCTGTTCTTTAAAACACACACCCCAACAAACCCCTAGGAAACCCTCAAGAACCCACCCACCTCTCTGCTAATGGACATGCTGTAACTTCCAACCAGTCAGCTTATTCTAATGTGTCATTATTATTCCTCAGAGCAAATTTTCCCTCATGTTTAGCCGAGTTTTGCTTTGCTCCAGTTTTGGTTCGTTACATGTTGGTTGCAGACAAATTATTCTTTTTCCCCTGTTATGTCTCTGAAGACTATTCTACCATTTCTCCTTCAAATTTCTTTCCTCTAGACTAAACAATCTCAATTCTTCCCATCTTTTCTGTAGGTCCTGTTTGGAACATCTATAATCATTCCCACTGCAGTTTTCTGGACTCCATCCAATTTGTCCACATCCTTGAGTGTTCAGAACCAGTGATGGTACTACAGCCACATTTTTACTAGTATAGGGCAGGACTGAAGTATCATTCATCTGCCTAAGACTAATCCAGCTTATGTATCCCATTTACAGATTCTGAACTGCATGACATGGTTTTCCATTACATTTCTCCAACTTTTCAAGGCCTTTGAAAATGATGCCCAATATAATAGAAAGGAATCCTTTCATTGTTGGCTGAAGAGGCACCCCTCTGATCCTATTTCATGTTGTCCTCAAACAACGGCAGAGATCAAACACAAACTGTGCCTGCCAGACTGAACAATATGAACACTGTTTAGATATTACTAGTTTATAAATATTCTAAAATAGAATCCCCTTGTGATATTGTACAAGTTTAACAGGGATCTGAAGAATTTAAAAATACAATAGCACATTACAATATGCATCAATACTTCATCAGGGATTGCTATTTACAAGTCTGTTCATTTGGCCTGGTGGTTCATTCAAGCTATCTTGCTTCAGGTAGCTACTGAAAAGCTTCTTGCTTATTGTAACTATCAGTTGAGTTGGAAAAAAAAACATTATTCAAAGTGAATTTAAATCTCACATTTTATATTATTAGCAGTAATTACTGCTAAGAAAGATTGACTTTCTCAATGTGACAGAACTATCTAATAAAGGCTAAGTGAGTTTGCTGGCTCCTTGGACCTCAGTGAGGCTCTAATAAGGATCTTTTATCCCCATCTGTCCAAGTTCAAGCAGAAGGTGGTTGTCCAGTGGTGAGTGGTTTCTAATGTGAGTGGTCAGAAGTTGCCTAGTGGTGAGTGATCTCTAATGACTTTGCTCATGTGACTCAAGTCAGAGAATCTCCCGTGAACTGGCACGGTCAGTTAACAGGCATCTACAAAGCATAAAACATGCCAGTATTTGCAAAATTACTATCAATAAAGGTTACAAGGAGAGCATGAGAAATCTAGGGGTGGAATCTTATCAATGTATACAAATACTTAACAGGGAGAACACAGAGAACATAACCAGTGGTGTTCAGTGAAAGGATAAGAGGTGATGGGCATAAAATGAAATACAGGAAATTTCATTTAAACATAAGAAAGAACTTCTTCCTGTGAAGGTGGTCAGCCGTTGGCTCCACTTGCCCAGAGAGGTTGTGCAGTCTCTGTCCTTGGAGTCTTTCAAAACCTAATTGGACAATGTGTGAGCAACCTGCTCTACCTGACCCTGCTCGGATAAGACAATCTCCAGAGGTCCCTTCCAGCTTCAGCTGTCTTGTAATTCTATTAACAACTGGCAAGTCTGGAAAGAGCAAGTTCAGAAGACAATATACACAGAAAAGTTGTAAACATGCCTAAAAACAGTTTTTGAGAAAGGGAAAAAATAACTTAATTTCTTTTTTCTACATCATGCGTTTTCCCTTTTTTTTAACTACTTATCTCAGAAGTTTGCACTCAAACAAACATTTCACTCCTCTGTTCCTTAGTTCTCATTTGAAATTGCAGTCCTGAATTTGTTACAGCACAACCACACAGACAGCAACTAATCACAGTCTTGTCTGTGTTCCAGGTGATGACAGGTTTTAGATATTTACTGCAATGTCTAAACAGCAACAGGACATGAATATTCATTTCAACAAAGGATATTAAGGATCTAGTATCTCACAGAGCAAGCATTTGGGTGGCTTCTGAGAATAGAACTACCATGGATCCAGTGAGATTAGAACTACCACGGATCTTGAAAGGGGCATACTCCATCCAGACAAAACATACATCTCACTTGCAAATATCATGCATCGCTGTTCGCCATCTGTGTATGATGCAAGCCTGTGCAGGCCTCATTTGGGAAGCCCAGCTCCTTCCTACCAGTTCCAGTGACTTATATATTTCTTTTGAATGGCCCTTAATTAAAAACTGACTGTGATGGGCAAAAAGAACACCTAACATTTGCAAATCCTTATACCAACAAGAATTCTTAGTTAAGTGCTGTATTTCTAGCTCTTTACAAAAAGAGAACATACTCCTATATGTTCACTGTACTCTTTAACCACAATGAATCAACACCCTACCTCCCATCCCAATGCAAGAAAATAAACACTAACCCTTCTAAACCACTGCCAGAATCCAGCCTCTCAGGTGTTGACACCACTGCACAAAAATAATGCATCTATTGAAAATGGAGTTTAACTGAATTCACAAAGTTTTGTAAAGATGTGTCTTCTTCAGGGGTGTTTGAAGCATTTGCATTCTTTTAACAGACCTACAGAAGAAGTCCTCTTCTAACTTTCTCTCTATTGCCTTTCTTTAATCTGCTACTGTTCATACTTACCCTCACTTATCATGAGCTATGTAAAACTGACTCCAGCCTCCTCACTTGCTTACCCATAACAGCCTGCTCTGGAGAAGTGGGTGGAGTAAGCGGCATCCCACAGGTACTAGCAGGATCTTTCATGCTTCCAAGCCCCTGCTGTCCCACATTTATATGGCCTCCAGTACTGGCAGTATTCTGTGACATGGGAATGTCACTCTGGGAGATGAGAACAAAGGCTGAAGGATATACCATCCTCACACCACCTACAAAGGAAAAGATAATAAAATCTGAAATATACCTGGTAATGCAGCAGCTCAAGCTACTTCAACCTATTTCCAATATCAATTAGACAAAACTTATTACCTGAAATATAAACAGCTAAGAAATTTCACATACTAATGTACATATAACCCTCTGTAACCAGTACAGAGCTGAAAAAAGGAGCCTAATACTGTGAATAATAGCATGTGGGATACAGGGAGTACAGAAGCTTGAGGCAAGATAACTAGTCAGATGTTCCAGTGTCAGGAGAGCTACAATAGGATATAGGAAAATTACAATGGCTCTCTCTGATTAATTAGATTTTGAAGAAAATAACCCTTCAGGCACAATACTGAAACTTACCAACAATGACTTCAACTGCCACAGGGAAATCATTGTCATATCCCAGCTCCTCTTCCTCTTTCATGCCTTCTTTTTTCTTCAGCACCATAGGATAGAAATACTGCCATTCCTCCATCAACTTCCGAGTTGCTGGGTCTGACATCTTGTATGACTGGCCCGTGAGTGTACCATTTAAACCATAAGGACTCACCAACACTGCAAAGTAAGAAACAGTTCCTCCAGTAGGTTTATTTAAACTATGGATTACTGAGTCTCTACCCCTCCAGCCTGAGTCACTGTTCCATCCACATCCTATTTAAGGATCTGTCTTCAGGGGAAAGCTACTGCAAAATCGGGTTTGAGTTTAAAGCCACGTTCCAGTACAGCCACCCTCACAGAGCTATACCCACACCTTTCTGCAGTTGAGATTAATAGTTTCCACAATCAGCTCATCCAATTGTACTGAAACAGCAAAGGGATGACCACACATGGAAGTAACAGAGGCAGATATTCAACAGGAGGAATTTTACCAGGAGCATATGGTGCTTGAGATTTCTCAGCATTAAGAAGGAGAGGTAACAGTATATACAGACAACTACAGTCATGTCAAATCAGGAGGACTCATTGCTCAACATGTATTTCCATTCATATTCAATTTTGCTTTTAGTCACATTTGATTTGAGAGAGTAATGAATTTAGCTCACTGAAATCAAACCTTCTATGAATCAAGTGTCTGAGCCTCTGTCAAAACTTTGTATCTAGAAACAAACTGTTTTTTAATAAAGCTTCTATAAATTGACATCTCTATAAATGCTCATTTTATAAGTCTCTGGGTGTATGCTTGATTTTATAAAGATTTCTTCCTTTAATTGCTTTGAAATTTTAATTTCAGTCTGAACTGAAGACAGTGTAACTCAATGACTCAAATATTCTTAAATTTTTTTGACACAGAGAATCACATAACAATTACATTATGAATAGGCTGTTAATTCTGTAAACCCCTCATTTCTCACACTGCCAAACAGTCACAGATACTTACAGTTTTTCATTGTTTCACACACACACCTCTTTTAAAAACAGAAGATTTGTCAGTCTCGATTGAAAAGCACTCCTGAATTAGGAGCTCTGCATTTATATTCATGTAGCACTGAAGTTCTAGATCTGAGCCCACTGACCTAGACACTGTGTAACAAAGTCAAATAAGTGGACTCCCTTAAGTAGCAAGTCTTTTTAAATAAAAGTGATAATTTCTGGTTTATTTATTAGCTCCAAGTACCTTTAGTCCAAGTAATGAATAGAAAGCTCTGGAAAATTCTCATTCCCATATGGCTGACTGAAGTCTTAACAACATCTCCCTTATGTCCACAACTTCCTGAACAGAATTTAACCTGTCTGAATAACTACTTAGTCTTACTTTATTCTCCTCTGAAGATAACACCACCAGGAGAGAAGACCTTGCCATGCATAAGTGAGGTTAAGCACATGAAGTTGCAAATCCAGCTCCCTTACCTTGGAATGGTGATGGTGAGGACTGGGCCATATGGATATGCTCTTCATTTATCAGGTAGATTGGCTGGTGCTGAGCAATCTCCACGCTTGTGCACACATTGCTTTCCCCATGGAGAAAGAATGTGAAGGCACACGACAAATGTTCACTGGAAGAGGGGGAAGACAAATGAGAAAGACATTCATTAGCATGTTAATGAACTTATAGGAGATAGTGATTCCACAGCCTTGGAGGCCAAATATATATACTCTTCTGTTTTATCACTTGTGCCTACTACGTACAGGTTCAGTGACTATCGATTACTATCCATATACAATAGAATGACCAGCCACCAGACAGCTGTTTGACCATGCTGGCAACTACCTCAAAGGTTTGTTTTCCTACTTAACAGAATCATAGAATCCTGGAATGGTTTAGCTTGGAAGGGACCTAAAAGCTCACTCAGTTCCAAGCCCCTGCCACAGGCAGGGACACCTTCCACTAGAGCAGGTTGCTCTAAGCCCTGTCCAACTTGGCCTTCTCAGTCTCCCCTCTATCAGGTTAAAGCCATTTGCCCTTGTCCTGTCCCTGCAGACCCTTATACAAAGTCCCTCTCCAGGTTTCCTGTAGGCCCCCTTAAGGTACCTGTTTTGATTAATATGATTACAAATGGGATTTTAACCAGGATTCAAGTAGTAAAAATAGGGCTTTTGAGAAATTCTTCAAAATTCACTCTCAATGAGTACTAGCTGAAAAGAAATAAAAAATGAATAGGAAAGATTTTTCTCTAACATCTCATGAGAATTTCCATTTAAGAAAACAAAAGCACATGAATATTACAAATAGTTGACAATGGTCTAAACTGAACCATGGATTTGCCACTGACAATCAAACTTAATTTGAAATGAATGGAATTTAAAATGTTCCCACTTCATTCTATCCAGAGAATGACCTCCCATCAAAGCTATTTGCTTAAATATTCCTTGCCACAAAGCCACAAGAAAGAAGAAAACAAAGAACATTCAAACTTTTTATCATCATTTTAATCAAGTAAAAATTCACAGAGCTGAAGCAGTAATTCTTCAGCATTTTTTCTGTCCAATACAAGAGCTGGGCATAGTTTTAGAGCTGTTGGCTTTGGCACCAGGCCACCCATAATGTAACCTGGATTCTAAAGACAGCTCTGAACTACCCTCACCAAAAAGAGAACACACAGGCAACTATAACAATTGCATTTCAGTACTGAAGTCAATCAGCTGCTCTGCTACTGTCAGCTAGTTATGAACAAAGCCACTGGTGGGCTAGAATAGGAAACTGGTTTAATCTCACTGAATTTCTGACTGATTCTACACACTGTGTAGAACAACTTTTTGTCCTGCACTACAAGTTACTCTTCTGTGAGCCTCAAATACTACCACAAAAACTGAACACAATGGTCAGCTGAGGAAAATACAGAGAGAAAAGCATACTTATATGGTAAGTAACCACCTAACCTCCTTGGTGCCATGGGACACAACTGGATCACTGTCTGCCATGGGTAAATCAGTATGTCACAGGTATTTCCATGCACCTGTCTTGCCCCAAAGAAAAAAACAAAGCAATTCATCTAAAAGTTAAATAAATTGAACAATAGATTTCCGCACATACAAGAAATACAAAAATAAAAGCAAAGCCCAATTATTTCATCAAACCCCATTAGTTTCCTTACAGAGGGTAATAGCCCTTAATATAAAAGAAGGTCTTAATAAATAAAAAAAGCATGAGAAATGTGGTCTAAAATCAAGCAGTGTTCAGCATACAGCAGGTCAGCCTTTCTGAAGCAGGGAACAAAGCTATTAGTAAAGCAGGCATTTGCAACTCCTGGTTTTAGGATGTTACATAGAAATTCTCCTGGTTCTGCAAGGGTTTGACTGTGAACATCTCACTTGCTTCTATTGACCTGACTCTAAACCCAGCCACTTGGGACCACCCAGGTCTCATTCAAGTCTCTTGTAAAGTGGCCTGGTATGAACAAATCACACCCAATCTTATGCAACATTCACAAGTACCCATAACACTGTGAGAGTAAGAAACAGACAAAATCAGAGTTTAAAAGAGAAAGATTAATTTGGTTTTGCAGGGAATGGAATGCATTTCACCTACTTTATCATCTGAGAATCGGCTAACACCAAAATTAAGCATTAAGTTTGGAAAACTAAATGTATTTACAACTAATTACAGGCAAAAAGATATTCAAATACAGTACTGGCCCATTTTATTTTCCTGCAATTATGATGGATTAAAAAATAACAGCAATGACTGTTACTACTCATGGCCAGCAATAAATACTTTGTTGAGGAAAGAGGGATCATTTCTAGCACTAGATCCAAAGTAAATCACACTTAGCTATGGAAAGAGAACCAAAAGATGTCAGTCAATCAACTCTTTTGCTTCAGAACACATGTACTAAGTCCATATAGTACAACAAAAAGCAAACCCTGCCCTGCCCCAGGCCTTCTCCTGTGTGCCCTCCAACCAGCCAAGAGAAGAAACAGCTACACAGCCTTTATACTCCCTCTGGTTCCAGAGCCACTGCTCTGAGCTCAACTTTCAAGACCAAAAATAATCAAGATCAAGGCCTGGAGACTTCCTACATTCCCAATAGGCTTCTGGCAGATTCCCAGTAAAATGTTTACTCTACTAACAAATATGAGTTTCGTTTCAAGCAAACAGCATCAGCACACTGGGTGATGTATTCTACTCAGGCATGTACATCCCAGCCTCCTGACATTCCTGTCTTTAGTCCATTTCACACAATTCCTGAAATACCAAGCTGCAGAAATCATTCTTGTTCCAAATAGGAGACAGATCTCCCAGTATAGTACAAGTAGAAGAAAACTCACTGAGCTAAAGCCAGTCAGCCTGCAGGAGCAGACTGAACACTGAGGCTTTACTTTTAATAGGCACTTAGCTCTAACTCTGCAGCAAGACCTACATACTTCAAAGTAAAGTTCCAAATTATAGGAATTGTTCAGGTCCTCACTAGAGTCTTCCAATAGGGTTTTTATCAGCATCCAGTTTTCTTAAGAGACCTATGACTCTTTGTGCTACCAATGGCCCCATGAAAAGCTAAACACAAAATTCAGATCAGGCTGGAGTTTCTAAAATGCACCATCTTCAGACTGTTCTTTTTTTATTATCTTATTTAAATTTATTTCAACCTAGTTCAAACCCTGAAGCTGACAGGCTTTTGTGCAGCCACTCCACTATCTCTCCAGGTTGTTAAACTTCCCCATTGCTGTACTCTTTCTTATCTCTCTGAAATCAAACTCTCAGAAATCACCAGAGAGGCATGTGAAATGGCTTCCAAACTACTTCCACTGCTCAGCCACATACCCATGAACTTAGCATGACATACACTACAGATGGATTAATTTAGCTACCTAGCATTTAGGGCTTGAGGCTTTTAATTTTTCCCTTTGCTTGGTTTTTGTTTCAAGCATACAAACAGTGCCACCAGAGACAGTGGCAGCTGCAAGCAGTTTTCCATCAGGAAATGTGAACACAAACCTAAGTAAAACCTATCATTTTAATCCTATTTTATAACTCTCTTTTCATCCTATTTTATATCTCTTTTCATCCTATTTTATACCTCTTGTATTTATATTACACAGGCATTCTTGTCTGTTTATATAGGTACCTTTTCAGAAACCTTTCTTTCCATTACAGGTGACTGATGGATGTCACCTTCCCAAATAGAATATATAGAGAACATATGTTATTTCCAACTACAGCTAAGGCCAAGGTCTGGAAAATGCTGAACACTCTTGAGCCAGCAGAACACTTGAGCATATACTTTCATAAATATTTCCACTATATTCACTGAGACTTTTGTGCTAAAACTAAAAGAATTAATTATATAAAAGGCTTTTATTAATAGAAATACAAAGAAAAACACAAATTCACTCCTCAAATACACAGTGACAAATACACTGTGCTATTTCCCTTCATTTTATTTTAAATGTGTTCTTGGTGTTTAGAACCCTACGTTTTACAAGGAGGGGAACTGATAAGGAAAAGAAATAGCCAATGTCAGAATCTTTCGTAACTAAAGCTAAGATCTATGTCCTTCTCCTAAGTATTTCAGGTATTTTTTTGCCCATAAAACAGAAAAATCCTCAAATAAAGAGTATTTACATTAATCAAACCTTTGGTTTGGCACATGATCACTTGCTGACAAGTGTCTTTCAAATGTCTCCTTTGGGATCTTCATTACCTTAAATAACCTTTGAGATGCCTAAAAATGCAGCTGAACACCTTGTCAATATAATGTTTAGGACCTCCCATAACCTTTATGAACAAACACCAATCCCTCACTTACTATAAATGACTTAAAGGAAGTGACATTACATTAAATTTACCTATCTATAAAAATCAGATGAGGATTATGAAAACATGACCATGTTTAAACTGCACAACATTGGCAGAGAAAGGAGAACATCTGATGAATCCATGTATTCATTCCATTTTTTAGTAGCTTTATACAAATACCCAATGGAATCTGCACTAGCTTGCCTTCAAGCTAAAGAGATGATTTCCACACAAATAATGCAATTCATAACTGAGATTTGAATGCATGTACTAAATGTGTGCCTATGTCAAGGTGCAGTAAAACTGTACCTTGTAAGAGATTTCAAAATACCTCCTTTTGGGTAATAAATATGCAAATTAACTACTTCAGGAAAGCATTAATTTAAAAATGCCATTAACAATTACTGTGGGATGGGGAGAAGACACCAAAAAGAATCACAGAATAACTAGGAAGATCATCACGGATTATTTTCTGTATTAGAGGGATAGGCCGAAACCAAGTTTATGATACGAATGTTCCCATTATTATTTTACTGTTTTTAAATCACTCATTGAAAAGGACTTTTATACTCTGAGAAGCACTTGCTGCTCTGCAGTGTGCAGTTTCTAAGCTGAGTTTCACTCAACCAACTCACACACCCAGAAAGTGCAACGCAAACAGTACTGACACTAAATGTTACTTAGAAGAAACTGGTGAAAACTTGAAAATCCCATACTTGTAACATTCATCCTCGTTTTAGAACAATTTCAAGGATGGTTTAAATACTTATTTCAATACTTATTTTTCTACAGAGGAGCTTGAGATCCCTTGCTCTGCACCAGGCTGCTGGCATCTCTCCTTTAAAACAATTGCTCATAAAGCCACTGACTGAGTACAATTAATTCTATTTCATGACCAATAAATTGGATTGCTGTTCTAATTCCCCTGAAAATTAGGGTTGGGATCTGAAAGCCCCCAACTCACTTACCCTGAAACAGCTTTATCAAGTCTGATCTCAGAAAGAGGCATCAGTAACCCACGTGCATTAGGAAAACAGTCATACCAATGACACTGATCACTTAACAGACTGTAACAGGGCATGAAAAAGCTCTGCACAGATTTGGAACATGAGAATAATTGGGAGCATAATAATGTCCTTTAAATTTGTCTAAAGCCCCAGAACAGCTCTCAGCAGGTCACAGTGGTGGTCTGGACAGGAGATGGCAGCATCTGGACACACCTACAGCCCATGACCCTCTTGAAGAGGTAAGAGTAAATTCATAGCCCAGCATGAAAACTGCCTCTTTTTAAAGAATCTGGAAATAAACATCCTCAATGAAGCTTGAATTTGAAAAGCTCCCACAACAACCAAAGGTGAATGTAATGGGAGGAGAGAAGAAAAGCTTTCTGCTTTGATTTTACAGAAGTCAGACCCTCTGGTCCAACACAGTGACCGATCAATTTTCCTTAAATGAGAGAAATGTTGCACCCTCCTCATGCCCAGATCTCCAGGACATAAGATGGTTCAATTTAGGAACTACAGGGACCTGCCAGGCAGCTGTGTTAGCAAAAAAAAAACTTCTTCACATGTACCAAGAGAGCAGAAGAGGACCTGGAAACTGAGATTAGTAGCAGCAAATACAAAACACCAGGACACATTTTTCTGGTCCTTAGGAGAAATTCCACATTCATATCATAGAATCACAC
The DNA here is from genome assembly GCF_012275295.1 of Melopsittacus undulatus. Lineage (NCBI taxonomy): Eukaryota > Metazoa > Chordata > Aves > Psittaciformes > Psittaculidae > Melopsittacus > Melopsittacus undulatus. The sequence continues at coordinate 10,293,124 of NC_047538.1, read as the reverse complement.
AATGGTCTGTATTGGAAGGTACCTTAAAGCTCATCCAGTTCCAACCCCTTGCCACTAGAGCAGCTTGCTCCCAGCCCCATTCAACCTGGCCTTAAACACTGCCAGGGATGGGGTACCCACAGATTCTCTGGGCACCCTGTGCCAGGGCCTCAGCACCCTCACAGTGAAGAACTTCTTCCTAATGTCTAAATTTTCTTCCCAAAATCTGATGGTAAAACCTCTCCATCCCAAAAAGAGAGGCACTAGCTGGAAGCAGTCCTTGGCTGTTCTATCCCCAGGACCTATCCTGGGCATTGCTTTGGAAGAGTGCTAGCTGCCACTGCTCAAAGCCAAGTAGGTAGCATGTAACATAAAGCAGTCTGGATAACTGCACACCACTTCTGGAGATCATAACTTATCTGGTCCACTTAGTAGTACAGACACAGTCTGAGAGACAAAACATTTATGTGGCATTTCTCATGCTTGCAAGTAACCCATAACATATTCTCTGTCTACCAGATGGAATCTGAATGTTGCCCAAGCTGAAAAAAGACAAAGTTATTCAGAAGTTCAACTTCAGTAGTTCACAATATATGTTCAAGAAACATGGCAAATGAATGAGTAACAGTTTCTACAGAAACCACAGCTAAGCCAAACAGGTAAAGCATTTCCAGACATGAGGCAATTCCAGAGTTTTCTAGATACAAGAGCCTTGCAACAAACAACAGCCAGCACAAAGCTGTCCACATTCCTGTACTGGGCATGAATCTCACATAGTTGTTTCCTCTCTGCTATGGGCCCAGATGTAGGCCTATACTCAAATATGTCAAACAACTTAGAGCCTATTCGGTGCTTAACCACTGGTCACTGAAGACCTGCTGCCCAGCTGCATCCAGCATGTGCTATATGTTAGAGCTGGAGAGTCCCTTCAGCAGGAGCTTCTTTGAAGGCTAATGAAGACCCAGCTGAAACCATGTGCTGTGGCCATTTCACTCTATCACAGGACTTAAAACATCTTTTCCTCATGTGACACACTGTTGCCCGTGAATAAGGGAAACTGATAACAGGGAAAAACCTGGATATACAAGGAAAATAATCTGTGTTTCTGTAGCCCTTTCTGCCCAAAGTCACATATTTTTGTGTGGCAGAGAAGAAGAATACAAAATGCAGATTAAATCACACTGCTCTAGCAATTATACCTTTCCTCTTTCTTTTGTTGTCTCTGTTTCTCTCTCCCTCCCCCTTGTTGCCCCCCACCCAAACAAAAAGATGGGAGAAAACAACACCAGTTACCAGAAGTACCCAGGCCATTTAATGATCGCGTTTTATAACTCATTATGTTATCTCACATATTCTGACGGAATGAGATGTGCTCACAGCAACTCAGTCTAAATATTAATTACCTTTAGTGTTTTCCAGTGGTGGAGTAAGTACTAAGATAACAGTTTCACAATGCAGCCAGCATTTAGATAACATTATCTAAACACTTTCTGTGTTACAGACTTATTATCTCAACACTTCCTCAGTTGTCACCACCACAACCTCTTGCCAAGGCTAATATAGGCCTCACTATTGAGATTCATTCCTTGATGCCATCTCTACCAGCATTCTATTCTTCCCTATGTATAAATGTATGCACAAGATGACCTGCTAGCCTGGAGGGATGCTGGAGTTTAGACTTCAAATGGATACATCAATCAGCAGTGTGACAGGGCTAACAGCAATATGAACACCTCCAGGAAGTCAAGGGGAAACTGCTGCACATCACATTAGCTAACATTTTGAAGAGTAATTATATTGGAGCCTCTGTATGTACAAGAGCCACTTCAAGTCTTTGCTGGAGAAAAGTACCTTTTGTCCACGTACAACATACGTAATAACCTTCAGTATGAGCACAGTACAAACTGCTCTGAGCTTCCTGCACTGGCTGTTTGTGATCTCTTAGAATAAGTTAGTTCCATGTTTGGATTTTTAATGACCTTAAAGATGGACTGGACTGTACCCAGGACAATACAACAGAGTTTACACATTGTAAGTAAATTACACTGTGACAGTGCTTAACCTTAGGAGAGGTTTTCACTTCAGGAAAGATCACTGAGCTTTTGCCAGATGACTTCTGCAGGGAGCAACATGTTCTACAGTAAAAGTAATCTCATTCTTTCCCTGAGAATTACATCTAGAAAGAAATAAGTACATTTTTGCAATACATTAAAGCAGTGGTTAATATTTAGCTTGTTTTTTTTATTAATGGATTAAAATGCATACTTAGCTCCTCCAGTGCACTGGCATTGTGAGATTTTCCTACACGTAAAACTCAAGTAGCAGTTCTATTCCTGTGAGCCTCAATGAAATACTACATCATAACAGGTGAAAATCTCCCATAAATATTCGCAATAAATCCCTTATTTTTCTATATTTAAGAAGTGCTGCATGTTGAACATGGAAATTTATTGATTTATTAATAGCTGCACACTGGTATAGAATGTGGCTTGTCAAAATATGCTGTTCTGATCCAAAATTTGCTTCTCATTATTTTTAGGATGAATTGAAGTAATTCCTAGGATGAACTGAAGTAATTCCTAGACTGTTGATAGCTATAAAAGAAATAAGCCAAAATGACCCAACATCCCTGAATAATTAAATTAGGCAGCAGGCTGCCATGACAAACACAATGTATTTCTTTCCATTACATCCAGAGACAAATTCCACTCTTCATATTCATTCACACCAAACATGGAGTAACAAGGAAGGGTGAAATGCCTCTGGATCAAGGATGTTTGTCCTCATACCAAATATGATGGCACAAGAACCTTGGTCAATCCATCTGCTAATACAAATATTAACCAGTTAAAATCAGAGGGGTTAACACTCCATTACTAGAAGCACAATCCATTCTAAACAACTTGACGTGATTCCTGCTCTGCAAATGGGACATGATGCCTCTCTGTGACAGGATGTCACCTGTAGACAACACTACAGGAATCCAAAGAGTACTAATAAATAGGTGAAGAGCGTTCATCTTTCTACTAATACTCAAGAACATTTCAGATACTTCAGGTTAGAAAACAAACTGCCTGCAGAGAAGGGCAGAGAAACAGAGAAACAGTTTTCCTCAATAACAAAACCACCTAAATTTTGTGCTAAATTACAGGTTTTTTAAAAAAACACAGTTTTTACTCCATCTAATCAATACCAGAAAAAAATAAAACAGGTCTCAGGCACCCAAAAAACAAAATTTTTGCAATTAAATCCCAAACAACAGCCTGCCCTTAGGAGCAGATGGGAAGTGGTGTAGTCAGCACTATACCACACTGTGCAGCTCGAGGCACTAATGATTACTGAATGCATTTATGGGTTTTAACATTTGTGCTACACTTCAGAATTGTGCTGATACAGAACTACAACTATTTTGATTTATTTAAAATGTCAGTACCAAAAAAATTATTCTGGAAGTTTGCCCTATTCATTATGAATATAAATTCTTTGTGATCAGACACTGGATCCTGCCCTGTTTGGGAAACACAAGAACTGTGACTGTATTTCTATTGTAATACAGGATAAAAAAAGAAGAAACATGAAAGTTATTAAAGGTACATTCAGGTTAATGAACACACATTTTTAGCTGAAATTATGAGCTTCTTCAGATATACAACCTTACCAGAAATCAGGGACTTGCTCATATCTGTACCTGTATTATCTGTTATCCTAAACCCAATAGCACCTGCTGGTAATAACTACAAAACGAATTACAGTTAAGTAGAAACTTGTCAGAGGGGATGCTATTTTTTTTTTTGCTTTAGCATACTCAAAATACCAACATCAGGAGGAATTGCCTATAAAGCCTGTGAAATCCCTGCTGTTATCACTCTTCTGACATCTCTCTCTCCTTGTCTGAAGTGCTGTGTTTTCACACATTGTTTGAAATGGACTCCTTTGGAAAAGCAATTTCCATACAAGATCTAATAATCTTTAAAAAAAGGATTGCAGCCAGATGAGCCTATATACTCAATGTGACACATAACTTATTCATGGCACATGAAAAAGTTACACGTTAAGTTATGTGTGGTATCTCCAAAGAAAGCCCTCTTTCTGTGCTGTTAGTCTTCACATTTTAGAAAATACCATACGGGCATAAAATCACCTCAGAACTGTCATGAGCAGTTGTGCTCTGGAGATCAGGACTGAAAACATTCCTTTTGAATATTAATAACTAAACTCTGGAACAAGCCTGACTGGCACTGATGGAGGTTCGCCAACCAACTATTCCATTTTTTCAGCCTAAGGCATAAACTGACCTTTCCTTAACAGCTCAATACTGCGAAGTTTAAACCCTGGCTCTCCTTCATTTAAGCTTTCCTTGGTAATTTTATCTCAGATGATACAGCTATCAGTTACTTCATGTCACAAAGTGAGCTGTATTAGTATCATCAACTGGCATGCTTGCACAATGTGGGTCACAGACCCACATATAGCTGAAGTTCTGGAAAAAGGGGCTTCCCCTTACTGCTGTAAAGACACTTTCAGCAATCATAAAGTGGACAAAAAATTCCTCATTTCCATTACTATTTGTGTCATGCTGCTCTAGAATTAGAAGCTGTTGCACGCTGGTGATCAGTGGGCTGCTGAACTGTCCCTTCTGCCAACCCACCATGCCACCCATGCTCTGCCAGAGCTCTTCCCCAGGGAAAGAGAGTTCTCCTTCCCCTCTGGAGAAGGGGAAAAGGGCAAGGGAAATGTTGAGAAGTTTGACATTTGAAATATGACAGGCACTAGCATGTATTGAACAAGTCAGTCTGTAAAGCCTGGGTAATGAAAATAAGAACACTGCAAATTACGTTTCTATAGTTTCACTATTACACTCTAACTGCACTATTGGGATAACTCAAATTAGTGATACAATCATGTCCATCTTCTAAACAAAGAGTATTTAATGCACAGGTATGTAAGAGGATCAAACCACATTAGGAGCTGAATTTTCATAGTATCACTCTAGGAGTAAATCCACAAGTCATTCTCAGTCCCACAGTAACTGTGTGAGACAATTCTTTCCTATATCCTTGTGGCAGAGGTTCACTCAAAGCCACAGATAAGTTTGTCACCACATCTTTGCTCTGGACTAGATTCAAACATGCATATTTTTGAGAAGACTATACACATGGGATAATACACAAATCTGTTAACACTGACATCAGGATGTGGTTCTGAGAAACCTCATCTAGTGGAAGATGTCCCTGCTATTACAAGGGGCTGGACTAGATGAGCTTTGAAGGTCCCTTCCAGCCCAAACTATTCTATGATCCTAATTTCTTCCATAAGAAAACATCAAAAATTACCTCAATTCTGCCTAGATGGTTATGTCACAAGAAGCTCTGGAAGCTAAAAAGTTTCATCTTCTGTTTTGCCTTAAAATGGCTTTGATCTCAACAGAAACTTGTAAGAAATTATTCCTGTCACTACCCTTGCAACTTGAAAACTCAGATCAGCATTACTGTATGCATTTTTACAGGGCTACTGTATAACTGTGGATGCAAAGTCTCAAACCCCACATTAGTTTTTAAAACACATGTAGCCCTCTTGGTACAAATAACACAAGCTCAGAGTTTTTCAGGAACCAACACTTCCTCAGTTGGGAACATCAAGTTCAAACCTCCACCCCAGTACTGTTCAGACAAGGCTGGAGAAACCTAAGCTGGAAAACATGAGGACAAAACCAGTTGTCAACAACTCTGCAACAACCCTAACTAGAAGGTATAAATATAAGGGGACGTAAGTGAACAGAAGATGATTCTCAGATTGCTAACAGCATGAGAGAAATGAAGTAGATAGTAAGCCACTACCACTTAAGCAGTCCTGCTTGCATCATGTGTTTCTGTACATGAACAGCTGGTGTGCAGCTTTACAGTTATTTTGTCCAAAATCTCCACAGTTTATAAGACCATTGTACAGAAATCCCAAAGACAGGGCTCACAAATAATGAAAACTGAGATTTCATAAAAGAAAAAAACGAATGTTTCTTATCAGAACATGATTTCCTGAAAAGCATGCAGTCTTCTTTCTCATTGCTTTCTGACTAATGGAAGAAGCCCTGGCATGGTAATACCAATCCATAGCAATTCACAAGTTAATAGACACTACATTCAATTTGCAGTATCTCCATTTAAATGACTTACTCAGTCACAGAGATGCTCTCCAGACTTGCACTCAGGCTCTGTCACCACAGTTAAGATACGAGACCACAAATACATGGCATACTTTTGACATAGAAGTTATAAAAATAAACCCACAGCATATCAAATGCCACTCCTCCTCTTAGCAAGGCCTCGGAACACACGCTTATTTTTGCTGTCTGCTAATGTCGGTTAATGCAACCTTCTTCCCCTCACCCCCATGAAAGCTGGATGCTATTATCCAAAGTAGCATTATATTAGATTAAGGCCATTCAGAAAGGGTATGCTTGGAAAAAAATATGGCAAACCGGGAAGAAGGGACATAAGCCCATATTTTGTTGTCATTAAGTTCACTGAAGATGAAATTACATTTATTGGTTTCAGTCACAAAGCAAGTACATCAGCAGGGAAATGTGGTTACTCAGTTCCTTCACCATAGAAAGAAGAGGAAGAACATTATTCTCAAAAATCTAAAAGCCATTAATGCAGTTTTGATTTGTGTTTCAAACAGCTCCTTAATGTGGGAATTTCCAGGGAAAAGTAAAGTAAAAAGCATTGTATCATGAGTTTAATGTTCTAGATTCACACAACTAAAGTTGTCAGGTATTAAACCCATGAACCCATCTGCCAGTATGAGTCAATTTCTAGTTTTCCTGGCAAATAAACCTCAGCACTGGGAGCTCGCTACTGAAGCGGCAGCCTTGCTCTTACAACAGGCAATCTAAGGCACTTCTGAACATCTTGGATCAATTTGAAACTGACAGCTGGAAACAGGATTTGCAAGTGCTGGAAGACTTGATTCACCTCTATGTTCATTCCTCCTCCAACACAAATCTTCTGAAACTTTTATATGATTATACACCTATGATAATAACCCAGTATTTAAATTACAGAACATGAAGAGATATGAATCTTAATGGAGAGCTCTAATACTCCTAGGACTTGAGCTAAACTCTAAGTTTGGCAGGGGCACAGCACTACTGTAAAATGAATGCCTTTCTGTGTCCCTGGAACGAAAAAAACCCAAACCAAGCTCAACTATATCTTAAAAGAATGAAAAAAAAGCCCAAACCAAAAAGCAAAGTACCTAAATCCCTCTGCATTTCTTTGTACTACACATCTCGGTCAAGTACCAAGCATGGAGTATTTGATGTCCTTAACCCTTCTATTAAATTACACAGAATGGACCCATGTTTTTCAGAGACATGAACCTCATTAATTTTACAGCGCGGTCTTGGAGGAAGTTTGTTCCCCTTTGCTGGACTGTTTGCAAAAGAGACTATAAAAATATGTAAATACCTACCAAAATAGATTAAAATTTGTGCCGCTATCAGCTGTAGCATGTTGGAGTTGCATGAAGTTCTTTCACATGTGCCCATTATGCAGTATGATCACAATTAATGGAATACATTTTATCATTCAAAACAATACTAAGCAACATGTAGAAAACACTGAAGTCATGACAAATGCATCAGTTTATGATCTCTGCATTTGGAAAATACAGTTTAACTCATTTGGAGAGCAATGAATCCCTGTACATTTAACTCAATCCCTGAATCCTCTCCAAATAATTTAACTCCTGCATGTTGACTCCCATCTGATGTCCCTGGAGAGTGAATGCACTTGAAACAGGTGGCACACAAATCACATTGAGAAACAGAGAAAGAACTGCATCAGCAGGGACACAGGGTCTTGAAGACTCCCAACTCAGTCAACCATATTCAGTCTGTTCTCTTGTGCTCCAGCTTCCAAGTGAATTTTTTTTCCCAGTGACAATTACAGGTCCCAGGTAACTACTTTCTTTAGTTTCTAGACCTCATCTACCCACCGCTTGCTCCTCTCTTCTCAGCTCTGCAGGCTCTATATCACTTTAGTCCTCTGCTCTTCCATCTTCCCTAGATGTAAGTTAATACCTGAATTAATTCTGGAAGGTAACATCTTCCATCTCATTTCTTGACTTGAAAACCCCAAATTTCAGGTTCTGTAATAACCACCTTCCTTGTAGGATTCCTCTTGCTGTAAGACAGATTTCATTTCTCCTTGCCAAGCACACATACCTAGTTCAACAAACTCAGTCACACTGTATTGCTTCAAATGACTTTACGAAGACTGTAACTTCGTTTGTTCACAAAGTACAGGAAAGTAATTTCATATCAAAGATAGGGAAAGATGGATCTGTTAGCCAAGGCAGTCATTACTCAGATGGGTTACAGAGGCACTGGACATCATCCCAAACTCCAGCAACACGATCTTAACACGGGGGAAAAAAAACCCATTAAGTTTTTGGCCTATTAAAAACCCTCCCAATCTCATCAATGTCAGAACTGGTAGGACATTCTACTTTCCCACAAACTGAAATGAAGGCAGGATTTCTCTGTTCAAACAAAAAGGTAAATTTGAACATGAGTCAAGGAATTCACCCTTGTTTTAAGCTGCCCAAGCAAACAGAGTTTGAAAAGAAATAATATTCCAAAGAAAGTGTCTTTAAAAACATGTTCTGAAGCCACATAGCACTCAAATTAATAGAAACTAAATGAAAATATTATTTCTGTACATCAGTCCAATATTTCTTGTATTTTAAACACTTACACAGAAGTATGATGAACACATTATCTGAAACTGCAGAAAGTCTGTTCCATAAACACAATTAAAGAAAATAATGAGGAGAAACAATTATTCGATCACACTAAAAGCAAGATTTCCTGTTTTCAGTTCCACCAAGTAATCTTCTGAGATAAATTATTTCCTCCTTAGTTTTTTCCTTTGAATTAACCACAAGTTTCCATTTGAAACTGCTGTTAAAATGAAAAGAAAAACATCACACACACAAACCCACTTCTGTGGCAAGAAGTATTTTCTATAAATGCCTGGCATACCAGTTCAGTGCTTTGGCAAGAGTGGAACTACAACTGGTGCTGCAGATTGTGCTGAACCACACAGAAAGCTCTTGTGAACAGCAGCCATTCACGATGGGACACTCCAAAATGAAATGACCATGAGAGAAAGGAAAAGCAGGATCATTTCTTGAACCCTGAGCAGCTCAGGCTCTAAGCCCCAGCATCTGTGTCTTGGCCTATGTTGCCATCTATACTGCTGACAGGACCACTGCCAGGTCAAACAATTCCTTCAGCAGGAATGTACTGCAATGGTCAATTTTGCACTGAATTCTCACCCACGTAGAGAAACAAAATGGTTGAAGCTTTTGGCTAGGTCTGTGAGGGCACACGTTTGTTTGCAAGTGAAAAACAATGCTCTGAAAACCAGCTACAATCCAAAACTGGAAACAAAATGAAAGAAATTATTTGAAGATCTGATTAGTCTATCAGTTAGCACACAGAAAGCACCCTGCTCTCACGTGTATAGGTACTGTGTGGAGTTCTGTGCACATGCAATTCAACATGAGCTCCAATACAAACCCACATATAGGTAGCATGTGGGGGGGGGGGGGGGGGGGGGGAAACACATGCAGTTTGCCCTGATCTTCAAACCAGCCTCACCAGTTAAACAGTGAGAGGGAATTTAAATGAAAGGAAAAGCTGAACTCCATAAACTCTACATGTAAGCTTTTATAAAGTAGCCATAACTACATATATTGATGGAGCATTTAAATTGCACAAGGTTCACAAAATTTTCCTGAAAACTCCCAAGACTTCATTATTTCTAACAGGTCACTGAGATTTGGCAGGATTTTCCTCAAGGTCAGAAACATTCTCTTCATGCTTTCACTCAAATACTGTTAAATTTTGACTGAATTATAGGGTGAGGAAAAGAATAAATAACCACTTCCCCATCCTGGTTCCTCCTCCCCCTTCCTGGCAACTTGAAAGCCAGCCAAAACCATTAAAACTCAAGTCCATGCTATTGCCATTACCATCCTGTTCCTGAAGAATCCAGAAACAGGGAAAACACAGGTGTTACCAGTCAACGTTGGAGAAGGGAAATGAGTTAGACTGCAATCACATCAAAATCCCTCAGTATAGTCTGCAGCTTCAGGATCCCAAGTTTTTTTCAGTCTAGCCTACAGAAAATGTCTCATACCATAACTGTTAAAATGGAACCAACAGAAAAGGAGCTAAAACATCCATTCCTCTACTGGGTTGGTTAAGCTTCACAATTCTGCAAGCCACATGAAGCAAGTGTCTGAATCCTCAAGGAATAGCTGATGTTTTATGCTTTATCCTGTTGTGACTTGCTGTTTCACTGCAGCTTGGAATAAGCAAGGCAGCCAGACAATATTTTTCTTTGTTGGCAGTTCAGAATTCCTGGAATGGTTCAGGAATCACTCCTGCACATCTTCCCAGCACCTTTATTACCATGGAAAAGACAGTGCTGTGGTAAAAAGCAGGCAACTGGAAAAAACCCAAGATACTGAACAGAATGATTGAAGATGATCCCAACCAGGGAATTCTAACACAACATCAGCAAGAGCCTCTGTTGCCTCTTCAAACTTTAGTCTCTGTGTGGGAACATCTTTCCCTCTGTGGTGTGGACAATTATTTCATGCAATGTGCAGCCTCACCCAGGACTCAGTCTCTTCTCCAGAGCTCCCTATCAACCTTAGGCTGCCTGGATCCACCACATCTCAGCAGTTATAGCTTATGTTCTAACCCGGTACCTCTCTGCTCCAAAAGGAAAGGGACCTAGCAGCAGAAAACAGGAATTTCTTGGTAGAACTGCTCTTTTTTTTTCACCCCTGGCATCTGAAGACAGGCAGAGTCTCCACAATATTGTGTTTATGTGCCCTATAAAGGGAGGAGTCACTTCCTTTTGAAAAGATTCTGGTAAATGGTGGGATTGTTCACAAGTGTGATTGCCATCAGGAAACACGAGAAGGTTTCGAAGATGCAAGTACAACAGGGCTGCATAATCCTAATGATGTTCCCACAGAGATGTCAGTCTCCCATCACACACTTAAATAGCTGTCTGCACATAGACTTTTATCAAGATCCTTTGTTTTACCACAATCAACCACTGCATGAGATACATTCAACTGTTGTAGAAAAAAAGACACATAAATACATGTGAGCAGAAGAGGGAAGTCAGAGCAAATGTTATAAATTGTGGTCTTTTGTGTGGGACAGGTTGGTAATACAAGATTGAAAATTAATGAAAGGAGTAAAGAACATGCAAATTATTTGACTTTTTCCTCTAGGGCGTATGATTTCCTCAATAGCCAGGTTACCCACGTGATGTAGCTGAGGACAACGCAAGCCTCCTTTGTCAATGCTTAGTGACCTATTAAAACATTCCACTGTAAAATGAGACTGTTGTCAGGTGTTACAGAAGGTCCTGAGACTGGGATACACCACTATTTACAGACAGCAATACATACGTTGCACAGAAAAGAAATTACCAGGTTCCTTTATTCTGTCTTAAGAACTTTGCTGACCTTACTGTCATCAGATGACAGATCTGGCCTATGGACATGTCCATGTACCAAGAGAATAGCAAAAAGGTTAAGCCCACACTTGCACTTCATTCCATAATTTAAGTCTAAAATACAAGAGTTAATTGCTTGCACAAAATTGGCACAGAATGGAGCCACACAATGTTGTTTAAAAATACCTGCAAATTCACTCCATTATCAACCTGAGAGGGAAAAGGGGCAATGCTGTGCTGGGGACATCACAATCTTTACCACTTACACCCTGCTACTATAGCAACTGCTACAGTGTTACTCTACACATTCACTAAGTGGCAGTAGGGTGTATCACATCCCAAACACCTGGAACATAAGCCACGTCTTACCTCAACCATACCCCATGTCAGTCTTGTTCATCAAACTCCAAACCATCAAAAGCAGTATTTCAGCAGTTTTAAGTTATTAAATGTTCTTCTGCTCATACCATCAGCAGCACAATTTGACAGGAATTGCTCAAACTTCAAAAAGAGAAAAAAAAAAGCCCCATCCCCAACACACCCCTCCTGAATTCTCAAGAGGCACTAACAAGAGGTACTTCAATAGCCTGTAAGGATCAAAGTCCCCACCTTCCTTACACATTTGGTAGACTGGTTTTTCCCCTCTTGAAGTCACTGTTAGTTAAGACAGGCTTTCAGAGACAAACGCTTCCCTGGAATAGAGAGTTCTACACAGTCCTTGTGTAATAACTAAGTGTAAAATTAATGTTCAGAGTGTTTGGTTTTTTGCTACACCAGCCAATAATACTTAAGTGACAGAAGTTGTGAACATTTTATGTTTAGACAACCAGCAACTTGCAAGGATTATCAGTAATGAGACCATGTGCTTCTGTCAGTGTGTGCATCACATAGATCTCTAACATCACATTAAAAGCTACACATTTGTATTTCATGTGAATATAACTTTTAGCAAGTATCCACTTCAAGGAAGAAACAGTGCAGCAATAAATATGAAATTGTATGTTTGTGAAAGCACATTTACACATTCATATGTAAGAATTATGTTTGTCCCACCAGCAGTGAGTTTCTAAGTGAGACCTGTACCCAAAACCCTGCCTGACTCTGCTGTTGCTTCATCCCAGCAAAAGTACTGCATAAGTTTGAGAGGTTGGCAGCGATGCAGTGGCCAACAATTGCCAGCTACATGTTGTACATATCCTTCTGCAAGGCGGTTTTAGCATTTAGCAATGGAACATAACATCATTCTTCTTATTTCAATCACACAACTTGTCCTCCACCAAACTTAAAGGGAAGCTGCTCTTTCTGGTACTCCTAAGAATATCTTGAAGAGTTAAAGAGAATTAGAAATAGCTCGCCTCACTCAAGATATCTAGATGGCTCTCCCAACCCATTTTGCCAGCTTCCTCTTGGGAAAAACAAGCAAACAAATCAAATCATACACACAAAACCCAAACACCAAGAAAATAAACACAGTTACTTAAGCTGAAAAAATCATGGAACACTTAAGAGATTATTTTCACAGAATCCTAGAATGGTTAAGGTCAGAATGGACCTTAAAGCTCATCCAGTTCCAAGCCCCTGCCATGGGCAGGGACACTTTCCATTAGAGCAGCTTCCTCCAAACCCTATCCAACGTGGCCTTGAACACTGCCAGGGATGGGGCAGGCATTTTCAGGTGTAAAAACCCCAATGAAATATAGCTGACACTTCAAAACACTTGCTGGCATAAAGAATAAAGCTAATCCTTTCTGCTCCTCCCATCTGTAACTACACTGACAAAAGCCCTGCTGGAGATGGATCTGTATGACCCGAGAGTTATCTTTTGCCTTTATGATTACCTGAGAACTGCTTTAAACCCTGGAATACAATAATTCTTGAAAATTTATGCTGTACCAGCATTAGGTTTGGTGGTTCATTTCTTCACAAACTCTAAGCAGAGAAATATTTTTCAGTAGTCCAAACAGCCAAGTGGCTGCAGCCAACATTTAGAAGGGGGAACGGTGAAGTCCAAGTATTGAAAACCCATCTTTGCCATTACACATCCACAGTGACTGCTGAAAACAGGGCACCCATATTCATCTTTTAAAACACCTGCCTGTAAAAGTATACATATAATCACTGGCTAGAGTACATGTGAACTGTCAGAATAAGGTCACCTAAGTGAAAAACCAAATATGTAACTAGCTGTAAAATACCAGGTCTGTCTGGTTTTCAGGAGGAGAGTAACATCTCTTTGCAGTACAAAATCACTGGAGTAAGACATATAATGATTTAAAGGAATGATCAGTAAGGGCAAAACTGGCAATGACAGTGCCCTGCTGCAACTAACAGCTAGTATTGTATCTAGCTACTGATGCCCACATATGGACTAGTGCAGCATACATACTACAATTGTTGCCAAAGAATTGAACCATATGAAACTAATTACAGGCTGGATTCCATACGGCTTTATTTTTTCTTAGGCAAACAATACCAAGATTCTTAAAGTATCTAAAAACATGTTTCTCATGAGAACTCTGTAGTTAACTCTGTTTTTCCTCGCAATTTGTTCTTCTATAACATAACAAAGGCTGATAGTAAGTAGCACAATTCCAATCCAAGCTAGCCCTAGAATTTCAATTTCTAATCCTTTCTTCAGAAAGCAGAAAGGATTTCAATTTTCCTGCAGCCATGGGAATTCAAGAGCAGAAGGAAACCCAAAAACCCAAACCATCGAACAAATCACTTCAGATAGATGCCAAATTACATTTCATGTGGATGTTAAAAAAAAAAAAAATCTAGGAAAATTATTTAAAAACAAAACACAGTCTGGTTTTGCACAAACTCTGCAGATTTAATACCAAGGCAAGACATCACTGTCAAATGGCTCCAGCAGGTTCTGTCTGCCCTGTGTTAGGATCAATGCATGAGTTGAGTGCGAGGGAAGACTTCCTTCAGGGTTGAAAGGGTAATTTAGTTTCTATGGTCCATTAATTTCTTGGCTTCTTTCCCCAGTCTGCTCATCAGTGTGAAGTGCAGTGATGAGTTTCAGAACATGGAACTTGAAACAGCAGCTACAGAATTCCTTCATACAATGACTGCAAAACATCTTACAGAATTAATGTAGGTTTGGAAATTCCTGACCTAGAATTCATACTGGTGTCTTGCATCAGGAGCCATTTTTACCTTTCAAACTGACACAAAGTCAGTTAATTACATTATCTATGGCTTATTCATCAGCATTTAAGCCAACAGCCTCCACACAGCCAAACTAGTTTTGCTTCATCTGAATTAGTAACAGATGGAGAAGATACATTACCCTCAGTCACAAGGTTAAACAGATAATTATGAAAAAACACAAGTCTTCGATATTATCTGATCCTATTAATGTTGCATGGGCACAGAGTAACATGTAGCTGAGTTCAGGGAGAAGGAGAATAATTTAGGTCACTTGAAGAAAATAATTTCTTTATTATTTCTTTCTTTCTATAAGCACAGACTGCAACCATTGAGCTGAAGAAACCAAATTTGGCACCAGGAAGGCACATATAAACCATGAAGAAACCAAATTTGGCACCAGGAAGGCACATACAAACCATAATGAGCTCTAGACTCCTAGAAAGTTACTGCTCCACAGTGGTATTTAGCTTGGTGTAAATGCTAACATGATTTGACCCTTTTCTGCCACAGGGCAGGATGAAAACAAAGCTTACATTTAGTTCTGTCAGCCTATGTAAGACAACTTTCTACTACACCTTTATATTCTCTGTCTGTAACACAGATAAAAGACAACATCCTTCTCACATGGAATTAAGTGGCCTGGGTTGAAAAAGGATAGCAACAGAAAAGCATTAGGAATAGTCACAAAAGATTTAGGATTACCCTTCATGCGTTCTCACCTTGTACCTCAGGGCAGTATCATTCCTTTTTCAGACCAGCAGCGAAAAAAAAATAAAAAAAAAAAAAGAAAAATGGTATAAACCTGAATAATGAGTAATTCTTCTGTTAGTTTCCACTTTCAATCTCGGTATTTTAAGTAGATTCTCCTCAGAATAAAGTAAAATTGTAAGTAAAACCAAGAACAGTTAAAATTAAGTTGAATTCAACCACTTCCTGGAATTTGGTTGGCTTCATTGACAACACTTGACAGGAGAATATAAACTTCACTAATTCCTGCAATCCGAGATGACGACACCAGAACTTCCTGCCAGACACACCGTACCTAACCCCTGGTGACACTTGGGTTCATTGCAAGGCCTGCTACTCCACACTCCAGAGGAAAGGTCCTGTTCCCAGCAGTGGAATGGGATGGTGACTGGTGTTCCATGCAGGTGAGTTTCCTGTAGCAAGCTCCTCTTGAGAGAAGGGTAAAGAATTTTAGCAACAGATACACCTTGTCAGAATCCAGATCCATTTCATCACTAACTGAACCTAGAAGCTCCAGCTGTTGAGTACAGCACTATTTCACACTGCTGCCTTCCACACAGTGAGCTACTAAACATATCAAGAGTGACCCAGTAAAGGCTACAGTGTGTTACAAAGAAAGAGTAAATCCTTGTCTTGCCTTGTTCTTGTTAGTTTTGTCTTCCAGTTTGCAGCTTAACACATATGGGCAAATTATTACACAGATGATCCCAGCAAGTCTTACGCCTTGAAGGTGGTCAGATTGCCATCTCTTGGAGATCAGCTCCAGATCCCAGCTGGTTTACGCTGCTTCAGCCACTTCCTCTTGTGTTATCTCAGCCTTCACTGGTAAGGTGGCTGCTGTGTTTTGATTAATTAGCCTACCACAATGGGATTTTGACAGATGATAAACTAATTCTACAGTATACCTTCTTCTGAAGATGCAGATATATAATATGAACCCGGCATCAGAGTAATCCTTGGCAAAGAATGAGACTACCTGCATTCCTTTCTTATTTTCAACAACAAACACTCTCCCACTATTGAAATGACTTGGGTGGAACAGCTCTGCTAACACTTTTCAACCATTTGCTAATGTTTTCATAATGGTACTGTTGAAAGGCAAAATTTTAATCAAGGTTTTTCTTAAAATGCTACTATGAAGACTAGGTCAGAGCAAGTGGAAACAAGAAAAATCTAAATATTGACTTAAATTCTTAAATTACCTGGTCAGAAAATGCACATCTAAAATTAAGGTCCTAAAAATATGACTATATTTTCAAGTGCATCTTGAAAAACAAGCTATGCTGCATGCACTCTGCCAACATAGTAATCCCACAAAATCAAATCTTAATTAGAATAAAGAAATAACATAACAGTGAATTCAAGTTAGATATAGGGGGAAAAAAATCTTTACTGTGAGAGTGGTGAAGCGCTGGCACAGGTTGCCCAGAGAAGTGGTAAATGCTCCATCCCTGGCAGTGTTCAAGCCCAGGTCAGACAGAGCCCTGGACAAGGGTGAAGCGTCCCTGCCCATGGCAGGGGGTTGGAATTGGGTGAGCTTTAAGGTCCCTTCCAACCCAATCCATTCTGGGTTTCTATGATATTTCTAAACTCTCACACAGAGATACATATTCACCCATGTATTACCATCTCAAATAATCACTTGTACAAAATCTAAAGGTCAGAGGGAGGAGGGACGAAGCAGCAAACAACCTTCATCTTGTAAGTATAGCCAAACACACAGTGTTGGAACCTAACGTCATGTTGGGAAAGTTTTAATATTGTATAGGTAAATGACTGGTATACAATTAGCAAATTAATCACAAAACCATGTCAATAATAAGCATCTAGCATAAGATAGTATAACATGAGTATGTAACATGAATACACAATTTCATCCAGTTGGAAGCAAGTGACCTTTAAGGTCCTTTCTAACACAACACATTCTATGATTGAATGGTAATTCCTGGGTTTATGTGTTTTGGCACATACAAAAGGGTTTTATTAATACACGTTCAGGACTGCTGAACTGCTTTGCAAGTGGAAAGTCCAGGAGTGAATTAGGCAGCTTATATGCTGGTTAAGTCTTTACGGTGTATTATACAACGTTATATTCCAAACATAGCTAATACCTACTTCAGGAAACGGTCCAAAGAAGTTGCTCAATTTAAAAAGGAGATTTTGATTCCATGTTCAGATCAGAAAGCTGAACTATCACTGGCAGGCTATTTGGTTGGGTAAAGAATCTCTTTGAAGCTGCTCATGAGTTTGGAATGTACAAATGAAGACTGTATCCTAATGCAGCCAGACAAGGAAGTCAGGACATAACATTAAACAATCATGTGGTTACAATGGCTTCAATGGAATGTGAGATTCTGACATTATGTGCAGCTCAAGTGTTTTTTAAATAAGAACTTGCAGTAATCAAACTGCAGATAAAGGAGTCAGAGCACTGTTAAATGAGCACACATCATATACAATACTTCTTACATGATGTTGTAACTGAAACATTGAAAATGTATTTCTCATCTCATTATTAGCCTGGTTCAGGGCACTTCTGCTTTCTATACCACAGATGTCTGCTACTTATGCTCCCAGTGACAAACTCACCCACAAACCCCTGTTTCCTCACCATTACTCTCAGTAGTTTATTTTCCTTATCATTACTCATGAGGCTTACCTCATGATAGGTCAAACCTATATTAACATGGTTTTATTTGCAAGTAACTAATTTGGAAGAAAAATAACCAAACAGTGGTTAAGTATTCCTTTGCTCTGTGTTTTTTACTTTTTAGTATGGTTTCTTTGTTGTATTTTGGGTTTGCGTGGCTGGTTTAGGTAACTTTGAGTTCTAGGGCATTCCAGTATAGTAGAGCCATGGCTGGGATTTTCCAGAACCAGCACATATAGAAGTAATTCAGTTCTTCAGACATACCTTTATAAGGTGTTATACGTAATCCCAGTGGAACTGTTCACATGCAAAATTAACTAGTAGTGAAGTGTTTACCACATATTGATCTGTAAGCAATACCATTTGACTTAGGAAATTCAAATTAAGTCAAACTGCTGTTTAAGAAAAAATTCTATATAAAAAGCATGTATTCAACTATAAAAGAACAGCTCTCCATATGAATTTCAGTTTTTCACTGAAAACATCTGAAAATTATTTTCCAGACAAAAAAAAAAAACCCAGAAACTAGTTAAAAAGAACAGTGGCAACACAGATCTACCTATAGGCGTGTAAAGATGATGGAATGTGGGTGCATATGTTGTAACGGTCCTACAAGCAGAGTGTGGGCAACTGTAGGCATCACTTTTGTACCAGTTTTACAGTTTATTTTAGCATATAAGGAGTCTTTAAACTAATAAACAAAGCAACAAACCAAGGGGTTCTTAAAAAGATAATCACATACAGATGTGTCATATGTATTACGGCAGAAACTTTCATGTAATTTGCTCAGTGCCATTCTTTGCTACATAAAAAAGGCCATCTAGTAGCTAGAAAATCCATTATCATAGGAATTCCCTTCTACTTCACTGACAACACAGATAAAAGCTTCTCAGACAGGGTCAAGTTTGCATGGTCAGCAAAAAAAATAAAGTAAAACCAGTTTTCCACTCCCGCTTCTCCAGGGAAGGCTGAGTATTAGGCTAGTAGGTAGGCAGATACATTATTTTACAGCTAGCAAAGCCCTAGGGTAATAAAGAATGAGTGCAACTGCCACAGGCAGCTTTACAGGAAATTGTGTGAAACAATGACAGATGCTCCAGAATTGTTTGAAAACAAAGCAAGGCAGGAAGAGCAGTGTGTCACCTGAGGGCTTGCTCAGGAACTGTACTCTCCAGCATGCTGACAGAACCTATGTGCATAAAACCTGTATTCGGAGATGATGAGCACACACAGAGCCATACGAATGCAAAGCTAATTCATTCTGTCCATGACTAAATATTTTAACAAATACGTATTTCAATTACCACTCTCAAAAAAAGATGGAAAAACTTCCACATTTAACAGAAACTGCTGGAGACTGACACGAGTAAGTGACAAAATTGAAGCTTTCATATAAAACTTTCCCATAAAAGGCTGAAGTCCTTCAAAAAACACTCAGGCACTTAAAATACTAAATCTCAAAACCTTCAGTTGGATTTAAAGTTCTTTACTCACTTCTGAACACAGGACTTACGTCACTAACTAAATTCAGAGCGGAATTTTGAAAGTAATTGATTTCTCTAAGTCAGAAAAAGACACCAAACAGGATCTTCAAGCAGCAAATAATGCCAAACTCCAACTTAAATGAATGTAGCGGAGGTGCCTAAACATGTCTGAAAACCCTACAAGTAGCTACCTGCATGTTAAATCACACAGATGCTATTAACTGCCCCCAAAAACAAGTTCCTCAAGATTTTTAAATACAATGGAAAATTATCTTACAGACTGCAGCAGAGTAGAAGAGAGCCTTTACACAGCTCAGCTGGCAATCTGCTTGCCTTTGGCAGCATGACATTGATCTTCTTATTCTGCAGTGCCATCTGACTGTTTAACAAATAAGGCTGGCTCTCTCTGATCTCCTAGTTGTTTTGTGTGTGTGTAACTAACCACACCATTTTCTTGCTTAATAGATGTTTACATTTCCAGCATACTTCTGGCTATAAACTGCTTTAATCTATTTGCTTTAATATGTTACCAGGACAGTATGCAAAAATTCATTTGCCTGCCTTTTAGAAAGACCTTTATAAAAAGTAATAACATTTAAAAGCTAATAGTAAAATCGCATCCCTAAAGTCAGCTTAGTACTGTTCAAAACAAAGGAGCAGAATTTCAGTAAAGTATATGTCTGCAAAGTGTAAAGACAGGTGGAACCACTGTAACATTGCCAAGTGCATAAGCACTCGATTCCCATTGTGATTCTAATTGTTTGTTAACGTTTATAGAACGATTTTTAAAAGACTTTGGTCCAGATTAGTACCTCAAATTACAAACTTTGCATTAAAATATTACTGAACAAGCTCTGAAATTTTTAAAACAAGAAACAACTGTATCTCAAAACCTCTTGTAACAGGATGCAGTAAACAAAGAACAATAGGCCCCTGGCTCCAAACATGTTCTGAGTTTCATTTATTGAGTTTGGCATCAAGGGAAGTGTATGCTCAGCTTTATTAAAGCAGTCCACACCAAAACAGAAGCAGAAAAACGAAAGTCCAACTCCAAGTAGTAGACAGATCCTGCAAGTGTGTAAGTAGCATAAAGCATGCTGTCAGAAAGCAGAAAGGTACTAGGAGAGTCTAAAATAAAGCAATGCTATTTTTAATATTTTGTTGCTGTTGAGTGCACTGTACCAGAAATAGATTCTAAACTAAGAATGGAGGTTTGGGGAAGAGTTTCTTGGGCCATCTGTTCTCCAGGAGGGTTGGATTTGTTCTGTAATACCACATAAATTACAAAGCTGCAGTATATGAAGCTGTTCTTAAAAATGAATACGTAATCAAAAGAACTTTCATCAAAAACTATGCCAAAAACCAAAGTCAGTCCAGTCTCAAAAGAGCAGTTTACAGTTTTCAACTTGAACAAAACAAGTTCACCAAACTAACACTCCTATTCCCACATCTGTTAGGGAAGTGTATTGTACAAGGACTGACTAGTTTATTTTTCAACTCAAAATCATCTCCACTCATACAAAGCAATCATTCAAATTTAGAACATTAAATAGATTTTTCTCTTTATACTCTTCAACCAGTCATTTATATCCAAAATGAATGTTCAAAGATCATAAATGCCACAGAAAGGGGAAATGAGTATACATCTGAAATTACCACTGTTTGTGTGGCATGACTGAATGTTAACCTCCTCTGCAAGAATAGTGGCCTTAAGAAAAATTAAGCACAATAGAAAATCCTGCTATTTATTACTTAAAGCTATACTGCTTTGTGTCATTCACTAGAAGAGAGATTTAGTCCCATTAACAGTATTAGTGTTATGTCCTGTAAATAAAATTGTGATATCTGGGGGGGGAATGGGTAATTACAGCCACTGGAGAGCAGAATTTCTCAATCAACAGTTTTACAGTACTTAATTCTTTAATTTAAAAGATTCTTTTCTATGGTGACTTCTACCTGGAAGGTATTTATTTCTCTACTGATTTTTATGATTAATAAAGATCCTACAGGTTTGGATTAAACTGTATCAAACAGGTCTATGGGGGTAGATTAGTTCTTTCAGTGTTCTCATTTATACAAACACTACAACTACTTAAGTACCTCTTCTGAGATCACTTGGCCTCCTTCGATTTCTTCCCAGTGTTGAGACAGTCCTTGACTTAACTTCAAATTAGAAGAAATATCACCATTATTAAGGCTAAATAATGACATTCAGAGGAAGAGTGTGAAGAGCACGACAGCAAATTCTGCTACTTCTGTGATACTGAAAACACATGAAAACCAGAACTCAAGGCAAAGAACTGCAGTGCAACGCCACAAAAGTTAGTGACTAGACGAGGGGGAAAACCCAAACAACAAAACCCACAAACAAAATTCAATATAGATAAACATACAGAAAAGGTACAGGAGGATGAACTAAAACCAAACAAATTATACTTGTTGATTAGGAATTCCGGCTTTGAACAAGATATTACTAGCCAGGAAAGAAGTTCTTGAAACATTTCTACAGAGGTACACCAGTTCAGAAATAACAAAAAAATCCCAAACAGAAACCACAGCAATGTTCAGAATTTGGAAAAGGATGAAGAACAAAAGATATGATTGCAACAGCCTAGAAACACATTAAGTATTTGCATATAACCAGGTGCTATTCTGAATCTCCTCCACCTCAAGCAATGATGGTAGAAGGAAGAGATGCACAAGGAGGTAAGAAGAAAGGGAAGAAATATGGAATGGTTTCCATACAGAGAACAGCTAAAGACTTAAGGAGTCTTCACTGTGAAGGAGATGAACTAAACAGGGAGAGAGCAGATGTGTGCTAAACCCAAAAGGATTAAGACAAAAAAGGATATAGACAGTTACATTCTCTCCTTCATACAGGAAGTAAAAGACCTACCAGTACACTAATGAATGAAAAACTAAAACAAAAGCCCCAGACTTTTTTCCACCCACTGCATAGATGAGCTATGGTATTAATTACCATAGCATTTGTGCATGCTAAAATTCAGTGTGGGTTCAAACTCAATTAAACTCACAAAAGAAAAATTCATCAACAGTTGTTAAACACAAAAATATGTCAAGTTGTATTGCCAAACTCAGCAGGAAGCTGACCAAGTGTACAGAAAAATAACTGTGTTCTTGGCATGACCTTAGCAACTTCCCAAAGCTGCTCCACTTTTGACCACTCCTGAAGACAATTTTTAAGTTAAGGAATTATTTAAGAGGAGTATCTGGATATTTTTCTCTTGAAAAACTAGAAGCACATAATAGCAGACAGCTTTGTGCAACATCCACAGTGACTATGCTACACTGCTTTTTATCTTACCTGGTTAAATGCCATTATCTGTCTCATGGCT
This sequence comes from Melopsittacus undulatus, assembly GCF_012275295.1. Classification (NCBI taxonomy): domain Eukaryota; kingdom Metazoa; phylum Chordata; class Aves; order Psittaciformes; family Psittaculidae; genus Melopsittacus; species Melopsittacus undulatus. The sequence continues at coordinate 10,270,203 of NC_047538.1, read as the reverse complement.
GTGTCCAGAGCAGACAGGATCTGAAACTCTTCAGGCAACATTTTCCCTCCTTTCTAAATAATTTTTTTTTCTAGGACCTGGGTGGTACAATAAGTAATTCCACTGTATGCCTCTGTGCTAAGAAACTGTTCTTCAAAACATCAGATCATCACGTGGTTTAAACAACACTGTGTGCACACACACAATGTTTCCATGTAATCTAAAGACTAGTTAAAAGGTAATTCCATACATTAGACACCCAATTCCACACATTAGGCTGTTGAAGCCTTCAAAAAGGAAAGAAAGATATTTCATGTTCTTCCTTCAGATCAACAGATGGAAATTATATAATTAAATGCACTGACATCATCCTCCAAAACACACTTGCAGCTCCCATGTTGCTAACAACTGGTAATATGGTGAGATTAAAGAAAGAGGAGATCTCCCCAAGCAGTTTTTGCATCTTGCTTTCCTCACAGATGACAGAAAATCCCCTTCTCTAGTTGGAAATTCACCCTACCCCTGAATAATCACCTACCTTGTCCTAAGATTCTTCTCCTTACAGTCCTGTTCAGGCTGCAGCCAGAGTGGCCTTTGGGAAACTGACACATTAATCTTATGAATCATGAGACCATATTTTCAAAGTCCTTGAATGATTCATATGGCTACCTACAAGGTGGTGGCTTCCATATCTCATGGAATGGAGAGGCTTATAGAAAATCAGGAGAGGACAATTGCTGTTCATGCAAATTTCAATTTCCCCAAATATTCTGGCATCTAGTAATGCATTGCTGACTTAAAGATGGCAATCGTGACACAAGATACCTGAAGGAAACTGCTTTTCAGTCCAAATCTGGACCGGCTCTCAGGAATCCACAGAAAACTTGAACAACAAGCCAAAAAGAAAGTGTGGAGAGAAAAGGGGGAAGTCTACTCATGTAGGAAGAAAGTATCTTGAAAGTCACAGACAGAAGAGGTTCACACAGATACCATTAAACCCAGTGATGCATGAGGAATGATTGGGATTTTTTCTTACAGACCACCAACGATCAAAGCCTTGGCCACAGGAGTGATTTAAGATCAGAGTACACTTTACCTGCAACACCCTGGGGTGAGGAACCCTGACCAAAAAACTGACTGAAGCAGTTTCACACAAATTCTTTGTAATGGCTATAAGCTAATCCAAAAGTAGCACAATAAATCCTGAAGAAGAGTATCCACATGCAAGTAATGTAATGACAAATCTGCAGAGGTGTAAATACAGCACAGCAGCATGGACCACACATTTTACCACAGGGGAAAGCCACGATCCATCATCCCCTGTTGCAATGACAAAACGTCATGTCAGTAGATGGCAGTATGTAGCATATTATTGGGAGAGAAGATGAGTTTGTCCATACTTGGAGATGAGCTGGTACTGAGCACCTGGAAAACAGGTTTACTCCGTAGTAATTAATTACTCGGTCTTAGTTGTATTGTCAGGGTAAAGTCTAGAGAGACTAAATTCAGTCTCATTTATCACATGTATTTTTATTATTTACTGACTTTTCAGAAAGAAAACATAAAGATAATATCTGCTATGATCAGTGTGAAAGAGATGACTGCCTACACTGTAAGCCAGAAGCAAGAGTGCTATGTAAGTGGATATATCCAACCTGGAGGGAACCTACTCAGCTCGGACCCAAACACCGCAAGTGCGTCCAGTTCTCTTTTTCAAAACTTGGACCCAGTGTTTGCTCACCTGTCCAGGATTTCTCAACTTCTCAAGTGCATAAAGTCACTTCTCTGTCAAACCAGGAACACTTGAAAGTTGCCCAGCACTTGTGATTGAGAAATGACCTGCTCCACATGTGCTTTTCACCCTGCCTCCAGCTTAGACCACATCCTGCCTCACTCAATGAAAAAGCTAGACATTTTCAAACATGAGATTTTTCAAAGATGAGAAGTCACAGAATCACATCCTAGTTTGAGTTGGAAGGGACCTTTAAAGCTCATCCAGTTCCAATCCCTGCCATGGGCAGGGACACCTTCCACTAGAGGAGCTTGCTCCAAGCCCCTGTGTCCAACCTGGCCTTGAACACTGCCAGGGACGGGGCAGCCACAGCTTCTCTGGGCAACCTGTGCCAGCGCCTCACAACCAGTCTACCAGTCAATACTTCTTGCTACAATACAGAGAAAGCACCGAAGAATAAAAAGCAGTGGCTTCTTAATACACTTGAATAATCAAAGTCTATACATTTTGTATCACGAAGCATAACTGTTCTAACTGCAGCTCCTCCCATTATAGACAGGTTTGAATATAAATATTACTGAGCTTAAAATAGAGTTCAGTTACAATGATTATGTAGGAGAAAAGAAAAAACCCTCAGAAGCAAATAGAAAGGATTAAGGTGAAGAGAAGTACCCTGGAAACCTCAGCACATATTATACTTTTGTACTTTCAAAATGGACTGGAGCCATACTTTAGAACTTGCTCTGCTTTACTCAGTTGCCAAGTAAATCAAAGCTCAGAGATCCACTCTGTAATTACTGTACAACACCAGACTGGTCCTCAGCAATGTTCATGAAAAGGATGGCCTACAGCTCACTACATCATTATTAAAAGGAAGAACATAGGTTTACCTTACTAGTCTTACACAGAATAAATGAGTTATATGGCATTATTTACACCATACAGGATATATAAAGTGTTCAAGTTTGCTATCTTCTAAACTAGTAATAAATTAATACCAAAACCAAGCTTGTTTAAAACTGTTTTTATACTAAATCTGAAAACTTAATAAGCCAAAACACTTAAAAGCATTCACAAGACTAATTCAGTTTTCTCTTCAACTTTACACATGGCCCAGCCAATTATATTTTAATAATAAGCATTTCCATAACTTGTTTGATATATTACTCACAGAACAGTCCATTTATATCATCACATCATCTGATGATTTCTTAGACAAGCACCTGATTGCACAATGCCTAACGGATAGTGTGGGATTGCACAAAGATGACAGTATTTTGCAATGCTTTAAAGTACTTGTTCTATAGACTACTGAGCTGCACAGAACTGTCCTGGCACACTGCTGCAGCTCGTGTTCCAGAGAACTCACTACAGTATGTGCAACCCAATCAGATTGAGAGGAAGATAAAGATGGGGAAAGAAGGGGACAGAAAGGAGAAAAGAGTCTGAATTGTGATTTCTGCCAGTTACAATTAGCATTAATGCTTGAAAAGTTGTAATAGCAGACAGAAAAAACAGAATGAAACAGTTCCATATTGGCTAAAAGGGGAAAAAAAACCCACAACCCAATAATCAAACACTGCACCACAATTTAATTTTAGTCTGAGTCTTCAGGCAATAATGGTTAGAAAAATTTTTTTAAGTGGATGTAAGTCTTGAAAAACAGACTTTCAGAGGCAATAACCCAGATAACTCTACTCTGAGAGTTGCATTTCAAGATGAAGTTATTTTAAAAAGGAATAAAGGTGTCAGGAAAATAAATGAAAAAGGTATTACTGTTGACTGAAATTAATTGGAATTGCTTTTAACTGAAGTTTTCTATTTTTGGAGAAGGATTTAAGATATTTTTGGCTTTAGGCACCAATTTTATCTGGGAATATGAGGAAGTGCACTTATTTTTGAGCAGGACTGAAAACAAATCCTATAGTTCTGTTTTTGCAGAACTCAGAAGGCTACACACTGCCTACTAGGATTTTACATCTGTTTAAGCACAGAACCCAGGCTGATTTTCAGAAATTCAAGAAAGCTGCTGTCTCATTTATGGCTCTTGCAGTTCAATAAGCAGAGCTATAGCTGCAACTACAATTACAGTTGCAACATAAGTATTCAAATCTAAGGTCCTCTAAATATCTACAAAAGCCCTCAAGTCAATCCATTCCTGATACAGTAAGTGACAACACTTGTGTTTGGCAGACAGTGCAACTGGGAGTCCTGACAAATCTAATTAACAGCACATCAGGGCACTTAGTTTATCCTTTATATACAGTGCCAATAACGAGTGTATAATGAGAAAAGGAGCTTAAACATTAGCAGGACTTCACTAATTGGTCACCAAGTCCTGATTAAAGCAGGCTTCCTATGTCATTATTGGAGTTCAAGTGCCTGACACAAGTGTATCCAAAACCACTTAATGAAGATACTAACTCACTTCTAAACTACAGAAATAAAAGTAAGGCACAAAGAAAATAAATGGACAACAGAAATACACAACTCTGATGTTCTTGAGCTATTTGCCATCTGTGTAACCCCAGTTCAAAATATTTAAACTGTTTAAATAACTGTATTTTTAAACAGTTACAGAAGTCTAAAAAAATGTCATGTCTGAAATGACATTAAATAATGTAAATATTTTGAATATATGTAGACATTCCAGTAACCTTAGGCATACAAATATTTGTATATAACATAAATGTTGTCAGCAAATAGTAACTGCAAAAGAAGGTTTTACAAAGTCCTGAAGTTAAAGATGACAAGAGCAGCTTCATGTATTTGCTCATTTACATTTATTAAATCAGAAAAAAGATCATTTACTTCAAAATAATGGCAGTAACTGATTTGCATTATAAACTAGAATCCACAACAATATATGCCCTTATATCCCCCAAAATGGGGAAGGAGGAGACCTGAATGTGTGACTGGCTGCACATGGAGATACACATATACCAGTACATATCCCCTATATCCTGGCTTCCCCAAGTTCCTACAAGGAAATGGCAGTTATACACTGAAAACAGATAGCTTCAGAGTATTTCAGAAGTAAAAAGGCAATGCAAAGTCTCAGGCTTCTCACAAATGACAAACTCATGAAAGCTTTGAGTAGCTCTGTGACAGCACCTTGAATATTTCTGCTGGCTCAAGTACAGAACAGGAATAGTGCTTTAAAAGGCAGTGGGCAGATGGTCTTTTTCTTTCTCAAGACAGAAAGGGATAAAAATTCTAACAATTCATTTCAAATTGGTAGATGTTGGTCAATAGTTTCTGTGTGGAAGCTCACTAGAAGCCAAATAACTGGAGCTTACAAACACACTTTCACAAGATTCCGCCAGGCCAATTCTGCTGCATACCCTCCTACTCACACCATCCTGCCCACCTTTTGAAATTTCAGTATGACATGAGGGACCCACCATCTACACTGTGGCTGCCAGGGACACATAGACACCAGCAGGAGACCCATTTTGAGATAATGCTGCATCCACAGAGAGAGGTCATTGCGATAATAGAACTTCTGTTACCAAAACAAAGGTATACTTTCAAAGAAGGAATTTAAAACTCATGTCTACCAACAAAAGTATCAGAGGACAGAACAGCTAACAGGACATCTACCAACATCCTTTATGGTTTATCTTAGCTGTCCGGCTCAGTTCCATGCACTCAGCAAACAGCTGTGTAAGATACTCCACAGCATCACTGAATTAGCTCAAGTGGGTATATGCAGCAGACTAGAAGCGCTGCTCCAGTGATATCCTAGAGATGACCCCACACAGAGAGCCCTTCTGCTGTGCACAGGACATTAGCTTGATTGGTAAGAGTCAAGGAATCTGAAGAATCGGTGCCTGGGGTTGCTTTGCCACTGTCTTTTTAACACTCTAGCTCCCAAAAAAGGAAGATGATAAGGTTGGGTCATTATCATGTCTTCAGTGGTAGCTGTTTCCTGCTTCACTTACTGAAGGACAGCCAAAAAAATTAACAGCTGTAGCTACATACCATAATGTAGAGCTGTGCAGAAGTAATGCAAACTGGGTCATATATTTAATATAGTCAATGAAAATTTTACAGCTCTGTGAGAGTTCTTATAATCTTTTAGAAAATACTGACATCAGACCATTGAATATAGAACACTCCTTAATTCGCAGCTTATCTGGTAATGAAGCACATGAATATTAAGACCTTCAATCCAAAATGCTGTTTTTCTGCACAGTGTGCTAACATTTTCAATCAAGAATTTTACATACAAGATTCTTGGAATGAGACAAAGTGACCCGAGACCACCAGCAGCATATGTCCACCATAGATAATAATAATTAAAATAGTAGTCCTTGAATAGCATTTTCGCAAATCACCTTAATTATATCCTTAAATAAACACAAAGTTATTAATAATGTTTTACTGTCTTCTATCTATAAAACAAAAATACATTCTATTAGCCATATTAATATACTTGAGTATAATTATACTACTTGAAACATTTATGAATATAAGTATACAGATAATAATGATGCCAGCTTTTGCTGAAACACGCATGTGATACTTTATAATCTGTTTTATAGCTATTCCTTCTGCTAAAACATGAATGGGGACCCTATCCATTGGGTACAGCACCCAGTATGTCAGAATAGGAGAGCATTAAGGCAGCTTCAAAACAAACCAGATTACCAATTAAAAACAAAAGTGCCCAACAACATAAAAATTACCCCCCAAAAGCAAACACCAAAAGTCCAACCAACCACAGCTATAACATGTATGATTTTACTGAAGCCATTAAGTAAGACTGAGAATAAACTCAGAAAAGATGAGTATGATGTTACAGAATTTACACCTCAAAATAGGAAAATATTTGCCTGGGAACTAAGCTTCTTAAACTGCAGTAGAAAAGCTTATTTTTACAGAGGTAGGAAGAATTATTGAAAAATACACTGTGTATTTCTTATTACTTCAGACACAATTATTTCGATGGGTCAGGAATAAGCACACATTATTTAAAATTAAATCAGATTGATTTTTACTATTTCCCTTCCTATTCATTCCTCATTTATGATGGTTAGTTGGCAACACTGCACATACATAATACTACCAAGATACCAATTTCAAACTCATACAATTATGTTATTGAATTTTTTAAAACATGGTTAAAACATAAGTACACAAACTTGCAGAATTAAAAAAAAAAAAATACAGGGCTTATTTTTCTCAAATTCCAGAAAATAAAACCCTCCAGTTTTAAACTCAGGCATTGCACCATCAGTTACCATTTCTCAGCTCAGAAATCCAAATCTTTTTAAACAGATCACTTACACTTGTTTTACCACCAAGCTCCAAATGAATTATGTTCATCATGTGATGAAAATCCCCATTACCATTTGCCAAAAGACATTATCTATGTAATGGCATGTGTCAGGACCAAACCACCTATCACATTCAGACAAGGTGCTCCAGCCTCAGAAGTTCCACAACTTCCCAATTCCTTCTGGCACAGAACCGCAGTTCTTCTCTAGGACTCATCCAATTCCATCTTTTCCTATGAAGATACTGACTGACCACAGTTCCTAACATGCAGAAAGGGAATGCAGTTTGAAATGTTGCTTGCAACAATGCTGAATGTCAATTTTGGTATCCTGATCTAGACATTCATTGGCTAAGTCCTATGACTACTCCCAAGGAACTGAAGGAAATTATAATTTCCAGGTTCTCAAAGAGAAGTAGTGCTTAAAAAGTCCACCTCTTCAGGTTTTGATGGCTCTGATTAATGCTCAATTTTGACGCTTGTGAAGAAATGAACACAGCTATTGAGCAAACCTAGCTATGGATATACTGACTGACCTCTAACAGCAGCAAAAGTTGAGGGATGAGATCTGAGGGGGGAAGCATTAACATGAATCCTTACAATACTGTACTTACCAAAATACATACAGCCCATGCATTCATAACTCAGAAATTTCTATATTCTATCTGCATCATACAAGGTTATCATCAACTGTCTTATAGGACAGCAGTAAACAGAAATCTGTTTGGAAACTGCAATTATAAAAGTCTTATTTCATTGCAGCCTAACTGCAATTTCACTCTTCCATCTGCACTGTTTCAAGTGCACAGAGGGTAAGGTGACTATCTAGACACCAATCCTAGCAATCTGTCTGCTCAGCTAGTAACAAAAATATATCTATTGCAAAATATTTCACTGCTGGAATATTTTTTCTTCTTAAGAATAAAAAACTCTAGCAGACTTCCCAGAAAGAGATGACCCATCAGTTATTTAATCTACAAACCATTTTCTCTACATGTTCTTTACATTTAAGCAAATTAAAGACAGCTTAACTTGTGTTCAGTTTGCCATATACATCCAAACAAACTGATTTTCTCCCCCCAGTTTCCTCCTACATGCCAAGAAAACAATCACTAAAATAATTAGCAAAGTTTCTTGCATATGATGGCCATTATTTTTTTTACCAGTAAGATGTTCAGCATTTTATGGTGGTGCTTTCTGAAACGAAAAATCCATGCGTAAAACTTTGAAATTGATCCTGAACAAGACTGTGAAGAATTTTTACTGCACAGTGGAAGGTACTATGATGCCCTTTATCAAATTCTGTACACTGCAAATGCACAAATCTCCTTTAGGAAGTTGTGCAGATAAAAAAGCACGTTTGCCATTTTCCAGCAGCAGTATTGAAACCTATTTTAGACACGCACTGCTGTACAACGGACAATAAACCGTGAAGAATTATTTAGTAAGTGACACATAATATTAAAGACACTGAGGAAAGAAAATCCACAAATTCTGTGCTAAATTTCCTGTCAAAAGCATCTGGCTCACGCTGTAAGCAAAACAAAACAGCACACGGATCTGTCTAACTCCCTCTGCTGTTCCTCACTCCTCCCTAAAGGACCTGAAAAGCTCTTCTTGCATGGTGTTTCTAATACTGCCTCAGAAGGTCATCCAGTGTTCTCAGGCCTTCTTTTCACACCTCAGCAGTAACTAGGTCATGGCCACTGCCATGCTCCACTTCATCTTTGACTTCATTCTAAAAATCACAGACCTCCCTGTCCTTCTCCTTTAATGCCATTCACAAAACTCACAGGCCATGAATGAACTTACACCTCAAAAGCCCACCACGTGAGTTTTCACTCCTTTCCTGTTTATTTACGCACAGTGCAAGACTTTTCAGTATATTCCTGAAACGAAGTTAGTAACTCGAGACACTGGAAGTCTGAGGTGACTTAACTTTGCCGCAAGTATCAAAGCAGGATTTATAACTATTTGCATTTCCTTGCCACAATACCACCTCCTCAGTTTTTCCTCCACTGAAGGAAGATATATATCTATATCTATTGATCAATCTATCCATATCTTTCCCCACTCAAGGAGAACAGTCCCAGACTTGAACCTAATCACTGTACATACATGCAACTTATTTGTGGGTTTTTATAAATTAACATGGGTTTAGGTACTATTTTTAAAAACATCACTGGTTTTGGTTATGAAGGCACTACCCACAGTGCTAAAATACCTAAACACTCCCAGCTGGCCTCTTCTTCCTGCAACTACCCCTTATTGCTTTATCCACAGCTTAGAGCAAGAGTTTCACAAAGAATTTATATGGCATTAATGTTAATAATTTCATTTATGTAAAGATACCTTTTTGTGCTATACTGAGAAAGCAAGCTTAAAAGATTAAATAAAAAATGTCTGGAGAAATAAGTCCCCAAAGCCTCCAACTATTTGCTGCTACGATCTGCAGCTGAATTTACTGTCAACTTGTGCAGCCTCTACCATCAGCTTTCAGTAAGATTAGTTAAATCCAATGAAATATTTACAGCAGAAAAATTAGCAACCTGATAAAACCCATGAAAACTATCTCAAACTATGTCATAGCTAAATAAATGTTTTTAAAATAGTAGGATTTATAGTGACAATTACTTTACTAAAAAAAAAAAAACAAGTAAAAAAAACCCTCAAAATACCCCCAAACACAAGCTAACAACCCCCACAAACCACCAACAAACATTATCTTCTTTAAATTAAGAGTCTACCCTTCAACCTTAAAATTCTCAATAAAAACCTCAGTCTTATATACAGGAATACTTCAAATACAATTTCAGTTCAAGACAAATTCATTTATTACATTTTCCAGACCAGGTATGTTTGTGCATATATTTACAAACATAATTATCCCCCAGAGACTGTACAACTGACTTGATGTTACACACACCGAGAACTAAGAACAGAACCTAAAAATCTGCAAGAATTCTGAAGTAATTCATGCCAGCAAATGCTGCTGGTTTTGACAGACACCATCTACTGTATCAGATAATCCACTTCTTAAATTGATACCCACCAAGAACAGACATGAGACTCACAAACACATTTAATCTGAGCACTAAAGCTGCAGTAAAACTGATATAACAAATAGCTTTTGCTGAAAGGAGCTGTCTCCCTTTTCCAGAAGCTGGAAAAGGCACCATTTCTTATTGTCACTTCAAGGAATTCATCTTTCAGAAAATTCAACTAGATCTTGGCATGATCAGAAAAGCAGCAGAGAAAACACACAGGGAGAAGATGGTTATATATACCTTGGATAGAGAAAGGTATGGAGAAACCTGGATCTTCCATTGGCTTCCTACCATTAGATCGATGTGAAATCAAAGGTTACACATACATAGTGTAAGTCTACTTGGCCACAAAGAGTAAGTAGCGAAAAAAAAGAGATTTCCCCATGCTTAGTTTTTTTCCCCTTTCTGGTTTTAGGAAAAAAAAAACAACAGTGTTTAATTACTGCATTCTATCTTCAAAGTAACTGCTGTTTAGAAGCACCTGCTTAACACAAAGTCTGAAGCATTGAACTGTTTGTAGCATTACCTTGTAACAGAGGAAAGGCATCTCTGCTCCAAGACAATGCAGTGAGATAAAGAGATGAAAAGGAGAATGTATATATTATCTACAGAATGATTTCTACCAGCACCTAATGCTGCCATGAGACATACCACTGTGACTGCAGCTACGCTGGATGAAGAAGTTGCCACCCCACTTCATCTCCACTTGCTCATTACCTTCAAATCTTCCAGCATAACTGCATGTTTAGTCACTTCCTAACCCAGTTCTGTCAAAATGATTCCCACTAGAAAATCTGTGTTTCAGCTTAACTCAGATTATTTTTGACAGAACTTGCTTAGCGGATGACTATAAATGCAAGTACCAGAAGATGTGAGAACATTGTAACCTTTAGAGCTAGGAGAGGAAATAGCAATGAGCAAGTGGAGACTAGCTAGCCCTTTTCCGTGGTGATCCTGCTGCAAAAGAAGCGCATTAATCAGACACAAAGGTCTGATTTGACATCCTGCCTAATGAGTACAAGCTGTGTATCAAGGCTGGCATCTTTAAAGGAAATAAATAAATAAATCTATACACCAGTTATTTTACTGCTTAAATGTCAGATTGGGGTTAAGTGTCCAGAAATTCAAATAATTTGTTATAATTATCTGGAATTCTGGTGTATAACAACAGAAACACACTGACAGTATTCAAAAGATATTAAAAAAAAGTGGTATTCCTGTGGAGTTAGGGGATAAATACCAACCTCACCTTCTTATCTTAAATTATCATAGTAAGACCAGCAATAATTGGTAAATTGCTTTCTATGTTTTACTGATGTGCAGAAATATTGTGTGTTATTTTACTTGCTACATGGTAAAAGTGGAAAAAATACCACTAAGATACAGCATCAAGTTACCATCATGTACTAACACTGACAACACTGATAGGAACAATAGTTGATGCAGAGATCCCCTTACCTTTTATTAACGGGCTTCTCATCCTTGTCATAGGGTCTTATGAACCATTTTCCAATTCTCACGAAGTTTTTATCCATCAAGCACCTAAAAAATATTTACAACAACAGTTACTAGTTACGTCTTTGGACATAATTAAAAGCAGTCTTTGAAGACAGTACATTGAAGGGATTAAGCAGTTGAATTTCCATCATATTGAAATCAGCTTTGTGGCTTTTGGGTTCCATGTAAATTGGACACTTTCTGTTTTCCCACACTAGTCATAGAGAATCACTGTCCAATTCTGCAAGGCTGTTCCTGATGCTGATCATTACAGATGCATTTTTCCCTGTTTCTCTGACCGAATCTTTTCTGCTCCATGCTACTCTTTTTGCTGAATGATCCATCATCCTATGCTTTGGGAACAAAGACAAACCATAGAATGAATTCCTTCCTATATACAGTGTTTCTCTCAGAATTTGTGATAAAAATATGCATTCCTGTATTTTTGGTATGGAATCATATAGTAGATGAATGACAGGAAATTGTAGTAAATTATTAACAATGAACCATTTTTCTTTCACATGATCCACAGCATGATCTCAGGTGTTAAAACTTCCATAATCACCATTTCTTCTCTTGGAAAACTTCAACAAACATCCTCCCACACAACTAAATTTAGAGTAGTAAGCTACCCATTTTCTGTGGTCCCCTCAGAAATGCACAATTTCTTTATAGAAACTGTATATTCCCTGGCTTTAAAAGAAAAAGCCTAACAGTGAGGATGCAGTGATCAATACCCAATTTAGGCTGACAAGTTAAGGAACGCTGGATGCCTCTCTAAGTCCACCTGTAGAGATGAATCACACTAGCCATATGCCAACACAATTTAAGTATGCTTTGTACATTAAACATGCAGTTGAACATGCTGCCTAAGGGATCACATACACAAATTTGTTATGAAGGAATATTTTTCTGCAAGGTAAATATTATGTTTCCAAAATTCTGAAAAACTGGTCCTTTGTTGCTAGTGGTTTATTTACAATTATGAGCAATGGATGAGCTTTGCCTATACAGGTCTAATCAGTATTTCTTTATTCAGATAAAGAACTACTCCATTCTTCAAAGTTTTCCAATGGTTTATTTCTATAGCAGTTGCTAGAGAGTAGTCAAAACAAAACAAGATTAAAAATCACATGAAACCTTCTGGGAAAGTACATTCTGCAAGGTTTAGAAAAACTGTCTGATCTATACTTCAAAAGCATACCTAGAACATAGATAGGAAGTGGACAACACAGATCCTCATATGCTCCTAATTCTTCTGTATAAACTTGGCAGGGTTTTCCAAAGTCAAAGCTAGGCTGAAGAAAATTCTTTCTCAATTAAAGCAAAAATAGAAAACCATCCAGCTCAGCTGAATATACCAGGATCTTAAACTGAGTATGAAAGCTAAACCAGCAGAGACCTAAAGACGCTGCTCTTGTGCTGGTGGGAAAACAAGAAGCATGCTTCAGCAACTGTTTCCCTAGGAAATACTTGCTATCAGAGAAAGCCTGTCAGTGTCAGTGCACTTTATACAAACAAAAGGAAGCCTGTGAAGTTCATATCAGATCCCTAAAGAAAATAATCCATTCTAGTAATGAATACAATCAACTCTCCTCCATCACACACACACAGACTCATCGTTATGGCTCACTATGGCAGGTTTAACTGCCTCAAACTAATGCTGCTTTCCTAGGGAAAAAATGGGTAAACTCGGCCTTAAAAATCAGCCAACCCTCACACGCTAAACTAAATCACAGGTTGCTTAAGTGTAATGCATAAGAAGTGGGAAACACGACTGCAGAAGCATGGATCTTAAGGATTTGGCTGAGTGAACAATTCATGACCGTATGGCATTATTTTTGCTCTGTAAGCACTCAATGGTAACTTGTCCCACAGAGAAAGCTGGACAATGAACTTGAATAAAAGGTCACAAAAGCCCAAATGAGCACACGCTTAAAAGCAGCTATTTAGCCATATGAAATAAGGACATCAAAACCTCTGAGCTCCCCAGCTTGGTTCTCCAGTTCAAGCCCAGTGCCGTGTTCTGCCCGAGCAGCACAGGAAAGCTGTTAAAGCACTTCCCTGCCACAAACCCTCACACTTCTGTATTTTCTGGGAAAAAAAGTACACCTGATAAAGGCACAGTAATGATTATGAAATAATACCATAATATTTTGAGTATTGTTCCCTCAGAATTTCTAAGATTTTCTATATTGAAAATTAACACAAACTTCTGATCACTCATTTGGGTACTGAGGGGTAAAAACCAGAACACTGAATACCCTTTTTTGCCCTTCCCAGGGATAACTGAAGCCCAACACTTCCCTTCTCCCTGGTCACAGCTCCCCTGCCTTCACTCACTGATGTGATGTGGAGGAGTAGGGGGTGTGCGGTCACCTCCACCACAGCTCTCCCCGCCGCCATTTCCTTTCTGCCTCAGCAGCTCTTCCTTCGTGCTCTCCCCCTCAGGCACGGCTCCTCCGCCTGGCGGGAGAGCGGCTGCGTGGCGGAGCCGGCTGCAGCCGGTTCTGACCGGCCCGAGGCGGCGAGCGGCCTCCTGCCTCCCGTCCCTCAAGAGGGCGGCGGGCGCTGTGTGAGCGGAGCGGCACACAGCCATGGCTGGTCACAGCGACGAGACCGTGACGGGGGCAAGGCGGGGTGCGGGAGGAGAGAACCAGCCCTTCACTGACAATAAACAAAAATATAGCTATAAAGCATGACCATTTAAAAAAGGAAATTAATAATTAAAAAAACCCACAAAATTTCAGGTATATAGCTATAAAAAATAACCATTTTAAAAAGGAAATTAATGATTAAAAAAACCTCCACTATTTCAGGCATATAGCTATAAAAAATAACAATTTTTAAAAGGAAATTAGTAATTTTAAAAAAACCCACAAAATTTCAAGTACAGGCAACAGCGCTGTCACTTTCTGCTACGATCAAAAAGAAATTCGAGGCTTCTTTATTGATCGAGCTTTACGTAAACAGAGGATAAAATGGGTTTTTAACAGCATCATTTCTAAGATTTGCTGTGGCAAACAATAAATAAATAAATCAAAGAAAAGAGTTAATTAGCTTAAACCCAGCTATATACGCTGGTTTAGTGGAAGACTTGGCAGCCCCAGGGTAAAGGTTGGACTTGATCTTAAAGGTCTTTCCTAACCCAGGTGATGCTGTGTAAGGATGAGGTAGCTAATTGGAGATACCTGACAAACCACCATCCTCAGTCAACTTGATCGTGACCTGTCACCTTGACAGTCAAAGACTATCGCTGAAAGGAAGGGCTCTGAAGTCTTGTCAGTCAGAGCAGCACAGACCCATTCTGCTGACCCCGGCAATTGTTTTCAATTGAGTTATTAAGATAAAATAATAATTACAGGTTTGCTTCACAAGCTTAAAGAGTTCCAGTGAATAAAAATATTCACGATAGGAGTCATACTTCAAGTCATCTGGCTGAGTAGCACGCATTGATAAACACTTTAAATTCCCTTTTATACTGCTACAACACAACCAGTGTAAATTCTGGACGTGAAATTTCATCTTTATATTGTTACTTGCTCTAAGCAGCCTATTGCTTATGTAAAAAAATCCCCTAAAAAGGCAGAAGAGATAGGAAATAGCAAATAACTATTCCTTGTACCTGTGCACATCACTTGCTAGCAGATACAGACAGGTAAGTAACAGCCAAGGGGACAGTTGTAACATTCATGGAAACACCGCCTCGGGAGCATAATGCAAACATGATTACTAGTAAATCTCCAGCAAAGCAAATGCAGTACTGAGACAAGATAAAACGGTTTACAATTAGTTTATTTTCTGAAAGAGACAATATTCCATGTTGTAAAATAAATGTATCACGAGGTACAGGTGAGGTGCACTGTGTGTTGTTGCTGCTATAAATGCAGAAAATGTGGGAATAGCCTAATAAACCTGAAATATAATACATGCAGGTGATGATGACCTGAAGTAAGAGAGAAGGAATAAAATGCAGTAGCGGAAGACGCAATGTCATACACTGAAGGCCTAAGGACAAGATAATCTTCAGTAAGATTAACAGCCGATAGCTGGATTAAGTTGGAAGTGTATTAACTAATCACATAATAACTCTGCATTCAAGTCACAGATACATACATGTGTATGTATGATCAGGACAAAAGAAAGTTATTCCAGCATACATAAGGCTTGTCAGAATCAGGAACTGTTAAGTTTCACTTGAATATTGTAGACAAATTTAGTTAAATCGTAACATGCCTGTAACTAAAGCATTTAATGTTATCTGTTAAGATACTATTTAACCTCATCTAAGCTGTTGGAGGTCAGATACAATCATTCTCTTTAAGCATATTCTCTATAAGCATCTCAAGAAGGTGAACACTTTTGTTTGCTGTTGAAACAGCTCCTGAGCAAGAATGCACCAGAAATATACACTGACATTATTCATTGTATTAGCATTGAATTAGTCTGCACCACATTTTATGATACATCATCAAAGTCGGCAACTTAAGAGATCCATCCCTATCCTGCCTCTCTTGCACTAAAGTTCTACCTCTTGGAAAACAGGGCTTAAAATCAATAAAATATAAATGCTGTGTAGGTATCTCACAGTATTTTAAATACCAAAATGAAATATTTGAGTGCAATGGAGTTTTTTCTTACCTTTCCAGAAGATTATGAATTGCTTTGAAGAGCAGGGTCCTACACTCATAGGAAAGTCCATTCTCCCACAGTCCTTCCTCCACCACTACAAAAACACAAAATGTCAACATGCTCAGAATAGGGAAATACAAACAGTTGTATAAAACACAACTCCAACAGGTTTAGTTTTCAACAGCAGCATGTTTCATGAAACAGTTTCAACTATTACCTACTGCCAAAGTAGCTTTGGTCTTCCCTTGCTGAAGAAGCCAAACAAGAAAACACAAAAGCATAAACCCAAACACATTTGCTTGTAGCATTCTGTATTCAAGTAAGGGGGTAAGGAATTCATGATCATTCTTTGCCATGACAGATGAGAGAGCCTTTAAAACTTACCCCCAGATGCAGACAATCAAGAACCAAAGTGAATCATTAAAGGTGCAAGATCAATTCACGTAACTTAAACAGTGGTAAGCAACTATATTGACCCTCTGCTGTCCTCACTCCATTGCTTCTGGATGCTAAAATTACCAAGAGTAAAACTGTTTTTGGCACTCCTGTGCCAGATCCTAAATCTTATTCAGCCAGAAGATGCAATCTCAGCCGCAGAGTAAAAACAGATGATTAAACAACTTTGTCATGGAGTAAGAATTCGTTAATTGAGTTCTGTCATGTCAACTTTACAGGAATACTCTGCGGATCTTTAGAAATGCAAACATAAAATTCTACAGCATGTTAAGGACTGAATACTTAACACCCCTCCTTGGCCAATTTAAAGGATGAAACCTTCCAACAGCATGTCTATCATGCAGAGATTATTATCTAAGTATAGTTTACTCTACAATCAAGTTTAAAGTAAAGCTTCTGAGGGGTTTCTGCTGTATGAAAGATACTATTACTGCCAGCAGTCTTCAACAGCAGCTTCAAAGCCTCAAACCCTAGCATTGTTCATCATTCTGCTGCTTCTCCCAGTAATCGTAAGTCATAGAACCTCAAACAAGAAGAGGCACATTTTATGAACGAGTACTGTTGTGATATGCTAATACTGGTAATGGAGTCTCTCTCCTTTAAAGAACAAAAAAGCCAGGGCTTTAGTACCTAAATCACCTTATCAAATAGCACAGTTGCCTTCTCAGAAGACTGAAAAGGCAGACTTGTGCTTTGGGGCACTAGCATGAGCCAAATCTCTTTCCCTGTAAAACCATTAAAGGCCCTTTAATGCTTGCAAAACCTTACTGACAGCAATGTGCCATAGCTGCTTACTAGATAGAACCTCACATGGCCTTAGTTTGCATGGTTAAAACAGTATTCCTAAGAAACTTCAGAATCTCCATGCATTTTTAGAAGTGTTTTGTATAAATCCTATATAGTTCAGCTGAAGCCTGTAAGCTGTAAGACTGCTACAGTCTTGCACTTCCAACACTCCACAATTCTCAGACGTGTAAACAGTTCTATGTTACAGTATGAGAGATCACACTTGAGTTCACCCTGACGCAAATAAAACAACAACATTTTAGACAGTCACAAAGCTGACACAATCGGTAGAAGTCAAAAGAAATTCACTATTACACTGCACTGAGCCCTTCTTGGGTTTCACTCTAATCCCAACAACACATCCATGCCAAGAGCCAGTACTGTCCCTGCATTAGGAACTTCATGCAAAACACAAGAGGCAAGAATCTATTTCATGATTTTACAGGAAACTTCTCACTGCCAGTTCTGATGTTCTCAATTGTAACTCACTACCTGCTCCCACGTATGCACAACAACAAACTCACGGGACCAAATTCTTCAGGCACTGAAAGAATCTATTCTTTTGCCCTGCTAGCTGAGACCGGCACAGCTCCACTTTGGGATTTACCATCCTATGACTCTCACACACACACTGAGACAGGTGAAACTTGAAAGGTCAATGGATCCCAGCAGGAGGGGCTGAAAATGAGGGAATGGAAAGAGGCAGCACTCTTCCCAACACACAGTTATCCTGCACTCTGGTGACTATGCAAGGGACTGTGTCCCAAAGCCTAGGAAAAGCAGGAAAAAGCAAAGTTAACCTCACAGTGCACGTTCTCATAGGTATGTCTCTAGGGTCAAGTGTGCTAATAAGATCAGGCTGATTGAGGAGTAGTAGTTGAGTGGGACAGGGAAAAGGGCAAAGTCTCAAGTGGTATCATCCCTCAAATATTTTAATTTACCAAATTGGTTTCTTATTACTCTGCATTCATAAATTACACATAAATTTAACTCTTAAGGATATCACAAGGTAACTTCATAACCATTTTCCTGTAATAATGTCTTTGATTCCCAGACGTATTAATGCACTATTCTTACTGTATTTACCTATAATACTTCTTGATCCTACTAAAAATGTACTATTTGAAAGGGTGTATATATGGCTGTTGCAGTAAAAATGGGCATAAGAACCGCAGCATTTCACTTCCTCTCTGCTCTTTGGCTTTCTGATCCAGTCTCCAAAAGAAAACAGCTTAAATAACTGGAGCAAGTTACAATTTCAAATGGTGACCAGTAACAAAACTTGGTAAAACACTAGAGATGAGACTATCCCTGTGATTTGCCAAACTCCCTGCACAGACAGTGTAACTAGATGCTGTATTTCAAAAAATATGTTAAATTCTTTATAGAAGTCAGTAAATAATTGTCAGTCCCTGTATAATAATTTGTGATGCTCAAGGCTTTCAACTCAAGCTCTCATCAGCCTCTCCATGCTGCCTGACAGCATTTTCAGGTGCAGAGCTAACAGAAAGCAGGTGCTGCACAGGTTCAGAAACATTCCTATGCCAAGCACTTACATCCTGTCCTGAAGTTATTTTCTGTTACTCTAGTTGAAATATTCCTCTTTATAGCAAACAAATTGGACACTACACAACAGCTGTGAAATCCATCTTCAAAACCAGAAACCTTGTAAGTGAAGAATGAAGACTGAATTTTAGTCAGAGAAAGAGTACGACAGAGCAGGTAACTCCTTTTTCCTCCATGAAGTAAGAGAGGAGGACAGGAGTTGTGGAGAGGCAGCAAGGCAGATGGGACAAAACCATGGGTCACTGCTTCCTAGGACCTGGGTTGACAAAGCCATCACCAATCCCACCTATTGTTTGCACAGTCCCATGCTGAATAGTGTCAGACTGGATGACCTCCAGGAGTCCAACCTCCTTCTCACTTAATGTGATCTGTGATATCTACTGATCCTCTGTTGTGACAGATTTATGTAGACAGGTATCTGTAACTCTGTCTCTCTGTGTATATATATATATTTCTCTGTATATGCTACCTTTCCTAAGCAGGTGAACATGTCAGAGTAGTCAAGGATAACAACTGTGAGTAGCATTTATTTACTTGTAAAACAGGCAGTTTGTCCTCTTCTCACTGTATGTCCTGCAAATAGAGGGATAACTTTGCCACTGCCCCAAACCAAGCAAATACTATGTGTGTTTTGTTGTATGTTTTGGGTTTTGTTGGGTTTTGTTGTTTGTGTTCTTTTCCAATGAAATCAACCTCTCAAAACAAGCAGCTAAGCCTGATAATACCGTGTGTCTGAGAATCTGGATTCTTGGAGAAAACCAGGAAGATAAGGTCACATCATCTCTGCCATTAACTGTAATTCTATAAACTGCTCACTTGAGACACTCTAACTTGTTTATCATTACTTTATCATTCCATTATATGCTCTTTAAATCCACTGCAGATAAAGAGCACTAAAGCAGCATACAGATCCAAAAGGAACTGCGAAATTTTCAGTATCTTTCAAAAGGGGAAAAAGATAATTTTTCTTAAAGAAAAACTATTTGAGCTTTGTCCAAGAATATTCAATTTATTTATCTGAAGAGGCATCATTGTTTCAATGTGTAAGAATTAAGAAAGTGAAACTACAAAGAGTCCTTTAAATTTTCATAGAACACTAATAAACCACCAAAGCAGTACTTTAACAGATCCAATGGCAATAAAATACTTCTGTGTAGGCCGACAGGGCACTGTGTATTCCAAATACTGCTACAGCTGACTACCTGCTACCATTGTCCAACCTGCAAGTGTGTACAGGAATAAGGTAAAAAGCCTTTTGGCCAGAGCACCTGAAGAATACAATGCAGCGTGCTTCACTTGCAAAAAAAACCAGCCACAGAGAAAATACTTTTCATTGTCTCATTGCCAAGATACTGTTGGCAGAAATAAAACCCCAGAAGAGAAACGGTGTATTTGACACTTCTTGTCCTGGATTACAACTGCGGTGCTAAATCTCACTGCTAGTCTCCATACAGAATGGGAATCGTCTTTACCCTTCACAGATCAAAGTTTTAAATGTTTGTTCACATTCAGCTTTCACAGGTTCAAAAAAAGGAATAGACCATTTGTGCTCATTTTTAAGTTTATTTTTGCAGATCAGATGTTAAAAGAATAGAAGGTAACTACAATAACTGAGCCTTACTCTGGACATTTATAATTTAAACACCCTTAATGAGCAGCTTAGTTGGCTTGGGGTCTGGTTTTATCTTCAAGTCAGAGATATTAAGGTCTTCAAAGTGTCCAACAATTTTTATGAAGCCAGCCATGTTCTCAAATAAAAAAGAACCATTATAAAAATTTCAAGGGGAGAAGTCATAGCCAAATATCAAAGCAAATACTTCAATAATTTTAGGTCTCCCAGCAGAGATACTGGAAAGATAATAAGATCTCTGTTCTGCTTCAGTGACCAAACTGACATATTTTACTTAAAAGAAACATAGGGAGGAAGGAGAGGAGGCGAGTTGAGACTGTGCTGGCACTGCAGAGAGAGTGGTACCTTTAAGAAGCACAGCCACAACCACATTAATAATTCAGGTCACGCCGCCTTCTGCAGTTTAAAAGTAGAATTAGTTTCAAAGAATACATATTTCCTCAGAGCTATGTTACATATTTCCTTTTAATGTATCATATTGCAGCAACAGCTGAAATGAACGTCTAGACATCAAAACCAAGCCTTTATTCCCACCTACTGTTTTTTTACCTCAGGCATCAAAACTAATGAAACCCATTATCCAGAACACTGACTTCAGTTACCACATCGGCCACTGCAAACACGAAAAAACACTCTGGGACAGGACCAGTTATTCAGCCATTAAAATTACTGAAAATCAATTTCTTGCTGCACACTGCAGAAATACCGACAGATTAAAGCAGGACACATGGGACACGGAGATTACTTGGAGGGCAGATTACTATGTCAAACTGCTGAGGAAGGGGAGGTACATGGCTACTCAAGATTCATATTCAGAGCAGTAGATGCTCCTTCTTACTCTTTGATATTGTGTGTGCTTGTTACTGTGAAACATGAACAATGGGGGGGTTTCTCCCTGCATAGATCCAGTTTTGAAAAACACACAGCCAAATAACTCGTCTAAAATCAGAAATTCAATTACTAAAAGCCAGCATTTAACTTCTCAGTTTAATTTTTATTAATGTGGCCTAAAAAACAATATTTCAAAGGCCAACTAGCATTTTGAAGCATCATTTCTTCTAAAAAATTGAGTTAAAAGAGTAACAAAGCAATGCAATGGTACATTAATTCTGAAAAACTATATTATAACCATAAAAATCCAATTAAACTCAATGCTCCTGATCGATCATTGTTACAATGCCATTGATCACCTTGTAAAATCTGCGTTTGAAGTCATTAGTGATTAAATTGACTTATTACTAAATCAGATTCAACCCACTTAGAGATCTAATTTCCTTGCACTGGTTATGATTGTAGGGAAATTGGACTTCTTACTCTTACAGTATTGAGAATTCATCTTGGTTCTCCCTCTCCCAAGTCAACTCATCAGCCAGAACAGAACTGATAGAGACGTTCACCATTTGATCCATTCATGTTCATTTATTTGCAATCAGAGACTACAAGCATTGACAATCAACATCCTTCCAAGGTATCCCTAACAGCACCAGGCTTCCAGGGAAATCAGACTATTGATGAGGACTATTGCTGAAGATTGCTGTTCAGACACAACCCAAGTTTGCATTTCAATGGAGCACCATTTCCTATACAAAACCTGACACTTCAGAGCAGAGTTGACTATGAAACTAAAATTGCAGCACTTCAGAAAGATAAATAAAACCTTCAAAAGCAGCAGCTGTTGGGTATCACAGGAATACTACAGGCTTTAATTCCGTGCATTGAAACAAATTAGCATAATAGCTATTTATTGAAAAACAGATGGTAGGTAACTATCTGCACTTAAGATTATTCTCACATTACTTAAAGTATTACTTTCATCTCTTCCTCACTCCCGGTAAGGTACAAAATTGTTTTCATAAAATTGACATTAAATGTTACAATTTCATCCCTCTTCCTGGCCCATACTCTCATATTCCTTCACACCCGCACAATTGCTTTTGCCTTCCCACTCTAATACCACAGCACCAAACAGGCCTGTGGGAAAGAACAAGGAGGAATGGCTTTACCCTACCACAGGGAAGACTGAGATGAGCTCTTAGGCAGAAGCTCTTCCCTGTGAGGGTGCTGAGGCGCTGGCACAGGGTGCCCAGAGAAGCTGTGGCTGCCCCATCCCTGGCAGTGTTCAAGGCCAGGTTGGACACAGGGGTTTGGAGCAGCTGCTCCAGTGGAAGGGGTCCCTGCCCATGGCAGGGGTTGGAACTGGAGGAGCTTTAAAGTCCCTTCCAACCCAAAGCATTACAACTCTAGGATTATCTCAGTTAACTACACAGTGTTTCAAAGGGCACCAGGAACAAACTGGTCACACAAAGTATGTGACCACTTCTGCTGCTATAGAAGTTCAAACTATTTCAAAAATCCAGGGTGATATCTAACTTAACCAAAACTATATCTATGAAATCAGTACAAACATTGCTGGGTAATTGTAGCTCAAGTCTGCTTTCAATGTAGGAATGCAGCATCAGCTATGCCAGAGCTGAGCAGGTCGCTTCAGAGATATGAGATTCCAAACCAACCAGTTAAGTTTGGTGTGTGGTTTTTGCTTTGAATGCTTTCCACAATCACCAGCTCTGTCCCAAGAAATGGGAAAACAAACATAAATATGGCAAAATTTTTATGTGGTTTCCACTGTTTCCTAAAGTGAAGCGGGAAGTTGTCTGCAGTGCAAAACCTGCTCTCATGTGCCAGAAAATTCCCTCAAATCCCTGATTTACACTGTGCCATTTGTCCCACTGGCTGTTTGTACTCAGCAGTTTTCGTTCAAAACCATTCGCTATTTCTTTGCAGAGGATATTTCCTATAAATGAAAAGCATTACCCTGACCATAGTGGAAATGGACTATGAGTTTGGAAGACTTCCCCCCTCTTCCTCTGAAGTGGCTCCTTCAGGGATAAGGATGACACACAGTAAAGAAGTACTTGCTTATGTTTTCTCCTGGGAGCTTCTAGCGTTTCCTCCCACATGTCTGAACTTTTCACTTTCTGTTTCATCTCATTTCCCTCTTCAACTCTTCAGTGTAACAGCATTAAATAAAGAGTTTCTCAGAAGAACGTAAAGTAACCCAAAAATACTGGAGGCAACAAAGTTTTTCTTAAGTATTCCTGTGCTTTCCTAATCCCAGGAAGCAATTTCTACTCTGCAAACTTGATTTGCTCTCTTATTTCCCCTTCCAAATGTCCAAGTTCTCTTCATTTCCTTTTATTTTCACAGACTACACAGGACTTTCATCCAGTGCAACCCTCATTCTGCAAACATATCCCCCCCCCCCTTGCTTCTGCCTTTTGATCTTCCTAGGTTCAGATAAAATAGAACTACAGAATTATATCTGCATCAGTAAGATCTTCCTCTCTGCACTGATAACACTATGAGAATGTGGACTTTTATCTTTCTCCTCTAAACAGGAATGTTGTTTTTCAGCAATAGCATGGTGAGCATACTTCCCCATCCCCTACAGACAAGGAGCTCTGTTGGCAGTTACAGAATGTACGAGGGCAACGAGTCTCTTAAGAGACATTAGAGCAAATTCAGCCATCACCAGCATAACACAAGGCTTGTTCTTAGGAAAAATGCAGTTCATATTAATCCATACTTGGAAAGTGAAAGGAACCAAAAGTCTTTCCTCATTTTTAAGGTATGCAAGACGTCACCCCTGAAATACAGACGCATCATTTGGCAAGCGGAAATGCAATGCTTTCTCCCCTCATCTCAAACACAGGTTTGCCTTAGAAACAACTGCACAGCTCAAGACAGATGATTCCATTTCACACTGCAGTTCTGCGGAGGAAGACCCTGAGAAACCTTCCACTCACCAGCGCTGCTGAGCCATCACCCCTGTGGCTGCAGGGAGAGTGGGACGCCCAGCAGCTCCCTGCCTGCCCCACAGCCGGGACCAATGCACTCCTGCAAGCTTCCTGGGGAGCATTTTCAGGAGGCTCAGCCCTGGCTACAGGCACTGCGCAGCGTGACCAAGAGAACATGGAAACACGATTCATTAGACATGCCTGGAGTGCTAACAATGAAACTGCTTCTTGCTGCCTTTCATTTCTTACATTTCGTGGAGGCTAATGCATTCGGTTACACAATGAGCACAGTAACAGACAGGAAAAATATAATCATCTTGGAGAAAGCCAGCTTCTTCCATTCTTATTTGCTGCTTTCCAATGTGCTTGCAGGCTGGCACAGTTTTTAATTGATCTGTTCAGATCAGAAATGTAAGACAGACAAGATCTCCATCCTATCCAAAGGCACGTTTCTAGAGAAACTCAAGGGTGTCCCATTGCCTGGTCTCTCCATGAATCTTCCTTCCACCAGTTAGGCTGTACTGTGTTGAACAAAACCCCACAATATTTCAATCTCAGTGCCAGGCTTATTTGACCAAGTAAATATTTGGTTTTCCATTGCTAAAGCTGGGGTTTACTCTAGTGTGTACAAATTAAGAGTTGTGCTATTTGCTCTCAGTTCACACTTCCTCCTGGTACCACGTCATTACTCACAGCCCCCAGACTTCTATTTTCTTCTTTTCCTTTATTTATTTTTCCCAACCTCATGGTTATACAAATACCAATTTTCAGTGGAAAGCCTTCCTTTCCTTAACCCGCTTGTAATCCCATATTGCGAGAACACAATATTGTGATTTAACTAAGGAATACAGGACATACTTTTACAGCAGCCTCCCATTTTAAACATACATCATGTACCACAAGCACGTAACTGCTAAAGGTTGTAGGTGTGAACTAATTCCATTCTATGTGGAACATATTAGGTAAATTCTTTTCATGGCTTCTTTTTGAAAACTAGAAAGAGACTTGAGCAAACTTGGCTTCCAGTTCATCCATTGCTTGAAAACAATGTTTTAGAGCTTCTTTTACTGCTTGTGTTCCTACTTCCCCAATGGAACTCATTGTAATATTTTACACAGAAGTGATCTACAAAACTGACCCTGCGATTCCTTTACAAAAAAAACTTGCTGGAACACACGTTGAAGCCATATCAAACCCCACCTACCAATCACCCAACTTCAAATAGGAAGTAGAAGCAATAGGAAGAACCCAATGTAATATTGCTGGCAGGTTTTTTGAGTAAGCAATAAATTTCAGCTTATAATGCTTATACACACCTTTCAAAGCAGAGGGTCAGGCTTCGGCAGTAATGAATATCACTGCAAAAATGTGTATGGTCAGATTTGCAAATGAAGTTCTGCGTTCTTAAAACGACAGGGAAGCTTCCAGCCTCTCAGTTCTGCTACTAGGTTTTGGGAAAAGAATTCAAAACACGTCTTAAAATGTAGGTATAAAGAAGAGCCTTAAAGAAGTCCTTTCAACAAGTGACATGTAACCCATTTCCCTCATATACACGTCTTTCTTAGAGAATAGGAGACTTTCAAAGCCACAAAATACAAGCCTAGAAAAGACTTCAGAGACAAGACACCCCCAGTTGTCCCATTTTGTTTGTTCTTGACTGGATTTCAGTGCTCCCTATGTAGCACATGACAATACTCAGTGCTCCTCTGCAAGCAAATCCCGGTGTTTGCCACTATTTAAAGTGACACAGAAGTGAAATATCAGCTTTTGAGAAACACCTCTGGGCTTTGAGTTCCACCAAGGAAGTGGCCTGATATTTGGGAAGCAGAACGTGGAGCAGGTTGGCAATATACCTTGGTCATCTCCCGAGAGCCTGCCAGCAGAGGGAGCCGCATGGAGCCGGGCTGCGCTGAGCACTAGGGTCTGGTTTTCAGATTAAGAAAAGGCTACAAGATCACACATGCTAAAAATAAACCTTCCGGAGAAAAAAGAAAGACCACATTCAATCATAAACACATTAGAATAGGGCAGGTTTGAGTAGGAACAGTTCCTGCTTTTAAAGTAAAATCCTCAATATGAAACAACTTAAAAAGCGGAATAACTTCCTTGAAAAATAATCGAATCAGTGTCCCGTATTTCAATCTGTGTAATAATACCTTGAGAAAGGCTAAATCAGACCTTTGAAAATCTCTGTGTCCATTAGTTCTGTTGTTTGAACTGAAACTCACAGACTTCAGTTATCTTTGATTTCTACCTAATACTGTTCCATACATTCAGTTTTTCCTGGAAAGTTTCCTAATCTTTATGCTTGAGCCCAGAACCCCCCCATGTGCTGGGCTGCACCCCCAGAGCATGAGCAGCAGCTCAGGGAGGGGATCCTGCCCCTCTGCTGTGCTCTGGGGAGACCCCCCCTGCAGCCCTGATCCAGCTCTGGGGCAGCAGCACAAGAGGGACCTGGAGCTGTTGGAGCGAGTGCAGAGGAGGCCATGGAGCTGCTGCGAGGGCTGGAGCAGCTCTGCTCTGGAGCCAGGCTGAGAGAGCTGGGCTGGGGCAGCCTGGACAAGAGAAGGCTCCTGAAGGGGAGACCTGAGAGCAGCTCCAGTGCCTAAAGGGGCTGCAGGAAACCTGGAGAGTGGCTTGGGACAAGGGCCTGTAGGGACAGGCCAAGGGGAATGGCTTGAACCTGCCAGAACAGGGGAGACTGAGATGAGCTCTTAGGCAGAAGCTGTTCCCTGTGAGGGTGCTGAGGTGCTGGCACAGGGTGCCCAGAGAAGCTGTGGCTGCCCCATCCCTGGCAGTGTTCAAGGCCAGGTTGGACACAGGGGCTTGGAACAGCTGCTCCAGTGGAAGGGGTCCCTGCCCGTGGTAGGGGTTGGAGCTGGGTCACCGTTAAGGTCCCTTCAATCCAAATAATTCTATGATTCTGAGGTTTTACGGCCACACTTAATCTGGCTGCCACAATGATCAGGGACTGGGCTACACTGAGGTGGTGTTTTGTAATGCTGAGCTTCACTAGCACTACCTTTTACTATAATGACTGTGTTGGCAGCATCCTTCAACACTGGAACCTTCAGCTATAAAATCGGTATCTGTGGATGTGCTCAGATTCCTCCTCCCCCTTCACAGAGCTACCAGAGAAGCCCAGCACACACTGGTTGGTATGGCTGGCCAGGCACAGCAGGGGTACAGGCACCACATGGCCGCAATCCATGATCCTAAAAACTCATCACCGGAACACAACTGCCCTTCCTTCCTTAACCAACCTATGCCAATCTGCCTCTTCAAGCAGGGAAGACTGCAGGTGCTCTTCTAGAAGAGGACAGAAAAGCCATTTCCTAATCAGCATATTCTCATTTATAAACAGGGAAAAGAAATAGAATGAAGATGACACAACATGATGTACAACAGTGGGGATGGAAAAACGTTAGTGAAGGACAGGAGAGCCATCCTAGAACTCCATGCACAGAAACAACCTGTGCATCCAGACTTTACCTGGAACCACCAAATATGACCCTAAGGTAACAATTATTAACTTAAAACAAGTCTTGTTCCATAAGGATCTCTTCCAGGAGAGTTACTGCAGACAGAAGACCCAACTGAGAATGATCCCTGGATGAGAAGCACAGACAGGAACAGCTCAGAAAAAGACAATGACTTTCTATTCTATCAAAAAAGTGACACAACTTCCCACTTCTTTGTACTTGGAGCTCCTTTGAGGCTCCTGTTTATGAAATTTGAGAGAACACATCTATAAAACAACCCCCCTTCCGAGGCACCTCCTGCGTTCACTGTTGGAGCTATTTCACATCCCTGTGTTTCAACAGGAGCCCTCTCCCGCACCACTGATTCTGCAATGCAAATGTTGTTCACTCTGCAGCCTGTTGCCATGGATATTGACGTGATGTCATAAATCCTTACATCTTCATTGCAGGCACAAAATGAAGGGTCTGGTAAGCAGGACAAGAATAGGAACTCATCTAAGAAAGCACATCAAGGAATCAGCAACTGTTGTACAAATCACAAACAGAAAAAACCCACCACAATTTGTATTTTTGGTGTTGTTGGATATTTCTCTATATAAGTAATTAACATAATACAAATTAGCTGGTTTTATTCTTATTTTCTTAGATTGTAACCTCCTCAGCAACTACTGTAACAGCTCTTCTGTGATTTAGCTTTTCACCCTGGTTGAAAACATCTTCGTTGCTTCTGAACTCTCACCTCACATATCAGGCAGCGATGACCCATCACAGCAATGTCTACACGACTCTTACCTCCTTTTCCTTCTATTCCAGCTACTTCTGGTCTTGCCAATTCCACTGACTGCACATGGAACACCTCAGCAAGTGGCAATTGCAAGTACTTCATTTCTAAACCGGGTTGTGATTTCCCCTTATAAATTATTACTTACACACAGTTCTGAACTTCTGCTCTCTAAGGACTCCAGGAATAAGTAGCAACAAAACCTGCTTTTGCCTATTAAGAAGTAGTTAAGATTATAATAGGTTAGTCTGCTTTATCTGTAGATATACCCAAAGAGAGAAGAGTAATTTAGTTTAATTTGAAGTGCCATATACTATAAAGCACACCCAGTGTTCACAGCCAATTTACAGCTTTCAGAATGAGGAGAATCCAGCATTTCTCTCATTTTCAATTAGTTAAAACTGTCTTGTTTAATCTTTTTCCCAACAGTTCAGCTTTTCTGAAAGTGTATTTAATTAACTCAAAAGACCCACAGCAACTGGGGAATGAATGGGCACTTCTGCCTGCCCAGACCTGCCGACGAATCAGACCGTTCACATGAGGCAGGGATCAACATCTACCCATTTCCTGCCTTCACAGGCACCAAGACACCAAACATCCACCCAAAGATGGAGGCAGCACTATTGCAAGGAGAGTTCTTACCTGTCTTACCCACTCTACTACTGTGATGCTCCCAGCCTGCTGTGAAACCAAGTTCTTTGTCCACCACTACAGAGTATTCCCTTTATCAGCTCAAACAACTGAAAACACCTCAACCCTGATCTAGGTTTCAGAGATCAAGTGGCACCTCTACCCAAGTCTACCAGCTCAGTGATGAGTAACTCACATACTACTTTAAACACTGTGTAAAGTGCTCTTCCCCTTTTCAAACCTACCTGAACTGCATATGAAATGGAGAAAATACAAGTCCTCCCATTCAAATCAGCCACCCAACATTGACCCAGCAAGTTCAGACAACAGAACAGATCTCATCTTTCACAACTGAAGAGGACTTTCCCTCTTCTGCTTTCCCATTCAACATAATGAGGAGTCTTCAGCTTTCCTCCAAGTCTGTCACTACTTGGCTTTCAACTGTAATTCATTAAATTCCTTTTTGTTGCTGTGCCCTCACCTATCTGGGGGGAAGAAGCACATATAAAGAGAATAATATAAAGGAAAAGAAGCACTTGCCATTCCAATCTCTGACACTCAGATGGCTACTGAAGGGCTGACCAAATAGAAAATCAAGAGTTCCTTAATATATTTTTAAAAGAGACTGAGCTTCACAATGTTTGGAAGATGTTCTGACTCCTTGTCTCAACCTGTTTAATTCCCTTGCTTACAAGGTCTGCTACTACTACTACAATGAATGACAAACAATAACCCTCCCATTACACTGAAAGCACAATTGCTCCAAGCAAGCTGCATTTCTCTGTGGTTGCATCAGCATCAGTTACAGCAGATACACACATGCATGAGGTGTTCTGGAATATCTGTTCACAAAGGGTCACCTACAGTGTTTCCATGCCTATTTTTAATTCAGTAGCTTAAAGGGCAAACCAGCCACAAGCTGACATCATCCTGGTCGATGTCTTCCTCTGGATATTGGAAACCAGACAGAGGAAAAGAAGTGTCACAGCAAGAAAATAATTGGGGAACAGGGTGTGTTATCCTCCACATGCCAGCCTCCAGCTTGATGTGTCGAAGGCTCCAGGGGACCTTAGAGCAGCTCCCGGTGCCTAAAGGGGCTACATGAAACCTGAAGAGGGGCTTTGGATGAGTGCCTGTAGGGACAGGTCAAGAGGAATGGCTTTAACCTGCCAGAGCAGGGGAGACTGAGCTGAGCTCTTAGGCAGAAGCTGTTCCCTGTGAGGGTGCTGAGGCGCTGGCACAGGGTGCCCAGAGAAGCTGTGGCTGCCCCATCCCTGGCAGTGTTCAAGGCCAGGTTGGACACAGGGGCTTGGAGCAGCTGCTCCAGTGGAAGGGGTCCCTGCCCGTGGCAGGGGTTGGAGCTGGAGGAGCTTTAAGGTCCCCTTCCAACCCAAATCAGACTCATTCTATATGCATTAAAAAATACAAAAAATTGAGGGTTTATTTTATTTAAATGTAATCCTATTTAAAAACACAGCTCTAAGATTATAGCTCAGTTTACCTACATTTTTCCTAGCATTTTGCTAAATTACAACTGTATATTTATGCATCCCAGAAGAAAGACCTTTGCTGTCAAGCAGAAGGACCTACGCACAGAACTCTTTGGGAAGACTTAATTGAAATCCAAGCTGACACTGTGATCCCAGCAATCCCCATGCGCCCTGAGCTGAATCCCAGTTCTGGCTGACCATGCAGCCCACGTCACTGTGCATTAGCTTCAGCCAGCACTTGCACAGCAGTGAAGTGTTTCGTCCTTTTGTGCTTGCCTCAGGCCACAGCCTCCTCCCATGTACATCAAACCCACCCAGCGGCCACTCCTGAAATGTAACAAGGAATTGCAGGAGCCTGACTGCGTGTGACAGGGAATCCATGGGATCTTTATCAAATACAGTGCAGGAGGGGGAGAAGAAATGTGTTGTCAGGCTGTTTTAACATTTAGATACTATAATGGACATCCTAATTTTACCTTTCTGTCAACAATTTGTGTCAGAAAGTAAGCACACATGCAGCTATATACCCAAAAGACGCAGCAAGAGCTGTGGTTGTTCTTCATGCAAGCAAAAACAAGCTGATTGTACAGATACGATAAATCCTCCACTTCAGAACGCCTACAACCACACACAAGTTCTCACCTACTTCCAACAGGCGCAGAAAAGCCATATTTAATTGACTTTGTCACGCTAGGGCTGGAAAAAGCAGCTCCCAACTACCACAAACCACATACACGCTCCTGCATTGCTAAATAGAAATCACAGTGCTCAAGTTTAAGCTGCAAATTAACAATGAGAAATCCCCCTCTGGAATCCCACCTCCAGCTGGCAGCCCTGCTCAGCCTGAGCTCCCTGGGCCAAAGAATTGCATTAGCTTGTACCATTTAAATGTAATCTGACAGCAAATGAAACTTCCAACTGAAAATCCCTATAAGGGCTGGGCTGTGCTTTCCTTCTCCCTTCTTCCCCAAGCAGGATATGAACAAGCTGGAAACATATCCTGGTGGAAATTTGCTAAATTATATAGCATTTATCCTGATCAAAAGCAATGATCAAATGTACCCAACAGATCAGTGCCTGATGGTACTGACAGTTTCATTCATTTTCCTGTAGCCTTCCTTGTTTCTTTGATACCCATTACAGCCTGCAAGAGTCCCCTGCGTTTAAGCACCAAACATCACAATTCCTCCATATATTATTTTGCTGGCATAAAAATCCAGACGTAATACATTTAAGTTTCTACAAAGCATATCTAGGCTGTTTCAAGCGGGTAGCAAATAGGGAGATAATCCCAGTTTAATAACTCTAGATGTAATTGCTCTGAGCATCTTAAGCTGTCTTACATAAAAAACATCCACTGCATCAATCTTTGTGCTCCTTCTTGTCTGATCCCAGCTCTATCTGCAACCCAGCTGTACTTGGCCCCTCAATTTACCATCATCAGTGCCACATTGGTTGGGTATCTCTTGGAATCAGCTTTCAATATAATCATGGCACTGATTTCCCATACAATTAATTCTGCAGACAAAGACTGACCCAGTGCTCTGCAGAAACTATCACAAGAAGCAAAACACATCTTTATTTCACAAATAATAACCAATATCTATGTTCTGTGGCACTTTGGGGTTCAATTCCTTATTACACTGAAGCATTAGCACATTCAACTTGTCAATATGCAGCTTCTCCTAACAAGTATAAGAGGGGATCTACTGTCTAAGTAATTGCACCACCTCTGTTTTAGATAAAGGTCAGTACTGCCGGCATTTATCTCCAGAACTTACTTTCAGCCATCAAAGTGGTGGGGTTTACCTGTGACTTCAGACAGGAATAAAAATCAGGTCAGTGGGGGTAATTTATTGATGTTTATCATTTATGCAATATTTACATCAATCAAGTTATGTGTAAGAAATAATTCCCAAGACATAATTCCACCCTACAAGAGGATCTTTTCCAAGACAGAACAGCAAGAGACAGACAAATTATTTAACAAGTAGCTCATTTCCACCAGATCTTTCAGCACGCAGCAAGAGATTCACACCGCAATGGGAAAGCGAGATTGGTAAGCAGTGGCTTATACCTAAAATTCTTCTCATTCCCAACAAACTCCCAAAGGATTCTCAGTAAGTCTGCAAGGCAATGGATACTTGTTCTCACTGCTGTCAGCTTTTGCATTTCACAAAGCCCATTTTGAATGTCTTTTCTTTTGACAGAACATTACCATTGCAATGCTATAATTACTCTGCATTTCAGGAAAGAAAATCTACCCCACTCAGCTTCCTCTTGGTCTCTGTATTTTAAAACGTGTTTTATCATGACATCAGGTACAATCTAGACCAAAAGACTTAGAAGTTATTGCATCATTTCCTCCTGCTCACTGCATTCAGCCAGCACTACTACAACATGCTTCTCTCAGACATGTACTGCTGCATCTGCTGGCTTTGAGGACAAGGTTAAAGACAACGTTTAGCACTTCCACATACATAGCAAGCTCGTAAGCTGTCCTCAGACTCACACTTCATTACGTTGGTAGTGCTAAGATCCTCATTAACTGACAGCTTCTCCTTATTCCAACCGCTGCAGAAGCACAGAACTATAGAGATGACTACACCTTCTCCCTGCCATGTATCCTCAGCCAAGGACACCTTAGATTAACAACATCAATGTGCAGATATTAATTTACATCAGAGAGATTTAGGGAAAAAAAACCCTCATACAATATATGAACATTAATATTAAAGGATTATACCAGAGGCAGATGTTCATGAAATAGAAAGAGATTAAATCACCATTTTAGCCTCTCAAGACAGACAGACACATACCCTCTGCACTATTTCTGTGTCAGGAGTCCAGGATCAGACTCCACAGCTGAAGTTGCATTCAGAACAGTGCACGGCATCTGTCAGGAGAGATTGCTCCCCAACACCAAACCAGTAAGGAAGGAGGATGACAAAATGAGTGCAGGCAAGATTCATGGAAGTTTCATTGAACCTACTGCTTGCTTAATTCTCAGCAACTCTTACATCCAAGCGATTGGTTCCAAACATCAGTGACTGCGTCCTGAACCACTCCCAGCCCACCCCTGCCTATGGGGCAGGAGCAGTATTCCTGAATGACAGACCCCATTCCAAACCAGTATGAAATTCCATAGTAACTGAGAGAAGGGTTTAGGTATGTGCTCCAGCGACATGCCAAAGGATGGGATCTTCACACGCTTTGCTGAATACACGAAGAGAACACTGAAAGCAGAGCTTACAGAAGGACAGGAGATGCTACAGAGTGCAGATAAGTACTTGTCAATAAGCTACTTTGGTAAAAGTTACAGAATCAAATCCATGCAAACTCAACTAATGAAAAAATAGGAATTAACTTTTTATTTGGCTCATTTTTAAACTATAAATTAGGAAAGAGAAATGGAAGGGACAGGCATCATCCCATAGCTCTTTCATAAACCCTTACTTTGGTGTATCAAGGAAGATATATGCATGTGTGTGTGTATATATAAATTAAAAGGGTCTTATTCTTCAACATCCTTCAAAACCCACTAAATCAAATTTCAGATATATTCATTGCTCAATAAAATATTACAGGAAGCTCCACAGGCACATTTTAACACAGAACTGAGTTTAAAATGGGACAGGGAAAGGAAAGAAAAGGAGGAGGAGAAAAAGAAGTATTAAAAAATTAAATTAATAAGAAAAACAGAAAAAAGGAGGAAGAAAAAAAAAAGGGGGGGGGGGGGGGGGAAGGGGACGCACATAACATATCACAAA
The DNA here is from genome assembly GCF_012275295.1 of Melopsittacus undulatus. Lineage (NCBI taxonomy): Eukaryota > Metazoa > Chordata > Aves > Psittaciformes > Psittaculidae > Melopsittacus > Melopsittacus undulatus. The sequence continues at coordinate 10,235,650 of NC_047538.1, read as the reverse complement.
CTCAGAATGCTCAGGAACAACAGCTTCCAAACTCCCAGATACCCACATCAAACAAGTGCACAGCAAAACCTTGGAGCACAAAGGCTTGTCAGTGGAAGCTGTTCATTTGGTGCTGGCGTGCTACCCAGCGGATCCCAGAATACGTTTTAATCCACAGAAGGGAATAGGATGGAAGAAGCTCCAAAGCAATTCCCTATCCATCCAGGTTGAAATACAGCCCCAATGCAACAGCAACATTTTCACTCTGGGAGTTGTGCCCAAAAAGAACCCTTGCCCTGTAGTCCCTCCCTGGTATGGTATTTCTAGCCAGGAAGCCCCTGCAGAAGCACATGTGCCTTAGCTGTGCTGAGCATCTTCTTAACAGCTACAAACACATGGTAGCAGCCAATGTCACCAAGAATGGCAGATGTGTCAGAAGGATCCCACTGCAGGTTGCTGACAAGAACCGTCCTTCCATGAGATTAAAGAACTGGTTGAGAACTACAGACTCACCAGTCAGAAAGTATGGGAATACCCTTCCCTTGCCCGTGGCATACGGCCCAAGAAGCACCTTCACAGAATACAGACCTACTCACCTATTTCAGGCTTCTAGATTCCTGAAACAAGATGAGTTTGGACATCGGGAAGTCTCAGTGTGTGTAACAGTTTGGTATGCTCATCAGCTAGAGACAGGAGAAATTTCAACACCTCCTTCAAATCTACCCATACCATTGGCTATACAAACTGGGCACCAGAGAGGAGGATTAGGATGAATATGCCTGTTTGAGGGGTGTACATTTATCTTTTCATGACTATTAGAGAGGTTTTGCCATTCAAGGATCAGTTATTTATAGCTTATCTGGGCTGTATCCACATCTTCAATTCTGTAACAGCTTCCCTTGCCTTTTGAATTAAAAAATGAACTTTACTCCAACTGATCCTCAAGGGGAAAGCACTAAATGTGCCACATCCTGCTCTTTGTTTCCAAGCAGCAGTGTGAAATAATGTAAAGAGCTCACACAGCCCTGGTGATTATTGCATATTTCATTAGGACTCCAACACTCCTTGTCCCACTTAAAAGCTGACTCCATGCTTTTGGCCATATGGAGTTAGTTAAGTAGGCTCTGTGATTACCACTGAGAGGAATCTCTAACATACAGATTCTCTGACAATTCTCAGCATTATCATTATCAAGCTTCCATTTTCTAAACCATTGAAAAGTACCATATCTAGAATATCAATGAGCACTGAGTTTTCATTTATCAAAAAGATGCAGTGAATTTTATAAGTGGGACTCTTGACAAGTACCTGAACAGAGGGACAATGTGCTGTATTTATTTTTACACATCATTTTTAGTAAACACTTAGAATCCCAGCCTGGTTTTGGTTGGAAAGAACTCCTCCAGCTCCAACCCCTGCCACAGGCAGGGACCCCTTCCACTGGAGCAGCTGCTCCAAGCCCCTGTGTCCAAACTGGCCTTGAACACTGCCAGGGATGGGGCAGCCACAGCTTCTCTGGGCACCCTGTGCCAGCGCCTCAGCACCCTCACAGAGAACAGCTTCTGCCTAAGAGCTCAGCTCAGTCTCCCCTGTTCTGGCAGGTTCAAGCCATTCCCTTTGGCCTTGTTCCTCTTGAACTGCCCGAGCAGAGGTGCTCCATGTTGTGATCCCAGGAGCTCACACAGGCCATCACCTGCAGAGACCTCACGACATTTATCGGCAGCTGTCAGCAGAAAGCGCATGTCCTGTACCAAGCTTTCTGAGGTCTCTGGCCCGCCTAATTCCACAAACTAATCCTGACCATTTCTCAGGACACACTGAACCCCCTCATTCTCTCTCCATCCAAAAACCAGACAAAACTACTATTTGCTGCTGAACTTTGTATCCAAGAGGTTGCTAGTTCAAGGACACAAAGCAAACTATATTCTAAATGACAAAAAAAGGAATTAATAAACAAAAAGTCTGGAAGCAACAAAAACTTTCCACATCTCATGCAGAATTTCTTCTGGAACCACTTGCCTCTCTTAGCTTTTCTCAAGTACTCAGGTATCTACCAGCTTCTCACAGCTTACAGAACAGTCCAGCTAACCTATTCCCTATCCTTCAATTCCCTACCCCTATTCCCTTGAGGAAACACTCAAGTCAAACACATTTCTTGCACTTATGTTCATAGTAAGGGTTCTTATTCCCACGGGCCCACAGTAAATGTTACATTTGGCTTCACCAGAGAAAGTAAGTTTGAAGGGGGTGGCAAGAGGAGGTGAGGTATAAGGCACAAGCGCAGAACACAACCTTCACAGGGCTCCTTCATCGCCTCCTGGCAGGATAAACCCCCGGGTTCAGCATCCCAACATCATCCTGTGGGTGCTCCAAGCTCAAACCTTCCCACGTTCTACAGTTACCCTCATTTTGACTCAAAGGACTCAGAGGAGGAGGAGAAAGAAATAAGATCTCTCATTTCCTCCAGAACCCAAGTAAGAAAACTCCAGAACAGAACAGTATCAGAAAAACACCACCTGCAACCGGCCTTATCCATGCAGCTGAAATAAACGGGAGCTTTAATCTCAGGAATTTCAGTATAAATCACACCACTTCTGCAGCATTAACATTATAAACACATTGCAGCAGAGCACTACCACATACCTTCATCAGTATGCACAACACAACAGCTTAACCCAGGAACTCTGAGTGGGGAGCAGCCCATTTTCAGAAGTTAAACTAGGAGAATGTGATTCTTTAACCATGAGGAATTCCTGCACTGTTCTCACTCTGGCAGGCTGCGGATACCCTTCATAGAGGATAATTAAAAAGCCTGGGTTTAGAGTTAGGATGGGTTTATTAGTTATTAGAACATGATGTCTTTCTATCCAGCAAACCTCCCACTCCTTCTGTCTTCTTTATTCAGGCCAGGAGATCTACAGGAGAAATCTGAAGGTTTCATTTTAAAAGACAGGGGGGGTTATTTTCTTATTTTAATCATTATGCCCAGTAAAATGCATTTTACTCTCACACCTGCAGAACTTCCCTTTAAAGATGGGTGACAAAGATGAGAATTTACATTCTCCATGATGCAGTTCAACTGAGCTCATCTTCACAGAAGCAGGCAGGATTTTTTTGCCTGTTCCATTCTCTTCAGCCTATTCAAAATGTCTGAAGAAGAGAAAGTTCTCCAAAACTACTCAATAAAACCAAATTAATCACAAATTCTATTGACATGTGTCAGGTGTTTTAATACCATCTAAGTTATACCAGCATGTATTCGCTTTTAAATCTCTTCCCTGAAAGGTGTTCAGTAATGTTCTATTACTTCACGGCTTATTATAGCCCCAGTATTATAATGGATATTTAAAAGCAAAAGGGAAAGATATTATGCAGAAAAACAACACTTGCAGCATATGCAAAAGCCAGTTTAAGAGCAAGCACAGAATTAGCTATACAGATATTTTTTTCAAGTTTGACAGTTCAGCCTTCTGTGCTTGTCATGCATATGCCACATTAGAAAAAATAATGTTCTTATGTAGTAGTGAACACATGTTTATTTAATGGCATCTGCCCAGAGGGATGATGTATTTTCTGTTAGCATTCACAGAACTGCTCCTCTCAAACCAAATCACAGTTGAAATATCTGGGTTAAGACTGATCTGCAATGGTTGCCTTGTTGAAAAAGACCTTTATAACTCTTTAGAATTCAAAAGCAGGGTTTTTATACAAGCTTGCATTTAGTGTGCAGCAAAATACCCACATCTGAGGAGGGAGAGTAAAGTAAACCAAAACGGGGTTTAAATACTGTAACATTTATGAGCAGACAATATGGTTTCCAAGAAAATACTGGGAAATCTTATGCTGCCAGTTCCCCCAAACCCACATTGGCTATCCCGATCCATCAACGTCTTTAAGCTAGAGCCACAAGGAAATAGAACCTAATGCTTCAAATCAAAACAGTTTGGCTTGGTTTTGCCTTGTGATTTGTGAGAGGGTTTTTGTGGGGCTTTGGTTTGAGAAGGGTTTCTTTAGGTGGGGTTTCTGTTGGTGGTGTGGTTTGGGGTTTGTTTTTCAATAAAAGCAATGGAGTATTTTCTCCTTAGGGTAACTGTTCAAGGAAATAATCAAGATGTAGAAAACAAAGCTTACTGTACAAGACATTCCTTTAGGAGACAAAAAAAAAGACAGGAAGCAATGGATAAGACTAAGAATAAACAGAAATGAAAAATCCTGTCTTTTATTCCTTTTCTTCTTATTTGCAAAGTGATGCTTTTAAGTAATTCAATATTTGTGCTTTAGCACTATCATCCATGAAGACCAAACAGCATGCGTTCATTCATCTTAAAAAGGAATATCCCCCCCCAGTCTTTCCCATCCATGACAAACACACACGTAACAGACTGAAGTCATTAAAGACATGATGGGATCATTCAGAAAAATCAGGACTAAAGGTTTTGTGTGGTTAAAGAACAGATTCCAGTTTGACTGCAACAAGTGACAGGAGCCAGAAGCACTGTCAACTGCTGAGCTCTCCGCTGCTGGTCATCGCTTGTACACCACGGCATCCACAACACCCGACACCCAAAACAGACCCAAGTACCTGTGTAGTTACTGCTAGAGCAGAGGGGCTTTTTGTCAGGCAGAAAACCAGTCCTCATTCACGGAGCCACAAAGGTGTCAAAAAATTCAGTTTAGAGCACTTCAGACGCGTGGTGAGTGACAATTCTGCACAAAGCACCACCAATTGTTTCAAACCTTGAAGGGAATGGCCATGAAAATAAGCCTCAAAAACATAATTACAAGAGTCAGGTCTCTGCTTATGCCAGAGAAAGGAAAATAGCTCCTCTCTTATGAAAACACTCTAAAACATGTCCTATCATCAGGTGCTTTACATCTCCAGTGCTAAATTCCTTCCATGAATTTCAGATACACCCTAAATCCAGCTACACGCTCTCTGACAAATTAGACAGAAAGCCAATGCTCGACTGTATAACCACAGAGCTAATGTTGCCCATTCCTGTTCTGGCTCTCTTCCAGAGGCTGTAAAACCCCCCAGCTGTAGCTAGCTTGTAGATCAGGAGCAATAACAACAGATTCCTAGTGAACAGAATTCATCTCCGCCTTCATGTGGGCACACAATCTGATAATGGCAGCTCCCAATGCCACCCTGTGAGCAGAGAAATTGTGTACCTCAGTAGAGGTGTGCACTGTGATCAGCTGCTGATTTAATCTGTGCTAAAGTTATGACTGAATATTTCGGAGACATGCCTTAGCCTCATGCATATGGGAACGTGACCAAGCTGTGCTTACTCAGCTCTTCAGGGGACAGCTCAGCCATGCTCTGCAGCCAGGACACATCACTGCTGAGTGAGAGACCCTGCACAGCACCCAGCCCTCCAGGAACCCTTATTCATAGACTCCCAGCCTGGTTTGTGTTGGAAGGGACCTTAAAGCTCCTCCAGCTCCAACCCCTGCCACAGGCAGGGACCCCTTCCACAGGAGCAGCTACTCCAAGCCCCTGTGTCCAACCTGGCCTTGAACACTGCCAGGGATGGGGCAGCCACAGCTTCTCTGTGCACCCTGTGCCAGCGCCTCAGCACCCTCACAGGGAACAGCTTCCTCCTTATATCTAACCTAAATCTTCCCTATGAGAGTTGTAGGACACTGACACAGGTTGCCCGTAGGGTGTTTCAAGCTCTACAACTTTACAGCTTAATATCCATGCCACAACACAGGCTGGCTATGAATTTTTATCACTGCGTGGCACATCTGCTCCCTGGCTTCTACAGCCTGACCCCTCTCTCATTTGTTCCTCCCCCTATTTCTCCTCCATTCTGTCATTCCCATCTTTTCCCCAAACTATTTTCCAGCTTCTCTCACAGCCCATAACCACCCAGACCTTGAAATCACTACCAATGACAACGATGGGGGCAGAAGAGCACATCTGGAGGCAAGGGGGATTGCATTAGCTGTTTCTTTTGGAAACGGATCAAATTCAAATCAAGATGATCCCCAAAACAGAGCTGGAAGTGTTTCCTAGAGTAAAGAGCACCCAAGATTGCCAGTACCACTCACAGTACAGGCTAAAGGGGAAATATTTCTGGAAACAGGCAAGAAACTGCATGATTAATTATTGTTTAAACAGAGTTTCTGCAATGTACATGATTGCAGAGTTCACATGCCATAAACAACATGTCCCTGTCTAAAACATCTAAACAATCTACACATGTAACACACACAATAATTACAAACACCACGCTGGGTCTCAGTATAGCCTCAAGTGCTTAAGAACAACGGCCTGACTATGTAAAACTGTAACCCCGTCCCAGTGGCCAAAAGCTGCAATGCATAAATAACATTTCCCCACAGAATCCACAGAGGCCTGAAAAGGACATTTGCTGTGATGACATTTTGTAGTGCTTTGTAAGAACAAACTGTGTTGCTGCTGTTACAAGGACAAAACAAAAGAACCAGCCACTCTCCCCCCTTTACCTTGCCTTCCTCCTGGAAATCCCTGCACATGGTTGCTGCCATGACCATGACTGAAAGCTAAACTCCACATTAGTAAAGGAATATCACAGCTTCAGAACAATGCTTTGTCCCTTCATCAATATTAGGCTGGAGAACTGGGGGCTTTTGTTACTTCTGCATTATTTCTTATCTTTTACTGCTACTGTAATAACAAATTTATGATGAGCTCCAAGATCCAGGGTTTCAGATGGATATGTGAAGCCGAGATGTTTGTCATCCATTAATTAATCTGTAAGAGGTTTTCAAGGATGAAACAGAGAAACAATAAGGCACTGAATAAATGGATATTTAATTCCCTTACGCTCTCATCTTCCATTACTGACAGAACACACAGTATGAGGAAGTCTATTCGACAAGAAGCATCAACATATTAAACACACAAAGCCATACATCCTAGAAGTGCTTTCTTCAGAAGCAACCATTAACTGTGATTAATTTACACTGATCTGTTGTTTAGAGAAAGAAGGCACTGATAAAATAATGTTTCTCACTACTAAATGTAAGAAAGCAAGCTCGTAGAAGGCAGCAGCAGAGATGCTCCTTCCCACATGGTGCAAATCAAAAGCTACATTTACAAAGACTTTGTGTTATCATTCTCTTTTCTACCTGTCAGCAACCCAGTTACAGCCAGTGATCCTTTAAAAACATAACTACATTCTACATCTTGGTTTCACCTCTTGAACCATGCATTTTCTTTGCTGAACCTTAAGAGAACACCAACTGCTTGCACTTCGGGTGGCTGTCAGGCAAACATGCAACAATTCCACCTACAATGACACCAAAGGCCACTTCACTTCACCAACCAGGTGACATCAACCAAAGAGTTTTACCCAAGTCTCAGGTGATGGTAAATTAGAGCAAGAAAATAATTGCTCATGAGTTTATAACTTCACCCTTTCACCATTGCTCTCAAACCTGTCATTTACATAGGCATGGACTAGTCAATGAGCTGAGATTTATGTTATTCATCTATTATTTTGAGGGTTTGCCATTGTATTTACTCGGTGTTTTCTACTCCTTATTTTAACTCATGAGGTCTTCACATCCTTTTCTATAATCAAAGGAGCACTTAGTGTAGACACTACCCCTGGGTCATAAAACAAGCACATGTGTCTCATCTATAGAAGAAATATTCCCTATGTACCTCATTTAAAGCTTACCTAAAGGAAAGAGTAAGATAAATAAGCAACGTGTAAATCATCACCATGACCTCCTGCCACTGTGTACATCCAAATTCTTCTAAGGGTAAGATTGAGGGGGGTTATTACCCACATTTACATTTCCAGTTTTGCCCTGCCTTTGGGTCCAAAAACCAGGCACAGCACTCACATTTTACTATATTTCAGTGGAGTTTCACAATGTTATAATGAAAAACTCATTCTGGGACACAGAATTGGTCAAGAAAGCTGAAACAGAGGGGGAAGGGCTCATATTAAATACTACATGTATTTACTGTGTTCTGTGCTCTTGGAATGGAAATTCCACTTTAAACACTACTCATGGTACCACCCCTCAGAGTTTTCTGGAAGACTATCAATGCATTAATGGAAGTAAAGGGACTTTAATTACTATTATTACTCAACATATAATACTGCTGAAGGTTTCAGAACTGTTTGGAGCTGTTCTGTGGGTCACACCACAGAGTAAAATATCCTTCTTGCTTAGATGGTTGTTGCCCTTACCCACTTATAAGGTCATCTGATTTGAACTCAAAACACTACACCTACATAAAATAATCATCTTTTAACCCTTTTTATTTGTAATGGTTTAGCTCTACATGTTACTAATGCTTTCACATACACAGTCCTTCAAATGGCTTCAGAAGGACATCAAAGCTTTGAAACAGCCCTCCTGGAAGGAAGAAAGCATCTTGAGTTTTGGTTTTTAGTTGTGAGCAAGAACGTAAACCCCAGGAAGACTGCAAGATGCCCCAGCTCCTCCTGGGAAGTGGCCAACAATGAAACCCAACATTTCCTTGGGTTTCCATCTTCTGCTTTACCCAACAAACCATGCCAACTTCCTCAAGGCACAAAAGGATATACAAATAACCACAGAATTGAACAAGAGCTTTCCTATTCAATCCATCACAGCAATATGGAGCCGAAGCTCGAGTCGAGCTTTATTTGTATGCTTTTCCCCAAAAGCACACTGTCTACCAGAATGAAATCAAGGCACACCATCTTCAGAGATTTATTCACTGAGATTAAAGCTACATCCTTCGATTCTTTCCAGTTACTTGAACAGAGCTGAAATTAAACAGCAAGAAATAGCATTTCTGGTCACAGCTCCAAGTTTCCCTCCACACAACAAATGATCTAAACAGTTTCTGAGGTTTTCTTTCGGCTCCATTCCAAAGTTTATTCTGATCGCGGCTCCAGTTTTCCTGACCCGACTTCTCTGATCACTTCTCCTGCTTCTCCAACATAAACATGCCATTCACTGATCAGTCCTCTTGCTTTGGCAATTGCAATGTTACTTCATGGGAAACCTTTCACCTTGCCTGGTGTAGCTTTTGCTGGGCCTTTCCAAAACCTTTATGTTTTGGGTAGCTGCAGATCCAGTTTTATTAATACATAAATATGGCTTTATTTACTCTTGCCTTCATTTAAATTCTGGGGCTGCTATTACAGAAACCCAGCCCCACTTCTTTACCAATTTCAAGAAGTTTTCAACACAAAGATGTGTGCCAAGGAAGCATTCTGGAGCTTTTCCTCGGATACTCAATGCTCTGAAAAGAAGGAACAAGTTCTGGCCCATGGAAATGGGTGAAAATATTGTTCACCACAACAAAGCCAAGACTTTGTGCATTAAAAAGATACTACTCCTGTGCTCGCAGGACTGAGTGTAGATACAACAGGATGAACTGGCCTTTTAAGATAAAGCAGGTTAAATCCCATTTCTGCCTAATTAGCAACTTCCCCAGCAGCAGCCTTGAGTTTCAGAGCTCAAAGTCACACCATGGACCTTTACGTGATGATAATTTGGAGGAAATATTTTCCTAACAGAGGAAGCAGATAACACGCTATGAAAAAAGGCTTGATTCTATCTCACCAATTATTCACTCCCTTTTACCAACTTCCTCCCATTTTCTACAATGTGATTTCTAGGTGAATGGGTTCCTCTGCATAGCCAGGCCCAGGATCTCACCCAGGCCACCAGCACACCTTCAGCAAGAATAAGATCCCCTCAATGACTTCTTGCATCTTTAGTAAGTACCATTAGAAACTCACAGAATATTCTGATGTCTGTATTACAAGACAGAAAAGGAAGGCAGCAGGCACCTACAAGCAGCTACAGCATACATTCTTGGACAGGAAAAGTTTCAGCACAGCACACACATCCCCATCAGGCAATGATTGTGTCAAATCCACAAGACAGCCCAGGACTGGCTCATGCAGTTAGATACAGAAGGTTGTCAATGCCCCAAGTCTTTGAATTCTGATGTCTTTTGTACAATTCAACCTACAAATACTCTTTTTGTTCAATTTACATCATCTTGAGGCTTGACTGCTCTATTTCAGGAAATTACAACTCGAAATTCAAACAGAGAGCAACTCTGGTCCATGAAAAAGGAAGGAAACAAGTGTGAAAGGACTGAGAGATGGCAAATACTGTATTCTTCTTTTAAGGCTGTGTTACAGAATGGTAACTAAATGCTTTTCAGGATATGGAAAGGGGTCAGAGCACAATGCATCACCACCGATGAATGTTCAAACTGCTCTCAATAGCAAACTGGATTTTTCAGTTCACAGAACTCTTGTTTCTTTAGGAGTCAGCTACTACAGGAAAATCCTCAGAGCTGAAAACCTGCTTCATGAAGAGATAAACTTTCAAACATGTAGCAAAAAGAAGCTTTCCACTGAAATATGTATTCATCACCTTCCCAGACCTGAATGTCCCACAGACAGTACATTGCAAACAAGCTCAACAGAAGACTGAATCGAGTGCATCCATTTGTCCATAGCTGACGGACAAGGTAGACTTGTTGAGGAGAAATCCTCTTCTCAGAGAAGATAAAGAAAACAGAAAGACTGAAACAAGCTGCCCAAGGAATATGCAAATGCCCCATCCCTGGCAGTGTTCAAGGTCAGGTTGGACAGGGCTTGGAGCAAGCTGCTCTAGTGGAAGGTATCCCTGCCCGTGGCAGGGGTTGGGATTGGACGAGCTTTAAGGTCCCTTCCAACCCAAACCATTCTATGATTCCATGTGCTTGCCTAGGTCTAGAAAGCAAGCTGTGTATTTCAATTCTTCCAAAGATTATTTTCAAAACCAGGATTTAAAGGATATGAACTATTTAACATTACTCATAGGTAGCAAATCCAAATTAGGTTTCACTGAGTGATGCAATATTTATCATATCACTGTTGATTCCACTTAGGAAGAAAACAGCCGGTATGAAATCCATCTCCACATACACTTTTGAACATTTTGCGCTCAAAGCAAAGAGAACCTCATTTTGTGTTTGTGGGCATAGACACACACAATGCCTGTGACAAGGGCAAATTCTTACATTTCCATACGCATATGCATGGGAAGACCAGGGAATCTGTTCTGATCACACAGGTTGTGTAGAAATGAGGAACTGTCACATAAAATCTGGAATCTGTTCCCGATCCAACTGTTCCACTTCATCAAAAGCAAAGAGACTTCTAAGAGCTCTCTTGCTCCTTCTGACAGCCAATTTCCTAAAGAAAGAGCAACTGTGCTAACAGGTCTTAATAATTCACAGGGCCTGGAGAGCTTTTGCTTAAGAAAAATGGGAGGGAAGGAGGGAAGGAGGGAAGGAGGGAAGGAGGGAAGGAGGGAAGGAGGGAAGGAGGGAAGGAGGGAAGGAGGGAAGGAGGGAAGGAGGGAAGGAGGGAAGGAGGGAAGGAGGGAAGGAGGGAAGGAGGGAAGGAGGGAAGGAGGGAAGGAGGAAAGGAGGAAAGGAGGAAAGGAGGAAAGGAGGAAAGGAGGAAAGGAGGAAAGGAGGAAAGGAGGAAAGGAGGAAAGGAGGAAAGGAGGAAAGGAGGAAAGGAGGAAAGGAGGAAAGGAGGAAAGGAGGAAAGGAGGAAAGGAGGAAAGGAGGAAAGGAGGAAAGGAGGAAAGGAGGAAAGGAGGAAAGGAGGAAAGGAGGAAAAGAAGGCTTCTCCTTTTGACAAAGACCAGCAAATGGCCTCTTGAAAACAGCAATAGACGTCTGTCCTGTCTATATGGAAGTCTGCAGAACAGGAGAGAGCCAAGAATAGTGCCACATTTCTCACACAGTCATTGTATTTAATGGCTTTTTCATGTTGGGAATCATTTACAACACTTCTAGCTCCAGCCTATTGCTTTCCACACAAAATGCTTACCATACACAAGTGCACCAGTTCAGATGGCCAGTGCACCTCTTAGGGATGTCCTCATTCCATGTACAACCTTTTTAGGGATCATTAAAAGGACAAGTACCACCACAGCCCGTTATTCCTAATTTAGGCAAAAAAAAGTCCAGTAAGAGATTTATTATCTCAGAATTACAGTAAAAATACATACTATAATTTTTTTTTGGCTATGGAAAGACCTTCCCATAATGAGTAATAATCATTGCCTAATTCCTGGAAGAATAACCAGTAAAAATAGCTCACACAGAACAGGACTATCCTGACTCTCAGATTTATCCGTCAGGATTTGATTACCGAAAAATTCCTCTTCAAGTTTTGTATTAAACCAGACAAACATTTTCTTATGGAACAGTGGAAATTTCTTAAGGGATTTGTACCAGTGTAGAGCTCTGAAGCATTCAGCTTGATCCTCCATTATATTAGAACCACATGTTGCTGCAGAAGAAAGGAAGAGAAAAAAACCTGCCAGAGCCATTCAAGAAGAGCAGGTATGAGAGTGGTGCTCCATGCTGAAGGTAACACAGCTGGGCAAAGCCAGCTGAAGCTGCTCCAAGCAACTGGATAGTACAATCATTTCCTATGACAGTTATTTTTCTATTCTAGATGCTTTAACCCCCCTTCCCTTGTATTTCCCACTGTCACAGAGGCTGCACATCCACGCATTGTGGCAGGGGTCCCTGTCCTCAGCTGCTTCTTACAGCTTCAAGCCTGAGAATAAAGCCTGGTTCAGATCTTCCCATGGAGCTCCCACCTACATGTTGCACCACATTACTAACACTTTTCAGTACCTAAACTGCAGCACATCAATACTACAAATTCAGTACCTGCAGTGAACTGCAGCTGTGCTGTAACCAGGCTTTCTGAATCATAGAATGGTTTGGGTTGGAAGGGAGCTTAAAGCTCATTCAGTTCCAACCCCTACCACAGGCAGGGACCCCTTCCACTGGAGCAGCTGCTCCAAGCCCCTGTGTCCAACCTGGCCTTGAACACTACCAGGGATGGGGCAGCCACAGCTTCTCTGGGCACCCTGTGCCAGCGCCTCACCTAGACATAAGGAAGTAGTTCTTCCTTAGATCTAACCTGAACTTCCCCTGTTTCAGTCTGAACCCATCACCCCTTGTCCTATCATTGCAGTCCCTAATGAAGAGCCCCTCTCCAGCATCATTGTAGCTCCCTTCAGACACTGGAAGCTGCTCTGAGGTCTCCACGCAGCTTCTCTTCTCCCGGCTGAACAGCCCCAGTGTTCTCAGCCTGTCTTCATATGGGAGGAGCTCCAGATCCCTCATCTGGGATGCTAACAGAACTGGGAATCACAATGTGCCTCTTCTTCCTCAGTGATCAGGTAATCTACCTGCCTGGTAGCTCAGCCAGCTATGAGGGTGGCTCTTAATACAGTGTGCAAGTACTACTTGCATTGGCTGATGGATTTGTTTGCATCTATTTCATGTTGCCTGTCATGCGGACTCTGGCAATAGTTCCCATTCCCTGAATTCCCCAAGGACCAGGGAGGAAGGAGCTCACGGATCAGGCCTTCGACAGGAAACAGCTCCAGAGCAGCAGATGCAGGCTGGTGGAGGAGGCCCATTCTCTGCCAGAAATACCCCCCCCCCCCCCAGCTCCAACACTCCAAACAATAACAGGTTTACTTTTTTAAGCACTGCCTAAAGAAGGACAAAGAAGTGGAAAGGCTGGTGCACTTGTGCCACAAAACAAGCTCAAACTCAACCAAACCAACAAGTTAAAGTCTTCTTGTCCTAAGAAATTTTGGGAGAAAAGGAAAAAAAATAGATTCTAGCAGCTTAATAAAAAAATCCACAAAGAGAAAATAATTTTTGCACTGATTCATAGAGCATAATAAATAAGAGCACAAGAACAACAACAGAAGCATAATAAATGGGCTATCTAGGAATGGCTGAAACTCCATTGTATAGATTAGTGCTAAATGGTTTGTTTTCTTGATTTGTAACTTGATTTCAAAGCAGGAATATGCTGCTGTTTGCTTTCTGGCTCTTGTGTGCATTTTGTTTTCTTTCACTTCTGGAGGCAGGTGAGACCTTTGTTTCCAAGCCCATAAATCACCAATGAATAAATGAATGCCTTCAGGGTCTTCTATTGTTTGAGTACATTCCATGCATCTCCTTTGTCATTCTCTATAAGGCCACAAACAGAAGAAGGTGGAAGTGAGGTTACAGACCACCAGTTTACTGGAAGGTATCATACTTACACTGAAAAACTGCTACTACGGCTTTACCCCAGAGAAGCAGGGTATGATAGCTACAACATTAGAAATCATTTTCACCAGTCCTGCATTAGCTCAACGTGTGTATCCAAACCTCAGCAGTCAAGTACAAGTCAATGGAATGGGCAAAGGACATCTCAAAACAGCAAAGCCCACAGCTGCAGAAGTTTCTTTAGTACGTTGCTATGAACCAACCAAATTTCACACATGAAGATTTAAGCTTTCAAGGAAGAAATATTTAAAGCAGTGATTAGCTACAGGACAAGGACTGCAAAGGATGCTGTGCTGTGCAGCCTCTGCTACTTGAGAAATGAGTTACTGGAATTCCAGGGCTCACTGGAGAAGAAACTCAACCTTGACTGATCCAAATACACATTCCCTAAAACTATCAGACACTAAGACAGGCAGAAGAACTTTGATCATCAAGCACTGGGAAGCTTACATCTCCATTAAGAGCTACATAAGGGAACACAAGTTGCTTTCTCCACAAGTCCTGACTCCAGTTCCCAGATCAGGTAGCAGCAAACAGGAAAGCAGACCTGGCAGTTCCAAACTCAACAGGCTCCACTGCAGATGTATGAAAAAGAAGCATTTTGTGCCCAGAAGCACAAAGCCAGAAGAATGATGGCATTTTGTACAGTTCATGAACTACTTTATCTTGCACTGTCTATGGCACAGACAGAAATCATACACAAACCAGCCCTGCTAGGAAAGGCAGAGTTTCTAACACTTCCACATAGTCTGCCCTGACAACAAAAGAGGCATTTAATGATTCTGTGATGCTTTAATATTTTCCTGTCTGCAGTCACATTCCTATTGTTTAAATAGAAAATGCAAATGCTCATGTCTTGATTCTTTTGTCAGGGAGACAAAAACACTTCTGAAACTTGGAGACCCAAAAAGATGCGCTTAAGCAGTAGTGGATAAAGCAAACAAGATACAACCCAGGAGCAAAGAGTTCAGTTGATGCACCTATAAAAAGGCTCTTTATCAGGAGAACATTAAAGCTGGATTACTATGCAGGAATTACTCTTGTGCACAAAGCAACACCTGCTATAGAGAATTTCAATAAAAATGAAATTATTACACTGTGCTTTAATGTTATTATTAGATTATTATTACAGGTTGGAAGAGATTTTTAGCTTGACTTCTCAAAACAGTTCATGGAACTCAGATACTCTTTCCATTCGATTGCAATTCACAGGGAACTGCTTGCTCTGGACAGCATGAATACTCCAACTTTCACCCCTTCCTCAATTGTTTCATGGAGAGTTCTGTCAAAAACCCACTACCCAATGCAATTATGGTGTTTGTTCAACACAAACCAGTATTTGCAAACACACTGTGGAAAACGGAAGCTTTGCTAAGTTAGTTTGAAACAGAAGCAGCCAAGGGTGTCTGAATTACTGCAGCTGACATGGTACAGCAGAGCAGAAGATCAATCCCATCTTGGCAAGAAACTCTTTGAAATGCTGTGACTATTCTAATAAAACATAGTTTTAAAAGAACCACATAAAGAGTGTCTGTAAACAGAGGTTCATAAAGAGAAGCAGCGACACAGGTGACCATTAACACCTGACATTCACAAATTACCACTATTTGCCACCAAAAAAATAGAATCCTTGCGGTAACAAAAGCCCCCAAATCAAGATTTATTGGCAGCCACTCAAGTAAGGTCACTGGAAACCCTTTAACAAGTAACAAGTGTACACCTCTTCTAAGACAAAGCACTGCAAGCAGTTATTTCAACTCCATATGAAGCACATCATCTCCTGTATGAGCACGTGAACATACAATGCTCCTAAGAACACTCAAGTCTCCTTTAATAGCTAATATTACAGCAGAGATATTTGGGTTATTGTTCAGCTCAACACGTGCAGGTTTTCCAAGAGTGCTTCAGTACCAGCCTTACTACACCTTACTACCTCTTACCTAACCAATGATACTGTTTCAAGACTGACTAAGGTTTTATCCTTAGCGTCACCTCATTCCCCTTTTCTAAAGCACTAAGTACAGCTACTGGGAAACCCGCAAATTTGATCTAGAAGCACTGACTAACAGGCAACACCATTAATGACAGTCAGTCTAACAAATACTAAATACCTTAAAACTCTCCCACCCTGAGCCCACAAAGGTGGGAGAAAGTCAAGTAACTAAACAGCTTCATTATGAAATCCAAGCCCCCTCTCAACGTGGCTTCTTCCCTAACTGTGAGATCATTGCACATAAAACTTGACTTTTCATGAGGAGAAACAAAATGCAAAACTGTTTTCCTTCCCCCTCAGCCTTTAAAACATGATTTGGTTTCCATATGGATACCTGTGCTGGATTACAGCTCTGACTGAACTACAGGTGTGCAATATGGAAAGCTCCAGGAGGGGGAGGCTTAGATGTGAGTAGATGTTTCTTTGTTGTTGCTTATCAAAAACCTACCCATAAAGAAGGAATTTTTGCTTCTCATGTTTGACAAATCCCTGCCTGCATTATTTGATCACAAACAAATCCAACAAAACCTACTCACAGTATGCTTTTAACAGCTCATTTTACCCTGATTTACATTTTAAAGCGTCCACCTACACATGACCAGTATCTGCTAGCTCTGAAAGATGATCCAACTGTTTTAATCAAGTCCACGCCTGTTCAAACTCAGCTTTTCAGTTTTAGCACTGAGCAACACCTAAAATATGCCTAGTAAATGATATCATTGCATTTATTACAGGTAAGCCATTTCATTTTCCCCCCCACAAACATTATTCAATCAACAGCTTGGGAATACATAGGCATCCTTCAGACAAATGATGTTTCTATGAACACTTTTCTCTTGCTAACCCTAAACCCACAAGAGATTTAGATTCATCTGTGATGTGCCAGTGGACGGGAAAAAACTAAACGAGTGTTACTGATGCATTTCCACTCTTCGAAGCACCGCAGATAACCTAGTAAAATAGAAGAGCGCATAAAAAAGGACTAGGGTATCTTACTCAACCTTCCAATACCTAAAGGGACTGGCAAGAAAGCTGGAGAGGAGTTTCTGACAAGGGCCTGTAGGGACAGGCCAAAGGGAATGGTTTGAACCTGCCAGAGGGGAGACTGAGATGAGATCTTAGGCAGAAGCTCTTCCCTATCCCTGACAGTGCTCAAGGCCAGGTTAGACAGAGTAGTTTGGGTCAGAAGGGGCCTTCCAGCTCATCCAATTCCAACCCCCTCCCACAGGGATACCTTCCACTAGAGTAGGTTGCTCCAAGCCCCATCCAAGCCTGGCCTTGAACACTGCCAGGAATGGGGCATAATAAACCAATAGTTTATATATTATGAAATAGTATAACAGTTCAATATGTGGCTTCTCCTGGAAACCTACAGTGAAATAACAGTGTACCCACTTTCATCCCCAGGATTATATTTGGGGTTTTTTTTGCAGCCAAATAATGGCAGCAGAATTTCTGAGTTTCAAGAAATTGGGACAGGAATCCTGGCAACAGGAGCTACAGATCCTGCTCTCAGGGCCAGGGAAGCAATTTGCCATGCTGAAAACCCTTAAGTAACACTCACCAGACAACGTGAGCTCAGTGCAATAAAAATAAAGTAACAGCTCCCAAATAAAGCACTGCCAAGACTGCATTGAATAATAGGTTATTCTGTGTCACACTAAGGGCAGTTTAGCTAATGAATTTGCACCTCAGCCAGCAGTGTTTAATCCTGTCAAATCCTTCCACTGAAGCTCTGGATTGCCATTCCAGTAGTGCAAAACTGAGTTTGCTCTACACAGAAAGCTGCCTTTTTCATTCTTCAAATGCAAGTTTGTGTCAGCAGCAAACTAAAAAGGCAATTAAATGGTGTGAGCAACATGAAATTAGGGAGCACTGGAGGGGGAGAAGGGATGTAGAATTAATACATTTAAAACAAACAGCAAATTAATTAGCTTTACTTTTTAATCACCTCAGAACAGAAGACAAAGAGGGTATTTCTGTGTTAACTAGTGAAGTCACAGCAGGAAAGCAGTGCCATTCCTAAGGGCTTTCCCCAATGATGGGATTCACCCACTGACATGTTAGGTGAAACCTTGCACTATTCTGAAGCCTCTCTGCACTCAGGAACTCTAAAAGCTTTCCAATCCAATGACTGCTTCAAAACCCAGTGTACCTGCCTGCAACTCCTACCTGCCTCGAAAGCCTGCTGGCATCCTCCAGCCTTGTGAGAACAAGTCTTTCTGGCATAGAAGCCAAATGCAGATCATTACCTCTAATGCCAGCCCAAACACAGGTTCATACTGAGCTCAGCATTAGTGTTACCACTGCCAATGTCAATATAGAAAAAGCTTCATTAAGTATGATTTCAACTGAAATTATCTCTGCAAGAGAGGCAGACTTACTAGCACAGCACTCTTCAGACTGAGACAGGAGATGATGTTCAGAGCAAAGATGCCACCAAGTCTGAAAGGGTTTTAGGAACAGAAACCTGGCAGGAGCCCTGATTAGTATGGATTGCCTAAATGGCACTGCATGTCTTTATATTGGTGAAGGTTTTGCAGATGCTTGGGAAATGCAAGTGGGAACTAAGGGGTAACAACACAATTGTCTTTCATTTTCCCGATCAAAGCTATCCAAGATGTAAAGAATACCTCTGAGGTTATGCTGATCTCAGATACTTGGATCGAAGAACGTTCCTTACAAGCCCTCTGGTTTCTAGTTAATCTGTCCTCTTTAAAATAAGAAAGAATTACAAAAACCAACGCCATAACTACGAATCTCATTCACCAACACCTCTGCTTCCACAAAGACTCATTTTTGAGAAAGGTCATCAGTTTGGTTTGCATCCAAAATATCTGACTGATGACAGCTTCCAGGAATGCCTCATCGTGAATGAGAATGTGAGACTGTGTCATCCCTTCATAAGAAAGGAACAATAATTTAGAAATAAATAATCCTGATTTTTTAATGTCCCTTCCTGAACGGGGCATATATTTATTAACTAGTGTGTTATGTGTGAGAGTAAGCTTTGGGCCTGCATGGAAGTATGGACAACACCATTTAACTGTAAGAAAAGCATTGCACTTCAGTGATCAGCAAGGAGTTAGCCTGATGGACTTTCAGTGAGGCAAGAATGTTCCACACAGCTTTGATAAAAATATGTGTATCTAATCCCACATCTGGCCCAGAACAATAAGAGAAGGCTGGAAAGAGCAGAAAATAATAAACAAAAGCAAAGTCACAGCACTAGTGCCAATGGAAGTGGTTCACAACTGATACACTCAAATAAACCTGACATGGGCTGTGAAGGGAATGAGTTCCAGATGTTTGCACTTACTGTTCACTCTACTAAAGTGATCCCATTAAGCCCAATAATTGGTAACTGTCTGCCCGAGAAGTCCTTGAGCAGGTGTGGTGATCACATCTTGGTCTCACCTTGGCCAAAACACTCCAAATCTCGGCAATTTCATTTATAATTATGAGCCAAATTCATCCCATGTAAGATGATATTACTTGGTCTGAGCTAATGAAGGGATTCCTCAGAGAACACTTGTAATGGTTTGAATACAATAAACAGTGAGAATACCTAGTGAAAAGCAGGTAACGAATGCTTATTCAATAAATATAGTCTCAAAAAAAAGTTACCTAGTGCTGCCCTGACCATTAACATCCAGGGCATCCTTTGAACTGAATTTCAAATGACTCCATTTACATCAAGAAGTAGCTATTTATGCCAATGCTCTTGTTCTGACGGTGACCTGGCAGTGCCTTTTGGATAAGATGCATTTCAGAACAGTTTACAGCATCAGCGACCCACCAATGTGTGTTGTCCTAGAGGGGAAAAACAACTACTCAAAAAGTCTGCCATCAGATGTTATCCAAAATTGGTGGGCAAATCACAATTCGTGCACCTATAACCACTACTATCAGGTATCTACTCTATTGAGTGAATCCCTTCAAATCAGTGTCGTTAATTCTTGGCCAAGAATACAAGATCAATCTAACACAGGAATTATGCAGATTACAAAAAAAACCATTTAATGCAATTCTAGAGGCTGTTATTCAGTACAAAGACTGTATTAATTCCTTTTTAGTAGAGTGCCTTACACCATCCCTGAGGCTTTACTGCCGAGGCTGAACTCACAAGTGTTATTAGAATACAAGTACCAACATATTTTTCTTGTTTTAAGTAGCATGTTCTCATCCAGTTTTCCCTTACATGCTATCTCTGGATTTATACATGTGAGCTGCAGCGAGGTGTAACCTCAAACAATGACTATGATCAAAGAATTTCTATTTTGAGGGTTTACTCTTTATTTTTACCTCGTTTTTAAAGAGAGCTTTTAATAAATCCCTGCCTGTTGGCATTTTAAGTGCATCAGACAGCTCACCCAGGTAGCTCAGTCTTCATTAGGTAGAAAGACTGCTATATAGGTGTGTGTATGTATATATATATATATATATATATATGTGCACTACATAGGTAGATACAGTGCTAAGTACCAGCTAACTGAGAATTAACAGATTAAATACAGGAGCCCTAAGAGACTAGCAAGTGCCAGCAGTAGTAGGAAACCTATGGAGACTGATGTTATATACAGAATCAGTTCTCCTACCCTTTAAAGTAATGGAGATTAGGGAGGCAGGGATCCCTAACACCCAATAGATTCAGGGTATTAATCACCCACTACAAGTTACCAGGTAGTAGTTAAATGCTGAAAGCTGAGTCCACTTCAGACGAATATGGTGATTCCATAATCCAGAGATTACTACAGATTACTGGAACTGCAAATAAAGCTGCTGCCATTTCAGCCTGGGCTCACTTCAGGAGTGTCAATTCCTCCCTGGAAGACATGCCAGAGGATGTGGAATCTCCCTCTGCTTCACTGAGGCAGCGAGCGGCAGCACTTCAGTGAGCTTGGATCAAACAAAGACTCAAAAATTCCCACACTTCCCAGTCCAGAATCCCTACCCACAAACACATCAGTGGACCCGGGCACACACCTTGAGCCCAGCGCAGCACCTGCACTCCTCAGCAGCAGTTTTCCACCAGCTCCATCACACTAAAAGTCAGAAGTCCTACTGCTGCCAGGAACTGAATCTATTCTACATGGCTCTGTGGCCAGGGGATTCAGAACAGAGATGGAGCCATGTCACAGGAAAGAGGAGACCCTAACAAACCCCACAGACCTTGTGTATTTGTCTGTTCAAAGACACCAACCCCAGCCTCCCTGCAATAACTGTCATCCTGTACCAATCAAATACATTTATCTCATTCTAACACTAACACATTAATGTGTTTCCAAACCAAAGTGCTGAAATAAAGCAGACCTTTTAATAGGATCTACAAACTTCATAAGCTAAATAACGTAGAGTTTTGGCCTCACTTAACACAAATAAAGCTCCCTAATGTGACTGCACACCACATTAGATCACTAGCGCTCACCAGCTTCCACTCGGGTTTTTTCTGCTGACAGTATTTCTGAGCTTAAACAAACAAACATATTCTCAAAGTACAGTCAAATATTTGTACAGCTGACAGAGTTCTTCCCTCCCTCAGCATGCAACCCAACAGGGAAAACAAATACCCAGTTAGGATATAGAGAGAAAGTGCATCAACTGTGCCCTGCGTTAGGTGAGGAGCACCAGCAGCCAACAGAATCCCCACACACACTAAACTACATAAACAGATCTACAAAGCAGCCCATGCTTAAGCAATATGTGTTCCAATCCCTGCAATAACAAATAGAAATTTAGCATTGGAGTGTATCACCTCTTACTGATGGGAAACCTGTAAACTCGGGGTAAGGCAAACAGAAAGCACTCACCAAAGCTGGTTTTCTGTCTGGGTAACCTCACTTCATCAGCACTGGAAAATAAAGACCAGGCTAACAGCAGGGTTAGAGCTCGGGGGGTACACGCTGGAGAGTACTGTAGGCTCAGATGAAAGGCAAATTGGGAACAACAGCGTGACAAAATACATATTTAATACATTCAAAGCAATAAAACAACCAGGAAAACTCTTTCTAAAGCAGTTTAGAGGGTTGATCAAATTTACTGAAGGGAAGAAACAGTCATGAGGACAGGGAAAGCTGCCAGAACATTCTTTGAGACCACAGTACAATCAGACAGTGCTGATGGAATATTTATTAGCAACCCAGATCCAAACAGCAGCAGCCGCTGAGCAGCAACAGGTTTGCTTGAAGTGCACATCACAGGGGCTGTGGAACAGGATGAAGACCACAGAAGTTGTGAGGATCAGCTGGAAAACCAATATACAATATTTCATCCTGAGAGAAGTCAATATTTATGCTGCCCAAGGAATTCCTTTTCATTTCAGAAGTGTCAGGGAAGCTGAACAATGCCGAGACACACAAACACAAACGCAGAGGAGCAGTGGGAATGCAGCAGGGTATTTATTGCTACCAGCTTCTCACTGTAAATAATCTCCTGCCAGGCTCAATACTTGAAAGCAACTTCTTGAACAATATCCAACCATCATCTCTCTTTTGGTGTGGGATGAGGAAACATCCATTAGTCCACTCCATAAAAGTGGGAATATTTTAATGCTCACATTTCTGGTGAGCTTTGAAAAAGGCCTTCAGGGGTGGCCAATGATTTTATTACAGGGGAAAAAAAAAGTTCCCCTATGAACTGAAGTCCCAAACACCTTCATCAGCTTAATCCTCACATGCGAGAACAGGATGCAATTTACCTACAGTAATAATACTTTGAATAACAGAGAGCACAGAATAACACAGCAGGAAAACCTGGGCTGAAGTAAAGACTTTCATCTAATGGAACCAAAGGTAAAGGAAATTGGTTTTCACTATTATAGCTTTTCTTTAAAAGGTAACTTTTGGGCTTCAACAAGAGGATTTTTCTTAAATACAAGGTTTTGTGCTTTGTCTGCAGAGAAAATGACTTGGGCTGCCCTTGGCGGGGAGAAGATGCTAAATAATAAGGTCACCAGGAGGTAGGGCTCTTCTGACTGCAAAGTGTATTTGAAAGTCCAACGCTGTTTTGGCAATTCAGAGTTTTAAGCAGCACAATCTGTATTTTTCATCTGTTTGTGAATAATTCACACACATTTTCATTGAAGAAAGTGGAAGTTTAGGAAAAATAGTAAGGTAAAAAAATATCATAAATCAACTCATGTTTGATCACTTTCCTAGACTGCTCAGCTCTATTTGCTTCTATGAATTCTGTAATTCATAGTAAGCAACAGTAAAGACAGTCAGATGAAGATGTAAAAGCAATCCAGAGGTGATGGAGTCACAGAAATCTAAAAAAAAACCAACAGAAAACCAAAGGGGAAGTTCACAATTATTATTACACAAGGCAGCATGCACTGAATCCCATGCAAAACCCAGGAAGTCTTAGTGAGAGAAAGCCAAGGGCTTAGAAATATGGGAAGCGGAGAGATTTCTCTTGCATCTACCTGTGCCTCTCACAGGTGAGACTGAGCTAGTGAGCAGGAAGAACTGCTGTTAGGTGGCAAAGCAGAAACACAAACCCCAACAGGGTTTAGCAACTTTCCTTTCAAAGTATTCTCCCTGCTAAACCTGAACTGTTCACAGCTCTGAGGCAGTACATAAACCCTACCCTTGCATTTGTGCAGCTGATGTTCAAGAAGTCAGGGGGAGAAACACCAGCTTATTTGGCTCTTTCATTTATATTCTGATACTGATTTCCTAGCACCAATTAGATGAACACAGAAAGTGATCAGAAAAGTACACTGAGTATTCTGCATCTCTAAACCTGTTCTGAATATAATTTAAATCTAAAAAAAGGATTATACCATAAAATGGTTTTTACGAATAGACACTCCAAAAATTACAGGCAATGACAGCCTCTTAAACACCCCAATCCCTGCACAGCTTTAAACCTCCTCTGACATGGGAAGCAAAATAGCTTTTAAAATGGTTTCAGTTTTCAAATCACAGATCTTTAAAGGGTAGACTCTGGGAGAGGCAGAGCATTCACATCAGACAGGGCCTGGCGTACAGTTTCCCCTACTAAATTATAGCAGTAGATATTGGAAATAATTGGGTGTCCTGGGGATTTTTTCCTGCAGCAAGTTATTTTCATGTCATACGTTTATATTATGTTTATAAATATATATACAACTATCTATTTAATATATGTGTATTAAAAGACCAATATACATACACTACAGTATCTTGAAATTATTCCCTCTTATGTTAATAAAAATCAAAGTCTTCCAGGCTTTAATAATAGGGAAAATCCTGTGTCACCCTATAAGAGGTTAAAATTAGGGTGTGAACATGGCCATTGCACAGCTAAGTAGGAAAAAAGCTGAAGCTCCTGCAGATGTTAGACTTTCCCTCAATAATCTTTTTCCTTCTGGGTACCATGATACAAACAAAGCAGTGTTATTTCAGTGTCTTGGCTTTTTATCAATCTAGTTAATACCTATTCATTTCCTTTTCTCTTTTTGTCCTTTTTGAACAGCAGTTACACCAATAAATTCAATGTAGAAGGCAGGAGCGAGCTGGCCCATTGGAGGCTGAAGTGCTCCATCTGCTTCATGGAGAATTTTTATTTGACCCCAGGAATGCTGGTTGCTCAAGCAGACTAAACACATTTGATTCATTTCTGTGCATTAGGACTGGGGTGTACAACTCTAAGCCAGGCTGGCAAGGTTTAAGTGTAGTTCCCACACAGCATTACACAGCCATAGTCACATTAGCCTTTCCTTCTCCACCCTGCCCCAGCCTGCCAGGAATAAGGTCTGAGTATCTCTAAAGTAAAAGAACAAATTCTGATTATCAATGACTTTAGATTCCCTCAAAAGAAAGGGCTGGTGCTAAAGCAGAATTATTGAGGTCTATTATTCAACAGCCATATCAAATTTTCATCTGGGATGAAGCCTTATGCTGTTGTTTCGCTATTAACAGGCTTCATGACTCTGTTCCAACCCTGATAGTTATCAGAATACATGAACCTACCTGATATCAGTGTCTACAGCAACACAGTCACAGATAAAGCCAGCAACAATCTGCTTGCCTAGAGACAAAGCTTATTCTCTTCTACAGATTGCAGTAACTTTTATGCCACCTGGTTTAGATAAACTGCTGAAGCTTTGCCTGTTCCATTTGCACAGCTGCTCCCTGCAGATGAAGGGACCAGGCCAGGAATAGTTAATAACTTTCCTAAATGGAAACACTGTTGAATCATTCCTTTTCCTCACAACAGATTGCGTGAAGCCTGCGTGGTGCTCAAGCCTAACTAACCTTTTAACTAGAAATAGTAATCCTTATTGAGATTTTCCTGTCCTGGCTCTAGTTTCTTTTAGAAGTGTCCATGTGGCTTCTAGCCAAAGCTATAAAAGGCATTTATTAAACCCAAGTTTTGTGAGATAGGGGAAGGGGTGGGTGGAAAATTTAAGCCAACCACCAAAATCTAATGGTTTTTACCTACAACGGGGTCTTCTCCTTTCCCCAGTTCAGAAACATCATTTGTTCTCCCCACATCTTCCCATTCCAGCCTGGGACTTGAACACTGATTCTTTACATCAAAAAAATGGTTTCTATTGGCTTTCATAGATGCATCTGCTTTGGTTCTCCTGCCAGCTCCCCGGTCATGCCTCTAGTGCCCCAGAGAAGATGGTTGCTTCCTATCTACTGTATTAGCAGACACAATTATTCATATACATTCATTCACCATATAAATCATTAGATGCAAAATAAAAGACACTTGCAGACTGGTAGTACTAAGACATGACTGCCAGAAATGGGTAAATGTTACAAATGTAGCTGGTAAAGCCTCAAGGCAAAAGAGGTTTAAATGAACTTGATTTATTTTGTAAATCCTTAAACAGATTTAACATAGAATCAGTTGTAGGGTTAAAAATTCTGTTTCACTTCTTTAACTTAAATTTTAGCCAAGTGAAAAGACCCAAAGCAAAGGAACAATTGTGAGTCTAGCAAATAAATGCAATCTTTCTAGATAGCCAAAACATATGAAATAGGAATCTAAGTAAAGAAACATTAGGCCATAAAGATGCTACCTTTATTAGTCCCAGTTCAAGGGTGGCAGATTTGGTTGCAATCACCCTCTCTCTCTCCATGGTTCAGCTGTATTTAGCAGGGGGGGGACAAAAAAATTAAACCAACCAGCAAAAGGTCTGCAACTTGAAAGTTCCATCCTTCAATTCATACATGAAAGAAGATAAAATACAGCAACTCTTCCCAAAAACTGATCCCCATCCGGTTGTCCAGGCCCTCTCCTCCCATTTTATCCCAGCCAGTTCCTCAATCTAGTTCAACAGATGACTGAACTATTTTTGCTAGCACAAAGCAATGAGGGACAGAACCTTCTCTTTCCTACAGCTACCTGTGACTCAGACCACCCTGGTGAGAGGGATCCCAGCCAAACCTACAGGCAGTATACTCAAGGAGAAGCTGGTTCGGATGGGGAACACTTCACAACTGAGTGCAGTTAATGTCAGCAGTTAATGGGGTTTCAAGAAATAGGTCTGAAATTTGGGAGGGCAGAACAAGCAAGGACTTGAAACATAAAGAAACTGCCTCTGGCTATGAACTATCATTAAGTTGGAGGTTGCTGGAACTTTGGAGATTAACTGGAGGACACTCCACTGTACCCTTGCTCTCCTCTAGCATCCTTCCCCTAGATATTTGCTAGGTCATTATCACTTGAATGATATTAAATGGATCTTTGATCCTCCATAAACCTGTCAGATCCCTGAACAAATCCCCCTGCTCCCAGGGGCTCAAATACTTGAGCTCAGGCCAACCCTGACAGTGCAGCCATCCAAGCATGAAACCAAAAGCTCCCAGGCCCCTGCCTGGGCTTCATAAGAAGCCTCATAAGCTTCATAAGAAACCTCAGCAGGGGCTTGTACCCTTCTGCTGCTTGTAGCTCAGGCAGAGCCTAAGGGTGGGAGGCTAAACTTAAGCTACAGGTAGGTCTGTGCCTACCTATGCCTGGTGTTGTACTGCTCCAGTTCTGATCCTGGCTCAACACTAGGCTGCTCCATCACTATGGATTTGTCTGGTGGTCTGAACTGTTGGCTGATCACCACCTCATGGATCATCTGTTTTTCCTGATCCACTACTGGGACAGTGTGACCTTGCTGGTGAGCCCACTGCTTCTGTCTGTCTTGCTGTGATTCTCTGCTCCCACCTTATGTTCTCCTATGGAGCAGCAACCTTTCCCACATTTATGACTGCTCCTGTTGCTTCATCTTTTCTAACAGAGTAAGAAAATACAGAGATCAAGGTGGCTTAACACTAAATTACACAGGCATTCTACAGAGTGCATAGAAGACAATACAGACCATTCTCTAAAGCAAAGCTACTGCTACAGTCACAGTAATACCAACCAAGGAAATAGCTATTTCCTAAAATATGGGATAATCTTACCATAAAATCCCATCAGCTCAGAGTGGTATCAATAGAGCAAAAGAAGCAGATTCTTCACACTTTTTCAGCAATGGTCCATTCTTTTCTTCCTTCCTAAGCCAACATTGGCACAAAGGAAGTTTAAGCTGAATTTCGTTCAATCTTCAAACCCAAATGTTAAGTGTAGTTTAAAATAGTTGGGATTGTTTACTCCTCCTCAGTTCTGCATGCCAGGAGGAAGCCAAGAATGCTGCCAAAATGAGCACCTCACAAACACCAAAGTCACCATGTACAGGACAAAAATCCTAAGATCACTCTTTATAATTCAGTATGAACAGGGTGCTATCAGCAAACTCCAAGTACGTTCCGGATTCACATTCACATCCCTATCACGTGTGCACTTTAACACAATCAAATACTCATTAAATGCAAACAGTCCTGTGTATCTTTATGAAGCTGTTGAGTTGCTAATTGAATTTGAAGCAGAGAAGGCGCTTCGTGTTCCATTCAAATGCTGGGGTTTGTATATATTAAGTGTACATATTTGTATATATACATACTCTCCAAAGTAACTCTAAAAGATCAGCCAAAGGGTTTCTGCTTCCCCAAATGTAAGTATTTAAGCCATGAGCTAAGAATCTCAGCAATTCCAGAGAGGAAACACTTCCCTGATCCCACAGTAAACACCATTTCTGACTGAAACACCTGAACTTATAATGAAAGCTTTTAGAAAGTTGAAAAATATTTTGATTTGGAGTATGGCTTCTGCACAACAGAGCTCTTTCATGAGAGGCTGCCAACTACTACAGCGTGTAAAATGTTACTCTATGTTCTGTCGTACAGAATGTTGTGGGCTTGGGGCCAGAAAACACTATTCTGGAGTTATTTAGTTAGAGGAGTAGCTATCAGGCAATGAGAGGAGTCTGGGAACAGAGAGAGCAAATAAACCCCCCCAAAAACCCACCACCCTACAGACTCCTCACATCTGCAGAGATGTCAGAGGCCCTGTAAAACACCTTCTCCTTGCCCCTTGGTGCCAAACTCCTGACAAGAGGTTTTGGAAAAGGCCCTGGGTGTGTAAAAGCAGCACAATATCTCCAAAGGGCAACTTAGGGCAGAAATCTGACCAAACTTAAACCACAAAACAGGCCTTGTACTGCGTTTGTGGACTGGAGATAAGGAACAATTCCTTCTCCAGAGGGTGCTCAGGCATTGGAACAGGCTGCCCAGGGCAGGACTGCAGTCACCATCCCTGCAAGTGTTCACAAACGGTACAGACAAGGCCCTCAGTGCCATAGGTTAGTGGTGGCCTTGGCAGTGCTGGGGAATGGTTGGACTGGATGAGCTTAAAGGGCTTTTTCAACCTGGTTGATCCTATGAATAACATTATAATTTAATAGATAACCACAGACATACAGATACTGTAGATGGATAGAAACGCCATCTAATCACTTCCTCCACAGTTCTGATGGTTATCATTTCCCATACCACAACCTCCCCTCAGCACAGGGAAGCTCTGGCTGCTGTCTTCTGTTCTCAAGTTCAAGTGAGTAACACTGGGCCTGTAGTTACAGCTGCCTCTTACCTGATGGGGGAGGTAGTTACTACAAGAGGACTGTGACTGATACAGTGTAAGGAAACCAGTTGTGCTGTTCAGAAGGACTGAAGGCAGTTATGAGTAAACCACAGTGGCAATAAAGCCGTTAGCATAAGGATGTATTTAAAAACATCAGAGATAGCACTTCCGCTTTTATAGGTAAAAAAAGATCAAATGCTGTATGAAAACAGTCGGTGCTTCAAGGCGTTTATAAAAGCCTTTCTAGAACGTCAGGCAAGACAAGAGAAATTAGAAAATACTTTCAGCCAAGTAAAACTGCCTACATTCACTGAAACTATAGTAACCATCTGCTTTCTGTTGCCTCTGTACTTCTCAAGTGCTATCCAGTATTATGATGTACAAAGTGAACACGAAGGGGAAAAAAGGATTATTTACAATCACTTCCATAGTCCTCTTTTTTACCTCGATGCTCTATTTAAATATTCTGGCTGCTCCAACAACAGTAGAACTGGCTTTTGTGGGCTGAGCACAAAAAGCCAACAGGAGAAACATTCAGCATTTCCCCCCCTCTCAGCCAGAACACAGCGAGAAGAATGCAGTGCTTAAGCACAGGCAGGGAGTAAGCTGCTTACCAAGCACACAGCTGCTCATACCTGGCATAAAGCAAAGGAAAAACCCCAAAATACTGCGAGTCATCAAGTGCAGTTCCTAAATCTGGAAAAGCCTCACAAAAAATAAACTTCTTCAGATGAGGGATGAGCTGTGGAGAACAACACAAGGCAGATAAAAAGATTGTTATTTCCAAAGGAAAAGCTATTTACAGTTTGAAAGGGGAAAGGTTCTTTGGCAAGGCAGCTACTAAACATGTCATGTAGGTTAAAGCATCTCTTGTGGCTTGCTGGGGCAGAATGAGTGAAGGGAACTTCTACCATGGTTTTCTGAGGTATCAAGTACTCAAAGGGGGTTCAAAGGAGTCATTTCAAACCCAAGTCAGAAAAACCTTTAGTCCTCTCGGTTACCAGCACTTCTTACTACATGCTTGTGCCAACACACACTAGTCCAGATCCTCACACCAAGAATGAGCCAGCAATTTGCCCCCCAGTCTAAGTTTTACGTTCTACTCTATCTAGGGAGAATAATCCTCACTTCCCAAATTCACAGACACAAATACAATATTGGGGATGTTCTGGCAGAATAGCTCATCTATTTTGTCAAGTCCTCACTTGTGTCATTTCTCATCCATATTAGAAAACAGCGAATGAGACTATCAATATTATTAGTAGCAAAACAAAAGCATTTAGAGTAAAAATACACAATTTAGGTTTTTCACAGAACACACTGCTCAGACTATTTATTTTTCACCTTCATTATTAACTTTATAGTTTCCCTTTGTTCTTCTGGGAGATGTTTCTCACAGCCACACACAGAATCACAGTCAGAATTGAAATCAAATGATGGTGGCCTTAAAATTGAAGAGACTTAAAATACATAGGAGCTGGGAACTTAAAGCCAGGTGTGCCAGGGGCAGGGGAAGAACAGTGTTTGCTGTTGGTCTGGGGAGCTTTTTGCATTTTGAACAAGGTGTCATGAGAGGTAACGAATTTCTAAACCACCTACACTCACACAACTAACCACTTACATACAAGAGCCACTGCTGCCAACATATTTTACTAAGACTCAGTAATCCATAACTGAATTTCCTTCAATTATCCTAACAGAGATTCTTATCCAAAGCTCAAGCCTTGAAACTAAAACTATTTCTGAGGAATGCATCAGCTCCAAAACCTTATCCCATGCAGCAGTTCCATTACAAACTGCAAAATATCCCCAAACTGCCAGTGGAAAGCCCCCTCCATGTCCAAATCACCAGATCCCCTTTAAACTATCAGAAGCTTCATCTAGTTTGTACTCCCACATTTCTTTCCTCATAATCACAGTTACTTAAGTTCTGCTTCAGGTTCATTTTCAAAGGAAGTCATTAGATTTACAATTAACATTCCAAAGCACTTCTTGTTTAAAGTTCTCCCATTGCTAATCATTTACCCAGTGACAAAGCACATTCAGATGTTCTATAAGCAACAAGTCTAGACATGGTAAGTGCACATGGAAAACCAAGCAAGGCTCAGAGGCTCCCAAAACTTAGCATGAGAAGAGGAAAAAGGATGTATTTTACAGGAAGGCTGTCAAGTTCCCAACTTCCTTTCATTCTGGCCTTGTATTTGCAAATCACAGGATCACACAGCAGTTTGGGTTGGAAGGTACCTTAAAGCTCATTCAGTACCAACTCCCTTCTATGGGTAGGGACACCTTCCACTAGAGCAGGTTGTTAGTGGTGGAAATCCTGACTTTCCAATCAAAATCTGTTCAGTTCAAATAAGTTTCCTTTCAATATTTTCTTCCCTTGGTGTCTGGATAGATTATCAGCAAGAAACAAGTTCATTCTTCCCTCACTCTAACAGGGTTTGGCTGCACAGCATCCCACTATAACAGAATTCCAAGAACAGGAAGCAGGACACTGACACTCACAGAATAATAATGATAATAATGAGAAAACCCCAAACAAACAAAAAGCAACAACAACAAAACCACAAAACAACCAAACGACAGAAGTGCAAAAGGACTTCAAATGAGGTAACACACAGCATTAGTGAGCACTGCTACAGGCACCATCAGATTGATCAGAATAGCTCTTTACACACAGTTGCAGCCTGATTCTTCATCTCTGCTTGCTTCATAGTGTTTGCTTAGGAGGTTTAGTCAATTTTTCCAGACTCTCATTAGCTACTGAAATACAGGCACACACATTCACAAAGGCCGTGTTTAGAGACACGCTACATGTCAGACCTTCATGGCATTTAATAGGAAAGAGTTACAGAGTAAATGTACAGCCCATCATTCCCAGGGTGGGACTCTAGGGAATAGGTCTACAGAGTTGAAGCTGGGAAAGGTTTACACATTCCCACTGCCTTATCCTTCCTGAAGTTGATATTAGCCATTACTGTTGCAACTCCTGTCACTTGGAACAGTAACAGACAAAGTGTGGATACAAAGCCAGAAAGAAAACAAGACAAAGCTTAGAAAGAACATTTTGAAGTCACAAGACACCAATATACTTTTTTTTAAAGGAAAAAAACCTTAAACCAAACCCAGAACCTTTCCAACCCCCCAAAACAACATCTAAATGAAAGTGAAGCAGTCTAGATAAACCCAAGGAAGTTCAAATGCACTTATACTGCATAATAAACAACTGGTTTCTGTGTTATCAACAGTGATTTTTCCCAAGACAACATTCACCACAGGACAAATATTTAATATCACTCAAAAGCAACAGTCACTGGTTAAAGCTGTTCCATAAGACCAACAGCTCTGCTCAGCAGCCAGTGTTTATAACAAAAACGTGCTTTTTCTATCAGACAGTTTGTGCTAACTCTGCAACATTTACAGTTCAGTACACTCTGTACTGAGGGTACTTGCCAGAAACTCAGCGCTCCCAAAGCCTTTCCCTATTTGTTAACTCTTTCAAAAGAAAAGAGCTAATCACAGCAGTTTGAAGTCCTTCACAAATATTTAGCAAGGAATCATTCTGCCTGACAAAAATATAAGGGACAGCTAATATAAATATAACAGCAAAATCATCTAAACTATGTCAGTCACATAAGCTGATGTTTTCCTTTGAACCCAGAACAACATGAAACCATTACCACATTACTTACACAACTAAATCCAAGAGGACAAGAAGCCCTTACAACTGCTTTTCCCAACTCTACTTCAATTGACCATATAAGATCCTTTACATTTTAATTCAGTAGTATTGCCCTTTTTTTAATATTGAATAAAAATGTATTTAAAGTTTGATTTAAATTATTTTATTAATAAAAATCCATCAAAATATTTAGTAACTTTAGAAGTAGAGGGGAGTTGATGTTACAGTTTGATGTTAAGAGTAGAGAAGCATCTGTGGTGTGATGGAGGGAACACCTCCACACTAACCATCTGCACACCTTCAGTGCCCACATTCCCTCATTACACCGAGCAGCTGTGCCTGCAACATGAGCACTTCCAGCATTTGGATGTTATTTCCACACATCTGGCAGCCTACATAAGCAGCCACAAACCAACCCTGCACAATAACACACATACAATCAATCCAACCCATCCTGGGGTCACCAGGTTTATTGTACACACCATGAACAGACTTCACCTGCACACAAAGTCCAAGATGCAGCAACTCTCTTACAGGCTCATGTATGTATGCGACACAGGTACATGTTGTCACGACAAATACTATCTCTTGAGGAACAGGAACTAGTGCCACCCATGCAATCCACCCACTCCAGACAAATAATGACCCAACTTACCACTGCAGTATTTAGCATAAACACCAGAGCCCTCTGGTCACCTATTATCTTATCACTCTGCCAACTCCAGATATGCAAATCAGGTTCCTTTTGGCAGCAACAAAGCCCAGATCTGTTTCACACATGCTGAGATAGACCCCAATGCCAAAATGGGACAAGAGGGTCTGAACTTAATCACAGAATCAGCTCGGACAGGAAAGACTTCTAAGATCCAACCTTTACTCCAGGACTGCCAAGGCCACCACTAAGCCATGTCTCATCTACACCATTTTTGAACACAGATTCATTACTTAAACTAATTTTGTATCTGTGCATGGTAAGGGCTTCTGGTCCAGCTCAAACAAACTCCCAAACTTCATACAGTGTGGGCTACAGGACCTCCAACTCAACTGCTCTGACCTCCAGAACTGCTTTATATCACTGAATTACTAACATAGATTAAGTTTATCACCTCTGATAAACTTAACTTACTTCCACAAAGCTCTGGTAATGTGGATTCTGCTTAAGATGACTGTGCCCCAGCCCTTCCATGGTGTCTCACTCTCTTCCCTCAGCCACTGCACTGGGTAGTCAAAATGTGTGCAAAGCCTCCATTAAATAAACTATCAATACGTAAACATTATCAGAGTACATACATTTCTGTAACTCCCTTTATACACTGACCAGAAACTGCAACCAAAGTCATGGCAGATGGCACAAAGCCTTGTGAATCCAAAGTTGCTCCATGTTTTGATTTGGTTGCAAAATCCTGTATTTGTGACGTATGATGAGGATTTACAACTGCAAATGCTTAACACATCACAGTGACAGACTGAGGTAATACTCACAAGTGGCTTGCTACATATTGACAACAACCATGGCAAATAAAACCTGAGTCTTTGTACTGAAGGCACTCTGTATTCTTATTTATTTATACAAAACAACTCTTTCCACTTTCTTCAAGCTACAGATACCCAAAGGCTTTTAACAAGCTCCAGTGTGTGGGATTTCAGAGTTGTATTTTCTTTCCTTATAATCTCACCCTAGATGTGGCATCACATGCACCCAGGGGGGTATCTTCCTTAGGCATTACTGTGTAGAGGTCTTTCAACACGCTTAACCACACAAGGATTAGCATGGAGACTTAGGCTGGGAGTGGTGTGAGCAACAGCTGGGTGGCTGCTATTTTTAAACAGCTCCACAACACCTCTCCTCCTCTTCCGAATTTGCCCCTGCTACCAGACCACAGAAAGACAAGGTGAAGTGATAACCAAGCAAGCAAGCCTTATTTTTCCATTATCGTTTGCCTTGCCTACTTGTTTATCACAGTGTATAAGAGATCATAGACCAGACTCCTCCTCAGCCTCACATCCTTGATACACATCCTCCGTAACTTCCCAAGTTAAAGTGCTGGCGAAACTTAGATTGGGTGGCAAGGGGGAAATGTTAAATACAAAAGCAGGCACCTTGGCTTGGCTTCATGTTCCTGGTTACATCCAGCTTGGCTTTACAGTTTACTAACCCCTGTAAGTAGCCAGATGAGGCTAAAATACAAATACGAGAGATTCAACATTCAGGCAGAACCTATCCATTCCATTAGGCAACCAGGATATGAACAAGCCTATTTTTAAGACAGACAAACAAGGTGGCCTGAACTGGTTTATTTTCCTCCACAGATGTCAAGACAGGGGGTGGGAAAGTTGTCCATTTCCGTCATGCTGTTGTACTTAAACCAAAACCACTTAGTATGTGCAGTGCTGACAATGACACTCATAGGAAGCCTTCTGACAGACTGCACAGGAACAGGTGAATTTCAGTGGCTACCTGGGACTAGGGAGACACAACTCCACGAAACTCCAAAGCCCCACTGTCAAGTGGAATAGTTAAACTCCAGACGAGCAGAACTGGATCTGCTGACAACACAACTTCAAGCCAGGAGAGGAATGAAAAGCTACAGCTCTGCCCCATATGGACAACACTGCAGCCAATTAACACAAGTGTTTTCTAGCATGAAATGAGACAACATAATAGCACCAAAACCTTCTTCTATGCAGATCACTTGCAAATGAATGAAAGAGCAGTATTTCATAGTTACTAGTTGGCATTTTGAACACAGCAAAACCTCTGCTTCCCCAGACCAGCACTTAAACAAGCAGCAAACACAACCACTTCACTAATGTGATCACATAAACTCTCAAAACAAGATTTAATTTGAATTAACAGTAAAGATACCACTGACTGCATAAACATGCCATACAGAAAGAATAAGCTAAGGATAAAAAAATCAAGGGGGTTGATGCTATCACGTACCAAACACCTGATGATTTCATTGAACAAACATACTCCCCTTTTCAGATGATATGATACATGAGCAGCAGTTACTCCCTCAAAACTCAGGTATCAAGCCAGCAAAAAGCTAGTGAACATCTTAACAGTTGCAGGACAGAGACAGGGATTTTGCAAAGGAGCAGTGAAATTATCTGAAGCTACCACTGATATAGCCAAAGTACAAATGTCAATACCAAATATGATTAGTTCCAATTAAGAGTGATTCCACTGTTTGGGAGACCAGCTGAAGAGTCACTTCTGACACTGCCTGAGGTTACATGTCTGCTACTTCGGCTTTACAACGCTCTGGATTCATCTTTTCCATCTTCAGTACTGCAGGCTGAAAGCATTCCATTAACCACATTCCCAAGGGAAGACCCTCAGTCAATTAGTTACATAAACTGCTTCTATAGTCTTACTCACCTCAGCAGGTCATCTAAATATATGCCCCAAGATTTAAAAACTGCAGTGCAATCAAAGCACTTTTTCGAGAACAGAAGAGCTGACAATTTATGGGCTATTCAGTTTTGCATGCTTTTATCAGGCTAGTTAGTGCAAAGAAAATGCACACATAATTACTTAATCCCATTAAAACAAAGACAAATGACAGCACAAAACTACAGAGCTCAGCACTTTGAGCAATGAAAGCCTCAGAACTAACATTGTAATGAATCATGCAGCCTTATCAGTGTGCAGCTCCTTCCACATCCCTCTGGTATTTTAGCTAAATCAGCATCATGTTTCTTGTATATACCATTCAGCTATATAAAATGGTATCTTTAATAATGAATAGCTATCATAGATTTTCCAAAAGAGGAGTAATCCAAGGTCTCTATTTTCTCAGCATAGTGATTACATGTCAATTGAATCAAGCAATTAAATTCAGATGCAAACACTAAAAAGTCTTCTGGTATTTGGGGAGAACAGGGGAGCAAAAGGTCAACAGAGACAGCAAGTGGTCATATGGGCTTGTTTTTTTCCTTTTAATACAGCTACTATGGCCCTCCCACAGAGTTTGTATTTTGGCCAGTTTGGAGTCCAAGAACTTGTTTTTATCTCCTACTCAATTATGTTAACAGACAAGATATAACATGTACTCAGTTACCCAGGAGAGAAAGAAAAAGCAAACAAGCATCTACCCTAGAGGATAAATACACAGGTTTGCTGGTAAGTTTACTTTTGGGAGTAAATAAATAAATGAAACCTGAACTCATGTAGGCTCCCATTCAGTTCAAAAGTTACTTCCTCAAAGACAGTAACGGGGGGTTTAAATGCATGTATATATTTAATGTATCTACAAGCATTGTGATCTCTTGGCTAGGCTGTTAACACACAAGAATCTGAGTACTTTAACTTGGGAAGTTATTAAAACACACATCAGCCATACTAAAGGTTAAGGATCATCGCTCCGTGGCACAGAGGTGAGGCAGCTGTCTTGGACAGGACACACAAGCAAACAGTGAAGAGTGCCTATGTGCAGTGTTTGCTCACCGCTTACTTTTGGGCTTACTGAGAAACTTCCATGGGCAGGAAGCCATGTACCAGCAACGGAGGCATTAGGAATCTGAGCATCATGGTGTGTTTCTTTTGAAACTAAGCAGGAACAGTCTCACAGGCAAAACATTTTCCTTCCCACTTTCCATGCCTTAACTGTGGTTTACAGCAAATTAATAATACAAATATTAGTGCTTACTACAGGCTGGTTAGTTTAGGAAAAAGGAAGAAGAGGATGAAAACACTGAGCAAGAACTCTACACACATTTGGGACATTGGGTTTCTGCCCAGATGTTACCCATTGCAATGGATAGCTTCTCCAGGTACAAAGTCTCTCTAGGGAGATCACTGGCACACATTGCTGTCTAGTACTCTCAACTTTAACTTACCTGCTTATCAGCTCCTGAAAAAATCATTTCCCCATGAATGGGAAAGGGAACAGACAAGCAGGAGCAGCTCCATTTAGACTCTAAACTTCTCTCAGTCTAAGCTGTACCTCTAAGTGTCTGCAGAGTCTACAAGAGGAGACTGAAGGATCTTACTTAAGCTGGAAGCACCAATGAACCAGCAGATAAAAGGCAGCAAAAACACTGGTATCACTTCAGGATAACACTTCACACTTTTAGTGCGTCCTATTAAATAACATAGCCCCTCACTTAATCCTTTTTCACACTGCTGAATTACAACATTTCACCCCAAATATATTCTTTCTGCATATGTAACATAATGCTCCAATATACATAAAGAGGTAGAGTTCCCCACATGAAGACTATGGCAACATTCAACACGATACACAACACAAAGGTGAATGACCTGAAGGTTTAAATGGCTTGTCAGGCTTGAAATGGAAGCGCACTTCCTTTTCCCAGGAGGCAGAATGTACCAGGCTCTTCCACTTCTATTTTCCATTTGTTCTGAAGTGACTTTTACCACGAAAAGGAGGTAACTGCCCACACGAGCCACTGAGGAGCCGCAGCATATGTATTCTTTCCACTTATTACTCACACAGACAAGGAAAGATCCACCAGGTTCTGAACAACTGCAGCTATTCCTTTTGCATCAGTAACAAACACCTCATTTTATAATTGCCAATACAGAGCAGCCATCAAAATGTTTGCTTTTAAAGAAAATCAGCCCTGGACTCTGAGCTGAGGGCTGCGAAGGATGGCAGCAGAATCCTGAAGTTGTTTTCAAGTTATTGAGAATACAATGTGAGTCCAAAGTAAAAATAACACATTGTCTTTCAATAAGCCAATTGCACATTAAAGCAAATGTGTAAAACTTCTGTCACAAACACATATTCCTCTTGATAAGCAGCTTTTTAATGTGGCAGAATTTCCAGGCACATTCAGGTATATCACTGGTAAGAGCAGGATTTTCAAGTAAAGCTCTCATCATTCCATCCCAACCCAACCTAGCCCAAAATTTGACTCATTGCTGTACCACAGCAGAGAACACCAGCTGGACACAGAAGCCATACTTGCTTTAGAATCACACTGCTCAGCATCATGTTATCAGAAGCAGCATCCTTCTCCTACAGAAGAGCAAAAAAAAATGAGTGGGGAAACAAGGCCCACACACTTCCCTCTCATTTGCCTTTGAGAACAGATTTCAGTGAATTTTGTTGACATATATTGCAAAATATTGCATAGAATAAATTTTACTGAACTCGGAAGGGGCCCAGAAATTGACCTTCCATGCCCCAGTCAGTTCCTTCCAATCCCCAAACCTTCAGACCCATAAACACATCAGACTGCAGGGCCCTCCTGTTCCTCCTGGCAACACAATAAAAATGTCCATACTTTAAATCTCTTTAGAAAACTTGAAAGAATTCAAATGAAATTCTTAAAGTCATCCAAGTAACGGAAAAACCCAACACTGTACAATGATACTTGCATCACATCTGATGCGAATTTTCCTTTGGCTGTAAAAAAGGTGTTACTTATCTTTCAGAAAGGACAGAGCAACCAGAATGTCATGGAACAAGTTGAACTATGAAAAAGAAATGGTTTCTTGGAAAAAAGAGATTTATTTCCTGGAGTCCTGCTTAAAAACTGTGATACCTGCCACCTTCTTTTCTTCCTTCTGAGATCAGGTTTCCCAGTATGTACTCTTTAATATGGGAACACTGAAGATTTCTGTAGAAATTTCAAGTGCTAGCCTGCACAGAATCCCAGGCTGGTTTGGTTGGAAGGGACCTTGCAGCTTCTCCAGCTCCAACCCCTGCCACGGGCAGGGACCCCTTCCACTGCAGCAGCTGCTCCAAGCCCCTGTGTCCAACCTGGCCTTGAACACTGCCAGGGATGGGGCAGACACAGCTTCTCTG
Source organism: Melopsittacus undulatus (assembly GCF_012275295.1). Classification (NCBI taxonomy): domain Eukaryota; kingdom Metazoa; phylum Chordata; class Aves; order Psittaciformes; family Psittaculidae; genus Melopsittacus; species Melopsittacus undulatus. The sequence continues at coordinate 10,196,159 of NC_047538.1, read as the reverse complement.
GGCACCCTGTGCCAGCGCCTCAGCACCCTCACAGGGAACAGCTTCTGCCTAAGAGCTCATCTCAGTCTCCCCTGTTCTGGCAGGTTCAAGCCATTCCCCTTGTCCTGTCCCTGCTTGCTCTAAGGAAATACAAAGACAACTGAGGTGCATTTGTACAACCAAAGACAACACACCAGTCAATTTTCCAATATCAAACTGATCATAGGTGGCTTTGCTACAAGTTAAGCTTAGACTGCTCAGATGAAAGTGGCAAAAATTGGAAGTCTGGTTGGAATCCAGAAGAACACAGAAGCATTTTGGTACTGTGCCTTTCATCTAGCATGCACTTTTCCTTCAAACTGCTTACATGTTAAGTACAGAAGCAAATTCAGTTTAGGCCTGTCTCCCTGGGAGTTCCAGTTTCAGCTGGTCTTACGGAGTGACTGCAACACACAGTTGTTTGAGTGTTTTAGACAACAAACTAATATTTAAGCAACAGCAAAACTCCTCCCTTTTCTTACTGAAATCCATAATCCCCACGGGCAAATAGCAGAAGTAAGACTAGCTTAAGAACAAGGCTGAATTTTATGTACTACTCATGTACTACTAGCTCAATTCTCTGGCACTTGATCCTTCTCTTTGCTCCATGCTATTTTCTTGGTCACATATTTACGGTATGCTGGCTTGGAGATGACATATTCCAACTTCAGCATCCCCTGGACTTTCAAATGAGCATTAAGAAACAGACTTCATGTTTCAAACCCTTCCTTCTCAGTGTACCACGCTGCTGCTCAGGTTTCATGGCTGATCCCCGACACATGGAACCATAGATTAAATCTTACCATTGCCATACCTACGTCTATTCTACACGTTCAATGTTCTGCTAATGCAGATTACCGGCAAATCATCACCTAAGTGCATGTGTATAATAAGTCCACTCAAGATTAAATTAGTTTCAGAATTGGGGTGTAAGAACTTTGTATCCAGATTTATAACCTTTTAGAGCAACATTCAAATACAGAAAGTAACTTTTATGTAATGAAAACCATACCTCTCTGAAAAGACACTATGGCTTAACTTCACAAGAGTCATGTGTCTGTGTTTCCTATTTGCAATTCAGTAGCATCTGCTTGTCACTAGAAGTTCATTCACTAAAAATGGCATTACCAAAGTGCAACTGGATGTGAATTGTATTTCTCAGCATTATTATTTGAGGGTGGCTTTTCATCTGCTTTTGAAGATGAAATGCCCCAGCCAAGCTCCCTCTGTGTTCTCAGGATTACATGAAAATACCAACATCGGGAATGAGCTCTTTTAATGCAGATTTCACCTCAAGCTAACTCAGATTTACTTCACACTGTTAACTGAGTTCATTGCACTGGGAGAAAAAGAGATTCCCTGAAGCAAAACACATCAACTACTGTGGATGCTATTGCCCAACACACTGCTGAAAAATAAATGCTACTGATTGGATTTTTTCACATCCCCCCCCCCAAGCAGCACTTTTAAAAACACAGCCTTTTAATGACTGTTTAATTCTCCTATAACTGGAATATAAATCCTTTACATGCTGCGTCGCTGCAGCTGCAGCAGAATGTCTCATTTTTCATGGAAAAAAACCTCATTACGTGGTTCACCAAGTTGCCTGTGGTAATACATCAATTTTATTTACATTCAGAAGTTGGACTTCAGTTTGGGCTCAACACTCCAGTTAATTCCAAGCACATTTTATACAATAGTTCTCTCAATTAATTAATAATACCTCACTCTAGCTTTTATTCAGAATGGATTCTGAGCTATTACAATCCTGGTTTGTATTTCCTGCCCCTTCTGTGCACTACCACTTGTGCAGCACCTTAAACCTATGTGGTTTGCTATCAAGTCCAGACTTAAGCCAGGCTTATTACAATGGTTCTGCAATAGAACCAGTAACAGTCCCCACAGAAAGCAGCTATTAACGTTACACAATGAATGTCATTTGTGTTTGCCACAAAAACCACAACAGAAAAACAATAACTATTGGGTGGCCAATAAAACTTAGAGATTCATTACTCAGCATTTCAACTATTTCAATTGATCTAAGCTTATACTTAGAAAGCAGGAAGATGAAAAGGAAAAGATATGGTGCTCAGTAGAGAATTTCTTGGCTTCACCGTCCATCAGGGTCTTTCCTTCGGGCTGTTTGCAGAAGGCAATTTGTTGCAATTAGTAGTAAACCCTTCAAATTTACAAGTATGAAAAGACATAAAATGTAAATTCTTGGTAGATAAACATAATAGAAAATAGAAAGCACTATGTTTCTATATGAAAACTAGATTTCATATAGTTTTATATCCAAGTAGATGTCACTTTTGTTACCTTTTAGACTTTTGAGGAGTATAAAAAGGGAGCAAAATGCAGTACGAAAGAATGGCACATCACTGACTAGATTTGATAAGGAACTCAAGAATGCCACATGTATTCATCTGAGCCTGCTCTCAATAATGATATTCACTGTTAATGCTGAGAGAAAAACTGCTGAAGACTTATGGAAAAGGGAAGTGCAACCTGACATCTAAATGGAGACTCCGATTTGATTTTCTTTAAACAAAACCCTAACCAACTCACAGCCACATTGTCCAGAGCCACAAAGAACTTTCCAAGTAAAACCAGGGAAGAAGTCGGGTGGTGGGAAGAATATTTATTTTAGAAAGAAAACAAAATAAAATGAGGAAATCTTGCCCAGACACAGTAAGGTTCTTGTCAACTCCATGTGTATAAAAGGAGTTGGCATTTTCCCATGAAGCAATTCCTTAATCCCAAATGATGGCATAATAACCTCATTTAAGATGCCTCCTGAAAAGAAGAAGTTTATTTGGTTGAAGCTAAACTTCACCTGGCAATCACTGGCCACCAATTAACAGTGTCAAATATAAGGGTCACAGACCAATTCTGCAAGCTGAGGCAGTATGAATTCCCTTTTAAATCCCATCTTCTTGCCAAAAGAATGGAAAAACTTAACTTTGCTTTCCTGCCTTTGGAAATAATCTCTACAAGGCAATTAAGAAAATGCAAATGACTTCTCTTATTGAAAGTAATCAAGCCAGAAACAGACTTTTCAGTAACTTAATATTCCAGTAAAGTCTTCTGTCATAGGACCCGACTTGCTAATTCCACTCGTAACACAAGAACCAGCAATTAACCATTTTCAGATTTCCCTTCAAATTATTAATAAGTGGTACTCAGCTGCTTGATATTCGTAGCTTCTGTTGGAACTGAAAGCCTTCCGAAAGGCTTCCATTTCAGCTCCTGGGAGACTCCTTTTACTCCTTCTTTGTGAACTGCTTTCCCCTGTATCAGCTGCCCTCACTCTAAACAACGCTGAGCATGACAATAGTTACGGGGTTTATGTAGTTCTCTAGAGTATATAAAGCACGTTGCTGTAATACACAGTCCATGCCTGCACACGCTTCAGCTAAGCCTATCAAAGCAGGAAACAAGGAGATAACCCTTTGGTAATTTCAAGGAAGTATCAAAGCCACTCATAATGCAATTGTGGCAGCAAAACACTCCCTTCTTCCCCACTTTCATGATCTTACAATAGAAGGGAAGATGTAAGAGCACCTTCATTAAAAGCAACACTGTTAGTTTGTATACCCATGGCACAGGAAGGGGGGCTTACTCTTGATTTTACACATTGCTTCACACATTTCAGATATGGTGTAGCAGACAGGAACATCGTCTTCCTTAATTAACATGTCTCACTACACAGCAGCTAAGAACGTATTTCCTATCTCCTGAAAGAGCTCCCAGCTCTTTACAATTGCAGTAAATCAAACACAGCACCTTGAAAGAACCTTAAATAGACTGCTTCAAATTGAAGCTGTAAGTAAAGGACTTTTTCCTCCATTTTCATCCTCTTTTACATTAGCAGAACAATATAGAAATTACATATTTCTTTCAAAGTTCAAGTTTTTCATCATTTTTCTCTAACTCCTTAATGAATATTGAAAACCATCATTTACAGGTTAAACACATACTTTATTTAGAAGACTAAACTGGTAAAATAAACTTTGAAATCTGGAGGTTAGCAAGTGAACATCAAGAACCCAACCTGCCTGTAATGAAAACACCTAAATGGAGATGTGGGAAGTTACTCCTCTCAGGAAACATCCTGGAGAACATAGCTGACAAGCTCTGCTTTGCTCTAAGCAAAAATCAGAAAAATCAGCTATTTGCAGGTAGGGAAACAATAGAGAAATTCAGTCTGGGCCACTACTCCATGGTCTAACATGGAACATACAATAAGTCCTTGCAGGAAAGTCCTTTTCCTCTCAACATTTATCAGCACATGTGGGATTACAACTGCATCAGCCCAATATGCCATGAGTTGAGGCACAGGAATGAACTGCAGCTCCATGTTTATCTTGTCACGGATCAATATTTAATGCATTTTTAAACTTCCCAAGCTGTGAATGTCATGAACAATAATATTTCAGGACAGAGTTCCTTAATTAAGTGATCTAATCCAAGCTCATCTATTCTTCAGAAGAGCTTCCCTCAAAAACCCGATGTTCCATGTGCAATATAGTACCAAGAGTATAAGCATTTCTGGGGGGGAAGCACCTCCAGCAGTTAATGGATCAAGTGCACTCTGCCAGACAAGACATAAAATCCAAAGGGTTTGGCTCAAAGGAATTCAGCTCACAGATAAATCATAACCTGACAGATAGCACTTGCCCTTCGCACTGAAAGAACTGTCAACCTGGTCTGTTTGAGGGCAAAAGGGCTTTAAAGTGAATTTTAGGTCAAAGTGATTCAAGACTGAACTGCAATTTTACCAGCACTTTAACGATGACTGTCCCAAGAATAGCAAAATGTTGTCTATTTTCTCTCAAGGAGCTTTGTACTGTTCAGCTGCTATTTTCAAGCCATATGATGAAGAGCCTGTCACAATACAGAGGTTTCATTTCCTGTCACTCATTGCTTAGGCCAGCATCAACGGCTGGAAGACACAGATGGGTGTCTGGGCTTCCTCATGGATGCTAAAGTTCCTCATATTCATTTGTCTTGTCCTTACAGCTTCAGAGGAGCACATGTGATTGTAATCCCAAATACCAACCAGAATCAGTGATTTCAGACAAACAAGCAGTTAAGTTATAGCATCATAGATTCACAGACTGATTTATGCTGGAAGGGACCTTAAAGCTCCTCCAGCTCCAACCCCTGCCACAAACAGGGACCCCTTCCACTGGAGCAGCTGCTCCAAGCCCCTGTGTCCAACCTGGCCTTGAACACTGCCAGGGATGGGGCAGCCACAGCTTCTCTGGGCACCCTGTGCCAGAGCCTCAGCATCATCTGCATCCTTGTATGCCCAGAGCCTTACTCATTTTGAAGATACTGTCTGACATTCCTTCAGCCTTCCAGAGTCCACCTCCAGGGTCATGCTTACAGTCATCAAAACTCTATTCCCAGTTGCAGTACAAATCATAACCCCTGCATTATTCCTAGTAATTCAAGTGTTCTGTACCACAGATGCAAAGCAGCTGAATATTGCCATGAACTCAATAAGCAGATTGCAAGTTTATAGACAAAACTGTAGGACAAAAAGGTTAAGTGTCAGACGTGGGGATTATTTGCAAAAGCAAAGGCAAGTCAGGAACAGGCATCACCTGCTGCTAACCTACCTGGAATGCCTGGGGTGCAAGGCAGGGGGTGGGAGGGGAGAAAAAAACCCAGGAGTCAAGTATAAATTCCCTATGGTTCTCCAGATGGTATCTGGCCACCAAATGCAAATGAGATCACTGCAACTTGCAAATCTACAGCTTCCCTGTCAAAAACCCTGCCAACAGGAAGATACGACCTCCCCTCCACAACATTTTGTCTGTAGAATTTACAAAACCCTATTTTAAGGTGCCACAGCAGCTGGAACACTTATCAAGCCTCTTCAGGCAGTCATGTCATTAAATAGCATTTACCCTTGAGAAAACAAACTAAAACACTCCCAACTTTGTCCAACACATTAAACCACTCCATATTTTCCTCCCACTCGGTTGGGATTTTCTCCCGTGGCAGTTGGGTTATTCCACTTGGGACAGAAGAAAGAACTTCTATCTTTCTGTCCATTTAAAATCCAATCAGAATAAAACCAGCGCACAGCAGCTGAGGCTGGCAGGAAAAAGAACTATCGGAGTATGTACGTGTTGCCCTATGAAAGCCACAGCCATCCAGCTGATCTGACTGCTTCTAACTGAGCTGTAACTGTGCTGCAAATAACTGGGTTTACTTAATCTCCCATGACAGCATTTAATTATCTACACAGTTTTGGAAAGCTACTACATAAACAACAGTTCCTACTACCTCCTGTTTATAACTACTGAGTTGTTTTCCCTAGGACTGTTTGCAATTCTTTTATTAAAGGCAGACTGGTGTTTCCAAAAGCATCTATCTTGAATGTTCTCAGATAAGGCAACCCACACAGCTCCCAGGCAAAACTAAGTAGTGCTTCTGAAGGAAAAGGCTCGGTTTGCACTTTAACGGCAGTACTAGATGTCATACAACAGTATTTGAGTGACTGTTAGTCAGAAAAAAAGCAATAATTCTCATTTCTACTTGAATGCATGAAAGATCAAGACTTGTATTTAAACTGCCACTAAATATTTATTAGCCTAATGAAAAATTCACTTTTAAAGCCCAAGTCCTAGGCAGGAAAAGAGAAATCCAAACCACTGTGCGCAACCTCACATTGGTGCGAAGCCACGATCTTATCCACAGCCGTTATTCCCTAAAGCTCATACATCTCCAGAGATAGGATCTACCAAGCTGGAAATGTTTCAGATAGACTCAAGTCTCCCGCTTGGATTTGTAGTGTCAGAATTCTGGGACTTGTGCTCCTAACTACAAGTACAAACACAAAACCAAAGCTCTGGTCATTGAACTATAAGCTACTGACTATAGTAATAAGCCAGCTCCTACAAACCAGACTTTCAGCCCATGCAGCTGATTCCATGACCAGAGTACATCAAACCACACCCACTATGGTGGCTTGGGGAACAGTAAGTTACTAATGCTTCAGTACGTACCTATGCCCACATGCAAAGTCCCCTCTATTTGCAGGAGCATGTAAACTCAGGAAACTAATTTCAGCTACCAAACATTTCAGTCCTGTGATCTGTTTATACAATAAGAAGCAAAACAGCCTTCTTTTGCCTTGCTGCTGCATGAAGCCTTGAACACTATGACCTTTGCTCTATTTCAAGGAATCAATGTACATAAATGCCTCAATTCTGACTGAATGTGATGTTCAATACTTTGTCAATATTGATGTTTGAACTCTAAAAGAAGAGAGCAAGGCAGCCCTATCAGCAGTGAAATTTATAACACTAACAATTTACACCTCTTTGAACTATTATCTGATAAGTCATTACAAACGTTCCAATGTGCTTTCAATATAGAGCAAGTAAACCTATCATCATGGGATTTATACCCATTACAAAGGAATTCCAAAGCCTTCAGTGGAAGGGAACAGAAAGGGAGAGAACTTGCCAAATTTCTGCAGGGTGCTGACACTTAGCAAGAGCATATTTCTGCTTCCAGCTACTATGGACTTCATTCCCTTTAAGGTGTTACATGTTGTCCTCCTTTCTCCACCTCCAAACTCAACTTTCTGTCTCATCACATCCCTCTGTACAATCTTTTCCTCCCAGACAGGTTTAATTTGAGGGAGCACTGCACATAGGGATCACTCGGTGACACTGCCATTGTACCAGGGTAAATGTGTCTCTCCAGTACAGCCGGCTGCACCATAGTGCTGTGACACACACCATGCTCAGTGTTTTCTAGGCTTGTGATATTGCTGCTATTGACACTTGCAAAACAGTGCTCTTGCAGACAGCTTTCAGATTTAATTCCACTTAAAAGTTACTGTACTGAAGGCTCCAGCCCCAGTGCTTCATAAAATATTGGATAATAAGTAAATAGCATCAAAGTGCTGCTACCCTCCACTTGCTATACTCTGTCCCATGCTACACTCAGGCAGGTTCGGCTATTCTTACATTTAAATGCTTCACCTTACCATTACCACTGGAAGTAGCATCATATTGTTGTAACCAAGACATTAGATATAAACAAGCTGTATCAATTTCCAACCGAAAACAGCTAGCACCTGCAACTCCCCTCAAATAAAAAGACACTTAAGTCCCATATACTGCATTTGAAATATTAAATAAACTCTCACAAAGAGAAAAGCACATGTTATTAAAGCTTTGCTGGGTAAGTGGAAATATTACCCATGCCTTCATTCAAAACAGGTGCCTCATAAAAAATGGATGTTAGTGGAATGGTTTGGTGCAGCACTTCTGAGCCATCTCTTTAATTATACATGATCACACAGCTACCTGCATGAAATACGCCTCAAGATACACAGTGTTGCAGATCTGTGATTTCACAGGGTGCATTACCTAATAAACAATCTGCTATTCATGAAGTATGAAGTCTGTAGGTGGTCAGAACAGAATAACAACCAAGCAAATGAACACACCGTAACCCAGGAGCAAAACTGTGTGGGGTAGAGGTGGGAAGGTAAAGGACAGCTAAAGCACATCTGACAAATACAGTATCCTATATCTTTGAACTGGAATGCACATTTATCACAAGTAGCCAGTAAGTCTAAAGACTACCAGGATGAAAACTGATTGCAAACCCCAAGGAACTGATCCTTATTACTGATTTGGATGGGGGGGGATTAGTTACTATTATTGTTACTCCGAGATCAGCAAATTGTAGTTGCTTTTACTCAAGATACTAAAGGTAAAACAGGATAAAATTAATGCAGTTTAATACAGCAACACTACAAACAAATAGTCTACTCCCAGCAAAAAATACACCAGTGAAAATATGTTTATATATAATGGACATAGTCAAATCCAAAAAGGATCACAACACAGTTTTGTATCATTCCAAGGCTACATACTCTGGAAACACCAAGGACATCCAAGTTGTGTAAAACTTGGAATCACATGAACTTATCATTGCCACACCTTTGTACCACCTTCCACTTCCTTCCTTTCTTTTATTACATTCAGTTGTTGCAACTTGCCTGAATTTACAGTCAAATCCCGTAGCAACACCAGCATGGCAAGTTCCAGCCTTGCAGATGTACCTGTGGTGCCACGGAATTCATATGACTCCACAGCAAAGTGGTTTTATCCCATCAACTACTACCTTATGCTAGAATTCATTGATTATTATCATCCTTTGAACTAGAATTTACTCTGATTTTTACAGCACATCTGAGACTCCACAAAAACCTAAGTCATGATACCAGGTATAGCTCTAAGTTCATTTCACATTTCATCTTGCACTTTATCTGCAGATCATTTGCAACAGAAAAGTCAATTTACAACCTGTTTTTTTTTTCCCCTTTAGGTCTTAAAACAGAAACTGACAAAATCACACATGGTAGCAAGTTACAGCCTTTAATGACAAAGTTCCTTCTTCAATGGACAAAAATACGAATAAATCAAGAAACAAAGACAGTAACTTACTGTGCAGTTCACGATGTATCACATCCACAAGGTTGGGTTCATCTCCCCACCAGAATATCCATAGCTCCTTACAATCCGGTTTGACGTCCCGGCGCCACACACAGAGCAAGTTGGCCTGCAAGCAGCGGATGAAGCTGAGCAGAATTGGATCATCCTGTGCTGGGGCTGAAATGATAGGGCCACAGTCCCCATGACCTTCGAAGTTGTACCTACGCCATTTGATGCCTGTGAGTTCAGCCTGTGGGGAGAAAAAAAGCACCTTGAGTTGTATTCATTGTACAGATTTGTTTCATTTTCATTGTTTAATTCCTAGAATTGAGCTCTAAGCAGCCAAAGTTACTCTTTTTCCCTATTCTTGCAGTTCCCAAGTACTCCTATTCCCATATTTTCCTCTTCCCCCCACCCCCAAGGAACAAAAATGTTAGAACAAACCTGCCTTACCCACGCATTTAGATATTTTACCCCAGTTTGACTCACTTCCAGCAGATTCAATCATTTCTGATCTTACTGTAATCTTATTGGAATCTTATAAATTAGAAGGAACAACACAAACAAGCCAACAGAGAGAGGGAGTAAGGCCCATTCCCTACATGCTGTTTGGTGATCAGATGAGTGCAGCATCAGGCTAAAAGCTGACCAATTGAATGTCACAAACAGTACTCTGGGACGTAAGAAAACAAGTGACTTAGTGCAAATGGTGAAATCCAGTTCCACATTGTCCTGTTAGGTTTACCAGACATACTTTTTATTTTACACGAATGAACTAAAGCAGAATAAGGAACATTGCTGTTTCCTGTCTCAAGCAGACAGAACTCTGGAATGGGAATGGGAACAGGAAAATGGCTACTCAGATATTTGGGAAAGATTTTCTTCTACCCAGGCTGCAAAACCTGAAGGAGTGTAGGTGCAGTGGAACCAAGGAATTGTCAGGAAGAAGCTGATGAAGTACTGAACCCATGAAAGAGCTGCAGCTACAGCCAGGTCAGCAATGGTTCCAATTTATTTTGTTGCTTTTCACCTTAAATGGCAGATACTCACAGCTGTCACATCCCGTTTCCCTTCTTCTCCGTGATGCCCTGTCTCTGCCTTTTCATCGACTTCCATTACCAGCCCATCACTCTCTTCCTTGCCCCCCTCTTCATATCCCCTGCCTGGTTTCACCTCCAGCTTTACCTCCACTCCCAATTCACCCTCATCATCCGTCCACCAGCTCTCAGAGCCTACCCAAGAGAAAAGGGGGAAGACCCATGTGACTTTTAGTCTAGCTAGCATAAGTATCATTACCAGATACAGAAAGCAGTATGTCTATAGTCCTTGTACACACTGGGCTTGTGTTCTGGTTTCTAACCCTTGTTACTATGTTCTCACTCCTGTTATTCCCTCTACTGCTTCATTTGCAGTATTCACACCCTCACTTTGCTGCTCAGCAATAGCCAGTGTGCTCAGCTCTAAAGCAGAAAAGCCAGCAGGAAAAGCCAGCTGGTCCACAGCAACAACATGAAAAATCACCAAGTACCACCAAGAAAGAGTGCATGTTTACTCCTAAAGAAAGTAAGAGACTAGCATCACGGATTCCTCCCATTTGCATCATCTGCACAAGGACATTTAACCTACTGGCTGTCACTGCTTTTCCAAAACACACCCTATGTGTCACATACAGAAGGAGCTCCCTTTTCAAGTCTGCTAACTTGATTAATTTAGAAGTTTAAACTCTACAGTCTACTTGCCTTCACTACAGTAACTGGCAGTAGGCTGTTACCTGTTCAAGAGCTACCTGCTTCACTGCTGAGGAGCTAAAGGTGACGTTCAACACACCAACAGCACATGCAGAATACACCTGTATTTGTTTGTTCTTATAAATGTATCCCCTAAAACAGTTTCACCTCACTCTGCCTCTCTCTTGGCCAGCAGATTGCCCAGCACAGCAGAGTTCTGGCCATGACTAATGTTCCTGTGCCCATACCTCAAGGACTATTTCACCAAATACTGATTATCCAGATTCCCTATTTAACTGACCTCTGAAGAGGCCTCACTGGGCACACAGGAATACAGTAGTTGAGCTCTACAGGGAAAGGCTGCTGCAGGCTGCTGGAATACCTCACACAGCACATCATACTCTAGGAGAAAGTACTTACACATGCTCCTTCAAAACATGTACATCTGTTCTACAGGCTTCTGTATCTATAGCTTGGGAAAGGAGCGTGCAGAGTTTGAGATAAAATAATGAAACACCAGAGATCAGTGCCAGCACAGGCAACCTAGGAATAAAATCATGTTACATGTTTATGTCATAATCAACTAGGAACATCTGGTAAGTCTCCATGTGGGACAGGAGCATGACAAAGACAAAACCAAAAAACCCAGTGGAACAAAAAGGGTTACTCAACTTGATGAACACAGCAACAACTAGAGATCAGCTGCCTCAAACAGCAAACAAGCTCTTGCAGCTTTCTGGCAGCTCTGAGGTATCAACCCGTAATAGCCCATCCATATGATGGATGAAATATAGGCAAGAAAAGCACAGGGAAATCATCAGAGATGCATCCAATTTAATTCTATACTAATGAACTTCTAGGGTGTCTAATTCCAGTCTGTGAGGAATGACAAACTACCAGAGCTAACCTGGATCACCAGTCCAGATCACCCATCCAGAAAGTGACTCCCAACACAAAGGTGAGACAAGTGCTGGGGATTTTGGACTTAGTAGCATGATAAAATTAGACCTCTCACATCATTTCCCAGTCAAAGGTGCAGAGATATGGCTCAGTGCATTTGTTGGAGTATGCCCTATCCCTGGCAGTATTCAAGGCCAGGTTGGACAGGGCACGGAGCAAGCTGCTCTAGTGGAAGGTGTCTGCCCATGGCAGGGGTTGGAACTGCATGAGCTTTAAGGGCCCTTCCAACCCAAACCAGTCTGGGATTCTACATCTGCTTCTGCTTAAACATTTAATAGATAAGCAACAATACTAATCCCTTAGAACTTCTCAATGTAGTCCTCATGTTGAAACTGAATTCAGAAAATCTGAGTCCAGAATTAGTACACATGAGTGCATCAGGAACACTTACGTATATTCTAGGCCTCTACAGATGCTTCATGTAAAGTATTTAACACTATAAGGAAACTATCCACATCCACATGGATTATTTTTAAATCCATTTATTTAAACAACCATCAGTAGTTTTCAAAGGTCTTAATCTAAAGCAGGGTTTTTACAGGCAAGACAGCCACAGCCTATGATTCTGCTGACTGCACTGAAGACCTAAAAATCAGTTTCATTTATGCTCAATCAGCAGTGAACACAAGCTGCTACCAGAACAGGAGCCTCTTCCACATCCCCAGCCATGCATTCCCATCTCCCAGTCCAACATCACATCTAGCGATCAGGCTATCATCAGGTGAATCAATCAGTTCACCAAGTTAAAGATGAGAAACAAAAAGGAAAGTGTTTATCATCAACCCACTGACAGCTTCCCCTGCAGCCACATACTCACCACTGCAGGCAGAAGAGCTGGAGAGAGAACACACAGCTCGGAGCAGTGAGTGGGATCTTGCCTTTCAGTGACAGCTCCCATCAGATAAAACAGAACATTAAACTGCACACAGAGACTGTTGTTAGTGTACACTATGTACACTTCGAACCAACTCAGGCAAGCACTCGTGCCAACAGTAGTCCTGGACTGGCCTGCCTTCCCTCCATCACTCACTCCTGCCATAACCAGCGCTCCCACTCAGCAGGAGTGCTGCTGCTTGTACAGATTCAGACTGAGATTAACTGACTGGACATCAGAAGGCTAATATAAAACAGGTTTATTTCCCCTTCTCACATCAGTCCCCAAACCTCATTCATTAAACAGCCACAGAGATGCTTGCACCAGTAAGACAGAACAACAAAGCAGGTCAGGGAGGGCAGAGCTGCTCCTTTTGGTAAGGCTACTGGTTTTAAAGCAGCCTGAAATGCTCACCGAGATAGAAACCAGCATTGCCAATCCCAGGACAACACCACAAACAGGCTGGCTTACTCACAACTGCTTAGAAATGAATGCAGAACAAAGCAATCCTCTTGCCAGGTGATGTAATCTACTGTGTCCCTTGCATCTTTTCCCATATGCATAGTCTTGGCTTATTGTGGTTGCTACAATTTCTTAACACCAAAAAGCCTGACAAAAAAAAAAGGAATTTACAAACACTTATGATTAAACAACAATAGTAAACCCTACATTAACACTGTGAGTGCTGACATCCTCAAACAGAATGCCCAGAGAAGCCATGGCCATCCCATCCCTGTCTACATTTGAGGCCAGGTTGGACGGGGCTTGGAACTGGATGAGCTTTAAGGTCCCTTCCAACCCAAACTATACTATGATTCAATGATTCTGTGATTAAGCAAAAGATTCTTGCTTTGGTTTATAGGAAACATATGTTTTGGAGGACTATGCTGTGAAGAGTTCAACTTTCCATATAAGAGGGACTTTCTAAAAGTACTTTTTTCTAAATCCAGTTAACTGCAATTGGAGCACAGAATAAACTGTTTGTACGTTGCCTGTTCTAAATGCACTGGACCAAGCCTGAAAGGAAACAGAGAAATCAGATCTCTGTGGCTAACAGTAATACCCAAAATCTTTACTAACATTCAACTTTAGATAGTAAAATTCCCAGGACACATTAAGATCCATTTCTGATGTATCCAAAAGCAGGCATCAGAGTACAAGAGTACATTCAAAGCCAAAATTCCATGTAGGCGTCCAAAACCATCCAAAACACACCTAAGAAATAGTCATCAGTGGGAAAACATCCCCAGGCCAATGCTTCCATTCAAAAACATGGCCACAGAATGTCATACACAGCCCTTCAAGAAGGAGCTCTAACACAGGGTTCTCTTCTCCTGGGTCTTAACACAATTACACTCTGCAGAGAAACAAACTATGAGCATTCAAACCAATGCACACATGCAAGAAGAGACAGAGAAAGCAAATTAGCACTTTCTTTTACAACCATTAATCTGCTGCCCTAAATACAGACACCTTCACATGTAGCCGCAATAGCTGAGGGCTGTAACCAGTTTAACTTCAGGACAACATCCAGAACTGTGAATTCCTAGGAGAGAAAACACTATAAGCTCTGATTCTTTCACCCTCCTCAGGCTTAAAACAGAGTATTAGACAGGCAGAAAGGGTCTTATGCTGACCTCACAGCACTCCATTCAACTTGGCAGAGTTTAGGATGCTAAAAATCACAATTCCCCAGCAACACTTCACACCGCACAACTTGATTCTGGCATGAACCCAGCAAGCCTGAAGATATAATTAGTGCTGTGTAGCCACTGTGACCATCTTCCTCATCTGCAGTCCTCACAGATGGAACACAAACAAAACACATCTTCCACCTCCTCTTTTAGCTTTTCCTCATCTCCACCAAATGGTTTTGGAATATATATGTTGTATAGGAAATGAACTGGGCAATTGTAAATTAACTTCTCCAGAAAACTTGAGTAATTCAACCCATTTTAATACACAAAGCTCCCTTGCAGGGATTAAACAAGAATACAGACACAGCAGAACCAGAAAAAGGCAGGACATCAGCAGTTTGAGGAGATTATTTGGCCACACCAAGTGTCAAGTGCAGCTATTTATTATTTTACTTCTCTATATGTAAAAGAATGGCTCAGATCATATCATCTCATGTTATTTTTCCTGCTTCATGCAGTACAGGAAAGTGAGAAAAGCTAAGACAGAACAAGGCCCCAGAGTGTGGAGAATTACTTCCAAGAGAGGAAGGATATACTTGAAAAAGAGGCAAAAAGTCGACAGAAAAGGCTCGACAGGTCTCATGAGCAGAGACCAAGATATCCATCACACAGGCCCTCAGCTCCAGCCCTGCCTTTCTCAAAGACTTCCAGCATGGCACTGATCAGGTCAAGTTACCTTTCTCACTTCTCCTGTCAGAAACAAGCCAAATCATAAACCTGATATAAAAAACACTTCCCAACTGTCCAAAAGGTGCTACTCAAATTCAGGTGTGTGCACTGCTTCAGATGTGAGCTTTTCAAACTCCCTTAGGAAAAGAAGCAAGTAATGTAAGAAACTAGCCACATCTCATCACTTAAGTCAGATACTTCCACAAGCCAGCTTCAGTTAACTAAAGGGAGTATAAAACTGTTTTCATCATATGCCCTTCAAACCAATGGGAAGATGTTAAGGTGCCCAGGGTACCTGTATTCACCAGCCTCTGAAGTCAGGAGCAGTCTAAGCCATTTCTGTAATGTAGATTTGTGTTTGCTTCTCTCTAGGATGCTGTAGTTGTCAAGTTATCTTTAGTCTGCAATTTATGCTTCAAATTCAAACATCAGAAATGTAAATGCCATATATTTTCTAGTTTTAATAGAGTCTCATCTAAGAGAGCTTCATTCAAGTAAGTAGCTATTCTGAAGCCACTGGAGACTCATACTAAGGACTACTCACATGAGTAAAAATCTGCATAAGAAAGCTCTTAGTTCATAGTCCAAGAATTTAAACTGTAGTTAAAGGTGTCATGGGAATTACACCACCATTTTAATTAAATGCTATAAGATCTTGCAGACAGACTCAAGATTAGCACCATCTGTTTTGGTTGCAGTGTTTCATTTCACTACAACGTCCTCACACAGCAACAAAACAGCATTTCACACTCCACTCCAGCCACTTAAATCCCAGATAAAATTTATGTCATCTTGATACACCTCACTGGGAAGGACAAAAGGACAAATACAGGAGGACTGAGAAATACCCTGTAACAGTATGTGCTTATAGGGGAGGCAAACAGCTTACAACAGCTCTTGTTCCCTGCTCCCACTAAAATTAAGTATTTAGCAACATCTGCCCAAGTCCCATCAAGTGAATTGACAGAGAGGCAAGAAACACATAGAGGAACAGAAGGGACTGCTTAACTAAGAAGTTTTCTTCATAGCTAAATACCTTTCCTACACCCTGATAAAGGTTTCTATTTGGATAGCACAACTTCCTACAGTAGGGCTGAAGCAGCAGCCATTCTCTGACCTTGTGTTCCCACATCTGTAACTCTCTTGGGTTGTTTTTTGGTCCATCTTTTTAAACCATCTCAACCCTGTGCAGACTGCTGCAATCAGATAACCTACAAAACTACACATTAACATTCCCCTCTTCATCCTGCCCATCTCAAATAAGCAGGGAATGGTTTGTGTTCCCTTCCCTCAGGGCTTATCCCTTCCCTTAAGAAGGGAAGAACCATATGGCAGGGAGAAGAGGTCTTATCGTGCACCAAGAGCTGTGGCTCAGCTTCAAATTGATGTGAAGCTGAGGCCAAGCTACTGGCAGACAGTGACTGCACTAACAAAGTTCTTCAAACTTCATATTCCAAATTCAAGCATGGAAAAAACAATGAAATGGGCCTCATGTGGCCAACAGAAAAACTGTGTCATGCTTAGAGCCCCACAGAGGTGAACGACCAGCAGAGCTGAGCATCATTTTTCTTAATATGCAACTGATGAACAGCAGAATGACATGTTGGACTTTAATCCTTTCCCTGGATAAGCACACAGTCAAGTGGCTGGGAAAAAAAAAAGGGGTACTGACAGACACAAACAACCTTGTAAAAATGAAGAATTAAAATAAAAAACCTTTTCTGTGATTCTTGTGGTTCATTTATTCACAAATCCAGCACTGAGCACACCCTGCATGCAGCACATGAGGTCAAACTGGCTTTCTGCTGGATCGATCCCTTCCCTCCATACCATGCTGCCTTCTCACTTCAGACCCCCTGGAACACATTATCTAAATGCTACTACTTCAGAGCTGCTTGTGACTAGCAACAGCATCAGGGCTTTTGTTTGTCATCTTTTATCGTTGCCGAGTACCAGTGAATGATGCAGCTGTAACCAAAACCCTATTATCAGGTATCTTTTCTGATGGACCTGTGTACCTGGAAACATCTGAGACACTACATAATAGTAGTGAGGACCAGAAAAACAAGATCCTTCTAAAATAATAGAAGTCCATATACACCATTACTAAAAGCCACAAACTAATAGCATGAGCTGCTATGCCTAGAAAGTACATAGTACTGACAGAAATGAGCTCCTTTTTCCACTCTCCCAGGCAACACTGTGATTCCACCTTTGTGGATAAGGAGGCAGCCAAGAAGACAAATAGATTCTTTCAAAGAAACAAAAGTCAGACTAGTCTCAGAAGACTATTTGAAGTGGCAACTAAGGACCATCATCCAGTAGAAGATATAAAAGGACTCAAATATTAACATTCGAATTCCAACAGTTCTGGCAGATGCAGCAGCTCCCAACAAAGAAGTTTTCAGTGGCAAGCATAAAAGAAAGAGTAATCTGATAAAAGGGCCCAAAATGCTGGTATATAACCCAACATGAACACAATTTCAAGGTTAAGTAGTAGAAGACTAAAATGAAACACAGGGGAAGGAAGGAAAAAGAAGGAAGGAAAAGGAGCACACACTGACATACTGTGTCTTCCTAGAGTCTGCTGCAAGAACAGGCTGGCAAAACAAAACCCAGTGCTACAAATTCATACCAAAGAAACAGAAGGTGACACAGTGATCATTAGGAGATCAGGATTCACCTGCATCACCCCATCAAAAAGGAGAGAAAACCGAAACATTACATGAATGGTCCAAAAATATATATCCCATAGGACAAAATGTGCTCAAGGATTAAAACTGTCTAGTCTAAGAGAGGGCAACTATGAGGGTCTCTAGAGAAGAGCTGCTGGTGGGTCTTCCAGATATCGAAGTAAATGTGCAGGATGCAGACCCAATATTAGAACTGAACTCCTTGTATCAGGATAAAGAGTTGGGTACTAGTTTAAAATCTGTGTGTTAAATACCTACATAGTTCAAAATATCTCTCAAGCAAACCCAGCATACCTTGGAGACTACTCAAGGGAGTAATGACTAAGTCTTTGACCTACTCCTGTGTCTTTCTCCAGGTGACTGCTAATGTTTACTGTGAAGAGTGCACTTTTGCAATAGATTCTTTGGGTTCTTCTCCCAGAAGACTGCAGCACTGCTAGAAGAGGCTATAGCAAGCCTCTAGGGGACTGCCCAAGTATAAAAATGCCATGTAATACAAGATGCTGCCGGAAACGCAGCAGGTCAAACCATCACTGGCCATGATGGAGACAGGACACGCTGATGGACTTCTGTTCCATGCCATGTTGTTTATCTAGGTATCAAACTGGCATCTTGGAAATCTTTCTCAGCACATGAGGAGCAGCATCAATGAACACCCACCCTCTAAACTCTCAGGCCTGGAGTCAGTAGCAAACATCCATCTATGAAACAATAACAGTAATTCGCAACCAACTCCAGGAACTCTTAAAAGAAGTCATTATAAAACAACAACAAAATAAAAAGAACGAAAGAAGGAATTTGAGAGAAGACCTTTGAGTTACATCACTGTCTTCCACCTTCAGTGAATGGCTTGGGTTAGCAAACCTCCAGTCCCTTCACTGATTCAGCAAATCTCAGTACATGGTTCCAAATAAACACCTGGCTTGTCAGCTCTCTCCCACTGCAAAGGCTGTAACCAAGTTCATCAGACAGAGATGTAAAAGGGTGACATGATAAGCATGGCTGGAAGCCTCAGTCTTTCCTTCAGAAGATGCTTTTGGGTCTAAAATATTCAAAAGACAAATGTAAGGACCGAAGATGGCAGCAGCATCCTCCAAGATAAGCAGGCGAGCACAGCTCCCACACTCAGGCACTGTCACACACTTGTACTTACTGGCTTGTGCACGAGGACAGACACATGAAATGGGAAGATGTCATGCTAGAGTCTCACCACCAAACAGGAGAAAAGGAGAAGGAAACGCCAACCTCAGCAACAAAACAGGTATCAAATACATAGGAATCTAGGTGTCAGATGATGCTACTACACCAGAGCTATCTATATACTTGGAGAATATACCCACCCAATAAAAGGCAAGACAGACAAAAGCATTTACAAACAAGACATGGTAGGGTTTGATTTGGTCTGGGTGTTTTTATAGGGAAGAAACCAAATGATATTTACCTATGTCAGAAATGAATGCACACCACTGTAAGCTGTATACAACAGAAGCAATGGTTTGACTAGAAGGGACCTTAAAGCTCATCCAGTTCCAACCCCCTGCACAGGCAAGGACACCTTCCACTAAAGCAGGTTGCTTGTCCGACTTTGCTGCCATCCCCATGATCAATGACAAAAGGAATTAAAGACCTTCTTTCATTTTACCAAACCCTGTGTTTAGGTAGTGAGCTACCCTGCAGGTCAGGCTATGGACACTATTTCACAGAGCATGCTTCAACGTACCTCTGAATTCCATCACACTTCAGATAGATTCTTTACAATAGGGAATCATTTATATTTTAACTTCTGAGTAGCTGGTTGAGAACAGATCATAAAATTAAAGCTACCACTGCAATTTCAGGTAGCACACAAAAGGAATCGGAGAAGGGGGCAACTTGCTAGCCAAAGAATCCCTCCCTTGTTCTAAAGCAGGGTGAATGATGAGGTTTACGATTGGCCTTGGGAAAGACAGAAGCAGAACTAACTGCTCATTTTCCAAACTGAAAAAGCAAAATAAATCCCCTCTTACAGCAAAGTAATCCAACACATGAAAATAAACCTGCAGTAAACAACGCACTTCTCTCTTTGCCCAGCTTTAGCACTTTTATATGTTTTTGAACTGAAGGAGGAAGGAAATGTCAAACATCAGAGTCATACAATGAACTATCAGATGTTTCCCAAACCGAGCAATCTGACATATGGGCAGGAAAAATAAGAGGGGGGAGAGCACAGGCTGGAGGAAGTAACAACCCGAGCAGAGTAAACTTTGGCACACTGAGTTAAAGAATGCAGTTTCTTTTCTTCCCTTCCACACAAAACCATTGAAGAGCTCAGCACTAGAACGTTTCTGTACACCACACATAAGCAGAGCTGCTCAGCGAATACCAGCGATGGCTCACGCTGTCCTTTTCCACGTGTCCATCCCTGCCTGCCCAGAGCGGCCCTGGCCCACATCCCCGACTCCAAGCTAGGAAGGTGGGCACAGTGCACAAGAACCATCGGCCAGCCCTAGCTCTTTAACATCAACATTGTCTTGACCACTGACATCCGATACAGCTCAAACTGCACAGGCAGGCTGCCAAAATCCCTCAGCCCTTGCAGAAACCACCACCCGAAGGTTCTTTTGTATGAATCTTCCTTAATGTAGAAAGTAGTAAATAAATCCACGACATGACTGGTCATGTAGATCCACTCTGCCAGCTTTCTTACAGTAATTCCTGCAAGAAGAATCCAGCAGCTCCTGCCAGAAGGAAATTATGGAAATTCACAGAGCACGCAAGATAAAATGTTATTAAAATACACATGCAATTAAATATCCAGAAACACTGGGCTAAAAAGGTATCCAGCCAAGTCAGAAAAAGGTAATTTAACCAAGTAACCTGTCCTGTCAGCAAAGGAATTAGTTTTGTATAAAAATATTTGACAAGGTCACTACAAGGTGTTCCTGGAATTAATTTTATAACTCACCCAGAACACCTACAAGTTCAAGATTGTGGACATAAGCAAAATCCCAGCCTGGTTTGGCTGCAAGGGACCTTAGAGCTCCTCCAGTCCCAACCCCTGCCACGGGCAGGGACACCTTCCACTGGAGCAGCTGCTCCAAGCCCCTGTGTCCAACCTGGCCTTGAACACTGCCAGGGATGGGGCAGCCACAGCTTCTCTGGGCACCCTGTGCCAGCGCCTCAGCACCCTCACAGGGAACAGCTTCTGCCTAAGAGCTCATCTCAGTCTCCCCTGTTCTGTCAGGTTAAAGCCATTCCCCTTGGCCTGTCCCTACAGGCCCTTGTCCCAAGCCCCTCTCCAGGTTTCCTGCAGCCCCTTTAGGCACTGGAGCTGCTCTCAGGTCTCCCCTTCAGGAGCCTTCTCTTGTCCAGGCTGCCCCAGCCCAGCTCTCTCAGCCTGGCTCCAGAGCAGAGCTGCTCCAGCCCTTGCAGGATCTCAGTGGCCTCTCCATCTCCATGGAGATGCTGACCACAACTCTTTGAGCGTGACCTCCCAGCCAATTCCTTATCTAAGTGGTCCACCCATCAGATCCATGCCTCTCCAGTTTAGAGACAAAGATGTCATGTTAAATGCCTTGTAGAAGCCCAGGTAGATGACATGAGTCACTCACTCTTCCCTTATCCACCAAGACCATAGCCCTGTTGCAGTAGGCCACCAAATTCTCAGGCACAATTTGCCCTTAGTGAAGCCACATTGCATGTCACCAGTGACCTCCTTATTGTCCATGTGCAAGTGAGATGCATGAAATGAGACTCAAAAACATGACACTAGGAGACTGCAGACTTTCAAGTTTAGTTTCTAGACTAGACGGGAAAACTTCAGTAAACCAGAGTCCAGTAAGAACATACATAATAGTTTTATACTGTAACAAACCACCACACTTTGAAACTCATGCCTCATACCTGTCAGCTATGAATGCTTCCGCACCAAAAAGCAGAAGGTTGCCTCTGCCTGGTCAGTAGGTACAGAACAGTTTGGTTTTCAACCCTCTGTTCTCACAAAATACTTTATTTTATGGGCAAATATGGAGCTATAAGAGGAGGAAACAACAAAGCACTGACCACAGCATAGCTCTTTAAAGCTAAAAGATGAATCAAAGTTGTACTGAATAAGCTTTGAATTTCCTTCTCCGAGACATGGATTGTGGTTACACAGCCACTTTGATCTCGCTTCAATCCATGCTGCTGCCAAAACTTGGTGGGGAAAGAGAGGAATAAGGGGCACACAGAGCTGACAAAGGAGAGAGAAGGAGGGAAAAGCTTTTCACTAGGTCAGTTCCATGATCCAGGCTTAGATGTGAGCTTGTAAATCTTTTGGGGGGCATCAAGGCATGGATAAAAATGAAAGAAGGAAAAAACCCCACACCTTTTCCTCTGTAATTACTGTTTTCTTCTCATATACAAGAGTAGTTCATTACACTGCAGCGCTGGCTAAAGAAAGCAAAGTGCCTAATAAGAAGTGATACAGAAATATGTGTCATATCTCATGCTAAAAATGATTTTTAGAAGACTCACCATTTCTCTCCGCTTTCCTAAGCTGATTAAACACATTTCTTAGTACAGGGACAAGGCCTTTGTGTATGTTTGAGCTCATCTGTGTTAGTCAAATACATGGAAATATTGCCTAGGGGCACCTTATCCAACAGCAACACACAATAAAATGTCCTGTCTCAAAGAAACAAAAGAGGGAATGCCACTAGAAGTTCC
Organism: Melopsittacus undulatus; assembly: GCF_012275295.1. Classification (NCBI taxonomy): domain Eukaryota; kingdom Metazoa; phylum Chordata; class Aves; order Psittaciformes; family Psittaculidae; genus Melopsittacus; species Melopsittacus undulatus. The sequence goes on along the minus strand of NC_047538.1, from coordinate 10,173,362 downwards.
AGTCACATCTCCATACACACTACTGCAATTCTGCTCAGGCAAGTGAATTCAGCCACACATGACTCAATGAGAACTAACAGTTGCTAACAGACTGCAGTAGGGAAAGGCAGGATTTACCAAAATGAATCCAAATTCACAGCACAAGCAAAGGGAAAGACTGCTCAAACCTTTCAAACTTGTGAGATACCAAAACCCAGAAACCAGGCATCATCGCATCAAGTAAAATGCTAAGAACCCTCCTAAAGTGAAAAGTTGAACTTACTGTCTGCTATTCAAGGGGTTTATGTTCAGATGTCATTATCATTTTACAGTACAGTGCTCAGACTAATGCGAACGCCTGTGAGGAGCTGCAGCCCCAGCAGGAGCTGATGCAAGCTGTCACTCTGAGTATCACAGCCCTGTTATCCCTGTGGTATCCCTTCACTGCTAGGTGCAAGGGGAACCTAAAGTAATGGGTTAGTAAGATTTTGAGGCCTGTTAGAGCAGAAGATATTTTTATTATCTGGTTTCTCTTTGGAATTTAGTTGATGTCAGGAAACTCAGGGAAAAAGGATCTATTTTTAAAGCAGAGCTTAAGAGTTTAAAATGAAAGTGGTATAAAAACCTTGTTCTGAGGAAGAAGGATGCCCTTGTGTAAATACCTACACCATATAAACAAAGCTTCTGGATTTGATTTGGGACCTTGGGTTGAGAACACTTGTGCACTTTTGCCACTGGCAAGTGAATACTAAGCAGAGCTTGCTTCTAGACAGGAGTAGTTTTTTCCATATGATTTGTTCTACCACAGCACCAACAACTCACAAATCCCACTGTGATACTCTACACAAAGTACACTACTCACCTACAGAACAAAGAATACTAAATGAACACACATGGACTTGAAAGGACATCAAACTACACTTGTAAGCCTTCCCAACACCAGTCTGTGAAGAGCAACCAGTTATTTACTCAGTATTAGTAGGTTGTCTGCAGGATCCCACAAACAACTTTGGGAAAAGGGTTTGCAGGACAGCAACACAATAAGACTGTGGACATCAACCAGTAACCTTCCACAGGAACAAAGGAATAACTAGGAAAACAAAACTCAAGAGATACTGCTTTCTAATTTGATGATCCTGGTGCATACTGGAATCAGCTGACAGTCAGTGCCGAGTGAAAAATAAAAGGCAAAGAAGGAATGGGGCTCAGAAGAATTGCATTATCAAGAAGGAAAATAACAGAAAAAAAGGTCCACATATGGGATTAAAGAGTTCTTTCTTTGCTCTTTCACAGGAATTTCACAAGTGCTCGCAGAAGCGGGGAGAAAGTCAAAATGAATTCAACCTGGGGGTTTGAGAACTGGGGTTATGATGTCAACACTGCACAAAGACTATGCAGATTTTTTATAGTATTACAGCAAGTGGAAATTATGATTAAGATGTACTTACCCAGGATTATACATGGCCCCAGTGCATGGGTACATTGAGATCACTGGGATTTGAAGGAAACCTCACTCCAGTGTTTCCCAGTGGCTAGCCTGGGATTGTTCAGCATGCTCTGTCCTGACCTGGGAGCATCATTCCCCCCATCCCATTTCTCTGTGTGGCTCAGAAAGGTCAGCTCCCCAGCACAGATCCACTAACTGCACCACAAGGCTGGGCCTGCTCTCTGAGTGTCGCTCCAACCCAGCCTCTCAGCATATCTGGGTCTATTTTCTTCAGGCTCACACCCAAGCAGATGCCATTAAACTGTCAAATACTCCAACAAGACATCATAAAAACCTACTGTGAGGTGATTTAAAACCTGAAATAACCTTTTATTAGCAGGAAGCGAGCAAGCTTTCTAATGTCATTTTTCTACTACTATCTTGTTACCTAATAAAATTGAGGATAAAGATAACTAAAGGATCAAATACTTTTAGAAAACTTGAGAGGTTAATTCCATTTTTGCATATATATACACATATCCATGTAAATTCACACCTACATAAAATTCCAAACAAGCAAGGTATCTACACTACGTAGTGAGGTAACATCCTGCATGCCAAAGTGACAGCTACTGCTCAGAGCACTGCACTTATGAAAATACAACAAGCAAGAACAACTACTGGTTAATTTACTACTACTCCAGGATTTGATAGTAAATGGTCGATTGCCCAACCAAGTCCCTGACCGACAATTATGCAACACCAAAGGGTACCTCAGCAGCACCCTCTGCATTCTTCACTCCATACTGCCATGAAAAACCTTTTAAGAACATAATTCCACTGCTATCTCACACCTCCTTGACTCCTTTCAGCTTCATTCTGAAAACAGCAACAAAACTCACTGACGGAAGGCAACAACTTCTGCTCCTGTTTGTGAACAGAAAGAACTAACAGCAGCAGTGACCTTTACAGTTTGTAAATTTGCCTTTGACATGAACTGGAACAAAGACAGAACTTCTACTAACCAGACCTTCCTGGCAGCAGGTTTCTGTAAGAACACATTCAAACAAGTTCTCACGACACCTTCCACACCAGTTTCTGTAAAGACCTCTATAAATAGGTCTCACTCTCCAAGAACACAATCATGTCTTTCCCAGGCTGAAGACTCCTACAGTATCTCATCTTTCACCACATGCAAGCTACTCCAAATTTTAGGTCATTCCTGACACCCTTTGCTGTACTCATTTTTCCAGCTCCAGCATATGAAATGTTACGCAACTTCATCCCAATTTCAGAGACTGCCTCGTGCCCTTGCTCCCACCACAGCAGCTAAGCCAGACAGTGGAGGAAGCTTCTCCACATTTCACAAAGCCCTCACCATCATATGATTAACCCTTACTCACAGGAAAAGTCCAATTAATTTCAGTAAGGCTACTTCTATGATGCAGGATTATTCACTGGAAGACTGTTTGCCAGCTGGGCCTGAAGTTTTAATACAAAGCATATCGCCTCAGAACATTTTGTCTCTAAATAGTTATTAGACAACTCTTAATTAGTATTTAAATAAAACTGCCCCTCCACAATTGCTTATTAAATACTGTTTTGATCAACAGACATTGTTTTTCAGAAGCCACAGCAGACATTTTGACTACTGGAAGGACAGAGTCAGGATGGATACACTTGCTTCTACCGCTGTGCTAGAAATGTAGCCATTTCAGATAGAAGTGTGGTTTTAATGAGCAAGCCTGTTACCTGCTGAGCATGCCAGGAGAAGCAAGTTTGTAACTGAGCTGTATTCTGATGACAAACAGGCAAAGTAGAATCACAGAATCCCAGCCTGGTTTCTGTTGGAAGGGACCTTAAAGGTGACCCAGCTCCAACCCCTGCCACGGGCAGGGAATCTTCCACTGGAGCAGCTGCTCCAAGCCCCTGTGTCCAACCTGCCCTTGAACACTGCCAGGGATGGGGCAGCCACAGCTTCTCTGGGCACCCTGTGCCAGCGCCTCAGCACCCTCACAGGGAAGAACTCCTGCCTAATGCCTAAATAGCCCCGATAACATCCTACTGATGCTTTATATTACGAGCTGCCTGTGGCAGCTTCCCCTGACAGAGCACACAGACAGTACCCCATTTTCTGGAACAGCACTGGCTTCCCACTGCAGTTCTGAGCAATGCACAACACAAGCAACAGCCCTTTGCATCTCTAAGTCCAGAAGGACACTCCATGAAACACAGCTATGGAAGCAAGATCCCATTAAGCATCTGGATATTTCAAGCTAACTTTAAAACCTTAACTTTAGATTGAACTCTAAGTATTCCAGGTGAGGGGAAGGCAAAGAACACTTTCTGGACATCACTGATAAGAGAGTATCGGTTGCTAAAATGCTTTTAGGAAGTATTTTCTGTAAAAGGATTCAGAGGCAACAGTGGCGCCTGACAACTCTCTAAAGACTGCCTACAGTCAGCAGGAAAATAAGCTCCAAGTCATGAACTATTAAACCAACGTGAATTCAGTAACACAACAGGCAGAGCTCTGCTTCTCCGGGGTGAGGAGATAGTGTTCCTTGTGGAACAAAACGAATGGCTGTGAGGAGAAGCACCATTTAACCAAAGCCAAACAGAATCACAGTGGATCACAGCTACTTCAGAACAGTAACCCTCCAGTCAAGAACATCTGCAATTCCCACCCAAAACAAAGCCTGTGACTAAAAAACTGTCAACTTCTAATAGCAGAAGAGTTTAAAAGCTTCGTGATCCACCTCACTTCCAAAGACTGAGTGAATTCCCTGCAACAGTTGATTCAGTTTGTGCAGGTTTTGGTTTTGTTACACTGAGAAAGGAAATGATCAGCACCAGCCTCTCTCATTAGTAATCCAGACTACTGTACCCCTAATACTTCATAAATCCTGAGAGGAATATGACAAGGTGAGGTGACAGGGTCAGTGGTGCTAGCCACATATTCCCATTCACTATTTCCTTTCTCAATATGTGTCACTGGAGCATAAATCCTCACAAATACTAACATCATCTAAAATAAATCACCTAATAAATTACATACCTGTTGTATTTAAAAACTATTTTGTTGCCTTTTTTTTTTGCAAGTAGAGCCAAAACACAACAAAACACGACAGTTTCATACACAGCACCACATTACAGGTATGGATTCCTCCCACTAAATTACATGGGAGATGAAAGGGTTGCACATTAAACTCATTATTAAACCCACTTGCAAAAGAATTTTGCTAAACCTATTTCAATGATATTACACACCCAGTTCCAATGTAACACTTCCCTGGTTCGGTAAGGTAGGAACAAATAACAAGAAGCTCTAACCACAACAGCTATGAAACAACTTCACTGTATGATTTATGCTCACTCCACACCATCAAGTATTTTTACCAGTGACAGACTTGCAGATGCAACTGCATGGAGAGTTTCACTTCTCCAGAACACACCACTCAATTCTGCATTAATAAATGGGGACTTCACAACCTTCCTGTAAAGGACAAGCCACTCACTCCCTTGCTCTGACAGCCAAAGACAATTGTCTCCCTCACACTTACTGCTTTATTTCTCTTACTAAGAGCAGCATAATCACTGTAACAACTCCTGTACCTCAATACAAACAGCACTGCTATCAACTTCTAATTATGACAAAATGCTATCAGGCAGAAAAGCACAGATACAGCTTTATCTAATGTAACAGTTCAATGAACAGTCAAATATGAACTGCATTTATTCTAATGGAAGAGGAGGAATCTCCAGGCCAGTATCTAACAGTGACTACAGCTCTTGCCCCAGATTCTTAAAAGGTATAATAAAACCCAAACATACATATAATAAAAATACACCAAACAAAAGGGCAAAATAACAAACATACAACAATAAAGGTTTAAAAAGCATAAAACAATTAAAAATACAAACGGTCAAGTTCTAAGTACCTTTTTTTCCCTCTGAACTCCTGTAAAAACAGATCTCCTTCTTTCTGTTACAAAAAACACAACACATGCACCCACCTCCAACTGGCAGAGCTCTGATGCAAGGTGGGGGTATCTATGCATGCACTATCCACAAACTTGCACTACAAGTTTTTGATCTACCTGTACCATTCCATGCCCCACAAAAGTCCCTCCTTCCCTCCAACATTATCCCTGCACACAGAGCACTTATAAGGCTCTTGATGATCAACTTGTCCTCTCCCTCACACAGCTGCTGCCCTGCTGGAAGGGATAACGTCCCTGTATGTGTCAGGTAAACTGAAGCAAAGTATCTCCCAACGACTCTGCCCTTACACAGAAACAAGTTGTTTTCTTGTTTGAAATCACAACTCCATAGCTAGCCAAAACTGATACCGTACTTTCCACAACATCAAACCACAAGATACGCGTAGGAAGTTGTCAGTCACCAGGAAGATGGGCAGACAGCATCTATGCAAACAAGCTCTGCATCACACTACATTTCCAACCACTGATTTCTTCAGAGAATCAAAAATTAAAAGGTTTTGAGTTTTTTTTTTTACCTCTCGCCCCCAAGTACAATCGATGCCGAGACCACGCTGTAACAACGACTGACGTGCAGGCAGGAGAGCCCCGAGCCCAAGTCCGACAGACAATCACACTACATGACTGTCTACCGCTGCTGAAATGGCGTTTGTCATTGTGGAAGGAGAGAAAAACCCCGCAGTCGGGTAGGCACAAAGCAGGCAGGGCACGGAGTGCCAGGGGAGGCGGGGAGAATGCTGTTTACTAGGGAAGACAGTCGGATGAGCAGGCAGCACCAGCGGGGGGGACGCCAGAGGCGATCCCCGGCTCAGAGGAACGCAACAGCCCAAGCCCCGCACACACTGGCGGCGAACCACGTTAAAGAGGAAAATAAACACGGGGAGCCGGGCCGGGGGAGGGGCCAGCGGAGGAGCAGCCCCGCGGGCCCCGGCTATAAAGCCCCCGGCAGCTGCACGCAGCCGGTAAAGCCGCCTCCCCCCAGGCACTCACCAGCGAGAAGAGGTTGGAGTGGCAGTCCTCCAGGCTGGCCCCGTTCGCCACCCAGTTGGCCGCTGCGGTCATGATCCTCGGCGAGCCCGGCCGCCAAAGCGGGGCATGTCTGGGCAGACGGGCGCGGCGCGGGGGGAGCAGCCGCAGCCGCTCCAAGGGGCCTCCGTCGGACGGGGCGGCCGCCGCGCTCCGGGTGCGGGTCCCGGTACGGGCTCGCGGGTCGGGGCGGCGCAGCCGGCAGAGGGCGCCCGGCGGGAGGGGGGCTCCTCACGCCGCGGGGCCCGGTCCAGCGGGGAGCGGCGGCGTCTCGGTCCGAGCCCCTCAGCACGCTCAGAACGAGCCTCCTCCGGTCCTCCAGGCCGCCTCAGCAAGAAGAACGGAGCGGGGGGGGGGGGCCTGGGGCCCTCCTTCCGCGTCCAGGTTTGGCCCCCCCCCGGCCAGGGCACACGTTGCGGCGGAGGGGAAGGAGAGGGGAGGGTCTCCTCCCGCGGGGCACGGGCGGGGCGGGGGAGGGTCCCGGCCCCGGGCAGTGGCGGCGGCGGCGGGCGGGGGGCGCTGTCTCGCGTGCCGGCGGAGGCCGTCCCCTCCCCTCCCTGCCCGGCCGCCCCTCGCTGCTGCCGCCGCTGGCTGTGGGTGGATGGTGTTTTCCTCCTCCTCCTGCTGCTGCCGCTGCTGCTGCTGCTGCCGCCGCCGCTGCCTTGTTTACGCTCCGTGCGGGGCTCCCGGCGCTGCGGGCGGCGGGCGGCAGCCCCGGCCCAGGGAGGGAGCGGTGTCCGTGCCCGTCCTCGCCCCGCCGCGCCCGGCGCTGCCCGCCCCGCGGCCCCGCTCACCCGCTGCTCCTCACACACCCGCCTCTGCCTCTCTCCACTCTGACAGCAATGGCGGCCGCCAGCAGCAGCTCGCCTCGCCATTGGCCGCCGGCACACCACGTGACGCGAGGCGGAGGGCGGGGGCCCGGCTTTGGGGCTCCCCCTCCCCAAGGCCCCTCCCTCCGCCGCGGCGGCGCCCGCCGGGCCGCTGGGGGCGCGCGGGAGCGGGAGGGCGCGCGCTGCTGTGGGGCGGGGCTTGGAGGGGCGGGGCGGGGCTTGGAGGGGCGGGGCTGGTCCCAGTCCTTATCCAGGTCTCTATCCCGGTCCCATTCCCTGTCCAGGTCACCAGTCCTGGCCCCCCGTAGCCGCCGCTATCGCCTCCGCTTCTCCCCGCGTTGCCCACGGCGGCCGTGCTCCCGCTGCACCTGCCGGTTTGCGCAATGTAACCGCGGGGCAGCCCCACCGAGCGCCCCTTGAAAGGTCGAGTTCAAGCTCCGCACAGCGCCTGGAACACGGCTACACCGACAGCGCGGATGGTTCCGCACCGGTATCGGCTGAAACAGCCGCACAAGCACCGGCAGCGGTGGGTTGAACGAAAGGAACTCAAAAATACTGGAGTTAAACGAGTGAGATTCATCCATCCATAGTGCCGGTGGGGAGAAGAGGAAGGGACAGACAGGAAAGAAAAGGTAAACATTAAACACGTTCAAAGACGGAACCGTACCGGACCAGACCGGTGCTTCCCCTGCCCACAGCCCTCCTCCTGGGAGCAGGCACCGCTCGCTGACAGGATGCTCCGCAGGTGACACAAAGCAAACGTCCCAACTTTGCTGCTTAAAGATGAAGATTCTTTAGCAATCCGGCTCCAGTTCAGCTGTGAAATTCACGTTCTCAGTGATCTGATTCGGTGGGGAAAGCCTGTGCTCCGCCGCAGCTTTCCCTGCGTGATTTTAATCTTATTCAGGCAGCTTTTCTGCAATTTACTTTTTTCTTTGTGGTAATTTCAGATTAGCGTTTATCCTAACAACTGAACAGCATTTGCTCTGCCTTCCCTCACAGCACCAGCTCTCTAACACAAGCCAGGGTCACAGCATTTACATGAACTATATACACAGAGTGACAGTTAGCACTTGGGCCAAAAGAAAACATCCGCCACGACCAGTGTTCTCACCACTCACACTCCTCATTTGACTAATTCACTCCATTCCCTTCCCCATCACACTGAGCAGGAATTCTGTCTGGCAAAGACTGGGCTGGTAGCAGTAGGAGGAACAGTGTTTTCAAACACAAATATTCCCTTTCAGTTACAACCTCAAACTGCTTAGTTTTTTACACCTATTGCTTGGCCAAGTAAAGCCCGGACTCACCCCAAGGGGAGACTTTCCCCCTCCTTCAGTCCATCCAGGAGAACCAAAGCAGCATGAAGATGCTGTAAAAGCGACGACCAAAGCTCACCAAGGAGCCAAACTGCCATTGCTGCAGCCTGGCAATCCCCAGCCAGGGCAGTGCTTTGGACCATGTTACTCCCTTTCCTTTTGTCAACATGTCTTCTAAACAGAGACCACAATCTGACACTTGAAATGTGTCTAGCAGTATGTATTAACCAACCCAAACCCCACATCCTTCCGCAGCAAACCAAGCTCTTCGTAAACACACTGCAGTGCCAGCTGTCTGTCTGATCACTACACCAGGGTACAACAAACCTTTGAGGAGGTATCCAGTCAATTTCTGGGATAAAGGAATATCCCCCATCATGAAAAAAAAATAGATAAATATTTTCTTATTATAGAAATATTTTGAAATTGAGAATTAGACGCTGCAGAATTCCTGCTTCCTCCATATGCTGCTTACCCTCCAACTGGTATTTCCAGTTGTCAGCATTCCTCTTCTGGGTCTTCCAAGTAGGGATGACTTATTATGCTTAATTTTCTCACAAAAATGTGGGGTCTAACACATGATTCAGAGCTGTTTGCATGGGGAGAAATGTCGATATGCTCACACTCGTCAGGAGTGCCGTTCTCCAGGCTTCTCATAAGCATTAGCTATTCTTGAAATTAAAAACCTTTTAGTACAATTAAATTACCTGTCAATGAAGCTGAGGAGTTGCTGCTTGCAGTCATGAAGGGCTACCAGTCAAACGTGTTGACCACATCCCTGCATTGCAAAGTTCATGTTGGTTTTAAACTGAAAACAGATGGCATCTCAAGTGGTTTGCCAGTTACTTGATGTTATATTATGTTCAGTTATCACAGGCAGGAGGAATCATTACGCTCTAATCATTCACCTCACAGTAAGAAAGGAAAAGCTCCCTGGCTGTCCTCTGACAACAGTGTTATTTAAAACACAAATTGTTCCACTTACAAATATCTCATACAAGTGACACTTCCTCATGCACATCCTAGATGGTATGTGGCAGAACGTGTTTCCCAGCTCAGGGTATTCAAGCTTTGTTCCCTGTTGTCTTCTACTTCTTTTAAAGAATCAGTCCATGAATATGACCAATAACATTGGGGTTTGTGCTTTAACAAAATGACCATTTTCCCACAGTAGCAATATACAGGAACTTCCTACTTAATTCTGCCAATGTATCATGATATGACTGAGAAGCTGCAATTCCAAAGCTGAGACGCAGAACGGAGTTTCCAGGCTCCTGGAGATCTCTGGATCCCACTTAGCATTCACCACACAGAGCTGGTACATACTCTGGGAAGGAGCTGGTTACCTCCCCTTACAAAATCATTCCAAAGGGTGATAGGCCAGTTATTGCATTCTAGAACAACTCACTCAGGGCTTGCAGTCATGATCAAACCTGTTCTGCCAGGAGGATGGCTCAGAAGTTCCCTAGACTGTGTTTTTACCAGCAGGTGTTGCTTATGCTTCAAACTAAACATGGAGGGAGGAACAAAGATGTCAGGAGGCTAAAGCAAAGCTAGAATGCCAAGCAGTTTCTTGGGTTGATTCTGTCTTCATGTACAACCACTTTGCTCTACTTTCATGTACCTCCAAGTCACGAAAGGAATATTCACTTGGGGTATCCAAGTGGGTTGAGCACCAGATTCAGACAGGGCTCTTCCAGCTCTGCACATGGAGAGTTTGGCCTTTCTTCCACCAGTAGCAGAAGTGGAACTCAGCCAAGTTCTGCTATTGTCAAAACAAAACAGCGTTTGACATTTCACGTCAAAGGCATCTCATTGCTAGGTAAAACCAATTTTTCCATGTGTTTGAGTTAGCCACAGCATCTCATTTAGTGTCATTTTTACTGGTGTCTAAAGTTTCCTCCCCAGTTGCCTACAATTGCCAGTAAGGGAAAGGACAGGGTGGAGGAGAATGATCTGAGCCCCAGATTATGAATAGAATACAATACCCCCTGCTCCTGAGTTGCTCTTTAATGCATTCTACTCAAGGTAGCAATTTCATTGGTGATTAATAAAACTGGAAGAACTTTGCAAGTTCTTTATCTATGATAAAGAGCGAGCCTTGGGTGGTACAGTTTAGTGTGAGCTGTCCCTGCCCATGGCAGGGGGGTTGGAACTGGATGATCTTAAGGTCCTTTCCAACCCTTATTATTCTATAATTCTATGATTTATGTATTTTGTTATTGCATGTTCTTGTACTACAGTACAGATGAACAGCCCCATTTCATGTGCGCTTCCAGTGCTCTCACTGTCTGCTTCTCATGCCGTTGCATTAATTTCTTATATTGTTGCATTAATTTCTTAAGTGTTTTTTAATTCATCCAGTAATTACATTTTTTGGTCAAGTTTATAAATGAAAACTCATTTTGGTTTTAAACTAAAACCCTTTCCTTCCACAAACTGAAGATGTAAGAGGCAAAAATATCCCAAACAACCAAAGTAGTTCACTGGCATAAAGAAATAAACAGCATCTAATTTTAACACAAAACATGACTAGAGATTTTCACACATTAAATCCATACTGTTTAGTGAGGGGTTTTTTTAAACACTGATAATCTACAGATTGCCTGTAACCGAATATTTTCATTTTATTAAGACACAGCAATGGCTCCATTAGTAAGCTTATTTATTCCTGGTAAAGATAACAAATTCCCTGAGTTTTAAAATAGGATATTGATTTTCTGAAGGGACGGGTAATTCTATTGAAGAGGAAAATAGATACATAAGTAGAAGACCTGTTTGTAAGGCCCATAGTTTAAGCCCTGCTAGTGATTAGATTGTGGGTTTTTGAATTAGTCATCCTCGCTCACCTTCAGTATCAAATAATACTGCAAAAGAGACCCATGTAATGTGTTTACACTGTCCCTTACTATAGAAATAGCTATAGAAACCAAGGATATTTGTAATCAAAATTAGTAACATGGACTATTATATAGTGCACAAAAGCAAGTCAAGCACAGCCCATGTGATTCCAAACCTTCCCAGGTGATGGTAGCTGGGGTTTTGAGAGCTCTATCATTCATCAGCATCTCAGCATCATCCTGACAGCAGCAGCAGGAGGTGTCTGCTGGGACTTCCCCAAGTTTCTGTTTCTTTTCCTTTTCAGGATGAAGAGGATACCAAATGCAGGCTGCTGCCAGATGTGAGGCCAGAGCCCACTGTAGTTACACTGCAGGGATTTCCAAATGCCTTTCCCAAGTAAACAGCTTCAGTTGACGACATCTGTTGATGTCACTGCGAGCACTTAGAGGAAGGAGCTTCTCACAAGGCGTAACTGTTTTAGGGTCAGGACGTGGGGGTCAGAAAAGCACACACATGGTAGAGGTCAATGTTTCAATGTGTCTCTTGAGAGTTACCCACATAAAAATCCCCTGAAAACTATTATATTTGCTCATATGAATACTGTATTACCAATATCTATAAAGGAGCAGTTTGAGGAAAGATTAATGACCTGGAAGGCTGATTTGGGGAAGCTTTCCCACCTACAAGATAGTATTGAAAGAAATCTGCAAACTGTTGTAGAGGACTTAGATCAACTGCAGGTCATATCATTAGGGAAGGGAAGAGAGAAAAAGTTCAAGTTAATAGGCGAGTCATAATGACAAGAATGAGAAGTTTAAGCTTACCCTGGTGAAGCAGATGTAAAGCTGTAATGGACCTAAAAGTGCTCCTGTATCTTTATCAAAAAACAGACAAATTACCTCAGTAGCTCCTTGTTCTCTGGATCGTAAAAGACAGAAGAGAGGCAGGAAAGGAAGCAGTGGTAGGTAAGAGGAGCCTATACAAGGTCTTTTGCCATCTAGAAAGAGAAAAGGTCACCTCTTACTGTACGGATGAAGTAGCAGCAGGAGTTGAGTGAGAGTGGTGGAGAGTGGTATGAACAGAGGAATGAGCAGTGAAAGGAAGGAAGGAGTCAAAGGTGCCTGACTCGTTACAGACAGTAATACTGGTAGCATGGTGCCTTTACTAGTGATAGAAGTGTGAGGGGGTCAGGAAAAAAGGATGCCTAAATTTGCCTGTTTCAAGTTTAAATTGCCAGCAACTAATTCCAAAAGAGACAAGGAAGGTTGCTAGAAACGGGGCTGTGGATGGGAGGATAAAACCAGTTCAGGAGCAGAGTAGATTGATTTCTTTCCTACATCATGGTGATATTTAGATGACATTTCAGGTATAACTGGTAGGGATGAAGCAAACAGCAAAATGCAAACTGTTACTTTCAAGAAAATGTAATGCTAAAAAGAAAAGTTGTTGAAAATCATAGTAGATAAGATTCAAAACTAAAGCTTTAGGCAGTCCCGTAGATGATGTCCCATTTGACAGTCAAACACTATTGCTGTGATAGCAAGTTTTCACTTGTGCATTTTAAAGGCCCTCTGTGCCACAGAGACCTTTGAGCACTCAAGGTGTACGAGGTCTAAATCTCAGTACAGCTGGGCAGCAGACTCTTGCAAAGGCAGCTACCAAAGGGAGACAAAGGGAGCATGTTTATTTTCAGTTGGAGGTGAGGAGTGCTTCTGTGCACCAGCATGCCCTCTTGGCTCCTGTGAGACACAGAAATGCTCATTTAAATACTCCAGAGAACCAAAGCAAATGAGCTGCTTGGAAAACCAGAAGGAAGCAAATGACAACTGAAACTCTTCAGGAATAAAAGGGGAGAGGGACTTAGGCAGAGCAAAACAGCAAATGCTTTTTAATTGTAAGTTATTTTTGCACTCAGAAGAGGGAAGAATTGTGATGTTGGCTCAATACCTTGCATTATGAATAAACATACTTGAGTTTCTGAAGGATTTAATAATCTAACATGAAGCTCCTACTAGCCCTCCAGGCAGAGGATAGGCCTGTTGGGTCATGGTTTCATACCATCAAAGAGATAGATTTCATCTTTCAGATGTTGTTGTGCTCGCTTGGTAAGAATTCAGCTTATTAAAAGGTGTTAAATAAGATACAGGATAAAAATACTACAAGAGGGAAAAAAAAAGAAAAGATTTAAGGCTAAAAGGCAAAGTAAATATGGAAATAACATTTGGCAAAGACATTCTGGGAACAAAACTCCAAGTTTATTTATTGGAACAGATTAGAGGGTAACTCTGGATGGGAGATGCAGCTCGAGGTGCTGTGACCTTGGAAGCAGCCAGTCGGGCAACACCCCATGCTGCACAAGTGGAATGTGCAGCTCTTGGCATGGGAGCTCCAATATTCAAATTGCCTCATAAATCTGAGTAGAGTTTTCAGTGTTTAAGAATCTTATTTTATCTGGATTAAAGTCCTCTTCCCCCTTGGCATTAGAAGGTGTTTATGGCTGTAAAAACAAGAATTGCAAAATACTGCCTTGAAATATAGATGCATTTCTGCTGCCAAACTGACGAGGTTTACTTTGCAGCTCCAAATTAAAGCAGAAAATCTCTGCCAGGGACAGTGTGGCCTTTCTAGATAAAGTGTGGGCAAATGGCACATCAACTAGATCACTCCAAAATTTCTTTTTGAAGTCATTTTGCTTTATGGTGAGAAAAGATCAAGTTCTTCTTCTAAGTCCTAAGAAATCTTTACTTTTTTAAGTCATGCTCAAGTTGTGTGACAAAAGATAAATAAAAACAATGGTTTATGGTCTGTGATCACTGACCACGTTAGAGCCTGTAGCTCTCTCTGTCTTCTGTTATCTTCCAGCTCTCCTCCGCTCATACTAATCCTTTCTTCTGTAGTTATTGTTCTTCCTGTTGCAAACTGTGCCATTTCCCAGCTGCAGTTTTAAGTCCATCCAATAGATTCCACAGTCCTATAAAGTGAAACACTATGAAGAAGCTTAAAGCAAAACCCAAACAGATTTGAATTTAAAATGTTATGTTACCACTATGATCTAGAAGAAGGAGCTGGTAACTCTCAGCTACAGGTTATTTGGCTTTTATACTGATGACAGGGGGTCTGATCCTGCAGTTATAAGCACATAAAAGTTCTTTGAGAGTTGACTTTAGCACATCCTTACCATTGTTTGGGGGGTTGATTGAGCTCTGGTGTAAGTACTTTCACACACTGTTGGAGGAAAGAAAACCAGGATCCTTTAGAAGACAGAACAATCTCCATGCTCTCAAAGCCTTGGCTAGAGCATTCCTAGATGGATATATGGAATGAAATACCACTATCTGAAAAAGTATGAGAAACTCTTTCTAGATGACAGCTCTAGAACTTCATGCCTTTAGCAACCAGGGTGCAGATTCTTCGCAAGAAAAGGATAACTTTAATATTTCACTGTACATTAGACCCATCACCCTCACTCAAGTCCTTACAGGCACTAATAGATTTGAAATGCCAGTTTGCCAATTTCTCCTCTGCTCTCCTCTAGATTTATTTTACGTATCATTAAATGCTTATCTTATTGTTGCACTCCCATAATTTACACTTCTAGATTTCTGAGGCTAAGAAGTCGCGTTTTAAACTGATCTGAGAACAAAGCATTAAAGAAGTTTTGGATCAGAAGAGGTTCCTGCTGTATCCTGAGCAAAACAAGTCATAGGTGAGCACTTACGAGATGAACAGAAACCAGTCTGAAGTAGATGCCATTGTCATGGGCTTCACCATTGGAAGAGGGGTTAAGGTTCAGACCCATATCTGTGAAAATAAGCCATCTAAAAGCTAAACAAATCAGAGATGTACTGACAGAAATGCAGGGGCTCTGCATTGTCCATGCCTTCCACTCTGAGCAGGCACACACACCTCAGTATCTCCAATAATGCCTGTATTATTCACAGGTTTTGCCTGTTCTCTCTTCCTTCTTTGCTTCCTCCCACCCCATTCCACACTGGGAATCTGAACAACTAGGGAGGACCCACTGGGGGCTCACCAATAATAATGATTGAATAAGAAATGTTCTGGTTTACATTCTGTTTCTGCTCTGAGCTCATTAAGGCCCTTTTGTTCCCAACCTTAGTATCAGGATTTCCCTTTGGCCACAAAGCTGTCAAGTTCACTTACTGCTCAGTTATAAGAAATGCAAACCAAAGCAAATAGCAAAATGTAGCTAAATTCTGCCTTTAAAACACACCCAAATTGTATTTTACTGGGAAACAAAACATATGAAAGGTGAATCTCTGTGAAAGAGCCAACCATTAAAATAATTTTCTGGATAGCTTTGATGCTCATTTTCTTCAGTTGTAAGCATTCAGTGATCCATCAGCTGCAGATAAATGTGCTGAAAGCTTTTGCTGAAATTATGAGAAGGAATAGAAGAATTAGAGACATAAGACTTCCATAGTGCCCTGTGTTGATATCCCTGTTTCCAATCCCTGTTATACGAAATAACAGATTTCTCTGAGATTTTAAGGTTTCAACCTAATTTTAAAAGGAATTAGAGGGCAAATCCCACTTCACCACCACTCCCACTATCAAAAGGTGAACATATTCACCTTATAAAAGATTATACTCAGATATAATTAAATATTTCAACTGGTTTTAATTTAATCAACAGCTTCCTTGATTACTCAAGAACCTGGCCATCGCTTGAAATGTTTGCTTAAAGGGAACCTTCTTTCAGACTGCTGGGCAAGCTTAGAGGTATCTGTTCTGCCTTCTGGTTTCCTGCAGCCCAGCGAACACTGCTTTGGGGGATTTCTCTGACACTCATTTCCAGAAGAAACTTAAATGGTTGCCTGTATATGACATATAAAGAAAGGAATTACACAGTGATATTGTTTTCCCGTGTGGAGACTGATGCCTCATTTAAGACATACAACCTGATAGCTACAGATCAACTCACTGCTAATTCTTCCTTTGACTGAGATTTTTATGCAGAAGATCAATGAAGAATTTGAATGGATTTGCAAAGCCAGAAGAAAGGAATAACAATGCCTTGGTCACATCAGGAGGGTGCTTTCTGCTCCTAATCCCGTACCTGTCCTTGCCTTCTCCTGGTTTACCTGCACTGCCCGCTTTGCCTAAGAGGCAGCAGCAGTTCATACGAGCAACTGTATTTCCTGCAGCCACAGCGGGTCCTGCTCCAATCTAATCAGGGATGACCTTCAGCTTTCTGGCACATGGACCTAACTTGGGCAAAGATCAACTCTGCTGATTTAAGCAAACCCTTCTGCTCCCATTAGGGAAGAAGCAGTGTTTGTACTTGCTGATTACTGCACATTTGTTGAGGCTTTGTGGAAACAAACTTATTCTGAAATGAGGTTTGTTTTTTTTTAGTTAGAAGCATTGTGAGTGCTGCTAACAGATTTTGTTCAATGATTGACAAAGCTACAAGTCTCAGCACACTGCAGTGTCTAAATCCTATCCTAGAACTCCAAACTAATACAGTATTTGACAAAACACAGTTGGTGTTCCAAAGTTGTATTGGGAAGAAATATTTTGTGTAAAATCTGAACTAAAATCATTGACATAGAATTTGAGGAAAATGAGAAACTTAAGTGTAAAAATTCTACTGAATCTCTAGGTTGGTGTCTTAGTGTTAAGCCAGTATGATGGATTGTATGAATGCATGCAAACCATCATTGGGGTGGTGGTGTAAGTATATTCAAACTTTACTAAAATTCCATAGGATGCAGATTACTGAGCTGCAGGCTGAGCGCATCCCCAGCCTGCAAGAAACCTGGAGAAGGGCTTTTTAGGAGGGCCTGTAGGGACTGGACAAGGGGAATGGCTTGATACTGCCCGAGGGGAGACTGAGATGAGCTCTTAGGTAGAAGCTGTTCCCTGTGAGGATGCTGAGGCGCTGGCACAGGGTGCCCAGAGAAGCTGTGTCTGCCCCATCCCTGGCAGTGTTCAAGGCCAGGTTGGACACAGGGGCTTGGAGCAGCTGCTCCAGTGGAAGGGGTTGGAGCTGGAGCAGCTTTAAGGTCCCTTCCAACCCAAACCAGACTGTGATGCATGAGTTGGGCACATCGCTCCTGTGTGCTTGTGATACCTGCTAAAAGGGAAGTCTTCCCATCCCACTTGTCAGGGTGCAATGATAAGTGAATTATATTCACTTATCAGGATATTACAAACTTGGAAGATAACAATACTGAAGGAAGGAATTGGGAGCATGAGAGCTGGGTGGCATTTCTAGCCTAACCCTCAGTTCACCTTGTGGTTTTAGGCAAGGCAATTGGCTGCTGGATGATTCTCTGCAATACAGGTCAAATATTTCATGTAATACCCACAGAGTTTAAGTGAAGGATTACCTTGTTATCATAAAAAGTTACTCAACAATACTATTTTTGATGTAATGACACTATTTATGAGCCAAAATCCAATTTGTAACTTTGGGGCCAGGAGCCAGCTTTCATCAGTTTGCAGAGCCTATGGCTGCAGTGTCTCTAGTGTCACACTTGCTTCAGTCCCAAGCCAATACTTGAGGTCAAATTCTCTCATCACGCATGCTGCCTGCATGCTGGTGTGTGTGTGCTCTGGCTCCAGCCTGGGATTAACCAGCTATCTTTTTATCAAGGACATTGTGGCACAGGGTGGAATCAATACGCAAATTGTGCCTCTCAGGCAACAAGGGCGCAATTCACTGGAGGTGCTGGTCCGTGAGCACTCAAGCATGCATCCAGGAGGTATCCAAGTAAACAGAGTTCCTTTAAACCTTGCTTTCAAATACACTATGAGCTGTGGGGCTTTAACCTGTACCCAAACTTTTCTTCAACACTTGGAAACCACTTTGGTGTTATGTATCTATCATACATTCTATAATGATTCAGGTGCTCTTTAAGTAAAGAGAGTCCACTTTAACTGTGTAACATCACTGCAGAGTTTTCATGCTGTTAAAACAAAGCACAACAGCCCAAGTCAAAAGGATCAAGCCCAGTGTTTGATCAGCATTCCTTCAGACCAGTCTCTGTGAGCAGTGCCAGCGAGTTGGGGAGTGCAGGAATCACTCCTGACCTGTGCTATCTGGACCATTCCTGTCTCTTGTAATTACTTCTACTTGGAGATGTCTGCCAGATTCTTCCCAATGGACATATGGTCTCAGCAGGTAGAAACAGGTCAAAAGTGATTTTCTTGCACTGACGTCAGTGGGGGAAGTGTGACTGAACCCAGGTCCCATCAAAATTAAGCATTACCTGACTGCTGCCTTGGGTTTCACAGTAGCTGGCCTACATATTCCTACAGCTTCTGGAGAAATTTTCATACTTCTTCCCCCATAGAAAGTGTCGTTACAGTTCATTAGAGATAATACCAGTTGCCTTCTGCTAATTATTTGTACTTTTGCTTAATGCTGATAAATCTACTTGTTGAGGTATTATTACAAGCTAATATTTGTCTTGTAACACACATTAGTCATTACAATTAGCAAGTAGAAATAGATTAGTCATGCACAAACAATCCATAAATGAAGTATTTATGCCCCCTTTGGGGATGGAAAGGAAGGTAATTTGAGCCCTTTATGGTTATCAAGGGAAACCTGACTTGTCTCTTCTATTCACACTGTTGTTTCAGGGTTTCTTTCTGGGCAAGCTAAGCGGCTGTGGGCTTCCTTTAAAATCCAGCAGCACCACTAGAAGCTGTGGTATGATTAAATGAAAATCCTCAGGTGTAACCTTTTCCCAAGGCTTTAGTCTGTGTTGCTCAAGTAAGTATCACTCTTCTATCAAAAACCTTTTCAGTTCATATATCTGCTCTTCCTGTGGCTGGAAGAGACCTTCATTTCACATATAGGAGTTTAGATGGTTGTCTGGGCAGTGAACAAGAACGTTTAGCCACGGAATTAGGGCCTCTATCATCTGAGAAAGCAAGACTGAAGATCACAAGATTGGATTGAAGATCAGGATGTCACCATAATCTGTGGGAATGCATCACAAGTGGACGAAGCTGCTCCCTGCATGGCTACACTCAGAGCAAATCCAAGCTCTGATCAGAAACTTCCAAGAAAGAGGTTGTGCAATGAGCTTATCAAAAAGGTCAGTCCCCAAGTTTGCTTAGGGAAGTTGCAAAAGGAAAAGGTCTGCACAAGTCAATGATGGGGCAGCTTGCTGCTTTTTATTCCATTTTCCAGTGGCTTTTCTTTGTCGCTTCTACTTAGAATTTATTAAGCCACTCAAAGGAAATCACTATCTGTGCATACAAGATCTCCTTAAAAATCACTTTCAAACTAATTAGACCATGGCAATACCTAAGGCCATTTAAAACTGAAACCCTGAGCCATTTCACAGAAGTAAATTTAACAACTGCATCAATGTGTTCCTTTCTTCGCTGCTCACTCACACCGAGCACAGGTAAGGGCACTGCTACCAACTGCAAAAAGACACCCCATCCCCAGCCCTGCCTTCCTTTATCCTCTTTGCTATCCTTCACTTGTTTTCATACCTGCAGTGAAAACTCCAATAACTCACAGCTCTTCCTCAAGGAAACATTTTCTCCAACTAAAGAACTTGTCAAGCTTCCTGAAGGAAGCTGGGAAAAGAGGAATATTGGTTGCTGTGTTTAGCATGAATACAGAAATAGGTCACATATTGTTTCTGAAAGAAATGGATCACCAGCATACGGCCCCCCCAGCTCATCCTGGTCTCCCTCCCTCCACCCCCGTACACAGTGCTTGAAGCATTCCAATATCCTTGCCAAATTCCCTCACAAATACTTTAATTCTTTACGTGCATGTCTCATTCCATCTGTTCCACATGCTCTTTATGCCATTTACATTCACTGGCAGAGTCTGTGAGATGACACCACACGGTATAAATTTGCTGTGGTTTAAAGCGGTTTTAGGTAGCGTGTAAGGGAAACGCGGAGCAGCTCCAGGTCCAGGTTTTCTCCTGGAGACCCGAGATAATTCAGCTACAGGTCAAACAGCACATGACTGTCACCAGCAGGTCTTCAGATCAGTGAGGCTGTGCTTGGGAAACACGACAATATGCCTCCAGGTTGAGCAGAAAGAAAGGTTATCCTTGGCAGGATTTATGGGAGTGACTGCAGGGATAAGGGACTTTGTGCCCAAATACAAAGCATAGGAAAGGGAAACACAATGTAAAGGAGGAATAAAGTAGTGCTCAATGAGTAACGTGGTGCATACACACGTGCAGAGGTACTCACTTGTGCACCGTGTTCTCTGTCTGATCCTTTGCCACAGAAGCGCACCACAAAAATGGGCCCACAAAGTGTGAGTCTTGGGGCTTTGCCTTTGGGAACATGCAGTTGGGTTTGGGGTTTTGCAGCATGGTCATCCCAGCCCACAGCCAGCTGGAAGTCTGTCTTGGAATACTTAGACGGGCCATTGCAAACGTCTGTTGGACACAGAAACAGTTTCCAGGATAAGAATTGAGGGGGGAAAGCAAACCCAAACCCACCAAACCTGCAGGGTTCAATAGAGGGACATTTATACAACCAAAGCAGAGCTCAGCTTGTGTCTGGCCACGTGCCTTGAACTCCTTGAACACATTATAAGAAAGCTTCAAGCCACAAAATTTCACTTACGTTCTAAGTGCTGGGCACCAAACCTTTTCTTTCACCTCTGTAAGAGCACTGCAGATAAAAGAAACATGCATTTAAAGAACGTATGAGAGTCCAACAGAGATCCAGCTAAAAAGCACCCCAAAATCAGAAACCTGGCCATGATCTGCCCTGCAGACAACAGCCATAGGGCACCTGCAGAACCCTGCAAGGCAGAAACTCAGGAGACCCTGTTACAAGGAATAAGGTATCCTGGCAGTGCCAGCAGCAAGGCAGAGAGCTAGAAATCAATGTTGGAAGTACCCATTTCTCAGAGCATTACACCATGTAATTACTTTACTACTATTACTAAGATGTTGTGAAAATATGTCCCATATTTCATCAGAGGTCAGTCAACACTTCTAACCTTCCCTTTTCCCAAAGTGAGACACACAGCTCGCTGACCTGGCAGGACACATTTCCCAATCTTCACCTCCCCATTTTTCTGCATTCCATTCCTCACCTCATTTTTCCTGTTTAGCTTGTGTGCTCTACCCTGCTATCTCCTCCCCCATCTCTCCCATTCTTCCCTTGTCTGTTATTACTACATTGTCTTTAATGTTTGCCTGCTGTCCTTTGGTGTCAAGCTATATGGTTTGTAACTGCTGTGAAAATGGTTGATTCATACAATTCATTGTCTCTCTTGCAAAGGAATCATCATCCAAAATAACCTGCATGTGCTTGAGCAAAAGCAGGGAAGGACAGGCTGCCATTCCCTGCTCACACTCACAGTTTGAAGCCTTGTAGGCTATGGCATAACAAATGAGAAAGAAGACAGATAATAACTGTCCCTGTCTGGAATGGGAAGGGAACTAGAGATAGTCTCTGTACGTTGGATTCTTGATTCAGACTTTTTCATGCTAAAGAGGAATCTGCAATATCCAAACACTGGCGTTTATACATGTGCCAAGTCAAGCCAGAATAATATGTCTTTGATTCCTGACCACTTCATACCTTCCTGTTAAAAAGCTGAGAAGGATCAAGAGCTTGAGGTGATGCCATGAATTCAGCATCATATTTAGTTGGTTTGGTCTAACCCTGAGAGCTACCAGAGGTGTTAATCTGACAGGAAAAGAACTGAAGGGAGATTTAGATTAGAAGTTCAGAAAAAATTCTTTGCTATGAGGGTGCTGAGGCGCTGGCACAGGGTGCCCAGAGAAGCTGTGGCTGCCCCATCCCTGGCAGTGTTCAAGGCCAGGTTGGACACAGGGGCTTGGAGCAGCTGCTCCAGTGGAAGGGGTCCCTGCCCGTGGCAGGGGTTGGAACTGGAGGAGCTTTAGGGACCCTTCCAACCCCAGCCAGTCTGTGATGATTCCACAATTTACAATGGACTTATCCTGATGCATTACCCTGTCCAAAGGAAAGCACTATTCCACCGGCATGGTGTTCAGCACTTAATATTCATGTCAAAAGTTTGGTTCCTCAGCAAGGCAGTCACAGAAGACAATGTGCCACTCCTAACCCAGCCAGCAAAATCACAGAAGCAAGGCATAGGTATGAAGTCTCTCCCTGCAGCAAGGCTGTGCACCTCCTGCTTCTCAGACAGCTGACCTTCATGGCCACATTAGCTCACCTCTGATGGAACTGGCTCCAAAGCCAAGAATATTCTCCTCAAACTTAGGTACCTACAGTCATCCTTCTAGAAAATGTTCTTCTGAGATGCTGGGATAACATCCCCTTTTAGTACAGTAACAAGGAAGTGGGAGATGTCTGCCTGAGGAGGCTCAAACCCACATCTCCTATGAAAATGACCTAAGTACTAAATTACAGGGTGTTCTAGAAGGAGTGTTCTCCACCCATCCTTTGATGATAGTCCAGTGTGCAGCAGAATGAAAGATATACTGGGCAAAAGGAGAATTATTAAAGCCCCGTGATTAAGGCACAGACTGATTTTGCCTTGTTTTACCACTTACCTAATAGCATCACGTAACGCACTTTGCAGAAGCACGTTCTTTGATCCACAGAACCACCAAAACTGCAGAGAATCTGCTCATCCCATGAACTTCACAAGTTAATTTCCCTTCTGACATTGTTATTTCACCTTTTAGATTATCTTGGCTTTTTTAGATGCCTAATGCTAATTACTGCATTATCTTTACATTTGAACATTTTATCCTTTGCATGTGCTGCTTGCACATAACGGGGGAGAGGACAAAACCATGTCATCAGTTCATTTAGTGTACTCTTGGGGGGAAGAAAACCAGGAGGATGGGATACAATAAATGATCCAACTCAGTAAAACCATCCAGGTCAGTATGTCTTACTAGCTCCAGTTCATCAAATTTAAGCTATTGTAGATCACAGGAGACTCACTAATGTTACATTTTGCCTTCTTTCCAGGCAGATTTGATATTTGCACTTCTTCACATCATAAAGTATCACATAACCATGAGTTATACACGGTGTATATAATTTATGGTTCCTTAAACTATTTTTGTGACCTCGTATTTAGGAGTCAGCACTACTTGAGAATGACAACTATGAGAAATATTTCCTATTCTCCATCTCAGTTGCCAAATATATACAGAGAAAGATAGACGAGAAAAGCTCCTAGTTCAAATGTGTCCACAAAGCCACAGCCAGGACAGAACAAACTGCCATGGTTTGTGCTCTGCCTTTATTGGAAATGTGAGGCTATGGAAATAAACTGCACACTTTTGTTCTAATGTTACAAGATTTTTTACAGGAGAAAGACAATCTTCATTTAAAAAGTGATGTGTCCTCAAAATAATTCTAATGAAAAAATGAGAATGGAGTAAAATCACTCCCCAAGTAGCTTAGAACCTCATTGGTGTTTCTTTTTCAGAAGTGAACCACAATGAGCTAGGACAGTGGGAACAGTACAAGCAGTTACCTTCATCAGTTTAGGGTAGAGTTCAACATCTCCTGTGGTTTAGGGATAAAAAGTCTTCCAAATGGAGGGGGTGGAACTGGTCATGTGCACATGCAGTACTGAAACAAGAGGAGTCACTTCAGGCAGGAAGAGGAGCTGCAGTGTGGGGAAAACACTCTCTGTATTCCCATGAAGCACCAGTCACACAGTGAATTGAATAAAGTAATTCCGAATAGTAATCCCAGTGGGACGTGGGCCAGCGGGGTGAAAGGAAGGGAACACATTTCAGTTGTGATTCAAGAAGTCCTGGAATCCTTCCTGACCCGCTGGGTCGGAATTTCTGACTCGACACCCTGCTTTGACTCAGAATAGGAAACTGTATCCTAACTACAGGTTTCTTTTTATAGAGTAAACTCCATTGCCAACTTCCTTTGGAGCACCAGTTTATCCCTCCTGGTCTTAAAGCCAATCACAAAATACAAGTGCAAGAAAACGTGATCTCTATTCCCCACACATAACACAGTCTTTATCTGAAAAGCAAACAAGAAGAGCAAAGCTTGTCTTTATCACCCATCTCAGTAAATACACTCTGCACTGATGGGCTTTAAAAGCAGCTGGCTAATCTTCCTCCTCCTCCTTCTCCCCCTTTAAACTTGGCCAACATGAAAGGAGAGCGATCTGGTCCAAGAAATGCCTGCCAGGATTAGAGGCTAAATTGGAGATTTCTTGTGTAATGCAGTAACAGGGGATGGGAAAGCACTCACCAGCAGAGACAGTGCTCACAAGGATTTTCACTGCAGTTATTACACAGGAGATAGGCTGTCCTAGAGCGTCAGACACAACAACTCCAAGCTGGTCTGGAGCACTGGAATGGGTAACTGCAAACCCCTGAACACAGGTTCTGAGGTGTGCTCTAGTTTTGGTGCTGATTCCACCTTAAAGGAAAGGTTTCAAATCACTGTGTTCCCTTTGTAGTATTTTAGAATCAAAAAGGACAGTCTGATTTGTTCACATTTCCACTGAACATGAAAAATCAATAAGGCATTTAAAAAAATACATATAAATCATGTAAGCAAAGTAATACCTCTCAGAACCTTCTCTGAGGTTGAGACAGCACCTCCTCTTTGAAAGCATCCACATATTTTAATCAACATGGGCCATTTAATCCCATTGTATCTTCTTTTGAGTGAATGATCAATGCCAGAACAAATGATATTAATGAATCTTTCCATTTCCTTCTTCCTGAGGCTTCTCTTTGAGTCTATGAAGAGGGCAGAGTCACCAGGCAGGTTCCAGCTCTCAGCATCCCATTTGGGTTTGAAGGCAATGCAGGTATTAAGTGATTTGCCCAAGGTTATGAAAAGAATTAGAGAGAAGCAACCAAACACAGAAACCATGGAACCCAGTCAAGCACTAGAATTGAGAAGCCTTTTGTCCCATCCAAGGAATCTAAAAATAACATCCCCATTAAGACCAACATTCCAGACAAAGGTGGATGTGATACTGTACTGTAAATTCTCTGTTCTAGAAAGGAAATTAATTCCAAGTAGTTGGCCAGTAGCTACCATTTAACAGTAATCCAGTAATAAGATGAAAGAAAGTCTTTCTGTTCTTCCCATAGAACTAAACTTCTATGAGTTTATGTTATAATATCTGTTTTCCAAAGAGATTTTTATTCTCCTGAATTCCATCCATTACAATTCCTGCGTGGAGCACATTTTGTTGCAAATAGGTGAAAGACTCTTCTATTACACCATTTAAACCCAGGCAAAATGGATCCGAGTTGCTTTTGTCCTTATTTTATCATTAAGATCACTATACTCAGTGCTCGGATCTGCAAAGGCAACAATCTCATGTGCATGGCCTCAGTGCAATCAAAGTGACTGAAGTGTACAGACTGATAGAGGGTGAGATCTTGTTATTGGGAAAATGCAGCCAACGGCCCTCAGCAACCATTTGCAGCACAAGTTCACTCCATGGACGTAGCTCTTTCCTCTGCTGGCAGTGCATGAAGAGTACAGGTGGTGTGGAATCGACTTCAGTTCTTGCAGCAGGAGACAGAACCTCTCAAAACAGCTAAAACAACATTTTCAGAGCTGAGGGGTGTCTCCAGCCCCACTCATTTCCAGTAGCACTGGGAGGTGCTCAGGTCTCGCTTGAACCAAATGCATTTTTCAAAGCTTCCCCCTGTATCTTTAATGATTTTCCACATCTGGCACCGCAATCTGAACTGACAGTCTCCTGCCCCCTCTTCTTCTCAAACAGAGTGGTTTAGGGAGGAGAAGGAAGCAGATTTCAACATGGCTGGATAAACAGTTCTGCTGGAAATTTCCACCAAAATCCACTTGCACTGTGATGGTTTTCATTTGCTTTTTTCCACACTTCCTTAGGTACGGACACACGTCCATAGATTTATTTGT
This sequence comes from Melopsittacus undulatus, assembly GCF_012275295.1. NCBI lineage: Eukaryota > Metazoa > Chordata > Aves > Psittaciformes > Psittaculidae > Melopsittacus > Melopsittacus undulatus. The sequence continues at coordinate 10,147,087 of NC_047538.1, read as the reverse complement.
ATGTCTCTTTACAGCCAAAATAACCAAGAGAAAAATTCAAAATCCATCTAGGTGAGATTTGAGGGGTTATTTCAATTAATATTCACTGCTGCTATTTTGTTAGATTTATTCATTCTAATTAGCAGTGATTTCAAGAGAAAATCCTGCCTGCATTGCCTCAAGGCACACAGAAACAGCAACCGGGACTGGCTTTAACACATTCTTCCCACACAGGGGAAGGAACCTTCCCCTGTACAAATACTGAGAGGATTCCTACCCACTTCATCCGGAGGGTCTCCTCCCTGTAGGAGATTTGCACGTTATGTTCAGCATGTGACAGAAGGGATGGGCAGTGGTACTTAGATTCAGCAGCCAACCATTCCAGCTGCTAATGGAAGGAGACACAGAGCAGCACTCTCTGTCAGCACTGAGGGAAATGAATTCTTCCTGCATGCTGGTAACAGCCCTGCACACAACACACAGAGCAATGATTTGGGTTTAATGGCAAATTTTAGGTGGTAGGGTTGCAGCTCAGTACCTCAACCGTGCTAACCCTTGGCTGCTCCAGCAGCCTATTCTCAGTTATTCCAGGAAAACTTCAGATCATGTAAGAACTGTCTGAGAATAGTTGCTACCAACACAACCCTTTTACAAGAACCTGTAGGGACAGGCAAGGGGAATGGCTTTAACCTGCCAGAGGAGAGACTTGAGATGAGCTCTTAGGCAGAAGCTCTTCCCTGTGAGGGTGCTGAGGCGCTGGCACAGGGTGCCCAGAGAAGCTGTGGCTGCCCCATCCCTGGCAGTGTTCAAGGCCAGGTTGGACACAGGGGCTTGGAGCAAGCTGCTCCAGTGGAAGGGGTCCCTGCCCGTGGCAGGGGTTGGAGCTAGAGGAGCTTTGAAAGTTCCCCTCAACCCAAACCAGCCTGGGATTCTGTGATTCTATGACTTCAAGCTTTGTCCGGATCTTGGTCCTGGGCATTCCAGGTGAATGAGGGGAATACTCTTCCCTCTGGCCTGCTCCACGTTGTGTGAGCAGGGTCTGGGCATAGAGCTCCTACAGCCCTCAGTGGAGGTTTATGCATGAAGTGAATGCAGCAAAGCAGCTGAAATCTGCTCTGCGGCGAAGGCATCTGCATTGCAGATTGGAGAGGGAAATTTTGCCCTAAGTGCCAAATCTCATCTTTGAAGAGCAAAACTATTTTTGTTTTATACAAGTGCAGAAAATGATCATTTGGGTAATATAGAACCAAGTCATGTAAAAGTGAAAAAAAAAATTGACTAATGTTCCTGCCGGTCGGCAAAGGATTTTAAAAGCACTTCATATTTTAAGTTATTTTTTAAACATTCTTGTTCCTACACCTTCCTAAGACTGACAGTAACAACACAGGGCACGTAGACTCCTTTCTTTGTTAATGTTTAGGATGACTTGGAAAACTTAAGCTTCAGAGGAGGCCATGAGGATGAGCAGGGGCTGGAGCAGCTCCCATATGGAGACCGGCTGAGAACATTGGGGCTGTTCCGCCTGGAGAAGAGAAGCTGCGTGGAGACCTCAGAGCAGCTTTCAGTGTCTGAGGGGGCTACAAGGATGCTGAAGTGGGGCTCTTCATCAGGGACTGTAGTGATAGGACAAGGGGTGATGGGTTCAGACTGCAACAGGGGAAGTTCAGGTTGGATGAAAGGAAGAAGCTCTTTACTGTGACATTGTTGAGGTGGTGGCACAGGGTGCCCAGGGAAGCTGTGGCTGCTCCATTCCTGGCAGAGTTCAAGGCCAGGTTGGACAGAGCCTTGGGCAACATGGTCTAGGGTCATGTGTGTCATGTGGCAGAGGCTTGGAACTGGGTGATCTTAAGGTCCTTTCCAACCCAAACCATTCCATCCTATGTGGGGTAACTGTTCACTAGTGATGTGGCAAAAGACAGCTCCCTTCAGGAGCAAATGATTTACCAAGTAAGTTAGGAGAGATACTCTTTGATAGGAACAGTGCACAGTCGTATCAGTATAGTGATGTTTCAGGGCAGTTTAAAACAAGAAGAAAGGCACACCATGTGAAACTTGCACATTGAAGTTCTAGGGGAGAATTTAGATGTGGGCAGGCACATTCTTCCTCGCTCAAATCTTGGGATAAATTTCCAATTTAGCACATTTGATCAGGATTATTATAGAGGCTGTGGGATATTTCATTCCATCTTTATTTCAACCACTGGTGTTTGAAAAAGCAGCAGTGGGAAAATAAAAAGCTTCCTTTTGCTTTTATCTATACCTTAGACAATGATTTTCCCTTCCCTCCTTAATGATAAATCCAGCATGAAATTTGTTGCCATTTCAAAGCCCAGTTGAAGTGTAGGTTTAACAAATACTTACAAAGGGTTACTTACATTTACTGATACACCTAATGATCTTAAAAATAGGTACTTACTGCTTACAAAGCAAGTATAGTGGAAACTTTGTGTTATACTTCAACTAGAAATGGGTTACTTAAGTAGAATGTGTTTTGGAGCAATGGCTTAGAACGGAGAGTGTATTGATGGAGCAGTAAAACAGACACTGCTTTGGCAGTGTCAATGACTGCAGGACTCCAAAAGAACTTGCTTTGGCAGATAAACTACTTTTCAATATTGAATGTAGTGCGTCCATACAAGAAGCTTTAGCCTCAGTTGCAATACCAAACAATCCAGGAGAAGAGTGATAAAGGATTTGTGTACAAGAACAGCCCTTCAAGCAGTCCTGTTCTTTTCTGTCATCAGTTTGAATATGGTGATGCTTTAACCTGCATCAATGGCAAATGATATTAATTACATATTGGTAAAATCCTGGATGTAAGCAACCATCTATGAACACCCCATCCTGACATCAAGGCATCTCTATAGACTTTTACACAGGCATTTGAGTCTGCGAATTGCAACTTAGTCTGGGATCTCTTCAGCAAACCAGTGTACCCAGCAAAGAAGCAAACAAGACCACAGACCCAGATCATTTTGCTTGTGTTAGCACTCAGTGATACTGCTTTTCATTACTGGGCTTTCTTTTCTCTAGACTTTAAGTAGATATTCCTCCCAACAACCCCTATATAAATCCAGACTATCCCTGTTGGCTTGCACGAAATAGATAATGACTTCATCTGAGATTTGATGTAACAGTAAATGAAATTTGGCCCTGCCATCAAAAGCGTTTTAGGGAAGGGATACGGTCTGAATTATTGCCTGTAAACAATCCATCTGAAAAAAGGGCTTTAAGAAGTGTTCAGCGCCCAATTTCACAAGCTGGGATGCTGTCATGTTTTCTGTGTGAGACTGCTCTTCATCATTCTCACTGTGACCGTCCCTGTTACATACCCTGCAAACAGTTCGTGAGCAGATGAATCAGACTCACCTCTCCAGCAGGCACTGGCTGTATCTGCCATCTAGAGAAACAATTACCTCATGATCATGATCTTCAGAAAATGGAAACAAGGGGAAAAGCAAACTCTTCCCGATGTGCTTGTTTTGAGCAGTGGTGCACTGCTCCCCTCCTCTATCAATATAGTTAGATCATCTTCTTTTTGCATCAGCTTACAGTACTTTTCCCTCTGTCAGCATGATATAATTTGCAGCAGAGGTGATATATCTCCCTTGCTGAAATAAAGGATCATCTCATGCTACTTAACAAAGCTCTGATTCTAATCCCATCCATCACTATTTGGTTCTGAAATCTACTGGAATTATTTACATTGAGTAAAACAGAGTGATCTGAGCAGATAATCTGAAAGGGGAAAACAAGTGTTAAAGATGAAAACACTAGCTATAAATAAAGCCTCAGAAGAGAAGAGGGTAGAACTTTAAAAGTGACCGTTTAAACTCTTTACTTCCAATAATCTTTCAAAGATTGAGCAAGGGAAAAAAAAGCAGTGTTGAAAGAGCCAAATCAGAATTTAATTATGGTGAAATGGCTTCTGGAATGCTTACATACCTCTCCTTTCACTTGATCCAGGAATGAGAGATGCAGCGTATGAACTGGAATTCAGGAGCGAGGCAATGAATAAGGAGGTGTGGGAGACTTCTCTTTCAGTTAACAGCAATTCAGGGTTTGACTGGGCTCACCCTTTACCTTTCTTATATAGGAATATTCAAGTTTTAGAGCCAAGACAATTCTGGGAGTGTGTCTTAGGAAGTAACAGCCAAATCTGCAAAATCTGATGCCTGGAATTCTTGTCTGTATTTTATAAGAAGAGCTTTTTGTGAATGAGAATGACCAATGTGATGCTCAAGTCACCTGCATACATAGTTGTGAATTCATTCTGAATGCTACAATAATACCTTTTCTATGTAACAGTCTTTAAGTTCTTTAAAAGCCCCAATTATCTTATGGTGTAGGGAACATCGTCCTCATTTCACATGCACAGAAATGGAAGAGCAAAGCTACCCAGGGCTCTGCAGCAGTGACAACAGTTGGGTTAACCAGTTATCTTCAGCTCAAAGCAGAGAGAAAGAAGAGAGATGTAAATCCGGAGTGTTATGGATAAAATGGGGAAAATATTACTATTTGCTCTTTTTCTCATTACAAGGATCAAGGAGTCACAGTGAAGAAACAAACTCGTATAAAAATAGACAAAACATTTCATGGAGGACTGATCCACTGAGAGTTATTAAACATGATGGTTTACATGCATCGCTCATGTAAACTCCCATGAAGTGCTCTCCCATAAACATCCCTCACCATAAACTACCAATTGGAAGGAGCCAGGAGGATATAAAAGTAGGATCTTATCCTATGTACAGCCCATAGGCAGCTCCAGTTTACCCAGCATGGTGGTTACTGGGTTTATGTTATTCATGGGCTATACATACATAGAAGCCAGGTGAACAGCCCTCACATTCTACTTTGACTAGGAGCAGAGAATAATCATGGATACAAACCCCTGTTATCAAAACCTCAGAAGAAGGGCTGGATTCTGAATCAAGTCCACAGCATGGCTTTGGATTCTGTGTCCTGGCCCTGAGGCAGAAGCATCCAAAATACCACAGGAATAATCAATCCAAAATTCCGAGACATATAACCACTTTCAAAAAAAACCCAGTAATCTTTATATCTACAGCTTCCAACCCAAATTCATTTAAAACCTGACCCACATCCAGCCAGTTTTTTCCTCCCTCATCCTGTGTCTACATTCTTTGAATGGGAATGAACAAACCATCACAGAGTTGTCCAGAAACTTGGACACAATTCCAGTATGTGTATTCAGATGTGTCAGGTCTGGACACCTAGCAGGTTTTTAATTCCCATTCTGTTCTGAAAAGCTTCATTCTCCACAGAGGAGGGAAGACACCAGGTTCCAAGGAAGAAGTGGCTCTAATGTGGTAAATTCTACATTCCTCATTGAGCCCAGGTGATGGCTATGTCCTACTTCAGAGAAATTCTCCTTCCAGCAGCCCCTCAGAGACAATCCCTCCTGTCCAGCACTCAGGCAGAAGAAACTGCATTCCCCAGCTCGCTTTGAGCTTTCCTCCCCACTGTATACTCTGATTACTGGATCCAGTAGGATTATTTCCACGACCTACTTTCTAGGATGTTTTCCTGCTGCAGAGTGATATGGCCCAAGTGCTGCTTGATGCTGTAGTTCTAACGTGGCAGGAACTGTTCCAAGTGCCCCTTTAAAGCCTGTATGTGATGGAATGGTGCTCATGGACTCTGTACAGATGCATAACTGTCATCTCCAACAAAAGAGCCACTAAAAAGCACGTTCTCTGCTGCTGGAAGGTCCCAAGACATTGCAGTGAACGGATTTTGTGTCGTTCTCTGTTCCTCAGACTCTTCAAACCTGAAGTCAGGAAAGAGAGAACAAAGGCAAGCAGATTTTTCCTCATGGCATTATTAATTAACCTGCTGTTCCTGTGGGATTAGTATGCCTGTGTCCTCCTTCAGAGCAAATGTATGTTCTGCCCTTGATGAAAGGCAAGATATTACCCGTATCACATGCAACTGCCAGGAAAATGACTCTGTCTATAGCAAGGTATCTTCTGTCCTACCTGGTTCAGAGACAAAAAAGTTTAATCCTTCCCATTGTCTATGGCTATGATACACCTTTGTAAACTTATGCTGTCCTCAAATTGCCCTGGCCTCTTACATTCATCCTTTCAGATGCCTCAAACACTAATGCTCTAATGAGTGGTGCCATTCACTGTGGTCCTGCCTTTGGCAAAGCAGAGGTATGAAACTGGTATGTTTGCTCTTTGTAAGGCTGAGCTTACCCAGAAGATACAGCAAGAAAGGTGGAGGGTTCACCCTTCTGGGTTGCTTTTGCTTCTGTTGGCCTCAGCTCTTGAATTCCTTCCACAAACCAGACTGTAAATAATAGATTGGGTCAAAATTCCCAGTCAAAGATTACAGAAGCTTCTCCTGCTTCAGACAGACTGCAGCCACTTCAGAACATAACCCACTGCCACGTATGATGCAGGCTGGGAGCAGAACGTGCCTGTATCTGTGCTGCTGTTTCAGTGTGCTGCCCAAGTCAGTAGCATCCCTGCTGAAATTAGTGGAATGACACTGGCAGAATGAAAAGATCAGCCACACACTCTTTTACATGAGTGTTGGCTTTGATTATGTTATGCAGTGAGTGGATACTTCTTGACATAGCCATATGTTTATTATGTATTTAATAGGACTGTCTAAACCTTTAAGTCAGACAGGAGCTGACCCAGCAGAGCTAAGCACTGCCATCTGACTGGCAGGTTTGAACTGACACCTCTTCTACGTGAAGTTGTTTTTCAGTATCAGCACAGCACAGTTTTTCCTTGTAATTCTCGTATAGTTTTAATTAGTGTCTGAACAGCTCCCATTTACCAGCTTAACCACATTACTGCTGCTTGACAGGATGCAAGAGTGGAGATAAACCCAATAGCAGGAGGCCCACTGCCTCAATGGCCATTGGCCTCCACAATTAACAAGCAGGGAGAAGGAAAACAAGGTGAGAGCACCCAACCAGGCTGCAGACTCCCTGTGCAGGGACATCTCTTCACAGGGTGCAGAGCCCAGGCACACCATTTTCATCTTGCTTTATGTGATGCCTCTTTCTGTCCCCAAAGTTTCTCCAGTCTCTAACACTTCACAGTCCCTCCATCTCCTGCTGGACTTCTGAACCCCTCTCACCCCATCCTTTATCCCATGCTCTTCTGTGCTTTCTTCTGCTATGTGTCCCACAGGCAACACCAGTGACATTCAGTCCCTTCGCTGCCACAACTGCTCTCCATCTCCCTGTTCCCTCAGAACCCAAACCCTTTGCATTGCTCTTCACATGAGAATAAATCATCCTAGCATCTCTAAAAATGGCAAATGTCATGTGCAGATGCCCAAAAGAATAATTATATGTACATTTAAAAAAGACACTCTATATGATTAAAATGTTTAGTTTTGTCCATAGGCAGTAACTTTTTGTCCCTTCATGTTTTAAGCTGAATAATTGCCTAAGGTATCAGTTATATAAAACTTGAAAAAAGACATATGGAATATTCCATAAGAGAAGCAAAGGAGCAAAGGCAAACTATATCAGAAACCTCTGAACCAGGCACACATCTTGGGGTTATGATAAAATCAAAAGTGCCTATCAAGTGAAATTCATCTCCTAGTTTACACTGAGCTTTCTGCACCATTCAAGTCCAAGGACAGGAAACTCATACCTCCTGCTGAAGGTACAATGCAATCCTCACACAATTACTCCGAAGAACAGGTAGGAAAGCTTTCAGGATGGTGTGTCCTGAAGAAAAACTCCCCAGGCTTTTCCTGAACCAGAATATGAAGTCATTGGTGAATAACTCTGAAGCATTAACACTGGTTTAAGCTCCAGATATGAACGTTTGCAGAGTGGGCAGGCTGAAGCTCTTCCTAGCCTGGCTTATCTTCACAGTTGTGCTGTGCTGAAGTGAGTTCAGATGCTTTCTGCTCAGCCCTGCTAGGAAGCACTCCTTGTGAGATTCTGCAAGAGCACTGAGGGACCAAAGGGTACCAGCTGAGGGGGTTCAGCCAGGTTGTAGCCACACAAACACTACCACAGGGCAGGATGAAACCACACCCTGAAAGTGAAACTCACCTAAACAGTATTGAGCAACACTGTAAACAGTTGGGAGCACTTCTATGAAACACAGTAGCAGTGTGCTCTTCCCTGGTAAGTATCTCGACTGTGGAAATCCATAACAAACAGTCTTTAAAGAGCTGTAGCCCTGCGTAATCCAGATGGCACCTGGCCAGTATCACTTATTCTGTAGGAGGCCTAGTTGGAGACGTATTTGGAACTAGTCTTGACTGACTGACACTCATCTTTCTCCCTCCTGCTATAAAAAGTAAGCGTACATTTGCCTGTGTGTTGTTTTCAAACGAGTTCTTCTTGGTAGTATTATGGAGGAAAACTAAATGTACACATTATTAATAAGTCATTGAAAATAAGGCAGAAAGTGGAGCGGCTGCACTCTTGGCTTTTCATAACCTAAAGGAAAATACTAAGTGGTTGGTTTACTGCCATGCAGAAACCATTTCAAGGCCAGCTTGGATTGGGCTTGGAGCAAGCTGCTCCAGTGGAAGGTGTCCCTGCTCGTGGCAGGGGTTGGAGCTGGAGGAGCTTTAAGGTCCCTTCCAACCCAAACCGGGCTGGGATTCTATCATTCTGTGAAAAGACTTCACACAGGGAGTTTTGAGGGGCAGAGCATGGTCTAGGTACAGACTCCAAAGTACAAGAGGCTGGAGGGGGCTGCCTTAGCATGGGGAAGTGCCTGGTGGAGCTCTGTGGTTTGGGATGAGGTAGTGCATTACCTTTCTTGAAAGCCTTATACCTTTCTAACCCTGCTTCTCAAGCCCTTCCATCACCAAACATCCACACACCTACAAGGCTGCTCCCCTGCTTGTGAAGCAGATTGGTAAGTCAAAAACATCTTCTAGTGTCATCTTTGTGATTCCTTCTTTGTTCTCTATAACAACAGGAGCATTCTCAGGACCCAAAACCTGGAAAATCTGTTATAAATAAAATGTGTTTAGGCTTAAATGATTTTTAAAACATTCACTCCCTATCAAACTACTGTAGCATTTCAGTTTTATGGTACATACAATTCATTTGTACAAGGAGTTCATTGAATGCTTTGACAAACACATGACTGTTTGCTGGGCTTTCTTCTTCTGCTCCAGCTATAGCTTAACTCAGATATGATAATATATATATATAAAGAGATATGACATGTTCAGTGGCTGTGGGGGTGCAGGTGTCTGTGAACAGCAGAGAACACTGTGGCAATCAGAGTGCAGCGAGATGCTGTTTTGTTCAGAAACCTGTCATGGGTCCAAAACCAATGCTAAGAGGAAAAAACTGCCAAGCAGGAGTGGGCAGAAGGAACAGGGTGAAGTAGGAACTCTGAGCTGGATTACAGCATTCTGGAGTGACATAACAAGTGAGTGCATCTAAGTCCTTTAAGTTGCAGTAGAACAGCCACAGAATACATCTCCTTGAATCTCTTTGCTGGGCTCTAAATAAACTCTCTGCAACAAGTTTTTCCTTACTGAACATAAAGGGTATTCCCTCTGCTCCCCCATAGATAGATGCTTTCTTTCTCTGCATTATCTCTGTGTGCCAGAAAGCTATCCCCAGTGTTGGGAACTCCAGAGAAGGAGATCCAAGACAAAGATGGCAGCTGACAGAGAGCCACATGCATCTCCCATTGCAACTATTAGAGGAGAACTTACTAATAAGCTAATAGCCTTAGGCAGATTTGTTTTTCTATGTCCATTGCTATGTTTAGGCCTGAAAATCATAGAATGGTTTGTGTTGGAAGGGACCTTAAGGCTCATCCAGCTCCAACTCCTGCCACAGGCAGGGACCCCTTCCACTGGAGCAGCTTGCTCCAAGCCCCTGTGTCCAACCTGGCCTTGAACACTGCCAGGGATGGGGCAGCCACAGCTTCTCTGGGCACCCTGTGCCAGCGCCTCAGCACCCTCACAGGGAACAGCTTCTGCCTAAGAGCTCATCTCAGTCTCCCCTCTGGCAGGTTAAAGCCATTCCCCTTGCCCTTGTCCAAAGCCCCTCTCCTGATACCTTGTCAGCCCCTTTAGGCACTGGAAGACTGCTACTTTATAAGGAAATACTACTTTATAAGGAGACTGGCTTCCAAACAGCAGGAGATTTGGGAACACCTGAGCCAAATTCTTACCCAGAACTTGGGAAAAGAAAAAAAGTACTAAAACCCCCAACCAACCACTGTTTATCTTCTCCATTCCCAAGGGAACATGAAAGCCATCCTGAAGTTACCTTCTCTAAGGCTTTTTCTTCCTCTTACTCGATTCTCCTGCCATTTTCATCATTCAAGAAAAGTTAATTTACCCACCCTGAATTTGCTTTCTTTCAAGACAGTCATTTCAGCAGGCACAGCTTAGACCCAGGTACTGCTGCCAGCCCTGCTCGTGGTCTGCTCTGACCTTAGGCAAGTTATTTAACCCCGGAATACTTCAATTCGCCACCCTGATGAATGGCGATGAAAACTACCTCATGGTCGTATGCTTTCCTTAAGAAGTTATTAAATACTTTGCAATTACTGCCCAAAGATTATTCTTAGCCCTTCAACACGATCCCATCTCTTCCCAGATATAGAATGTAGCTATTGTCCAAGCTTGGTGCCCAGCCACTTTTGAAGCAGCAAGTTAATTTTCTCAGCAGATCACCACCTTATGCACGTGTCTTGGCTGTGTGTCCTCCTTTCCCAGACACATGGCCCTTCCTGCATTTATTCCTTAAGCACAGAGAAATGCACATTTCTGGCTGCTTAGCCAGACAGTGCTTGTTTCTAGGTCAACCAACCATGGCAGCTTCTTTGAAATGGGAACAAAATGCAGGATTGGCACATTTCATTTTTTAATGTAACACTGTCCCATTCATTGCTTTTTGCCAATCATTCACCTTCAAGAATCATCTTTGAATCCACTTGCTCTTGTGTAATGCTCCAATTACCAACAGCTGATCAAATAGCACCGTTTCTAAGCAGTGACCCCAAATTCTTGGGGAACTACAGAAGACACAGAAATGTGACCTGACCCGCTTAACCCTGTCTGACCTTCCTCACCGCGCAGCCTGACCCGACCTCACTCCTTTTATTCCTCCCAACACATTTTAATAGAACCCACCAGAGGAAAGCAGTGGGGGGAGAAGGAGTCAGTCTGCCTTAATGTCTTATTTCAGAGAAGTGTTTCCTTAGCTAAACATTATAACTCTCAACAGTGATTTCCAAATTGCTGGAACATTACCTCCCACCTCACCACTGTAATCAGTGCTTTGCTTGGTACATATTCAAAAGTGTTCTTGAGCCGCCATGCCTTTGCCAGCAGCACCTTTGAGCAAACAGAACACATTCCTGAGTCAGAATTCCTTGGTATCACAGAAAGCTTCCTTATTATGTAGGTAAGCAATGTGGAATTTTATCCATCAGCCTGATAGACACTGCCACGCTATTTAGATTCAGTGGGAGAGGACAGGGAGGTTGCAGTTTGTCCTCACATGCTGCTGCTACATAATCCTCATCATAACGTAATAATAAATAACCCTAAAGAGTTACAAGAGCAAACCATCCCTTGTGAGAAAGAGCCAGGATTAGCAAGAAGCACACCACTGGATTTTAGCCAGTAACTCCTCATCACTTACTCCCTGCACAGAGATACTTGTGTCTTTGCAGGAGACCTGTATTTGCAGGCAAGCTCGAAAACTCGGAGACATAACAGATGTCTCCCTCTCCTTGAAGTTTTTGCTTTTCTCTCCACTTACATAATGCTAATTAATTTGAGCTGTAGATAGCTGAAATCTCTCTGATTCCTTGCTTCCAGAGCACACATTCCAGACTTGCTGCTCTCATAAGCAGTCTGATCAGCATTACGCTGTACGTTCCTGCCAAATTCAGTGCGCTATTTTAGCTAAACCCCATGTCTCCTCTTGCCCCCATAATATGAACTCTCCCTGCTTTTGAATGGATGTGGTGTAGCATAATCGTTTACACTAAGAGGTACATGTTGTTTTGCAGGATGTGCACGCAAAAGCATTTCCCAATTACTATAAAGTATTCTGTCCTCCCAAGGAGAAAGATCTTCAAAACCAGGTGCACACAGAGGGGAAATAAATCCATTGAAATTGAAGGACCCTGTGCCAAGGAGATCCTATGTATGAAAATCCTGTCACAAGATACAGTTCTGCCCAAGGGTGGAGAGGAACTCATGGGAATATCAACCACTAAATCTAAAAAATGGGTTACCTCATGTCACTATGCTGATCTGGAAATCAGGACGATTCCCTAATTCTGGCATCACATGATGTGTGGGAAGAGCTGGCAGCACAAAGCTCTAACACTCCTCAAGCTGGGCTGGCATCAGGAAGGCCATGTTTGACTGGCAAAAGGGATGCTGGAAGAACCAAGCACACACCGACCAGTCTCCAACACACCACCAACAAAGCTGAACCTCAGGACCCAATGCTAGAGTCAGCACTGTGAAGAGTCATGCTCCTTTTTAACTGCCTTCCTGAAGGGAGGTTTGGAATACCATAGCTCCTGCAGATGTGGGAGTAGAGACTTTTTAAGAACATGAGAAAGGAAACTAGCTGACCAAAAGAGTCCTCCTGTGGTGAGATGAGTTCCAGCTCCCAAGACTTCCATAAAATATGTTCAAATAATGCAATTATATAAAAGGAAAAAGTCAAGATATAAGGCTGGATACCTCATCTTGAAATTCCCAATCCCACAGGATCCTGTTTGCCTCCTTACAGTATTACTAAACCCAAATAATCTATATATCCCTTTTACCAGCAAGAGTCTGGACATCTGTTTGACTACTGAACCTGTATGCTGGGCTTCCCCCTCTATTCTGCCTGCCTCATTGTTCCATGTTAGGAATCCTTCAAGACAGATTGTCCATTTTGTTGTTTGGAAAGCACATGGCACAGAAATAATGTCACTGCTGCCACAGCACTTCATTCTTTAGCTTTCTAGCACTAGAAAAAAAATAGATCAAACCATGTACTTAATACATTTGAACTAAAAATGGCATTCAGCAGTCTCACCCTTCCTCTCTCTAGAGCACACCACGAAAAGAGCCCGTTTTGGTGAAGGACAGAATCTTGTTCAAGAGAAGACCTGAACTGGAAACCAGACTCTGGAAGAGAAGTCAAATGTGATACACACTGACAACAACTACCTGGGGAAACCTGCACAGCAAACTCTTCCTCAGTGCCTGCCAAAAGCCAGGGCATCTATTCCTCACATTACTGCAGGAACCCTCAAAGTAATGACCATTAAAATAACTACCAGGAATCAGCCATCAGGTAATGAAAGTGCCTGAATCACACAGGTATGCTACTGCGTTAGCAAAGATGCCCTGATGGGCTGGGAAGGAGGATGGGGAGGGTTTATTCCTTCTGATGGTTCAAGAAAACTGCCTGATGAACAGTACACATCTGTACAACAGTACACATGTGTACAGTTGACTCTGCCCCTGGAATTGCCTTATAGTCTTCTCAGACTGCAGGTGGAGCCCAGGGTTATAACTCAGGGTTATAGCTCGGGGTGAATACCAAACCCCAAAGTTGCCCAAGCACTCACCTCCTCATCAGCCCAAGCACAAGATGCTGCCTAATGCCAATCACCAGTGAAGAGTGAGGACATGGACTCTACTGGGTTTTGATGCTCAGGTCCCAGATTCCGACTCAGAGCTACAGAAGGGCACTTCCAGGACCTGCAACCTGCCAGCCCCTCTTCTGGATGTGCTCCTCCTGACTTGTTTATATTTAATGGAGCAGAGATTACTTTCATTTCAGTTGTGACAGGCCATACTCACCTTGCATAGAGCAGCCCGTCTCTGCTGCATCTCTGTGCAGCAGTAACTCAAGATATTTTTGGCTAGAAAGGGACAGCCTGTTTGTGCATTCTAGTCATTGTGACACACACCTGGAAGAAGGAGTTCTGGGCTCTGATCCTGCTTCCAGGACAGTTCTTCACTTTCATATTAATCAGTGAATAAAATCTATTAGCTGATTGTTGCTGTTTAACCCCAGAAGGCAACTGAGCCCCACACAGCCACTTGCTCTCATTACACTGTTTCCAGCACAAAGGCATAACACTGTCCTCACCACCTACAGTGAAGAAAACTAACTTTATCCCAGCCCAAACATCTGGCCCCAAAGAGCAGAACTGCCTGTACTTACTGATCCTTAGGTTATCTTTAGGCTGTGCTTGGCACTTAACACAAAAGAGACATGGGGGATGAAATGGGAGTTATACCATCTGAATCATTACATGATTTGGCCTCAAAACCCTGGAGACAATGTCCCTCCATAGGAGTTGTATCCAAAGCAGAGCCACCTTCTTAATAACCCAGTCAGCTGGGAGAAAATCATTCCTTTTTGGGGACTGTTACCACTGCTGCCTCAAAAGAATAGGCATTCCCTCAGATTCCAGCAAAGCTACTGTGGGAGAAGAGGTAAATTTTTCCCCTCCATCATCCATTGGTTTTACACATGTATACACTCAAGAGACAGACTTCACCACTGCAGTACAGTCCTTCCTGAAGTGGAAAGTGGGTAGTTACACCAGCCTGCCATATACTGCTAACAGAGATGAAACTGTTACAGATAATGAGAGCAGGGCCCTCGCACTCAGTGTACCTGAAACTGCAGAGGGAATCTCAGCAGGCAACATAGAAGAACTTACTGCAGGCTGGAATCTGGCCAGCTCCCAAATTTCTCATCTCCTGCAGAAAGTGCTAATGCACAATGGGAGGTCAAAGCAAGACTCTTCAGTCTCATGAGAAGAAAAATGGCACTTCCAGGAGCACAAGACCCTCTACCACAGCAGTGAGAAGTGCTGCTGCCTGGTCCCGTTGTACATGTCCTAATGCTCCTGCTTTGCCACCGTAACTCCCACTCTGGAAGAGCACAGACGACTGGCACCAGCTGTGTTTAGATGTACCCTGCACAGGCTCGTGTGGTGTTTCCAGCACAGAGGCAGAGACTTCAGGAGCACTGCAGTAGTTTGTCAGGAGGAATATGCTGTGCTGAACCCACCCTGTACAGCTCAGATGAATAACACAGAAAAGGGCCTGAAGTGGTTCACAAAGCATCTAGTGCATAAGGCGCTGTTCAAAGACAAAGTTTCCTCCTTACCAAAGCTCATAAATATCTTTTAAACCTTAAGCAAATAAATTTGCCATTTTTCTTGTCATAAAGAACCAGTTTTTCTCAGGACAAAGCTACAGTGGCTCAGCTCATACAAAAATCTGGGGTTTGAACTGTTCCAATTCATGGGTTATCAATGGAGAAAGAGGAGGAGAACACAGAGCTCCTCATCTCAGCATACATGGTTCACTTGTCCTGTGCCTGCAGCTGTTCTGGCACACCACAGCTTCGATCTGTGAACTGGCTGATGGGCTGTGTTCTTGTCACTCCTGTAGGACAAGGTGCTAAAGCCCATCAGAGAAGCATAGAATGGTTTGGGTTGGAAAAGACCTTAAGATCACCCAGTTCCAAGCCCCTGGATGCCTCATCCTAGGCCATGTTACCCAAGGCTCTGTCCAGCCTGACCTTGAACACTGCCAGAGCTGGAGCATTTACCACTTCTCTGGGTGCCCTGTGCCAGCACCTCATCATCCTCAGGGTAAAGAACTTCTTACATCTAACCTGAACTTCCCCTGTTTCAGTTTAAACCCATCACTCCTTGTCCTGTCACCACAATCCCTGATGATGAGCCCCTCTCCAACATCCTTGTAGGCCCAGGTATAACGTTACAGCTCTTTCTACAGTGGCATTGAGGCAGACATACATGACACCTGTAGGTATGAGCTCAGCCCCTCAGTGTATCAGAGCTGGACGCTGGTCCTGGGTCAGCCAGCAGCAGCCAGGCCATCCTTCTGCCCAGTTCCCACAAAGCACTGACTCTACATTCACAAAATAAATAAAAAGAATGAATAATTAAAAAGCAAAACATGTCTTAGAGTTTAACAGCTCTGAGGGAGAACGTGCAGCCACTAAAGGTACGGGTTTAATAATTAATTACTGCTTTATTTAGCACAGGAGCAACTGTCTTAGCTCAAAATTAAATCCTTGGAAATGAGCTTCTTGGAAATGGCCACTCAGAAAAGCAGGATAAAAACTTGGTCACAAAAAGAAGGATATGGGGAAGAAAGGAAGAAAGAAACAAAAGTCCAATAAAAGCCTATGAAACAGAATTAGGAAAAAGGGGGTTTATAAAACATGTAGAAATTTCTTTCTAAGTTGCAGGCAGTGGAAGTGACCCTCCCAGATTTGTTCCATTTGCTGTGCCACCATTTCCACCACTCTTCTGCAATATCACTCACTGGGCAGGCAGCACTGCAGGAAGCCAAGAGCTTTCCTGCCCGCACTGTGACGCCCCTGCTGCTCACCAGCCCTTCCTCACCCTCCCTGCTTCTCACACTGCCCTGCCACCACCAACCGTTTCTGTTGGTCACCTCCAGAAAGCACAGAGCTATTTGGGTTATAAGAGAAGGCAGAACCAGCCAGTGCTGTGTCTCTCCCTGGAGGAAGCTGAAGGAGGGAGAATGAGGCAGAGTACACAACATACAGCATAGAAATGGAAAAAAAACTTATATTTTGATTACTTTCCAATACAAAACCTGCTTACTCCATTGACTCCTGAGAAAAGTAACATCTCAGATGTGGTTTGCAATCCAGTTACCATACTCCTGTATTGGTGCATGGGATTAGAAAGCAAAAATGTGTTAAAATAAACCAGACTAATCCTGCTTTCTGGTTCCCTTTACCAGTTCACAGGCTAAACTACATGACTATAAAGGAGAAATAAACAACAATAGCTCCAAATTTGTAGCAAGAACTTAATCTTTATAACAACTTGTAGCACGGGTACAGATTTTCAGTGTCTTTACTCCTGGGACTGTACCTTTCTAGTTGCTAAGAACTTGGGCCTGAAAGCACAATAACCTTTTTGTGTCAAGGACTGCTGCAAAGTAGCAAAGGAGACATACACATGGTGCTCTCACATGGACAATCAGTGCTCTTCCACTGCAGCCTATACAAAACCAGAATATAAAACACATTCTCTGTTTAGTTTCTTCTTTGAGGCCCCCAAAAGTAAAACGAAAGACCTAAAATACATACTCTGAGGAGTAAGAGTCACCTTGGATTGATTCTCTCATTCATGGGCTTGGAAATCGCTGCTGACTTCCAAGCTAAAGGGTATTAAGGCAGGAGTGGAATCTCAAGGTGGGATTTACAGTCCAGCCCAGCAACATCCTTTTCCAACTGCAGCTTTAAGCTAAGCATTCATTGACGTTGCTTTATGGTATTCTGGAGTAATTTTATTTGCTTAACCAATCTTCAGGATCTGATTCTGAGGCGTGCTCTCTGCTGCATATTCAATTACCTTGTAGTCATCATCGCACACCATTTGCTGCACTCTCCAAACCAAATTCAGAAGTCAATCTAGACGGTAATAAAGGGGAAAAATTATTGGAAAAAATAAAGATACTCCTCAATGCAGGAAAATTGAAGGCATATAACCATGTTGCTGCCTTAATGTTAAAAAAAACCCATAAAATTGGCTACTTCCTCCCTCTGTTGCTCTTTCTCAAGAGGAGCGGAGTAGCTGATATAAAAGGCATGTTGCAAATCAAGCTCAAGCTGCACATGACAGACGTGGGACTGGAATAACAAGGATATCACAGTCTAAGATTCAGATATGAAGCAGAAGCTGTATGAGAACCATCATCTGGGTTTATAAGGAATGAAATATGTTTGCAGAGTCGCAGGCATCATTGCATGCAGAATTAATACTTGAAAAGGGAGAATTCCAGAGCTCCAGACGAACAAGCAGGACAACGTGAGGAGCTTAAGTGTGCAGCAGCCGCTCTGCTTCACTAGTGAGCAGTAAGTACGATAACCATAATCTTTCCTTTTGACTGGCCACCTCATTTGTGGCACTTGTAAAAGCAGAGGCAGAACTGGTTGCAAAGGGGAGGAGTTTTACTTATGAGATAATTCTGCTCATGAGAAATAAATTAGAAACACTTGGAAAAGAGGGTGTGCAAGTTATTACTGCCTGAGGACAGCAGGAAATTATGAGAATAATAGTGTATGCATGTCCTTTGCTATTATTTACCTTGGCATTCAAGAAGCCATGTGTAGTTGCCAGAGCAACTTTCACATCACTCAGTACAAAAGCTACATGTACACTGCTTTTCTCTCACAGAGGGACATCCCACACACTCACCCAGAACTTGAAATCACAGGGCAGTGTCTATAAGAAAATTTGGCAGCAGTTTCAGGAGGAGTCTTCCTCTTCCTCTGAAGTAAATAAATAGCTTCAAGGAATTCTGCTGGCTGGAAACCATCACAGAATCATAGAATCTCAGTCTGGTTTGTGTTGGAAGGGACCTTAAAGCTCATCCAGTTCCAACCCCTGCCACAGGCAGGGACCCCTTCCACTGGAGCAGCTGCTCCAAGCCCCTGTGTCCAACCTGGCCTTGAACACTGCCAGGGATGGGGCAGCCACAGCTTCTCTGGGCACCCTGTGCCAGCGCCTCAGCACCCTCACAGGGAACAGCTTCTGCCTAAGAGCTCATCTCAGTCTCTCCTCTGTCAGCTTAAAGCCATTGAAAAGTCAAACCTGAATCTCTAAAGCACAGTGTTGGGGGGGGGGGGGGGTCTATCACTTGCTTTCTTTCTGAACCCCTCTGCACAGTGAGAAAGACCAGTCATTTTCCTCTCCGTATTTCAGAGTATTTACTGCTCATCTACATTACAGAGTGGCCGACAGAAGTGAGGAGTAAGCAGGCACTGGCAAGCGGCCCACAGACTTCTGGTCTGATTCATGTTCCTGTACCCTGACCTGGAAATCTGAGCGTTCATTCCCCTTCCACAGGAGAAGAGAAGCAAGAAGATAGGGAAGAAAATGTCAGAACTAATTTTACCCAAATTAAATCTAAGGGAAGATTTCCACTGTCCTGTCCTTGTGTTTTCCTCCCTATACCTACGTTATCCTGCTACTATTATATTGAATGTGTAAGAGCCAGATTATGGTGAAGAATTTCAGATGGAGCAAACAGAGCAAACTCCTATTTAAACCTGTACAGAATACATCAGACTACACGATTTTTCCTGTTGGTTTTGCAATGTTTTCTATTTCTTACAAAGAACCAGCTCCTGAAATCAAAAACTTCCAGTGCAATGTTCCCTGTCCATTAGAAGATGGCTTCTGAAATGTGCAGAGAAGTCTGGAAAACTGAATCCTAAAGGCTATCCAGCAAGGAAAAGGAAGCTAGGACAATCTAATTTGTTTGTGGAATCTGATTTATGACACTTTGAGCAGTCCATAATCATATAAGAAAATTAAGTTGTAGTTCTTCCTCTCAAGGCTGGCTTACAAATCAGTAAAAAGGAATGAAACTACAATGATGTTCTAGGTTTTTCCTTCTCTTTTAAGCTAAAGTGCTCAGCACTTTCCAGAAATCCCTCCTGCATGCAGACAGGGTACATAAAACTCTATCTTTCTATTTCTATCCACACCGAGTTCCAACTAGCAGCTTAGAATCATTGAAGCTTAGTCAATATTTTAATGACATTGCCAGCTGTAAGACAAAGGTAACATAATAGTTAAAATACCACCAACTAACATTAGTAATCGGGTGGTTAAATACCCATGCAGTATCAAGGAAAATGCCATAAGAAGTAAGGTTTATAACATTCTCCCAAAACCAAGGCAAGAAACAACAGTATTAGGAGGTTCACCATGAAATTTCACAGGACTAATGTCAACAAAAAGCTGAATTTAAAACAATGTCAGTGCTGCTTTTCTGTAAGGATTCTTTCGTTTCCTCACCTTGTATGAACTACTACATATGGGAGAACCCCTCTGTCCTCCAACAGGATTCCTGCCTTCACTACTGCTTCAGCCCCCCGTCCTTTGTGTGCCACCTCTCTCCACACCTTAGGGCTGCACCAGGCCTTCATCTTTCATTCCTGCCCCCGCATCCATAGTGGTTCTCTTCTCTTTAACCAAAAATTCCAATATAGGGTCCAAGAGATACACATTCATGATTAAAAAGAAACAAATCCAAGCTTCCCCTCTCAAAAGGACCAGACAATCACGTTGGTGGTAGTCACGAAGACAGAGGAGGTTACAGACAGCCACAGGGCACTGAGTGCTTGAATCACCCTGGCTGATCTTGCATTTTAAGATGAAAGTTGTAAAATCTTTCTCTTTTTAGAACAGGGGCAAAGCCAATGGCATGCAGCCACTTCTGCCCCACCTCACAGATGAAAAGCAGGAACATTTACCTCCAGTTTCCTGCTTCTTAAGACTAACTTTTGCAGGGAAGGGAGGAAATTGAAGTTCCCTGAAGCTGTCTCAGGTAGCCTTGTCCTTGGAACAACAGGGAGATCGATCTGCAAAGCAATACATAGCCACATAGGACGTACTAATGACTTCCCATAGCACACCATTTGCTTTTCTCCCTTCTTGATATCAAGTTTTAGCTTTAGTCCTCCTCTGAGAAGTGAATTTTCACAAATCTGCAGTTGACAGTCATATTTCTGTATGGGGGACAGAAGGGTTGACTTCATTGTGGGGATCTGGTAGGGAAAGAAGAACAGAACTTGCTGGATCTGATAATGCGAAGCTGAGGGGCAGGTCACAGCATTAACTATTGGGATGAACAGACATATTGGTATGGGAGTAATTCTTGTTTCTCCTCTTTCTTATTTTACATTTAATTCTGACATTTAAACCACAGTCATTTCTGCCTATATTCTGCAAGTAAATTTGTATAATAGGAGCATATTAGTAGATCAAGGTGTACACTAAATGCAGTTCTGTGGTTCTCCTCTGCACTATATCTAGGCTGGTATGATGGACTAAGCGTTCCTCGCATGTATTTAGTCGAGGAATACCCATGAGACCAACCATCGTATTGGATTTTTATATTCCAGCTGGGGGTTGTGGTGCTCCTAAAGCAGGGTCTGTGTTCAAGTGTCTCCAAAGGAAAACTAGTTAATGCATTCTAAAGCCAACCCCAGTGCATGGAGAGTAAAGATGATTAGGAGCTCACTTCAAAACTGCACCATTGCTCCAAATCAAAGCACTGATTCAGGTAAAGCCTCTTTCAGATGAAGTGAAATCACTGATGCAGGGTCTCAGGCAAGTGCTGTTCTGGTCAGGGTTCATACTAATACCTAGAGCCACTACAATGAATACCAGCAGCTCTGCATCTTCAACCATGTAGCCATCCCTAATTTACTTAAGTCCCACATAAATCTTTCCCCAAACACAGAAAAGCCTCAGCTTAAATACAATGGAAAGATGGATGGCTTGTGGTAAGCCTATGTCTGAACAAATCACGTCCCTTTCATGAATACACCATATCCCTTCCCTCAACAACAGGAAAAAAAACAGCTCCTTATAAAAATATTTGTTACGTTCCCTTGCTACGTGTATAATACAAGGACTGCAGAACATTACAGTCTAGACTGTACCCTATCAGATTTAGGAATCTATATAACATCAAAAGTGGATGATGAACACTAAGCTGGTGCAAAACCAGTGATAACCCATTTTAAGCATGACAAGACATAAAGGTAGAGCAATTTCGTATTTCTTCCATTAATACTGGTGGATCAAGGAGCTTTCTCTGCTTCTACAGTGAGACTGACCTGATCACAATTTTCCATGAGCTTCCAGTGCAGCAGTGCCCACATGAACCCTAACAAAGTCAGTTCCTTTAGTCCCTGAATATGATGCAGAAATGCCCCATGGCAATATGAAGAACTGACCTATAGGGATTCTAGAGGAAGGGACCAAAGACCAAACCCTGTCTATGACTCACTCAGCAAAGGTGCCAGGTGTATGAAAAAGCTGGTACAACCTGGACTGAGTCTCCACTGGCTTTGCCTCCTCAACAACTCGACTGCCATTCAGGGACCAATGCACTTACTTGTATTGCACAAGACATCACTGGGGACCCACAAGCTGAAATCCTTCCTTGGCAAACAACCCTTGTGAGGCTGGTAAAAGGCTGTCTATGTGAAGAGAAGCTTCAGAACACTAGCATTTTCCACCATAAGAATACAAAGAAAACAGATTAATAAAATAAAACCCCCAAAATATTATAAACTGATACCTGCCACTAAGAGCATCCACTCTCAACTAGAGCATAACATAAATACTCCAGGCTGTCTTAGAAGTCCTTCAGGATTCTGTACTGCTCATCATTCTCCCTCCAGCAGCAGCTCTTGAACCACTGGAAGGGTAATGGTCTGGTTTACCACTGGCCTTGCTTAGCTGTCTGTATTCGTCAGCCGTCCTCCCTTGCATGCAATGGGATGAGATCCTCTTAGGACAACTCCTTTCTACTTGCCTTTGTTTGCTGCCTACAGACCTGCCCTCAGCAAAGATCTCCTCAGTATTTCTCCTGTCCAATCAAATCAGACACTCTGAGCTCAATGCTCTCTTTTTATCCTTCCACTTCACACAGGGAAATGGGGAAGAAGAGCTGAGGGGGCAAAGAAATTCGAATACTTTGTTTTGCAGTGTAAAATGAAAAGCAACTGGGGATGTCGTGCTGTTTTATGGAATCTTGTTTTAAATCCCTTCATAAACGTCATCTATTTTCTACAACTAATTTAAGAGCCTCTTTTTCACCTATAAGAAACTCCCGCCTCCTGTAATCTGTTATTTCTGGTGCATCCCGGTATTCCACACAAAATGCTCCTCAGGTCTGAACTCAATTTCTGCATTGACACTACCCACTGGTACACCAAAAAAAGCATCCTTCTCCCCAGGGCAGACACCCACTGCTATACCTTTTTTTCCCTAAGAAAACCCCCACCATGTTTCTTTCATGTATCCTTCAATTGCTATTAACAACCAACTACTCCCACTCTCATATATGAGCCTATATATGCCCTGCATGTTGTACATCAGGATGAGACTATAAATTCCTCCAGGCAGGCATCTGCTTAACCTACGTGTTCTAAAAAAATGAGGATTGGGTCAGACTGGTTTGTTTTCAGCTGAGGGGGAGACAGGCAGAAAGAAAGAAAGAAAATAACCATAAGATAAGGGTGAAAAGGGAAAACAAAGGACAGTGGAATGAAGGTAAGAAAGGAGACACGGAAAGGATTGCTGAGGAGTGGGACTAGAGAGCCAGCTAATATATTTGATGAAAATGCAACATTAGCAAGCACAGTATGATTTGACAAGTGTGAACAAGCCTACACCAATGTTAAAAAGCACTACATCTGGCAATGTGTCAATGTTTAAGCAGCACTTTCCCTCTCCTTCCCATGCTGGGATCCTGCATCCTTGATATTCCATCAGATCCACTTCTAAGCTGCTCAGGTCTACAGCAATACATTTGTAGAGGTGAATTGGACAGAGGACAGATATAAATTGGTTGCAATTACAGTTCCTATCACTCCCTCCCCATGTTACCCTGTTACAAAAGAAGAGATCAGCAAAACACTGCACAATGCTCCTACACCCCCAAACACAGGGAATCACTTAAACCAGAAATGTTGGGGTTAACCACATGGCATTTAACCTACCTATCCCCTTGTGTGTATTCCTCTTACTCCAGCAAATATATGGCAATGAGATCACTTGTCTTTTGGAACGCAGCAACAGTTCTGGGGCACTAAATTCAGCAGCTGCAGAGTCTGAACTCGAGCAGGATGCATATGTGAAAGGAATTTTTAAACTCTCCTCTCATAGCTTTCTTCAGGAGCCCAGGTTGATCTTTCCTTTAAGGAAAACCAGGCTGCTCCCCTGTTCCTGTGTGAGAAAGCCTGTGTCTAGATAGACATGCAGATCTGACCACTGCAGTTATCAGTACATGCTACCAACATGCACATATACAACATACACATTTGCTTTGAAAAAAGCATTAAACTCACAGATTTGCTGCATGTTAAGTTTTTAGGTTTATCCCACATTATTTTCAGCTAATGTTTGTACCTTCTCCTACAATTTAACCTGCTCAATCCCAACATTTTGATCCTTTTACATATGAGTGCATTGGTGGGTATACATAATTCCAGCCGAGGACAGCAGATCTCACCCTTCTACCTCAGTACAAGCTAGAGAGCTCCATATTGAATAACACAAACTACCAAATCTCTTTTGCACTTTGCTTTTGAAGCTATTATAGAAACAAAATATGAATCCTCAATATTTCGTCCTGCATGACCTGCATCCAGTATTGTACATTGTCAATTTAAAATAACCAAACCGATGGCAATACAAACTTCCTGTTACTTATCAAGCTTTCACTCCTGTAAAGCTCATACAAGCAGATTGTTTTTAACTCTCATATGTTAAAGCATTTGGAAACTATCAGTCATTTGGAGGGGAGAGAGAAGAAAGGAAATTCCCAAGGTTTTGCATGCAGGGACAGATCCAGGCCCTGGTTAACAGGTGCAACTGGTGTTGTTTTTGCCAGATTGATTCTTGCTTCCAGCAGGACAGAGCTGAAAAATCATGGGCCTAATAAACCAGATTTATCATGTAGATAAAAATAGTCACTGTCTCCTCGGCACTGTGTGTCCTGTGCTGCTGAGGAGCTCCTCACAACTCTCTTGGTTTTGACAATAAAATGGTTCCCATGGCAACACCATCTGATGTCACAGAAACAACGTCCATGAGGTCATAAATCCTTCCAAGGAAACCACAGAGGAGGCTCAAAACTTTACAGATCTGTGATGGGAGGTTAATATTGGCTTCTTTGTCCTCTATGCCTTGGTCTCACTCGCCTGCCTTTTTCTTCCCCCCTCCTAAATATTAAACAAAAAAGTGGAAAGATTTGTCCCAGGAATTTCCTGTTGGCTCTTGTCCAGAGAGCAGAGAATACCATCAGTAATGTGAACAATGCAAGTTCCTCCTGGGCTTGCTTCGAGCAAGCTTCCAAGTCCTTCTCTAACTTGGCTGCAATATGACAGTGCTTTGGAGAGGTTACTGGGCTCCACAGCCAGGGGTTTGTACAGAAACACTGCAGTTTTCTCCTTCCTCCTTCTCCAAGTTACAGGAAACCAACAGTTCATGTTAGTGAAATAAACATCCTACTACCACACAGTGGAGAATACTTTAAACGAGTCACTTTGCAAGCCAAAAATACAAACATGCATCTGCTGTAGGAGGAAATGCAGGACATTGCCAATGTAGGTGAGATCAGACTGTCAGCCAAAGGTTATGTCAGTGGTCAGGCACAGGCATTCCAAAGGGAAGAGCTGAGAACAGATGCAGAGAGCAGGTAGTTGTGAAATAACCTGCTTGCTGTTTGATTCCTGACCAGCAAAGTGCCCTCCAAAAGCAGTATGCCAGCAGCCCTGTGCACACACATACCTGCATGCAAACACATGCTGTTTTCTCCTTCTCTCCACCTTGGCAGCCCCAACCCATTGTCCTCCTGTAACTATCACCTTTTCCTCCCTGCACCCCAGGAATCAGGCATCTATTAAGTGGTTTGTAGAGTTTAAGGAATTAGCCAGCTCATCAAGAATCTGCCTTCCCAGTCAAGAGAGAGATGTCAGCAGGCTTTCAGGTCATGTGAATAAGATTTGAAGAACTGAATTCCTAATATGTTTTATATGTTAATGCATATTTAAGAGTACAGACGTGTTTTTCACAGCTTCCATCCAAGGATCTCAAAACATCTTTAAATGGGTTTTTAGTTTAGGCTTCATTCGTTAATGAGGTAATGCAAAAGACGTTCTACCAGTGAGAGATGTATTCAAGCTCCCAAGTAGAGCATGGTGGCAAAGAAACCCGAACAACATCTTATTGTCAAGCCCAAACACCCCAAATTTACCAGTCAGAAACTTGCAAAGATACTTGCTTGAATTAGAGGCTGTATTAAAAAGAATACTTTTTAGGGTGACTTTTTATTCCCAGCCTTTGCAGTGCACTGAGTTGCTACTTCAAGCTTTTTCTCACAGCTGAGAAAACTAGGAGTGTGCCCTTGATGTAATGAAATAGATTTCACATCTTTGCATTACTTCAGGAGCTGGAACTTTTGGAATATACAACTATCCTGAGACTCAATAAAATCCTGAGAGCTGGCAGCACTGTGTTTAGGACAGGAAGTAATGAGTGGTAATGCTTGCACTCAAAACTCTAGGGATAGGTAGAACACAATTACTAAAGTATGAATTTACACCAGGCTGTGCTTAAATATGCTCTCTAAATAAAAAAAATGAAGTCTCTTAGGACCAGAAGAGGCAGCAGTTCTATGTGTGTAATACATCATTATCAACAAATACCTTGTACTTCAGCATCTGCTGAAGTGATGCTGAAGCTGCAGGTCAGAACTGGCTTTGGGAAGACTTTCTACTCTACCTTTGCCTCCTGCACTGTTTGGCATTCACCTGAGAAAATCCTGACTCAGAGCAGAGATAACAGGATCACCACACAAACACTATGGCTTTTATGCTAGTGGGATGTAATAGAGTAATGCAAAGTATTGCAATCAACTGTGAATAGTGGCTAGTCCAGACACAACCCCTCTCCAACCACCTATTTAGTAAGTGGAAGTTACATTAACTACACTCTAGCATGATGCCTACAGGTACAGATTACTTTTCCATAACAACTAAACATATTTAAAAGGTGGAAATGGGTGGTGGGGAAGTGCTTGGATGTGTATTTCAGGCTGCTTTGTCTGTGGAGTGGAATTTCAGGCAGGGCTGTGGCCACCCTTCAGATGTTGGCAGCAGAGGGTAATCACCAGTGCTGACCTAAGAGTGCTATATATATATACTTATAGCACATACGTGGTCATGGAAACCACCACAAAACTGCTGTATTTTCAAAACTATGATATACATTTCAAACTATTACATAAAGTGGCTTTATACTTCCCTGCCAGGGTGCACTAGCCTCTTTCTATACCATTCACAGCATAGTTACTATAGTAACTAATGCATTGCAAAAGAGAGGAAGAAGCTAAAATAAAAAAACCCAAAACCAAAACACCAACCTTAAAACACAATGGAAACCAAAGAAAGGAACTGTCTTTACAAAGCCAAAATACACACTGGGAAGAATACAGGCATAGCTTTATGGCCATTGCTTTGGAACTATCAGCACTGTCTCACTCAGGATGTTGTCACGTAAATTCATGGCAAATGTTTAGCCCTACAGTGCTGTGGCACTTGGCACTGCAGGAGCTGGGCATACCTGGACTTCATGACACAAAGATGTTGTTGCCTTCATCAAGACACAGAACTGCATAAAGAATTTCCTCCATCCTCCAAATTAATACTAAAAGCATTAAAATCCATGGAAAGCTCCATAGCTTGTATCACACGGAATGAACTTTGGGAGGGGAGATCCGTTTCTGAAACCCATGAAGAGTTTAAAATCCCACATTTTCAAGTTTCATGTGCAAAGCTTTAGCAGGGAAGTGTGGGAGTGACAGATCAACACACAAAGTCATAGAAACTGTTACATATTACATACTAAAGAGAAGAAACTGAAACAGAACATAAAGTTCTCTCAACTCAGCAATTAAAAAAGCTTTATGCATCACTTTACCTGTGTATATCTGTATATTCACACAGTGCAGAATCTGATTTTCCACTACCACATGCAAATCTTCATGTAAAACTACTTTATCAGGACTGTACTCCTTCCCATTGCCGTTCTACAACTACACAATGCAAATTAGCTGTGGGACAGTAAACTTAGGTACAAAAATAGGAATTCAAGAGCTCCAACTAATTCAATGTTCTGTTGCTTAAGGATATTCCTGATAAAGCCTATAGCTCTCTGTGTCAGCACTTCTCTTTGCTCGGCCTTCTTTGATACTTCCCAATAGGAAAGCTATCATTTAGCACCTTATGGTTAAATTATTATTCTGTCCCTTGGTGTCTCCATGACAATGTCAGGAAAAGCCACTCTCCCCATCATATAGTGAAGAGTTATTTCAAGGATGCTTCTTGCAGCTGACATTTCCCAACCAAGATGTGAAAAGCAGCAAGAACAGTTTCTGCTGCATCTCTTGGGACTGGTCAGGCTTAGCCATAAGCCATTCAAAAAGCCCCATGTCAACCACAACAAGCCAACCCGTTTGGCTCAAAAGCAGACACAGAGCACATGGAAAACTGCCATCACCATCAGTTAAATCAAAAAAAACATGGCAAACCACTTGGAAACTTTCTAAGACTTCCTTTCATTTTGCACATATTTTATAAAACTCAAAAATCAATACAAGTTTGAAAACAAAGGTTTTGCTACCAGTTCTTTTGGATGGCTGTGCCACACAGGGCAGTGAAATCAGTTTCAGTGTACTTCAGCTATCTAAGCCTTTTATCCCACTAACCATTGAACTAACGGGTATAGAAATGACCCTTGAACAACCACTGAGGGAAGCACTGCACAGAACCTTGACTTGTATCCCCTTGTTCCCTCCTTACCTACAACCTCAGTGGTAGATTTTAGACTTTTACTACAAGAAGGAAAGAAATTGCATTTCCCAATCAGCCAAACTGAATCACATAAAAAGCACCTGACAAAATGTTCTGAGCTTTTCCCAGTGAACCTGGATTGACAAGTTCACCTGTATTTCTCATTCCTTTTGATTCTTTCCTTCCCCTCCACACACAGCAAAGATAGCACATACTCTTCAGACAGTCTAATATTTTTTTAATCAAAAGGAAATTAAAGAAGAGGCAATGATGTACATCCCTTCTGGGGAAAGGAGAAGCTTCATTCCTCTCCTGTCTTAAAATAGCCTGATTGAACTACAATATTTGCATTACAATTCTGGGTCAGCTGCACCATGGGATTCCGGTGCAGATCTGAGGCTTGTTTAGTTTTTATTTTCAGCCTTGTAGATTTTTCACATTATATCCATTCTGCTGCACATTCCTCCTGATATTCTATATCAGTGCAGTTTGGAACAATTGGAGAGATTTACTCCCTGGATATTTGGAGGAGGAAACAAGGCCTGCGGCAGTTTTATTCATTGGAAGTGGAAATCTTTGCTGCAGAGGATCAGGTGTCAAAGTAGACAAAAGAGCCTTTGATTCTTTTCAAACATGGATTCAGATTCTGCTATTCCCTACTTCTGTATCAAATCATAGCACTCTTCAGTACAGCACTCTGGGTTTTACCTGCAGTACAGAAAATGAAGACCAAGTCATGCTTATAAGGTGTCATCTGGTAAAACATCCCTGTCAACAACCGCTGAACAAATATCTCCTCTAGCTTAGCACAAGTTTCCAATTCATTTCACTCTCTTCACACACTGTATGTCAAATTCTTGAACATGGTTTTATCAGACTCATTTGCAAGCTGATTCCCTGGGTACCTCCTGATATGGTGATAGGTCTTGGTGGGTAGGCCATGTCTACACTTCAGACTGAGTGACTTACTAACCTATGTGCGGTGTTTTTACACTTCACTTCTGGCAGCAGTGACTCCAAGTAATGCACAGACCTTTGAAGGGCCCATCTATGTAGGGCTGCTTTCCCTCAACTCACTCCACCAGTTTGTGTGTAAGAAGCAGAGCACTTGGTGAGCACAAAGGGGAATTCTGAGTATTAATTAAAGCTATTTAAAAGCATTCACTGAAAGGCACTGCAAGAATTACCTGCCATGTACTAAAAGAGTGAACAAATCCATACAATGACAAAAATTAGAGACTGAAGAGACTATCTGGTCCCTAATCCTGAGCAGCGCAGCAATTAGTGTATTCTAAGAATGTTATTCAGCCTTAGCCAGTGACTGTGCTTCTATTACTTCTATCATATTTCTCAGAAATGTGCTTCTCTCTACGCTGACTCAGAGGCAAGAACAAATTTTATCATCTCATTTTACCTTGAGAAATTACACTCCTTTGTATCATCTTTAATAGGTTTTCCCCAGAGTTTTTGCCTTTGGGATTTATGCTGCATGTTCTGGGGTGGATATTGCAACCTCCCAGCATTTGTGACTGTCTGAAACATTTTTGATTATCAGCCCATTGCTCTCTTAACATTTCTCTTCCAAGCTGCACATAAAAAAAAACCCTCTTTTGATTTGCCTTCATGACTCAAACCTCCAGATATTTCATTGTTTGAGTTGCTGCTGATATGATTTTCCCCTACTTTGTAAAACTCTTCTTGTACTAGAACTTGTACACAGACCACAATGCATTTTAGGTAGGAAATCACTGCACAGAATCTGACTGGAGCAAATGAAAAAGAATACAATCTTTTTTTTTTTTTTTTCAGAAAAAGCCAATGTTCCTGCCTCTGTGCCACTGACAAAGACATTTTATTTTCATTAGATAGCTTGTCCTTACCACACTGCTGTAATTTCAAAGTGAACCTGCTGGTGTACTCATCTTCCTTTTCCAAGGAGGGAAAACACTAGGATATAGTTTGATAGCAAAAAATCTTTCCATTTATTAACATAAGAAATGGTCTAGACAAGGCCAAGCAGCTGATGAAATACAATTACTTTCATGATCCATTAATAATAAATGTGCATGTCCTGTTATTTTTTGTATTCCTTTATGATCATTACTGATATACTGATACATAGGAACCTCACTCACTCATTCTAATACGAGTGTGATCTGTGTCACGCAGAGGGGGAAAAAGAGCCACTGGGCACTACTCCAGCTTCGTGTCTGTAGAAGACATTCGATTTTCTGTAATATTAATTTCTGATGAAGAAGCCAGAATATGACACACACCAAATCGATTAAAAGCTGGCTGATAGTGCTTAAAATGGAGAAAGGCTCCCCCTCACACCCTGCCTGACATGAGTCTTTGCTTGGAGTGTCTTCTTGATATATAATATATATTCTACGGCAACAAAAAAGATCCTTTTTTAAGCTACCTACATATGTACACAAAACAAGTCTTTCCCACTCCCCCTTTCCCTCTGTCTCACTGTCACACACACAGCTGAGACCTGAGATGGAAAAGCCACAGTTACCTCCTCAGCAGAAAACAGCAACAGCATTTCATGTATATTAATGAAGCCGCATTAAACATCTTTCACTGTGACTGAGAAAAAACAGTGTTTGAAACCCGCGAGTTACGGCGGGGAGGGGGGAGAGAGAAGGAGTAACATTACAGAAATAAACACAACAACAGCCTGAACAAGCCAAGGGCAACACACAGATTTTTCACTTCCCTCACGCTTGCATCTGTAATGGAGCGAGCACATCACAAGTCTCATCAGGTTCTATATCTGCCTATGAACATGATACTCTTGAGTACTTCTTTATGGTTTAATTTTGGTTAATGTTATCGTTGCTAATACCCACTTAGAAGCATGGAATTAAAATGTTTTTTGTTACTACCATCATCTTCTTCTGTTTGGCAGACTGATTATTTAGTCTTCCTTCCTAACGGGACTTGAAAGGAATAAGATGTGCAATGCTTTTTGTGCCCAAGGTGTCTCTGCTCGGCATTGCCCAAGGTGGTTTCATGGTTAACTTTCACTCCCTCTGCTGGCTCGCAGGCATCAGAGCACAAGCACTATTTTGTTTAGGTCCTACAAAAATTAAATGTGTTTACTATGACTTTTATATAAAAATTATAGTATTTAAAAAGGAAATTCCTAGCACATTAAACCAGTTCTGGATACACTGCATTTATGTATTCTCAAGTTTGAATGTTTTAGTTTCCCTGGACCTTCCAAGTCACTCTTCGGGGCTTCCAACCAGCCATGTAGACAGCCCAAGTCTGGCAGCCCAAAAGTCAACACTTCAGTGTGTTCATTGCCAGCCTCAAATTCCATGTCATAGTGAGAATCTTAAACTATCCAACTTTTACAAGAAAAAGAGTACATGTGACATCATTATCAGTCAAGGCTATGAAGATCCTTTGGAGAAAATCAGCAACGGTTAAAACTGTAAAGAGATAAGAATGAAAGATGGATGATAAGCAATCCAACAGTGTGTAGAAGGAGGAGACCAAGTAATCCCTTGAAGAGCAAGGCAAGCTCGAATTGAAAGATCCAGTTATGCAGCCTACAACAAAGTGTTGCCAACAGCAAACATGACTCCTGGTAATAACATAGCCCTCTCAGCCAATCCTTCATGGCTCTTTTTTTCCTTAATAATTGTGGAATTTATGCATATAAAACCAAGGATAGTCTTGACCATTTTGTAGCATTATGCAAGAACAATCTCACCATCTGCATTTAAAATACAAAGGTCTTTTTCAACCTTACAACTGGCCCTTCTGCTCTTCCATCATCGCAGCTGACAGCACTGACAAGTTTATCTATTTTAACTGGATTCTCCCTAGCTCAGCAATAATTGCTGACAAGTATCTCTCTGCTTTCAAAACAAGCTAAACACTGGGTTTGCTGCAAAATCCTGTCTGGAGTGATCACAGGATCCTGTACTCACCCTGGATCTGTTCTAGAAGAGTCTGGTTTTATTTCTGCTGTTTTCCAAGATAGAATCACATCTCCAACAGCGAGACCAGCTCCCCCAGGGCTGCTTGCAGAGGAGCCTGGGAACCCACTGACATGCTGATGCAAGAAGCACTGACCTTCCATCTCACTGTAGGTCACCTTCTGTTGACGCCTTCCTAATACTGGGAAGATGCCAACAGCCTTCCTTGGAGTTTGTTGGATCAGTATCAGCAACAGCAAAATACAACACTTTGGATCAAGAGATGTGGACACAAACCTGCTACAATGTTCTCTCAGTATCTATGGCAAAATGTACAGACAACCTGGTGGATAAAGACAGAGAAAGCTCAAAAAGATCAAGTAACACCTTCTGCATCACTTAAAACTCGCAGTTGTTGCTCTGAGGTGGTCTGTTTGCAAATGGCAGTATGCAGAGATGGGAAAACTGTAATGTCACATTGAAAGAGCGGACACCACCAGCCACCACAACCAGTAATGACAGAAAAGCTTCCAGGAGCTATAAAACCTTAGGGCCATAAGAGATGTCTACAGACAAAGGTTATGGTAATGACAGACAGACCTAATGCATTGCATTCAGAACAAAGCAAAATCCAGGCCTGTCACACACACGTGAAGCACTGCTGGAGGGCTGCAGGGACAGAAAACCAGAAATGAAGTATTTTAAGAAGTCTTTTAAAATTACTGTATTTTTTAGCTCCTTAACAGATCCCATCAGATCAGATACATACATACAGATGAAGGACATACACACAGAATTACATACATACATACATATGGGAATGTTCTGAAAACGGTTCCTGTGGTTAAACCCTAGTTTGAGTGGCTTTTTAAGAGACACACACATGCAGCAAGAGTATGGCTTAGGAATGTTACTAATGTCCCTAATACCAATATCACCCAGCAGGTCAGTGCCCACTGACGGCAGTGGCTGCTCCTACAAGGTGACCTTCTACTCTCTTGAGGTAGCCGTAACACGATCTCTGCAGAAGTGCACAGCTCATCTCAGAGAGTCACTGCAGACAGAACCACAACTACCAAAACTGAGAAGCTTTGCCTTCAATACACTAAATGAAGCCCCCCTGAAGCAAAAGTACTATTAAACTACCTCCAAGATAAGCCAAAAAGGTCACATGGGACTCTACAAGTATGTAAATAGGTAGAAAGAGTCTATCACTTTTAGGGGCTGAACATTAGCCCATAGGTCATATATTCTTCAGACCCGACTGTCTATGACACTAACAATCACACATTAAGAAATAACTTGAACTCAAAAGGAAGTACAGCTAAGTTTACCACTATTTTAGATATAAACTTCACTGGACAAGCACTGTGTAGAGTGCAGCTTGAACTACCTGCCACATCCTGGCAAGCTAACACACTTGAACGGATGGTACTTCACTTGAGATTGCTGCCAGACTCCCCTGTGTTGGCATAAAGGTTGAGAAAGACTTGCTCAGCATTTACCTTGGCTCCCTAGGATCAGTACAGAAGCATGTGCCAATATGGGACCAGGCCAAATGCGTAATCTGAGTAGTTTAGAAACAGACCTTCCTACATTTCAGTCATCTTAATCTCATGGAGTCATGCTTTGGATCCCATTATGGAGCAAGAACTCTGTGTCTAAATGAACAGATGCACAAGAAGAAAAAGATGCACAAGAACAAACTTTCCTGGCCTTCTCCCACTCTGTCTACAGTAGATGGATAGAAACGGGGCAGAACAAAAGCCAAGCCCATCACAAGCCCAAAGGTACAACCTAGTATAAAATCATTGAATCACATCCTGAAGGAGCCCTTTCATCCAGTCCTCCCTGCTCTGCAGCAATATCAACTCGTGCTTATACAAATTCTCCTGAAATTCTTCAACTTCCCCAAGGAATCTATTTCAGCACTTTACTACCATTATAACTTCCTCAAATCTTGCCTGAGGCTTCCCTGCCCAGCTGTAGACTGGATTTTCTTATTCCATCCACCATGAATTGAAGAAAAATGGATTCCCTTCCTCTTTGAATCATCCTTTTATGCACTCAAAGGCTAATACCAGGTCCCTTTAATATCTGGATAAAGAACTGTATTTCTGCTTTTGCTTCAGAGAAAGGACCAACATTGCTTGCGGAGTCTTCCCCAGGTTACTGAACTCTAAATCTCCACTAGTAACCTGCACATTCAGGTATCTTCACCTTGTTTCAGTCCAGGAGTTCATGACCATGAAGATCTCTACCAATCTTACTTTTCAAGTTAGATCCCATGCAAGTGCAGGAGGCCTTACCGGGAAAGAGGGAATGGACAACTCTCAGGCCTGAATTTGGCATTATACTTCACTGATTTTGAACGTGATAGAGTCACAGCTGTTTATGGTGCTGCAGCTTCAATTCCTGCTGTTCCAGCTGGGATCAGTTGGCTGCCAAAGTGTAAAGCAGTTGGAAACTTTGTGGTGTCTGGGACATAGGCTTTATATTTGCTGGAATTCTGTAGTTTGCTGCACATAAATCAGACATGCATGAACTGATGATTCCTTCCTCTTTGATAGGAAAGGTCTTTGTGAAGACCCTGGAGGCCACTCTCAGGTCTATACTACTGTACAGTATAAAGTCCACAGAGAAGGTAAAATGTGGACAGCTGAGAAATCCCTCCTTAGTGCCAGGTTCATTTATTCATTTAATCAACCACTGCATGTTGCAGCTTCATTCAGCAGAACTCATTCTAGTGAGGAAGAGATTTCACGTAGTAATTCTGCTTTTTTTATGCTGCATTGATGTTGAAGTTAGAAATGTTCAATTGAAGGATTTCTTCTGATGTAGGTACAGAACATAACTGGAACACTCAATAATACTGTAGGTTTCATAAATGGGAAACAGGACAGCAGTGACTGAGGTCTGGCCCGTAACTTCAGCTGAAAAGACACACAAATTTGTGAGGACCAAATCACAGTGTCTCAAGAAAAGTCCAAATCCATGTTTGCTGGAGAGCCACTGTTCTAGTGCTTCAGGGGGTTGAATCAGAACTCTTCATGTGAACTCTTCTGAACCTCAGGATCACTGAAATGAACACCTATGATTTTTTGTAGTCACACTGCAGAGTAAGAAAGAATTAACATTTAAAGGTTTTAGGGTTTAACTAAGTAATCAAGGAGACTCTGGTGTTCCCAAACAAAGTGAAAATTGAAGGTGGGGATTACCTCCAACAACCTGCTCAAAATGGAGTAAAAATAACAGGAATCCTGATGAAATAAAAAAAGCTTTGTTCCTCCACAGTGATCCTGGAAGAGCAGAGCATGAGTGCAATGGAAGGGACTGCGCTTGCTGGTAGTGCATTAGTGCTCCATCACCTCTACTGCTGAGGTGAACCATTACTTACCCAAAGTGCTCTCGACATTCCCTTCTGGGACAACGTACCCATCACTTCTGAAGGGTAGTTTGGAAGATTCTTCCCTTTCTGTTGGACAGTCCCCTGGGTTTCCACACCTCATGCATTATGGATAGGATCTTAATGGAGACTGGCTGTCTAAGCACTATTTGCTGAGCCTCTCAGCTCAGAATAGACATTGCTGCTCAGTGCTTTCTGCTTCTCCTTCATCTTGTGTATGTCAGACTCAAATTTGTTTTCTGTTCTGTCTGAACCCCATTAAAACCCAATTCTGCTGATTACCAACAGCTTTCTCTAAACGAAATTCCTTTCCCTGTAAAGGTTCTCCCAGATTCAGAGGCAAATCAATCTGCAGTTACCTGACATGTTGCCAGCCTATGCCACTTGGACTGGTCCCCTCACTTGGTACTGAGCCTCCAGCTCACTGCCACCTCCTTGGTGCTTTGCAACCTGCCACTGTGTTGTCCATCTCTGCCTTGCCCAACCAAAAATGACAGTTCTTGGACTGTGTTGTCCATCTCTCCCTTGCCCAACTAAAAATGACAGTTCTTGGACATAAATGCCCTCAAATGACATCTCGTTAGTGTAACACAGTACCAGAATGTTCCCTGTAGTACTGGCCACACAGGCATTAGCTCTAAGAGTCAGTGGTCTCTGCAAATGCACCAATGGTTTACCTCCAGACATAAAAGAAACTTGCTTATAATGTATTTGTCAGTATAAACATGCAACTAATATCTAATAACCTCTTAATGAAGAGTCTCCTGAATTACAATGAAGCTTTGTAGCTATGTCCTGATCTTCTTTAGCTAAGAAACTTGGGATGTTTTAGGAAGGTTTATGCTCACTGTTGTTACAGATATAGAGGAATAGGTTTATGTTTTCTCCTAGAGAAAAGAAAGAGGCAGAAGAGAAATCTTTTTCTTCCAGAACACCAGCAATCTCAGTTGTCTGTGACTCCTTGGAAAAGAAAAGAAATAGCTTCAAGAGGGAACAGGGAGGCTCTCGTCATCACATCTTTTCGTGGGGATTACTCTAGCTGGTAAACCAGCTGTTGTTTTTCAAGTTATGTCAGTGCAGATTGATAATAAGACACCAAAATTGCCTACCCTCCATGAACAGAGGAACTTCTGCTTTCTCCTGGCTGTTCAGCCATCTCTGTTCTTTACTGCAAGTGGATATCAAAACTATTCCTATTAAGATACAACACACTTTGACAAACAATTGGCAACAGAAGGTACTTCAGATACGGACAATGACAGAACTACCTTTGAAATCAGGCAATCTGAGTAATGCTTGAACTCTAGTACACCGATGCTGAGACTGTTTCTACAGTCATGTTGAAGGACTGATGCAGACAGGAATATTTCTCTCCCCAGAGAGGCTCTGTTGGGAAAAGGCTGATTCCCTCTCGAAGTGAAGTAACCATACAATGATCTCAGATTGAAGTGGGTTTGCTGACATATTACTTGCTGACAGGTGCATTTTACTTGTAATGTTCTTAGCACAGTAAAGCATATGCTAAAAAGCACAATGGGATGTCCTACTCCTCCTCATGAGTTCTCACCTGAAGGTTTTTACATGGATGGATTTCCCTTTTTATCAGCCCCATATAAAGGCAGCAGTGGAAACGCTTCAAGCTGTTCACAGAAATGATACCCAGCCTTTCCTGAGCTGCTCGGGTTTTACTGTCTGGAACCCTCCCACAAAGAAGCAACAGAATCAGACTAAAATGACTAAGAAGGCACAACAGAGATATAGGAAGTAATTAAAACTTGCTTGGTAGTTAGAAATGGTGAACTCTTTGGAGCAAGACTATGTTTGGCTATTGTAAGAACTGCAGCAGGCCTTTGTTGAGCTATATAAATGAGCAGCAAACGTAGTAAAGAAGTAGTAGATGATATAATGATAGTATAAAAGTTGTACATTATCTGTACAACAGCTAACAATAAATATAATGGTATTTTATAAAATACACATATGGAATTGTAGCATGATAAGCTGTAAAACTAGGCAATAAACTGTCATATCATTCAACCCTAGCCACTCACCTGTGCTCTGTAACTAACCCTCCTCTCTAACGATTTATCCTATTCCAGACTCTAGGAAAAACAGTTGCTACTTAAAATATAGACTAGGAGAAACTGCCAGAAGACTGTTTTGCTTTCCTTTCTCTTCCCCTAATTATACAGATCCAAAGTGCAAGATGGTAGTAGTCATTCTTGCAGTAATGCTAAGTTTAAAGGTCTGCTGCTCTGATCGTCGAAGGCTGGATATGGATAAGTAAAGCAATTGGGCCATTGCTAACCAGTCCAAGGAAAGGTCTAATTCCTGAGAAAGGAGAAGCAAAGCAACCTCAGAGCACTTCCATTTAGCCACTGGTTCCAGCTGACCAAAGCTTCCTCCTCACATCATGATGGAGAAAATCAGGGCTGCTGCTTTTTCCATCTATAAGCGACAAAACTTGGTTTGAACTGTGGCTGCAGCCTCTGGGCATCAGCAAAGTTCATCTGAGTTCAAAAGAAGGTAGAAAGCCATATTTACTTTGGGGAAATCCTGAGTAAAAGTAGCATGTGTGTGTGCTCTGTAACACATGCATAGTGAGCTCAACACAT
Source organism: Melopsittacus undulatus (assembly GCF_012275295.1). Taxonomy (NCBI): domain Eukaryota; kingdom Metazoa; phylum Chordata; class Aves; order Psittaciformes; family Psittaculidae; genus Melopsittacus; species Melopsittacus undulatus. Next base: position 10,108,726 of record NC_047538.1, on the reverse strand, counting down.
CTGGGATGTGTAAGCCCTCTGTAGCTTGCTTGCAGCAGTGCCTGCTGTTCTGAACAGGCTGCTGGACTGCTGGAAATCCAGGGAAATGGATAAAACCCTCAAACACTATCCAAATAATATAATTTGGAGAGGCAAAAGGCAATAAAGCCAAGATGACATACATATATGGTTGTCTTAAGATGAGGAGATAACACTAGTTACTCCTTACCTTAGGCAAGGTCAAATACAGGAGTCCTATTTTCCTTAGTGTAATAGCATCTTTCTTTCTTACTTCCCTTCACTGGCTGCCACTGTTGCTTTCTTAAAGCTTTCAGCACTTAAAAGAGCCTCTGTCCTCAAGGATATGTATGACATAGACTTACTGCTCCCTGCGTGAACATTTTCACATTGGAATAAGTATATCCATACGGTGAGATACGCCGGGATAGCTAGAGTATGGAATCACACCTCTGTGGGTAGGTAGGTCAGCAGAAGCTCCTATGTGGGCAAGGCCAGGAAGATGGGCTCCATCACCCAGCCTAAAAAAACCACCAGGATCATAGAACAGAATAGTCCTTATGACACTCTTTTCCTTCAAGATCTGGGAGTACAAGGCAGTCTTTCAGTGTTAAGCTCTTTTTCAAACCTTAAGTAGCAGGTTGAACAGAGTCTTGGGCAACATGGTATAGTGTGAGGTGTTCCTGCCATGACAGGGGGTTGGAACTGGATTATCTTAAGGTCCTTTCCAACCCAAACTATTCTAGGATTCTATGATTTCCTCCTGTTCTACACCCTTGACCAACACAGAGTAAACCAGTTTCTAATGAACTCTAAAGTACTGTTTTCCAGGTCTGATGAATTTTTAGATAAGAGCTTTATGATCAAACACAAAGGCACTTTTCAAAGCATGGAAATGAAGGTACTTTTTAACACCTCTGTGTATTATTATTCCCTGGCATGATGGGTTGGTGACATTGGGATGAAGAGGCTGACAGAAGCAAAGAGCTGGATAGCACAGTTTGCAATGGCTTGGAAAACACAAAAGGCAAACAGCAATATCAAGCAGACAGCTCAAAACAGAAACCAAAGTAGAAGGGGGGAGGGAAAGTTGCTTGAGCAACACAAACACACATTTAAAAGATCTCATTGGTAAACCAGGACAATGAGGCTTTTGTACAAGAGAAATAAATTATACAACATAGTGCCTATCACTCTGCATGCAAACCTGCATTAAATGAATTGATTTACTAATAAATCAGGCATCAAGAGCTACTAAAAACTGTCCAGGAACTCACATTGCTGCTCCCTTCGGATGGACACACAAATAACATACTACTGGTTCAAGTGGTCAGAATTGTATCTTCTCATGCATGAGCATCATAAGCTCTTTATAGCAAGGAACCAGCACAGATTCTTTTTTTAGCCTAAATGCTCTGAACCTTTGCTTTTTGAACAGGACAGTTCAAGTTCTATCTTCAGTTAACCACAAAGCCCCAAGTGCCTGTAAGAGGCAGGAGTGACATCTGTACAGTTTCAGAGCCACAGATTGGTTCCATATTCCAATTACTACATCTCATTACAATGAAGAAAAAGCACTTCTTTTTTTGAGTCACAGATGTGAACCAAAGATCTTGTGGTTAAAGGATTCACACAATCCAGAGGCCTGGATTTTTTTCTCCTTACAACTACATTGCAGACTTCCAGGGCAATAACACTCACTTTATTCCACTGAGTATTGGAAGACTTGTTCAGGAAGAATTTTGAAGCCCTAATGTAAATGGCACAAAATACATAAAATACATTACAAGCAGAATTTTATCATTACAGGTTTGAAAGTTTGAAAAGAGAAGGTATTAAATTTATTCTGAATGGCTGAGGTGTTGTGTTAACTTTAACTAGTAGACAATTAAGGGATGCTAGAAATTCCCCAAAATGTAATCCTCAATTAAATCATGGTTATGAGAAAATAGTCTGGACAAGATAATGGTCAACCCACACAGTTCAAACCTTCCACTCTAGGTGCAGCGTAAGGAACAAGGTCAAGGGGCATGGGCCTTCAAGCCTGGAATTACACTCATGGTTCAGGAGTCCTCCTTACCCAGTGAGATCCAGGGGGACAGCACTCTTTTAAGAGGGCTTTTCATCCTACATCACTTTGGAAACCACTGATGGACTGAAGAGAAGTCCATGAGATTTACTTAAAGAGTTTTAAAGGAATAAAGAAAAAAATTGTTGGGTCTCAATCTCTCACTGAGCCTCCAGAGCCAGAACACCTGAAATGCTCAAACATCTTGGGATTTATTTTTTTGTGAAACATAATCATAGAATCCCAGCCTGGTTTGTGTTGGAAGGGACCTTAAAGCTCCTCCAGCTCCAACCCCTGCCACAGGCAGGGACCCCTTCCACTGGAGCAGCTGCTCCAAGCCCCTGTGTCCAACCTGGCCTTGAACACTGCCAGGGATGGGGCAGCCACAGCTTCTCTGGGCACCCTGTGCCAGCGCCTCAGCACCCTCACAGGGAACAGCTTCTGCCTAAGAGCTCATCTCAGTCTCCCCTGTTCTGGCAGGTTCAAGCCATTCCCCTTGGCCTGTCCCTACAGGCCCTTGTCCCAAGCCCCTCTCCAGGTTTCCTGCAGCCCCTTTAGGCACTGGAGCTGCTCTCAGGTCTCCCCTTCAGGAGCCTTCTCTTGTCCAGGCTGCCCCAGCCCAGCTCTCTCAGCAGAGCTGCTCCAGCCCTCGCAGCAGCTCCATGGCCTCCTCTGCACTCGCTCCAGCAATTAATTTCAGGAATATTCCATACACACTCCTCTTAAACTTGTCCCTAAAATCAAGGAATTCTGCAGGGAATTCTGCACCTGGAAACGTTTGTATTTCCCTCTTCCAAAAATTCCCACTCCTTGTGCCTTGGTGGGGGATCTCCCAGTGGGTGAGTCACCCTGATGGAGCTGCCACTCTTGGCCTCAGGAGCTTGCCTAACTTGTTTTTGTCAGCAACAGATGCAAACTCCAAACTCTGGGATTTCCAGTTCAATCTGCAGTTATTCGTTCCCTCTCTCAAATGGAGCTTGCATTGACATGTTGCAATACCCAGTTAACTGCAAAGTGAATGACATTCTGGTGGTGACACCAGATCTCTGCAACCTGAACTCTGCAGTATAAACAAGAAGCAGAACTGAATCCTGTCTCCTGAGCATTAGTAGTTCCTGAAAAGAGCAAACCCTGAGTTGCTTTACTTATGGTCACAAATGAATACTGTGAGGAAGTGACTGGAGGGCATTTCAGATTTCATGTTAAAGAAACAAAGCACAAATTGACTTTTCATAAAGGTCAAGTGAAAAACTGGATATCTCAAGGCTGCAGAGAATTTCTGTGTTCAGTCCTATTTACATGGGGGGAAAAACAGGAGAAAAATATTGACATGTCCAGCTTAACAGATGATCTGGTTTGGGACAAAGGAAAAAGGAAAAGCCCATATTTGCAAGAACGCCTGGAACTGCAAATAATATTGCGTGTAGTAATGTTCCTTGATGGAAGCTCTTATTTTGCCCTTTCCCAGCCCATTAGGACAAATCCATCCAGTTTGGTTTGTCCATAAACTGAAGGTTCCACATTTGCCACAGGTTTGTGAATTAGTTGGTTATCTGCTGAAACAGGTATTCAAGATAAAAAATTCACCCCTTAGGCTAAAAATACATAATATAACAGATAAAACACACGCTGAAAGTTACATTTAACATTCCTTTCACATGGCTTCAACTGTCCCATGTGAACTGACTGAACAGCTTTGCAGCAATTTAAAACAGAAGAACCCCCCCAAATGTGGTGTTTTCAGCTGAACCAGTTTGAATCATTATGCACAGGGTGACTTTCAGCCTGCAGCGTGCTTTGTTCACCACTTCTGGATTCATGCTGCCACGGTACACTGGGGTTCACCTCCTACACGTGAGATGAACATTCAGTCCAAGGACATGGCAGTCCCTGGAAAGGGAAACAGAGCAGCCCTGGGGAAAGAGCAGCACCAGCAATGAAATAAGGATGATCTGGGTGATCAGAAACACACAAACCAAGCTTTTCCTGCTGCCTTCCCCCCAGCCCCTCAGCCCTTTCCCTGCCACAGATTTGGTGTGTTCACTTGGAAGGAGGTTACTCCCTTCCCACAGATCACAGCACATTTCACACAGGGTTCAACAAGCTCTTCAGAACAGAAGTCACTGCCCCCCCAGTGTTCACCCCTGTCCATGTGTACACAAGTCCTTCCTTCCAGCCCTCTTTAAATCTAGCCAGGGAGACTGGGGGGGGGGGGGGGGGGTGTTTAATCACCACCTCCTGGTTTCACATACAAACCTTGGCTTCAAGATTTGGATACATTTCCTGCCCTTTTTTTTGTTGTTGTTGTTTTTTAAATACTCTTCTGAAGCCAAGTTGCTGAGTGAATCGTAAAGGGAGAGAATTCCAAGAGTGTCAGCTTCTCTGCTGTTCCCAGGGCAGGTCTAGGCCAAAATAAATCCCTGCTGTGCCAGCAGCAGTTACTTACAGTCAAACACAGGCATCTGCAGCTTCCCAGCCCCAACCATCTCCCATTGCCCTTAATAGATAAAGCCTCCTGAGAGACATCTCACTTTGGCTCTAACTGCAACCCTTCCCCTGTTTGCCTTGAGTCACTAAATAACCAGCAGGAAAGAAAATGGTGAGAAGGTAATATTCTGTCTCGGATCCAGAAAGCCTCTGCCCAGAACATATCCTGCTTCCCTACAAAGCTTTTCCATTCCCACCCTCATTTCTACTTCTTCAGAAAGGATTTGTTCCCAGCTGCAGAAATGGATGGTTCACACTGTGCCTTCCCCTCTACCACTTCTGTTCACAGGGAGACCTTGGAAGCCAAATTCAGATTCCTGCTAAGGAATTCAAGGAACAAATGGCCATTGCTTCACTGATGCAGGATTTTGGTCAGGCAGGACTGAAGTCTAACATCTGGGCAGAGAAGTCTCACTAAGAGTTATGGCACCAAAGTCCATCACTACACAAAAAGGGTGGAAGAAGTTAATCGGAAATGCTCAGACACAGTAAGAAACCCATTTCAAATGCAATTTGACCAAATAAAGAACCAACTTTAGAGATCTGTATATCATTTTCTCCAAAATGTCACAAAAATGTTACGAGTTTTCACCATGTTTGCTTCATTCTTCTACCCAGTTGAGGTGAATTTGTACCAGTTACGTTCACATCCATTTTACATAAGCATTTACTCTACAAATCCTAGGGACTATCATGTTTTCAGAGAGTAAAATTCAAATGTTCCCAGGCAAAAGCCTGCAGGGGAATGTCTGAACATTTGATCAAACAGCAAACACAAACAATACCAACACAATTATCCTTGGGGTCATTGTCACATAATGGTATGAAACTACCCAGAAGCTAGTCTGAGATTCAAAATCTCACAAATCTGGGGGAGAAAAAGGTCTGACCATTCATACTGCATAGGCAACAAATAAAACAAAAGAAACTGTGAATATCAGAGGGGCAAATTATTCCCATTGCTGCCCAGTCATCTTCAGTACAGAAGGTGAGGATGTCCCACATCCTAATCTGCATGAGATTTGCTTGTAAGTACTCAGGAAAACACAACTGTCCCATCCATCCAGAGATACTGTTTCCCCATAGTTTTATTTCAACATGTCTTCACACTCCTCCCCAAGACCAGCAATTTCCTCCCTGGAAAGAGAAGCAGATGAGTTGAACTGCTGTCAACTCCTGTTCCCTTTCCTTAGGGAAGGGCCGTCATTCAGATCACCTTGATTCTGAAGCAGCACCCACTTGATCTGTAACAGCCCTTTACAACTTGAAGGCATCAGCAAAAGCATCTCCTCAGCACAATCAGAAAGACCTGGTACTGGGTTTGACCATTCAGCCCTAGACTGAAGCGTCTAAGCCTCAACAAGAAGGCAAAGCTGTTGAGTCCTCATTCTCTCACACATATACACACACATGCACTTCCTTGCAGTTGATTCTCTCTAATCACAGCTCCTCCTTTTGCTTTCCTCTCCTCTGTGTTTATTTAGCAGCACACTCAGCTCCAAACACCAGCCACTGCAGTAAATCCTCCAGTTCTCAATGGCAGTAATAGTAGAAGGGACTTTTTCATTCACTAAAACAATTCATCGGTCTCTTCCACCCCTGGTTTTCCCCCATGGCTGCAGTCCCCTCTCACTTCCACCAGGATCCTTTTTCCTATTCCCTCCTCTTCTCTGTTTCTGTATGAATGTGAGTGTTCATGTTCCGGCTCTCCCTGTGTTTCGCAGTGGTGCTGGAACATGCAGCAGGAGTTTGATGGATGATCACCTGCCACAGCTTGTTTATTATAATTCAGACAATCAATTACACATCCCTAATGCTGCTTGTCCTGCTGAAAATTTACATGCTTGGCACAGACCAATGTGAAAATGGAATCTCATTTGCCAAATGTCTTTCCGTGGGTACAGCACGATGATTACAGTCTGCTTGGTTCAACAGTTGTGTGTGTCTGACAATGTCATCACTTACTGCTTGCCACAGGTCACATTGCTCTAAGGCATTATTTATTGTGTTGTGCAGGGTAAGGCTTTCAGAGGACAAAGATGTTGCATAAAGCCACTATGCTCAAGGCAGGCGGGTACCGTAGATCACACAGCAGGCACACAGCTTCAGCACCCATCACCTGCCTTTGTTTCTGCTGGTGTGAATCTTTGTACTTCTCCACCTTCCTTTCTTTTATAGAAGACTGCCTTGTATTAAAGGGCTGGTGAGCTCTTAGACAGGCAGAGCTCTGGCTCTGCTCTTCATGCAATTAAATAATTCCAGGACAGCCAGGGATTTAATAAGGATTGCAGAAAAAGGAGGAAGGGGGAAAGCAAAAGGAGTTTTTAAGTGCTTACATAAAACACTGGGCAGGTGCTGAGCCTTCTGGGTAAGGGTTAAGTGTGTTCTACTGACTAATTGAGTGGTAGGGCTCATTCTTCCATCTAGGCAGAAAGGAGGTAGGAGATCCTACAGAAAGGAGAATATAGAATATGGACTGAGCCTATCTGAGCTTCAGATCAAATACAGGATTTGAAGTGAAATAGCCAGAACTTCAAGAAAAGCAGGGAGGACTTAAATGTCACATTAACTCTGTTTATGAGCAAGTTTAAGAACACACAAGTTTCTGTAAGCATAGGGTTTAGAAATCCTGTATGTGGGACGCTTCACCAACACACCCAGTGATGCACTGACACATACACATGCAAACATACGTTGTAAAAGGAAGTTTCCTCTCCCTCAATTGGAGCTAAAAGCACAGGGAGGAAGACACCTTTCCTTACTAGGAGCCAAATTCACTAGGAGCCAAGTTCCTACCACCTCCCTGTTAACTGGAGAGAAGAACACAGGAACAGATCCATTAAGTCACCTTGCTGACATAGGCTTGCCATTCACTCACACAAACATCAGCTGCTCCCATCCACCTCTTTCTGCTCAACCCAGACAGACTGGTTTGGGGTTTGTACCTAAACTGCCTCTGCTCTGCAGCACCCACAAACTGGTCCTTCCTGGAAAACTCAGGTGGAAGTCGAGGAGCTAACTCACTGATATTCTGAATGCCAGTCCCAGCGTGGAGGTAGAACTTTTCACCACTTATTAAAAAGATTTTGAAGTATTCAACATCTAAACAGTTAATCTAAAGATCTGTGAGCACAAAAATATAAGCATAATCTACAGAAAAGCCACGACATTTATGACATATAAAATAAACAGATTAAATAACATTTTTTTACTCCTTCAATCAGCAGGTCTAACCCTGAAGAGGGATGGCACATTGTTCAGAACATTTATGTTCTCAAGGAGGAGGACAAGCAGTGAGTCTCCACAGGCAGTGAAATGATGCAGTACTGATGACACTTTGGAGGATCTTATGAGCCACCCACCAGTGTTTTCTCAGGCCTGTGTGCACATGAGGTCAGAGAGAGGCACTTTAGTCTTCCTCACAGAATAAGGGCAAAAGAAAGTATTTAGTTTTCAGATAGAGTTATGTTCCCTGAATGAGCAGATGGATGAGATGTAGTTGCCTATCACAGCCAAGGACTGAAGCAGATGACTTGGGAAGACCCTCTGAAGCTTTTGTACTGAATGATACCATTTGTATATCCATGGGATAAGGTTCAGGCAGTCTGTGTGTAGCAGATCATGTTGGTTATTTATTCATATGTTAAAATCTCTGCCTCAGCAGCACTGTGAGACGATCAGGTGCAATTCCCACTGAGTCAACCCAAACCATGACAAAGCACTCTCACTCTCCACACGTACATATAACACACTCATACTCACACGTATGGATTGACTGGGGTGGGTTTGCTTTTAAGTGACCTGTTTTTCAACAGAGGATCAGTAGACTTAGTAGTGAGGCTACATGTGCCTCTCATTTCACAAATGACACAAGAGCACGTGAAAGGGCTCAAGTCCTTCTTACACAGCAAAAGGCTTCCTGTGCTTCTGTGATCTCTGTATGAGTTGGCATGAAAAAAGTGTCTGCTGAGGGGGTAGGAAGGAAATTGAGCAATCAAGAGTGTAGGGAATCACTGCTACCCACAGAGGCAAATGTTATCCTGGAGCTGGCTGAAGTGAATCATATTGAATCCTCAACCTTTTTTTTTTGTTTGCCTGTCTTCAGAAAGATATATTAGTTACAATTAGGAAAAGAAGTAAACAAATATTAGCTCTTATTGTTATGAAATCCAAATTGTATCAGACAGCCTGGAATAAGACCATGTCTGATGCTTTATAGGTGGGATATGAAGCTGTGCTGAAACTTCCTGAGGGAGTGCTGCATCATCACCACAACCTGACTTGGTGTCATAGCAGGGCTGTGAGGATCAAAACAGTGTGAGCTGACTTCAGGTGCTTTAGTAAGATCTCAAGATGGACTCTGCAAAACAAGACATGTTCTTGAACACTTCTAGTGAGGATACAGCACTTCCCAAGCCCAGGGCTAAGTGCAGACTGGCTTGAACAACTGCAAGACAATTCACTAACAGGGCTGCTGTCATAGGCAGCCAAACCTGAGGACTCCTGTGCCTGGTTCTAAGGCAAGACAAGGGAGGACACTCACCAGCTTCAGTGCTTGCAGTAGGACACGCAATGATCCTTCTGTGCCAGACTCATAATTCAGTCTACTCTTCCTGGAACAGGAAATACACCTTGCCTCTATTATAGGCAGAATACCTAAAGACAAATACAACTACATAGGTCAGGGAAGGCTTGTGTACTCTCAGGGGAGAAGAGTTTTCTCACTCTTCTCCATCAATTACAAACCTGGGAGCTGCCATGAGTCTCAATTCCAAACAGAGATGCTGCCAGAAAAATCCGTTCAGTTAAAGAACTTCCTCCTAAAGAGGTAAATGACAAAACTGTTACCCTGTGAAACAGCCAAATTCTCGTGTTTACAAGCAAAGTTCCTTTCCTGCTGCCCCCAACAGCCTCACTGTTACTGGAGGTTTTAGTTTGCTTATTACAGTGGACTCCAGTTACACCAGACTTCAATTCCTCTTCACTCTAACTGGTATTTTGCTGTTCATGTGAGTCCCACTGTGGTTTACAAAACACATTCATTTTTATATTATTATTTTTATTTTACTTACTGGTAGCACAATAGTACTAAGAAGTTCTCCATCAACTCAGGTTTTGACTGTTAGACACTATACAGTCACATGGAGGGAGACCATTATTACATCAAAGAGTTATAGTTAAAACAGACGACAGGCAGAAAAGAGAGAGAGAGGCAGACAGAGTTTACTTGTCCAAGGTCAAAAGCAAAGCCGGTAATACAATCTTCCTATTCTTATTCCATTACTCAAACCATCAGGCAGAAGTGTCTTCCTAACCTCCTCTCACCAGTTCCCATCCACCCTCTAACCCCCCCAGCTCTGCAGTGTGAAACATCCTACAAATCAGTAACACATGTGGAAAAGTCAAATGCTACCCCATGCAAAGGATATGATGAACCTGTCTGGAAAGAGTGACTCAAGACAGTTATGAGACATTGCATATTGTCCTAGGACTGAAGTATAAAAATGGCTGGGTTTGCTCTGCAAGGCTCATCTGGCATACACCAAAGGCTCTCTGCTCCTACTGAAAGAGGCTCTTGTTCCCCCAGCACCCCAGCCTTGTCCCAGTGCTTTCTACATGACTGAGTACTTTTAAAGACATTAACAATATGCACACCGTATATTTCTGATATAAAGACCATGTACTTGTTCCTTCTTTGTGGGCATGCTCCTCAGAGCAAATGCTCGGTGTCACTTGACTCTAAGCACCCCTATCCACGCAAACAGCACTTCTTCACTGGCTGCATGAGCTGTGGTGGGGTCCCACTGTTTTGCCCACAGCATTCCTAGTCTTGTCTGAGTGCACTTTTGGAGCGTTAAGGCCGGAGATATGCTGAGTCAGGCAGCTCTCCAGCTGCTCACCGGAAACACAGCTGGTATGCAGAAATAACCATGAAGGCAAGAACTTGCACTTTCATAGGAAAATAAACCAAAACACACTGATCACAAACAACAGCCTCCTGGAGCTATTGGATGAAATCCTGCTGCATGCACGTCTCATTCTGGGCCAGAGTCTGGGCTGAGTACTGCCCTGCTCTTTTTAGGCTGTGTCTGGGGGACAGGACAGGAGCCAGAGCCATCTCCTCTCCTGGTTTTGATGAGACGAACTGGGAAACCTGAGCTCACTGCTTCATTAGGGAAGGACGGGGGAGGCTGTTGGGCAGGTGGACAGCTTAATAAGCACAACCACATAGTGCTGCCCATTGCCTGGATTAGGTTATGGAACAATATCAAACCAGGGCTGAAAAAGCTGCTGTTTCCTTGTGCCTGTGTCCATGTGTCCCCAGTTGTGCAGTGGCACCTGTTCCTCTGAATGTGAGCACAAGCTGTTCCCTCGGCGCTCCAGCACATAGGAGTCACGACTCCCAGATTCAGCAGCGACTTGGATAATGCCCCAGCTTCTTAAAGGGCTCCAGCTCTGCTGCTGGTTCCCTCAGAAACAGCTCCAACAAAAGCCGAAGTCTGGGAGAAAGCAAAAAGCACAATGCAGCAACAGAAACCAGCTGAGAGCTCACAAGGAAAAAATGAACTGGTTTATTTAAGTAGCCTGTGGAAGAATTGCAAGGGTTTGCGGATCTTGAATGTGACCTGCACTGAGGCATCCAGTCCATGACAGCATTTATCAAGGTTCCCTGCATTCCCAAAAGGGTAGCAGCTTCCATGGACATGCAGAGCTCCCTCATCAGTCAGCTGGGTGAAGAGGGGGAAGGACAGGCTACTGCCTCCTGCTTTAAAAGCCAATGCAGGTGGTGCCCACAGTTTGAGAACTTCACCAACAGGCTGCCCAGGGCTGTGGTGGAGTCACTGTCCCTGAAAGTATTTAACAGACATGTAGATGAGGCCCTTAGTGCCATGGGTTAGTGGTGGCCTTGGCAGTGCTGGGATAACAGTTGGACTCAATGATCTTCCATCCTAAATGATCCTGTGGTCCCACAGTATATGCTGTAGTTGTGCTAAACCCACCAGCAACTTGGTATCAGATGTGCAAAGCCACCATTCAAGCCCTGGGCACAGTGCTCTCTTGGCCTTCGAACTGGCCCATTAAATGTCAGCCCTGACCAACCTTAATCTCATTTCATTCTCTCCAGCCACTGAGGAGTCAGTTGCCCTTTCCCTCGCCATAATCCAGGCTGCTACCCGGCAAATTTCACTTTGCAGCCCCTATACCTTCATTAATAACAGATTCACTCAGAGAGGCCCAAACTGACAGAGCAACAACAAATGTCCTGTGACAAGCCCCAGAAAGCATCACATTAATGACCCCAGCAATCCAAAGGAAAAGGATAATTAAATGTAGGCTGGGGAGATGGGAGGCAGAAGCAAAGTTATAGTGGTCACATCTCCAAAAGGCAGATAGAAGATAGCAATTTGCATAATAATCCTGCAAATAACAATGGGTGCCCAGAAATTCTCTTTAAAGCTTTAATATTAATTTAATAGGGAAAATATCTAATACAATTCAAACAAAATTTTTCAATTAAATTAATGTGATGGGCTTTACTGGATATCTTAAGCAGAGAGCATGATTAACAGGAATACTGCATCCATTACACTTAGATATGTTACAAAAACTGGCACACAGCCTTGCTGTGCAGGGAATCTTATCCTAAACTCTGGTATCCAGCTGTAATTGTATTTAAAAGACTTTTTCTGCTCAGAGATGAACTATTCCCTCTTGGGATTTTTATTCTTCCCATGGTTTGGAAGAGCAGCAATGTGATCTTGAAGAACCAAAAAGAGCTGAAAAGAGGGATTGTCTTGGGGTCAGTTTGTACAGCGTCTAAGGGAAACTGAGTCTGGGCTGAGACAGGACTTCAGTGTTGCTGCAATACACTAAATGTACTAACAGCAGCTACCTGCAGGAGTAATACACCCTTCCTCAGATGAACACAAGGGAATCCTTTAGTACACAAAGTCTGGCAACAGAGTGAGGAAGAATTTCAATAACATGCTGCCCATCCCAACTATAGACCCAGCAGAATAAACACATACCCCAAAGTTCTAAGGATGGTAAAAATACGACCTCAACACCGAACTCATTCTTCCACAGAACAGCCATAACTGACTTTCAGATGAGCTTCCCAGGTTCCCCAGTCCCAGTCAAGCCCTGAACTGCCAGGTTGGATGAGGCTTGGAACAACCTGGTCTACAGGAAAGTGTCCCTGCCTGTGGCAGGTCCCTTCCAACCCAAACTATTCTGTGATTCTATGATATAGAATCATAAGTCACTATCCCATCTCCACTGATATCACACATTCCCCTTCTCAGCGTCAAGTAGATTCCTGTTACTATCCATAGCCACACAACTGCACTCTGAGCAGCAGCCTGGGTGCCCACCACTTTGACCATGCTTTAATGCAATCTTGGTGAGGTGTTCCTAAACATCACTTTATTTCTTCCCCCACCTTTTTTCACTAGTGCAAACCAGGAAACAACAGAGGTGTCCAGTTGCAGATGTGGCTGTGCATCACATTTAGTGACTTTTAATTCAGGCAAGAACTGCAATAGTAGATGTGGCCTGTGTATGGGCAAGTGTGATGGGGGCATTACATGCAGTCTGAGCTGACTGGTCTGAAGTAGCTCTGTGGTGTGCCAGCAGAACCCCTGCTCATATGAATTCAAGTGCCTCAGTGCCATGCTAATGAGTGAGTGTTGTCATGAAACTACATTCCAGATGTTAAAATACAGAATGCAGACGCAGGAGGAATTCTGGTGGAAGCTCATGGTACTAGGTACGCAGTACCTACTTTTAGAAGCAGTGATCATACAGCAGATGAGCTCAACACAGTTGTATCCCTGATCGAATGCTTTTCTACATTATACCCACACAGTAAGCTAAATTTTATCACAGAGATACCACACATACATTTCATGCTTCCTCCCACATAATCCACACAGAGATGCATTCAACAAGCTTTATAAATACTTGAATGAGAAGAGACTCCTGCAAATAAAGCAGAGCCTGGTTTTATTCTCAGCTTAACTACTACACAAGCCTGTTGTCCCTTTGAGCAACTACTAGACATAAGTTTCCTTCAGCGGTGTCTCCTCAGCTCATTCCTCATTTTGGAAACCTGTGGGTCTAACTCTTCCATTTCTTAGCCATTGCCCCTTCCGGAAGAAAGTAGGATATGCTGGGATCAGGACCCAATTCCCTCAAATAAAGCCTTCAAAAAGGCTAACATTTGGAAGGAGTGGAACTTTTGAGTATTACAGACACAATGATCAGCTTTCTAATCTGTAAAGCCAGTACAATATCATTTTACTCATTTCATAGTCATGAATCCTAATAACTGTTCCTCCAAAGCTCTTTCAGGTTGCTGGGCAGCAGGTGGTAGTGAATGTTAGATGCTATTATTTATCTTGGGAAAATCCCATCAGCAATTCCATGCTGTGATATGTGGAAGAACAGCTTCCAATGAAGAAAAATTGCTTGTCACTTGCTGCTACAAGATGCGAGTGAGTTAAAGTGAAGCAGAAGCCATATTGCTGTGTTTTCTATTCCTTTCATCAAACACAAATAAAGCACCCCGTGGAAATCTGTGAGCTGGAGTGATAGGCATCTCTTGAATGCTTTTAATTGCTGCCAAAAATAGGCTGAAGCTTTCACCAAAGTTAACAGAGACTAAATTTCCATGGAAAGCATCAGTTCCATGGGAAAAGCAGTTGGCTTTTTCATTAGTTAAAATAAAAACAGCAATGACACAGTTTACCTCTTCTGAAAATTCCACTTTACCTTACAACAGAGATACACGCAGATAATACTCTGTTCACATCAACAGAGAATGCAAGAAGCTCAGAATGCCACCTTACCTCTAGCACTCCATAGTAACATCATCCCCCACCACTAGTAGGCAGATTTTAATCATCTTCTTTTCATTATTGTTACAATAGTGCCTAACACCAGGCAAGGACTAGAATCTCATTTGCTCAACTCAGCAGAAAGCCAAAATGCACTGAGCATGTTCAACAACAGATATCTTCACACTACTGCATTCAGAGCCTCCAAACCCCTGTACCACTGACGACATGCAAGCTGAGTTAGCAGAAGATCTGCTCCCCAGTTACAAAAATTAACCTTCCCTCATTGTAAATTTAATCAGTGAATACTCCTCAGGCCAGACAAGAGGATCTCTCACTGAGTGTTTGAGGTCCTGTGCAGTGGAGTGTCAACCATGTACACAGCTTTGTCCAAAGAGCTCAGGACCACTTTGACACTCATCTTACCAGTGTTAGCAGACCACAGAGTCTATCTCATGACACAGCTTGGCAGAAAACAGTCTCCTTATCTCCCCAGAATTGCAATAGTAATTCGCTTCCTCTCCTCATTTCTCATCAGCTCTCAAAGGAGGCATTTTTTGATCATTTCCCACTCTTTCCATGAACCAAAAAGAGACTGAGATATCCAGGTACTCAAGGCATTCATGTGGAAAATTGTCACTACCTGCTCCAGACCTGTGACATGACCTACATCTTCAACAGTGCAGGTGGATGCTCCCAACATGATAATCTCAGTATTATCAGTATGAGAGCATATTCTGGGATAGGTCTCTCTTGTTTTAGCTATAGGAGGCTCTGGACCTGAGGACTACCCTGACAGTGCTCCCCCATCACATTCTTGACAACAATGACCCATTAATGGGCATTTTCTGAAACAAAACTGTTAAAGTACTCCCCAACATCCCGACCAGCCTAAAGCCTGTATTTCCTGAACACTGACAACTCCCAGTGGAGCCACAGAATTCCCAAGGAGCAGGATCAGTCTCCTTGTGGTTAAAATTGTTATTTTTTCCAGTTGTAAGTTTCACTTTCCCAATTTCCAGAACATACATGAGTATGAAAAGAAACCATTAATATGTCTAATGCTTTCCTCCTAAAACTACCATGATCTCACCACTTCCAAAGCCCAAAGGAAATTAAAGCATAGCTCAAGAGGACGGCACTGAAGGATACAACTTAAAACCCAGGAAAGCTGGGAAATTTCTGTGCAAAGGCTGCAAATCTGGGCTTGGAAAGGAAAGAAGCTTACAATGAGCTGTAATAAAGTCATTCCAGTCTGTAACCTGGAAAGAGAAAGCCTGCCATTCAGCAAACAGGAAATCCCAGAATTTATAGATGACCCTGTTACAAAGCAAATGTTTTGGAACAAATCGTTCTTTCCCTAGCGCCTGTTTTCCACCGTTTTCTCTCCTGCACTTTCCCCCTGTAACACAAGGGCCAGAGCAGCACCGTCTGGCTGGCGCTGGTAGTGGCACTGCTCTGGCCTCCACCCACCAACACAACGGAAGGGAGAAACCCAACAAGGGACTGGAGCCTGAGACCATGGCTGGCTCTTCTCAGCTGCATCAGTTAGCGTAACAACAGGTATTACCCTTACTAAAGCTCACCCAGTTCCAACATCCCCGCCACGGGCAGGGACCCCTTCCACTGGAGCAGCTGCTCCAAGCCCCTGTGTCCAACCTGGCCTTGAACACTGCCAGGGATGGGGCAGCCACAGCTTCTCTGGGCACCCTGTGCTAGCGCCTCAGCACCCTCACAGGGAACAGCTTCTGCCTCAGAGCTCATTTCAGTCTCCCCTGTACTGGCAGGTTCAAGCCATTCCCCTTGGCCTGTCCCTACAGGCCCTCGTCCAAAGGCCCTCTCCACGATTTTGTAGCCCCTTTAAGCACTGGAATACTGTTATTATATGATGAAGGTGACTGTGCAAAGATTAAAAATAGGGGAAAAAAGCCAACAACCTGTCCAGCTTCCCTACTTCTCTACTTTTCTTCTGCTCATTATATTTCAAAGATTCAAAGGTACTGGCAAGACAGCAGATGTAAAAGAAAAAGGGAGAGTTCTCATCACAGTAACTGAGGTGATCAGGAAGGAGAAACACAGCTGGTGCCTGTCCGACCCAGAAAAGAGAAGGAGGCAGTACTCATCTGCACTCTTATTTCCACCACAGCTGTGAAGAGTATCCCACCCAACCTTTGGTGTCCATGTCCCCACTTTAGTGAGATCAGCATCATGCAGGGGTTTGCAGGATAGCTGGAGCAGGAAAAGTGCCATGACTCAAACAGCCTGGTTTAGGAACTCCTCCTTCCCCACTAGTTTTACCTCAGCAGCTAGCAGGGCAGCCAAATCTTCCCTGCTGACCCAGCGAGCATGTCCACACTTGTTTCAAGCAACAGGATCATACAGAAAGTGGAGACTTTCTGTGGTTATCTGTGGTTTTACAAAGAATAGGTGTGCCAAAGGGTCAGGCTCAGCTAAACCTGAGAGCAAAGCATGTGCTCCCAAAGGATGGTGTTCACTGTTCAGCATGACCTAAGGATTTAACTCTTGACAATATAGAAACCATCTGTCAGAGAGAATCTTTATTCTCTGCTCCTTTTCCTTCTCTCATCATATCCCAGGACTGTTTAAAGTAACAAACAGAACTTCAAAAAATAAATAAAATAATAACAATAATAATCCACTGCAGCTACCAAGGCATCTGGATTCCTCCACACTTTAAAAACCAGACCCTGAATACATCTCTCCTCAGCAAATTCACTCTGTAGCACAAAGCATTCCCCACAGGAAGTCTGTGAGGCTCAATCACTATGACACAGTCAAGGGAAATTTAGAGAGTCAAGGAAAATCGAGACTGATGTTTGAGAAGCCAGGACAAAAAGCATCAGCCCTTCTCAGGATGAAGCAAAGGTGCCTCAGCTAAGTGGGGCTGGCAGAGCAGCACTGAATACTCCTCACATATGCAATTACAGTTATCCCTCGGGGGGTTGCTTTTGTGGTGGTGTTCTTTCAAACCCTTCTCCAGAGTCAACAATTTGCCTGAATCGCTTCTTATTCATTTCATCTTCATGACTTCTGAAGGCATCTAACGAGGCACTTTGAAGTTTGCCTGAAAACAAAGCAGAACACAAAGAAAAAAGAATAATAAAGAAAGAAAGGCAACCACCCTGAGGTGACATTAAATCTTGCTCCTGAAACTATAATCTTCAGGATTACAGCTCAGCTTTGTTTTGCATTAACACTGTGCTATCTTTGGATTAACAGGCTTTGTCCTTACTCTGTTAAAGTACCTTGGGGACCAAAATCCCAGATGTGGCACCTATGATACGGTTCTGCAGCCTTGACTGGCTGAGTAAAGGGAGGGCTGGGGCTGACATTCAAAATTTGAGGTTAGCATTTTGTTACTTCAGGTTTTGTTCAGAACAGCATCTAAGTTACAATATCAGTTACTTCTTCAAACACTGCTGGTAGGACTGTGCATAATTTACAGTGAGGTAAATGGGCAGACATTCGTGTTTTTCAGCAGTTTTAGTTTACAGAGGTTTGAGTGTATAATCTGACCTCACACCTCTTGGCCAAGCCCACATATAAACACTTATAAACCTACAGAAGCAAACACCATTAAAACCAGTGTTTAACTTTAGTCCCTGACTCCCTCCTGAGTATCCCTCCACAAAGATACATACTTTCAAGAGTTGTTATTAAAGAAGAAAGCAAAGAAGTGGAAGATCTATGGAGATGTGGCCAGTGTCTGCAGAGGCCACACTTGCCAGGTCCATCACCTTTGTGATTATTGCCATCACTTGAAGAATTTCTTCATTTTAAGAAAAAAAAAAAAGAAGAAGAAAAAAAAAGCTTTTCTATTTTTGAAGTAAGCTCTCACCATTTTGTTATACAACAGCTTTTGAGCTGTCTTGTGCTAGGCTCATTGTACTGTGAGCTAGCTCATCCTGAAGGGAGTCTGCAGGCTTCAGCCAGCTTATTCAATCAGCTGTGCACAGATTGATAATGTAGATGTGGAATTGTCAGCCTGCCTGAACACTGACAGCTACCACAGATATTCAAATCACCTCAGCTCCCACATACAAAAAGCCACCACTTAAACATTGCCTTACACATAAGAGCCCACCAGGATGCTGTTCGTGGAGCAGCTACTGAAACAGGGAGCACACAGAAGCAGCAGCCTGCACCAAGGGAACCTGTTTTGGATCACCACATGGTGTTGTGCCACCAGCACATGTGCTACAAGAGGAGTTTGTTTTTTCACTGTGTATTTTGTAAAAGCCAAATCCTAGGAAGGAAGTGAGTCTTGGCACTAAGCAGTGTCTGCATTGTTTCAAAATATGGGCAGGAACAGTAACGGCTTACCTCCCTATTTGCCTAGCCTTTAATTTCTGCAACCCCACACAGAAGGTAAGTTTGTAAAGTTTTTGAGAGCCACCCATTCTGCTGTTTTAACTGATTAAAGCCTGATGGAAGCAAGAATAAAGCTGATGGTGGGACAGTTCCATGCAGTGCCTCAAAGCGTGTCCAGTCTGACACACGGATGGGATTAAATTCCCATAGCTTATACTTTCACCCTTACTTCTAGAAAGCAGAGTTTGAAAGGGTCTCTCCTTGGCAGCACCTCTTCCTGCTGAAGCTGAAGCCTGAAATTTCTGGATCCTTGTATGGCACTTCCTCACTAAAATGAAAAAATAGGTCTCCTACACAAGCTGACAGTTAGTTTGCCAAGACCTGGGAGGTTTACTCAGTGCTGTGTGGTTTTTGTAAGCAGTTTTGATGTGAACAGCACCACACGTACCTCGTGAGTCACATAATGAAGCTTCAGTGCTTGGAGGCAAGGAGGGCACAGCAAGCTTCACCTTTGACACTTTGCCCATACCTCTGCTGCTCACAACAAAACCTCACCGGCTGTGCAGTGGCTGCTTGGAAACATTTTCATAACTTCATGATGTGCCAACACAGTATTTGAGACAGTCTGTACCTAGACAGCACATGCCCTGTGTTCCCTGAATGGCAAATTCAAAGCCATTACCTGCAACCACTATTCACCTTTAAGTTTCTCTCCAAATCTGTCATCTCTGAGGAAACTACACTGCATTAGGCATAAATTCTTACTGTAATTAAAATATCTTTCAAAATATATAGGCCACATTACTGAGAGATGGAATAGGGACAAATGGAAAAAAAATCAGAAAGTAATTGTTTGCAAATGTGCACAGAAGATAAGTTCCTTTATGACAGCTCAAAGTAGCATTTTGGGGAGAGAAAAGTTCTTTCTTCTTCAAGGCCTTGCTTTTCAAACATGTAAATATAAGCTGCTAATTCATTATTCTGATGTTGATAAGTAAGAAAACAACCTCACGGCTTATTTATGTGCTTCAGAGAGCTAATTTTGCTCAAGTCTGCTGGAGAAGTAGCAATTTCATTTTCACAGCTGTTAGAACCTATTCTAAGACACACATACACTGAACACTCTCTTGGGATTTTGTTACTGTTTAACCTTAGATTAGAAAGAACCTTTTTAGCAAGTATTTCTGAACTAAACCCATATGCCCGTCCTTTGCATATTTAAAACAAAACAACTGATAAGCAACATTGAAAGGCAGCTTCAGCAACAAGAACAATTAATTGCTCCGCTACTACTACTAGGAAAGTTATCACAGTACTACACAGTGAGTTAAGAAATGACATAATAACATTCTCTCTATTGGATAAAGAGGTACTCTGAGTCCTACTTAAGTCCAAAGTGGATGATGAGGTTTGGTGGCCAAGTATCAGATGACTGTTAGTAGGTGGGTTTTCAAGGGGGTAAAATGTAAGAGAGAAAATAAGTACCTAGTGGAGCCGTTTGCTGCCATTGTGAAATAACAACCATCTATCTTAGGAGCAGCTAAATAGCAAGCTTTAGATTCAAGAAACTCAAGTATTCATCACACAGGAAATTCATATTTCAATTGAGTTATTGCAATAAATAATAAATGGGAACTTAAGAAGCTGACTGTACTGTGGAAGCCCAAGTCAGAGATAAGACAGAAACTTCTATGACTGGATAAGGGTGAAAAAACTTCTTTGTATGTTGATTTAAGCTCTAGAAACAGCAGGTATATTTACTTTGAAGCTTAAAAACAGAAGTCTGATTGAACTTTTGTGAAGCTACGTGTAACTGTATTTTCTATTCTTGGCAGCGCTACCAGCAATTCAATTCTCTGCTGCTACTCAGTAGATTTACTGAAATGGCATAAGAATCCCATCTATCAGCCTAGAAAGATTTGGGAATCAACAGTATCTTCTGTTGGCATAAATAAAGCCTGGATCTGCATAAAGTCATGGCCTTCAAACATCTTCTCTAGTAAAAGATAAGACACTTCCCTCAGGCCCATTTTAATTAAGCAAGAATCCTCAAGGATAAATGAACAACCTTGCTCAGTTTGGACTAGCCTTTTAACAGCAGAGAGAACTCCATCGGTAGGTGGGAAATCTCCTTACACTTAGTGAGACACTTGCAGAGGAGTTGTGGTGAGATCACAGCATTGGTCAGAAGAGGTTCTTGAGACCATGCAGGAGATTCGCATAGACCTAAAGCATGCCTTCAATTCAAAACCCACACACAAAGCATCACAGGACTGACCTGTAGCAGAACCTTAAGTCTCAGATGCACTCTTCCTTGATCTTCTTTTAGAAGAATCCCAAAGATCTTAATGTACAGCTGCATGGCAACTACAACTTCCTGTTTATACCAAACACAGGCTAACTGTGACCTAACACCATCCATAGGATGGGGTATGTACTTCAGGGAAGCTATTAAAATAAATACGACATTCTTGATTCCATGGCATTTGATAATGAACTTCACTTGCAGCCCTGTGCTAGTAACTGAAGACTTGCAGATACATTAACCACGAAAAATGTGCATGCTGCCTTTCTTCATGCATTTTGTTGGCACTGTCTTCAAGATAACTGAATGCATTTGGCCTTAGTTTCACCCACAGCTGCACTGATTTAAGTAAAGTGACTTCAAACACATTTAGTCAAATGCTGGCAGAAGTCTGTAAGATGTGTTTATTTTGGTTTAGCTTACATGGGTTGGGAATACACAGTAAACCAAAGCTAAACATGACTAAGACTCTATAACTGAAATAAAGTTGTCTACATTGTGAATGCTTAAGTAAAACTAGTTTAAAGTGAATCAGCCCCACTTTCCCCTCCAGATGAGGCCCGTTTCAGAGGCACTCTTTCTGCTTGTCAGGTGCAAGGTAGTTTTGTGGGTTGGTAACAATTCTGCTGAGCAGTTCTGAGACAACGACAGGCCACTAGGTACTTTGGGGGAAAGATCTATTAAGTACCCTAAAAATCCAACTAACCTTCATGTTCCACTTAAAAGAAACCCAGTTTTTAAACTGTAGATGAACCTCTTATCTGGTATATCTCAAAATCCATTAATTGGCTTTGAAAAGAGCAGTGCAGGGGAGGAAGGCATTATAAATCATCTAGAAAAAGAAATACAAACCCCGAGTCTATCTCATTCTTGCTGGGCAGAGTACATACAAGCTTTGCTGGCTATTGAGTAATGCCTTTTTCTTTTTCCTTTTATACAGGCAATCACCACTGTATGTACTCTATCAATCTAGTGTCATTGGAGCAGAGTTACAAGGGAAGCAGGGGGCAGAGGGAGAAGGAAAGAAGCTGCCAGCACTGGGCTCCAGCTCAGCCAATACTTGATTGCAGGTATAAACATTACACGCTGTATCAGCAAAGCTGTAGAGAGTGAGCCATAAACCTCCCAGGAGGGGCTTTACAGGGAAGGCTGACAATGCAAGTTCAGTCAGTGTGTTATTTGGAGACATCCTGAGCAGCTAAAAATACATAGCAGCCTTTAGGAAGGAGGCAAAAGGGAAGTATCTTACTCTTTCCAGTGCAAAGGCAGCTGGGGGAAAGGAAAAGAAAGCATTATCAAAAAACACGTTGAACATCTAGCTTGAGGAGCTCCTACATGTGTGTCTGTAGGCAGGTAAGCCACCTGTGCTACCAGTTGTAGCAGTAAGATCCTGATACTTGAAATTACTTTAACTGTGGGAAAGAGGTAGCCAGGGGCTTGCTCTAATCATCACTGCACTATCACCTTTAATAACTTGTCTCTGCTTGAGCAGATCCAGCACTCACACAGCAGCTATTAAAACTAGATTACTTTCATTAATAGAATTTCCACATTCCTTCTGTGCATGTATCCCAGCATCCTGTATAAACAAACAGTGAGCTTTACCATAGGAACAGAGACCAGAAAAATATCCCCTTTTATACAGCATGACAGATGCAAGAGACTCCCAATGCTGGGGCTACAACACGTTCTCAGGAGTGCTAGCATGTGTTTCATCATAGAATAATAGAATGGTTTGGGTTGGAAAGGACCTTAAGACCACCCAGTTCCAAACCCCTGCCATGGGCAGGGACACCTCAGACTAGACCATGGTCCCAAGGCTCTGTCCAGCCTGGCCTTGAATACTGCCAGGGATGGAGCATTTATCACTTCTCTGGGCAATCTGTGCCAGTGCCTCACCGTCCTCACAGGGAAAAACTTCTTTATATCTAACCTGAACTTCCCCTGTTTCAGTTTAAACCCATCACCCCTTGTCCTGTTGCTACTGTGCTCCCCCCGCAAGCTGCCAGTGTTTCACTGTGACCCATGGTCTGAATATGTTACTAAGGCAATAAAGAGCAGAGCAGTTACGAAGGCAAGAACTTCAAAATGGCTCTTAAAACCATGGCCACATTTCCAAACAGTTCTCCTCTTGGTAGGATCCATTCAGAGAAACTGCTGGCAATGGGTAGCTCTTCAAGCAGCTTGTGGCTGCTTCAAAACCTGCCCTCAGAGATGGGGTCTATTCCTAATCAGTCACAGGACTAGAAATACTCTATAACAGAAGGAATGACTGGCAGGGTGTTTATTGCTGCTAGTGATGGAGGAGCCAGAGGAAACCCACCTTGATTTTTAGGGTCCACCTGAATCTGCAGAACTGCACCTAGAGGGTTTTTTTTTTCACCTGTAGATGAGGTGAAGCTTATCTGCAGTCAGCGAAACAACCTGGAATCTCTATTGCTATCATATTGGTAACCATCTATCTAGCAAGATACAGATAATGATATACAAAGCATTAATTTGCAAAAGAGAAGCACCCATTAGGACAAATGTCCAATCATTCATTAAAACAAGAAAGGCAGAAGTGGGATCAGCTGGTAGTAGTTATAAAGGCTTATACCGCCTACAGCATCAGATCGCCTTTAGAAAAGCATTTCTAGTTCCATCTGATTAAATAGGAGCTATGCTTTCTAACCTGTTTGCTCTAATGCCTATAGAGTATAAGTCATAGAATCACAGAGTGGTTTGTTTGGAAGGGACCTTAAAGCTCCTCCAGCTCCAACCCCTGCCACGGGCAGGGACCCCTTCCACTGGAGCAGCTGCTCCAAGTCCCTGTGTCCAACCTGGCCTTGAACACTGCCAGGGATGGGGCAGACACAGCTTCTCCGGGCACCCTGTTCCAGCACCTCAGCACCCTCACAGGGAACAGCTTCTGCCTAAGATCTCATCTCCATCTCCCCTCTGGCAGGTTAAAACCAATCCCCCTTGTCCTGTCCCTACAGGCCCTTGTTCAAAGCCCCACTCCAGCTTTCTTGTCATCCACATTTATGTATTGGAAATCTAGAACTGCCCAGTGTCAGACCTCAGTCACCCTCAGAACTCAGGTCCAGACTCAGAAAAGCTTTTTTACCCCACTTACCTGGATGGGAGACAATGGGATATCAGCAAAGGCAGGGCAAGATGACACCAGTGGCATTTCATATTCAATGGGAGTGAACATCTCAGAATGATACTGTGAGAACCACCTTGATTATACACAGCAATCAAGTGAGATGATGACAATCCAGGCTAAATTATCAGCATTATTTTAAAAGGCCCTATGATGCAGGATGAAAGTACTGAATAACTACAAACATAACCAAGTAAATGGAGTCAGTAATTTCACTGAATAGAGATTCTGCAATGCCATACTACACAGACACAAACTGCAATCTTGGTATAAAAGGTAATTTAGACTGTGGCTCATGTTGTAACGTTGTCCTGGAAATAAGTTTCAAGCAGTTCCTAGTGCCAGGAGGAGCTGCTGCCTCTGCTGTAGATGTTATGTGACCTGAATAAATTACTCAGACTTCCAGTTTATCAGCCTATGCCATAAGGATGACATGCATCTCAAAGGTGGTTAAAGAATTAACTCCTTAATGTTTATAAAATGATTTGAGATTCCTCTCTAGATGGTGCTGTAGAAGGGCAGGTTTATTACTGCAGTCATTATAGCTTTCCATAGATTTTAACTCTGATAAGGAAAGCTCCTGGAGGAATGCACTGCTAGAAAACTTAATGCAGCTGTTAATCCTGGAAGGCTCCCATTTGCAGAACTGAGTCCAGAATGTGCAAAGAGTTGGGCTGTGAATAAAAATGACCTTTTACACACATTCTAAAGCTTTCACTACTTCAAAACTACACAGCATCACATATATTTCAAGTATAAAGGGGGTATTCATGCTCCCAGATGGCCAGCAGGCCACTCCACCCATTTGCCAGGCTCAGAAACAAGGCAAAAGGAGTTCTAATAAAGTAAAAAGAAGGTTGACTGGCAAGCAGGGCTAAGGAAGGACCCAAGATTTGAAGCGTAGAACAAGAGTATGATCTTCGCAGAACAAGGCTGGGATGCCTTAGCAGAGAAAGCACAGGGAATAGCGACCAAAGGTGAGGGGCCTCCATCTTCAGAAGCAATAAATATAATGAAGATCCAAACTGACAATGTGAATATGTCTATCTTTGCCTCTTCTTCCTGCCTGTATCATTTCCTTGGGGAAGATGTCAGTTCTTGTTCACCTCTGTTATGATTCCCTTCAAGTCTCAGCTGTTCCAGGGAAAGTAAATAGGGTTTAAAATTAATTATCAATTAAAATGAGGTTAATCAGCACCAAGCTTGTCAACTATTATCCCTGTAAGTGAGACAATCCTGTCCTCCTGCAAAACCCCTGCAAGGAACAAGGCCAATAAGACTCAGCAACAAAGCCTGTTCCCTCGTGACCTTTGCTATGTTTAGGAAGAACAGCTAAAATAAGCTCTAATCCTCAGCCAGGCCAAACACTGTTGAGAACAACTATACTTAACCCTTCTGATGCACTGTCTATGCAAAGTGTCTGGCCAGCAGAATGTGTTTCTTACCCTCTACTGCTTGTTGCTATGTTTGTTATAATACAGTCACTGGATATGGGCTTCCACCATCCTAGCATGGAAGCAGTTAACTTCCCCAAAGCCCTCAACTACTACATCAGAACATGTCATACTTCTGGTTTTTTGGTCCTAATGGGGTATGCTGGCCTATACAGACATTTACACACAGCCTTTGTTTTAAACACTTTCCACATTTGCTGAGGTGAGCTCCCCATTCACATGAATGGGATGACACAGGAAATTTGCTAGAAAGCCGAAGAGTCTGAATACACTTATGTACAACTTTAAGTTGCCAGAGATGTGAGCAATCTCATCACTGACACATACAATCTATAAAATGTAACACTGCAGACATATACATAACATGCCTGAGCTCTGCCCTGTGCAATTGACTTACCTGCCTTTATAGTCAAGAAAACTTTTAAGGAACCACTTAATTTTTACGTTATCAGTTCTCACATCCATAAAGTGGGAAAGAAACAAGGTAAAAAAAAATACTTTATATAGTTAAAGAGAAAATATCTATGAATTCAGGATATAGCTGTATCTCAGGATTCAGATTTACACATGTTCCTATTAACAAGGGGATAGGCACAGACATGTGACAGGATGCTTTGTGTCATGCCAGTGCTCCTTCAGGAGCATCCCTGGCTGACAAATTCCTGGGAGTCCCCAAAGCTTTGCTTGGAATTTTATTGCTTGCTACAAACATGGAGAAAGAGATATCCAGAGACACCACTGACAGTTAAAAGAACTCAAATCCTACAAAGTTGAACAGACAACATGAGCACTTGGCTCTCCTTTGCATGTCTGAAATTGCCCAGAATCAGTTTTGGACCTTGGGCCTTTATCACTGGATTAGAAAAGAATGATTTTTCTGGGTCTGGGTATTGCCTGTCCTTGGAGCCAAAGCTAAAGTGAACTGAGATGTGTCCCTTCTTTAGTGTCTCTTTGACCCCTGCTTTTGCTTTTCTTATTTAAAATGATTCAGTAGTGAGTGTGTGCATGCACTAAACTTCACTCTTAAAGTACGTGTTTAAAAAAACCCAACACAAGCAACAAACCACAAGAACAATTTGTTCTCATCTGCCTCTGCAAGTTGTTAAGGGGAAGCTCAGCTGTTGATGCCCTAATGGGCTTTATGCAAGGAGAATCCTGCCAAGAACTGCCACAGAGCTCCAGCCTTTGCCTTTGCTAAGGCTTGTTATGGCTGTTGAAATAAATGGAGTTGATCTCTACTATCTGGAGAACAGTGTATCAGAGCACACAAAACCAAGGGTTTCCAAGACTGGAAAACCTTGATGCTCAGCTACGCAAAGGTGGACCTGGCCTCTGTTTGTAATAGGAGATGGTACAGAGAAGCCCTGAGAAACAGAGTACTAACAGAGAGGGTACAGAACGGAGAGGGAGACAACTGACAGCATGGGAAAGCAGCAAGTTCTCTTAGATTTCTTCAGTACAGTCCTTTGAGCCTGATGTAAAGATAGCAAAGGCAGAAGAGAAAGCAAATCAATATGGTTGTGGTGAGGCTTCATGTGAGAACTAAACCTGTGTGAAGCCTCACATGAAAATATGTTTGCTTAATGTAATTACGGCGTCTAAACAGATACCTTTGATACAACACAGATATCCATACACGGCTACTGGAAAACAGCCTTGCTGTTTGACCAAATTTTGTTAAAAGAAAGCTTGTATTTAAGGGAAGCCAAGGCATAATAACATAGAGTTACAGGAAATAAAAGAATTAGACTTTGCAGACATTTACAGCAAAGAAATCCCGGAGAGTCCGGGATATTGGCACCAGTTGGTTTCCAACAGAGAGGTTACCCAACTAACAGACTCCAGCCTAAGACCAGCTCATGATAAGTTTTGCCTGGCTCTCCATGGGGTATAAAGCATGTTGTTTCATAAATTTCTGCTGAAGAACCTCTAGTTGCTATCACAGCCAGTGGGCCCCACCTGGCTGCCTCCCTGAAGCCAGAGCTACTTTGTAGAGCAGACCTTAGTAAAATTAGATGCAAAAAAGTGAACTTGGTATCTCTCTTGTACGAGAACAGTGAGATATGGAAACAGGTCCCTGTTGGAGAGTAGTCTGCTCAGCATCAGCAAACAGACACTATATTCATTACCTTTGGGGCACCCAAAAGTGGACCTGAAAATCTGCTTTCAGAGGCAGACATATCTAACCACCTTCTAAAGATCTCACTAACCACCATAGCTGTGGGAAACACAAGGGCTGGGAGGCAGATGTGCACTCTTGGAATCCCACTGTGACTTGGATTTCTGTATCCAGTTACTGTCTCAACAAAGCCATTTGTAAAACGAAGCTGTCTGCGCCCTCCCCCTTCCCTCTTGCTGCATTACTGGGATCTATTTTTGGTTGGGTTTTTTTTAAGTGTTCCACTTAGAACATTTTGTTGTGTTCTTTGCCACAGTGCTTAAGACTTCAGTGCTCAAGATGTAGGCAGCGTGTACCTGGATTCTTGCAGGAAGAGCTGGAATCCAAAAGGGGTGCTCCTTAATTTACAAATTACAGTCTTTTAAGTCTTAGTAAA
This sequence comes from Melopsittacus undulatus, assembly GCF_012275295.1. Classification (NCBI taxonomy): domain Eukaryota; kingdom Metazoa; phylum Chordata; class Aves; order Psittaciformes; family Psittaculidae; genus Melopsittacus; species Melopsittacus undulatus. Next base: position 10,080,541 of record NC_047538.1, on the reverse strand, counting down.
CTTGAGTAAAAGCAGGGGAGAAAAAGCTTTTATTGTGCAATCTTTAGTGGATAATAAATATTATATTGCTTTATTTATTTTACTCTAGTAAAGTGGGAACATTGCTACCCACCTATGCATGTGTACATGTACACAGATCTACTTCCACTGGTATAATACTGAAGATTTACACTAATAACTGTTCCTGACAGTCTGGAACACTTTGGTACATTTACAGAACAGACTGTATTACTGTTTTATAAGGAAAAAATCGCACCCTTATTCAATCAGTGTTACATACAGAAAACCTCCGTGCAGACAAAGTGCAGAGTGCAGGAGGGAGCTGAGGGACCCTGCCTGCCTCTCCGCCGCACTGGGATGTGCTGCTGGCGGGGCTGTGGGATGAGGTGCAGGGTGCCCTCTAGTGATGCAATGTCCTATCTTTGGAAATAGCGTGGCTTTTGAAGACTGAACAAAACAGCAGCTTGTGGCCTAAGCAAGGCAAAGCAACTGAAAGCATTAACAGTAATTCCACTACATCCTCAGCCTTGTGGAAAAAGGGGCATTGTGCATGCTGCTGAGAGTCTTGCTTTTCAGACAGGACTGGGTTTGGGAGGTTACAGAACAAGCCTCACACAGAGCACCTCTGTCAGAAGGAACACTGCTGTGATGGCTACTGAGCAGGAAGAAGGCTGAGGGAAGAGTGGCCCGAGTCCTCTAACCTCTGGTTTATGACTGTCTCTGGCATAAAGTCTTGTTTGGGAAGGTGGATTTTAAAGATGGGCATCTAATGGGCAAGAACTTAAAAGCAGAAGAATTAAGTACAGGTAAGGCTGTAGACAATACTATTAAAGAGAGGAAGCAGTAACCCTGTGCTTGAGTGGTCAGTGGGGCACAGGCTCTTACTTCTAAACAGAATATAGTCTTTGGCTGTAATTCCTACTTGTTTATCATGTCTTTAGTTTCCATTAGACAGGTGATATTTACATGCACTGAGAACTGCCAATCCAAGGACTTGACTCATGTTGAAACCTATTTTCTTGTTTCTCATGAACCCCATGAGCAGTCCCTCCGCCTAAGCCTGGAAAAGCAGTGTCAGTAAGGCCGAGCCTCTCATCATGCTGCAGGCACAATGCAAGCGACATTGATATATAATGGAAAGCATACTCCAGAGACTTTCTGCAGCACATTGACATCTGTGAAGATGCTGTCATTTCCCAGCAGCTAAGCAGGTATTCTTCAACAGAATCCCCTAAGCATACTATGGAACTCCCAAGCTGAGCTGTTGCTGTCAGTACAAACTGTAATAAACCCCAATTTCTTCTAATTGTTAAGGCTCACAGGGTTAATGCTATACTGGAAGCCTGGTAAACTTGGCCAGGTTAGATGTAGCAGACTTGGCTTTATTATCAGCTGAATATTTTATTTTTCAAGATGTTTTAGAAGAGCCAGGACCAGGGAGGATGCAGTGTGCCCTTGTATGACTGGATCAGCTCCATCACAATTACTCGGTTCCACAAGAGGTCACTCACAATCTGTGCCCTGCGCCTCTGCCAGGACACAGCAGCGAGCAGCCACTGCCTCCTCTCTGGCACAAGAATTATCATCCTTGTGCCAGACACAAACCAGAAGATCACTTCTTGAAAGGCAAGCTACAGCCAAGTGTCCAGCTGCACTGCCTTCAGAATGTGTGAAAAGCATGGGGCATTAGGAAAGCACTGGGGAAGATGGCAATTAAAGCTCATCTACACATTAAGTAGGATTAACTCAGCTTTAAGATACTATAGCCAAAGGAGATATGGACACACAGACTTACATTGAAATAATTGTCAGAATAAATCAAAATGGACTTTTGTTCATTTAGTTCAAGGTATAAACAGACAAGCTTTGGAACCAAGGAAACAAACTTGCCTCCAAATAAGATAAGATGTAAATATTTTGACATGGGGATGTGAAATCCATCAAGCAAACTACATTATATCATACAAATAATGGCAGATTACCTGGTGACATTCATCATTTTCTTTTAAAACATCAAACAAGAGGACAAGACCGAGCCCAGCAACACTGCTGCTGCTGGCAGCAGCTCATTTCAGCAATGGAGATGCTAATTCTAATAATGTCCTGGGCTTCATGTAATTCTGATTACATCATTGTTTTTTCTCAGTCAAGTTTTGCACTGCTCAGCTTTACAAATAAGTGTTTTATATTTGACACTGTCTGTCTGGAATCTTCTTCTCTGCCACTTACACTTTTGCTTAGATATGAAAAGCTGAAACCCCATCTGCTCTGCTCCTGAAGATCCAGCAGTGCATTTAGCTTTGAATAGCCATTTGCCTCAGATAGAATCATAGAATCACAGACTGGTTTGGGCTGGAAAGGACCTTAAGACCTTCTATAGTTCCATCCCACCCTGCAATGGGTAGATTCTTGGTTAAGTTTCTACCCATGGTTAATATTCACAGCATGCTCATTCCATCATCACCTTCTTTCCCCAGACATTGGTGCCTTCCAGTGACACTAGCTAGTATGAAATACCATTACTCCTGACACATCTTCTATTCTTGTTCTTTCAGGTCTTTTGATCCCCTATCATTTACATAGCTTACTCACTTTAACACCTATAATCCAAGCTAAACTTCAATGCAAGCCAACAGGGAAAATAGCTGCAGACCTTGTATAATAAGAGAAGGTAAATTATTTGGTATCTTAGCTGCTCAGCAGCTTATATGAAAGCAAATAAAACAGTGTTCCTCATTTTTTGAAGCATAGCAGGCAATTCTTTTCAGGAGACAAGTTGCCTTGTGAAGTGAAATGACAGTTCTTCTTTAAGGGCCAGAAGCTCTTTCAGGGCCCTTCCCATACCTCTCCAGCCTCCATGAAATGGATTTTAAAACAGAAGATATAAAAGTCCAATTATTTGCCTTGCCTGTATGAGTAAAATTATCCTCCAACATAAACATGTGAATATGCTAAATACAAGGTGAATGTGGCCTGAAGGGATGAAAAACAAAGCAAGAATTAATGTAAGAGCAAATGGGAAAATGTAACTTTTAAAGTAGCTCCTGTGGTGATTGCAGAGCTTGAAAACCACTTGAATACAGCCAGAATGTTCATCATCTCTGAAAAGGCATCTTGTAAAACCCAGGTTTTTAATAGCAGATCACTGAGGTTTTATAAAATCAGTTCAGTAATTAAAAGTGCAGTTGTTTTCTACAGGAGCAGATTAAGAGCCTTTCCATACTGGCTGCTTTGCTTCTAGAGCCAGAAGAATGACGACACTGTCAAAACCAGGTACTATCGCAACAATCTTCCTCGATTTCATTTGGACATCAAAATATAGATCTGTTTATGTTAATATTATGGTAATAATTTCTCAGTTTTGCTAAAGACGCATAAAAATTTATATGTGATTTCCCAACACACATGAATGTGTGGAAGTGGTCCCAAGGCTGAAATTCTCTATAATTGCCTTTGCGGCAGAGTTCATCCTTCTGACTCAGGTGCTATAACTAATTTATTACGTGTCTTATGTCTGAGCTTGTCAGCACTTAATTATATCCTAGAGAACTGGCTTGTCTGTCCTGACAAACTACCACTCTCCATGTTGCTGTTCTTATTAGGACATAGAACACTTGTAGCTTAACATAATATACCCAGTAGTACAACAGCAAATCAGCTCAGGGTGGCTGCAGCCTCCTGTCAGCCAGAGCTGGGCCATTGAAGTGGAAAAGGAGGTTGGATCTCTGTAGCCACCTGCAGCATTCCTGAGGCACCTGGGACTGGAAACTTCCATTTAGGACACCAGGAAACTGGCCAGGCCACTCATCCCCAACCATTGAGCTGGAAACTGTATTCACACAGGTACTTGATACATAGGCTCTCATGTTTAAAACATCCAATTTTACCAAAATGCATGTAGGTTAGGGCCAGTGTATACCTTTAAGTAGTTTTATCTGACCTTTTAAAATCAGTTACATTTCAGCCACTCACCATACATTTAAGCCTAGTAACTTGTGTTTGGCTAAATTATGTCTTTCCAGAAAGGTTTGTTCAACATTCATAACAAAGTGTGAGCTTTAGAATTAGAACAGTTTCTGTTGAAATGGAGCTTCACAGCTCATCCAGTCCACCCTTGGCAATGAGCAGGGACATCTTCAACTAGATTAGGTTGCCCAGAACCACCTCCAAACACCTCCAGCCTCCTTGAATGTCTCCAGGGATGGGGCATCCACCACTTCTCTGGGCAACCTGTGCCAGTGCCTCACCACCCTCATTGTAAAGAATTTTCTCCTCACATCCAGCCTGAGTCTCAGTTTAGTCTTAGTTTAAAAACATCATCCCTCGTCCTATCACAACACACCTTCCTAAAAAGTCTCTCCCCATCTTTCTTAGAGGCCCCTTTTTAAGTACTGAAAGGCCACAATAAGATCTCCCTGGAGTGTTTGGGATCTTGGGAATCAGTGCAAGGCAACTTCATCTGAACAATGTTAAATCTTCAGTGGCTGCAGCAACACAGTTCTAAATGTATGTGCCATTTTGCAGAATTATTCTGGTTTGGTTTGTTGAAGCTTTTAAACTGTAACTTTTTCACTTCACTTTGGCAGAGTTTTGTACTCTGTGTAGAGATAGAGTCAATCTGTTCATTACAAAAGGCTCAGTTTAAATCAGCCACCGCAAAACACCCAGTCCAGGGCAGAACTACTTCAGTTATTCATTGCTAAATGTGTTTTTTAGTTTCTAACAACATAATGCCACTATGGAATCCCAAATTTTCCATTTTCCTAATAAATAGAACTACCTTTTGCTCAAAGAGCTGTTCCCTGTAATGCCACATGTTCCATGCCTCTCTTCCACGGAAGCATTGAGACTGCAAGGAGGATCTATATGTTTGGGGTTGGATGCTGTAATCTACTGGGAAAAGGAAACAGACATTCCTCCCTTGTGTGAAATTCTCTAGGCAAGCCACATACACGCAGGAGCAGCCACAAGAATATGCTTCGTCACATAAACTCTATACACACAGCAGCACTGAAAAAGAATAGTTCACACAGCCTGAAAGGGGCTTAGAGAAAGCCTTTCTGGACAGTTTAGTGTCTATGCCAATAAAGCCATTGGTTGAGCTGATCTTTTTAATGCTTTGTGTGCCTTGGAACGCACTTTTACTACATGCAGTAGTGTAGCTTTGAAGGCAGCAAAGCTTTTGGATTGGCACACTTATAGTGCTGGGTGAATTGTAACATCCTGGAAAATCCCTTTTAAATGCCAGACTAGGCCTTGGAACACATCCAAGCATTTGCAGCAGGCACAGCAAAACAGCTTTTGGAATTTAGCCTCCTTACTATGCAGACACTTAAAACGGTATAGATAGGCACGTTCAGTAAAGCTAAGAGCACTTGAAGTCAAGCAGCATAAAATAACCAGGGACACTGGATTAACTGGTGTAAGATTCTGCATGGGGAAATGATGTGTTTGCCTGCTGGGTGAGCAGAGGAGTGGGGGCTGCCCAGGAAGCTAAGCCTCAGCTTCTTAATAAACACACTTTCAGCAATACCAATTCTTCCGCCGCAGCTGGATAGGGGTTTCTGGAGGCAGACTTTTTAGCTATGAGAAGTTCCAGCTGTTTGCAGGGACTAATGGTCCGAGTATCTCAAGTGCTAACTGACAATGAGAGTAGATCTCATCCAACAATGTACTATTTCTCATGCTAGAAGAGAGCCCTCCTTTCTGGCTGCAGTTAGCTGGCAGCTGGGAAGAGGAGCTGTTTTGGTTTCAGGCTGCCAGCTGGTAGGAAACTTTGGAATGATCCCTTAACATTAGCCATAGCCTGAGCAGGAACCCTACAGCTATGAATGCATTTGGGATCTTCCCCAAAATCAATAAGCCTGTAGCTAAACCTACAGCTACAGATGCCTAAACCACACCTGGCTGGCTAGAAGTAGCTCATTTTCCTTTAGGTGAAGAGCAGCTATAATACTTCCACACTCCAAGTCCCTCCATTACCTTTCCAAAGTTAGCTTGTTTACAGAAGTTAAAATTAAGCCTATTTTATATTATATTTCTGTGTCTCAAAAGCTGTGGGCATTGCAAAGCAAACTCAGTTTTTTGTTAAGAACAGCTACACACACCTTTAAAGCAGCCTTTGCCCCAGGAATGCCACACCCTTGCTGTTACACAGTGTGTTGTGTCATCATTAGCCAGCCCTATGCTTCAAAGGGATATTGTCTGGTACACTTGGGCAACACCAGCAGGTTTTACTAGTGTCTTGCACGCTAGTCTTTAGAAGTATTTCTGCATCTCAATGTTTGGAGAACTGTCTTTCTAAGTGCTAAGGTATGGATCTATAACAAACAGCGAGTCTGAATTCATAGGACTACTTAGGATGCTTACTGCAACATCAGTTTAGTAATCAGAATGTGTGCTCTGGTTTCAGCCTCTTTCCTGATCTTCTGATGTCACCTTTACTTGATGTTGTCTTTGCAAGATGTAACAGTATTAAAGGGCATCCATGTCCTTTTCTTTCCACTACCTACTCCTCAACGGGCAGAGCAGTATCTTTAGGCAAGCACCCACCACATCTGATGGGTTGCTTTTTGTGACTTACTGTAGTTGTTTACAGACGATTTTCAAAATGGTCATGGATAAACTTGCATTTCTTCTCTACCTTGATTAGACTGAGAAATGCCAGAGAGGCCTAAAAATATTTTGGAGAGTTTGTTTCTCTAGATGGTATAGATCATTACTGCGTGGTGATGTGAGCTCTTTGCAGACTTAGAGCTGTAGCATAGTTCAGTGCCTGTTACCTGGAGGCACTGTTATTGCTGCTCATCTGAGACACTCCCAAAATAGACAGACTGCTCTAAGCCAAGGTGGCACAAACCAATGGCAATGAAGAAGTCACTAACTCTTTACAGAGTTTAGAGAGCTTTGCCTAGTACTTGTTCACAAGACATAGATCACTAGTTATGAAGCCTTACTGGTTTGTGATATTGGTACACAAATAAAGTTTTTGAAACATACCATTCAACATCCATGACAAAATAACTTAAGAATAACACCACAGAAAAAAACCCAAAGAAGTTGGTATATAAATGAAAGGAAACCTCTGTGCTCACTAGAAGTTTCATGCAAACTGTCAGTGGAACATGTAGGATGATGCAAACTTGTATTTAATGCAGTGCTAACTGATTTAGGGTTGTTCTTGTGCAATTCTCATGTCTCTAAAAGGATCAAATGCCAGGGTTTCAGCAGCATGCAAGGGAAAAAGACAAAAAGCAAGTATGGATGTGGCAGCATGGATGAGCAGCTGATGACAAATTGAGCAATGCAAACCAGTTGTTTACCGTGCTCTAAAACCTGAAAGTTCAGAGTCATCATCTCACCAGGCACAAATCTGTTTCCCTGCAGCTCCTGGGAAAGCTTGTTTTCCTGTCTAATCCTAGAGCAGCTGTATGCCACCGGGACAGTCAGATTCTGTGATCCTATAACGGTGATACCCAGCAGCTAAGGCATAACATAAGCCCTGATGAATATGAGGAAGAGAGCTTGAGTTCTGCTAGTGAACCTAGGAAATCAACATCGGGAAGCAGTGAGATGCTGTTAGTAGATAAACAGCTGCTTTTTATACACAAGGTAGAACTGAAAGTCACAAATGCATGTGTCAAACCTGGTTGTTGTGATACACCCTTTTGCCTACTTGTAACTTCCATTTTTGTAGCATTTACAGCTACTCAGGTGCCAAAGGCACCGGTAATGTAAAAGATGAGATTGTAGAGAGGGCAATAATCTCTAATACACAGCTTGAGTAAAACAGAGACAAACCCCAGATTTATGGGCAGCCATAGGTCACAGAAGATGAAAATGAATACTTGATGTGACAATACAGTATCTACCTGTTCTCTTTCACCCTGTCCCATGTACTATGCTCCCAGGAGTTCTAACTGCTTTGCTGCAGATTCTGTTTAATAGGCAGGTATCTTTTTGAAGTAAATATTGACACAGACTGCTCAGTATTTCCTTACAGGTCATCGGAAGCTTGAAGGCCAACAGCATACAACACTGAAAATGCCCTCAGTATTCTTGCCTGAATGTGGTACTTGACACACAGCCAAACAAAATGTCATCTACTGTAATAATGATTATCCCAGTGATTTACTTATCTTTGCATGGACATTACAAGCTCCATAGCCTTTATTCATAAGTTTTGAACACTTACAGTCCTTTTTTTCCCAGATCATTAATAAATTTCTGACGTCAATCTCAATAGCAAGCCCTAGAATGCTCAATTATTATCTTTGTTTCATGGCAAGACACAGTTATTAATAACAGCTATTTACCTTAATACTGCATTTTGCGTGGAAATTTCACATTTAACCTCCTGTTCTAAGTGCTGTCATACAGATGCTATCTTTGTGTCAAAACAGTGAAGATTCCAGACAACACACAAATTCATATTAGAGAGTCCTCCTTAGGTTTTTTTTTGAGGTTCTGGCTTCAAGAGTCCCTCTGAAGATGTGTTCACAAAAAAATACTGTTGGTCAAACTTGGAAATCATTCTAGAAAAAGAAAACCCTGATTTTAATCCTTGGTTTTAATCTAGCAGGAAGTTTTCTATGGAGAATAATATTTTGAGTGGTTTGCTGTAGCATTTTTATATCAGAGCATCTTCACTGGCTGTGGTTAGAAATAGGATGTTTGCAATTGCTTATGTGACATGAAAACTCTAAAACAACCCTTGGTGGCTGCTTCACATTCCCTCCCAAACTTGTACAGGAGCCCTGAGCCGAATCAGGGGTCAGCCATGTGTCAAGGCAGAATTATGGGCCCCGTTAGCCATGGAGCAGACAACTTTCCAGACTGGCAGTCTCTTTTGGTTTTATGCCACCATGCAGCCAGCTGACAAAGTTATTTTATGGGGTAGAGGACTTTAACTGGAAGCATTTACTTTTGAAGCAACATGAAAGAAAGCCTCCAGTGTTTTCCCCTCTTTCTTTCCAAGTGGATTTTTAGGTCCTGACTAGCATATACAAACAAAAGATGATTGATAAGAGTATTCATCCTCTGCTTCTTGTTTCATTTATGAAGCACTTGGGAAACAGAAAAAATGTAAACCAAACCCGATTCTTAATATTTCATGTGTAAGAGAGAACTATTGCAGCATTCTACAGAAAAATTTTCCTATCTGGAAAATAACAACTCTTTGGGAAAGGGTTTTGCTGGTAAGATGACTGACTTGCCAAATCCTTCCTCAGAGTTCATGATTTCAATCTGTGAGCCCTCAGTCAGAACCTGAAGACATTCAGGCAACTCATTATGTTCCCAGCACACCACTGGCAGGATATCAGCAAGGTGTTTCATGGAGCACTCCTGATCTGTTAATGGCAGATATCAGCACAGGCTGACAAACAGTACTTCATTCCTCTTTCTTCACATCACAGAGATTACCACTGAGAAACTCTTGACACCTGATGCCATGAAGACGTAAGTAAACAATCAAGTTTTATAACTCAAAAAAAACATTTATTTCTCTTATACTCCATCACCCTAAGCTGCCGATGCTGCTCCATGCACAGGAACTCTACTATCACCCACTCACAGAAGAGCAGCACCTGGGGTACAGTTTTTGCTGATGGACAGAGCTAACTACGTCAGCAACAAGATGAAATTAAAACTCATTTATGCCAAATACTATGTCATTCTGAACGATGCAATCCTGTTTACTCACTGCACTGGCAGCCAAGCTCCAACTGCCCCAGATGGAGCAGATTAATTATGATGCATTCCTTCTCTCTGAATGTCATTCATTCTATAGTCCAAAATCTTCACTCATAACTCTATCAAGTGTCAGAAATGCTGGTATTTATTGAATCTTATTCTACATTTAACACTGGTGATAGCTTAAAGAGTAGGGTGTATGTTACAAGGTCAAAGAGAGTCATAAACCAATACAATAAACAAGGCTGGCTGTGCTCATCTTGAATCATGTGCCACTGGGGTAAAAGTATCCCCCAGAAGGGAAGAGCAAATCAAGGGTATGGAAGGCAGAATTGGAAAGACCACTGCAAAACAAGCATATTCCATTTTCCCTTTAGAGGCCTCCCATCTGGAACAGCACAGAGTAGAGGAACAGTTCACACTGTTTGTGGCCCATTGCTAGCAGTAGTCTGCCATCTGCTGATCTGCGCAGCTGTGTCTGTAGCCTGCAAGGTAAAGAAGCCATCCATCTTTCCTCACAGCCTGCTCTTATTTCAGTGTACCCTGGTACAGGAGAATGTGAAATGCAGTGTCTACTCAGCTATGCTACAGTCAAGCAAAAGGCAAAGCCAGAACTAGAGGATATCAAAGTGCAGCTGACCATTACAGAGAGATGCCTGGACCTCTGTCAAAAAGCCGTTCTCTAAACTTACAGCTTTGAGCCACGACAAAAGAAAATAAAAACACAAAGACAGTTTACCCTAAAGCAGCTTCCTGCAACCAACAGAAAGTGGTTCTTGATACAGGCCAGCAAACTGCTGCCTTTCTGAGTACTGCTTGAGCTGCCACAGAGTTCCATAATTTCTCTGTTAACCCCTTCCTCCTCTGCAGGCAGTCCCTACCTATGTTCATGATATGCCACATTTACTTCCCTCTGCTCAGAGCCAGAATCCTTCCAGCAATTCTTCCTATGCAGGAGTACTGACAGAGCATGTGGGAATTCCACTCGCTGCATGTGGCCAGCTGTACAATTCCATTATGCAAATGGCAATGCTGATAATTAAAAGTGTTTATCAAGTAACCACAGAGGAACAGGGCTCTCCTCCATGATGAAACTAAGCCTGCATCATTATGGGACTATATATTGTGCCTACGTCTTATCTTTGCTATAATTGTCTTAGTACCAACCCAAGACACTGGTTTACAGTCAGTATTTTTGTGCATTATGACTATTGTAGGACACTGACAAATAAGAAGTCTGGCATCGGCAAGCTGGAATTAACATTTAGAGATGAGCTTTTAAAAACCCAGCTTATTTCTCCCCCTTCTCTAAGAAATTTGCTTTTGAGAGGTGAGTTTCAGCTGGTAAATAGAACGGTGTGAATGTCCAGGTCCTATGCAGAAAGAAGTTTCTATGGGAACTGTTGTAACTTTGGTGTTCTCTCAGATCTCTTTCAAGAAAAAAAAAAAAGAAAACCCCAAAGAAAATCATAAATCAAGACAACTTTTGAGCATCCATCAGCAATCTAAAGCTTAAAAGGAAAGGAGAATAGAATGATGTACTAAAACTTAAACTATTTGACTTTCACACAGGAATATACCACAGCAGAGGTTTTTCACCCACAACCACTTTCCATAAATGGAATTGAAGAGGAAAAATATGTGGAATTCATCTGAAAGGAAAAAATTGGAAAGAAAACAAAAATGGAAGTGGGTTCAGAAAAGTTCAGCGGAAAGAAACCAAAGCAGGTCCTGAGAGAAGGGGGACGAGCTGGGAAAACTGGAGAACTTGGCTCCCATTTATCCATATTGCCTGTGAAGCCCAAGCAGTAACACCATCCATTCCACCAATCATGGGACTTAATCTTACACCTGAGTAACCAAACACTTTTGGAAGGAGGTGATGTTTACTTTACATCTCTATGAAGAACTAATTCCCATTTCCCTGACTAGCCTTAAGGTTCCAGCTGGGATTCAACCAGCTGTTTCCTGGGGAATAAAAACAACCTACTGAGTGACTGTCAAGCACACCAAAAAGAGTGTAAAACATTTGTGACTCAGAACTGCATCTGAACTGGCACTCTGACATTCAATATTATTTTCTCAAAAAAAAAGTCAAAACCTACGAACAGACTTAACAAACCTATTAACAAACAAATAATTTTGCAATGGTTTTGGTAACCCCAATAAGACTTCAAGAAATCGTTATGGTCCACATTCTCCAGATAAAGCACCAGCGACTGGAAGGCAGGTTAAAATAACAAAGATCTAGACTTTCTTTTTGTTCTAAGGACGTTATTTTACTCCTTTTTACTAAAAACATGATACACTATTGCTTTATTTGTTATCCCCTAAAAAAATATTCAAAACAACATTGACATCAGCATAACAAGTGAATAGGAACCAGCCAGGAACAGATTTAGAGAAAAAGTGGGGAAAGGTTCCCTAGCCATCAGACAGATGAGGTTCTCTAACAGCTTTCCAGTTCTGCAGGAGTACTGCATTCAGCTCTGATGCCCCCAACACAAGATGGATGCTGAACTGCTCAAGTGAGTCCAGAGGAGACCACGGAAATACTACAAGGGCTGGAGCAGCTCTGCTTTGGAGCCAGGCTGAGAGAGCTGGGCTGGTTCAACCTGGAGAAGAGAAGGCTCCTTAAGGGGAGACCTGAGAGCAGCTCCAGTGCCTAAAGGGGCTATAGGAAACCTGAAGGGGGCCTTTAGACAAGGGCCTGTAGGGACAGGACAAGGGGGACTGGTTTTAACCTGCCAGAGGGGAGACTGAGATGAGCTCTGAGGCAGAAGCTCTTCCCTGGGAGGGTGCTGAGGCACTGGCACAGGGTGCCCAGAGAAGCTGTGGCTGCCTCATCCCTGGCAGTGTTCAAGGCCAGGTTGGACACAGGGGCTTGGAGCAAGCTGCTCCAGTGGAAGGGGTCCCTGCCTGTAGTAGGGGATGGAACTGGGTGATCTTAAAGGCCCCTTCCAACCCAAATCACTCCTTGATTCTGTGATTTTGCAGTAAAGACAAAATGGCACAACTATTTGTTAAAAGACAGTAGATTTACCGAAGACACTGTACGACCTTGACATCAGGTACCTGAACTTGATGGCACAAGTTCACATGGCTAGAGCAAAAAATCACCTGATGAGTCTTCTTTACAGCCACATTGTGAGTCCAGTATTTGATCCTAGACAACTCAACCTCTGTGTGGCTCCCTGTTTCATAGGGAGGTTCACTGGATAATGCTATAAGCGGGCTAGGACTCCTCAAATATCACCAAGGTGGGAGAAAACCAGATTTACTCACATGTACAAAGAACCTTGACTAGTGCTGACAGTTGTTAATTGCCACCTCTGTTACTTTTTCCCATTAGAAAACATGGTCTTCAAAGAATTTAGTCAGAATTCATTGAATAATATTTTGAGAGAGGGAAAAGGTGACAGAAAATGTTGCAGTTACTTGCAACTGCTAAAACTGTGTCTTGCTGGCAGCTTCATTTGGAAGAAAAATATAATCTCCAGTGAAAGTGATTTATCACAATGACACATCTCAATGCAGAGCTCAGCAAGAGCTACTTAATACACACACACAAAAATGAGAATGAGAGGCAGAACACTGAAGACAATAAAAAAAAATGCATTTCTGATACCTTTGGAAATTACAGTCCTCTTCTCCTCCTTTCCCCACAAAAAAGGCAGCTTTCCCACCAGGCTCCCAGTCCAATCCCCAGACAATTGCACACTATTCATTCATCTGGAGTTTTTTTCATTGGAAAGGACTTACTCTGTTATGTTTGGGTTTTACTCAGAGTAAGTGAAAAAATTTATCACATACAAATGTTAAGGGAAAAATGCCAAATATCCTAAGGGTTTAGGTTTTAATTCAATTGAGGCAACCATTTTTTTTACCCCCAGAAATCAGTTTCTTAAACCAAAATTTACTTTTCCTCTTAGTATTTTCATGTCATCAAAACCAATTTTCTTTGGGGAGGGAAAAAAAAAAGGATAGAAAGCTTTTGATGAGACATTTTTCCAGAAAACAAATGAATTGCTAAGTCCTTCTGAACTTCCTGGCTAACACTGTATTTGTCACGCTAGCAATAACAGAATTTAGTCGGTCTGTTCTAAAAGCACATGCTTTGCTCTCCCATGGAACAGCCCATTTTCAGGAGGTGTTAGTAGAGGAGGACCAGACACAGCTGAAGAGGTCTGGCAGCATGCAGGAGGCTGAGGCACACATCTCCACAACTGCACTCCCTCACATGCTGTCTTCTGGTCACGTAAGTCCAGTCTCACTGTTCCTTTCTACAGACAGTGAGTGAGGGTAATGACATACAAGAATTACTAACCTGTCCTCTTCCCAGCACCTAGCACTAGGAAAGTAAGTACAATCTTGTCTTAGGATATTGTCCAGGCTCACAAAAGATGATGTTCCTAGTTTGGAGGGCAGCACAGCTAATACAGTATATATTTCCTGATTCTGTGACCTGCTTGGTGCACAGACATGACTGTCAAGAGTGCTAAAATGAACTAGAAGTGTGAGATCAAAACATACTCACTGCTCCTTTTTCCCTCTGTGAAGGAATTCATTACAATATTTTTCAATGCAAGACAAAAACTGGCCAGATGACAACTCAGATTGAAGTCATCAGGTACTGTCAAGGCTTCTTAAGAGGAAAAAAACCATAGGACTTATAAGCACAGCATCTTGCCAGCAACAAGATTCACTAGTATCCAACTGTCTGCTAAAGAATGGCTCTATTCACCCACCTGCAGCATAATCCTTACATGGCCAGCTATTCACTCTTGTGCCCTAAGCAAAATCCTACAAAGCAGCCAGTTTTATTTGGCATCGGTTGCTATAGATATCAGTGCATCTTGCTTTTAAATTAGTTCAGGTGTGGTTTAAACAGTAGGAATAAGGGATGTTGTGGAATTTTAGAAAGCCTGAGGACATGGCTTTCTTCAGGGATCAAATTTACAGATGTTATATTTAACAGCATATCCTAGAAAAATAATTCCTCAGTAGGCAAAAACTCTAATTGCACTGGGATAAAAAGACAGAAATTTCACTACCTTAAAAGTTCTTCTCCATTTAAATCACCAAAAAGAGAGAGATTTATGCAGCTTGGTTGCAGATTTTCAGTTCTGTCAAACAAAAGATGGGGAAAGAATAAAAATAGCAGTAAAGTTATGCAGTGAACACAGCATTTGTCTACTTCTCTACAGAGTACTCTAGTATAGACCAATTGAAACAGCATAAGAGCAGCAGAGTTTGTGGAAATTAAGTAAAACAAAGCACACAAATTAAACAAGGAAATCAGTGAAGTGTCAGAAAAGCTGGTATTTCAATACTGCATAGTAAACACTTTAATAGAGTGATACACATTTATTTCTTCAAATAAATCATAACTGATTTAGCAAAATAAAGATCACTGAAGACCTTACTGGTAAGCAACCGAAAATGACTGTAGCAGTATCTTTTGCTGCCTTGTATACAAAATATCAGAAGAATTGCCCAACAGATGCAAAAATAAACAAACTAACAAATGATTAAACAGCTCCTGGCTGGGCTCTGTCTGCCAAATCTCTGCCTGGAGAGGACTTTTATGCCCATGTAATGAACTCTCAAAATTAGGGACTTACAAAGGAAACAGCTGCTTAACCATAATGGTAATTACCCTGGTCAGATCGCAGAGCGCCCAACCTTGAGGCTGCGGCTCAGGGCACCCATCTCCTGTAACAACCAGAGACGTAGAGATGGAACCAAATTAGTGTCATTGCACAGAGCTTGTGGCCAACTCATCTGTATTGTTTGTCACAAGACAGGTTAAGGAACAGGACAGAGCAGTGTGTTTGGCTTGACTGTGTAGTAGGCTCTTCCAGGAAGGACTAAAGGCTGGATAGAGGCCATATGGCATCATCATAAGGTGCTGTGGGATGTGAGAAGCAACATGATGTGGCCCAGCTCACACACCCCACAGCTTGTGGCAGTTTCTAGCCCACCCTGAAAGTTAGTGAGGTCAAGTTCCTCTCCCACTGCCCATTGAAGCTCACCCAAAAGCCACACAAAAACATCATCTTGGGCTCCAAAAGCATCCAGGTACTCCCTAATACCTGTAGTATTAAGGCTGAAACTATTATCCCAATAGTCTGTGGACCTTGAAGCAACCCTGTGTGCAGTGCTGTTCATCTTACTGGTGAGTCTCATTCATCTCCAGAGAAAGTGGTGCAGGCCCATCTGCTTCAGTAGCAGTGGTTATGGAAAGAGAGAGGAGAGTGTTTCCTGTAAGTACAATATATCCTTCATTAGCAAACATTATAGTTGAGGCAAACCTAGATAAAATCTAGCTGAGTGTCTTTCTCACAGTCATCTGGCAACTTTGTGCCAGATGGAGGGGTCAAGCCTAAAAAGCAGAAATCCTGACTCTTAGTTTTCAATTCTACCTACTAGAAAACACAGTTTCCCATAAAATGCTATTTTCCATATTTATCTTGGTACCTATATAACTATGAATAGTCACAAATACAACACTCCTTAAATTCTTCTTATGTTCATGTTATTCAATAGATGGAGGCTGAGACTTCCCTTGCCACATATCCTGCCCTAAGTGGTGGAAGCCACTGAACGGAAATGGACAAAGTGCTGCAGCTTGCACAGAAATTATTCTGATACATATGCCCAAGGTAAAATCATCAATTATTTATTCAGCAGCTGACACACATTACCACTTGATAATATGTGCCCTGTAATTCCACACTGGCACAATCAGTTTTGGCGCAGTGATCTGCTGGGTTAACTGCATAGCACCACCTATGAAGTGCGTCCACAGCACGCTGGAATGTTCATGCATAAACTGTATCATTCCAGCTAAAAGAGTACTTGGGCTGTGAAAGTTGCTGCAATATTCATATGCACAATAGGGTGCTTTCAAAAATGTCACCTGCCAAATACATTTTCTGACAGAAAGTGATTGCTGATATGATACTAGATCATTTCTGTCTGAATGGAGTTAAGCATGGCTTGTAAGAGACCAGGACAGCAGTATTTCAAGAAGCAGACAAGAGATTAGACAAGTGACAATGCTGATCATGCAGCTGCAATTAACTGTCTTTCCTCCAGTCTCTCCTGCAAACTCCAAGAAGGGCTATGCTTTCCTCCTGCTGCTGCAGGTTGATTAGCCGTCAGGTGGGGAGAGGCTCTGGGGATGGCATGACGCATTAATTAAATCACTTCTACCAGCTAAGTGATGACACTTTGATTTATAGCAGAGCTCATTCAACTAGACACTGGCATATCCTGGGCACCAAGATGAGGAAAAGCCAAGCTGGGAAGCAGGTGGGAGAAGAGGGGACATGCACATGAAGGAAAAAGAACAAACTGATGTAAATACCTGCAGCTGAGAGAGACTATTTCTGAACCAGCATGCTTACAGAAAGCTATAGGAATGACCATAAAACGTGAGATGAAAAATATTTAATTCACACTCCTTATAAAGTATTTAATTTTGGTTGCATCTATAACAAAAGCTGCTTTAGGACAGACTCTTGTAAAAACCTCTCAAACTAAATGTAACATGAATTATTTCATAAGGCACATTTCAACCTGGCATACTCAGTTTGTGACTACAGACATGAGTCACTGCCATCTCCGGGCACAACAGCAATCTCAGGAGAAGGTAGAAATCTCCAGAAGGCAGCATAGGGCAGCAATCCAGGGGCCAGTTTTAGATGCTTGCCCAACCCACTCCTGCTGCATCTGACAAGAAGCTGTCTCCTAAATATTATGTTTTAATTTCTCCCTCTGCCACAGGGCGATAACATCATTTCACCAGCCTCTGCAAAGGGTTACCTTTATCCAACTTGATCTATTTCGGTTAGGATTCTGACATTTGAAAAGGCTAACTTAAACCGTCTTCCTATTAGAAAGCTTCTCTTTTAGTAACAAGTGAACATACTCTTCCTTGGGAACTCTGTGGTTAAAATTACAAACCTGCTTAAGGGAGAAAAATACTTCTACACCCCAGAATCCAAAATAGGTCAAAGCATGATTACCATTACAGTAATATTTCACTCCCACTTCTGAGTCAACCACATTTTGGTAATCCTTCAACTACTTTTTTTCTTTGAAAGCCTGTTTTAGAACACCTAAGTTCTAAGACACGCCACATGCTGCACAGGCCAGCAGTATTTTTAGAAAGCCATACCTTTGTATCTTTGAACACAGAGGAGGTTTGTTTGCTCACAACATTTTGTGGGGTGAGCTTTATTTAAATAAAAGATCTTTAAAATATATACAAACTTTTAGCAAGAATCATTTTGGACCTCGTAAACTACACCAGGTTCAGTCTAGTTCCATAGATGAAGTGGTAACACTTAAGAAAAACATCAAACAATAAGGTTGATTTAGAGGATGTAGTAACCTGTGTTGCTACAGCAGACAGTAGTCTCAGTCCTGTCTGAGGCCATGTCATGGTAGTTGCTTGTAAGGAGATTAAATAAAACGTGAATTTTTATTATCCAACCTTTCACTAACAAACAAAATAAAACACCTCTACTGATAAGGCTTCCTTAACAGTGACCAGCAAAATAACTGCTCTTACTGCAAACCCAAATTCTGATCAGAAGATCTCATGAGCCTCTTTGCTTGGCACATGCATCTTGTATATTTATTTTATCTCATTAACTTTGCTTATCTAAATTATATTACTTCTTTCAGCTCAAAGCCTTCCTGTGTCTTCTATAAACAATTTCCACCTCTCTCTGTGCTTTATCTCATTTATACGTGTGATTACTGTTTCACTTGATAATATCTCGAACTTTCCTAGCATATCCCCTAGGACCCCCAAGTGCTTTATGACTAATTTATTGTGAGAGTCAGACACAAGAAACCCTTTCCAGAAGCAGCAACAACAGAGAAATTTGGATCATAAAGGAACTCTGTAGCAGACCTGCACATAGACAAGCGTTTAACCAATATCATTTGTCCTTATTAATGTTGTATAATGTATTTGGATTCTTCTGCATCATCAGCTCCTAATAACAAGAGACTTTATTTAACACTGAGTTTGGTATGTAGCTAGGCGGGGGTGGAGAAAAAAGCCAGCTTGCTTTTAAATAGATCCACATGCATCTCCTTTTCATCATTAGAATAAATTTCCAGAGGGGTGAGCAGAGGTTTAGCTGCATGACTCTCATTAATGTTAACTTTATTTCAGTAATGAGGTGAAAGTACAATCACTGAAGCTAATATAATCAGAGCGATGAGACAAAAGTCTGCTGCCATAAAATACTGCTGAAGAAGATGACATTGACAATACTGATAGGTAAGGAAAAATAGGTGTCAGCAGCAAAATGATGCAGTGAGGGCAAAGACCTTGCCTTTAGCTACAGTAGTAAAACTTCAAACTGACAGGAACTGTTGCACTGATGTGAATGCACTGACACTGGTCAGAGGACTGCCTGGCAAGATATTGAATATGCCAACACTCAGCTTTTCTACTCCCTAGCAAAAAACTGAGGAAGCAGGGGGCTAACAGTCCTGTGCCCTTAAAAGTCGTTTAGGAAGAATAAGGAAGATTAATGGAGCAGCAAAAAAAGAAATGTTGAGATAAAAGAAAATGGCAGGTGCAGGAAATCCAAAGCAATTGGTGACAGCACCAGAAGACAATCCCAGTAACATATTGCTCCAGAAAGACCTCATATAAATGACAAGTGTGAGAGCCATCATGCCATTGCACTCCATTACTTTAGCTAATAGAATGATTCTAACAGAACAGGGCTGGGAAGAGTTTTATAGTAATTAGCAAACCTACTAGCACCTATTTTTCTTATGCACAACAAAAGAAAAGCAGATGGAGCTGTAAAAAGAAACTGTCAGGAAGAAAAAGTGGGAAGACAGACACTGAATTGGGTACCTCTGCAGAAATAAAAGTAATAATTACTTTTTTCATTACAAAACCAGTATATGAGGAATTTTAGCTTTGCACTAAAAAATACATACTGTGATAACTCTACTAAATACATAGCACATAATCATCCACATGCAAGTACTATTAGTGGAGAAAGAACAGAGGAAACATAATGTCTACATGCACTCCATATAATTCTTGCAACATTCAGTACCTCTGTAAGTAGCTCAGTATAACTTTATCCAGACACCATAAACACAAGGGTTTTTTTAATCATGTGGAACTGATCCATTGCAAGATGTTGGTACTGAATCCACGATTTTAACCTTATCACTACAAACGAAGTGTATTTACAATGACATGAACAAGATGTGCCTTTTCATTTGATTTCATTATCTTACCGATCCTTTACAGACTGGAGCAGAATTGCTCCAAAACTGCTGATGCTGAGCAGTGAATGCAGGTGGTAAATCCTCTCACCCACTGGATTAAGACAAAGCATATTTGGTTTTGCCATACTGCCTTGCTTCATTGTCTTAGTCATTGTTATTGCAGATATCCAACCATAGCAAGAAGAGCCCTGATCAATATGTCTTTGTTGTGTAGACTTGAATTAACTACATCTCACTTTCCTTTGACAGCAACACAGATCACACACAGCTGCTGCTTCCACTATGAGAAACATGAATTCTGGAAAGCATATTCATTATCCGGCTGTTCAAAGCAACAGAGCATGTAAGCCTCACCCTGCCTGGGTTACCTGAGAAATCAGCATCTCCATCTGATTGACTGCCAGCCAGTCACCTTCTCACTCTAACCTTGATGTGGCAGGACTGTGACAAACGCACATAGTGTAATATCACAAAATATTTCACTGATGCTCACAAATAAATAATTTGTTTTAATAGCCTGGTACCTTACAGCATTTCCTCTGGTTTTGAGGACAGAATATATCAACTCTTTCAACAGAACCTACCCAAAAGCCAGCTGGCGGGAAGCCAGAGAGAATCCTGATGAGGTCCAAAGTTTCCCTCCTTACCCGACTTACAGCACTCAATAAATTCCAAAGGAATTCCACTAACCACCACTGCCATTTTTTTAGCTGTAGGATTTGGGATCAGAAAAACTGACTTTACAAAATGTACGGCTACTTAACAGATCTTCTGTAGTGGAGTATTACTTGTACATCAAAACCCAAACTCTGAATTAATATCTATTTTATATATGGGAGCAACAAAGTCCCTGTAAGGTGAGGTTTTCTTTCACTCATCTTGCAGAAAAGCACAGCGCTGTCGGTCACCAACTCCCACTATGTTTTCATGGGCCTTATAATACTGGTTGCTTTTTTTCCAGTTGCAGCCACTGGATGAAGGTGGCTACACAGAAACCTCAGATTTTACACAAGAAAGAGAAATGAAACCTTTACTGTTATAGAAGGGAACTCAGACCCTTGAAACTTCATTATTCTGCTTTCAGGTGATAAATAAGCACAGTTCTCACTAAGGTATTGTATGAGTGGACCTGGCTTGTGATTGCTGAGCATTTAAGAGCTAGAGAACTCTCAGCATTCAATACCACTGGTCAGGTTCATGTATCACCAGTAAATCATCTCACTTCTAACTGCAAAGCTATTATAAATAGAAACATGCATAATACAGATAGAACCCAGGTTGAATTTACAAACTAGCAGAACAGGGCATGTTGATCACTGAGTCTTCCCAGGTGTCACTAAGCAAAGGAGTTCTCTGTTCATTTATTTCCTTAGAATTACTTTCCAGTACAGGGCTGTACCTCCATACAGTGAGATGAAGGTTCATGGGTACAACCCATTTAGGCTCATTTTGAAGTAATAAAATTTATATTAACTACTCAAAAAATTAATTGATCTTGGTGCTATTTTTGGTACTACAACAAATCTCAGTGTAATGTTTTTACTATGAAGTCTGATACAACCTACACCTTTCTTCTTTGTAAATCCTGTTTCTCCCGCAAGCAAGCCTCATCTGCTGTTGGCATCAAGCTAGGATATCACAATTAGGGCAAACGTTTTCTTCAGTAAACTAAGGGTTTTCAGTAACTTTCAAATAGGTACAGCAACTCTTATTCCTGCAAAAGAGATCACCCAATCTCTAATCTAAGAGTTCACACTGAGAAACACTAGTTTTCTCTCCTGAAACTTCAGATGGCTTTGACTCTTGACACATGCTACAACCACAGCAGTATGGAATTTGGCATCAATACCCAAAGCAATGGTGGACTGAGGCACTGGAAAGCTACAGCTAGCACCAAAGTGGAGTTGAAGAGGAACAGAAGGCAAGCATAGTGAGATGCCCTCTCATCTCAAAAGCACTGCCTCTCCCTACTTAGAAAAGCAACGTTTCTGTGAGAAGGGCGAATTTCCACTCCTCTATTTCAGCCTCCAGTAACTACAGACAAGGCCCAAGGCAAAACAGGGGGAAGGGAGAAGACAAAGCTGACACAAAGCAGCAACACGGTGCAGGCAACGCGCTGGTGCAGCCATCACGACACTGCCTCACCTCGTTTTAGCCGGTCAGAGCGGCCATCGGGGAACGCGGTGAGGAAAGGACTCTACAGCTGAAGGCCGCGGTTATGGAGCTCCGTGAACGGCCGGAGACCGCTCTGAGAGCCACAAGCCTCGTCCAGGGCCCGGTCCGTTACCTCAGCGGCCGCCTCAGAGCAGGGCTCCCCTCGGAGCAGTTAATGGAGGGCGCGGGGTGGCGTGAGGAGAAAAGGGCGGTAAATGGCGCCGAGCGGGACACGGTGGGGCCCCCGCGGCAGCGCTCCTCAGCGGCCATCGGCTCCGGGCCAGCCCCGGCCTCGAGCTGGACGACGGAACCGCCCCTTCGCACCTCCGGAGCCTGGTGGGGAGGAGCCCTTATCACCGCGTTGTCAGAGCGCAGCTTGCCCGTGGCGTGAGGGGAGCCGCCATGACACGTACAGCAGCAGGCGGGCAGGGATTTCCTATTTCTCTCCCTCCTGTGAGGGTCAGAACGGGATTTTTTATCTTGTTTTATTATTTTAGTATAATGGTTGTCAGTCAGCTTGCCGCAATGCCACGGCTGTTTTCCCACATTAGCACCCACGACTGCCCAACAGGTTTAAAACCCAGGCAGCCCTCACAGGTGAGTTAATTCCGTGGGTTTGGGCTGCCCGTCCGAAGGTGCAGCAGTAATTCCAGAGTCTCCACAGGTTTTCCTAGAACAATGCAGTGAGTTGTGCTCTGTCCTTGCAGGTTTGCCCGCTTTTCGCCAGTGAAACGCGGCTCTAAGGACCATCTGCCAGGGAGGAGACCGGCTTCTATCCACATGCTGTGGTAACCTCTGCTGGCTGAGCCTCGCTGTTACACCGGTTGAGGCGCGTTAGGGGTAAGCTTGTGGGCTGATACACATTGATTAGACAAAAACACATCGGAAGAGGTATTTTTCCTTTGCTTACTCATACTTCTGCATGTATTTGCTACGTATGTATTTGGGATTTTATACTTTAACGTGTATTTTAAAATCAGTAGCAATTCAGATAAATTAGGCCCCTGATCCTCCGTGTCTGAACATGTTTACTTACTCAGCACAACTTTTGTTACTAAGCAGGTTTGTAACTAGCTTGTGACTAATCTACATTTTTCAGTTGGAAGATATGTACATGCCTACCCAGTGTCATCTTACACACCTGATGGATGTGTTTTTATGCATAGGATAAAATAAATAGCTTAGGATGCTGCTTTTTTGTGTGTGCTAAAATAAGCATGTCACATCTGGGACTTACACCCACCCTTATCCCACTTCTTCAAATGGCCACATTTCATATCTGTGTAAGATAGGTATGACTCATATCAATAGGTACATTAAAGGCTCCACATGAGGCCACAGTCAGAGATGCCATAGGAACTACAAATGTAAAGTTATCTTTTTGCTCTAAGGAGATTAAACAGATTTTGTGCAGGGTAGGAACAGAATGCAGACAACTGACATGATTCCCGTTCACTTTGATGCCTATTAGTGTACCTTACTCTGTAGGTGCATGCAGAGAGACAGAAAACATACAGGATAAATGAGAGCTGGCTTTCATTAACTTAGCAAGAAATCAGCTGCTAGACCTTATTTCAGCCATTAACAGTAGAAACAAATTTGTCATCTCCTCTATAGAAAACCTAATACTTGCCTACCCTTCCATTTACAACTATAGCCTGTGGTCTTCTATCCCCTTAATTGAAATACATATCAGAGCAGCTTCTACAAGGCAAGCTTTTCAGCCAGAATTAATTTCTTCATTTTCTCTACTCTGCAACCTTGTGTTATTTTACCATAGGTGAAACAGCAGAGCACAGCAACAAACATGCTTCAGTCTGAATGCATCCTGAGAACACTTGTTTAAGATAACTAAGCTACTAAACCTTGATTTTTAAGAAAAAATCTGCAGCCATATGACTGCCTTGAAAATCGAAAACATCATGCAGACAATATGCATGTTGCTACATGTCAGATCTTATTTGAGCAAAAATAGTAGATAGAACTGTCTGTTTAATTAGACATGGATCAAAAATGAAGAACTAAGTACTTTCCCATTACTCCCTGCAGGTTTTGAAGTTGGCATTTTCCCCCCTTTGCATATAGTTACTTGTTTGCCTTGGGTTGTAAAGAAATGCAGAGGGCTGTTATTAAAGCACCAATAATTTGCTGAACAACATCTTTTGTGGAACTTGCTGAGTTAGAAAATTCCTTTTCACCTCCTCCCCCACCTCTGCCTGATTAGAATAACTGAAGAACAAATACCACATTATGGTGCTAGGTAAAAGGATCTAGTGTGTTTGCCGTTTAAATGACTAGCACAAGACAGAACAAATCCTAAAGCCTGTCCAGCTTATTGACAAGGAAGAAAAGCATTTGCTTTTTAGAAGCATATCAGAACAGAGGCTTATTTATGTTTAGGATTTGCTGTGCTTAGTGCTTTATATTTAGAAATTGGTTCCTAATACAGTTTGTTAGAAAGCTCTCGAAGTAATTAGAGCCTGAACACATACAGGAGAGTGAAGAACTGACACTACAATGAGTGAGATTCTAAGACTGCAGAAACAGAGATCCCAACTCATCAACTGTTTGGTGCTGGCCGCAAGCCAGAAGTCTGCTTTTACCTTTTTAGAACTCCAGCCCATCACAAGAATTTTTACCCAATTCTCCATGTACCATCCCAAAGGAGCAGTATGACAGGCTCTTTCAAGGCCAGTGGCTCAAGTTTAAACTCAGCAAGGATTGCAGCTACTGCTTTGCTCTTATCCCATAGGTTAGTTTCCAGATTGGTACAGATGATACCTGCTCCTTATCAGATGGCAGCTGCTACCATTTTTCACTAGCACTAATATTTCTGTAAACTACAGGACTCAAGGAGCACAGAGCCCCGGCACCGACCTCTGCAGATAAAGTGTTCTCATTAAATCTCCTGCCAAACCAAGCCAACAACCTGAATCTTTTATCTGACAACCACAGAATCACCAGGCCTTTTTGCAAAAGGGCTGCACATCACTTAAACCACACAGAAGTCTTACCAGGCAACACAGATTTGACATTTCCCACCATATCTTCACAACATGAAGCAATAATTTGTGTTCCTTTCCCTGCTTGATCCACTTTTGCAAAGGGCCAGATCTTTCTGTGCACCATTGAGACAAGCATGTTCTGTTCTTAGATTGAATTGAAATGGATCTCTTTGCCTCTACTTGCTTGTCTTTATTACATATATTCAAGTTAGTGGCCCTCTCTGCTCCACTAATTTTTTCAAACTTGCAGTTTGGTACAGTTGCCTTTTACTTCAAGGAAAGACACGAGAACAGGCTGTAGTCTGGAAACACAGATACATTTTTAATGATTCAACGTATAACAGACACTAGTTGAACAGCTCAGCAACCAGGGAGGGAAGATGAAGTTTCTGTTCCTTTGAATGAACAATGATCACAATGCACTTCTGATCACATCCTGTTTTTCTAGGCCAGGAATTCCCACTAACGTTTCCTGAATTAGGTTGGTACTTATGATTTATTACAATTGCTGCTCCAAGCAGTGGTATCACCTGCTAAGGACTTAATACCAAGTTGGAAAAGAAAGCAAGAACAAGCCATCAGTATCTTCATCTTATCAGTAGTGGTGCAAAGCATGAAGTGCTGGAATACATCTCAGCAGGAATAATAGAATAGACCAACCTGATGGCCTTTCCTGAGGAAAGCAGTTAGGAAGTGCTGGAACAGGGGTGAAGAATGTTTAACACTGAAGAGAAGTAACCTCTGCTACCCTCTGAAGACAGCATTTCACACTGCATCTTCACACTATCGTGTCTGCTGCAGCATGTTGCCATAGGGTGGCAGCAAAGGGGAGACAGAGTTTCAGCTGGATAAACTGCTAATGCTAAAGCTTTTAAGCTTTTGGAAAAACAAGATTTTCAAGAGAATATGCTGATGGAACCATTATCTCACTTGATTACTTCTGGGAAAGAACAAAGAAAACAATGCAAGTAGATTTTATCAGATGGCTGTAATACTACTTGTTTGTATCTTATGTACTTGCAATAGTATTCTACAGATCTTTTTGCACCACCGTGTTTTTTTTGTTTGATTTTTTGGGGGGTTGTGTGTGTTTGGCTTGGGTTGGTTTGGTTTAAGCTTCTGTATATTGTTTTATTTCAGTTAGGGAATGGAACTACCAGTTTAAACAAACAAACACACACCCACAAAGTCAAAATCATGGAGGAGATGGATAGGGTTAAAACAAAAGAAATGAGGCTCTGCATATAGAAAATAACAGCCCAATTTTGTCTGGCAGTTGGACTTTGCAGTGACTTGCAGGGGGAGCACAAATTTAGTCAGCATTTTACAGGTTCTCTACCCATCTTCTCTGTGTTGCCTTAAGAAGGAGACAGTTTCAATTGCAACCTTAAAGCGCTAGGAGAGATTGTGGGAGAACCACCCCTGTTCTAGGGCCATTCTGATCAGACTGAAATCCCAGAGTAGCAAACATATCAACCAGCAAATCAAAGCCATCATTGCTGTTTAACTGAACTTATGCAACACAGTTGTCCTCAGAGGAGGGCTTGGTCCATGTTCTGACATTCCAATTACTCCATGCACAAGGACATCATTAAACTGAAATCCTAGAACTCCACCTTTTTGCCTCCTGCACAACCAGGAGTGAAGTACAGTTAAACTACTGAGGCCTGAACAAGTTCAAGCAGACAAATCTTCAGTGCTCCCTGTCAGAAAGTGGATTAGCAGAGAGCTGTTTACAAAAGTAAAACTCCTCTTTGAGGAAACTGTTGCAGAGTAACAAGGAAAATGTTTAAAGGCAATAAACATCCCACCCTAGGCAGATCCCTGCTCTTCTCTCATGCTATGGGACTTTGACAGAATAACAACTCCATTGGAGTTCTGAATACTTTAAACTCACTAAGAGGAACATAACCACTCTAGTGACAAATCCCAACACAATTCCTTTAGACTAAGGAGGGAAAAAAAAACCAATTTTATCCAGGATCTAAAATATCCTTTCTACCTCACATAATAAAACAGGGACTGAAAGGCATCAACAACTAGCTATGCAAAGCATCAATACTTTCAGCTAGTAATCCATAGAAAATGAATAAATAATTCATAATTACATATGTAGTGTACACGATGCATGTCAAGGAATGCTCCAGAGAGAGAAGCACAACAAACATGCTTTACTCTCTATAAGCAGAAATCCTCCCATTATTACTGTCACACTGGGAAGCCTCTGGACTGCTGCAGAGATACAACTGAACCTCCATGTCCAGCTGAAAAGCTACATTAGGTATTTTTCTCATGATGTTTTATAGCCTGGATCGACTCTGTGCATCCTAAAACGTACAGGAAGTATTCAAAAACAGCACTAGTACAACACTAGTACCTAAAGCAGGTGCATAACAAACTGAAGAAAACAAGATTCAATCCTGGAGTCTCTTGCTTACACTGTACACCCCTGGATTTATCCCCAGAAAAAACATCAGCCATTTACACTTAGGCTTCTGTAAAGCAAGAACTGTTGTCTTGCTCTTTTGGATTCTAGTCTCCAGTTCCTCCCCTTTGTTGCATAGATCATGCAGCTTTCAAACAGGCAGAAGCTCTGGGGGATATTCACCATAGCAGTATTTTGCAATTGGATCTCTGTAGGTGTTCTCATGTTGCACGCTCTGTCGGGAAGAGGAGGAGAAGCTTTATCAGAACACACATACTTAAACAACACAACCCTTCACTGAGGCCAGACCCAGAGCATTGAGACACATTCTACACAGTATGAGTGTCATCTGGAGTTAAGCAACACTGCACTCCTAACATGTAAAAGACAGACAGGTTCTTTGTTACAGTGCTTTAATATTGAACCACACCCAGAACTTCCTTTTCAGGAGACTACCCAAGCACAGGGGAACAGCTTCAGTATTAAAATATACTTAGGCAGTATTAAATATACTTAGGCAGTATTGTCAAATGTCCTAAGCAAGCAAGACATAATAAAGTTGCTGTTTGAGATGCGTTCATTTTTTCTTGACAAAGCTAGAGTTCAGATACTATGGGTAAAAATACAACAACTCTGGAGACATTGGAACTATGTCCTTTGTTTGCAATCCATCCCTATTACTATACTAAATACTCAAGCTGTATGACATCTCCAACAGCACTATCTGAGAGCTTGCTTAGACTAGAGCTTCCAATAAAATCCCACACGTAACAGAAGTTCATCTGTTCTTAAAAATAAACTAAAACATACTTTTTGAGTTCCTATGCAGATGATTGTCAGTGTATGGTAAGTCTAGAACTGTACCATAAAGTAGATAGCATCCTTTAGCTACTGGGAACAATTCTGACTGTTCTCATCCTTATGAGTTTCCCCAGAACTCATTCAAGATCTTCAGTCATCACTGAACCCAGCTAGTCTCTTTTAGTTAAGTAGCTCTTTTCTAAAGAGAGTGTGCAACTCATCCTGCTCTAAATATGCTCTTTGCCCTTCATTTACTGCTGGTGTTACTATTTCACCTTACAAATCAAAGGATATTGCCTCACATTAGCTCTCAGACATAGCTTCAGTGTTTATGAAAGTGCCCGTGTGCACGCAAGCGCAACAGACCAGCCATTCACAGAACTAAGCCCCATTTTCAAAGGGTATTTTTCCGTTTTTGAGCACTGGACACACATTTGTGTCTTACCTGTGATGAAGTCCTGCATTTTGCCAGACACAACTCAAAGTGATCTTCCACTGCCATGAAGAGGTTTTGGAAAGCAATAGCTGCCCGGTTCAAGAAACGTTCCAGAAGATGTTGCTGAAGTGGTAAGCAAAAAAGATAACAAAAAACTGTATTTCAACAAGGAGTAACCAAAGCTCATCTTAACATACACAGCTCAAGTCTCAGAGGAATAGTAAGCAACTCCACTTAGAACTTCTAGCAAGCACTGAAAGGTTAACACATCACAGAACCAACAGCAGGAAGAGAGTCTAGAGGAGCTAACAGAACACAGGGGAGTACCAATTGCAAAACTAATACTGGCTGGAATACCTTTTCTGCAATCAATTTCCTCCAACAAACACAATCCCCCTGGAGCTGAAACATCTTGCAAGGCCCCAGTATTTCCTCTCAATGGTGGGAAGGATGAACTTTTTTTAAAGCTTTATTTATAGCTTGCCATATGCAGGTTTTCCTCATCCTTCTGAGAAAAGGAACTGTCACCTCTAAGGAAAAAGTCCCTCACAAACAAGCACTTTAAGGCACAGAGGAACCCGAACAGCCAAGAACACCTGAAAAGCAGGAGAACAACTCTGCACCTTGCTGGGCTGTAGGCAACAGGAAACACAGTACTCATAGACACTGCAGCAGCCATTGGGAAGGCAGCTCTCACAGCTGTACAGCTTCGTACTGGGCACATTGACATTACAACAGCCGTTTACCAGTAGGTCCTTCCTCTCACAGATGTAGCCTGAAAAACAAAAGTAGTAGTAACAACTGGCAAGACGTACCCCTTTGTAAGCTCTATAGAAATTTATAGTAATAATCACATTACTTGAGAGGAGGTTGATTTATCATTTTGTAGATTATGATTGCCCTCAATTTGACTCAAGTCCTAACTAGCAATAACACTTAGACACAGGGACAAGTTTCACAACAGCCTGGTTGTGAAATAATAGGCACAACTGCTGTGTACCTAATACATTGTATGTACATTTTAAGTATTTAAAAGCAGAACATGTAAGCTCAGATTTCTTTTTGGCATGATTCATTGCTGTGATTGGAAAAGGCAATTAGTGATGACTGTACTGGAAAAAAAAATATGTTCTTCCAACTGGCCTATGTCTAGATAACTCTGTTTAGTTCAGTATAAAGAGACTTAGATTTATCCACACAGGATAGCTGTAATAATCAATTGTTCATCTGAATCCTTATTAGTTTAGAACCACAGCATATGCCCTTACAGGAACCATGCTACCAGTGTTAAACTCGGAGCTCTCTGTGATGTTAGAGACCCCAGTGAATTGGCAGTAAGTATAACTGAGGCGGTACTAAATTTAAACCAGTGTAAATCACACAAGGTGGGGCAGGTTTTCTACGGCTTTGATTTCTGGATGAGAAAGCTCCAGTGCCTGACCAACAAGCTCACTCGGCAGGAAAGAGCTCCATGCCCTGAGAACAAGTGGCTAATGTGCTTGGGTTACAAGGGTCAGATGAGCTCCTTAACTATGACTGACCACTAATGATACTACTCCTGTGCTCCCTCCAAGCAAAGTCAGTCAAGTTTCCCCTATTACTCTCCTTAATATAGCTGACTGTGGGAATGAAAAGGGAGCTACAAACAGTTCTGCAAGCATGTGTAAGTTCTGTGCAGAGGTAACTGGAGTGCTTTGAAACTGAGATGGGTCTGGAACCAGCAGAGCCGCACCCATGGCATGCTGATCCCCTCAGACCCACGCCTGCTGTGCACAGTCAAACAGCAATATGAATCCAGTCTGTGGATAGAGCACCAGCAGCTGAGATGATGCAGTAAGAATGTCTCAAGAAGAAGCAATTGCTACTTGAAAGGGCCATCAACAATTGGACAGGCAAAGCAGCACTGAACACTGCAATAGGCAGAATAAATTCTTAGTATCAAGTATACCCAGTTCATCTGTAATGAGGAGCTTCCCCTGCACAGAATTCCTGCACTGGTTACTCAGCTGACTGCTGTTTCCCGAACTGAACTTCACCTTCCACATGATCGGCTGCTCATGCTCCTGCACTTGGAGGAGATTCCGATCTCTCACCATCCTCTCTTCCTGCAAGGAAAGACGGTAATGCAGACAGACATCCAAACATGCAATTCCTTCTGCCATTCCAATCAATGTGCTTTTCCCACAGTTAAAAATGTCTAGTGGTATTAAACTCT
Organism: Melopsittacus undulatus; assembly: GCF_012275295.1. Lineage (NCBI taxonomy): Eukaryota > Metazoa > Chordata > Aves > Psittaciformes > Psittaculidae > Melopsittacus > Melopsittacus undulatus. The sequence goes on along the minus strand of NC_047538.1, from coordinate 10,049,531 downwards.
GCAGAACAGGAAACTACAGTGTCAGTGGTATAAGAAACATATCGCTTGCAGTAGGTTACTTTTTGCATGACAGAAAGCAGCACAATCCAATAAACCAGGGGGATATACAAGTTCACCAAAGGCTCAGCTAACACAGCTGGGTTCAGTCACTGCCACCACAGAAGCAGCACGTGTTCTATTAAATAACCCTAGGTACACATACTCCTCTTCTGCAAGTTCCACACCTGAGGAACAAGAGTTACTGTGGGATAGGGATGTTTTACCGGCCGGTGCAGAACGCCGCCGGCGGGAGGGCACTCCGGGGCGGGCACTGACCTGCTTGAATGTGCTGGTGAGGAAGTAGACGAGGGACAGCCCGAAGACGACGCCAAGGACCCAGCGCTTCCTCAGCAGCCGCCGCCACAGCATCGCTCCCCAGGGCACCATAGCGGCGGGCAGGCCGCGGGCTGGGCCCTCAGCCCCCCGCCGCCGCGCTCGCCCGCCGCAGGGACGGAGAGGAACGGCGGGGGCAGCGCTGATCCGGGACTGGCATCACCGGCTCCGGCGGAGAGCCGAGCCGCGCCGAGCCGAGCCACTGCCCGGCCTGCCTCCCTCCCGGGAAACGAGGCCCAGCCGCTTCCGCCAGCCGCGGGGCGGGGTAAGCGGAAGCCGCGGATGTGCGTACGCTGAGGGGGTGCGGCCGCGCCGGGTGAGGGCGGTGCTGGTACCGCGGCCCGCACGGGTAGGTACCGGGCTGCGGCCTCCTGGGATGGGTGTGCTGATCTCTAGGCCTGGCTGTTCCCGGCCCCGGTGGGCATTTAGCTACAGACTCCAGCGGGAATCTCCTTACCCCACCGAACTGGAAAAAAAAAAGGCCTGGCCTATGCCTCTTTCTGTGTGTACATATATATGTGTGTATGTTACTGCATTTGTAAATCTATATTGTATGTCTGCGTATATATACAATGTTCTCCGTTAGGGGTTGAGATATGAGATAATAGGTGTAACCTTCAACGGGAGATTCAAGTTAGATATAAGGAAAAAGTTCTTTACAATGAGGGTGGCAAGGTACAGGGTGCCCAGAGAAGCTGTGGCTGCCCCATGCCTTGCAGTGTACAAGGCCAGGTTGGACACACAGGGGCTTGGAGCAACCTGCTCTAGGGGAGAGTGTCCCTGCCCGTGGCAGGGGTTGGAACTGAATGATCTTAAGGTCATTTCCAACCCAAACCATTCTATGATTACACACATGAACATGAGTGTGTGTATGTTATACACCGTGAAGGCAGAGCGAAGCCCAGCAGGCACCCAGGGAGTGTCTGCAGTGAGCGGGGCTGCAGGTCCCAATCTCAGAGGGAAATGGCCTTCTTGTATCATGCACACATGCGGGAGTTGAAGCACCAGGGGTTCCTGCTTCTCTCCATCTTTCCCAAGGAGATGGAGAGGTGAAACTCACTCTGCTATGGTGAAAATGACTCTACGTATGTGCTTCTTACAGATGTGCCTGTTTGAGCACTGTGGTCAGGTGCCTTGCAATCACCCAGCTTGAAGGACCTGTGATGACTTTGAAATTTGGATCATATTGGATTATCTGAAGCACTCCATGTATGAGATGTCTGCATCCTCTTGAGCTTCCCTCTCTCCCATGATGGCACCTTGCACCTCTGGTTAAACTTGTTCTTCAGGTACTGTTAAAAGACATTGAAGTGTTGCAAGATGAAACTCCTTAACCTAGGAAAGGCAGCAGCAGTGGGTATAGAAGCTGAATGTTTTTTGGAGCAAAGTCTGCTTATATCCTCTTAAATCTGTAGGTCTCTGGGCAGAACAGATACATCTCATGAAGTCCTGAGTCTTCAGTACTTGGCATTCGTGTCACTGTCCCCTTAATGGCTGATGCCAAAAGATTTTTCTCCCCATAGAGAACATGATTTCACCCCACATTACAATCTGGTAGACTTCTAATGGCCTAGAAGAGGGTGGAGGATTTACTAAGTCGCGGAGTTATTTCCACACTGGCTCTAACTCTCTTCATGTAGCACAAGAAGATGGACAGATTTCTTTATAAGCAGTGACCCCAAAGTTGTTCACAGGTAGGACAGCTCTGCCTGCATGGGTCAGCCTGGCTTGGCCTTTTCATCATGTCTTAATTATCATTTTGGTTAAAAACGGATAATATTATATATTAAGTTGACAGAGATACTGTCAGGCAAGGAGCAAATAACAATTACTGCAGGGAAGGCAGTAGTAAGTCTTGTTACTATAAATGCAGATTTAAAAAATCTGGAAAAAAAGAAAATCTTTGTGTTTTTACTGTATAAAACAGATCCTTGAAAAATGAATTGGTCCTGAAAACACAACATGAAGCATACAGCTAGAGATTAAAAAACTGCTGGGAGTTAAAGATCAAAATCTGTAGTAAAGAGTGTTGGTAACTTAGGGTGTCCTCTCCCTAAAATGTGTTGAAAGCTGTCTTTTTCCTGTCATATATGATGATGCAAAATGTTATTTATATAGGGCTGTGTATTTATATAACTGCCAAGGGGATGTTCAAAGTTGGCAGCTCATATTAAAACCTGTGTGTTCTCTGTCAGTGATGACTCAAATCCAGTGTTGTCTCAGTTCCACCCACTTCATTCATGGTGTTCTGCAAGACTGGATGTTACAAACCAAGAGTCTTTCTCTTTTTTTTGTAAATGTGAACATTTTTATCTTCATCTTTTTACAACTTTGATGCAGTTACTTCTGTGATTTAACTGAAATATACTTTCTTCTGTCACTGATTTGTAACTTATGTTCAGGGCTGGACAAACTCCATATGCTTTTTATTGCAGGTGTACATGGTGAGCACAGCTGTCTCTTTATGAGCTCTGAACTGCATGGTTTGGGCTTTATTAATGGATAAGAAAGGAATTTAATGCAGTTTTGCATGGGCTAGTGGGTCACTGAAATTAAAGAGTATGAATGAAAAGGTGAAAATATGGGGCGGGGGCAGAGAGTGTGGAGAGAGGGAGCCAGAAATAAATATTCTGTGTTTTCTATGTCTCAGCTTCCATAGCTCTGCTTACAGACAGGTAGATGTTCTCAGAGCCATTGTACCTTTTCAGAATACAGATATATGGCTACACGTTTATTTACTATATTTGTGCAGTATGAAATAAGTAATGTTGCAGCTTTTGATATTCAGAAGTATTTAGAGTCTTTTACATTTTATTCAATAGCTACTGTAGTCTAGGGTTCTGTAGGATCAAACTTCAATGTTTATAGGATATCTCTCTCAATCTTCTATGAAATGCCTGTGTGAATCTGGACAAATCTCTTGCAAAACCAGCCCATTCCTTAGGCTTTATGTAACTAATATAATATTAAGCAGTCTAAGTATTTGCCAGTTACTCTGTGCTGTGCCTTGATGATGATTCTGTGTTCTTTGTTTTTGAATTAACTTTAGTTTTAAAAGGTGGAATGTGTTTGAGGTTGTTCCCTTAAAACTAGACACTTGAAAGCAGAGATTGAGGTAACTCAATGAAGAACTTCTCTCCTTGTTCTAGAAAAAGTTCCTGAAGTTAATACAGTTTCAATGCCTTTTGATTTCCCACTCCGGACCTTACTTTATGCTGACAGTTCCAGAATGAATGGAGCAGGAGCATGTGACCTTTTGCATATGTGTATATTACTTATGACCACTGTGCAGAGTTTGCTAATGGCATTTCTGTGGTTTAAAAGGAATAGGTTGCTTATTTGAAACGATATTATCCTGACCTGGCTGTATTTTTTCCTTTAAAATGTTTATGTGTTTTCTTTTTTCCATCCCTCTCAGTTTTGCCTTACAAAGCAAGTTTCTTCAGAAGAGAAAGAAGGGATTTCACTTCCAGAGTGAAATTGATTCCATGTCACATCAAGAGCTTCTCTGTTGTCCTCAAGTTCGCTATCAGACCATCTCATCACAAACCTGCACACTCCTTGTGATGACTGCCATGGGCTGCAGAAGGGAATGTGACTAGTTCCTGCCCTGCTTGGAGACCCCTTGTATGTGCTTCCATTTGCCAGCTTAATGCTGTTCCTTTGCAAGTGTGCTGAGAAACAAATGCAAGCTCGAGGTGCCCTTTCAGAGAAGCCAATGATTTATGCCAGCCATGTCACTAGCTGAATGGGTCTCACAACCCTGTGACTCTGTGGGCCTTTGTTAGTCACACTGGGATCTGTTGACCTCCAACATTAATGTTGAGTGTGCTGTGCTTTAAGGTTTTGAGGAAAATGCAGAGACGGCATAGCAGCAACACTGACAACGTTCCTCCTGAAAGGTACATCTCTTTCCTCCTTTTTCCCTTCATTTTTCTCTCCAGAGGGGAATGTTCTGATTTAAATGTATGCTGTGGTTTAGAAAATGAAAGCTCAAAATTCAGGAAAGCATATATGACCTGTGCATGTAGTGTGGCCAGGCTTTCTGCTTGAGTTTAGAAACAGGTTTACTTTTCTCCTACATTTCACTTAGTGACTGCTACTACCTGCAGTGTTTCACATTTCATGGTCCAGTGTGGCACATATGGAGACAGTTGGCTTAGCATAGGCAGGATGTTTGGGGACTCTAGAACAGTGATTGATGGCATGGTCCTGTGGGGATCCTGGGTGCTATCAATCCAAAAAAATCCATCTGTGTAAACAGAGGCTATTTATACTGTTATTAAGGTATTTTTCAAGTCTGCTCTTCTGAAACTCCCAACTACTATGACTTAGTATTTTATAAAGAATTTGGGTGATCCTTTACATCATCCCAGAATCTGTATCTAGCTTCATGTGTATGAATATTTAGAAGTAGAATACAAATACCTCTAATTCACTTCTGTAATTACAATATCAGCAAGGGATGCTTGCCACTGTTATTGTTCTGGTACTAGATATTCCCTTGTGCTTTCCCAGGGTTAGAACTTGACTTCTAGTTTGGTTTTGGTTTTTTTTTTCCCTGAGAAGAAACTAATCTAATTGCTCTAAGGCAAAGATGGAACTAATGAATTTCATTGCTCTGGCTGAACTTAGATTTTAAGTGAAAGACGAGTATTTCATACTGGCTTTGCAAGTAGAGGTGAAGCTTCGTGTCATGACCACTTCTAGTCCCCATTCTGAATTTCAGGGGAAAAGAAAAACATCTTCAACTTTTACAGCATAATGCCGCCCAAGCCTCACTGCAGGCTGTGGGTTTTATGTCAGCAGGCAAGGCTGGGGCTTGAGAGTCACGTAAGGGTTTATGGGCCCTCTCGTCTGTAACATAGAGCTTTCTGAGTCTGTGCAAACTTGTAAGGCACTTCAGGATTGTTTGAATGGTTCAGATATATTCAGGATAGGTGCTATTGCTGAGTGCAAAGGATAAGCAGAGTAATCTCAATTGGTTTTTATAAATACTTCTGTTTCTTAACAGCATAAATGCATCTTGGCAGTACCATAGGCTGGAAGTTTCTTAACTCTCAAATGAAAGTGTGTTGCCATTGGTCTTCACTTCTGTTAACTTCAACAAATTCACTATTTCATCCTCGTTTATTTGTTTTTAAATATGCCCTGATGAATTCTTTCCTGTTGAAAGTGGAGTCATGTATCCTGGAAGTATTGTTCCAAACAACAATTGTGTCTTTATCTGTGACACGGGGTCCCACCCAACTTGTTATGTTCCCAGACATAAGTCCTGTCACATTGTGTCCCTGTCTTGTGTATACATCCCTCAATTGTAATGTTAGGTGTAAAATCCAAGATCTGGTTGACGAATATTTTAAACCAAAAAGAGGTGTGTGATGTCTTGTTGATTTGATTCCTTGCTGAAGCCTGTGGAGAGACACTGGGAATGGGGTGTCACTATAAAAAGCCTTATTAGAAGTTTACTTAGTGGGATGTATTCCCAGAGAAGTTTGAAGCAATCTCCAGAGTGAGGTGAAAGGCAGTGCTCTGTGCCCTGTAAGATGCCTGGGGAGGCTTTGGAACCCATAGGGGAGAGAGGGTTAAGGGCCCTGCATGTGCTGTCTCAGCTTAGGACAACTATTTCTAAAGTTAGAGATCTCCCAGGACTAAAATCAAGAGAGACCAAAGCTCTGCAACATGCCTTATTTGTAGGCTTTGCCTCTTGCTGAGCTTTATTTATCCTTCACTCTCCTTTTGCAAGTTAGAGAGGTGTTTGCTGTCTGCCTAATGATTGTTCTATGGTTACCTGTATTGCTCCCTGTGATCTAAACTTCACGTGTATTCATTTCAGTACCACTGAGTTCAGCTGAAGAAAGCCTATTTTCTTCTGGCGTTAGGATGGAAGGTATTTAAGCCTTTCTTTTGGAAATCTGGCTATAATCCAACAAGCTCAGGAAAGAATCAGTGCCAGATCTAATTCTGTCCAGTGCCCAGTAATTTGGGTACATCCATGTCCTTTTTGCCAAGAATATCAAAATGAAACAAGTTCTCTTGACCCAGAAGCACATCCTTCACTTAAAATACTTGTTGGGTCAGGGACACACAAGCAGGTCTCAATGTTTTTCTTCCCTAGCTGACTCTGTGTCTTCTTGGTGTTACTCATCAGTGGGCAAGTAGTGATCATCCCTCAATAAAATCAGAAAATCTGGGGGGTAGGCCATTTCTTTGAGTTAGCTTCATTAACATGACCTGTCTTGGTTGTGCTGTGTCAGTTTACGTGGGGCTTTGTATGTTTTGCTTGAAATATTAAGATCATTATAGACGATGTTGATTTTGGTATCAGATGTGTTATTTCTTTGGTTCCTCCAAAAGTAAAGGGGGTGTTTGGGAACTCTGTTCCTTAGGGGAACTTAGGGGAAGTTCAGGTTAGATATAAGGAAGAAGTTCTTTACTGTGAGGGTGGTGAGGCCCTGGTACAGGCTGCTCAGAGAAGTGGTAAATGCTCCATCCCTGGCAGTGTTCATGGACAGGTTGGACAGAGCCTTGGGTGACATGGTCTAAAGTGAGGTGTCCCTGTCTTCAGCAGGGAGTTGGAACTGGATGATCTTAAGGTCCTTTCCAACCAAAACCATTCTATGATTCTATGAAGGAACTTAGCATTGTAATCAGTTCTTTCAAAGTACCTTGATCTTATAATCTGGTTACTGGCCTCTAGTTCTGCAACTCTGACTTTCCAACAGCAAATAGAGGGAAAAGCGTCTGTCATCTGGGACCTTCATGTTCTGATACCGTGTGAGGAACTCTTAATAGACTACAGTTAGGACTGGGCTATAAGACTGAGAAGTTCTGTGGCACTCATGTTGGTTTAATCACTTTCATGTCCATCCACTACAGAAACCGGAGCCAGACAGTGAGTTCTGAGACCAGCGTGGATGAAAGTGGAGTCTTTGAAAGTCTGAAGGCTGAAGCTTCCTCACCACAACAGTTGTTCTCAGGCCTGGCAGGCATCCCCTCAGGCACCATCACAGCCACCCCGTTCCAGTCAGGTTTGGTCCTGGGCTCTTCAGCAGGAGGTGGGGAAGTATTCATTCAGATGCCAGCCCCAAGGGAGGAAGGGAGCAGTCGTACTGAGGGAGCACCATTCCACCACCGGCAGTCATCCCATCATTTCCACCATGGCCATCACCGGGGTTCATCTCTGCTGCACATGGCAGGAGGGGACCGCCATGGGCACGCTGACGAAGGCAGTGATGAACAAGCTGGAACTCCAGCCCCAGCTCTTTCAGAGTTAAAAGCTGTGATTGGATGGCTGCAGAAGGGACTTCCCTTCATCTTGATCCTCCTGGCTAAAGTTTGTTTCCAGCACAAGCTTGGTAAGCGTCTACCCTTTCTGGATTGTTAAGTGTATTAGAGAGTGGTTAGGGAGCTTTAGCATGCTGTGGTGTCTGAGACATTTATCTGCATAACAGTGTCTAGAGGTAGTCTAGCATGAAGGGGACATATTTAAATGCATGCATTAATGCAGCTGATAAATTCACCCTACTTTCAGTCCAAGCTGTTTTCATCTGTGTCAGTCCCATCTTTTTCCTGTCCTGGCCTGTGGGATACCAGTTCTGTTCCTTTTCCTAATCTCTCCTTGAAATTCCTGTAGGGGCTGAGGATGTTACCAAGGCTTCTCCTTCAGACCTCTCTCCAGGAGAGGTGGGGAAAGCTTACATTAGTGACTAGCAAAGGCTTCTGTGTGGCATAGAAGGGTTCAGAGGGACAAGACACTTTTCTAGCTGGAAAGATGGAAGTTGTGAAATCAAGCCAAACAGCATCAGCAATTATGTCTTACAGTTTCCTAAACAATGTGTCTATATAGGTTTCTTTAATAGGAGGCAAGTCTTTCAGCCTCTCATTGCTCATGTCAAATCCATTCTTCTAATGCTTCTCTTACATGAAATTATATGTGTGGCCTGTCTGAGGATCCTTACTCACTCTGGGAGTAATACGTTGAGATTATCATCACAGGGATGCCAATAATCCTTTAGTCCACTTTACAGTTCTGCCAGTATTCCCCAAACCAGGTATTGATTCATGTCTGAAGCATCTTGCTCCTTGAATTTGATCTCTGTGGTTGTGATAGTGTGCCTTGTCTTCAGCAAGCTGCTGAACTGATATTGTAACACTGTCATCTAGCTGAGTTCTGTTTGCACAACATGGCCACAACTTGCAACACTTCTTCAGCACAGAATGTGACATTAGGATGGAGTGTCTGTGTTGGATGGTGTGGCAAATGCTCACTGCAGTAGCTTCATTTTCATTTGGACTGAATTGTAACTTTATAGAGTCCACACTGCCCTGGTTTAATCACTGTTACACTCAGTTCAACCAGAGTATGACCCAGTATTTTTTTTCTAAGCTTAAGATGCTGACATCAAATGGCTTAAGGCTGAAGATCCTCCTGCTCAGCCCTGCTTACTCTGACAGTGTCTTTCCCTGCAGGGATTGCTGTGTGCATTGGTATGGCCAGCACATTTGCATATGCCAACTCAACACTCCGGGAACAGGTCACTCTGAAGGTCAGTACAGGCACTTACTCTCCTATGGTGCCAGGAAACATCACTGCACACAAAACAATGTCTCTGTTGAACCTTCCTTTGCAATGTAGGGCTGAAAGCTGTTATATAAATACATATCTCTCAGATTAAGAGTACTGTGCTGTAATCCCCACTTCCTACTTCTCCCCATTGATGCTTTCCCACAGTTTATATCCTGCTCTTTTTGTTTTATTATACTACACTTTCATAAGAGAGGAAAGGTCAGGGATATTATAATGTGCTCTTGGCTCTGCCACTGCTGTCAGTGCATCTTCAAGCACTCCTCTGCACCTCAGTTTTCCATTATGTACCACAGAGGTGCTGAAACCTAATCACTAGTTAATGATGATATTTAATTTATTAGCATTTAGAGACTGTTTTGAGACATTCAGCTGAAGGATTTTGTAGCTGTATTGCTTGTTAGTATCTTGATAATGCTCTAGTGGTAATATGCTTAGAATATAAAGAAACCAGGAGATCTTTTCAGGCCTTATAATCAGTGTCAGCAGAATACTTCAACAGCACTGAAAGCACAAGACAAGAATTGCTTTTCTGATAAAAATTACATGGGTGTCACAAGTGTATATTTCTATCCACCAGCAGGAGTGGAATAAACGTGATACAGTGCTGAATGAACAGATAAATTGCACAATCATGTAATAGATTGCTGTTGCCTTGCCCTTTGCACATTTGTCTTTCAGGCAGTGTGCCCCTTAATCCACCTGCTTTAAATCTCACCCTAACATCCCTGGCTGTTGAGTAGCTGCAAAGATCTGTTTTCATAATAAATCAGCTCCCAAGAAAAATGCTGTGATTTTTCCTCCCAGGAGTAAAATTTACTCTGATATTACACCAAGCCAAGACCCAGGACAAGATCTTCTGCCATCCACTTCCGTCTGTAATGTTCCATGTCTTTTGAAACTGAAAATTTACACTTCTTTTGACCTTCAATTATTTCTTCAATCAAAAATGCGTGTTCTAGAACCAGCATGCATCCAGATCACATTCGCAGGTGCTGCATGCAGTGATGGCTTATGTTATATTTGATTTAGCTAAGCCTTCTGTGTGGCTTCAGGTCTGTTTGTAAATCACCCCTTTGACAAAGCGTCCTTTCAAACAGGTGACAGCTCAGAATTATAGGACAACATATGGACTTTTTTCTTTCTTTTTGTTTTAACCTCTTGTCAAACTGCACTTTGAATATCAGGAGAATTTAGATGTCCCAAGAAAGATCACAACTTTGAAAACTGAATTCTGCAAGTAAGGCTGTCATCGTCACTGGTGTATTTGCTTTTCTCTGAAGTTACTTTTTTGTTAAAATGTTAGCTCAGTGAGAGCCATTTCTGCTTGTGTTTCTGTGTATCTTTACCTACAGCCTGTTTCTGAGCCCTAGTCCTATGTAAATTAACTACTGAACACTTAGTGGCATATTTGTATCCCCTGGGTTGGCCTTGCATTTTTCAGCAGTCAAAGACTTAGCACAGTCATTGAGACTTTGAATTTATCCTCTCTGCTTCTTTCTTCTTGCTCAGGAGAAAAGATCAGTGTTGGTTGTCTTGTGGATCCTGGCCTTTCTCACTGGAAACACCTTGTACTTGCTCTACACATTCAGCTCTCAGCAGCTCTACAACAGGTGAGCAACATTTCCATTGTTAATGATAGAAGGAAGTGATAATTTCCAGGGAGGAAAAGAGGGAAACCCACTTTCCTCCACACTCTGGGAGGAAATGTGCATAATGAAGGTATCTGCTGTCTTTGTTAATATCATTGTAATACCTTTCAATGGAGGAAAAGAGTCTGTGTGTTACTCCCACCAGTGGACTATGCTCCTGCCAATGAATGACATAACCAGGGTCTGAATGGGTCAGGGTGTGATGATGCACTGCCATGCTGCTGCTTGAAACATGGACACTTGCAGTTGTCTTACATATCAAAGCAGGGTGGATACTTTTTAATAGTGGGGCTTTGAATTTTTACTACTGTGACTGAACATAAAGAGGTGTTGGAAGCAGGTAAGAGATTGTCCCACTGATTTTCCACTTCCTCTAATGTTTCCTTTTCAGTCCATCAAGCTTTGAGTCTATTACAGGAGATAAGCTAGAGATGAAATAATAGTGTTTTACTTCTGTGTCCTCTGGGCCTGGAGGCATTTGGATCTGAGGTAACTAAGATAGCCTCTGCTTTCAGATTGTGACTGAAGCAGTTCTCATATACAGGCAAGTAAGTACCCAGGGATTTGGTTCAGTACTATCCCTGTCTGTTATAAAGCAGGGATTAAATGACATATAGGAAGCAAAGATGCAGAACTTAAGCAAGGGAGTGCTAGTAGAATAAATAGGAAGGAATGGAGCAATGTCAAACCTAGTTATGTGAGAAAAAAGTTTTTATATTTGTAGCTAAAAAGATAGGAATTATCTTCCCAATGAAAAATATATTTGTCCCACTGAAGACCACTTAGAACTTCAGACTGAAAATACAATGTGTGTCACATGCATCAGTTGGAAAGTGGCTACATGGCTCTTGCCTATGTTTTTTCTGTCATTTATTTCATTGCTTCCCTGCTTCTTCCCACTTATACTGTATAATAAGTGGAAGAATCAAGGTCTGCCCACACCCCTAGTATCCTTTGGAATTACCCCTAATGTATTTGGGTTTGATTATTGGGAAGCTGTGTATGTAAGTGCTTCTAGGAAGAAGGAGAGATGAGGTGTATGTGTGGGTTCAGGTGTGAGATGGTAAACCATGGGATACTCTACTTATGGGAAGGCTTATGGGAAGGAAGAGGGAGGGTTAAGGTTAAAAGCATGAATGGGACTAGTCTGAAATGAAGGCTAGATCAATAGAAGGGTTTCAGGAAATTGGGACCATCCTACACACTGGTTAGGCCATGGGTTATTAACAGCGAACAGACTGGGCAACAGCTTCAGTGGCAAGCCCTGTTCCTCCCAGTGTTGTGGAGGTGCCTGCTGAGTCATGCTTGGGCTGGTGTATCTATTGCTTGCTGTGTGGGGACCTGTGACTATTCACAAGACAGGCTTGGGAAATCAGAAATAGCTGCTTTGCTTTTGTTTCTTTCTGGCTTATTTTTAATTTTCTGATTTATTTACCTTTTGCTTTTTTTTTCCTAGTGCATAGATAGTAGTAAAGTCTCTGATTCTGTTTCTGTTTTTAGGGTGTAATTTTACCTGTTGTGCTGTGCCAGTGTTGTGAGTATTTTAAATTCATGTTCAGGCTTTTTGTTCTGGGTTGGTTATTTTCCTTTTACTTTTTGGTTTGTTTTAGTCTAAGTTTTTGCTTTCTATGACGAGGCTTTAGTAGGTACATTTCTGAAGAGGAATCCTGGTGTTTCAGTCTCATTGCTGCTCCTGTCAGTAGCTCCTGCCCATTGCTCTATGAAGTTCTGGTGTCCTGGAATCCCCTCTTTAAAGGGCAAATGTGCAGCCCAGTCAATAACATTGTGTCAAGGGAACTACATTTCTGGATCTTTGTTTCTGATAAGAGTTACTGCTTAACACAGTCCAGCTTCTGCTTCAGACAGTGGCAAGCTACTATCAGGACATAACACACCTCAATTCCTGATCTCTTTGCACATTAACAGTGCTTCCTTTGTCACCAGCATGTTTCACATGCATAGATAGCTTTAGAGATTGCTGCTCCTGCAGCAGTTCTACCTGCAGCAAGCCAGTTGCAGAGGAGACAGTGGTCTTGACTTCCCCAAAGAATCATAACTACTGCTGACTTCAAAGGGTAAGCTTTTATAGTCAGATCCGCTGGAGCAAGCCTGTGGACTAAAGGCACTGCCATTAGACGAAAGCTCACAGTGTGGATTGCAGTCTTCCAAAATAGGTTTCATACATGTTTGGGTCCTGTTTTGTGATAGTGGGCAAACCTGCTGACCTCAGTAGGAATGGGCAAGACCAAAGTCAGGAGGCCCAGAGGAACCATGGGACTAATCTGCATGTCTTATTCCTATTGCCCTTGGGAACTGAAGTTCAGTGGAGTTCCTAGACTTTCTCTAGCCTGCAGTGGATAGAGCTGCTCATCAGGAAGCTTAAGTGAGGTTCTCCTTGCTGGTATCTGAGCCTTGGTGTCATGCCTTTCAGCCTTATATTTCTGAAACCCAACCTGGAGAGGCTGGACTTCTTCGACCTGATGTGGATTGTGGGCATCGCAGACTTTGTACTCAAATACCTCACCATTGCACTGAAATGCCTAATTGTTGCCCTGCCAAAGATCATCCTTGCTGTCAAGTCAAAGGTAGGAGTCTCTTTTCTTCTTGCTATATGGATGTTTGTCTTTGATAACCTGATACCTTTGCAACATGTTTCCAGCATGAAATATGGGTGGAAGAATAAAAATAGTAAAACCTTTGATAAAATTTGGGCGGAAAGTCACCTGGTGAGTCAGCTTTTTGGCTTTTGAGCTATCACAGGCCTGAGGTTTGGTAATCCCAGCAAGTAATTCAGCTGTAGACAGGTAAACATTGCTTGAGAAGGAGTAGTTACTAGCAATGAGATAAAGGCTTTTCCGGTTGATCTTGTTCTAAATCTTGTTTTCTGAGTAATCTCTGCAAGGAAGTATTTCTGAACCACCAATCTCTTCACTTTATGGGAGGAAATTGCAAGTACTTATCTCTTTGGCTTTATACTTTGGTCAAAGAAGTAACAGCATTAAATGTAAGCTTCTGATGCCACAGAAGACAGCACCAGTTGTGACCATGGGCAGAGAAATACTTTAACTAAATAGCTAACAAATGTTTAGGAAAGCATATATAGATTAGGCCTAACTTTTGAAACTTTCTCACTATGTTCTCTTTTGAAAGCCCTTTTCATACTGTTTTTTGACATGCACATGAAGTGCCTCTTCCTCCACTTGGTGGCAACTACATTTGAGTGGCAAATGTAGCAGTGTGTACTGTTTGCATTTGGTAAAGAATCTTCCTGGCAGCTGTTGGGATGAAAGGCAGGATGGAGATGCCAGATACCATCATTCATTGCTGAGAGTCTCAGGCAGGGCACTTAAGGGGATGTCTAAACTGGGAATAGTTTTGCTTAGAAATGACATGGGTGGCAGGGGAGTTGAGCAGTTTGTTCCTGCACAGCAGGGCTATGAGATGCTTATTAATTTATTTCTGGCAATTGTCCAGCTCTTTTTCCTTCTTCTATTATTATTATTATATTTTGGGAGATTAATGTGCTAGGTCAGAGCATAATCCAGCCTGGGGAGGGAGGGAAAAGCAATGTGAATAGTCTTCCCAAGATAAATTGCAGTGTTGGAAAAGGTTCACAGCCTTTGCTTGCTTGTCTGAGAGCTATCCCAAGTACTCATTAATCCTTGTCGGGAGAGAAGAAAGAAGGGGGCTTTATTTGCAGCTACAGTGGGAGGCTGGTAAGATCACATCTGTCATGGGCCTATAATGACTCAGAGCACAGATGCTTCATTTTTAATACCTTTTTCTGGATAGCAATATTTCTCACTTTTTTTGAGTCTTTTTGTCTTAGGATGTTGTTGATGGTCTTCTTGTCCCTTGACATCTGAAACTGCTGTTACCTACCACTATGGATCTGGATTTATTTTTATTCCTCTCTCTACAAGGCATCCATTAAGCCAACCAGGGATGAGATCTGGTGTTACAAATTAAGCAAGATCAAACTGGGATGGGAATGCTCCAAGAAAACCACAGGATACCATAGAAATTGTAATTGGTAACCACATAGCTGAGCTCTTTCCCTGAGCTGGGTGACCCAGCTTATCTCTTAAGGCCAGCACAGTGCTACACATCTTAGTTTCAGATGAGTTTTAAGCTTTTTCTCAGAACAGTTCTATTGCACTTTAAGCACATTATCTTTGACCAAGTTCTTATCAACTTATTTACTATCTGCTATCTTAATACTTGCCAGATACAAAGCTTTTCTCTTCCTCCCCATATGCTTGTAGTAATGTTCCTGCTTGAAGCCTAGCTTGTAGTTTATGAACTTCTGGATGTCTGACACATAATCACAGTAGATAGCAAGCTGCTGGAGAAATAAATTACACTCTGAATAGAGCTAGAAGATTTTTCCATGGTAGACACAGAGAATTTTGCTGATGTAACCAGCCAGAACTGCAGTTTCTAGCTGCCCGTAACACAGAGCTTTAAGTGGAGGTTGCTGCACTGTCAGGGATAGAGTTCAGCACAGCTTAGAATGAGATAGAGGTGTTTTATCTTGAGCTTCCTTGCAGTACTTTGATCATTCTGCACTCAACCTCTGGGCATGCTCCTCATTTTGGAAGTTCAAAGACATTCCAAAGCCAATCTGGCTTTTCATGCTGCTCGTTGAGATTCTGGTCTGCTGTGAATAGCATGTGGTTTCCACTGATGCTTTCATAGCCTTTCTAGTACAAGGCATGCCCTCTGAATGTCCTTTCTTTTAAGACTCTTACCTCTCCATATCCATTGTGAATGGAACAAGATTAGATTCTTTCTTTTACACATCAAAGTCTTCACATCTCCCCTCAGCTTCTCTGTAGACTGGACACCACCAGTTTTGAGTGTTTTCTCAGAGATCATTCATTCCAGATCCAATTCTGTTCTGGACTTTCTTCAGTCCCCCCCATTTTCCAGACCATTTCTTCAGCCTATAAAGAAGAGTTTGGATTATAATCCTTCTTCCCAGTGTTTACAGCCTTTTCCAGTTTAGTGTCAGCTGTACATTTGATAGGCCTACTCTGTTGCATGAAGACACTAATGAAAAGAGTGACTAGTACTCCACTCTTACCTCCAGTTAGATTCATCTTTTCATTTTGATAGTAAACACTAGGAATTTGGGCTAAAGCACTCAGTTCTCCCAATATAAAGTACTGGGTCATGTATTCCTAGTATAACACCATCACAGGAAGGGCAACATTTGACTTCAGGCGGCATCAAGATCCATCTTGGATTTTTAGCATAGGATTTATGATCTGAGAGGCAGAAAGAGTCCGTCTTTGCAATCAGAATACAGACAACAGTAAATGCGATCATGAGTGCTTGAAATGTGAAGCACAAGGACTGCTGTATTATCAGGCTACAACTAGCCAGAGTTCTCCAAGACTGAATTATTTAAATGGAATATCTTTGCAAGCAACCCCTCCAAAGAATGGAGATTGGAAATCTGACTATTTAATCCCAGACCTTCCCAGGTTCCAAACCAGCTCAGAAAACAGAGATGCCAAGAGGCTGTGAGACTACAACTGGGCTGGAAGGCAGAGAAAGAACCTGCAAGTAGGAGACAAAAGTAGAAAAAGGAAGGGAATCCCAGCATCAGATTCCAACCTTACACCTCTGCAATCAGAGGTTGTGGGAGAAGGAGCATACTTGTGCCTAAAGCTGTCCCTTCATCCCCATGAGCTGAGGGGCACATCCAGCTGAGAACAAGTTTTAATAGCAGCTGGGCTCATCATTTCTTTGGAAGGGGGGTTTGGCTCCCACCCTGCATGCTGAAGGCTCTCCATTAAGAAAGGCAAATAAGATCATTTGGTTCAATAGAAAATGAATTAAAGTAAATTAAACTGCAGGAGCCATGTGGCCTGCAGAGGCCTCCATTGTTGTACACACATAAACAGCAGCTTTTCATTTGCACTGCTAAGGAATGACAGCTTGAGGGGGGTGGAATTAAAAATAAGGAAATAAATAATAAAAAGACACAGTTGCCAAAGATTCCTTTTAGGAAATCCCGGGTGCCTGCAAGTCTCCCATCCCCTCCTCATGCTGTTGTCAACAGTCTAGTGCTGGAGAATGGAGTGAAACATGAAGGGAGAGAGGGGGGAAGGAAAACTAAACCCAAAGAATTGGAAGAAACTGGTACCCAGGTTCTGTTTTATATCTCCCTGTTTCTACAGGGGAGAAAGATACCAAGGACAAACTTCTTTCCAACAGCCTTAGTAGCAGACATGTCAGTATTTTCTTTGCATGCTCAGTGCAGATGTGCAGCCAAGTTACAAGGAGCTGCATTTCCAGAAGATGGAAAATTCAAAAGGAAAACACTAGCATTTGTTTGTTGAAAACATAGCATAAAATTACTGTAGGGACCCCAGATCCCAAACAGAAGACCCAGATTCCTCCAAGGAAGGTACCCAAAATGTTTTTTTTTTCCTCATAACAGAAGCTCTCTGCTGTGGGATCCTGGAGTCTTCTGACATCTGGTTTAGAGACCTGAGATCAAGGGAAACAGCCCCAGACTCCTCCAAGGAAACTACCTGACATGATTTTTTCCTTTGGAGAAATATCTTTCCTCTGAGATCTGGCAGAAACTCCTCCCAAACATCTCCCACAGTATTTTGACTTGTCAGTTGTGTTTGAAAGCTGGATCATTACAAATGAGGTTTCTTTTGTGGCAAGACTGGCATTATTCTTGTGAATATTTTTTGGTGCTGTATAAATAGTGGCAATGTACAAATACTCATCCACACTAGCACTGTGGACTCCTCACTGCCTCTTTGGAAAGACTTACTTTTGGCTGATCGGGTTTTTTTGATGTTTTCTTTACAGTACCATCTCATCAAATCTGGTTGGAGAAAACTTACTTATATGAAGGGACCCATTCTTTATATGGCATTGCACTTGGACTTTGGACCAGATACCTTTCCTAGGTGCATTCCATGTTCCCTAGCATGGTTTTGCCAGAGGGGAGATTGAGATGAGCTCTTAGGCAGAAGCTCTTCCCTTTGCAGGTGCTGAGGCACTGGCACAGGGTGCCCAGAGAAGCTGTGGCTGCCCCATCCCTGGCAGTGTTCAAGGCCAGGTTGGACACAGGGGCTTGGAGCAAAATGCTCCAGTGGAAGTTGTCCCTGCCCATGGTAGGGGTTTGGAACTGGATGAACTTTAAGGTCCCTTCCAACCCAAACCTTTCTATGATTCTGTATGATTGTTCTACATCACAAGAAGAGCAAGTTGGAGCAGTTTGCTTCTGCCAAAGTATTTTCTCTAGGCCACAGCCTGTTCCAGGCAGCTCACATGAGGAATGAAGGTTCCAGAGAGAAGTTATATTAATTGCAATGATGGCAGCAGCCTTCTAATGTCCCTGCAGCCTTTTCATCATGCACCTAGATAGTTATCACTCATTTTACGTGAAATTTGTGTACTTTTTTCCATCCTGAGAAAAACAAGGTTTCTTGGAGCATTGGAGTCCTGTAGATGCTGATCAAAAACCTCAGAAATATTAAAACAATCAATGGGAGCAGGCACATAGATGTACTACAGAATATCTGGGTAAAGACCTTCCTGCTCCATGTCTGTTCTCTCTTGTACTGTGTGATATGCAAGTTAATCCTAGTCTTCTCTGATAGTGTGGCTAAAGTGGCATTTCGAGCTAGGCAATGGCCTGTCCTCTCTGTACCCTCTTCTTGGTGATCTTGGATGCTATTTGGGAGAACTCACTCAAATAGATTAGCCTTCTTGGGCAACAACCTTAGTTTTGATCCTCTGGAGCCACAGGAGCTACATGATGGTTCTGCAGAGACTTTTGTCTATTACAGCCTGGGACAGATGTGATGTGCCAGAGTCAGAAGTGGGGGATTTATTACTTCTGAAAGAAAAATACTTACTAAAGCATAGGATTAGGTACTGGGGAGCTGGGACTCTTCTCTATCCCTCTCCCTATCACACTTTGAAAGTCACTGCTACTAATTTTCTAAAGGAATCGTTGCTCCTATGTGCAAAGTTTGACTTTCCAGTTTGAGACATCCAAGATGCAACTTTCAGACATGCTGTGCACCAAGTAAAAATCTCATTTTCCCCTCTAATCCCACCTTGGAATTACTCCTCATTAGCCTTGCATGGATTTTCACCAGCATCCGCTGTGCCACAATCCTGTTTACTGCTCCTACCCAACACTTCCTTATATTGGCAATATGACCTGAAATCTCAGCAGAGCCTGCTTTCCTCTCATCCAAATTGCCAGCAGGTCTCAAAAGTTGTTTTTCTAGCATCTTCCTGTTTCAGAATATGTCCTAATGCTGCTGGCAACAGAACAAGTGAGACTTGGAACTTCCCTTGAGTGCTAATCACAACTTACAGTTGCCTCATTGCAACTTCTCTCACTTCTCTTACATCCCATTTTAATTCCGCTGCGTAAAACCTTAGCATGCCTGTTTCCTTCTGTGGAGCACACGTATGCAAAGCCTTATGTCAAAAGGGACCACTAAGTCAGTGCCCAGACTATGTGGGAATTAGCAGTGCTTCTGCAGCTGTAATTTGCCCCCTTTGATGTTTCTAAATTGTGATTCAAGTTATAATTGTGTGAATCCGTATTCTTTTTCTGTAAGACTTCTGTCCATCACCAGTGAAAGCAAGGTGAGGTATTGAAAGAAGCTGTTGTAGAAACTGGAAGGCATAGAGAACAAAGAGACCATTGGAAGAGGAGGAATATTCTACAAGTTAAAGTTGAATGCTACACTGGAGAATTCAATTCCATCCTTCATTTGCCAAATAATTCCTGTGTGATTCTAGAAGAGTCATGTACAGCTGCAAACTGAAGTCAGTGCTTTAGCTTTTAATGGTAATGTGAGCTATAAAACTAAGTGCTTTATAAAAAGTCTACTCCCAGACATCTCAACTTAGACACCAAAAAAAACTTACCTTAACCTTAGTCTGTGTGTTTTGAGCTCTCATTTAGAAAATAGAGAAAATAGCTGTCCCTTATGTCAGCCAACAATGTGAAAGTAATGGGGGTTTAAAACATCTTTTACTGCAGTGGTATCATAAAGAGAGTGAAGATGTTTTAGTGATAGGCTACTCTGATTAATGCTCAGGTAACATGAAGCAATAGGATGCAGATCTGCCTTCAAGTAGCGGGGAAACCATACTCACAAGTTATATGTTTAATTAGTACCACTCACACTGAAAAAATAGAGTGATCACATTGTTACAGACCATAATGTATTGCATGTACAGAGAGAAAAATCACAATTGTATGGAAATCCTGAATTCTGCTCTCATAATAAGTGCTTGCTTTAAAGGCTAAAAATGGTCTTTATGGGCTGAAGGAGATAGAGAAAAATAGAGGGTTGTACACAAGTTACTGGCTTAGTTTGTAACCGGGAAAAAAAGAGAAATCATAGTTTCACCACATGGTATCATAAGGCCCATCAGAGTAGCTGTAACTGGATCCACAGCACAGTCCTTTGCCACTTATGCTAATGAAGTGTTTGCTAACAGTAGTAGATGACTGTCAGTTTTTATAGTAACTGAGGAAGCAGGGTAAGGAGTGTACTACCTTTTTAGCCAGGCTTAACTCCAACCTGTTCCAAGAGGTTGATGAGAGCAGAACAGAGACTTCTCTGGTATGTGGCTTTATTCCATCCAGGTATACTTCCAGGTAACATGCTATTTAATCTCTGTAGTCCAGCAAGGTAGGTGTGCTCCTGCACAGCCCAGTCATGCACTTGGGCAGGCTCACAGGCTCTCAAAAAAAGAGCTTTTGCTGATCTTGAAGACCTGTTCAACTTCTGTAGAGTGTATACAAGAGAAGATTCCCAAATTCACATGGATTTTTTTATGAAATAGGAAGTCACCTAACAGAAGCAGGCCTTGCCTTATTTCAAGCTTCATTCACAGTCAGATGTATGGGAGGAATAGTCGTATTTGTGCTTAATATAACAGACAGCTCTTCCTTATCCTAATGAGAAATAGCTGAAGTACTTCTAGCTGAGGTTTTCAGACAAAAAACAGCTTGAGACAAAGATTTGACTTTGAAAGCTTCAACCTAGATATCCAAGATATAACAAAGTTGAAAAGCAGATGACAGACAGGTACACTGGGTGTGCTTCCACCCAGTGATGGGTGCCATCTGCTTTAAGTTACTGCTATCAGAAGGCTAGATTTTGCTGCTGGAATTGTAGGGAATAATCGCTGTTCTCTAAGCTTTAGGTTCAGAAGGAAAACTATTTTTGCTGCAGTCCACTGTAGAATTAATGCTGATTTTCTAGGCACCTTTCCTGGTTTAAAAAAGGGTTGGTGTGTTGCTCTGAGGACTGAGATGCAGGACAGTACATTTTTAGAAGTACTTACTGTAGCACTACTTCTCTAAATGATGCTCAGCTCCTTTGTATTGCTTCCCTCCTCCTAGCTGTAATCACTCCAAGCTTATCAATGGTCAGGTGGCTGGTTTTAAGGGGCTGGATGGAGAGATGCACCCATTTAAAGCTTGACTTCACTCTTGTGACAGTGTAAATAAGTACCTAGCTGCCAAGGAATTCTGATACCCTGCAGTTACCACTGAGAACTGAAGGTTTGCATTAGATAAAGGGATTTTGAAAGCGTTGTAAAGGGTGGAGATTTTGTGGTTAGAAAATTGAAGTGTGTCGCTTGTTGCATATTTATTTTAGAGCCGCACACTGCCATTTCCAATTGTGCAGCTTGTCTGGACCTCTAGGGCTGCCTGTGACCCATCTTTCCATATGCTTTGTTGTGGGTTCTGGTGTTTACATGCCTCAAAAGCTTCTGTTGTAGAAGAATTTCAGCTTTGATGCCCCAAATCCTGCATCCAGAAGCTCTGTCTGATGCAATGAGAAAGCAAGCAGTGACCTGTCCCAGCCCAGCCTGCCAGGGAACCAGGGCTGAATAACAGCAGATGAGTGTGAGCCTGATGGGAGGAACGAGTCAGAGAAAGCAGTTTGCTGCCTTTAACTTGCTGTAGCTTTCATCAGAGCTGGCTGAGGAGGGGGAGGCAGAGAACTGCCTGTGTGAAGGGAAGGAAGTGACAGCATAGTCATTAGCAGACTGTGACCCTCTGTCACAAGGGCACCCGAAATAAACGATGATTGCATTGAAGCATGAGGCTGGATAGAGACCTCTGTGCTAATTTAATAAATTGCTTGCATTTAGGACTCCAGATTGTTGCTATTCCATTTTTGCTATGTGATGCCACCTGGGATTAACAAGGAGGAGGGGATTGGATGGGAGAGAAGAAGAAAGCAGCCCAGGTCCGTTAGCAACCGCTGGTGTGACCTCACTCCCTGTCCCTGGGGGGATATGAGATCATGAGCATGCCAGAGCCCTCTGAAGGATTCGATTTGCTCAGTGCAGCAGGACGGCCTGAGGAGTGAGCTCATCTCTGAGCCCCTGGGGAAGGGCACTCGCTGCTGCTTAGGGGCTGCACAGGACTTAATCTCCACTCCAAATCTCCCCAGTTAACAACTGCCCTGTGATGACATCACTGATGACAGTACTGACTGGGACAGCACAGCAGAATTCCAAGGGAATTTCCCCTGCTCCATGATCTTAAAGAAAATAATTTGGCCATGTTAAAACCGAATCTTTCAGTCCTAATAGTGTCAGTGGAGGTTAAGCCTAGTTCTGCATTCACAGCTTGCCCTGACCTGGGGCCCTGTCACCAATTCTCCCTTTTAAACAGTGTGGGACAGAACATAAAGGATCCTCATTAAGACTGAGAATAGGAGTAGGGGGTTGGAGTGTGTTTAAATTAGAGCTTTACTTAGCCAGCTTTCCTAATCTTATGTGCTTTTAATAGAAATTACGTGGTAATAAAGAGCCATTTCAGTTGCTGCATCTCATGGCTGTGTAAGCCTGGAGGGAGTTTGTTACCCTGCAGGTGTCCTTCAAGGAAGGAATGCTTTCTATGGGCGTAAACACCAGAATGGCAGGGACAGCTTTGGTGCAGGTTTACAAAGGATGACACCCATTCTTTGAGACTCTTTTGAGAGAGAAGTGTTTCAACTTCCCTCTTCCCCCCCCTCTTTTTTCTTCCTTAAGGCCCTCAGGAAGGTTTGTTGTCTTCGAGTTTAAAATGTCTTGAGGGTTTGGGTTTTCTTTCGGCACCAGTCTTATCTGTGTGCTGTACAAGACACAAGAGCCAGCACACACCTGAGTGGAAGGATGCTGGCAAATAGATAATGAACTTGATTCTTTGGCACCAGCACACACCTGAGTGGAAGGATGCTGGCAAATAGATAATGAACTCGATTCTTTGGCATGGTCTAGAAAGTTGTCAGGAAGAGCAGTGCCACCTTCCATCTAATCCCTGTAGCTTCAGAAGGGGTACAGGATCAGAGACACCTACCCTGCATTAACAGTATCTACAACTTATGCCATATTAATTCCTGTAAGTCTTAATGCCTGCTTTTAGCATTCTTTAGCTTTGTCTACGTCATCAATAAGGTTTATATCCATAACTTGCTCTAAGAGTTTTAAGACACAAAAGTGTAGAATAGCTGTGTAAGTGGCAGAGCAAGAAGAACACTATGAAACAATGGAGTTATCCTTTCTACACCCCAAGTTAAATGGCTGCAAAGAAAGCTACATGTCATGAATAGTGGTCTCTGCACCATTTAGCAGTGTGCAGATAGACAGGGACCACAAGCCCTACATCACCTAAGTGCTGTTGTTTTGCCTTCCTGATAGTAATGATGTGCCCCTTGTTTGATTGGGTTTTACAGGGGAAGTTTTACCTGATCATAGAGGAGATAAGCCAGCTCTTCCGCTCACTTGTCCCCATCCAGCTATGGTATAAATACATCATGGGAGATGATCCATCCAGCAGCTACTTCCTTGGTGGGATCCTGATTATCCTATACAGCCTCTGCAAGGTAAGTAGCACCTCCCTAATAACCTCTATGGGAGCTGTAGCAAGAGCAGAGAGAGAAGCACAGCTGAAGGGAGCAAATGTACCTCTTGATTGTTGCTAGCACTAGGCAGGAAGGGAAGCTGCAGCAGATGGGAACACCATGTGCTTTAGTTGCCAAAAGCCTTTTGCTTTACCAGTATGTGGGCACTGATGAGCTAGAGGAAAATCTGTGAGTCCTCATGTAGCATTGCATCAGGCTTATGAAGTCATTGCTGCTTTCTAATACCCTTCTATAAAAGCTAGAAGAGAATGGGAGTGGAGTCTTGGGGACCAGGACTGGAAGAGATGTTAACTGTCACTAAACTTCTAGATGCAACACCAGAAGGAGGACTGCAGACAGTTAAATGTTTCTCTCAAAGCCTTCCTCTGCCTTTCAGGCAGGACAGGTACTCTGTTAGTCACAATACTCAATGGAACAGGGAAAGAGTCATCCAAATCCTTATGAAGTAAAAGAGGTAGTTCTGGCCCCATTCTGGCTGATACAAGTCCAGGATCTTAGCAATGGACAAGAGTAATGTTTCCTCACAAGCATTAAGAGCACAAAGTCTGGCTGTACAATTGGAAATTAATAAGTGTGATTTACTTAGAGTCCTGAGTTTGAGGTCTAGAAATAGTTGTATGTCTAATTGTGTGTACTGAACCCTGCCTAAAGGCAAAGCAGTAGCTGAATAAGGATCTATATCTATATTGTCCATCTCTGAGAAAGGCCAGATGATTCAAGCTTGCTGCAGCCCTGATACTTGTCTGTACCTAGGAAAAAGGGGCTATGGCTTTGCAGAAGCAGACTGAAGAACAGAAGACAGCTGAGCTGAAAACAGCTTAAAGAGGCTAATGGATTGCTGAGTCATAACTAAACCATAAAATAGATCTTACGCAAGATGTGCCTGGAGTTGCATCTATATGTTGTATAGGAATGGAACATTGCAACCTCTGCTGCCAAGAAACATAGTTTTTGTAAGCAAGGTAGGCAGAAGAAGTTGTGAGAAATGATTTGGTCACAGCAGGTCTGTGCACAGCAAACTATGCCAGAACAGAAAGAACCTGAGGCCAGAGGAATCCCCTACACCCCCATCCATTCTCTCAGCTGTATATTTTCTGGTCTGTACTCTGTCCTGCTGGAGATTTTTGTTCCCCTTTCATAGATGTCATTGCCTGGCTCCATTTTGGACAATATCCAACCCTTCTAGCTTGTGAGGTCAGGTACACAGATCACAATTACAAAGAGAGATTGTGTCCCTTCTTGTAAGAGTTACTCAACACCTGGAGAAAGCATTCTTACCTGTAGTTCTGCATGCTATTTCTGATACTTAGAGAAGCCCTTAGAGTGTGGAGAAGCAGTGAGGGCCATCTGTTCCTTGTCTCAAGGTGAGGGTAGGAAGTCAGTCCACATGCTGGGGTGGCCAGGTCAGCGGAATCTGTAGCTTGGCACACCTATGGCTGTGGATGAACTGGAAACTACTACTTACATAGCATAGCTCAGACATGAACTGGTGCTTCCAAGCTGAGCTTAAATAGAGCTCCTGCCCCTATGGGCAGGGATGGTAGGTGGGTACCCCAGGTGAGGCTTGTCAGGGCCATGCAGGCCTATTAATGCACTCGGGGCCCTGACACATAGGTGCCAGCAGTTCTTTATGGTTTAACTTGGTGTTTCTGTACTGTGAAGCCTTCATAGGTGGTGTTGTGATGATCGAGACTGGAAAAGCAACCCCATTTTGGAAAGTCTTGATGATCAGCTGTTTAGAAGAGGAGAGGGCAGCTATTTACCAGCCTTGGCTATACCTTAGGATAGGACTGAGGTGCACACTTTGTGAAAGTGCTTTGGCTACAGCCTGTGCCTTTGACATTCATGTTTTTTAATTCATCTAGTTCATCAAAGATGTCCACAGAAACATAGGCCAGCTGAAGGGTGTAAGGTCCAGGAACATGTCCCAGGTCATTATGTGGCAACTGCTGAGTACCACACATGTGTCCAGGTTAGGATTAGACCTCTGCACATGAGAGACTTCACTTGGAAGTGGAAGAAAAGTGGGAGCACGCTTCTCATACAGATCATGAAACATTAGGTGTGTGCATCCCATCTACAATCACGGGAGTTGCAGGTCTAATTCTTTGTCTTAGACACTGAAAGTATACCCAGAGGAGTCCACATTAGCAAAGCCACAAACCACATTAGAAAAACCACAGAAGCCAATTTGGCACTCAGAGCTTCTGTGCTGCTGGCAGAAATCCAGGGCTCAGCATCCCCTTTCCCTACACAAAGGGCAGGCTCAACCTGGAGAAGGGTGTATATAGCACAGCTGATGGGAGCTGTCTTGGTGTCTCTATCTGGACTGTATAAGCACGGGTCTGTGATTTTGACAAGGAAATCCCAAATGTTCATCAGTAAGGACATCAGGTTTTATTTCTTTCCTGTCCTGAACAGAAACACTCACTGTGAACCCAATTGCTGCAGTCGTATCACTAGAAAGATGACTGATGCAGCTTCAGTGCATGGGGTGATAAATGGATATTAGACAACTGAAAGATGCATCTTTTGGGGTTACAGAAAACTCCAGAGGAAAAGAAACTGAAGCGGGATAAATGGGCTGGGAAAAGAGGAGACATCAGAGCCAGAGCAGGGATGTTAGAAGTCATGCTATAAGCAAAGCAACCAGAAAAAGCTCTGAATTGGGCTGTAGGGAAGAGCTGATCCTTATCCTTGTTAGATGATATAAAGCATTGTAGTGGGCAGCCTCAAGTGCTAGCTGCTGACTGGAAACATTACTAGAAGGACCATGGGAGCCTTTTTACGTGCTGACTGGAAGCATTATTGGTGCCTTCATTTGATTCCACATCTCTTGCCTGATGATCTCATTGGCATTCCCTGCAGTGAGCCCACTTAATCATGCTAACCAAAAAGGGAAAACAATAGAAAGCCAACTCCAGGCATTCTGGTGCCTTTGTACTGGTGAGCCTTTGTACATGCAGAGCTGGTGCAGCTCTGCATGTCCTGCTTCACATCAACGCTGCCCTCATACCTGCTTCTCACTGAGGCAGGTTTAAAATGGAAAGGTCTTGTTATATCATCTGTCTCTTCTCCCAACTAATGCAGGGCTGTCATTTCTTCATATCTTCCTAGTGTTCATAGTGTCTTCTTCCCTGTGTTCTGACAGCAGATAGGGAAGCTGAAGCTACTTACCATGTCTTCACTTTAGGAATGTTGAGTGTCTCCTCTCTTGCTCAGCCCTTTGATACTTGTAGGCAGTTTATCATCTTTTCCCCCCACTTTTGTATTCTGCCAAGTCGTACATATTTATGTCCTTTAGTCTCTTTTCAGCAATCATTTTCTGCAAACTCATTTTCTGCCCTTCTCTGAACTGCTTTCAGTGTTTAATGAGGAGCCCAGAATGAAGGCTGCTCACCACGTGTAGTTACATCATGTTTGCTGTGCAACAGAGGGAGGGGGAAAGAGCAGGGCCTGGTGTTGCCCCTGCTTTTGGCCATCTTTGGGCATCTGCAAAGCACCAATATGCTGGACACTCACCCCCTTCCCAGCAGTTGAAGGTTCTCACTCTTTAGGTGGGTGCAAGCAACCCAGCCTCA
This sequence comes from Melopsittacus undulatus, assembly GCF_012275295.1. Taxonomy (NCBI): domain Eukaryota; kingdom Metazoa; phylum Chordata; class Aves; order Psittaciformes; family Psittaculidae; genus Melopsittacus; species Melopsittacus undulatus. Next base: position 10,022,407 of record NC_047538.1, on the reverse strand, counting down.
GTCCTGGTCCTCACTCCTCAGGTCATTCTTCTCTTCTTAGCAGCTAATCGCTGCTCTCCCCTAAATCATTCTCAGCAGCAGGACAGGCAGAGTATCATCTGGGCCCTCAAGTGTCAAGCTGTATGGCAGTTCCCTTTTCCCAGAGGCTGAGGAAAGCTGCTTTCTTTTTCTTCCATGTGAAAAAGCTGCTTTTCCTTTCCTCTTTCACAAGCTAAGCTCACTTCTGAGCTTCTCAGGTCCTCAGTTCTCATGGTGGGAATGGGTCCATTTTAGCTCTTTCCTACTTAGTAGGGCTGCACAATTTACCCCACCACAACCCCCTGTTGTCTGCTCCTCTTTCTGTTGGTAAAGTCTTTGCCCTGCAGTCCATTGTAACCAGAGCTTTTTTGGCCACCATTCTTCACTGTCAATTCCCATTTATTACATATTTCATGATCACCATGAGGTCTTTTTTGGCACCATCGTTACTTAGGATGTTTGCTCCCTTTGAGTATCCATTTGGAGCCACTGTTTCCTGAGTTTCTGGACTGTCCACACAAGTGCATGCACACACATTCTGTGAAAAGTATCTAAACTGGAATGTCTTTATTGCAGTCTTTTGACATCTGTGGTCGTCTGGGAAGTGTCAGGAAGGCACTGAAGGTCCTCTGCACCCCACAAGTAAGTAGTCACACACATTAGAGGAGTTTCATAGGTGGAACTTTGTTACTGTTGACCGATGGAGTTGAAAATTGCTCAGTGTATCAGGATCACAGAATGAAGTCTTTTGTTGTCCAATGGCTGGATAAGCTGTATCTCTTGTCAGGGGTGTTAGGGATCTTTTCTGGTATCTGCCCTGTCCCAGCTATGGTAAGAGATTGTTGCTAGTCTGGCTGGTTTGATTGGAAACACTGTGTGATATGGATTAATCCATTGAGGCCAAAACTGCAAGAAGCTGACAAAACTTTGCAGTGCAGAGTATGAGAAAGAATTTGAATAGAAGGATGTAGCTCCTGATGTGCAGTGACTTTAAAAGAGATGCTGCAATGCACAGAAATTATCCCAGGCATCACGTTATACAGTCCTGATATTTAGATCCGTGCAGTGAAATACTGTGGCATATTTTAAAGTGGTAAAATCAATGTTCCTTTCCTGTGAAGGAAAAGAACATAGAACATCACTGACATTTGTTGGAGCTGCCTTGCTTATTCTGTGGGCTTGGGCTGGGCAGTTTTCCTCAGCATATTTCCATTTCCTCTATTACTGTTCCAATAGGAGAAGCAACATTTACCTTCCACTTATCTAAAAAGACAAGTGGGAAGCCTGTGGGTGCTGCTGCTGTTGTTCTTTCCTCTATTGTCTAACTTGCTAATAATAATACCTCCTACTATCTAAACACCTCTGTAAATGATGCTGAATTAATCCTTTCAGCTCCCTGTTGAGCTCATTACGTTCCATTATCATTGCTCCAAGTGGAGGCACTAAGAGATGGAGTCAGCTTGAGGGGAAGACAAAACAGAACACAGAGCTCCAGACTCCTGTGTGCTGGTGCCCAGATTTCTCTCCCCCATACACAGCGTCATAACACAGGTGTCTTGCCCAGGTCATGCAGGGAATCTGGGTGTGAAAACCAGTGTCTGTATATACATGCAGCCAAACCCAGAATATCTTCAAACCCTTTGACACTGCATTTTTTTCCCACCTCTCCATACAGACCTATGGAGTTCGTGCCACCAGCCAGCAGTGCACTGAAGCCGGTGATATCTGTGCCATTTGCCAAACAGAATTCAGGGAACCTTTGATCCTGATATGCCAGGTAAGACCCCAGCTTCCCATGCCAGGTTCCCCCATTGGCATTCACCTTCTGCAGCTGGGGAGAAACACAGTCAGCCTGGGTACTTCTGCAGTAATTTACTGGGACTCAATCCGTGTCTTTGTGGATATTTATTACCCTCTTCCAAACAGGCAGTGATTGAAGATTACTGACACTCTTTAGAGACTGATCCCAGCTATTGTGATGGAAAAGACTAGCCTTGTAGTCCAAAGACTGCAGTTGACAGTCCAGATCTTGGATCTAGAATACAAGACATTTTTATCTGCTTTGTAAAAGGCTTATCAAATTAAAGCAAGTAGGTCACAGTGAATCAAAAGTGCCTCTTACTATTCCTGTGAACATCTGTGCAGATGTTATCAAGCTGTCAGCCCCAGAGATTCTATCTTGGTATGTGTTTATCAGAGTTGAGATTCCAATGAGTAACATTTCTGCTGGCTCCACATGTGCTGTGGAGGTCTCAGCTTCTTATAACTTCTCAATTCTCTCTTCTTGCTCTGTTCCTGCTCTTACAGCCTGGGGCTAGATGGTGGTGTGCACTGGGCAGTCATCCTTCCTGATCCCTGTTTGTACCCAAGGCAGGCTGGAGGGAGAGTCCTGTTGTGGCTCAGTGTTGAATTGAGAGAAGATGAGGAGTGAAAAATGACATTTACAGAGAAGGGGAAACTGAGGGTGCTGAGGCACTGGCACAGGGTACCCAGAGAAGCTGTGGCTGCCCCATCCCTGGCAGTGTTCAAGGCCAGGTTGGACAGAGCCTTGGGGAACACGGTCTTGTGTGAGGCATCCCTGCCCATGGCAAGGGGTTGGAACTGGATGATCTTAAGGCCCTTTCCAACCCAAACCTTTCTATGACTCTGTGTGAGCCCAGAAAAGCAAATGCAATGAGTAGGGGGAGGGAAGGGGTTGTTTGAGCTAAGTACAGGCAGGGAACTGAGGATGGAAAAATGGTAGAGAAAACCCTCTCAACCACTTTTTTAGCCCAGATGTTGTTTTAATGTTTGCCTTTTTAATGTTTCTACTGCTGTAGTAAGAAACAGTAAATATATCACTAGCTTTGGCCAACTGAAATAGTAGTAATGCTGGGATTTATATTTCTTATCATGTGAATGCTGGTAACCAGCTCCACTGTCCACTTGAACCTGAATCATTCCTTGCTCCCATGGCTGTCCTATTGAGTGTGACAAGGCTGGACCTCCTGGCCTCATCCTGATGATGCCCTTTTGTCTCCACAGCATGTGTTCTGTGAAGAATGCCTATGCCTCTGGTTTGACCGGGAGAAGACCTGTCCTCTTTGTCGTTCTGTCACCGTTGAAACCCTGCGTTGCTGGAAGGATGGCACCACCTCTGCTCACTTCCAGGTGTATTAAAACCATTACATGTGTGGAGAGAAGACAAAGCTGGAAAATCTGGTGATCCCAAGGCCCCTGTTTAGTAGCCCATGGGTTTATCTTCGTCTTTCTTGCAGCTCTATTTCTCCAGGAGCCACAGAACAACAACTGTTACTATCCAGAAACTTTATCCTCAGAGGCAAGGAAGAGGTGGTTTATGTTATGGCAAACTCCATGACTAAGCTACAGCCAAGATTTTGCCTTGAACTTAAGAGCTTGTAAACTGCCTAGGATGTTTCCTTTATTTCTCTCCTTTTAGTATAGCTAAATGTTGCATGTATAAGGCAAGAGTACTGTGAATTGCATGTGTATAACTGATATATGGGGGAAAAGCTATCCTCTGGCTCAAACTACTGTGAGATTTTTCACATGAATTAGCTCTAGCATCCCTGAATCTTTAACCTCATAGAATTATGCTGTTGCTGTTACATTTCCCTTGAGATCTCCTTCAAATAAGTTCTTCAGAACCTCCTGCCCCCACTTCATTTCGTGTTGGAGAAATGTCCTTTCCCAGCAGCCATGTTTTGGAGTTGATTACACAAATGGCATGGGTTGAAAATCTCAAGGAACTTGGGAAAGACCATGCCAGTGACACTGGAAATGACACTTGGAGTATTTTTCCTCTTTACTTTTCATGATCAGACTGATTTCTTAGCATATGTGGAGAACAGTGGGAGGCAGAGAGAGGTTAAAGTCAAGCTAGATTTATCAGGTGAAAAGTCAAGCTCCTAACCCAGAGCATCTCATAGATCCAGATCTCTCTGTAATATGCTTCTCAGTACAGTCCCTGAGGAAGGCTAAGTGGCTTCATCCAGAGTCTGCCTGCTTCCAAACCCAGGAAACATGTGAGTCTATGCAGCACCAGTGGTGGTTGGGCATCAGGGAGGTTGAGTTTCTTGAGGCTGCCTGCCCTGAGGGCAGAATTGCACAGCAGCTTCAGGAGCCAGCCTGGTTTAAACATAAACTGGATAATCCACCTGTGGTGGTGGAAAGGGAAAGCTCTTTGAGGAGATACCTTGTGGTGTAAACAGGTGAATGACTACACTTCATGTCGATGCAGTTCCCATCTCTGCTGAGGCTGCTGGCATGGCATCTTCCACACAAATAGAGTTGTTGTTCGTGGGATGGAGCTTTCTCCTTCACTGAACAACCTCTGCTTTGTGCTGCATGCCCAGGGAAAGCTCCTCATTAGGCAACTGTGGCATTTTCCCTGCTCATTACTATGGAAATGGCTGTAAGGTTACAATCCACTTGAGTGGATCATCAGGAAGAGCTGTACCTGGGGGAAATGAGCCTGTGTGTATGTACTGGCTGCTGCCTTCCCTCCTGCTGTGAAACTCCCCAGGGAGAATTAAAGCAAACAGGAGCTAATGGTAACAGGATTAGGGCTCAACATTTCTTTGGGAATAGTAGTTCAGTACATCCAGAGGAGAAACAGGAGAGGCAGAGCCTGAGTGGGGAAGATAGTCCAGATCTGGCTTGAGAGGTACAGGGAAGCAGAGGAGGAAAAGCTTCACTTGCCAAAAGAAAGTGAGTTGATTGTTGTCAAATTGATCCCATGGAAGTGGGGAAACAAGCCAAAGAATCCAGTGGCCATCTCTAATGGGAACAGCCTTTTTGGGGATGGCAAAAAAGATGTCAGGAAGGAAGGTTTTCAGTGGGCACAGAAACGTTGTGTATGATAGTGTGGTAGTGATGTACAGTCACTGGGAAAAGGGAAAATTACTGGTTCTGTAGCAAGGGATTTACAAAGGTTTGAGCACCAGCTTGCAAGGCAATGCGCATTTGTTACAGGGTTGGTGATACCTGCCCTGAAAGTGTTTGAAAAGCCACTTCTAACTCTGATCTTTTTCCTACATGCTCCTGGAAAATGTATTTGGAGGAGTGTATGGAAAGGTCAGTATGAGCCTAACACGACAGGTAGCGGTTGATCCCATTTCCAATGGTTTTTGTTTTCCTTTGGTGATAATGAAGGTGATCAAAGGGACAGGTGAGGGATAGTTTTTGCATTCTTACAGTCTTTTTTCTTATGTTACTGAATGTTCTTTACCAGTTGGCAGAGAGTTGCTATTCAGGTACCTCAGAGACAAGATGCAGCACTGCGATCCTATGGGAGACCTTCATTCTCAAGGTGCCTCCCTCTGACCAGGTTCGAGTGCTGGGCCACCCAGTGCTCCACTTCCCTAAAGTGAATTAAGGTGAATTAGTGCTAAATATGTGAAATTTCGTATGGTGGATGTTTATTCTACTGGAAGCATTACAGAGATCACCTTAATTCCTGCAAGATGAGGAATTTACCACAGACCACTGTTATAGAACTGTTAAATTGTAACAACTCCCTTCAGTCCCTGTTCTGGGGAGGAAACAGCCGGTGCTGCTCCTGACCTGTTGACGTGGTGGCTTTGGGAGGCAGGATGCTTCCACCCTCAAATAGGACATTTGGACCAGAGAACATAGAGGGGAAGCTTCAGCTCTAGCAAGAGCTGATGAGGAACCACAGTGGAGTTCCATGGCTGCGAAAGGAATTATTCTCTCCAGTTTCAGAAAGGAAATGAAAACCCGGAGCCTTTTTCACCACTGAACAGTTATTTTTCTTTTGTTTTTTTTTTTAATAAAGTCATTATAAATATGTACAAAGAGTCTCAGCATAAGAAATTCCTTTTACAAAAGAGAGAAGCCCCATCCAATCACAAAGAGGAGCCTTCCTGAACTCGGCTCAGCAGTGAGCTTCATTTTGCTCTTGCTTTGGTAAGGGTGGAAACGTGCACAGTGACTCTGCCAGGGTTTAAATCCAAACCAGCCATGGTCAAAGCATTGTGTGTTCGCTGCACTTCACCTCCTGGAGCCTGGCTGCAGGCTAGAGATGCTGCCAACATCCTGTGGACCAGAGGTGAGGGGAATCAAGTTTGGACTTCACATTGATGGGAAATGTGAGTACCCATGAAAACCAAATCCCACTGCAGTTGGCCTTGCTCTCTACTTGGGTGGCATCTGAAGCTAGTAACTGTAACTAATAATTGCAGTTCAATACCCAGATGCTTTCAGTGAATATTTATCAAGCTCCAAAGTCACTTTCTGTAAATATTAGAAAAACCTGTTAAATTCCTCAAGTATTGAGTAGGGTGAATTCTGAAGGACTCTGATGGGAATAACATCAAAATTCACTCTTGGATTCAAATAAATATTATCAGGGGGAAGAAAATCGCCTGTTTTGTAGCTTGTAACTTTCTTTTGCAGATGGGGAGTGGAAATCCTGCAGCTTTGCCTGGAACAGTCACCCTGCCACAGGCAGAGCTGTGGTTTGGAAGGCCCAAGCAAGGCAGTGCAGTGGGGTATGTGCTGACTGAGATCTGTGTTATGCAGATGGAGCGTGGTTCAAGCCAGTGGGAATGGCAGAGGGAAGAAGCACCGAAGCGTCTCCTGAGAACAGGGATATACACCTGTACACATCAGAGAAGGCCTTCAGAGTGAAAGGGCTTGCACCTTCAGAGCAGAGCAGAACTAGAAGGCCAAGGTAGGAGCAGCGCATGAGGACTCCTCTGCTCCACGCAGACCACCTGACACCCCAGTGTTATCACAGAATGCAAATCTGCTCTAAGGGAAGATGTGGAGATCCTGGTCACCTGTGTGGAGTAGAATCATAGAATAGTTAGGGTTGGAAAGGACCTTAAGATAATCTAGTTCCAACCCCCCTGACATGGGCAGGGACATCTCACACTAAACCATATCACCAAAGGCTTTATCCAACCTGGCCTTGAACACTGCCAGGGATGCCAGGGTTTCACATGGACAAAAACCATGGGTCCGGGATTGAATTTGGAGCCACAGGTAGTTTGTTGCATGTATCTTAGATGTCTGTCAAGATCACAGATGTTTCAAAACCACGTGCAGGAAAATTAACATTGGATGTTAAGGTAGATGTCCTGTTCTGTCCTCACCATTGTGTACATGCAGTGCAGCTGTGCGGAAGAGAAAGATCTCCTTCAGCTGGGCTTCCCCATTTGCCATTCCCCTGTCACCTGTGTGATTCTCCTCTCCCTGCTCAGCCTGCAGAACCAAACAGCATTCTACCAGTTTCATCTTACAAGGCAGCAGGGAGAAGTGGCTGATCCCACAGCCCATGTGCACATCAAAACTGCCTCAGGTTGACCAAAACAGATTGTAATCCATTTCCTTCAAAGGAGCTGCTTCTGCAATTGATTTAAGTCTCTCATCATTTTAGCATAATACAGAAACAGAGCAAATTCCCAAATCAGATTAAACTGATTTAACAGGTGTTTCTGATTTAAGGAAACTGCTTTAGGATGGGGCTTAGCTGAATCAGGGTCACTTCTGTATGCCTGAATCAGATGCACAATGGGCTTCTCACTCTTCCCCACTGACAACTCACTGGTTTGGGTGATGCCTCTCCTGGGCACATGAAAGTGTATGGCAGGAGGCTTGGTCCCATTCCATGTTTTTTTAACTACTGAAGAAAAAATCCTAAGAGAGAAGATGAAGGAATGTGGAATTAATGGGCCTCATCCTGGCCTGGGTGTAACCTGCAAGCAGACAGCGGTGCTATCCTAGGATTAATTTGGCCAAAGGACTTGTTTTAACAACAGGCTGGGGGAGAGAAGCTTCACAGTGCACAGCAGCTTTGTTATTCCAGTGTGAAGTTCCAGTGTGTGCTGGGAGCTGTCCTGGTGGAGTGCAGCTTTAAAAATTAATAACGACTTTCCTCATGGCCACATTATGTGGTGTTCTGTATAGACTATGATCTCATAACCTCCTCCTCGGCCTTCACACACACCGGCTGCTGAAACCTAAGATGAGGTCTTTTCTCATTTAGAGAGCACTCCCCTTCTTTACAGAGGCACAACTGCAGAGCTCATCACAATCAATGACTTCTTGGCTGCTGCGAGGGAGAAAGCAGAGGAGCACGAGCGAGGAACTGTGCTGGTTTCCTACCCATGAGTACGGTCCAGAAACCACCATCTCACACAGCTGCTGCAATGCAGTCAGAACAGCGCTAGGGGAGTACACAGCATGCTTGCTTTTGCAGTACAAACATCAATCAGGGTTCAAGCAAGGACTTTAAAAAGGATAAAAACACCCCTTGTCAAAAAATGGAGGCATTCAAGAATAGCAATTATACCAGAAAATGTAAGGCTTTGACAAATATGTACCTTCTAGTAAGTAATGCAATTTATATACAGTGAATGCTGGCTGTGAAGTGCTGGTAAGCTGCTGCTCTAGCAAAGCTCACTTGACCCAGCAACTAAGAGATGAAAGGCTCCAAAACTTAACCCGTGGTTCACACCAAACATCCTGTTTAGAATGACAAAAGTGAAGCAAATCAAGACTAAAGCAGGACTTGGGGTACTGGACCTGCTCTTGTTTTCACTTGGGAAACACCACAGGTTTGGTTGGTTCGTAAGAGTAGCAATGGGCAGCATGTGTCTCCTAATGGTTTTGATGACTATTAAGAATCACCAAGGAGGACACAGATCCCTGCGAGTTCTGAGGCTTGGGGGTTTTACCAAAAAGCCTGTTCATGGAGGGTTAGGATGGAGGCAGATGAGCCCATCACTTTGCTACTGAGGTTGATCACTGATGTAAGGGTCTTTCCCAAGGTAAGGACCTTACTCATGGCAAGGACAGAACTTCCTTTCCTCTTCCTTCTCTGTGCTGTTTCAAGGGAATTTCTTTGAGGAAAATGCCTCAAGAAGTCCCCTGACTGCAGACCCCAACAGCAGGAGAACCAGCAGCAGCACATCCTGCATGCCCAGAGATGGAAGAGCAAATGGAATAATGCATATTCCAGGTGAGAAGTTTATTAAACCTTCAGAACTCAGGAGCTAATGATTGTTCAAGGTGAGGAATACGTGAGAGAGGCCTCTGTCTTGCACTGCGAAATGGAAGCCAGATCCTGTGCCAGATGGGTTGGCACAAGGCTGCCTCTGGGTACATGGGGTACACATATGCAGAGGGAGGATGGTGTAGGGGAGGGAAGGCCTCCTGCAGGCTGCATGTCCTGTAGAGCAGTTCCCTGTCCCGTCCTCTCCATGTCCTGTTCCAACCTGACTGTGCAACACTGTACTCACAATTCCACTCCCTCGTTTGAGTGATCTACAGAAAGTTCTATTTTTAAGACTATGCCTGATCCAGCACCTGCAACACTGCTGAAATCAGCTGAGGCTCCTCCTTTTGCTACAAGAATTCTTCCTTTTCTCAGCAGTAGGCTGAGGCAGGATAGGGACAGGATGCTGAGTATTACTGAGCATCAGGCCCCAAGTGGTAGGAAAATGTTTTGTGGGTCCCCATGGTTGTGAGACCATCGAAACTCTATCAATAGACAAACTACACATAGCTACATGATCCCTCCCAACGCTGCACATAATCTAAAGTAGGGCAAGGTTACTCATTAGGAACAATTTGCTCTTTCAGCATAGCCCTTTCTGCTGTTTGTGAATTGACTGGGATCAATACCCATGAAGATGTGTGCAGGGGCTCAAAACACATTGAGATAAAGGGAGAGTTGAGCTTTTAGATTGCTTAGAAACATTTCTCCTGCAGTAGTGAAGAGCACGAGGTTTGACTTGCCTTGTTCCTTGGGTGAGGGTCAGGGCTTTTAAAAGACAGGGAGCCAAACTTCCTTTGGAAATCAGGTTCCTGACATTCCTTTATGCCTTTGAACACCACCATCACCACCACCAGAGGGTCAATTTTGTGGTGCAAATATCTGAAGCTGAGAGAAATGTTTCTAAACCCCTGCACAGTGATCGCTGTCAATAGCATCTGGAAGGTATCCTACATCTGACAGGTAGTTTTGGCTGCAAGAAAAAAAGTGCGCTGTACTAGACTGAAAAAAGCCCTTTGCTTTCTAAGGACAGGTTCTCCTGTTATCCCCCAGTTTATTGATTAGTCTAGATGCAGTTCTCTTCCCTGGTTCATGGGATTTGAGGCTTAAATCACCATCCAGGAGGTTACCCAGCTCTGGAGCTGTAGGAGATTCTGCACCAGCAGACGTCCACTGCAGTGAAAAGAGCTGGTGTGTCACTGCCACCCCAGCAAATGCTGCTTCCCAAGCTCCCAACCATCCAAAGAAAAAGAACTGCCCTAAAGAAAATGAGTTGTATAAAGTTCTGGGCTAGATTCTTTTGTCTTAATTTATGCAGAGATTGAAAGAAAGAAAAAGTAATAGCACCTTCTCAACAAGTAGTATTTTTTTGCTATCTTGTGTATAAATATCAATAACCAAAATAGATTTTTCCTTGTCCCATGTTTCAGAACATCCTCTCAGGGAAACTGTAGCACCACAGAGAGGCAGTTTAGCCCCAGACAAATATGAAATGTAGCACCAGAGAAACTAAAGTCAGAAGAACAGCTTATCTCACCTGGTGCTATAGCACTGAATATATACACACACAGACTGTCTGTCGTCCAAGCTGCCAAGCACCCATGCCCGCCCCACAGCAAGGCTGTGCCCGTCCCACAGCAAGCTTGGTCTCTCAAGGTAGTACTTAACTCTGGATGTATTTTCCACCCCACTGCATTGAAAGGAACGTTTATGTTGCCATAAACAAGGTGCAGTGGAGAAACTGCCAGTGTTACAGCAAGGACATCACTAATCTTTTGACTCAGACTGCAGGAGCACAAATGCTCAGACCACCATCATCTACAAGGAATGTTGCTTACGTTCTCAACAAAGCATGCACGTCTTAACGTATGCATACAGGAGGGTTTACATTCTTCTATATATAAGCATGTATGTGTCTCTGGTTTGCTGCTGGGCCCTTGAACAGCTCCTTCTGTGCAAATCCTTCTTCATGTTGCCCAAAGCACTTCCAACATCTTCCACTTCTTTCTTTCTCTCCACTCTTCACAGCTGCTGCTCAGGCTCTGGATCCCTGTAGGAAAAGGGGAAACAATTTTCTCCAAGGGCACAGGGTTCTCTCCAGCCTAAGAAAGCAAAAGAATTGTGTTTGGGTTTAATTATATTGATGCATTGGTTACAATAAAAGCTTCTTTGAAATTTATGCTTGAACCCTCCCGCTAAATTTACGGACAAGAAGAGGTATGTAATTTATGGGGAGGATGGTTTGGTGGTTCAATACGAGATGACACCGCTACCCCTGTGCTACTGCAGGGTGCCTGGTGAGCTCTCATTCTGCATGGCTCCTTTTGGGTGCTCCATCTTCATTTACATCACGTTAACAAAAACATTAACTTTTAGGGAAGCCATTAATTTTGTTCCAGGTAGGCAACGGGGCGCAGTGAGTACCACAGGAGACTGGAGGAGCTCACTCATTCCTGTTTCTGCCACTGATTAGATTTGTGGCCTTGGGCAAACCACTTCTTTCAGTTGCTGCTGTAAAATGAGGGCAGTAATAACTTCTTTGCCTTAGAGGTGGGCTGCAAGCCTTAATTAATAAAGTGCTCAGAGAAAGGCACCTATCTAAGTGCAAATTAGCAGGCGAGGTGCCCAAGGGGCAGCCACTCTGCAATTCCCATTTATACCTAGGCTTGTTGATACCAGCACTCTCTGGGGTAGGTCCCATCTTTCCTGCTGTGGTGTCTGGTCTGCAAAGACTGGGGGAGTGAGTGACCTTACAGAAACCTCAGTGGAGAAATCTCGGCTGCCTCCGGGATGAGGTGATTTCACCCGGCTGGGAGAAGGGAGGGAGGAGTAGCTGACTGTGCAAGTGCATCAGCTATGAAGTCAGTGTAATTAGGGTTGGCAAACAGCTTTGGGACAGATTCTGAGCACCGTTACTCCATGTAAACCCAGAATCACGTCCCTGCTTTCTGTAGCACTACCCTGCCTATGCCAGCGTGAAGGTTGTCGCGATTCAGTGGCACCGTCTCTGAGATGAACTGAATCCTCTGCTGTGAGGGAACAAGTCCTGGTGCTGCAATGGGACTCTGAGCAACCTGCAACATCTCTGGCTCAGCCTTGCCAGATTTAACCGTATCTGCTCTATCCCCATTGCTGTGAGCTCCTGAGCTGCTGCTGTGCACAGGATGTGGTGATTACAACCTCTCCCTTAGTTCACAGTCCTGCTTTCTGCTTTTCAGGAATCTGAAGCAACACTGGAAATAGCTTGAAGGACTCAAGCCAGAATGAATCATGCGGACTCGAAGCACGTTTCCATTTGCCTTGCTGGGATCAATGCTCCCAGACAGCCACACAGCTCCTGGGGCTCCTGTATCTGCACACACAGACT